>NC_141248.1:11562459-14187459 GCF_054856555.1 Leptonotus elevatus
TAACTTCAACTCTTTTTTTCTTATTTTGGTCTGTATTTATGGAATCCCCTTTTCACTGGTCACACCAGGCCATCCTCCAAAAGTCTTACTCCCTCACCATGGGTGTAGATGCACTCATACCTGCTTACTGCCATTCCTGAGCAAGCTCTACACTGGTGGTGATGTCCTTATCCCGCAGCTGAATCAACTTTGGGAGATAGTCCTGGCATTTGCTGGATTTTCTTGGGTGCCCTGAAGCCTTCTTCACTTAAAGTTTGTAAGGTCACTAAAGGAAATTACTTTAATTTTCATGGCAAATAGGGACTTTGCAATTCATCTAATCACTATAACATTCTGGAGTACATGCAAATTGCCATCATAAAAAAACAATAATAATAAGTCAGCACTGGAGATTTTTAGAAAATCAATGTCATTCTCAAAACATTTGGCCACTGGTGTACAGAAAGATGTTACATTGTAAAGGCAGGGTGGGATGTTAAATGATGAATCAATATACGGCACTGACAGTTTCTCTGTCTCTGCCTCCAGCTGTTCAAAGTGATGTGATAAACAGCTGTTAACCATTGTATATTTTCAAATAAACAACCACTGCAATAATTAAATGCTGAAATATATAATTAAATGTCATAGTGTATTTCATTATTTAATTTATCTACTTAGGAATTGGTGGCTGCAAAAAAAAAAAAGGCTCTGCGTCTACAGACAAACATTCACAATACACAGCATTTTGAGAAAAAACTGAATTATGGGGACATGTGCGTAATTGTGGGGACAGGTGACGGTCAGCCAATCAAATGCTGTGAAATATACACTGGTGTGAATAATTCATGAAGGGGTGCATTACGAGGACCTTCCTACAGGGGGCGTCATCAAATACACAAAAATACACAAATTCATGTAATTATGGTTTACAAGGACATTGGCTAAAACTTTGGATTTAAGCCTTCTACAGCCCTAGAAGCACTTCTGCATTGAATGAATTATGAGGACATGGGCTGTGTCCTCATAATTCAAAATGTCCTCGCAGTGTTGCGTGTATTCAGGTGACATGTCCTCATAATACACAAAGGCAAACACACACACACACACACACACACACACACACACACACACACACACACACGCACACACACTGCAGAAGTGGTCTAAAGTACAAAACGTCGTATGGATGGGCAAGCATAAGACCTTCAACTTCAGAAGCAGGGGTGGGTGGGGGCTCTTCCAAAAAGAGGAAGTGGTTTATTTTCAATGATATAATTAGTGGAAAAATGTTACAAATTTTAATGCAATTACAAATCATATATATAAGGGTGTCAAAATTATTGCATTCATTTTGAGTTAATTTAAAGTTCCTTTAACGCCACAACATTTTTTGATTAATGACCGGCCCTTATTTGGAAAGCCTGTACTGGAGGAATTCCAATCACAACGCATCCACGTCAAAATGTAGCAGTATTAAATTCATTTATATTTTACTATTTAATTTTTTTTTTTTTTATGAATTTCACAAGTTACTTCATGTTAAAGATTAGATAGCTCTTTATATGAAAAGAAAAATGCACTGAGCTGTCACCAACGTCTTACAAATGCAATTATGCCATCTAGTGGCAGAAAAATGACCTCAACACAAATCAATATCACACTTATTTTGACAGTACAGTACATCTTTTTAATTTTTACTCAATTTTATGAATTATTATGAAATTACTGTATCAATTACTAATAGATCAGTTTAGCATTTTTTCCAGTTTTATGTTAAGAGTATAAAAAGTTAGACAAAAAATATTTTATTGTACATTTTATTGTACAGATATAAAACACTTGCATCCCAACCCCTGCGCCCCCCATCCGGCGTCTCAACTCTCTGCAATGCTTCGGACAACTGAGACAGACACACTACACACTCGCACCCCTGGACGGGAACGCGCAACCGAGGGGCACAAAGGCGGAAGCGCAATAACTGGGATGCGGCCCACACGTCGCAAACAAAGCTGACGTGTGAAAACCAGGAAGTGGGAAGTCCCGCCTCCTCCGTGGAATATACCCCATGGTGCAAAATATTTCTGTTTGTGTTTCTGCAATAATTTATGGAAGTGTTTTATAAATGATGACTTAAAATAACCACATTTACTAAACTATTTTTTGAAAATGTGTAACTTACAATAGTATTATTATTATTTTTGCAAATAATTTCTTGACAAAATCATTTGCTCATTCTCCTCCCTAACCTCTGCCTGAAAATTGCCCACACGAAGAGCTGACACACGCTAGCTAATTAGCTTCACTTTAGACCTATCTATTGCGTGCATGTTGTGTCTGCATCTGGTCGTTTCCTGTGTAACTAATCTGCCACTTTTCAATTGTTGCTCTTCTGTCTTAAGGCACTCGCCTCTCGATGTCCACCTCTGTAATGAAGGATTTTGAGAAAGTAGAGTTGAGACATCATGTGACCTGTTTGATCCACTTGCCTCTAAAGAAGTTCTAAAGAAAACAAAAGTGTATCAAATGATTGCAACATGGGCTGCTGCTTTTATACCTGTAAGTAGTGGCTAATTACTACACATACAGGACACCAAAAGAGAATCCAGCTTTGCTCGTTGAACCCTTAAAACTGTTACTATGGTGATGCCCTCCGCAGATTAACTGAACAGTCAACATTTTACTTCCCCCACCCGAACCCCCCCCCCCCCCCCCCCCCCGACATTTTGGCAAGTCTGCCCCTGCTTGTGTGTGTGTGTGTGTGTGTGTGTGTGTTATTTACCTGACAGCGCAGGCAGGCCCTCTGAGCTTAAGTGCTTCTAAACACTCCCATGGCAACCAAAGCCAACCTCAGCACTCCAGGTGCCCAGGCAAGTGTTTATAACTCAGTCTCCACAACAAAGATGGGGGGGGGGGGGGGCAGGCACACACACACGTACACGCACACACGTATCCTTTTTAGCTGGCTTGCTATCTGTCTTTTCTTGTCTCAGAGCCTCTTGGCTGACTGGGTCAACCAACCGTGACTGTGTCCATGCAGGCTTATCTGGCCTGCTGAACCATTTCTTCAGTCCGTCTACGATTTATCCGTGTAGCCTTGTCGGTGGATTGTAGACTCAAAGCAGACAGTGAGCCAGTTCAAGTGTGTTTTTTTTTTTACACTTTTGGTCAAGTCACACTCTCTATGATGGCATTTTTGATCAGCTCAGAAATGGATAGAATCATGGCTGCGCTTGAAAACCACACAAGCGCGTATGATGAAGCAAATGAAGGAATTCAGTCCCGATCAGACTCAATGAACTAACAGCAAAAAAGGTCATCAAAACTGTGCACTAAGGACAATCACGTATCTCTGAATTCATTTCGTGAAAGGGTATCTTGTAGCTGTAAATTGTGTTCGACGAGGTATGCTTGTTATAAACTGAATGTATTGTTTGGACTGTCTGTTTTTGTATGTCTGGTTAAGGATGGATTTTTACTCCATGTACAGCACTTTGTGGACTGCTATTTATATAGCATTTTTTTTTTTTGCTACAGTGCCCAAAGTGCTTTGCATAGCCTCGCATTCACCCATTCACACACCCGTGGTCGGCTGCTGCCTCACAGGGCGCTGCCAGGTCCACTGGGATCAAATCGGGGTTCAGTGTCTTGCTCGGCGACACCTCCACATAGGTCACCAGGGGTGAGGATCGAACGCACAACCTCCCGGATCGGAGACGACCATTCTACCACTGAGCCATGCCGCCCCGTATATGGTGGTGTTTGCATGCTGTATAAATAAAGTTGAGTTGAATATATTGAAAAATATTTTCTATTGTTAATTGTTTATTCATATTTTTTTTGTATAATCAATGTAATAATTATTTGGGAAATGATTTATATCAATCATATATGAGGATTCTTATAACTGACAGCATAATGTACAACAACCTAATCAGCTATAAAAAAAATGTTTTTAATCAAGATCATTTCAAAACAATATCTACATATAACAATACCAAATATGTCAGAACCGAATGTACTTGCAAACACGTTCGAACGTGTAAGCAAATCCGCTTGAACGTACTGATAGGCTAAAAACTAAAAGCATAGCATTGTTGTCCATAATGGACATAATAACTTATAAATGTTCTAAAAGTTTTTTTTAAGGCTTTTGGGGGGGGGGGGGGTACATTATATTATGTTAAAAAGTAAGTCTGTAACCATCGTTTATTATTCATTTTTATGGTTTTATCATTATGTCTGCAGTTCGTGATTTCTGTTTGACATTTTTTCCCATAATGCCATGCGCAAGTCAACACCCCATGGCATTATGGGGTACAATGCTATGTTTTTAGCATTTAGTCTACAAGTACGTTTGAACGTATTTGCAAGCTTGTTTGAATGTATTTAAATTAGAGCTGTCAAATAATTAAAATTTTTAATCAGATCTTAGAATTTTTCAAAAATTCAAAAAGGCTTTTTTTATCAAAAAATGTTGTCCGCCAAATTTGAAGAGCGCTGGTTATGTGTTAATTCTTTTTACATTTAATGTTATGAAGATGTGTTCAAAAAATGTTGATCCACTGCACACGCTTATCCTCCTCTTTTTCTAACCAGTTCATTACTTGCATAATGGAGGGGGGGACGACACCAATATTTTGACATGAACAAATACTCTGGATGTCATACGCAAACATTAAAAGTAAAAGCTTTACTTTAATGCACGTAGTTATGTTATATTGCTCAAACACAACCTGTGCTACCTTTAACGTAACCATCCGCTTTCAAGCTAAAGGGTAATCTATGGTCAAAATTAATAGTGTGATTAATCTGTGTTAATACATGAATAATGTGATATTTTTTGTGATTAATCACTGAATTAGCGCTTTAACTTTGACAGCGCTAATTTAAATACATTCAAATGAGATTGACAGTCAAAAATGTGTACTCCACATTGGCAGTTTCATGCTTTCGTAAAACGCAACTTCTTATAGTCCTTTGTCATTTTGTATGCCATTTAAATGAAAACTGGATTTAACTAAAAATAAAAAAGGAAAAAGAAAAGTACAAATCATTTTGTATTTAACACCTGAATAAGAAAGCAATTACGAAGCCTGTCATATATCTGAAGCTTAGCTATATTCTAGTGTCTTTAGGGGAGCAAAAGTCAGAAAAGAAAAAAAATTGTGTCACTGGTGCTTTGGAGACTCTTGGAGGAAGTTGGTGCACTATAGTGTTCTTTGTACTGTGGTCCATCCAGCAGTGGGTGTTCTGTGATGCTTGGCAACCCGGCCTGGCCTCTGGTGACCCCTGAACTACATTGACCTCAATCATAAAGAGGACAGCCTGGCTGAGACCGATGCAACGCTTTTAGGAGGTGACAGCACTCAGAGAGAGGCCCGCCACTGATTTAGTGGCCTGTGCATGTCAGTGGGAAACATGCATGCACATACTGGGGGCTACACGCACACACACACACACACACACACAGTCGTAGTGAGGGAAGTGCATGCAGCAATGTGCAAGGGGACTCCACTGCTCATGCAGATGTACAAGCATAATGTGATTAAATGAAATCCCACAGCACTAAGAAATCAGAATGTGTCGTCAGGAAATGTCTCTGGCTTTCTTTTGAGCCCTCACCCCATCACCCCTATCTCCTGTACACCCCTGACCTGAAAGTGAACTGTAGCGGAGATCTGGAGGTCAAACAGGACATTAGTGTCCCAGTGACCAGCGTTCACCTCCCATTACTTTGCAAGTCTTCCCTGCACCCCACCTCCGCCATAACCAGCCAATCATGCGTTTGACTGATCTGCAGTCCTTTCACACATGCGCCTGGAACACTTATCATATTATCGGTGTTTGTGTATATCTGAGATCTGTATCAGCCCCCCACCCCCACCCCGCCCCGCCCCGATCTCCAGTCATCACTGCGGCTACTTAATTACACCCTTCATTAACTCACATCACCCATGTGCACATGTGAGAGTGCGAGTGTGTCTGCATGTGTGTGTGTGAGTACAGTCTATACTTGTCCACCTTGCTTCATCAGCACCAATTTGAGTTTGAGGACGCGTTGACAACTTTATAGGGATGATTGAGAATGAAGACATGGTGCTCTGTTTTTGTAGTCTAATTGTGCACATGGGTGGAGTTGTCTTTCTTTTTGGTATTTTCCCTAATTTTTGCAGGTGGAAGAGGGCATTCATGCCATTGTGAGATGGAACACAATCGACTCCTGGCCAATCGAAGAGGCTCCCCTCATTTCCACACAGTCCTTGATATTGTGGCAAAAATTGACTCGTTGGGGTTCGTACATTAGTTTGCTGATTATACAGGTAACAAGGTGTCCAATAGCTCCAACTGGATCAGTTTGAGTTTGAGCCTCTGAGAGAAAACACTGACACCTTCTCAGAACCGATTCATAAGACTAAGGCCCGCTGCACACCAAGCAACGTAGCCGGCGTGAACTGACGGATTTGTCACACAATGAACAAGGTTCTACTACTTTTGATGAGTGGCTGACCAGCAAGCACTAGTTTGCTGACATTGAAATTTGAATTGCAGTGAACATAGTCGGCCAATGAAAAGCGTCATATTACATGAGCGTTCACAACATTTATAGAGATGGATGGATGGATAGATTTACAATAATTATTTATATTTATATGTTATGACGGTGAATGTTAAATTTTTGTTATGTGTGGCCTTCTGGCCGATTAGGACTAAATAATTATTGTGGGTTCAAGCAGTTATTGTCACTTAACAGCGATGGTTAATGGCTACTGAAGACCTCATGGCATTGCAAAGATGTTATATACAGAAAGTGTGAGCGAGTGATGTGCGTATGAAGGGCTAAAGCAAGGATAGACGACATTTAAAAAAAATTGAAGATGACAAATGGGAGTATGGATGGAGGGTCCAGACCAATTTGTAAAACTGCTTTTTTCCTCAAACATTGTGCCTTTGATAGCCTTGGGGAAGGCAGAGCACGACGTCTATGTGCCTCTGACTTTCTATTTGCCTGCAGGAGTAACTTAAGGCCAAGGCAATGAGCGAGAGAGAGAGAGAGAGAGAGAGGAGGAAAAGCCCAAACTGATGAGTGGCACTCCTGAAAGGAAACGGCACCTTTTTGTCGCCATTTCTCTCTCCTTCCTCTCCCCTCTTTTGCTGTCATCGCCAGCTGCTACTACTACTGTGGCGGCTGGAACACCAGAAGCCATTAATTGATGGCGAGGGAAAAAGAGGAGACAGCAATGTACTGTAGTCGTTTACTACAAAAACGGGGCGGGGGTTGGATGAGAGATGTAAGGAAAAGGAAAGTAGTGAAGACACCTGGTTCTCGTCAGAACACACATACCGTTTGGAGGTATGTGAGGATTTATCCTGCTTACATTTCTGCTTGGCTATGCATCATCGCATGTCTACACCCGTGCACCTCAACAAAGTGCAACACACTCTCACTTTTCCACCTCTTCGTACCCTCGGCCCGTAACGCCGCTCTTTGTTCTGGCTGCCCCCCTCCTTCCTCTCCCCTACATGATGGGGCAGAACTGGTTTTTGGCCCCCCCTCTTCCCTGCTCTGTTCTTTCTGGGGAGGCAGACAGGCCACATTCCACAGGGGGGCCCAGGCGCCCTTTTTCTGACACGTCTCAGCACTACACTCCTCCCTCATCCCTCTATTCCCTCTCTTCAGGCGCACAAGTGACCACCGCCTTCCCTCCCAGTGTGTTTCCTTTTGCCCCTCCTTTTACCTTCAAACCCTGCGGCTGTTTTAGCAATCGCTTCGACCTCGCCTCGTGCCACCCTTAACACTCACCGGACATAGCACCTGCACAATCCAATGGGATGCAATCATGAAGAACTCTCTGACTCTTATTTAAAAATAACTTTTGAGAGCTATTTTTAGATCTCATCATATTATGCGTGTACAGTATAATGTACCTAATGTTATGGCCTACCTATATTTACTGCAAAGGCATTTCTCAGTGGAGCTATGATGGTAAAACGGAGACAGAGAGGTGAGATGAGAGGTTTGACAACAGGACAATAATGTGATTTCTCCCAAACAAGGTTATAGTATTTAGTGAAAGTAACGAAATAGCTGTATCAGCTCGGTTGGACCGGGATCGGACGATATTTTGCATTTTATGCTAAATCGGTCATCAGCTTTAATGTCTTAATTTGCCCGATCGATGAATTAAGACATTACATGTTATATTCAATGTTTATCAGCAGTTTTTGAAAAAAAAAAATATATATATTTTCCCCGCAAGCATTTCAATTGACGGGCTTGTGCTAATTGTGGGATGGGGCATTCCGTATCCCACGCGAATGAAGGCGGTCGACTGTAGAGTAAATATAAAAGTTTTTTAAATCAATATATATTGCGCCATCTTCTGATCAAATCGGTGATCGATTATCATTTTTATTCAAACTTGTTGATTGGTGATCAGTCGTAAAATCCTGATCCTGTGAAGCCTAGAAATAACTGAAACGAAAATATTAGAAATTAGCTATAAATTAAAATGCTTTAAAAAAAAAAAAGTATTTGAAACTACAGTTTACATTTATAAAACAAACTAATACTAATGATGTTTAGAGTAAAACAAATAATCAAAAAATAAAATGTATAAAAACTAACAAAATGAATTTAAAACACTAATTAATAAAAACAAAATGTTTTTTTTATTATTATTCAGAATGAAATAAAAACTATAATGAAAAATCCAAAAGCATTATTATTATTTGCATAGGGAAGTATATATATATACTTTTACATTGTTACATGGTTGGATTGCTTGATAATTATGATAATTATTGCTTACTAATAAGTAGCGTGCAACACATTTTAGGTGTGGTTCAAATGTGGAGGAAAGGTTGTGCTTGTCTTTCACAGTATACTGCGGACTGAAGTGAAAAAAGAGCTTCAGTGAGTGAGAGGAAGAGAAAAAGATGGAAAGAGAGAAGGAGGCATGCTTGTGGTTGGCAACCCGCTCAAGAGAGGAAATACCAGCATACACACACACACACACATACACACACACAGGTGCAAAAACATCGAGAGCAAAGACCCGACCGAGAGAAGAAAGACTCGCTTTGTGTGTGCTACAGGTTGGGTGTTTATGTATGTGCATTAGTGCAGAACTGCATGTGTGTCTGTGTGCATGTGTGTCCTTGGCTGAAGGTTGCTGAGGAAGCAGGGTGAGGATGCAGTCAGGGGAAGGGTTGAGTAGGGGGGATGGGGCAAAACTGAAAGTGAAGGGCCTCGAGTGTTCATAAAAATCCTGAGGCTTCATCGTAATAATTAGCCAGATTGATTATTTTAGCAAGCAGGGGTTTCCTCATCTAGAACGTGAGCAGGTGTCATGGCAAATGAAGCCAAAACCCAACGCAAACTTTTGCAAATTTGTCATGTGGCGCAACTAAAATACCCTCACAAATAGAAATGTACAGTACATACAGTAAAGTTGCAATGACACAGATGAAAAGACAATAGCAAAATGGCAATGTACACATTTGGATGTTGCCCACAAATACCATTTTCACAAAAGTGAATCTTTATTACATAAATTAAGAAAGTTACCCGAAAAAATGTGTTACTCTGAAAACTTGGAAAAATACTTTGTGTGCGGTCATGTGACTTCCAGATTCCGTTTGATTGGTCAAATGGAGACAAACGTCACTAATATTTCCATTGGAGTGATGTCATGTGACAGTGCCCAAGGCGGAAGTCTGTCTCACAAGCTAAAATAAAGCAATAATAAATGAATAAAAAATAAATATGATTCATTCATTGTCACCATTAGATGTGGTTCAAGCTTGTGTGTGTATGTCTTTGTGTTGTATATAATGCAGAGCTTCTGGGGTGGAGGGTGGAGGGTGGGTGAGTGGAGTCTGACGCACTCAAAGCAAAATAAACAACCTAACTGGAGACGCTTCATGCGGATGTGTCATACACACAAACACGTACAAACACTTCATGCATGAGGGACAAAATAAAACAAATGAACACACAACTCTGACACACTCGTATGTGTTTGCATCGCACTGTGAGGATGTCAACGCTGGAAAAAAACGGCTCCTTTAACCTAATTGGGGCTCAGTGGAAAACGTTTGCATAATGAAGAATGAACAGTAGGAGCTGATTAAAGGCCAGACAAGCCAGTTTGTCAAAAGCTGCCTCGTGTGTATATTATGTAACAACCTGGCGTGTACATGCTGTTCTTCACAACATTCAGTACATATGTTGCAAAAGTGGGATGGCCTTCAACTTGATCGTCTTGATTAGACACACACGCACACACCTGTTGCTGTTGCAGGTGCAGTAGATCGACAGGGCTGATCTCTCCATTTGTGTCCCCGTTGGACCCGCCCTCTCTCCCTCCTCCTCCGTCCGATTGGCTGCTGAGGCTGCTGACTCCGTTCTGGCTGGACGGTGTCGTTCGAATGGTCTCAGAGGCCGATTCCACCATCATCACTGGCACCTGATGGCAGACGGGGGGGTCGGAGAGAACAACACGGGTTAAACAAAAGCGGTTTGAAACAGAAATCCCGCTCCTATCTGAGAGGGTAAACAAGTCTGGAAACTAAAGCAAACACATGCCGAGATAGAGAAGTGAATTGTGTGTGCTCATGTATGGAGGACCAAAACTGCCAAAATTAAAAATATATACATTAATAAATAAATAAATGAAAAAAAGTGAAAATAAAAACGGATATAAAAATTATTTTTAAAATAAAAAATACATATGTATAAATAAAAATAAATAAAAATAAAATAATAAAAAACAAGATTTAAAGAATAAATATTAAAAAAATGTGGAAATAAATACAAAAAATTATGATATAAATAGAATTAAATATCAATAAATAAATAAAAATGCTGTGCTCTCACATTTACTTATTTCATGCTGCAGACGCTCTGTCAGGACGAAATGTTATTCAAATGAAGGGGCGGTTCTAAGCGTGTCTTGGGTTGGACTCCGCCATTGCAAACTGCCTCTCATTGGTCGAGTGAGCGGGTCAGCGAACAAGGAAGTCTCCAGCAATGGACGACTATCTTGCCTACTGTCACCAAAACTTGTTGTCAAGTTGACTTCCTTGTTCGCCGACCCACTCACTCGACCAATGAAAGGCAGTTTGCAACGGCGGAGTCCAACCCAAGAGACGCTCAGGACCGCCCCTTCATTTGAATAACATTTCATCCTAACAGAGCGTCTGCAGCATAAAATAGCCTAAATAAATATGAGAGCAAAGCGTGTTTATTTATTGATTGATATTTAATTCTATTTATATATTTATTTTTGTATTTATGTCCACATTTATTTTTTATATAAATTTTTATTTTTTGAATCTCGTTTTTTATTTTTTGTTTTTATTTTTACTATATATATATATTTTTTGATTTTATTTATTTATATATTTTTATTATATTATATATATTATATTATATATATTTTTTGTATTACATTTTTATGTCCATTTTTATTTTCACTTTAGTTTATTTATTCATTCATTTATTTTTAATTTTGGCAGTTTTGGTCCTCCATACTCATGCGATACTCATACTCATGTGCGATTTGTGAAAAAGGTTTTTTTGGTCATGAGCCACCCACGCACAAGTGGCCACAAAGTGACACCTGAAGCAGACTTTTTGTCTGCATGGAGATGTGCGCGTCTGCCAGCGTACGCGCGGATTAGGATCAGACAGGCAGCAAATCTAAACTGACAAGGCTGCTAATACCCTGCGATATAGTTAAATAAAACACGCATTTCTCCAATAATCAGAGGTGGCATGTGTGCGCTGTGTGTAAGCCGTGAGCAGGTTGCTCTTTGACAACGCTCGTTTGAAGCACCTTCATAGGGCCTCTCTAATTAGAGCGCCCTCCTTCCACAAAACTAGACAAAACGCGCCGTTCCTGGATGTGTTGTTGTTTTTTGAGAAACAACGCCTTGCAAACACACCGGCACATTTGCCATCGTTAGGGAGCGCGAGCGTGGGAGTGGGGAGACGCACGCGCACTCACGCTCGTACAGCTCGCAGAACGCGGCTAATACAAAACAAAACAAACCTTCATGCAAGCACGCAAGCTGCGAACTCCTAATGACAAGCTCAATCTCGCGTTGCTGCCTTACCTAGTTTTGGAAATTAACGCAGCGACAGCCGAGTTTTAGATGGAAACTTGTGATGCGTTTGTTTCTGTACACAAAATGCCATTGAGACATTCTATCCAACAGCTCTGTGGGATTGTGTGCGTGTGTGGCTTTCAGAACAGCACAACTTGTGCCTTCTGTGGAAATAATAAAAGACATTTCATCAGAGATTCCAACTTTTCTTTGCCTCTGAGGCAATGTGTGTGTGTGTGTGTGTGTGCAAGCACATTTTCAATGTGACAGCAGGTGAGGTTGGGATAGAAAACGAGCAGCCCCATTAATGGGATGTTGCCACATGCTTGCTGGGGGACAGAGGCCTAAACATGTTATTGTGCAGGTGGAAAGGATGCAAGTTAAAAGGGTCAACAATTGTGAAATCCGCAGAAACGTTTTCTACTTTTGACATGTTGTGGTACTGGTGCTTGTTATTCACACAATGGATTTTACTTAAGCGCCGTCACAACCGAAACATTTGATTGGTTGATAAACGGCAGTCCTGGGATGTCATTATATCAAACAAGACACCAAACTCCAACTCAGCACCAGAATTAATGACAACTGTGGGTTTTTTGATAAATAGTTCAAACTCATTTTTGAGCCTGGAAACAGCTCGGTAGACTTTTGTGGTGACATTAATGCTGCTTAACATCTACAACATCTGTTGAGGAAAAATCTGCAAATTGAAGGCTCGATTACAGACAGATTGCGCAACCACAAGATGAAGTCACCAGTCACGGTTTTATAGAAAATGGATCAATGCTAGTGAAATGTGTGAAATGATATTGCAAGTTTGAACTGCTGTCACCTATCCAGTTGTCAATCCACTCTATTCCTACTGCCCATAACTAATTCGGTTTCAGACCTTCTCTAACCTTATTATAATGCTGTTTTCACGCAATAGTGTGTAGCGCAAACTTCTCACTGTTCTTGCTATCACGGCTAATAAAACGAGAGATCAATGTCACGTTTGCTGCTAAAGTTGACAAGGATGCCACATTCCCGATTACAAGGCAGCAGAACCCTGTGGTTTCTCCAAGCCAATCCGGGAGGAAATGTAATGAATATGTGCTGGAATGGAATGGAATCAAGTTCTACAAAGTCTCTTCCTATTGAGCTAAAGATACAAAGATCTCATTTTGTTGAGACAAATATTAAACTGTTGATGAATGTATTTTTTGTTATTGTAAAAGTCTACCAGCGACAAGTGATGAAAACCACTCCAGGAACTTGCCCATTGCCATTCCTTGGCTTTAAACAATCAGGTTTTTGGAGCCGATCGCCAATCAACAAGTTCAAAAAAAAAAAAGATAACCGATCACCGATCAGATTGTGAGCTAATCTATTACAGTACAAAGATGAGCGTCGTCATTAGACCAATCTGTCCAATCTATTTAAACAAGTTGTTTATTTTTTTTAGCATAATACCCGTGTAATTGATGCTCATTGAAATGCATTGGGAAAAAATAATAACAATGAAATCCTATAAATTGAAAAATCTGATTTAGCTGATCAGATCTGTGTAAAATCTAGTTATTTCCACATCAGACAAATTTATAAAATAAATAATAATAAATATAAATAATAAATACAAATTTACACTAGTCAAGAGCAAGTTTTAATCAGAGATGGCTCTATGCGTCCCTTAATATATTTTTGACACCGATTTAACAAATGACTTCACTTTTTTTTTCTAGCACATCAGGATTTTGAGATATTTTCATTTTTTGTTTTTAAGTCTGACCTATAAAAGCTTGCGGAAAAATGGTTTTACCATGTATTGTAATTTATAGCTATGCCATTTTAGATTTAAAAAGAGAAGTAAAAAAATATATATTGTCGCATTACTAAATCTAACCATGGTATTCTGATAAATATTAAGTTTGTGAAATATGAATTAAGGCGGCAGCCATTTTGCCACTTGTTGTTGACTCAAAATGACATCACAATTGCCCAGGACTCAGGTAACAACCAATCACGGCTCACGTGTAGTTTAGTCATGTGAAGTTTGCAAGCTGATCCGTGATTGGTCGTTACCTGAGCCACGAGGAAGTGTGATGTCATTTTCAGTCGACAGCGAGTGGCAAAATAGCCACCCCTGAGATGAAAAGAAAAGTTTTGTTTTTTTACTTGACCCCACCTTCAATTCATAAATATTACTAAAACTATTACTATATTGCATATTATTATTATTATTATTATGAAAATGTGTTGTGCTAGAGAAAAAAGAGGGCTGATTTGAAACCAGTGCAAAAAAATTCTCTAGAAAAGTTTATTTGTATCTTTGACCACTGTTATTTATAAAAAATAAAAAATAAAAAGTTGACTGTATAATAGTGGTATACTAAATAATTAAAAAGTTGAAAAAGCTGAAGTAAAAATGTTTTGAAATGTGCTCCAGACATGTTGTTGTGGTTAAGAAGAACAAGGTGCTAAAAGTCTGCTCAAGAATGCTTCCTTCATACGCAGTCACTTGAAGAGCATAAATCAAGACTGCAGTATTTCCGAACCTCCTCCCCTCTCGCTCCTGGCACCATCCGCCTGGGAGGTTAAGACTAAGAAGTAGAGCGTTATTGTGACATTTAAAGCTCGTCACTTAATCTCCAACCTCACTCCTCTACCCAAGCGTCTCTCCCGCCTCCGCGCGGACCCCTGCTAGGTCAAACCACTCCCCGGGGTAATATTATGAAGCCATGCATAGTGCTGAGTGATCAACAGATCCACTGACTTTGCGGCGTGCTACAAACTCTCGGCGTCATCACACGTCTCGCTGAGCATGAATCACCGGCCGCCTATCGGGCCCGCACTGTGCTGTAATGTACTGCGCGCCCATCTGCTGCTAGCGCTTCCTCATTGACCTTATTAGCAATATGCTGCGGAGATAGGAGCTCGCAGGTGGACAGGGACCTAATGGGGAAGTGAGCACATAACCTGTCTTTCACACTCACACACACACAGCGCTCCAAAGGGTGTGTACTCTGTCATATCCTGTTAATGGGTGTATATAAGCTGCTGTAATGGAGGTCGGGGAAAAGGCAGGGGCATAAATCTCGCCTGAAGTCTTTGATTAGGCTCATGATGCACGCACACACTCAATAGCTCGAGGTTAAAGTGTTTCTGGCAGCGGCTGGTGAAAAGGCGTGCCTGGACGCGCGCTCCGTCTGCGCGTCGTCTTCGACAACATCTGACCCCCTCAAGCTGAACCTCTGACCCGAGAGTGTGTGCGGAAGAGGCATTCCCACCGTAGCCCAAGGGGACACAGAGAGAGGGATGGAGCGATGAGGCAAGGTTGATCGGAGAGATAGAGGAAAAAAAGTTGTCGAATTGGGATGGAGGAGAGAGAAAATAGGACTCAACATGTTCCCGACGACGCTCACCTTTGTAATGTAATAGATTCGCTCACAGCCAGGTTGCATATGTGTATATATGTGACTGCTGTGATTGATGAGCAGTTACCGGTCCTGTTGTGACACGCAGCTTGTTCAGATGTTCCCGAAAAGATTGCGCTCATAATCAGCCAAACTCTTGACTGCTCCTTCCCCCTGCGTGGGGGGAGTTCAAACAACTTCAATGCCCAAGCGAGCGGCTTCACCGTGGCTTTGTTAGCGGGATTGCCTCTGTCAGATTCCTCCTGGTCAGCGCTCATCACCAAGTTCACCCCGAGTGTGTGTGTGTGTGTGTGCGAGTGTGTGTGTGTGAGTTTGTTTGCGAGAACCGTCGAGCCAGCGTGCAAGCGAGAGAGTTGTGTACTGTGTGTATTTACCCGCGCATCTGTGTTTACAGCAGCTTAGTGAGATAATAAGTCTTTATCATGTTATGCCTCATGTGGGAATATTTCTAGCGGTCCCAGAACGCCTGTTCTGTTTCCTCCGCCTTGCATCAGCTCACAGGAACGCTGCTTATTAGGCAAAGAAGTGAGGGAATAAGTGTGGGAGGGAGCGAGGAGGAGGAAAAAATGTCTGTACCAGTATGTGCACTCCATCCAATCTGCTTTCATCCTACTCTTGAATCATTTGTCTTTCCCTGCCTGGTAACTAGTGGCAGCTTCAACCCTGGAAAACATTAAAGTCCTCACCCTGAAATAGAATCCATATAGGTTACGTCTATGATCTTTCATTGTTCCATCCAGATTTCTCAGCAAATAAGACAAGAAATTGGAGGAGTCCGTGTTGTCATCGAATGAACATATTTCCTGACAGGTGCTTCTTTATTGTATCCGGCTTGTTGTCAGCGTCCACTAAAGTCTTCCCACATTCAGGATTTCTCTTCTTGAAAATTCCAACTCAGTGTTTTTCTCAACTCCACACAGTCGAGACATCATTTGGAGACATTTTACACACCCGTGGCGGAGTCTCACACCAGTTCAACTACATAAACCATGACACCCTCCCCCCGACTTTCTGCTCTCATTCCAATCCCCAGAACAAACCCACCAATCAAGTCTCGCCTCTTAGGACGCCATTGATCTCGCATATGACACACTAGAAAGAGAGAGCAAACGTTGAACTTATTGACTGAAAAGATTTTGCAGTACATTTGCATTTGTGTAAAAGCAGTTATGAACATCACAGAAACACCACGTGCGTGTATAATCCTAGTTTCGGGGGCTTAAGTTGGACCTCCGAGAATGTGTATCTTTCTACTAGACATTTTACTATTTCAATAATGTATGTATATGACTTGAACAACATACAATTGCAGTTTAGTGCCTTATTGCGATTTATACGCCTTCTCAAAAACAGCCCTAAAATGCTGTACGGCATATACGGCCCCCTGATTGGCTGATATAATCAGAGTGAATAATATGAATGAATAAAGATTCAAAACACCCTGCTTTTAAATACGTAAAGATGCTAATTTATGCTCTTTTCTCAAATCCATGATTACATTTTTTGTAAGTATTTTTCAAATCATCTTTTCGAAAATGTATTGCTGCATGCTCTCTTAGTAAATTTAGAAAGCTATTTTTTTTATACACTTTGCTTTTTAAATCAGCTTAGCACTGTTACCTGTTTTTAAATGTTGTATTTTTAATTACAGCATGTGAAGCATATTGAGTTATGTTGTGTATGAAGTACGCTATAAATCACCTATAAATCACCAGAAACTAAAGATACTGCCTACTGGTTTATAAACTATGTGAACAATTTTATTTTCTTATTAAGCCCCCTGTAATCAATCAATCATTAAAAAACTGTCATTAATATTTTTAGGGTGTCATATTAATTAAATGAATATGTTTTAACTAAGAAACTACAAATTGTTTAACAGGTATCAAGCAAGAACACGGTGTATTTTTTTCAGTGAATCTCCAAAAGTTTACTTTTTATGTGCTTCTAATAAAATGATAAAATAGTTCATCCCAATACATGTTAAAGCCATATGCCATATTTTGATGTTTTTTTTCTGTGAATTGATGTTTTGAAGAAGAAAAAAAACATGATGAAAGATAAAGTCAAATAAATACATGTATTTTTTTTTTTTAAGTCTTTTAACACGACACAAGAGTGTAACCTAACTCAACACAGGAGGACCAGGGATAAGTTGAATATCTGGCATGGCATATCTGAGCATCTTATTAGTTTTAAAATGAGAAGTGATGAGGTCACATAGGAAGCAATAACACACTCTCTCAAGCGTACAAACACACAGCGCACCATATCATCGGTTTCTTCCTCTGCAGCTGGTCGTGAACGCAAATTATGCACGCTTGAGGCAGGTAAACTTCAAAGGCGTGCTAAAGCTAACAGGCTAACGGCAGTGCTCCGGGCCACTCTGGCTGCCTGCCAGTGCTAACAGGTTGGCTAATAGTGAACAGCTCGGGCTGGATGTCTGCGGTTGCCCTGGCCCCTCTCCAGTGCTAACAGGTGAGCGCTATTATCCCGCAACGTAGTCCCGTCACATGTGGGCCAATATCTGCGAGCGACCGGCTCGCTTCAAAGAGCATCGTCAAGTGCGGGAAAAGCTATCTTGGACTTTAGTCTGACTTAAGTGAAGACGTGAGAAAGGATAATGAAAAATGAATCAGACTGAATGCGGCGCTGGATTTTTATCTGTGCGTTTTTGTGACTGATTGCATATGTGAGCACATGTCTACGTGGAGTATTTTTGTGAAGACAAAGTCCCTGTTTACAGAGCCCATAAAGATTAGCCTCCCTCGGTCAGGTGGGTTCTGGAGCCATAGGTAAACATACAGAGCATTCCGCGCCCATGAGATCGCTCGGCGTGTGTGTGTATGTTTGTGTGACCGGGGCAAACATACACTCTTGGGCCCTTCCTTCAGAGAGCAGTAAGTGATTTACCAGCTTGCCGGCCACTGTCGGTTGAAAACAGGGAATACAGACACAAAGGTACACACAACACAAATATTTATAGAAGGAGCGGACTTCATGCACACTTCAGTTATCTGAGCCTAAAAATCACGGGTTGCACATTCCAAAAAAGGTAAAGTTCACGTGTACGCGATCATGAGGATGAAAATGGAAAAAACAAAAGAAAGTTCCCCTTCATCTCTCCCCTTGTGTCCAGAGAGGTAAATGGAGGTCAGGTTGATGCTCAGAGTGGTGGAAGAAAGGTGAGGCGGGCGGTGGAGGAATGAAGGGCTGAGAAAAAGGCAGCGTGCCTTTATTTGGATGTGAAAGCAGCTGAGCAATTAGCAGCCGTGTCCTGAGAGAGCGCTTTATTAGGATGACCTTCAACTATGATGGAAGGGAGGAAGGAGGAGATGATGGCTGAGGAGGAGAAATTCTGATGAAACTGTGTCACTCAGGAATATAAGTTGAAATGTCGGACTGTGTATGTACACTACAAATTAAATGTTCAGTGAGATGTTTCCGTCTCTGAATACCAGGACTACACATGGACAATATCATCGATTAATTCATCGTTAAAAATTGTCCAATTAGGCGATGAGTTTGATACTACTCTATTCAAACTGATACCAATATGAGTAAGGATACCACTAGTACTTGTGCTGTATAACTCCCCCCAGCAACCAGCAGGTAGCATCTAGATCAGGGATGGGTAACTGGTGGCCCACTCTGAGTGGCCCAATGTGTAATAAAATAATATATATATTTTTGGAAAATTGTATTATTTATTTATTACAAACCACTGCAAAACATATCTAGATATGCTTTCCACAAAGAATGGGGGGTGAGGGGAGGGGGGATTTTGGAAAAATCTGGAACAATTCAAAGTAAAAAAAATTTGAGAAAAAAAATACCCAAATGGGGAAAAATAACTAAACATGCTAATCCGTGAGTGCCAAACTGTGAATGCGCAGGGTCGACTGTAGTTTTAAGCTATGATATCACCAATCACCACGAGATGACAGAAACTGGTTTTTATACTGCCCTACCTACAATTTGAGTAGGCCTCATAATTTTTTCTAGATTTGGAATGATATGCAGGAGAAACATTTACAATTCTGAGCGAGTTTATTTTTGTGAGAATTTTTTTTTTATTGTCCTACAGTTTTGTGCCATCCTAGAATGGTAGAGAGCCCTTTGCACCAGGAAAAAGAAACAGACAAAAAAAACATTTTGTTGTTTACTTCAAACTCGTTGGGTTTTCTTTAATACGTGCATCAAAGGATCTTTGTGCAGTTTGTCACTTTTTTACTCACGGCTGCCACCTCCGGCCCAAAGCGTAACAGCAACATCTATGTCAGGCTCGTTCAAGGTGCGCGATCTTAAAGCGATGACTTCATGACATAAATGACTTCAAATGAGGTAAGAAAAACTCCGCCCTTCCTCAAAGAAACTGTGGAGTGTGAGGGTCCGAACACTCTACTATAAAGGGAAGATAAAAGCTGATTGATGCAGTCAGAGTAAAACAATCAGGGCTCTTCGTACTCATCTGGGCATTGGTGGAGCATGCATGATGTAGAAAACGCTTTAATATTACCTTTTTAAATGGCACAACGCACCTTTAAGAAAAGTATTATGAAAAATGAGATATATTTCATATTTTTTTGCAGGTATGCTGATATTTTGCCATTATTAAAAAAATAATTCAACATTCTGAACGTATTGTCAAATAAATGAAGTGTTGTCAATCAAAGTAATTTTGATGCTATCTTGTTGTTTTATGTACTCAATATTACGCAGTCCATGTTTTATTTGACAAAACTTCCACAATGAAAAGCATTCCAACCTGAGCTCTGAATCTAACAGAACAAAGGCCGATTTAAATCAGGTATAAAAACGTACATTTCCTTCCGTGAAAGCACTAAATTGTGGAAGAGATAAAAAGAGGAACTTTATTTGCCAAAGAGCTACATTCCCTGCCTTTAGGTGACACAATTTATGATCAGAATTTGCATTACAAGGACGATGAGTAGAGTAGATTTAATATTACCTGGGAAAGGGGCGACGACACTCATAAAGTCTTACAAAGGATTTAAAACAGTGTGGTGTATATAAATAAATAAGTATCAAAGTGGACATAATATAATATTATACGCGGGCTTTCAAGACGGGGCACTTTGCATTTCTGAGTTAATTAATAGATTGGATCAGAGCAAGTTTAATCAAATATAATTGAATAAGAGCACAGTAAAAACAGGCCAGACGTTAAAAGGAGACATGGGGAGGAAATGATAGCATGTCCACTTTTCAAATTAATTGAATTTCAGTACTTTTGAACTTGGTCCAAGCTGAGGTAATTAATTTACATGCTATCCAAAAGTACTAAAACAAGATGATGATCCCACAGTGTGCACAAATAACACACTCAGACAAGCACGCAAAGTCAAAATCAACACCAACCAAAGCCCGTTCAACATAACTGTTAGTTTTCTGCCCCTCTTGCTCTTTTCATCACACTTTTTTTTGCTCTCACATTGCACATATTATACTGCATTATATTAAAACATGAATAATTTCTTCGCCGTTTCTCATTGCATTAAAAAATGACTTCTTTATAATTTATCACAGAAAGAAAAAAATCTTTGTTATATAGTGACAAGCATCCTAATTAATAAAAGTAGAAGGAACATTGAGAGTAGTTGTACTAATTTGGAACATACTAATATTAATAGAATAATTTATGGCACAGTATAAATAAATTAATAGAGTAATTCGTTTGAAAAAGGGATGCCTTCCATTCAATTTAAGACCAAAAAAATAACGTCTGCCTCTCAGACAAGGACATTAATAAGTGCTCGATCACCAGAACAGAAAAGGAAGCGACAAACTAAACATGCACTGCTCACTTTTAAAACACATCAATATTTCAGCTCCTTCATAAAAATTTGATGAGCAACACTTGTATTTCCTGCCTTGTTATTTTCATGTGCTGTTTAAGGACTTTTGATTGGTACATTTGTGCAGAATCGGCATTATATGTTTTGACTTTTCAATGAGAGAGCTCTTATACAAAAATAGAGGAAGTAAAAAAAAATAGAGAGAGGACTGGGTCATTACCATCCTTATTACTCCTCATTAAAATACAACCCTCACAAAGACATTTTTCTGCATAAGCGTGTGTGAGCGCAAGTGACCACGCAATTGCATGCTTTGGGTGTTCCTGATGTGCATGTGTGCGTCAATATCCAAAAGTGACAAAAAGGAACAATATAATTGGAGAAATGTACGCAGTAATAATAGGTATTCAGAAAATGATAATTCATATTAAACAGGGTGCACAAAGTCAGCCTCATTTGCATGTTTTAGATTATATGCATTTCAAAAGTAATTTCCGCGGGGCATATGAATGACATTAATTCCCGGGCGGGTTCTGCTATAGACCTCAAACTATCAAACACTCAAACATTTAACAGATGAAAAAAAAAAAAAAAAAAAGAGGGAGCTTGTGCCTGGGCGAGGGGACATTTCAAGGTTAAAGTGATTTATTTGTATTTTTTTTCCAAACTTTGTGCTTGCTTTATTTAAAGTTAGTCCTGGGCTAATTTGGAGAGTTTGCGTATTTGTTCAGTTGTACAGTATGCATGAGTGTGCTTTCCGGTACCAGTCTGAGAAAGACTCTTCTCTTCCTATTCAGCAGCGTTTCCTCAGCAATAATCCTGAATAGCTGTGACTCACAGTGAGTCATGCGCCTGTGTCAGCTCCAGAGCCAGACAAGCAAAATCCAGCAAAGACAAGACTCCAGGCGCCCACCAAAAGTGACCCCAACGCAGCGAGGGGAAAGGAAAAGTGATGAAAAGGGATGTGGCGAGCGAGGGGAGGGGGAGGATTGTGGACGAGCGATAGACAGAGGGTTCCCTCTCCTCGCCTGCCCGGGCCGAGAGGAAGAGCCTGGGGCAGGAAACAGGCTGGATGAATGGATGATTCCAGTGGAAAACTTGGGATGCCACGGACGACATTCTTGTCTTATAAGGGAATCTGGTCCGAAGCCACATTACGACACTCGCTGGATACACGCGTCCATCACGATGACACATGGACACACGTCGAGCTTAATGTTACATGAAAGTGGAGAGCTGCGCATGTGTGTCTTTTGTTTGTGGCTTGTCTTTGTCTGTAAACAGAGATGCCGCTGCGAGTCGCTTAGTATGTCATTATCCCATTAAGAATTGATGCTTTCTGTACAAAGGCTTCAAACCGGTTTGTTTGCCAGCGCGTCAGGCTCGACAAACAATAACAACCACAAAGCACACACACGCTCGATGCGGCTCACACACATGCACGCAACAAATGCAAAATAAGAAGAGGATCGCTGGTGGAGTGTTTTAGGCCGACGACACATACATGATATGCTCCATGCAGCCCCACTAATCCAAACACAACATTCTGATTAATATTGTGTTTGTGGAATGAATACGGGTTAAGCTATTTGTATCCATCTCAGGGGGCGGCCATTTTGTCAATGTTGATTGAAAATGACATCATAGTTGCTCAGGACTTATTGGTCGTTACCTGAGCAGGTGTGATGTCATTTTTAGAGTGCCGCAAGTGGCAAAATGGCAGCCCCCCAACATGGATAAAACAGGTGGATTTTTCTGCTTAATTCATATTCCACAAATGCAATACCAATCAGAATGCTTCTTAGACACATTATTGTAAAGGACATTTTTTCGTTGACTTTCCATTTAAATATTCATTATTTACAACTAAAAAATCTTCAAGAGTGGGTAAAACCAACATCTCCCCTAGTCACTTAGTTCCGTGGACTGTGACGTGAACGGAATGTAGCCAATCAAAGAACAGCTCTGTTAATTGGTCAGCTCTTACTTCACTTTTTTGTTACATTTAAGAAGGTCCACAAATATTAGTTAGGGCCTTATATTGGTAGACAGACGTCCGTGTAAAAATGGGTGCATTTTAATTTCCGTGCCCGAGCAAGTCTAGTTTACCGTATTTGTGTTTGGTAGACCACGTTGTGTCTTGATAGGTGTTGCAGCGTATTCGATTGCACACTACTGGTGCAGGTAGTGTCACGTGATTTTGGTGTATTTAAACGAGCCACAGGCTGATTTGTGGTGGAAGTCAACAAATTTCAATCTCACGCATGGACCCCAACGAGTCAATTTCTGCTCCTGCAATTTCAACCACTGTATGCGCTTTGACCGCTTTTGATTTTAAAGGGGCCAGGAGTCAGCTGCGTTCCGTCCCACAATGGCACCAATCCCCTCTTCTATCTGCACTAGTCAAGCAAATAGAGCCCAGTGCCAGTTTCAGGTATTTAAAGGGTTAAAACCCAAAAAGCTGTAAAGCCACAAAGTGAACCAACAATGGCCTGGTATCATCTCAAAGTAAGCCCGTGTTACTCACTATGCTGCCACTAGAGTGACTATCTGGGATTTGGTAGGGCTCCACTGCTGTTACGTACAATATAACCCAGCATTATTGTATAGTCTTCAACGGCAATATAATCTCTCATTAGCAAGCATTGGTAGCTGGAGGTGATTTTATGGAATGTGACTTCAGAGAGTGCAAAATGGGAAGATGGAGGCCAAGAGAGTAGATCTTAGGGTCAGTGAAGGAGGGATAATGTGAGCCTGGGAAACATGTTTGTTTCCTCACTTTTTCTCTTTCATATTGTTCCCAGCCAGTCAAAGCAGATCTGTTCATCCGACACACAAGAGGATTAGAGTGTGTAAGACACAAATCATTACACACACATAACCATGTTCATATACCGCCAAAGCTTGAACATGCCTCCAGGCGGCCATGTGGCGTACGTATTGAATAAGATGTGTCCGTCTTCCCCAAATGACCAAAGGGGTGCGCGGCTCGGAAGCGGTCCACTCTACTCCGTCGATACGCCGCCGCTCGGCCTATTCAGCGGCAAAGAGCCTTCCTGCAGCTTCAGCTCGCCGCACTCGATCGATGTTATGAGGAATGCGGACAAACTGCTGCTAAACAGACGGCCCTCGCCGCTGCACCGGCTCCCCCAGGGTTAGATCGTTCCACTAATGGAGGTCTCTGCTGGGGCCCCCGATGGCCCCTAACCACCAAACAGGCCCCAAGGACTCGCTTCCCCATTCATTTTTCAATCTCTTTCACAGTCATCTCTCCATTGTTTCCCCGTCCGCACAACTGTATTGACTTCAGCCTCTACGGGCCGCCGACGCTTCTTCATTTGCGTTTGTCAAAAATACAAGAGGGCCCTCAGAACGCAAACACTATTTATTATTTTTTATGTCAAATATGGCCCATAAAGACAATTAAAGCACTTCTTAGTATGCTGCAACTGCCAAATAGGCCTTGCGGATTGATCAGTGCACTTCGTGTGTGTGCAGGAAGTAAACGGCAAATCAACAAAAGTCACATCTGCTGTCATTAATTATACAACACCAGGAGATTTGAGCTCCCCACCAACTAAAAAAGGTTACATTCGGATGCAATGGTTTATGGAATATCAAAAAGGGGTTTGGTGAGTCAATCTCAGGGGTTCGGTGAAGGGGTCAAGACGTACATGACTTGCTTGGTCTCGCTGTGCTGCAGGGAATGCGCTCAGAAGTCGAATTGTGACTGTTGTGATGGTATGTCGTGTGATTTCTTTATTATTATAAACCCTTCATAATAACTATGTTGAGCAAAAAAAGTGGTCACACTAATATGTAGAATATAAATTCACATCGATTGACATTCATATGTATTCGCATGTATGAATTACCATGAATAATGGAACGTATGGTGTTCCACAGGGTTCCATTCTATGGGGCCTCTGCTGTTTTCAAAATAACTATGTACAAAACATGTTTTATTTTTCGGTGAATGCGCATAGGAAACTGGTGGGCTTCAGTACTTCCAACAAGGTTCAGAACCACTGACTTAGAGGCATAAAATGGGGTCGGAGACGGCAGATTTCTATTTTTGATTATACTGTACTTATCACATACAACTTGGAAGTCATAATGAATGTTTTAACAAATATATAACAAGGAGTGATCCATCTGTCAGTTTTTTCATTCATTGTATTTGCATTATTTAGTCCATTGTTAATCAGCTGTTTTTTTTTTTACAAATTAGATCCACGTAAAAATTCACGCATTTACCAGATATAAACTTGCAGATATGCGCCACTATGTGGCAAATTTGCGAGACAAAAACTCACAAATCTCGAGAAAAATCTTGAATCTTTGCGAAATTATAAAGTGGCAAATTTGCGGGAAAAAAATCACAAATTTATGAGAAATAAACTCTGATATTTGATATGATATGGTTAATCTCTGCTAAAGCAAATACTATCTCAGATCTCCCTATTTGAAAACCCAACCAAAAAGTATAATTTAACGAGGCCTTCCACTGTAGACATTTTACACACTCGGGAATTATTAATTAAAAAGGCTATGTGTATTTCTCACAATTTTCTGATATTTTTTTTCTCGTAAATTTGCCACTTTATAATGTCACAAATCTGTGAGTTATTTTCTTGTAAATTTGTGAGTTTTTTTCTCTCTGAATATTACCCCCCTCTAAAAAAAAAAACATTTATATGTGGCCCTCATCCCTCGTTGTAGCTTTTCCAATTCTGAAGGTCGACACATTTTAAGACAGAGCGTGCATGGTAGCTGAAAATCAGTTAAAGGGTAAAACTCTGGAAGAGATCCCTTCCCGCAACATTACTGACTAGTCACTGGCTTTGCTTTTGCATTTGTTTTCTTTAATAACCGTGAAAGTGGCGAGCGGAGAAGAAGAAGAAAAAAACTGCGCAATGGAAAGAACCGTCGCATTTGTCATTTCCGATTGTTTACCTTCTTCACTGCAAATTGATTTTTACATCTCCTCTTACTGGAATCTCTCTGCGCCGGACCGCCAGAACTGTCTGGCTGGGGCCTGATCTGCCAAGCCCGTCCTCCAGGCTTTATGAGCAAACTCTGGGGAGGACGTTTCGGCCTTTCAACTCACAAGTCATTGCAATGATACAATACTGCTTTTGTCCTGACCACCTTTGTTGTTTTCTTTCTCCCTCTTCCAACCGCCGCTTGCCGTCCATTCTTCATGTCTCTGGCTTTCATGTCCTTCCATAAACCGGGCCTACTTGTCTGTCTGTAAGCACACAAGGTGGACTTCGCAGATCAGAGTTGGCTGCCGGAGGACACACGCATACTGAGAGACTCGATCTGACAGTGGAGCTTCAAGTACAGGCTAGGGTTACATTGTGGTGGTTGGGCGGTGCGCTGTGGTTCGGTTCTCCCTCGGTTCTGGTAGGACTGAGGTTTGCCTGCAGGGACCTCCAGTGAGTCAGGCAGCAGGCCTGAGCTAAACTAAGGCCGAGGCCAGGAATAGTCGTCGGCGCGCAGGGCAGCGCTAATGGTGTGTTTGTAAGGGTGAAGCCAAACAAACAAGGTGACGTTTGAATTGAAGGAGCAAGCAGATGTTGCTCGCACACACGCAGGACAAAATAAACTTGCGGTGAGGGAAGTGCACCGTGTATATCTGGTACGGAATCTCAGCATCAGCTGCAGCCCTTACGCACGGATCTTCTATGTGCGCGTGCGCGTGCTCATGCAAACTCAAGTTCCACAATTTCTCACCACGTTAATGAGAAAAATGGCATCATCCGTAATTAATCCCCCAGGAGCAAGACATGACCATGGCACATACACATATACACACTCTCGCGCACACACGCGGTAGCGCGGAATTGCGACGTGGAGTCAGCATTTGGCAGGCAAATGCGCTTAAATGTATTCGCAAAACACATTTGAACGTAATTGCAAATACGTTGGGATTTACTTCGAACGTACACAGCAGGGGTGCTCAAGTTCGGTCCTCCAGCCGGTTTTACATGTTTCCCTCCTGCAGCACAGCTGAATCTAATGATCAGCTCGTCAGCAAGCTTTGCAGAAGCCTGATAACGATCCTGATCATGAATCAGGTGTGTTAGTGGAAAGAAACATGGAACAACAGGCTGGATAGGCGGTCTTGAGGACTGAACTTGAGCACCCCTGGTACACAGTAAATTTTGTAGAGTACATTTTATTCTAAAAATGGGTCTATTTGGTCACACCCTAAACAGAGTTTAAAAAAAAGAAGAAGAGTAAAATAGCCTAAGTATTTTAACTGTGTACGAGAGAATTGGCCTATCTAATAACAAAAACCTTTTTTTCCCACTCAGAAATTCTAATTCAATTGTAGAAGGACATTTTTGAGTGCATTTTATTATAAATAAATAAAAAACATTTCACAAGGGTTGAGGAACAAAGTCACGACCTTCAGCTTGGGAGACAGCTACTCTACCACCTGAACTATGCCACTCTTACTGTTTGCTTCAATCCAAAAGGAGACCAAAGACATTCTCTCGTACACACAAAATTATTTTTACTCTCTTCAAAGTGTAAATTTGACTCTGTTTAGAGTGGGACCAAATAGACTCGTTTTAGAGTAAAACGTACTCTACAAAATTTACTGTGTACTTCCAAATACATTCAAACGCACTTGTAGACTAAATGCTAAAAATGTAGCATTTTTCCCATCTTGCGTTTGCGCAAGTCACTACCCCGTGGCATTAACGGGAAAAAAAATGACGAACGAAAATCATGCATTGCAGACATAATTATAAATCATAAAGATTATGAATGAACAATGTTTAATCAATTTTTAATGTATATCTTTTTGCACACTTGTAGATATGTACTTCAAGTATGTTTAAGCGTGTTTAAGCTTGCATATATGTTCGAATGTGTTTAGATATGTACTTGCAAATATGTTTGAACATACATGGCTTGAACATAGTATTCACAGATATAAATATGTTTAAACACATTTGCAAATACGTTCCAACATACTTGCATTCAAACGTATTTAAATATGTTCAAATGTCCTCATGAGTTAAATAAGTTTAAACATATTTGCAGATACTTTTGAAAGTATTTTCCAGTCAAAAATGTTGACTCCACATTGGCAGTTACACTTCCGTACACACACACCAACACACACAGTACAAGTGTGTACAGTGTGTTGATAGCTGAAAAATCTGAAGGTTCCGTGTTTGCGCGCGCGTGTGTGTGTGTGTACAGGAGCATGTGAGTGAAATGGAGCCTAATTATGGTTATAATATTATTCTGTGCATGTGTGTGTGTGTGTGTTTGTGTGTGTATGAACACGTGGTAAACAATCATTTACAGCATTTAGCCCACAATTACAGCCTTCTCAACCTCGCCTACACAAAGCGCTTGAACTCACTCCAACCTCTTGTAGCGACAAATCCAAATGGAGCTTTGCCACATAAAATGTCTGCCCATGTGTGTGCGTGTGTGCGTCAGATACAGAATTGAGCGGCCATTAGGGTCAATATTTTTGCAAAATTGCTGCCTTTGTCGCACGTCGACTCTCCTTCACTTAAAATCGGATTTCATGCAAGCGATTTGAAAAGCAAAGACGAAACCAGGCAATCATTTTGTCGGCGTAGAAGTGAACGGCTGGGCAAAGAGTCATACAACACACACACACACGCGCGCGCGCTCCCTGCCCAGTGTTTGTGGTGGCGCAGCACATCTGGTAACATCTGGATGTATTTGAGACATGTTTACATTTCCAAAATGCTGAAAAAAAACGTCGACCAAAAGACACAAGTTAGAAAAATAGTGCAGGTACCAGAAGAATATTGAAGAAAGCAACTGGTCCCAGATGGGGATTGTTTCCAACCTTCCACAGTAGACGTACACACAAGGTCGCAAACGATTTGTTTGGATCTCAGGCCAACAATAACCGACGTTTGCGCTGCGCTAATTGGCAAACTACAGCCTCCTTATTTTGGGGACTTTTTGTCCCATTGAGCTTCCTTTTACCTTGAAACAGACGCAAGCGTTGCCGGTTGACAACCACTCTTACGCACTCAACGCTGCACGCAATCGTTCCCGCCAACCCATACACCCATCCGCTCAGACACACGCACACAAACACACGCACACACACGCACGAAAACAGCTGCATTTCCATTTTTCTTCCCCTAAATGACGAAAACACAAAAACAGTTGGACTTCATTCAGCCTAATCAAAGCTGACATGGAGTACGGCTCTGTGAGATGATGTCAGCAATGGGGGGAAATACACACACGCACACGCACACACACACACAAAGTCCATAGGATGTAATTTCAATGACTGGGTGTAATTTACCAGTGTAAGTTGAAACCAGACAGGAAAACGTGTGCGATTCCAGCAAAATATATTGAGGCGGAGTATATAAACACAAATACACAAAACAGCAACCATACAGTCAAAGTTAGTCATAGATTGATATGATTTTATCAGGACCGATAACGATTATTAGTAATCAAGGAGGCTAATAACCGAAATTTTGAAGCTGATATTCACTTGCAGCAAAAGAGAAAATATTAGGGTCAATATTCAAGAACGTGACTTTGCTGAAATGACATTAAGCATACTTGATACCGACAATAGTCAAAATGCCAAAATATCGGCACAGAAAATCGGCCCGGCCGATAATCGGTCTATCCTTAGTCGAAGTATACTTCAGACTTGAGAGTGGATTATTTTGATAATCGATTAGTTGTGGATTAATCGACTAACTTTGAAATGCTGACATCTGTCAAAATGCCAAATATGGGCACTGATAATCATCCCGACAATAATTAGTCTCTCACTCGTCAACAGTCTTGACAGTCAATTATTTTGATAACCTATTAGTTGTCGATTAATCAATTAACTTTTACACCCATAGATGCCTATATCTGTCAAAATGCCAAATATCAGCGCGGATAATTGGCCCAGGTGATAATCGGTCTCTTCCTAGTCAAAGTATACTATAGACTTGGCAGTCGATTATTTTGATAATGAACTAGTTGTCAATTAATCAGTTAATTTTGACACCCATAGATGCTGATATTGGTCAAAATGCCAAATATGTGCAATGTTAATCGGACCGGCTGATAATCGGTCCATCCCTAGTATGCTATCAACTTGTGCGAAATGACTGCAGGTATCTGAGCTGCCACAAACACATTGGAATTGATGCGGAATGACTTTTTGATTGGAGTCCCACACAAAGTGTCCTTGGGATGGTTGTAATCCTCTCAGGTATTCCACTTTCCCATGGCCCACCCTAACCTCTGCTCACTCACACGCACACACGCAGGGGAGATTATTAAAGCAACCTCGTGGCACACGGAGCTTTCTGATGGATTTAACATCAGGAATGATTGTTAACTTTGAGCACTAAAAAGACTTGGAGTGACTCCTGAGAGAAAAAAAAAAAGGAAAAGAAAATGGTGATCCGGCCAGACGCTTGGATCACATGACAACCGGGCCGCAGCTGCAAGGACCCCTGGGAAAAGGGCCCGTCGCCATCCCTCAGATCACGCTGAGTCGGGAGCCAAGCCGTCATGACGCCATGCGTCCGTACTAAGACACCATTTAGTCGCAGAATGGGAGAAAAAAAACGGTATCACAGTCAAGTTGTGAAATAAAAATAAAAGTTAATCACCGTGAAATAGATGAAACCTATTAAGAGGAACGTATGCTGAAGGTGACAGAAGAAATTAATTTGGCTCAACTATTGAGACCCTTACCTCCACCCCGCTATAGGATTTCCACCAAACTAATTATCACGCTCCACTTTCAGAAATAATAAGAAAAGTGCTTAATAGGTCCGGCTTTACGCTGGCATTCATACGTCCATTTAACGTGCCCGCACACTCCTGCCTTAATGCAATTTCACATTCATGATTTCAAATAGGGGAAGGAATTATATTTCAAGTGCTGTCAGGATTAGAATATACAAGCGGCAATATTAAAAGAGTGTTAGGTTAGCCTGAGTGGCTGAAAGCAAGGTAAAGATGTTCAATAACGTTTTTGTCACACTTGAGGACAAAAGAGAAAATGACAATGAAAGCGCAGCGATCTGATTAATCTTCCCTCGCTGTATATTAATTTTCTCCCCTTTCTGATTTATGCTGCTTGAGATTTTAATTTTTAACCAGAGCGCAGATATGAGGACGATCGAGCAAGCCAGCAACTCAAGTCTGTTGATTTAGGCAGTCTGTGTTGCCTTTAAGGCTTTTTCTATATGAAGACGTTCATGGCTTTAAAAAATTATTTTAAAAATATTTCTATGTCATTAAAAACAAGGTTCAGTATTTGTTTCATGTAAAATTACCCATTTTTATTTATGTATTATCGTCAAATTCTGATTCCGATGACGTATTTCCGGTTTACCGGCTTCTTGCCGATAGAAAATGTCCTCCACCGGAAGTTTAGTGTTCTTCATTTTATTTTGCAAAGCGCACTTTTGTTACGCTCTTATTTTGACACTCAACTGGACAGGAAATAGTCTGGCGGCCATTTTAGAGTCGCCGTTGACGAGTGGCCCTCGTAATGAAAGCAGTGGAGAGTAGACTGTGCTTGTTAGAGCTGATAACGTGCGGTATCAGCTGTGTGTTGTGTTCACCTCCGAAAGCATCGTCTGTAAGTGCTATATTCACGGTTGAAAGTTATTCGGCAGTGTTGATTTTGTACTCTGACATATTTGAGCAAATTGTGAAGTTTGTAGACTTAATTGTAACCACTTTGGTAACTTTATATTACATGTTTATCCCGAACTTTCAAGCGGATTGTGCTGTAACTCAATTGCATGGAAGATGCTTGGACTTTAGTTTATTTAATTAGGCAGTCATTTATTGATGCATATTTGTTTGTTTTCTTTAGTTTCACTCTGGTTCCTACTGGATATGACAGTGCTGCTCAATAAAGCACTCGGAGCTTGGACGCTACTTGATTTTGAATGGAGTTTGGCTCGCTGTTGACCTGTGTCCACCGACACACGCAAGGGCAACGGTACATTTTGTTTTATTATACTTCATACATAGGAGTGTGGATTTTAATGCTTTTTTTCGTCAAATTGTGCGCTACAGTGTAGTACGTAGAGATGGACTTTTATTTTTGTAGTTCACTTTTCACCACATGCTCATGAAGACAATTAAACACGCTGCAAATGAATTCCACCGTCTTCATTTGTGGTTGATCTCGGTGTCACTAACATATTCGTTGAAAACAATACAGAGCCATTTGCCCCAATTAGAACAACATCCAAATGCTAGTATTGTTTCATCTCAAGCTTTATTTAAAATATTTTTTTCTTTTTTTGCGCTCGCTTCCCCACCACTCATTTGCATGGGAGCACCCAGGGCCATGGAAAAAAAAAATCTCAAGTGAAATATGCAGGTTAGGCCAGTTTTGTTCATTATCAGAGCAATAAAACTTAAGCAGAGAATAAATACATAAGAAGGCCCAACAAGCCCTTAAGATGGAGTTGATGTTTTATTATGTTTTTCATCATTTATTTATGCAATTCAATTAATCATGGAGTGTTCCGTGAACAACATCCCTTATGTTTTGTTTTTTCTTTGAAAATGCACTTGTGTTCATCTCTGCCTCTCGCCTCGCCAAATCTTAAGGAATCGAGCAAAGGAGCAAAGGAATGATTGTTAGACATCCGCTGCTGAGCTTCCTGTCAAAATCAACTTGTCAGAACTCACACTGTTGAGTCATCACATGTAACAACTCAAGTCAGACTGCTCTTGTCTAGTCTGCATTGTATTTGACCATTCTTCATTTTTGTCTTTTGAAAAATAACTATTTTTGAATATTGAGTTGGAAATTAAGACATTTTTTCAAATCAGAATTATCGATTAATCGACAAAAATAATCGCCAGATTAATCGATTAACTCATTCACTGCCATTGACTGCTACAGATGTCAAAAATTAATTTGAACTATTAGTATAATTTTTTTCCCCTTTTGTTAACAAGAGTATAAAAAACTAGAATTTTTTTATTGTACATTTAGAACAGACATAAAATTTGTGATTAATCGTGAGTTAACTAGTTAAGTCATGCGATTAATTACAATTAAAACATTTAATCGCCTGATGCCCCTAATTTTGAATTATCTTTTCTTTTAAAAATAAGTTAATAAATAAAAGATTTTTAACAAATTTGGGGCGTCAAGTGAATAATTTTTAAATCGTAATTAATCACATGACTACACCAGTTAATTCACAATTAATCACAAATTTTATATCTGTTCTAAATGTACAATAAAAATTGTTTTCTAGGTTTTCATACTCTAGTTAAAAGAAGTGGAAAAAATGTTCAACCGATAGAAATAGTTAAAAAATATTTTTTACGTCTATAGCCATCAATGGCAGTGAATGAGTTAAAATAAGTGTTGGTTAAAGCCCTACTCGTATCTACTTTCTATTTTATTTGATCAATCTTAATCTTTTTCTTTACTTTAGCGGTGCAACGATTAATCAATTGACAACCAATCAAAAATCAAATAAAAAATTAGTTTTCGATCAATCGTTTACAGACCTACAATTGTCCAAATACTCACATACGACAGTAAATATTCTCCGGTTTCTTCAGCCCTCTATGAAAATAAGACATTTACAAATGTCTGCTTTAACTTTGGCAATGATCAATATTTTAGCCAATTTTGTGAGATGTTCGCAACCAAACCAGTAAACAAATCATTTTTAAAAAAAAGCATGCCAGTGCATTTTTTTGCACTGTCAATTTGATAAAAATGTCTTAAAATAGATGGAAAGTAAAACATGTCTAAAAAAATATGATTAATCGACAAAGTAATCAACATATTTATGGATATGATTAAAATAATCATTAGATGTAGCCCTACTCTCATCTATTCTGTATTTTATTCTATCCATTTGACTATTTGATCAATAGAGTAATTAGGTATTTTAAAAAAAAATGCATCAAAAATCCCAATTGTGAGAGCAGTGAATTTCCTCAAATGCACACAATCTCAAACACAAGAACAATCGTGTAAGAAATGAAAAGTGAGCACATGGATGAGCTCGTCTCCTAACGCTGGTCAGTTGTTCCACTGTTAAACAGATGAGGCATACTTTCACACTTTTTCCAAAACTTTTTAACGGTGGCTTCTTGGCCTCTGCAGTCATGTCGGCAAAGCGTCTATTAAAACCGCATGTGGGCCCAGCCCGCCGACACACACATGCACACACACCCTCCGCCTTTCAACACTGAACTTCTAACCTCCAGCTACACCGCCACATCTGGGCTTTGGAGGTAAAATGTCCGCAACGGTCCCGCATAGACGTCGTCTGAGGAGATAAAATTACACACAGAAGCTGGCATCGCCAAGGATTTGATTGGATATTTCTTATATATATATATATTTTGAGAAAAGACGGCTTCAAGGGGTGTCAAAATTAATCGAGTAATTAACATTATTAGATTATCAAAATAATCAACTGTCAAGTCTTTATCATACTTTGACTAGGGAGAGACAAAGTATTGATCAGGCCGATTATCTGTGCCAATATTCGGCATTTTGACTAATGTCGGAAGCTAGGTGTGTCAAAATTAATCGATTATCAAAATAATCGACCGCCAAGCCTTTAGCATACTTTGACTAGGGATTGAGTGATTATCAGCTGGGTCGATTATCGGTGCCAATATTTGTCATTTTAGGCAAATGTCGGCGATTAATCGATTAATCAACAACTAATCGATGATCAGAATAATCAACTGCCAAGTCTTAAGCATACTTTGAATGGGGCGACGCAGATTATCAGCCGGGCTGATTATCGGTGCCGATATTTGGCATATTGACAAATGTCGGCATCTAGGGGTGTCAAAATTAATCGATTATGTGAAAATTATCAGAATAATTGACTGCCAAGGTTTAAGCATACTTCGACTAGGGATTAGAATTATCAGCCTGGTTGATTTTTGTGCTAATATTTCACATTTTGATGAATGTCGGCATCGATTAATCGACTTTAGCATACTTGATTGATGGGACGATGCAGATTATCGGTGCATATATTTGGCATTTTGATGAATGTCGGCATCTAGGGGTGTCAAGATTAATCGATTATCAGAAGATTATCAGAATAATCAACTGCCAAATCTTTACCATACTTTATTGATGGGGTGACGCAGATTAAAAGTACAGATATTTGGCATTTTGATGAATGTCGGCATCTAGGGGTGTCAAAATTAATCGATTATCAGAATAATCGACTGCCAAGTCTTTAGCATACTTTGACTAGGGGTTGATTTTCAGGGCTGCTGATATTTGGCATTTTGATGAATGTCGGCATCGATCAATCGACAATCGGCTGTCAAGCTTTTAGCATATGGTGACCAATGGTGTTGGATAATAAGCTAGCGATAAGCTCCAAAAATGTGGGAGCCAAATTAATCGGCTTTTCAATATGCACAAGGCAGTTTCAATTAGAATAGACACAGACTCGCACGTAACTTTCACGTAGGCATTAAATAAATTGAGATAGCCATCAGGAAGATCTGACTTTAGCCTGCCACTCGCACAAACACATGTAAAATAAGACACAGTGGCACATTATTTAAAAAAAAAAAAAAAACAGAAAGAAAGACCCCCCTGTCACACGCTGATGCGTATCTGGACAAGTCCGCCCGAGATAAAGTCACTCGACAACTACAGCAATCGATGGAAGTAATTTATTTACCTCGCGGGGCAATATCTGCTCTGTGGGGAGATTTGGCAAGCCGGCGTGAGTGGTGTGTAAATGAATCGAGCAGCAGAGCCGTGCATAAGTCCATAAAACAAGCAGAGGTTAAAGCGGCTCACATTATACGCACGCGCGCACGCGCACGGCAAAGGTCCAACACTAAAACCACTTCTCCTAGAAACACAAGAGACATGAAACGTCATCTCGCTTCCATTACTGTCATGTGACATCCCTGGATACCACTAAAAAGTGGGGGGGGGGAAAAATCTTGATTTCTCTTTCTTTCCATTCAAAAGCAACACTGCTCGTCCACGGCCCTTAACTTTAACTCAATGAAATAAAAGGCACTTCACTAAGCCTCAATGGCGTCCGGCACACACGCACGCACGCACGCACACTTATCCCCCACCTCCTCCGATGCTCATGCATATGCATTTTCATTGTGATTTATGCACCCTGGCGGGGGTGTGGGCCTATCTGAGCGCAGGGCCGACACACAGGTCAGCTCATTTGTAAATCACTTGCCTATTTATGGCTGTTGTTTGGAGTGTTTGGAAGGAATGGAGCTGAATGTTGGTGGCTGTAAATTTGGCCTGTTTGGAAAAGGTCGCAAGTGGGGAACTGCCTGTGGAACGGATTTGCAAGTACACGTTTTAACAAAAGGTGCAACGATTAATTGACAACTAATTATTAATCGATAATTGTTTTGATAAGCGATGAATCGTTTGGATAACTTTTGTTTTTAAAATTGTCCAGATGCCTGGAATTTCAGCTTCTCAAGACGAAATATTCTCCGATTTCTCTAGTGCTCCATAATACAATTAGTTTTACTGTGGAAAACAACGATCAAAGTTTTGACCTTTTTTCCTCGCGTTACAGGCCAAACCAGTAACATAATCATGATTGATATGTTTTTGCACTGTTCATTTAAAATCATGTCCTGGTTTTGTAAAAATAAAGAAATTCATCAATTAATTAAAAAAAATTTGACAGATGAATCGATTGCTGATTTACTGTAATGTATTTGCAAAAACGTTTGATTGTATTTGCCAATGAAAAATGTTTACTCCTCATTGGCCAGCTACACACTTCCAGCCATTTTCACTGAGGCAACCCCCTTCACTCCCGGCTGCTTTACTGGATTTTGACCGATTTTGCAAGGCCCACATACTATTGTGTTCTATTGCTATAAAAACATGGAATCTACCAAAAGAGTAGAAAAAAGAGGGTGGAGGGGAAAGTCTATTTGTATCTGTTTCCATTTTGCAGCAATTAGCATTTGGATTTGGACCATTGCTTTTAAATGACTTATTCAGGTCAGAGGCTGCATCAAAGCCTTCTGTATGATCTAGCATAAACAAACAAACAAACAAAAACATAAAAAAATGTATAAATATGCTTTTGGGACCATTGCCTTATTTAAAATAAAACGTTTTTATACGTTTTGGGGAGCAAATGAGGTAATTACGCTGATGACTGTATTTATTGAAGTCAAGTGTTTTTTGTTTTTGTTTTTTAGCACTGCAGGTTCTATATGTGTGTTTGTGAGCGCATGTGTTCTGCTGACTCCTTGTGCCAAGCGGCGGTCTGACGAGGCACTTTGAAGGAGGAAGTTGCCTCACTTTCTGACCTCTCGTATTATTCCCAGCCTCAAAAAAGCCTAAAGAAAGACGCCTTCCCAACAGGAATGGAAGCAATCCCATGCCATGGATTATGGGGAAAAAGTGTGACGAAAAGTACACCCAAAGACGTGTTGGGGTTGAACATTCAGTGCTTGTTGCTCCTCCCACCTCTGCCGAACAACAGATTTTGGGTTAATAGGGCAGCTGCTGGTCCACACCCACCCCCACCCCCCGAACCCTCCCCTCCTCTGTTAGTTTGCTCCCTGAGATCCTTCCCAAAAATAAAGCCCATGAGGACACATGTTGTTTCCAAATTGTCATTGATGCGCATGTGAATGGAAAAGTTGAAAGCATTGATCTGGCCGGCGTTTTCTCTCAGCTACCAAATACATTTTTGGCCAAGATTATCGAAACATTTTGCAACGTTGACAAGTATATATATTTCCCCAAATGCCAGAATGATTTCATACTGCATGACGACCACATAAAGGTTGTTGAAATTACTTTTGTGGACGTTGGGTTTGTATGAAGTCGTGTAAATCCTTCTTTTAAAATAAATGTAATATTTAAGCAAAACGTTTTTTAAAAGTAGCCATTCATCTGTTTGTTGTGTTCATGTAACATAAGGCAATCACAGATCATACCGGCACGCCGAAGGAAACCATAACTACGATGTGTACCTCGACAAAAATGAGACCTACAGGCATAAAAATCAATAGATTAATTAACAAGTAATTGGTTATCAAATTCATTAACAACTATTTTATTAATAATTTCATCCTTTCCACAGGATTTTTTTTCTCTGATTTCTGTCGTCTTTCATGAAAGCACGCGGATTACATCAAATTAGGACCGTCTGTCACCATTGAAAATTTATTAAATCGATTTCTATTTATTATTGCATCGAATAATCTGATAACATTTTATTTTGCATTCAAGTGTATTACAAAACCATTCCCGCACCGCTTTCTTTTATTATTATTATTATTATTATTGTTTTATTTTTATTTGTTTACCAATTATTATTGTTTATTTGAAACCACAACTAAACAATTAAGCAATATCACACTGGATTGATGTTGTGCTTGGTCATCAAAATTTTTGAAACTTACCCAGTTAGTGGTGTGGTCATTCTTTGCAAATGTCTTATTTTTAAAGTTTGCTTTCATAGACTACAGGAATCAAAGAATAATGACCGTTAAGCGGGTGAAATCAGAGGATTTGGACAATTTTAAGTAAAGCAATGACTAAACGATTACTTGATTACTACAACAGTTGTCCATTAATTTGATAATCGATTTATTGTCAAATAATGGATGAATGTTTTACATCTCTAAATCAAAATAAATAAAACAATTCTGTAATACACATAGAATTATATCCGATTCATCGATGGAATAATCGATAGCATAATCGATCCTAAAAATGTTCGATAGTGACAGCCCTGCTCCACATAAACAAAAAATAACAGAAGACAACAACTAATGTGAATTAAAAAGGGCCTTAGTGAAGAAATGGTGCGAAATACCCCCCGACAGCACGTTTCTCCGACCCAATGACGCTCAACCCGTTTTGGGTTCTGAATGACCGGCCGCCCTAATGTGGCCATCGTTAGCTGTTGCGCAACACGACGACATCATCCAGATCAACAAACACATCACACGTTCACACCTACATGCAAACACCTCATAAAGACGCTTGCTTACTCACAGGCGGGGAAAAAAATCCCCTCCACTTCATTAGGAAAGTAAACACAAGTGCTGTCTGAAGTGGCTAATTAGAGACTAATTACTCCCCGCTCGTTACTAATGCAAATTAGATTACGCTGCTTAACTTCCTCGTGTCCACAACGCTGCTGTTAATTGAGGCCTTTTGAAATTAAATTACCCGCTAATTAGCATATCAAAACCATTAATTCTGCGCAACAAGGAGCTGCGCAAGGAGGGGGGGAGGCAAGGGGGGGGAAACAACAACAAATGCCAAGTTTTGTTAATGAGTTTTGCTAATTGAATATGTATGCTCGATCCAGGGGTTTTGGTCAGGAATACCTGCTTTGTGTGTGTGTGTGTGTGTGTTTGTCGCCAAATGGAAACGGCATGTATCATATGAGCAGCATATAATTAAAGCGACCAAACGCGTTGTCAGTGAGTGGGAAGCGAGCATGAGATGGATGCTCAGCTCATGAGAGGAGAAGGACCTCGTGCGTGTGCGTGTGTGTTGAGTGTGTTTGTGTGTTTGTCCAGACTATAAGATGCCTTTGAAGTAAAGAACTTGCAGCTCTTGTAAATTCCCCCGACCCCCTGCTAGCACTTTCTCTGCATCTACCGGTAACTGGCCCCTCTTCACCTCCTTTATAATAACTTAGCATCTACACACACATAGACACACGCGCACGCACACATTTTATGGCCACTAGCAGGTGAACAGCGCAATCTTTCATTCAAGCCGGATCAGATTTTCCCTTTTCCTCTCACTGAATTTTAACTTGATGGATTAGAAATGGTGAGTACGTTTGCCTGCTTCTGAATGAGAGTGCACGCGCACACACACACACACACACACACATGGTAAAAGCCAGCGGCTATTAGCTCCGTTAATCTAAAGATCCATCTCAGCCTTGTAATGTAAAACCAGCAGAAATAAAGTCCCTTTCCTAACTGCAATCAAGCTGCATGAAAGGCCTCATTCTCTCATTTCTTATCTTTTTATCCCAAGATGGATACAAAAAAAAGAAAGAAAGAATAGTAAAAATGGAGAGGTAGGCACCTACAAAAAATTGGAAATGTGCGAAAAAGATGTGAAGATTGATTCCGTTAACGGTATGCAACAAAATTTGCCCTAATTGCTGCAATTATCATATTAAACAGTTGGAATTTGAGCATGTTGATGAAAAAAAATGATTATTCGTCTATTTCTTTTCAGAGTTTCTTCTTAATCAAAATCTAACATCCTTGAAAAATTAATTTGAAGCCATTTCTTATCAGTTAATTAAATCGGGTTGGAAGTCTTTTTCTTTTTTTTCTTCTTCCTCCGTTTGGGTGCCGCATGATTAGAACGGTTGTGTTCTTCTCTGTTCAGACAGCATGACGTTGGAGGGGAACTTTTCACTGTCTCATCAAACATTCACCAGCACAAGAATAGGACTTCTTTGAAGGGCCCGCCGCCAACGATGTCTTTTTTTTTTTCTTCCTCTTCCGAACCTCGGCTGCACTGATAAGTCGCGCTACACCCAATAGATCCTTCTTTCTCGTTAACACATTGTCATTAATGGACAGAAAGCACAAAGGGGGTGGGGGGGTGGGGGGGTGGGGGGGGGGGGGTCAACGGTGAGGCGGAGAAATCTCGTTTTAGCTTAACAGGATGGGCATCGTAATCGATTGATTGATGAATGAATTAATTGTGTGGAATAGAGAAAAAATGAGTCGGTTATCCGAAACCATTGAGATAATAACAGATCATTGATCAAGTGATCAAGTTATTTTTGTTTTTGAGTCGTCACTCATACCAATATCAAGTACCGATACACAAGATTTGCTATCGGCCCGATACAGATACCTGGTATCGGTACTCGCCCAACCCGAGTTAAAGGTGATAAGGCAAACAGTTTAGTTTTTTTTCATGATTTTGGGATGGCCATATTCATCGTAATCGATAATAAGATGACTATTTTTAAAGCTGTGTTCACTTGAGGATCTTAGTAAATCATTATTGTGATTAATCAGACCATGACACAGACAGCAGAAAGTGGAGGAAAACGTTTTTTTTGCTTCTGAAAATGAAATATCTTTATTTATCATTCAATTACAAAGAGAAGTGTTACTAAGTTAGTTGCAAATACTTTCTTTGCATATCTAGAAATGAATTAGGTGTCAGGTGCATCGCACCCATGGGGGTGTCACAACCCCCCCCCCTCCCCTTCCCCATTATTTCATCACCTGTACCCAATGGGGTTGCAGGCCATGCCCAAATATAATTTTCTATATACATTCTAAAAACAATTGGGTCAAAATTAAACTAACTGGGTAAAAAAAGGGACCGATCCAACATTTTTGGGTTGTTTTCTTTTGGGTTGTTACGAATGCAATTTGGGTTAAATAGCTTCAGTTTTACCCATTTCAATTGTATTATTCAATTTGCCCAAAAAGACGGGTCGAATGAATAACCCACAAAACACCACCAAAAATTGGGTTGTTTTGTGGGTTATTAATTTAACCTGACCCAATGTTTTTGACTAAACAACTCAAAAAGTTGGGTTGGTTCATTTTTGACCCAACACAAGTGGGATTCATTCAAATAAGACACAAAACTCAAAAAATGGGTTGCTTTGTGGGCTTTTTATTTAATTTGACCCAACTTTTGGGTTAAATTACTCAAAAAGTTGGGTCAGTCCATTTTTCTTTTTTTTTTCTTTTTTTTTTTTATACCATTTCTGACCCAATTATTTTTTTAGAGTGTATGCTAAGGGCTGCTAGAAAATGGATGACAGGCTGCAAATGGCCCCCGGCCCGTAGTTTGGACACTACTGTCATTTTGTCAAAATATCCATCCTTAGTATGCAATAAACTAGAACACTGAGTTCATATGGAGATGAAGTAACGTGCACTATTGGCTGGGTAGCACAGGTGGATATATTTGTTTGGGCAAAAGTGAACACGAGAAGTAATAAAAATAGAGTTCCTTGACATAGATTTCATTTTATTCCAGATCCTGCTAGATTTACTCATCAGAGGGTGACTTCACCTAAGAAAACTAGTTTTCTATTTCTGGAGGAATACTAATTATAAAAATTTCTGCCCTTGGCAAAGGAAAGCCCCTCTCAAAGGGAGGGGCGAGAGAGAGAGAGTGAGCGAGCGAGAGTCCATTCAGTGCCATCAGACGAAGATAAGTTCTCTCTCTACTTCAGCGATCAGCAGAGCAGAACAGAACAGATACAGCGCACTCGGCTCATCTGTCCATCCCGGCCTCCTCAGGGAGGCGAGCAGGGATTGGTAGGTGGGGGGCGGGGGGAAGGAGGAGGGGACACATGAGGAGGAGAACAAGAGGGAAGAATCAGTCGGAAAGAGAGGAGTATGGAATATTTCTGTGATTGGATCATCAATGGAATGAATATTACAATCCAGACAGATCTCAAGATCAACCAATCAACGCGCGTCCTCATCAGCCAGTCGGCCCCCATTAAAGCTCCGGGGTGGAGTTGTTCGTAGTTCCATCTGTCAGGATTTGAGTCCCCCTGTTTTTTTCCTTTCTTTACTCCAGCTGCCCTCAGATGGGAGAATTCTTAAAACGCACAATTACCGCACACAACTATCAATTTCCCCTTCAATTAATCCTGGGGGAGGGTGGGGGGCTTAGCAGGGGATGAAACATTCAAATTTTGGGAAGGAGTATAGGAGGGGTATTACCCTTCAAAAGGACCAACTTGACCTTTTCATTGGAGGTCAATCAGTGCACTGTACAGCCCAGGTGATCAGATTTATCACATTAATAGAAAATACACCCTGGTGGTCACCCCCAAAAAATCCTGTCTGTCCCCCGACCCTTCTGTCCCATCTGTCCTCGTCCTTCGTCGCTGTTGACGATTCGCCCGCCCTGATAAACTGTTACTATGCGACCTTTAGACAATGAAAAGCCGCAGCAGCACATGTTGCAGATTAAGACTACAGGTTGCATGCGGCGGCTCCGACCTTCGCTAGCCAACAGGCGCCTTTCAACGCGGCGCTCCTCTTTTACTTACTGACGAAAAACTTAATAGGAGGAGTAAAGCGGATTTTGTACTCTATAGTCAGCGCACCATTTAATTTATTTCAGGGACAAGCAGGTGTAGTGACAAAATGTTCATTCAGCCAGCAGGGTATTCAGACCAGCAAACACAATTTGTGACCTTTTATATGATGAAAGCATACAAAAATCTATGAGCTTACACGGCAGCCAAATGAGAAATTTGTGTTAATCCACGACGGCTGAGCATGAAAATGTTTAGTTAACAAATGAGATGGGAATGTGTATGAGACGTCTCCATTTTCAATGCTTCAGCTGTATTGTGTTGAATTTGCTGAAGGGTCTGATTGATTGACCTTGCGGCGCATTCCTGTCAAATCACCGCCACGGAATGAAATGATTGCTATTGAACAAGCGCGAGGAGAGGTAGCAAATGTTGGAAGTAAACTGTGATGACAGCCGGGATGTAATGAAGAGGCTGAGGGAACGCAGAGACGTCGTAATTAGAGACAACGGGCTTGACAAGCGAGAGTCGGCGTGAGGCAGAGACAGAGAAAGAGGAAGAGGTGAGGAGAGGAGGAAGAAAAAGCAGAAAAGAAAATAGAGAGTTGGAAGTTCAAGATGGAGATGGACTATCGGAGCTTGGGGAACTAAAAGAACACTGGGCAACTTTGTTATTGATGTTGACAAAAAACACAAAAAGGATAGCTTGTTTGATTAGCACAAAAAAGAAACGCAACACATATGCCAGAGGTGTCAAAATCATTTTTGTGTCTCAATGTATCATTAATTACTTGATCAAAACCAATTTATAGATTGCCAGTTTTGAAATCAGAAGTAAAAAATAATAGTTAGTTCAATTATTATTCAAGTAAAAAGGGAACAAAAAATCTTGCAAAATCTCAACATTATTTTGTATCATACATGGCAATTTGAAATTACGGTACATATTTTAGCAAGGATTGTGGAAGTTGTCACATGGTTTGGTTTTGCGGGCCACATAAAATGATGTGGCGGGCCGCATTTTGCCCCCGGCCTTAAGTTTGATACAAGCAAAATTGTTGAAAAAAGGTGTGATTCTTTTGCAATAAAGCACTACTTCATAATTGAAACAGATTATTCTGATAAACGATGTTTTCATAAATTTATGGATGGAATAAAAATGCACAATTTTGTCAACACAATAAAAGCCTCCCTCTTCATTTGCGCCTACTTTTTAATTACCCTTTTTCTTTTTTCTTTTGCCCTCCTATCGCATCCCCTCTCAATCCCCGCAAGTCGTCAAAGCCTAACAACACAAACACACACTTGCGCGCACACACACGGCCTTCCCTCCTTAGGAACATGAGAACTGTTTCTAATTCACAGGCTGGCAAAGCCGCGCTGGACAGCAATCTTGATCTGGCGGGATTACGATACTTTTATTTCCCCGAGAGCCAAGAGGGGAGGAAGGGCGAAGTCGGAGGCAGGTGTGTAGTGTACGTGTGTTCAAATCCTTGTACAAATGTCAGAAAATGACAGCTGAAAACAGCAACATATCTATATATCTATCCATCTATCTATCTCTCTCTCTCTCTCTCTCTCTCTCTCTATATATATATATATATATATATATATATATATCTATATATCTATATATATATAATATATATATCTATATATATATCTATATATATATATATAATATATATCTCTATATATATATATCTATATATATATCTATATCTATATATATATATATCTATATATATATCTCTATATAGATATATCTCTATATAGATATATATATATGTTGCTGTTTTCAGCTGTCATTTTCTGACATTTGTACAAGGATTTGAACACACGTACACTACACATATATATATAAATATATATATTTATATATATATATAAATATATATATATATATATATATATATATATAAATATATATATATACAGCAACATATCTATATATCTATCTCTCTCTCTCTCTATATATATATATCTATAGATTTATATATATATATCTATAGATATATATATATATATATATATATCTATATATATCTATATATATATATCTATATAGATATATCTCTATCTAGATATATATATATGTTGCTGTTTTCAGCTGTCATTTTCTGACATTTGTACAAGGATTTGAACACACGTACACTACACATATATATATAAATATATATATTTATATATATATATATTTATATTTATATATATATATATATATATATATATATAATGATATATACATATATATATATATATATATATATATATAAATATATATATATATACATATATATATATATATATATATATACACACACAGTGGAACCTCTGAGTTCGAACGGCTCAGAACTCGTACAAATCGGACTTCGGCCCAAAAATCTAAGTAAAAAAAGCCTCGGAGTTTGACCTTATTCTCGGAGTTGGAACACCCAAGCAAACCAAGCAAAGCCAAACGTACCTTGATCGTGAAGCCGAGCGATGCCGAATGCGGAGACGAAGCGCTGCTCATTTCCAGTCAGAGCGGGTGAATACTCCCGGAGGTGCTCCGTACATTCGCGAGTGCATTTGGATTTTTCCACGACAATTTTCTTTGACATGGGCCCAAAGAAAGACAGCAGTGCCAGTGGCAGAAAAGAAAAACGTACATTGCTATGAACCATAGTGGATTTAGGAAGGAGATGATCTCGCCGTTGTAACTTCTTCCGTAAATACTGGCACAAGGTCTTAGCTGTTCAACACGTGCCTGATGCTAAACAGCGCACAAGGACCTTTTGGTAGTCTAACAATATTCCCAATGTAAAATACACTAACTCAGCACTGAACCAAAGCATGCATTCATTACCATCACACTTTTTATTGTTTAAATACTGTACAGGATGGACATGTTTTTTCTTTTCTTTTTTACATAAATATAAATTAAAATAGGAATTTTCTGTTTTTGGAGCTAGGGAACAGATTAATTGCATTTACATTATTTACTATGGGGAAAAATGTTTCGGAGGGTGAACAATTCGGACTATATGCATATATATATATATATATATATATATATGCTTCCCAGACACAACATTAGGTACACCTGTACAGTGTAAGGAGATATAATCAGGAAATTGTTTCTTATTTTACTCCTCTCGTGTAGCTAATCTGAATCAAATTCAGTATTGACAGTTGCAATGCAGTGACCAGTGCATGTCCACATTCACACATTCATAATCAAGTGATTCAGAAAGCAGGCTCATCCCTCCCTGCCGCGGAGGAAGAAGAGACAAGGGGGCAAGGAAGGTGGAGGAAGGGTACTAGGGAGGAGGGGATTACACAATTATTCAGATAACAGCTGGGAATAATCTAGTGGCAGATGTCTCTCGGCCAACAATGCCCACCGCACACTGACGCCGACACCAGTTTCAATGCAAAAACAGCCACTGATGGAGCCACACCAAAGATCTCAAACCTCCCGCCTTTAAACCTCAACTGCACCGCTGATGAAATCATCTATAAAAATAATATCAGACTATCGCCTCACAGTGATGAATTGCCCTAAAGAATACATACAAGTTCGGAAAACTGATGACCTGTTTGCTTTTTCTTCTCCGTCACAGCTGCTTGAAAAACAGAACCTAAAACCAGAGGAATTCAGTCCGGAGAGTAGAGAGAGCGAGAGAGAGGTGGAGGGTCACGCGGTGATTGGCAGTTAATTGAATGTGCGCGCACACACACACACACACACACACACACACACACACAATGAGTGTATCCACAGCGCAACAGCATCCCCTCAACTCCTGATAGTAGCTGCACCCCTACCGAGTAAAGCCTGCCCAGAAAAAAAAAAAGCCTTTTATTGTTTTCCTTTTGTGGAGAAGATAAGCAAACTGTTTAGAAAGACTCAAAGTTCCCAAGCACCGGCCTCCTCTAATCTCCCATGTGAGGTTACACGCGGCGGAGGAGGAAGGAAAAGGGCGGTCCAGACGGGTGCCAAAAGCTCCGTCAATCCGTCAAGCCGGGCCGCCTATTGTGATTTAGCCCAACACCGGCTAACAACTCGTCCTGTCAGGGGATGGATCATCCCGCGCCGCGCCTCACATGCTAATAGCTTAAGTCGGCATCCCGTGTCCCCCCCCCGGAACTAATACCACAAATACTAATACCATAAAAGAGCCCCTGCAACACTTTTCGCTTGCATTCGCCAGCATCCCGATACTTGACGGATTAGAAGACGTAATGAGATGCGGCGAAATGGTTATTACCTCACCGTTCTACTGTGACGTGTATCCGAGTGTATTTGATCTTTATCAGATTTGGTGTTTAAGTAAGTCTTTCCACAGTGTTAAAAATTAACTCAAAGAGTAAGAGTAAAATAACACAAGCTAACATTACACAATGTTAATGCAATTTAACACTACAGGTTAAATAACACTGGAGAGAGTGGCTCTAGCAGTGTTGATTATTTACTCTACTGGAAAATCATATTAACGGTCAAATCAAAAATGAGAAGACCAATTAAGAGTGTATTTGAAAGTGTCAATTATGCTAACTAAACTTAAAAGTGAGTGCTAGAGTGAAAGCATTTTGCACTCGAGAAGCCGGCATCACGTCCCTCCAGTCAGACGATTTATGAAACGCGCCTCGGCGTAGCCATAATGCTGCGCGGCGCGCACTTCGCAGCTGTCACCTAAGCCTTCACTACCATCCTTTTCAATACACATTAAAGCGCCGGCGCGCAAACTTGAGTCACATTGTTGTTCCGAGCGAAGCTTTCCACTGATCTGCTCCCTGGCTCCTCCGCTCGATTGACGGCCGCCCTGTCAGTCTGTCGCGGCGCTTTAGAAAACACCAACGGCTCTCTGATGAAGCGCTTACAAAAAGGTCAGAGGCTTGGAGGCGAGGGGAGCCGACTGCGGGGATAGGAAGGGGAGGAAAGGGAGTCGGGACGAAGTGAAGGAAAATCCATAACACAAATAAAGCTGTCAGCGGCGATGCGGAGTTAGCGCAAGACGCGACGACCGATGGGTGATTGTTCATCAAGAGGCTCCATTTGAAACACAAATGCTCATCAGTTTTTCTCCAAAATTATTCACCACTTCCTGCACTATTGTCTCTATAAGTAGTCATCCTTATAGTTATGTGTTCCTATAGCACAGTCCGTTCTCCCTGATGCTGTAATTGTTGCTTGTCCACAAATATTTTCAGGTAATTCTACTGGCTATGATGGATTTTCAGGTGAATTTGGGTTTCTTTCATTTTAGTTTCTGCCATATTTCTTCTTTATTGTCTGCAGAGAAGCAAGTGACAGTGACAGTAGCTTGTCAATCACAAAATTCACTCTGCATCTGCCTCACCATCTACTTTATTTTATGAGGGCAATTAGGAAAACTTGCACTTCCATGTTCATTTTACGCATCAAAGATAGACAATGGCTTAAATGAAAAGCAGCACTTAGCATCTAGTGTGCTTCTGACCTCGTGATCCCTAGCCAAACTTAAAAAGCTCCTACCGCCGCCTCCTTACTTTCCGATTTGCTCTCATTCCTCCAGACTTCACACTGACAGCACCCCCCCCCCCCCCCCCTACTACCAAATGCAGACACACACACTCAAGATTGCCCCACCCCTTCAGTTCCAGCTCTTTGCTCCAACCATGGCCTCAGGTGCCAAACGCACCCTGGAGAGGCTGATCTAATGCTTCCTCAGCTGTAATGACCCACGCCTCAAGAACTCTTGGACGCTCGCTCCTACCAGCCTTTTTACTCGTATGTTCTATCTCTGTCCCTCACTTCCCTTTTCACAACGACCCCCCCCCCCCCTCCTCCCCTCTACACCCGCTCATAGGAAACAGTCCCTTCCGCTTTGAACTGTTGGGTCACTCCTTCCAACATCCATCAGCTGTTAATGGGCTGGTGTTCTGTGGAACTACTCAAAATGAGCCCGTCCCATCGAAAATCATCACACGTCTCATGTCAGACACTTGAATAAAAAAAAATCAATGAGCCATCCTATCAATGAGAATCATTTTCAGCTTCCTTAAAAGTCCAAAGGCAACAAAAAGCAAACCCATGCCTCGCTCACAGGTGGCCAACATCTCTTCATTCACCACACTCTTCCCCGCGTTCTTCCTCGCCTTGCTCTCCTGCAACTTAACAGTACGACGCTTGCCTCTTGACCCGTCAGGAAAACACATCTCATCTTTGAAAAATGTGCAGGGATTTATTAAACGCGCTCACACAAACACACACACACACACACACGAGCATTGAGCCCTCGACTTCTCCTAAATAACAAGCTCAATTTGAACCACATGTATAATCAGGACTCAGTCAAAAGCAATGTGGCGGCAGTTTCACCATGCTGTCAATCATTTGAGTATGCAACCTGAACATTCTCTCACTTGCTGCACAAATGTGTCTATTATATATCTTTAATAATTGAGGTGATTCATCTTTTTGCTGAAAAATGATCAATGACTGAAATAAAATGTATTTTTTTGAACATATGTTAACATAATTGTTACATCGTGTCAAATCTTTTTCTCCCCACATTTATGTTCGTTTCAACAGCGACACTTAAAATTATAATTTTTTTAAAATCTGAAAAAAAAATTCTTGTTCCCCAACCTCAATTAAAATGTTACCATTTCACTTTTTGTCGCAGCTAAGTGGCACCATAGAAAGAAAACCTCCCAGTGTCTAAATGTTTACTATGGCAGTGTCATATATGGGCACTCTTCAACATCACTTTGCAGCCAAAAGCCCACTCAGACTTGTGGGCTGGGGTTAGCAGCATGTTACGGACACAGCCGACGCACAGGACATTTAAAACTTGAAATCGTGTCCATTTTCACTCAAGCAGCGCAGGTGAATTAAAAAGGGGGGAAAAAAGCACTTTTGTACATACTCCCTATTGTACACATAGTATCACTAGCCCTTCTGATGGAGGTGAGAGGACCCTCTGAGTGAGTTTATGGATTAAAACAATCATGGCTTGGTTTTTAATCTGGATGAAGAGGTTTTTTTTTTTTTTAAGCATGTGAGATTCATTGCAATTTTTACCCATCTCACAGAGTCAATCAGAAAGACACACACTTAAGCGCCTGTTCTGTTGGAAAGACTCGGGCTGATAGAGGTCCGGACCAGCAGTGCACGACATACAAAACGTGACACGGAAAAGACACAGCTGTCGGGATAGATGAGACGAGAAGGGGAAAAAGAGAAAAGAAGCAAAAGTGTGGAGGCAAATGTGAAGGGAGAAAAAAAAAAGGTGTTGACGGGCATGCAGGCAACTGCACAATAGTGGACAAGGGCAAGAGAACGTCAGCCTCGCACGCACAAAGTTGTTCCTCCTCAAAAACAACTTTTGTTTCAATAGGTCTTTAAATTTCCGAGATGTCAATAGTGTGATTGAACAAGACAAACACATTTTAACATCTTCACCTTTATATGGTTGATAAACATTTGACTATCTCCCTCATAAAATTAAATGGAAATGTGAATGATGGTCATTAAAAATGCAACATTTGAAATCAAATCTTTTTTTTTGTCAAAAAAAAAAAACTCAAGAAGAGTGTAAAATATGCTGTTGACATACAGTTAGGATTCCTGACATTTTTTTTAAATGGCTGTATTTTAAGACATTTGTTTATTTTTCTGTCAGTTCATTCAAAGTAATGGAAATATATTTAACACATAGTTCTTGTCTCATTTTTAAGACTTTTACAGAAATTATTTTTCTTTTCCTTTCAATCTATATGAAATTCCAATATTAATGGTAGGCATGCAGTCGCCACCAAGTACCTGTCTGACAGCACCAATGTGACAAGGTCAGGGAGCATGATTGAGAGCTTTTGCATCTTTTGTTCAAGTGCAATTAAGGGGGGTGGGGGGGGGGGGCAGAGAGGAAGAGGGAGTATGGAAACAAAACAAGGAAAAAATTGAGAGATGGATGACATGGTAAATAAAATCAAATTTGACAAATGTCTCGGAGCCCATCAATCAAGTGGCAATGAGGCTGGTGTCAGGTTGGCCACCACATTGAAACATAAGCTGCAATTAATTGTTTCAGGTTTCCAACCATTTTTGTCCACTTGATATTTCACAAGCATATTCACTCAATTTAAGTATACTCGCAAGGAACATTAGTTGTTAAATGCAGATACAAATGTATCTCATTTGTTTATTTATAATTAATATTTTGTAAGTAATATAATTTAAAAATACCTAAATATGTTTCTGAAATTAAGGAATGCATTTTTAATAGTTATTCAAAAAAAAGTTTCATTTTAAAGTAGCTGCATGCAATACAAATACAATTGCTTCAAGTTTAACAGTGCAAAGGCAACTTTCCTCCGTTTCTATTTTATTTTTGGATCGTGCAAAAAATGAGCAAAAATCATCACTAAGAAGAAACTCAGAGAGCTCACACATGGCGGTTAAAATTTCAAAAAGTCACAACGGGTTTGAAAAGAAGGTATTGTTCCCTGACCTTTTGACTAGTGAGCTTTTTTCCCCCATCGTTTTCACTCTTTCTTTTTTAACACAATGAGTTTATTATAATCAGTGAGGGTTGCATAAAAAAAAAACGCTGTGATACAAAGATAAAAGTAAATTAAAATAACTACTTTAAAAAAAAAAAAAAATTATTAAGTGAGGACTTTAAAGCTAACGTGTTGTAAAATTACCACCACATAACTACACGTCGGCGTTTATGGTCAAAAGACGTGTGGGGATTCATTGAGTGAAGTTACAATTTGCTTGTAAATAAAAGACTAACAGATTTAACCCAAAGTTCATCTCTCAGTAAAAAAATACGTATCTAGAAAGAACTTTCTTGAAATGCAAAAATATATATATATATAAAAAAAAATATGATTTCATGCTTGAGACGCAGCTGCAAGGGGACCTTTTGGATTTTAGCACAGGGTGAAAATTCCCTTTTAAGACAAAAAGGAGCGTGAAATAGCAACTCACCCACACAAACACGATAGTGCGTACAAGTGCTCACACTGAAACCAATAAGAGACACTTTTCCACGTGCTTAGAGCGACTTAAAAGTTGACAAACGAGGAAAAAAGTGACAAAAGTCGCCTGTTCTCGCAGCGTGGATGAGATAATGCCATCGTGAGCGTGAGTGCGTGCGTGTGCTATGCATGAACCTGTTCTCTCGTGTTGGGAAGAAGTCAACTTTCACGCCAGCGGTTGGAGCATGTGGGCAGCCCGGCTCCGGCTCCTCTCGGCCCCCCGTGCGTCCCCTCGCTCTCTCGGCAACAAAAAGGCCACACACGCCGGCGGGGGGAGAGAGATATAGTACACACACGAAAAAAAAAAAACTTAAAAAATAACAGTAAAAAAAGATGAGAAATAAAGCGTGACAAAGTGAAGCGGGGACGACAAAAGCGTGCTCGCGAGTTAGTCCTGTTCTTGTTGTTGGCTTCTTTTGTGCGCCTCTGGAGTCAAGTCACAACAATTGTGCGGCTCAAAGTGTGCCGCCGTGCGCAACTTCGCGTTTTGTCTCGCCTCTCCCGCTATCTCGTCAAAAAAAAAAAAAAAAAGCCTCTCCCGGTTTTGTCTTTTGCTTCTTTTTTTCAGAGCCACAAACTTCGTCCGCCGCCGCTCCGCTCTTTTTTGCTATCCACTCTGACGCTCCCTCGCTGGAAATCAGCCTTGAATCACCAGGGCAGCGTGCGTGCGTGCGTGTGTGTGCGCGCGCCAGTGTGTGTGCGTCCTGCAAGGGGACAGCTTGCGCGCTACCGTAATGCCTCTAAAGCAGGTGCGCCTTTTCAAAACGCCACTACAATAGGAAACAGCGCCTCTCTCTCCTTTTCTCCCCTCATGCCGGGTGAGTTGATTTTACTTTGAGGATTCTTGCGTCTTCTCCAGCTCAACAATCACTTGTGCTTCACGTCTTGAGTGATTCTTATTGCATTCTTCATCTCTAATGTAAAAACGACATATGGTCTATTCATCAGCTACTTTTTCATGAAAGTGTTTAGTAAAGTGTTTGTTAAAGGTCAAAAGCCTCTCTGCTTAAACAATGGTTTACAAAGCACATGAAATCACAACTAAGGTAGTAAAATGAGCAACTAACTTAAGAGAAAAAACACTCCAAAAGTTGCCTGCAAGATGGCACACCATTTTTGGTGAGGTTTGCATGTCTGTCTTAAAGATTTGAGGTTGCAGGTGCAAATCTCAGCAGCAGACTTCCTGTGTCAAGTTGGTACTTTCTTGCCATGCTTTTGTTTCTCCGGCTTCTTTCCACATTCCAAAAACATCTACTGTAAAATTCTGTGATTAAGACACGTTTTTTGTTCAATATAAAATGATCCGAAATCGTTCCACCAAACTACTTTACTGTATATAGATTAAAAAAAAACATTTGATAGAAATTAGAAAAATGCATAGGCCTACTGATATCCCAACATGATATTTAATGTCTGTTACAAATGTATGTAATTAATTACCTTGTTTCAAAAAACGTTTGTGTGTAGACCTTGAGAAAAACTACTGGTAGTCAAGCTAAAAGCAGCAACAAAATGTTCATGCTATCCATGACGGCAGCCAGTGGTGAGGCCAACGTCCAAATAAAAATATTTCCAAATGCAGTAATACACTCACATTGGTGCCTTGGGTGCTTTTATTTTGTAGTTGTTCCTGGCAGTGTGTCTAGCGTGGCGGCTGACTTAACTCACATTTTGTGCCACTCTGGTTGTGGTGTCTTGCAAACATTTCTTACTGACATAAACAATACAATGTCGTGCCAAAATCAAGTTCAATCGCTAATTAAGGAAGCTAAAAAAAAATGATTTAATCATGCTGATATTATTATACAGCGCCTGTTGCCAGCATTCCGGGTCCAGTGTTAGCATGTCCAACGTTAGCAGCCAGTTGCTAGCTAGCCTCAAAGCAAGCAAGACGGCGAGAGCCTTGGATTACTTTTCAAAGGCAGTTTGATAGACAAAAAAGACTCAGCACACATTGACACTGACAACCTGACCAGTTGCCGTTGCTACTGATCACTTTTTTTTTTAACAAACCAAGCTTAAATGTGCTGTTTAAAGGAACACACAATTTATTAAAAACTAACCAGCTATTCTGTGTAATTTAAACTCTTCCCTGACAAGATTGTCAACTTATGATGAGCGGTTATGATTTTATAGTACTTTTTATGAATATTTTTGCATTAAGGACAGTAGCGGGCATTTTTGGACAGTCACGTGATCATCGTATCGCGTGCTGTAAACACAAATAGAACAACATGGCTGTCGATGACTACAAAGAGACCCACATGGAACCATCCTTGTCGGACATCAAAAGTGGAATTAGCAGTACAGCTACGGGGGACTCATCAACGATTTGTGTCCAGCCGAAAGTGAAGATGAAACTGTGACTCGATACAAAGGAAGTTAGGGACCGTATGCAAGTTGCGTGTTACAACGTCTCAAGTTACCAGTCAAGTCACCCTTTACATTGGTCACCCTGTCAATGCAATTCGTGGACGGTAAACATCTATCTGACTTGTACTCGCTAGGCCAGCTACATGTTGGTGTGCCCATCAACGTGCTTAGCCCACATTAGGAGAGTTCACCCCCCAATAAGAATTGGCGCAGTAGTTGGCGATCGAAGATGACATTTTTCTTGCCCATTACGTCAGCAAACTACCATTCAAATGAACAAAAATGGCTGTCGTTTACGCACCGGATAAGTCATCGGGATCACGTGACCTGAATACTTTTATTTATACTTGTATTCTTTAAACTCAATGCCTGATCGAATATTGGAAAATTCGTTTTAAGTGGTGTGCTCTTTTAAGATGGCACAATCACTATTAATGCCACTTCGTTTTATCAAGCAAAATCTATGGGGAGCGATCTATTTAAAATCTCAGAGGTAAAAAAAATTAATAAAATCAGAAAATTCTAGTCTATAATAGCTGTGAATAAAAAAAGTTAAACATCAGCTTTTGTGGGGTGTGTATTCTTGTTTTTATTTTTAAATGTAAAGGATAAAATAGCAAATTGATGAAACATAGCCGTGACATTGTCTCTCTTTCTGTGCTTGCATGAGAGGAAGCCACTGACCTTTTGACATCCTTGCGTCCCGGCTGAGTCTTGCCATTATGTAGTCAGAGAACAACAGATGGTTTGCCTGTGCTGAAGCTCACAAAAACAACCTACAAAAAAAAAAGAAAAAAAAGATTCTAACAGAACATTTCACTTTCACGAACATTTTGTCTTACCTTCCTGCACTTGCATATCTGCAGTGTTTTTAAATGCAAACAGGTGCATAATTGCCTGAACGCGGCGCAATCCAGCAGTTGGGAGTGCGCATTAAAAGAAGCTAAAAATGTAGATAACTTTAATCTCTCTCTCTTTCTCTGCATGTTGATTTAGGCGTAAAGGACTGATGTCAGTCTTTAAATGAAACTCTATTCTACAAAAAAAAAAAAGTAGTTTAAATGGGTTCACTGCTGTTATATGCTTTTTTTTTTGCAAATAGACAGTTATATTGTGATTGGACAATTTTTACTGTCTGCGTAGCTCACTATGTCCTTGATGTACTTTGGAAGCCTGACAACTCCTTTTGCAGAGTTATTACCACCTTTTTCTCCCTCACCGCCTCATTCATTTACTAATTGACAGCATAATCAGTGTTGAGATTACTGTCTCTGAAGAAATTTGGGAATTACATCATGCCTGTCGTTGCGGAAGGGAAAAAAATGCTCGAGGAGGAATGGAAAAAAGCGTTATAACTCAAAGGGGAATCTTGGTATAATTTGGCGTGGGCTATTAAAAGGGATTCAGCCTCCTACCTTTTCTCTATTGAACCACGGGAAAATGATGGCAGTCTATCAAAAAGCATGCAACTCACAAAGGGCCACCACAGCAGTAAATCAACGTACAGTCATTAGTAAGATCAATAATGCTAAAAATATGTATATTGTACATCTGTGTGCGTGTGTTTGTGTGTGAAAGTGTATGTCCAGCTGGATCCTTTTCTCATTTGTTGCTGCTGGAAGTACACTACATGATTTTGGTATGTCTTACACACTGCTCTGCTAAATACCCTGTGTACAAAGTAATAAGCAGCTAAATCATTCTTTTTTTTCTTCTTCAATTATTATTTTTGCATGGTTTAATTGTCCTCAAGTTATTTAATAAACCAATGACTTTTGACTGTGCATTTTCTACTTCAAGATTCAGACTGAACAGTTTGCACGTCTTCCTGAAATTTCTGTCCACCCTGTCATTTTGCAATAACTGTCCCTTTAAAATGGAAGTCAACCTTAAACATTTCTTGACAATAATATGTTATATGTGACCTCACTAGTCTAAACATGACATTCTGATTAATATTACATTTGTTGAATATGAATTATGAAGCAAAATCCAGCCGTTTTATGCATCTCAGGGGGCAGCCATTTTGCCACTTGCTGTCGACTTAAGATGACATCACAGTTCCTCAGAGCTCAGGCAACGACCAATCACAGCTGACCTGTTTTCTGAACCTGCGCTATGATTGGTTGTTACCTGAGACCTGAGCAACATTGACGTCATCTTCAGTCGACAGCAAGTGGCAAAATGGCCGCCCCCTGAGATGGATAAAAACGGCTGGATTTTGCTGCTTAACTCATATTCCACGAATGCAGAGATGGGAAAGTACTGACAAAAGTATAGGCTCTGAAATGTTCTTGACGAGTAGAAGTAAAAAGTATTTTTTATCAGATGTTTTCTCCTACGTCAATTTGAACGACATTAGCTAATGGAGCCAAAATGGGCGTACATCAGCCAGTTGACTCTGACTTGCCCTGCGTCAAGTCCACAGTGTTGAGTACCACTCGCTCATGCTGTTGGTCCACTCCTCGATGACATTATTTGAACCTTCTTTTATATCGTTGACCGGCAGTCTGCCGCGTTCTTCTTATCAAGTTCAAATTATCCACTGTTGTGGCGGCCCTCATATTTATAGGTTGTTTTAATCTGGCCAAATGCATGTCATGTGATAGCGTTTCATAGAGCCAATCACAAGCTGGGATGTAGGTATGATTGGCGGAGCCAGGGGACATTGATGGCTGCTTTTTCTTCCAGGTCAAGTATTTTAATTGTTTTCATGCATTTGAAAACAAAAGTAACGACCTTGTTTTGAAAATGTATTGAGTAGAAAGTACAGATGCTTATGTGAAAATGTAACGGATAAAAGCAAAAAGTAGTCTGAAAAATAAATACTCAGGAAAGTATAAAGTATTGAAAAAAAACTACTCAAGTACAGTTATGAAGTATTTGTACTAACGCAATATTAAACAGATTAACATATTTATTCAACTAGTGGGGCTGCATAGAACATATTGTAAAAAAAAAAAAGAAATAGGTTGACTTCCCCTTTAAGAAACTTGTGACCATTTCAGTGACATAAAGACCAGCATTTTTTTCAAAACCAACTCAATTAACAAAGTTCAATTAACAAGCAACCATTTTTCTTTGGAGTGCTGGAAAGGATTGTTAGTACCTCTATGTGTAAATTTCAGGTTGGTGTTTGATGAAGTCTCGTATGCGTGTGCTTCTTCAGCGAACGGTTGTGTGACTGTTGAGGCAAGAAGCAGTTTGGGCCGTGATGATGTAAAGTGACAAAAACTGGGCAAATTCTCGACAGGGGCGGGCTGCATAACTGGATGAGAAGCGCCTTAAAGTAAGTCTCTCCCCTTCCAATTTCAGCACCCTTATGCCCCATGTTAATCAGGGTGAATATTGATCAAAGTGGACAGGTAATTAAATTAAAACACAAGTGGCTTCATGAGCTCGGTTGGCTGTACTACAAGGCTTTTTCCAAGCTTAATTAAGGAAAAATATGGCAGTGCTCACCCAAAGTGTCACCGAGCTGCTGATCCCTCCAGTACACAGTCGGGCTGATTGTGGCACGTGTGCAGAAGAGAAATTCCACCCTGCTTCTCTTTTCTTGTTGAATCAGTTTCCCTTGTTGCGTTGTTTGTTTGCGTATGAGCATTACAGCGTTTTGGGTGCGGGGAGGGAGTGCGGCATGTGCGGTATTAACAAACTGTGAGCTTTAGCAGCCTTCTGGGAATAACATTGTGGTAAACTCAAGCGGCACTACAATACAACTTGCCGCTGTTGATGTTTGCAAACAAGCCCCAGTAAACTCCCACAATGTCTTGTGAGCTGAGGAGAGGCTCAAAATAAATACAAATAAGCAAAACGTTGCGTGTAGAACAAATTATGCAAACATAGCGCACGCAAACTAAGTGCTCACACGTGTGAATGTTTTACAGTGCGTGTACCGTATTTCTTGTACCGCTGCCGCTGATACGTTTGCAGCCGATCTTTTTTCAATCGGACCAATCGGGCGTTGTTTAGGCAGGACGAAACCATTAAGCGCCGATGGCGGGGGGAAACAAACAAACAAACATAACAGACGAATGGATGCTGCAATTATGTTCTCACAGCATTTCTCACTGTTTCCTTGTTGAATTTGAACAGCGAGAGGAGTTTCGTGCATTTTTATTTGGTGAAGATGTTTGTGTAGTTCATGTAGTTCACAAAGTGGGCTAAAATCTATGGACATTTTCGATCATGAACAAAGACGAAACAAAAATTATATGATCTAATCCGCCACTAACACATAGTGTTAGCATAGAGTTTGGTGGTGGATGTTTTTAGCGAAACATTAAACGAGAGACTACAAATGCTAGCTTACTTGCCTGTAGCATCTAGCGATAATAGCCACTTAAAGTAGTCAAGCGGAATTTGTACTAATAAGATGGGAAATATTCTTTCAGTTGGATTGGAAGTTTAATCAAAACAGACAGAAATATGAGCTAATCTAGGAACAAAAAACTAAAACGAACTAACCTAAACCAACCTCAAATAATACGCCACACAATAATTCAAAATATGTAAAAGGGTAAAAATGATTGTCCTGACACAACAGACTAAAAAGTTGGCAGTTTTTGTTGAGTAAGACTTTTTTTTGACTAAAATAAAGACTAACATGCCAACCAAAACTTGATGACATTAAAACAAGATGTTGACTAAATGTGATAAAAACTAACAAGCGCGATTGAAACTGGACTAAACCTGGGACTTCATTTTAAAATGGCTGATTAAATTAACACTACATGTGAGCATCATCGCACAACAAAACACACATTGCACGGCCTTAGGATGGAACAATTTGTCGTCCGAGGAAGTCATAGATGTGCTAACAAGATGTTTGTGCACACACTCACATGCCGGCAGGCAAGGAGAGCCAAAGAAAAGTGAAGGAGGGTCTCATTCAATACCTCAAGGACTCCCTTCATTTTTTGGCACTTGTGACCAACAAGTCTGGGAAGGAGTGCTCAGCCTGCAAGTGTGTGCGTGCGTGTGTGTATACGGTATATGTGTGTGTGTCGGTGACGAGCACTACTCACACCAACCCAAACACAACAGTTGAAGCTGTGCGTGACGACTTGCAGAGGCAAGAGACAGAAATTTGACACACACTTTGATTGTCACACATATAAACCATTTATTTTTCTCATTATACAGGCTGAGAAAAGTCAATGTTTGAATTTGTTTATTAACAACCAGATTTGCTTTCGATTGGTGTCATTCTCAATCCCTTCACCATATGTGCGTGTTTTCATGTACCATTGAGCTCACATACACCGTGAACATTTGTCTTTGATGTTTGGCTTGAAACTGATCTGGTCTAAATGTGATGGAAAACATTTAGAAGTGATGGAGGCGCCAGATGAGCATATATGATGAATGATTGAGGTGGGCCTGTTTTTTTTTTATGAGTGAATTTACTGTGTGTGCGTGTATGTATATGTGTGTATATATATAGATATATTTATATGTGTGTGTGTGTGTGTATATGTATACAGTAAATCATCTTGGTATTAAGGTTGCAACTCTAAAATTACCTTTTTATTATTATTATTATTATTTTGCTAAATAAAAACAGTATGTACCCTGTTAAGTTTAAATAAATAAATAAATGTTAACACTCCTCTTCTACTTTAATTCTTGTGAGCTACTCATGTTGTCCTAGGTTGGTACAATTGTATTTATTTATTTTAATGACAATGCAGAGAAAAGAGGCATCTGTGTTTGCAGTGTCTCTTTCGTCTCTGCTGCACATAATTGCTGCTTGAGAAGGAGAAAAAAAAATCCATTCGAGACACGTCAAAGAGGCGGCTCGTTTGCTTAACTCTGCAAGCAGCCAATCATAGTGTGCCCTGCTTAGGTGTCCCCTCAAAATGGAAAAGAAAAGCTCAGTGCAATACGGACGACAGGAACAGTACAACCTTCACTGTGCTACCTGATTGGCTTTCATTCCATTTTACGTCCAATCGCAGGGTCTGTTGCTCGTCTGTCCTCGGTGGTGACCACACACAACAGGACTTCTAAGTGGAAAATTTGGACATGCTTACAACAATCACTTAACACACCACAGGATAGTCTTTAACCTTCAGATAGTCAGGATCATGCTCGGTAGAGCCTGGACTTACAAGGGACTAAACCACGCCTTGTAACACAAAACCCTGGTTTTGCAAATCATCTGTCCAAATTGAAATGAATGGGAAAGTCAGTAATCAGTTCTAGGGGCTAAAAAGACCAACAAAAAATATTGTAACATGTTCTTTAATAAGAAAAATAGCACTCTACATGATCATACTTCAACTTATAAAATAGAATGTTAACTATTAAACAGTTTCAACATTCTGATTATTCATTGGACATTGTGCTGCTCCTTCTGGTATGTGTGCCATGGCCAGCAGGGGGCAATATAATCGAACTAACATTACAAATGTTGGTTTGATGAAACACAGAAGATTGATGTGCTGTTTTTCGCAAGATTATATACATGGGTGTATATTTGTATGTGTTGCATCTTTTATTTATTTTTATAAATATAAGTTGGTTAAATTATACAGTACCTACCATGACATCAACTTTAGTTTTGTTAGCCCATCTCTGAAATGTCGCATTGTATGTTAGCCTTAATCTAATGAATTCTAATAAAACAAAGTTAGCTTTCTTTATAACTCATGTAATTTTCTTTGTTTTATGTTTAGTTTGAAAGTAAACTTCTACTCTTAGTGGCATTAAACAGCGTTTTCCAAGAATTTTTCATTTATCTGCCACAAACTGCTGCTTGTTGTGAAGTTAGCTGCCACCATTTAGCACCTTTAACTGCCGCTGTCACTGGAATTCAGTCAATTTGCATAGATTGTTAAAATGGCCGCCTCGCATTTAGTCATTACAATACCAGAGGCCTCACTCTTTATAGGATTCCCTCCTAAATTCTTGTGATTTTAGATTTTAATTGTATCGTGAAATGGCGAGATCCGCAAAGATGCACAACTCGCCCCCGCGCACACGCAGTCCGTTCCCCTGAGCGATCTTGTATCAAAGCAAACAAATGACACGCTGTCTTCTCCTGTCGTCCCCCCACCCCCCACCCCCCTTCCCCGCACTGTCACTTTTGATGCGCGCTTGTGTAAAATGACACGCCGTATCTCTCGAGCTGACATTATCACTCGCCAATGCGCTCACATCTTCTGGCCGCACGCCTTTCCCACAGGACTCCCTACAGCAGTGGTCTTTGTCTCTGAAAGCGTCACACACACACACACGCACACACACGGATCGAGAAACACCGCTGTGATTTTACCTCTTCATTGTGTGCTGCAAGTCACTGGTTCAAGGTGTGAGTGAGGCCGGGACGTTTTGGGAGAACGAGGATGAGACTGGCTTGCTTCAGTAACCTTGTAGGAATGTGCGCATGTGTGTGTGTGTGTGTGTGTTTCACAAGATGAATTGTGAGCAGGCTGATGTTTTTTTTTTTTTTTAATCCAACAGAAAAAGATGTAACCCAGAGAAGCTGTGTCACATTAGTGTGGTCATCAGTGTTAAGCTGACATGTAGAACAGCCCAGATACAATAACCAGCTGAAGACTCTATCAGCGTGTATAGCGATGAGGTGATAGATAGCAGGAAGGACTGTTTTATTTAACAGCAATCAAACAGAAAAGAGAAAGTCAATTATTTTTTCAGATGAGTTATTACAACACTGCAAAGTTTATTATAATTCACAAAAGTGTGAGGATCCTTAAATTGCCGACATTTCCAATGAACAAAGTTCAGCTGTTTTTTGTTGCTGTTTTTGCTTTGACTTGCCAGTAAAAAAAAAAAAAAAACATTGAGTGGTGTATGTTGGCAGTGAACTCAACTCAACTTGCATCACAACAAGCAACAGTTTGGCAGTAAGGCTGGATATCAATTCAGATTTCCAAAATCGGTTTGATATGATTCACAGGTGTCTGATTCAATTCCATTCATGATTGACTTTTATTGATTTTCGATTTAGGTAAGGATTTCACACAGTACCAATATTTATTTATATATATTTATATGGCGGCACGGTGGCTGACTGATTAGCACGTCCGGCTCAGTGGAGAGGACGTGAGATCGAGTCCGGGCTTCGGCCTTCCTGGATGGAGTTTGCATGTTCTCCCTGTGCTTGCATTGGTTTTCTCCGGGTACTCCGGTTTCCTCCCACATTCCAAAGACATGCATGGCAGTTTAATTGAACACTCCAAATCGTCCATAGCTGTGATTGTGGATGGTTGTTGGCAACCAGTTCAGGGTGTACCCCGCCTACTGCCTGAAGCCAGCTGGGATAGGCTGCAATGCCCCCCGCGATGGATGGATATTTATATCTACATTATTATTTTTATATCATATTTGATTTATATAATATATATATATTTATATAATTGTAAATAATTAAAAATATTCTGAATTGTTCAACAGTGCTATAAGTCAAGTCTTTCGTGAATATAAGTACTTCTAAACCGCAAGGTATTAAAAAAACAAAAACACATGAAGTTATGGCAAAAGTTTTATGAATCAGTATTGGGCTATGAAAAGGTAAATTGATCCAATTTGATTAATTGATTTGAGCAGTGAACAATTCTTGAAATCCTGGTCGAGGCATACTGCCAAACTAAAAATAAAATAAAATAAAAGTTTTTGTAATGTAATTTCCAGTCATGTCAATGGGGAAAGATGATTTGATCTGAAATTGATTGAGTTACGAGCGTGGTCAGCGAACAAATTAAACTCATATCTCAAGTCACCACTGTATTTCCACTCTGGTTGCGGAACACATTGCGCTTTGGCCTGCTGTACTTGAGGAGTGAGCTGGGGGGAAAAAAGAAAAACAACTCACACACACACAAATACACCTCTTAGTATTTTTGACATTGAAAATAAAACAGTTTTCTTTGTGGAGCTTTTATTTAGTGCCATTCTCATTGCAGATGCGTGTTTGGTAACCTCATGTTAAACTGCAGCTCTCTTTAGAACCAAAAGAAAGAAAGAAAGAAACATTCATGTCCAGTAGGTTTCACAGCCTTGGAAGTTTAAGATCATCTAAAGCGATATATATATATTTGTTCATAAAAGTTGCAATGTGGAATTTATTATCCATGTATTGACATTTGAGGAATGTGTATAATATGTGGCCTGAAAGGCTCAATGACTTCCATTAAGTTCCACTTCGGTCTCCTGGACTATTCATCTCTTTGCTTTTGACTAACAAAGAGGCAACCATTTATAATCATAACTAATTTTTCTTGTGTTGAAGAATTTCCATTTGATGTGCCATGCATTTAAAGCCAACACACTCCCACGTTCATTCAGCCTGTCTCCCAACAGTGAGTTAAAGCATCCCATTTAATCATCATGAAAATGTTTGATACATCGATTGCCTGGAATGCACTTGGTGTATGTGAATTATGCACATCCTATGCAGTACCGTACACTCAAACTGTATGCATCATTTTCCCTTTTTACTCCAGGTGGGTATGTGTGTTTGTGTTCACAAAAACATTGTGAAAAGCATTAGAGGTCATCACGGTACTTTTTTTGTTCCATCAAAAATGTTCATGGAAGGCATTGTTGAGTGAATTTCAATAATCACCCTGAAGGACTTTTTTTTTTTCCCCCTGCTAAATGTATCTCTCTCTTTCTAATTCCCCTTCACCATATGTCTGGCAAGCCATCATGTCATTGCTTCCTTTTCTATTCCCATGTGTTTGATTCTGACAAATACATGGATTATCGACCAGGGGGGATTTTTAAATATATGGCTAATGTGAGCTTTCATGCCTGTGCTTTAATCTGCTGAGTATTTAAAACCAATCTTAAGGAAGGAGAGAGAAAAAACGCAGAGGTCAGGCTTTTTCTGCGGGAGAGCGAGCGCGGGAGATTGGGCGACATCACCCAGGCAGGAATAGGAAGTAAGGAAAAGACAAAGGTTTAGCTTCTATTTAAATTCTAACTCGGATTAAGTGTCGAATCGCGGGTATCAAACCTCACAAGTCTGTCAAAGAAAGAAGTTTTCGCTGGGAAGATTCGAGAAGATTTTTGCATGTGCGTCCTGACTCACCTTTCTTGGTTAAAATTGCTGGTGAAATGTGAAAACAGATCTCTCCCAGTCTGTTGAAAGTAGAAAGGACACAATACAGTGATGGATGAAAGCCCACTACTCGCTCTGAGTGACGCCTCCTTGTTTTAAAATTCAAACTTCCTCCAATAACTGTCTTGATTTCATTCACTTTCCCTTTCATCTTTCTTCTTGCTTCTCCTCCTCTCACAACGCTTTTCCCGTACTCGCCTCTCCTTTTGTCATTTTCAGGTCCATCTAAAAAAAGCCAGACAGCCCCCTGTGTGTGTGAGGCCAAAGAGCACAATGTGATTTGCGAGATTACTCCCCTAGCCAACTTTTAAACTGCATCAAGCTACTTCCAGGCCAGACTTTATTTTATAGTTGTAATGTGAGGGAGTCAACCCAAAACATTTCATTACAATGGTATGTTCTAACTCTACAACTAGTGTAAACACAGCATTCTGATTAATATCCAATTTGTCGAATAGGAAAAATAAGCAGCAAAATGTACCCATTTTTATCCATCTCAGGGGACGGCCATTTTGCCACTTGGTGCCGAGTGAAAATGACATCACAGTTGCTCAGGGCTCAGGTAACAGCCAATCACGGTTCAGCTGTGAATGTCACACGACTAAACTCAGAAAACAGGTGAGCCATGTTTGGTTATTACCTCAGTCCTGAGTAACTATGATGTCATTTTTAGTCTGCAAGTAGCAAAATGGCCGCAAAATGGATTAAAGAAAACGATGGATTTTGCCGCTTAAAGGGAAATTCAACCCAAAAATTGTCTTTCCAATAATATGTTAATATGTGCCCGCACTAGTCTAAGTATGTCATTCTGATTAATATTGTGTTTGTGGAACATGAAACAAGCAGAAATAAACGCCTACAGCATTGTGATGAATATTGCATTTGTGGAATATGAATTATGAAGCAAAATACAGCCGTTTTTATCCATCTCTGGGGGCGGCCATTTTGTCACTTGCTGTCGACTGAAAATGGCATCACAGTTGCTCAAGACTCAGGTAACGGCCAATCACGGCTCCACTTGTGAATGTCACATGACCAAACTCAGAAAGACTTACCACTTACCAGAGACTTGAGTAACTGTGATGCCTTTTTCAGTCGATAGCAAGGAGCAAAATAGCTGCCCTCTGAAATGGAGAAAAATGGGTGGATTTTGAGACTTAAATAGATGCATAGTTGCGGAGCTTTCACATACACACACACACACACGCATATTTGTTACTGAGAAGTTAGAGACAGACGTACGTAGAAGTGGAGTGAAGTTTACACAGTGTGCCGCGTTTGCACGTCTCACCCGGGCTAGTTAAGTAGGGCACGGCTGATATCATCTGATACACTTGTTTGCTCGCCAGCCACACAATCACAGTCTGTCCGGGCTGCTGAGGAAGCATTCAAACAGCTATTTGAACATCAATGCAGCATGCAAATAAAATTCACCACCCCCTTTTTTTCGCATCAGATAAGATAACCACCAAGGCCTCATCTGGCAGCTCTGAGATGTGTTTTGCATCCCGAGGCGACGCTGCAGCTACAAAAACATTATATATGAGCCCTCTCAGCAACTTTACTCCTAAGAACGGGGAAGTTGGCGTGCACGTGAGGGTGCACGCAGGCTAAACAGTAACAGAGAAGAGGGGGGTGTGGATTAGCGAGCAGAGTACAGTAGAGGGGATGAGGTGGCTCTTTAATTTGGAAAGTTTGATGTGAATGACGCATATAATGGCTCCCCAAGATGATGGATTCAGCTACACATGCAATATGGAAAAGTGATCCATTGGCCCTTATTCTCTCTCACAGCCTCTCTATCTTTCTCCATCCCCAATTTCTTACCTCAATCTTCCATATCACCCACATGAAGTGACTTTTTTTTCTTTCTTTTTTTGCCTCACAGTCACACACACTCTGACTCATAGTTTGAGACTCTCAGTAAGTCTCCGTTTGTCATCCCCTCAAGAAGCAGTCACAGCTTTCCTGCACACACTCGGCCGTTTTATTTAATCAGGTTTGGCGACGATGTGTAGATTAACACCAGTAATATTTTGGGATATATTTGCACAATATGCTACAATACACGAGTTGTTCCCAAAAATGTTTTTACATTTAGATATCTACTAAAATGTGGTGATAGATGAAAGTATTTAATGGGCATTCTACTGTTTGTGATTGCTGTAAAATCTTGTGAATAATAATTATAATAATAATAATGTTGCAAAAATATAGAGGTCTTAATAAGGAACAAAAATATTTTCACATTGTGCTGCTGATACAGTTGTTGTCTTCTTAAGATAGTTCCAGGCATATGCAGGAGGTGGAAGCATCATTTGGTGCCAATCCAAATTAGGAGTGTTCGCCCTTGGCAGAAAATTTGGCTTTGCCAAGTGCTATTATTGCATTCAAGCAGGCTTGCAGGGGTGTAAAACTACACAATAAGTGTCCTTAAAATTATAATTTAATAATTTTTTTAAAAATTCATTTAGAAAAGTATTTAATTGGAAACACCACCCAATATTATGCAGGGCAGTTCTCCGCCATTTAAAATTGAAAACAGATCAACTGATGTTATGGAAGTACTTTTTTTTTTTTAAACCAAAGTAAAGGACATCTGTTTCAATAAAACGCCATTTTGAAACGCTGGAGCAGCTGAAGCGCAAGAACAACCTCAATCACTCCCGTGTTTGTTGGTTTCAAATAATCTCCCCTTGTATGCTGTTTTTCTCCCTGCATCTTAAATGTAGTACTGGGATATTTATTTTACTATTATTTTTTGGGGGGATAATGCCATAGTTAACAGTTATAGCAAGTAAACTCGCATGCGTGAATTGTTTTCTCACTGTATAAATGTGATAGTTAAACCTGAATTCAGCTATTAGCTCCACATATTCTGACAAGTTGTGACTAGTTATGTTTGTGATATGACTCTCGTTTAAAGTACAAAATATTTTCGAGCTTGAATCATTCCAGTAATAGCATACATCTTGTTAACTGCTGTTATTATTTACATTTAAAAATCAATTAAGTTAACATGAGTGATGCATGACGTGAGGTCTAACAGTTCACGGCAGTCTGGTGCGTGATATTAAATAGAGTTTGTAATCAGTTTACCATTCAGTCTGCAGGTGTTACAAGGGGCCACTGTTGAGATCTATGATTAACCAGAGCGCAAGAAAATATCATTTTTAATTTGTAGCATTGAAGTGGCTGCTAACATTTTTTTTTCTATTGAGAAAATGTTTTTGTTCGTATTTTAATGGTGAGACGTTGTCCAGTTAAAGTGAACTGCAGATGTGAGTTTTCAAATATTTCCAAGTTTTGTATTTCTGCTCACCTTTGTCACATCTAAACCACAAACCCAGCTGGCAACACGGAGTCGTCTAAAATGTATGATTGGTCCGTTTTTCTTTGATCAGCTATAAATCATTTCAGACAGATACGATTTTTGTAGTAATGCAGGTTACTAATTGTGTTGTGGGTTCTGCCCGAGGATAGAATTTGCGGGAGGACAGAGCTGGCATGTTGTAGCATTAAAATGAGTTACTTTGAAAACAGGAATTTACAGCCGAGGCTCAGAACGGAGCCTGATAAACTATATATTTTTTAAACCTTGTTTTAAAGTTTTCGCTGTCACCTAAAAGCATTTTCATCTCATTAGCAATAACCCTTTATCCCTTTCTACAGTATATTGTCGCCCCCACACTTGACATCTATGCACTGGTGTTAATGTGAAGATAGTTGGCCTTTATGTCGTTGTCCATTTGGCTGATATGTAAACATAAGGACCAACATGTCCACACACATACACACGAATACACAACCACTTGTGTCCAGATGATTATGGCGCTATAAGGTGCCCTCTGACTCCCATCAACACAAAGGTGCCGCTGATGCTCCACAGAAAACTCACAGTCCTTTTCTTCTTTTGCACTCAAACATAATTCTCTCCATTTGGCATTTTGACATCATATCTTCAGTCACCCCTTGTACAGGATTTTTTCCCCCTCCCTACCTGGCAAAAAGCATGGCCACAATAACGTTATTTTATTTTTCCTCCCCGCTCCAGTGCACAACATTCAACCCTTAACACTCCATTCTTTTTTTAATGTCTTTTTTGTCCCCGTCTGCCTGTCCTCTACTTTGACTTCCAAGGTCAGACAGGACAAACAATGCCACTGGTGTCTGCTTGAACGTTACTCACTTACCATTATTGCTGCCGCGGTTGCCTTGGCAACACACTAACCATTAATTTTCAATTAAAGCAGACAAAGAGATGACAGCCCAGGGTCCATGGAAGATGTCAAGAAGCAGTATTAATATACGACAAGTGAGCATAATTGTGCGTCCATTTTCCTCAGCTCTCATCTATGCTATCGGGGAGTTGTGAAAGCGGCAGATAATTTGAGGGTGTGGGAAACGTCGCTCTCTGTTTTCCTTTAACCAAGACGTCGCCTGATGTATCTCTCTGAGAAATATGGCATTCATCATTACCTTTATGAATATTTTGTCAGGGATGTTATTATTTTCATTAGAAGAAAATGCTATTGCAATGGCAATTCAAACTCACACACACCTGTGTAGGACACATGAGAGACTGTTACAGGCCTAAATAATAAATATAATGTGGGTGTCATTTATTTTTATTTTTTTACAACCACACAACATTTGTTGACAAATGCTGATAAACATTCTATATAAATTTTTCCTGAAGAAAAAAAAGGGGTGTAAAAAAAATCCAAAACGTGGGAAGGAAGGAAGGAAAATCTGTGAATATGCTAACCCACGGGTGCCAGACTGCCAGTATGCACGGATCAACTGTAGTTTTAAGTTGTAATATCACTATTCACTACTAGATGGCATACATCTCTTAGCTACTCTTACACTGGGTTGTATATTGGCCCTATAACACGACGTGAGTAGGCCTTATTTTTTGTGGTTTTAGAATGATATGCAAGACAAACATAGTACCTCAATAATAGTCAAGTCAACTTTAGAGTATGTGATTATGTGATTTGTTGTTGGTTTAGAATAGTGGGCCTTTTAAAACTGCATTAAAAAAAAAATTATAATCAAAAATTGAATACATTAAGTCCGTATTTTGTTCATATTCAAAATATTTTTTTTGTCATACATCAGGTTAGGAAGTGTATGTTCCTATATGGCCCCCCAGTTTCACCGATGAAAAATGACGGCCCCTTCCTAGATAGACTTAAAAATCAAGTTCAAGGCAATTGTGAATGGGCATAGAGTGCCAGCAACATGTAAGTCAGTAACGTGAAACACTCAATGGTGTAGCAAGAAATGAAGCTTGTGGTGAGTAACCTGCTCCTCTCATCTGGAATCTGAACTTGGAAAAATACCTAAATACAGTGAAAAGTGACATGCAAGCTACTTCAACAATATCCCTTTTAAAGTAATTCATTTTATCTTAAAATATTGATTACCCTTTTCACAGCGCTATACAAAGTAATATATAGGGTAAAAAAAATTCAGATTTCTTTTAATGATTTATTACTAAATTCTTGGGAGATTATGTTGACTCCAAGAGGAACAATTATTGGCGTGTGTTTTGAGTACAGAGAAATGTTCCGGCTATGACAAAGTGATAAAAGAAATGTCTAAACAGATTTCCTTTCCACAATCCTTCAATCTCTCCATCGCTAACTATCCCCTATCCCGTTATCCTGCCATAACAAACCACTTTTATTCCCCCACAGCCCCCTTCCCTCAACTGCTGCTGTGCCCACCCCCACACACTGTTGAGTGTGCCCCTTAAATCACACGAGTCCCTAAACTGCTCCATAAAAGATGGCAGGTTCTCTCCTGTCCAACCTCCCCCTTCTCCTTTCCCCACTCTTGCCTCCCTTCTGCCTCCACACATTACTGCTTTAATTAAGGTAATTACTTTCAGAGTAGTACTAATCGGATCCCCTTCCCTCCTGGCACATATTGACGCTCATGCGCCCACATGTGCGCACGCTCTTTCATCGTAGTGTATAACTTCTGTCACCAGAAAAGTCAACTGAACCAGGCCCGGCCTGGTTCGTCTGGACCGAGGAGGCTTGCCTCAACACCTGCGCTGCACAGTCTGTACACATCAGTGGTTTTAGATGTATGCGCAAGGATTTATTTTGAGAGGGAAACTAAACAACGGGCCTGGCCAGCAAATAAGAGGGGTCACCAAGGGGACCTGTTGGATTTCGGAAGAATCCCTCTTTGAGTACAAACTTTTTATTTTGGCACACCAGACCTGTACATTTGATGACAAACCTCGTATATATAATTGTTAAGTCCTGGCAACTGTGTGTGTAGCAAATTTAAAAATATATCCTCAATTTTAGCTGTAGAGAATTTTTGTTTGGTAATTTGGTATTTGTCACAATATACAGGACAAAGGCCTTTTCACACTGCACTTAGTTTTCTTGGTGTTCCCCACTGGGCAGGGATGATGGCGCCCTGGAACAAGCGGTGATCTCTCTCTGTTGCTGTGCTCTCTTAACCACGTCACAATGTCATCTTTAGTATTACTTACTTTTTTTCTATGCCGTTAACTGTACAACTCTGTCCAAATATTTTGCATTTTGAAATTACTCCGCCAACCTCTCCCCTATTGGATGTCTGACATCACTGACGTTCCAGAATTGAACATTTTTCAGTTCAAAGTGCAGTGCCACAATGGAAGACACCCACCTTGTGCGCCGCTATTTGAAATTCGAAATATCATTTTTGTCATACAGTTTAAAATATTATTTGTGTCACATTACGCTACACATTATGACTTTGGAATATTATTTTGATACATTACCCTTAGATATTTCTAGCAAGTATTTAGTTTAATCATTATCCCTAAAGTATTTGAGTATTAGATCAATTATTGTTCTACAATAAAGGTCATTATGATCCTAGTTTTACAAGCTGATTTGGAGAAGACAAAGCATTCCGGCATTGCACCGTGGCAGCACATTAATAGTTAATGGATTCAGTTCTGTGTGCAGTGTGAAAAGGACTTCCGGCTGATGTTAAAGGGTAACTCACCCCCCCAGCCAGACTCTTGCTCCACTAAGGAGGCCTGTACGAGACTGAGCCGCTGGGTGGCAAAGCGTGACGTAATAAATCACTTCTCGTCCAATGAGAGGGCAAATAACCAAATTGTGTTTATCCCAGTGTTTAACCTGAAGATGGCGCCACACAGACCGTTTCTGCCCCCAAATTCAAGCTTTCCACAAACGTGCACTAAAACGTCAAAAATAATGACCAGGACATGTAGAAAGCATTAGTAGATACCCGTTTATCAGAAGAAAAGTTGATTTAGTGTTGAGTATCCCTTTAAAGATACCAGTTTGAATGGAAAGTCAACCAGGACCAAATGCAAAAAATATGATTTTATGTCTTGGTCCAGATGAGAGAACCAAAGGCGTCAGAGCTTTTTATTTTGTGTGTGTGTGTGTGTGTGTGTATAAATTGAGAACGTCTGTGACTCAAAGCATCTGTGTCCTGCCTGTCCACCTGTAGCAGCTCCGGGCAATGCGATCCAGATCCAGGAGTCCTGTGTGTTCTCCCAACAAAAAGCGTCTCACAAACTGCACCTGCAGTATTTATATGTCACTACCTTCATACCGAGCATAAAACAATCATTTGTTGGGGGCGTTTCCATGTGATGGCAGATGTAAAGAAATTGACATGCAGCTGATCACTTGAATATTAAGAAAAGTCACAGCATGTATTGTTCATTTAAGGATTCGTAGATTCCTGTTTTGCTCTCGGCATCCCTCTTCTTCCCAGTTGATTACCAGAGAGACAGAAAGCAAGTGCTAAGTTGAATTCACTGTGATCTGTAGATGTACAAGTGGCCTGTCACAGGAGATTCTGAAGTCCTTTCTGTCACCATCCCCCCTCCCCGGTGCTCCCAAAGGCACCTTGGATGATAATGAGAGCGGGAATACAGGTATGGCTCAGACTCAGGGGGGTTTCAATTAACGCCCTGCAGATTAATAAAGAGTAATAAGGTGCGCTGCGCTTGTGTGTGTGTATGTGCTTTTGTGCTGCAGGAGTGTCGCCGCGTGTCCGTGCAGTGAAAAGACTCCCGTGGCTCAGCACGATGGGCACAATGGAAAAAGGGAGAGGACTGTGAAAAAACAGTGGCGTACTGTGGAGAGGAAGGCCCTCACAGCGCTGATTGGGTATTTGCCAAAGGATTTTTAATTGGTCATCTGCTTCAAGCCACCAGAGATTAACAGCAGGAGTTCCTGGGGTCTAACTAACTAGCCATGTAAAGTGGCCCAATCGGATTGGAATCATCATTGTTTCTTAAAAAGCAAACGTGCGCTGTTGTTTAAAAGGCATGCCTTTAATATAATCAGGTGGGGGCAGAATCAACTGTTCCCTGCTTGAATTTCTGTCAAGTGAAAGTGCAAAGCTCTTTGCTTTTGGTGTAGCTTGATGGCAACGGGCAAAAACATTTCGTATTTTGAACGATGATGTGATTTATCCTTGCATTTTCATTGGCCTGTATGGTTAGTGCTGTTGCAACCCCGTTTATTTCACATATTTTGAATCGCAGCAAAACTAGTTGCAGATGGTCGGCAACTGATGAAAATGAGTAGCAGAACACCATTCGCTACACATCAATCTGTGACTATGTTTGCATGCAGTCAACATTCGGGTTGAGGTTCAAATTCAGTTTTTGGAAACATTCAGGATAACCCGTTTAACTCATTCACTCCCAGCCATTTTCACTGAAGCGTTCGTTCCCGGTTGTTTTACTGGATTTTAATTGATTTTGCAAGGCCCACATAATATTGCGTTATATTGCTATAAAAACATGGAACCTACCAAAAGAAAGATCAGAGTTTCTTCTTTCATCAATAAAAAAAGTATATTTGTATCTGTTTCCGTTTTGCAGGAATTTGCATTAGAATATAAATTTCATCATTATTCGCAAACCTGTTGAATACACTTGACACAGCTTGTCGCAACATGGCCCTGGCTGATCCCTTATACTCTGCAGCCACCTGCTGGCCGTTTTTTGTAATAACTACCATTGCTTTAAGCGACCCCTTCAGGTCAGAAGCTGCATCAAAGCCATATGTATCCTCTTGCATAAGAAACATAAAAAAAAAAAAAGTATAAATAGGTTTTTGGGAGTGAAGGACAAAGTATTAAAAAACATATTTATACGTTTCTGGCTTGACGTTATGATGCAAATAGATGTCATTACCGCTTTAAACTTTCTATGGTCAATGGGAAACGCCATGGAGAAATCAACGAGTTGGGCTCGTTTAGTGAATGGCAACGTAAGATGGCCGTCGCACATACAAACTCAATTCCCAAAAAGTTGGGACACTATACAAATTGTGAAAAAAATCTGAATGCAATTATGTGGAAGTGCCAAATTTCAATATTTTGTTCAGAATAGAACATAGATGACAGGTCAAAAGTTTAAACTGAGAAAATTTATAATTTTAAGGGAAAAATATGTTCATTGTAAATTTCATGTTGCCAACAAATCTCAAAAAAGTTGGGACAGGTAGCAATAAGAGGCTGTAAAAGTCAATTGCACTTATAAAAAAAACAGCTGGAAGACCAGTTACCACTAATGAGGTCCATTGGCAACTTGATTGGAGTATAAAAAGAGCTTCTCGGAGTTGCAATGTTTCTCAGAAGCGAAGATGGGTAGAGAATCACCAATTCCTTCAATGTTGCGCAGAAAGATAGTGGAGAAATATCAAAAAGGTGTTTACCAGCGAAAAATTGCAAAAAGGTTGAAGTAATCATCATCTACAGTGCATAACATCATCCAAAGATTCAGAGAATCTGTAACAATCTCTGTGTGTAAGGGTCAAGGCCGACAAATCATACTGGATAACCGTGATCTTCGGGCCCTTAAACGGCACTGCACCGCAAACAGGAACGCTTACAGTAAGGGAAATCACAGAAAGGGCTCAGCAATACTTCCAGAAAACATTGCGGGTGAACACAATCCACCGTGCCAGCCGCCGTTGCCAGATGAAACTCGACAATACAAAGAAGAAGACATTTCTAAAGCAGACCAAGAAGCGCAGGCGTTTCTCTGGGCCAGGTGTTATATAAAATGGAATGTGGCAAAGTGGAAACCTGTTTTGTGGTCAGACCAATCACGATTCCAAGTTCTCTGTGGAAAACGGGGGCGCGATATCATACTGACTAAAGAGGACAAGGACAACCCAAGTTGTTATCAGCACTCAGTTTATAAGCCTGCATCTGTGATGGTATAGGGTTGCATGAGTGCGTGTGGCATGGGCAGCTTCCACATCTGGAAAGGTATATTCAGATTGGAGAACAACAAAAGGATTGAAATGGCCAGCCTGCAGTCCACTTATTTCACTTCCAGAGCACATTTGGCGCATCATAAAGGGGAAGGTGCAACAAAGAAAGCCCAAGACAGTCACAGTTGAACAGTTCGAGAGACGCGTGTTAGACAAGAATAGGACAGCAGCATTCCTATTTCTAAACTTGAGAAACTTGTCTCCTCGATCCCCAGACGTTTGCAGACTGTCATAAGAAGAAGAGGGGATGCCTCACAGTGGTCAAAATGGCCTTGTCACAACTTTTTTGAGATTTGTTGACACCATGGAATTTAAAATCAACATAGTTTTCCCTTAAATTGATACATTTTCTCAGTTTCAACTTTTGACCTGTTCTCTATGTTCTATTTGGAATAAAATATTACAATTTGGCACTTCCACATAATTGCATTCAGTTTTATTATTATTATTAAAAAATTAAATGAAAATTAAATAAGAAATTATTCACAATTTGTATAGAATTCCACCTTTTTGGGAATTGGGTTTGTACAAGTTGTCGACCAAGTTTCCTTGCGAATAGAACATACGCACAAACGGATGTTCTGTTGAATGGACTTAACTTGATATGCGTTTATATCAGGGGTGGGCAAACTCGATCCTCAAGGGCTGGAGTCCTGCAGGTTTTGGAGGTTTCCCTCTTCCAACACGAGCTGATTTCAATCAACAGGATTGTTATCAGGTTTATGCAGACTGTGCTGATGAGTTGATCATATATCAGCTGTGTTGGAGAAGGGAAGCATCTAAAACCTGCAGGACTCCGGCCCTCAAGGACCGAGTTTGCCCACCCCTGGTTTATATGATCAAATATTTGGCAGAGGTGGTTATGATGGATGTCCACCAATCGGGGTCAGCACAAGCGGCCCTTCTAATGCTGCATTCGAGGATGGTCGGAAGTCGGATTTATCCGAGTTGGCTTTTCCTAGTTCCGAAACGAAAGTAAACAACCAAAATGGCGGATAGTGATAAATTGTTTTTTATATTGGCCCATAAAACTCACTTTGACCTCCAGCAAACTTGCCTTCACACAATTTTGCCTTATTTATTGTTTTTATCTTATTTCATAAGCATTTCATACAGTTCAGTAGTTTGCCGTATAATTTCATAGATACCGGCATACTGTCACGTGTTTTGAGTTACGTGGAGTTATGTCGAATATTTATGAATGAAGAAAGCTATCTAGTTTTATACTTTATACTTTATACTAAATTGTGTTCCACCATTCACGGTCTGTGTTTGCCAAGGGGTCGGCATTGTAGAGTGATGTCACATTGTAGTCCGTCTGTGAAGTCGGGGTCCTTTTTTCTTCTTCCAACTTCGCAAGTGTGATTTCCGAGATCAAGGGGACGTTCACATGCACACTTCCTGGTTTGAACTCGGAAAAGTATGACTTGTGACTGTCCTCGAATGCAGCATCAGTCCCCGTATTTTTTCGAGGCTTCACGTCATAAAGCAGTCACCAAAAGGTGGGCATCCCTCGGCAATGATGGGCCGACGTAACGACGGAAGTGCCCATTTCTGGTATTCGTATTACCCAGGGGTCATATCCAGGTTTTAAACAACTCAAATTAGAGCATATTGGCCTTTCAAAACCTAAATATTGCTCATATTTGGGCTTTGAAAACGTAGTCTTTGTGCCACTGGCCTAATAGAATAGAGGTCTATAGTGTCCTATAATGCAATTTTACAGTAGAAACTCTAACAGGAATACTTTCTGCCTGCGGGGATGTTTATATATTCATCCTCAATTACAATTTCTGCTTATTTTTAAAGTGTTGAGATTAGGCTGTCAAGGTCTTCCCAGCAAAATAACGACTTTTTGAATTGGCGAAAATATCATGTTTTGTTTTTAATCATAAAATGCCTTGAAATGCTGAACAATAAAAAAATGTGGGATCTCAATATTTGTAACTGTTTTGTTTATCATGACTGTTATTATTAGTAGACCCTTTAAATATGTACTGCAGTTGTGATTGTTTAGGGCAAACCCGCCTTGCGTTTCCTCATGAAAAGCCCAAACATCAAAAAGGTTCCTGCCTGCCACTAAACAATGTTTATTTTTACAAGGTTGATTTATCTGAAGTGCACCAGTTTCACACTGACCCCAGGCTCTGCTTAACTATTTCTCTCGCATATTATTATTATTATTTTTATTATCACCAAACACCTCCCCCGCCTCGACGGTGTAAAGGAATGCACCTACAGCTATCTGACAAACAAAAAGTTAAGGCCCTTTTTGTAACAATTCAATCCTGAGTTGTGTACATGGTGTTTGGAAAATATTAGTTTCAGTCAAGAGACTGACTCTGAGTCTATTGTGTCCGCCACGTCCAATGCCCTCCATATCTCAACCATGGCAGGAAAAATATTTACATAAGCAAGGGCTGGATTTGAGGTGTGTTGTTGCTAGCAGATGCGAAGGTATTTGTTGTATTTACTGTATGCGTCTGGGTGTGAACATTTTTGTAGCGTGCATGCATGTGTGTGTATGCGCAGCTGGCAGACTGTGTACAGGAGATAACAAGTGACATGTGTGGTGTGTGCGTGAGAAGGGCTTGTCTGCATATGACTTTGGCATGTTATAACCTTGATTTATAGTTGTGTGTGTTTTTTTGCTGTGATGTGCGTCTGCGAGTGAGTGTTTAGGGGTGAAAAGGACGCTTTCGGGTACCCTGCGGCATGTATGTGAAAACACAATATTATCCCCTGAGACAAGCAGCTGCAGGAATTGATTGAGTGACAACCTGATGCATTTCGCACCAGCATATACAGTATAGAAAAAAAGGAATGCAACAAGTCAGTCAGACTAAAATGGTAATAAATGTCATAGCATGGAAACATGACTGAAACAACAACAACAACAAAAAAGTATAAAATGTAGTCTCTGTGAGTCCATCATAAATGTATCGTGACTGCAATCAACTGGACGCTACATCATGCCAAAAACTAAGTAAGATGTGATTAAATAGAGTTTATGCTCTAACAAGTCGAAGCACCTTCAAGACAGTTGAAGTGTCACGTTAAAAATGAATAAAGAAAAGCGTGCTGATAAGGCTCAAAACAAGATTTCGGATTGACCTTTAAATTAATCTCCCCGTGTCTTATATTGGCTTTAAATTAATCTCCGAAAGTTCAGAGAAAATGGAACTAAATATGTATCCACCTGAGTTTGGCCATCCATGACTGTAAAAAAACAGTTTGGTTGGAATTTCCTTTCAGCTAGATTAGGTCCTTGCTCATTCAATGGACAACAAATCTAGTTTAAAAAAAATGGTGTACATTTAGCAGCTCCTAGAATACTGATGAAGTTACTAAGTTTACATTTGACATCATCTCCTTTGCTATCCTGTGTTGTATGTAGGCCAATATCTCCTAAAATGAATAGAATTCTGCTTTGATACAAGGCAGACATTGCTGTTTACACCCAGCTAGCGAACACGGCGTAAATTAATCATCTGTTCTTGTCATTCACGAAAACTGAATAAAGATTAGGATTATGCTTAAAATTGGAGATGGGCAAGTGCCGATGCCACGTATCAGTATCGGGCCAGTACCCGGATTAGGGGCGGCTCATGCTGAGCAAAATAGCCTTCAAATAATATCCTGAGCAGTAGCGGCGGCCCAAAATTTTAGCTCATGTGAAACGCTATGCCCTCAGGGTGAACGTCTCCGGTTACATACTAACCTACATTATCTAGTTTAGCTTGAGAGTAGCTAGGCTGGTAGCTGATTTTGACTAAATTTACCCACTTGTCCAGGGACCACTACACAACTATAGTTATTCTTAAAAATTATCTGTCATTGTTTTTTTTTTGGGGGGGGGGGTGTATTTATCAAAAGCACAAATGGTATTGTTACCTGGTATCGGTATCAGTGACTACTGAAGAATTGAGTAGTATTGGTTTTGGTCTGGAAAAAAAAGTGGTATCTAACATCCATATTTTAAAGTATACAGTATATCACAAAAATGAGTACACCCCTCACATGTCTACAGACATTTAATTTTATCTTTTCATGCAACAACACTGGAAAAAAATGACAATTTCACACAATGACAAGTAATCAGTGTGCAGCTTATATGACAGCGTCAATTTATTGTTCCCAAATTAACTCAAAATACAGCCATTAACAGCTAAACCCCTGAGTGAAAATGCCCCAAGTGTCAATATTTCCAAAAATTATCCATCCATCCATCCATCTATCCATCTATCTATCTCTAACCCAAAATTAATTGAGTTTTCTGCATGGATATAGACAAATAATTCCTAAAAGTTAGACAAGCAACTGTTATAGTAACGCAGATGGCGCTTTTAAATTACAAAAATGAAATACTAAAATACAGAACTGACGCCCTCAGTCCTACCATCAGACTGACTACACAAGACGTCGCCTACACTTCTCTAATGTCCACATCAACCCACTCACGCAAACAGTGTGCCATCTAAAGAGGAAAACAGAGCCACTACGTAAAGGTAGAAGCAATTTCGAGATGAGACGTGGAGCACAAAGCATGATAGGCCACAGTGTGGAGGAGCAAGAATCAATCAGTCTTCAAGGGTCTGTTGATTAGACATTCTACAGCCTCCTCCATCTTTGTTAGGCTTTAATTAATTCATAATACCGAAACAAATTACCTTTGCATGGATGAAAATTACACCTAAATGTGGCGTGGCAGTTTGGCATTTGGTGATTAAATTATCTCCGGAGATTGTGGGAGTTTGATAGAGCAGCGTTTTCTTAATGGAGTCGTGTAACATTATTAAGTTTGAAATAACAATCCTCTCATTTCCTACGTGCGGCCATTTGTAACGGGGAGGACGACAGGATCAAGTGAGGAGAGCAGTGAGTGCTCGGGCCTGTCCCCGCACATATTATTTACCTTATGAGCCCTCCAAAAGTCTTTACATAGGGTGGAGATGTCTATAATGTTCCATTCAAAAGTCTTCCTTACGTTTTTTTTCTTTTTTCCTGTCTGCAACATTTCAAGCGTAGAGTAGTTTGTCACTTCCACTTGGTATTGAATTCCCATCAAGGGCAGATAGCGTCCCATTAAAGTGTCTTTATCAATCCCATCCTCATTGGCTTTGTTCACAAGAGCACCAGCCTGAGGATGTCTCCCCAGACAATAAAATATGATAAAAAAAAAAAACTTTACAATAAGATGACTCCCTGCTTGCAATACAATAAAACAGCCTTGAAGCGAGGAAGAAGGCAAGAGGCAGCTCAGCTTTGGAAAATGATAACAGGTTTAAGGAATAGAATGGCCACCAGTCTTTTCTCCTCTTTTGTATATATAGATTATAGTAAGCAGATAGCACGTTAGCTTTATCTTTGCCAATAGCCAACTCTGTTGTGAGTCCAGTTCGAGGGTTGAAAGAGGAAATGCAACAGCTTCCTGTATGGTGTCATTCTGGCTTTGTCTCAGCAATTATATGACAATAAATAACTATAGCCCAAGCTAAGTCCAAGTGGGAAAATGGAAAATGTTTCTGGCCAAAAGATTCAACAGTTTTTTTGCAAACATTTTACTTTGTGAATTGAATGTTCCCTTTTGAGTTAGATACTGTCAAAACGTATTAGTATAGCACTATGAGTTTTATCATTTTTAACATATCTAGTTGCATAAAGCATCGTAATTAATAGTAATTGTATTTCTAAAGCACTTTATTTTTTAAATAAATCTCCACATGCTTCATTCTAAAATGTTGCCACTTATACATTTCATATTCTAATCTCAAAATATTGATGTACTATGCTTGTCATGCAGCTTTACAACGCAAACTGCAATCACATTAACATTTTTTTTTTGTATGTTAATACCTCTCCTTGACAGGGTTAATTAAAACTGAGTATCATTACTTCCAAAAGGGACATTGTGTTATCAGTGTAAAATATGGCTATAAAAGCAGAATTTCTAAAGCAGCTCTTGTTTTGGATTTCATTATTAAATTGTGCAGGTGTATGGTACCTAATGTGTACAATAAGTGAAAAGCAACATTCTTCCACAAAATATGCTTTTTATCCATTTCTCAATTACAAAAAAAAATGTTGTCAATATTTTATTTTATTTTTATTTTTTCATCTAAAAACGTAAGATGTTCACTAATTTGGACAGATTTTTCCAGCACTAAATGAATTTGAAAAATAATAGTAGTTAAAAAAAATGTTTGGACACAGTAACAAATACCATTTGCAAAAAATATATATCAGGGATGGGACAAGACACAAATCCCAGAAAACAAGATGTCCCACTAGATAGAGTACACGAGATCGAGACAAGACGAGATATCCACAACAAATTATAATTAATAATTAATATAAAATAATGCCTAATATAAATTTTCGAGTCTTTAAAATGCTTTTTTTTAATTGAGTAGACTGCAAGAAATGATCTAGCTCTAAAATATATATTTTTACTTGCTTAAAGAACAAAATTATGATTACTTTATATTATTATAAATACAAAAGACAAAAAACACATTTTCACGGAAGAAGGAATTATCAACTTGTTTTCATTTTTAGATTATCAACTTTTTTTTTAACTTAAATTTAAAGCATACTACTTTCCTCTCTAGAAATTCTCGGGCTGACAATGGCTTTATTTTAAGAAGACAGGTATTCATGGAAGTTGCCGATACCAGCCACCAATACTTATGGTAAGAAAAAAAAGAAGAAAAATAAATAAATCTGGCATTGAGTAAGTCCTTTTCAGCAGTAGTTTCCGCTATACTGAACACAACGAAACAGCTAGCATACGCCCAAGCTAACCGTGAGATCTAGAGAATACGTGCACCAAATGCAGCAGAACGTGAGACAACAAGGACTGTGAGATGCACGGATCATTCACGACACACTACAAGTTGAGTTACGCCCGGTACGAACGAACGTTCTGGTTTAGCTGGCTGCACCCCATTTTACTACGACAACTAGGATTTCTTCGTACTGTGAGCGTAGTAGCTAATGAATAGCATAGCAAGTCAATAATGCCACCAGGAAGTGGGAATCTACGAAGCTATACTAGATACAGTTTCGAATGAAGGTAGTTTTGCTGTACACACAGTTTTCTGTCTCACCCAACGTCAGAATTGTGTTCTCTGTCCTTTGTCTGCAATCTATGGATAACAGGTATCAGTTTCATTTCGAGGGCGCACCGCACAGACGAGCAAATGAGAGCACGCGGGTTTTTGAAAACACATGAATGCACTGTACATATGTTTGCGAACGCGTCTGCGTGCGCATTTGTGCACAAAGTCTTGTTTGCTTTTGCTCTAAAGGCCTTTGAGAGAAAAAACAAAACAAAAAAAAAACCTCCTCCACAGGCAATCGGAGCATCCGTGTCAATTATCCTGCCCTGAACCTGCGCTCTCTTCCCTTATTTTCCCCTCGCTCCTCCCCGCCTCCCATCATCCTCGGCTCCTCTAATAGGCCCTCTCTCACCATGATGAGAGGACACGTTCTTCTCTGATGGCAGCTCGCAATGCTCCGTGTCAGTACGAGATTAGGACGGGGCAGAGGGAAAAACATTCCGCTCGGAAAGCCAGCGCGCCGTTACTGACAGGTATTAGTCTATCGAGCTATTGTTGCCTCGGCAAACACGGGGGGTGACATACTAATAAACACAGACATGAATGCAGGTTAGTACAAAGTGAAAAGACGCGCACAGGAAGGATGAGGAGGGGAAACAAGGGAATACAGACGAGCTCTTTCCACAGAAGAAGAGATGTACGGTATAAACTGTCAACATTGTTATGGAAAATGGCCCTCAAATTAAGCCAAGCATGCGGTTCTACAAGGGACTCTGGAAATTGCCTTTTATCACTTCCCAAACAATAGGCCGCCTGACAGTGTTGCGCACGATAACGCACGCGTGCACACACGTCTTGACGGTGCTCTGCCCGATAAGTCCGCCATCCGCTATTTACTTTATTCCGCCATCTCCCTCTCCCTCCCGCCGCCATCAGCCACTTTTACTGTCCTGGCACGCTTTCATGTGCTTAATATCATGCAAAATAACAGCTTTTTTATTTTGCCGCCACCCGCCCCTCAGCATCCCGTCTTTAATGGGGGCTAAGCGCTGTAAGCCGGCGGAGCGTGAGGGCCTCTTATACACACACTGCTGTGGTTATCGCCGCTCTCTGTTTATCATTGTTATTATTATTAATGCTCTCTGCTGAAACCGCAGAGGCCGACAGAAGAGCGAGAGGAGAGGAAGGGAGCGCAAGAGGGATAAACGGGGAGGAAGAAACACAGCGATGGCAGAGGGTGAAAGTGCTGCTATGATGTGATGCTTGTTAAATAAACTGCTATTTACCACTGCGACTCAGAGATTATTTACAAACGCATCATTACGCCAGCATCATCTTGCGTTTGTTTGCCATCTGGTTGCACATCATCTGTTTGATTCTCTGTGAGGGCCGTGCCGGTCGGAGGATTATAACTGCTGGCAGCGCAATGAAATGCGATGCTGTTGTCCTCGAGAAGGATAATACAGAACAACAACATGCTATCTTAAGGGATTTGCATTGCACTGGAGTAAGAAATAATGTGGCTCATTAGAAGCAGCTGTAAATCCATACAGGTAACATACAGGGGTAGTTGCTTTGCTTCAGGCCACCTTGATTCCGCAATCAAACGTGAATCACATTACCGGCATACGCCAAGCCCATTACATCCTGACATAACTCTCATTTCATTTCTAAAACAAACAACGTGATTAAGAGAGGAAAGTTTGGTGTGAATGAGGCATTCTAATTCAATTTGTGAATGTCAGGGTCCCAATTGCAAATAGCACCACAAGAAGTTTATAATTTCACTTCTGTTTTAGTTCCAGTCTACTTCCTCTTTGGTTAATCAACATTAATTATACTGCTGTGTTTTCTAATCTCATTTTTTCCCATTGTATTTGGGTTGAAAATTTGTGAGCCATCAGTATTATATCATTGTTCAGGTACCAAATCAGAGTTGCAAATGTTCACTCGATTAAATACGAAATCCAAATCTTCTGCGGAATGCAAGCATTCTTTAATTTATTCAGATTCACGCTATCAGTGACGGGAAATCTGGCTCCTTCGGTTCAGATCACTATAACTCGCCGGCTCTTTCAGCTACCAAACAGCTCTTCAGATTGTTTTTGTTTTGTTTTTTTGCTTAAATTAATTACCAAAAATAATCAAAAATTATGCCAATGTTAGTTTGTTTTTAAAATTTAAAAATTATGTAGTAGCTCTCGACATGGTGCTACAAAAATATTACATACAAAACAAACGTAACTATTTACAATTTAACTTTTAATATTAATTTTAATAATTGAGGCATTTTTCAACACTGAATCACACAACGCAACAAAATGTACATTAAAATATGTAAAAAATAAAATAAAATAATAAAAACATAAAATACAATAATAATAATAATAATATATACATAAATAAATACAAATCCAGATAAAGTGTGCACATTTAGCTTGGCATTAAAAACAGATCCGATTTCTTAATAAAAATAAAAATAAATACAATGAAAACTGTACAATGGATGGATGGATAAAAACCCAAATAACATCTAGCATGCTGCATCCTGACCATTTTCAAACATATTACTTACATGAACAATATAAACTTCGTTTTTATGGTCTCTTAAACAATCCTGCCATCTGTGTGAGGCGTTTTATGCTTTAAGGAGATTCAGGCTGTTTGAGTCCCGACCTGCGTTAGTTGCTGTGGATTTTGATGGAATGCCATTCCAAGTTGAATCTTTTACCGGCTACCAGACTCGCACCACAGATCAGATTTGACTTTACTGTCAATGTTAGTAACTCTTGATTCATTCAAGAAGCCTAATTTGTTGCTTGTTGAAAATGTCCAGCCCACCTCAGTAGAATTAAGTATACCAATGACCAGGGCACCGAAAGCATTGAGGACAAATGACAGAAGAATCAGATCAGCTCATTCAGGAGGACTTCAGAGTCTTAAGATGAGGGGGATCTTATTTGCCCCAGAATCCACTTGATGAAAGTCAACAGACTCAACAGACCGCCGTCATCGTTTCACAAGACACTGTTCAGTGTTCATGGTTCGCCTCGAGAGGAAGACATAGCGCTTGAACTTCCAGAAGCCAAAGGTCAAGAGAGATATTGTTCAGTTTCACAGCAAGACTCTATGGAGGACACAAAGGTAGGAGAAGATGTTCCTGAACTTTGCACCTCAGCTTTGATAGTTGTCTCATCCCGTGATTTCCATGCCCGATAAGATGTGAAACACATCCTTTACAACAGATAAGACAAATCTGGAGAGCCTATATAGACCAACCTGTAACATAAAGAGATTGAGGCAGTGATTCAAATGAGCTTTAGTCCATAAAGTACAAACCTCAATTGCAATGAAGTTAGTACCTTGTGTAAAACATAAATAAACACAGATGACAGATATTTACAAATGCTTTTCAACCTATATTCAATTGAACACTACAAAGACAAGACATTTCATGGTTTGGGAACCAAGGACACTAATTGTTGAAGTTTTATGGGTGGAATTATTTCCCATTCTTGCTTGATGTACAAATTGAGTTGTCCAGTCCAGGGTCTTCTTTGGGTGTGGACTGCTGGTAGGTCAGGTTGGTGCTCACACACACTCTTTTACTATGAAGTCACGTTGCTGTGGCTTGGTATTGTTTTTCTGAAATAAGCAAGGACATCCCTGAAAAGGATGTTGTTTAGATGGCACGCACCTTTTAGCATTAACGGTGCAAGTTACGCATGTCGTGGATGTTCCTTTTCCACTCTGACCCAGAGGATGTGATTTTCCGAAAACAATTTGAAATGTGGACTTGTCAGACCACAGCCCACTTTTTCACTTTGCGTCAGTCCATCTCGGATACGGTGGCGGCATTGCTGGGTGTTTTTGATATGGTTTTGCTTGCATGGTAGAGTTTTAAGTTGTAGATGTAGCCACAAACAATGTTAACTGGCAATAGTTGTCTGACGTGTTTCTGGGCCCACATGGTAATGTAATTACAATGATGGTTTCTAATGTAGGGACCGAGGGTAGGGTGTATCTCATGTTGTTTTTAATGTACACTTACTTTATTGCAATATGTTTAAGATGGAAAGTTTGTACTTTTGTTTTTATGCTGCCTTTCAAAAGCATCCTAAGGTCATGTGACCCTTTTGTGTGAAGGGATTTTTCAAGAATCTTGGAGAGTCCATTGGACCTTGATTCATCTCCTTCTTCACTGACAAGAAAGAAAGCGAGGCCTTTGAGATATATCTTGTCTGTGTATACTGTAGGCATTGTATAGAGACGAGGAGCAATACAAAGTCAAGGGCCTTGCTTCTTGAAGTTGACAAATTGAAATAAAGTGTAGGTTGATGGCATTCCGGGGGTGATCGCGTGCTGATTCAATTTGATAAAACGAATCAGATGCACTGTACAAGGCTTAGAAAAGAGAACAGCCCGAAGTGTGTATATGCAGGTGTGTGTGTGTAAATGTATCTCGTGCTGTTTGCATGGCTATTCGTGTGGCCAGTGGCTTGTAACACACACCTTGTGTGTTACCTGACACCTCAAGTGCACACAAGTCTGACACACGTGCGCGCACACCAACACAATGGCTCATTATCTGCAGCGTGTGTCACCTGGCTTCATGAGCCCCATAGAGCTTTTATTCAGAGTATTTAGAGAATAGCCTGAAGCTGACTATTGCGCTCTACTTTAGATTTTTTTTTTTTTTTAATCCCCCTTCCCTCGCCTCCCTCCTCCCGCTGAGCCCATTAAAGACCTACAAGTTTATCAGACCTTACGTACCTTTAGCATAAGCAGCCTTTGCCTGTGACGCACATTTCCTGCCTATCTGTACCGCTCACTGTGCAGAAAGCTCGCTAATACTATCTCCACCATTCACGGCGAACGGTCCCCGCTAACAATGCCAATTAGCAAGTGCACACAATGCACGCTTCATCTCCCCTCCCACCTGTCAGAAGTACATGCGGCGCAGCCTCAAAAACCTGAGAAAATAACTTCCCCTCTTTTCTCCTCCTCCTCCATACCGCCCTCCATCTTTTGCGTTAGCCCCGTTTTATGTTTGTTTGGTTTCTTGCTGTGAAAACTCCAGGAGAAAGTTTCATTCCTGTGTCTGTGTGTGTTGTGTGTGATGACGATTAAAAAAAAGAAGAAAAAAAAGGGGGGGGGGGCTGTTGGGTTACCAAACAACACAGGATCATGGGCGACACAAGGAAGGTGAAAGTATTAAAAGATGCCTTCTGTTTACAGCTGTACCCTCCAACCTCCCTACTGCCGATCATCTTCACCCTGTCATCACCTTGTGGCCATTGTTGAGTTCATCACCCGGATGAAAAAGTGCATATAGCCTTTCTGATGCAAAATGACTACATTTGCGTTTGGCTCCCCGGAGGATGCAGAACAATTCTCTTAGCGGCCCACACACAAAAGTGCTTGTTGAGAGTGTGTGCGGGGGCTATTTTGTGTATTTGCGTGTGCGAGGGAGACTTGAGTGTTGTGTTTTTGGTTGTAAGAATGCGGTGGCAAATGCGGCTCTTGAAACCGGTGCTCATATCCTGAAGGCCCTTCAGGTTTTAGTGGCGTTTGCTAACGAGGCGTACATACTGCTCCATTACAGAAGACCACACATGAGCGTGCGCACACGCTCACACAAACGCACGCGTACCCTGCCCCCGTGAAGATTTAGACCACACCTTGTGCAATTGGGCATAAGAATAGCCATATGAGCTGTATGTGCCCGGCGTAAAAATGGCTGCATCTTCATTTTCATTTTCTAGTTTCTGGGAATTTGGCAGATAATGTTGCGTCTCGATAGGCAATTATTTTGCAATCTGGCAATTTGGTGACAAATTAGATTTTAGCAGGTCTAAATTGTGGCGCAGGTGGTATAACGCAATTTTGATTGAGGTGCATCGTATGTCATTTATAAACATGTCAAAAGTGTGAGGCAATCCATCCGAATCATTGTAGAAATCAATTAATTGAACCAATTATTATCATTATCGTCTTATTCAGAGTTACATTTACTCCGTAACATTTATTTAAGTAGCTTTTTTGAAAAAAACATTTTTTAATTCTAAGAGTAGTTTTACCACACAATACTTTTTACTTTTACTTGAGTAGATGTGTGAAGAAGGAACACTACTCTTACTCCACTATATTGGGCTACACAAGAGTCGTTACCCGCCGCCCTATTCATACATTAGATTTGCCGTACTCACACGGAAGCGCTCTGCATGGCTGACTGTGTGGGAGCATTTCCGCGGACACATTGCTTAGGCTATGCACAGGAAATGTGGCCCTGGTTTCAGACTGGCATTCTCTTTCAGTTGAGTCTTTCGGGTTCTCACGCCTGCTAGTCCTCAACCGGGGCCAGATTTCCTGGGCATAAGCAATATGTCGGCACTGCTTCGCTGTCTGTCGGCAGCAGTGATATGAATATATTACCTACATATAACCAATAGACCATACATGCTCGTGCAAGCCGTTGAAGCGACAGGGCGGCTTACTCCTCCCATCTTGCGAGCAGACTACTATATAAACTATACGTACAGATTAGACATATACAGTGTGGCGGGGTGTAAAAAAAAAAAATTGTAAAAAAATAAGAAGAAGAAGTGGACGTATGTGCTGCTTTGAAGACCCCTTTTTTCTTGTATCGCTCAGTTCATTAGACCCTAATATTAGATTAGAGGCATCTTTTGTTGAATTACAGTTATAGTTCTTTAATAAAAAAAAATATATATACACAGATCCCACCGCATACTTTGAAAATGGCTGAGAGGACATCCGTCTCTGAAGCAAGGCCGGCTGCAGAGACTGATGAAGATGAAGATGAAGATGAAGATGAGTTCGCACGTTCCCAACATTTGATAGCCGTTTCCCCCGGACGAGCAGGAGAGCTGGTAGGATGGTCTTCCACATGCACATTTTTTTTTTTAAACTGACAAACGGATGTTTGGCTTCTACTTTTCGAGAAGATCCTTGAATACACTTTTAAGAAAAGCTCCCAATTGTTGTTGAAAATGTGTCCCGTTTTGATAAAACTGTTTCTCCGACAACTTCCACCTCAAGCATGGAACAGCTTCCTGAGTGGTGCACGTATTTATTGATTTGCCTCTCTACTGCCATCCTCACAAAATCCTCGGCCTTCGGTGAAGTACAACTGGCATGACTAAAACAATAATTTTCAATGCTCAACATTCAATTCATTTACTCTATGAGTACTGTATAAGGTTGTTTGTTCACATTTTTAAAGATGGAGTTCAACTTTCTTTTGAAAGTTTTTAAATCCTTTCATTTCTTTCATCTCTAGGTCAAGAACTTTCGACCCAAACAAATGACTGCCATTCCACAGTGCTCGTAAAGTAGTTCTCTGCGAAGATTCTTTCTTTCTTTCCTTTTTTTTTTATTTTTTTTTTTACTTCATTAGCGCTGTGTGTGTGTTCCTGTGGTCTTTGTGTCCCTCTATCCACATTGATTTCTCCTTACGACAGACAGAGCACTCTTAAAGGGGACAAAGATGGAGTGATGAATGACTGAAGGATGCTTGTTTTCTCCTCTCCCTTTGATTAGGTCACAGACAAGACGAAAGGTCGGAGGTCTTGAAACCATAAAGATTGATGTCCAAAAAACACAAAAAAACTCACTTTACTCGGTTCAGTAGGTCTCCACTTACAATTACTGCTAAATTGTCAGCAGCCTCTACATGAAATCCCATTTGCTCTCTCTCACACACACACGGTCAACTGCAGTGTATAGAGCACACATGCTCACACACTAAAAAAGCCGTTATGGTGGTCTGTCTTACTGTACATACTCCTATATATAATGTAGAATGTATGTGTTGGGGTCAGAAAACCAAATTCCAGCAAAAGTGCTCTGTACCATGAAAGACTTCTGGACTCCACCATAACGCTACACATATGCGGGCATTTTCATGAATGTTCATATTTGAATGTATTTTGGCATTCATCCACAATCAACTCACACTCACAGCATTTTTGTCTTAAAAAATCAGCCTTTGCAAAATGTTGTCTTTTATATTTGTGTGGCGATGGCAAAAAGTGAGCTTTTGTCTGCTGATGCTGCTTTTTCAGGTTTCCAAGTGACCAACGTGCATTCAGAAGAGACAAATGTCTGTTTGTTTGTTTTCCTTCAAAATGTTTGTTGGCTTGCTGTTCCCCAAATAATTGTTGCCTTTGGGATGCATCAAGCATTCAACTTAATTGTCCGAGTTCCTCACAGGGTGACAGTGATGTTTGTGTGTGCGTTATTTGTGTGTGTGGTCTTTTCGTGGTGCCGGGCTGTGGAACGCAGAGGTCAAGAGGAGGCTGACCTCGCCAGCATCTGAAACCTGCTGAGATGGGGGAGGGTGAAGGTTGTTTGAGGCGTAACACACACAAACACACAAACACATACTTAAACGCCACTAAAAATACGTTTGAAGTTCACATTCTGTGGAATACTCTTATAATAGTTTAGGGTTTTTCATCATAGTTAGTTTTCATTTTGTTTTGACTTTAGTGTTAGATTTAATTTATTTTTAGAGGGTTTTTTATTTAGTCGTTTTTTTGTTTAAGTGCCTCATTTTAGTTTACTTTTTTAATATATAATATTTGGTATTTTATATATATGTGCAATTTGAGGAATACAAATCAAAATAAAGGTTACTGAGTATTAATGTGAAGTGTAATAAATAAACTACATTTTTCAATTGCCTGTTTGACCTTTTTTATATGACTGTGCAGCAATACAGAAATAAATACATTTAACCCTGAAAGCATATGTATAAAATTAATTGACAAATATGAACACAAAGGACACTTTTAAATAGTTTTCTAAACATAAAGTCTAGTTTGAATTATTTAGTTATTTTTTTATTAAAGTAAAAAAAACTGCAATTTCATTAACATTCTTCTTTTTGTTAGATTTCAGCCAAAAGATGTATAATCTTTGCCATCATAGCTCAAAAACGGTGCTTGTACATTGTGCAATGAAACATGAGAAACAATGAGAGCTTTGATTGTGTGACCGAAGATGGGCTGCAACTAATATCAGGCGTACTAAATGTTTAGAGAAATAATCTCTACAGGGGTGCTAAATTAGGCGGCCACCACAATTCATATAAAGTTTGACAAATCACCGTGTGTGTGCTAAATTAATCTATTTGCATCTAATAGCAAGAAGAATTGTGCACCAATTTTGCCAATCGTCAATGCATCCATCCGGTTAGTCGATCAATCAAGCAAAATCAAGTTGCAAATCTAGACATACAGCAGCTGATAGCTGGTAAGCAGCTAAAGCTAACGCTAACTGTTAATTTGGATGCACTTCCGTATATAAATCTGGCATCTCAGTTTAGCCCCTTTTTACCAACTTGACGCTAAGTACTATTTTCCTTTCTCTTGAACAAACAATTTCCTATCATCTGCCTATTTCACATGTTTCAGAGTGACTTATAGACTTAAGTGCTTACACTGTAAGATTGTTGTTTCATTGCAGGTGGCAGGTAGCATGTGTTTCCAAATGTGTTGTTGACTGTCGATTTGGACACTTCTGTGCTTTTAACTTGTCAATAGTTTGAAGAAGGTTCTGCTTTTATTGCAACATGGCAGTGGCCAAGAGCATAAAACAACTCCCATTAAGATGAGTTTGGTGTGGAGGAACTTGACAGCCCTGACCTCAACATTATCACAACCTTTAAGATGAATTGCAAGAGAGATTATGAACTGACAAATGATGTTGTGGGTGCATGGACAAAAATTCCCACAGACTGCAACCGGTGTGGCCATCTCCATATTTTCACTTCCTGTATGTATAACGGCCAGGTGACCAAATACATTCAACAATTCATTCACACCTGACCGCCCACACTTCCCTTTTTCCGCCTTTGCTCTCAGTCTTAGCCCCTCCCTGCCTTCACACATTTGTCTTTCAGACTAAACAAATGTAACTTGGGAAACATTTCTGGGCCCAGATGCTGCTCCTCTCTCTCTCTCGCTCCCTCATCTCTTAGTACACGCCCCGAACTATGCTACACCCAACCCCACTCACTTCAGTGCCACTGACCTTTGACCCCGCCACTGAGCTGCTCTCAGTGCAGCAGCAACTCTCTCATTGTGACAGTTGGGAGTCGTTTCTCGAGAAGAGGCCGGACTTCAGGAGAAGTGTGTGAAGTTAGGTTAATGTGTGTTTTTAGATGTCTTTATGATTAGGAGTTAAAACAATGGTCATGACGATAATAAAGTTTATGAGAGCCAGTTGAGGGGCAGGCCTTAAAATTATATTGCAATCATTACTAGGGAATATCTTAATATATTTATCTTGATGTTTAAAAGAAACAGCAGTGATTTATAATGGAGGAGAGCAGGATTCTTTTTGCCTATTATTTCATATTGAAAACGTACACGTTTGTGTAACGATATGTAGCATCACACATCTTGATGTAAATAAGACAAAAAGCTAGAATGTTAGAAGAAAAGACAGTGGGACAGCAGTTTGTACAGTACTGTAGACACACCTGACATATTAATTTCAGATTTAGTTTTTTTTTCTTGTAGATTTTGAGTAGTTAAAAATACTAAGGATGATTATATTTTAAGCTACTGTATGAATATACAGTGGTCTATCCATTCACACAGACGCACAATTAAGCCGACGACATCATCACATTATTCACTCAAATTTACGAGAAATAATTTCGCAGATTTACGAGAAAAAAAACTCTGAAACTTGCAAGAAATACATGTAGCCCACTCGGATGTTTGTGCCAAGTCACAATTCCTAAGTGTGCAAAAGGCCTACGGTGGAAAATCTCATTAAATTGTATTTTTTCGATCAGGTTTTCAAATAAGGACATAGTAATTGCAAAGATGAACTATATCATATCAACACGTGCTGCCTCCTCCATCAAATGGCACAAATATCTACGTTTATTGCTCATAAATTTGTGTTTTTTTCTCACAAATTTGCCACCTTGTAATGTCGAAAATATTTGAGTTTTTTTTCTCGTAAATTTGTGAATTTTTTCTCGCAAAATTGCCACTTGTAAAAAAGTTGGACGAAAAAGGTGGAACAACTTGCTAAATTCTACTTTTCAGTAGGGTTTTCATATAAGGAGATAGTAATTGGTTGATATATATATATATATATGCACACACACTTACATACATACATATAGCATTTACTATGGGCACATGATTAGTGATGACAGGGCCCACCACGACGATGCATGTGACTGAGTAGTACGCCGTTCCAAACAGAAGTGGGGGTCACCACCGAGACACACACAGACGAGCGTTTCAAGCCCTGTGGTAATATTTCCCACGAGTCTGTCCAGCTTTACAACTCCATTAACTTAGCGGGTACAGATTTTAGCCCGCTTCGGACTCCATTTGTTCGCAAATAAATCAGAAAATGAGGAAAGTAAAGTCCGAAATGTGGCTCTCTAAGCACCCTCGGTATAATTCCTTGCACTGGAGCAAGGGGAGTGGGCTAAATATTAGTACAAGTACATCCTTCACAGTCCAGGCTGGCCCACCCGGAGAAGTAGCGTTTGCCCGACTGACCCTCATCATTTAAGACCTCTTTCCTCTTCACCCATTCCTTCGATTTTGCCTTATGTGTATGTTTTCTGTGTGTTCTGCATGTGTGTGTGAGTTTAGGGGGTCTCCAGTGATTCCCCCCAGCCGCACAGCCAGCCTCATTTGAGCGCTTTTGTAAACATCACCACCTTCCGAATAAAAGACAAAATGGAAAGAAAAACAGGACAGCAGCAGAAAAAGGAGGAAATGTTATTTAAAAGGTACCAGACCGCAGCATTTTCCACTGATATTATATACTCCCTGCCCATTCCAATATATATACAGGCCACAGGCCAAGAATGTAAAAATAAAACACATAGGCCCAACATCTGGAGCAAACTGAACAAAACCTTCATTTAATCTGCTCTGAATACAGCATTCTACTATTTGAACTCTGGCCTGTCTCACACACTGACTCGCGATCGCAGGAATTCCTTTACATTCAGACACATTTGTCGCAAACTTACTAAATAGGGCCTAAAAACAGGAGCAAACTTGATTTTGTACACAAACAGATGTGGAAGCTGATCTGTTGTTCCGACGCAAACAGGATTGCGCCTGCTAAATGTGGTCAATCGTCGCACTGTTTATTTTGAATGTTGTGCGAGGTACATGCATATTGAGACGAAGTGCACTGGCTCTTTTTTGGGGGTCGTTAATTTGTGTGACTGAAAAGCAGGCATAAACCAGGAAAAAGTGCCAGCGTTTTTGAAATGCCAGAAACAAACATGATCATAAACCATGCAATTTTGGAGCCTCTGAAAGATCTACAGGCTGCCAATCACAAGAAGGAGTCATGCCAAGTCAACAATGCCACATTTTTTCCGTCACTCGAAAGCGTGACTTCCCCCAAATTAAAAGCACAATACATTTACTAATATGTTCGTTGCCTTTCCCACTAACAATTCCAATTCCATCACTTTAAAATTCATTTTGAGCAAGTGGTGCGCTAACAAATGTTCCATAGTGATCAAAAACCTCCTTTAAATATGTGACACAGGATATTTTGTGTGCAAAACCATCACCACAGATCTGTGTGTGTATGCTTTTGAGGGTGTGTGCGTGTGTTTCCCGTTGTCGTCCCCTCCTCCTCTCGAATCAGTTAATACACGAACAGCATCATGATTGAATATTAATAATTCACATCAGCGCTCCCTGATGACTCATTACAAGTCTTCAAATGGGGAAGGAGGGAGACGAACGTAGGCATACATTTAGACGTGGATATGCAAACGCACGCACACATTTTATTAAAAAACTTTCCACATTTTGAAAGATTCACATATACTGTATACCGTGACAGCATACTTGAACTAATCACTTACTGAGAAGTCCCTGTGAGATGATCAACGAATAACTACAACTCACACCGCATACACACAACATCACTGTGAGTCGAACATGACGGTGCATAAAATTTAACATAAAACATTACATTTCATCCACATTGCAAAGCTTATAAATTATATCAATACACTATAATTATTTTTCTCTATCTATACTTTAAGCAGAGGTGGGCAATTTACAATTTTTTTCAGGCCCATCATCCGTCGGCTTCGTGGTCACAATTCCATCAACATCAGTCCGTCATTTTTTTTAAGCTGAACCAAACTGGAATCGTCATTCTGTCATTTTATTTTAACCGCACTTCTGTCATGACTTCATCACCGCTATTTTAGTGCCGAGAGACGTGAGAGGTGGCCATTCCTGTCAGTCCGTCATTCGTTAGTGACAGACTGATGGACAGTGCATCAGTACTGCCCACCTCTGCTAACAAGCTTTTCCTTTCCTCTCAGTTTGAGACACTTAAAAATGGATTGCATATATAATTGACGGTAAAAATAAATGCGTACATTTGTACTTAAGTACAGTTCAGAATATGTACTTTGAATCTGTACTTAGTAGACCTTATCTGTTTTTAGCTGCATGGTAAGTATAATACATATTGTGAGAGTTTATGTAGAATTAACTGGCCATCCTACTCATTTGAAAACTGCTTTAAAAAAAAAAAAAATAATCTAAATTCTTTTATATGAAGCAATTCTTTTTATGGAGTGAAAATAGTTACTTCGCCTGGTAACGAATTACTTTTATTATGAAGTAATTCAATTACTAACTCAGATACTTTTTTGAGAAAGTAATGAGTAACTGTAATTTATTACTTTCATAAAGTAACATTTCCAATGGAGTATGATACATATTATGAATGTCTTAGGATATAAGGTGCGGAAACGCGTACACTATAGACAAGTGTAAGTTAGTGGTTGTCAGCCACAAGTGAAAACGGTGCTATTCCTTTTTGTAAATCTAATAATATTGTAGTGTTGGGGAAACAACTAAGCACAGAACGTTATGTTAGAATGTTATTTTGCATATAGCTGTTTCTGTACTAGTAAAAGTTTAATGATGATGACATACCTTTACAAAGATAACAGTGTTTGTTGTTCCATTATTTGTAGATGTTTACAAGAGAAACAGTTTGTAATCTAATCTAAATGTAAACATAAAACCAATACTGTGAAGGCCTCATGCTCATATTTTGTGCGGAGACTGCCTGTTCAAGTCATCTAACTTTTTCCCTGCAAAGGGGCTTTCTTATGATTTCCTCTAATTTAGCGCAAGATTTGTTGGCGTGAGACCGAAAGCGTGTCTCGAGCGTGATAGTCAGCTATGCATTCATATATTGCTTGAATGAAACGTGAATAGCTTTTGTAAATCTTCCTTTACTGTAAAAATAAAATTTAGTACAAATGTCTGCATTGTATTATTATTGGCTACGGCAAATCAGTGAGGAAATCGGTGGCTACATTTGCACTACATTTCTCAGTCACACACACACACACACACCCCCACACCCCCCCACACACACACACACACACACGCGCAAGCAAGAGCACGCACAGGCACACCGTTGTGCATTCCGACCCATTAGTGGAAAGCAAAGTTGAACACCTTGCCGACTGCGAGGTGCGTGTCAATCGATGGAGGTTAAACCCAGGGTTCAAATATAAACAGCTGGATAAGTCACAATCGATAGCTGCTCTCCCTCAGCAACTGATCAATACTTCCACACCCTGACCCAGTCGCGGCAGAGAGGGAAGGAGACGCGGGCCGGATGCAATTTTTATTCTTGCTGATAAGGATGTTAATGAATAAATACAATCACGCACACAAACATCCCCCCGAGTAGATAACACATTAGTGGCGGTAACTCAATAGACAGTTGCTCTAAAGAACAAAATGCTTCCTATTGATTTTTCCGACATGCCACAATAGCTTCCAGCTCTGATGTACTTTATCAAACCATCTATCTCACTTATACTACAAACAAAGATGAAATATGCAGCATAAGCGTACTTATCAAAAAGAGTTGATAACGGCCATTTTTTGATAGTGAAATATTAGAGTTGTCCCCGCTATATCATGGTTCATCCTTTGCAAGTGTATTAACGCTATTGTCATTACTTTGCGGACACCATTTTAGCACGAAGGGAGTTCAACTTGGACGCTGGACTTAAAGAGTACGTTTTTTTTTAACGAAAAAGGAAAATCTTTGCATAGTCAAGTCATCTTTAATTGATGCGGCTGAATTAGCGCATCTGAGACACATGTACACTCCGATATGGTTTCAAAAAAGTAAATATGAAGTTTCCTAAAACCCTTTTGGACAACATATGGTGCAGATAAAGAGCACTTTATCTGCACCATTACGATTAAATTGGATTTTTAATTTTTGGGGGACTATGACGTGTTTTTGGGCAAAAGTATAATTAGTAACCCATTGTAATGGGTTTCAGGATACGGTGGTTAAATGGTAAACAATAGTGTTGTAGTCAAGGCCCACCAATCGAGACCAGAGAGTATTGAGAGAGACCAAGACAAGACTTGGATTTTTGGATGTCGATACCGAGACAAGAGCTTGAAACAAAGACAAGACAAATCACAACAAAAACGTTGTTGTTTTGTTGTTTTTGAAATAGTACGGTATAGTAAGACTAGTACTAATAGTATGAAACAAATCTCAAATCTACGCCGATCACCGGGAAGGAAGCACAGCACTCTCACTCACATTCTGCATTCTGCATTTCTCACTGAACACAGTAGGCCTGGTATCGACCGGTCTTCATCCCGATCACACATTCCAAGTCCGAGATCGAGACATGACCAAGTAAAAATGCCTTTGATGCCGATACAAGTCAGAGACCCTTAAAAAGTGGTCTCAAGACCAACAACAATAGAAAACAAATATACAAAGACACATTTGATGTACAAATCCGGGCACTAATTGTTGGCCATGAAAATCGGAAAGAAAACTTTGATCACAACATTTATCAGAAAACTTTTACAGTAGCATGGCCAAAGTGGAAAAATTATTTTTGCGACTGCACGTGTTGATGCTGTGTGTGTTTCTGTCTCTACAGTAAGCCATAGAGGAGATGGACTCCATATGTAGCGTGTTTTCACAGCCCTGAAGGAAATCATGACCATAGCAGAAAACCCACCAACTATTCCACTAAGGTCTCATTTGTCTGCGTCTTTGTGTGTGTGTGCACCTAGTGCGCAAAGGTGTGTGCGTGTATAGGCATGTTATTTGTATAAGCCCGTGTGCACATAATAAAAATATACTTTTCTTCACGTTTGCATGCCAGTCCAAGGATGTGTGTGCTCGCATGTGCTTCCCATTGGTGATGAGTGGGCGTTACTGGCGCTCAAATTAAGCGCTCTCGACCCTTGCGAAAAAGCCGTTAAAGGGTGAAAATGTGCCCAAACGCTAACACCAAGAACGGACACACACACACACGCACACACACACACACACACACAATCGACTTTTATTTTCACCATCAGACATTTGGCCGCTGTGTCTCTCGCCCTCTCTGTGTGCGAGTTATCAAACACAGACATCGTGGGATCGCATCGTCATCCTGTTCTCAGTCTTGTCTCAGCGACAACAATATGTGGCAGCCATTCCCACCTAGACACAAAACTGAAGTGGAGATTGGCTGATTGTTTCTAATGCAGGCTCTCGCGGCGCTTTATCACACTGATAAAGTTGGGAGCTGAGAGCTATCAGTGGTGGCGGTCTGGCTAATGCAGCTAAGCCAGTGCAAAGATCGTCGAGAATGCAGAATCTATTAGCACAGTGGCAGAAAACGTACACGGTCATTTCACTACCTGACACGGACACAACAAAGGTTACAGGATGATTATATTGGAAAGATGCTGATCTTTTTCTTATTTGGATTCCGTAAAGGGGAAAAAAATGATTGACAATAATATGTTCTATGCAGCCCCAATGTATTTTGGTTAATATTGTGTCAGTGGAATATGAGTTAAGCAGCAACATCCAGCAGTTTTTACAAATATCAGAAAGTGGCCATTTTGCCACTTGCTGTGGAATGAAAATGACATTGCTCAGGTCTCAGGTAACAACCAATCACAGCTCAGCTTCAGAAAACAGCTGAACAGTGATTGGTCGTTGCCTGAGCTCTGAGCAACTGTGATGTCATCTTCAGTCGACAGCAAGTGGCAAAATGTCCGTCCCCTGATTTTGCTGCATAACTCATATTCCACAAATGTAATATTTATCAGAATGTCATGTTTGTTTTGTTGTATTCGTTTTTTCCTTTCGGACATTACAGGTTACATTGATCACATAATATCAATTGCAACATTGACATCCGAAAAAAGGGCTGACGGGTAGAAGCCATGGCTTATTAGTAACCCGTCCCCATCGATTTGTACTCCACGCATCAGTCATATATATTGATTATGATAGTCATTGATTCATATCGTTATCAATCTCAGACTTAAGTCTGCACACTCCTCGCTCACTCTCACTTCCTCTTGAGTAATGTCTATGTGTAAGTTGCAGCTAGTACCAATCATTTGGAATTGGTAAATCGGTTCCCGGACGCCACCAACAGGCCCACCCAACCGCGCAAGCAGCCAAGGCGAGCGGCATGCTCGTTCACCAGTAGCGTCTTCGCTGACCTTGGATCAGCTTCCACACGTGTTGTGGCTTCCAGAAGAGTAACTTGCATTCTGTCCATTGCGTCCACAGCAATGTGCACGCCATTCTGGTCAGTTCAGCCCCCACCTGTTGCCAGCATCCGATGATGCTTAGATCTTGATACTCCTGAGCGCTCACCAAGGCCAGCCCACCCGGCGGAGTAGCCCCCGCTAGTCGCATCCCGGAACCATGTTCAGCAACCCCATTGTAACTATTTACAGCAGATACATTGCAGCCACAATACCTTATCACGACAGCCTTGCATGTTACAACAAATGTCCAAACAGAAATAGAGACAGACAATGTTTACATTCTTACCGGAACAGCAATACATGTTATCAATGCAGGTGTATAAACAAGAGTTAACCTTGGCAGTGTCAGCAAGTAATCATATGCTATATTTACATTATTCAAATCATGACAGCTCCAGTCGACAATCTTTTGTCCACGTGTTCTCGATAAATCCATTCTTTCTCAATTGTCGCGCCCTTCTGGCAATGTCAGCATTTCGTTTTATGAGATTTTCATTGACGTAGACATGTTTACTTTTAAGCTTGTAGCTATCTCTCAACAGAGCAATCTTTTTCTTCCTGTCAACAAACTGATCAGAACCGCCGGTGGTCGTGTTCGCCCAGTTGGAAGCGAAAAGCACACCTGAATGTGCGCTGGATCCACAATTAATCCCAAATCTCTGAAGCTTAGACTAGTTTAGACTAGTGAGGTCACAGAAATGGTTGACTTCCCCTTTAAAAGCAACCACCATATTGCCCCAATCACTGAATGAGTAGTAATATAATTTGTTTGAGTACTGACAAAGCACGCTTCAAATTGACCTTTGAATGTGAGTTGAGCAAGAATTTTGTAGGATATTGTATATTGTTATATGATTTCCTAAAGGTTTCAAGAAGATCGGGAGAAAATTGAAATGATTACAAGATTCTCTTCGTAAAGTTAATCTCAGTCAGCACAAACGTATTGGTACGTATCCAATATATTCATAAACAAAAAATGTGGGGGATTAATAAGTAAATGGGAAGGACATTATCTTGGATTATTATTATTGGATTGCATTTAGTTAGAAAAATACCAAAGGTAAACTGAGGAGGACAGGTGTAAGATATGAAGTGGTCAGAAGGCCATAAAAAGAGAACAACAGGCATCAGTGATTACCTAAAGAGCCGTGCACTCGAGAGACAGAGGCTCTTTATGATAGGATCAATAACCATTCATGGCTGGCTGCTCTGGAACCAGAGATTTTTCCTCTAACACACACAGATCAATAGAGGTGATTACCGGAGTTAACCCTTCGCACTCTGAATCTCATCTTTTGACCGAGGACACTTAGAGGCTGATTTACTAACGGGTTGCACTTGCAAAAACAGGTGTCAACTTGATTGCTCATGCAAACAGATGTGGAAGCTGACCAACTAATTGGGCAATTGCTGTGCAATTCATTTTGCACATTCTGGGTGGAATATATGCAAATATGATACATTTAGCATACTGGTCTTGGTTTATCATAATTGAGACGAACTGCAGTGGCTGATTTTGCGGCTTGTAATACCTTATGGTATGGCAGGTGAGAGTCAGCACGGAACATTTGTCCACTCTCGTCTTAACGCACACAAAAATGATCAGGGATATATTGTCTACCCAGCAATGCCATTTTTAAGTTCCCGAATTACAGTATTTAAGGGTTAATTTGTAGAGCCAGTCACAAGAAGGAGTCATGCCATATTATATATGAAAAATGTCCTTTCAACTCAACGACTCGATTCTGTCGTCTCTCACAGTTGATTGTCACGTGTGCTATCACATGTTTTGCATTCAATCTTATGCAGGACGGCTAAAAAAGGATGGGAAAAAAAGGCTTATATGAGGCCCCTGGCCTTACCAAAATGCTGATTTGAAGTGACTGATTTCTTTTTTGTAACCCTTTATCTTCCACTAACACTTCCGATTCCATCCCTTTGAACTTTTTTCCACAGGATAAAAAGAAATACCGAAAGCGTAATAAAAAAAAAAAAAGGTTTTCTACATGACTTTTAATCCTGTTGTGAATATTGTAAGCAATTTGTTAGACAGTGTGAATACGCTATATAGCGTCTGCTATTTGAGGTCTTTGCAAAAGATAGCAATCTTGAAATGCCCACTATTTGGGATCAGAGTACACCAGGCCTTAAGTGGCATTAAACTGGTAGTGAAAGTGAAAGTTAAACTGCAAGTCATCTAAACTCAAAAAAACAAAGTGTAATCCCCTTGAATTATAACAATAAAGTCCGCTGTCAACACTGGAGGGTAATTAAGTAATGAGCCATTCTTCTTCTGCAAGATTTCACTGCACTATTGTGTGTTTTGTTCCAGGATGACTCCATGTCTAAGGTCAAGCCTTCTCTCTCATTAGTTGCGACCCTCCGCAACCTCTTCTCATCACAGGTGACAAGCGGGTCAAAGAAGATTACACTAATTATGAGAAATTCTCGGTAGAGAGTGTCTGTGTTTCGAAGCAAAATGTAGCAAAAACAAAATCATAATGTTGTGGTAAATATGAGGTTGTGACATCATGTTATAATTTGGTGTTTTACCTCTGGTCGTCTTTACGCTATTATTAGCTAACTGTGACAAGCACGGGTTTCCTAGAATGACATGAACACAAGACCATAGACTAAAATTCTACAATGGAACTGAAAAATATGCCTCACTTTTGTTCAACACAATGTTTTAGGCAAGAATACGTTGTGTTTCAAGTTATTGGCCATTTTCAAGTTAGATGTGTTGCAGTGCATATCAGTATTTCGCACAAACGAGTTCCTTCCCTTTGGCACAGTATTGACATTTTACATATCCGACACCCACTCGAAGACCACGTTTTCTGAGGAGAGTTTGACATGTCTCCCCATAGTCCGTTTAGATTATATTGGAAATTCACAGGCCATTGTCAATGGTACTTAATTTATAGTGTTCTTTCCTGCCTTACAAGGCCCTCAAAGCGGTACTGATAACACAGCATCAGAATCAACTGGGGGTTCAGTATCTTGCTCAAGGATACTTCGACATGGGCACAATGGCATGGGATCAAACCCACAATCTCTGGGTTGTGAGACGACCACTCTACCACTGAGCCATGCCACCCAACAGGGCAGGGGTAGGGAACCCTGGTCCTCGACAGCCGGTGTCCCGCCAGTTTTCCATGTCTCCCTCCTCCAACACAGCTGACTCATATTATCAGCTCATCAGCAAGCTCGATAACAATCCTTTTCATCAAATCAGCTGTGTTGGTGGAGGGAGACATGGAAGACCGGCAGGACAGTGGCTCTCGAGGACCAGGGTTCCCTACCCCTGCAATGGGGTGTTAGCTCAATAACTATGGTGACAGATGGTGATTTAAGAGGTTAAATAAAACATCCAAAATGATGACTTTAATATTAAGTGGATGTTCCAACTCATTTAGGAAATCCCTTCTGATTAAGAATTATGGCACTATATGATTTCTACAGAACAATATGTTGTAACAGCGAAGTTGTCAATTGACCGTTTGGAATGGGAAATAGAGTTTAAAAAAAAAACTTTAATAATAGATAATATTACTCTAAAGTGTTTGAAAAGGGTGTTTGTAATAGCAATAGTTGAATGTAGCCTCACGTCAATAATCCCTACCCCCCCCCCCCCCCGTCGAGTCTCTGTGACGCCCCAAATTTACCTACACAATTACAATTCTAGAACCTAGCCATTGATAATAATATGCATTTGAAAGTGTGTCTAGTGGTGATAATAAAAAACACGTATAAATACTATGTAAGCATTAGCACTTTAACTCATTTGCTCCCAAAAATTTAAAAATACGTTTAAATATTTTAAGTGTCCCAAAGACATATTTATACGTTTTTAATGTTTATTTTTATTTTTATGCCATAGCATACAAAAGGCTTTGATGCAGCCTCTCAACTGCAAAGAACGGTTGAAGAAATGGTAGTTTTTACACAAATGGCCAGCAGGTGGCAGAAGAGCATAGGAAATGAACCACCACCATGTTGAAAAAAACCTAAATTACTCAGAATTCTAAATAGATTTGTAAATAATGATGAAACTTAGGTATATTCTAATGCTAATTGCTGTAAAACGGAAACAGATAAAAATATACCTTTTTTTCCTGATGAAAGAAAATACTTTCATCTTTCTTTCGGTAGCTGTTTTTATAGCAATAGAACACAATATTGTGTGGGCCTTGCAAAATCAGTCAAAATCCAGTAAAACAGCCGGGAGTGAATGGGATTGTTTTAGTAAAAATGGCTAGGAGTGCTAGCTGACGTTAGCTAAGATGCAATGATAGCACAACTTTTTCATAATGGAGTCTAAATGTTATTGGTTTAAAGTTAATGTTTTGGAACATATAATTTCTTAAAAAGCAAGAAGAGCTGGTAACTGTTAATAATTCCGAAATTCTGAATCTTCTTAGCTGCCTGAGTTCCCTTCACCTCTAAAAGCAACTAATGTTCACTTTTGTTTTGTCTCAAGATCCGTCCAATTATTTCTTTCTGCTATTTGTACGCCTAATTGTTGGCAAATAAGGAATGGATGTTTTTTTGTTTTGTTTTTTGTTTCTTGTTTTCCCCCCAGAGACAGATACTCTGCAATACTTGTAGCAAAGGACAAGGTAACATGTCAGGGTGTGCCTGCGTGTGCACGTTAAATGATTGAAATGTCATGTTCATCATCTCTGATTGGTTGTTTTTCCTTGGGTGCTGTGCTTTCCAAAAAATCAATCAGTCAAGTACAAAATGGGGCTCGAGTTGGCTGATTTTTACACAGTCCATGTCACAATGACTTCAACAAAAATGTGATTTTTATTTAATTGCTAACTTTATTTTCAGTGTAACGAACTCCGATCTAGAGATTTCTGAGCTGTTTCCATAACGAGCAGGAGGCGTGTGGATGTGCAAAAAGACAAGCTTAAATCTGAACGCCTCTGGTCACAACTGTTGGCATTAAAGGTGCTTTATAATTCAAAGTCACTCTCAAGCAATATATATTCTGAAACTGCAGGGTGCCAAAGGAGCACGGTTGGCATCAGAAAGCGAGAGGAAAGGGGCTAAGATAACGAAGCATTAAACGTGGCACCGCTGTCCAAAATCCTGAGGAGAGAGCGATAGAGCATCTTTAAACACTGTCATTTGACTTTGAACAAAGTGACTTTTTAAGTGAAAGCAGCCATTTCCCCTTTTTCCCCCTGTTCTTTTTTCTTCTCTCCCGTCCACATTTTAATGCTCCCTGCTCTATCATGTAAATCCCCATTCAAATTAGTTGGGCATTAGAGCCCTCAGCAGTAATGTCAGAGAGACTGAATGAGATGGGGGACTTAAGCACCTAACGAACAATGAAATTCCCAAGCCTTGGGACAGGACAATTAAGAAGCAGGCTTAGCCAATGATGAAAATTTATTGCTATCTAATACATATTTCTATTTTCTGAACACTAACCAATTTGAATGTGATTAAGGGGGGGTGGGGCGCTTCATTAAAGAGATGCGGGCTCTCAGAGGTCGCTTGGAGAGGAGCCTTTTGATGTTAAATTACAAATACGGAGGAGAAAGGCATCGCCATTGTCTTTCAGGGTTCCAAGTATTGTTTTCTGTGGTTCCCCTTAAATGGGTTAGTTAACCCCTCGCTGTCCAGAAGAGATGCTAATATGGGGAGCCTGGGGGAGCGAGAGGGGGTTGCAGGAATGGAGAAGGCTTTTTAGTGGGATTATGGACAAAATAAATGCCTTTGCGTTTATTCCTTTCATCTGAATAAAAACATCCACACATTCATTGGAAGACGCCGTTTTTCCAACTATCTTTTGGCCAGATGCTCAGCGGGTGTCTTTAGCTCTGCTGGAGCCAACTGCACAGGAAGCTTTTCCGAGGGGAAAAAGCGCAGAAGGAGTCAAACTAACAAGACAATCGGCTGCAGGTTCAAGCTTAATGCTGACAGTTTTTCTTTTTAACTTGGCAAAATATGTTTTATTCAATAACTTCAGATGAAAGTTGAGTGATGGAGAGGTTTTTATTTTTGATAGGGCTCACCGTATGAAGTGTAAATGAAATATTAAATTATTTTATTATAACATTATAAATATACTTAAGCCGTGCTTCTACCAAGTGGTTTTAAGTTCAGTACGCATTTTATTGCATTGCGACCATCACAGGAGTATGCGATCGTAAAATGATTGGACTGTTCGCCGAATTCCGGTCATTCCAAAAAAAGTCACGTGGGTCACGACAGAAGGATCCTAGGTCATGTATCTGGTGGTACATAGCACTCTGCCCGGTTTATTTTCAACGTAAAAAAAAAAATCCATGAATAACACCAACCCGTGTATAATATGACCCCCAAAAACAGATTTTTCTCTCTACCTGTGTATAATTCTGTGGTCCCCCGATTTACTCGTATCCTTTGTTTTGATATCAGAGTGAATAATATAAATGAATAAAAATTTAAAACATACCAATAAAAAGTTAAAATGCTTTTAAATGCAGCTAAATAACGATGCTTTTTTTTTTTTTACCTGACCTATTATTAAGGTCTTTCAAATTATTTTTAAAATCATTTTGGGGAAAAATTGTGTTCTATTAGTAGGACACTGTAGGCCATGTTACGCGTGCGAGTACGTGCATGATCTTAAAGCGACAGACACAGACACCAAATGAGGTAAGAAAAACTCCGACCCTCACCTCCCCAAAAAACTGTGGAGTGTGCGGGTCCGCATACTCTGCTATAAAAGGAATATAAAAGCTGATAGGTGCAGTCAGAGTAAAATAGTCAGGGCTCTTCGTACTCATCTAGGCATTGGTGGAGCTTGCATGATGTTGAAACAGCTTTAACATTACCTTTTTAAACTGCACAATGCACTTTTAAGTAATTTTAGTAATCAATTTTTTTTTAATTTTTTTTATTTGTTTGTAAACGTACTTTTAATTACAGTATGTGAAGCATATTATAGTATGTATGTTTTTGGGGTATTTTTAGGTACTTGTAAACATCTAAATGTTTTTTCATATTAATCCCCTTGTATATTACAAACCCTCATTTTTTGATATCTTTTTTTTGTTTGATATATGTAATTATTGTGTTATTGATGGCATGTTACAGTGCTTTATTGGCAGATTGCATTTTGCGTTGTTAGCAAATCCGCTGACACACACTGCGATGAAAATTTTCAGACCGATACCAGTACTCAACCCTACAGTAACCGATAGCAAGTACCGATACTACAATTATTTTGATGCATTAAATTTCCCCCCAAAAAACAATGAGAGAATATTTTATAGAAATACCTATACATCCCACAATACCATTTATCCTTAAAATTGCGTGAAATTAATGGCAATATTCTATTCTTCTAATTTGTCATTTCTATACAAGAGGGTGGCCGATACTGGTATCGGCTGGTGTTGCAAGTACCGATACATTGAAACATGGCCTTGTATCTCCCTGATACTGATACCTCGTATTGATACTCACCCATCCCTAGAGAAAATGGAAGCCTGATTAGGGTTTACCTGATCTTAACTGAAGCGTGGTGAAGTAAACTCGATTGGTGGAATAGAGTCTACGGCAGTTTTGTCGGAACAAAAATTTTGTTTTTCCTCACTATGTTTTAAGACTGAAATCTTTTCTGACTGGTAAGAATTTATGCTGCCAATTTTCAGGCAAACATGAACACAAACGCCTCAAATCTCGGTATCCCAGAATGTTGTCTCACTGTGAAGCTGCACGACTTCCCAGAATGCTTAAATGTGAGAAAAGCAACATGTCATTTGTTATCTAACCGTCCTGCTTGAACAGTAAGTTTAGGTCCTCGATGAGAGCAGCAAACTGTGCATATATCTTTTCCCCTGAAACACGCACCAGGGCCAGATTAATTTGTGTTAATAGATGCGTTCTCAGGCCCAGTTTGGAGGGGATAAAGGACATTTTCATTAACTTTTTTTTTATATTTAATGTTCAATTAGTTGCGGGTATAACCGGACCATAATCAGATGGAAATATGGGCAAGAATTAATGCCCTGACAGGAAGGAAGAAAGACCAAGGGATTGGCTTCTACCCAAAGCAAGATGTGTGTAAAACCCAATATGACAGCACAAAGGTATTAAGTCTCATAAATATATTTATAGAGATTAGTTACAATATTTACATGAACACACAAATATGAATGCTGCTGTGTGAGGAGTGCTGCCTGCGGGAGGGAAGTGGGAGGGAACGGAGGTTTGCCACCGCGTCAAGAGAAAATGCATGACACGGAAAATAGACAAATCTAACACTTTATTGTGTGGGTGCGGAGCGCTTTTATCATCCTGATAGGCAGTGTTTAGTGTTGTGTGCGTGCGCGTGTCTCTCCCTGTGACTGATGCGGCGTGTTGTGTTGCATGTCACGCTGAATGATAGGATTACTCATTTTCCCCTTAGCGGAACACAAATCACTCTTTTATCCGCCATCATTGAATCTTTCCAGGGTTAAGTGTTCACGCTCGCATCTTCTCACTCGGCTCCGTGTGTGTGTGTGTGTGTGTGTGCGTAATTGTCTGCTTTACACAATGTGTTTGTGATGTGTGGCAGAATATTCCATCACGCGTTTGGCGGCAAAGTGACAGCAAAAGCTAAATGATTGCTCGAAGACGGTGACGTGTTGTCACAAGGATACACCCGAGGAATGGGAAGCGGCTTGATTTGAGTGGCATGTTGAATCAAACAGAATACTTTGACTGCTAAATCTCCAGGAAAGGGAAAGACAACTGCGTGTGTGGGTGTGTGTGAAGGATATGGAGCGAGATATGAGGTCACCGTCTGGGGATTCCTGGCCTGCAGTCCAGCAGGAAGACCAGAAGGATGGATGAAAACCATTTGGGTCATTTCTGAAACTTGCTGGATCTAATTTGAACTTTAAAACTTTACTAAACCTTATAAATGCAATACTTCCTAGCTTTGTGCTGTATGGGACTGGAGGACATGATCGATAAATGGATTGGTAAAAATTCTGTTGATTGGAATGGGATTGGAAGCAACCATGCTGATGATTCAGCCTGGACTCGTTTTGTGGTTGAAAAGGAACAACATGACATCATCTATGGGAAGTTCAGCCGCACTGTTGAATAATCGCCAACTGTGTTTTGGCAACAACAAACACAAACTGGTGGTGGCTTCTCACACCAAACAGCAGTGTTTCTCTCAAATGAAACCGCTAGCACGGTCACTTATAAAATATCTGAGTCTGTCCTCAAATATTTTCAAAATGAACGGTTAATATCGCCAAAGAAAACATCTAACAAGAACGTCCCTCAAGCGTCAGTCTCCGTCCCGCCGAGACAGGCTTGCAATCCTCTTCGTCCTTCCGCTGGTCCCTCCCCCTTTATGTCTTCAATGTCTCAAAACAGTTGAGTTGAGTTTTTTTTGTTTCGTTTATTTGGTCGTAACAATCAATAAGTAAAAAATAAATATAAATATAAGAACAAAGACCAAAAGGTGTAGACTGAAGTCGAGTTCATACATTCACATTCCACACTTAAGTCCAACAATATACTACATATACGCATGCATATGTTTACAAAAATATGTTATTATTACTGACATACATATATGTAGAAAACTATCTTTTGCCCATATTTTTGCAATAACTGTAGACTACATTGCCATTTTGTAACTATTAATAATCTTACATTTATACAAGGACTTGAAATTCTAAATTGAGTTACACGGTTTCAATTCACAACAAAATGAATCCACGAGTTGACTGCTTTCACTGATATACATCTCTGTTTCACATTTGTTCTGTTTTTTGTTTTTTTACATCTAAACATCGATGTTCCTTCAGCTCATAATTGCTAACTCTAAGTTGGATGAGCTTCTGTATACAGCAAGGGAGCATATTATTTTTTTATTTTAAGACCGTGTTTGTTATTGATTTTTATGTTTGTCTCCAAACCTCCACACAACAACTCATGTATGGAACTAAGAAATAACTACAAGCGTAGAGAATTTTTGTTAAAGATCTACTTTACTTGATGTAGTATTCCTCTAGCTTGGATAATTTGCTTTGACCATATTGAACATGCGACTTCCAGCACAGTTTATGATCAACAACAACACCTAAAAATTTATTTTCATATACTCTTTTTAACTCAATATTGTTGATCGTAATTTATACTGGGTTATTGGTCTGACGATATCCAAATAATATAAATGTTGTTTTATTTATATTTAATGATAACTTATGAATGCCAAACCATCGTTTCAAAGTATTTCATTCCACTTGCACTGTGTTCAGAAGCTCTGTTAAGTCTTTCCCGGAGCAAAGCAAAATGGTGTCATCCGCAAAGAGTACAGATTTAAATGATTCTGATACTTTACATATATCAGTCGGGTGCAGAGATGCCACAGTTACTTTTAAAAAGTAACTTTATTGATTACTTGCTTTATAAGGTAACTTAATTACTTTACTGATTACTTGCTTATAAAAGTAAATTAATTACTTTATTGATTACTTGCTTTAAAAATGAACTAAGTCGGGTTACAAGTTACTCTAGTTACATTAAGCAGATACCGACAGCCCTGCTTAACATAAAAATTACACCGTTTTGCATTTCATTGGAAGTGTGTTTAACAGTGACATTTAAGAGCAAAGGTTGCTTTGATTAAAAATAGAATATTAAAGACGGCAACATTTTAGACTTGTCATAATATTTTAAAAAATGTGACTTTTAGAGATTCACTTAACACATTTGCTAAATAATAATAATAATAATAATAATAATAATAATAATAGTAATAATCATTAAAAAAAAATCTTTCTACACTTATTTTATTTTTATTTTTTTACATAATTTATAAAAGAATGTCTTATTTACAGATTCAAATAATTATATTTGAAAATATTTAACTATCAATGTTGTCATGGCAAAACTCAACATATATAATCTGCTGGTTTGAGGACCTATTGTGTGACTGAATACATACTGCCCTGAGACCTTTTTTTTGGGGGGGGGGGGGGGGGGGCTTAGTGTCATTGAAGCTATGTAGATAACAGTGTGTGCAGGAAAAGCAAACCTTAATATTTAAATTTTTAGCTGAAAACGCCGATCTCTCTCCTTCCTGTCGCTGTTTATTGGCATTAGTCTCAATGCGCTAAAACGATGTTGTTAATTTGAATTCTCCCACAATGCATTTCACTATGATCAATACCAGAGTTTACCTTTCCATATTTGTTGCTCCATTTCTCATTTTCTTAATGTTGTCATTGGTACAAGCATGATAATTTGCGGTTGAAAGAATGTGTGTGTGTGTGTGGGGGGGGGGGGGGCATCCTCCTGGGTAAAGGAGCAAACCCTATTTATGTTCTCTTTTAATAAAAATTAGCATATAGAAGTTCACTTTATAGTGTGCACTGTAAATAACATCAGTAGTTGGCCTATTGCCGTCCAAGTAAACAAAGCCGCTATGATCAGCCTCTCATTTCTGTGCCATGATAAGCTAGTTAAAAATAATCTCTAGTCTTAGTCTGTGAAATTTCTCGACATACTCGATGATCATAGATTCAAAAATCCACGGCTCCTTTTTGCTTGTATTTGACTTCTAATTTTTTGGTGCACTCCATCCAAACGAATTACTCTCCTAGTTTCAAACAATTTCATGCTCCAATTCTAAAGCCTACTTGGTTAAAAGATAACAGGGAAACATGGAGGAAATTAAGATCATTTGGCTTAGATCCCCTCTGACTTCATTAGCTGCCTGTATTAATTAAAAACAAACACCATCCAATTGACCACAAATGGAATTTTGGGTGAAACCCTGTCAGCAATCCAATAACGCCGCATGAACAAAAAAAAACATCATTTCAATTACAGTGTAAGCTGTCTAAAGCGGGGGTCCGATCTGGCCTTCCGCAATGAACTTGGGGGGGACTTGGCAGGCCGTATCTTGGCGAGGGCTCCCAGGGACTTGAACACAGACGATTACTGAGGTAATTTGGCTGAAAGCCCACTTGAATTGGCCCGGACCCTCGATACTATCAGCTTCACAATTAACCAACAAAAACAGATAACCTCCCAATCTCGGCAAGGCGTCGCAGCTATAATAGCTCGCCGGCGCTGCCCAACACGCGCACACACATACGCACGCTTACATAAACAGATACAGTAGCGATGCACACGCAAACCTAAATACACTGCAGGGATTTCTCTCCAATTAACATGCATGCAAAGCAATTTAGAAGCCAACAAGATGTTTTTGTCTGACTGCTCCAGGGTAATTTAGCACTTGTGTTTCCACACAAGCCCGCCATGGCGAGGACGGGCAGGAGGAGGAGGAAGCAAAGAGGGGTTAGCAAAGTGGAATGGATTTCTTGATTAAAACTGCCCCTCTCGCCCCTCCTTCCTCTCCGAGTACAACGGCGTGAGACAGCAGCCACGCACACGCGGCAAACATGCAGCGAATCCATATGCCCCAATACCGAGGCGGCATCATTGTTAATTTCCTTTGTTAGCCGTCTGCTCCCCTGGCCGATTTAATTTGTGGTGGCGTTTTAGAGAGCGCTGGATCGGAATTGAATTAACAGACATTCGTCCACTCGCACATTCTCACATTGTGTGTCCGTTTTCTGTACCGTTCAATAATTGGACTTGGATTACTGTTGATGTGAATGCATGATCACACTGATGCCCGCCTGCCTGCCTGCCTGCCTGCAACAGATGTCCACAGATGGTTCAAGGTGTGGCTTCTGTTCAGCTTTAGCATATACGCCCAAATTATCTCTGCGCCGCACGCAGTCAAAGAGTCGAGCGAGGAATGTTTGCGAGAACAAGCAGCACTTTTGTCGCGGCTTTTATCTTTTATTTGGCATCTTTGTGACTCAATCCCCCCGTGTCTGGCTGTGCATCTTTCGCCCACGCACTCGCGCGTCAGACTGTTTGTGATCCTGACGAACTTGCTCTTTTCACTGCCAGGCAATTATTTGTCGACAAAGGAGGAGTAAACAGATGGATGCGCGCAAAAACGGCAACTATTGAAGCCTGGAATAAAAATGACATAATACAAAAGGAGACAAATATATCTGAGCTTCGCACCTTCGCAACTTCGTAATTAAACCTATAGTCACTTTCAATTAGGCAGCCTTTCTCCCCATGCAGGCCTTTATGTAAAAATTAATTAGTCAATTAGCCAATTAACATGTGAGCGGGCCTTTGTGTTAACGAGGCTTTTACAAGCTGCAGCAACCTTGAAGTAATGGCCGACAGGCAGCAGACGCCATGGGACTAGTTTACATCACACCGACTCCACGCAACCAGGCTGCAGGCACGCGCGCACTCACACACGGACACGCAAACAAACACGCACGTGCATATGCACACACTAGTGTTCATTTTGTCAACGAAAACTGAACAAAAATGATTTCGCCAAGGCACCTGTATGTCATTTCACCGGACTAAAACTAGACTGGACTAGACTAAAACCCTCATTAATAAACAATAACTGGGACTAAATCAGTATGCATTTTCGTCGACTAATGAAGACGAGACAAAAATGTACTTCACTTCATAAAACGACTAAAATCTATGGAGATTTTAGTTCATGAACAAAAATTTGACAACAATTATATGATTTTGTAAAATCCTTTCTCTGTAATCTGTCACAGTGACACCGTCATGTGACACAGTGACACACCCCCTTTCAAATCTACAGCTAGCGAGTGCAACATGCACAAACACATGGGACAGACAGGAGGTCAAATATATATATATTTTTAAAGGAAATAAATTATAGTGATAATGTAACATTCCGCTAACTAATGCTGGCATGGAGCAATAGTAGCTAATTGTTGATATACTGTAATTGTGTGTGAAAGAATATTACAAAGAAATTCAATGCAAAATGTCAATGCAAAAGCAAATTCACCAAATATCCGAATTGTGTCCCAATAAATCAACCCTCCTAGTGATGGCTAATTTCAGTAGCTCCACATTGAACATTCTCAATTTCAAAGTGAACAATCTCTTTTGGTGTTGATGTTGTTTTACTGTTCTCCCATCCACCCTCGCTGGTGCAGTGCAACAGGTTCACAGGTTGGACCCAGCTCACCCTCACCACATCAGCATAACTATACACACCACAGCTGGACTTGCTTGCTTATTTTAGACCAGGTGCTTGATTAGACGTCTTTCATTCGTTAAATTATGAATGCAGTGACTGGCCTGCTAAAGTTATCCCACCGAGGCCCGCTGATGAAGACGTCTCAAAGCAGGCCTTCCTCTTTAAGGCCAACACAAATCACTGCAGTTTATCTTCACTGTACACTGCACACATAAGATAACACCCCCTCCGCCAGCCACTTCTTTCTTGAACTTTCTGACACACCGAGACAGAACCAAGCGCAGAGTCCAGTTGTGTCAGCGTGCGTCTGGTCTGTGTCTGTGTATAAATACAGCCCCAGAGACAGCAGTAATGGCTCCCGCTTCAAATAAACAAAGCGCAGAGAAGCCTCCCATCCTTGCCTCTCTTTGACCTAAATCACAACTGGACGACACCCCACTTCCTCAAAGTTGGACGTTCTCAAGGAGACGGGTGCTCCGCGAGCAGACCTGTGGGCGAGAAAGTGTGTGCGTGTGTATGTGTGAAGAAGTGAGAGGGCGAGCGAGAAGGAGAGGGTTGATATGTACCACATGTTGCTAGCAACCCAGACACAACAACTCCTCTGCATGAGGAGGGGTGTTATGAAGAAAAAAAAAGACAGTATTTGGGGAAACGTTTCTGCTGGTGTGCAGGGAGTTATTGAGGGTAAGGGATGGTGATGAGGAAGGAGTTGTAGCAGTAGTATCCATTTTTAACCCATTAAGCACCAAAGTAGCAAATTTGTTACAAGCAACATTTAAAATGTGCCTTTTCTGTAACCATTTTCATGCGACAACCTTCAGAAATATCAATATCAAATCGGAATATTTTATTGCAAAACAACAAATTCAGCTGAAGATGATGATAATATGTCATGCACAGCATCAACAGAAACTGTTTATAAACAAATGATAAAGAACACCAAAAAAGCATTTGGCGTTTATTACTACAAATATGAATCAAGGCAGTAAAAAAAAAAAAAAAAAACTAACCAGAAGAATTAATAAATTAAATTGACCATAATGCAGCCCCAATTGAAGGAAGAAAAATCAAAGTTGCTGAGCCACTGAAGATTTTTACTAGGGATGGGCCAGGGCACCAGGTCTCGGTGTCAGGCCAATACCATATTTCAAGATATTGGTACTCGCAACGGCAACTGATACCAGTAGCAGCCGACCGGAACTACAAATGACAAGAATCTAAATCACAATTAATTTCATGCAATTTTAAGGAAAAATGCTAAATTCTTCAAAATGATCTGTGATTGTTTTTGAGGAAATTATATGAATCAAACGTACTGGTGGTATCAGTAGGCCTACTTGGTATCGGTGCTACTCAAGAGTTGAGTAATCAGTCTGAAAAAGGTAGTATCAACATCCCTAGTATTTACAATGCTCAAGTTGGAGGTAGAGTAGTGCTTCTCAATTATTTTCTATTACACCACCCCAAGGAAGAAAAAAATAACCTTACACACAACCGACCCCCCATTAAAAAAAATCACACCCACCCGACTGTCCATTGCGATTATAGTATCATTTGTCTATAATATTGTTATAGAAGTTCACCTCTGCTTAACATTGTATCCCTATTAACATTAAAGAAAAAATGAAAAATAAATATACTGTAGGTCATCTTACACCAAATAACAGTTTTTTTTAGTCTGTAACACAAAATATTTGAAAAGTATCAATTTGCCTGAAATTTAAAAATTAACAAATGAGAGCAACACTTCCACCTACTGGAGTAGATATGCAATTACACTTTATTCTAGTACGAAAAAAAATAAAAGCATGTGTCACACACGCGCCCCCTGGCATCGCACTGCCCCTTTATTTGAGAAGGACTGAGGTATAGGGTGAGAAATGATGAAAGTTCATGAAAGGTTTATGTAAAAGAGTCCAGTGATCAGCAAAACAGTCCTAAAAAAAGAACCTGCCATTTTAGACTTAACACACACACGTACACACACATTTTAATGCCGGCCGTGGAGATCCCTCTTTCAGCGTGTACCGGCCTCCTCGAGAACGTTTATTTTTGCGTTCCGTCAATCTAAACAATCCCTTAAAAGGGATCGCAGATGTTTATAAGGCTTCACAGAACAAATGCAGCCTTTCTGACCTGCAGATGCACACGTATACACACACACACACACACACCCACACACACACCCCTCCCAGCGGAAGAAATGGTGGCAGCTGCTTTTAAGTCAAGTCATTTTAGTCACATGTCCAAATTATTGCTGAAACTTTTAACCTTGACCTAATCACTGAAACTGTAAGTTATTTTTGCAGTGGAAATCAAATGAATGGAAAGGAGGGCTGCTGTGTGTGTGCTTGTTTTGTTTATTGTTCCTTCTTTTTTTAGCAAAAAAAAAAAAAAGCTTGTTAAAAAGGCTACCCACTCTGCCTGAGCACTAAAGCCTCTCAGACAAGCAGTGTTTTAGTGTAAACACACTGCTTTTCCCCTTACATGGCCATGTGCTGCCAGACTGTGTGTGTGTGTGTTGAGGATGGTTGATTATGGTCATTATTAAGCAGCTCCGAGTGTGTGCGGAGGGAGCTCATGTTCGAGAAAAATGTTATTTAAACAGTGCCAGGTGTTTTGTCATTGACACTGCCATTTCACGGAGCATGCCTTTCGCTCACACGCACAAACACAAACACACACAGCTGTACGCTCCTGCTGTGCGCACAGAGTCCGAACAGTCGCGCCGAAAAGTCCGTTTGGTAAAAGAAGAAAGTCAAAGCACTTGAAAGTTGCCGAGATGCTGTCGCCTTTGTTTGACTCTCTCTGCGCCAGTCGTCATATCATTTGCAAATTGTGGACTTGGGGATTTAAAAAAATAAAAAATAAAAAACTCGACCCGACACTTTCCTGTCACTTCATTACTTCTATCTGTGGCCATATATGGCAAATAAATTAAGTTGGAGTGTTTTTTATAGCCTTAAGAAAGTGCAGTCGCCTATCAGAGGATAATGTGCCTTTATGATAGCGACTATTATAAATTTCGGAAGTCAGTCAGGGGCAGAGGGGGGTGTGAGGGGCGTTGGTGGGTCCCCTAAGTCTTGGTAATGAAGCTCAATCCATCTCTCCTCCTTCACGCACACATATGCACACGCTCAAATTGGCTCTAAGGGCACCCAACACTGAGATTATGACCGCCTGACCATGAAAAATTAACAGGTTTATCTCTTTCCCCCTCTCTCTCTTTATGGTTGTTACACCCCCAGCCCCCACTCCAACTGTCCATTCCGCTCGGCTCCAACTCCGGCCCTGTGATACTTTTCCAATTTTCCTTCAGTGTCTTCCAGAAGCCCAGGGGAGGACCGGGGGAGAATGGAGCTGTGATTAAGTTGATACATTTGAGATAATAAAATCAAAATGGCTATCGTTCTCGCCTCTCTGCTCCTCCGCCCCACCTCGCGCACAACCATTTCCTCTCTGCTCTGGGCAGTTTGGACACTGATAGACGAACCAGACGAGAACAATGAATGAGAAGGACCCGTCCAGATACGGGACGGGTTTCTTTTGATTGATATCTTGCATTCCTGTTCCACTTGGCGGTGTCGCGCAAGCTAGCAAATAGAGGAGATACTCTCAAGTTGGGCTATCAGCAAAAGCTTCTGTCGGTCGGGTTGATTCGCTGCTTTTAGTTCCTGCTGTGCAACACTAAAATAAATCTTGCTGTGCGTAGTGTTGGTCACATGGTCCACTTTAGCTTGCCAGTAATGTGTAGGCTGGTAGTCAGTAAAGCGCTAGCTTGACGCTCTAATCAATCACTTCCTCATGTCCACAACTTCGTCAATGGAAATGAAACTTCAGCCAACTCCTCTTGGTTTTGTTTAGTTTACTTCCAAATTTAAACAAAACAACAATGGATGCTGCAATGAATTCTGTTCTCGAAGAATGACTTACCATTTCCTTGCTGAATGTTAAAGAGCGAGAGGCGCATTGTGCATTTTTATCTGGTAAAGATGTTGGTGCAATTTTTTTTCCCTAAGACGAGACCATAGACGACATTTTCATCCATTGCCGTGATTCGTCACAACAAACGTTCATCAGATGCCGCATCGTCCAATCAGATCGAAGTACAGGGAGTCCTCGAGTTACGTCCGAGTTCCCACGTTGGCGCAGTAACCTGAATTTTGACTTAAATCGGATTTACTATTTACTATTTTAAGTCAATATTTAAATTAAAAAACGTTGTACTTTTTACGCGACCCGGAACCAATATTTCATTTTTCCGCACGGACATTCATTGCTGGAAATGTAACGACCTGCTCGATGGACGTCCGTTGCTGGCGGTAACAACAACACAACTTTAAATAACTTTAAAATGGCGTGATTACTGTGGGAAATTAATGAAAAAGAAGGTGCTACGGACGAGACACGGGCGTCGTAAAGTCGAAAATGACGTAGGTCGCGTGCGATATAACTCGATGACTCCCTGTATTGAACAGAATGTCCCGCCTTTCCCGAACGGATCTGCCGAGTGAAGTTCCATATTGATAATGTGAAGAACTCCCTTGAATGAATCGCAATGATCAATCTGGCTTGTGAGGTTGTTCGTCAGTCAGAGAGCTTCTTTGATTGGATTCATTCAGTCATGTCACACTCTGCAGGGCCAATTAGCTCAGGAGACCTCAGCTTTCCTCACACACACATGAAGATTTTTGGTTATAAATATTGAACACGTTCGTTATTTAAGATTGTTGGCCCCGACTGGTTTTGGCCCCTGTAAATCAGAGGTGGGCAATTTCGGTCCTCGAGGGCGGGAGTCCTACAGGATTTGGACAAGCTGATTCCAATCAACAGGATCGTTATCAAGCTTATTCAGAGCTTGCTGATGAGCTGATCATATGTCAGCTGTGTTGGAGAAGGGCAACCTGTAAAACCTGCAGGACTCCGGCCCTCGATGCCCACCTCTGCTATAAATCTACTCTTTAAACACCTCACACATAAACTTATAAGACAATCTTTATGTCTTTAAGTTTGTGTTAAGGAAGTAAAAAAATTCAAGTGTATCAAAAAGTATCACCATAAACCATGTGAGATCACTCTCTTCTCTTATTGGTCACAGGGTTATAAACAGGAGGAAGGTTTAGTGTACGGACTAAGGTCCAGGGTAGCAGAATCCAGGTCAGAAAGTAAAAGACTGGCTTGAGCCCCAAGTCGAGTTTGTTTACCTGCCAGTTTAGTAGAAGCACCTGTGGCTAAAGCTAAAGTTTTTCGGGGGGGTTTACTTTCTGGACCTGGATTCCCCCACCTTGCTATGGGCCATATTCGTCCATGTACGTAAGAGGAAAATCCATTTTCCCACTTATCATATCAGCTAGTGTAATGGTTACTTCAATTTTCAGTTCTATCTTCAATCCTCTTGAGCAAGATCCGATCCAAAAAGCTTGCTGTGTTTGCTGTACTGCTTCCAATGTCTTTTGTTGACTGCGAATCAGTGATCGTTTTGAGAGTTGACAAACGGTCAAACGCAACAGTTCTCAACTTTGAATGTTTTATTGTGATCCATGGCAAAATACTTTATTGTAAAAAAAAAAAAAAAAAAAAAAAAATGGCCTTGACACTGTCCACACACACAAACACAAAAGACTCAGGTAAAAACAGAGCAAGGGGAAACGGACAGACGAGTGCTCTTCTGCCAACGGAACACTTTGTTCCTCCAGAACGTAAACATACTGATTTATTTCAACAGTGCTCTTCAAACAGGGCTGCCGCTCCTCCTCCTCCTCCTCCTCCTCCTCCTCCTCCTCCTCCTCCTCCTCCTCCTCCTCCTCCTCTCCTCTGCAACCTTGCTTTCTCTGCAACTCCATGCCCTGCTGCTCCCCAGTGCCCTCTCGCTTTTTGGAAACTTGTGATGTCTGTGTTAAAACTCACAAACAGCGGCGGCCCTGATTGCCGTTCTTTCATGCTCTCGCTCCAACTCACGTCAGCGGCGTTCCCATGCAAAAGGACCTTGCCCTTCCAAGCACTCGAACGCCACGAACCGGCCATCGCGCAAGATGGAGAGAAGAGCTTTGCACTGCATTAACAACTCCAAAACGAATCTTCTGTCATTTTTCTATCCCTCATTACACACCGCACACTCCTTGTCCCGCTCCTTCCCTTTTTTTCATTTCTCTTAGGATACGAGTTTGATGGCTTGCACTGATTCCAGCATCTGCCAGATTGACAGTTGACATTCTCCCTTCTTTAAAACCATGTCCTACTCCTTTATTTCCCTCGCTTTGCTCAGATTGCCGGGCTATTGTCAGAGGTATAGCAGTGGTCGGGGGGTGGGGGGGTAGTGGATGCAGGGAGTGAGATAGCAGCTTTCACAGTCTTTAGATTGTCTGATTTCAGGGGCTGTGGTGAGCGTAAAAGAGGTAGAGCAAAAGTGAACACGGGCCGAGGGCGCGGGGAATAAAAGAGACAAAAACTGTGTTTGGGAGGAGAGATAATAAAGCAGGTGACACTTGCTTGCCGCCCATTCGAGACATTTTGCCTCCGAACGGACGTTGAATGTTGGCGTGCTTTCAAATGCGTCTTTTTCCCCCTCCTGTTAGCTTCTGTGTACATTATTGACGTCGTCATTGACATCTCCCCCCAAGGAAAGGCTTCCACGGCGCTTGTAATTGAGTTTGTCCATGTGGAAAAACAATACCAGGCAGAAAAATACTTAATGCCTGGTATTTTGTATACATGTCAGATCGCATGAGTGTAAGTTTAAATTGGGGCCGTTAGTGCATTGTGTGTAAAGAAAGAAAGAAAAAGAATGTACAAGACCTGCCAAGAGGAAGAGGGAAAAGCAGATTTCATTATAGCTCGACATTGTGTAAACGTAACTTCTTTGGACAAGCAAGCTTCATGTAAACATGAACCAATCTTGTATGTACCTATATAAAATACTATTACTAATGTATTAGATCTACATAATATTTCATTTGCTTTATTATATACAGTAGTAAACAAAACCTCCAAAGTGAAAGACAGAGATGACTCATTTCAAAACATATTTTCCCTTATGGGGAAAATAAACTATTTTGTTCCAGGCCTCAAACGTCACCATCATAAAACCTTGTACAATGTTTCAGGTGACATTTTTATTGTCATGTCATTTATAAGAGCTCGAAATATTATAGCATAATTTTCTATTTCTGGTTTAATGGTTATCATTAGTGATGGGCGAGTACCGATACCACTTATCGGTTACTCGCAACTCGATACCAGTATCGGTTGAAAGAAGTTGTACCACCACATATTTCTATTGGGACTTTTTCTAGCCACTGGATTGTTTCATTTTAATTAATTAATTAAATTCATTTTATTTTGTGTTCTATATAATCTATATAATTTTGAACATGTTAAAAATGACATACACTTGGCGTACACTTAGCACACGTTGCGACCTTGAACGAACCCTGCCATGAAATCAACATTCGCTAGCTTTGCAAAATGTGGGCCCCTCAGTGGGATACAAGCTTTAATGCTTAGATCAGGGGTGTCCAAATCCGGTCCTCAATGGCCACTGTACTGCATGTTTTAGATCAGTGTTTGTTAACCTTGTTGGAGGTACTGAACCCCACCAGTTTCCTATGCACATTCACAGAACCCTTCTTTAGTAAAAAATAAAATGTGATTATTTTTTTTCCAAATCTAAGTCATGGGTATAAGGTTTAATGGTGAACAACGTGAACAGGGAGGGTGGCCTTTTCATCGAATCCGGCTCGCTTCACCTTGAATTCAGAAATAGTTGTGTTCTTGTATTCCCCTTATGTGAACCCTGTGGAACAAAATACGATGTGAATTCATATAGCATTTATTCATCCAACTACTTTCCTTTTCTGACATAGTTTGAAGGAATTAAAATAATAAAGAAAGTGATCACCTGCAGTCGATGATGGCCAAGCGGGCGGGGCATGTCAACAAAATTCATATGAGTCGGGTCTGTGTCTAGACCTCCCCTGAATTCCTAAGACTCACTCACCGAAGCCCTGGGGTTCCATCGAATCCATGTCAAGAACCACTGTTTTACACGTTTCCCTCCTCCAACATACACTGTAACGAATTGACTGTAGAATTTACAAGAAATAACTGGCAAAAAGTTGCCAGTTAATTCTTGTAAAATCTCAGTACAATACTGTAATTTTTCTTTACAAGTATTTACTGTATATAAATTACAGTTACCTACTGTATTTACTTTTACAGGAATTCACTGTAATCTAATTTACAACCGTTTCTTGTATCCTACGTAATTTACAGGAATTTACTGGCATCTTTAATTTCTGTAAATACACAAATATCGTAAGTCGTTGTAAAATCATCCAACCATTTTCTTTACCGCTTATTCCTTAAAAGGGTTGCTGGAGCCTATCCCAGCTGGCTTCAGGCGGGGTACACCCTGAACTGATTGCCAGCCAATCGCAGGGCACACAGAGACAAACAACCATCCACACTCACAAAACACTAAGGAAAATTAACCAGGCATGCATGTCTTAGGAATGTGGGAGGAGACCAGTGCAACCGGAGAAAACCCACGCAGGCACAGGGAGAACATGCAAACTCCACCCAGGAAAGCCTGAAACCCGGACTCGATCTCACGCCCTCAGCACTGGGAGGTAGACGTGCTAACCAGTCAGCCACCGTGCCACCCTTGTGGTAAAATCATTCCTCGTTCTGCAGCTGAGTGTATAAATGAATGTTAACTAATGTTGCTTGTGAAGACGGTTCAGACTGCCCTCGCGCTAAAATACAGTAAAATTAAAAAACAAGAAAATGCTGTCATTTTTTACTGTAGATTTTACAGAAATTTGTTACAGTGCACCTGATTCAAATGATCAGATCATCAGCAGTTTGAATCAGTTGTGTTGGAGGAGAGGAAACATCTAAAACATGCAGGATAGTGGCCATCGAGGACTGGATTTGGACATCCCTGCTGTAGATGCTTAGTGGTCCGATACCTCACACGACTTTGACCATTCATAGGTAAAAATAATAAGAAAATTATGCTGCAAAACAAATTGATTCATTTGTATTACTGTCTTTTATCTCTCATGTCGGATCAAGCTCACCAGACAGTAAGTTTGGATTTGTGTACGGATACTTTCATCATCAACCTTCTTGAGCCAGTGTAAAGTTGTTTGGCCAAGCTTTGATACAGAATTACATTTTCATACAAAAAGGCGGCAAAGTGGATGTGATGGTGATTATTTTTCAGTTCTGACAGACGAAGATGAAGAGGTGGCCTGCCGTCACTCCCCATGCCACTCGTCCGCCCCTGTGATGTGTAGAAGCCAATCCCATAATAAAGAATGCGTCCATACATATTCATGATTGAAATCTAGTAATTAGTAAACCCCCCATGTACGCACACACACACACACACACACGTGCTTCATGCATATGGATGTCCTTGGCAAACAAAGGCAGTGGCAGTGTGGGGCATTCGCTATTAACACACGTCCACGTGTGATGGCACAGATAGCTGCCCTTCCACTCTTATCCACACACACACACCCCCACACACACACACACACAAACAAATGTACGAGCATACACACTCGCGCACACACTGTCTGAGCACTGGGAGAGGGGAGGGGGGTTTCCCTGGCTCATCAATGGAGAACCTATAATTTCCTCCAGGCTTGAAAAAGTGCATTAAACAGAGCAAGATCACGACTCGCTCATACACACAAACACACATTGACAGCCCTGCGTCACTATTGCATCACATTTAACAAAAGATCTTGAGGCATATTTAAGAATTTAAACCCTGGCGGGATGCTGCCTCCTCAGCTCCCATGTCTCCGCAAACACTCATCCACAATCATGCTCTGCTTCTTCAAGGTGTATCGCTCTCTGCACACAAAAAAACACAAGAACGCCTAAGAGAGTTTGAACAATCAATGCAAAAATGGTTGCGTCATGTGAAGGGTGCTTGTTGCTTTGAACCTAAAGGTTTGGCGGGTTTAACTTTTGTGGAACACGGGTTTTACGGCATCTGACATCCTGAGCCTATCCCCCTGGAGAAGTTGCATTTCAGTTTTGCTGAATTAGATTACACACAAAGACGAGGAAGGCAGGCGAGGAATGAGTGATAAGCGACAAAAACTCGTACGAGAGTTTCAGAGAACTTTTACAACAATTCTCACAAATGACTGACTTCATCCATGTTCCTGGTTGACCTGATAGACTATATTACAATAGATGTCCGACTATCACGGTTACTCAAGATTATAGGCTGAACAGTGTCTAATTTGGGGGGGGAAAAACCAAAAAAAACCAATTGAGAATGAAAATTGAATTGACAAATGTGCAAAGGCGCTGTCTGATTGTCATATTTAAATTAATCAATTAATCGTTAAGAATTAAGCTGACTGTAGAATTGATTTTAAAATTCAACTACTTGTCTGTAAATCACTAAATAATTTAGGTCATGAATACATAAAAAAAAATTAACCCAGAGGGATCTGAGGTCTGCAAACATTGGGTCTATTAGTGGAGTGAAGTTTTCAAAGCAAACATGGTGAAGTAGCATTTAGCTGATATGCTGCATGCAAATGGAATGTGTTGCCAACGAAAGTGAAGCATAAATGCTTGGAAATACAGGACGTGCCCCAAAAGCCACAGGAAGTGACACAGATGTGACCCAAAATCAACAGGAATTGACCCAGAAGTGCCACGAAATCAACTGGAAGGGCCCCCATTTTAACAGAAAGAGACTTGGAAGTGGCCAAAATCTCTAGTCTGGAAATGCAGACTCACTCGCGACTTTGCCGGAGAGTGAGTGAGTCTGGTCACCCGCCCTATCAGTGTCATTTCTGGGGCGGGGCAAACCTGAGCTAACAGACAGTGGAATGAACCAATAAGTGAAGACGTGACGTCCGAAAAGCGACTCGTTGAAGTCTTTTTTTTCCTTTTTTTTTGCGGCGACGCAGTAGAAATCCAACATGGCTACTAGTCGAAGAGAGACAGTAGTGAATGAATCATGTCGTTGTTGCGGGGAAAATTCATGGTGTCACGAGTCACTCCGTTTTGATATTCGAACAGTGTGACGTTGCTCACGAAGACGACGTCACGCAAATAGACGAATTTGATTGGCCGGCCTGTTTTCGTCCGGTGCCGAATCGCTGTCTTCTTCTTCTTCAAGAAAGTGGGTGTGGCTTGCCAGGCTCCAAAATCTCATCTAGTCATCTAAGAGCTGCAGACAAAGCAAATATGGTGAAGTGGCATTTTATGGTAATGCTGCACGTAAATGGAATAAATTGCGGATGTGAAGTCTGCCCCAAGTATAGATGCTTTTAATTCCAGGTTTAAAACTCAAGCTTCTTGGTTTATTCTTATTTGGAAAGATAATTAACACTGTTGAGAGGTACCGAGGCTTTAACATTTATTTGGCTAAAATGACTCAACACATTTCAGACAATAACGCTGCATTGAGTAACACACACACACACACACACACACACACACTGTGTGACCCGGTTTGTTTATGGCTGAATAAAAAGTCCTGCTGTTTTACCTTGGACTTGTTCAACTGCCAACCATTTATTCCTGTGTTGAAAATCTTTTAAAATACTTCAATACCATTTATTTTCTCCTACCTGTGTGGGTTCTGAAAGACTCAATGTTATCTACAAAAATATTTCCTACTTCATAATTCACATTTCTCAATGTTTGAGCATTTCATTTAATATTTCAACATTTAAATCAATAATCTAACTGTAGACATCCAACAAATGACACTAACTACAAAATGTAAATGAGCCGACGTTCCATTTATGTGAACCACGTAGAATATAGATGTGTATTTATTTATGTACATGAGTGAAAATACAGTGTTGGTGTAGATCAGCTCGTTTATACACTAGAAGAGGGCAAGTCCTCAGGGACCATTTTAAAGGAAAATTACTCAATGAGGTTGTCCCACATTATTCAACAAGCCAAAGGTATACTAAAGAAAGTTTCCATCCAAATGTATCATATAAAGAGAGCAGCAAGAAGGTACTTGAAGCTGTCAGTGTCTCTGGAGTCCGAATGGAAGTTCAAAACAAAACAAAAATGCAGCACAGCTAACCGCTTTTCTGGCTTTCTGTAAGTCTGTCACTTGTACACTTTCTTGCCAGATACGCACTCTAGGTGACGCAGCCCTAAAATGGGGCTGCTATTAAAATAGTACTATAAATGTATGTTGAGGGAATGATAGCAATTAACTTATTGGGAAAATCTAATATAAATTTTAGGGGTTTCAGGCGATTACAAATTTTAATCGGAATTAATTGCGTGACTTAATACAATTAATCACAAATTTTATATCTGTTCTAAATGCACGATAAAATCAACAATACGTTTTCATACTCTTAACATAAAAGTGGGAAAAATGGTAAACTAAACGAAATATGGCTGCATCTTTTAGTTATTGATACAGTAATTTCATAATAATTCATAAAATGGAGTTGAAATATTGATTTGTGTTGTGGTCATTTTTCTGCCATTAGATGGCATAATTGCATATGTAAGACGGTGACAGCTCAGTGCATTTTTCTCTTCACATTAAAAGCTATCTCATCGTCAACATGAAGTAACTTGTGAAATTCTGCACATTTTTTAAATTGTAAAATACAACTTGATCCCAGTCTCCACAAATATATGCAATATTATTATATTTATTACTACTAAAATTTGGGCTTTCCAAATAAGGGATTGTAATTGCGCGTAGAATAAAATAAAATTGTGGCGTTAAAATAAATTGAAATTATTTTAAATTAATTAAATTAATTAATTAATAGTAATAGTAATGCCATGCTTAGACTAGTGGGGTCACATATAACATGTTATTGTCAGGAAATGTTTAAAGTTGACTTCCACTTTAAAGGGATACTTGACTCATTGAGCCATTTTGATGAGTAAAAAGTGAAAAAAAAATCAGAATTAATTTGATAATGCCATTATCATCTTCAGTCGACAGCGGGTGGAAAAAAATAACTTTTTAACGGTATTAATTTTACATGAAAAATAATGAAGTGTCCTGGACAAACTATTCACTTTTTACTGCTGAAAATGGCTCAATGAATCAAGTATCTATAAAAGTGGCGAATCAGAGACTGTAGGGACAGAAAGCGTAACTCAATAGCCGTCATTTTCCAGTCATGCAAAAGAGGATTCTCACTAAGACATCGAGTAAGTTGATCAACTTGTATATTTGTTTAATTGATTGTACATGCCAATTAATACAACAACAAACTGGTAACATTTCATGTTTGGCAAGTTTCCATCATTAAAAGCCATGCTATCAACATAGCAGCGGTTGCTAATGTTGGGTTGTATACATGCATAATTGTGAGGGCCGTTGGGAAGTGAGGCTACATTCAAATCTTGCTAGCAGCTACAAAATCGCATACCTCACCTTTAAATGTTAACCGCACTGCGAGGAGGACAGAATAAATGAATCGCAAAAGAGATCTGATGCCACAATGATGATCCCTGCCATGATTTTTTTTTAATTTGGGTATGAGCACATTTGTATCCCTAAATCAGATGCTCCTAATACTGACACTGGTGGACATAGAGTATAATGACAGGCCCCATTATTTTGTTTGCAAGATGCCTGAAAGTGTTTGAGAGAGAAAATGAACTGCACCTGCAGGGATCCCCTCCTGAATATAATGAGAGTGTTTAATGAGAGCACACTTCTTGAACGCCTCGTGTGTGTGCATGCTCGTTTGTGCGTGTGTTTGCCTGTATTGTCAATGTGCATGCATGCATGCGACTGAGTTATCATTGAACGGAGACCGTCTTTGTTGCAGGCCGCGGAATCACACGTTTTGTATGCCCAGAGCACATTACACATTTCTGTTGTTCAAGTTGCGCTAAACAAATATAGAGCTTAAACGGCTTAAGGCTTATCACATTTGGAGTGGGACCAATATTTTCATCCATGAGCACACTTTACTACTGTAGATGTCATTTCATCTTGGATGTGTGTTGACTTTATTATTTGTCAAGTGAATGATTGACATCTCGTCAGTCACACCATCTGCCTCTTATTGGTTGCTTGTCTGCTGTGGTTTATTATAAATCAAATTAAAGGTACAAGATGAGGCCAGAGAGGGATGCTCTTTTTCCCCCAGATGATTTCACTAAGATACGACTGTCTGGTTTATGCAAAGAATTCTAACAGATATGACAAAATATATATATTTTTTCCATTGCCTTCCTTGAAGCGTAATTAACAGTACGTTGAGTGTTTTATTTCTTAATAAGATTAGAATGGCTAAATTCTTACACTTGTATGGAAACGTAGATGTAAATGTACAGTTGTACTCATTTTTGACTCAGGAACAAATTACTTTCAATATTTCAAAACTCAGCAATCATCCAATTGGGAAATTCTGTATTGGACTTCAAACAAAACAAACTGTGTTTAACTTTGGCTGTTTCAAAGAAGATTAGAGTCTAGAGAAGCTTAAAAAGTTGATTACTGCCTGGACTACCTGCTTGTTTAAATACATATATATATATACATGTTCCTTGTCTGGTGCATGGATAGAACAACATACAAACAAAACTAGAAATGCAAGAAAATTACCAGCTGTCAGTCAGTAAATGAATAAAGAAATACATATAAAATGTTGTATATGTAATGAGATGTTTATTGCAAGTAAAGGCCAGCTTATGAAAAAGGGGCTAAACGAGGAGATGGGGGGAAGACGAATCGGGAAGGGAAGGTGGTGGAAGAGCAGTTCAATTCATCAACCAACCTCCCCTCCCCCTTTGCAATGGGAGAGTAATTAATTTGTTTGTGTGATTGCCACGGCTCACATACACACAAAGTGGCACATACACACGTAAGTGTCGGATCTGAGCACACAAACGTGAACAAAAGGTCCCTTCCCTTCTTCACGTTTGGCTCTTTTAATATGTGACTATCTCACTTTCCACATCCTTGCCTTTTGTTTTGTTTTCCTGTCTTTTAACAATCCTTATTTCTATGCCAAATTGAGTCATCATATTATTATTATTTGTATTCAGTCTATTTACTGCACAAGTGTGTCCAATGGATTGTTTGGGTGCCGTTTTATGAGCATGCCTCATCACAGTCTATAAGAGGATGTCTCAAAAAATCTGAAGGCGATTGAGGAAAAGGAAGGCCACATTTGTATCATTAGTCATGTTCAATGGTAAATGGTGAATGCAATTATTATACCTGCGCTGAGTAAATATAGCTTAAGATATGGCTGCCAGCCAAGGTTTAAAATTTGCAAACATTTTGAAAATATGCATCTGCTCCAAAGTACAGGGAGTCCTCATGTTACGGCGGAGTTCCCGTTCCTACGCTGGCGATGTAACCTGAATTTCGACTTAAGTCGGATTTCACCGTTAAAGTCGATATTAAATATCAAGTTTTAAAATACTTTGGAGAGCCATTTTAAAAAAGGTAATTGCGCGACCCGGAACCAATATTTCGTGTTTCCGCACGGACATTCATTGCTGCCGGATGGCAGCTAATTCCAAGTTAAACACGGAAATGTGGCGCGCCTAATGGCGAGCCAACCTGCTCGATGGACGTCCGTTGCTGGCGGTAACAACAACACAACTTTAAATAACGTTAAAATGGCGTGATTACTGTGGGAAATTAACGAAAAAGAACGTACTACGGACGAGACACAGGTGCCGTAAAGTCGAAACGACGTAGCTCGCGTACGATGTAACTCGAGGACTCCCCGTATTGGTGTAATTTCCTCCATTAAGTTTTAAAGATGAAGGAATTTTGATTCATATTGACTTTGTGGAATATGAATTAAGTAGCAAAATCTGCTTGGTTTTAGCCATCCTAGGGGACGGCCATTTTGTCACTCAGGGCTCAGGTAACAACCAATCACGGCTCACCTGTTTTCTGAATTTGGTCATGTGATGTTCGCAAGCTGAGCTGTGATAGGTCATTGAGCCCTGAGAAACTGTGATTTTATTTTCAGTCGAAAGCAAGTAGCAAAATGGCCGCCCCCGTGACAAACACAATATCAATCAGATGACCGCATTTAGACTAGTGGGACTGCATAGAACATATTGCAAAGAAAATGTTGTGGTTCTTTCCCTTTGAGTAAAATGGCATTAAAACCATTCATGCTGTTCTGATATTGATAGACCTGATTGCAAACAACAAACTGTGCTGTTTGTGTGCACTACGGGTTGCACTAACTAGTTGACTTTACTACTCTACTATGACGATTAGATTAGAGCATGGCGTCAACTCGCTAATCTTGTTTTTTGTTTGGCTTCAGAAAGAGGCAGAACCTTTTTCTGCAACAGATGAATACACTGAATGAAATGAGTGCCACCTTTGCGGATTTCAATGGCCTTCTATTTCCGAAAGTGCAACTTGCGTAAGGAGAACCAAAAACCAGGCTCGACTCAAATAAAGAACCATCATGGTCAGTACTCGAGTTGAAAGCATAAAATCCAAGCTGATATGATTGAGACAAAAACTGTATGGGTATAGGTTTCCAGTATATACAGAAAGCTAAAACAGGCTTCAGTTATACATACATGATTTAACCACAACTATTAAGACTACATTGCTGGCTCAACGTTAATGTGCCAGCGCCTCAGAAAGAATACCGTTGCGGACTCAGTCTGCGTCTTTCTCATACTTTCTTTCATTCTTATTTACACTTCAAGAGTCCTTGGTGTTTAGATCGGACACAATGTTACATTGCAGAAATATTTCAGATTTTTTATTTTTTACTCTTTCCTTCTCTTTCTCTTTCTCTCTCTCTCACTCAAACACATACACATATTCACCCCCCCCCCCCCCCCCCACACACACACACATATTCAGTAGTAGCTATTAAGATTCCAAGCTGTGTTTCTTCCTCTGCTGGTTTGGAACTGCAGCGTCACACTGGGAAGCTAAGGCTCTTAGGCTGCCTTCACTCCACTTCCCTCTTTAGATGGGACACTTGTTATCCATGACGAGCAGGGTGCTAAGGAGGAATGTAACCCAAGGAGGACTACCAACTACTTTTACAGCCCCAAGTGGCCATCGGATAGGCAGTTCAATAAGTTGTTTCTTTATTATAAATTGCGAGAGACACCACAGATGACAAAACGCTTGTTGTGTATGCGCTTATTGTTCATCTAGTGCATAGGTGTCAAACTCCGGTCCTCGAGGGCCGCACTCCTGCAGGATTTGGATGTTTCCCTTGTCCAACACAGCTGATATATGATCAGCTAATCAGCAAGCTCTGCATGAGCCTGATAACGATCGTGTTGATTGGAATGAGCTTGTGTTGGAAGAGGGAAACCTCCAAAACCTGCAGGATTCGAGGACCGGAGTTTGACACCTATGATCTTGTGCATAATGTAGCTCAGGGATGGGCAATTTAAATTCTGGAGGGGGCCACAATTTTTCATCAGTGCTACTAGGAGGCCACATAGGACCACACACTTTCCAACAAGAAGTATGACAAAAATTATTCTAAACAAAGAAAAGAAGGTATTTCAGATATTAACAAAATACAAACATATGTGTGATTTTTTTAAATCATTTTAATTTGTAAGTGTACAAAATATCCACTCTCCTAACCCAAAAACAAAGGGTTTGAAGCAACAACAAAAAAACAATACAGTACTGTATTTTTTTCCCAGTGCAAAGCGCTCTTTTGCATAAAAATGATCATGGCACATAACTGTTGAACAAGAAACTAACATTGGTTGTGAAACTCGTTTTGTACATTTTTTTTTCACAAAAATCAAGTCACTCAAAATTTTTAATATTTATGAGATACTATTTTTGTCATGCATATCATTCCAAATCAACAAAAACATCATTAGGCCTTGAGACTGAAGTCGCAATATAGGGCTAGATAAGACTCACTGCAACTAAGCCATGTCTGCCATCTAGTGGGGAATGGTAAAATTACAACATAAAATCTACACTGGACCCCTATATATTTGCAATTCGGCACCCGCTCACTTGCATATTAGTGGATTATTGTTTCTGTTATTTTTGTATTTTTTTTTTTTTTTTCAGTTTTGGGATTTTTCCTGGATAGGCTCCAGCACCCCGCGACCCTTGTGAGGAATAAGCGGTCACATAAATGGATGGATGGATTTTTTTTCATGGTTTATCAAGCACCTTGGTAGTGTATTTGGGGGGTGGGGGGCTCTCCAATTTGTTTTGACATGGAGAACGTATATTGAATGTTCATCAGTCTTTTTTCAAAAAAAAATTTAAGCTTGTAAACAAAAATGTAAAAAAAAAAATAACGATTTTTAATTATTCAAGGAAGCACACAGTGTATGGCTGTGGGTCACATACCACCAGCTGCCCACATCCCTAATGTAGAGAAGAAACCACACATGTAACTACTGACAATGACAATTCACTTTTGCTATAAACCATAACCCCGAAACACAGGGTGGCCAATCAGAAAGATGTTCGACACTTGGCTGGTGGTGCCAGTGTTAGTGTAGTAGTTTGTAGTAGTTTTTCTGTTTTAAAAAGAGAATTCTGGTTAAATAATCAGAATATTCTTGAGAGCCACCATATAATCTGTCTTTTATGGTATTTGGCAAAATGAAAGGAATCGGGCCAGATTATCAATTTGTGAGTACCCTGTTTTAACTGGTCAAACAAATATTGGCTCACATCCACAAACATTTGCCATCACATACCTTGTGAGTGCCTGAGCGAACTGGGCGGCCAATAATTGGAAGTTGCCTCGCTTCAGAGAGCATGACACAAAACCAAGTCAGGAACCAAGAGCTTTTTCGCACTGTTTGTTTGCAGCAGTTGGTCATGACTGGGGATAGGTCAGAGGACCGTGCCCGCCCTGCTCGGCGGCAGAGGTGTGGCGGGGGGATTTATAGAGGACGGGACAGGAAAGGGGTTAAATCCGGGCTGCCATGGCTAATGCTTCAATCTTCTCGCCCCCCCCCCCCCTCTCTCTCTCTACAACAACACAGGATCAACAAAGACAGGATCAACAAAACTCTGACCAAAATCCTCTGACGCACTGACACAGAAAATTCCCAGTCTTCCTCAGGGTGCACCGGGGACAGCAAACACACACACACACACACACACACACACACATATCTCCAACTGCTTAGGGAACAACAAACAAAGGAGGTAAATACAGCTGCAGACGGCTGGGCAGATAAGAGCCAATCCCAATCCCCAACTTGTTCCGTGGCTCACTGGCTACTGACTGCCCTCTGCAGCTGGCTGCCTCGGCCATGCCTCTTACACAGCACAAACACCTGCTGCTTCATGCTTGGACTCTTCCAACCAGCGCAGCATCCCTTGCCAAACTCCCAACCAACGTTCCTCCACTTGCGGCATTTCCTTTTATCGCAGCGTATTTTTTTTGTTTTGTGCCCTTATTTGACAGCTCAACGGCTTGGCTGCCAAGTTTCTTGATTTGCCGCATCTACAGATACAGTGTACTTAAACGCAGATTGCGCACATAAAGCCTGTTCAAACAGACAAACACAGATCTCAGCACATCGGGGGGATGAAAATGCCAGACAAGCCTGGTTTTTAGTGGCGCAGACAGAGCCGGACGTTACTGTGTTTGTGCACACGTCTGGATGGAAAGATGGAGTGATAGACTCCCCGCAGATAGAAAGTGAGAGAGGCTGAGTGATAGGAGAAGGAGGAGGCGCTGCTACGTTCAGACGGACTGCACGCAAAGGGCGTTTGATGTAATCCAGGAAGTTAGTTCAGTAACTCCATCTCCCCCGTCCCTCCGACTTAGTGAAGGATCGCGTAAGGAGGGATGAAGGAGGCCCTTGTCTGGAGAGCCAGGGGTTTTCCACATCTGTCCTCCGCATTGTAGCCGGCCTCTCTAAACAGCCCGGGAGTCTGTTATGGCTGTGGGACACGCGCACGCACACGCACACACACACATATAGCAGCTACGTCTGAGTGAGCCTTGTGGAACGCTTTAACACTGATTGCAGTTAAGCGTTAAATCATCCATACTAAAGTTACCAGTGAGAGAAAAAACATCGGGACGCAATTCCTCCCCCAGAGATGACTGCATCGGTGTGTGTGTGTTTATGAAACAGCAGTCATGCAACACTTCCCTGCCTTCTGAAGGGATCCTTGTCTTTGGTTTTTCTCTTCTCTGGAATGCCGTGACACGCACTGGCCTATTCTTCCTTTGAGGCATTTGACATGTTGCCTCCGCACCCCAACCGATCCCACACCATGCCACCATCTACGTACCCTCACTTCCAGAAGTCTGCTTGGAGAAGAAATGGCAAGCCTTTCATACTTTCAGTGGGTAGGTGCCAAGTAAACAGGGACGTGTACGTTCACCAACACATCAAAAATAACTTGCGCGCTACAGTTGCTGAGATATAGGCGGTCAGGTACAAGGCACAAAATGGAGGGAGGGAAGAGAGCGACTCCCTTTTGCCCCCTGTGGGGCAAAAAGAAACAGCTTTTAAACCAGACTCAAGCAATAAATCATTTTAAGTATTATATAGAGATTTAAGTGGTACCTCTGGGGTGAATGCCTCCAAGCTTATAAACTGTTGAGGAAATATATGCCTTGAATGTCATAAAAATGCTGCGTTGTCATAATGCTTGAGGTCAGCATATCACATGAGACATTGTTGCGCTTCACTACGCCTCAAATCAACCAGCATCAAAGGATCAACTTTCGGGTTTAGTTTTTCGGGTTGTTTTTTTTAAAAACACTTTCCCTAAAACAATGTGTCTAAATGGTCAGCTTTTAGTAAAGGAAAGAAAGACTTTAATTTGAGCGCAGGCAAACAGATTCTGAGATGTCATCGTATTTCCCTAAATATGACAAAAGCGCACGTTGAACCCTCGTAAGTCGTAAGTGCGGTCAACCCTCGGACGGAAGGTCCGTCAACCCGTCAATGACGGACGCCCGTTTTGTTGATGAGTAACAATTGACTGGAAATTGACAGACTAAGAATTGCCAGAAGTGGGCTTTACAATGTTATCATCAATAACTGGGTCGGTACTATAACAGATCTGACCATTCCATTAATGGCCATTTTACTGACGAATGACCAAAACTTCTTCTAACGCACCGCATAGTACTTTCACTTCTGACCAATGACGGATTGAGGATTACATTTGGTTTGGCTCGAAATATTGATGGATTGACGACAATGGAAGGCGGCTCGACTTTTGACAATGACGGACGCTTAAAATTCATTGACGCGGGCGCCTCTATAATTTTTTATGTTTTTAAAAGCACAACACCGTGTGCGTGTGTGTGTGTGTGTGTGTGTGGGGGGGGGGGGGGGGTTACACACAGACGCACGATCAGGTGTAAAAAACGGTGCCCACTTCACATCATTGTGACATACATGTACTTTGTTTGCAGTGATTTCCTGCATGGAGCCCGTTATGCTTTCGCCATGCCGCACCTGTGCGAAATATAGCGGGAATGAGTTGAACTGTTTCGATTGGTCGGGAACAAGGTTATTTTAGTTAGCGAAAACTAACCAAAAAAAAACTACAACTAAAATTCCCCCCAAAATTTCGTTGACAAAGTAACATAAAAACGAAAATCTTTTTTAAAAAAACGAAAACTAACTGAAATTACATTTTATGTTTACAAAACTAACTCAAACTAACTCTAATTATAGCGAAAATGGCCTTTCGTTTTAGTCTTTGGTAATTAATTTAATACATGAGCCTTTGGGGATGATTTTAAATGTGATTTTAATTATATTTATTTCAATATTAACCAGAATAAGGAAAGCAGCCAATAGAAAATCGGTCCTAAGCGACAATTTTGCCTGCTTGGCTCCAATGGTCCGATCGCCTGCTTTTTCATTTTACTCATCTGAAATGTAACAGTAGGCAAGAAATGCGTTACTTTTTTTTATTTTACCAATGTGTTTATTAAATATTGCATACAAGTAATACACTTAAAAAACACAGACACAAAAAAACGAAGTAACTAAAATTAAGCATTTTAAAAAAAGTAAAACATTTTTTTTTTTAAACAGAACCACCCTGAAAACTAACTAAAAATGAAAATTCCAAAACCAGAATAAACCTGGTCACGAATCAAGTCGGCTGTGTTCACTCCCACAACGGCACAAAATAACATTTCTAACTGCACCTGTATACAAAAATACCAAAAGAAACTTCAACCATGCGCAAAACAGTCAATTTTGAACAAAACAGGCCCACTCAAATGTACCTAATCAAACTATTGTTGTTACTGTCTAAAGAATAAACAGACGGTCAATCTTGAGACAACATAATACTGCAAGGCTGAGTGGAATAACAAACACTTGTCAGACAAATAAGTACACTTTAAGTTAGTTAATCATTTGTAGAAATATAAGACCACGTGAGGACTGACCAATAACATCAATTTGGGAAGAAAATAAAATAATAATAAAAAAATACAAATATGAAATTGACCGTATTTGGACATACAGTGTTCCAATACCCCACCATTTGGATTTGGAAACTAAAACTAAAACCAACTCAGCAATCAACTAGCGTCACACAACAGACTCCAATCGAGGTACAATTATACCGCCGTTCCAATTCCGTAAGTCGTAAGTGCGGTCAAGCAACTTGCAGCGCTCTTTCTTGTGGGAATCCATTTTGCAATCCTCGCTATTGTTTCTTCCATTTTCTCCATTACAACCATTTTATGCTCATCTCAGCAGGCTGACATGTCACTGTAGTGGGCGGTTGACAGTCAAACACATTTCAATGTAATTGCCACCTCATAACGTCATAATTACCATAGACGATGCGGCTCTCACTCGTGAGTGGCTTGGCAATAATGGGAGCGCTTTAATGATAGGTGTGTTTTATGGCACGCGCACACACGCACCCACACGAATACACACGCACGCACGCACGCGCACACTACTCTGGCTCTCGTCCAGGTTGCTTTTCTTTTTATTTTGCCATTTCTCTTCATGTGTATCTCTCATTTAATTCAATTAAAACTTTTAAACAATCTAATTGGAAACAACTGCCTTGAAAAATTAAATTACATAAACAAAACTATCTTGACAGATTACGTCTAATATTCGGCATCTGGGCCTTATTAGGCGGCAGTAATAACAGTATCAGCACACAGGGAGGACAGGGAGCAAACCATTTTCTGCTGTATTAGCTTTGACTGGCCGTGCAAGGAGAAGGTAACCCGTGTGTCTATATATGTGTGTGTGTGTGTGTGTGTGTGTGTCGCTATAGGGGCCGAGCACCCCATAACAGGGCAGTGTTTATTTATTCTCTATTAGGGCAGGAGCAGACATTAAACCCAAGCAGGCCCAGCACAGCACAACTCCCCTTCCCATGTGGACTCTTTTTTTTTTTCTTGAAACCTCCCTCTGGCCCGCCCGATTAAGAACATATGGAGACGGGGCACACTAAAGGTGAACGCATGTGAAGCACACGTTTGTGTAGAAAGAATCAAATGACTACACAGATATGAATATGTCGCTGATGAAGCAAATCATAGATGTGATTATAGAGCCGTTCATGTACATTTGCAACTTATCATTTATAACAGGAATTTTCCCAGAGCAAATGAAAATAGCTAAAGTAGTCCCACTCTTTAAAAAAAAGAAATAAGAAGGATTTTTTTTTTTAATTACAGAGCCATATCTCTACTCGTACAGCTTTCTAAAATATTGGAAAAATTGTATGCGACAAGATTAAATAAATTCATAGACGAGCATAAAATTTTAATAGCCAATATGGGTTTCGTTCCAATCACTCAACTACCACGGCATTAATGAAGTTAACTGAAGAAATTTGCTCAGCCATGGATAAAAAACATGTTTTAGTAAGCGTTTTTGTAGATTTACAAAAAGCATTTGACACCTTAGAGCATTAAATATTATTGTATAAATTGTTTAAATATGGTATAAGAGTTGTCGCACATCAATGGGTTTCCAGTTATTTAAAAAATAGAAAACAATATGTTGAATTCAATAATTAAAACACAGTTATGTAACTTGTGGGGTGCTCCAGGGATCAAATCTGGGGCCAGTGTATAAAAGCACAATTATTGCAAAAATATATATAGCACAAGGACACACAGTTGAATTATTTTGTATTATTTTGTAGAATTGTTTGCGTCTTGACCGCTCGCTGTCATTCATTTTGTGTTTTATTTATTTATTTATTTTTTTGTTGATCAGGGGCAGACAAGACAAGTTTAACTTCTTTCTGTCGCCTTTCATTGATTTTACTTTACTTTGAATTTCAATATTGCTTCATATTGTGTTTTTTCTTTTACAAATGAATGAAATAAATTGAAATGAATTGAATTGAAAGGTCAGCAACTTTCCTTGAGATTCTGAAAGAAGAGTGGAGTAAACATGTCATGCCGAAATAAAAGGCATGAATATCCAGAACCTCGCTCAACACACTCATAACACAAACAGAATCAAGTCTAAGTAAAACACAATATTTTGCTAAGCTTAAAGGGGAAGTCAGCCTTAAACATTTCTTGCCAATAATATGTGATATGTGACATCAGTAGTCTAAACATGACACTCTGATGAATATTACATTTTTGGAATATGAGTTATGAAGCGAAATCCAGCCATTTTTATCCATCTCAGGGGGCGGCCATTTTGCCACTTGCTGTCGACTGAAGTCGACATCACAGTTGCTCAGGGCTCAGGCAATGCCCAAGCATAACTCACCTGTTTTCTGAAGCTGATTTGTGATTGGCTGTTACCTGAGACCTGAGCAACTGTGATGTCGTCTTCAGTCGACAGCAAGTAGCAAAATGGCCACCCCCTGAGATGGATAAAAACAGCTGTATTTTGCTGCGTTACTCATATTCCAAAAATCTAATATTAACCAGAATACCATATTTAGACTAGTGGGGCTGCATAGAACATTATTGCCAAGAAAAAAAATTTGGGGGGTTGACTTCCCCTTTAATTTACCAGACAATGTCATTTTATTTGCCATTAGTTTGTTATTAGTGTACCACGCAGCTCTGTCACTGATGTTGATTGGTTCATTTTGCTACCTATGGGATGTCCAAACTTTTGAGGGCCGCATAGAGAAAAACGCAAGTTCTTATTCTGTTCTAGTAAAAAATAAAAATAAACTGCTACATAACAGCTATTTTCAAGATTTGGGGATGTCCTCGGCTACAAATGAACTTTCTTCTGTTTTTTTCTGGGGTTTTTTGCCTTTGAAATAGGCCATCATTTCTTAAAATAATTTCATGATTTAAATGCTTTGCCTACCAGAAAAAATTGCTAGATTTGTCGCTAGTCGCTTTTAACAAAAAAAAACAAGTCGTTAAGAGGGTTGGAAAGTCGCCAGATTCAGCGAGAAATCACCAAGTTGACAACACTGGAAGAATGTAATTCAATTGACGGTTATAAAATTTAATTACATTTATTCAACACATTATTATTATTATTATTATTATTATTATTATTATTATTATTATTATTATTATTATTATTATTATTATTTTAGTCATAAATTGTTTATTTGTATCTTCATTTACGTAGAAAAGCTCTACAGTATATACATTTATTAGCAGTAGTGTCACCAATTTTTGTTTTACACCCTCTCTTCTCATTCTGCACACCATTTTATCTTTTAAACCGGCCTAGCAGGCCGTGTCAAATGTCATTTTTAGTATAAGCTGCAAAAAAATAAAAAATAAATGTCTGTGGATCTCACTCTGCTTCGTCTGTCCTTCCTTCCTTTCCTCAGTCTCTCCTTTGGTCTCTTGAGGTCTCCCTGATTTATTGGAATTTAGATGTTTCTGGGGTTGGTGAAGGACTCTGGTTGATGGCCCGGTGGCCCGGTGGGTGGTGTCTGGTCGGTGCTGGATTTCACTTTCCTTTCTTTTCTTTGGTCCTTCCTCGGGCTCTGGCTGGATTCTTAAGTGTTCGGTTTAGGTGAACGGTATGGGATTTTTTAATAGGTTTTCGTTGAACTAATGAATACACACTCACACGCACGCACACACACACACGCACATACACATACTCACCCACATACAAAATAAAAATTAATAAAATAAAAAAAATTAACAAAATTAAAAAAAGACAGCAATGATGATGATGACATGTCAAATCGGTAAAATTACCGAATGAACAATACTGAGATCTCCAGAAAAAAAATATTAAAAAAAATAAATAAAAAATAAAATGGCGGCTTGCAAAAGACCCCTGGGCTGTAATTTGGACACTAAATTGTGGAGCTGTCACTTTGGATAAAATGGAGGAAAATAGTTACATAGCACTTCGGCCCCAAAACACGCCCATTGGGCATTTCCCCTTTATGCCAGATGGCTAGTCCAGCCCTGGTGGTAACATAGTGACAACAAGTTGTGTCATTGCCCTAACTGCACAGTAACAACATCATTAAGACCTCAATGTTATAATACAAAGTCAATAATATAATAAGAAGTGAATGTGCACCAGAACCTTGAATAAAGGTAAATAACAGTTTGACACGCGACCAGATTAATTTCCAATAGTTATGTGTAAATTCAAACAAGCAGTGTTCCAGAACCCATTAGAGGTTCCATCGCTCAAGGTGACCTTGCCGACCTCCAGTCCACATTGGATGCTGGTCTACAGTGGCCTACACAGCCCATACCTGCTGCCCAGTGCAGAGCAGCACTTTTGTTAGCTGCAGCTGTTGTCAAGGTCAAACCTCTTTCTCAAACCTTCTCCCCTCAAACTTTCTTTCCCTCTGATCTCCTCCTGACCCCGGATCAGCCTCTTGCTGCCTGTCTTTCTTTGCCTCCACCACTCCTCTGCGTCTCTCCCCTGCTGCGGTTTCAACCCGTGTCATCACATCAGAGTCGACAGCTCTAATCACTGTGCAGGCTGTAAAACATGGCAGGGACTGACAGCAGGGCTCAGCGTGCGCGCACACACACACACACACACACACACACACCCACACACACACACACACTTTTCCCTTTTCTTCACACGCACATCCAGTTGCAGATGCAGACACACTTTGGTGGGCACACACAATCGCGCACATTTACACTAATGCGGGCGTGTGCGCAAACATATTCAAGGAGACTTCATCTTTCATCGCACCCTTTGCAACTCGGCTGCATTATCGCAGCAGTTTCCCGCCTGTGTTCTTGTGCAACCCCAAACACGGTGTTCCTGGAGGCGGAGGAACAAAGGAAGACCTGCCAATCAATACCCGATCCACCTAATCCTCAGGTAAGACAAGAGCTTTACGATGAAAGACTGTCGCAGGCCAGACAGACGAAGCACACGAGCGAGTGACCCTGCAGCAACACACTTTTTCTTTTTTTCACCATGGTTACAATTAATTGAATGCATTGTCAAAGACTACATCACTATCACTGACTAAATCTTGGGCTTAGAAGAGGCAAATTAGCGTAAATTCCACATGCAAGGCCGTATTTAAGGAGGATGAAAATGTACAGCTGTGGATTTATTTATTTTTTAACATTTTGAACGTGTTTAATGTTTTCTTTGCTGCATTGGTTTAATCATTTTTTCAAGTCAGAGCGGGGGGGCTTAATCGCAACTTGGGATGGACGAGTACCAATGACCAAAGTATCAGTACTCATTGAGGCTGCCAGTACCAGCCACCGATACCAAAGGCAGAAAAAAATATGACATCAAGAAAATCCTCCTCTACAGTAGGTGGCGCTATGCTGCCACAGTGGGACACATGAGCGAATCATCATCTGCTTCATAAGAAAGGTCATTGTTTGCAAGTTGTTGTCATTGTGTTAAATTACATTTTATATATCAAAAGTATCAATCAAGTTTATCAATCAGTGAATACTTGTATTAAACTTTTTTTTTTAACATTAATATGAATGGAAACAGTACAATAATTGCTCCGAAAAAAATCACCTTAAGCTTAAAATAATTTAACATTTATCTTGATTCCATGTCAGGGGGTCAATGTGACAATTTTCTAAATAATAATAATAATTGTAATAATAATAATAATGGCTGCTTTGAAATTTTAATTTATCTAAAAAATATATATATAATATAATATATATATATATATATATATATATATATATATATATATATATATATATATATATATATATATATATATATTATAGATATTTTATATAATATAAGACAATTTTTAAAAAGTATTATATTTGCATGCAGATCTTTACAGTGAAACGATTTTTATTATAATTTCCAACACATTTGCCTAGAAAACGTGCCCCATATTTTTACTTTTAAAGTAAAATGTTAGTGGTTAGTACAAAACGTATTTGTGTAGAAAGCTTGTTAAGTTCTTGTTCGAAAGTAGTGCTTCAATATAAATCCTCAACATTTATTTTTTCTCCAATTTAGTGGGTCAGTTTGACCCTGAGCAAAAGAGGTGTTAATTTTCTAAAAGTAAAAATAATAATAATCATAATCATAATCATAATTAAGTTTTGTATTTTACGTGCAGATCTTTACAGTGAACAATTTATATTATATTATATTATATTATATTATATTGTATTATATTATATTATAACATTACTCCATTAAAATATTGTTTAGAGTATATGTAGATTTTGACAGTAAACAATGTATATTATCATTTCCAATACATTTGCTAAGCAAACGTGGCCCGGGTCATTTTGACCACATAGCAGGGGTCCATTTCACAAACCATGTTCAACAAACACCGAGACTAACCCTGAACAGCGAGTTGCCATGCCCTGAGATATGAAACTGTGTTTTCGGTTCTAGGACAGCTGATTTGAGGTAGTTGCACAAAAAGTCCACATCAATGGAGCCCCAATTCGTCGAGTCACCATGGCAACGGGGAAGCGCAGTGCGCGGCGCCGCCCTCTGCTTTTGTGTGGTTTTTTTTTTTTTACCTCTCTCAACTGAAAATCTTAATGTCATCATATGGCGAATTTGAACATGTCTTTAGAAATAAAACACCGCAGCGGCTCCCCATAGAGGAAGGCGGCGTGGGAGAACATTGCTGCTCGGGTGTCGGGTCAATGCATCAATTTAAATGTAGTCCTTTGCAATCACAATAATATTACAAGGGAAACCTGTTGAATAATAACTTAATTTCATTTAGGTGCAATCCTGCGTGGGAGAAGCGCACTTGACTTAAGATGAAATACAAAAACATTATTCAAACGTTTATAAGAAAAAACAGATCGCAACACACAATATATGCTGTGATGTGAGCGCATGACTACGGCTGGTAATGTTGCAAATGTTAAGGACGGATTAGGTTGTGTATGTAGGTGATGTGAAACGGTACCGCTCAAAAAGATAGCTGTCCGGAAATGCCAGCATATCTATTAGTGGTGGGAATCTTTGAATGTCTCACGATTCGATTTGATTCCGATTTTTGGGTCTGCGATTCGATTCGGAATCGATTTTCGGTTGAGAATGATTTTTGATTGACAATGATTTTTGCTTCAATCTATAGATGAACAATCTACTCCAGTCTGACTTGCTATTGCTAATTAGCGCGCTACCCCCTGCACTTTTGTCACTCAAAAGAAGACAAAAATTGTGTGGCCAAACCGGGTACAACACGAACAGCGCACCAAAATAAAGGCACACACAGGCAAAGGCAAGACAGTATAAAATAATTTTAATAAAATAGATTTAGGGACATTTAAAATCGATTCTGAATCATACTAAATGAGAATCGTGATTCTTATGAGAATCGATTTTTTGGCACACCCCTAATATCGATGCACGGTCTGATAACAATCTCATGACGAATATTGAATTCGGCCCCTTCATCAATAGGGTCATTGTCAAAAGGACATGCCATGCTCGTGACAAAAGTGGACTTTACGTTATAGACTATAGGCGTATTCACGCAAAAACTCGCCGCGGCGGACTTTATGAATGAGGAAATGTGGCTGAAAGGAGGCGGGGACAGAGAAAACCTCGAGGTTCGTTGTGAAAAACCTGCAGCTGACCAGGTTTGGTTGATGGAACCTGTTACTACGGTAACTGACCGAGAGCTTAAATGACCTCTTTTTATGAAACCGGCTAGAGTTACCTCTTTTTCTCTGGTTTCAGTTACCTCTCGCAGAATTTTCCCACATTTCAGGGTTTCTTGACCCAGAGTTCTCACTAAACCTGCTTTGTGAAATAGACCCCAGGAGGCTTAACACATACATATTTGTGATCGCTGAAAGGTACAGCAGTTTCCTTAATTCGCTTAAGCACGCAGTGGGGGCCAATTCCATGCATCTCTGCGGGCCAGATGTAATTGTTTACCGGTGCCAGTCTTGCCCGCAGGCCAGGAGTTTGACAAATGGTCTAGCGACAGCTTGAGCGCAGGATAAATAAAATATTTGGGTATTTATGAATTTTGTCATTTAAGGCAAGGCAAGAAAATCTGCTATCGCTATTCAAAATAATTTGAGTCAGCTCCAAGGAGGAGAAAGGACCAGTACTTCTCAAGGTTAGTCCGATTGTAGCTGAAGTGGGTTGGTGTCCTTGTGCCGTCCAATCCATGTATTCTTTTTTTTATTTTTTTGTATTACACTTTGTGTTTGTAAAGCTTTATGTGAGTGTTGATGCATTGCTGTTTGCATGTGTGTGCATGTCTATCAATGGGAGAAAAAAAAAACATTTTGCATTGACAGCCACTGTGGACCTGATACAAAAGAAATCTGATTTCAGTGTTGGTAATTTATTAAGGACCTTTCTGCATTCATCATGACAACAAGATCACATCCTCAATAGAGGATGTATGCTTGAAAAGTTTAAAACGTTTTATTCACCCAAACTCTGGCAAGAAACACAAAAATGGTTCAAGGGAACAGGCAATATTGTCAAATGAAATGTCTAAGCACAAACGGTCACAACTTCTTCCGCAGATATCATTAGAAAATATATATTTTTGAAAAAAAAACACAAAGAATAAATGTTGACAAAGACGTGAACTGATTAAGCCATCTCAGATTGTTTGTCCTTGAGCGTTATTGTAATAGAGAATAACATCAATACATCCCCTTAAAAAAACAGCCACAAGGCAAGATTGAGATCTTTCAAACACCTGAGCTCGAGACAGAATTTCACCAGCCTCGTCAGTGAAAACACCTCAAACCGCCATTCAAGGAGAACAATGTGGAACGTCTATGTAGCGCCACCGATTAAGGAGCAAGGCTATATTTTCGACAAGTTTGAAATGCCGCGCATTGAACACAAAGGGATGTTTACTTCACCGCAATCATGATTCAAATGTATTGATTTCAAAAACACTTAAAGCCTTCGCTAAAAAACGTACAACTATAAGCATAGGAAGAAAAAAAAAAGTCCAAACCATAATATTTATCCTGTAAGGCAAGGCACATGGTCGGACAATGCAGATGATGCGCGTATCCTTTTCAATGAGGCCCCGAGGGTGTGTGCGTGGCAGGAAACAACCAGCTTGATCAGGTTGCAAGTGAGTTACTGCCATCGCCTTACCCAGCAACCCCTCCTTCTGCCCAAGGGCCACGGTGGTATGTCAGCGTCTATGTGACACTCACACGCATGCTTGTACACACACACGGCAAGGCAATATATCAGCATCTCTGTGACAGCCTCTGTGTGTGTCTCCCCCATCATCTGGCCATTAGACAGTAATGGCCGCCAGGGTAGAGTAAGGTTTCCCTGTGGGCTCAACGCAACAGCATTTATTAGACGCAAGTCCTGCCTCTGCCGCTCAGCGCACACGCAGAGGAGGAGGCAGAGAAAACAGGCGGCGGCACGCAGGAGGGGCGGGTGCGGTGGACGGCTCACGTCACTACAAGCGCCATCTTCATTCATCTAACGTAAGGGGCTCCAAGGGCCACATATCGAAACATTTGATATTCTTAAACTACAATTTAGTAAACTCGTACCTGTTGTAATTTTGATGTATGAAATTTTCCCCCCGAAAAAACTTCTCCGAAAAAACGTATATATCCCAATTAGGCTTTACACAATCGGGATTTTTCGGCCGATCAATGAATTTGTAAAAAAAAAAAAAAAAAAAGTATAACCGATCACCGATCCTATCAGAAGATGGAGAAATTTACCCATTTAAAAAACTTTTGAAATTGACTCTATAGTCGACCGCCGCCATTCGTGCACTCTAAAAACAGTTGTGTCAAAAGTAACCCGATTATGGATCAAAAATGGACCGATCCACTTTATAGGTCAATTTGACCCAACTTTCTGGGTTGTTTGATGACCCAATTTTTTGACCCAAGTAAAGGATCTGACCAATATTTATGAGTTGTTTTAAGCTGAAAGACCAGTTTCTTGACTCCAAGTCGGGTCAAATCGACCCAAATAGAGGATCGGTCCTTTTTTGACCCATAGTTGGGTTCTTTTTTACCCAACTGTTTTTAGAGTGTGGAGGATAGCGACAACCCATGTGAAATTAATGCCAATTGAAATGCATGGGAAATAAATAAATAATAAATAAATACACCGAAATCTGAAAAAAATAAATGCTGATGTCTAATGTCTTATTTCGCAGAACCGATCAATGATGTCATTGATTGATCGGCTAAAGTAAGATATTACACAGTAAATTATGTACAGTAAATTTGACTCTATTTTGAGTGGGACCAAATAGACTTAGTTTTAGAGTAACATTTACACTTGGAAGAGAATAAAATAAAGAATTGGGGGGAAAGTAAATAAAAGTCACTCAAGGGCGGAGGAACAAACTCACGACCCTTAGCTTGGGAGAAAGCCGATCTATTCCCTGAGCTACGCAGCTCCTGCTGTGCGTTAGTATATCACTCGTGTCAGCTGGAATCTTCCTAACGCCAAGAGACCAAAAATGATATCTTTGGTCTCTTGGAGATAAGGAAACAGTAGGAGGGGCAGAGCACAGGTGGTTAAGTGGCAGTCTCCCAAGCTGAAGGTCGTGAGTTTGTTCCTCAACCATTGAGTGACTTTTATTTTATTTTATTTTTTTCTCTCTCTTCCTAGTGTAAATCTTAACCTACTCTAAAACGGAGTCTATTTGGTCCCTATCTAAATAGAGTCAAATTTACTCTACATAATTTACTGTATGCAGCCGATCACCCATTTTGCATAAAATGCAAAATATCATTCGTTCCTGATCGAGCCGATTAGATTGGTGTAAAGTTTTTTTGTATTTCTTCTCATTTCTAATTTCTAGTTCCTAATCCTAAAACAGCCGCCGTAGCGAGTACCGCTACGCTGAAATAAGGCTATTGGCTTGATACTGAAACCTGGTATCAGTATTTGCACATTGCTAGGTTTTATCTTAAAAAAAATTCTACAAAAGTGTCATGTCAGCTTTCTGTTGAAGGCGATAAGGCAAATAGTGAAATTCTGAAACCTGCTCAATTAAACCCACCTCCGAACTGGGCAGCAGCCAAATCACATTTCCACATTCAGAGCCAAAGCAAAAGCGATCCGTAGTATTATTCAATGGTGTCCATTCTCAAAACAAAATGTGTCGTCACCGAGGTCTCATTCGAACGATGCCGATTTAAGATTTGAGATTTGTGTTTAACTTCACACTGCGCGACCACTGTACACCGATTGCCTAAAGTTTTGATTTGTGAGTGTAAGGTTGCGCAGGTGGTGTAAGGAATGTTGATGATGTTCTATTCAAAGGTGTCAGTAAGCCGTGACGGGATGCCCGCGAGCCACCACAATGAAACCCAAGCGACGAAGTGGAATCCAGTCATAACTCACTGTTTTACCTCTCTGGGTAGATTGCGTAGTGTACCTTCAACTTTTCCTTCTTCTTTTTCTGCTGCAATTCCAGCGATCGTTAGCTTATGAGGGCAAATATCATCCACGTTTGGACGGCTGCTTGTCGGTATACACTGTACATAACATACTTCAAACCACAATTAATGGTCCCAGCAGGGATTTGAGATGGCGTGTTAGGCCCCATCGCCACAAGCCACAACAACACTGTGCAACAGCTGTAACAAAAACCTCCCAAGCCCAACAGACCAGTTGAAATCAGAACTTTATAAAGAATTAAATGTTTGCAGCCTCGAGATGTGAAGAACTTACTGTTTTATGAATTTTAATTTAACATAGAAAGCTATGTATATAGTCAGTAGTGGTGTAGTGGTCCCTGGAGAAGCGGTCACACTCAAAATTGTACTTACTTTTTTTTTCTTTCTAGAAAAACACCCTAATTTAGAAACGTGACATGTGAGGGAAAAGCCATCACTTGTAATTACGCACAATAATAAAATGATCATGAATGAATTAGGGGCAGTTTGTAATGTAAAATGTATTTATTGTCAGGTAAACATGAATAATATGTTATCTACTATGAAATTAAACTACATCATATAAGTTAGTAAGTTCCAAGTATAAATATTAGCCTTTAGCCTACTCTAAAACTGAGTCTATTTGGTCCCACTCTAAATAGTACGGAAGAGGATTAGGGCAAGTGAAGAGAGGGCGAAAAAAGTTTGGCAGAAGTTATTTCCAGAATTCTCACTTTAAAGTCAGAATCCTCACTTTATTATCAGAATTCTGACTTCTCACTTTAATCTCAGAATTCTGACTTTTTAGTGAGAATTCTCACTTTAAAGTCAGAATTCTGACTTTAATCTTGGAACTCTCACTTTAAAGTCAGAATTCTGAGATTAAAGTGAGAAGTCAAAGTGAGAATTATCATTTTAATCTCAGAATTCTGACTTTAAAGTGACAATTCTCACTTTAAAGTCAGAATTCTGAGATTAAAGTGAGAATCCTGACAAACTTATTTTATTTTATTTCTTCACTGGCCCTAATCCTCTTCCGTCAAATTTACTCTACGGACTTTAATGTGCAAAGACATTTGGAGGCACAAATGGTGACCAAATTAAAAGGGGTCACATGCAACAATTATTTTTCAAGCAAATTGAGAGCTACTCCAAAAAGGTAAGGTGGAGGTCGAGCAAGCTGAACACGGACAGGGATCCAAAAAGTAAGACTGACTTTGTCGATGACGATGGCCACCTTTTGGCGCATGCTTCCGTGAATGCTTTGATGCAAAGGCACGCAAAAATGTACCCCCCCAATCGACGGACATAAACGTGCTTCAGTCAGTTCTCAGTCCATGTATTTATCCGAGGCTTTGCGTCATTGTGCACTTGCCGCAAGGTGGGCATCGTCAAAGACGGGAATTGCCAATTAACAGTGCCCAGCTCTTATCTTTATTTATTTATTTATTTATTTATTTAACCCCATTGTCATCTTTTAATGTTGCACCTGTGGAATTTGTCAAATGCAGTCAGGCTGCCATAGTGTTTTTCTCCCCTTATTGATGCACTGATGGACAATTTAGCATGATGTTCCAGCAATTGCCTGGGTGGGGGTGGTGGGGTGCGGGACGGGGAATCCATTGTGTTTTAGCAAGGGAATTGAGGCCGCGAACTGAAGTGTATTCAAATGAAATTAGATGAAACAAAGCTGTGAAATGATGAAACGTTGCAGCTTTGATACCAGATAATAGATTACTTCTTGTTCAGGTTCTGCTGGTGAGCCGCTCCTAACAATAACCCCCCCCCCCCCCCCCCCCCCCATCGTTTGCAGGGACGCCGGGACGTACATTTTGTCAGTGTGGCACCAAATACGTGTGAATGGGATGTAATTCCCCGAGTTTAAGTCCCTTATTTCCATTTTGTCATGTTTGAGCGCCTGTCATGCTTTTGAACAAACATTGACATCATTAAAATGCAAATGTAGTTTGGATGGCGGAGGAGACAGCGAGAGATCTGCGGCCTGATACGCACACAAGAAAAAACACACAACCGCGAATCGATATGGCAAATATTCACAAAGGTTTGAGGAAGTGATTGAGTACAGTGTGGGTGCATTTTTGTTCTACGATTGTCTGAGTGTACTGTTGTGAATGCTCCATGGCTCCTGCCCTTTAGTAGGAAAGGGGAGGGGGTAGCGGCCTTCACTCCAGGGCCCCTGCAGAAGCCCAGGGAGTGGGTAAGTGGGTTAACCCAGAGGCCCAGTCAAAGCCTGTGGAATGGATAAGTGGGTCACCCGCCCTCAACCGAACACTCAAAGGATCCACTCTGACTCCTCTCCCTTTTTATTATTAGAGCCCGTCTAATGTGCGAGGGGACCTCAGGAAGGAGCATGGCACTCGTCTCCACAGGAATGAGGGAATATTGTTGTACTGTTGCAACTAATAAGGAAAATGCAAATGTGAGGCTGCATCACAACAATTAGTTGGGTGATCCGCAAATGTGGGTGGAGGAGTTCAAATGCTGGCCAGGTTGCGTAATCTGTAATGTTGTCACTCTGTGCAAACAGAGCCAACACACACACAGTCGCATTCAGTGACAGTATGCAAGCAAATATGTGAAACATTACCAGGCCAAGGTGTATCGCATCTCTCGCCCAAATTCAGCAGTTAGATGCTCTAACACACCTTTGACTCTAAGGAGGAAAAGCAGGAAAGAAAATGGATGGCTAACTCATGTACAGGCTACTTTTAGTGATATTACAGCTAAGGATAGACCGATTAACGGCATTTTCACAAATATCAGTATTGCCCTTTTTTCTTTTTTTTTCTCAGGGGACTATTTATTGCTATTAACTTTTCAGTTAACTATATAAGAGATGCTGTTGACCCTGGGAACTGTCTCCTCTTTTTGTTTTTGTTTGAAATTAAGACTTAGATACGTGAAAGTTTAAAATTTCAGTTATTTGGAAATTGTGTACGGTATTTACGTGTTTAAGTGTTTAAAATAAACATCTTATTACTTACAGTAAGTCCGTCTCTCTTTCTGTCTCTGTCTCTGTCTCTCTCTCTCCCCATGCTCATACACACACACAGTGGCTTGTCAACTGCCAGACCCTGACATCTCCTTTCATGTCGGCCAGGCCTCGGAGAGGAGCTGAGAGATGCCGAGGGGCGCGCCGAGCCTCCCAGGGCTTTGAGCGGCGTTTGATTCCTGCTAGATAATAGCTGGTTCACTGTCGGCTTCCAGGATGATCAGTTAAATCCTTAATCACCGCCTGTCCACTTGCATGACAGTTATTTTTGGGCTCCTTTTCTGGACCCTCTCTTTCCTCTCCTCACCCCACCTGATGAGAAAAGTATTCCCACAAGAGAAGCAATGGGGGGTGGGGGGTGTGAGGTATTATGTTGTGAAAGAGATCTGCAGATGAATTGATGGAGCGAAAGGGGGCGGAGCCTGGATGCAGCTTCATTTCCAAGAACCGTGCGGTACAGTATGCGGAGGCTGGAAAAGGCGAAGAACTTTGTCACTGCAGATGATTGTTCTTGTGATTCTCCCAAGTGAAGAAGAACAGGAAGTAGTTTGAACTGTCAGCATGACGAGAAGAAGAAGGAGCTTGACCGCTCTGGTTGTCTTCGACCCTCCTTTTACATGCCTGTTTCCAAGGAAGAAAGATGAAAACGGCGAAGTCGTCACCTGTCAGCCTGTCCTGTACTCACGTCACGGGCAGAGTGGCGCCGGGAGACGAGCGTTCCGTAACTTGCGGCCTTGATCAAGGCTGCTCCAAAGCAAGGTGACAGCCTCTCAACCCCAACCGCCGGCTCCTTTAAGATGGGGAAAATGTCAGTTTGACAAATTCTCGTGCTCACTTCTTATTGTTCAGTTCTACAAGTAAAGTTCAGGTTCAGAGGGTGTCAAAGGAAGTTTTGGACACTTGGGCGCCGACACTTTTGGAGAGTCATGAAATATCTTTGACGTCTACAAAGTTCAAAGGCTCAACTTGAATCATGAATGTCATGAAGGATATCCCATTAAAGTCAACGGAAATATCTGAATTATTAGGGACATTAAGTTCTTGGGGAAGAAGAAGTTTCCCAAAGTAGGGTTGTAGTTCTCAAGAAGTCTTTGTCTCATCTCGGTCTGGATTAGAGACTGACATTCTTTCCGGAATCCCGCAGGTCCCGGGAATCATGCGGGAGTCAATTTGACCTTTAATCACAGGATTGGAACGGGACAGGATAAGCAGTTCACGGGAGCAGAGGGGAACAGGACTATCCAGAAGGAGAACTAAAAAAAATTCGGACCAAATTCTGTGTGTGTTATTGGAATGCAGCTTAGCTTAGCAGGACGGGAAATGAGTCGTTTTCACCGGGAGTGGGACGGGACCAAGGTTTTTTGTTTTGTTTTTTGCGCTTGGGTAGGACAGGATTTAGGAGTGCAATGGGACGCGAGCGAAAATCCACTGCCGTGTCACCCTTTAGTTTGGATACTGTCTCGATAATGTTTTGGTGTCGTCTTGAATACAACACGATCGCAAAGATAAACCAATGTATTCATATATTCAACAGAAATGGAGAAAATGAGTTACACTTTGTAACTATTACAGGCCTCTTGAAGTGATGCTGCCATCTTCTGGAATCCTCCCAAAATTTCAACAACAAGAATGAATAAATGAACGGCTAATCCCCAACAATTTATGAGTCCATTTACTCACAACTGTTTGAGTGCATTGTTGCACATTGCTAGAAATAAGTTCGCTTCAAATGTTGACTTTTCTTGGGATTTCCGACTAAATTCTTTTTGAGTACACATGGACTCATATAGTTTACTAGTTCTGCCTCCTGCTTGTTCCTGCGCATCCCTCTCTTCTATCATCAGTTTCTCACAAGCACCACCACGCGCACAGAAAGATGCTATTGTGGCTTTGCTGTAAAAGACGGCCCGCAGTCAGTCGCCTCATTTCCACATCTTGACCTTTGACTGCTTGATTCTAGCTGGCGGCGCTCGACTGCAAGGCACAGGGATTCTTTCAGCCAATCGAATCAGAGCGCAGCTGAAGGTCAGCGGGTCACCGCCGCACCGTGTATGGAATTCCATAGAGCCGCGAAGGTCAGGGATCACGCTCAATCACAGCCCACAGAGCGAAGAAAACATGACTCCTAAAGCCACAACACAATGATGACACGCACAACAAACTGTGATACATGATGACACATCCTGATGATAAACTGATATACCAATCTAATGGATGCCCTGTATTGTTTTATTTGGCATCAATCATATGGTCACACAATGTGGGACTTTCCAGGATAGGACCACTTGATGGTGGTGTGGATGGTAAGGACAGTACAGTGGAACCTCTAAAGTTGAACAACCTTTTAGTCAATACAATTCAGAATATGACCATCATTTTCTCTGCATGTCTTTTTGTAGCTGTTTTTGGACATGTAACCACCCTAATATCTGCCTCACCCCCCTTGTCGCTCAAAATTGAACCCACACGTCAAAATCATTTGAAGCCGTGGAGCTACAGCCAATTAGAGTACCTTGAGCTTTTTGATCTGTCCTACACCAGACCAATGAAGGACCAGTGAAGCACTTGATTTATCTAGTAAGTATATATGTGTTACTTGATGAGAGCTTCCACAGCACAATCTGTCTGCCTGCGCTTGGATCAAAACCACCAAAATCAGGTTAGATCACCTGCGCCACAACTTAGACCTGCTTTTATCAGGTCTAATGCCTAGTCTACTTTCTGTCACCAAATTGCGTGGTGTGCAAGGGGCATGTAATAGAAAACATCCTCTGTCTGCCAATTTCCCAAACACAGTAACCTAGACTTGCCCTGGCACAAAAATGAAGATGAAGCCGTTTTTATGCCAAGCACACGTGTGCCTGTCTAACAAAATAGGGCCTTGAATATTTATAATCCTACAATTAGCAGTGTTTTTTTTTTAATTTGTAAGCCTGTTGAGAATGGTAAAATGTGAACGCTCCTCTACTGTACGGTTAGTAATGGTTTTGAAGATTGCAATTGCAATTTGATCCTGGAACAGACTGAGTACGATTACATACAGTCAATAACCCTTTTAAAACCTGAATATTGGCAATATTCGGGTTTTGAAAGGTCATGTAAACACGTGCAAATAATGTGAATATGGGTTTCCTCTTTCCTAAGACGAATTCTTGTTCATATAAACGCATTTGGGATACCTCGGTTGAACTGGAGATTGGTTTTGGAGTACAGCATCAACCGTCACAGTCGCTAAACAAGCCTAACTTGAATATATTGATTTCTCCGCGGCATCTTCACCTTATTTTCTATCTCTACGGCGAAAATGCCACAGTGTGTATACACAGTATACACATATATACGTGGACATAAATCCGTGCTTCTGGTGCGCAACCCAACGGAAATACTCAAGCAGAGTTAAACAAACATGATGAAGCAGCTAAGCACCACACTTTTGGAATGAGGAGGAAACAGACTACTTTATTTAGCGTGGTGACATAAAAATGATGTCTTTTATTGACCGTAGAAAGTGGAAATGACGTCTATTTGCGTAATGACGTCCGTGTGTCGCGGTTTTGAACGCTTTGGAACGGGGTTTCCCAGTTGAGCACAAAGACCATGTAGAAGGGAGTAACTCTATTTGCTCATGCGTAGAGTACATTTGACTCTAAACAGAGTCTATTTGGTCCCAATCTAAACAGAGTCAAATTTACACTAGGAGGAGAATACATTTTACTCAAAATATTTTTACTGTGTACAAGAACATTGGCCTATCCCATGACAAAAACCTAGTAAAAAAAATGTCACTCAAAAATTCGAAGTAAATTTTAAAAGGACATTTGTTAGAACATTGTGTTAGTTTATTGGGGGGGGGGGGGGGGGGTTACACAAGGGTTAAGGAACAAACTCACGACTTTCAGCTTGGGAGACCGCTACTCGACCGCCTGAGCAATGTCACTCCTACTGTTTGATCATATCCAAAAGAAGACCAAAAATGAGGTAAGATTCCAGCTGACATGAGCGACGCGGCATGGCTCAAGGAGTAGTTCTGAAGTTGTGGGTTTGTTCCTCAACCCTTGAGTGAATTTATTTATTTATTTATTTGTAACAAAATAGTAAAATTTTTGTCAAAATCTCTTCTACTAAATCTAAATCTGTAATAGTTTTTTTGTCATGGGATAGGAGAAGTCTCTCGTACACAGTAAAAATGCTTTGAGTCAAATTTACTCTGAATATTTTACTCTCTTCCCAGTGTAATTTACTGTTTAGAGTGGGACCGAATAGACTCGGTTTGGAGTAAAACTTATTCTACAAAATGTGTCATAAAACAGGAATTTGACCTTAACCCGTATATTGACTGCATGTAAATGTAGTCGATATACGGGTTTTTGTTTGCATTTCCTAAAGGAAAATGTCTTTATTATTAGTGCATCATTTTAACTGAAGAGTAAAAAGGAATCAATTTGCTGATGAAATGATGCTGTTAATTGATGTATTTAATAAGGTGGCATTTTAAATGTAATACATGTCCGATTTTTCTGTATGCTCTTTACATATAATACAATCTTACATTAATGAGAGGGGGTGGGGGGTTACAGGATCAAATCTTACTTTTTTCCAAGCCTTATTATTACTTGATGACCTTCAGAGAAAGCGAGCCACATTTTGAACTCCAAAGAGTTATAGAACATTAAAATATGAATGTTTAGAATGGCTTTTAAAAAAAAATCCCAGTGTACACCATCATTCTTTTTCTTTCTCCCATGACCCATCAGGTCAAGAACATTGCCACGCTGATATTCAGTTACAAACTAAGCACAGATATTATTATGTGTGCACAAGTGCATGTGTCAGTCATGGAAGTCTTGGAGGTGCCATCTGCAAATCTATTGAAACATCGTCAAGAGACTCCCGATCTGCGTGTGCGTGCGATCTCTCTGGGAGCATGCAGGCCACGTCTGCTGCTTAACACTTTCACTTTCATCACGCACACACTCAGAAGTGACAGTCCCCGTCTACAAAGAGATTTAGAACATCACCAAGAGACCTGCCATCTCTTTTGCTCTCTCTCTTACTCCCATGCAAACACACAAACATGGAGAAATACCCGCACAAAGCTTGCAACAAAGGGACTGATGATGTCACCCAGAGACGTGTTTTAGACCCACATAATTTCCCATTATTCCTCCTAATGAACAAGACTAAAGCTGTTAAACGACTCTCCTTTCCCATCCCTCCCATAACCCTCCGCTTCCTCACTTCCTGTCATCCCCGCTAAATCTCCCTATTGACACGTATCCCCAGAACACGTCGGCAAACACAAGACCCACAAAAGGCTGAGCGCCTCGGCTGACAACCGATACACAAAAACACAACAACAAAGCAGTTGTTGTCAGGTTGTTAAGTCCTTGCCACTGTATCCAAGGGTCGGGGAGACGGCAAGCAGACAGCGAGAGGGAGAACGGGATGAGATGGGCTTTGGAGAATAAAAGCCGGCTAATCCTCGCATTTGGATATGGGGAAACGCGGGCCCGCAGGAGAACGCATCAAAGCCGAAGCTAAATTAGCCTACATCCAGCGAGGCAGAGGAGGAGAGAAGAGGCAGAGTGAGAGGAGCGCGGAGAGCTCGTCTCCTATGGGCCCAGATTAGCACCACACACTCATTATTCTCCAGCATTGCGCGCAAACACACATGCACACACTGCCATGCCCACAGATTAGAAACATACACTCATTATTCTGTCTCAGTGGGACACTAAACCCCAAAATCCAGCACGCTTGCTGGGAGCACTTGCACAGAGGCCGGCTAACGGAGAAACGGGGCCCGTCACTGCCTTTGTGTGCATTGTTAGCTATACGCTGCGAGCTAGCACCTCATTGGGAGTATCTCAGTGTGTGTGTGTGGTGTGTGTGAGAGAGAGACGGAGAGAGAGACAGAGAGTGAGACAGAGACAGAGGGGAACACAGAAGCAAGCAATTAGGCTGGGAAGAGAGTGCTAGTTCTATTCAGTGCCACAAGTGGAACCCCTTCAGAACATATTTACATTGGGAAGTTAGGCTTGGCAGGTTTGGACCTTTCACTCCTCAGTAACAAACACATTTAAGTGTACGTGTGTGTGTGTGTCTACATATGAAATCTTTAAAAAGACTGTTGCTGTATTGGAGACAAAAACATTAAAAAAGTTCTGTCTTGTTTCAACTCACCAACAGCACAAACGTTTTTGTATGCCTGGACTCGCTCCCAAACTCTGCACTCGCTATTCTTGTTCACGATCCCGAGTCCTGAATCAAATTTAATCGATTACCTATTGTACTTTTCCCATAAAATGTCCAACAAATTAAAAAAAAATCGAATTTAATCAAAATATTAAATGGTAAATGGCTAATTTAACGTGTTATCTTCATCATACGTGACAAAAAACATATTCACTTACCTCACTCAAAATGTCTTCATGTAGCCTACGCTGACCCATTGTATGCAGCGTATCAACCCACAGAAAGGTTTTAATTTTGAGTTCTGTCATGGTTTGGGTTGGGTTTTGGTTAGTTTTGTTGTTTGATGTTTGTTTGATGTTTGTTTGTTTGTCATGTGTGCCAGGTGTGCCTCTTAAAGGCAATTCATGTTAGTGTATTTATGCTACATTCGAGGATGGTCGGAAGTCAGACTTTTCCGACTACAAACCAGGAAGTGTGTACGGGAACGCCTCCATGAACTCGGAAATCTCACTTGTGAAGTCGGGGGGGGGGGGGGGGGGGTCCACTTGGTCTTAATGATAGAAATGTCAACCAAACAAATTCCCAGATCAGCACCGTAATCTGGATTCTTACTAGCATTTTGTTTGCTCTGTCTTGGCACAGCTGTCGCCTCTCAACAGAGCTTCAGTGAAATGGTGGCAATCATGCAAATTTTCAAGAGATGAAAAGGCATGCATTTGATTTGCTTTACAAAAATGTTTTATACATGTTTTTAGAGTCTCAAAATCATTTGTCAACTGTCTCGGCTCTTGACAGCTTTTAAAAAATACAGCACTAAACCGATGTGTTCATTTTTAAACAGCACATCGAGGATGTACCGTTTTTCTAGAATCTAAATAAAGGAGCGAAAATGTGCAACCAGAAGACACTTCTGTCTCACCGTTCCGTGTGTGATCTCGACTCAGGGCTTTTTCACCAGTTACTCCCTGAGTGTAAATGTGAGCGTTATTGTCTAAATGTCCTGCGATTGACTGACGACCAGTCGAGCGTGTATCCCATCTCTCACCCAAAGTCAGCTGGGACAGGCTCCAGCTCTCTTCGACCCTAACGGGAACAAGTGGTATAAAACGTAAAAGAAAAATATATATTGGAACTCATATGAAGTACGTAAGATGACATTACTGTAGTGGTTTTGTAGCATGTTTGTCCAGCAGGACTATTTCTGCTGCCACTTGTTATAAGGAGTTTGGTTGTTCTCACTTTTAACCGTGTTGACCTTCTTTTCACACGAGTGTGACAAGAATGTTTAAAATGAGATCAGTGAAGCACGTCTGTGAAGAAAAATCCCTTCCTACGACTTTATATAAGACTAATTACCCCACATAGCGGATGCTAAGATTCACTCTAACAGAATGCGCGCGCTGTTGGCAACAGGTGTAAAAGTGATGGAGAGCAACGTATTTGAAAGACGATATTACGCTCAAGTAATTGCTTTCAGCATGTCTAATTTGGGAGAGCACTAAAAGCACAAAAGGAAGTTTTAAGAGATGGAAATGGAAATTAAATATAAATTACAACTTCAACAGAAATACGCTGCCCATATTACTACAAGGACCCCCTCTACCCACCACAACACATTCCTGCAACAGCTCCACGGGCTCCCTGTCCAAAATCTAAACATACCCATTCCGGACTAACGTTGGCCATATCATTTGTCAGTTTAATTTATGTTTTATGTTGCTGCTTGTCTTCTTCTAATTATGTTTATACAGTGACCTTGAGTGCCCTGAAAGGCGCCTGTAAATAAAATAGTTTTTTATTGTTATTATTCTAGGTGTTAGAAGTAGAGACAAAATTTGTTGAGTTTTTAAAAAAAAGGGGGAAAAAAAGAAGAAGAAATGTATTGCTCGAGTAATGGTGGGAGAGCTGGCAGCTGTATAAAAGCCATGTTTTGTTTGATTTGGCTCGTCCCGTGCACAAGTTGTGTGTTCTTCCCACCCTGTGTAACTTAATGTTAAAAACAAAAACTGCTCAGAGCATGCTGTCATGCTCTGAGTGGCCCCTTAATTAAACAAATAAACAAACATGTTTTTAATTATTATTATTTTTTCATACCCCAAAAAATATTATTTAAAAAAAAAACAGTGATGAATAATAAGTAGTCATCATTCACCAAAATTTGTATGGAAAACAAGTAAAATGAGGAAATAATCCCCGGGGGGAAAAAAAGATAAATACATCTGAAAATATGCAAATCCATGGGTGCCTGAACACAGGTCGACTGTAGTTTTAAGTTGTAGTATCACCATTCACCACTAGATGGCAAAAATTGCTTAGTTGCTCTTACAGGAAGTCTTACACTGCAATGTGAGTAAACCTAATAATTGTTTGCAGACTTGGAATGATATGAACTAATTTCTGTGGAAAAAAAATGCATAAAATAAGTTCATGCACTTAATATTTGTTTGCCGTAAGCATTTTTGTCATTTTTGTCATATATCTGGTTATGAAATGTGTCTGAAATCTCAGTAGCACTGATAAAAAAAATTGTAGTCCCCTCTAGCATTGAAGTTGCCCATCCCTGCTTTAGATCAATCACAAGATCAAAAATTGCATCACTGAATAGATATGTCCTAAGATTTTTTGTTTCTGGCATTTCAAAACTTACAAACCACACGGCCATTTTGCTCGTGTGGCAGATGCAATCTTGGGTGTGCCTGGTTAATAGATGAGCAATCAAGTTTGCACTCAATTTTCCAGGTTATATAAGTGGTATTTAATTAACAGTTGACATCTGAGCGGGGGAGGGGACTGGGTTCAGTGCATTCAGCGGACATGCCTACAGTATGGCTTTTTTTTTTTTTTTTTTATGTAGAGGAAGTTTTTTTTAACATTCCAATTTGCAGGCTAGTTAACTGTGATGTATGAAATTTTAAAGGCATGTATTTTCACTTTAATGTAGGTTTTACGATACCGCCAATATGTCTGTGGGTAGAATTCGTACTCGTTCTACCATTTCCAATGGATAAAAAAAAAAAATTCAACATCATGACCATTAGACATGTGATTGAGCAGTGTCCCAAAATGGATCGGATTTGACCTCTGAGGTTCTACTGAACCTTTAAATCATAAAACAGACAAAAACAACCGTAGCAGTCTGTGCAAAAAGCTATGTTACCAAGCAGGTCGTTTGCTCACACACACACGTACATACACCCACATGCACACACAGTAGCAATTATGGCAATCAGCAAGCCGACCCAATTAGTGTTTCCTGCTTGTTAAGCCCTAGGGGTTGGCTGCTCGACCACCTCACTTTGCATAACTTAATCTGCAATGACAGGGTGTGACACCCAGACTTCTGACCCTAACTAGCTGCCGTGTGTGTGTGTGTGTGTGCGTGCGTGCGTGCGTGCGTGTGTATGTATTATAAAGAATTTTCTAGGTCCTCAAAATGTCAAAGGGATGTTAAAGTTACAATTAGGTCCAGGATGGGGAAGCTGGAATCTGTTTTTTAGTTATGTTATTAAGAAATACTTCACACAGAAATTGTCTGTGTTTTAGATTGCATGTGTGAGTGTGAGCAAGATGTGTCCGACATATGTGTGGTTACAATTTCCAATCACCAAATTGCTCCCAGGCTGAGGAAGACCTGCGAGTTCACAGATCCAGGAGTGGAGCGCTCGATCTGGGCCTGATTCTGCGGCTACCTCCCCTGAATCTCATGGGTGGGTGGGGGCTGGGGGGGTCTTTCTCCTCCCTCTTCTGCCTGTACTACTTACAGGCTGATAGACAAGTCTGTTAATATGCAGCACGTGAGGCGAGGCAAAACAAGGTCTTTCCAGCACATTTGCTGCCACGGAAACTTCCCGAGTGTGTCTTGGAAGGGACTGGAAGCTTAAAAGTAAGCTCACCTCTACCACGCAAGTGCGATGATTGTTCAAATTAGTTTCATGGATAAACACTTGCGCCGTTACGGAGTGAATGAGAGGCCCTCCCCTTTTTGGTGAGTGGTTGCCCCATGACACATGTTGCCAGGCATTAAAGCTGACAGAAACCATGGTTACGGAAAACAAAAGAACTATTGTGGAGGTGTGTTTGATCTTAGTGTGTGTGTGCATGTGTGTGCGTGTGTGTGCGTGTTTGAACTCGGTGTGAACTGCATGGAGTCTGCGGAAGCGGGAACAAAAGCACAGCAGCGCGCAAGTGTGGCCATCACCCTGATTGCCAAGAAAAGAAGGAAAACAACAACTTGTATCTTCTCCGACTCTCAACTTCCTCTCATTTCTCTACTTTTAAAGTCTCCATTTTGTATTCATCCCTTTCTTGACGGATTTTTTTTTCTTTTCTTTTTTTCTTATGTTGTTGCTTTTTGTCTCCTCCAGTGAGTTCCAAAGCGAGGAAAGCGTAGCGGGAAGTGTTTTCTCCGAGTATCTCTCTGGTGCCAATTCCATTAAAGGCAGGCTGATAAACAGGCTAGGATAATTAAAGGGGAGTGATAAATAGTGCTGCCTTAATTAAAGGGGAGTGATGAGGACACGTGTCGAAATGTTTTGTTAGCGGGCCAACGGACAGATGAAGGAGGAGAGTAATTGCTTTGGATTAATTATTTGGATATGGGCAGCGAGAGGGTACACGCATCTCTTGAGGGCTCTTTCAGGATGGCGGGATGCAGGAGGGAGGGGCAGAAGGAGGAAGCGTAGCGGCTCGGTATCGAGAAAAAAAACTCGCTTGTATCGCTCTTCTCTTTTAACAGCCTTCTGCTGTTCAATGAAAATTCCTCAGGCTGGTCCAACAAAAAAAAAAAACGGCTTCACATTTTCCCGTAAATACTTTCACACCTGGAGGTTGGCCTGTCTCACCGCAGGCTTCAGATGGTGTCCACTGAGGGGCTGTCAGAGGCCAATTACCTGAATCATGGCCGCCTCAACTTAAGTTATTCTTTCACTTACCCTTCTCCTCTTGCAGAAACCTTGTAGTCTATTCATCTTCTTTATAGGCCAGGTTAAAGCTTCAGATGAAAATATCGAAGATTTAAAATCATGGCGATACAAATGAAAAGTGAATGATGAGTTGCCGAGTACCAGATGTGGCGATGTTGGTTGTGAGGTTAAGGACCTAAAAGGAAAAAAGAAATCTTCACCAGAGCATAAAAAGAATGAAAATAAAAACACAAAGTAGTTTAAGTAGAAAACTTTCAAGTTGGACCTGCGAGTCCACCTTTTGACATTTTTACCATCATGAGATTCTTTGTGTTCTCTTGCGTGTGTTATGAAAAATGTGTAGTTAAACAGCAACGTTTTGCTTTGGGCACCATCTGTCTTTCAAAATGTGTACTTCACTTTCAACCACAATTCCATTATTCACTTGCAAAGAAAGACCTTCGACGCCACCAAGACAAAAGTCAACTTTGTTTAAATGAACCAAGTAGATATTATTTGCAGAAGCTTTTCTTTTTAATTATTATTGCTTGATACATGCACTTCAAAATTACAAGGGCAGATTCGCTTTTAAATTATTAATTACACTGATTTCACCATAAAATACCAATGCAAGCATGTTTTACCGCTCTACCCATCGTTTCAAGCATAAGTAACACATAGATATCAGAAACTAGAATTACATTTACACATATTGAAACAACATATTGAATGTCTGTGCAAATCTTCAACATTCACAAGACGAAAATATACAATATAGCCTACATGACTGTGAAAACATTCATATTTCTGGTGTTGGGATTTGGGTGTAAAAGTAATGTGAAAATGCATTTTGTTTCGTAGAAAATAACAGAAAAATGACTGACTTTCGAAATCGTAAAACTTCATATAATGTACTGGCAATATTTCAAGTTGCATTGTAGTCCAGCTTATTGTGAAACCAACAGACGCAGGTAAGGTACAGTTTAGCTTACCGATAGCTAGCCAAACATGAAATACCTGTAAGCTTCATGTCAGTTATGGAGACTGGAAATTAATAGGAATAGGCTTCTTGAAAAAATAAAAAAAGACACATTAATGTAAATGGATTGAACTTCATAAAGCCAAAATGTAGTGTAAAAAGTCATTTTCCCATTCAAGCGCACACTAATATATGGTATGTGAGAAGACAGATCAGTGCCATGCCAAGGGGGCAGTGCCCTGACAATCCACCTGATGGGGGCGATTCCACACCCATCCCGCCAATTATCGCTTCTTGGGAAGCATCAAAACATTTGAAGGAGCATCCTTCGAATTCTTCTTCTTTGAGGTTGATTATCAATTTGGTTAATTTTTGGCAGCACCACCATTCGCCAGAAGAAGGACTTTAGAAGTTGGCACCTCTGCAAACCAGGGATGGAAAGTAAGACCATCACATTTGGTGGACTGCTATAGAGCAGGGGTTCTCAACCATGGCCCTCAAGTACCGATTTCCATGTTTCCAACAGCCAACACAGATATTTCAAACGATCAGCTAATCAGCAAGCTCTGTAAGAAGCCTGATAACGATCCTCAGCCGTGTTGGCTGAAGGAGACTTGGAAAACAGGCTAGATAGGGGTGCTCGAGGACCGGGTTTGAGAACCACTGCTATAGAGTACCTATATTTGATTTGTGGATGGTTGTTTTAAAAAAGTTTTTGAAGAAATACACAACATTTGTAAATAAAAAAAATGCATAAATTAGGGATCGGCAAGTATCCAATACCAGGCTTATTTTAAGTATAAGTATTCGTGACAGTGGCCAATTGCAGTTGTCTTACAGTCAGGAACTAGAAATGAGAAAATAGAGAAATAGAAAGTTGCCATAAATGTTATGCAATCTTCAGGGGATAAATGCTATCTTGTGATTTATAAGTGTTTCTTTAAAACTATCTGTCATTGTTTCTTGGGGGGGATTTTATGTATCCAAAGTACTAGTGGTATCGGTGCTTGGTATCGGTATCGGTAACTACTCAAGAGCTGAGTGCTGGCATCGGTCTTGGAAAAAAAAGTGGTATTGAACATCCCTATATTAATTAAATAAATAAATAAATAAATAACACAAAAAGGAATTAAAACTAAATTAGAATTAATAAAAATGAACAAACCTTCACATTAAAACTAACAAAAATAAATAAACTACTGTATAATGAAAATTCCAAAACTATTAAATAACAGGTCTTACAAATGATATCCAAAACTGATCACGTACAATATAGATTTTGTATTAATTGAACAATGTGTTTCCATCTTTCTGTGATATCATTTTTCAAAGCCAATAATAATAATCCCTTGAGCTGCGACTGCTCCTCTGATGCACTCATAAATGTTACCTCGGTGCAGCAAGGAAAGATTTACAGCCCATATACAGTGCACGCACACACATGTGGCTCACCATACAAAACACATGCCTCACCTCTCCACCCCTGTGCATGTGTGTGTGAGAGCAGGTAGGACCATCTGTGGCATAGATCACAGACAGATGTGCACAGCTGCACCTCCGGCCCAGATCACCTTACATAAATACTTTACCATGTGAGGGATTCATTTGGCCGCATTAATTGACGGTAAACTTGCGCCGTAACGACGGCCCCACACTAATGCAGGCTAGAAAAAAAGAAAGGAAAAAAACGCGCGCGCACACACACACAGTCCTGCATCACAGGTGGCTTCCTTCACTCACAGAAGCAATGAGTGGGTAACCGGTGGTAACTGGACGCTGATCAAAAGGAAGATTGACATAAATAAAGAGCCTGCAGGAATGCATTGTGCAAACAAAATATGAGCTGGGCCCCCAAACATTCCCCAGGGGGGAGGGCTGAGGGGGTGAGAGAGACGGGAGGTGGAGTCCAATACTTCACTTTTTCTTTTTTCTTCCCTCTTGTACTCCTGTCTTTCATTTGCCGCCTCAGTGACTGTTCAGTCAGATTCAAAACGAGAACAGGACGGCGGCAAAGGCAACAGATGTGAGAGATGCTTCCTTTTTCGGCAGCAAATAAGATATTAAAACAGATGTTTTGAGGGCACGATGGAGTCGATTTCACCCCTCCAGTGACTGTCTAATGTTCTGTCACCTTTTGTTGTCACTTCCAAACTGGACCAAACCTCCTCTATGGCAGGCTTGATATTTAATCCTCGCTCAATGAACCTTTGATATGGTAGCCGTCACCTAAAGGCCCTTGAGGTCTGCGTACACACCACACACACACACACCGTCACAGACACACACAGAAAACTGCTCTGGGGAGCTTCCATGTATCTTTTGGGTGTCTGTTTGTCTCCATGTAAGGCTTTAAATCTAGAGAGGAAAACAAAGTGGCATAGTCCATGTGGCCATACACACACACACACACACACACACACACACAAATGGTCATAACACTACCATAAGAGGAGTTTACTGTTGGCACTGCATGATCAACCAGCGCTGGGACATTTTTAGTTTTTCTTTCCAAAACAGAAGCAAAGACCACATCGCTAAAACTAAAAAGACTCACGGTCGAGAGTAGACGTCTGCCAAGGTGAACTGATTGTGCTTATCAACACAAGGGATTCCTAAAACAAATCTTTTCGTTGAATTTGTTAGTATAAAGCAGGGGTCACTGACCTTTTTGAAATTGGAAACTACTTCTTGGGCACTGGTTAATGCCAGACGCCAGTTTGACATACACTTCTGAAATAACAAATTTGCTCAAATAACATTTGCATATAAAATATATGAATATACTAGACGTTAGTATTAATAGTAATAGTCATCTAATACTGATAGTATTGATTATTTTAGTTAGGAAACATATAAATATCAATCAGAAACACTTAATTCATATAAATCTCTGCACCTTTACATTTTCAAAGGATCATTTCTACAACATTCCTGGGAAATCACAATGTGCCATCACTTGTGAGCTGTTTTTAAAACAGCCCTACAGGCTACTCATGTGGTCCATGTGGTGCAACATTTTGGGGGACCTGTGGCGTATGAATTCAATAAGTAAATAAGTATAAAGTGCAATCGTATTTATTAACGGTCCCATGCCATCTTTGATGTCTTTTTATCAAGTTTACAACATAATTTGGGTTGGAAAAGCCCAGCCAGCATGCAATTTTTCCAGGTTTTCTATTTGGTCATATCTGTCTGGCAGACTGAGACAGACAGGTTACTCATTATTATGCAATATGTAAATAAGCTTTGCTCCAATTGGCTAGCTGTTTTCCCCCACCGTCCTCCCATGGAGCACAGCATCTCATCCATAAAACTTGTAAACACACCCGGCCCAGGGCACCAATTTTCTCAAGCCCGCAATGGAGCGAGGCCCAGCCTCACCTCGTGGCCACGCCCCCTCGCAGTATTAAATTGACATGGAGAAGGACTGTGGGAGTAGTGTACATGCAGAACGTGTATTTGCGTCCTTCGTGACACACGCACCGGAGACAATTTCTTGAAAAAGAGAGCGTGTGTATAATGTGTGGCTAATGAGTTTGCTAGCTTGGTTCAACGTCAAGTAGACAACAAAAGACAGCTGTAAACAAGTAGGACATAGCAGCAAGGTTAACGAGAAAACTAAAATTAAAATTAAAACATTTTGTTAACGAAATAAAATAAAAACAAAAAATATTAAAAAAAAAACGAAAACTAACTGAAACTACATTTTATGTTTACAAAACTAACTAAAATTATAGTGAAAATGTCCATCGTTTTAGTCTTTGGTAACGTTATTAACTTAATGTACGAGCCTTTGGGGATTATTTTAAATGTGATTTTAAGTATATTTATTTCAATATTAACCGGAATAAGGACGTTTGAAAGTGTGTCACGGAAGTGATGTCATCTAGCAGCAGCCCGCTAGGTAAGAAATGTGTTACTTTTTTCATTTTACCATGGTGTTTATTAAATATTGCGCACAAGTAATACACTTAAAAAACAATACTGAAACTAACTAAACTAAAACTAAGCATTTTTAAAAATTACTAAAACTAATTTAAAAAACTAACAGAACCACCCAGAAAACGGACTAAAACAAAAAAAACTCCCAAAAAAAAAACCTAACTAAGATGAAAATTCCAAAACTATAATAACCCTGCTTAGCAGATGCGCCAATTTCCTCACTCACATTTTTTTGTACGATCCCAGTATTGGTAGCATGAGTTATCAAAAAGTTCCCGTTGCTCATGACCAGGGACGATCCTGACTCCGCCATTGTTGTCTGTGAGAAACGACGCATATCCTCCATGTTTATTGGGTCTTCTTGCCATACCGAATACTGAATTTCACAACAAAGCAGAATTCAGATCTGCTCCTTTCAAATGGCAAACTGCGTAGATGAGTTTGATTTATGTTGTGCATAAAACAGTCGGGGGGGGGGGTAATTGAGTTTGATGGAATGGGATATTTAAAATAAATGAAATGAAGGCACTTTGCCAAGTCTCAAGGGGCATTATGATGAAATACGCCTCTCAATATCTGCGCTTTTGCAATGGGAAAAGTTTTACAAAAAATACTTTGCTCAGATCAGTGGTTCTGGGAAAGATAATAAGCAACAAAGTCAACTTTATTGGACTTTAGAATTGTTTGAGTTTTATCATCTGTCCCAAACCATTGGGGAGAAGTTGTTGAGAAGCAAGTGATATATTGAAGGAGATGATAAAAGACAACTTCAAATCTGCTGGGACAACACACACTTCTTCATCTGTCGACAAACTCTCAATAGGGACTACCAAAAACCTGTCAAGCACCTGTTCACCCTCAATTCTGTTTACTTCCGGATGTTTGGGAGTGTGCTTGCCCTGGAGCAAGGTATAGCACCCTGGAAAAGGGTGAGAAAGCCCTCAGGTGGCTGCGGCGGTCTTCAGGGGCAGAGGAGGGGGTAAATCCCTCCAGGGGTGCCCCAGTTCTAAAATAATTGAATATAATGTGCAGTGTCTCTGGGGTGACTGGACACACGGGACAGGTGGAAAATGAAAATAAAGCGCAGAGGGGAATCTGGGATTCTCACCCTTATGTCTGCACAAGGAAGAAAAAAACAGCTTTGATGAAGGGAGAGGAGGCAAAAAGTAGGAACGGGCTTGGAAGAGAGGAAAGAAAAACAAGGAAAGGTAAATCTAATTACAGGGGCCAGATATGGCAGCAACGTCAGTTAACACTGAGACAATAAACACAACTCTCAGGCAAGCATGCTGCGTCTGTTCACGTGTGTTAGTTCGTGTTTGTGCGCGCATGTTTGTGTGTGCGTGTGTTCATGTGAGCGATAGGCACAGGAGGAGGGCAAGAGGGAAAGACGAGCCCTTGTTTGTTTGTACGTGACTGTTTCTCAGGCCCCGAATGCTGGCATTCCAGAGCCGCACAAACACTCACAAGCGCTGACATTTCATCATAGGCGAGGTCAGGTCTCAGCATAGGCCCTGTGGCAAAGCTATAGTACAGCACTCCTGTTGCACAAAAAAACAGATGCCTAGCAATAAAGCGTTAGTTTCACAAAGACATTAAGCACACTTAGAGGACCTTGGGTCTGTTATGACGTTCCCCGGGAAGGTTGTAGTCAGACTCAGGTATGTGTTAATGATATATATGTGTGTATATGTGCCTTTTTGAGTTAATTTGTTGTACTCTCTCAACAGGTGGCAGCACATAGGGCCGCCGCTAACCAAAATTGCACAATTTCATGCCCCAAAATTATTTGACTGATTCTAAATCATTATTTATTTGGATATTTAGATTTTTTTCAGATTTATATTGATGTTTTATATATTTTTTATTTATTAACTAATTTATTTATTTATTATTTTGGCTGCCGAAAAATGGCAAAAGTGCAACGGTGAAGTGCAAACTGTAAGGACGCCTGTTTTCAGTGCCCCAAAACTAGATAGGCCCCAACAAGTTAATCCTGAATATAATCATTTTAAAGCTTGGTGGCAGTATGCAGGGCCGCTAACCAAAATTGGGGCCTGCCCAAAATTATTTGACTGATTTTAAATCTTTATTTATTTATATATTTTTATTTTTTATATTTTATTTATGTATTTATTTATTTATTATTTGGGTTATTATTCTGTTTTCAGTGTACCAAAACTAGTTAGCCCCCAACAAGTTAATTCTGAATATCATAATTTTAAAGCTTAAACAGGTGGCAGTATGCAGGGCACGCCGCTAACCAAAATTGGGTCCTGCCCAAAATTATTTGACTGATTTCAAATCTTTAGTCATTTATATATTTTTATTTTTTATATTTCATTTATATATTTATTTATTTATTATTTTAGCAGATGAAATGTTTTTATTAAGTGCAACGGTGACATACAAACTGTACGGACGCCTGTTTTTAAAGCTTAAACAGGTGGCAGTATGCAGGGCACGCCGCTAACCAAAATTGGGTCCTGCCCAAAATTATTTGACTGATTTCAAATCTTTAGTCATTTATATATTTTTATTTTTTATATTTCATTTATATATTTATTTATTTATTATTTTAGCAGATGAAATGTTTTTATTAAGTGCAACGGTGACATACAAACTGTACGGACGCCTGTTTTCAGTGCCCCAAAACTAGTTAGCCCCCAACACATTATTCCTGAATATCATCATTTTAAAGTTAAAAAATAAAATAATTAAAATAACTTTAAAAAAACAGTTTGACCTACATCAAGGCCGAACAGTACAACAATAACAACAACAAAATCCAGCATCTGCACCTTTATCAGGAATCTCGCCAATGTTTCAAGGATTCTTTCCTCAGCCCATGTGCCACTTCCACAATGTTTAGTTTAGTTTCAGGGCTGGTGCATAGTGGACAAAAAAAAGTCATTGATTGCGTATTCGATCCCAGGATGTCATTTTCCTTCTGAGTCCAGGGAGAAATGCCACAGTTGAACTAAATTCCATTACCTTTATATTTATCCAGATTCTCACCAAAATGTAATTATTGGAATTGATTTCTGAGCATCTACATGAACCATTACTCTCCCAAATGTCCCAACTTAGTGATTTACAGGAATCCCCCAGCCCTCCCTTGTTGTGAATGATTTAGAATCCTAACCAAGCAACTGACAAACCAAGCAAAAAAGAGTTTTTATGCTTGAAAGTAACAAAGGAATCTCACATGAGGAGATTAGAACGCCAAGTCAAACACAGAGTTTGGCAAAAACTACCTTTGTTGGGGTTCCTAAAAAGTACATTTTCAGCTATTGTGCAATGAGTCGCCAGTAAAAAGGTTCAGACTTATTCATGAACAGTGCTTTAAAACGTAACATTTCACACTTTAGCACACTTTGTCATATCTTTCCCCCTCCCATCCATCATGTTTGTTCCAACTTCAGTCTCGCAGCAAGACTCACTCACTCACACCTGCCTGCTTTGTCTGTGTGTGCATGCATGCATGAGTGTGTCAGTGTAACCTAAACACTTGTAAGAGGAGCTTTTTACAAAGCACTCAAAACAAACCGCTGCCTCACGCAGCCACTATCTGCCTCGGAAAAAGAGTAAGAATTGCTCTTTGCTGAAACTGAATGCTTCATAGACAACGATCCAGTCTGTGCACATACACACTCCACCCATTCCAGGAGGTCAGAAATAAGGAGGGGCAGGTGGGCAACAAGCTGTCGTATTAGTGCGCTTTCAGCGTGGATGAAGAATGGCCATAAAAGGTAAAACCATCATGGTCAAGACTGCTTACTGTAAACAAGCTGCGAGGAAGTGGAGAGGGTGAGAGATGCCATCTGCAGAGGTGAAGAAAATGAAAAAAAAAAAAAAATCACGAGGGAGGGTGAAGACATGACACACAAAGGCAATATTAGAAATTTAAAATAAACTGATCTTCCACATCTTTGGGTGGTGGATGTGGTAAGTGGTCAAAAACACGGCCTGTTACTGACTTAAAGATTGATTTCCTCAAAGGAAAAAGGGAAAAAACTGGCACAGCCAACTGCCATTAGGTCCCATCAACATTGGGTCTAAATTAACTCTTGTCTTCAAGAAAGTGCTTTTAAGTTCTACAGGACCAGAACTGGAACAACATTTTAACACTCATCAGATTCAAAAGGTTTTATGTATTTTACTACGCCTTGCAAAAGTATTTGCACCCATGAACTTTGACCTTTTGCCACATTTCAGGTTTCAAAGAAGATATACAATTGGAATTATTTTGTGTAGAATTAACACCAAATGGGACTCAATTGAGAAGTGGGGGGAAAAAGAATATTTTAAGTATTTTTTATTTATTTTTTACAAATAAAAAACTGAAAAGTAGCACGTGCGAAAACATTCGCACCCTTAAGTTAATACTTTGCTGTGATTACAGCTGCAAGTCTTTTGGGGTATGTCTCTATCAGTTCTGCACATTCTCCCACGCAAAACAGCTCCAGCTCATGTAGATTACAAACAAGTGGACTCTATGATCACCAATCATGTTGGATTATTCCAAAATCGTTCAGGGAACTTCTGGAGTCAGTTGGCTGCACTGAGAGAAAAGGGGGTGTATAATTTCGCACACCCCACTGTTTAGTTATTTTATATATATATATATATATAGTATACATTTCATTCCACAATTTTACAAAGGGGGGCTAATACTTTCGCAAGGCATTGTATCTTATTTTGTTATGCCTTGGGCCATACCACGGCAAAGTGGCACCAATGCAAAATGTGATGACTAGTCTACTTTAGAAGAGAAATTAGAACTTATTGCAATGTAGCTTAGCAACCCAAGTGGTGTGTCTGTTTCGGCTGCTCAACAAAAAATGGCTGAAGCGACCATATGTCGAGATCAATAACAAAAGAAGAAGAACAGAACAGACAACAGAACTTCAGCTGTATTCTGTCTTCCTATGACGAGACTCAAAAGGTCAACATAATCACTCACATTATTTGTCACGTTTGTAGGAGTTAGAGTTGAGTACACCATTCATTATTTTTTTTTCTTCATAAAGTGGTTAACTTGTATTCACGTTAAGAATATTTATTTAAAAACCAAAAGCAAAAAGTGTCAAGCCTACCTCTCCACTTCCCAATACACTGAGCCAATGACGTCAGAGGTCTAACCCTGTTTGCCAAGGAATCTGTCATGTGTGAATGCTTTTACGTGTTTGTGTTCTTATTAAATTCACAGTTGAATTGACCTCAACCAGTAAACACACACACACAAACACACGCGCACACTATAATGTAGCAATGCAAAATGGAAAAACATGTCAGACTGTTAAGTGTGAAAGTAGACCTCCACCACTGAATAGAGTAAACCACAGCAAATGAAGAGATGCATCAGGATGGAAGAGTATGAATGGAGGCAAAAGTGTCGAACAGGGTGAGGCTGATTTGTGTAATGCCATTGTTGAAATTGACTTTTAAATGCATTATTACATTTTTGCACTCACGGAGAAAGAATACAGAGGGTCTGGTCTATCTATTTTCTGCTTAATATGACTAACAAAATAATGTACTTGAAATGTAAAAGCAAATAGAAGAGAGCAGATAGGAGCCCTTCTGGAAGGAAGAAACACATTTCTGAGGCACACAAACAAAGTGCCACAGACCTCACTAACGAGCTTAAGAGAATTACTTGTAACTTGGTCTTTCAGGTGCTACAATTAGGAGAAAATGGACAACGTAGTTAAAAAAAAACAACCTTTGCATCCCTTCCAAGTACACTCCATCTTCGATAGTTTGAATAAGTAAATGGAAATAGTAATGTAGTGCAAAACAAGACAACTTTACACGAGTAAAACAAAAATAAATGGTGTACTCACCACTACTTCAAAGCACCTGATGGATATGCTGACAAAGATGCAGTGGGATATTGTGCCTGGAAGGGGAGTCTCTTCATATCAAGACAAAACAACACGGACAGAGTGAACATTCTCATTCTTTTATTATTGATGTCCATTTATTATTATTTTGGCCATATTGTACTGAGCAGCCAAGACAGAGACGCTTGCAATTCATTCCTAAATATCACATTTTTTCTTTGCCATCACATTATGCGTCATGACATCATTGGAAAATATTTAACCCAACGATTCATTGAATTTATAGGTGTGTTTTTTTGGACGTTCAAATTTTGAGGTTCCACTGTATTGTATTGAATGAGCAATGAGCAAACCACTTAGCATGCTCCTCCTCTTGTGTGTAGGTGGAAAAAGAAGACATTTTACATTCATGGGGCCAACACAAAGGTAATGAGGTCAGAGGGCCAGATTTGGTCTGTTATTGAAAGATCAGGGATCCATTTATATGAAGTGTTACTTTAGGCTACTATACTGTTAAGTGTATGGCACAAAATCACTATTTATTTATGTATTTATTTATTACATTCAACTTAAGTGGAATGACAACAGCACCAGAAAGAGTCATGACAGTTTCAGATGCAACGCACCGTTAGATTAGTGATGAACAATGACTATGAGAAATGTAAAAAATAATAATAAATAAACTTAAAACTGTACAACCTCCAGCGGCCATGCAAATATACCGCAATGAGGCAATGATCAGCATTGACCTGAACGCTCTAGTGCTGTTGCGATGAAGCGATGTCATGACATCAATGATTTACTGTCCATAACCGTGCCTTTACTGTCTTTGCAGAAATAGTCCAATCAACTAGGGGTTGAACCGATTAGGCTAATATGCAAGGCTATACTCAAATACAATAAAAGCACAAGTGAAATAGAAACAGAATGAGAGAAATGCTTACATTTTTGGAGCCTGTCTACGACGTTCTGTCTTTTGACATACTATGCTATAGAACACAAGATAAGACTAAACGGCTCGTTTAAAAAAAATAAAGTGTGCCGGTCCATCGAAATATGACTAAACATGAAACAGGTCAGTGGCACACAAAAAAATGTTTGTAGGTAGGCCGACTGCTGTGCTAAGCTGAATATATATATATCAATGACGTCATACATTAATCGACTTCAACTCGACTTTCATCACATGATCATCGTTTACCAAAAGTCGACCCCGATTTGCACCTGATGAAAAATACTAGCCCAACTGTCCAGAGGAAATGTTCTCACATGGATCCTTGAGAAATTGAAGTTAAAAATAAACAAAACAATTTGGTCATATTCGCATTCACCAGACCTAATTGTGTGTATGACCCCTCGCATCTGAAGATGCAGCTGAAATGAGCAGTTCTGCTCTGCTCTACAGCTAACTGTCACAGGCTTAGCGCTACTTTTTAAATTCAGGATTTGGACACCGAATATGCTGTTTACAACACATGCAAGATTCCTATTTTCATTCCATCGAGCAAGCACCCATGGAAGAGTTTCACAATTACTGTCAAATAAAAACATACAGTTTCACTGATTTGGAAACTTTTGGATTGTCGGCAGCACATTCCTGGAACACTAATGCACATCAGTTCTCTCATGAGTAAATCAGAGCTTCTTGCCTGTCAGCACTTTATCGTTTCTTTCATGACACATACACGGCGGCCGCATCCAGCACCTTTTAAACATACAATTCGAAGAACATGTGGATTGTTCAGTATTCACAGAAGATATGGTCAAACTATGTCTTAAATTGGGACTGTGCAGTAAATCTAATCTAGGAGAGAGAGGATCATCACCATCAAGATGACTATGCTGGCGCTCTCATATTTCCCAGATTGTTGAAATGTGCTTTTCTCTGTGGACACAAATACTGACGCTGTGTTTTTCCTCAAATGAGTAAGCTGTGGTTTTAAAAGACCATGCAACAAAACAGTCATTAGTCATTCATTTCTTTGGAATTCATCATCACATGGGATTTCACGGTGATAGTTTTTCTAAAATGTTGCATATTTGGATGAGAGGTTTGTAAGAACTGGGGATTTCCGATAACACTTACCACTAGTACCTTTGATACATACATTTTCGGGGGGGGGGGGTACAAATGAAACAATGACCTAATTATTGAAGAAATACATATACAACAATATAGCATTTTCCTTAAAATTGCATGAAATTTATGACAATTTTCTATTCTTCTAATTTCTAATTCCTGTTCGTAAAATGATGACCACAAGAGTACCAAGTACCGATAACTTAAAATAAGGCATGATAATTTAATGAAAGCATCCCTTGAAGAAAATAATGCACCTTCCAAAGTCAAATGCTGTTAAAGCACTTTACCCAAAACGGTATATTTTCTAGGGTTGTTTTTTTGTTTGTTGTTGTTGCTATTTTGTGATTCTTCCGCATATAAGTGAAGAGAAGAATGATTACTATTTTCTTGCTACTCTATATGAACACTAAGAATTTTAACATATTAGTAAAAGATGGTTAAAATTCTTGTGGAAAATTGTTCTGTAATATGAACAAATTGGAGCTAGACTGAACAATTTTGATTTACTTAAACTCTTTCACTGCCATTGACGGCTATAGACGTCAAAAATTCATTTAAACTATTTCTTTTAGTTTAACATTTTTTTGTTAACAAGAGTATGAAAACCTATGAAAAAAATGTATTGTACATTTAGAACAGACATAAAATTTGTGATTAATGAGTTAACTATTGAAGTCATGCGATTAATTAAAAAAAAAATTCAATCGTCTGACATCCCGAATTATTTTTATAATATTTTCTTTCTTTTTTTTATTCGGGGCATCAAGCGATTAAATTTTTTAATTGTAATAAATCACATGACTTCACTGGTTAATCAAAAATGTTATATCTGTTCTGTTTTTCTAGGTTTTCATACTCTTGTTAACAAAAGTGTCACATTTATAGTCGTCAATGGCAGTTAATGAGTTAATTCAGATGGCAAGTGAAATAAAGGGATGCGGATACAAATGCAGGTGGATGTATCTTATAAGCAGATGTAGAATTCATGAAAATATAACTTTCTGGAATTGAACTTCACCCTGAAAGCTGTTTTTTAACACGTGCTCTTAAATATATAGCTCGCTGAATGACACTTTTACAGTTTACATAGGAATACAGGTGCACCCTAAGCAGCAGCCCCACGTGCACGCTCGCTCATACACAGTCCCATAGCTCCAGTACAATCAGCATGTTTAGACAAAGTGTCAAGAAAAGCTGGCTCACTCTGACAAAAAGCACCGGGTTAAATTAGGAATTCCAGGACGACGCACTGAATGGCGTAAACTTCATCATCCTTCTCATAACTACACACACACACACACACACACACACAGCGTTGTCCTCATCTCGTCACTGACGACGACTGATGATAGAGCCGGAGGAGACGGGGACAGAGGAGTCAAACAAAGCGGAGAAATATGAAGACAGGAGGAAACGGAGAGCCAAAATAAGCGAGGAGGAAGCAGAGCGATGGAGTACAGGATGAAACTGACACATATTAGAACAAGCAGGACACACAGAGAGAGATTTCCCTTCCTGAGAGCTCATATACAGAGATTAGTGGGGGCGGGCGAGAAAAATGAAGAGAGCGTTGCCTTTCTTGACAAAAATTTTTTTTTTTAAACTGCACAGAAAGGCGAAACTTTTTAAACCCTAAAACCTTTCTTATCACAGAGTCTTCTTCCATAAATTTACATTACATTATTAAGTTACATGAAGTGACTGAAATGCAATCGTTTGGCTTTCATTTGTGAGCCTCTAGCAAGGGCTCAAAAATATTTGGACAGGTGGCTCACTCGGAGTTTAATTGTCTTATACGGTTAAAGAACAGTCTGGAGCTCGTATCAGACGTTGATTATTGTTTGACTGGAGCTACCAATGTGGAGTCAAAGTGTGACCGACAAAGATTATTGGTGCAGTATTGATGATAAGAAAGAAAGCAATGGTTCAACATTGTCATGAAATTCTCGCAAACTTTAGGGGAAAAATGTGAGCATTGGGGGGGGTCTAAAGCATTGTCTTCAGCTGTAAAGTCCAAAAGAGGGTCTTTGAATGTATGTACAGTGTTCCCAGGGAGGGATTTACACTTTTTGAACACGTTACACTTAATATATTTAACTTTTGAAATGGAAACTGAAGAACACTGTAAAACCTTGTATTTCCGGTGGAGGTTCGAAGAAGAAAAAGAAGAAGATGAAGAAGGAGGAAGAGGAAGAGGAGAGGAAGAAGAAGGAGGAGGAGAAGTAGAAGAAAAAGAAGAAGATGAAGGAGGAAGAGGAAGAGGAGAATAAGAGGAAGAAGAAGGAGGAAGAGGAGAAGAAGAAGAACTGTACTTTACTTCCAGCGGAAGTTTGACCAAGACGAAAAAGAAGGAGACAAAGAAGAAGGAGTTAAGGTAGTAAGCTAGTATAAACTAAAAAGAAAAACTTTAACATAGCATTAAACATAACATTTCATTATCATAATGTGCTGCAGGACGTATAGCGCGCAGTCCGCTTGCATTAATTTTGGAACGCGGCCTATAATCAGCAACTTGTGCCTCAAATGTTTGCTGTCTGATGCACTGGACTCCGGTTCCCCGTAAACTATGGCACTGTAAAAAAACGAAATCCGTTCTGAGTTTCCGAACGGTCTGAGTGAAGCAGCGATCAACACGTATTTCCCAATGCATCCATGAAGAGGGAATGCAGATTTGGAGGGGGGCGAACATTGCTCTAATGGAAGCTCTAATGTTCATTGGTATTGTTTTTTGTAAAGCAAGTTTCCCTTAAAAAAAAACAAAAGAAAGAAAAAACTAAGAAAGACATTTTAGATTTAGGATGAAAAATAGCAAGATATAACTGCAATAGATGCCGATTTGGTCACAAATGAAAACCCGCAAAAAAGTGAATCCATAATAACTGAACCCCAAAGTAGCAAGCCAACGTTGTACTTTAACCATACAATCTGTAAATTTGTTGCATTTGTGTGTATCGGAAAGCCCCCAAATAGGCAATTTATTGGAATAATAAGGAATTACAATAGGGCCTTCGCACCACGTTTGGTTTAAAAATGCGTGTGTGTATATGTGACAAATGGTAAGCCTTGGTGGAGGTGGCGCAGAGTGCCTTACTTTGTCATCCTCTATTTTCCTATTTAGCTGTGAAAGCGTGTGATTTATTGAGTGCGGATTTTATTGTAAGATGTTATAATCGTTTAAACAAGCAGCATTTTCAACTGCTGTGAAAACAAGGCCACTCTCACCTTACCTTCTGCTAACAAATAAAGGTGTAATTGATGTGCAATCAGCTCCCAGCTCGACATTTTTGTTTTATGCCTCGCTGGAACGATTGTGACATTGGAATCTCACGGAATATTTTCGTGGATCTCCGGCGGGATTGGAGGTAAATTTAAGACGAGCAAAAAATGTTTTTCTTTTTCATTGCGCACGTATACACACAAAGCTCGGTGGCCTTAGCAGGTGTGTGTGTTTGATTTAGTTTGGTGAGAGAGCACTAAGGTGAGGGAAACTAATATTTCTCTTGAGAGAGATTGATGTGATCTGTTCACAAGCGTCATTGTTTGCGGATGATTTGCGAGAACAGCCTGCTGTCTGTGTGCGTCGCCGTACGTGCGTGCGCGTGTGTGTCAACAGCAGACCACGAGAATCAAGGAAAGAAATTGCTCTATTATTTTAGCCACTGCAACAAATCAGCCGCTTCACCTTTGTCCCTCTCAGTTGCTGGAGCGAACGCGGACAAACGCAGCCCGCGCACATGGGAGCGGCTGCTCGTTCGTGCACTGCATAAGCCCGCCCGAGTGAATAGACCCCTTTCACGTCCACAGATAAAGGAATGAAGGGCAATAAACTGTGTATACTTTAGTCACTAATACACTTGAGCTGTCCTTTCATGCTATTCAGCCAAACCATCTCTGAGGGGAAACATGGTCACACACTACTGAATATGAATAGGAAAAAATGTTAGTATCGCTGGATTGTTTATTTGGCGTGACGCCACTGTTAACGTTTCCTTAAGTGTCAATGTTAATGTGAAATAAAATGGAACCGCCTAATTGGAATGTAAAAGTAATGCAAAGAATTCATTTCCAAGTAACATTTGAACAAATCTGTCCAACATAACAAGAAAAAACTAAAAAGACAGTAATAAAGTAAAATTACTCACTTTTTAAAGACAGTGAGTATCTTTAGATTCAGTTTTTTGGAGTTATATAATGCTTTACGCAAACAATTTCTCAATATGAAGATGGTCTTCCTAAAAAAATATGCAAGAAATTTCTTCCTAAGAATGTGAGTAAATTCAAACGGCTTTGTACTCCGTCCCTCCTGACTCCAATGTATTTATGTGATAGCTGCACAAAATGCATTTTCCGAGACGAGCCTCCACAAGTAAACAACCGATGCATCCTTGGTTTAAGCTAGCTGGCAAGAAGAACATTCAAGGATTCTTGGTTTATTCATACTTTCAATTGGAACAGTACTTGGGCGGCGACTGATTACGTTTCACGAGACCACAAGCACGTGAAAACGTGTAAGAACGGAAATTGAGGTACGGCTAACACTTTAAGCAACAGGCCACTGACGAAATTTTACTGCAGTTTCATGCTAAAGACTTATTTCGGCAATAGTCGCCATTACACAATAACGTTGGGTAGGAAAAGAGTAAAAATAGACATTTTCAACACTCCAGTCTTTTTCTGTGTGTGACGGCATAAAGGTTAGGAGATTTGATTTAAAAATCATCTAGTATGTGTTTACTATTTTTAGAGCTTTGCTGTTGAACAACACATTACACCACACACAATATCGTCATCGCAAATGTCTTCCTCCAAAATAAAAGCAGAAGACTGAACTCACTGTTGACCACACACAAGAATATGTGATCGTAAATAGTGAACAAGATTACCATTCCTGATCGTCAACCCATGCTGTTTTCTGAGCAGATCATCAGGAAGGAAAAATTCCTTTGAACTCACGTCACACCACAGGATAATCGCTCAGGATAATCATTCGGAGACATCCGAGAATCAAGTATTTGCTGACTTTGATCAGTTTTTAATTTATTTTACATTTGTCAGGTTCAAGTTCATTCAGTGACCATTAAGGGGTTTTCTCTCTTGAACGCAACGGGAACAATTTTGTCAACTTGAGTATAGGACCAGTCTTATGTTGGATTTCATTCCAAATCAGTAAGCTTCTTAATGAAAGTTTGAAGAGAGGTCAGACGACGAAGAGTAAAAGCAAATCATCCTGTCGTCTATACAGTAGTAGCTACAATCACCATATTAAGCTTCAAATTGTAATGCAGAATAGAGATGTCAATAATTTAAAGTGATGCACTTACATGAATGACCAAGTTGTCATCAAGATGGCATTGTTCACTCGCGACAAGGGAGCAATGGGAGAGCATACTGCATGTCACACCTGTAAATAACCAAACAAGTCAATGACTGTCATATCCATTAGGTTTTTCTATTATTTTTTTTTCCTCAAAATGGTACTCTATATAATAGCTGAAAAACACTCATTTTCTATCTTGTCATTAAAAATCATTTATTGCTTTATTATTTATTCACTTATCTAAAAAATATATATATTGTGGTTAAGGGTATAGTTTATATTGCATCTCACATTATTTCTTTAATATATTTTTTTATTTGTTAAACATGTAATTACATTACAATGGTAAAAAGTAACAATAGAGTGAATGAAATAGAGCAAACTAATAAAACACGACTCAATAAAACCTCAACATAGGCGCTACACTGAGTAGCTGCCTACAAGCATACATTCTCATTATTAGATGGACGCCAACATGGCGGCGTACAGTAGCTTAGTGTACTGCTTTGCGGAGAAGAAGCAGAAACATATGGCATCACATCTGTTCCTCAGCAAATCAAGCTGGCTGGAGCACATTCAAATGAGACAGATGTTTGCAAGAGAGCTGCTTCTGGCACGACGTTCCCCACTTGTTTAGATGTTTCAAGATAAGTGAAGATGATGGGTGACTACAGTGTAGGTTACTGTTACATGTTAAAGGATGCGTTTGTATTCGATGCTCCAATAGAGTGAATCTGATCAAACACAATGCATGTTTCACAAATGAAATATAAGATAATAACATAATGGAAACAAAATTAAACTGTATTTTGGCTTTTCTTCACATCTAAGCTACGAAACATATTTTGGGGGAAATTAGGAGTAAGTCGAGTAGGCCCTAGCTAGGGGGGGGGGACACTCCAGATAGGTGAGAACATGCAAAATCCATAAAGGAAAGTTGGAGCTTAATCCAATTTAGGACAGAAAACTTATTTTTCGTGAGTTGCCAATGTTTACATATCATCTCAACATTATAATATTTTGCACTGTTTTTAAGCCTTTTCATACCAATCTCCATTAACACACACATCTAACTCTAAAATTACTTGTAATTTGCTGATAATGTTTTTGTTTTTTGTTTTTATAGTCTGCTGTTCATACACTTTTTTTTTTATGATATTGGGAGCAGGGAAATAAGATACTGCATTTTGTTTATATTCTGCTATTTTCATTCCAGCTAACAAAGGGGAAGCATTTATCTTTGTCGCTTATTATATCACAGCTCATTGTGTGTGATCACAGCGGTCTGTCTCTGTGGCACATCCCCCCACCGGATGAGACAGAACCAAATAAAAGCTTCATTAACTCACCACAATTAATACATTCATTTCACAAATCAGTAATCAAGGCTAGCGATAAGGCAGTGGCTAATACAATGCGGCACACATCACCTTAGTTGCATTGACTTCAGAATGCATTCATACAATGTGTTGTCTTTTACACCGCTTCTAATTGGGATAATTTGAGTTAACTATCCATCTAACTCGCTTATCTCTCTCTCTCTCATGTCATTTGACACCAAAATAAATAAATAAATAAATAAATATCATCATACAATTTATACAAACCTTGCGAACGGCAAGCTCACGATAAGATGTTAGCACTTAGCATTTCCTTGTTTCTCACCAAAAGTAGTGCCACAACAATGTCCTATTAAAATACTGCCCCTAGCGTTTGGGAGGGAAATATACACACTAAGTGCTGACATATTAGCTTGAGCCCATACGTCTCTGTTGGGAGCTTTGTTATCCATGTAACAGTGCAGGGAGTCAACGGGCCAAATATATAAAAAAATTCCCACTCTCAAGTGGTACACACAAATGTTTGTAAGTTCTGTAAACAATGTTAACGTCATCATGCCAGATGGTCTGTGAGACAAACTGGTGGTCTAAAAAAAAATATTCAATCACTGTATGTGTGAAAAAAATATCTGCCCAATCAATGCTGTTCTCATTTGAGAAGTTTCACCACTAACGGAAAATCGTGCATATGGAAATGCAAGTCAATTTTAAATTAATGTTGAGGGTAAAGAATGTTCAAGCCGCAAGTCAAAACTCTATCTACTTTTCCCAAGGAAGGCCAAACAGGTAGCAAAAAGTAAAACCAGCTTAAAATTAAAGGAGAATGTGAAACATTTGATTGCCGTAGCAAGTTAATTTCTATAGCAGCAATAGAGCATTTGTTAGGACTTTCAAGGAATTGTTATAAGCACAATGTCACTTTTAGTCATGTCTTCATGAAATGTGCTTACAATTCTTTATTAGGCTTGATGGGCCGCACTCGGGGAAAAGTGTTGGTACTTTGTTCTTTTTTTCTTTTTTCTTTTTCCTTTTTCAGATGTGTCACGATAATGAGAAGCGTCATGTTCCATCAAGCAGAAGAGGCCCGGTCCACATTACAGATGCATACATCGCTGCCCTCATTTCAATGTAATAACACCTGTCAGGCCTGATGAGGGCTGCCCATGATGGCTTAGTCTCAGACCCACGTGTGCCCTCTCATATCACACACCTGCATGCACACAATTTTCAAATCAACAAAACACATGTATCGTGCGACACCAAAGACTCAAGAGAAAAATGACCTCCAATCAGCATCTGTGTATATATATTACATGTGAGCTTTGCTGATCTTATTTACATGTGAATCAATTAAGACAATAAATTGCCCCAAGGTGTTAATATGAGTGTGAATGGTTGTTCGTCTCTGCAATTGAATGGCAATGATTTTGAAACGAGTGCACTACGGTGCCTCAGAGAGACCACACTTCGCAAGGCAACCACCAATTACGACCAATTATTATTTGGAGTGAGCGAGCGAGCAGCCCGGCGAGCGAGAGTGGCTAGCGATAACTTGCTGGAGCGGCTAACAAGAGTGTCTAGCGAGAACTAACTGGAGCGGCTAACAAGAGCGGATAGCGAGAGAAGCTAGCAAAAGCTAGCGAGAGCAAAATGGAGGGATCGAGACAAGCGACGGGAACCCGAATCACAGCCAATTACCGAATTATTTGGAAGGTAAGTGGCGGTTGACCCATTGGGTCCGACACGAGCTGCAACTTCCACCAGAGGCTAACTATGTTTGTGAAGTTCTTCTCCTTCAGATATCCATATCAGGAAGATGGTAGCGAAACATGTCGGCCTCCTGTAAGACGTGCGCGACCTATGAAATATAATTAGTGACTACTAGATCTACAATTATATTTTTTCTTTAAATGTACGTTGATGTGATAGAACATGTTACGACGGCGTATTAGGACCACGTTTTAGGTTTTTTTCAGAGGGGGTAATATTGCGTGGAAAAACCTCGCAAATTTGCGAATTTATAAAGTGGCAAATTTGCGAGACAAATAAACCTCAAACTTATGAGAAATACACATACTACTGTACCAACAAACAGTTTTCGGTCGAGTTTTCAAATAAGGAGATAGTAATTGCTTTAGCAGAGATTAACTATATGATGCTTGGGTACGGCCAGCAACAAAGACACTTCGCTTTGCAAAGGTCCACATCTTGAGGATCAAGCATTTAAGTTAATTTGTTCAAATGTGTATTTACTTGTACATTTCTGTTTTCATTCATTTTGGGTTGTTTTTTTTGCACAAGTAGCTAAATTGATGTGTCAAATCTGCTGCTCTCTGTCATTCACCTGCATTTACTTAAATTATGCTAGCTTCTGATTGGTTAGTGTTAGTCAGCTGATAGGGGATCAGGAAGTGTTGTCGCTCTAGCTGCCGTGTATGACGAGAACATTTTAAATTAAGATTCCCTCGTTCCAACATTCGCACCCCCACCCCTGCGCCCAACAACCGCGCGCTCCCGCCGATGTCTCAACTCTCGGAAATGCTTCGGACAACTGAGACAGACACACTACACACTCGCACCCGTCGACAGGAACGCTCAACCGACGGGTACAAAGGCGGAAGCGCAAGAATGGGACGCGGCCCACACGTTGCAAACAGGAAACGGAAACAAAGCTGATGTGTGAAAACCAGAAAGTTGGAAGTCCCGCCTCCTCCGTGGCATATACCCCATAGCTACACTACGTGTATTTGAGGGGGGTTTTCTCACAAATTTGCCACTTTTTTTTAGATTATTTTAAAAAAAATGATTTTTTAGATTTGATTTCATAAAGTGGCAAATTTGTGAGTTATATATATATATATATATATATATATATATATATATATATATATATATATATATATATATATATATACGTGGCCCGGCTTAAAATGAATGAATTATTATTTCACCACTAAATGGCGATAAATAATATACACTGTCCCTTAAACAGTTTTTACTGCTCTTTTACGCACCCAGCTTTAATCAGCAACCCCTTTACATTACTTATATCGCTCATAAATTTGGGAAAAAAATGATGAGGAAGTGTGGTCAAATTAAGTTTATGACATTTCCATCATCCGTTTCTTAGATATTGTCGTGGTGTCAGATAATAGAACAGTGGAAAAAGCTTCCATTGTGTTTAAAATCAGCCACAAATCAAATGTTTCCAAGAATATATCACATTAACTTCATTATTAATAGATTGTATCTCGCTGCATGCCGCTGAGCAGTAAAGAAAGGAATGAAGTGAGCATGTTCGCTAATGGACTTCATACTGAGGCCCGCAGATTCCCAACAGTCAGTCACTGCTTGCCGCTGTTACCGGCTTTTAACGTTTAACCAGCAAGTGCGTGTAAAGAGCCTTCATCGCGCACCAGAAACCAAAGCGATAGACGTTCTTAATAGACGTAGGCACACACACTTACACACAGCGCTGCAGCAGTCCAACAAGGCATTACCATAAATTCATTAGAGTGGTTGGGCAGCATTTATAAACATGTAGAGATGTTGTTTACAATGTGTGACTGGATGGATTACACAAGTACACAGACTAGTGAGGGGAACGCTCCCATATATACACACTGTTTACACTGGCGGAGGCGGAGGGAGAGTGGCTTTGGAGCACATCGCTGCACAAAAGTCCCTGAGTGGCATGTTTTACACAGCGAAATAAACATTCAATAAAATAAACACCACTCCACTGTGTCGGGCCGCCTTGCGCACACACAAACACTGTTGTGTGTGTGTGCACGTGCGCTGGCAGGTGGCGACGCTTCAACGCATTCTCATGATATTCCATTAATGGCATTTTGATGAGACTTTCTGACATCAACCATGGCTGTGTATTCTTGGTTGGGTTTAGGTCCTGAAAAATAAACATGCATGGTTAGGTTCAGGGGGGAAAAATGGACGCTGAGGCTTGGTTGCCGAGGTTACAATAATAACAGGAGCTAAAAACAAAAATCGAGCTGCTGTTCTGGCCTGTTGTGTTAAAACATGCAACAAAAAAAGCAGGTTTGCGTGGTTGAGCACAGTACACAAACAGTGGTCATGTGACTTGATCTCATTGTGGTCAGTAACTTTTAGACGGGGAATACATAAACAGGCTCCACATTTAACTAACAGCGGAAGTGAGCACACCCCTGTTAAAATAACAGATTATGTTTGAAATAAAAATGACATAAAAATCATAACTTTTTTTAGAAAGTGTGTTTGACCACGCATCCATTTTCTATAGCTCAAACCCTCATTAGGGTTCTCAGCTGACTTTGGGTGCAATGGTGCACACAGGCCTGGTTACCAGCCAATCACAGGGCACATACAGACAAACAACCATTCACACTCATATTCACATCGCATCACAGTTTGCACCTCATTAAAACACATTGAATACTTAAACTGAGAATCACAGATATTTTTATTTTTCTGATAATTGAACCTCCAAGAGGGTCTCAAAATGTTTCGCTAAGCTGGACGCGCTCACATCATTTCCGTGCGAGTTTTAGCGAGTAGTGGCTGCTGTTTATGCCGCACCAGCTAGCTAGGAACGAGCTTCGGCTAGCTGCTAATGCAGCTCAACATGTTGCTGGGTTACTATTAAGTCAGTTATCATCACCTCCATGGCGGCCAATAAGCTACCTTTCTGACAAGTATTGTATAGACATGCGTACGAGAAACGATAGGAAAGCTATGCTAATTGCTAAGCTAACTTTAGATTGATATGTATCTTTCAACACTGGAATTAATTGCTTGGATGGTCAAGTACAGTTTTCATAGAAGTCTGGCCTGAATTGCGTTAAAGCAGAGAGTATCCATAATTGGAGGGGGGAAAAAAGGGTATTTAGCCTAATAAGTGTCTGGAGGAAAAAAAATACAATATAATGCTTAACAGGACCAGAACTGGGAATGAATTGAATTCCATAATTACAGCGTACGTGTAAGTAGGGAAGCGTGGCCTATAAGCTTAAAAGTATATTGATTTTGACTTTTGAGGTCTGCACAATAAATGTTCTCAAAATTACATTAACATGGATTTTCTTTTGTTTTTGTCATTATGATTGTTAAAGCATTGCATCATACAACCCATTCAGCAATACGCATAGAAATGAGTTCAAACAGAAATTTATATTTGCTTGAAATTGCCTCACTCAAAGTATTTCGGGACCAAAAGAAATGAATTACTGATTAAAAGAAAGCCAAATTTAAAAAAGTTGTGATATTATCGTATTTTCAATGTTTAAAATAAAATCTCTGCTTTGGGTTGTTGTGATGCAAAAAAATTAAAAAGTTTCTCCTCAAATAAAGTCATTGATTGGCAAAAGAAAAAAGTTATTTCGAGTCCTTTGACATAACCTTTCATTTCCCCCAGGAGGATATGCTTCCTTCTCAGAGGAGATGGGCCTTAAATACAGCCATTTGATTAGAATTACTGGTGGTAGTGGCCTTGACATTAAGCATATGAGGCTAAAGAGAGGATGTACACAAAAGGTGACAGGGGTGTTGATACAATAGAAAGACAAAGAGATTTGGAGGAGAGAGGATGAATTTATTGCTCCTTGGAGAAGTGTATCTCGACATGATGGGAGGAGGAGGAGAAAGAGGGGTGTAGGCAATCAGACAGGTTGGACGAGGAGAGCACACACAGGCGCGTCCTGTTTAATGTCTCGCTGACATTTCTGCTCTCCGTCGCCTTCCCCGCCGTCCTGCTCCCGATGAAGACGAATGATCCGAGGGGGAGAAGGCGGAGTGGAGGGCGTGCGGAGGGTGGAGTCGCACCTCTGCCTTGCGCTTCACTCAAGGTCACAAGTCTCAGACAAGGTCACGGGTCAAGGTTCACAGCGAGGCCGACCAATCAGGAGGTGAGCCTATTTGGCCGGGACCAGCCTTCAGAACTCTGTGTGACATTTTCTAATGTGTTGTATTGAGTGTTCACACATCTGTCATCCTGCATACATTCGGCTATGTTAAAGATGCTTTTGAAAACTTCAGGAATGCTCTTAAGGGCAGTTTAGAGGCTACCTTGTAGTTCTCTGCGGCAGTCCTTGAGTAAAATTCCTTCTCGATTATGTCACTCCATTAACTCATGCAACCAGGCTTCCTACATCTCTGTGTGTGTATGCAGAAGCTCACATTCACTGTCACTGCTCTGTGTCTGTTGCTGATTTCATTGCACTAAACGAAAGCATCTGCATGTTCATGTGGAATCTCACATTCACACACACACACACAGTGTCGACTCCTCCCGCCCCATCAATTGACCTCTAAATGCCGGTGTCCATATCAGAAGGTGAAGGATGTTAGCTTCCAGCTTCCTCAATGGCCCACATATTCATCCTGCATATGAACTCAGGCCGCTACTTAGGCCTGTAGAATGCTGATATTAAACGGGTGTTCTCTGCCATCAAGATATGTTTTGTCGAAAAGCAACTGAATTAAAACTACAAAGGAAATTTTAACTAATATATATATATATATATATATATTTTTTTTTTTTTTTTACGGTTAAGAGCCAATGATTTGTTGTTGGTATTTCATTATTTTTCAACAGACATGGACCAAAGGCTAACACAAGATCTGACGTAGCTATCTAGTGGAAGAGTGGTCGTCTCGCAACCTAGACGTTGAGGTTTCGATCCCATGCCATTGTGACCACGTCGAAGTATCCTTGAGCAGATTACTCAACCCCCAGTTGCTCCCGATGCTGCATCATCAGTAGGTGAATGAGTTTTGCGCTTTGCGGGCCTGGTAAGGTGGAAAAGCGCTATAAGTACCATTTACCATTTGTAGTAAGTTAGAGCTTGTGTGCGTATTTGTAAGATGATTTTATTTGAACATCACTTGTGATTTTGGGGTTGATGGTACCGTCACATATAAAACTTCAAACCCTTCTATTCATACCATACCATAGCACGTTTAAAAGGCAACAGGGGTTGACACCAAAATGCAGTACAAAATAAATAAATAAATGAAAACACAATATTGATACATTAGAATATTATCTAATGTAATAATGTTACTTTTGTATTTATTTATTTACTTAATTTAATTATTAATTAAATAACTTAATTAGTTATTATTAAGTCACTTAATAAGCTTTGTTTAAAAAAAAGATATATATTATTACATTAAAAACAAAGCTTATTAAGTGACAAAAAGTGGTAGTCAGTCCTGAGTTTTAAAAGCCAAAGAGTAAAAATGAGTTTTAAGTTCAGATGTGACCCAAAAACCTGCAGAGAGGGAGCTTCTCTAACAGGCAGAGGGACAGCTAGGAGAGGCTCATCATTTCAACAGGTCAGAAAGGTGGGTTGGCGCAAGTCCATTTAGGCACTTAAAAGCAAACAAGATTTCAAAATCTGATTCAGATGATTTGATTGATTCCTAAAAAAGAGCAATGCCCAACAATAATAAGGAAGAGGGAGAGGAAAAACAAGGCTCAAAGTGCTGCCCCTTTAAAGGAGGGCACAGTATGAACCTGGAAAAAAACACAGCCCATTTAGTTATATATTAACACTCTATTACAAATAAGTCATGTTGTCAATGTTAGCCCATCTTGTATACAATGCTAATTTTAGCTCTGTATTGCTAGCCATAATCGCATGCCATTATACATGGTCGTGTTTGAGAATTGAGCTCAGTATGAAATGTATATACACCACATCTCAACTAAGTCAACTGGGATGGACGAGGGTATGGCAAATGCGGGAATGTGTTGCATTTTTGACACAGGCATTACTGTATTTATGAAGGTGTACAATTTAATGTTGATCCAGATGTTCAGCCTTGACAGGTCTGCATTCTACCGAGCGTTATCCGAGCTGGTCCCGTTTCCCCGATCTCACTGAGTCACCAATTGTCCAGAAGCCGCCGTGAGCGACAGAGACAACAGGCAGCACAGAGCATGAGAACACTTGACTAACCCGACCGATACCAAGACAAATAGAGGGGTGATTGCTTCCCCGTGGCCCATCTGGCTTCCCTTAAGGCGAGCGGAGGGGAGAAACGGGGGTGGGCGTAGAATGTGTGCGCACATTTTAAAGGCTGCCACTTTACGTGGGGTAGTTCAAACACATCGCTGACTCGCCGACCAATTACAGCCAATCGCAGCTGTCGGCCCGACTGCTTTCGCCCGTCAATAAAAAACATTTTGTTTGGGCCCGCGCAGGCCTCACTTGGACGGCCGCCCAGCGGCGCAGTGGAATAAAGATCAGCGTGACTCAAGAGAGGAAACCGAGGGGTGAGTTTAGTTACTGAGGAGGCAAAGGGAAGGGGGTGGGGGGGGCTTAGTCTGACCTGTGAGTATGACTGGGTGTGCAGACACAGGTAAGGATGTTTTCCATAGTGTGGGTGTATTGCTTTCCTATATAGCATGGCAGTTATTTTAAGTGTTTGGACGAGGTCCCGGGTGAAACCTTGAGGCCGCCACCTCGGAGCTCAAACCCAAGCACTCGGGACCGCAGATTTATTTCAGCTCCAGTGGAACAGACAGGAAGTCCACCGTTTCACATTTGGGGGGCAAGCTTGGGTCAAATCAGGGCCCTGCTCCATGACTGGCCACAACAACGCCACCTGCTGGATCACTGGTGAACACCAAACACATAAAACGTCAAATGTATTGGAATAAAACACAAAATACTTTATAATTCATATTTCATGCTTCTCACATCCTGTGCCTCTGCTCTCCATCTTCTCTTTCTTTTATGTCTTAATAGTAAACAGAGATTCTGCGGGCAGGGAGCAGTCCAAACAATGGGGAAATAATAACTTAGTTGTCACCACAGATACACACTTTTACTACTGCCAAAGTACAATGACGCATCTGGCTTCTGTTAAGTGTGGCCCAGCATTACGATTATGTTTGCAGTAAATCACCAGAAAATGAATGCAAGTCAGTTTAGATCCACACGCCCAAATGGACGCGCTCTTAAATGCGACAGGCTTTAAGATTACATATGGAAATGAATGGACTCAGCAAAGGGTTAAGATTTCAGTGTGAGTCTGTTGTTGTTGTGAATGCGCATGAGTGTGTATGGGTTGAGGAATGCCCCTCCCAGTTAGAAAGCAGGGGGCCCAGGCCGGGGGCTTCACAGAGGGGCTGTGTGTATGTGTGTGTGTGTGTGAGGGAGGGAGAGAGAGCTTAGCAAGGGGCCCACAGTGTTTTGTTCTGTTCCACATCAATGGGACATCAAGCCGGGTTTGGGCCTGACAGCACCCGGATTAGAGTGTTTTCTACCAGACTCTCTCGACCCCTCCCCCTGCATGCGCGCACACACACATGCATGCACATTGACAAACATGCAAACACACACACACACACAAATGGGCTGGAGCACAATTTTAAAATGAGTACTAAATCGTATTATGCAGGTGGCTACAAGCAGAGGGGCAGCCCTTCTAAATAATGGCGCGTGTGTGTTACTTAATAAAGAAATGTATGATTATCATCTTACGTCTGAACTTTCCGTTACCAAAAAGTTGCTTAATCATTGTCATGTACATGTATAATAATTAAACAATGGTAGGCTGCATTAATGTTAGATGGAGAAAATAGCCACTGCTCAAGAAAGACATGACTTAAAGAAAGAAAGAAATATACTAAATTTTCATGATGTATGGCTGTCGAAATACACTGACCAGTCACATCATGATGTATGACAGTCATCCAATACCATCGCTCTATTTCTAATAAGTGAATGGCTATTAAGCAGTTCCGATTTTTGATGATTATACTTTTCGAATTTTAAATGTACAGTAATGTGATTTTTTTGGCTTTGCTAAACTTTCAATGGTGTGAATGCTAATCTTTTTTTTTTCCAAGTTGCAACATTAAATCATCATTAAAACATCTCATTTGCAATGAGTGGTCAACCTCTGTGGGGGTGTTTTGTAGTATAGAAAATATTGATTCTGAACAGAAACTCAAGGTTTTCTAATAAAACTGCTTTTTTTTATGTCGAGGACAGTAAACTATGAAGTGATGTAGGCCAGTCTTTCGCATTGAACATTAATTCACAAAAAAATCACATAAAGAGAATATACTGTATATTTATGTACCTTTTCTCAACAATTGAAAGAGCATCACGTCGTTCTTCTTTTGTTACTACATCATTTGCGGACCAAAATAATTTTTGTAGTAAAATTGACTTTATATTTATTTACATGTAAATATGTAGTAAGTACTAGTTTTGTCACATTGAATAAATTTCCGCTGCGCATGTGATGTGATGTGATGACCTCTCATATAGGCTGCTCTTGGACTGCATCACACTGAGAACTACGACTCATGTTTTAACCTTCTCATGTTCTTCAACATATTAAGCTAAGTGTGATGCAGTGCACTTGCTTACTGATTGCTCATAATCTATGTAAGAAGAAATGTCGCACCAATGACACAACTCTGCTCAGCTCATGTAATGGATATCATTCCGTTTTGTAGGTGTGCCTTGTAATGTCGTGTAAAGGATAATGCAGGATATATATATATAAAAAAAAATAAATAAATAAATAAAGATATATATAATAATGACTGTGCTTAAGAATGTAGAAAAATGAGAGAAAATTATTTTTAGGCCAAGCTACCAAAAAAATGGCATTAAATGTATCAATATAAATTATTTTATATTAGAATTGGAAAAAAAAAAGAAGCTTTTTAGTAAACAGCGACTAAAATCATTAGCAGAACATTAAAGCGCTATTGTGCAAATTGAGTATAGAGGCTTTTTTGATACACGGTGTTTGCATTTGTACTAACTATAGGGGTTTTAAGTTGGGGTGAATGGAGGGGGCGGGGGGGTGAGACAAATCCATTTGAACTCCCTCGTGTGTATGCATGCAACAGTTCATAACTTGACTGGACCTTCAGCTGACAACAAAAACGTTTGATGCCGACTACTGTTGGCCTATGAAGTTCCCGTTGAAGCAACCCCCTCCTTCCTCATCCGTCGGTTCGGGCTTTGGGGAACGCATCCATGTCGGCTCCCTCTGGTTCCCCCATGACTTAATTAGAGCTCTCTGATTCTCCACATTAGTTTACTGTATAGGAACAACTTTTATCCCTTGCTGTAATCAGCTTGCCCACAAGAACAGAACACAATAAAAAAAAGGGAAAAAAAGAAGCTTGTTTGAAGTTTTCTTTTGTGTGATCTTGAGCACTTGAGCAACAAAAGCCCAGTGCAGCTGGTCTCACAGTGGAGTGCTGCATGGTCGAGTAGGCACGGAACCTGCAACCAAACAACACCTGCACGGTTCGGTTTCCACGACACTCTTACTTCCTCGCATTTCATTGAAAGTGGGCACATTCCACAGGAAAATCATTTGGATGCATTATTTAAAACATGTCTCCCTGATGAAGTGTGTCCCTAAAGGGAATAAATCCAGCCGTTTATTACCATTTGCCCTCCTCACCCATTGTAAAAAGATTTTTGTGATGAATTCTTGAGGTGTCATTAATATGCATAATCAGGCAATGGCAGACATTAGCCCTTTTAGGTCTATTATCAGGAGATGGCCATGACAGACTGCCTAGTTTTTATGAACCTCCTTGTGTTTCTTGGATGAAATATTCTCTTCTTTACGATGGTCAAGGTGACCTCCAATTTGAAGGCCATCTATACGATCTGCTTATAAGGAAGGAATTCGTAACTACACGTTTAATATCAATAATGACAAACAAGTAGTTTAATAGTAACAATAAACTTTACATGGTCTTTAGATAAACAATGTGTTTTTCATGTTTTTGTAAAATATTAAAATATTAAAATAAAATACACCTTTATTGAATGGTTTTAATACAATAATTAAATATACAATACTTATTAAATCATGTTATGATGTTGTGTTTGTGTTATTTACGGTTATTAAGATCTATATTTGCTTCTTTCTTTTTTTTACACACAGGTTTTGTAATCTGGATGTCCCTCCACTCCTGCAAGGCCTCTGGTTGTTTATATTCATGGTACAACTACGCCATCTAGCGACACAATATTTTGTCGACACAGATTTGATAGACAGAACCGTGTCCTGGTCATTCCTATTGGTGCCTTTTCCGATCCCATGAAAAGTAAATAAAATGCTTTTTATGCAAACATTATATAATAGATTTAAATATTTAAATGTTGATACCACGCAACGGTATTAGTGGTCACATTTAAAGTCTCGCTAAATGTAAACATGTAGCCTATCGATAAAATGCATTTCTTTATATAACTTGTGCGTCCCCAATTTTGCATTCCACCCTGTCTATAGGAAAAAGTATTTTGTAGGGAACTAAAACGAGCAAAATGAACAAAATTTAAGAATCATAACCTAAACTGTATGTCCTACTCGTGAATCACATGCCATTAGGTATAATTATGACAAAAGTAAAAAAAATAATAATAAAAATAAATCCCACCGTTTGCCCGGGAGTTCTATTACATAAAGTAAACACTTAGAATTATTAATTTTTATGTGCTCTAATACAAGTTCCTAAAACTTAAACATTTCATAAAGTTTAACTGATGTTAAACACTAAAGTCACTAACAGCCAATAACAACCCACTCAATATATAAAATATACAATGAAGAAAAAAAAATACATTACAAAAAAATAAAAATAATACAATATACTGACTTGAAGCTGAGGTTTGTTTTGCTGTGTTCTGAATTATGGCCAAAAACACAAACAAACATTGTTAAACTCAACAGTAAAAGCAGTTTTGCCACTATGAGCTGCTGCCTTCTAATGTCAAGTCGTCGTGCAATAATGTCACAAAATACAAGCGTACTATGGACTGTGAGATACAGGGAATTATGGTTGACAATCGCATAATCAAGAAAACCATCTAAATGTATCTTCAATTATGGTCCAAAATGTTTTGTATACCTGGAAAATTGGAAGTTCCAAGAAACAAAAAATAAATAAAGTTGAAGTTCCAATGCCGCATGCAATTTCATGTTTTATCCACAAGAGGGTAGTAGAGCTTTTAGCAAAAACATTATCAGACCACTTGATAAGAGTACCTTAAACATCTACGCCACTCAATAACTTATTTTTGGGTTGCAGAGGGTTTCGGGCACGGGTGTCAAACTGAAAAGACCTCGGGACATATTCTGCCCGCCACCTATTTATTATTAGTGCACAATTATTTTGACTTATACCCCCCCCCCCCCCCCACACACACGTCTGCTGTTATATCTTGAAGATGGGTTTAAATTTGTTGTTGTAAAGTTGTTGATGCACCATATCAAACAACCCCAAAAGGAGGGGATTTGGGGGGGTATACTTGTCAATTTTCTCATGATTTCAAGTGAGGCTAAGTGTGTGATGTGATGCATAATGAGTGAATGGGTAAATACACATGACATTATCAGAAGTAATTTTATTGTATAAAATTTTAATAATTTAACAAGCATACAAAACAATGATCAGTTTTCCAAACTACCGATGCAGTTTCTGTGCAATTCCAAAATATACATTTTCAGCAGGGCAAGTAATTAAAATTATTCACCTCCTACACATTTAAATAGTTTTTCTTTTTAGATTATCATGTGACTTTTTTTTTCCAAGCCAGAGGAAGCTCTAAATGATATTTTCTTGCGGCACACACACACCGTAAAAAAAATATATATAAAAAAACATCACAAACGCAATATAAATTATATTAAATGCACATTACAAGCCAATGCATTTGTAAATAAAGATTGTAAACAAAACGGAAACATGTGGTTGTAAGTGTTGTGTCCTGAGGACTTAATAAATAACAGTTCTAGTGGTTCACTACAATGACAGTATTTGTTACAGAGGTAGTCGGTCACAAGTTGCATGCGCGCAAAACCGACAAAGACAACTGCAAAACAACAATCGTGTCTGATTCAATACATACAGAAGACACAAAGGATGCCAACTTCAGCATCTTAACGTGGCCTCAAGGAGGACATCGTCATAACCGGACGGGGAAAAAAAGAAAGATAAAAAAAATCGATCCACTGAGGCCCAATATACAATTATTAAAACAGATTATGGCCAATACAATACTGAAATCTCAAATGGCAAAAACTACAATGATCATACGATTCAGAAATGGAACAAATCTCAGGGAAAAAATGGATGAGCTTAGCTGCTACATCACTTGTCAATGGTACAGTGTTTTATTGTTTCAACACATTTACATTTCTTTGGTGGTAAATTCTTTATACACGCATTATGCTAAAAGTTTGATGCACCAGGCACACGTGTGATGCAACTTTGTCATTAGTGGTTAAGAGTGTTTTACTGGTTTAATATATCAATACTAGAGCGTCACCTATTTACACATTAAGCGTGTCATATATAAGTCAAAGATTATGAATGTGACAGTTTTGTTACAGTTAAGTTAATCTGTTTTGTTTTTTTTACACACTTGCATAACAAGTTAAAAGTTAAAACGTTACTTGCTTATACATTTTTAAGATAGTGAGTTTGTCACTGGCATTAATTAATTATTTTCCCCAATATTTCCTATAAGAAATCCTTGCATCACACCATTGGAATCCACTGTATTATGATGGAAACCCATAAGTCAATATTTCAATTTTTAGAAATGGTCCACCCTTGAGGTGCTCCTGTTATGTGGCGACATACAAAACAAAAGATAACAATCGACAGGTATTTTTCAAATGTGCTCAATAAATAGTTCAGGCAGTGTCACAGCATCACACATCCAGTAATAAATGGTTCATATAAGTTTGCTCATATCAATGAATGAATCACATACTCTTCAATACCACTTTGTGTAACCCACGCATCGCTTGCCCTTTAAATCCACTGTGCTATTTTTCCCCATTCAAAGAAACACACGGATTCAGTCGCAGTTTCACACTCCACTGTTAAGTCGATTCTCATTATACTCGACGTACTGGAATCATGTCCGAAAGCCAAGCGTAATGTAAGGTAAGATTTAACAACTGGTTAAAATCATCTTTAAGTTTTAATGAGTGGCTCTTCTTGCTCGTTACTGCCACCCATAGGATGCAAGTGGAACGGTACTCATTACAGGTGAATCATTAGTACAGATGAAAACGTTGCAAAGGTGGAATGCTTGCTTTACATAGAGACAAGCACAACCACCGTGTGCTGTTTTTCTGGGGAGTCAACCTTTGGCGTGTACCATCCTTCAGGCCTGACTAATCCCCTGCGTGTCAGAGCAGGTGTTCAACCAGCTGTCCAAGGCCTAACACCTGCTGCGACATCACTGATCAGGGCGTGGCTTCAGGTGTACCTTGGCCTCATTTGAGCCTAAACAAAGCAGCACCTTTAAGTCCTACGTGATTTGGAGTTAAATTACACTTTAAGGTCTCCTTTTTTTCTCCCACCCGTCCTGTTCCACCTCTCCGGTCATCCATGTCCATCTTTACCTGATGCATTCCTCCTCTGACGGGCTTTCTGGTTCCTCGTTTTCACTGTCATCCAGTTCGGGCAGATCGCCCCACAGGAGCAGATTGAGACCTGCAAACAAGGAGGAGTTGTCAAGTTTTCAAACCACTGTTTCTAAGGGGTGGGAACTTTGGATACACAGGAGGTGGCAAAAGTGCTTACACTTTGTGCTTAAGTACAGCTACTTGTGTAAAAATAATGATAAATACTTTGTGTGTAAAATGTATTCACTGCCATTGACGGTTATAAACGTCCAAAAAATCATTTTAACTATTTCTATTAGTTTAACTTTTTTCTACTTTTGTTAACAAGGAGTATGAAAACCTAGATTTTTTTTATTGTACATTTGGAACAGATATAACATTTGTGATTAACTCATTCAATGCCATAATTTTGATTTTATTTATTTTTAATCATTAAAAATTAGGGGCAAGAGGCGATAATTTTTTTTTAATTGTAATTAATCGCATGATTTCACTAGTTAACTCACGATTAATATTTTTTTATATCGGTTCTAAATGTACAATAAAAATAATCTATGTTTTCATACTCTTGTTAACAAAAGTGGGGAAAAAATGTTAAACTAATAGAAATAGTTTAAATGATTTTTTGACGTTTATAGCCGTCAATGGCAGTGAATGGCAGAGTTAACTTGCATAGTGCTCATACTGACAAACAAAAAAAATTCACTGGACACAGTTTTGCTGCAAGATAAGTTCTGACAGGATAATAAGCACTTAACTGACAACAGGTCCTGCACATTTTAACAGCAAAAAACAAATTAAAAAAATACACTTCTATTTACATCTTGATTTTTGTCTTGCTGTGTAAAATTGCTTATAATCTTTTCAGTTGAGCTATTTTGACGAAAGCTTGTACATGTTAGTAAGATACCTGCAAAGTTTTAAATGGTGAAAAAAAAAAGCCTGTGTCCTTTAATACAATTAGTATGTCCCTACTTTTCAGTATTGAGGTTCTCTTCCAACCATACTTGCTTAAACAGACCTGTAGCATCCAATCTGTTGACAGTAGAAACAGCATCACTGTTGAACATCCAGAAGTGTCCGTTATTACAGGAGAGCAGGCAAGGTTTACAGGGGGCCACAACATGATAGCCAACTACATTACCACTGTGCAGGAAAATAAAGCAGAAACATGAGTCAGCACTTCGCAATGAAAACAACTGAAAAGCACTAACTCCACTATCGGCTGTGAAACAGATGTTTGTTTTCAACCTGCATGGAACAACAACAAAGGAACTGCACACAAAAGAAACACAACATACTTAGGCTACTCTGTAATGTTTAAACAAAAACTTTCACAATACAAGCAGATCCACTGTCAAGATTTAATTATGCGTATGGAGCGGTTATATGTTTCTTATTTTGAACAAAACATTAGAAACACCTCTCAGCGTGATGCAATGTCTGCAAAATGCTTTCTGTGTTGTTTACTGCTATTAAAATAATTTCAATAATAGCTGTATGAACTACAAAGAAAGAAAATTGCTTATACATACCACTTGATACATGCAATATCTCTCAATTTGCACTTGCAGCTTTCAGTCGAGTAGCAGCTGGCCACAAAGTCAACAGTTCTGTGTCGGGTAAACAAAACATGGTTGCGAGGTCGGGCACCCAGAAAAGACTTCAGACAAAAATGTATCGATCACTCTCGTTGCTGCAGTGGGCATCAGTTAGAATTAGCTATTGTCAGGGAAACAATGGAGTATATGTAAACAAAAGCTGGCAGTAGAGCTAACTTCATTAGCACTTACCTATTTGGAGGTATATCAGTCGAAAACAGCTGAACCTCGGTGTCTGCAAGAAGCACTACTTTCATGCCTCTCGTACAGAGCACGCAGTCACAAAAGATGCAGTTAACCTGGGCGACACACTTGTTTTTGAAATTAGCATTGGCCGTCGACATGGTCGTCCTGCTTTGATGTTGGGAGCTCTGCTCTGCCGTTAGCGTTTCACGCCGCCTTGATGTTGCAGCTGGGGAGAAAAAAAAACAGTGACGTTGTTCGATTTCTCTACGATTACGGATGACGGGAGTGACTTTAAAATTTCCTTTACAAGCGACGGTAAGCCTACCTCGTCGAGCAGCTGTAGCTAACGTTAGCTTTCCTGATTCAGTACACACTCAGGGGGAATCAGATTTTAACGTCACACGAACAAGCCGGTTGGCTCAATTTTGAAAATACACCCAGAAGCGGCGAATAACACAATTGTTTACACGAGCAGTTCCGCGTCCACGCAGCTGTAGTTAAAAGCTAACCGAGTAACTGTCATTTTTGTTTACAACTTCCTGCTATTTAAAACCACTTCCTGAAACAATCTTTGAAAAGAACCCAGGCTTGGCTCTGATTGGACGTGCGCCACAGTGAATCACATGATTGGTCAGACTAATCGTCATGCTCAAATTTAATTGGATATACGTTCCACTTGGTCGGGACTATTTTCAGTTGCCGCTTATGCTGATTGGTTACGTCCCACGTCATTTAGACTGTTATAGCCAACCACATTGTGAAATCCTTCGCTCGTGTTCTAAAAAATTAGGCGGGGCTGGCTTCGTGTCAATAAGAAAAGTTTTTCACTGACCGGAAATTTAAAACGATTTGTGATTTGTATTTTATTGACTCTTTGGGCATTACTGTTATCAGCGATATAGCTATCGGAGTTCCAACTCTGTGGCAAGATAAAGCAAATGTGTATTTTGTAGCTTGGTAACGTTGATGACTACTTCCGGTACATGCGAGCAACTGTTTGGATTTTTGTTTGAATGCAACAAATTGAAAAACATTGCCGTATCGTACCGGTTTTAAAGTAATTTTACATTAGATGTCTACATTTGATACGATACGAATACGGGTGACTGACAGTCATTGAATAAGAAATTTGTTGCTGTTTTGACTTAGCAGCACAACCATGTTTCTTCTTAAATACACTTAACCATCACAAATTGTAAGATTAGTATTAGATAAGTATACCTTTGCCTTTTGCCTCAAAGAGCGTCGTACACGCGTGCATCCTTATGTCCTGCGCAGTAGGGTGGAGGAACAGCCAGCCCCTCCACCGGTTCCTCCTCTCTCTCTCTCACTTCTTCATTGGGGGGTGAGCAGATCACTTCAGGCGGGACCTAAGAAGCTAGCGGACGTTTCTGAAGCGCATACTAACAAGTTACCGTCCATTTTATAGGGGGATGAATCCCCCTTTGGACTTTAAACGCTTTGCACCACAGCCGGTGGCTCAGGGGAGGCGCGCGTGAAAATTGTGTAGCAGCAGAAGCAGCGCCAAACTCACAATGCACCCTGAGTGAGCACACGCAGGGAGACAATACGGACCCGCGGGCTCACCAAGCGAAGAGCCACATTTTCTCTTCTGGATCCCCCCCACCTCACTCCCCCTTAACCTAACCGCAACGTGGATATTTCCCAGTCCTTTATTTTTATTGTTCAACTCAGAACAATTTGACTTCACAGCGTGGACAAGTGGTTTGATCTCCAAACTCCAGCCATGATGTCTCCGGCCAAATTCCGAAAGGACAAGGAGATCGTGGCCGAATATGAAACTCAAGTTAAAGGTAAAACTTTTCTTTTTTTTTAAGCTTCTCGGAAATCTCAAGCGATGATGCAACGGCGGTTTACATGAGCAATTTGGGAATTTGCTGGTCGCGTGTTTTGGTCGCTTCATCTGCTGTTTGTTGGTTCACTGCCTTCTCATCATATTCTCTCACTATTTATATAGAATCGTCGTAGCAACCACGATCCAGCGTGTGCTCATGTGGTCGCTCGCCTCCTAAAATGAGCGCAAATTACCAACAAAAACGGAAAGGGGTGGGGGAAAGACCATGCTTCAGTGTTGTTGACCACCAGCAGATTGTTTGAGGTGTGAAAGCTCACGCGTTATACTGTGTGTCAGCTATGTACGACAAGCAGAAGGCTTGCTGTTTCGACATGGAACAAGGCAGGGCGTTTTCTCTCCCTTCACCGTCTCCGCATGTCTGTGCTGCAGGCAGTTCTGCATACCGCTCGAGCATGTGTGCCGAAACACACACATTGCAACTAAACGGCGATTGTTCTTGAACGTCCACTATTTTTTATTTTTTCATTTTTTCATTTTATAAATACATGCGGTGCACTGAAGTGAGTTAAGGGCCGATTGGTTGTGTGTGTGGATGCTTCTGTCGTCAGGCAGGCGCACTAGTGGTTGCTGCACTCCCTGGCCACTTTATTAGGTACACCTGCACCACCATCTGTTGATGTCCCATACAAGAGTATTGACAATTTGGGGGCCTTATTTAACGATGTATGAACTTTTTTTAAATTTATTTTTTATTACAATTAGTGTAGTGCCCTTCAAGCCTAGATGGAATTGAATAATCATGCCTTTGTGATGTCATAGCGTGTAGATTCTCTGAGGCCTTTTCCTAGTATCATGGGTCATTTCTGGTTAAATTTTGGTATTATTATTTTTCTTTAATAGTTGGTAGCACAGGTTCAAATCTTGGCTCAGGCCCTGCTGTGCGCATTTTGTATGTTCTCCCTGTTGTGTGGGTTACATGTTTCTTCGGGTTATTTAAGACTAACGTGTCCTTAGTAGTCAGTATGATTGATTGTTTGCCGAAATGTGACTTGCAAAAGTTAGGACTAGGCTCTAGTTATTCATGATTGTAAGGACGAAGAACGCCGGAATAGAAAATGAATAGCTGCTGTGCGGTATTATTTGTTTTTAGAATTTTATGCCGGGCCAGATCAAATACTATTGCGGTCTGTAGGTCTATATGGCCCACAGGCTATAGGTTACGCATGCCTAGATGGTGCACAAACTAGAACGACAATGATAAACCAATTTTCAATACACTCTTGGAGTGAGAGCTCATAGGTTTTATAGTCTTGGTTTGGAATGGTAAACCTGATTTATTTCTGTCTATTACAGGGTGTGAGGAAATGTTAGTACTGTAGTTGCTGAGCAATGCAAATATTGTGACATCCTATTAGTGCAAGCCGCCAATTAACTCAACAATTGAGAATGAAACGGACAGGAGTTCACATTAGGCAACAGAAAACACAATTGGCATGGAATCCATAATCTACAGTATTTTTCAAAGGAGTAAATATTCATCCAAGCTGCCATGTGTAGTGGTCGAAACAAATCCACGTGCATCTATTTTGTATTTTTTTGGCTACCAATCATGTTTGTGCAAGCTGAAAAGCAACTGAATTGTTTTGTGCTACATTGGGTTTGATGCATTCTGTTGTTGTTGTTTTTTTAGTTTACAGAGGCCCATCAATTTAGTCTTAGTAAAGACTAAAGAGTATTCTTTGGGTAACATTGACATCGGGTCATCGCTTAAGCCTATCCACTTGTCGAGCATGTGTGGCATAAAAGTAGTCGGCATCACTTGCATCTACTCCTTTTGTAGTTTGATCATGTGATGCCAGTACAGCAATGCTATTTGTCCTCACATTTATTGCACATTTTAGGTAATTATAAGTTCAAAGGCTGCATTCTTTCTGGCTCTTTTTAGGTACTGTACCACAGTGGTTGGAGGTAAGACCAGGCTCAGTTCTTTTGGTGACCGTAAAACTTATGGCCGTAGAAATGCAACGACTGAACTATCTGTATTCGTGGCGGGCTGAAATATGCCAGGAAAGCGGATGAGAGGCTTTTGGAAGAAAGGATATTGGCTCCTGCTGCAATTGGCCTAGATCAGTAGATAAGATGGGTCACCACCTTTTCTGTCACATGGTCTTCTCATGTTCCCGGTCAGACCAAGTTGCCTGGTTCTTCCCAGTCCTCCAAAATTCACCTCTTGCCCCTCTTGTCGTATTTGCGTATTACTTTAAATTGGTGTGCGAGCAAACCCAACATGAGGCCATCGGAAGCATCTTTCCCACCAGATAGTGTCACCCACAGGAACTCATCCCTGCTACTAGTCACATACATTATCTGTTAACAATTTGGAGTGTCACCTATAGGGCTGTGCACAAATTGATTGGAGATTCAAGCGGGCATAGAAAAGCGAGTATGGAATCCACATTTTTGCACTCAGATCCGAATGAAATCTTGAACTACTGTTGTGTGTACTATCCCTTTAATTGAGGGCTCAATATGTTTGACGTTGCTCTGTGAGGAGTGCGGTTTCATCAAACTGTTAAGAAGTAGCTTCATTTACCCATAACTGGATATGGGTGTACGTCAATTGAATGAGCTTTAAATCAACAATTTAGCACTACAGCAGTCAAATGAAGCCCATCTGAGCAGTGTTTCAAACCTCTGTTAGCCTTTCTTTTAGGCCGTCAACCATGACAAAAAAAAGAAAAAAAGAAAGCCGTTCACCCCAGAGAGAACATCTCCTCAGCTAGTTAGCTTAGCATGATGCTACCGATGTCCACCGGTGTGGAGGATTTCTCTTGTATGAGACAAATAGGCTTAAACTGTTAAGAAGTGGGTTCCTTCCTTCGCCCATAACTGTATGTGCGTGTATGTGAATAGCTAGCCAGTAAAATGAACTTTAAATCAACTGTTTAGCAGTACAGTCAAATGAAAACCATCTCAGCAGTGTATCAAACCTCTGTTAGCCTTTCTCTTAGGCCGTCCCCCATTGCAAAAAAAAAAAGGAAAAAAAAGAACAGTGCAATAAGTGCACTCCAAATTGGATTTTTCATCTATTGGAGTTTTTCTTTTTCCGAAAAGCACATGCTGCAAATCCATTTGAATGGCACTCGCTAACAACATGATTGGTGAGTGGAGATTTGTGGTGCAAGTCCGAGTTCTACTGTAGTCACCACTCACTATTAGAGCAAGCATCACGTTGAGCTGCCTTAGTAAAAGGTTCTCTGCCAGGGGTGCATTGTGAGCACTGTCGCCGGTAGACTTCATGTTTGTCCATCGACCCGCCCTGTCAAGTACTTAACAGCAACTCTGTAAACAGTGGTGGTGGCTTTCCCGGATCTAACCTGGAATTAAACCTGTGCATTATACTGCTTCCGGTAATTTTGCGGCTCTGCAGAAGGTGCAACATTCCCAGCCTGTTCCCAAAGAGACACACATGCACTTACACACAGTCTGTCATTATTGCAAGCTGCTAATGGAAGGTATCAAACGATCTGCTTCCTATTATGATAACATACATTCCCAAATCTGGAATCAGTCAAATTATGTCTGCTTAAATCTGGGAAGAAGGAATAATCTTTTTACGGTGCAGCATGGAAGGTAAATAAATGTAAATCCCACCTCATGGCTTAACTTGATAAGACTCTGCAGCACGATGGTGAAACGACATGTAGACACACACAGGCAGACTGGGAACACCTCACTTAATCAGAAAAGCCCCAAATCTGGCCAATTGTAAAGGGCGAGCAGCCCCAAAACGTCTTCCATTTTCACTATCTGTAGAAGTGATAGCCAGGTGTCCAAATACTTTAACACACACACACACGCCACACACAGAGTAACAGAAAATCGAAAGAATATTGGCCCGAAAATTAGTGCGAGCCTTTCGTAGTCCGGACGTGGTAGGAATGTTCCAACACAGATGCAAATGGTTATACATGGATTTAAGGAATGAGCTTATCATCTCCCGTTTGGAGCGCATGGAGCACTTACTTGGAATTGAATCCAGAGGTCGGCTCTGCTTTTCAGAGAGGCTCTGGATCGCTCAGGATTTTGGCACAGTCACAGTCTCCATGTGACTGCATTTATTCAGCCAACACAGTGCTCCTGGTTTACCAATCAGCCAGCTCGCCATAGTATTAAAAAGAAAAGGACAGGAAGCGTTTTAGAGCATGTGAAAGCCCTTCAGACTATTTGACACACTTTAAACTATTCAAGGTTACTTTGGCACTGCATCTGTTGCTGTTCCACACCGCCGTTAATAAGCGTCTGCTTCTGTGAACCAAATTCCCTCGACCGCCATTAATAAACCGTATTGATCTTGGTGTTTTTGCGGTCTGTCTGAGACACTCAGCAATATGTATAGCCGTCCGGTCCGATGTTGTGCTTGAATAACTCTTATTGATTATTTTACTCTCAGCAACACACAGATGGGCCGAAAAGGCATTTGGGAGCAGCATCTGTTATAATTTCACAGCAGCAGATATGATGATCGTTCACCCTTAAAGGGGACGTGCGTGCGTGTGTGCGTGCGTGCCTTAGGCCATCAACTGAAATGGAGTCTGCTTGCCTACATGCACGTTAGTCAGCCGCATGTTTGCTCGGCAACCAGTGAAACATATGATTGAGGATAAATAGCTGCTTTCACTGGCTCACAATAGGAAAGGCGATGACACAGCAGTGGGTTTGTCTGCAAACAGGCTTGTGTGTAAGCGCGCATGTAAGACTATGCCCGGACTTGTTATTGCAGTTGTGTTTGATTGATGTATTGTTGATGGAGAGTTATGATAGAATGTAGTGGAATGGCGGCTTTGTAAAGTGCTTCATTATCTGCAATAAAGTAGAAGTGATAGAACAGAGTGATTGTGGTTACCGCATGATAGTTTTTGTGTTACCTACCCCTCGTCAATATGGCGGTGAGAAGGGAGTTGTTAAAATTAGTGTCACTTTTAAAGTATTATGTCTGTTTGTGTTGAATGTTTAGCATCTGTTTGTCATTTAGAGGCCAGCCTCGTTGGTACAATTAAACAACCATAAGAAGTTAATCACGCGCCTTTAAACAAAAGCGCTCATCTCATCTGCCTGAACATGGATAATCATGCGGAGTTTTCATTGACACGTTCAGGGAGGTGTTCATGTAACACTGTTTATTATTGTGCTTGTTGTTTACAGTGATATCAAATTTCATTTCATCCTTCAGAGAGTTGTGTCTAATAACATTTCGTCATATAGATAAACAAGATACCATATTTTTCGGACTATAAGGCACACTTAAAATCCGGACCGGCGTAAGGTAAAAGATACAGCTTGCTAGCAAAAAAGGTAGTATAATGGTGGTGAGTGCATTGGCTTTTTTTTTCTCGCTTTTTTTTTTTTTTTACAGCTGTTTACCTGTCAACCAAGATAGCATTTAGCATTAGCCAATGTAATAACACAATCATCGGTCACCAGATTGACTAGCGATGTTCGAACTTTTTTTTTTTAGAAGATCCCCTCCTCCGCTCGTAGCAACCGCTATGTAGTTGCCCGGCGAACAAAAGAAAGCGAGACATGCGGCGCTACTTGATGTAACCTAGCTTAATAGCGCTAAATCTATCAAATAAACCTGTGGTACAATTAGAATTAACTATAAATGCATCATAGAAAATTAAAGCGCCTTATAACCTGGTCTTTTATATGAAATTATTTTAAAATAGACCCGTTTGTTGATATCGCGCTTAATAATATGGTGATTTGAAAAATGCGGTAATGAATATATGACACGACTCTCAGGATGATGTGGTGCATTTATACACAACAGCAAACTTCAACCACAATAATGAACATCAAAATTGAACATCGCATTTTAAAGAGCTATTTTGATAGTTCAATTGGACCACATAAGGAGATAACAGCATTGCGCAAATGCGAGAAACGTACTTTAGGAATATCGTCAGATTCTTCACCCTAGTCACCGTTTTCCGTCGTGTCAGTTTAGTGACGTAAAACACAATGGTGCACACAAAATATGCATATGTGCGCATCGGGAGGTACGCAAGGGTGTGTAGATGCTTGCTGGCGTGAGTAAAAGTGCGCGTGCGTTTCAGGATGAATTAAGGATTTGCTGACAGAGCTTAAAATAATCACTCAGGAAGGATGTTAGTGTGAAACTGAGGGTATGGAGTCGGGCTTGAATACACACTGATCGTGCTGGGAAGCTTCCTGTCAGTACAGTATATATACACACACTCACACACACATATAATTGACCTCTGTAAATTTTGTCAGCAAGAAAAGAGCAGTTCTGAGGATATATTTTTCTTTTAATAACTCCATTCAATCTGTTCTTTAACAAATAACAACAGAACCAGCTACCCAAGCTTTTGAAGCAGTTGAAGTGTGCCGAGTCAGCAATGGACTTGGCATGGCTGGAAAAACAAACAAACATTGATTTTCTTTATCACTCCATACCAATCTGCTACTTCCTCATTTTTCCCTGCTGGGTACATTATAATGGTTCACTTCATGACGTCATTTTAGGTTTTACCTTCCTTGTATGTGCTACGTTGGCCTCCCGTGTTCTACACAGGATAGACACACACAACCGCATATGAGCTCATCTAGCTGCTTGCCCTCTGTCCTCCGGCATGCTGTCAAAAGATGAGAGATAAAATGAGGAATGTCAGCCATCAGGGCGACACCGTACTCCACGCTATGTCGATGAAGCGGGACAGGTGAACGACAACATCTGGCATATCAGATGCTACACATGGTTGCCTGATTAATGTCGGCGAGCGATGAAGCGATGCATCGGGAGAAACGAGAAAGAGAAATAAACACGCCGAGAAGAAAAATGCGCACAGTCGAGCCAAGCGGGTAAGGTCAGAGTTCAGTCGCAAGATGCCTGCTGTTCATTCGTGCCAGATGTTCCACATGCTCGGATTGGGAAACAGAAGTTCAGCCTGCCCTGGTTGGCTGACAACATTCTTCCCTCTGCTCCGTTTCAGGTGTTCCTGCTTTGACTTCAAAAGTATGAGAATCGAAAGCAGTGACAAATCACTCTGTAGCTATTTGAGTGCTTCTGTTTTGCATGATGTCCACTGAGACATCGTCTTGTTGTGCCTATCACTTTAAAAGGAGACATCTGCTTATTTTCTGTTTCATACTTTCATTCTGGTACTCCCTGCTAGTACCGCTGAGGGACTTAAGTCAAAAAGTGCCTTCATGACATGTTTCGCTCCTGTCTCTTTAAGAGTCCACTTCTAAGTCCACATTCTTTTGATTGGCCAATTTCTGGAAGCCTGCTGAAAGGTTAGCAGCCCTCTCCATTGTGTGGCTGCAGGAGCCGACGACCTTATAAGGTCATCCTTCTCAAGATAACCTTCCTAATACGTTGAGACATATTTAAATGTTAAATTCCGGGAAGTCTGACATTTCCGACCCCTGACTCGAAAAAGTGCAACGGTAAGCCACTTTGAGTCAGTCAGAGTTCCTCACAAAATCACGAGAAGATCAGTCTGTCCCAACTTCAGTCTGTCCCAACTTCATCAAAATGCACTTGTCTGACGTGACGTGCCGCACACCGACAGACCAGAGATTATCAAGCAGGGAGATTTCAACATTTCACATGACTTATTTCATGGCAACAGCGCTACGCTGTGTTGCTATTTCTCCTCTGTATAAAAATATTTAAGAAGAAAAAAACATAAAACAAGGATGTATGACTTCAATTATCAAACAGTATTACACCTGTTTGTAAGTGCCAAGCAGGATATGACTTTTATGCTAAAATGTATAGATCAGTTAATCAATAATTAGCATTTTGTCTCTGTGTGATTATCCTGAGTTCCTGTTTCCTTGGCAGTGTCATTTTTTACATTTTGTATTTTCTGATTCTTCTATTGCTATAAAAACATGGAACAGACCAAAAGAAAGATTAGAGTCTCTTCTTTGTTTTGCAGCATTTAGCATTAGAATATAGCTAAGTTCCATCATTATTCACAAATCCGTGTAAAACAGTGGGGAAAAGAGCTTTCTGCAACATGGCCCTGGTTGATCTCTTATACTCTGCTGCCACCTGCTGGCTGTTTTTGTAATAACTACCATTGCTTCAGCCGTTCTCTGCACTTCAAAGGTTGCATCAAAGCCTTCTTTCTGTAAAACAACATAAAAACATGTATAAATACATCTTTGGGACACTTAAAACATTAAAAATAGAACATATTTACACGTTTTTGATAGCTAATGAATTAATAGCAATTGTTTATACTGATACTAAGTACAGATACCAATAGTACTTTTGATGCATAAGTAATGGCAATTTTCTATTATCCCCCCCCCCAATCTTCATAAGATACACAATTGTAAGAAACATACAATACAATTAGTAAAAAAAAAAAGAGAAGAAGAAACTATTAATGCCGTGACCAGAAAAAGTCCCATACAAAACATGTGTTTGTACATCTTAATGGGCATCTGCTATGTATGCCTTTCAGTTTCTGATCGTGGTATCGGCCACCATCGTGAATACAGATACCTTGAAATAAAGCCAGGTATTGGCCCGATGAGTCGAGTAGAATTCTATTTTTCAACAAATAAAACGAGGGAGGAAATAATGTCTGCTTTCTATAGTGGCATGTCATTGTCAAAATAATAATTTTTAGTGTGAATAGCCTAAGGTCATTCAATAAAAAAATAAAAAGACTTGACCCTTTTACCCACTGCAACAGCACAACAACCACTCAGCCAGCACAAGAATGTGAAAAGCTGTCGATCCCTTCCTCCCTCACGCTCAATTTCAATCTTTTTCTTTCTCTCGGCCCACTAGTGAACAATCGCAGCATTGTGAAAAAGAACCACTCATACTTTTGTTTTTCTCACTCCTCCTTTCTCCCCCCTCCCCCATTTCTGTCACTCTGTCTCCCTCCTTTCCACTCATCATGTTTGACAGTGCCGATGACGTGTGACACACACACACAGCCTCCTGTTGCGCTTCAAACCGGCCGTCCGGTCTCCGTGAGTCTCGACATGTGCAAACCACATTGCTGACATACAACCGTCCGGCCGCGGATGTTTGTGCGAGTTGATGAGAGCATCTTTAAGAGCAGATGGATCTATATAAAGACGGAGACTGCTCATATCCTCTGTGAAACAATCAGCACCGGAGCAGACCGCTGTAAACAAATAGGAAATGGGCCGAGTGAGTGGAGCGAGTGAAAACAAGTGTAAGAAAGGCTGGGCAATGTTCCCTTAGGACGACAGAGGATACAGGTTGTATTTTGAAAAGCTCTCATGCGTGGCCCAAGAACAAAGGGGGGAGTAAAGGAAGGAGCTGGACGAAAGGGGGATGGAATGAAGCACAAAATGAAAAATCATTAAAAAGACAAATAAAAATTTGTGTATGTAGAGTCTATGCACTTGTTTTAGCCTTCTGACTTTCTATCTCCCCTCTTGATCCCTCCTTCCCTCTCCATCAGCGGCTTGTCTATGCACGTAGGCACACTTGGTTGCTACGGTTACAGAATTGCCCCCATTTTTCTGGGTTTGCATGGAGGAAAATGAGAAAGAATAATGTAGATTTGTCTTGCCTGTAGGTCTTGTGGCTAATCACGTTACCACACGCACAACTCCAGTTTGAACCCTTATGAATAGATTAGGGTTCAAAGATCCTATGCTTTTCATTTCTTTGTTTCTCTATGGTGTCATTCGCTCCAAGGCTGTGAGTAAATATATTTTAGAAATAGATAAGCGGAAGGCTGCTATGTTTGGCTATTAAAGAGAGAATGTATGAATGCATTAAAAGTAAGCAAATCATGGCACTGCACCCCACCATTTACTTCACCTCTCTTAATGCTGTTTTAATGAACCCATTCATCAGCTCGTCTTAGTCGAATCTGCATTGCACACACACAGCCTCGTACTCGCTCTCCTCTTTTCTTCTGCATAAAGTGAGGACACAGTGTTCTTTCCCCCCGGTTGCCATGCGGATGCACCAGTTCTGCTGTTCCCAGCATCCACGCTACTCCAGAGTCTTCCCCTCTTCTCCCGGTGTTTGTTGCCACACATGCTGGCTTGTTTTAAGTGCTGAGACCGAGATTTTCGACGAACCGGTTTTGAATGTGCGAAACATCTTGTAGTTTTGTTTCCCACAAGCATCAGAGGCAATCACACACACGTGTGCGCATAACTCGCATACATACGTACATAAGAAGGCAACAAGCAGAATGTGCAAAAAGAACTGGCATTTTTATTTGAATAGTGCCAGTGGCATGTTAATGGTACGATTCGTTCATATGGAGTACAGCTTGACATCAGTCCATTGGTTGGTTGATAGAAACACGACATTGGCATGTTGAAAATGTAACATAATAGCTTAATTTAATCAAATGCCTTATCAGTTTTGGAACAAAATATCGGGCTTACTAAATCTTACTAAAACCCTTAATTTATTACCACTCGTGTAGCTAAAGGAAAGGCTTATTTTCGGAAGCGTTTTCTTGCGACTTCATGTTTCAGTTATTGCGGCTTCAGTGTATCATGGGGCTTTCATTTGTGACCATAACTTCATCTGTTGCGGGTTTACCTCTATTTCGCGGGATTTATTGTTCAGTTTGCATTTTAAAAGTTACATTTATGAAGTGCAACAAATGTTTATAAGGGTGGGAACATGGGAACCATGACACCTTTGCTCCCGTTTTATATCCATCAACGTTGCTACTAGCCTCAATCTAGCTAGCGCTAAGCTAATTTGATTCAGAGGTAGGCACAGTGTCCAACTTTGGAAACTCCTTTTAGTTTGTTGCTAGCATGGCGTCAAGCAGCCAATAGCTGAGTCGTTGGCTGGCCAAATATTTCCATTGCTAGGACAGCATTAGCTGGCCAGATATTCCTTTTTCTACGCCGGCGTTAGCTTGCCACATTACCATAATTATTCTAGGAGTCTTTTCGAATATGATGCATATGTAGCACACGTGTGTTACCACTGTTATCTTGTATCGTTCATGGTGAGGTGTCAGAGCTCTCGTAAATACATGGGAACTGTAAGATTTGGGCAGCCTAGCTTCTGCGATTAAGGAGCAAAACTGTGGAATGCTCTCCCCGCTGAACTTAAATTGGAGACAAATACAAATGTCTTCAACAAAAAACTCAAACCATGGTTGAAGTGGGTCCAATTTTGCTCTTATCAAGTGAGAGAGATTTGTGAGCTCTATCATCTGTGCAGGAAATGTACTTTTGTAATATTATTGTAAATTTTTGTGATCTTAATGCCCATCATTTTAGGCTCTTACATCTGCCCAAGGGACAGAACATCTCATCCAAACATTCCTCTGTGACGACAATATATATTGTGAGGAGTTTTGACTGAATGGGAAAAGTCTGATTGGGCGTTTGTTACGGCCAACTTGGTTCGTCTCATCAATGATCCGTACACGGCGCTAGTAAATAAATAAAAAATGATGCTGTATATATGATATGGTATCAGCATATTTTAGATCCATTGTCGTTTTTTTCTCTCTTTCTGAGTTCATCGTAGCAAGTCGAGCAGTATATCGTGCAGTGTCTTGACGCAGTTCCACCACATGCTGCCAGCACAGTGTTTCTTTTGATATGCAGATTTTGGAAAAGTAAGCCAGTCACGACCAAACCAAGAGCGGAACCGATCTTTTGAACCACTCCTTGAAAGAGGACTGAAGACATGTGGCAACACATTTTGAGGACGGTGCCAGCTTGCAGTATTGTAGCTTCTTCTTTAATTCATTGGTGAATTATGAGCTGTCATACTGCTATAATACACAACATGACACATTGATCATTTACATACAACAACTCACTTATCTTTCACATAGCATGTTGGATGAGTGGGTGGTGTATGGGGTGTGTCCGCATCACAAAAATGCTGAACTCGAGAACGAGGTCGAACAACCAGGTCTCTGGTAAATGGGTGTGTATCAGTTCGGAAAGACAAACACCCACGTCACAGTACAAACGTCAGTGGATGGTCAGTGTCTGCTCTTAAATTTCAGAATGATAGTCGGTTGAAGAGGTAGCGCTCAGGCAAGTCCACATAGCCCTTGATAAATGCAAAGTCAAATGAAATAATTGCGTATTTGGAAAATAACACTTTCTGATAATAGCCTCCGTGGCGACTGCTGCAAGTCAGCACGGCTGTTTCACATGAATGTGGTCAAACACGCCTTTAAAGGAAGCATTTCATGTGCACACTCGTCCCGAGCCTCAAGTTTGGATGTGGGTGTGGTGAGCATGTTTGACTTAAGTATTTGTTTGTGTCGGAGTAACTCGTCAGTGCAGGTGCCAGGAGGGCCGTTAAGGAACTCGCAGCGCATACCTGGGCCCTGATATTTATCTCGCTGATTTTGCAGGCGCCTGTTAGCGTTCGCTTTCTCTTGTTCTTGCCTCTTGCAAGCGTCGCCATAGGAAAGGCATACCGAGAAGTGCTGTTCTTCTCTCATGCATGTTTAAGTGCATCCCGAGGCAGTGTAATATGTGCCGTCAAAGTATTTCTCAGAACCTTGTATGAATGGTGTGATACGCGTCATCCACCGATCTAGTGACACCAATGATGGTCAGTTGATACTGAAGATTGTACTCTCTTTTACAACAAAATGGCTTTAGGAGTCAAGATGATTTACTCTCGCCGACCACTACAATAAACTGAGATACAATAGAAAAGCTATAGTATATTGACACCTGAAAACGGTTGCCTTCAGTGTAGATCTCATTATTTTGGGTGCACACCAGTACAATTATCAATAGATAGTAAATATTTAAAATGCTTTCGATTGGGTTTCTCAGTGTCTGTGCTTTTCCAGACACTTTTCAGTTAACTGCATCTCAAATTCTTCCTGTCTGGCGCCCTCCGTCTTTTATCTCTGCTTCCATCGTAAAGTATGCATAATTAATATTCTTTTACCCCAGAGTTGTTTTACGTTGGTAAATACTGCAGCGCGTGTTGGTCTGCCACTGCTGTGTTTTCCATCTGCGACAGTCTCTTATCTGAGCAAATCATTTTATCCCCACAAAATACTTACTACAGTACTTGGCTAAAACTCCATCTCCAGTAGTCCCGTGTAGTCTAATTTTAAAATATGGGAGGAGCCTCATTATGTGAAAAGCCATACTGATTGATATGAATGAAAAGCTTCTTTTCTTATGCGTAGTCATTTTCATACCAGAGATTTTATCACATGTGCCATGGCTAATTTGCTTGAATTTAGGGAGTACGAGCTGTACAGAACAGTATAGATGGAAAGATTCCAAAAGAGGAAAAACCGTAGCAGATGGATGTTTTTGTACAGTAATAAAAAAACAATAAAAGCAACTAATTTGAGCGATGAATTACAAGCCACAAGTTATTCCATCATCCCTGACAGCAGAATTATGCTGTCTAAATGTGCTGTGTTTCTTATTCTCATTATTATTATGCAGCACACTGAATCTGCTGTGATCCTGCTCTCCACTACGCAACAACCGCACTATGTGCCTGCCCGCGCTGTGGGACTCCCCTCTCGGATTACGGCCTTTGCCTCTGCCATCGCGGCCCTCCGGTGCCCCCGCCATCCCCACCCCACCCCTCTCCTCGACATTCCGACTCAAACAGAGTGGAAATGGGAACATCCCTCCCCTTTTATACATGCACTCACACATACTGAACTCATTCCTGCTGTGCAGTGGCCCATGCGGGGCAGGAGTTGTATGAAAACGGTCAAACATGTAGTGTAACTCGTCAGGCGCAACATTAAATAGACCACCACAATTGTATTGATCGAATAAAAGAACTACATAAACAACTCTGGCTTTAACCTTTTCTGAAGTTATTTAAGTGTGTTTTTATGAATTTAAAAAAATGGGTGTTTTGGCTTTTTACATCCACTGTACACATCAATCAATCATCAATAGTAGTTATTCGCTGAGAAATGACTTAGCTGGTTACTTCAAATAAAAGAGTTACAAAGAAATGAATGCCCACTCTTGATTGATGATTGCTAACATCACATTGGCTCAGACAGCCATTCATTTAACAAAGTATGTATTCTTGAGTTGTTATGCAAAAAAAAAAAAAAGGCCAAGGGAGATTTTTGTTCACTGTATTAAATAATGCATGAATCTTAGCTACACAATGCATGCATATAAATGAGGTGGGCAGTAATTAATGTGCAAAGTACACTTTTGGACAGATCCAAATTAGGATTGTTGGGGCTTGGCAGAGGATTTTGCAGTGATGTAGGAATGCACTGCATCATACTAACATTATGGCCACCTTGTTGCAATGTAGTTCTACACCACGACTCATCATTTATCATTTTGATTCATCGACTTGGTGAAATATTCTAAAGTTTATTGGCTGCATGTTGAGTCCTTTTTAGAGGAGACTTGACGCAGGGTTCGAGGGGCGCTAACCTTTGCCACAAAGGACTTTACCATCAATCACCTCATTTCATTGATGACAGCAGAATGGAGGGGCACGAGCGTTTTACTGCACCCGCCCCTAATTGCCCATTTTTCCTGAATCATTGGGCTCCCACCCCCGCTCTGTCATCCATTTCTTTCTCTCAGAAGACAGTGGTGTTAAAGGTGACAATCTCTGACACACACATACAAGCACACAGCCACTTACTGTGTTAAAAGGTTGCAGTGGGTGGCAACAGGCTGAATGTGTGTGGGACTCTTGTCACGCACTGGTGGTATTCCCGCTAAGGAATGTTGTGGGGAGACTTTCCCACTGTTGCGGGCATTCTTTTTAATTGATTTCCATCTTGGTGTACCACCAGTTGAGCACTACTACTGTAAATAAAGAGTCATGTCCACCTATTGTATTTCTAAATGCCATCCTTGTCAAACATTTGGAGGGAGAGATGCTTGTGAACAATTTTTAATGACATTGTGTAAGGTATGTCGTATGTACAGGTATATGTTGGCTCTAATGCACTAAAATGGCCTGAAAATGTTTTCTCTTTTTTTTCTTTTTTAATTATGTCATCGTTTTTTGAGGGTGGGGGGATTGTATGTATCAAAAGTACTGTTGGAATTTAGATGTTTCTGTGGTTGGTGAAAGACTCTGGTTGGTAACCCGGTGGGTAGTAGGTAATGTTTGGTCGGTGCTGGATTTCAGTTTCCTTTCTTTTCTTTGATCCTTCCTCGGGTCTCCTGACACCCTCACAACTCTAGCTGAATTCTGAAGTATTCGGTTTAGGTGAACGGTATGGGATTTTTAATAGGTTTTAGGTGAGTACACACTCACACGCACGCACACATACTTACGCACACACAAAATAAATCAAATAAAAAGAGAGCAATGATGATGTCATGTCAAATCGGTAAAATTACCAAACGAACAATACTGAGCTCTCAAAAAGAAAAAGAAAAAGAGAGAGAAAAAAAATAGTACTGTACTAGTGGTATCGGTGTCGGGGACTACTCATGAGTCACGTACCCTGCAAAAAAAAAAAGTGGTACTGAACATCCCTAGTTCTGAATGTACGAAACGATTCCAAGTTCAAGTTGAATACATTTGTCAGTTAATGAGCTGAGGCATGCCAAAAAGCTTTTGAATAAGAAACAAATTCAACATTAATGCTGTTTTCTGCAACGGGGCTTAAGGCCCAAGTTGGCATACGTAATGCCGCTATTGTTTAGCCGTACAACACGCTGACACTTACTGCCTATTGTTTCCAGCGTCTTTGTCAGCCGTAATGGTCAGGAGGGCTTACAGTATGCGTGAGTCATGTCCCTGCCTGTATCCCTCTCCATTGTGTCCAGCTCCCGCTGTGGAAGACAATGATGGCTACTGTCCCCCCCCCCCCCCCCCTTCTCCCGGTGTCATAGCTCACATGCTACATGGTCCATATGTACGCTGCATAGCTGGCGTCAGACCAACTTCCACAGCATAGAGGCCATTTTGAGTTCATAAATTATTGTCAGAATGTGCCTGGTTTCTAGCCAGGCAAAGATGAGGGACAGAGATTTTTTTTTATTTTTTTACCGGGGCATTGAGGGGGAAAAAAAGGCGCAAGCTCTCGCCTGAAGTGAGCGAGCGAGGAGTGTATGCCTGATGTCTTTGAGCTTGGAGAGTCAGAACAGCGGGAGTCTCCTCGATCAAACAGGCTTCCTTTCTGGATAAGAAAGAAAGCCTGGCCAACAGAGGGAAAAACACTGGCTACGGAGAGATAAAGCAAAACAACATGACAGCCTTTTGTAGTGTCTCACAGTTTAACAATAAACTGCAGTAATGACTCACTCGTTTACTTTACCTTGTTTTGCTCTCCTAATGATGTGACTGTGGGGTATCTTTGAACAGGTGTGGGCCATATGTCTTTTGCCTGTCTGCTGTGACCTTTGACCTCTTCTAATCCCGGCCGCGAACACAAATGGACTGCGGTCAAAAACATGCTACATGCTCAATTATTAAGTGTGACACACTGCCTCCGAAATGAACTCCTAATAAGCATCTCATTACAGACGCACCATTCCTTATGGAATAGATCACATTCATACCACTCAGAGGCAAACATACAACTAGCATTGTACTTCCTCTCTTCAAAACAAGTGTAGTTGAGAATTTGATTTGTGTGAAAGGTATTTGCATTTTTGAACCAAGGTTATAAAGTGAGTCCAAACCACTTGCAGTATCTGCCAATACCGAATCCTAATGCAATGCATTGAAGAAGAAAAAGACCACATCTCAATTATCCTATTTATTTATTTATTTGTATTCAGTTGAATTAAGTTACCCCAAGATGATACCCTTTTATGTGTCTGTAAATCAGCAGTGGTTCAAATCAGGTACAGCACTAAAATGTTATTCTTGATTTTAGAAATAAAAGAAAATTAAAAACAATCTGATCTTTTTCAGCCAATACCAATCATCTGATGATACCGCGATTGGCCCCGTTTTATGATCATGTTGATTGGATCAGGGCAACCTTAGTAACCTTCCTGATTCAACACACCCATTTTTTTTTTTACACCAAGATTTGGGCTAGTAGTGGGGTACCGGCCAGGAAATATAACAAACTGAATTGAGATAATTTGTTTCATCGACCTGTCGTTATCTTAAAACATGAGCTGTACAGGTATGTTTTAAACATTTGACTAGGGATGGGCGAGTATCGAGCCTATATCATGGTATCGGATAAGCTGTTTGTAAAATCGACAGACAGATAGTACTCGCGACAGTGGCTGATCCTTCTTGTAGCCTTTTTGCGATCAGGTATTAAATTATTGGAATACAACTATATTGGGATATGTAGATCTTTCTTCAAAATTATCTGTCATTGTTTTTTGGGGGGGAAATTTTATGTATCAAAAGTACTAGTGGAAACTGTACCTGGAATTGAGTACTCGTACTGGTGACATTATCATTCTAGCCTTAAAAGAAAAACACAACATTTAATTGAGTCTCTTGTTGTCAATCATAAACTTCTCTTTTACAATGATTTCTGTTTCTACTTTTATGGTTGTCATCACACTGTGGTAGCATGCATAATGGTGGTTACATCTCTTGATTTTTGTGCGACTATAGAGCAATATTCTTTCCCCAAAATGTTGGTTGAATTCCAAATTGTACAGCTTTGGGGTCTTTCCAAGATCCACATTCTGTTTTCTTGCTGCCGTGTCTCCTGTACAATAAAACGTGTCTCCTGCCATAAACCACATGCCGAGAAGTAATAATTACCAGTGATGTCGGTGTACTCTGTTGTTGTTCCGTATCTTTTTCTGACTGATGTGGCGCGATTTTCAATGTTCTCAGCAGTAATTAGAAGTGAACAATTGCCCAAATCGAGGCAAGTAGAGCTGAGTCAAATCTGTACTGTACAGTGGAAAAGCCGCATAGCTTGTAGTATGTCATTCCTAACACGAGCAATGTCCATGTTCTCTTGAGCCTGAGCAATGATCGTGTTCTTGTCTGCATCGGGCAGCGCTAGCGTGTATGTGTCTATGCTTTTTTTATGATGCGGAGATTACACCAAACACATGAAAGTGTTCTGTCTTTTCTCACTTCCACCGATCCAGCATTAATAATTCAGCTCCACATTGCGGAACACAAAACGACAGCACTGCTTTCCCTTCGGTCCGTCAATATAGATCTGTCCCATTTGCCCATCTGCTTGTCTGCTGTCTCAGCTGTCTGTCCAGAATCTGTTACACCTCTCAGCTTTTCTCGCGCCTCCTGTATTCCTAAGACTTGCTTTCTGTTTTTATAGGGATTTCATTCCTGATGTGTCCACTCCCTTTCTCTTCTTATTTTCCCTTTTTATTTTCAAGCCTCTTTGGGGTCATTTAGAAAGGCCATGGATTTGAAGCTTGAAGGAAAGGGTGTGACCGCCTACGGTAGAGCACGCTATTGTTGTACCGATTGAGACATGTCCTGTCCTGTCTCTGATACAGGACGCACACATGTAGTGGGGACCGAGTCTCCGACTCGCTGTTGTTCCGCTTGTTCCTACGCTAGATAGCTGATTTTCTTGTACCAAATGAGGATGGGGGGGGGGTCCCTTTTTTTTGATCTGAAACTCTTCCTGTAGATTATCAGCAACACTCAACCTCAGTTCAAAGATGATGTTTTGGAAGGGAGCAGCCTCTTGATTCTGCTTCTGCTTTGACTAGAAAAGTCTTGTCACAGAAAGTTGAGCAGAGTTTTCACTAGGTTGACAGTGTATTTAATCATGAAGACACTGCCCAAAGCCAGTGTAGCAGCTCAAATGGATCCTAGTGGGCGTGTTGCTAATTAGGTGAAATATAATCCAGGATCCACTTTAAATGACACATCCGTGTGTTGTTTTGATTAGCAGACGCCAGAAAGAAAAGTTGTCAAGCAGGTTGGACTTGAGGTCAAGTCGTACTTTCTGCATCCGTGTTTCTACAGGCCGCGTGTTGGTCCATGTGACGTCAATATTGTCATCCACCACAGTGCGCGAGGATCCACGCGGGCTCTTCTGCGGGCAATGTGACAGGATTTCCAAAAATGCAAATCCGTCAAAATGCTGAGTCTGGTTGTAAAGGTTACTTGAACCTGAGTACAAGGCAGCAAACATTTTGAAAATCGGAGGAACCGTTCCAGAGAAAGTGAGGTTTTGTGTTTGTGTGTGTTATGCTAATGTGCAAAGCTTAAATTTTTTTTCTTATGAGAGCGCTATTGTTCATTCGGTAATCTTACCGATTTGACATGTCATCACCATTGCGCTCTCTTTTTTAAAATGTTTTTTTTTTTGTATGTGTGTGTGTGTGTGTGATCATTAATTCACCTAAAACCTATTAAAAATCCCATAACGTTCACCTTAACCGAATACTTCAGAATCCCGCTAGAGTCGTGAAGTTGTCAGGAGACCCGAGGAAGGATCAAAGAAAAGAAAGAAAAGTGAAATCCAGCACCGACAAGCAAAGCTTAAATTTCAAATGTTTGCTGCATGTTACATGAGCCATTGTTACTCTAGCCATAATGTGCATCATTAACAGCATGTATGCTAGCTATTAGCCTGGCCGATATGCTAATGCTAACGTGCTAAACTTGCATGATTTTTCCAATTGTTCACATTTTAGTTTCTTGCTACTCTATTTATTAGCCCGACAATTAGCTTGTCGTCCTAATGTAGGTCAAAATTAACGTCATATTTCAAACGTTAACGAGCACAGATGTGAGAAAAGCAGTGGGCAATACAATAGGTCACATATATAAGCATGCAATCAATTGTGTTCTTTTTTTGTGAATTTACTTATGTAGGATTTTACAAGCATTGGAAGTGCATTTTAGAAAATTCCACCAGGATGTCACACAGCAGGATCTGTTGCAAGGTCATCATTTTGGTATGCTTAGATGTGTTTGGTGTGAAAGAACTTAAAGCCATGACCTCAACCTCCTGACAATAAAAAAAAATATCTGAGCGGAATGGACACAAATAGATCTACAAAAGGTTGTTTGTTTTCCATTTTTAGTTCAGTATGTGTAATTGGCCTGGTGTCCCTAAACTTTTGTTCAGTTGGCTCTGTACATTCATCGATTACACATATTTTGGTGTGTTTCTGAGTCATGTAGCTACTAGTTTGTGGAATAATTGTTGCCAATAGTTATGGGAAGATGCCTGTTGTGGCCCGTAATCATGACATTTGAGCTGCCGGCACAATCATGCGGGCGGTATGTCAGGACTGCAAAGGGGGAATGGTTGTTATGCGTGAGGAGGCCAAACAATAGCGTGTATGTGTTTGTGCACTTTAGCAGGGCAAATGCTGTTTTCACCATGCAAGGTCGTTCTCTGAATCACCTGAGGTAAGCGTTAGTCACCCTGCATCAGTTTACAAACCCGTAAATAGTGTGAGGAGTGTTTATTTCTCCCCCCTCATTAGCATTGTGGGGCTTTCTAAGCAAGGGGAGATTTCAAGTTTGCTTAAGGCTGAGTCTTGTGTATTGTGGAAACATGAGAAATGCATATTAAGTGAAGCGGGCAAGTGAGTTCATATTTGACCTCGTGTTGCCCTGCGCGCCTACCCAAGTACCCTCATGCCATTTTCTTTTCTTTTTTCTCAATTTGTCTTGGTGAAGACCAATTCTGACAATGTCTGACACATTTTTTTAAAATCAAAATCACACCAAAGTCTCACCTCAAACTAATACTTGTCATATGCCACAACTTTAAAATCCTTTATATGGATTTGAATTGGTGCATCACGGTAATTTATTAAAAGAAGAAAAAAATCGCAGTTTTTTTCATTATTTTTTTGTACAACCCTGCTACATTCTTGAATGCCTTTTATGCAGCACATAATCCAGTTAGTTCCACATAATTACCATGGCAAAAGCATGGACCCCCCCCCCCCCCCCATTCCATTATGATTCCTTCCTGCACAGATTTCAATGAATGATGCACAGTTGTAAGATGTAAAATGGAATATAACTTAAGATGTCTGCGGTTAGCTGAGAAATGATTCACACCTCGGTTAACACAAAATCTAAATGTTCACACATTAGGGCAATGGTATCCATGTCTGATAGCACAAGATGTGTTATCCATATATGTGACACCACTATGATTAACGCAGTTGTATTAATACCATAAAAAGAACAAATCCCAGCCAAGCCTTTGTCTGCTTTTTTCTTTCTTTCACCCCCCTCTCTCTCTGTTGCAGTGGTTGTTTTGTGCCGAGGTGCAGAGTTCTAGCTCGCCCCACTTTTTCCTTCCCCTTCTGTCAATGCACCACTTCCAAAGATGCTCTAGTGGGAGCGGCCTAGAGTGGTGGATTTGAGGAGAATCCTTATCAAGATGCTGAGTGTGATAATCATCATAGGATTTATTTTCAGATTAATAGTAGTATATTTAAACATTTAAGCTGCATAAACGCTCCAGGTCTGTGATAGTACACAACATAACGCTCTCCATGGAATGACAGTAGATAGGGTGGGGCTGTTATCTTCTTACATGCTACATCTACAAAGGAATGATGTGCACACTGCATAGTAACAGTTAATTAACAGTTAACAGTATTGCATTGGATAAGACCGCATGATAACTCCAAATGGCTGACTCGCCAGTTCTGGGTTTATCTTCCAAGATCACACACCTTATTGGGAACTTTGATAGTTAGATACCACTTTTTTCAGACCGATACCAGTATGAGTACTCAACTGTTGAGTAGTCAGTGATACCAATTCACACTCCCAAAATAATTTTCTGTTCTTCTAATTCTAGTTTCTGATCATGAAATGGCCACAAGAAGACAGCCAAAACTGGTATTGGCTGACTCGAGTGCTGATCGGAACTCCTAAAACTTAATCTTATACATTCAGTTCATTGTTATCATAGCTTTAGATGAAACTTGTAATTATTTTGTACTCTTCTTCAAAACATGAGATAAGCAATTTCTCCTTTTTTTTCTTAATTATGTATACACAGTTGAGCCCGACTGATATGATTTTTTTTAGGCTGATGCCAATTTTTGGCAGAAAAATAAATACCAATTACTGATTAATAGTGTGATTATTTTTAAAAATATTTAATGCTTAAAATATGTTTTCCCCCATGCATTTCATCGGGTGTCAATTATACGTGTCGTAAATTTTCGCTTTTTCGCAGGCTGGCCTCTTCCCTATTTCCTGTATAACAGGGGCCAACTTGTTAAAAACCAGCACCTTTTTTTAGATTCCCAGAATGCATAGTGTGCCGCAAATGTCATTATATCGCTGATTCGCTGGCCTCCGGCCAAAACTTGTACTGTACTTCCAAAATGGTCACTTTTCAGGCGACCCTAAAAACAGCATGTTTACTCAACCATTAAATTGCATCATCAAATAGAGCAAGCCAGTTTCAACACTTTATATTGGTCAATAATTTGCAAAAATGACACCCATACGTGTGGAATGACAAAGTGTAGATTAAAAAAAAAACCAACAACTTGATAAATACATTTAAAAAAAGAAAGAAATTTACCCAATAGTGACTTATGAGGTTTCGGCCTGACACCAGCGATATATATTTAACGATATATATTTTTTTGAACGATATATAAATGTGTAATAAATAGTGAGACCTCAGAGTGACCAGTGTTACTTCTGTACAATTGCTGTAAATGGTTAGCGTATATTGTATAAAGCTAAAAACAATCTGCAAACATTGGCCTATGGCTGATTTTTTTATATATTTTATTTAAAAAATAAAATAAATTTCAGATGATTAATTAGGCCGAGCCCCTAATACATACACACGCCAATACCTGTTTAGGAATTTGCAGCCAATGGAAGCTGTGACATGTTCCGTACCAGAAAGATAGAATATATTCCGTCCTTCACTCATTGTCTTGCCAATGGCATGCAGATAAGCATCTTGACAGCCACCTGCAGATACGACCTGTTGGGTTTCTTTGCTTTTCAGTCTATCCTCCATCTTCCTTTTTAGCCTCATGTCCTTTGGCACGCTGCGTATTTTTGCCCACATGCACAATTGCACATGCGCATTTATGTGCATTTAGTCTTCCGTCTGATTGAACCTGTTCTTCACAACTGTCGTCTTGATACAAGACGGAGACGTTTACACCCAGTGTTGCATTCAAGACAGCTGGTAATTTCCCCCAGCAGCTTGTTGCTGACGAATCAATTTCTGCGAGAAGTAGAATACAGTGAGGAGTAAACATGGAAATGACTATTTAATCTACAGAGGAAGTTTTGCATGCCTTCCCTCCTTTAATGGAAATATGACAAACGGAGATAAGGCTGACCCTTTGCCTGCCAATCGACGTGTCTGCGTTTGAATGGCGTCTGCTCCCAACCCATCGCTACTTTCGTTTAGTGGCATTTTATACAGTAATGCTTGATGCAGAGAAGGTTGAGGCTGACACGCACACACTCACACAGCGAGACAGGCAGACACACTCAGCGGGCTTCTTCCCATGCTTGTGTTGTGGATTAGTCAAATCCCCTGACTGGCTGCTAAGCTGATTAAGAAGGGTGTTATGCACTGGCCATTTGGAAACACTGGAAAGAGTGCACACAAACATACACGTGTGCACACGCACACACAGTCGGACAGCTCAGCTTAATATTGTCTCCCCTGCTGATCCACGATGGTATCATACATGTGAGCAGGTTTCGCCAGGTTTGGATACTTCATCGAACCTTGCCAGACAGATGGCACTGATCACTATATGGTCGTGGTTTGCATCCCCTCGGCAAAGTGTGTGCGCGTGTTTGTGTGTGTGTGGGTGTGAGTGAGAGTGAGCGTGACAGAGAAGGGAGCCTGTTGGAAGAAATTGAGGCCCAGATGGCTGTGTCTGTCAGGGACAGGAAATAGAGGTGACACCAGGTTGGTCATGCGAGCAAAGTGGAGCACCATCATGGTTCTCAGTTTGTGACTAATTCAACTGAGTACACTATAGGACAGGACGAGCATTTTACGCAACTTTCTTTGAACAAATATGAGCGAAATGTCTGTTCTAAACTTCCATTTTAATGCCAGTGCTGTATTGAGCGGAATAATCCTGTTGTCCTTCACAAACGAGTTGAAACCGAGGAAATGTTTGGAAGAATGATCTATTAGATCTCTTACCGCCATGGACGTTTATATTCGTCAATTGGAATATAACTTTTTAGCAGAGGCTCTGGATGGTCAGTAGGTGCTTCCAGATGACTGGACAACTGCAACAAATGTAATCCAGGAGACAGGTAGGACAGTCCTTGGTGTGTCATCTGGAAGGACACTGAGAGGACTGAAGAATTGGGAGGGAATCTTGACAGGTTGATTGAGAGAGAGAAATGCCAACATGCTGGAAGTAGAAACCTCACAATCCAACACATTTATTAGAACTGGGGAAGAAAATCAACCACAAAAATAGGTATACACAAAAATTCCTGCCTTCAAACTAAACCATACTTGCAGCATCTGAAACCAATTTTTGGTCACTTTACCAGAGTTGTAAGATTACCCGAGTAATTGAGTATTTGATGGAACAATTGATGGGATAATGAATTCTAAAAAGATACTTCAGTGATAGACCAAATATGTGTGTTATAAATGGAGTCTGTCTTGTGGTAGGTTAGTAGAAAGTTTGTGTTATGACCCTAAAAAAAGCTCATGGGGTGAATGAGGAATGCCACGTCACTCAAGGCACATTTCTTATTTCCATCTTTCCATTCTTGCGTTTTCCGTACCATCACATTGAATACGTTTCTTACCGTATTTTCACGACCATAAGGCACACGTATTATAAGGCCACACGCAAGGCGCACCATACTATTGGGCGCAGGCATGGTTAAGCGTACGCTAGCTCAAAACATGGTGGCATGCTATTATGCTAAGACAGAAGACATGCATGTTAGTGCTAGCGTGTGTTTTTAAAAAGGCAGCGAGCGAAGAAAAACTGAGTTTGGTTGTACTTTATTGAAGTATTTACCATAACAATGTAAACAGTGAGTTCAGTTGTACTTGAAGTATATAATAATAGTAGTATAATGGTTCTATATCTAAAAATTATTATTATTATTATTATTTTTTTACATCAATAGCCTTTTTTCAGTCTTGTTTTTGTTTTTTGTTTTTGAGCTGCCAGAAAATTGTCATCAAAGTAAATGTTTTTGTTGACGGGATTTTTTTTTCCACATAAAGTTGTTTTTTTGGTGTGTGTTTTTTAGTCGTGGGGGTTTTGGTGAAACCAACCCATGTTGTACTGCTAATTACGAAAAAACTGAAAAAGATGAAAACACTTTTCTGGTGAAAGGGCAGTCTATGCTGTGTTTTGGTTGGTCCGGTGCTTATATTGTTTATATTTATATTATATATACACAATATTCTGTGGGTCTTGACAGGCAGTCAAAACAGCTGGCAATATAGGGAACTCTGCTTTAAAAACGACTGACAATGAATGAGCTGAAAACAGGCATTTTTGTGTCTTGTCAAAACCATTCACATGGAGTTGCAAAAACGTCTGAAGGCATCAACATTTATATGCTGTGCCAGACCCACGTGCACAGACAACTGTTTGTACTCCTGGTCTTATCCAAAAGCGTGTTCTATACTGTACTCACACAAAATTTAGGTTTGGCTCAACTAGTCACACTAGATGAAAATCCACTTTGATACTTAATTTTAAAAGTTAGAATTCAAAATGTAGTAGTAAACAAAGCACACCGTTTTTCTGCATTTTCTATACAACTTTTCCTCATTTGGTTCGCGGGTGACTTTGGGCGATAGGCAGATGTTTTTCTCAATTTTTCCCCCATGGACTGTTCTATGTAAGCAGTCCCTGAATAAACAGTGCATTTGTAAGTCATAGCCTACTGCACGCCATTTTTGCTTCATTTGCTTCAAGATGTGATCATTCAACAATTTGTTACACATTGATAGAATCCTATCGCTATTTAAAAAATAAAAAAAAGACCAATCAAATATTGAGAAGAACGCCACATGAGTATGTAAACTCCAGTCAGATGAACCCACCCCTTATTCCCCCTTCAAGAATGGGTTAGTGGAGCAGGCAGGCGCTGTAAGTGGGTGAGCAGTTAGTTAACTTTTGATAAGCAGCCATTTTCATTATGCATAGAAAACCGCCAATCCCCATCCCGAACATTCCCCCCCTGCTACCTTCAAAGAAGAATCAGAGCATGCAATGGCGCAGGAGCGTAAAAGAGCACATTCAGGCAGCAGCAATACTCCTTTCTGGGCTGAAACTGATCTCAAACTAAAGTTCTATTCTTCCAAGCGTTTTATACCACTTGGTTGACATGGGAAACTGACCTCTGCCTAGTAGCACTGTGACCTCTGACCCCCCCTGACCTGTAGTCCCAAGGAATCCCGGCAGGAAACCCACACAGCTTAGAGCCTGGCCCACAGAAGCATCATCAACACCATTCTTAGTGCAAACATCTCATCTTCCACTCTGCTGACTGAATCCAGAAGCCTATAAAAGGGTTGATGACTTCCTGGACGGGTCACCAAGGTGAAGAGAAGGAGAGGAATTTACTCCCGCTGATCACACACCCCTTTCTATCGCCGACTCCTCATCATCTTGGTTATCTCTCCCAGCCTCAAAACATTTACATAAAATGTACACCAAAATATTGTTTTGGTTTTATGATTGTTATTTAGGAACGATGCTGAGAAGCACTTCCTGAAGTTCTGTTCCCACCATCCGTTTTACATTCTTTCGGTCATCACTGGTGTAATTGGCGCATGGGGAGTGTTTGTTTGTGGTTCTTACGTTAGAGCTTTGTTTCCATGCCTGGTAAAAATAATCCCATCACTCTCAGTTCTCCATTATGATAAAGCAGAGCTAACAAAAGCGCCCCCAAAAAAATTTCAGATTATAACATCTGAAATTCCCCTCACTTACTTATTTTCCTTGGTCGTAGCACACACAAAAATCCCCACTTCTCCATTGTCCTCATCTTTTGTTTTCACGTAATTGTCAGGTCTGCTCCAGTTTTGACGCTTTGGCAAGTTTTCCATGTCTAAAAGTCCACCGCATTTGTTAACTTGGCTCATTAAGACAACACTGCGCTTCCTTAGAATGGTGGGATTTGTATGACAGGCTACATGCCTTTAACCCGTTGAATGTGTGTGCGTCTTCAGAGGAAATAAGTAGACCCAAGAAAAAGAAATGATTTGGAATCGTTCCATTTCAGCAATACTTTCCCCTCCAACACTTACTGTACTGTAATTCTATCTGTTCCTATACTCCCCCTCCTCACATACTGGCGTGTGTGTCTCTAAAGTGAAGTAGTATTAGTAAGGCATGTCTGGAACTAATAAATTCCACCCTGCTTAAGAATCCTTTTAGGAAATTCTACCTGCGACCTGAGGCCACCGACGCATTCAGCTGCCTTGAAATCACATCCGATAGGCCAACCCACACTCGTACATACATTCTTCCAAACCCAAAGTTAGGTTTTCCACCCCTATTAGTGAGTAACTCCACAGCTGCCTGATTTTCTTTACGTCTTTTCATTTGAACCCACACACATGCACAACTCTGTGCACATGCTTCCTGCCGTTGTTTGAGGATAACCCTCCCATGTGCTCCCTATAGGCTATGAAATGCTCCCACTGACTTCCTGTTTCTCTGTCGTCTCTTCCTGCGCAGACGGCTGAATGAACATATATTTCACTGTGAGACCACCCCCACCCCAGCCCTCAATTTACACCGCTCTGCACTCCCATTTCCATTGTATTTCTTTCGTTTTCGAGAGGACAATAGCTAGCGGTGGTATGACTCAAGTTTGTTATTAACTCTGAAGGGGATTGGGTAAGATTGTGACTGCAGTGCCAGTATTTGAGAAAAATTGATGGATGGGCAGCGTATATAGAGTAGTATGTTAAAAAAAAAAATTGTATTGTGTTGATAAATCGCATCTTGAAACAGGTGAGGCCGTATGAAGTGCACTAATTGGCTGCAACCAGCAGAGGCGCTGTTGATTCCGAATGAGCTCAAATTGTTTTCTGTCTAAAGAAGTCCAACATGATGACATCAGCAATTGGAAGTTGAGCTACATCCAAGTTAAGACAACTACCCGAGGCATCATTGACTACATTTACATGCAGTCAATAACCCTTTTATCAATATTCAGGTTTTGAAAGGCAAGCAAATAAATACGTGCAAAAATTCTACAATGCTCTTGCTTGTTTTTTTTAAAGAAATTTGAATAAGATCTCCTTTTCGAACCCAAATATTTAGTCATATAAACGCGTATCAGGATACCTCCATTGAATGGAAAATTAGTTTGTGTTCTGTGCAAGCTCTATTCACAAGGAATGTTGCTCTTTTGAGTACAGGAACTACTTGTATACGTGGTGGCCATCTTACATTGCCATTAACTTAGCAAGCCTAATTTGAATACCTTGATCTCTTGATGGCATTTTCAAGTTATTTTCTGTCTTGCGAAAATGCCTGTGTGTGTGCGTGTGTGCGACCGGAAATACACAAAAAGAGGTAAACAAACATGGCAAAACTCGGACGCAGCACACTTTTAGAACAAGGAGGAAACCAACTACTTTATTAGTGTGGTGAGTGACATGAACATAATGTATTTTATTGATGGTAAAAAGCCGGTTAGAGAGTTAGTCTGTAAACGGTTTATTCCGAATCTGAATGTTTCATATACAGGAATTTTGACCTTTACCCGAATATCCAACTGCATGTAAACGGGAAACGTAGTCAATGTCGCTCAAGATGCTTATTTTGGAAGCTTCTCAGTCACAAATGGGACAGCAAGCATATTATATGGTTTTGCAAGAATTAATCTCTCAAGGTGTATTTGTCAGCCTAGCTAACTATCCTACTAAAAACTTTGTCTGTGGCCAAGACAGCCCACGTAAACAGCTAGCAGCCCTCTTTTTCTAACATTTGCAGAATGTTTGTCAAATTGTGAACACTTGAATGTGCCACACTGTCTAACATCAGATGGAAAAAAATATACATCTTATGGCAGCAGGAAATTTGTGTTTTAAAACCCACTCACAGTCCAAATTGGCCCAAAGGTAGTGTTGCATTGCTGTCGGAGTATGCGTGTTGAATTCAAGTCCAGGGTGTCTTCGGGTATAAGGAGTGCTTGAGGCAGTAAATGTGTCTCTTGTGTTTGTGCCAGCTCGGCGCAGCCATCACTTCTGTGCAGGCATAAAATGAATTTCTATTTACATACATACATACAGTTTGGTTTAGTTAGCTATTTATTGCACACATTTCTAAATTCAAACATTGTGACGATACCACAGAAATTAATACATGCATTTAATCCTGTTTGATGAAAGGCGTCTGCCAGACACACTGGTGGACAGATTGATTGGTCAAAAGAGAAGAGACACCCTTTTCTCAATGTCATGTTAGAAGGAGACGAACATCCATTTTGGGATCCACCTTTGGCAGCGTCTTTATTTGCCTCAAAATTTCTAACCGCTCGCTAGCATGCATAGTCTGACTGATTTGAGGCAGCAGCCTTAAGTCTCAGGCCTTAGGAACTAGTCTTTCAGCTCAGTGCAAATGCTCAAGTGAAGACTAAGCCAATGTTCTATCACTTTACAATTTAATTGAAATGTAAAACAAATGTAAATATATGGCATATATTGTTTTTCTTTAGACACATGCTCAATTAAATGCGCTCGAATTTCACCAAAACTGGTTCTATTTTCATACGGCCGACGCGCGCATCAATTGCTAATGCTAATTGCTATCTTGGTTGACTGTTCATCAGTGCGAAACAAGTCACTGCACTCACCATTATCCAACTTTTTTTGACCGGTCCCGACAGCTATTGGAAGCTAGCTGTGCCGTTTACGACACGGCAGTCACGCATTGTAACATTGGAAATTATACCGCTAGAAAGCTCAATTTGCGTTGTCTGTCCAGCGACTGGTGACTGCGGTGGATAGTGGGACTACAGTTCCCATGATTCTTAGATGCAAAAGCAGGAATGAGTTCTAGTTTCAAAACTGGACCGTCCCAGCCAATAGGGACGAACGTCTGGTCACCAGATGATAGGTCATGTGAAGGCTCACAATATTGTATAGTGTGACCATTGTAGGTTGTCAATAGAGCAAGAGCAGCTCCTTTTGTTGAATTTCAGGGTTTGGTTTGTGCTGTTGGTAATACTGGTGATTGAATGAGAAAGAAGCAAGTGGAGAGCATCAGTAAAGCAGAATCCCAGATCCAGTTTGCAAGACCTGCTCTCATCTGCCTGGAAAATGTGACTGGACTTTCTTGAGGGGGTGGAGGCGCCACATTCCACTTCACATCCCACTTCTGGCTGGGGGGATGGATGATGACCATTACAGAGAAACGGCATCGACCTGCACTGTGAGGCTCTCGCCTCCACTCTTTTGTAAGGCGCCTTTCTGAATGTGGACAAAGATGAAATGGCTGACTTTTTATTACGCAAGGAAATTCTGCTCAACAGCCAGGATCAACAGCGGGTAGTATAAAGTGCTCAGGGTTCCCAGTGGTTGAGTCATATAGCTGTAGATTTTTTAAATGGAGTGTGTTTTTAGAAACACCTCTGTGTGCTAAAATGGAATTCTGCTGCTTTTAACTTGCTTTATAAAAATCTGGGACCCACATGGGTCTCATTCTCTGGTCTGTATTCACAGTGGAACTTATAAAGTCAAACTAAAGCTGTAGCAGTGATGCTAACTAGTTCTAATTTCAAAACAAAATGTCCAATAGGAAATAAGTCAAGAGAGAGTCAAACCATTGCCTTTGAAAGCATTTGCGAATACAGACAATATATTAAAAATGGAAGTCAACCTTAAACATTTCTTGGCAACAATATTTTATATGTGACCTCACTAGTCTACACATGACATTCTGATTATTATTACGTTTGTGGAATATGAGTTATGAAGCAAAATCCAGCTGTTTTTTATCCATCTCAGAATGCGGCCATTTTGCCACTTGCTGTCGACAATCACAGCTCACCTGTTTTCTGAAGCTGAGCTGTGATTGACTGTTACCTGAGCAACTGTGATGTCATTTTCACTCGACAGCCAGTGACAAAATGGCCGCCTTCTGATATTGATAACAACTGCTAAATTTTGCTGCTTAACTCCTATTCCACTGACGCAATATTAACCAAAATACTGTATTTAGACTAGCATATTGTTGTCAAAAAAAAATGTTGGGGTTATCTTCCCTTTTAAGTAACTTTTATTGTTGAGTGGTCAAAAGAAGTTACATTTTCAGTTCAGTTGAGTTACATGTCACTCCTAAACCTGCCTCTCGGCAACCGCCATACGATTGCGGTCTGCTTGTCGGAGTGCTGCTTTTCAGACGCGGTGTTTGCGCAGTGTGGTATGCGTTGTTGTTGTAATTACAAGGCTGTCACCTTGTGGTTCTGTGGTGACAGTCACAAGAGGCAGAACTATGGGCTCACAACGTCCCTGTCATTGACGGCGCTTTAGTGTGCAAACTACTCTGAAATATGCACGCGCACATACACACAGGACAGTAACGCGTGTTGGCAAAGCAAATACCCACAACAGGTTATTGGCTCAGACATAGACGGTGCGTTTGTGTGTTTTAGTGTGAGAGGGCCCTCTGGTTGGTGGCAGCGTTTATATCTGTTAAAGACAGGCACCTTTCGAGATTCCACTTCTCTTTGTAATAATGAGGAAGTGCGCTCTCAGCTATAAAACGCAACGGCAGCATCAAAGAGGCTCTTGGCTCGACTGGCGAGGGTCTCTGCCAGAGCTGCCGGCGAATGCGCGTTTCAGCCTGTGCTTGTGTGTCAGGGAACTTGATGCTGAACAGGAGCCAGGATGGAGGGCAGAACGCGTTGCTTCCTTTACAGCCAACATTGTAGAGGTAGGGCAGCTGTGGTATGCTAGCAGTTACCGAGCAACCCGCCCTGCGCGCGTGTGCGGGGTTTGTTGTTTCTTCACTCTTTACAAGGATGCACGTGCAGCGCACGCACAAACTGTTGGCAGGCGGCTAGCGGAGCATAGCATTAATCTGTCAGCTGTCGCCACTGATCCATTTATCATTAATGCGTGTGTGCACGTGAGCGTGTGCACGGGGCAACTTGCTTCCTGTAACAAAGCTGCATTACACGCCATTCTCCAGAGGAGTTTTGCTTTGCGATTGAATACATCAACAGAGTGCACTCTATTAATTAGAGGCTAGACTGTAATCAGCATGGAATAAAAGATGGGTGGGAGGCAGAGAGGAAATGGAAAGTGATAAGCTACGACAAATGACCGCCTCTGGAATTGTGTGCGTGTGGAAGACAATAGGTTTATATATGGATGCACATAATAGTATTATGCAGACATTTTAGTCAGCTCAAGGCAGGGTTGTTATAGTTTGGGAATTTTTCATTTTGGTTTTTAAATTTTGTTAGTTTTAATTCATTTTCAAGGTGGTTCTGTTAGGTTTTATTAGTTTTAGTTATTTCATAAATGCTTAGTTTTAATTTAGTTGTAGTTAATTTCAGTATTAGTTTTAGTTAAAAATATATATATTTAAAAAACACCCTGGGAGCAACGTCATCTGAAGGTGCTTTTCTATTAGCTGCTGCTAGATGATGTCACTTTTGTCTGACACACTTTCAAATGTCCTTATTGCGGTTAATATCAAAATAAATCTACTTAAAATCACATTTAAAATCACCCCCAAAGGCTCATGCATTAAATTTATTACCAAAGATTAAAACGAAGGACATTTCTGCTCTAATTATAGTTAGTTTTGTAAACATAAAATGTAGTTTCAGTTAGTTTTTGTTTTTATTTTATTTCGTTAACAAAATTGTTTTTTGAATTTTAGTTAGTTTTTTCGTTAGTTTTAGTTAACTAAAATAACCTTGGTTCAAGGTAAAGAATAGAAGCGTTACACACTTGTACATGAAATTCAAGTTTCCATAATATTAAAATTACCGTGAAATCCCATGAATAACACACACCTATAATAACACGCCCTTTAAAGCAGTTTTCTATCTGTACTTGTGTATAATACGGTCCCCGATTTGCTAGTATACTTTATTATCAGAGGGAATGATATAAATAGATAAAGATTCAAAGCATGCCAATAAAGTGTAAATGTTTTTAAATCCAGGTAAAAAATCTATGCTTTTTTTCCCCATACCTATGAATAAGGTATTTTCAAGATCATGTGTTTAAAGTAACCTTTGAAACAGCTTCAGTGTAAAATTACCAACATTATTGATGAAGGCGTGATGAAATCGTAATTTTAATGGTATGGGCCAAAGTTGATCAGTTGCACAACACAAACACAACATTCAAAATGGACACTCATAGACAGCAGCCAAAATCGATTTGAGGACATTTGAAATCGATTCTGAATCGAACTAAATGAGGATCGCGATTCTTTTGAGAATCAATTTTTTTTATCACACCCCTAGTACAAGGTTACAAGGTTAACAGAAAAGCCAGAACTAATCCTCTTAATTCTGACTATGCTAGCTTTCTGTTTGCAGATATTGATAGTATTGGCCTATTGGGAGCTGCACACACCTCTCACGTCTCAATTGTCTACAAAAACAAGTTGCCACATAGCTGAAGATCCAATCGTAAACGTCTCTTCTTACTATAGTCTTACTACAGCTATTCAGTGGAATTTTGCTTATCTGGTGTGTAAGCTGTGGAGAAAAAACTTGAGTGCAATTTTGGAATCGGCATGCCAATTTCAGTTTTAATCAACCTAAAAATCTAACTTTTTTTCAATTGTTCCCCATTGTTATTGTATTGTCATGTATTCAGATGATCTTTTTAACGTTAACAAACGTGTCTCTCCCTGCCTTGACAGAGATTCGCGCCCAGCTGGTGGAGCAGCTGAAGTGTCTGGACCAGCAGTGTGAGCTGCGGGTGCAGCTGCTCCAGGACCTGCAGGATTTCTTCAGGAAGAAGGCGGAGATTGAGATGGACTACAGCCGCAACATGGAAAAGATGGCCGAGCGCTTCCTCGCCAAGACGCGCAGTACTAAGGACCATCTGCTCAAGTATGTACCCTACAAGACACACACTTGGCTTAAAGACTGGAATCGTTCCGTGTTCAACCTTTTCAATTACACAGATGAAATTGGTAGTTTCTCAAAACAACAAACGGCAGGAAGCACTGCAAGTTTGTCGTGTCGGCGTCTGTACTGTATATTCGAAATGACCAGGTTGTGAGTCAGTGTCTTGCTGTGTGTATGCGTTCAGGCTAGGCTTGAAAAAGTGCAGAAGGTAATGCAAGAAAGAAGACATGCTCTGCCATGTGTCGTCTTTTTCCCATTCCATTGCCTGAACGGACCGCACAGTGTCCTGCTTCAATCCTTGGTTAATAGTTTACAATCTGTCAAAGGTTACCAAGATAATTTATCCAATGTGTACCACTTGGGGTGTTTCTAAACTTCTGGTTCACCATAAACACACATTCTTTTGGAGCTGCAGATGTGGAGGGTACAGTAGTCCATTTAGCTACCGTAACTGTTTTTCCTTTTATTGCTATCATGAGGAGTTCCTGTCAGGAAATGACATGCTATTATACAGTATTTTTTTAAAGTCCTTACATACTTCCTATTAAACATGACCACCTCTCAAGTCACTTTCGTTTCCGCTTCTGCGTTCCTTTTTTTTTTTTTTTTTTTTTTACTTTTGACTTAACACTGTCTGCCTTCATAATAAAACTACTGAGATTTCCATTTTAAATCAACTGTGAGACATAACAGTGGATCTCAACACATCCAATAAAAGTTAGCCGATCATGTCCAGTGAGGTTAAGAAAGTCACAAGGTCTAGTCTATAATTTTACACATTGACCTATTTCACATGTTTTTATTCTGTCGTACTCCTTCAACATCTGTAACATTCTCCACGCGGCTGCTGCTGTTGCTCTGTCCGGGTGCCACGCTGGAATTTCAGCTATTTTCCGGCTATGTGTGTCCATGTTTTTTTTTTTAACTCTAAAAAGTGTGTGCTTGTTGTTTTCTATATGTGTATGGAGTCCATAGAGACTGCTGGTATTTGCAAATTAATTTTGTGGGCTTTAACCGTATCGTGTGTCCCCTCAGGCTGACAGGATGATGAGTCACAAAATTTGTCAGTCAAGTCTGCCCTCTCGTTCACTTTTAGGCCAGTCTCAGTGTTAAATTGTGGCTCTTGCAACTCATGGCAGCACACTATTAACTAACGACCCTATCAAACATGCTTTCTTGACAAGTACTATCATAATCATCATATATCATTCAATTAATGATTTATTTTTTTTTGCTTGTAGTTTGTTGTGGCGTCTTAACAATAGGTGTAGAGTACGATCCTAATTTCTAAATTAATTTACATGTAACTTTATACGTCAGTTGGGGTTAGCTAGTTAGCTCATTTGTGCCCCACCTCCTCATCCCATCTGCTATAGTTGAGCGTTAAACAAGAGGCCCCTCCTCTCTTGCTCGCTCTCAAACTCTCTCTACTTGAATGCCGGCAAAGGACTCTCCTTTGAGTTCTTGATCCGATTTCATGCTGAAAATCCCCTCTCGCACCGGGGCAGCACAAATGGGAAGAATCAGCATCATGGTTCAAGCTTTGTTGGGCTATTTTTCTCAAGTTAAAAGTATTTTGCTATAAGCTGCTGCGGAACTTGTAGCGGTATGCGCAGCCCATGAACGCAAGAATGCTGCCCCTTGTTGGGCTTAGATTCAAAGAATGAAGAAATGCTATTGTCCTACAAAGTCACTGAGAATGAATGACATTCCTGATTTGCAAATCATATTGCATTATTAAATAAAGTAAAGCACCCAGAATGTGACAGAAACAATCTAGAGAATATATAAAGATATACAACCACGAGCGCAGTTTGAGTAAATAATAATTCAAAATTTGGCCTTGCAAAGATCGATTTTGATTGACACTGTAATTGTGCATGGTCGGATATTATATTATATTATATTCTGACGGTATGATAACCCCAAATAACAGCTCTGTAATCTGTAGTCCCCCCCCTTAGCACAATCAATTTAAATTTTAAACAAAATATAGAATGTTTGGTCCAGAAGAAATGTGTACATTGTTAAGTTAAAATAACTAACTATCTAAATACATAAATAAATGCAAAATAATTGTTCTTAGTAATTCACAACAACACTCCACTGGTGTGCTATTTTTAGAAAAAAACATTGGGCTACTCATGTTGTCATTGGGGTTGACTAGTCCTTGGTGGCACCATTTATATTTCTTAAAATAAAAACTTATCTTTTTTTTAGGATATTGCACATTAATCAACAGCACAAAAAGGCATCCATTTTTGCACCGTTCAGAAATGTCCTGGGATCAGATGAGCTCATTCTCCTGGACAAGCTAGCTGAGTAATGCCATCTTTTGAAACATTCAGCTGGAAAGGAAGATTTGCTGGGTTTCCTTGCCTAATCTTAAGCGAAAAACAGGCTGAAAAATATGTCCAATACTATATTTCAGTTAAACGTTTGCAGTGTGTATTTTTGTTGGCTGCCGGGCCAGGGAGTGCCCAGTCTGGTTTTGAAAAGTAGAAATCGCACCATGTAATATAAGAAAAGCAACTTACAAATATATGAATAATTTCAGAAACGCATCAGCAAACCTGCTCTTACTCCAACTGACTGTTTTTATGATGTGCAACTTTTTGGGTAATATGCACTGACTCTGCACTTTGACTCTGACTCTGAACAGGAATGTGAGGTTGGTGCTGTGGAATGTCTTTATATAAGTGATAAAATAATGTTTACGAGGATTTCGTTTAAAATACATACACTGATTTGAATGCTGATTCTGCAGTTCACACAATATGTCCTGGTGACAAACTGTGGTTGTGGATTCCTGCCAACTGAACTGGACGAGAGCTTAGTCTTAGTCAGACTGAAATGACTTCCCAGTGGCGTTGCCAGATATGACATGACTTAACTACATGTCTTTAAAACAGTCCTTTAGAAGTTGGCTTCATAATGGAAACTCGAACCTCAGTGGGCTTATCATTGTCCATATATGATTTCTGAGCCAACATGCAACGGATGAGGGTGACTGAGTTTTGGCAAAGCGATTCAAGAACTCCAGATTGTATGGTGATAATTGAACACAGTATTCATATGATCACTTAAGTTCATATTCTATGTAAACATCAGTATGATTCATTATTAACCAATGAAGATCTGAATTTACAACTATGTCCATTTAGACAGCACCATGGCAACCTTCCAGTCGTACATGAAACCTTGTTTTAAAACCAAGGACGATTCTATTTATTTATTAATTAATTGTTTGGAAAGGTGCCATACAGTACAGTTTTTAGAGCTATATATTAGCAATATGCAAGTCACTAAGCAAATTAAGTGACCATAAATAGATTTGACTTTGTTCCATTTAATATTATGCCATATTTCAAATCTTGAGCCACTCCAGACAAATGCTGAGTTTTGTAGAACAACTAGTATTTAACATGTTATTCTAATCCTTATTTATGATGATTTCATGTGAGCATGGCTAGTCGCATAAGAGTCATTTGGTTGAAGTCATAAAGAAAAATGTGCCGGCAGCAATCCTTCATCTAATGCTATGTGCTTTGATCCTGACAGTAAATGACCATTTAGCATTTCCCTCTAATGTGACTCACTACCGTCACCTGACCCGAACACTCGCTACGTTCCATTAAGTGCACCATGTGACCTTCCAAAGAGGCCAATGACATTTCAGTGTTTACATTGTGAGAACCGAGGGCCGGGCAGAGGTAGCTGTTATTTCACCCCGAGTGCTGCAATGTCATGGTGACCAGAAATTGGCTCAGTCTGCCACATGTCACGTGGAAAGAGCATCGAGGCCGGTTGATTGAGCAAATGGTGGAACTTTTTTTTTCTGGAGGAAAATGTTACAAAATCGGGGGAAGTCAGAAGCACCAGAAAGTGAGCAGGCTGAAACGAGTCGGAGTGATCAAGAGTGTCTATAAGGATGACTCAGGAATTTAAAACATACACTGTAGAGTTCAAGTTAATCCTAAAATGGATGGTCTATAGTTTGAAATTGCAAGTTTGGAATAACCACATTGTACTTAATTTAGAATGCTATAGGTTGTTTTTTTAAATTAGCACAATCTTTTAAAATTGTGCAAAATGTTGTCAATGCTATGAATCATTTTGAAAATGTAGTCATGAAAAAGACGTAAATATTTCATGATTAACTCCTTAGACTTATTGTGTGATTTCCAGTATATGTTCATATTGTGATTCCCTATTCTCTTGTACAAATATCTCCTAAAGTAACCTGCTATAATACCCCATACCCAAAATAAAAAGTCCAATCAAGTAACAGGCTCACCCATCTAAGACACAAATAATGCTTGGAAAAATCTCCCAAACCATACGAATATAACTAAAGTCTGAATGCATGTAGTGTTTTCTAAAAGTTTGTTTTCCTTGCACATATGTCGTCATCTGACCAGTGACAGCCAGTATCAGCATATCACATCATTGTCTATGACTCACACATAGTTCTCACTCAGTCCCCGCCACACACTAAAAGAATGAGCAATTTAGGGACAAGATTTGGACCTAGATTTAAAAGAATTTACACTTGAGGCTAACCTTACTTTTGTTGGCATTCACTTCCATTTTTGTGCAGCATAACAGCTAAATGCTGCTTCACCATGTTTGCTTTGAACTCTGGGCTCCACTAATTGACCTCAAAACCCTACCGTTTTTTTTTTAATCAATTAGCATTTTTTTAATGTATTCAAGACTTAAGCTATTCAGTGATTCCGCGACGAAAAGCACATTAATTCAATTGTAAATTACTTTTCATACTTTGTATTTAGTATGCTCACGAGTAGCGAAGAGAGTTCTAATCGATTGATTGTCCAGAATTTTGTTGATTGAATGGAATTGATGGTTAACCACACGCTGAAGCACTTGAGGCACATTAGAACGTATGGTAAGTTTGCAAGCAGCAACAACTTGAAACGGGATTTGAGAGCATTAAAAAAAGATGATTACTTTTTTCCTCCTTGATCAAATTCCTATCCCTGCTATGACTGTAATCACTGAATAAAATATCAATGTTTAGCTAATGTGCAATGCAGCCCATTCAGTAGTTTTAATTTTATGCAAATAAACACGAGGAAAAATCAGTGCAACATTTCCAGGCAGAGTATGAGAGGAACTTCCGTTTTCTCTTCCCCCCCCCCCCCCTCTTTTTTTTTTTTTACAAGTCCTTTCTTCTCTGCAACAGCTGTGCTTTTTGGGGAGCCTTACCACTTCCTGCTGGGTTTTGTACCCTGGCTGAATCCCCTGTTTGGGTTGGCTCACTGACCCGCTGTGTGTGTGTGTGTGTGAGTTGCATGTGCGGGAGAGACACAGGGTGGCTGTTTTCTATATAAATCTGTCTGGGCGTTCTCTCTCTCCATGCCTGTTATTCCAGTGGCTTGTTTCATCTTGATGAAAAATAGCTTGCTGTACAACAAACTTGCTTCTACCTTGAACAAGCCGTGGGGCCACATATGCATCTATCAACCGGATGAAAAGGGGAGCTTAAAAACAGATGAAAGAGACTTAATGCTGCTTTATCCAAATTATGCTTAGACGGGGCCTTGATTAGATCTTAAGACTTGTTCTCTATCATTGTCACCCTGTGCAGGAAAGAGCAGAGCATCTTATCTCCGGTGAACTGCTGGAACCTGTTGCTGCTTCAGGTGAAGAGGGAGAGCCGCGACCACGCTACTCTGTCCGACCTCTACCTCAACAACATCATTCCCCGCTTTGCACAGATCAGCGAGGACTCAGGACGGCTCTTCAAAAAGGCAATGCTCTCTCACTCACACATATGCTGACATTGTGTCTCTTTAGGCCGTGAGCACACACATGGCGTCTGCTCTGAACTCTTTTACCGCCAAAAACGTTTAATAACGTTGGCTAAAATCCAAATGAATGCTGCCAAAAACGTTAGTTGACGTTTACTACGTTTTTTTTTTTTCAATGGGCAGTGCAACGTATTGCGCAGCACTGCCTGGTCAGTGGGCTTGTGAAATAAAAAACAGCCACTAACTATGGGCAGCAGACGGCAGCATTGTATATATTTTTTATGTTCTGCCGGTGTATGCAATTGCAGTAAAACAGATTGATATGATGTAATAGAACGTTTTCAAAGATGACGTGAATATTCAAAGCCTTTGTCACATTAAATCAAATTCACAACGCATCACTAAACAAAAAAATATTAGGGTCAAAGTCACTGTTGTGCAGAAAATTCACTAAGCAGCTAGCCACTAGCCGCTAACGCTCGGAACAGGTGTTACATTCTACAATGTCAGCGTAATAATTTATCGTTGTTGTTGTTGTTTTAAACATCCTTAATTTAGCCATTGAACATTATTTCAGGATGACACTGTGTTGATGCTGATGGCAACAGTTTGTGCTGTGATGGCAACTTAAACTGGGCGCTAACTATCCACTCCGGGAAGATGAGTCAAGTCAACTGCCATGCGTCTACGAGCAACTTCAGAATAAAAGTGTGCCATGGCACTGATGTTTGTGTATTACTGTATTTGGAAAGATTTTATTTTAAGTTGGCCTTCTGACCACTCCGTCATGCATAGCATTGCTAGGGCTAGCTTGACTGTTTTCCCGACCGATTCATACCACATAAACGGGTACCTGAACATTTTGTTTATGAAATCATTGTACTTGAATTACTTAAAGACGCACTCAGTGGAACACAGACATCCACCAATGCTGAATTGGAGCAGCACCAAATCGAGCACCTTCTTCTTTCTGCTTATCCCTGAATTGGGTGTTTTATTCTCTGAGTCTTAAGGAAGGCGTCCTGAATCAATACAACAATGTCACATTTTCAAACATTCTTCTTTGGCTTGTTTGACATGTTAAAAAGTAAGATTAGACAAAAACTACAAAGCCAGTCTGTATCTTTAAATACACCGGTCGGCCTGTTTTTGGCCGGTGCCGAATCGTTGTCTATGGACGCCTGTCAAGACCCACTTTCTTTTTCGAGAAAGTGGGTGTGGCTTCCCAGGTTACTTGTCAACCACATTCCAAGTCTTCCAGAATGGACATGTGTATTTAATATAATACACAATCATAGCAGGGAACTACTGTTCCCTTGCATATGACAAACGTCACCCACTTATGTTCCATGTGCTTTTCACATTGTTGGCATTTCTGAAAAATGGGAAGTTACTTGTTCTGTCTGGATTTTACTGGAAACAAAGTTCACTATCTTCCGATGTGTCAAAACGTGTATACATTGAGGCTTAAACATCTAACTGTGTATAAAGGTGTAATGGAGTAGCCTGGTATGTCAGTTACAGCCAGATCGAGTACCAAAACTAGAATCTCCATACTCGGACCAAGACCGTGAAGGGAAGTCTGATCCGGTTCCGTTCATTTCACCTCAAGTGTGAGGGGGAATATTAGCTAGTGACAGCCCTACTTCAGAGGTTTCATTGTAATTTGGAATGAGGGATGTCATTCATACAGTGGTTTGTATCAGTAGCAGCAGTACACAACTCTTGCCAGAGAATTCCTCCATCTCTGCTACTAGCAGGTTCAACTGACAGACGCTGTTAGTGTAGTGGACGTGTGGGAGAAAACACTCACATCAAACCGCATTATCACGCTTTTTGCGCCAGGACGTAAGTTGTCTGTTTTTTGTTGTTGCGGTCTTGTCGAGCCAGACAGGCAAGCGCGGGCCAGAGGAAGAAGTTCAAAAGTCAAGATTCACAGTTGACGGATAGGACGGCTCAGCTGTGGCCGATTGCTTTTAGATTGCTGGAGCCCGGCCGCTCTTCAGCACTTTAAAGCCGGAGGGCGGGCCAACCTCACTTGTCCCGTTGCCTCATTTGTCCGCCGTAGGACTCTAAATCTTCTCCCTGTCGCTTTCCCTCTCCACATGCATTCATCCCTCTCATCCTCATCCTGACCTTTGAACTGTCTGGGATTCAACTTCTTTCCCTCATTTGTTCTTACTCAGGCTGGATTTACTGGATTTACACTGCCCAATTCAGATTTAATGCCTTTATCCAATCCAAGTCTTTTCAAGTGACATGTATAGAGGCCTGATTCTGATCCGAAGAAAAGCGATTCCTTGCAGCCGCCGTGCACATTTTCCATGATGACGAACAAGACTAGTTATTGCTGCTCAGCAGATATGCACTTGAGATCGTAGTTCAAATATCCATCAGCAACCCCAACCTCCCCATCGACAAATTCATGCCCCCCACCTACCTGATTTTCTTAGTCTCGACCTCCAAACATCTTGGTCTGGTCTCCGACTCGACCTCCAAACATCTTGGTCTGGTCTCCGACTCGACCTCCAAAAGTCTTGGTCTGGTCTCCGACTCGACCTTCAAAAGTCTTGGTCTGGTCTCCTTCTCGACCTTCAAAAGTCTTGGTCTTGTCTCCTTCTCGACCTTCAAAAGTCTTGGTCTTGTCTCCTTCTCGACCTCCAAAAGTCTTGGTCTTGTCTCCTTCTCGACCTCCAAAAGTCTTGGTCTTGTCTCGGTCTCGACCTTCAAAAGTCTTGGTTTTGTCTCGTTCTCGACCGCCAAAGGTCTTGGTCTTGTCTCCTTCTCGACCTCCAAAAGTCTTGGTCTTTTCTCCTTCTCGACCTCCAAAAGTCCTGGTCTTGTCTCTGTCTTGTACTCCAAAAATCTTGGTCTTGTCTCACCCTCAATATTCTGTGGTCTCAATACTGTTTTGGTCTCTGTTGGTGCGGTCTTTACTACAACACTAATGTTCAGTAACACCTTTTAATAATGTTGTGGTTGTAATTTGCTGTGGGTTAGAATTGCACAGCACATACTACAAGTTGTTTGTCACTCCACAATTAAAAACTCTTTAGAAACTGTAATCATACTCCTGTATCCTTCCCGTGGTGCCTTCATCCGGCTTGATAGTCTAGTCTAGACAGATGAAGCTGTTGCTTAACACGGCTGAGTTGGTTTGCAACTTGATGGCCAATACACAATTACTGCCTAGTAATCTTGCTAATGACACCGAGATCATTGTTAAAAAGCTTTTTGTTCACAGTGATTAACTAACTTTAATCTGTCCTGTCTCTTTAGAGCAAAGAGGTCGGTGTGCAGCTGCACGAGGACTTGATGAAGGTTCTGAACGAGCTTTATTCGGTAAGACGAATGACTTTTGGCACCTCTTAAAACTGGACCAGTAATACTGATTTCACTTGGTATATTTACAGGATGCTTGAAGTCACCACCAGATTTTTCTACAAGTAGTTTTTGACAATTATATTTTTAGTGGTCTCACACTGTCAAGAGCAACACAACATTGGTTAGCCATGTCCGTAGTCTAGCCAAATCACTGATGTCCTCGATTGTTTGTGTGTGCGACCAACGTTTAACTCTAACTCAACCTGCCAATTATAGTTTGGAAAGAGTTATAAATAAATCTGGTGAAATGACATGCGCATGCATACTCATAAACAAAACTCTCTCGGGAGTTTGAATCAGGACAGTGAAGTGCTGGTCGGCCAACTAGGGCTGACTCGGCTTGATGTAACGCTTTCGTGTGTTTGACCACTAGCAAGCAGAAAGATTTTGTGACTCCTTTGGTTTTCCCCAAACCACACAGTGAAAAAACATTGTGACTGAAATGTCATGTTTCCAGGTGATGAAGACGTACCACATGTACAACACCGACAGCATCAATGCAGAGTCCAAGCTGAAGGAGGCCGAGAAGCAGGAGGAGAAACAGATGGGCCGTTCCGGTCGCCAAGACGACCGCCAGACGCCGCGATCGCCGGACACCCTTGCTAGCATAAAGGCTGACGACAAACCCATCCGTCGCTCCAGTGTGAAAAAAATAGAAAAGATGAAGGAGAAGGTGAGTGGGAACTCAAAGTTGTACTAACTTGATGTAAGTTGCGTCCTTGTGGTTGCCTTGTTCTTTACCACTTGTCCCATCTTCTTAGAGACAAGCCAAGTACACCGAGAACAAGCTGAAGGCCATCAAAGCCAGGAATGAGTACCTTCTTGCTCTGGAGGCCACCAATGGCTGCGTCTTCAAGTATTACATCCATGACCTCGCTGACATCATTGACGTGAGTATGAATACACCTACTTTGCTTTATTGAAGGTGTGTGCCTGCAAAAATGGAAATTGTCATGGCTCATTTTGCGCCTTTAATTACTACGCATGAAAAGGCGGGTGGGTGGAAACCACCATGTGCAAAGTAGACAAAATGAGAAGATGCGGGCAGACATTTTCCAATCATGTAAAAATTTTGTCCTGCAATATCATCCATTGAGCGATGCAATTATGGAACTTCTGAATGTAAGGGCTGACCAGGAGCCATTCACAAGGAGGAGTCATGCCATATCACCAATGACAAAATTAATTCTTTCTTATCTGCATTTCTGTGTCCGGGTCATTTCAGCGCACTTTCACAATTGGTGCTTGGCCTCTCTCTAAGAAATTATTTTTCAGGTGTTCTATCCCGAGTTTTAAACATTAATTTATGCATTGCCACACTTTTGGCGCAAGTTAAATCAAAGAAAACATGACGTTTATTTGCTTGCCTTCTCCAAAATTAACAAATGAAAATTAAAAAAATGTCATACTTTTCATAGCCCGATATTGATTCATAAATCCCATAAATCAATACATTTAATATTAATTTTCCCAAAAATTAATGTGGAAAATAGAATTTTACCTAAATGCCTAAATCTTTGTTTTTGTATCTTGCTTTTTTCTTGAAATGTACTATTCACTGGAATTCAAAAGTATTTTCTTACATCAAACAAAAGATCCGACGTACTACACTTTAAGGCAATTCAGAATCTTATTATTCATATTTACAATTTTTTTAAATGAAATAAAAGATATATTAAATGAAAATATATAAATATATCTAACATGATATGTGTGAAATCCTAAACTGAATCAAAATCAAAGTGAATCGTAAATTGAATCGAATGGCGCCCTTGTAATTCAAAACGAATCAACTTCCGAAATCTGAATCCATACTCAAAGATCTGACTTATTGCACTTCAAGGCAATTCAGAATCATATTCATATTTACATTTTTTTTTAAATAAAACATATATTAAATAAGAATATATAAATATATATAACATATGTGGGGGAATCCTAAACTGAATCAAAATCAAAGTGAATCGCATATTGAATCAAATGGCGCCCTTGTGATTTGAAATGAATAAAAAATTTAAATCTGAATCGATACCCAACCTTATTATAGATGAATTCTCCATAACTCGCTAAAATGTGTATTTGTGTCTTCCACTAACACTTCCAATTCCATCCCTCCAAACTTCATTTTGCCCTTGTCGTGATCACCCAAATATCTCATAGTGAAAACCATCAGAGCTTTTAAATATGCTGGTGTCCACCAGTATTACACCTGTGAACATGCAATTTAGCACACGTTGTTTGGGATCATAGTAAAAGATCACACGCAGCACATCCACCATCAGTTTGCATAATCTGTTAGACTTGACATGCCATTTAACACCAGATATGAGATTTTAGTTGTCAGGCCAATAGAGAGTTGTGTGTGTGTGTCTCGATGCTGATTTTCCTTTTTGTGTTTGTACAGTGCTGTGACCTGGGCTACCATGCCAGCCTCCACCGTGCCCTGAGGACGTACTTGTCAGCAGAACAGAATGTGGAGGTGTCCAAGCACACTGGTCTGGAGACACTGGAGGGCGCCGCCGAAAGTCTGGAGCCCAACGGAGACAAACAAAAGCTGATGGAAACCTACAATAACGTCTTCTGCCCTCCGGCTCGCTTTGATTTCCAGTCGCACATGGGAGACACGGTATAGCTTTGAATTTCAGCGGCCTCTCAGCATTCTGTGTTTTAACCCGTGTTTGTGTGCCTAGATGGGCGTTATGTGTGCACAGCAGCCACTGGAAAGTGAGCTTCTCCAGAGGTGTCAGCAGCTTCAGTCCCGCCTCTCCACGCTCAAGATAGAGAACGAAGAGGTTAAGCGACGTTTTAGTATTATTTTCCCCTTGATGCTTATAACATCTGTCTCTACGTGCCTCTCATTGATTTATTTTTATTTTTATTTCCTCTCTCTGCTGTTCATCAGGTGAAGAAGACCATGGAGGCCACTCTGTCCACCATCCAAGACATGGTGACAGTGGAGGACTATGACGTGTCGGATTGCTTCCACCACAGCAACAGCATGGAGTCTGTCAAGTCCACGTTCAGTGAATCCTATCTGAGCAAGCCCAGCCTCGCCAAGAGGCGGGCCAACCAACAGGAGACAGAACAGTTCTACTTTACGGTCAGTGGCAGGTTTGCATTATCGGCTATTAAATGCCAAATATCAGCTTTTTACGAATCTGAAAACCGATCAAGCTGGTATCTCACTGAGCGGTGAATACTTGCGAACGTAGCGAAATTGAGGGTTGTCTAAGATGTTCACAGACCATTTTTACTTGTTGCAAAAAGGTCTTTTGATCAAAGATCGAACCCTGACGAAAATCTCAAATTAGCTAAATCTGTTGCTCAGTGAGCTACCGGGAACTTTTCATTGATGGATTTATTTAAATTTCCACTCAAACAACAACAAACAAAATTATAATTAATCACTCCCAGCCATTTTCACTGACGCAACCCCCTTCGCTCCCGGCTGGTTTACTGCATTTTGACTGATTTTGTAAAGCACACAGAATATTGTGTTCTATTGCTATAAAAACATGGAGTCTCTTTTTTTCATCAGGAAAAAAAAGTATATTTCTATCTTTTTTCCGTTTTGCAGCCGTTAGCATTAGAATATAGCTAAGTTTAATCATTATTGCACAATTCACACACAAATCTGTTTAAAACTGTGGGGAAAACATGATTGATCTCTTACACTCTGCTGCCACCTGCTGGCCGTTTTTGTAATAACAACCATTGCTTCATCAGTTCTCTTCAGTTCAGAGTCTGCATCAAAGCTTGTGTATTTTCTAGCATTAAAAAACAAACGTGTAAATACTTTTTGGGAACACTGGTAATATTTGAAATGGAACGTATTTATATGTTTTTGGGGGAGCAAATGAGTTAAGAAATTATGTTGACATTTTGGAAAACTTTATTTACAATAGGGAACTTTACTTGCTTAGCTTTTAATTTAGCTTACCACATGCTGATGGAAGCTCCCTGCATTTTATTTTATTTTTTGCAATTTTTGTTAGATTAAATTAATTTTGGGGATAATTTTGAAAGAAAGCTGTCAATTCTTTATATGTTTAAAATTAAATCGGCTTGAAATATCAGTCTCTTGACTACTAATAATCTGTATCGGCCTTGAAAAAACATTGATCTATCACTAACTTGAATAATCGATTATAGTATAAAAAACGAGTACTGGCAGGACTTTTCCGTCCTGTCTCCCTTTGTCAATTTCGGTGCTCTGTAATGACAATAAAGATCCATTCATTCAACTGCACTCTGGATACTGTGCGCTGTGCAGAAGCTGAAGGAGTTTCTGGAAGGCAGGAACCTGATCACCAAGCTGGAGGCCAAGCATGACCTCATCCAGAAGACCATAGGAGAGAGTGAGTGTCCTTCATACCTTTTTGACACGTACTATATGTGGAGGTCACAGTGACCGCGGCCATATGTGGACACAGATGTGCTGGAGTGAGCGGTGAGTGGGGGGGAGGGGCGGGGCGGCTGACGATTGGGGGTCTTCCTCAGGAAATGTCAGCATTTCCGCAACCGAGCAGGAAAGCCTTTGTATGCGTACGCTGCCTTTCTTCCTCCTGTGTGTCCCACTAGTATTCTGCTAAAACCGTCTTTGACTCCCCGACGTCCACACTTATCCTGTCTCTTCCCCCTTTAGGTCAGAAGACCGACTGTTGCCTTGCCAGGTACGTGTGGTGAAGGAAGGAAGTACATAAACACACACGCACACTATCTGGGATACGTACGCCAAACTAGGCTTTTCTTAATTTCTTGGCACCCAGGGGTATGATTTCTTTCCCGTCACCGTTTCAAGATATTCTCAACATATGTGTCTGTGTGAACAAATAGAGCGTTACCAGAGTTGTGTGCGTAAAAATAGTCACTCTGCCGACTTAATGACAGAGTGCTGTTTCTCTCTCTCGCTCTCTCTCTGTGCATAGTGGACGGAGAAACTCTGCAGTACGGAAACAGGTAATTATCAGTCGTGTGAGTGCGTAGTTTTGTTTTGAACACATTTTCCCACCGTTGCCACTCATAAAATGCAAAAGGGCATGTTTGGAAGTATATACACACACGCACCGATGTGTATCTGCTGTGGAATTAGTATAATCGAATGGTCTCACTAGTGCAGTATAACGAGGGGATGAAAAACAGGACTTGATGTTTGAAGCGCCCCCTTGTGGCATCAACTTTCCTACTGTTAAAAAAACTAAAACATTATCATAATCATAGATACAATACTGCAGTGACGGAAGTTTGATTTGAATCAATCAAAACTAGTGCTGATTATTAAAAGCTGTTATTGTGAGTTGTAATTTTGCACAAGTGGCAGAATGCTGGATGGGTGATTCATAAGACTTGTTTACTTAATAGTTACTACAGTAACTGCTTGAATTAATTGTGGCATTTAAGCGAGTTGTGCACAAGCTACAAATAGATAAAATAAATTTATATTTTATATAATATTTTATATTAAAGTAATAATAATTAATTGATATATTAAATAATATTTTATATAATTTATATTAAATAAATATATATATTCCCCCCCTTTTTTTGCACAAGCTATGAAGGTTAAATTTTGTCAAAACTGACTTAAAATCAGTATACATATAGATAAATAAATGCTTGTTGGGTTTATTACTTCCGATTACAATTTTAATTGTCCAGAAATACTGAAAAAAAAAAGAAGTAAAACGATTAGAATTTCTTTTTGGGGGGGGCTATATCGCCCAGCCATAATTACAAATTAATCTTTGTTCATCTATCTATGCCAGCAACATATAGTGACAGGCAGAACAATCAAATGCTCTCACATTTAAATACATAATAAACCTGTGTAATTAGTTAATACATTAATTAATATTATGATAAATGATTAATAATAATAATTATTATACATTAATATGAATAATGAATTACTATATTAATTAATATTATGATAAATGATTAATAATAATAATAATAATAATTATTATTATTATTATTATTATACATTCATATGAATAATTCATTAATATTAAGGTCAAGTGACCTTTGACATTTATTTTATTCAATTATCATCAGTCATCCGTTAAAATATTCTGCATGATACCCACGTTATTTTTCTGTAAAACCCAAAACAAAATGCAAAAGTGTTGTCGCCTAGCAACAGCAGCCTCTCCCCTCCCCGTGCGCAGCACCCCTTCCTCCTAAACGTGTGCTCTAATGCATGTGCAAGCAAACGTGTGAGATAGCCTCCTCATAACATGCTTGCTGCTGTTTTATGTCCTCGCCAGCTTCCTATTTGTCATCTATTGGGTGTAAAGATTAATGCAAATCATGTTCTCCTCCAATGTTAGGATGCAGGTGAAGCCATCCCTCTTATGGTTGAGAGCTGCATCCGTTTCATCAGTCGCCATGGTGAGGAAATTCTTCCGTCAAGCGATAGGTTTAGCGCCAGGCTTTACCGTGCACCGATTGGTTGCGTTGTTGTCATGTGACCGGTTCTGACCCGAGTAGTCTTCGAATGAACAAACTACATATCCAATATCCAGCATTCCAATCCTGAGGATGAAAAATGGATGTAATAAAAGCAAACTGTGTGCTTATGACTGTGCAGGTCTGCAGCATGAGGGCATTTTCCGAGTATCGGGCTCCCAGGTGGAGGTCAATGACATCAAGAATGCATTTGAGCGAGGTATGCTTGCAATTCACTGAAAATGTGCCCCCCATCCCCCCATCATCTTACCACTTTCCGGCCGTCTTCTTGGTTTCAGGCGAAGACCCGCTCGCAGGAGACCAAAACGACCATGACATGGACTCCATTGCTGGCGTCCTCAAGCTCTACTTCCGAGGACTGGACCAGGCCCTTTTTCCAAAGGAAGTGTTCCATGACCTCATATCCTGTGTCTGTAAGAGTCGCCTCCGCCGCTATGCGAACGTCTTTATTGTGTGACTCATCTCCCGGGTGTCGTCACTGTTGACGTTTCAGCGATGGAGAGCCTCCAGGAACGCGCTGTCCACATTAAGAAAGTGCTGCAATCGCTGCCAAGCAAAATCCTCATCATCATGAGATACCTGTTTGCCTTCCTCAATCAGTGAGTCACAGGACGGACACACACTTCTTTCTAATGAGATTCAATTGGAGATGATCATAAAATTCATTTTATGATTTTCACAGAGGTATTCATTTAACATGCTGAGAGGTGTTCTGAAAATTTGGGTTTGGTAGTGAGCAGTCAATCAAGTTAATGTAGGGCAGTTTTACAGTACTAGTAAGTTATAGTGCTGCCATTATCGAATATTTTTTTAGAATATAACAATCTATCGATTATTCAATCGATTAATCGACTAATCAGATTCATTTTAATTTTGCATTAAAAAAAAGTGTTTTTCCCTGATTACTCTTCATTAACTAGTGATTGTTGTTTATTTCATATTTCGTATTTGTGTACTATGTTACCGGTTTGGTCATTGTTTTCCAAAGTAAAAAAAAAAGTATTATTTTGATTATAAACTTTCATGAAGATCTACAGAAATGAGGGAACAATTACTGTTGATATGCTGAAATCAGATTTGGACAACTTTGAATAAAAAATGATTACCGTATTTTCCGCACTATAAGGCGCACCTAAAAGCCTATAATCCAATGCGCCTTATATGTGGATCAATATTGGTTAAGTAAGCTCCATCTAGTGGATGCTTAACGCAACCCCAGCCACTACAGAAACTTCTATTCTATGCGCCTTATAATACGGTGTGCCTTATAATACGGTACTCGATTATTAAAATAGTTGTCAATTAATTTGATAATCGATTAATTTTGGCAGCTCTAGTAAGTAATAATTAGGGATGAGCGAGTTCCAATACCAGGTATCTGTTACAGGCTGATACCTAGTTTGAAGGTATTGTGGCCGTTTTACAATCAGGAAGTAGAGATTAGAAAAATAGAAAATTGCCATTCATTTCATGCAATTTTAAGGGAAGTGTTATGTATCAAAAGTACTAGTGCTATGGATACATAGTATTGGTATCGGTGACTATTGAAGACATGAGTACTCAAACTGGTATCGGTCTGGGAAAAAGTGGTATCGAACATCCCTAGTCCCTTTTTTCAGAAAGACCGATGTAGTTAGCGATACCATGTAGCGATGCCACTGTAGTACTTTTCATACAGAAATTCCTCAAATAAGCGACATCATTTTAAAGTAAGAGTTATATGTCCCTATTCCCCATATAACATTTTTCCTTAAATTGCATGAAATTGATGGCAATTTTCTATTCTTCTGATTTGTAATTTCTTGTCATCCGGCTGGTACCGATCGGTACCCACACATCCTTTCTAATTGCATAAGGCATACAATTCAAGGAATTTGGCAAATGCAAAATGTGTTGTTACAGCTCAGTACAATGTAATAGATTGTGCTGATACCGTTTATTCCTTCCCCTGAATACTCCCAGATCTTCACACACTGTCAAAGGTCAAATACTGTCAAAAATATATATACAAAATTGTCTCATGATAACTGAGATTAAATAAACATCCGGAAAAGGCCAAAGGAGGCCCTTATAATAGTATTTTTTTTCCTCCCCTCTCATTCTTGAAAAAAGATTTCCGCCTTTCTCTGACTGATTTGTAGCCTTGTATCATATTCAGTGTCTTGATGAGCTCTGCAGGCTTGCATTCCCTGCCAAACTGAAAGTCACAAGGGAGACCTCCTCCTCTGTCAGCTGGACGTTCATTTGGAGCCACAGACATGCTTCTACTATGCTCTTTTTTTTTATGCAGATTTGCTCCCAGACAGAATATACAGAATATAATGAAATCAAATGAACGTCTTCTTTCTCCTCCTCCTCCCAGTTTGTCCCAGTACAGTGAGGACAACATGATGGACCCTTACAACCTTGCCATCTGCTTTGGCCCCACCCTGATGTCAGTCCCGGAAGGCCACGACCAGGTCTCCTGCCAGGCCCACGTCAATGAACTCATTAAAACGATCATCATCCACCATGACGCCATCTTCCCGAGACTGCAGGAGCTGCAGGGCCCCATCTACGTCATCCCCGGAGCCGGTGATGACTTCTGGTCAGTGGAGGCTCATCAATAGAGGGCGCTAGAGCGCCCACCTACCGCCCAGCTGAGTCACAGAGAAAGGGACAAGAATTAAATGATGTAGTGTTATAATAAAAGAAAATACTTGAAAATATATGTACGTTTGTTTTTAGATGAGCAAGATAGTGTAGTTATTGATAAGTACAATTGATTTGTTTATCTCTGGCGTCTTAATCAATGACGTACGGTCCAGTTCCGGTTACCGTTGGGCTCTGAACTGCCCCCAATGGAGTTACTGTTGAAGCCGACGTCATTTCCTGTCCTACTCCGAGTGGCTCCTGCCTACAACAGGAACTTGATGTGGCGGCCATATTGGATGTGGCTCAGCCAGGCTTCTCCAGTGTATCTAGTTTTGCCTTCATATTCAACTGAGGGAAGTCACGTCAACACTTTTCGAGAGAAGGTGGAGTCCAGGCAGCAAGGATATGAACAGGTAGGGTGGATTTATTGAGTTAAGCATAGGGATGTCAACACAATTAGATGTACAGGAGAAAGGAATTGGCTAGACCTCACCGTAACTCACTTATAAGACAATAATTCAAATAACAATAAATAATCATGCTAAAAATACGCGTAATTAAATTATACAATATTTTTCTTTTATTTTTCTTTAGAAATAACTGAAAAATATGGTGCGCAAAATTATCCACCCCCTTTTCTCTCAGTGCAGCCAACTGACAACCGGAGTTCCCTGATGATTTCTGAATGATCCAATCTTGACCTAAATAACTGATGATGATAAAATAAAATAAAGAGTCCACCTGTGTTTAATCTAGTCTCTGCTTAAACAGTTTGATGACAAGAAGGAGCTTTGTGATAACAATGAGGGCAGAAAGAGGCAGTTGGCAGATTTCAGAGCTGCTGAGGATTGATTTTTTTATTTTTTGGGGGGTGGGGGGGTAACCTCAGTTTTCTTTATTGTGCTGGGTCGGAGGGCCACGAGGATCAGCTTACCCACCATCACAGAAGCGATTAGAGTAGCACCTGACCGCATTAGCTCACATGCACACACATAGACAGACACATACATATTGAGGTCAACTTAGTTTAATAAGATAGAGCAACAAAGTTCTCCAGTTCAGATTCACGACTTCCGGACCAAACCAGAATTGTAGCTCAGTTAGCTTCTTCTTTTTTTTTTAAGTGTAAATGAAGATATTTCACCGTTTACTTAAATCGATGCAAAAATAATTGACATATTTCCCAAAATCTTGCATGCTAAGCGATTTAATGCGTACATAACGACATCCCCCATATCACCAGATTCAAATTCCATCAAAGAACAAAATGTGCAACTTGTTAGGACAGATAAGCTATCTTGTGCATTCCATTGCTGTAATATTGGACTTTTCTTTTTAGAGAAGCAGTGATGTTGCAAAGATTCGGCGGTGTCACGGGGAGACCATAGCGCATGATTTCGTCGGCCCTATGCCCCAGGAGTGTCGACCTAACCTATACTGTATTTTTCGTGATATCCTGCCATCGCTATGATAGGCTATGTGGTATCAACTAGCAACTACAGTTTTAGGTATTGACAAGTGGTGTGCTACATACGACTTGAGTTGATGAATATAATACAAGCAGAAGGTTATCAAACGTCCACAGTCTGACAGCAACTCACCTGCTTTGTTTTTTGCTTGTTTGTCGATTCTAGTGACAGTTCGCACTGTGAGCCCCCCCTTGTGCAAGAGCCAGCGCCCGACACCGTGTCAGTTGGCCACAGCAGCGAAGAGGGTGCGTAAAAAAATGTTTCAAGAGGAAGTCAAGTCAAAACATTTCCGACCACTAGTTAAACACGGTATTCTGATTAACTCATTTACTCCTAGCCATTTTCACCGAAGCAAACCCCTTCGCTCCCGGCTGTTTTACTGGATTTTGACAGATTTTGCAAGGCCCACGGAATATTGTGCTCTATTGCTATAAAAACATGGAACCTACCAAAAGAAAGATTAGAGTCTCTTCTTTCATCAAGAAAAAAAAAGTATATTTCTATCTGTTTCCGTTTTGCAGAAAATAGCATTAGAATATAGCTAAGTTTCATCATTATTCACAAATCTGTTTAAAACAGTGGGGAAAGAGCTTTTTGCAACATGGCCCTGGTTGATCTCTTATACTCTGCTGCCACCTGCTGGCCGTTATTGTAATAACCATTGCTCCAAGCATTCTTTTCAGTTCAGAAGTTGCATCAAAGCCTTCTGTATGCTCTAGCATAAAAAAACATATAAATACATCTTTGGGAGCATAGTAATATTTAAAATATAACGTATTTACAGTTTTCCCTCACATTTCGCGGCCTCACTGTATCGCTGATTTTTTTCTACTATAATGTACCTATTTTATAAAAGTTATGAAGGTTTGAACATTGAGAATGGTTAAACAAGAGAGCAGTGTGAGAAAATGTAAATGCCTCGATGAGAAAAATGTATAAACTGTGGTAAGGGGTCTTAGAGCCTTAAAACATTTATAATAAATGTAAATCATAAAGCTAGGATTTCATTTATTGCGTTGATTTAAAAACAATTTTTAAACCTAACCCCAGCGGAAAACGAGGGAACATTGTGTGTATTTTTGGGAGCAAATGAGTTAATGTTGTGTTTGTGGAATATGAATTAATCAGTAAAATCCATCTCAGGGGGCGGCCATTTTGTCAGTTGTTGTCAACTAGAAATGACATCACAGTTGCTCAGGTAACAACCAATCACGGCTCATGTGTTTTCTGAGTTTGGTCTTGAGATGTTCGCAAGCTGAGCCGTGATTGGTCGTGACCTGAACCATGAGCAATTGTGATGTCATTTTCAATTGACAGCAAGTGACAAAATGGCCGCCCATTGAGTTTACATTTTTAATTTTACTGCTTAATTCTTATTCCTCAAACACAATAGTAATCAGAATGTCGTGTTTAGACGAGTGAAAGCACAAGAATAGAAATGTTTTGAATTGACTTCCCATTCAATACTTAATAAAGCACAATTGCTCCTGGCACGAGCTCACGAGATCTCCTCTAGCTCTTCGTGGCTGAAATCTTTTCAACCAGCTCACATCCTGCTGCCTGATTATGCTGCTTTGTGTATTTTTTGCAATGTGTGCCGTCACCAAACGCAGCATCACTAACCTGCTCTACATTGCTCTGGCTTCTCTCTCTCCCTCTCTCTCTCTCTCTGTTTTGTTTTGCGCCACCCACTCTGTCGCTTCCTCTCTCTGTCCGCCATCCTCTCAACATCAGGCACCTTGGCTGTTTCAGAGTGCGACCCAGTTGAAGCCATCGCTCGGTTCGACTATTCCGGCCGGACCAGTCGCGAGCTGTCATTCAAGAAGGGTGCCTCGTTGCTTCTGTATCAGCGGGCGTCTGATGACTGGTGGGAGGGGCGACACAATGGAATGGATGGATTGGTGCCACATCAGTATATTGTGGTCCAAGACATGTAAGATGTGTTCAGTACACTCACTATGCTTGATACACTTATGTGCATAAAGACATTTCCTGCGCCTGAGGAAATCCCCATTGTGCTGTCAGCCCAGAAAAGACCGTTTATAGTTCAACTTCTGGTTACGTGAACTATTCATGTGGTATGAGGTTTTGACAGTTCACCTGTATGTAGAGCAGAAATGACATGTGCAGTGTTGACAGCCTGCCTCATAGGGAGATTCCAGTTGTGGCCAGTTTAGTGCTCAGTGGGCTTTTAAATGGGAAATACTTATGAGCCAGCCTAAAAACAACTTTGATCAATCATGCATTGAAAATCATTTTTCCAACCAACTTTTTTATATTACACATTTCATCTTAGAGGCAACACCTGATGTAAGATTTGATTATTTTAGGATTGACTGTGGTCGTGGAAGCCCAAAATCTGATGTGGACACCAGGGACCAGCTGGAGGAACGGGTTTCCACTAGGGTCAGCGCTGCATCTCCTACAGGTGCACACGTGGCTGACATCTACCTGGCCAACCTCAACAAGTGAGTCTCACGTGCAGATTGTACTTTTAGTTCAGTACACAGGTTCCTGATGCACACGTTTGGTGGGACCAAAAGTTGCCCAGTAAAAAACGCACTGTTGTTGTCAATATACAAATATGGTTAGTTTGATATTTTTATTCAAAAATGTATACTATTTACAGAAGTGTGGATCTTCCAATATAGAGTGAATATTTCTGACTAGCAATTCCGTTTGAACGTGTTTGCAAGTATGATTAAACGTACTTGCAAATGCCACGGTGTATACATATGCAGAAGTCAATACCTCGTGGAATTATGGGGGGAAAATGGCGGAAATCATGCACTGCAGACATAATAATACAGTTTACTTAATTTCTGAATGTATTGGTATAATATAGGTCAAATGCTAAAAAAATTATTATTTTTTTTACTTGTGCATGCAGAAGTCAATACCCCGTGGCATTATGGGAAAAAAATGACAGAAATCATTCACTGTAGACATAATAATACAGTTTACTTAATTTCTGAATGTATTGGTATAATGTAGGCCAAATGCTTAAAAAAAAAAGAAGAAAGTTTTATTTTTATTTTTTTACAATATGGTCCGTGAGAACAGAACACAAACTGCAGTTTTTCCACTAAAGTTAACTGCTGTTGCTAATTTTAACCATTGCAGGTCATACTGACGACAACTTAAAGGGGTACTTGACTCATTGGGCCATTTTCAGCAGTAAAAAGTTCATATTTTGTCCACAATGAATTTGATAACTTCATTATTTTTCTTGTCAACTAATAACTTTAAAAACAATTTTTTCCACTTGCTGTCGACTGAAGATGACATCACCTGAAGCAGGTAACGACCAATCATGGCTCAGTTTGCTGACCAAACCCAGAAAACAGGTGAGCCATGATTGGTTGTTACCTGCTTCCTCAGCACAGGTGATCATCTTCAGTCGACAGCAAGTGGAAGAATTTGTTTTTAAAGGTTTAATTGTTGTTTCATTCTGGACAAAATATTAACTTTTTGCTGTTGAAAATGGCTCAATGAGTCAAGTATCCCTTTAACTGACATTTGAAAAATTGACTGTTACTCTGATGCAAAAATGTGGTCCTTTTTTGTGTTAAGAAATTTCAGATTACTCACAAAAACAAAACAAAAACAGGTCATATTTTGACCTGTCGTTATTTTTTTAGCTAATTAGGCCCACTTAAGATCAAATTTGTGTTTGTTGAATGAACCTCTGTACCGTTTTGGTGCAGAGGGGAAGCTCATCAGCCATGAAGGTAAATACATACCGATTCATTTCCGCTTATTACACCGCTTAGTCATCTATTCTATTGTTTCATTTATAACTTTATATTTATCACTCATGGCTCACACCTTTGAAAATTCTCTCTTTTCAGGATGAGGAAACGTCCAGAGTCCGGGAGCATCAGAAGAACATTCCGAAGCTCAGACAGTGATAGTCCAGGGGCCACTGGAGGCGGCGTGGGAGGGGTGCGGACTGCATCGCTTCCTGTAGGCGGAGCTCTGGTGAAGGAGTCTGCGGATAAACGGCCAGTTAGCGCTCACAGCATCCTCAATTCCATCACGCGGCATTCCTCGCTAAAGACGAAGGTACTTTTTGGATTCGAATTTATGAAGCCAACGACTTATATTCATAATGCGTTCTTAGGTGGAAAGCCCTCAACTGCGCAAGTCAACTCCAGCAGGACGCTCCAAGAGCTTCAGCAACCATCGACCACTCGAACCTGAGGTCATAGCGCAAGTGGATCACAGCTCACAGGTACTGCTCACTCTCAGTGCTGACTTGAGGTGGAGTGCCCCAGCAGATGGCGCTCTCTTGTTGTTCTACATATTTTACAAGATTTCTGATTTATCAGCTGTCATTTGTCAATGGCATAAAAAATGATGTAAAGCATTTATTTGTTATCTTTGACCTCAATCTTAGTGACCAATGTACTAGAACGCTCTTTGTAGTAGCATAACTCTGGCATACTAGTAGGACATGCTACTAGTGAGGCAAAACTGCACTAGTTGATAATTGCATTCTACTAGCACTAGTACTAATGACATTATAAAAAAAGTAGTCAAGCTGGCGTTCACGCCACCATGCAAGCAGACTTCAAAGTAAAATCCGCCAAGGCTGTTGCATTGGTGACATTGCTTGAATGTCTGAATGGCAGCGCTAACCTACATTTTAATCTTTTTGTTTTGGTGAAAGAAGCAAGTCTTTTCAAGTCAAAGGGCTCAAGGCCGAGTGAAGTCACAAGTCATTGTTGGTAAAGTCCAAGTCGAGTTGCAAGTCTTTTAACATTTTGTCAAGTCGAGTGAGTCTAAAGTCCTCAAATTCATGACTCGAGTCCAAGTCACATGACTCGAGTCCAAGTCACATGACTCGAGTCCAAGTCACATGACTCTTGTCCATGTCACATGACTCTTGTCCAAGTCATATGACTCTTGTCCAAGTCATATGACTCTTGTCCAAGTCATATGACTCTTGTCCAAGTCACATGACTCGAGTCCAAGTCACATGACTCGAGTCCACGCCTCTGCAAGTACTGATACCTTGGTATACGGCAGAGTATCAGCCCAATACGATACCTGGTATCGGTACCCATCCCTACTTAAAATATTGACATTAGAAGATAAATTACCGGTACAATTCATATGTACTGAAAGTATCGGTACTTGGTATCGGTGACTACGCAAGAGTTGAATATTCACACTGGTATTGGTCAGAAAAAAAAGGGGTATTGGACATCCTTAGCTAATACCTTATACTGAGACAAATCCACTGAGTGAATGTTTTTTTTTATTTTCTGTGTTGCAGGACATCGAGGCAGCAATGAGCTGCGCGCTGCACGAGCTGAGGGAGTTGGAGCGACAGAGCACCTCCAAACACACCCCCGACGTGGTCCTCGACACGCTGGAGCAGTTGAAAGGTGTGAGCGGCGGAGGAGGCGGCGGGGCGTCGGAACCCTCCAGCCCGCTGCACTCCCGCCTGTTACGGGACAGCGAGGGGGGCTCCTCGCACGCCCACCCGCTCCAGCGCAGCGCCTCCTCCGCCAGCGACGTGCCCTCCTCCTTCCGAGCTAACAAAAGCCAGCCGAGGAGCCCCCTCCCCTCCGCCACGTCGCCTTCCCTGTCCTCCTCCTCTCTCTCCTCGTCGGTTCCTTCCTTCCGAGAGCTGCGTCCGCCGGCGACCAGGCCCAAGCCGGTGGTCTTTCCCAAGAGCGGCGGAGGGAGCGGCAGTCCGGCCATGGGTTCGCCGACGTCCACCGTGCCACCGACACCTCCTCCTCCGCCACCGGGGCACACACATTCGCTCCCTCACGCGCCTCCTCCGCCACCTTCATCCCAGTCTAATGACAAATCCTGCCCGGCTTAGCACCTCCTCGCTCCTAAATTTGATCCCAACGCTTTAAACCAGCAGGTGTCGGAAGCACTTAGTTTGTTATCCAATACAGTACATAATTACTAACCCACTCCACACTGTAGCATTCCGACCTCACAATCTATTTTAGTTTTGCAAGGTTGCATGGCAGGCAACTTTTCAAGGATGTTCAAGTCTTTCACAAGGGAACAGGTCAGATGTGCTGACTAACGGCCACCTGCAGCTTTCAGATTTACATGAGGAAGAAAAAGCACTTTTTGTTCCCCTTGAATCATTTTTTAAGACCCTGTAACGATCTGAAGGGATTGTTTGATTCCTAAGAGGAGACTGTGAAACGTTTTAAGCTCTCTTGAAATGAAACACTGTCTTGCTGCGTCACACATGGAAGACTGGAGATGAACTTATGTATTTAAAGACTGGGCCAAATAATAGCGTGAATGATTGAGAGCTATATCTCTTCTTCCAGTCTTTTTTTTTATTCTTATTTTGGGATCGTGATCAAATAAAATGTAGCCAAAAGAAATGCTAAATCAGGTGGGGAATCACAAGCATTTACTCTCTGAAAAACAAAAACAAAAAAAAACTTAAAACATTTAAAGGGGAAGACAACCCAATAAAGGTATTTACAATAATGTTAGAATTATATGCAATACCACTAGTATTCTGATTAATATTGTGTTTGTGGAATATGAGTTAAGCAGCAAAAATCCACCTGTTTTTCTCCATCTCTGGGGGCGGCCATTTTGTCACTTGCTGTCGACTGAAAATGACATCACAGTTTCTCAGGGCTTAGGTAACAACCAAACACAGCTCACCTGTTTTCTGAAGCTGATCCGTGATTGGTCCTTACCTGAATCCTGAGCAACAGTGATGTCATCTTCAGTCGACAGCAAGTGGCAAAATGGCCGTCCCCAGAGATGGAGAAAAACAGGTGGATTTTGCTGCTTAAGTCATATTCCACAAAAACAATATTAATAAAAATAAAATGTTTTTATTATTATTAAGATTAATTACTTAATAATATATATTGTGTGGTATTAATATATATACTATAATCAATATTTTTTAATTTAAAATTATTTTTTTACAATTAGTGTTTAGACTAGTGGGGGGTCCATACAACATTAATGTAAAGCTACATTTTGGGTTGACTTCTTCTAAATCATCATTATAAATATTTGATTGTTGCATCATATTTTTTTCATGACTTGAATCTGGCTATCAGAGATGGCCACTGATAGTGAAAAGGTTCCTCGGCACCTAAATCAAGCAATAAGAATAATGCAACGCTGGTAGTTTGAGGCATTATGCTGTTTTTCTCCTGCAGCTCTTCTATGTGTAGGGGACCACTGAAAGCCAGCATTTGATTTTCGTTGTAATGTTGGACTGTACACGCACATGTTCTCCACAGACGTGTGTGGGTGTGGGTGTGTGTGTGGGTGTGGGTGTGTGTGTGGTGTTTTGTGGCAGCTAAACACCTTTCAGGTTGCATGCTGTGGCCATTTGACAGCAGCTTACAATGACAAGATGGCTGACAACCTTTTATGTATCGGCAATACAAGCAAGAGGATACCTAAAAAAAAAAAAATATTTAAAAAAAGACAGCTTGCTCATATAATTATACTTCACACTTTGCAGTAAAAAGAGTTTAATTCTTCTAATGGTGTTTATGTGTTTATTAATCATTAGGGCAACTGGAAGCATGGTGCTGAGGGCTTTTAAGAGTGCGTTTAGAGCACAACCAACCACCTCATACAATTACTTCTTAATTAAGCACCCTTTTTTTCAGACTTTCACTGTTACTGTTTTATGGTCAAATGTGGAACCGTGTAGCCGTCTGGTTGTGTGCATGTGTGTGCCGCTATGTGAGCATGCTTGGATGGATGGACGATGGATGAACCCATTACAAGAGGATGACCAAGCTATATGATAAGGAAAATATGTGTTGTCGCTCGTATCTTTTTATTCACAGGATTTTGCAATAATGCAACAAAACATTTAGTCAAACGCAACCACAAAACTCTTACAAAGGTGGCCAAAGAAGAACCCATTTATTATTACAGGGAGTAGCTTCATTTAAATATATTTCTCATTTTACATAGATGTAAATTAGATGAGGATTATTAATTAATAAAATGGTTAAAACATTTTCCCGCATATCAAACACTGCATCACGCTCTCACATATTACAATTGTACTTTTGTTGTTTCTTTATCCCTGTATCATGTTTGTGTAATATACTGTGTATTTTTGTTGCTCTTACCTCATTGCAACAACTGGAGGGACTGTGACTGCGTGCTTGTGCGCACACAAACAAACATTCATGTGGATGGTTGGTGCATTTGATCTCAAATCAATCATGCACTTCAACTAAGTTGGCTTTGCGTGTGGAATAACTGCGGGTGATTTGTCAAATATGCATTTGTGCCCATTTGGAAACAGAACTAAAAAAAAAAAAAAGACTATTGACAAATTTATTTATAGTTGTCTTTGTATTACTGGAGAATCCTGTGTTCAGATGTACTTTGTATATACAATGTTGTACATTACAGAGGTACACTCTTCTTTTTGGTACAATATTGTACAGTAATATCAATGGTGGTTTAATCGAATAGGCCTTATATAATTCTATGTGTAGTTCCTGTTGTAGATCTTTTCTTTTTTATTATTTGAATAAACATTGCTTGCTATGGATTTTGACTTGTATCATCTTTGTGCTCAAACTGAGGTTTTTGAGCAACCAATTAGCCTATGTAAAGACAAGTCTGAGGTGTCAAATCCAGGTCCAAAAAGTAAAAACCCTATCACAGTTTGGCTTTATAAACGGGTAAGAAGCACCTCTTTACGTTTACCTTTCGGTTGGGGAGAAGCAACTGTGGCTGAGGTCGTGTGTTTTGTTTGTTAACTTTCTGGACCTGGATTTGACACCTAAACGTGTTTAATATCAGTAACTGGTTGACGCATGAAACTAAAAAATACAGTATACACAATTTTTACCTCTATGTAGATAATGTTTTTATTGTCCCCCGCCCACTGGGAAATGGCCATAAACATCGGTACAGCCAATGACTACAACTCCCAGAAGCCACCTCGCCCAATTCAGTAACTTTTGGGATGGTACTGTACTTCAGTAACGCCTAATTTAAAAACAACGAAAACGATTAATTAAAGTATTTGTAAATAAAATATTTTAAAATAGTTCTGAATACAATACTGCTATTGTTATGCTTTGCCATTTCTTATTCGCTCAAATATCAGTCCATGAACGACGCACTGCATTATGTCACGTGACCCATTTGAAAAATAGTCATTTTATCTGCCGAAATACATTTTGTAAACTTTGTAGCTACATCCTAAGAAGTTGATATTTCTCTTAGAACCAATTTTTGGACAAAGTGTCACTTGTTTAAAACCGTTCCCCGAAGCACTTTTAGCCTCATTTCCGCAATCAAAACTGAACCACGGCAGCAAACAGACACTTCACTTCCTCCGTGAGTCGAAACGCTGAAATGTGGTTACTTACCAACGCTGCTCTAAGATATAAATACTAAACTTTTTTGGGGCCCATAAACGAAGGAAAGGATAGTCCGCAGCAGCAGCCGTTGTAAAGACATTCAACCTCAGGTGTGGTTTATCTTCTTACGAAAGCGTTTACGTCAACACGAATGCCATTTTTTTTTTTAAGATAAGTCCAATTTAAATGCACTTTTTGGGTCGTAAACTGACTACTGCTGACACTACTGAGCCACACAGTACAAGTTCAATCTCCTAACTACTGCTAAGATAATAGTCTAGACAGCAAACATGTTGCTAAATTATTTTGTAGAAACATTCTTACCGAGCTGTCACACACTGGCTCAGAAAAATCCCTGTTAACTTCTCCAAACCTTTTAAATGATATATGTGTATGAGTGGGGAATACTGTCTTTATTTGTGTTTGACAGTTTGCCACTTTTGTGTTTCACTTTAAAGATAGTAACTCATTTTTGTGTCCATTTTTCTGCCATAATTTCAGCGATGACCGCAAGCACCCCCAGCTACCTGTGGTCCTTACAGGATGTCCTGGGTCAAGGGGCTACTGCCTGCGTTTATAAGGCACGAAATAAGGTAACCTCTTCTTTTTTTTTCTTTCTTATACAATTGTTTGTTTACAATCACCACACGTCTGTGGTCATATTTTGGTTCGAAAGCATAACTCTTGGACATCCCAAAAAAATTCTAACCGTTTTCGTGTATATAATAATGTTGTTTGTTTAGCGGACGGGTGAGTTGGTAGCCGTCAAGGTGTTTAACTTAGCGAGCTACAACCGCAGTCACGAGGTCCAGATGAGGGAGTTTGACATGTTGAGGAAGCTCAACCACAAGAACATTGTCAGTCTTTACGCTGTGGAGGAGGTAAGGCTGTCACTTCATGCAGGAACAACATTATATAATCAACAATGTGTACACTTAAGAAGTCAAACAGGAACATCTATTTGTTAATGTAAAGTGTGAATGTTACTGAATGTGCCAAACCGAGTTGTTCTCTTTTGCAGTTACCGTCTAAACAGAAAGTTCTAGTCATGGAATTCTGCTCAGGGGGAAGTTTGCTCAACCTGCTTGAAGAGCCAGAAAATGCTTTTGGCCTAGCTGAGACTGAGTTTCTCACTGTATTGCAATGTGTTGGTAGGTTAAAGACAAGTTCATTAAACGTGTGGTTAAATGTACAGCAGACCCTTAAAGGTCAAACGCAATCTTCCAGTATTTGTTCGTTTGGTGAAAAAATAGAAATCGATCGAATACTCAACATTTGGGAAACAATGGTCAGTATTGTAGTGTGTGACCAGATTACAGCGTTGGTGCAGACAACCTTGAGATGATTTACCTCCAAATAATTTGAGTATATTTGTTAATTCAGAGGTGTGTGCCACACTGGTAGCCCATCACAAGAAGTAGCTCTCATTTTCAAAAAGCTTGATGAACCCTGATCTAAGCTGCTTATTAAGTGCATTTAAGGTGAACATTTGCCTCCTTGCATTCTATTTTAGTGCAGGGAATGAACCACCTACGAGAGAATGGCGTGGTGCACCGAGACATTAAACCAGGCAACATAATGCGGCAGACGGGCGAGGACGGCAGGTCTGTCTATAAGCTGACTGACTTTGGCGCGGCGAGAGAGTTGGAGGATGATGAGAAGTTTGTGTCCATCTATGGAACTGAAGAATATCTGGTAAGAAATCACAATAGAAGTAACTGTGTTTACTGTATTGTATTCGTTCCTTGCCAGCTATTCATGGTAAATGGCACCTTGCGTATCATACTATAAATGAATAAAGTTAGCCTTGAGGGATAGGGAAATAATTTTCCTACATCTTACTACGTCATTCACAAACATAATGTCTATTAGATTGTAATTGGATTATCAAGGATGCAGAGGTGGAACTTCCGCCTTAAGCCGCAGAACAAATCAATGTGTTATGCACTTTGCCAATGATGGGTACGCAATGTAAGAAGAATTACAAAACAGATCCACCCGCTCGGCCACGCCAAGACAGTTCGTATATCGATAATAGACCGTTCTCGTGTGACGTCACGTTTGGGTGCCGGCCCATGGTGGAGGACAAGCCGCCAACGCGAGTGAATGAGAAAACAATCAGTGTGACCAAGAAAATAGGTCAAAGAGTTGATAAATCTGCAACCAATGCTATGGTGAACTTGTGCGCGGCCTACGGATGCTCTAATCGCTCAAAGAGAGATGAGATCATTCTTTCGTCTGCCGGCAGTGATTCTAAACCAGGCGGAAGACAGTGATGAGTTGAGTGAAAGACAGCACGGTGGCTAACGAACCTACGACGCGACTGCTTTGCACCCACAAAAAGTACAAGGATTTGCTCAGATCATTTTATATCAGGTGTTTTTTCTCGTTTTCATATACAGTGGGTCATAACATTTAACTTCTGATTGTAAATTCCCGGCAGACGGGATGAATGTGCCATATTATCTTTTGTGAAACAATAATTCTTTTCTTTTTTTTCATACCTATTCAAGTAATTTTGAACAAAAAGTTAACTATTTAAACATGATTATCACAACTCTTTAACTCAGGCTTAATCCCTGCTGAGGAATGTGTTGCAAACATGCGGTCCTTCTGTTAGCAGCTAGCAAGCTAAGATAGCTTGAAGACTTCGATACACAGCAAGACGAGTCTATCCGGACACAAATAATTTATTGAATGACAACTTACACCATGAAAGTAGTGATCGACGTACTGTTTCAACCAAAAACAACATACCTTTGGCTTCCACTTCCACCTTGTCCTCCTACCAAGTCCATTTTTTTAGCTAGCGGCTCCAAACGGTTGGTTCCAATGAGTTGCAGTAATGTAGTGTCCTACTCTGGATGTTTTTTGTGACATTTGACATATTTTCCACCTTTTAACGAAAGCGCTCGCCGAAAATCAAGCTCTCTCCATTTATTTGTTATGGGGGGCTTGACCTCCAGGAGGCGGAGCGGTAGCTAAGCAGTGACGTCACCTAGAACGATCTATAGTACGTAAATAGAGGCCATTTTTCTATGAAAGTTTTATGCGAAACTCAAATTGTACATTTAAAAAGGGGCGTTCGTAACAGGAGGTTCCATTATATGTCAGTCGAGATGTATCACTTCTACATGCAGTCATTTGTGAATTGGGTAACTTTTTGTTTTTTTTCAAACCTATCCTCTTATTGGCTATAAAATTATATTCTATTCATTGTTCTTGTGCTTAGGCCATAGACATGTCTAACAGAAAAAAAATAGTGCTTTGCCACCATTTTCTGGCATCTGCAGGTAATTGTCAAAATTGTCAAACTTAGCCTTGTAAAATAGAAATAAACAGAAATTATAATTTGTCAGAAATCCATGGAACATTTGGGCACATGCTGTTACTGTGCATTGATGTTATTAATGATACAAGCAAACTTGCACAGTAGAAATAAAGGACTATAAATATTCCAAAGTTAGGAAAATTGCTGCAGTGTAAGAACAGGAAACCTGATTGGTTAAAGAGATGTATGTGTGAGCCTATACCAGGAAGTGACAGCAAGGGATAGAGGAATCTTGGCGAACCACGTTTCAGATGGCCTCCTAGTGTGAGTACACTGTAGAGAAAGCATGTTGCCAAGTTTCCTCTTACTGTTCAATGGACTAACTTGTTTCTCATTATTTTCATCTATAAGTGACTTGAAACATTTGCGACCTCTTGTGGATAAAATGATTAACGTACCAGCTTCATTGGTTAATAGGTTAGCACTCAAAAGTTAAGTAAGGTGAAGAACTGACAAATTCTGTTTCGGGTAAAATATTTTATGTTTACTTAGGAGCATAATTAAGCATTTTGTCAAGTAGAACAAAAATTAAAATTTTCTAGAAAATGGCCACTTTTGAGGTTCCACTGTATATTTGTGAACAGCACCCAGACATGTACGAGCGTGTGGTGCTCCGTGCGCATCACCAGAAGTCTTACGGAGTGAGCGTGGACCTGTGGAGCATCGGGGTGACCTTTTACCACACTGCCACGGGGTCTCTCCCCTTCATGCCATTCAGAGGACCCCGCATGGACAAGCAGATCATGTACGTCTTGAACTTTGCTGTCAATACATGATTATTTTAGCTATTGGTATTAACTTGTGTTTTGCTGTGCAGGTACAAAATCACCTCAGAGAAACCCATGGGGGCCATTTCTGGATTACAGCGGGTCGATAACGGACCAATAGAGTGGAGCTCATGCCTGCCGGACAGCTGCCAACTGTCACAGTATGTCACTTTGTTCATTATTGGAACTTGATTGCTCTTTTAAACAACAACATAAAAAATAACAAAGATTGCTTACCCATGTCAATTTTAACCGTCTCCATAGGGGACTCAAGATGCATCTGGTTCCTGTTCTTGCCGGTATACTTGAGGCGGACCAGGAGAGGTGTTGGGGCTTCGACCAGTTCTTCACAGCCACAACAGATATCCTGCAACGACAGCCAGTGCACCTGTTTGCCCTCCAGCAGGCTATGGAGCATTGTGTCTACATTCATCATCACAACACGTGAGTCTGCATATTTTGGAATGTTTGTAAATGCAAAGCAGGCATTTAGGATTGTTTGCATTTTATAGCCAAACCTGTTGTTTGTTTTGCGCATCTACCCAGGGTGTCTGGTTTCTTTGAGGAGGTTGCAATGCAGACCGGAATTGATGTCCAGCACCAGCAGTTGCTCTACTTGGGCCATGAACTCCCACTAGAGGGCAGCATGAAGGTGGTCAACCTCCCTCACACTACAGCTGCACGGCCTCTCATCCTGCTGAGTCACGGGCCAGAAGCAAACGGCAGCCTACCCTTCAGGGAACGTAAGATGCACGCGTTTTTATTTACAGTACATCATGTGTAATGTCATATTGTGTGCGACATACAGTAAATGGCCCAAATGTCAGTACCGTACATTATACTGGACACCAGCACCTATCATTAATGGGTAGCTTTTTGGTGTGTGTGTATATCCCATCTGTAGCAGAGGCGCCAATCATCCCAGCCAAGTTTGACGTAATGGCCGACTACAACTTCACCAAGGTAGCAACGCTGTGATTTATTCCATTCAAATCTCATGAAAAAAAAAAAAAAAGAAGTCATTCTTACCTTTCCCTTTTTAATATCATGGAAGATAATAGTTGGAGTGGTCCACCAGTATCTGAGGATAGTACAACTGCTGCACTCACACAGGGAGCTTCTACTAGAGGGATATTACAGTTACATGTGAGGAGCAACAACTCAAGCAAAATGGCTGTCCTATTGTAATGTCTTGCATCGTCCATCCATCCATGAACCAGATAGTTAAATAACAAAAGGACTGGCAAACAGAAAACACAAATATACACTACATATTTTTGCCATTGTAGTTATTTTATTTCTGTATTTCAGGATGCTGTTACGCAGAGATTGTGGGGAAGCGATGCACAATATTGCACAGATCAGCATTAGACTCAAGTCCTGCCTCGGCATACAACACAAGATATTCACTCTGTGAGTCTGCTTGCACACATTGGCAGTAAAATAAAGGGAATTTCAAAATTGCCCTCATCCCAACTTTTTACTCCCATGTCATATTATGAAGAGATCGTCATGCTTCAGCAAACATGGGGGCAGCAGATAAGAATGACAGGTTGCAGCAGGTAAGCCATGCCAGGAGGCTTATCATTCTGTTTAGCTGAACTTGGGTCACTGGAAATGCTCAAAGTTCAGAATAGTTGCAAATGAAAGGAAATGGCCGAAAAGGCAACAACAACTTTCAGGCCTTTTGTTTATAATAGTGCAGATTAGAAATGCAAATTTCCCCAAACACATTCGAGGTATCACTGCTGATGTCATTCATGCAGATCAACGAGCACCTGCCTGGGTACGCTGCGGGCATTCGGGAATTTCAGAATCGCCTGGATCACTTACAAATTGAGCAGGCCAAGCTCGCAGAGACCCTGAACAGTGACAAAAGGTACAAAGCAGGAAGTCCCCAATTCATGGCGGTGTGACTTTTGACCTCTTGTCTCCTCCAGCTGCCAGAAAATGCAGATGCTCCTTCAAAAGATTGTGGCCATTCATTATTTTTACCGTAAAGACAGACTCTCAGGCAGTATGCGTGCAAGTCTTTAACTTCACATTCATGGTTCCGTTGCTCGACCTAACTTCTTATTTTCTCCACAGAATTGTTATATAATGATGAACAAATCCACAAGTTTGAAAAGTATGTGCCACATTTATCTGCTGGACTGCTCACCCATGCTGAGAATGTTATCCCATAACATGCTTATCATTGTTTTTGATAGAATCCACCTATCCTCGCACATCAAGCGGGTCAAGTCTCTCACCAGAGAAAACTGTGTGATAAAATACAAAGATCTCTTGGACACCACTCGGACATGGAGCAGGTCAGAGCATGTTTCTGCTACTTCAGAAACGTAATTTTTAACTCATTCCCTGCCAATCCAGTAAAAAAGGATATTTGACGTCTATAGTCGTCAATGGCACATTTAAAGCCCCTATGAAGTGAAAATAAAGCTAGTCTGAATTTGACACACCACAGAAAAGAGTGTTATTAACAGACCTGACAACTTTTAATGATAAAAAAAAAATCTTGAAAAATCAACTGGCACCTCGTCGTTTCTCCCCGGGATGTGCATGCACTCACGGCAGACAACGAGGCGCTCTAAATGTAAGCACAGAAAGCTAGCTAACTGTATGTCACTCTTGAGCTTGTTAAACACTGGTGTGAACAATGGCACTGAAGTTCTTATATAGTCGGGGAGGGCAAGTCATTTCTGGCTCAAATTTATCATGGACCCTAAAATGGCGGAAATTACCCATATAATGTATATAGAAACAAATCACTGATTTGTTTTTTATGCTAGAACATACAGAAGGCTTTGATGCAGCCTGTCACCCGAAGAGGTCGCTTAAAGCAATGGTAGTTATCACAAAAAACGGCCAGCAGGTGGCAGCAGAGTATAAGAGATCAGCCAGGATCATGTTGCAACAAGCCCTTTTCCCCAGTGTTTTAAACAGGTTTGTGAATAATGATGAAACGTAGCTATTTTCGAATGCTAATTGCTGCAAAACGGAAACATACAAATATACGTATTTTTTTTCCTGTTGAAAGGAGAGACTCTCATCTTTCTTTTGGTAGGTTCCATGTTTTTATAGCAATAGAACACAATATTCTGTGCAAAATCAGTCAGTGATTGCTTCAGTGAAAATGGTTAGGAGGGAATGAGTGAGCAGTAGAATTAATAAAATATGTCCCTACTGTATCTGCAGAACTTTACTGGAGATGCAGAACCATCTACAAGACTTAATTTCCTTCTGCACGGGCTTGTTGGCTGACCTTGAGATAACTGAGCAGCACCAAAACAAAGTGAGCTGGAGGGTGTGGCTACTCGTTATATGAAAACTTATGCTTGAATGAAGCATATTTCCATTACCGAAAAAAATTGATCTTCTTTAATTATAATATTTAGAGAAAGTTATTTCCTCAGTAAATGGCAAAAAAATAAAAATAATAAAAATTATATTTGACAGTTTTAAAATTTTTCCACCGCAGACTCTGGATAGAATCTTGGTCACACTACAGCCAAGCAAAGCAGGACAGCAGCAGCAGCAGGAAATACCACTCAGGGACAAGGAACAAATGGTGTCCAGGTTTGTGTGTGTGCAAACGCAAAAGACAAACACTTAGCATGCTAGCACGTCTTTCTTTGTTCTAGAATGTACCGCCTCAAGGAAGAGATGGAAGTTCTGGTCCGGGAACTGCAGTGCAGCAACACCATTATTGAGAGGTCTGAGTCGTACATGGTCACGTCACAAGACTAAATGAACAGATTCATTTCACCGCACTGCTTGTCCTGATTTTTTCCGCAGTCTGGAAGCAGTGAACTCCGCAGTGGCTGTGAGGCCGAGCTTGGCTCGGCCCGCCACACTGTGACAGGCGCCTCGTTTTAATTGCCTGCTGAGCACTTGCTGGGTGAGTGCTGCGATGCTATCAAAGACTGCCTGCTGCAAGAGAGAGCTGAAGACAGCAGATTGCAAACCAATTAAGAGATAAGATTCACAGTTGGGGACAAAACACCACTGAGGGATTTTGTGTGTGTGGTTTCCCAGCTAGAACTTCAATGCAAACCTCATTAATACATTTTATCCATCCAAGCGTCCATTTTCTAGAGCGCTTATTCCGTTCAAGGTCATGGGAAGGTATCACATGACCTCACTAGGGATGTCACGGTATTCACAATATTGCAATAGTGCCTCGAAATCAACGTGACAATTTGCTATTGATTATTGCTGCAGCAATAATAGCGTTTCATATGAATGTAAACGTTGGATGGGCAAGATAGACACGCATGACATCATGTCACTAATTTCACAAAAACCTGTGGGAAAATGCACAAAAATCACTGAAGCCTATTGAGAAGGATACAGCCAGCAAGAAAAAGAAGTCTTTGGTTCACGCGCCTTTCCGCCCACCTGTACCGTGAACCTTCCTGCAATACCTTAAGCTTCCCCACGACATTGTACCGTGAGATTAATGTTGTTATAAAACCCGAACCATGAGACGCAGATATCATTACGTCTCTATACCTCACTAAAGAGACTCCCATCTTAGAGTCAAGCCTTAATGTTTCCCATGACATTTTGTTTACTTGAGGCACACGGTGTGATTAAATCAATCCATTTCAATCACTGTTTCATTTACACCTATTTTCTCGTCTGACTGTTGTTTCCATGTAGCAAATTATGCTGTTATTGTTTTTTTTTTTTTTTCCTGTATAATAGGTCAGGCTAACATTTTTGTTTCAGATACTTCAATTCTGCATATCCTTATTTGTTACATATGTAGCTTTTGTTCTGTTGTGGGAAATATTTTTGCCTAAAACAATAATAAAAGTGAAAGTAAATACATATTTGATGCCCCCTCCAGTTTCCAGGAACAGCGCCTCTGTGAAGATGACTCACCATGTTCTGAAATGTTCATCTTAAAAAAATAATAATAATAATTCCCTGCTGGGGTTGTTTGTGTGCATCTGTTTTGTGCAATTTATCAGAGCAAATTGTCACAAGTTTCAGATTTAGCTTCATACTTATTTGTATTTTTAAAGACCCTTTGTCATTTGTGAGTTTAAATTGATAGTGCATGGGGAAAGTATGAGATTCCAACTATAATGTAAGTTATGTATCAGATGCAATCAGTACTTCTAACATTCTGATGTGCTTCATGTACTGGTCTCCGGTATATTGATTGTAAAGTGTGATTAGTAGCCAAATGATTTAATGTAAAGAAAAAATTATGCGGAGATGGTTCACTTTACCAACAGAGTTGGAAAATCATGCCGTGTTTAAGTAGAAGCACAGATATCTGCATTAAAAGAAAAGAGTAATGACTGAAATGTACTTTTATCCATCCATCCGTTTTCTGAACCACTTCTCCTATAGGTTCGCCGCTCGCGGGCCTGCTGGAGCCTATCCCAGCTGTCAATATATGTCAGTTAATTATTTACAATACCTTTTTGATAACTTGGCTCAATAAAGAAAAAAAATGTCCGCCCACAAAATAGCTTCCCTCTTTTACAACTGTACATATTGCTCGTACTCGAGAAGAATGGTAAATCATCTTACATGTCACTGTGTCACACTATGTTGTTTAAGAGCTAGTTAAAACGTGTTGCCACGCTCATTGTAATGTTCAAAACGCTGAATTGATATGTAAATTGTGAGCGAATTAATTAAAATATAGTAATTTGCATATATTTACAATTGCCTCCAACCACTAAGGGGGAGTGTGTTTTTGTTTACTTGCCACAGTCAGGTGGCCAGGCATTATTGGGTTTATACTAGCGGACAGGTGTTATTGATTTGGAGAAGCAAAACCATTTTCGAAGGCGATGTCTTGTTCTAGGGCGGTAGTTAAGATTTTGTGAATTGTCAGAATTAAATATCAACCATTATTTGATTCAAAACAGAATACGGTTGTTGTTTTTTTACGCTTTTTAAAAACTTTTTTTTTTTTTTTTACAATAGCTCAAAGAGTCAATAATGAAATGATATATTGTGCAAAATAAACACATTGTGATGCTATATTTGAAAATTATTTCTTCACCATATACCTCTACCTGCAGGTGCAGTCGGTTATTAAGTGCCATTTTTCTCACTTGAACCCCAAAAAGTATATGCACGTCGTCCCTGCTTCCCACCAATAATAACCAAACAGTTGTTGCGTTAAGAGCTATCAGAACCACGAGAAACCAGTTTGTCGTTGTGGGCTGCAGGGATATCCATATTATGGAAATTTTTCTAATTAAGAGTGATAAAGTTTAGTGTTTCACTTTTGGTTTTGAGCGGAGGAACTGACTCCAAGCGCGTTCACGTCACTTATGTAGGAGCGCGCGCATAGGTTTCGAAGCACTGTTGCGGGCTGGTGACGTCACGGCGACGCGCTGGTGTCAGGCGCGAGTTGAGTCAACATTCAAGGCACGGAGGGAGCACAACACGGCAGACACATCAAGCAGTTAGCAGTCGCAATGGCTTCTGCGAGTGTGGTGGGCCAACACTCGGCCCAGCACAGGCTGGACTCGGAACCTCTGCTTCGAGTCTTCAAACCGGCCGCCGGCAGGAAGAAAATCACCCTTCCAAGGAAGTCTTCCTGGGAGAAAATGATGTTGAGGAGATGCGTATCCGTCACCGCTCCGAACCAAGCCGGGATATGTCATTTGCCTGCAGGACCAGCGGGCGATACGACAGTCGTAACCGGCGGGTGCCGAGGAGCTTCGTCTGCGCCCGCTTCGCCACGTAGCCCGAACCGGGCCGAGCAGCAGGGCGGCGTGCGCTTCGACTGGCGCTCCCCGGCCGGGAGAGTCGCTCACGCCGGGTTCGCGGTCACGGACTGCAACGCAGAGGCTGCGCTCCAGAGCTCTCCAGTCGATGTCACGAACAACGCGTCGCTGTCTGCACGCCACCGGCAGCTTTTACACAGCGGACGGGACCATACCAACAAAGACGTCGCACACCCGAGCTTATTTAGCTCCGTGTCAGCCAGGGACGAGAGCGGTGGTCTTCCTCTGGAGCGCCTCACGCAAGGCAGGACCGGAGTGGTGAGGTTGGCCCGAAACGAGCCACCCCGCAGAGAGGCCTGGGCCATCTTCCCGCGGGGGTCGGAACGCCGGCTGACGGCAGACAAGGGCGCGGGACACCGGTTCGAAGCCAAGGCCGTTACGCAGGACTGGTGCGACGCTTGCAGCCGTCAGATTACCGCACAGGCCCTCGAGTGCCAAAGTGAGTACTACAATGGTCTCGATGTGTGCAGGCTCGTGCAGTACTAGTAGCAAGCGATCGTCAACTAGTGCACAGTTTTGCCACACTATATATAACGAGTAGCGAGGACGTCACTTAACAGTGCGGACAAAGCGCTTCACAGTAGTAACACAGTTACTAGTAGTAGTGAAATTAAATCAGTACCAATAATGTAGTTACTCGTATTTTATACGAGTAACAATTACTAGTAGTAGTGAAATTAGTAACTACTAGTGAAAATACCACTAGTACATGTAATGTACTGATAAGGACAAAGCACTTCATACTACTATTAATGTACTTGTTACTAGTAGTAGTACTGAAGTTACTAGTAGTGAGGACATAAACGTGAGGACAAAGATTTTTATACTAGCAACAATTAGTAGTAGTCAACTTACTACTAGTACTTGTAATGAAGTTACTACTAGTATTGAAGACAAAGAGCTTCATACTAGTAATGTAGTTGCTACTACTACTACTAGTAGTAGTTACTAATAGTGAGGACATACTGAGGACAAAAATTGTACTACTAGTACTGAAATTACTAGTACTGAGGACAAAGAGCTTCATACTAGTAAAGTAGTACTAGTAGTGAATTTACTAGGTTACAAGTAGTGAGGCCACGATTTTCATAATAGTAGCAATTGATGTAGTGAAATCACTAGTAGTGAAGTTTCTACTAGTAACATATAGTTACTACTAAGTGAGAACATACTGAAAACAAAGGTTGTCATACTAATAGTAACATAGTTACTATTATAGTGGTAGGGAAATTACTAGCAACATAGTTATTATAGCGAGGATACACTAGTGAGGACACAGAGCTTAATTATTAGTACATAGACCTTAAAAATCAAATGTATTCTTGGACAGCTGTGCATAATACTAGCAGGTCAAAAGTGGCACTACTAGTAGTGAAAAAACAGAATTAGTAGGACGAAGTCACTCTACTAGCGTGCTGTTCTACTAGTGTGCTGTCTTACTAGTTAGGATAAAGCACACACTTATACATGTCATAGACCTTAAGATACAGATCAAGGATTTTTAATAAATGCTCAGGTGACTCTCCATTTACTAGTAGATAAAAATAGGTGCTAGAAGGTCACAGTTGCTCAAATAGCGTGCCGTAGTCATTCTACTAGTGCGCTGAATTGTATTGCATTTGAGGACAAAGAGCGTACCATCACATAGGCTTATCTGAATATCAAGGATATTGACAAAATGCTCAAACGGCTTTAGTAGTGCGGGGATGAGACAGTCGCTTTACTAGTGTGCCCATTGTTGTTCTACAGGTTAAAAATCAAAAGGCTTTCCATATACTCGTAGGCATTTCAAAATCCTCAAATGTTGCAACGCTAATTGATATTCAATATGCGTGCATTCCAGTATGTGCACTTGCAGCCTCTGATCCCAAAGTAAGGAGCACAAGTAGTCGCTTGTTGTTTTGGTAGCTGACATTTTGCTCCACAGATGCTGCCAAACATTTACCCATGGAAAGCTCATTATCGTGTCCTTCCAGCTTTGCCTCCTTGTTCTGGCTGCCGGATTTACGGCTCTTGTTTAAAGAGAAAAAGAGGGAAAATGGCGGTTTTGTTTTGCCGTCTAACTTGAGTGATGCGTTGTCTTGTGCATTCCAGAATCAACCATTTTAAATGGGGCCTATTTATTTGCAGTCTGGCGAACATGTTGGAAGTGTTGCGATGGGGTCACGTGGTAACTGCTGACATCACAAACACCTGTACCGCCTCGCTCAAGCCAATTGGGTCACCGTGTCTCTATGTCTTTGGACAGACTGTGTCGGTGGAAATGTATGCAAGCCGTGTGTGTCACTAAATTTTACTTGTACAGATTTTTGAAAATATCCCAAAACACTTAACAATTCATATTCCTAACTATACTTTTATTTAAGAGGTTTTTTTTTCCATATCCACATAAGCAGTGTCACAGATATAGGATATGAAAGCAAAAAGTATGCGAGTCAGAAGCGATGCAATGTAGAAGGCAAGCAAAGCCTAGCGAGAGGGTCCGCAGTGCTGCGGGGCTGTCTGATTTAATGTTCCATCAGCAAGTGGCCGCCCAGTCAAGCGAGTGCAGAGATTACTGTCGGTCATGAGTTTCTTCGGAACACACGAAAAAAAAGTTCTAGTTTTAAAATATATATTTAAAATCCCAGCTGCTAAGAATAAACGGCCCACTCTCAAAAACATTAGACGTGGATGTGCAGCCATATGGGGTAACATAAATGTCCACGTTTCTGGATATTTTTGCGGCTTGAGAGAACCAAAATAGAAACTGCCATGCATGCACGCATGATCCACTTTCAACTACACCCATGAAATAACAGGGATAGCGTCGGGAGTTCTTGCGACCCAAAACAATCATTTTGCAAAAAGAGCGTGATGAGTCTTTGTCTTTTGTCCATGTTGTGTCTCCTCGCTCGCCACAATGAAGTCCATAGCTTGTTTTTAACATCAGTTTATACTACGTTTGAAAAGGCAGGGTAGGAGGAAGAGGAGGAGGAGGGGGGGGGGGGGGTTGAGTGGCATCCAGTTCCCTGCTAATCCCTGCTATGTGTCTCCTGCCTGGGATTATGTCTGATGGATGGAGAGACTGGGATTACAGGCATGGCAGACGAGTCAGATGTCACATTTGTATTTAATTAAGCCTTTGAGGGGCACATGCTGTTGTGGCACCATTTAGCACCTGTAAGGTTTAATTAGGTGTTTGTATAGTAAACACGGACAGTACTGCTTATACTGTACGTTGATCAACATTGTATTTTCCTATAATGTTTATTTATAAATCGAATTCCTCCCCAACTCAATTATCCATTCTTTGTCATGGAAGTGTACAAATATGTTGCCAACTACTGCACATTGATAAAATAGCCTTAAATGATCAAAGGCAAAAGTATCATGATGTCATAACGGGTTGAGCAACAGAGGTGGCAAATCCAAGTACAGAAAGTAAGAACCCTGCCACAGTTGGGCTTTAGCCCCTGATGCTAGCTAGCTCTCTAGCAGGTAAATGAGCACCAATGGAGCTAGCTAGTTAGCACCTGGGGCTAAAGCCAAACTGTGGCAGGGTTTCTAACTAAATCTCTAGCAGGTAAACGGCTACCAATGGAGCTAGCTAGCTAGCTAGCACCCGGGGCTAAAGCCAAACTGTGGCAGGGTTTATACTTTCTGGACCTGGATTTGCCACCTCTGTTGAGTAGCTACGGTATCTTTCTGTAGTCACTTATAATATGATGAAAGTCGAGTTGAAGGCAGTTAATCAATGATGTCTGATATTTGTGCAGCACAGAACAGTGGTCCATAAATATTTTTGTGCTCCTGACAGGTGTTAGAGTAGACAATATTAAGTATTGTACTCTTTGCGTGTTCAATTAACTGAATGGTGAGATTCTGTTGAAGGAGTTCCTTTGCAAAGATTTAATTACCAGAAGCTTCTGGTCCACATTGACAAATTCATCCAAGCGATGTCTCTGTTCTGATGTGGCTCCCTCTCTCCAGCTCACATCGTTATTTATTCACAAAAAGGGTTCAAAAAAAGGTCAGCCCACAACACACCTGGTTACAACTGGATACAAGAAAATCCGTTCCCATGGGTATAAATCAGATTAAAAGAATACAATAATAATAAGCCTGACTCCCTTCCCCGGAACCTCCCTCTGATTACGGAATGAATAGACAGACCCGTTGCTCTTTCTCATGAAAGTAACACAGATAAGAATACAGGTCTATTCATACAGCCATACTGAGTTAACTAAATTATAAACGGCTAAAATATAATTTAAAACTAAAAAACAATGTTAATAACTCATCATTCCCTCATTTGAGCTCTTAAGAGCTCAACACATTAAAACATTTTTTTTTTTTCAATGGTTGTGTGATAAAAATAATTATCCTTAAAACATCCCTTTAGCAAAAGAGGAGGTAATTTAGCAATCATATGACATTAAAAAACAATTTGATACATTTAAAAGATTTTTAGTGGAATAAGCATAGCATATGTGAGGCTTAACATAAAATGTTGTTCATTGAAAAGTGTCGCTATGTATCGGCAGACGAATATGTGTTCTTTGAAGCCATCTTGTGATGAAGTTCTTTGAAGGTCTTTTTTTTTTTTAATGAAAAGAGTGTCGCCATAGTTTGTCTCTTCTTTAAGAATTTGGGGTAGACTACCCAAATTCTTCGATTCGTCACCTGGGATTATTCTGCCCAAAATGTGACTGATCAAAGGAATGATTGCCCAAGAAAAGGCACTTGCTCTTGATCCGTTGACTGATGTCCTCAAACGGCAGCTCCGGAACGGCCGCTCCAAAACGATCACTGGGTCAGCTGACGTGGCTCCAGGTCGGAGGTGATAAGATTGATGCTCCAGTTGTGGAATTTCGTCTCTCCTTTCAACCTGAGAGCATCAGTTGATGAGATGGCCGAGCCTGGCACGTCTCTGGAAGCCTTGTAGACCAGATGTGGAATTTTCTCTGTGCAGAGAACTGCACAAGATTTCCTCACCAACCCCCTGGGGCCGTTCTCCTGAGTGCAAAAACTTTTCATTTTTAGTTTCTCATAAACTCACATAAATTTTATTTGGAGGAAAAAACCCTGATAGTTTTTGTTAGTTGGGATTAATAAATGTTATTTGATTAAGATCCGTAGGTCCTGTGCTGTTGGAACAGGAAAATATCTATTTTTGTGACATTAAAATAGAGCCCAGCCCTTGATTGAGTTGAATGACATTCGCTCATTCATTAATATAAGACAGAGCTTATAAATATTTATCTTTCAAATAGGTTTTATTCAATAATAGGTAATTTTTTACCATGACTAAATTTGTTCTAAATTTGCATAACTGTGCCTTTCATATCTCTTATTCTCTTCCCAGAATCCCATGACCGGCCGAATCCTGGCATGCTGGGAAAAACTCACATATATTCATATTATCTATACTCTTTTGCAAACACTGGGCTCCAAACATTACATTTTTCAAATGTGATTCTAAAATAAAAGATATAATATAATATAATTACCTTCATTCGGCGAATATGCATTATTGTCCTTGCTTGCTTCAGACTTACTTTGCGATCGATTTCCTCTGATAGATTTCTTCAAACTGTGGATTATCATTTTCAAACTCATCCTGTCAATTGGAGTGTAGGCCGATACCCCACAACCTTTTTAATTTCGTTTTTAAGTTTGATTTTAATTTTCTAACTCGTCTACATTGGTTAAATTCTTAAACATAAACTCCCTCATTTGACAAAGATCCACTGATTTTTTCAAACACGTCAAGATAAAGGGAGGACAAAATAGAGACCCCATGACTCAAAAGACGTCATAAATAACTCAACCCTCTAAATCAGGCTATGAGATAAACAAAAGAGCTACAAAACACTATAAAACTAAACATAAGCAGATACAACTTAAGACACTAATATATGATGACTTTGGGGCCATAAAAAATAGAGATAACCATATTACTCTAATTCTCCTAGAGTCCCAAAAATTATTTAAACTGCTAATCAACCTCACCTCTTTTACAGATTAGTGGGGCTGAGGATAAAATCTAATCTTTCACATATTAGCGGGGCTCATAAAAAACACAGCACACAAAATATTTCTGGGATTTATAAATCACAGTGCTGTTAAAAAAAAAAAATCTAATTTAGCCATCAAACTCTTAGTTAGTCTTTTACTCGTTACTACTTATTCTATTCTATTATTTATTTTATACTATAGCTGCAGCTGGACGAAGTCCAAAAAAGTTCCTCGCGGGGAAAATAAAAATATATCATATCATAACATATTAATAAAATTCCCATTGTACCAATTCAGAAACTGATTCTCCCAAAAATATAGGCAAAAATTTAGTAGGCTATAGATTGAAATAAATTTTCTCAATCCCTCATTTCAAATTTACATATGTCGTTTTCAATTTTCTGAAATATCTTGCTATAGATCACAGTTCCCCACTCAATACATTAAAATGCCTTGCATATCACCATGTAGCATTTTACTGAATGGATCACATCTCATTCCGACCACCAACTTTCTTTGTCCAGACCCCCAGCAAAAGGCAGGACGGCAGCTGTTGTCAATGTTCAGTCCTGGCCAGCATGGCGGCTGTTGTGGCAGCAATGTTCAAAGCAGGCATTTAGATTTCCTCTGGATGCAAAACAGCCATAGGGGAGAAGTCACTAGAATGAGGCGTATACACAGTCACTGGGCATTGAGGAATTTGAACATCATGTTTTTCTTAGGCACAGGACGAGAAGACTGTTGCTCTGCGGCTCTTGACCTTTGACCTCTGCCACATCCATTCAGACGCTGTCTGCAATGTGGATCCGATGACACACAGTCTTTCTGAGAGCTCACCTGATCAAAAAATGCACATTATGATACAATGCTTTAAAAATGCCAGACTGAGGATATGGGATCATAGCAAGACAGTTCACTCCCTGCTTTCTCAAAAATGTTTCGTAAAAAACACAGCCTCTTTATTCATTTCTCTTTTTTTTTTTTTTTCATTACCCCTTCAAATAGCTACTAGCCATACAACGTATCAGCAGCTGGGGCGCATCCCGTTCGCAGTTTGTAATCAGTGAAGGCCATCAAACCCTCATCTGCCTTGGAACTCAAACATCAGTTTCTGAAATGACACACTCAGAGAAAAAACAAATATTAAAAATCATTATCAACATGTCAATTTCATAACTCCTTACTCAACTATCTTACTTCCAGCCACAGCTATAAAGATGTAGGCATAATTATATCAACTCTCAAACAAAATGCCATTATTTTATCATTACTCTTTATTCATTTGTCCCGAAAAGGGAAAGTTAACAAATTAACCATCGTCATCAATCATTAAAATATAAAGATTTATTAGCTTTTTTCAAAAACTCAACAATATCTTTCAAATACTATTACTTATTTTATATTGTTTATCATTCCTCTCTTACCATTTTGACAAAAAAAGAGTCCCATTACGAGGACACATTATGCTCACAGCGCACAGCTCAGCCCCCACCTTTTTTTCTAACCTAGAAACGGGGGAAGGGGGGGGGGGGGAGGAATCTTAACATTATAAATCGCAAAACCTATTTTATCATATTCCCATTAATAAAACAAACGCCACTATCACAACAGTATCATCTCACACAAAACAACACCAAACTTAGTTAAAATATTAAAGAAAAACAAACAAAATCCCCATATGCACACTTCTCACTTACAAACCCCCACCTTTTTTTTAGAAGCTAGGTCACACACTCAAATGCATACGCACACACTCTTCAGTCATTATAAAATAAAAATAAAAAATAAACGGTGTTATTCCTTCAATTCGTTGTCTACAAATCTTATAGCATTTAAACTGCAGTTTTATACGGTGATTTCAATAAACTGGTAACTTTGAACAACCCATCCGTAAACTGCTCCACAAATGCTGGAGTCATTTTAGCATCAAATTCAGCCTTTTTCCATTACCAACAAAGAAAATACAAAAGTCTGACATACCATTTTGTCCAGCGAAAGCTTTGTATACAATCGATCCATAGTTCGTTTTTTCATTGTTCATCGACGCTTTTATTTTTCGCTGAACCGGAAGCGCATTCAGGACAAACCATTCTGTATCCGGGTCGAAATCGCCTCCATTTTTGTTTGTAGTTTTTATGTTTAGTTCCGGATTCAATACAGTGACGTCTCACTTTCAATATTAATAGTTCAATATGTTAACACATATGGCCACACACAGACACACATAAGAATCACGTGACCTCTCGTTTATACACAGCGGTTACCCAATCCCGCTGAGCTAAACTGTTCTCCCTTTATTGCAAAATTTCTGCAAGGCGCTTTATTAAATAATGAAATTTATCACGTGCTAACGAACTCAACCGTGGAACAAAAGAAATTCAAACGGGAATCCTGACCTCAAACCACAATAAAAGCGCCAAAAAAATAAAAGTTACACGTAATCTCTCGATTGCAAATACAGTAACACAAATCCAATTATTACTGTAATCAACCTGGACCCTCAATACTGTTCAATTTCAAACAGGCGCTTTTTCAAACAAAAAAAATATTACGTGTTTAGGACGTTTCACACCAAGAGCCATGAACAATTATGTTACTTAGTCCTCAAATCGGCCAAAAACTGCCAAAGCAGAAGCGCAATACTATAATCTACAGGCTGCACTTCAATGCACCGCCTCACGACGTGTGTAGTTCAATATCGTCGGAATTATCACAACTCACAACATCAAACTACAACTCGTTCACACAGATCTCTTTTAAAATTTAGATAATTTGCAAGACGAAAAAACCAGCTGCAGCGGACCAGACAGACAAAATTTCTTCTACGTGGATAAAGATCTCCACTTACCGGAATTAATATGGCGCCAGAAATTCCGCCCGTCAGGGAACGCCGCAGCCTGCTCAATCGTCAACAACACCATCCGTTTGGTTCAACGGAGGAGACCATTCGTTATAATTCAGCGTCGGCGGTCACCATTTGTTAGAGTAGACAATATTAAGTATTGTACTCTTTGCGTGTTCAATTAACTGAATGGTGAGATTCTGTTGAAGGAGTTCCTTTGCAAAGATTTAATTACCAGAAGCTTCTGGTCCACATTGACAAATTCATCCAAGCGATGTCTCTGTTCTGATGTGGCTCCCTCTCTCCAGCTCACATCGTTATTTATTCACAAAAAGGGTTCAAAAAAAGGTCAGCCCACAACACACCTGGTTACAACTGGATACAAGAAAATCCGTTCCCATGGGTATAAATCAGATTAAAAGAATACAATAATAATAAGCCTGACTCCCTTCCCCGGAACCTCCCTCTGATTACGGAATGAATAGACAGACCCGTTGCTCTTTCTCATGAAAGTAACACAGATAAGAATACAGGTCTATTCATACAGCCATACTGAGTTAACTAAATTATAAACGGCTAAAATATAATTTAAAACTAAAAAACAATGTTAATAACTCATCACAGGTTTCACCCAAAGACATATTTTGACGGACCGGCATAGCAACAAATGAAAACGAATGATTAAAAGTACAACTATTAAAGTACAGATCACACTGATGCGGCGAATGTTGATTTCTCGTCAGGGTTTCGTTCAAGGTTGCAACGTTTGCCAAATATGTTAATGTTTTTTCTTATCGCAAGGAAATTTTGAACATGTTAAAATTTTCCTTTCAACAAGAAAACCCATTAAAACTGTTGGCGAACGTTGAGCGACCTTGAACATGTTGCGACACTGTTGTAAAGTGTCGTGATCGTGGTGCGTGTTGTGATAAAGTTGTCACAAAGTTGCTGCACGCACATTAATGGGCATAACATTTTCGGGATGAAGCTTCATTTCACGCCACTGCCCCCTTTCCTCGCCACAAGTTCCTTCGTCCCACTGCTATTCATATCTTAAGACTGGCTAGCTGAAGCTAGCAAAGCTAACTGCTATTGTGCTATTCAGCTTCCATTGTTCTGTCTTTTTCAAACCATTGACATTTGAGAATGAAAAGAGAAAGGAAGAAGAAAATGTGCTAACAATTCCTATGAAGTCCAGAAATTAGTCCTACACGTGTTGAATCATGGTGTACATTTCCGAAACTGTGTTCTCTATGAAGCACCTGAAGTAATCTTGATGTAGTCTTCATTTTTTGAGTCCATCTCTTCCTTGGTCTCTCCTGGTCTACACAGTAAAAGCCTTGTTTTGGTCAAGTCTCTCATCTGTTCCACATTGCTTCTCCACAATGCGCCATTCACCGTGGACGAAACCCCCAAACGAAGCATGTGCTCAATGGCTCAAAAACTTCCTGTCCCAATGCAGCTTTGCCAGGCGAGTGATGAATGTCCTTTTTAAAAACATTCCGCCAGAATTGACCCGTCTTCCGTAAGAAAGAAAATACCGAACGTGGATGAAAAACTATCATCCTTCAACTGCCTCCATTAAACATCTGTTATGGTTCATGTGTGTCTGTTCTCCCAATACTAAACAGTACGTGGGAGGAGTTTCCATCATGCAGTAGAGTTTTTATTTGTATTCACAACTGCAATGACAAGTTGACGTTAGGAGATGAACGATACGTTACGAGCATAGAGACCTTGTTGCCACCGTGCTCTGCACACTGGTAAGACGTTCAGGCGTTCTATATTTAGATTGCCCTTGGTGGTTGGATAGTGGGACTGCGGAAGGACAAAGCAAAAGCACTCCTCAGAAAATCCTACCTTAAGGCTTTGTGATTATAATAAACAGTGAGAGCACAGGTGAAATTAACATATGGTGGAACCTGTAGCGCGGCGACTCCCAACCACTCTGTTCAGTTGTGCTATCATTGATTGAGTAATCAATGGAATAATCAATAGGGTAATCAATTTGAGAAATATTAGTTTGTGACTGCCCTTAATTAAACAGACCTCGATTTCACACAAAGTAAATCTGTGTGGAAAAAAAAAAATACTTTTATTTCGGAGTGTAACTAAAAACAATTTGACCTGGAAAAAGTTTAAAAAAAATTAAACATGAAAGTGCATAAAGTCGAACTGAATCGTTCCACTTTGAAATATATCGAGAACCTTATCAATTATTATATATATATATATTGAATTGTCTTGCGGAGAAATGCACACCCCTACTTTCAGTATATATTTTGTGACATTTGCAATGAGATTTTTTTGGGGTGTAAAATATATAATTTGGCTCAGTAAAAGTTGGAACTTGGCAACAGCTGCTCTAAACCTTTCTTTAAGTGTACAGTTAATGTTTTGAGTATTCATTTTCATATATATTAGTTTAACCGAAACATTTAAGTTTATTTTTGCCCCAAAATGGTTATACTCAGTTTTTCAATCTTAGACATTCCTCTTAGAAGTAGCACTTGTAATACTTGTAGTATTAGTATTAGTAGTACTTGTAGTACTTCTAGTAGTAGTAGTAGTACGAGGGTCATTCAATAAATAATGAATAAATAATAATAATAAAAAAGTTAGCTTCTATCTGTATTAAAAGTCCTTATGCCGAAAAATTCACCTTATTTATTGATTGACCCTCATACATGTACTTGTAGAAATATTTGTAGTACCTGTAGTAGTAGCAGTAGTACTTGTTGTACTTATACTACCAGGTTAAGACTGTACCAATCGATTGGCCAGGATCGGTATTTGACATATGTTCCTTAATTTTGGATCGGTGATCGGCCAATCCCTTAAAATAGAAGTGACCTATAAATCTTCAGCTGATCTCATCTCCCGCCACAGAGGTCTGAAAGTCAGCCACTGTCCTCTTTTGCTGTGAGACGACTAATAGGAGTTTCAATTTTCAATTGAGAGAACTCCTTCATGTGCAGTTCAAACAACCCGTTTGTAATGCTTCACATGTATTTTCCAATGTTTTAGATTGGAAAATTGAAGATGTATGCCAGGATGGCCAGGTCAGACTTTTTAAAGATTGGGGATCGGCGATAGGCCAGAAAATAGTGAACTATGCACGCCTTTGCAGCGTAAACCCTTCTGTTAGCTTTTAGGGCTTGCTTGTTAATAACCAGACACACTAAAAAACCAGCAAGAAAAAGGCTAGAGACGATTCATCTTTTGTCACCGATGGATCAGTGCAAATGGATCTCATTGCAAATAGGGGACGAGAGTGTCATTCAAGCTCAATCTTGTGTAAGGTGAAAGCGTCTGTTGTACAATGACGCTGTCATCGCATGCGGGGGTCTCTGTCTCTTTAAGCCAGCCGCACAGCACTGCAGAGTGTGGGTGCTGCAGTACAGACCGGCAGAGAGCGAGAGAAGCGTTGATATCGCAGCAATCGGGACCATGGAGGGAAAAGTAGCACCTCGGGGCTCGGTGGTCCGAGCAAAGTGAGAGGCAACAGAGCATTAGCGGGGTGAGGAGGACCGGCGGAGGGGTGGCAGAGCGAGCGCAGAAGGGGCTCTTGGTTCGAAGCGTGGCACCGGTGGCAGAGTGGCTGCGCTGGGATGGCAGAGGGGGGCCATGGGGGGGCTGGCGTTGGGGCAGCCCTCTGGGGGACAGGAGCAGGCGGGGGCAGCAGAGAAGGGCCAGCGAGGGTTACGGGACCATGCCCTCCAGATGGTGCCACCATGCTCCGCCCATGGCACAGATAGCACCTGGGCATGACGGAGGGGGGAGCAGGGTGGGGGGCAGAACATTCTTAGGTCAGGTGTCTCTTCGTCTGGACGAGGCGCGGGGGGACTCGGAGGGGGAAGTCGGCGGCGCCTGTTTCGGGCAGGTGTCGCGCCGGCTGGGACGACTTCTGAAGAGGCTGCCCAAGTCTCGATCGTGGAGCGACGGGCTGAGGATCCTTCGGAGATCCGCCTCCAACGGGTCGCTGCTCCCCACCTCAGGTAGGACCACAAGAGTGGAGCTCAGGTAGAAGCAGCAGAAAACTTGTCGGTATTTGTTTCCCAACGGCGGAAAGTGATGAGTGGACACTTTTTTGTCTGTGTGGCTGCGGGCCAAAGTATTTGGACCCTCTGTGCATGTCGGTCTATCTGTGGATTTGCTACTGTTCTGCTCACTTTCTGAGCACCGTCATGTGTGAACAGCCTGCACAAAGAGGACAGATGTGCTGGCATCAGCAGAATTGTCCAGTCCACAGAACAAATAAATGCAGACAGACCTGCAATCAACACAGACCGAGAACGCATGCTAACTACGTCTGGAAAATCCAATGAAACTATTGACTTTCATATTTGTAGCAGGATGCCTGCTTGCATGCCATCGATCTTTCCCCTTGTTTCCCAATCCAGCTCAACAACTAATGTAGCTTGGGACAGCAGATTGATGAATGCCTCATGTAACTCAAAGCACACACAAAAAAAAAATGCTGGTCACTGCAGATTTATTGGTTGGCTTCCAATGCAGGAGTTAAAAACAAGCACACTTGTGTGTTTTTGAGTGTCCCTCGCCCACTCCCAGCTGTGCAAACGGGACTCACCTAAGTGATGTCACGCTGCATCCACAAAAGGCTTTAGAAAGAGGATCAATAGCACAAGCTACCGCAGGAAGATAATGGATATTTTTAGATGGCGCTCCCAGTAAGGAAACCCAGTTCATCGGCGCTCCCTCCTTCTTGAGCTATCCTATAATTATCTTCTGTCACACGCACATACACACACACAATCTTGCTTGGTTCTACTTTAGGGAAATTCTCTAAAATGCTACGATTGAAGTTGGTGACTTTTGTGGTCAGGCATTATGACTTGGCAGAAATATCTGCTGGGTTGCCATAGAGATGGCTAAGTTTATACCGTCATGTGATACTGAGTTTAATAAACAAGTCTAGAATAAACATTTAAAAAAAAGTACCGGTCGGTTGATGGAGCTATAATAAAACGTGGTTATAGGCAAAGCGGCAGGCTTTGAAGCTAACGTGACATAGTTGCCAAACCGTGTAATTATAAGGATGGTGTCGCCGCATGAAGCATTGGCCTACATGACTTTTCCCCATAGACTTTCCATCTGTAACTCAGATAACTGGTTGAAAGGATTGTGTCTACCCCTCGGGGAGCTGAAAGGAGTTAAAACTGTTTTTTTATCTCCGTGAATTGCTGAACTTTGATCTCTGATTTAACTTGTAGAGATAAGTTAACTTGGCATTAACTAATAACTTTTAAACCTTGAAACCTGAAGTTATACTTAGTCTCAAGCTTATGTTTTATCTTAAAAGTTGCCACTTGCTAATACTACATTTGTTTACCCGACTGTTGGGGTACAACAAGTGATACTTTACCTAAAGGGTGGAGCTGATTGGCTGACAGAATTTGAAAGGGATTCAATCTGTGGTCATGTCCCGCTATAGATGTCACCAGCCCACCCACACACTCTGCATTGGAAACACAGGCCAGATGAGGGTTTACAGTTCCAAAGTGTACTGCAGATGACGTGAACTGACTGGTAGAAACTTTTGCATCCAAGGAACCTTTTGTTTTTATAACCGACAAAAAATGTTGCTTAGGAACAATTTGGAGGGTTAAAACTGAAAATTGATAGTCTGTCTGAAAGAGGAAGACATTCTTAGTGTTCAGTGTGCGTGTTTGTGCTACATAAATAATATGTCGTAACTGAGTCAATTTACTTTACCGCACTCGTTACATACATTGACTTTAAACTCATGTATGCCTCAAGGATGTTCCAAAGATAATTTTGGATAAGCCTCAGAAAACAATCAGTTAGTGCACATGCCCATATGATTCTCTAACTAATAGTGATGTAACGATATCCAAACATCACGATACGATAGATATCACATTATGAACCTCACGATACGATAATTATCGCGATTTGGTGGAGATGTTGGTGATATTACAAAAAGAAGCTAATGATACGCTATAAAACTCATATTTGGAAAAAAGGACAATATTGTGTTTTTATTATATATAATAACAAGCGTGACAAAGAAATAGGCTTGGCCATGCCACGTCATGCCATGTCACGTATTGTCGTGCTCATATTGGCTTAGCGGCGCAAAGTATCATGGTCTATGTAATTCAAAATGCTGTGTTCAGCTGAAGCAGGCGAAAAGTAATGTTTTTCGACGGAGATGTTGTAAAATATTTGCTGGTATGACTGATTTACGGGAGTGAAAACTGCCACAGTGGCCAAAACATTCCTAATTCAAATTAAACTGCGCTATTGAATTAACCACCAGAGGGTGTTAAAACTGCACAAATGGAATACAATTGTTTTTTTAATATTGTGACATGATGGCGACAATATTGTGGCAATTTTAATATTGCGATATCACAATATTGCCAATATTGTTAGATCCCTACTAACTAATGGGCCGGAATACAGGTCCAGGTCACTTTTACAGGTCCTTATGAAAGTGGATCATGTCTTTTAATTGACGTACGTAAACTAGGTGATTGTTAGTCAAATATATAAATAGTGTGACATCTATGAGCTGTTTCAATTGAACAAAAAAAAATGCACTACAGTCTCGATTAACGTACTCGTCACGAAAGCTTTTCATGATGTCTGAATTTACACCGTGAAATGAACCCCAAAAGTCGTGGTGTGACGAGCGCCCGCCCACCCCCATGAAAGCACCACTTTGAGCCTTCAGCTGCATCCATTGGCAGCTCAGGCAGCAAAAATCCTTTCCCAAACAAACACAATTAAATTCTGCTCTTGTTTGCTCGCTGAAGTCTACATCTGTTGGCAGACATATGGCGGCATCGACAGGGAGGAAGATGATGCAATCAGGAAGCTGAAGAGCATCAGTAAAATATAGAATGTCACGTCCACAGACAGTGGAGACTTTGTTACCTCACGCTTGGTAGGTGAGTGCTTATTAAGACAGCAAGCAACAATGTGTAAGTGCATCAGTTTAATTCCTTGTGATGTTGTAAAAGGATGGAATGCATTAGCTGCGCCGAGAATATGGATAGCTCTTCTAAATGAGCTATGATAGGATGATGGGATCAGACTGGCTAAAAGCTGCTCTTAATTCCTTCATAAGACCCCTTTTGGGTTCATTAGTTACGGCGTTAATAGCATCGCTCCTGATTTCGAGTTGCCGAACCTCGGATTTACCCCTCCCTCCTCACCCAGATATGGTGAAACAACAACGCATCATGTCGCTATCTGGTATCATACAGACATCCTCCGTGACCCCAAGAAGCGGGCTAATCTCCATCTTTCCCCTCCCGTATGTGTCCCACACCTACTGTCTGTACTGTTTATATATCAAAAATATATATAACAGCAGTTATCCCCAGTCTTTCCGTCCCTGCTTCTTAAACACGCCATCTCACATTACGGAAGATTTGGCTGATGGGAAAACATTCCGACTCCTCAGGCTTCCAAAGGAACTATGAGAGCGGAGAGTTTGTGAAATCAGAGATATGTATGTCTTGAAATGTTCCACTTAGACATCCATAGAGACAAGCTGAGTGCAGTTTACACACACGTGCATACAGTATATACATGCACATTGGGTGTATTATAAACTATTTCAAATTTGTCTGAAAACTTGATTTCTACCGGTGTTCCTCATGGTTCCGTTCTAGGGCCTCATTTGTTCCTAATTGACTTTCTTCCCTTTGTCAGTATTCTTCGTAAATTCAAAATCTGTAAATAAAATGTCCTTGCTGACACCCAGCTCTATCATTCCTCCGCCTTCCCAACTCGCGTTTATTTACCAAATCCTGGTCCTCGCACAAATTGTCAGTGATGAAATTAGAAGGTTTCTTGATACCGTAGTACAAAATACACCCTTTGTGTGTCATCCTCAACAGCACATGCTTTTCTGGTCTTGTAAATATCATATCTGTATACTTCATCTTCCATCTGCCGAACAGTAGTCACCCACGTACTTCCCCTCACACCACCCACAGTCCTCGTTCACTCCCTCGTCACATCCGGAGTCGATCATGGAAATTGTCTGCTTCTTGGTCTCCCACACAAAGTATTCCATAACATATACAGTATATTATAATTCTGCATCTTACATTATCACAAGGAACTGCATATCATCTTCTGACACTTCATCCTTAAAGTTATTTGTTCAAAGATTTTTAAATGCCACAGATTTTATTTGATTGATTTATTGGTCAAGAAATGTTGAATGTTTTGCAGTTTTTAGATCAGAATCAGGAAAGAGTTCTGGGAAGGAGACTAGTTTCAGGTATGCACCCGAGGGACTTACTGTAATGTAATGTGGTCAATTCATATTTTGTTAATGTATAGCATGATGCTTTCGTTATTCCGCTTCTCTAACGAGGCTTAGTAAAGTACTTAATTACAGCACATTATTACTGTGTTTGTTACTACAGCTGTTTCTTGGGATCTTGTTAGATTGCGCAGGTAATGTTGTGACCCCGACACAACCTCGTCTCATTGTGTTGCCTTTTTCTTTCATTGTCAATCTACATCATCACTTCTCTCTGTCTGGAGACTCGGTCCATTTAGAAGTGGTCTGACTGGAGCGATCGGAGGGATGTGTGTGTGTGGTGGCGTAGATGGTGGTGGTTGGGGGCATTGGGGTCAGCGTAATATAGTCACTAACAACATTGGCATGACCCATCCATATTGTATATCCTACATATAAAAACTAACTAATGATGAAAAGTGACACTTATTTGGATTTTATCCTGTCAATATGATTGCAGGAAAATCCACGCTGAAATATTAGTGACATAATGAAGAGTTGCGTGGGGGGGAAAAAAGTGGACATGAAACTGAAACTTGACTCCAGTGTGGTTGAGCAGAACTGGTCTTTTCTCATCTGAATGTCAGGTTTCTTTGTTTGCATAACAACAGAACTTTCCCCCAGAAATCCCTCACAGAGTTCTCACACTACAAAAAAAACAACAACACTCTGTCAAAGACATGACACAGTGGGAACAAACAAAATTGTCAACACGCCTCACTGACCTTTGCAGACATGTGGGTGCATTAACATTCTCAAAGGCTGAACTACACCCGCTGTGTATGCACATAACAAAGTGGATCAATTCAAACTGCATACACTACACTAATACAAGTATCATAGCCCCTGAAACATATTGATGTTATCACCAGATAATTATTTTGTCGTTGTTTTGGATTTGTGCGTGTTTATTGCAGGGGGTCTGCAACCTGCGACGCTAGGGCCACATGTGACTCTTTAGTCCCTCTCCTGGGGCTCCCTGTGGATCTCTAACATTTTGTGGATATTATATATATATATATATATATATATATATATATATATATATATATATATATATATATATATATATATATATAATTTGTTTAAATAAAATAAATCTTTAAAAAAAAAAGTCAGTCAGAAAAAGTTTTAACAAACACCTAAAAAAGTCCAAAATGTGACCATGACCAAAAAAAGAGGAAGAAAGCAGAAAAAACGTCAAATTGCCCAAAAATGGCAGAGATTTTTTTTAAAGGCAGAAAAGAAAACATAAAAAAAAACATCCATCAAAAATGTCCAAAACAAATTTTTTTAAATTACCTATAAATTTCCCCCAAATTGCCAAAAATGTCATAAAATTAATAGCAAAAAAAGGCAGGAAAATGTTTTAAAAAATATATCTTTAAAACAGTTAGAAGAGAGTCAGGAAATTACCATATTATGACCATAAAATAGCCAGAAATTGGACAGAAAGGCAGAAACGTCTTATAATGTATGAAAAATAAAGTAGGAAAAATGACACACACAAAAAAAAAGATAGAAAAAATGAATCTCTACGTATTGGATGCTGCTCTCTTATTGTTGTGTTCTGGTGCAGCTCTAATTAGCTCCTGGGCCCTCGGTACAGTCTAACACTGTTTCGTTCATCAAATGTTTTGCGGCTCCAAACACATTTTTGGTTATTTACTTGGCCTAAAATGGCTCTTTTGACAGGAAAGGTTGCTGACCCCTGGTTCATTAGCTAGCAAACCATCGTTTTGCTGCTGTCATCACAGCAGCATTTGATACAGTCGATCACCAGATTTTCATTGTCTGTGGGAATTAGAGGTCCCCGTACTGTTCCATCATACTATTTTACTTTATTAGAAGTTTTGCAGTGCAGGTTTGTGATGCAGTGTCCTCCTCAGCACACCTCTCTTGTGGAGTACCCCAAGGATCGATTCTTGGACCTTTACTTTTTTCACCTTTTATTTTTATTTTACTTTTTTCATCCTGTGTAGATACAATGTCTCATTCCATTGTTATGCTGATGACTGCAAAATCGATGTCACTTTGAAACATTCAAATGTGCTACTCTCGATGAGGCCAAAGCATGGATGGCTTTTAATTTGTTGCCTTTTATGATAAATTTTTTTTTTAATGGTTTTATTTTTTCCTAATGATGCTTCCTTTGTCAGTCTTGTCAGTGATGGGCTCCCTAACCCAAGGTTTGAGACCGTAACAAACCTTGAAATGAAGCTGGAATGTATCTGCTATGGGCATGTCACAAAATAAAATGTCCACCTCTCTTGAGTGTTCCTGGCGTTTTCCTCACACTTCACTCAACAGTAAGACAGTTAAACGCTCCTCCCAAGGTTGTAGATGAGCCAGCCAACAAAAACACATCATGTCTGGGATTGAATGCTACTGCGCCAATTTCTTCTTCTTTTTTTTCTTTTCGGGAAAGCTCAGTATTGTTCATTCTGTAATTTTACCGATTTGACAAGTCATCATCATTGCTGTCTCTTTTTTATTTTATTAATTTGTTTTTTTATTATTTTTATTATTTTGTATGTGGGTGAGTGTGTGTGTGTGTGTGTGTGTGTGTGTATGTGTGTGTGTAGGTGTGCGTGTGCGTGCATGTGTGTGTGCGCGCGTGTGAGTGTGTACTCATTAGTTCACCTAAAACCTATTAAAAATCCCATCCCGTTCACCTAAACCGAATACTTCAGAATCCAGCTAGAGTCGTGAGGTTGTCAGGAGACCCGAGGAAGGATCAAAGAAAAGAAAGGAAAGTGAAATCCAGCACCGACCAGACATTACCTACTACCCACCGGGTTACCAACCAGAGTCTTTCACCAACCCCAGAAATATCTAAATTCCAACAAATTAGGGAGACCTCAAGAGACCAAAGGAGAGACTGAGGAAAGGAAGGATAGATGAAGCAATTTCTGGATCTGCTTGTTTGCCACAGGACGGGGAATGTTGTGGATTCGGGGTGGTCTTTGGTTTACAGCCTAGTATTTACTTTTTTTCATTTGATTGTTTTATATTTTGGCAGCACAGTGGACAAACTGAATGTAAACACATTTAACTATGTTAATTACAGCTCAACTTGTGCTGAACAAATTGAACATTTGATGTAGTGATTCTTTTACTTTCCACTAGAGGGAGCTCACATACTGTACTAGTACCAGTACCACACTTATAGAACTCACCACTAAATTGTCCATAGGTGTGAGTGTGAATGATTATGCGTCTATATTGTCCCTGTGATTGGCTGGCAACCAGTCGAGGGTGCACCCCAAATTCAGAGGACTTGATGCGCTTATACATATGGGTAACCATGTTCCGTCAAGTTTGAAGGAAATTTACTGCATGTTATCTCAATGGTTCCAAATGTATACCTGCAAATGAGCTCATGTTAAATCAAAGTGACTAAATGGAATCAGGAAAGGAGTTTCTCTCCTCCTTTCCTCTACGTGTTTCCTCTCTCTACTGTCTTTCTGCAGTGACCTCCAAACTGAGGTGAGCGCGACACAATCGCTTATCTGAGCGCTCGCCTTTCCCCCTGACACTTCCCTGCTGTCAGCAAGACGCTGCATCACCGAGCCATCACTCGCTGTTCTCCATCAGCCCTTCAACTGTCTGTGTGTACTCTATGTGAACCTTTCTTTAGTCACACAGTACAGTGTGACGCCCAAAAGGTCGCATCATTTGGAAAGTATTCCTTTTCATGAAAATGGCAAATGTAAATAGTCTGCACTTGTTGCACTTGGTGTCATTTTATACTTTAAATTACACTTTTCCCAAAATTGTGATTGGGGAGTGTTTATGTATTCCAATGCAGGAAGGAGACTATCAGTAGTACCCAGACACTTTAATTAACATTTTTTTGAATGTATTAACAATTTATGCCAATCAAAACGGACTTTTAAAATAAAAATACAAATATTGACGTTCAATACCACTTTTGATATATAAAATTTCATTTATCACAATGACAAAAAATTATCTCTCTGACACAGATGATGCTTTGCAGATGTGTCAACCTGCCGCAGTACAGCGCCACCTACTGATTTTTTCTATCGGTGACTAGTATGGACAGCCTCCATGAGCACTCAATATCTTAAAATAAGGGGCTGGTATCAGCCCAAAAACGATACCTGGTATCGATACTCTACTCGCCCATCCCTAATAAAAAAGGAAAATTATGAAGAAATGCAGAGAACATAAACATGCACGTGTGAGAGACTATGAGCTGAGGTTAGTAATAGTATTTGATTAAGATCAAATATGAGCAGTACAGAAAATATATTATGTAAGTTTTTCCATCTATTTATCCCAAGTCATGCATTCATCTCTTACCCGCCAACTAATTTTGTTGGAGGGATATTTGCGAAAGTATCACCCTACAATGAGAGCAGAGAAGCATGTTGCCATGGTTACAGTGCTGATGCAGCGCTGTTTGTATATGCCAGACTTTTACACCGTTCTATCACAAAAGTTGTGCTAAGAAACTTTTTTTTTTTTTTTAAATGACCCATAACTGCATCTTTTGCCTCCAGTTTATTTCGTGAGGCTCCTGCGTGTCAAAAATATCAAAAGATTAGGAATCAAGCTGCATTCCTGTCTTTGCCTGCGTGCTTTTAAAATCTCATTTTGTTCTTTTTCGCGGGCTGCGTGACCAAAGGCAAAGACGTGAGATATGAGACTCAAGAGTTAGTGCAAAGCCTCTGGCCACAGCAACTTTATTTTGGGGACGTTTTAGAAGCAGAATGTAAATCTGTTCCTGTCTAGCCGTCCGAGCAGTAAAAGATAGTTAACAGTGCCGGTGCTGCTATTCCGGTACTAGTTTGTGTATGTATGTGGATTGTCAGTATTGTAGTGTGCTAAATGCTGCTTGCATGTCATGGTCAGTTTGAAGCATCAGAAATGTGATATTGCTCTACTTCTCTAAAGATCTAATCACACAAAAATATTATCTTTGGTATAATGTGTTACATGCATACAGTCGTTTTCATCATGGAATTGCCACATTTTTGAATGTTGCCACTAGATGGAGCTGTTGTCCATTTTTAAAGGAGGTTTTCATGAGTGCAAGGGTTTTCTAAATGTGGGACAATAAGCCCCCATGCACTTCAATACAATTGCACTCTAAGTGACATCGATTTTGTAAATGCAAAATTACATTCAACCCAACATTTGCATGCATCGACCTATATGTGCTGGAATAAAATTGCTATTATTATTATTCTACTTTATTAACGCAATTGATCTGTATCGTGTATTTAGTGATTGTTGTGTTTTTGCATTCATCAGACTGCACCTACACTTGCCATGTGGAGTGTGAGAGGCAAGTCCAGCTGGACTGCAACCAGAGGGACAATAAGCCTGAAGTGACTCCATTTCCCAGAAGCCACTGCCCGGCAGCCAAACACAAAGTAAGCATTTGGAATATTATGCACAAATGTATTGCGTGTAGAATGCAACAGGCAACGTGTGTGTGTCAGATAAGCACTCACAGTGCTTACCTCAGCATCTCTCCACCCCCCCCCCCCCACACACACACACATAAGCACACTGTTCTTTGAAGGCCACCCACAACCCAACAATAACACGAAACACTCTTAACTCTTTGACTGCCATAAACGTTATAAAACGTTTAGCATAAACCTAGGGAAGGGCGCCGAGGACGTTAAAAGACGTCCCCTATGTTTTTTTTTTTTTTTTTTCAAAAACGGGTGCAGGAAAGCCTTGGGCAGCTGTGCTGAAAGTATCAGGCTGATCTGATTAGTCAAAGACTCGTTTTGGCCCCTAGAGGGCAGCGATGACTCTCTTTGCACAAGGTTGGATGGGCCGCCCACCGTGGGCGTCAGTAGAAGACGTGAGGCGGAGCTAGAGTGTTGAGGAGACAATGGCTGATCCAAGCCACAATGGCTTGACCAAGCAACCGGTTACAAGCAGCTCAGCTTGAGCATTTTTTTCAAAGACGGAAAGCATCAATCAATACTAAAAAGCGCATTGATGTCAACGATGATGATGACAACGAGCTCTACGCCAAAGTTGGAAGCTTTGGCGTGACTGTTATGAACACGTAGTAAGCCTCACAGCTAAGCGCGGCTAGCGCGGCTAGCGCTGCTAAGGCCGGAAAACGCGCACAATAGCCGGCCGGGTACTTCTACACAATCGGACATTCGATCGGGCGATGGAGAGTTGGCATCGACCAATGCAGATTGATGATGATGATGAAGATGACTCCGAGCTCTACGCCAACGTGACTGTTATGAACACGTAGTAAGCCCCACCGGCAAAGCGCGGCTAGCGCGGCTAGCGCTGCTAAGGCCGGAAAACGCGGAGCTGCACAAGCGGACATTCGATCGGACAATGAAGAGTACCCCGAGTCCAATGCATATTCATCGGAGGAGCGGGTACAGTCTGATCACGGAGAAGACACTGTTTCTGGACTACGATGCCACCATGAATGGAGTGGATAAAATGGATCAGAACATCTCCTACCAACCCGGTATAGCAACTGAAGGACACGGGGAAGCGAGACGTAACACCACCGTAACGTAACCGTAGCATGATCCTGATATTAGACTTGATGACACACTGCAGTATATACTTGCTATTCCCCGGAAAAAAACGGCCGGCAAGAAAGTGGCGCACGCGAAGAGGCAATCTTGTGCAAATGCTGTTGCGTCTCCTTGCACGCAGGAGAGTGTTACAAAAAGAAAAACTGTCGTTGAAACATCCACATATTTGTAAATAGCACCACAGTTGCACACATTTGTAAATAGTTTGCCAAATTGTTGTCAAATTGTTACACTGTTGAATGTAAATAAACGTATTTTGCTATCAAAAAACACTTTTTCATTCTTGGTGGTAGTGTTTTATAGAAGTAAAGCACTATTTAGGTGTTTGTGGCATCATTCATGGACAAAAAGAAGTGTCAAATTCACTAGAATGCATGAAATAATATCGTTTCACTAAAAGCTTGATTTCTCCGTATTTTGGTCCAACACAGGCGAAATTGGGTCAAACTAACCATTTTCTATTGTTGATTACTAAAGAACGGAATAAGGTAGAAACAAACTCTTTTTTTCTGATGAAAGATGAAAGTCCAATCTTTCATTTGGTAGTACGTGTGTTTCCATAGTCCAAACAGAACATTTTCTGTGGACCTTGAAAATCAGTCAAAATGCTTAAATCGGCTGGCACTGGCGGCATCCCTTTTCTGAAAACGTCTGGCAGTCAAAGAGTTAAACAAGAACCAGACCTCAATTACTGTCAAAATTTGCAGATCAATGATTATGGAGTTATATAAGTCACTTCTCCAGCTACTTGTATCTATTGTGCGTTAAGCATGCACAGTGCTCTTGGCCTCACAGCTGCAGTCAACCCACACAGTTGTGGTTCAGCACACACGCACACGTACTTGTACTTGTATAATTGTGAGGACATCCATAGACATAATGCATTTCCTAGCCCCTTCACCTAACCCCAACCATCAAAAATGATTCCTACCCGCATTCCTTACCCTAACCTCCACCATAACCCAATTCAAACCTAAACTCTAAATCCAAGTCTTGACCCTCAAAAAGAGGTCTTGAGTTGTGAGGACCGGCCAAAATGTCCTCACTTCACAAAAAGGTCCTCAGTTGGTTAAAGACGTATTTTGGTCCTCACAATGTGGTATGTACAAGTACACAGACACACACACATGCTCGCGCTTCAATTCCACAGAAGCGCGAGTCACACAAACGCACGGACCTGCAGCAGAGTGTCAGCAGCCAGTGGGCAGATGAGACCAAATTAGAACCAGGTAGTACTCCACTTTGAGAGAGCGTGAACAAATGCACTCCTACTATCACGCTGACCCCCCCGCCCCCCCCCGCCCCCCCCCCCCGCCCCCCCCCCCCTCTCAAATGCTTAAGATAATAGGAAGGAAGTGACAAAGTGATGGCTTTTTTTCTTTGCCAAATGTCACATCAATTATGGAATCTATAGTTGTATGAGCAAAACCAGTGATTCAATTTAATGAGCGGAATATACAGTTCGCTGGTACTGCGGAGTAGAAGGAGAGAAGACAATTTATTTCCCTGCAGTCTTCTTTACTCTCTTACTGTCATTTGCGCCGTTATGGCTCACGTACGTGTTTGTTTCAGGCCTCCCTCAATTTTGTGTACGTCAGCAGAAAACAATCCTATATGGTGCCATTACTGTTGTGCAATTATTTGTAAGTGTATGTGTGTGGGAGATTTATAGTTGATTGATTTTCTGCCCAAAAATATCAATATAGGATTTTTTTTTTTCTCTGTATCTGTTTACATAGTGCAGATCATTTAGCTTCAATAATGACTGCGTCAACATGCAAGAAGCATGTCAGGTCAAGTGTCATCTATTCTTGAAGTCTGTGTTGTGTGTTATAATTATTGGACATCTGCGGCAGCAAGGACTCTGTTATGACAGATCACCTTCCCCATGGGGGCTCATGTCACCATGGGGACCTCAAATGAGGCAAAACCCCATCAGTAGTTCTACAAGTTAAACAATGTTGAATCAGTCCTTATCAGTTATATATAATTGGAGTATAAAAAAATAAATAATAAACCATATATATATATACGCTCATAATACAAGAAACTTGTATCTCAAATCATCTTTTGCCTTTGAAAGGAATGGAAATGTCGTTATTCCGTTCCAGCCTCCCATAAAAGACCATCAACAGTTTATGTAATGTGTTTTAATAGGAAAAATAGCACAATATAATAATGTAATTTATAAAACAGACAATAATTAATAATTAAATAGATTGTAACAAAAATAATAATAATTAAAAAAAACTTTAAAAAAACTCGACTTGCTGATCCTTAGTTTGCTGATCCAGATTTATATTTAAAAAAATGTTTAATTTTTTTTTTAAAATAACAGTTTTGCCACATTTTTTGCTTCAATTCACTAGACATTGTGCTGCTCCTTCTGGTGTGTGCGACTTGACCACCTGGGGGCAGTATCATACAGACGTAAGGAGGATAATAGCATATAAATGGAGATGGTCAAAAAGCCGCAGTAATAGTCATAATTCACACAAGAAAAATATTTTTGGTGTTGTTATTTGTGTGCTCCATCATTTAGGTTCAAATATGGGTTATGACACTGATGCTATTTGTTAGCCTTTTTTTCCCCTCCAGGGCTTTAGGGTATGTTGCCGTATTTTTAAACCTGCTAAGCTAAAGTCAACTACATTTTAATGCCAAAATGTAACAATTATTTCCTATGATGAGGAGTGGAATGATAATTTTCTTTCATAGTTTAACCAAGTTTATGTGCTAATCTTTTTAGCATCAATTAAAAAAATCACTGTGAGAACCTCTGATATAAATCAATCAGATTTGTTTTGTGCAGTGTTTTTTTAAGTACAAATGCAACTCAAAGTGATTGACATGAATTAAAAACAACCTTGCCTCCACTTGTCCACTAGGATATCGGCATACACATTGCACAGACATTCAAGTTCAAAATAAAACTGTAAAGAACTAAGAAGAACAGAATAAAGATCATCCAAATCTATTATATAATTAGATAATTTAAATCATGAATTACACACAGAGAAAATGCATGCACATACAGATGCCATGAGTATTCATACATTCAACGGCTGCAGTGTTTGGGGAATTGGCGCCTTTAGTTGCGAGGTTAAAGGTCGGAGTGAGGTTAGAGGTCAGTTTAATCTCCACCCTGAGTAGTCATTCAATATATGGTAATCTCATTTTTAGTACCACAAGATCAACTCTCCATACATAAGCCACAATGTCCAATTGCAATATTTAACATTTTGTTTACTTTATGCTTGCTGAGTCATTCTCGTCAATATGAACATGAAGAGAGGTTAAATTACATTCCCAGTGTTTGAATTGTTAAAATATGACAGGGAAGCCATTTTGAGCTGAAAAAATAAACCATTCATCCACTTCAGAAAATACCTCCTCTTATGTGTGTTTTACTTTGTTTTCCCAATTCTGCCGTTTAAGTCATTCAAACCCAAAAACGTGTAAATATGTTTTTTAATAATTTTTCCAGCACTCCCAAAAACGTATTTATACGTTTTGTATGGGGTTTTTTTATGCTAGAGCGTACAGAAGGCTTTGATACAGTTTCTGACATGAAGAGAGGTCGCTTAAAGCAATGGTAGTTATAACAAAAAACGACCAGCAGGTGGCAGCAGAGTATAAGAGATCAACCAGGGCCATGTTGCAACAAGCTCTTTTTGCCAGTGTTTTATACAGGTTTGTGAATAATGATGAAACTTAGCTGTATTCTAATGCTAATTGCTGCAAAACAGAAACAGATACAAATATATATATTTTTCCTGATGAAAGAAGAGACTCTAATCTTTTTTTTTTGGTAGGTTCCGTGTTTTTATAGCAATTGCAAAATCCCTCAAAATCCAGTAAAAACAGCCGGGAGCAAAGGGGGTTGCTTCAATGAAAATGGCTGGGAGCGCATGAATTAAAGAGTGTTGCTAAGCCGCTAGTAACAAATTACAGCTAACAATCAAGCGCACTTTTCACGAGAGGAGAGAATAGCGAGATACACCGACACGCATAACAGCCATTTCCCTCTGCGGTATCAATTGCATACGCGCCTTCCTGTCATTGCAGTTCAGTTGCGGTACGCACAATATGCAAAACAGGAGCTCACTCATCGACATTTCCCTCTCTTACTCTCAGTTAGAGGAAGTGATGTTGCACTGCAGAGAGCAAGAGAGCGAGCGGGAGAAGGGGGAGGGTGCTCGCTGGCTGATAACCACAGATGGTCGAGCAAGGCTGCACGAGAGAGAGTGAGCGAGGAAAGCGAAGAAGGAGGAGGCGAGGGGAGGCATCAGTATCCAAGAGGAGAAGGTGCACGGAGGCTTCCTTGCTGCACAGCGTAGATCTCCCCGAAGCTGGATGCGCTCTCACTTCATGTGAACATCAGCATCACTCAGATGACTCCCGAGAAGATGATAGGATGAAGTTTTCCGCTGTGGCGAGTACCTGTCAGGTGGGTCAACTTGACACCCGGCTGTAAAGTGACTCCAGGACATCAGAGCCAGGTCATCTCTTGCGGTGCGTTTAGACGCACGCCGCTTCATATACGGTGTCAGAACAGCAAACACTCGAGGAGGAAGTGACACATCTATGCCGCTTCTCGGATTTGCTGGTCTCCCCCCTTGCGATCGCCGTCACAGGTGGGACTTCAAACACTCTGAGGGAGTCTAGTTAGGCTGAAGCGGGACTTTGCCTCTCCATGACTGTCAACACGGAGCCCAGCCCGTCCATGACCAGCAGTAACAGCATGAGCAGCGGGTACTGCAGCCTGGACGATGAAAATGAAGACTTCACTTTCTTCACCGCCAAGACGTCGTTCTTCCGTAAACCCAGGCAGTCCGTTAAGGTAGGACAATTTTTGTGGATTGGCAACCACCGGTTATTTATTGTGAATGTAAGAAACTTGAAGGCGAGAGAAGCAGAAGTTTCAAGAGGAAGTGGTTAGGACATTGTAGGCGGCCTGTATATATGGGAAGTCATACATTATTTAGCAACATTGATCACGTCAGCCTTGTCCACCAAGCACACATGGATCTAACATGTATGAGGTACGAAGCCACAACATGTATTTTTAGCTGAGTTAATGATGTCAACCTCTTCAATGCGTGGGAGAGGTTTTCGTAGATACAAAGCTGATGCTCTAGTAGTACTTGGCTGTTGGTGTGTTCGTGCGTGCGTGTCGGCCACTGCTTAACTGTAGCAAGTCTTTTTTTTTTTGTAGTTACCATGGCAACTATTTTTTTTATCAGCTTGTACACACATACACATGATATTTGCTTGTGGCAATAGTGTGCATGTTATTCCTCCTGATATAAAGAGTGCAGACCTCACCTCATCGCCAACTTGTATAATAGATACTAACTACATTTTGTCATTACACTTGAATGCATTGATCTGTTACAAATTAAGTACAATTAATCACCCCGAAACACTGATCAGCCAATCACGGTCAAACATGGGCCAATATAAGATTCTGACGGTATGATAACTGTGAGCATAAATATTGCAGTATAGCAGTATTAAAATTACAGCTCACAAATAACCTTTAAAAATATATATAATAATAATATTTGAGTAAATAAAAACAGCAATGTTTTTCCATTGAACACAATCTCTTTTTAATCAAAATACTGAGTATTTTTTGGTACAGGATAAATGTGTAATATCAATTTTTAAATATAAATAAAAAATAAATAAAACATTCTCCCTCTGTTTCAATTCTTCTTAGTGGTGAAATATTTTTAGAAAAGCCCCATGAGCTACTCATGTTGTCCTTGGGGCTAACTCGTATCTGTTGGTGCCACATTTTTTGTATGTATTATTTATTTTTTCATTTATTTTTTAAGACAATGCACATTAATCAGAGCGAAAAAATATTGTGTAGCTCCTCTTTGTGTAACTGCCACCAAGAAGGAGATTAAAAGTTAAATCTATATGTATAGAGTGTGAATGTGTCAGGGCATGAATAATGTATCCATTGTAAATTGTCTTTGAGTGTCCAGAAAAGCGCTGTATAAATCTGATGCATTATTATTATTTATTTTTTTATTTTTTTGGGGGGTATTAAGTATCGGTGACTGGTTTTGGCAGCCTGCACAATTACCCAATATCTAACAATAAGGCTGACATCTGCCTGATACCGATACTTGGTATCAGTACTCGCTCATCCCAAATTTTCAAAATGATCACTCAAAGAACATTCCAAGTAAATCACCATGTCCCGTCACTGGGGAGATATTTTTAAACAGGCCCAGGGCTACCTGGTAGAAAATCAAATCATTCTACTTAAAAAATAAAAATATGTATCAAACCGCCTATTGTTGGAGACATATATCTTTGAAGGAAATGCCACATTTACAGTACGAGCAAGTTTTTTCATATGCATCTAGAATAAAACAAGAACAAGAAAATGTGATATGTATTGAGATGCGTATCAAATTGTCTTTTACTGAAGAGATGCACACGCTAAGTAACAGTTTGAAATTTTGATTTACGATTTTCTGGAAAAAAAAGAAAAAAAATCCATTTGACACCTTTTCTTTATAAGTTCCTCTGTTTTCCACTAGACAACTGAAACATAAAACACTAAAGCTCAAGCAGTTAAGCCCCCCCCCCCCCTCACCGTCTGACCTAGCGATGCCTTCTGCGACTAATTTGGCCAAGGTACAATCCATAAATAATTGACCAGCTGTGGAGTCAGCATGTGCGGCTGGCTTTGCCATGCGCTTGAGACGTAATGCTGTGAGGGCTTAGCATGAACGTGTTGCCAGCATCCCTGTTGTTAGCTGGTGAAGCATGTTGTCTCTCATAGCCTTAGGAAGATGCTTGTAAATGACACAATGGCACTGGACCATGGGGGGGGGGGGGGGTTGGTCTGCAGTCAAGTAGTAGTCAAGTAGACGCATGTCCTCTTTACCACGGGTTTGAATATGAAAAAGAGATTATACAAACGGTAGTGAATGGCATCCGGTGAATAGAAGTGTGAAAGGCAGTGATTGTGTTCAATCCATACAGAGTCGGAAACACATACCGGTGGGTCAATAAAACAGTGAAAGGGGAGTTAAGATCCTCTTTTCATTCGGAGTCATTTCCACTCTTTAGCCTCACATAAGGGTCATTGGCGGATAAGGATTTCACCAGAAACTTTACTATTATCTATCATTTAGGACATACATCGATCATGGAAGGCTTTCAACAATGGTCACACCAGATGATGGTTGGTCGCATTGTGTACTATTTTCAACTTAATTAAAAGATATGAGCTCACAATTAGCCATCTAAGCAAAACAAGCTAGCTAGCCGCACAAGTATAAATATAATGAAAATATATATTTGTTGGAAAAAACTAATATGATGTTTTCCAGGTCATACCACATGATGTCCAAATAATACCACTACTTTTTTTTTTTACATAGTTGTAAGACAGTACAAACCGCTGCTCCCATGGGTTCTTAAACTTGACTGTCTTGTGGCTGATACAAAATAACTCCTGTATTAAAATCGATTTCAAATTCCCAAATTGACTATTCCTTTTATGGTCGCACCACATGATAATTCCTAAAACAGGTATCATCGAGTACGCGTCCGTCAATGACCTATATACTTGCTAGCTTTAGCCAGCTACAGCTGTTTGCATTGTTCTGATTGGTACTACTTTTTTTGGATGCAGTGAGTTACAGTGAGGGATTGACATTTTTGGAGTTGGATATTGTATGTCTGATGAACTATGAAGAAAAAAGGAGTGACAATTACATTTCACTTAGCAACGTTGCAACCATACTGTAGATAGGATTTTATTTTCCATTGCCCCCAGAATCAAAAATGGTCCTGCCCAGTCATTTGACATCCTCACCTTATGAGTTATTTTAGTGGGTAAGCAAAGCATACATTACTATTTACTGAATTCTGAAATATAATGTGGTCAATCCAATATACACGTATGATACTGTCTTCCACCCCCCCCCCACTTTCATCTCATCTTTACAACATTTGTAGATACAGTACTGTACATGCGTTGCCGTTTGTTTAGATTGTTTCTAAACTGTTCAACCTTGGAAAGATGATATGCTCTACTATTGTGGTTCCTCTCTTTGCATTTGACCTTTTGGGGATGCATTATTAAAATACACAAACACACAAATGCATATTGCTACACTCTAAAAACAGTTGGGTCAAAAGTAACCCAATTATGGATTTAAAAAAATGGACCGATCCACTTTATGGGTTAATTTGATCCAATTTTCTGCGTTGATTAATACAAAATGACCCAAAAAATGTGACCCAAGTAAAGGATCTGAACAATATTTATGAGTTGTTTTACGCTTGAAAGACCCATTTCTCGACTCAAAGTTGGGTTAAATTGACCCAAGTAGTGGATTGGTCCATTTTTTACCCATATTATTGTTTTGTGTTGTTTAACCCAACTGTTTTTAGAGTATAGTCAACCTTTCAAATGTGACCTCTCTTGTCTGGTCTCGTCAAAATCAACACATCCTCGTGTCACCCTGAGGTGTGAATGTGAGTGGGTGTATATATTCATGTGTGTGCGCTTATGTAACATCTTTTATACTTTTAAGGCTTTCATAAATCTCCAGTAGCACAATTAAGTACTATTGACTGTATATAAATCACCCCCCCCAAAAAAAAAAGATGGATTGATTTCTATTCTACTGTATTCTTATATTCACATTTAAGTGATATACCATAAAATAGTAGCAGTAATTAATGACACCAGAAAGAAATACAAAGACAATAAATAAGGTTAACCATAAATGATATAAAAGGGAGAACGCGTGGTGGGAGGGTCCCACAAAGTCAGAAACTCCAAGTATTGTTTTGTAATTACTGTCGCTGGTATGCAGAGAAGCCGGGCATTGCCTGTGATGCGTTTCAAGGCTCACACAAACGCAGGAATTTCCTGCGAGGTTCTTTTCAATGCGCTTTGCCTTTGACGTGGGAGGACCTTTAGATGCATATCATGCATATTCTTCCGATGCTTTTCTTAGACTCCAATTGTTCAGTTCAAACCACAGTATTACGTAAGCGGCTCACAATAAACCTTCAAAGTACCATTCTATATAATAACTTTGATATTATTGTTAGATACAGCGTTCACAAATGTTGTATAACCCACTGCTGTGTTGGGCCCAGAATGAGGACAGGTTTCCCCATTTGGCTAAGTTGTGTAAACATTACCTGGCTGTCAACGAGACTTTCGTCACATTAGTGTCAAAGTTGTGCAAGCACTATTTCTTGAACACGCATAACTGAATTAGCCGCATAATGCTAATGCCGGTGCTTGGGAATCCATATTTTCCTAGAATTTAGTAAGTAGTAGCTAGGCTAGGTTAAATCAAATGCAATAACATGAATGAGACATTAGAGACACTGGACTGTAACGTATAACTGCAGCTTGGAGGATGGAACGCAGTTGATAGTAGTCAGCTCAGAATCAGGACGGCAATGCGATTTCGGAGGTTCTTAATGATCTTAGGGTTGACTTAGAGACAATCACAAGAAGGAGTCATGCCATGTCATCCGTGTCAAAACTCCTTTCAACTATGCATTTCCATGTGCCTGGATCATTTAATTGTGTTGTCCCAAGTTTTAACGATGAACAAATACATTCAATTGCCATGCAACAGGGTACAAGTTAAAGCAAAAATAACATGGCTTTTATGCAATGACTGGCCTTCTGTAACTCAGTAATATGTCTGTTTGCCTCTTCCGCTGGCACTTCCAGTTCCATCACTGCATTTGGTGAAAACCATCAGAGCTACTGCACCTAAAGCGCAAAGCACTTTTATAAACACACTGCGGTCTACATGACTTCACACCCATCCGTTAGCGTGAGTGAACAGGAAATTTAAAAAAGGTCAACACCACTTAAAAGCAACAAAACAATGTCTTACTGTAAAGGATGATAAATAATGACATTTATGATGACACTCATGAGATAATATCTGCTGTCTACTCTAAAGTATTTCAAATTCTTGTGTAATAAGCACAAAAAAATAAAAATAAAAATGCTAAAATCTCTGCAGAAATGCATGAAAGATGTCATGTGTGATGAAGTTTTAGGCAAATTCCGGATCATTCCACTTTTTAAAATTACTCAATGTATATGTTTGTTTATATAATTTATACCGCATGATGTTCTTATCTTGCACAACACGAACCAGGATGAGCTATGTATATGTATGAGCTTTGTGTTGTTTAATACCCAAAGCTGTCTATATGCATAAACATACACTAGTGCAAATCTTCTCTGTAGAAAAGAAACAAGAGATTCCAGCACACAACCTGAGGACTTCCCTTTGGAAGTCATTCCTGACCTGCATTTCTCTCTCGCTCACTTTCATACAGTCTCTCTCTCTCTCTGCCCCAGATAATGCAAAGGAACAGAGGAATGAAAAAAAAAATATATAAGATAGAGAGGATTCTTCCTAGTGTACTATAAATAACCTAGTCAAACTCTGTGTTGCTAAGGCTGGCTCAGCAGCTTCTCTTTCATCGTTCCTTACCCCTTACTCGCTCTCTACACTCCCTCCCACCTCTACCTCACCCCCTATTTCTCCTGTCATTCCGCTAACATCGCTCTCACCCCCCCCCCCCTCCCCTTCGTCATAATGAGTGAGAAACATGCTGGCACGCCGTCAATATTCGGGTCTGGAGATGCTGCCTGAATCATACGCGGACTTCATTTGCATCACTTCCCGTTCCCCTTTTCAGCACCAACGCTGTTCACCCGGAAGAGCAGAATTAAACACAAATCTAAAAGTGGTGCCATGCATCCGAATCAGCTGCAGTCAGAGAGACGTATTGCTGAGTTTTGGCAAAAATGTAGAGCAGGAAATTGAATCAGATGCAGCGACAAAACGAGGATGCTCTCTGACTGTGTTTAGCCAAGCTTAGTCCCTCGTTCACCTTGTTTTGGTGTGCGTGGTAAAACCCCCGTTTCCCTGCGATGAGCTTATTCATGAAAGGCGCCGGTGCCTTTCTGAGAGAGGCACCGCCATCTTGTGGCTAAAATCAACATTGCATGATAGTTTATGCTTTTTCTGTCTGACAACAGAAGAGTGAGGCAAAAGAGGTAGAGGATGGCGGTGTGAAAGACCTTCCAAAAGAAGAGGTGCACACCAGGATAGAAGAATACAACTCCCGGGTGTCAGAGAATGGCATGAAACTGGTGAGTTGTCATTCACATCGTTTCAAATTAACACAATTATTCCAAGCCCAAAATGGGTCAATAATACATTTCACAAAATGTCGAGCCAGTAAAAATAAAAACAATTACTCTGAAAAACAGAAGCTGGTGCTGTTTTTCTGAGTAATTTATTTAATTTTACCTCTGAAATGCAAGTGACTGCTAGTAGACTGGCTAATGGTGGACACTTTCCCGCATATTTATTTTATTTTATTTTTTTATATAAATTTTGATTTAAAAAAAATTCGGAGTCATTTTTCAGAATGTTCTCCCCGTTCCTCGAAATATTTTTTAATGGAAAAAATATATATTCAGAAAAAAATACACCAAAAAACGGCTCCTCCCCCAAAATAAAAATGACAATACAATTCGCTTGATATACCATATATAGAGGTATATACGATTTACTTTCTTCTACTTCCTCCTCTGATCTATTATATATTTTCGCTATTATTTTTCTTTACACTTTGCCTGGTGATGATGTGGTTGTTTTTATGATGGCAGCAGGATTCATGTAAAACCCGTCTTTTTGTGACTGTGCTGCAGGATTCAGACGGCTCCTACACAGGTTTCATCAAAGTCCATCTGAGGCTCAGTCGACCCGTCACAGTGCCGGCTGTGGAGGCGTCGGTCCCGGGGGACCCTGATGGATCACCGTCAGAGGTCCGAGACAGTGGGCAGGGTGAGGACAGAACCTCCTTCTACCTCCCATGTGACTGCGTGAAGCAGTTGCACATCAGTTCCACGACGACTACCAGAGAGGTGATCCAGGGCTTGCTGAAGAAGTTCATGGTGTTGGATAATCCTCGCAAGTTTGCCTTGTACAGACAGACGCATCGTGACGGACAAGGTGAGGAAGGAGGAACGCCTCGACGTGTCACACAAGCAAGCGTGTAGTTGAACACGTTGTAATTGTTTAGCTTTTGTCTTTCTGTCAGATTTGTTCCAGAAACTTCCTCTGTGTGAGCGCCCCCTTCTTCTGAGACTGATAGCAGGGCCCGACCCGGAGCAGCTCAGTTTTGTCCTCAAGGAGAACGAGACTGGAGAAGTGGAGGTGTGAAAGCACAAAAACGCATTTCTGTACTCTTCTGCAGGTTTTTCCACCAAGATTTTTTCGAGTTGGTATTATTTTTGTTTATTGCTTTGTCTATGCAACTTTACAAAATTACATCTTTTGTGGAGGATTTTATATCATAAACTATGCACTGATCATGCCATGGCAAAGTAAACCCCTATTATGGAAAGTGCATAGGGACCCATCAGCCCTTCTACGAATAACAAAGAAAACATAAGTAATTGAAAACTATTTTTATAAACACCTTTACCTTATAAACACATATAGTAATAGCTCCAATAGCAGGTAACAGTATTGGGCCGATCTGGCCTTATTACAAGATATCAATACTCGCGACATTGGCTGCCCTCTTGTTGTCGTTTTACGATCAGGAACTAGAAATTAGAATAGAAAATTAATTTCATGCAATTTTAAGGAAAAATTCTACATACATACATACACTCTAAAAAGAGAACCAATTTAAGCCATTCACTGCCATTGACGGCTTTCGACGTCAAAAATTCATTTGAACTATTTCAATTAGTTTAACATTTTTTCCACTTTTGTTAACAAGAGTATGAAAACTTGTGATTAATCGTGAGTTAACTATTGAAGTCATGCAATTAATTACAATTAAAAATTCTAATCGCCTGACGACGTCATTTTTAATAATCTTTTCTTCTTTTTTTAAATAATCTTTTTTCAAAAAAAAGAAAAAATATATTAAAAAAATGAGGACGTCAGGTGATTACAATTTTTAATTGTAATTAATAGCATGACTTCAATAGTTAACTTACGATTAATCACACATTTTATATCTGGTCTACATGTACAACAACAAAAAAATCCCTAAGTTTTCAAACTCTTGTTAACAAAACTGGGAAAAAAATATTAAACGAATAGAAATAGTTCAAATGAATTTTTGACGTCTTTAGCCGTCAATGGCAGTGAATGAGTTAAGATTAAACAGAGAATTGTTGACCAATTTAGTAAAATTGCTTTAAGTGGTAACACACGATTGAATTAAGGTAATCCAAAGTGAATATACTGTATTATGTTTAAAGAACTCATAATTAATTAAACGTAATATATTATTTTTGGCTGCGATTGGCTGGCAACCAGTTCAGGGTATACCCCGCCTACTGCCCGAAGCCAGCTGGGATAGGCTCCAGCACCCCCGCAACCCTTGTGAGGAATAAGCGGTCATGAAAATGGATGGATGGATATTAATTTGGGATTAACTAAATTAATTTAAAACTTTCACTTTGAATTAACTTAATTCAATCGTGTAGCAATTTTATTAAGTTGCTCATCAAATCTCTTTTTACAGTGTAGTTCTTATAAATTATCGTCTTTTGTGGGGGGGTTGTTTTGTTTTTACAGCAAAAGTACAAGTTTTATCAGTATTGATGACTATTCAAGATTTGAGTACTCATAATGGTGTCCATCTGAAAAAATGTGGAATTGAACGTCTCTACTACAAACTATGATCTCAAAACACAACTGCAATGGCAAACTCGTCTTTCATCTTAACTGTGTCGCCATCTTGTGGTATCTTAGGGCATTACATAAGGAGTACAAAAACTGCAGAAAGGTGAGCTTTTTGTTAATAGCTAAGATTCCACGGACAAAAATGCATTTAAACACCCTCAAATGTAGCCGTCCACTAGTTAATTTGATGGCGGTCTTACTTGGAATGAAAAGCCAAAGAACGCTCCGTTCCTAATGATTGACCTCCAAATGATAATGTGTTTTGTCAACAGTGGCATGCCTTCTCCGTCCCGGAGCTCCAAAACTTCCTGGTCATTCTGGACAAAGAGGAGGCGGAGCGTGTGCGAGCCGTGGAGACGAAATATACATCGTACAGACGTAAACTACAGCAAGCTCTACAGCAACACGACCCCTGACCCCTCCCCCTCCCCCTCTCCTGCTACCATATGACCTCAGAGCAGGGAGAGGTTTACCCCTTTCAACATCGAATGCCCGCCCATCACTCCTCCGGAGAGCCGCCATCCATTCACACAGCGTGGAGACGGAGCTGAGCTCATCTCCGCATGTTCACACAAACACACGCAGCCTTTCTCAGGACACATAATTACACACACCCCCTCTCCACCCCTTCCCCGTTTGAGGAGCTCCAGGAGACTGTAGGGGTGTTTGGACTTTAGCAAGAACCCAGCTGGGACTGCGACTTTCATTTAAAAAGCCCTTTCTCCTTCTGCTACTGCTGCTACTGCAAAGTGTTACTTATGCATGAGTCTTTCTCAGCCCCAACATACCTGAACACCCATTTAGAACGATATCTCGAACGCATGATGATTACCTTTGCAGCGTCTCTTCAGAATCAAAGGACAATCATACATAAGTGTGTTTTCTTTCACGGAAACGTTGTGCGAGAATCGGGTGTTGGTTTAGTTGCCTGAATAGAAGACGTGGAAGGTTTCCGGGGCTGTCTTGTTGAACCAAGATCAAAGCTTTACAATTAATCACACCCAGCGTTCCGGATTCTGACTTCAACAAGGTGTGTAGTAAGACCGAGCCTCCTTTCACGTGATGAATGTCTGAGGTTCGCCTGCAAATGAAGCCATTTTGTGACTCAAAAACACTGTTTCTGTGCATTTGATGATTATGGCGTTTGCACCAAACTGGGAGGACCGCATCCAGCATGGTGATTTGAAAATGTGGGAAACATATTTGTATGCTTTTTCAATTGAAGAGTGCCGCGCACACCGACTGGCCACAACATTAGGGCGAGATCCACTACAAAAGCTTCGGAGGGCTTGTCAGGGTGCCGTTTATTTAACGTCATGTTTTCTATTTTGGTTGTGGTAATTATAATCGGAGCTGCATCTAATTACACATGAACCATCACAAACAGTCATTGAGAAAAATAATAGCTGGTTTGCCACTGAGCAGTACCAGTTGGGTCAGAACTATGGTCTCCTGTATTGCGGACAAGAAAATGAACCACCACGGAAAAGTACAATTTGGACTACTAAGGCCTAACAACAAATTAGCACGCAGTTATATGTATCCTAAAATGTTACAGTGTTATGATTTCTAAGAGTGGTAAGCTATCATTAATAGAGAGTAGAGCCATGGAGGTATCAACATTACATGGAAAATGTTATGGCCAGTCAGTTGACGCCACTTACATGTAGGTAACTTGCGCGTGAATTAAAAAGTAAAAAGAATCATCATAAAGGTTATGATGTACCAATGATGGCTTTGTGATGCATACTTTGTGATACCTTGAGTAGACACTGGAAAAAATGGTTTGTTGTTACGATAAATATCATGATTCTTTTGGCATCATTGTGCGTGTGTGGAGATAATGTGAAAATGGTAGTCTTTTTTTCTCGATTATACTGACTTTCTTTCACATGTCCTCATGTGGCCTCACTTGTGAAAATATGCATCATTTCCATCTTATAATTAAAGTGGAAATCAACCACAAAAAAATGCTTTACAATAATATGTGCTATGCAGCCCCGTTAGTCTAAACACAGCATTCTGATTAATATTGCGTTTGAGGAATATGAATTACCGGTAAGCAGTACAATCCACCTGTTTTTCTCCATCTCAGGAGGCGGCCATTTTGCGACTTGCCGCCAACTGACAAATGACATCACGGTTGCTTAGGGCTCAGGTAATGACCAATCACGGCTCACCTGTTTTGTGAAGCTGAGCCATTATTGGTTGTTAGCTGAGCCCTGAACAACTGTGATTACTAAAAATAAAATAATTAGTGGGGGCACATACAACATATTATTGTAAGGAATTTTTGGGGGTTGACTTCCACTTTAAGTTGCATGAATGATAAATTTGACTTAAATTCATCTTTTCTAATCAATTTCATTCAACATTTTAGCCAAAGAATATAATACATTTTCACATAAATCAGTTTAGCCATTTTAAAATAAATAATAGAGGTCACTTGTCCATTAGCATCATGACACCGAATTTAATTATTATAATTTTTTTTTTGCAAGCACATTGGTATTTTCCTTATTGATAATATGACAGTAGTTTAAAAAGGATTTAGTCAATTTTGCTATCATGCTAGCGACATGCTTCTCAGTGAACATCTTGTGTAAAACCAGAACTGATCCCACAGGCAGTGCCTTTTGTTTCCCGTGTCCCAGTGTAACTGTACATGTACCCGACGGATGGACAGTGCGTGTCCCTGTACGCAGGTGCCTCAGTGTTTGTACGCGTGCTTTTGTATGTGTGCAAATATTTGCTCTTCTTTGAGGTGGTGTCACATGTTACTTTACTTTCTTCCAGGCTGTCCTTACACTCATTTGTCATTCCAACAAACCGCGTATGTGTGTATGTCTGACTGACTGTTATTTATGTAATTATATGCCCAAGGGTTTTGGCGTTACGCTTTTTTTGCAAACGATTTGACTTGAAGAAGCGGTGTGATAACTATATCAATAGAGATGTACAGACTATCAGATAATAATAATAAAATTGTTTTAAAAAAAAAGTTATCCCTTTATGGAATCATCTTGTGTTTGTTTGTCTTTTTTTTGGGGGGGGGGGCAATGTTATGTCACCTTCTCGAGCTCATGTTTCATTTTTTACGTAGGCTACAACATGGCTACACGTGCATGGACAGATGTACACTAAAATACACCCCTTCTGCACAGTCGGTCTTCCCAGAAAGTTGTAAACCAAAATAAATTAAAGGAGAAAGAATTTCAAATTTTGTGAATATAGAATGAACACGTCCCTGTTTTCAACTGTTGTAATTTACATCACAATAAATCATTCAATTAGCGTATTTCCCCCATTAGCAAAAAGTAGTTTAAAATGAAGTACCTTAATACGTAGACATAAACGTATGCTTATGTGAAAGTTTAAAGTGTACTCGTTACTTCTGTAAAGTATACAGAAAGATCCGGATTAAGTACATTAATACTAGGTCTTAAACTTATATGAAAGCATAATACTTTCTACTTTTTTTCTGCCACGAGTATTAACCTGTAATCTTAAGTGTTGACTCGAAGTATAAAAAATGTTGACCGTCACTGTGACCTCGTGGTTAGAGTGTTCGCCCTGAGACTGGGAGGTCATGGGTTCGAGAAGCAAAGATTTGTACGTAGTAGACGGCAAAATTTTCACAAAATCTTAAATGAAAGTAATGTGGTAGCCACCGTCAACTGTTTGGGTCTCATTTCGCGCCGAATAAATGAATCAAAAGTCGTTATCAGCCGCGGCAGAAGGTGGTGGGTGATGACGTCACAGTGTGAGCTCGGTGCAAATAATCGAGCTGTGATTTAATTTTCAACACTTCTTCTAGAGCTTTAAAGACCCATTCTAGTTTTAAACGGCATTCAAATCAGCAGGTGCTTCGTGTCGATCACAGACTGCGAGACCAAAGAGCTGCAGCCTGGCTGGCTGCACCCGGTCTCACCTCTTGTCGGCACGGTTGTAAAATGCAGAGAGGCGATTTAGAATTCTGCCTGATCGTCACGCTTACACCTTGACCTCGAGCGCTTGCGTGTATCGATTATGAAACATTGTCACCCCCCCCAAGTCCACGGGCTAAGAATAAGGCGCATGAGCTTCAGGGTAGTTGGAGGGCATGGTGAAAGTGTGTCAATATGCTTATTTATGGCAGTGAATATAGGCGGGCCCTTTCTCTCACCTCTGAGAAAGAGCTTAGTTTAGCATCAGCGCCTGTCCAGCATGTATCGCCGTCTTAATTTAGCCTCAAGCCCTTCTCACGCCGGCTTGATCTCACCGTCTGTCCTCTGCGCCACCACTTACTATAACTAGTCCTCTATACATCTCCGTAGCCTCGCCAGTTTAAAGAATACGACACATATGGTCAAAACACACGCATGCATTTAAAGTAGTAGTCCAACTTGGCCCAACATGGCAGTGCGCGTCTCCTGAACTGGCTCATGATTAATCATCATCATTTCTTTGTATTTATCATTTCAAATTATGTCACTGATTGTGTAACAAAGCCACGCAATGATGATGTGGCCTGTGATCCTTGCCCTACCCACCCCAGAGTCACTGCGGACCACCGGACAGGTGGGGCACAGGGAGATGCTTTCATTTTAGTGGAGAAAAAAAAAAGAAATAAAATGAGAAGCAAGCAAGGACAGAAGAAGCAGACGCCAGGTAATGAACCGAATACACTCAAAGTAATCACAGTCATAAGACACAGCCCAGAGGCAGGCAGGGAACAGACTGACACAGCGAGGTTAATGAGGACTGGAAACTGACTATACAGGTGATACCGTACCAGAATCTAGGGGGTGGGAATTGCTTAGTACCTGGCGATTCCATTCGTATCACGATTCATAGGTTACGATTCGATCCGATTAATCCCGATACGAATCTATAAATTGATTATTGCCATTTTTTTTTACTCAAATTTAGAAAATACTAATCAGTAAACTCGTACATGTACACTGTAAGATTTGTATGAAAATGTATTTATTTATCAGAAAATTCAGGCTTATAACTAAGCTACTGTATTTAACAGGTTGCAGTCTGTTTCATGTTTGAACAGCACTGAAATAAAATATTAAGGCTTAATGTTCATTAATATAACATTCTTCCATGCTTAATGTGTAAATCCTAACCCTAAGTAAGACGTTTTGTTGAGTATTCTCATAAAAAAATGTATGGTTAAAAATTGATTCGGCCGCATATCGAATCGATTCGAGAATTGCGCGCTGTAATATCGCGATATATTGCCGAATCAATTTTTTTCTAACACCCCTACCAGAACCTAAGTTTTGTTTTTTAATGCATACATTTTCTTAGGTTGGCATTTACAGTGGTGTAGAACTGTACTGCATCATACTGAGAACTGTTTCTAAATGGTAAAATCCTGCAAACTACAACCTTTATTATAAACATGAGACGATCTAAACTCAATTTGGCAACTACATGTTACTACTAGTGAGACAAAACTACTACTGGACATTTTGGTCTTACTGGTATGATCCGGACTACTTAGTATGCCTACTCATTGGGCCTAGTAAAGTTAAATTACAAACCAGTTGGTCAAAAGTGGCATTAATAGTGGAAAAAACATTACTAATAACTAGTTCTACAAGTGTGCCGAACTGTCTTACTATTAAAAGTGTAAGAGGTGCGTCGGAAAAGTATTTCAAATCCAAACGACAAGTTTTCCCCTTTGAGGTCATCCCTCTGTATTATATAACGGACCTTGCCAGCCTTGTCTGCTATTTCTTCATACATTCCTGATAGAAATCTTCTGGGATCCTCCACAGGTCCATGGTCACGGCCATCTTGATGTCTTCCAAACGAGTCGACAAGAGATGACCTCCTTGAGCTTGGGAAAGAAGTCGAAACAAAATCACATGGCGGCAGGTTGGGTGAGTTGGGAGTTTGCTCCAACACAGCAATGTTCTTTTCAGAAAGAAATTGGTGGATTATTGCTGTTCTTTTTTTGTTATGTAAGTTAATAAAAGCCTCGAGTTGAACTCGCCTCTTCTCGTGCACGAAACAAAGCAAAACGCTGCATGATCTCTTTGTACTGGTTGTCTGGGCAACATTGAAGGGAAAATTAGTTTGTAATTTGGGTTTGAAATTATTTTTTTTGTCACACCAGCCCTTGAAATTCTCTGACACATCTTGAATACATTCTCAGAAGGCTATTCATATATTTGTGAGCATGCCTGTGAATTCATACATAGTATTCACTGACGTCACAGTCACAGGCAACTTTCCAGTGAAGTCAGCTTTGCTTCTATTGAGTTCACACCGAATGTTCTTTTGTTATTGATAAATGTCACCCACAGCTTCCTCTAACGTCACTTGTGTAAGCAAGACGCATGCTGAAGATTTAGCTCTTTGCAGCTCTCAAAACACGGACATTCTTGAGTCTTCTGTACTTTCGGATTTTATTGGTTGCTATGTGCATTTGTCAACTGTGAATTCGAGGTGAAGAATCTTGGGTTATTTTTAAATCAAGTAGCTAGTTCCCCGACCGCGCTAGCTATGTTAGTTGCGCATCAATTATTTTCGCACACGTTAACAACAATTTCAACTTTTGGACTGCTGGGAAAAGAAAATAAGAGACCTTAAGGAGGGTATTTGGAGAGATCTCAAAAACGAACATCTGACCACCAGATCTATTTTTAGCCAGAGCTCGCGGCTCACGTATATCACGATCACATTATGGTAAAAGTATTTTTACCATCTTACGATGACACTTTCTTTAATCAATATGATCAGAACACACTTTGGTAGACTTTGTCGGTTAGAAATCCTTTCGATGTATCTTTGTAGTTCTGGACACTACTTTGTCCATTCCATGGACCGGCACACAATGTGGGGCAAATGACGGCATGTGAATACTATTTAGAAGTTTCATTTCACATCTTTGCTCGCCCAATTTTGCACCCATGAACGGCACACGTGTGCACCATTGTGAAGCGGGTCGTGAAAATCCGGAGTTTATGAACAAATGAATGAATCAATGTAACTTGTAGTAAGCAACACAAGCGCTCCTCAGCCGTTGTTTGCGTTGTCTCGCTGGCTGTTTGCCCCACGAATGGCGTGCTGGGTCGATAGGTGGGGGTCGGTGACGTCATGTGAATACTATGTATTGAATCGATCGCAACTTTAGCGCCTCTCATCAGTTCATGCAACAAAGCTATTTAGAACAGCACTAATCTGGGTTTTTGATGTGGAAACTCATCTATTTACGCTCCATGTTGAAGGCACGCCCAAACCACGAATGGTAATCTTTTGTAATCTAAAACGACAGTCGTTAAAATACTACTACTACCGCTACTCTCTGGCAACATTTATTTGGGTAGAAACACCTTCATCAATATGGCATTCAGTTGTAAAAAGGTTGACCTCTATTGCTCTTCTTCAAATATCTGTCTTTTTCTGTCCAGCAAATGCTTGTTCTTGTGCCTAAAAGAGTGTTGTTTCTCTCTCTCTCTCTCTCTCTCTCTCTCTCTCTCTCTCTCTCTCTCTCTCTCTCTCTCTCTCTCTCCATCAAACAACTGAATGGCATACAATTTGGGAGTTACTGTAATATAGATAATCATGAATTTATTTCTATGTATACATTTTTGAGACTGGAAAACTACTTGGCGTTTTGAGGCCGTGGACATTTCAGCGCCACCAGGGGGCGCGCCTTCCTCTTTACTAACTTGGAGTCCACTCCGAGCCCCTCCCCCTCCCAGCCAGCTCTCCGCCCGCCTGCTCGCTCGCTCACCCCGGGACACTGAAGACGCCCATAGCAACAACACACCGCCGCGTCGAATAAGATAGTCGAGCGGTGGAGAGGACGGATTAAACGCCGCTTCTTCGCCGCGCTGACTACAGGTGTTCAGCGGAAAGGCCACGCTTCGGTCGTCTGTGTCGGTAGCATGGGGCGAGAGCATCGCTCGCTTGCTTGTTTTGGATAGCCGCCTCGAAGCGAAGCAGCCCCCCTCCCCGAAGCTGTCCCGACTCCCGACGGAGGACTCAAAAGGCTGCGACGGAGTTGGGAGCGTCGCCGTTCGCTAAGTCAGCTACGGGGGAATAAAGACGGGAATGGTGCTCGGGAACGAGTCGCTCGGCAGACAGAGAAAGGCGAGGGGCGCAAGGAGCACACCGCCGAGCTGTTACGTTTGGACTTCCAAGTGTTTTTCGAGAGAGGGAGCGGCTCCCCGACGGACGTGGTTTGTTTTGTGGCTAGCTGGCTAGCGAGCAGAGGGAAACGACCCCCCATCTGCAGTGTCTCCCTGCTGCTACCTCGGCTAACGTTAGCAGCGCAAACAATACACACAAGTGTGAGCAAAACGGATCGCTGATTAACTTTTAGCACGAAAACACAACTCAGGGTAATTTTTGGAACTGCGCCAGATAAAAGCTTCGTTAAAGGTGCCATCAGCTCAGTTGGCCATGTAACTTTTTTTCTTACGGTTTTCTGTGACTTTTCTTCACTTCGGATGCTGGCATCACTAACTAATTACAACCATGATGATCATAAGCAGAAAACCAGAAGGCCCAATCGCAACAGGTAATTCCAACTTTGATGTCTTTCTTTGTAGTGCTTTAGTGTTTGTCTTCTTAGCAGGCCCTCGTTTTTGGAAGTTCACCTTCGGGCAACGCTTTTCATTTACTTACATATCTTGTGGCCATTCTGTGACTGAATGAACAGTTATTTTCTCGTCCGTGCTCATTTGTCACATTGTGGCACTTTGTGGACAAGTAGCAGACGGATGTGTATATAAATGCAGTAGTTCTTCTTTACCACGTAAATATGAACGATCCTCCTCCCCCGTCCCTTCTTTGAAGTCCACCACGAGACTTGTCTCAGTGTTTTGGCACACATACCAGGAAATGCTGATGTTTTAATTTACTTGCAGGATTTTATATTGCTCCCTGCGTGAGGCCATACCTTGATAAGATTATCAGGAACAAGAGTCAGCTTTTATTCGATCACGTTTTGGCTGCTTTATGTGTTTGCTGCGTGCTGACTAGATTATCCAAATTTTCAAAGTCATATTTCCTCAAATCCATGGATGGGTGCTTGCAGTCCACATACAGTCTGTACTTCCAGCTCTGTCTTTTGGGGTAAGGTGTTAACTTTTGCGCGGAAACCCCCTATGTCCAAATGTGGTCAAACATTTAATTTCCTCCCCATGCAAATCCATATTATTGATCAGTCCCCACATAGTTTTGCTATTTATACTATTAGCCAAGATAAAGTCTTGAAACTAGCTTGTCTTTGATGATGCATTGTTAATGAATAAACATGGCATTTATTTTTTGTTCTTCTGACAATAGATGGTTTGAGAGTGTGATATGTGAATAATGTGACCCACAATTTATGACAGCAATAATTGTGATTTTGAGACAGATACAATTAAAATTTTCTTCCACTGTATTTAACGTATTGAACGAAAACTCTCTAGCTAGCATTGTTTTGCCGTTAACGGCTCTGATGGCTCAGCAAGGACTTCTTGGTCTGCCATAAATCGGCTATTTTACGTGATTGCTTTATATAGCCATTTACAAGCATATATGAATAACAAATTAGCATGTTGGGGCTAAGCAGTAAAAAAAAAAAAGGATGGATGGAGGCAGTCGTAACGTGTACGATGTCTCGTCAAGATGAACACAACTTGCTAGCGCTTAGCTGTTAGCATCGCAAAGTTACATCAACTACTTAGTCGCTACGAAAGACAAGCTTATTTCCATTCGCCGTCATGCCTATCATTGACAGTTCCGAGCCTCAACGATGTAGTTCAGAAACATGAATTGAGACGTGTTTAACTTTAAGACCTCAATGTTAAATACCCAGTAAATTATTATTTAATTATCAAATATTTGAGAAAATCGTTTTTATTTTGTTATTGACCCTCAAAGCAGGCAGATTCAGTTTGAAAGTGTTGAGCCCCCACTGAGTGATTAGGACTTTGCAGGTGGTTAATGGGGGGTGATCTGTGCTTGCTTGGCTAATAATGTGCGTGGAGACCTAAAGCCTGTGTTTGCTGTACTGTGCTGCGCTGCGCTGCACCGATCTAATGCGTGGGTATCTAGGCAGCAGGTCTAATCTGTCCCGGTGCAGGTCTGTTGACTGGAGACACAAGCTGTGACGCACCTGCCCGTGTTCAGAACGCTCTCAAGGGCCAGTCGCAGGGAACGCCAGTTGTTTTTTCTTCCAGCTAACTAAACATGTCGCCAGTGCAATTGTTCACCGGCTACTTGCGGCCATCTCACAGTAGTGGTGAGATAGAAACCTGCCTAACAACCAGTTGCAATGAACAGCCTGCTGATGGGCTTTGTCATCTGAGAAACCACCTACAAGCCTGACTCATTCATACATTCAGTCAGTATCAGCTCAGATGAAGTGATGTGACCCCACGCGCACACGCATGCACACACGTACACACACCTCGCTATTGAATGGCCATGTGAGCTCTTTTTGGGAGCACACCTGACCTGGTCCACGCAGTACACAAGCAGGCTTGAATGGACAGATGGGTAGACGGAAAGATGCTGTCGTCACACGGGCATCTGTTACCCCCATTAGGCCAATAATACCACTTGCAGCGCTAGCAATCTGGGACCCTAAGCCCTACCTAAGCTGGTCAGGTCGCTGCCATGCTCTTGGGTACAATGTACCGCTCACAATACATTCATTGGGAGGATTGTCACAGGAAATGTGCTTTCTCCAATATGTTTTCACAACATTGCAATTGATTGACAAGATAATCAATGGGATTTAGCGTTGGCCTCTTTACAACAAGATTAGATTAGTCTTTTTCGTGTATCCTTGAATGTGTTATTGATTCAATCGGTTCCCTTGATCATGCTGTTGTGTTTGTTCCTCTTTGTACCTCTAGCGCGTCACGGTGATGGACTTTACGACTCGTACATGAGGACGGACCACATCCTCAAAGAGGACACTGACACCAACAGTCCCTCAGGCCTGCCCCCCATGCCCAAGCTCGCAGTAAGCAAACATACAAACACACAAAGCCCTATTTCCTGTGCTGTAGCACGCTGTCTCCAGACATCCTGTTCCTCGGAGACACATAACCCCCCACCCCCCAACGTTGTTTGTTTCTTGTCATCCCATTAACTTTATTCTGTTTAGTTTTTAGTGGTGCATGGCAGCGAGTTTATCTTATCTCTTTACTTCTACCTTTTATGCCACCCTAAATCTTATATGAGGATTAACTAGATGCGCGTAAACATAAATACTTTTTAAAAGACAATTGCGGTTATCCTGTAATTTCAGTGGCACCTCTCAGGTCAAACAATCTGTTTTCATCCTTGCCACTGCTAATTTGTTAGTATCAATTTTTATCCCCCCCCCCCACCCCAAAAAAAACTAAAGCAGATGATCAAGATCAATTCGGTTCTCACAGAATTACTCACCGTTTCCTTGTTGAATTTGAACAGCGAGAGTCGCTTTGTGCATTTTTATCTGGTAAAGATGTTTGTGACCCCCCCGTTAAAACGGAAGACAACATTTTCATCCACTGCCTTGATTGGTCAAAACAAATGTGCAAGATGCCACATTGTCCAATCAGATCAAAGTACTGTACAGCAAGGCCCCAGTTTCCTGAACGGAGTGAAGACCCAGATTGATCATTTGAATTTTGAAGAAATTCCTCGAGTGAATCACAATTATCAATCTGGCTTGCGAGGTTATGTAGACATATGGCATGCAAAAATTGTATGCAAATGCAAAAATACCATGTAGGTATAGGTTTGCATTTATGGGATTATTAGGATTAATTGATTGAATTTGATCTACTATACTCGAAACGTTTTGTTAATTTTAAACACCTTGTAAGTGTGATACCATTTCATTAGCATAATAGCCCAAGTCATAAATGCCAGTTTGAAATAAAAATGTGATTGGTTAAAAATTTTTTTTATCTTTGTCTGTGTAGATTCTTAGTCATCCAGGTCATGGTAATACGCAAGGCTGTGGTCGGAACTACGACGGTATCTGATCGTCTTCGAACCTCCGACTTTCGTTCTTGATTAATGAAAACATTCTTGGCAAATGCTTTCGCCCTGGCCCGTCTTGGGCCCAAGAATTCCACCTCTAGCGGCGCAATACGAATGCCCCCGGCCGTCCCTCTCAATCATGGCCCCAGTTCAGGAGGGAAAACCCACAAAATAGAACCGGGGTCCTATTCCATCATTCCTAGCTGCGCTATGCGAGGCCGGTCGCGGGCCTGCTTTGAACACTCTAATTTTTTCAAAGTAAACGCTTCGGGCCCCGAGGCGGGACACCGCAGTCAAGGGCATCCCGGGGGCTGCCGAGAGGCAGGGGCTGGGACAGACGGTGGCTCGCCTCGCGGCGGACCGTCAGCTCGCGTCCCGAGATCCACTACGAGCTTTTTAACTGCAGCAACTTTAAGATACGCTATTGGAGCTGGAATTACCGCGGCTGCTGGCACCAGACTTGCCCTCCAATGGTTCCTCGCCCAGGGGTTTGGAATGCGCTCATTCCAATTACAGGGCCTCGAAAGAGTCCTGTATTGTTATTTTTCGTCACGACCTCCCCGAGTCGGGTGTGGGTAATTTGCGCGCCTGCTGCCTTCCTTGGATGTGGTAGCCGTTTCTCAGGCTCCCTTTCCGGAATCGAACCCTAATATAATGTTCAAAAATGATTTTGGCAATAATGCTATTAGGCTAATGATTTAATAGATTATTGTCAATTTTAATGCATTTAGATTGTTCAATATCAATCAATAATGCCTGTAGATACAAGTGGGCTACTTCTTAGCTTTGGGTGCTGTCTGCATAGCCCCGTTGGCAGCAAATGTGCACACAATTAATGTCTAAAGCCTCTCTTGCCAAAAGGGGCAAAATGGTTTGGTATAAAGTCTAAAGATTTATTGGACTTGAAAATGTGACCCACAAACAAAATCACTAATCAACATCCACCCTTCGTTGTACTGTGCAGCGTAATCCGCCATCAGTGGGCCTGCACGGGGTTTGAGCATGTTCTCTCTACCAGGGCCACTTTTCTTCTTTTGTATGTGCTGTCACGCTCGCCGAGGTAATATCCTCAATTGAATGTAGCTGACAGAAGCGTGCCCCAGTTAAGTTTGTTGGAATGCACAGAGCTGCTCAGTTGAACTAATAACCACATTTGTCATTGCTGGTTATTCTAAAAGCCGTAAACAAACTCATGAGGAATTGTAGTTGTTGAGATTGGTGGTGCTGAAAGCTGTCACGAAGCTTCACTTTTGTTTTGTCTGGCTTAAGATGGCTTGCATTGTGACAAGCTTTGAGGGTTTGCTGCACGTGAAGAGTTGCGGAACTGCCAGCGCGCTTAGGCGTTTCTTTGACAGCAAAGAGATTAGCTCCTCTCCGTCTGTTGCACTTTGCACTTTGCACACAAGGAACTCCATTGCCACCCTCGTTTAACAACATATAACCTCCAGCTCTTTTGGTGATGTTTTTTCTAATTGCTCCCCGTGGCCCCTCAGATCAATAATCCATCCCTGTTGGCTTGGCAAGCCACATACTGTTTGATTTTTATGCCTGTACATTATTTGTGTCTGTCTGTGGCTGAAGGGGCTCAATCAATGGCATTGGCCGTACAGTTTTCGGGACAGCAGCTGCAGAAGGTCACAGGGTCAGCGTCAGCCATTTGGCTTGCCTGTCATAAATCAAGACTGTATAGTTACACGTATGGAAACAGACTTTGCGTTCTGTCGCTGTGCTGGAATGCAGGATCTAAACGTTACCTTCATAACTTGAGCCTAATTACAGCACAAATGTCACCACCTCATTTCATCTACATTTCTTGGTGGGGTGGCTCTGTGTCTTATGAAACCAGGGCTGGGGCACCTTTTTCTTCCAGGAACTATTTCAGTCTAAGTTATCACAGGCTCTGATAAATGTTTGAAAATAAAACAATTAAACACGTTTATTATATATTTTGAACATTTGCGGGATCCTGTTTGTTTTTAGATTTGCATGGCAGTTCAGCTCACATGGCCGAGAGGCTGTAGTTACCCCACCCTTGATCATTTCAAACCAAGTGTGCTCAGTGAGGGTGGGAACCAAATAGCTGGGTCACTGCCATGATAAGTGCTCACGTGGAAGACTTGACAACCAAAATGTCAATGGTAAAATCATGGTTATAACTTAAATGAGTGTAAACACAACAGATTATTTATAAAGTATTGTTTCCTTTCAGAATTCCAAAATGCTACAAATAATTTTAGCAACATTCCAATTCAGTACGAAATTTGATAGAATCTTACTTTTTAAGGAGGTGTACTATTTACGTACCTCAACGACCCACAGCGTCTACATTTGACTTGTAATAAAAACTTAACCGACCTTATGTCTCATTGTGGATATTTGTCTTTCCACCAGTAGGAGAGTTTAAAGGACTGAATTCCAGGGGGTTGCTCAAACGAAACTGCTGGCAGGAAGAACTGAAACTCATCTTAACATTCAATCGTGTCATTGTAATGATAGACATTAAAACCAAAAAGATACTAAAAATAGTCCTAACAATCATAAAATGTTAATGATTGAATCCAGTCATACATGTTCCGTTCAGATGAAATAGTGTGTGTTTTATTCTTTTGGAAGGGGTGGAGAGGGGGTTCTGGTGTTGCTTACCAGACTGGATCTACATCCAGTTTTGCTGGTTTGGACAACTTTTAAGGGCTGACGGTCTGCGTGACACTCACTTTGGTTGTCAAAATGTAGGCCTAGGTGTTGAAAAACAAGACTTCAGTCTAGTGGTGCCACCTATCATGATTGGCCAATTAAATGTGGAAGTACACAATTAGCATATTTTGATCAAAGCCTTTAATTGACAATCCCAAAAAACAGTCACAGCTTGTACTTTGCAGCTTGCAACCAGCTAGAGAGCAGCCTGTGTGCGGCCTACCTGACATCTGTTTATGAGCTTTATCTCATCCCTTGAAACATAAACATGTCTTCTTTTCCGGTGTGCATTCATTTGTAGCCATTTATTTATTTATTTTTATGAGCAGAAAGTTCCATTTCTGATTCCGTGGTTGTTGTCATACTTTTTCTTGGAGTCTCACAGGCTATGTGGAAATCTGAAGTTCACTTTTGGTGTGCAATGCCTACTTCCAAGCACTAACTACTGTAGTGTGTTTATTGTCTAAATCTCGCGATAGGCCAATCTAATTGTCTCTTCTTCCCTTTTCAGGCAATCAGTAACAAGGGTGTGATGAGGGATCAGATAACCGTACGAGGTGGCCAGCTGAAGGTCAAGTATCTGTACGAAGACTCCTCTAACAATCGCAAGATCAGTGCCGTTACCACGGCTGCACCTCAGAACGGTGGGACCAGCGGTCAGACGCCTAGTAAACCGGTACCAGCCACCACCTTGTCCAAGGATCACAGTGCTGACAGGTGGGAAAGATATAAAAAAAAAAAAAAATTGTAACATTGAGACCAAGACGGGAGGGTATTTGCTCACTCTGCTCTGGTTTATCACAGCTCCGAATCCAGTAAGGGCTCCAATGACAACTCTGGATCTCATGGGGTTGCCAATGGAGGGAACAGTACCAAGCTGTGTGGCCCCCTCACGCCAGAACAGGCAGTGAGACTGTATCGGACTCAATTGACCAGCCTTGAGCAGACCGAGATCCACTCCTACTCAGACATCTACTTCGTGGGACCCAATGCCAAGAAGAGGCCCGCCGTCACCGGGGGCAGCAACAATTGTGGCTATGACGACGAGCAAGGTGGTTACATCAACGTCCCGCATGACCAGCTGGCTTACCGCTACGAGTTTCTCAAGGTAAGACGAAGGATATGCTGAACGGCTTTTGAATTTGCATTTGTAAACAAACCTCATTCATCTGCCTCCCTTTTGCTCTCCTCAGATTATTGGCAAGGGCAGCTTCGGTCAGGTGGCCAAAGTCTACGACCACAAACTGCAGCAGCACCTGGCTCTGAAGATGGTCCGCAATGAGAAGCGTTTCCACCGACAGGCACAGGAGGAGATCCGCATCCTGGAGCACCTGCGCAAGCAGGACCGCAACGGTACCATGAACGTGGTGCACATGCTGGAGCATTTCACCTTCCGCAACCACATTTGCATGACCTTTGAGCTGCTTAGCATGAACCTCTACGAGCTGATCAAGCGCAACAAGTTCCAGGGCTTCAGCTTGCCTTTGGTCAGGAAGTTTGCGCACTCGATCCTGCAGTGCCTGGAAGCCCTGAGCAGGCTCCGAATCATCCACTGTGACCTCAAGCCTGAGAACATTCTGCTCAAACAGCAGGGACGCAGCGGCATCAAGGTATTCAAGCACACCTGCGCCATGCCGCCTTCCAGCAAGCGTTCTCTCTCACTCGCTCACTGACTTGTCTCTTCTCCCACCAGGTGATAGACTTTGGCTCGAGCTGCTTCGAGCACCAGCGCGTGTACACGTACATCCAGTCTCGCTTCTATCGAGCCCCCGAGGTGATCTTCGGCGCTCGTTACGGCCTGCCTATCGACATGTGGAGCTTCGGCTGCATCCTGGCCGAGCTGCTGACGGGCCACCCGCTTTTCCCCGGGGAGGACGAGGGCGACCAATTGGCCTGTGTCATGGAGCTGCTGGGCATGCCTCCTCAGAAGGTTCTGGAGCAGGCCAAAAGAGTAAAGACATTCATAAACTCCAAGGGCCACCCCCGCTACTGCGGAGCCAACACACTACCCACAGGGGCCACTGTGCTGACAGCATCTCGCTCCCGCCGCGGCAAGTTGAGAGGCCCCCCGGCCAGCAAAGAGTGGAGCGCCGCACTCAAAGGTTGCGAGGACGCCACCTTTATTGACTTCCTCAAAAAGTGTTTGGACTGGGACCCCTCATCTCGTCTGACCCCCAGCCTGGCCCTCAGACACCCTTGGCTCTATCGCCGGCTGCCCAAACCGCTGCCTGGAGCCGAGAGGAGCCAAGGGACCCCCGCAAAGCGGCCCCCCGATCACCACAGCACCTCCTTCCCTTCCATCATATCCAAGGGGGGGTCTGGCCTGGGCACCACAGCTACTAACAACAAACTGAGGAGCAACATGTTGGGAGATTCAGGAGAGGCCATACCTATTCGCACAGTCCTACCCAAACTTGTCACCTAGAGAGAGAGAGGACCACTCATCTCCTCTCTCCCTCCTTCTCTGCACTTCTCAGGAGGAGTCGGAGTCCAGGAGGAAGCAAAGTTTAGGTTTGAAAATGGTCGCTTGTTCTTTGTGTTTGTTTTTTACTGAGCGGTGTCGACACCCCAGTTCTGGCTTTTTGATATTAGCTGAGCAAAGGAGAGACGACACAAGAAGAAAAAAAAAACTCTTACCAAGTTTTTATACAGAGGATTTCCTTTGGCGGCTGTGCAGTTTCTATACGCAGTCGTGGATTTAGATCATGATTTGTACAAACGTTTGAGTGTTTTTAATGTGAATTTGTTCCCACGCGAGTGTTTTTAGTTGGCTGCACTCGAAAGCCGCACTCTTTATTATTGAACACTCTGAGGAGTTAAAAGGGCTACAAACTCCCTACTTAGCTCACTGGTAGCAGAAAAAGCTTTACTCAGCCAACAGTCGTAGTAGAAAAGAGCACACTGACACGTTCAGCCAACACTTTCACACACTTTTGACGACAGCATCATGTAGTTCCTGCAATAACTTTTCACTTCTAATTGACATCATGCCATAATTAATCCCTGGTGCTAGCATGTCAACTCAATATGTGACATGAGTGTGCGCATGAACACATTGGCTTAGTGGTACTACTGTGGGTGACATGAAGAGTGATCTACATGTATTTAAAGCCCCCTCAACCACAAGGTTGAGGAGGACAGAAGCTCCACTTGGCACCAAAGTGTCATGGCTTCACTTTGCTTCATCTCTACCTAGCCTCGTTTTCTATATTCGTACTGTCATGTTTTTGGACCACTAGGATGGGAGAGCGTAAATCTGAAAAAAGAAAAAAAAGTTACAGAATGTGCTAAATATGAGCCATTTTCGTTCTCTTGAGAAGGGCCAGGAACAAAGATGGCCCTCTGCGGGACTGATTTGAAGGCATGTTTCTCAGGGAGACATACTTGATACACCCCTTAATCCTATAAAGCAGGGATCCCCAACCACTTGGCCACAAGCCGGTATCGGGCTGCACAGAGAAACTAAACAGAAAATTACTGATTATCGGTCATGTTCTGTTTTGAAAAGCAGTTTCCATCCGCCTGTTCTTCTGTCAAAATGTTAATAAAAAAAAAAACTGTTAGTGCTTCTTCAGAAAGGGGAACAAGCCAAATACTGAGAAAGAAGAGCCTATTAAAAAATAAAACGCTAAAATGGTAGCAATACAGAGCATCCACTAACGATGACTACATTCTTCCTAATGGTGCATTTAATTTTGTTTTTATGCTGGCCATCAAAATGCCTTTAGTTGAAACCAGGCTGTGACACAAAAAAGGTTGGAGACTACGGCTATAAAGGCTCACGTTTGCATACAGTATAGTTGTGCCGCTGTGACACCGTGGAGCCGTTAATGGGGCCCGGCCTGCATGCTCCACAATCTGACCTAGATTCGCTCCCCCCCTCCCCCTTGTTCTCGCACTGTCATGTAGGCCAGGGAACCTTGTCAACCCATTAAGATATAGATATTGAATTATGGTGCTGTTTAGTCACGTGCACACAAACACAAAAATGTCAGGTGCATGTTGTATGGACCACACTGCTCAAAAACTCCATCTCATCCCTTGTTTTCTAAGTAAAACTGTCAGGGATTTCTACTCCATTGTTTTGTTTTGTTTTTAATAAATAGAAGTGGTTACTATTGCGAGTCACTCCCAAAATGTCAAGAGGAAGAAGTATAATGCAAACATGGATTAAGAAGACAAAAACAAAGTTGTATGCTGTCATGTACTCGTGGTGTGCGGTATAGTTGCAGGATGTTTGGTGTTCCAGCATGAGATCACAATGTTGAGAAGTTACTGCTGAGTGACTCCAGAAGAGAAATGTAAAGTAACCAAATGAAGTTGTGATAGTTTTCTTTTTGTAAGGAAAATAAAAGAAAAATGGTTATTAACTTGAGTGTCAATTGACTGATTTCATTAGATATAGCACAGTCTGCCACAGTAACAAGAGGGTGGATGAGACACTAAAAGAAACAGGCCAGTACACCACAAAAGGGAGATGGAAGGGCAACAACCCTGCATGCGGTAGGACCCTTACCTACTTTGCTCAAGGACGCTACAAATTGGCCTCTTAACAGGCCACTCGTTAAGTGTTTCTCCAAAAACTGTCAGAAACAGACTTCATAAGGGTGGCATGAGGGCCCGACATCCATAAGTGGGCCCTGTGCTCACAGCCAGACTGGTACTGAGAGTTCACAGTATACATGTGACAGACGTGAGAGGGTCTGGAGATGATATGAAGAACATTGATTGCCTCAGTGAAGGCCACAGGTACCCCAAATGCTCTTTGGTCGAGAGATGAGACCCATTGTCAGATCACATGCTGGCTCAATGAGCCTCAGTTTCCATTTGGTTTATAAGATTAAATGTTTTTGTCATTTGACACCTTGGTTATGAAACAATGTTTCCAATGGTGTTCACGGACTACTGTGAATAAGCTCTTTGGCAGAGATAAGGTTACGGAATCAGTGCCCTTGACTTCATTTATTCCCTAGTCTCCAATCACTAGAAATTGATTTGTATGTAGTTGACTATAAAGTTCACTCAGCAGTCAAAGGAAATTTGTTTTCAAAGGAAAAAGGACAAGACAGGATTTTTTTTCCCAATTAACAGAAGGATACCAACAATTTTGTCCATGTTAGCTTCTGATCACAGCCTTGGATAACGCAGTGTCATCCACAATGTTGTGTTCATGCTTGGATTTGATTGGCATAGTGACATGAAAATTAAACAAAGACATTTATACGATTATCTTAAAATCCTGTTTGAATGATCAAAATAATACTTCTCGATCCCATGCCAATCGTAAGTGAGCATATAGAATACAGAATACAGAAATGTTGCTGCACTTCTTGCATGGGATGTCCAAATGTGCCTCATCTTAGGCCCAGTGAGTGCGCATACACTCAACCCTGCTTCCACCAGCAAATGTGTCACAAGTGATGACTCAGTGTCATCCACTTCATGTGTTTCTGAGGAAGTACACACAAACACACACAGTCTGCATATCAATTCACAATTTTTTGTTTAGTTTAAAAACATTTTAATCAAATTAAAATCAAAAATTAGTGTGCGTGTGTGTATCTGACAAATGAATATGATTACTCCTATTCTGTTAATGTATAAGTCATCGCAGCATTTGTGCACAATTATTTAGACACACCCTCACCTTGTGACGCCCAGCTTCAACCACCATAATCAACTCGGTTGAATAAATACCTCTCTAGCAATGGCAATTAAAATTCTGAATGTGTATCTTTACAAAAGCAGAGGTGGAAAAAGTATTCACAAGTGGTGCTGTTAATTGTGGAAAAAGTAAGTGGTAAAAGTAGAAATACTGATTCAACTCCTGTTGTTCAACTCCTAAGTTTTTTAATAAAAAAGTTTAAAAAATCAATCATATACAATACTCGTTTCTGATAACTTGGCACAATGAAAAAAAGCTGTTCCCATTTGCTAATGTGAACTGAGTAACATCCAATAAATGCTTAATTAGCTCATCATGACAACTGAAAAAATACACATTACCTGTATGTATTTTTATTTTTTTAGATTAGATGGAAAACTTCTGAAAGTCAGAAGCTCATTGTTTATAGGCTGGCACAAGATTAAACAGATTCACCATAAATCATTCTTTTGTCCAACAACATCAAACAATTCTCCTAAGGGCATGGTTGGAGAATATCGTGCTTCTCCAAATCTGTTATGTCATCACATTTCTTGCTGCGCTTCCCTGTTTCTTTCCACCTTTTCTAAAATCCCAAGATCTCAAGCAATCAAGATCTCAACCACTGTTAACGTTACCTGCGTTGTCCAAAAAAAAGTCACAAAAGATACTATATTTGTAATCCAAAATGTAAAATATAAATCTGTAGTTATGCTAACACACTTCCAGAGCCTTCTCTGCCACAACTTCATGCACCCGTGGAAGGATTCATCCATTCATTCCATCTTGATGAACACCCCTTTGTGCTTGGGATAGAGTAAAAATTCACACAGAGCCAGATTTAGAGAGCTCCAGCAAAAAGATGCTCTTCTTGGCAAGGAGCTGCCCGATGTTCAGGGCGTTGTGAAAATACGCATTGTTATGGTGAAGCAACCAACATCATTGGTTCTCTTGATCAGATGGATTTGGGTTTAAAATATATATTTTTGCTGACACTGGTCTTGGAGCCATTCTCGCACTTCATAGGTACGTCTCTTTTTTCTTTCTTTTTCTTTTTTTTGTCATCGAAAAAAAGCAACAGGCCTATTTTGGCAAAGTCAGGAGTAGAAAGAACAAGCAATATGTTTTCAAATGTCAGAATAAAAAATAAAATGTCATCAGTCTTTATATTTGAAAATTATACTTGTGCACTTTGTTACTTGCCACCAGAACCGCAGATGTTTTTACAAAAAACTGATGACTAATTGTAGACATCACTTATCAGCCTCAATGCATACGTGTGATGGCCGAGTTGTGACTTGTTAAACAGGTTTTATGAATGCCAGTCTAATCTTCAGCAGCAGGCATTCACGTTTTTGGAATCTACCTATGAGCAACAGCCTGCTCGGGTTACACACCGTAACGGTTGAGTCCTCCGTGTTTACATGCAGGCCCTGGGGGAGGAAACAGTTCGTCATATGCGCAACAACCAGTCGAGCAACGTTACCTCCATCACAGCAGGACAGTGTTGTGGATGCTTGTTGGAAAAGGGGCATTTAGACAGGCTGCTTAATCATCCAGACGTCATTATCTCAGGTCATGACAGGAGTTATTGCATCACTGATTTTCTCTTAACACCATTCGTGTGGGCCCTTCATTCATTTTAGCGTTCTAATAAAAGAATGGTGGTATTTTCCACTTACATGACACTTCAGTAGATACACCTGCACAAGCGCTGAATCAAGAATTCATGAAGACAGTCATCCATTTACTATAGTGCTTGTCCTCATTTGGGTCACGTATGACCTAGAGCCTAGCCCAGCTGACATTGGGCAAGGGGTAGGATACACCCTGGATTAGGGGGTTGTTGTTTTTTGGGATGAATTGCACTCTAAAGACAGTTAGATTGAAAAAGGAACCAACCCAATTCTGGGTTATTCATTTGACCCAGCAGCAACCCATCTCTGGGTTATTAATTTGACCCAGCAGCTAGTTGTCCAAAAAACAACCCCCTAATCCAGGGTGTACCCTAACCCTTGTTCAGTTGGGCTCGCCTCCAGGTCAATCGTGACCCAGCTTTTTGTGTTAATTAAATAAATAACCCCAAAAGTTGGGTCAGATGAATAACCCATACAACCCAAAAAATAGCTTGTTGTATTTTTTGTATTTGTTTTATTTTATTTTATTTTATTTGTATGGTTGTTTTGTGAATTGTTCAAACAACTTGTTGGGTTACTGTATTTAACCAGTTGGGTTAAACAAATAACACAAAAAATCTGTTGTGAAATACAACCCAATTTTTGTGGGTTGTTTTGTGGGTTATTCGTTTGACCCAACAACTTTGCTAGTTGTTGGGCCAAAAATAACCCAATTTGAGCCAAAAATTGTTTGATCCACTACTAGGGTCAATTTGACATGAGTTTCTGTTTTGTTTTGTATGAGAATAACCCAAATAATTGGATTGTTTTATACAAAACAACTTTTAAAAAATCCTTGTTTTGTAAAAAAACAACACAGAAAGTTGGGTCAAATTGACCCATACAGTGGATCGGTCTTTAGAGTGAACTTTTGGGGTTATTTACTGTATTTAACCAGTCGGGTTAAATAAATAACGTGTTGTACAATACTGTTGTTTTGTTGGCCATTCATTTGATTGACTATTTGGGGTTAACTGAATAACCCAAAAAGTTGGGTTAAATAAATAACACAGAAAGTTGGATCGGTTCCTTTTTGATCCAATTTTGGATTATTTTTGACCCAACCCTTTTTCACACATGATGTAAAAAGCTTGTTCATTGATGTTGAAATGCGCAAAATGGGGCCCCCCACGGACAATGGGCCCCTATGCACAGTGCGTGTTCATCATTTAGAGAGGGGCGGTCCTGAAGACAAGCAAAATTTGAAAAGTAATTAGTGTTATACAGTAGTACCTCCCCTCACATACATAGATCCGAGGGTAGGATAGGATGCATCATTACAGTTGATTTGAATTCTCAATGTCGAAATGCGTCTGTGCACTAACTGTGGTTGTATAGTATGCAGTGAAATGTATCCCAGAAGCATCCCTCAGACAGTGCAGGACAAAGTCAACTATTGTCTAAAAATAGATCTGGCAACACTGTTAAATTGCAGTAAATGGCCTCTCTAAAATCTAAATAGAAAAGAACCATAGTTAATGTCACTGCTTTCACACTATGTAATGTGTTGTTATGTAAAAAATAAAATAAAATACTGTGCATTTCTCTCTATGCAGGTCTTTCTTTGTCATGTAAAAGACGATTAGACCAATCCCATTACGTACCAACCCTGTCACCTTTCTAACCATATGCTCCAAAGCTCACCTGTCGCCATTTGGCACACTGACTTGCGCTCTAATCTCATCCCTGCCACAGCTGGTGACAAACAAATACAACAATGTAGTTGCAGGAATGAGCACGATCTCACTGGTGATTCAGATTTAATTTCAAGAGAACTGAACTGTTCCAGACACAAACTGTTGTCGTCATAAAAAGTGTTGACTCAACAGATGATTGATTTATTCATTTCACCCCTACAGTTTAAAACTGTTGCCAGGTGTCTTCGTAGCATGTCGATGACACGCGTTTGTCAAAATGCCCCAAAGGTCAAGAATTCCACGACCTTTTACACACAGTTATTTAAGCCTCCCAAAACTCCCCAATATGACCACCAGATTGTAATGCAGAACCAAGTCCAACTTTTGATACTATTCTGACCAGGGGCAAAGCTAGGAGGTTTTACAGGCAAAGTGGCTTCTGCTTGCCAAAGTGAAGCCCAGATTGTTGAAAAAATAAAGTAACCCTAAATACAATAAATGTATTTTACTCATGGAAGCCGCATTTCATTCACCACCAGTGCTTTCCACCCTTTATTGTGACTTGGGCTGCTCACAGTAAAAGGCCACAAAGTTCACTTTTCTACCATTGCTACCTTCCAAGGCATGTCAGGACTCAGAACACAACTGGCCTCCCAATCGCAGACCACATGTAACGATCCCAGCCCAGGACCAAAATCCAAGATCGTCTCAGACCAGCCACCAGAACAGCCTTTGCTCCAGAGAATTTCTTCACTAAAACAAAATCCAGAATCCATCTCAGAGTAGCTGATTAGCATGCTCGTCATCCTCATCAGGGTCTCCATATACATGTACTGTTAACAGTGCCGCCAAAGAGAAATTCTACGAACTGAAGAGAATAGACTATTGGGAATAAATTAGTACAATTTCATGGAACAAGTAATGAGAACATAGGTGTTAAATGTAGGTCACGTCTTGATATTTTTAAAGCCAGCCGAGAAGGCTTGTTTACTTTCCAGTGTTAATCTGGTTTGTCTGATGTCATGGCAAGGAGGGCAAGTGGAGTCCATTTTGGACTATATTACAGCTCAATTCTCCCCCTATTTACACCTTACGCCCAAATCAACTCACACCGTCCTGGGTCAGCGAGTGTATGCACACAGTCACACACTCATGAGAGATGTGCAGCTCTTCTGGCTGTGGATCACAGGGACAGCTGACCCTACCAGTCTATGGCAGAAGCAGGACGTGCTACGTTCGCTCACCGCCCCCTTTTTCCCCCATCGAATGCACGCACGAACACTTCCAGACACATGTCCCCACATGCTCCACAGCAGATCTGCAGCCTACTGCGGCGCTGCACATCACAATGACACAGCTGAGTTCACATGCGCAGCTGAGCACGTCTGTACAAGTTAAACCGATCGCACACGTGGGACCATTTGCCCACACAGCCCATCACTATTCGACGTTCCCCAGAGAATACAGGTTAGGTTGAGGAGGATAACTTATTCATTTAGGTGGTGAAAAGTACAGATACCTGTATTTAGGTTCTTAATTCCCCCCCGTCTTATTTACGTGACCTGGCTGGATCACAGTTAAGACTGAAATAGAAGGCGACTCATCCTCCGTCTTCGCAGATGAATCTGACTGTCTGTCTGTTTTACTATATATAACTCGATATACAGTATATATGTGCGTAATGTGTTTTTCAGGTTTTATCTTTCCAGTCCTTCTTATAGACCCAAGGTGGAAGGTCCCCACGGCAACACTTGAAAGAAAGTCTAAGGAACATTTTGTTGTGACATAATTTCTCAAATGTAACATATTTATTGTGATACATGTTGTTCAGTGGTTTTACTACCTATGCCAAGCAGTTTTCTTTGCCATCGTTTATGCTATGAAAATGTCATGAAATGGTGCACCGTGGGTTCAAGAACAAGGAATGTGTTTTTGCTGCTGATTCTGTTACAGATACATTGTCGCAACAAAGAAAAATCGGGCTTACATCTGTCCGGTTGGTTGGTAGCTAGCACGATGTGTATCTAAGTAGGCCATTAGCTAGACATCCAAGTAAGTGGGCAATTAGGTGGGCCAGTAGCATGCTATGCTGGCCGAATAGTAGCTAGCTAAATAGCAGACATCAGCAAGTCTTAAGTCATAATCTTCACATTTCAAGCAAGTCCCTATTTACTGTCGGGGGGAAAAAATCAAGCAAGTCAAGTCACCGCCAAATTTCAAGCAAGTCAAGTCAAGTCATACAGTCTTGCTCAGCACAACATACTGTCCTATTTGTACTATCTTGGGGCAATAATAAAGTACTTTTTCACTGATAATAACACAAAAAAGTACATTTCAAAAGTAATTTTCTAAATGTAATTAAATTAATGATAATAATAATCAATTTTCTTAATCGCCTAGTGCTCACAAGGTTCGCGGGGGTCGCTTGAGCCTATCCCAGCTGCCTTCAGGCAGTAGGCGGGGTGCACCCTGAACTGGTTGCCAGCCAATCGCAGGGCACACAGAGACGAACAACCCTCCACACTCACAATCACACCTGTGAAAATTTTGAAGTGTTCAATTAACCTGCCATGCATTGAAAGGAAACCAAAGTACCCAGAGAAAAACCACGCAAGCACGGGGAGAACATGCAAACTCCACCCAGGAAGGCCAAAGCCCGGACTCAATCTGACATCCTGTGCACTGGGAGGCGGACGTGCTAACCAGTCAGCCACTGTGCCGCCCTGATCGCAACTATATGAGACTAAATGTTTTCCATCATCATCAGATTTAAAAACTACATACACTGACGGTAACGAGTTGACTGTAGAATTTACAAGAAATAACTGGCAAAAAAGTTGCCAGCTAATTCTTGGAAAATCTCAGTACATTACTGTATTTTTTCTGTACAAGTATTTACTGTATATAAATTATTTGCTGTATTTACTTTTACAGCAATTCACTGTAATCGAGTTTACAACTGTTACTTGTATTCTACGTAATGAGTTGACAGTAAATTCCTGTAAATACACAAATATCGTATGTCGTTGTAAAATCATGCAACCATTTTCTTTACCGCTTATTCCTTAAAAAGGTTGCTGGAGCCTATCCCAGCTGGCGGGGTGCACCCTGAACTGGTTGCCAGCCAATCGCAGGGCACACAGAGACTAACAACCATCCACACAATTTAGAGTGCTCCTGGAGAAAACCCACGTAGGCACAGGGAGAACATGCAAACTCCACCCAGGAAGGCCGAAGCCCAGACTCGATCTCACACCCTCAGCAGTGGGAGACGGACGTGCTAACCAGTCAGCCACCGTGCCGCCCTCATTGTGGCTGTAAAATATACAGTATTCTACAGCAAATTAGTGTACTTTGTTTTTACCCACAATGCACTTTGTTGTACCCACAATGCATTGCGGTATACAGTTAAATACTGTAAAATAAAATAAAAACAAGAACATGCTGTAATTTTTTACTGTAGATTTTACAGAAATGTGTTACGGTGTACAGTGCATTGTCTTGGTGCCAATCTGTTTCCCAAATCTATTAGTGTGTGTAAATGGATGAATGAGAGGCATTTAACTTGCGCTGTGCACTTTGTAAATTGTCTCTCAGTAAAGTTGATGTGCTAATAGTTTACGGAGCCCTGCCACATCAAATGCAGCGGATGATCATGAGAAAATCCCCTCATAGTGGAGTCTTATGTTCACATGTCTATGCTTAAATCACAACTGCTTCTTTTTTTAAAGGTATGGTTGCATTAATTACTGTCTCTTTAGTGTCTAATCCATCACTTTATTCTCTTCAATTCAATGCATAACTGACATGAAGGTTAGTTAATATTTGCCAGCTATTGGTGAGGTGAGCTAAACTGTTAAATAACCTAGCTACTAGCTCCGCTTCACACTTTTCACATTTTCATCCAAAACAACTTGTATTTTATGACCAGATAGTTGATTCCTATTTTACAAAGAGTTCTACTTTGATGTACTAAAAAAAAAAAAATCATGCTGCATCATACTTGATTGCTTCACATGAACTTTTGCAGTATGTTGGCCTCTGCTAGGTTCCGAGAACCACCCCATTCTGTGTTTTTAAGAAAACGCTTGTACTGTGTGTACGTTTGAGTCACATGTGCTCTCCCACAATGTCACTTCTTCTAACTATTTCAAGTTATGTCACTATTAAGACAACACAAGCTAAGAATTCTGGAAAACCGAATTTTATGCCACTGCTGGTCAACAAGAGCAACCCTGTGTGCTGTTCTCGGCTCATTTTGCACATTTCACAACTAGACTGTTTTTAGAATGTCAAGCTGATTAAAGTAAATCTAGTTTGAAGATGTAACACTGTTGCAATTAAAAAGACAGATGTTCCATTCTATTGGAATTGAACAGCAATTAATATCGTAATTCATGGTCATTATTGTTGGACTGGGTGGTACCAGTGCTGTCCAAGCACAGATTCAATAATGAAACTGCTATAAAAAATAAACAAATAAATAAATAAATAATAATAATAAAAATAATAATCAATGGCTAACAATGTGGCAAAATCTGTGGACAAAGAAATGTGCTAAAATGGTTTCAGATGATCAAAAATGTGAACGAATGAATTTTGACAGTGCATCTCCACCCTGTAGCCTGCATCATTATCCTCCATAAACCTCTCTTATACGGGTTGTCACTATATAAGTAGTCTTTGTAAAAGCAAACTTTGATAGATCTTTTCAATTGGCCTAATGTTGTGTCCATGTGTCATTGGCCTTATTCTCGCCAGTGTCCCGTTTTTGTTCCCTCATCCCTGTGTCCCTTGGAGCAGCTGCTGGGTGAATTGTTGTGCTGAGAGCTTTTTCCATGTCAGAGTTTGGAGGGCTACTTTCCGTCTGCCCATGACAGGAAACACGCTGACCTACTGAGGAGAGAGCCAAAATGAAGATCGTATTTTACATGACGACCCTCCCGCTAGAGCACAGTCCCACGCAGTACACTAAAGGGCACGTTTGAATACAGTCCATCAGCGCAACATCAATAATTCAGTGATTCTGCTCTCTTTATGTTTATGTTTTACTGCTGGCTGAACATGGAACATCAGTGCTATATTAGTACACGAATGGTGTCAGGATATAATGGGATGCTTTGTGACACACCAGAAAAAGAAAAAGAAACTCAGTGTTGCATGCAGTAATATTCCAGAAATAATAGCAAATTATTATTAGTATTGAAATTGATTTTTGAGAGGTAATTTTTATACTTTGATAATTGATGGGCACATGTATTGCCCAAGGCTGCAATTCAGCACAGTCAAAACTTAGTTAAGACATACGCACTCAACCACGTGCGCCATACAGAAAAGGTCCCTAATATGCAGTGGCATATAAAGCTTTGTTGTTTCAATGACCTTTCCATAGCATAGTTATTTTTACCAACATTTTTTTTTTAAGGATGTTAGGCTTTAGTAAAGACATTAATTGTCATTCTATTCAATTTTCTGTATCTCTAAAAGAAAGAAGACCTTGTACCTTAAAATTAATAAAATACTATGTTTTCTTTGGTCCCCTCGGGTCTCCTGACGGCGGTGTTCGGTTTAGAAGAACGGTATGGGATTTTTTCAAATAGGTTTTTGGTGAGCTAACGAATATGCACTCGCACGCACGCACGCACACACGCACGCACATACACATACTCACCCACATAAAAAAAAATAATAAAAATTAAAAAAAAGAGCAATGATGATGACATTACCGAATGAACAATACTGAGCTCTTAAAAAAAAATATATATATATATATATTTTTATAAAATACAAACGTGCAATGCATGTAATTCCTCATTGGGCTCTATTAAAATAATTTTGTATCAGCATTCATTTTTACAAGAAATTTAGTTTTAGCTATAGTCTTTCAACTAAAATTAATTAAAGTTTTAGTCATAATTTAGTCATTTAGATTACATTTGAGTTTTACTTCTATTTTATTTGACCAAAATAAAAACCAAATTAGTCAGTTTTCCTTCAGCATACATTTAAATTTTTATACAGAAAATTATAACACACCTATTTGTAACTGTAGTTTAACATGCAAGACATTTAACACAACTGTGTCTTTTTTAAACTTTGTTTCAATGAAGCATGTTGAAGTTTTGACCTAAATAAAAAAAAAAAAAAGTACAGCTGCACGTGAATGAATGTAAATATGTTTGAATAGTAACTCATTTGCTCCCAAAAACAAATAAAAAAAATATTTTAAACATTGCCATGGTCCCTAAAACTTATTTATACATACAGCATACAGAAGGCTTTGATGCAGCCTCTGACCTGAAGAGGTCGCTTAAAGCAATGGTAGATATTCCCCAAAAAATGGCCAGCAGGTGGCAGCATAGTATAAGAGATCAACCAGGGCCATGTTGCATAAAGCTCTTTTCCCCAGTGTTTTAAACAGGTTTGTAAATAATGATGAAACTTAGCTATATTCTAATGCTAATTGCTGCAAAACGGAAACAGAAATATACTTTTTTTTGATGAAAAAAGAGACTCTAATCTTTCTTTTGGGAGGTTCTATGTTTTTATAGCAATAGAACACAATATTCTGTGGGCCTTGCAAAATCCAGCGAATGGGGTTGCTTCAGTGAAAATGGCTGGAGGTGAATGAGTTAAATAGAGTGCAGCAAACAGTTTCTGTGCAATTCTTTTCTCCCACCCGCGGTTCATTAATTTTTCTGATTGGATTTTGTGAATTTTCCTCACTGTGTTGTTTTCGTTTAAGTCATTGATGAAATTGTCAGTCAATTTTAGTTATCATCGTCTCAATGAATAACTTCAGTTTTAGTTTTTGTTTCATTTTTATCGAGAAAAAAAACTTTGTGACGAACATTTTTCATCGCAGAAATGATCACTGCTTTGTATCCTTTTTATATATTTTTGTGGGTGCTTACCATAGAAAGGGTTCAAATTCACCCCTTCATCACTGATCAGTGCCAGTCTGTATACTTTCAGTCAGGGTCGAGAGTTCACTGCTAATCCTGTCCCACGTTGAAATACACACTAGAAACGTGATGCATGCAATGCATTATATTTGAGCATTTATACACTAAAGGCAGCATACACAAAGGGATATTAATTATGTCTATTTATGAAAAGGGCTCAGGATCATGCCTTATACATTACCACGTGTGTGCTATACGTACAAACTGTATATAGACCATATGCATGCACAGTTGATATTTATAGACAACAACAGTGGTCATAATATGCAGCGGGTCGTGATCTTGACTTGAGGGCAATACAGTATGTGTTTAAGGACAAGCCTCCGGGAATGGAAAGCCACACCAGAGGGGCCTGCTGGTGTGTGGGTCATATGTCCGTACAAGGACATAGTCAAGGCAGAGGGCCTTCATACCAACCCTGCACACATGTCTGTGAGGGTGTGTGCAACTGTGGCAATGATGTGGGGTGGGGGGGGGGGTGGGGGGTAGTGCCAGCTGGGCAGCTTAAAAATAGCGCCGAGTACGGGATTGCAACTGCACGGGAATCTAAGAACACATGGCCGCCGCTACGATTGTAATTCAGCACAGATTTCACTGGGCTAAGTGACGACTGACGAGCCGAGGAGGATGATTAAACAGAGTTGCCTCTGTGCTTTGATGGGATTTTGTAAGAAGTCTGCGGTTTGCAAGCGTCACAGATATGACAAGCAGGGCCGTCTTCCAGGTGTCACCCGGCCAGTAAATAGAAGCATACTGCGGCGGGGATGATGGCTTGATATGCCGGGGCAATGGGGCAGTAGGTTGAGTGTGTGGAAGGTGAAACGTGATGGGGATCAGACTGGCAGGATTAAAGAGCGCTGGACTGACCTCGACTAATGCACACAGCAGAGGGGAGGGATGAAGAAGCAAGGCGAGGCTTCTCAGAACACAACAGCTGCTCAGCAAGAAGAGGCGGCGCAAAGTGCACACTCTCAAACAAACAAACAAACAAACAAACAACAAAACACATACACGTGCATTCAGTACTGACAAACTGTGAGAGTGATTTGAATTGGAGGATAATCTCGTGCACAAAGTGGCTCTTTCACCTCACATAATCTCCATTTGGATTAAGATGGATTATTGGATTACATGGGTCTCCCCGTGGGAGAGGGATAGAGGCAGACAAGAAAAGAAGATAGCTGAAACTTGAACTCACAACTCGTCAGGGGGAGCATCCATTTTTAAACTATCAGTTAAAATTATTCAGACTCTGGCCAAATGTTGAATGGATGGCCTTTTTGAAAACACTTTTATTTCAACATATATCTGCTATTTTCATGATGTGACACATTTCCCAGCAGATTATAATTCACTTGACGTGTAAAAAAAATTATAATAAAAAGAAGAAGAAGTAGGAATCTTTCTGACAAAAAAATAATTATACTTTATTAGAACGTCCATGTATGTGGGTGAACAGTTCTGGCAAATAACATGCTTTTATATTGTGCACTGCCACACCACAACAGTAAACATAATAAATGATCTCTGACAGACTCAATAAATAACATGATCTTCATAAAAGCTCGATTATTGATTAATGATAGGTTTCCTGCATCCTTAGATAGCAGTGTTTCTGTAAAAATAATAAACCAAGATAAAACTTGTGAGTGTTTGCACTTTGTCTCTCTTTTAGGCAACCACAATTATATATGTATGGTTATTGTAGTATGACCCTTAACATCCGAACGATTATTTTAAGAAAGCATCAACATGTGACCTTTGTACTATGTTGAGGAAAAGCAGCGCTCCATGTGTAACATGCTTTTATATGCATAGTGTAACTCCATGGTCTGGATTACAATAGTCAAACTGTCACTGTTGGTCATTGGCCATCATGAAGGGCTGCGGCCTGAGAGCTTGTATTGTTTGTGTCAGCTGTATGAGTGGCTAAACACATACTTGAATGCAGTGTTGCCACAGTTACCTTGAAAAAGTACTTAGTTACTTTTATGATTACATGATTTTAAAAGTAACTTGGTTACTTCATTGATTGCTTGATTTTTAAAAGTAACTAAGTTATATGACGAGTGACTTTATTAGATACTATCAGCAAATGCGTAACATAAAAATGGAGCATTTTTAACAGTAGGGTTTAAAGATAGTTGCATTAGTTCTAATTTGTAAGCTTGAATGTATCGTGTTGCGATTCCAATAGTTTTTTCAAATTTGATGTCGGTTTTTTAATGTATTTTTTTTAAGGTAAATGACACATTGTTAACAGTACGGAGTGTACAGGCAACCCTAATATTTTTTATCTTAAGCAGACGTTATTTCCTTCTCTAAAACACAAACGTCTACTTCCTTCATTGGTATGTACACATGCGATGTTAGCGTGCTAAAAACGTGATTTTGGTGCATACGTGATCATCCCCCCCAAACAATATGGTGTAGACGCCATAATGCTTAACAGTTAAAGATGGAAATATTTTACCTTTTTTATCTTCTGTGTTGCATAATGTACAGTTGTTTGTTGTGGTTAGTAAATGTGTGTTTTACCTCTTTTATTTTATTATTTGTTTACTATTAGTTTGGTTGTATTTGCGAACAGACTGGCCGTGTGGTGATTATTGACTTGCACCTCATGTTACTCACTTCTCTAGCTTATAGTGGCAAAAATAATAATAATGGCAATTGTAAAGTTGTTGTTTTTGTCACAAAGTAACACATTAACCATTAAGTGTTTGAATAGTAATTTTATCCAGACTACTATATTAGATATAGCAATGCGTTAAATTACTTGTTGCTCAGAATGGCAGTCACTATTGAACACATTTCCGGAATGGCTGCTTGAATGTGTCTGTTCACGAGCATGATTGTGTCCTCTCCCCGAGACTAGTAGGTCAGTGGCCCAGAGAGAATCGTGGAGAGAAAAGGCCGCATGACATTGTCGCGTCTGTCTGTGAGCAAAGTCGTCATGAGCCAAACTCCCGATAACTGCAGAGACTCCCTTGTGCGGGGCAAGTGGAGCATGGTCAGCAGAATTCAACGCGTGTTATGTGTGCGCAAATGTGACAAAACAAGGCTGAACGAGAGGAGGCAAGGGCGTGTATGAGTGTGTTTACAATGTTTGCTAACAGCGTGAAAATGGGGGCATTCTCGTCAGCTGAGTAGGACGGAAGACGGCTGGCAAAAAAAGTAGGCTAAATAATTGTCTTGTTATCAAAAGCCCTCTTGTGTTGTTGAGGGCACTAAGGGCTACAGGAATGTTCATGTGACTAAAACGTGACAGCCATTGCTCACACGTACGCTACCAAACTGCTGCCCCACTGACCTGAAAACAAATATCGAAAGAGGTGGGCGAAAATGAAGACTAACTCGTACAGAGTTAGTTAGTACAGAGCTTTACGTCATGTTTTCTTTTTTCTTTTTTAACCTAAGCAAAATTTTCATTTGGTGACAGTGTTGTAGATGAATGAGGGATTCCTGTGGTGGTCACATGCTTGTTGCAGGGCTATAGAGCAGGCCGCTCATTTCATGGATGACAAACTTTACATGGTGCCTTTTGTGTCCATGCATGTGCTGAGTTTGTTGCATTGTGCACTTTTTCTGTCAAAGGTGAACTGCGCAGGCCTTTTCTGTTAGGCTTGTGCAGGTGCTTGTGGGTAAGAAAAAGAAAACGCTTTTACTCACTCCATGTGGAATTCACAAGCTGTATTTGGTTAGCACATTCATCTCACAGTTCTGTTGATGGTTCGAATCTGGACTCAAGCCTTCATTTGTGGAGTTTGTATGTTCTACCTTTGTTTATGTCTGTTTTCTCTTAGTACTCCAACTTTCTCCCACATTTGAAAAGCATGTGTTTTAGGTTAAATGAATGCTCTATATTGCCCATAGGTTTGAATGTGAGTGTAAATTGCTTGTTTGTCTGTAGGTGCCCTGGGGTGTATCCTGGCTCCCACCCAAAGTCAGCTGGGATAGGCTCCAGCTCACCCACGGCCCCAGTGAGGATACGTGGCACATAAATCGGATGCATTTGATGACTACATTACATACATTGGATATTGGCATCAATGTTCCCTCTAAGCTGCGCGCGTGCGCAATCGCGCACTGCCCGCACATTCTCAGCGCACAAGAAAATCTATCCAGCGCATAAACAACATCAACATAACGTATTAATTAATATCTAATATTAGACTTAATCTAATCTAATTAATTCGCCCAATAATATTGTTTTTTTGTTTCTCACTCAGTGAGTGACAGGTGTCCAGCCAATGATACGATACGGTTCACTTACGGTACGAAGCCAAATAGCCAATCATGGCATTGACGGTGTTTGCGTCTGGGCCCTGCCTATATGCGCCGTGCAGGTTAATAGATGCTAATACAAACCCCGCATCATGGCGAAACGAACAGGCAGCGACACATCCACTCACCAAGCCACAGTAAAAAAAGAAATGCAGTTCTTTTAAGATGGAATGGTTGTCGGAGTATGTGCAAATTGAAGAAAAAGCGGTGAAATTGGGTGAGATTTTTTCTTTTTCAAGTGAGAAAGGTCTACTCTGCAAAACATGCAGCGATGCCAAAGTAGCAAGTGAGTTTTCAGAGGGAAAAATGTGGATTGAATGGAAGCTGGACTATCTCAAGCGTCACGTTCAGTATAAAAGTCATTTAAAAGCTGTCGAAACTGTACGAAGACTCAAGATGGGACAGGGGATTGGTACATTATTGCGGGAGAGCGCAAAAGACCGAGAGAAAAGGAACGAGCTGTCACACAAAACAAAATCGGACCCTGAACAAGTTAAAGTTCTCATTGACAATATTTTACTTGCCATCAAAAGGAATGCATCAATGCTGTCATCAACCTGGACAAAGTGTACAACCATTGGAGAAGTGAGAAGGACAGACGTGAAAAATAAGGTAACATTTAAGTCAAGATTTGTGCATATTCTAGTGACGGTTATTAAGATTTTGTCTTTATGGATATTAATCATTAAATGTTGTTACTATTAGATCATTTATGGGTAGTAGAAATGCCAAGAAAAACTGTGTAATTAGATATTTTACAGACAAAGTGTTACAGGAATTTGCACTGCATCACAAGCTACAGCACAAGTCATTGTGCAAAATGTGAATGTTTTAATGTGAGCAAAATGTTATGTCTGAAAGGTGTATATGTCTCATATCTTCCAGAACAGGACCCTCAGCCAGGCCAAAGCAGGACTCTTCCCATGGCCAAAGCAGGACTCTCACATACTGTATAACATTTACACATCCCATTTTTCAGATTTTTGTCTTTTTTTAAGTGGACCAAATTACTTATTTAAAAATAAAGCGTGCATATCTGATGTTGCTCACAGTAGTCCTCAGTTTGCTCAGGGAGCTTGTGTGTATGCCCAGATACATGACAAATTAGAGGGAACATTGATTGGCATGTATACTGTAATACCATTATCATTTTGTGGCAATAGCACAGCTTCACCACTAGGATTTCATGCAAAAAGTAATAGTCAAAGTAAGACTTGCCATTGCTGGGCCTTGTGGCTTTATTTTCACCGCCACTCCATCGCTCATCATATTCCACGTGGGACTGGAAAACCTAGACAAAAAATAAAAGACAATGACACAAACATATGCACTTCAAAAATGTGTGAACTAAAAATTTAAAGGCAATGAACTAAATGTGTTAAGTTTTTCTTTTGTGACAGCTGGCATTTAGTTTTTCTTTTGTGACAGCTGGCTGTGCCACATTTCACTACAAAAAAATACGAGTTCCCACAACTGTTGTACCTTGTATTGAACCCCAACTTCAAGATACAAATATTAACAACTCAGCAATTTTGGGGAGCAAACACTAACATTGTTGCTATAAATGTCAATAATTTAGATTTCAAACTTTTTAGGACTTCAAGTCACCACTAGTCCTAACACAATACTCTGATTCATATTGCATTTTGGGAATATGCAGAAAAATGCACCTGATGTTATCCAATTCAGGGGGCATTTTGCCATGTACTGCCAACTGTCAACTGAAACTGACGTCACAGTACCCACAGGCTCATCTTACAAACATCACAACTCACTGGTTTTCTGTGTTTGGTCACGTGACAAGTGCTTCTAGTGACCTCGGCCTGAGCATGAGGCCATTCATTGACTCACCAGGAGCATGCCCAGGCGCTACAGGGAGTACATAGGCACCTGTAGGTCATACCCACTATTAAGTCACGTTATATCTTAAATATATTTTATGTCACTGGTATCAGCCTGTGATCTAATTTTTCCACTTTGATTTTTAAGAAAGATACTGAATACAATCCTAAACTGGTAAAAGGTCATTATTCAGTGTTTCTACTGATCATAACAATCTTGACTAATTAAACGTATACTCCATAAAAATGTTCAATATTGCATTTTGATTTTATGTATTGAAAAGTTTTGAAAATAACTTTGTGACCTTCTTGTGAAAATACAATACATTTCAATTAGGGGCATATTCTGAAAATAATATGGCCTAACAGAGTGCTTCTCAATTATTATTTTTACAATATATATTGCAATCCCCCCATGCCCCAGTGCGACTACGAATAGAATCATTTGTTCATTAAATTGTTATTTATAAGTACACCTCTGCAAAGGTGCTAATACACATTTTCTGCCAATGAGAGCGCCACTGCCATCTACTGTAGTGGATGTGCAATTACACTTTATTCCAATAGGCACAAATAAAATAAATAACGTCCACACCCTGGCATTATTGTGGTCCCCCCCAAGGGGGGCCCACCCCCTATTTGAAATGGATGCCCTAAGACTAACTGACTATTTGAAACTGTGACAAAATATAGCATTCTCAATGTGGTTTGACTTTGGAATTTCCGTGTCTGTGTTTGTGGACTGTTCTGCGGCGGGACTCGCTACTTTTTTGGGTGCGTGTCACTGCACTTGTGGAAGCTTTGTGTGTATGTGTAAACCCCTTCAATCCTTTCCTTGACAATGGCGAGTACGGCCACAGCACACGTCGCACCGCAACTCCCTTTGCTGGAAAGTTGTGGTTAACTTTTTGCATGAGTTTCGACAAAATTCTTGTGAAAAACATATCGCATTCAAGTGCTCTTCAGCACTGACCTCGAGTAGGTGTGTAAAACTGAGCAACACTGGGCGAGAAAGTCCAGTTAGCCGTTGTCGCGAAGAACTGCTGGAAACAACTGAGGTGAACTACGAGCCAAAAAGGACGCAAATAAACCAATACATAAACAGCCACACGACTGCCATTTTGTCCTACTTTGGTCTAAGGTCGTGTTGTGTATACAAATACATTTCAGTGGCTGAAGGGTGAAGACGAAGGCGGCCATAAATGAGCTCAAATGTAAATATAGGTTTTTGGTGTTCTACATAGCAATTAGAGAGCGACGGCGGGACAAAGAGGGAGCGAGAGATCATAGCTGAGGGGATCATGAGGGGATATGTGTGCCTGCGTGCATCAGAGGGGTGAACCGGTTCAGAAGGTCCCATGTTGGCCAGGGGGCTCGCAAGTGTTCAGGTGCTAGAATCCTCCAGCACAGCCAACGCTGACCATGGGTCTATATCAAGACCTGGCTTGGGTTTCAACTCCATGCGGTGATGGAGGATTATTCTGAGAAATCGCTTGGAATAACTGCTTCAAATTGGCTCTGGCTAATGAAGAGCGGAAGGTATAGAGATGATGGATCTGTGGATATGCCTCGAGTGCCCTTCCAGAGTTTCTTCCATTGCGAAAAGAGAGAGAGTGTCTGCAAACGAAAATGAAAATGTCAGCATTCCAAAATCCTGCAGCTCTGTGCACAGGCCACACATTCCTGGTCTTTCAAAGGACAAACAGTCCAGCAGCTATGCACGGGAATCATCACAAAGTTGTCTGGTTTTGTTAAATACTGGATTTGCCCTGGGGGAGTACTACATTGATGAACAAGGTGTCCTGACATGTGCCTACCTGGGGCGATCGGAGTATCATCACATCTCCATAACTGGTGTTAAATCGTCAGCACAAAGCTGTGAAAGCTCAGCTAACACACTCAAATTTCAGACAGCTCTCACAATAGGTGTGTGTAAGAGTGCTTTATGAGGTATGTTTGTGTCTATGGCAAACATGGCCAGGGGTAAAGGGAAATGAGACGTGTGTCTTACATAACCGTGAATAACAAACTGAGCCATATTATTACTATGGTGGCGTTCGACCTGCAATACAACCGGTGACACTTCAGTTAGACAGGAAGCGAGTAACTTCTAGAATATAATTTAATGTAAAATACACTTGAACAACAGGTTCAAATGTCTAGTCAAAACTCTGGGACCCATGGTCACGGTTCACATAGTTGACATTTGTATAGACGGCATCGGCTCATTGGAATGGGCCTGTGACTCTGTCAAGGATCAGTTATATGAAATATAACGATAAATACATTTTTTACTAAATTTCAACTGTTTATTAATTAAATTAATTATTTTTTGTTTGTTTACTACTTTAACGGGATAGGGGAATCTCTTTCTGGGTGTCCTGAACTCCTGTTTCTGTGCCACTGAATACAATGATGCTGCCAGGAGGAGTTGTGGCATAGTGGGAGGATTCCAAGTCAACTTAACTGACGTTATGCTGTTGTCATCAGAAACACAAACTAGTTAGTCAACATCTGTTTGCAGTGGTAGCCAAATAGTGCACTCCAAGAACAATATCAGTGTTTGCACATCTGGCTCACAGTTCTGAGGTTCTGTGTTTGAACTGTGGCACTGGCTTTCCTGTGTGGCGTTTGCATGAGTTTGAATTTATGCAAACTTATTTTTGCCTTACCACAGTAATACCGTGCTGGTTCAGTACTGACACATAATGTTATTAATTAATAATAAAAGGATGTTTATTAATGTGGCTATTGTTTATTGTGGTGCAGATGTACAGAGCACAAAATGCTCATTTGTATCAATACCTTCATTCCAATGTGATAGGATATGAGCAAGAAGTATGTAGTATGATGCGATGCAGTAATGTGCCAGAGAAGTGAAAATAATATTGCATATGATTTAATCTATATTAATAATGAGCTAAATGTAACTAACTTTCAAATGTGCACCAAAAAAGTACAACACTGAACGTATCATAGACGTTTATTACAACGCTTTAAATGTCATCCAAGCGTCACGCCTTTATGTTAAATCCAATCTCATGACAGGTGTGACATCTAGTGGTTACCAGTAGAACTGCAGTTGTGACAACTGCTGGGTCAATCAGTAAATGAATGGGAATAACAAGTTGATTTAATCAGCTCGTGTCCTGCACTGAACCCATTTGTATAGTCACAATGCTTCCAGATTTTCAACTATACTTTGTTGCTTTCTTTGTTGGGACTAGACAACAGACATTTCATTGGGTACACATTTTGTGTTCGAGCCACTACAGTGTGACAATACATGTTTTTTATTGTCCCTGATATCCATCTTAAGGTCCATGTACTTAAATGCGCTCTAGACGAGGAACATACAGTGCACTAGCAAAACTAGGGCACACTAGTAGTACCACTTTGTCTTACTACTGTTTTTTTCCCACGATTTTACGACATTTTTTGCAAAGTAGTTGGCCACCTTTGGCATACAAGTAGGGCAAGTACATGTGACTAGTGAGGTAAAACTACTTGTGAGCATTTTGGTGCTGCTATTTCAGTCCAGGGGGATCCAAGCATGTGACTCATGCCTGCTACAGTTGGGCCCTTAAGTGTTACTAGTACTGGTATTAGTGGTATAGTACTTACTAGTATCAGTAGTTCAGCATATCCTTATCCTCATTATAGGGTGCCGGACAAGCTCTTTCCTAACTGACAGGGCACACGTGAAGGCTGGAGGCCGGATTCGAACCATCAAGCTTAGAACTAGATGTACTCACCACTGAGTTTACTTTTATGGTTATTTCTTTGCATACTAATAGGTCAACAGTGGCACTAGTAAAGATACTGTTACTAGCAACTCACTTTACTAGAGTGGGCCTTAGTCGTTCTACATGTGCGTGGATTTTTTTTGTTGTTGTGAGAACAAAGCTTGTACTAGTACCTTTACCTAGATACCATAGAACGGTTTAGTTAATACCAAAAATAGGGTTGAAAAAAATTCCGTCGTGTCCATGACCGCATTTGGAAAAAGGGGCCAGTACACTGCCGTCACCTCAACATATTTGCAACCTTGGGGTGCCCGTGGGACTGTGTATCTGGTTATAAAGATTACCAGCTCTATTTTTATCTTTCCAGCTTTTACTATCAAAACAATACAAGTGGCTCTCGACTGAAACTGCCGTCGGTACTTTGAGCCGCCATTGTACCAAAGGACAATAGTAAAAGCGTTAATTCCATTTTACCAACAGCGCCTTTAAAAAAACAAAAACACAATAACTAAAACACTTTATACTGAAATAATGTAAAATGCCGCCTGCTTGCCATTTCTGAGCGCCATTTAACGGCTCTGCTTCTCCTTTAAGCGCCGAAAAACGAGACTATGACGTCAGCGGCAAAACCTGCTCTCAGTGCTCTGGCTGGGTGTCTGACTGACTTGGCCCTCGGAAAAGTGAAGTGTTTGCCGTGCTGCTTACTGCCAACCTAACTTTCCTCACCGTTTCGCTCGCCTTTCTTTTCTTGAAGTCTTCTTATTTTGTTAATTCGACGAAAGCCACTTCGCGACGCGCCTCTCAAACGTTTTTGGGGATGTTTTAGGCGAAGGGAAAAGTTCATTGAGTTCTCTTTGAGGAACCGGTGTGTGGCGGCCAGTACCAGAGATGGATAAGCTAACCGAGAGCTGACTTGTTAGCCGAAAAGTCAAAGGTCAAGAGTAGGGGCGAATGGACATGCTAACGGCTAGCTAGTTTAGCTTTCTATCGGCTAACCGAGTGACTTTGTTAGCGTCCGACGAAAGCTGGCCACAGTTTGCTTCCTCGGGCCTGGTTGCGACACCGCGAATAGTTCATCAAAAGGAAGCTAATCCAGGAAGAAGCCCCTGGTTTGAAAACGGACTTTTCAACAGGCCGGACGGAGGAGTCTTGACACGAGAGGTTGTTGCTTAGCCTCACACGAACAGAAATGCTATCCAACGCACAGAACCAGCCGCTCTTCCCCAATCCGACCGGGCAACAGAATCCCCCCGGACAGCCGAACCCCTCGGGCCAGTTTCTCCCCTTCCTAAGCAGACCCACCTTACAGATCAAGAAGAACGCCATTACAGACGATTACAAGGTGACCAGCCAGGTGTTGGGGCTTGGAATAAATGGCAAGGTGCTGGAAATCTTCCAGAGGAAGACAGGGGACAAGTATGCACTAAAGGTAGGCTTTACATCGGATGTGTGTACAGCCTCACATGAAGAATTCACTGGCGGTTATCTGGATCCATTCCTGCTTGAGCTGTCATAACTTGCCATAGGAAAAAAAAAGGTTTACAGCAACCTCACAAATTGCACTTAGGAAAGAAATGCACTGTGCTTCAAGTCTTTTGCCATTCAGAATGAGTAACGTCTGTCATATCAGGCATCTGTAGTTAAAAACCATGTTTAATATATATATTTTTTCCTTTATTCCCACTTCATTATTTTAAAGGTGATACAAATATTTGTTTACCAATGTCATTTAGTTTTATGTGACTTAAGTTACTCATTTGTTTATAGTCCCAATCGTGGCCAAGGCAGTTTTCCACATTAACCAGTCACTACTATGACATGAACGTTAGGTGTTTTGCTTATGAAATGTTTCTGAAGTGGTGTAGTTCCCTAAAATATGCAATCCAGTTTGTGGCACTCCTTTTTAAGGAACCTATGGTTGGTCAATGATTGATAAATACTGTCACATACACAGGCAGTCCAGTCAAGGTATTGTTTTAGGCAGTTTTTTTTGTGCATGGTACAAAAATCAATTGCGCAAAGTCATCGGTAACTAAGTGAATCATAGCGTGAAAACATCCTGTGTGGTTGTTCAAATAGAAGTGTATAACTTTAAAGTAACTGGGTCACTGCTCTCCATAGACATGCTCCAATTGACATGCTGCTGCTCTGCCCTGACAGACATGTGGTTTTATTGGTTATTGTATACACTCACACCGTATGGCTACGTTCACACTGCAGGGCATGATGCCCAATTCCGATTTTTTGTTAAATCCGATCTTTTTATGTACCGCTCACGTTACAAAAACAAACGCGACATCTAATGTGAATGCAACTCGCCCGTGATGCGACTCGCATGCGCAAAGAGCAACAGGTCGAGTGACGTGCACCCAAAACAGCGACGTCACGTTGCGGTGTTCACGGAAGTAAATATTGTCCCGATTCGCAACGTTTCACCGCCAACCAAGCCACTGAGGCAAGCGAGTTTTATCATTTTCATATGCAAATTTAACTGTCCCAACATACGCTACAGATTGGTGGATTTGTTTTGCGGACGTGTTAGGAGTTCGATTCATATGGTTTGTCTGCATACATAATTCAAATTCATCTGTGCGAACGCCCGCACTCCTGGTTGGTGGAATGTTTTCACGCTAGCTCCTGGTTGGCTGCTATCCTCGGCTTCCTCGTGCGTCAGTTTTGAACGTGCTGTTTACAAACAGCAACAGAAATCCGTCTGACCTATTTTTTCATTTCATGTCGCCAGAGCAGCGAGGTTGGAAGAGGTAATTTGGGGGAAATGAGGGGACACACCTCGACCGAAGATGATTTTGCTTCATCGCAGTTCGCGATGAACCGTCTGCAGGGCTGAATTTCTACTATCGCCTCACATGTCAACTTTATGCTTCATGTTTCAAGTGTAATTAAATTAAAGACAAATAGAAATGTAACATTGTTACTCAAAACAGCTTTGTATATATTCACAGACGTGTCAGTAGTCTCCCTTCCAAGCACTCTCTCCCGCCGTTCACAGTGCAGACTCATCGCATACATATCCGATTTATATCCACATACGAAAGAGGCCCAGGTCGGGTGTAAAATAAATCGGAATTGTACCGTTCACACTGCATGAAAAAATCAGATACTTGAGCTGCAGTGTGAACGCAGCCTATGACTGTCCGGCAACAGCCGCACTTCTGCATTCCACTTGTTGGTCTTCTAGCATTTTTGTTTAAAAATTAATTAATTGAAATTAATCGATTCAGGCTCGCTGACATCTACATTAGTGCTGTCACTATCGAATATTTTTAGAATCGATTAATCTATCGATTATTCAATCAATTAATTGACTCATCGGATTAATTGTACATTAAATGCATTACCAAAAAAAAGTATTCCCCTGATTACTGTTTATTAACCAGTGATTGTTGGTTATTTTGTACTTTGTATTCGTATAGTGACTTTAAAAAAGGGGGGATTGATGTTTTACTATGTTACCGGTTCGGTCATTGTTTTCCAAAGTAAAAATAGATATTTGCAAATGTCTTATTTTGGTTAAACACAGACAATAATCAATCTTCTTTCATGAAAGACTACAGAAATCATTAAACAATTACTGTTGATATGCTGAAATTGGATGATTTGGACAATTTTAAATTAAAAAAATGTCTCCAAATAAATACTCAATTATTATTATTTTTCCCTCCCCTAGTTTTCAGTAATGCTGTGTAAGTTGTACACAGTACTTCTTAAAAGTTTGTGCACCCTTCAGAATAGACTTTGTCACGTGAAACTATTTGATTAAATCCCAATGTGTAATGCACACAAGTAGTGAACGTGCACACACGTGTTTTCATTAATTAGTTTAACATAAGTGGTTTATTCACAAAAAGTACAAGCCATTTTATCAGTAGCTTGTGGCTCCTCCTTGTGCAGTTTTTTTTTCAACCAATCGTCTTCTGTATCCACTAACCAGTCTCTTGCGTCTGCTTATGGGGAATTTTGCCCACTCCTCCTTTAAAAACTGTCAGTTGAGAAAGGTTGGAGGGACATTTGCTATGTACAAATGTTTTTCAGGTGTCACCACAACATTTCAATGGAATTAGGATCTGGACTTTGACTGAGGCCAGAGTACAAATCCTCGTTTTCTGAAGTCATTCCTTAGTAGTTTGACTGGAATGCTTTTGGCTCATTCTCTTGTTGCATAATCATTTTGTGTCCCAGACTCCCAGTTTCAACTCCCTGAATCGTGGCAGGAGATTCTAGCCAAATATTAGTTGATATGCCTGAGGATCTATGTTCTCCTCTGATAATACATAGTCTCCCAGGTAGGCTTGAATATCGTTTAAATTTGGACGATTCCGATTCCTCAATTTGATTCCGATTCCGATTCTTTTCAGCGGCACAGTTTCCACTGTTGCCACTGTTTACGGCATTACATATTCAAAGAAAGAAAATTGTTTTGTTGGTCATTAAGGTCACGTCATCATATGCATGGCATCTGGGAAGTAATGATATTGGTAAACTGCCTTCAGAAGTATACAGACTTCCCAATGACAGTGAAAAAATCATGGTCTCATCTGGGTTCAAACTTCAGGGTATACAGTTCTACAGATTTACAGTAAAAGTTAATATACAGTCACTGAGAAAGTGCTCGGCCATTTTCCAGTCATGAGATGTAAGAGAAAGGAAGGAATAGGAGGGAGGCCACAAGGAAGGAAGAGGTTCTTTGTTGGTGAACTTCACTTTCTCTTCCACTGCTCTAGCTTTACACATGACGATTTTTTTCCCAAATACATACATACATGTATGTAATGCCTACCTGTGGTTGAAAAAATTAGGTCTTTAGTCTCAGTGGCAACATTGCACGCAAGTATGAGGGATTCAGGTAGCTGCTTAAAAAATATCCTCAATCTCCACTTCCCAATATATAGAGTGGATGCCGAAGAAAAGTTTGTAGTTGTATATGGGGAGACATTTTTGTCAACATATTCACACAAATATATTCATGAATTTCACGGCTTTTTCAGATCCACAAAAATACAGTCCTGCTCACTGTTATTGGCACCCCTTCATTTTTTGCACGATCTCGACAATATCTTCAGAAATCAATGGAAATGTACCAATTTTATATCATCAGGACCTTTGAATTGGATGTCCAAAGTAATTCAACAAAGGAAAATGTTTTCAACTTGCATAATGTAATTCTAAAGAAAAAAAAAATAGAAAACACAGCATGTTTGCACAGCAAAATGGCACCCTCTTTGATATTTGGTTGCACACCCTTTGGCAGTGATGACAGCTTCCAAACGTTTCTTGTAGCCATCTCTAAGCTTCTTGCACTTCTCTGCTGGTATTTCCCCCCACTCTTCCTTTGCAATTTGTTCAAGCTCTTGAATGTTTGCAGGGGTACATGTCCCCCTAGAATGTCTTGATAATTCTCTGGTTTCATGAAGGCCTCCAGTACCAGATTTAGCAAAGCAGCCCCACAGAATTATGGATCCTCTATCATGCTTGACTGTAGGGGAGGGTGTTCTTTTCCTTTGAAGCTTCATTGCGTTGTCTGCAAACAAACTGTTGGCGTGCATTGCAGAAAAGCTCTACTTTTGTTTAATTTGTCCACAGAACAGTTTCCCAAAAGAATTGTGGTTTGTCCAGGTACTCCTTGGCAAAGGTTAGCCATTCTTTTTTTTAAATGTCTGTCTCAAGAATGGTCTTTGCCCACGAAGCCCTGTTTTTGGTTCAGTGCGTGGCGTATGGTACTTATTAAAAACCAAGATCCCAAACTGTTCCAGGTTGGCTTTTAGTTCTTTGGATGTTTAACGTGGTGTTTTTCCAACCATTCGCACCAACCGTTGAAGACTTCTGTCATCAATCTCCCCCCCCCCCCCCCCCCACGTCCATGGAGGTTCTTGACAGATCCATGCTCGTCAAACTTCTTAATAACATTACGCACTGCTGAAACAGGGCTACCAAAATCTTTGGAGATGGCTCTATGCCCTTTGGAGGTCTTGTGTTTGTGAATAATTGCACTTCTGATGTCCTCAGACAACTCCTTTGTTTTCACGATTTTGAGAAAAGAAAAAGGGCTAACAGATGGCTTTTAAAAACATCAAAGTCGCCATTCATTGGTTAATTCATGTCAATTGGGCACAGACAATTTAATGAATTCTCATTTGTGATTTACCAAAAGTGAGTCACAATGTGTTTCCATACTGATTTACATGAAAGGGTACCAATACCAGTGACAGAGCACATTTTAAGATTTTTGTTTTTTCCGCCCATTGTTTATTGTTTTATATTGTTTTTTAATCATTTGGTCTTTAGCATAAAACACAAGTTCTCTGTAAAAAAACAAAAAAAAACAACAACATGATTTACTTGATTTATTTTTTTCAGAAGATATTCCACATTATGTACTTTACCTTCATGGGTGCCAATAATGGTGAGCAGGACTGTATTCTCGAATGTCACGTCTTTATGAGATGTACAAATAATATGCACAATTTACACATTAAAAAAAAAAGCATTTTCCATGACTTTCCATTTGTAAATATTATTCCAGAAAATACTCACCTTAGTGTATCAGCTGCTTATGCAGTCAGTGGACTCAAAATTAGGCAATTAGGCCTGCACTATATGGGATCAAGTACAATTCCACAGCCTCCATCTGATTCATGTCAGCCACACGAGAGGGACCAAAAACAGCAGTTGACCACTGCAATATTAACTATACAAAACTGTTAAATAAATGTTTCCCTGATATTGTCAAGTTGTGTGCAGTGTACATGTAGGTGGCGGTGTGCATACGTGCGCATGTTTGTGCATACTTTTTAAATTCATGGCATATGTTTCATTTTGGGCAGTGGCATTGACCCTCAACCTTTCCTTTGAGGGTTAGGGTTGTGGTATTTATGGTGTCATACCTAGCAATATAAGGATTTTTTTTTGTATTCTTCTTGAGTCCTGTTGAGGGGCTTCTATCTGTAGTCCTACAAATATGGCAATTGATTGTCCACTGTCCACTTGTTGTTTGACCTACGGCTTAGTCCCTGTCAGTCAGAGGTCGCCACAGCAAGTATCTAGCATGATAAGTTAGGCTCTAAAAAATAAAATAAAATAAGGCCATCAACACAACAGTACACTTATTGCTACTTGTTCGAGCCATCTGGAAAAAAATATATAGCACAAGGACATGCTGTTGAATTATTTTATGGAATTGTTACATTGAACGTGTCGTGACCGCTCGCTGTCATTCATTTTGTGTTGATTATTTTTGTTTTGTTTATCAGGGACACGTTTTACTTCTTTCGGTCCCCTTATATTTCCTTTTTTTAAAAGAGTGAAATAAAATAAAATAAAAATGCTAATAATGCCTTCCCCATTTGTTGTTCCAATTTCACTCTCACTTCCTCCTCAAGGTCAGCAACTCCATTTTTTATGGATGTTGTATGTACATTTAACATATTAACCCATTGCTAGATGCCATCAAGCGCAAATCAAGTTTAATATCAATATCATGCTTTTACATCAGGGAAAGGGAAATCTACCAGTCTCTTCTGTTTTACTTTCATATTATTTACGCTTATGTCCATTGCCTTATGAATACATTTCAGAAAATGTTTTATTCATTTGTATTGGTAGAATCAAAATCGAATTTATAAACAACATACCGGTACTTATTTCCAGTTAAAAGGCATGTTCACACAAGCCTTTACAGTCATTACAATATGAGTCTCCAAGTCAGTACAGACATTGTATGCAGTTTAAAAGGCATCAGTAATCAGATTGTCCTATTGACACATAAACATGTTTTCCTCTGTACCATGCAAACATGTACAGATTCAGAAACACATCCTCTTGTAGATTGTTAACCCTTAAGAGGCTTTTATGACGGATTTTAACAGGTCCCGCTGTAATCTCTCCCCTTCACCCAATTTCACTGCCTTATCACCCCTTCAGCGTGATTTCTCCTGATCCATCATGACTTTGGCTCAAGTGGCAGGTGGACACTCCCGCATCTTTCCCTCACCCCACCTCCCAGTGTCCTGCTAGTGGCTCTGGAGCCTTTGTGTTTGCTTTAGGAAGTGCATTGTGTACCCATCTGCCCCGTCCTTCTCCCCAGGCTTCTGGAATTAGTCTGAGGGCACACAACAGATGGGCGGGCCACACAATTATTGGAAGAAAAAAAAAACATGTTTGGGGCAGGGGGGTGTTTGTAATGGAGGTGTCTGTATCGACCTTTTGCACGTGATGTCACAGCCCTCATGGGAACGCCCCCTCGGGGACACTGGACGGCAAAAGAGCCACTTGCCTATACTATATTGTAAGCATTGAATCTCATGCAGCGTAAAGTCCTTTATCTAATCGATTTTCTTATAAAATGGTCATATCTTGCTTTGCGGTCGGTTGTACAGACAGACAAAGGAGAAAACCAAATTTTCTTTTTATCGCATACCTACTAATTAAGACAAAAGACGTTGATAGCAACAATCAACAGAAAAGACTGGCAGCCCACAAAGTATTCACGGATTTGAAGCAATCATTTTTTGCGAGGTTAGGTGATAAATGTTGTAATTAGTAGATAAATGTTCATACATTTTACTACTCTAACAAAGATTGTAACAGTGGTGTCGAATTACGTGTTTCAAATCACATTAACGAGCCAGATAGTTAGCGTCCACTCCAACTGCACGAACACACAGCTTAGTTTTAAAATACACCTTCTTCAAAACTATTGAGTGCATTTGACGGTTTAATAATGGGAGTTTTCGTCTTTGTGCTTGGAGGTTTTCACTCTGGAGCCGGAGTCATATTCATGAAATGACTGCATAGCTTGCCACTACGATAGTCATTTGTTCCATGCTAGTAAACATAGTAACATAACATCATCACAGCGTTTCAATATAGAACGGACTATTTAAAAATAAGTCAGTTAGCATGATAAACAAGTTTTACCTTTGCATTACGAGGTATATTGTCCCCCGGTGTGAGCGTAGCATCTCGTTCCAGAGACTCAGCCAGCGACAAGCTTTTGAATCAGCCCCGGTGTAAGGAGAAGAGACGGCATTGACTACATAATGAAATAGGTTGTGCGCTGTGAATTTCGGCAAAGTCTGCGATTTGATTAACTTGGTAAAAACAGCACGTAACAGAAAGTAAAGGCTGTTTTCAAACTAGCGATCTCTAACTTAAGTAAATATCACGCTCTGACGCTCTAAATGTGCAACTACGACTGACAGGCGACCTTCGGTTGAAGTAATAGATTCCATGGCTCTATAGGCAATAATAACTTTTATTTTGTAAAGTAGCAGTCACTAAGACGCTCCGGGTCACGTCCACTTCCATTCAACAATCATTTCCTTCCGCCGTCCGTCATAGGGCATCACGTGATGTTGGTGCAAATGGTCAATATGTTTTGTTAATGAAGAAGTAGGTGGGTGTTGGGTGTTTGTTATATATATATTTAGCTTTTACTATTTTAGTTCATGGCCTTGTCTCCTCTTACAGCTCTGGCTACTTCCTCTTTGGCACTTGAAAATTGAAGTTTCAGGCCTTGGCAAAACACAGAAAATCACAGATTTAATGTTACTTATGCAAATGATTGTTGATGATTGATCCTGGACCGGTTAAGATGAGCCGTCATTTAAATTTATGAGTTGGATGATCGGAACATTTCCAATAAAGATTAACTGTGTAAATAAATTAGTTAATGTAATACACAGGATTTACCTTAGTACCCTAAAAACTAAAAAGTAACCCAAAAAAAAACCAAAGTGAATTTTTTGAGAACTCACTACTTTAAAAAAAAAAAACAGGAAAACCTGGTGGGCCTCTGAGCTAATAAAAACGCTGGGGGAAAGCCTGGATCAAGGTGATTGCCCTGATCACAATAATAAATTATCAATAGTCTGAATGCTTTGGGAGGAGGCATATATTTTGACACCCCTTTCTTGGAATTACTGCAACACCCTTAAACTGTCTGTATTTGTTGTATTTATTGTTAAAGAATTAGTCTCGTTAATGAATGTCATATACACATTGAAAATATGTGTGCACATTTTTTTCAGAAAACCTCAAATAAGTATATTCGTGACTAGTCTCAAAAGTGAACCAGTGCTAAATGTTTACTCAATTCTTCCTTGGATCAAATAGCCTTACAAATGTCTTGAGACCAGAATGGCAATTTTGTTGATTCGTTCCATGGAATATATTCAGTAACTTTATTTTTATTTTTTTTATCCTCCACATATGGGTTAAGTACATTTTAGTTACAAAAGTTAAAATATATAAAGCACCATTAGTGTGTTCCACTGATTTCCTTGATGTATTTTTCCCAACAGAAGTTAAAAACATTTTTTTTCCCGTCGTAAAACATATCAATAACTCATAGGTGGGCAATCTCGGTCCTTGAGGGCCGGAGTCCTGCAGGTTTTTGAGGGTTTCTCACTTCCAACACAAGCTGATTCCAATCAACAGGATCGTTATCAGGCTTATGCATAGCTTGCTGATGAGCTGATCATATATCAGCTGTGTTGAAGAAGGGCAACATGCAAAACCTGCAGGACTCCGACCCTCGATGCCCACCTCTGCAATAACTGAACTCAGATGGTGAGTCCACAGCAAAATGATTAGTGTGTGCACTAACTTAAACTCACAGCAAGAGGGCGCCATTTCTACACATTACCAGTTCAGCCATGCATGGCCTATTTAGCCAGAAGATGGTAGCATTGGCTTCTTGTCATTGTGTCTTGTGTGCTACTCCATACTGCCTTGTGACTGATGAAATTTAACATATGCCTGCACTTTTCTATTAATCTGTTATTACTGTCCTTCTGTCTAGATGCTGCAGGATTGCTCAAAAGCACGTAGAGAAGTGGAGCTCCACTGGAGGGCATCGCCTTGTTCAAACATTGTACGGATTATTGATGTCTATGAAAACCTCTATCAAAGTAGGAAATGCCTGCTAATTGTTATGGAGTGGTGAGTATATAAATTCAGTCACACACACACAGAAACCCACTTTGCGTTTGTACATCTGTTTGTCCATACATTACTATTGCACTTAGTCGCAGGGGACCTAGGGACTGTACCAGCTGACTTCGGGCCAGCGGCGGGGCACATCTTGAACTGGTCGCCAGTCAATTGTAGGGCACAAGTATTAACACTACCAGGGCTGGGGAACCCCGGTCCTCGAGAGACACAGTTCTGCTTGTTTTCGATGTCTCTTTCTCGTCTAACACAGTCGACTCAAATGATCAGCTCATCAGCAAGCGCTGTAAAAGCCTGATAATGATGATCCCTTTCATCGAATCAGGTGTGTCGGTGGAGGGAGATGTCGAAAACAGGACCGTGGCGCTCGGGGACCAGGGTTCCCTTACCCTGATTTACACCCCTTGACTAGGGCTGAGTTGAGTGATTATAATAAATAAATAAAATAATCACGATTATGTTGACTGGTATTGAAATCACGATGAATAAAAAAAGATTATTCACTGATTTCAAACCTTTGCATTAATTGAATTAGCAAAACTCTATTCTATTCATCCCAGCACATGTAACACTGTATTCTTTTTGTGAAGTACAAAATGTCCCTGTCAATCTCATGTGCAACTCGGCTCTTTTTGCTGTTGCTGTATCTTTGCTGCAGCCACACTTTTTGCTGCATTGCATCTTTGCACACATTCAAACTGTCAATAAGCATCTCCCTTCATGGAGTGGATCACAAACTGGTTTGAATTGCATCATGAAAACCTAAAAAAAAATAATATATATATTATTTATTTATTTTTAAATAAAAGTGAAAGTTTGTGGTTGGTCTTGAAATTGTATATTGTTCTCTTATGTTGATCAAGGTTAACAGATCACATGATACAGTGATGGAAAGACATCAGATGACAGACACCTGAATCTTCATCTTGTTTGCTCATATTTATCTTTATGTACATTAATAAAATTTTAAAAAGTAAATAACACAACCTAAGGTTTATTGGATGTCTAATTTGTGTAATTTGGCTGCTATAATATCACTGCTAACTGCTAAAACAGATTATTTAAATGTGTCTGTTTCTTATAATTATGCTCCCTTCCTTTTAATGTGCAGTCTCTATTTTGTATATGAGAAGTTAAAATGATTGTGCAGGAACAAACACATTGGTTAGTGCTAGCCTGCGATGGTGTCAGATACGTGCATTCCGTGGCACCATTCTCATCTCTGACGATAATTCATCACCCCATAAGAACACAGACGTGACTAACCATCGAAAATGTATCAAAGGGGCGAAGAAAAAAATGCAAGAAGCTACAGGGTTGTCATCTGGTGATCTTGTTGGGATGACCAAGTACTCTGCTGAACTTGCATTTCTCAGTAAGCAAAAAAGTGAACGATAGATTTCGAGAAATTTGAGGTGTGTGTGGTTAGACCCCCTCCCTCACTCAAAGACTGCCCACGCGTTTTACATGCATGCTTGAAGAAATAATTTGTGCAGTCATGCGTCTTTGATCTCGTGCACAAACCCCAAATCGTGACATCGCGATTGCACCTGAAACTCGCAGTCATAAAGAACATTAAATGAATCATGTAACTCAAACTGATTAGCATATTCCCATGCATCGTTTCTATCAGTTTTACTGCTAACCAATGTTCACAGATACCATCGGATGGCCTGTGCCTGAAATGACAGCTGCGTTCCATAATTGTGTTTAATGACTGAATTTCGTTGCTGATGAAATGATCATTGTGTCAACATTGCAAATGCATGTATCTGTTGTCGCAGCATGGATGGGGGCGAACTCTTCAGTCGAATCCAGGACAGAGGAGATCAGGCCTTCACAGAGAGAGGTATAAAACACACTGACTGCATTTCCTAAATTAACTGCTACAATATAATAGGTGGTCATTCATCTCATTTTCTGGTCACGCTTTATATACGTATTAAACCTGTTTCTTCTTTACGCCAGAGGCATCTGATATAATGAAGAGCATCGGAGAGGCTATACAATATCTTCATGCTGTCAACATTGCACACAGAGATGTTAAGGTCAGTATGACTATTTCCCATCACCCTCTCTGTTCGTAACGGTCCGACTGAGAGGCCAAAAGTATCTTCACTCACTGAAGTAATTGATGTGAAACGTCCTGCAGCCCGAGAATTTGCTGTACTCCACCAAGAGGCCCAGCGCTTTGCTCAAACTCACAGACTTTGGCTTTGCCAAGGAAACCACCTCGCACAACTCTCTTGCTACTCCCTGCTACACACCCTATTATGTTGGTAAGAGTTCTTCTCTGTTTTTAATAGTGTGTTTTCCCCGTGGTTTTAACTTGTGATGTTTTCCTTTCACTTTGTACAGCTCCGGAGGTTCTGGGCCCAGAAAAATACGACAAGTCTTGTGACATGTGGTCTTTAGGTGTTATTATGTATATTCTGTAAGTAAAGTCTTTCTTAATGTTGCGTCATTTGGGAATATTTGGTTGGTGCAACATGTCACATGTCACTTGTCGTTTTTCTCTAGGTTGTGTGGGTACCCCCCTTTTTATTCAAACCACGGTCTAGCCATTTCTCCCGGGATGAAGAAGAGGATTAGGATGGGACAGTACGAGTTTCCCAATCCTGAGTGGTCTGATGTATCAGAAGAAGGTGATGATAATGACATACCTATGCATGCTCATTTTTTACTTTGACTGCCAACGCAAAAGATGTAAGTGAAAGTTAGACATGTCCACAGGATATTAAGTTCAAGACAAATCTCTGATGACGGACAGATTGAAATGACATATGACTCGCAATGTTGCAGCACGTATGACGTATGACATCTTATTATTTAATCTCAAATCAAACAAGGAAGGTGTGGAGTTTCCAAATTCCACTAAGTAGCTGTTCAGCGAAATAAAAAAATATGACCTGCATTGGAATCGCCAAAGGTGAAACACATCTCATTCACAAAATATTCTCTGACGCAGACTCATTTCCATTTGCTATTTAGACTTTTACACATTGGAAAAAGTCCAATGGGAAATGATGTCCCGTCCTGATCGCATGATTGGAAATTGAGCCGATTTTCAGATGATCTGGTATTGTTTCAAAGAGATCGGTTTTATTCATTTTCTGAACATTTATATGTCACAAAGTGACAAAATAATCCTAATGTGCAATCTTGCCAATTAGAACTGTACAATAATATCTTCTGTTTTATATCACGCAATGTTGCATTATTAATTTTTGCAAGTATGAAAAAGATGATTAGTTTAGGGTTAGGCCCTAAATTACCGTTATGACTTGACGCCCAGCCCCAGTAGCCTGCTTTTTTCCCCAACGTCTGCTGACATAAGCTTCAGTTATTTGTGGTGCTAATGAGGACAAGCCTTGACCATTCTTCTTCACCATAATTGCTACTTTACTGATACACCAGAAAGTTGAGAAATATAAAAAACAAACAAAAAAAAACAAGCAAAACACGCTTGAGGCAATCCTTTAGATCCTCACTGAGCTGAAGTGCAGAAATCTTTTGTGGGGTCGTTGACTTTGTAGGTTCCACAGTAATATCATAACTTAGAAGTGCTGTTAAGGTTTAAAATTGAAAATGCTGTAGTTATATAAACGGCTTGAATGGTTAATGTCGACTGTCTAAAAGTTCAATCACAGTGCGATCGTGTTAATTCACATCCCCTTAATACAGGCATGTATGAAATCAACTGTTTACTGACTTGAAGCATTTCAATTGCAGCTAAACAGCTGATTAGGACCCTCCTAAAGACGGAGCCCACCCAAAGGATGACCATCACAGAGTTCATGAATCACCCCTGGATTAATGTAAACACAAACTCACTTACTTGCTATCTACCCATTTGATTCTTTTGGAAGATGTTTTCCACTGAAGCCAGATTGTTTGTTGTCTCTGTGTAGCAATCGATGGAGGTCCCTCAAACGCCACTGCACACAAGCCGGGTTTTAAAGGAAGAGAAGGACGCGTGGGAGGATGTTAAGGTTTGCTACTCGTTTGCTGTTTTTTGGTCTGTCGCTGCTGCTGAAGTGTACCAATGTGCCCACTGTGCTCATCTTTCAGGAGGAAATGACCAGTGCCTTGGCAACCATGAGGGTCGACTATGAGCAAATAAAGATAAAGACCATTGAGGACTCGACCAATCCGCTGCTAACGAAGAGGAGGAAGAAAGCCTGTAACGCCATGGCGGACACTCAGTCTGCTGCTCACTGAAAGAGGCACACACAGATTGTAAAAAGAAAGCAATAAGTTGTCGACGTGTGAGTCGCACTGCATGGATTTTTCTCAGTGTTTAATTTTTCACGGTCAAGTCTAATGTTTTGAAGAGTGCTGTTTTTGTTTGTTCTATTAAGCATTTTAATGCCACCTTTTCAGAGCGGTTGTTGATCTGCGGTTTTAGATGAGGGAAGAGATTATGAGTTCAAAAAGTCAGGAGAAGCACTCTGTTAGTCCTCTCCTCTCTCAAACATCAACTTTGTGTTCAACACAGCCCTCACTGTAAGCAGGGTTTCGCCCAAACTAGTGAATGTTAAAATGAAATGGCTAAATCCCAAAACAAACAAAAAGGCAGGCTTTCCTTTACATATACACAATAAGCAAATGTATTTTTTCACTGACAAGTGGATTGTAAGGACTGTCCTGGCTGGCAGGGAATATTTGATCATTTTCTCTGTTTTATCTTAGTGAATGTTCTCACCTGGGCCGTTCTGTGCCATTCTGACTTGTAGCCTCCCCCAACCTTCTCCTCATACCTGCCTTAAGACATCCTTGTTACAGGTCCAGTCTCCGGGCAGAGAAGGTAGCGCCACCTGCACGTAGCTTAAAAGAAAAAGAAAAAGATTCAATTGTATTTTTTCACAGATTTTTACAGACATTTTATCACATGCCTTATTGACTTTTTGTTTGTGGCATTTAGCAACGTCATGTTTGGTTGCCAGATTTCAGGTTAATGCTATGCAGATGATGTGTCAGCTCAAAGCACTGTCTGGACCTTTTGGTGATGGTGTTGGGTTTTGTTTGCTCAATGTATTTGAAAGATGGGAAGTGTGTGTGTTCATGTCGGCAGGAGAACCCTCATGTGGAAGCTTTATTGTGAGAAAAACTGTGGGACACAAGCGATTACTAGCTACTGTTCTGTTCTCATTTCTTTTGATAACAACTGCACCTCCAAACTTCCTGCCGGAAAGTACTTAAGAGTATCTCTTCATTGGGGAGCCATGTGACACACCACCAGCAAGCTATTGTCACAATCACAGGGTGTAATTGATGGTTCCTCTTCAGTGTTCGCTCCATTCAGGATCTCCCAGTCCACTTGGGACCAGGGGGAACTATTGCATTCATTTAATTTTGTTTCTCTTTGTAAGTATACCAACATTCTTTGGCACCAACAAATATCGCACTGTAAAAAAATGTTGATTCTTTTTTTTCCGTTTTGTCTAATGCACATTTTAGTCGCAGTCTTTTTTCTGTTCAGTCAGCTGCAACTGCCATACTTTTGTCTGCTTGCTTTCAATTAAAAAAACACAAACCATTCTTGCATCTGTAATTAATGAAAGAATGTAAAATTTGACAATGGTACATTTTTCCTTTTCCGTATTGAAAATATACACTAGAATTTTTTAAATATAAGAAATGTCCAATTGTTTAATCAAAACTGTTGCTTGGTGTGTGTGAAGTTGCACCACAACAATCAATCAATCGGGTATTCACGACAGGTTGTAGATGAGGTGGAGAAAAAAAAGCAAATAGCTTAATACTGTAGTAATTTTCCAATGTTATTGACAATAAATGTACTAATCATTTAATTAGATAAAGTACTATTGTACATATATTTGTATTTTTCATGTTTAAATATTTCTTATTTAGGTATAATTCATGTTTAAATATTTAATTAATTTAGGTATAATTTACTTAGAGCTGTAAAACGATTACATTTTTAATCAGTTTAATTACATCTTAGAATTTTGCTTAATTACAATTAATCGCTTAACCTCAAACATTTATTAAATGCTTTACTTAAATGCATGTAATTATGTTTATTGCTCAAACACAACCTGTGCTACCTTTAACGTAGCCATCCACTGTCATGCTAAATTATAATCTATGGTCAAAAGGAATAGTGTGATTAATCTGCATTAATTCATGATTAATGCGATAATTTTTTGTGATTAATTAATCAGTTAACGCTTTAACTTTGACAGCACTAAATTTAATACAATTTTAAACTAAAGAAATATGTACATAATTTGTCATTTTATTGAGGAATCGAGTGATTAAATGAAGAAAATTTTACTTTTTTTTTTTTTAATTGTCTTAATATTCAACCAATGATTTAAAAGAGAAACTACTACAAAATGAAAATTTACCTATTTTAGGCATAGTGACTAATTTAATGCAACAAATATTCCAGGACTCTTGATAATGTAATTGCTTAGCGGGCCGGATTAAAGAACTGATGTGATTTTGCCCACTCCTAAATTCGACTGATCATGGTCCGAGTAGCAGCTATGTCACCAACTTGGTACCCACGGGAATCAGGAAGACCTCAAGTTGCAGAGAAAGTTCTCAAAATACTTCACGAGTGACGGGACATTGTGAATGTAGAAGTGATAACAAACACAGACATTTATAGAAATACAATGTTGCATATGGATATTTACTGTATTTTTAAATGTTAAATATTGTGAAACAATATGGTCAGTGTCTTCACATGGATTAATATCACTATTAAGACAATGATTATATCATCTGATTTGTGGGAGTGGTCAACCGATTGCCACCTAGCGGTGTGTTGAATCCGATGGCGGGAGAAGATGCCAGTAGACCCAAATTGGGAACATCTGTCAGAAGTATCACTTACTTCCCATCCCCGGCAGAACTTCTACCACATCCAGGAGGGATGAGATAAATTGACCCAGACTGGACCATGTTCCATTCCTCTATTGTTTGAGGCATGGTTGACCAGAGCTATGGATTTAAGGTGGTTGTTATCTTTCTTTTCAGCAATCCCCGAACCCGTTGGTGGACACCAGCGGTGAGAAATACCATCAAGCTGAAGAAGGAGTCCTACCTTTGAGCTGATTTGTTATTTCAGAATTGTGTATCAAACGGGTAGACCTTTACATTGATCAGTACCTGAAAAGTAGATCTCTATTTCAAAAAGTTTGGTGACCCCTGAGATATTCACACTTACTGGAATACCCCCAGTTGTCCAATTTGTGAAAATGGAGAACTGATCCAGCTCTTGTGCTATTATATTGTCCCAATTCGCGAATCCCGCGTCTGACGTCATTAAACATTAAACAATGCAGACGAGCGTTGTTTAAAAAAAAGAAAAAAAAGGGGGCATGAACGCGGCGGTCTATCGTGTGGGAAACATTCAAAGGTTGTTTTTCTCGCTTTGGAAACAGCACCTACCGGTACTTTTGGGATTTACGAGGCACAAGTTACTGAGCTACCCTTTTCCCTTTCACTACTGTAATTGTGACAAAACGTGAATGTTGGCTTAGATAGTATTTCTTTTTTTGGCAGCTGTCCACAGTTTGTCAACAAAGCGGATCAGCTGCCAACTTGTCTGATGAAAAAACCCATTGATATCACCAGTCAGGCTGCAAGTTGAGAATGCAAACAGCCAGGTTTATGTTATGTCATTATTTAGTCATATTCCTCATCATACTGTGTATCTAAACATCAACTACATCTTTTTTTTTAAAATATATATATTTCTTGAGTCTACACATGGCCCTTATGTGTATTAACTTATGTGTATATATATATATATATATATATATATATACTAAGTTCCCTATATATATATATATATATATATATATATATATATATATATATATATATATATATATATATATATATATATATATATATATATATATATATATTCATATATATATATATATATAGGGAACTTAGTAGTTTGGGAGTCTCTACCATATTATTTATGTTATATGCCACACTTGCTTTAACTATATAACTTTATTCGTGCAGCCACGAGTGTGCCATCTCACAGTAAAAAATTCCAAACCAGCCAATTGCCAACCCTATGACTGAGTCATATCTGTTGACATGTGATTCTTAGTGTTAAAAAATGTTTCAAAAAAAAAGAAATAATCTCCATTGATGTTCTTTATGCAGCTTTCAGAAACCCCTCGCCATGCAATAGATGTGACTCAGTATATGATATCAGCAATTTTCTGCATTGGGATTTTTTTTTGTCTGTGGCATGCGACACTCAGACTCTACATGTGACACGTTTTTTCACTGTTGCTCCAGAAATATACATATTTGTGTCATAAAGCAAAAGTGGGGGAATTTAGTCAATTAGCGTGTGTGTGCGTGTGTGTGTTCCAACAAATTTTCAAACATACATCTGTCGCCGGGTGCAAAGTAGCCACTAAACGTTTCCTGCTCTGAGTGTGACAAGACCAACAGTCATCTCCCGTCCATGCATATCTATCAACTGAGGAAAATGGGGCAAAATGAGAGCGTCAAGGGGAGCCCCCCAGAAGTCGACCCACCCAGTTCGCTCTACCTGACAATTAGCCAGTCAAATCGGGAACTTTTTTCGTTTTTTTAATTATAGCCATACAGACATATGTTGACAGTGGTACCCGTAAAAATGAATGTAACATACTGTACATACCAGGTCAGTATAATGGCAGCCTACTTTGTAAAGAAAGTCAACCATAACTTGTTTTTGCAGCAACTTGACTACTTCAGTTAGTATTTCTCTATTTGATTTTTTTATTTGATTTTTTTATTACTGCGTTAGAATACCATTTGGTCTTACAAACAAATTTGGGTAATGTTGTTTCTGTAGAAAAGGAACAAGTACTACAGTATTACAGTATGTCCTAAATGCAATTTTATAATTGCTGTTATTGTAATACAAGTGTGACTCAAATGACTGGAAACAAATGTCTTAAGTGTTTTTTCACACTTGGCCAATAAAGGTTATTGTGATTCTGTGGTAAACCAAGAAACCCTGTCAACTTTTTGTGAGTGTTATCTAAAACCAAATTTAGAACAACCTGAGTTGGCATAGAGCACGTGTTAATGAGCCACTGTTTGTTGTAGTGCGAATCGCAATACAGTGCATGATTTACACAAACTCGAAAGACACTCACTAGAGTGCGGACATCTACACTGTGGAATGCATTTTCAAACATACGATACGTTTTAATGATTTTTTTAACGATACACAATTCAGGGTAGAGATCCTTCTTTTTGGGTTTTGTGTGACTTCACAACGATCGTAGCTAACCATCCACTGTCGATGTCTCTTTCGAGTCGTCAGACAGAAACGCCGCAAAACGTTTTTCGTTTCCCAACTGTTCAAGCTCGAGAGTACTATTCTAATATCCATCCATTCGAAAGGGAGAGTTGCGGCTTGCGTACAACCGGCGCAAACAGGTGGCAAATCGTTTCCCAAGAAACCTCATCGAGGAGTTTTGTCGCGCATCCATCAACTGATGCTCTCAGTCTCATCTCAGTCACCACTTTCACTTTCGCAAGTGTATCCAACACAAAGGATGTTGACTGTCAAGCTCCCTGCAGTCTGATGTTTCACTTTATCCATCCATCCGGTTTCTGTACCGCTTATCCTCTTCAGCATCATGCAGAAGTGGAGCCTATTGCATTTGACTTTGAAGGAAAGGCAGACTACGGACTACTGGACTACTGGACTGATCACCAGTCAATCACAAGACGCATATCGAAACAAACAGCCATTTCCGCTCACAACCACATGGTTACTGTTTCTGTTTACAGTATGAGAAAGCACAAGTCACACCACACTAATAATAACTGGGAGAACATTTTGTCCACGTGTGGTTCTAGCGGATGTGAGCTAAAACTGTACAAGCAAGTCAGTCGGGGCATTTGGATGCACGTGATGCTAATTCGGTGGTTCTTAAAGGATCTTTGTGCAGTTTGTCACTTTTTTTTTTATACTCGCGACTGCCACCTCTGGCCAAAAGCGTAACTGCAACATCTGGGTCAGGCTCGTTCATGGTGCGCGTGCGAGCACGTGCGCGATCTTAAAGCGACAGCCACAGTTGACAAACGAAGACGTGACATCAAATGAGGTAAGAAAAACTCCGACCCAACCCTCCCCAAAGAAACTGTGGAGTGTGAGGCTCCACACACTCTGCTATAAAGGGAAGATAAAATCTGATAGGTGTAAAACATTCAGGGCTCTTTGTACTCATCTGGGCATTGGTGAAGCATGCATGATGTAGAAAAAGTTTAAATAATACCTTTTTAAACGGCACCATGCACCTTTAACCTTGTTAGAGTTACTGAACCCCATCAGCTTCTTATGCGCATTCACCGCCGAACCTTTCTTAATTGAAAAATAAAATTATTATTATTATTTTCAAATTTAGGGTTTACTGGTCAACAAAAATGAACAGCCTATTTAAAACAATCGCCACTGTTTTCTTCAGATGGAACCCAGGGCTGAGCAGATACAATGAACACAGCAGAGGCCCCAGAATTGAACCCTGTGGAACACCATACGTTCCATTATACGTGTGAATTCATATTGCACATATTTGTCCAGCCACTTTCTTTTTTTGCTCGACATAGTATGAAGAGATTGCAATAATTAAGAAATTACACGACGTACCATCACAACAGCCAAAAAGGGACTACTGCTCATTAGCAGCTAATGAAAAAAAAAACTTTTGTTATGAACGACATCTCTACAGAAGAGTTCTCATTGCAAACACAATGCTGCTGGCCCAACAATGGCTTGAGCGTCTGATGAAATGTCTTACTGTAAAGTGGTTTCAATGCACAGCTCTGAGTCATATCAGGAACTTTACAGATACTTTGAGGACAACGCTTGTTTGCGTAAATCATCGCCGCATTCCATTCACACGGATGGGGCTCCATATTTGTGTTTGCTTGCGCGACCGCAATGTGGCGAGGAGCAGTTTATGCAATTAACAGCACGGGCTCTGACAAGAACGAGACAGCAGTTGCCAATGAAGGACCTCAAACATGAATCTTGCACTTTGAAGAAGAAATTGTGAAGAAGAAATTGTGTGAAACACATGATGGCACTAATCATGAAATAATATAATGATATCACACATCAAGTTAAACTGCAGAACCGGGGCTACAAGAACATATAAGTCATTTTTATATGCCCCAAACGCAGCTCAAACGCTAACTAACTTAATGATCAAATATAGAAATCGGTATTGCACCACGCAGTAAAATAACTCGGCTCTCCCGCTGTGCTACTTCATCCAAAACACACAAGCGACCCATCTGAACAAATATCACAAGTGTTCCCTTTATTATGACACAAGAATTATTCAAGTAAACCATAGTGGTTGCAGAGATATCCTCTTTTTATTTTGGGTACGTAATTTTCGAGCAATAGTCTGAAAAATAGCTTAGGGCTTAAAGGGTTTAATATTAGTCGCACTGCGACATAAAAAAATATCCTTGAAATAAACACTGTCAGCATTTTTTTTTTGTGTGATCAGAGGAACCAATTCACTTATTAATCAAACAGAAGCAGGATTGGGTCAAAATGGAGCAGATTCGTGCTTGGTGCATGTGACTCCCATCACAGATGATAACAATAATCAATTTTGATTGACACTGTCAGGAAGGCATTCATTTATGTTCTATCATTTGGCTAGTCAGTTTATATTTGGTGCTTTTTTATTTGAAAAGTAACCAGAAGTAAGGCAGCTTGGTTTCAGTTTTCAAACCACTCGTTAGAACAAATTCGTTTTTCTTTTTATTTCTTTTTCTTTTTTTTAACCCTGTGTGACTGGCAATGCATATGCAAGCGCGATGTAGTTTCACTTACGATAAATTTCAATACATGCTGTGGTACTTCTGCTGGTAAGTGGAAGATATGGGTCACATTTGAGGTTCCTGCATCAGCACGTTGGGTTTGCACTTAACATGTATAGATGGTAGTAGTGCAGGGATTGATGTACTCAGTCCTTATACATACACAAAATATAAAGTGAAACTATAAATGTTGGCAAATTCTTTATTTTCTACAAATTGAAAATAAATAGAACAGCACATGAAAAGAAGAAATACTTCAGCCGACACGTTGGACTCAATATGATTCCAAAGCACAGCCTTTAAGTAGGCACCTACGGTGTTGTCCATAAGTCCGGCAGACTCATGTCACACACACACACAAGCAGTAAAAAAACATTTTTTTATGTACACATCTATCCCTTCTTCCTGAGATGTGCAAGTTCACATTGATGAGGGTCAACAAGTTTTTTTTTTTTTTTTGTTTTTTTTTACGAAGACACGGCGCGGTTCCTTTGCCGTTTTGAAGCCAGATATGTTTCGATGTAGTTGAAGAGCACGTCCAGCTCACCCATGGCCTTGTACACGCCGTTGTTCTCCATCTGAAGACAAACACGGGGCTGACTTTAGAACAATTAAACGTATGCATGCAATTCCCGCAATGCAGGAAAACTCACCTGGTTGTACGTCGTATTCAATTGGATGATGTCAAACTGCTTCTGGCAGGCGAAATATCTCCTCTGCATGAAGAACAGAGAAAGTTTGTTATTTATTTAACATGAGTCCAATCAGAGCTCAAGTCTGCAGACAAGCATGCCCTTCGCTTGACTTCCGCTTTTACAAGTTTGGGATGATGCACATAATACGCTGCTTCTTTTTTCAATGCGTCATGATCCTTCCAGTGAGGCACACAAGTGACCTCTTCCTTTTTTTTTTTTTTTTGTCATGCTCATGCATGTGCCTCATCGTTTGGAGCGTTGGGGATTTAGCCCACAATTAGGACGGGAGTTTTTTTTTCTGCCATGCTCAAGGAAGTCATCCGTACATTTGAAAACAGAAACTTAATTTCATCCAGCTCAAGACCTAAACATCTGGCAAAGGGCATATGCTTCTGGGTCATATAACCGTAATTGATTTAAATGCACATTGCATGAGAGAAAACTTGAAATCGGCCAAATTTCTGATAATTGTAGAGGGCTCCCACAGAAACTGTAACCCAAGGTTCTATGACTCTATCCATCCATCTATCTATCTATCTATCTATCTATCTATCTATCTATCTATCTATCTATCTATCTATCTATCTATCTATCTATCTATCTATCTATCTATCTATCTATCTATCTATCTATCTATCTATCTATCTATCTATCAAATTTTTCAAAATAGGCTTGCTCGCTACTTTTTCAACTTCCGTGGATGACAACACATCAGTAAAAATGAATGAATAAACAAATACGATACTACGGTTGAGGTCTTGTTTCAATGAGATCTTGCGTTCTCAAACGATGTCAGGGACAGCAGTAACATTTGGGATCATTAACTAGGGGCCAAGGGGGCATTGACTTGTGACGCAACAGATTCAGAGAAGCTATTCCCCATCTGTGGCCTTATTTAAAAGAATTTTGGGTGTTGTTAGTTCCAAAAATGATTCTAATGGCTATGTGTTGTGTTTTGTGTCAGCCTAAACAATCAAATGAAGCTGAAGTCTGCTCATGAAAAAACAAATACTGTATTGTATTTTTTATTCGGTTATTATATGGCACTAGTACTAGACAGGTTTAGAGGACAAGCATTTTGTGTACCGCTTTTATTTCATTGTGGCAAGTTCGCTAAACAAAAAGCATTTTTACGTTTATTTCAGAGTCAGTACTTTTACTTTTACTTCAAGTACAGTGGTTTAAGCAGTACATCTACTTTTACCAAAGTCTTTTTTTTGACACAAGTATCTGACTTCTGCTTATGAGTCAGTGTGAGAGTAGCGAGTCCTGTTTCTACCTCTGATTACCACCAGAAATAGTGCGCACTGGACGCGCATGACGACGCATAACGGGCGCGTAACATCTCTGCGCGTGAGAACTGCTGTACTCACACATTTGGTGACATCTTTCTTGAGCTCGTGAAAAATCAGCTGGATTGACTCCACATAAGGTTTCAACTCCTTGATATCCTTCGACACCCCGGCGATGGCTGCAGGCAGAACCGTGTCCAGGTAAAAGTCCAGAATGCTGTTCATGGCGTGGCACGCAAACGGCGTCTGATCGAAAAAGAGAAACTCTTGTTGCTGGGGGGGATGGCGTTGTTGTTTTTTTGCTCCTGATGTATGCAACCACAACACATTTGAGATAAAAGAGAGGAACTTACTTTAAAAGAGTCCTCGACCGTTTGGTCTAGCAGCGCAGTGTCCAGGTCATCGTTTGCTTCCTGTGAGAAAAATAAATAAAATACAGCGTCAGAGAAAGCAGAGTGTGCGGGAGTTTATAATCTGCACCTGCTGCCTTCACGGACATGCATCGACGGCTTGTACTCACGTAAAAATCCCTGATCTGCACGTAGTCTTCCCGCAGCCTCCGAAGCCTGCCGGGGAAGCTTTCAACAAAGCGACAACATTGGTTGTTGCACATGGGACTGCACCACACTTTGCTGAGGAGAGACAGGCCGCTCAGGAACAACAGGAGGACCGAGAGACAACTGGTGCTCATGATGCTGCTGGATGCGTCTTGGCTTTTCGGTAGTTCAAGAGACCCGGTGGAAGTGGCTGCTTATTTCTGGAGGAATCTCTCTCTTGTTATATAGGCAAATTTGGGCTGGGTGGGAAGTATGAACAATTGCTTAAACATGCTTAATGCATGTGGGAAAGTTCCCCCCCCCCCCCCCCCCTCCAGACTCATACATTACACATGGGGTACTCCTCCCATTACATAGATTGGTGCAAATTGGTGTCATCTTCAAATGTCATGGGGGAAAAATCTGGGGTGTCCCGAGATTTCAACATTACAAGAAAGCTATGTAAGCTTTTGTTGAAAAATATACTTTTGTACAATGGACTGACTTAATTGACCTTGGCTGCTTAATAGTGGTTTACACCAAATTAATCTATTTAATATTAGTAATTATCAGTCAGTTGCCAAAATCATCTCTGACGAATGCAATCACTATAGTTCCTCTCATACTGTGAATTTTTTTTAATTTTATTTTAGGGGAAAATCTTGATGATCTCTTTGACAATATTTATATATATATATTTTTTTGTATTTTGCAATTTACTGATTAATGGCAAGTAGCTTAAAGAGGAAGTCAACCCAAAAACCTTCTTTACAATAATATGTTCTATGCTGCACAACTAGTCATGTGGCATTGTGATTAATATTGTGTTTGTGGAATATCAGTTAAGCAGCAAAATCCACCTGTTTTTATCCGTTTTAGGATGCAGCCATTTTTTCCACTGTAGACTGAAAATGACATCATAGTTACTCAGAGCTCAGATAACAACCAATCACGGCTCACCTGCTTTTTTCTAAAGATGAGCTGTGATTGGTCGTTACCTGAACAACTATGATGTCATTTTCAGTCGGCAGCATGTGGCAAAATGGTCGCCCCTGACATAGATAAAAACAGGTGAATTTTGCCGTAATATTAATTAGAATGTCATGTTTAGATAAGTGGGGGAACATACAACATATTATTAAAAATACTTTTTGGGGATTTACTTTCTTTTTAATGCAAAAATATGGCTCCATTCGGCGTTGTTAATGAAAGCACATTTTAAAAAATTTACAATAGTCGACCCACACATTGCAACCAGACCAAAATTTGGACAATGCAGAGACTTACTCAGGATGCCCCAAATCATAACAAATTAAAGCAGGGGTGTCAAACTCATATTAATGTAGGGGCCACTTAAACCCAATTTGATGTAAAGTGGGCCTAATGAGTTAAAAATGACTACAGTTCAAAATATTTCCCCCTTTTTTTTTTTGCGTAATCTGAAAATTCTTAACAAAAATTAGTAATTTTTTTTTGCATCATATCCTGAGTAACAGCCAAATTTCCTGATGACAGTTAAGTGGTCGTCAGTCAAATTGAGTGAAATTAAGATTAAAATAAAAAATCCAAATTAGCAACAACAATTAATTTGGTATGAAAACTGCAGTTTGTGTTCTGTCCTCACGGTCCAGATTGAACCCGCTGATGGTCCGGTTCTGACCCGTGGGCCGTATGTTTGACACCCCTACACTTGAAACTTCAGTGACCCAAGAAATTAGCACTTCTTTTGCTTTTTGTAATGACCTTTTATGGCTTTTTTGTTTTGTTTCGTGTTGCAACACTAAAGCCAAAGGAAGGAGTAGTCTTGAAGAAGGACTGTCGAAAGAAGAATGTGAGAAGATGATCATACATTTGCACCACAAGTTTCATGAAGTAAGCTGATCATTAGCTGCTAGCTAGCACTAGCCGCTGTCTCGCCATTCTTCTCTAAGGAAGTTTTGTTGTTTTAACATTGACACCACATTAACTTATATTAGACCTTTTTTTTTACGCTAACAATTAAAAAAATTGAGATTAGAATGTTCATTCTACTCTTACTGTTCCCCCATTTGTCACAACAGTGTTTTATTGTGTTATGATTACTAACTTTTTAAATAATTATGCAAAAGTTAAGAATACTAAAATGCTTAAAGTGTTGCCTATACAGGTACTAAAGATGTTATGATGGCAACAATTTGACCCTTAAACATCTTAATCCATGAAATCTACACAAATTAGGAGGTCAGCCATCACCCACAATGGACTGCATTCAACCTTCAAGGTTGTACTATTTTAGAAATGAAGCAAACACACGTGCTATATGTTTTTCTTTCGTTTTCATCTTTATGGGATGTCCCGTCCTATTGTCCCGTGTCCCTATCCATTTAGCCATCATTATTGGGTAACTTTGGTATTTTGGAGAGGTGTTTGAAGTCATGCCACAGTCTGTGTCAGTCGGGGTCAAAGATGTTTAATAACCTCCTGACACTTGAGTCACACATAGAGTAAACTTGTACAAAGTTGTTCGAAACACCAATAGTTGGCACTGTGGTGACCTCAAAATATTCCAGAGAAAATGCTCAGTTTGTTTAAAAAACAAAACAAAAAATTCAATATATTGCAAAATCTAAGAAATGTACATGGAGAGTTTGCATAAAGGACAAATGAGGCAAACCGTGATGCAATGGGCTGAGAAATGCTAAGTGATGTTCCGGTAGAGTTATCAGGAAAAAGAAAAAAAACTGCCAATTTTAGTGTCTGATTTAAATGTAAATATTTAAATGAGTGGCATTTTTTGTTTTTAATGAGTTTTTCAAGAACAACTTTTTAGTTGTAGAAGTTAGAAGTATTTGGACAATGACAATTCGTTTTATTTATACAGCGCTACAATGAATATGAAATTAAACATTCATAATGTTATTAAAGTTTAGACTTATAGCATTAAGAGATTGGAAATACATCATACTTACCATGTCATTCTTACATTTCATTTTCAGTGGCTCAATGATATTTTGACAAGTGCACTAATTGTAAATACAACAACAAATGTATACTTTTGTGGTAATGTACAGTATGTCATTACAGGAACAAATGAATTATTGACATCTTGTCTAAATGGTAAATAAATTATTGACATCTCTTCAAAACGATACACAGTTGGTGGGAACTTTTTCTTCGGCTTGGCAAGTGCACCTGACCACACTGTTCAGTCGCTCAGTCTCAGTCTGACTCTGTGGAAGAGTTGTGAAGCTTATTCAGCTCCGGACAACCAAGACGCTGTTTGTAATGGTTGTGGAAAAATGGTCAGGGGTTGTGGCAAATCAACAAAGCTTGTGAAACAGCTCAGGTTAAACCACACCACAGAATAGGAGGCTTATATGATGAGGCGGCGTCACGGAGAGAAGAGGAGAAAACAGTGTCGTTTTTTCTGTGTTTCTGGCAGGAATTACCCAGGTACTATTCCAACGTATATTTCGGGCAGATACGCTATGGTACCCAATAAAAAAAAGTATTAATGAAAATAAATAAATAAATAATAATAATGAATGAATGAATAAATAAATAAAAATAAATGAATAATGGTCAGTGGTTAGCTCCTTTTTTAGATTTACCAGACACATTATTGTTATCAGATACCAGTTTAAATTTTACATTTTTGTGAAATATATAAACCTGAAAGTATTTGCCATTTGATATGCCTTATGGTTGTGTATATAGCCATCACTAAAACAATTATAGTCCAAATAAAGTATGCCTGGAGTAATTCAAGCATACCTGAATGAGGACAAAGGATGCAGAAAAATGGATAAAAACAAAAACAAACAAACATATTGGCTATAGTCTTTATTTTAGGCTCCGGTGTGTTCTTTTTGTGCCTCTAAATCTGCTGAGAACGTGTGACTCAGGTGCATGTGATGCAGCAATTGAGTGTCACGTGACTGTAAGTTTATCTGATGTGACTTTGAAGTGAAGTGTTTTGCCTGTGACTTGTTGCAAGTCGGATATGCGTTGCATGCTTTCCACCTTCTTGTGCGTCATGCTTACTGCTGCAACTGCCTTTGTGGCATATTTCATTGCATATGTCAATTCATTTCACATGTTTCATGAATGCAACATAGTTTTCAGGCTATGAAGTGCTTCAAATGGTCAATAAATACGAATATAAATATATTAAAAATATTTAAGTCAACCCCCCTCAAAATTCTTGACAACAATATGTTATATGTGACCTGACTAGTCTAAAAGTAACAACATCCAGCCGTTTTTATCCATCTCAGGGGGGTGGCCATTTTGTCACTTGTCTCAGTTAACAACCAATTACAGCGCAGCTTCAGAAAGCAGCTGAAGTTGCATCCACGTTGGTACAACGCATGTCTCATGCAAGCTAATGAGGGGCGTGGCTTTGGTCAGACACTTGAAGGGAGGAGTGAAGTGAGGCTATATTCAAATCTTTCTAGCTGTTATACTTCACCAAACTCCCCCTTTCAATACATTCTAAGAAAAAAGCTCATGATAAGTACTTCCTCAGAAACTCTTTTCTTTCTTTTAAAATTGAGCAAGCGAATTGCTGTTAGGAAATGTAACCTGAAACTAAGAGAGCTCTCTGTTTTGCTGAGCTAGTACCCTTGTGGGAGACGAAAGTTTCTTCTACTCACAATTCAGATTTTGACCTGAAAGTCATAGACAGAGCAGTCTATTCTATTATATTCTATTTAGGTGAACATGCATGCATTTAGCCTGTTTTTTTTAAATCTCAAAATCTACAGTACAATTGACTGTTTATTGTTGACACGAACCCCATTTTTAGGTACGTTGTAACTTTGTTTCAAAAGATGCTATATGACTAACGTGCTATCATTTATTGGCCAAAGGTCTCTTTCTTTCCCCGAGCTTCTTTCAAGAACACGAAGGAAATGAATCACCGTTTGTAAAGATGTCCACTTCTCTTGTGTATTCCATTCATCTGCCTTGTTGATTCATCAGCAGCCAGTGTTCTACAAATGGCAGTTTTATGAAATGTGACTGTATACAGTTTGAGGTCACAAAGCGGTGTCGGGGGCGTTGTGGAAATAGTATTTTCTACTTCAATGGATGGCCGTGCTATGATCGCGTCATCATTGTCAGTAAAGCATTTTGATAAAGTACTCCAGGAATACATATGCACTACAATATGAGTCATCATGATACATGTGCGTCAGAAAACTCCTAATAACTCCTCGAAAGTTTGTTTTGCCTATGCACGTGACTTAAATATACTTTTTCGGGGTTGGGGGGTGTTTTGTGAAAAACACAACTTCACCTTTTTATTATTATTTATGCAGGCTCGTGAGTGGTCGGCGGCAACAATGAATACACAGAGACTTGATATACTTTTGCTAGAATAAATGTGTCTTTTATTCCCCGCATATAGCAATCAACATTTATACTGTGCTAGGATAATCGTACGTTTTATCCCCCGCAAACAGTAATCAACACCTGCGCTGTGCTAGAATGATTATACCTTTCATTCCCCGCAAACAGCAACAATCACATCTCTATTTGCTAGAATGGTTATACCTTTCATTCCCCGCAAACGGTCGATTTGCTAGAATGATTATACCTTTCATTCCCCGCAAACAGCAACAATGACGACTCGATTTGCTAGAATAATTGTACATTTTATTCCCCGCAAACAGTAATCAATACACTACAAAGTTAAGCAGCATAATATGATCATCATCAGCGCTTACCTTGTCACTAGACCGGGGAGCCCACGGTCCGGGTGAAGCGAGCTGCAACAACGGCTGGGCAATCGTACGTGTTCCACAGCTGACTCCGTCCGGACCGCGTGCCGCTCCGTTTTTTATTCATTAGCAGAAAGCTGTGAGTGTGAGAAACTGGGCTGTCCAAGCCCTCTCCCAGGCACTCTCAAAAACATGTTTGCGAAGCAGGGAAGGCTGTAGTATAAACAAGGAAGACTTCCCAGGCTGATCCCGCCCTTTATTTACAAATTGTTGGGCACCTGGATTCGTACAACAGTTCAGGACAACAACATATCCTTATATAAGAGGTTTCATGAGGACATATCAAACCATGGTTATTTTTCCCTTCAGGGGGTCAGCATGAAGTTTCAGTGGCTGGTTAGGAATTAGATCTAGTGTTTGTATGACATTTGTATGACTAAGGTGACTGTATGCTGCGTGTAAGTGGATGGTGGTGGTGGTGTATGGAGCAGCAACATATAACACTTAATTCAGGTCTAAAAGGCTTCTGTCTTAAAGACTTTGTATAGTGAATTCAGATATTTGTTTCTAAATATAGTGGTCCCTCGCTACTTCACAGTTGACACGATCGCGGATTTTTATCCCGCTTTCCGCCACACACATCCACAAAGCTCGCATTATCTGTCTGCGTGCACCTCGCGCCAAAAATGAGTCGTGGTCTCAGGACTTGGAGGTATACATTTTTGATCAACTGTCGGCCACCAATTTGTCACATGTGACGGGCTGATGTTAAAGAACACACCCTCACTACAGCGGGACGCTCAGCGAAGCGCAGAGCAGCCTGCCAAATTCCCAAACACGTGCAGCGAGGTTTGCACATGCATGAACAAGCACCGTCTACAAAAATAGAGCTCAGAACGTGGTGGATTTGCTTTAATTAATACAAGCAAAAGAAAAGAAAGTAAAGCCTATAAACATGTTTTGTCTACAGTTTCACAGTTCTAAACAAAACATGGTTGCAAGAAAGATAACGTGAATTCTTTGGAATTATCTAGATTTGTGCTTACATTGGTCAGAAAATATGATTTCATCCGCATCTAAGTCACATCAGCAGTTATGCTTATTAAATGCTACACAAGCCACTACGTTTCCATGTTTTCACTGAACACAAAATGCAAATATCAAAGTGCTGGAAGGAAAAAGTGTGTGTAAGAACGTCGGGATTTATTAACAGGTTGGTTTGGCAACAGTAAACTCAACTAAACGTTTCCTGTAGTTGCAGATCAGACCAGTGTGGCAGCACGTGCACATACAATGGTTTGGAAAGCGTTTAGAAAGCTAATAAACGCTGACATCACCTTGGGAACTTCGCCCAAGGCAATAATTGCCTTTAACAATACAACAATAAGGCATTCATGTTTGCTATGTCAACAAGGTTGGAGAAGTGGCGACAATTACTGGATCAAAAACTCAAAATCTGTTTATTATAATTTATTTTAAGCAAACACTTGGGTACAAGTCAAAAGGGGAACCTTGACTAACAAGAGCCAGGTGAAAACAAGGCAACACATGTCATTCCGTAAGTAGGGAGGAGACGTTTCATCTTGCTACACGTGCACAACAGGCAAGAGAGATTTTGGACCACTCCAAAAAAATAATAAACAACTGTTTCATTTCAGCAATATTGTTTGGATGTCCAGTGTGAAATGAGGTAATCAAAATCAGCTTGATTAGCCAACTATGTAAAAACACGGAAGGAATTTGTCTCTGGCACAGTTTGAGCAACTCAAGCCATTAAAAATGTATGTATGTATTTATTTATTTATTTATTTATTTATCTCTCTGTGGTAGCAATGCATCTATGCCCTGAATTGGCAAAAACGATCAACCATGTTGCCCCCTCCACCATACTTTGTAGTTAGTATGACATTCTATCAATTGGTGTGTTGCACTTTTTTTTCTTTTTCTTTGTTCCTCTCACACATAGCGGCGTTTCCTCCAAACAACTCATCAAGGTCAAATTAAGCCAGTAAAGGTTAAAGTTCATTTTTGGGTCATTCTGAAATGATCATTTTGTGAGTAGTTTCACTGTTGTGAATTTAATGACCAAATTATTCATGACACGTGTTGCTGTTTTGCTTGCAAACGTGGTGCATCAATGGAAGCCCGTGTTTACTTTAACTTGGAGTGAAGTCAGTGAACCAAATCATTTGAGTGTGGCAGTCTGCATTAGATTTTGTTTGAAACGGGGCGCTGCAAATTGAAGTGGAAAGTGGGGAGTGGGGCTGGAATCACCTTCAATATAATTATATTAAAACTGGTTAAAGTAGTAACTCTTAAAACAGAAACGCTAATGTACATTTAAATGCTAATTTGCTGTGAGTGGTAATAGCAATTAAGTTTGCATTTGGTTGTATATAGTGTACATAGTAGACATGTATTTTATATTGATTTTCTGAAGTTTATTATTATTGTTATTATTATTATTATTATTTTTTGTCAACCCTCCCCCACCCCCCATAGTTTTGTGGTAAAAATACTTAAGAGTGTATATATTGGGTTATGTATAATACAGTGCAGTTCTTAACCGTAGCTAAATACAACCACAATAATAAACATGATTAATATAATTTAGCTCTAACTAGCTAATGCTGTGTACTTATAGAAGTGTTTTCACCCTTTAGCACCCTCTGCTGTGTGGATCGAGTTTATGCATGAGTATGTGTGGGCCACAAGTACTGTAGACATCCCATCAAGTTAATTGAGAGCCATTAGTACTTCTTGTCAATAAGGAAGTAGATTGTCATAGAGATAAATCTTGTGGTCTTCTTGTATTAAGTCTTGTATTGTAATTGTTCAATTTGTTCCTCTATCATCATTACATGCAGATATTGGAGTGTCATGAAAAAGCCTGTCATTGCTATGAAAATAGTTTATTCAGTGATGTTGAAAGCTTGTGAGAACTTAAACAATAGAACAATCAACAGTTGCATTCAAATAAAATGTCACCTCCTCATAAAAAGGTGCACAAACAATATCATCATCGTCATGATCCATCATGATAATAAAGAAAATGTTGAGTCTAAAAACACGTCCTCCTTGCTGGAGTTAAATATTCATGCAATGAATTGAAAACATCAACGTTTTAAATAAAGTGTATAAAAATAAAAAAACATTAAGTTAATTCAAGTATCAAGTACGGAAATGTCAAATGTCACATTCAGGCTAGTCTTCGCTGTTATTCTGTCGGTGATGCCTGGTCCACTCTACTCATCCAGTCCAGTAGTATATCCAACTCTGCTACGGCCTTCGTCGCCGCCTTATCAATGGACAGCTGAGTCAGGGAACAACAAAGACAGGGAGAGAAGATTTTAATAAAAGGGCTTCAATCACATTCTGACCAGTATATTATTGCAATATGAACATATTGAAACAAATATTCTGAATCCAAGTAAACAAACACCTCCCTATGACTACAAGCAAATGAAAGGACATGTACCTGGTCAAACTCCATTTTTAGTGAGTCGACGACTCTCTGTGTGTCTTCGTTGCAGAGACAGTGCTGAGGGGAGAAGATGAGAATGTTCATTCTTCGAGCATTTATTACCCATGTAATACAATGTTAAATGCACAAATAGAATGACTAGGGTGCACTAATAGGCAGAAGCGTAGCCAAACATTTTTCATTTCTCGTAGTCATTGTAAAATGTAACGTTTTGCTGTGCTTAATTTATTATATAATGCCTTTTTATTATCCGTTGCAATCGCTGACTGCCGACACTATTTTGCATACTGCGATTGATGGCTCATTCGTTCACATCTAATCTAAGAATCAAAATGACACAAAAATTGTGCATTTTATTTTATGAAACCATGACTGTAGATCAGTGGTGTCCAATTGCGGCCCACCATCCCCTTTTCAGTCGCCCGCGGCATATACTAATAATGACATTTGACAAGGCTAGTTATAAGATACAAATGAAGTATTCACGACTAAAATAATTGACACGTTCTCTTCAAAACACTGTGATGAATAAAGATAATTCAATTTTAGAAGCAAAAATAGTTTGTTCCGCTTTCTGCTCTTTGTCAAGATCTGATTTATCAACATACTGCATTAATGATCCTCTAAGAAGCTAACTACAGTTTTCTCTTGTTTTGGTCCTAAATGTGGCGATGGGCTTTGGCTGCAGCTAGAAAATAAAAGATTTTTTACTTGATTTGATTTTAATGGAAATGATAATAATTATTTTATTTATTTCTATTTCTATTTATTTTTTAATTATTATTTCTTACATTTTTTATTTATTTATTTATTTTAAATGAAATAATTATAGTGTTTAATGAATTAAAATCAAAGAGTTTGGAAACATATTCTTTAAGAGTTTGTGTTGAGGTTAATTGTAGATTGCTTTTAAAAAGTATCTGAATACTGCATCCGTGTAAAAATGATGGGAAAGTCACAGGTATCAAAATGTTCTCCGAGATGTGGAATGGCCACCACATACTGTGGCTATCCATGCTAGAAGGACAACTTCATGTTACTAGTCAGGCAAAACCGTGAGCAAGTTGACAACTGTATGAAACTAGTACTGCTAGCAACATTCTATACTACGAGCTAATATCTAGCATATGTAGCAATCCTCTAGCACTATCATTAGCCCTATAAAACCAAATGTTTCATATTAAATACAAGACAAATTTAAAGCATTGTTACCAGATGTATCAAATATGACACAAATCAAAAGACATATGTGGAAGTTGGTCATCATTTTTGGGGTTTGTTTGTTCAAAAGGACCAATAAATACTTAACAAAGAATCTGAATTCTCTCTCATATATTCTATGGTCCAGGCTTCATACAGATGTCAACAAGTGCACAGTTTTGCCTAAATGTTGTACTAGTAAATCCTATTCTTTGCTACTAGTTCCCAGAATGGTCTTATTAGAGAAGACGAGTACAGGGCCAATTCAGTGCACTAGTACGTTGTTGCAAATGTTGAACTCACTTACACATTTGTTGATATTCCGTATCATGGTGACAAACTTGTTGCCCAGGACGCTTATGTTGCGTTTCACTTGCGGCTGATCAGAGGCAAAGTTCCGGAACACTCTGTCCACATAGAAGTGTAGGAGGAGGCGCAGGAAGCAGCATGTCTGATCATCCTAAAAAGTTCAACAGATTGCATCACAACACACTCACGTGGCAATGTTGTGTTTTGAGCAACAATCATACCTAGAATTAGACTCACCTGAACTTCATCCATTTTTCCTTTGTTCAGAACGATCACGCCAATCTCAGGGTCGTCTATAATCTGACATAAAACCCAAACAAGATACGAATGAATATCCGCAGCCGCTGCAAGTGTTTTGTCGGGAATACTGGTGACAAGCGTACCGATCGTATTTCGAAGTGATATGTGCGTAGCTCCAGCATGTCGACGCCGAAACTGCAACTGCTGGTCAGCATCAAGGTGAGCGCAGGTTTGGCCACAAGGCAGAGCAGGAGGCAGAGTGAGAAGCAGAGCAAGCTTGTCATCGTTGAGGTCGTCTGGAGAGGAGACAGGAGGCGTTTAAGTACATTTAACTGCAAAATTGGCATTAGTTGTTAGTCAGTAATAGTATTTTGTATGGTATTTATAAAAATAAAAAAACGTTTCCAATGAATAACCATTTTATCCATTCTATTATCCATTCATGTGAACTACGTTATTTACTTGTAGCTGTTCCAACATAAAAGGCATGTCATTCATCATCCTGTTAGTGATGCTCAGCAGCAGCAGCAGCAGCAGCAGCAGCAGCAGCAGCAGCAGCAGCAACAGCAGCAGCACTCACCTGTTGGTTCACCTGTATTCTGGAGGAGAATCCAAAGCTGGTTGTGTCTGTCTGCCTCCATGCTGCCTCCTCTTATAGTGCACTCAGGGGAATTTTTACTAACAATAGTTTCCAAACATTCCAAAAATGAATTAAAGTTTTCCTCCTCCCTCAGGCTAATATCACAATTTGACATACAATTATTTAATGACTCATTCATACAGTGACATCATTCACCTGCACTAATAGCCCTGGTTCTGGTTCAGCAGCATAGTACAGCCAGTAGATTAGATAATTATCTTGTTTTGGGAAAAGGCCAATTTTTTTCAATGCAATTTTTTAAATATATATATCCGGTATACCTCAAATTGGCTGTCAACCAGCTCAGGGTGTACCCCGCCTACTGCCCCGCAGCCAGCTGGGATAGGCTCCAGCAACCCTTGTGAGGACAATCGGTTAAGAAAATGGATGGATGGATGGATGGTATACCTCAAGTTAGCCACAGTTTAGCCACCAGAATATGTTCTAATAGTTTTAATATGCATTGCAAATGAAGACTTTTTATTTGCAGTATAAGCAGTCTTGGGATTTTACTGCAGTCAGACAAGTTCAGATTGGAAACACCCAGTCGACTTGCTGAACTTCTAATTCCATGGGATAAATTTTTCAAAAATTCACTCGTGCAGGAAGGAGTCACAAGCAGAGCTTTTTCACTGTTGACTGCTGAGCTAGACAAGGCCAGGGAGTAGACCACCTCTTGCTTAAATGTGCCTGGAACTACACCATGTTTTCACTTTTCACCTGTCTCTTTTTATTATTCCTCTATTTTGTTTAGTCATTGTTAGATTGTTAATAAAATGTGGGTGTTTTTTTTTTTTTTTTAAGTTAAACAAAATGGTGTTCCTTCAATGACACCAGCGCACTGGACAGGAAGGGAAAATAAAAAAAATAAAGCATGTGGTGACAGGTAAGACTGAACATAAAAGGGCCCGACTTTTGTTATGTTGATTTAAACAAAAGGTCCATGACGCTGATGCCAGTTAGAACCCTAATGATTATGGCCCTCTGCCAGCTTTATCTTTATTCATCCAATCAATTCGGCAAACCGCAATAAATCGCTTGCATCATGACACATTGCATGCAAGTAAGAAAGAGCCTGCGATTACAGTGACGCCTACTTCCTAATGTTTGGAATTTTTGTCTCACACCACACAATGTTATTACACAACAGACGAACAATGACAAATATTTATTGTAATTCATGTCCTTGTAGGAGAGAGATGGCTTCAGCATTTTGTTTTGGAAAATTAAGACGAAGCTGAAGAGCCTTAAGAGGTGCATTATTTCTCTTGGCCAGCAGAGGGTGACTCCACTTGTGGGAAGAAGAGTGTGTCTGTACAAGACTCTGGTTAGTCCAAGTAGCCCTTTTCAGACGTTGTACGTCCCAAAAACATTTAAATGATCTCTGTTTTGATTGTTTTAGTATTATTTTTATTTTCAATGATTTCCCCTTTAGCCCCAGAAAATTAAGGTACAGTTAATCATAATCAATGTATATGACTGATGCGTATAGTAAGAATCGATGGGGACGGGTTACTAGTAAGCTATGGCTTCTACCCGGCAGCCCTTCTTTCGGATGTAATATGTCCGAAAGGAAACAATGAATAAAACAAAACAAACCTGAAAATCCACAACTGAGGAAAATTTGATTACTCCCCCCCCCTCCCAAAAAAAAGAAAAAATAACCAAAAACAAACGCAAATGTACCTGTGGCAACTTATTTCGAGGTATTGATGGGGAAAAGGGGCACTATTGTAAAGTTTGATAAATATTCTGTGTCTATTATTGTATTGGCCAAAATAATCTAAATGGTTACTTTTAATACACAGCGCCATGTTAGGAAGGGATGTGACGTCATGGCGTTGACTGGGCCGTCCTTTGCGCCCACCAGTTGCTATTGAGTGATACGCCAGATTGCTTTCTTATGGATGTAACTCTATCATGTCATCCAGGCTCAGATATTGACTTACCTAACTGATCAATTAATTAATACTCGCAAGTTTTTTTTCATTGAGTTGCCTGCTTCCTTTCAGTTTTTGCCGGATTATTGTGACTGTCATGTACCTTTGTCCAGTTCTTGTGACTTGTGGTAGCGAGTGGTGTGTTGCTTTGAGTTTTGAATTTTATTAGGGCTTTGTTGATTTTTAATTTGTCTCCTATCCCAGTACCCTTGCTTTTCTTTTGTTTTTGGTAATAAATGGGTATGTTTAGACCACTCTGCACTCCTGCCTGCCTTCACCTGCTTCCCTGCATTTGCCGTATGTGTCCTATCTTGTTTAATCATTGTCCGTTGATCAGTCTCTTCACATAAATGACTATCCTTCAGGATTTCTAAAATGTCACTTAAGATTATTAGAGCAAATTTGCGATTTCATACGTGTGTATGAACTACCTAACTGAGTTCATTAGTTCCATTTGTATGTAAATGATGCAAACCTACAGCTGGGCAGTTTTCTGACATAAAATCAATAAGTAAACATGTCTTTAAATGTGTAGAGTTATAAACTGAAGATATATCACCATACTCTCTTAATATAATGTGTACAAAAGTTTTTCAGAGAGATCAAGTGGAAGCTGATGATTTTGAGGAGGAAATTGTGTAGTAGTATAGCATTAGGCACTGCGTATTTCAGAGCATTGGCAATTTCTTTTATACATTATTTTAGGCCACAACAATCATAAAAAATGCCCGCAAAATCCTGGAAGGACTGGCTGCACTGTCTTCAAATTACCTATAGATGACATATGTGCCACAAATCACCATATATCCAGTATTTATTTTATTTTTATTATTCTGATTGCTGTAGTAATGGGCAGCGGTAGAACATACATCACCGCTCCAAATTTAATGAATTATTATTATTATTATTATTATTATTATTATTATTATTATTAATATTATTATTATATGATATGTCATTATGGAGTGAGGCCTTTGTGTGACATAAATATTCACAAAAATAAATAAACACTTTATATAATCTGGACATAATTTGAATTCCTTGTATACAAAATATAGTTATAATAATAATAATAATAATAATAATATACAAAAATGTAAAAATCCAATTTATTTTAGATACTTTTTTAAAGTAGTGAAAATAGTTACTTTGCCTGGTAATGAGTTACTTTTTTATGAAGTAATTCAATTACTAACTCAGTTACTTTTTAAAGCAAGTCATGAGTAACTATAACTAATTACTTTTTAAAAGTAATGTTCCCAACACTGGTCATTGCACCAACAGGAAGTGACAATGGAAGAAAAAAGTTGCCCAGAATGATGGTGGACCTCATACATGTTCTACTGGATCACCATTTCTGCTCTTTCATCCTAAAGGTGTTTGATGGACTTAATGCTACGCCTCAACTATAGACCCCCCCCATAGAACTGTCATAAAGATGTTGGTAAGATGATGAACATAAACAAACTAAACCACAAATAGCTGCGATCTCTCAGTACAGGCTTCCAGCGAGTTTGAACTGGTTATCAAAGCGAACAAATAGTCCCATTTCTGTTCCGTTGTCAATCTGTTTATTATTTAGCATGCAACGATGATTTATGGAGGATCGCGAACAGACAGACGGTATCGTAATCAATGTCTTTGTCCTTCCTTGTCGGAATTATCGCCTCCCTGTTCCTGTCATGACACGTGCAGCAGCATTGTGGACCGGCTGGAGACACTTACTCTAAGCCGCCTTCAATGTGACACGGACTCGTTTTTCTGCATCTCTTTGCATCAACGGGAAAAGTACTGATGTTGCAAAACGCTGTGGGTGTTATTGTGGGTAAAAAAAGGTCTTTCCTTGACACTTCCGTGGGGTGTGAGTAAAAGGAAAAATTCGTAACAAGTGCGCTGATGCAAAAGGGAGCTAGCTTGTTTGGGTGCTTCGGGCGTCAGACATTTAATTTTGGTCATTACATAACTATATCGTTTGGTTAATCGTTTCTGTCTAGAGCCAAGTGCAATTGCTCCCGTCTAAGAATAGAGCAAAGTTTGAATGAATTTGGAGTGTAATTAAGTATCACCGCCCTTCAGTTTGTTGTATTGTTATTGGTTTCAAGTTTCTTACAATAACGTGATTGCTTAGATAGTCTTTTATACTAAAACAAACAATGGAGTTAATTTGGGAGAGTGGCTACCTTGATCGAAACTTTAACCACAATCACGTTGTCATCCACTGGTAAGGAAAAGCAAAAAGGAAAGGATTAGCCTTTACAATAAGTCAAAAAAAAAAAAAGGAAAGGAATCTTTGAATGTTTGCTAGCTTCAGTCCATTATTATATAGTCTGCCCAAGCTTCTATTTCAGCTGCATATTGCAATCATTTTAATCAAAACGTGAGGAATATCTGTTGTTATGTGTGAATGTCGCTGATTTTTAGATTAAAGATAGCCAATGGCATTAAATCATTTCTGCCAATTTTGACTATTTTAGTAAAGGTCAAGCACAAAAAACAACAACCCCAAACTTCAACGTTCCTGATCTGGCAGATCCTGAAATATTCAAAGTTAGGCAACTTTCCATCAAGTGAACTTTTCGGATATTTTTTATTTATTGGAAAGAAAAAAAAGAATCTTCTGCTAAACAACGAACATGCAAAGAGTTAAAACAAAGAAAAAAGGTCTAACATTTTCGTAACTCCCAGAACAAGCAGAAGCTTGCATTTCATTCGACAGACTTAATTCAAATACTTTGAAATGGTTTTGTTTACAGTTATGTTACTTTGGTGGTAAATGGGAAAAGATCATTGTGATGGGCAATAATGACTAAAATTCTCAAAATATAGCCTCCTCTGTCATTGTTCAAATACTTCTGGAACAATATTGTGGCAGAAAGTTTAAAATTGTGTTGCAGAAAATGAGAATTTTTGGACCTGGGTAAATATAAAGAAAATACATATTTATAATAATGATGAATCAGCATATTTTGCATTTATTTCATACTATTGCCTAAAAAACAAAAACACACAAAAAAATGAATATGATTGAAAGGTGATCATTAAAAGATGCACCAAGCTATTCAAGTTAGCTATTTTTTTAGCATGATTTTTTTGTTCTTCCCACCCTCTCCAAAACTACATTTTGCAGGTGCCATCACTATTATTATTCTTTGCTATTGCTGTTTAGTCTCTCTCCCCTCTTGTGTTTCCCCCCTGTCAACCTTACAGTATTATTGTCGGGTGTTTCCAAGAGTGAAGCATTTTTTTCTTTTCATTTAATCCAAAAATGTATTTGATCTTGAATCAAAATTCTTATGTGCTTTAAATGATATCTGGCATCAATTGTTTGTTACTTTTATTGTTATTGGGTATTGTTATCGGTTATTGTAAAGTTTCTACAGCGTACACATTTGAACAGAATTTCACACTTCATTTTCAGCCAGGATACTGGAACAGCCAAAACATCCTTGATTTTAAAACAAGGTGCGACCAAGGCAGCTTTCCTTCCATTATTAATGTGTGCAAAGCCAGTCCTAAGCCATATGAAGCTTAAAGCAGATAATTGGGTCACATTTAATGTTTTAATTTTCATGAATCAATCGACAACACCAAACAAGGGACTGCTTTTTATTACGATGTTTTTTCAGGCACAGAGAGCTGCTAATGTTCCATAAAACACTTAAAAGTAAAACTAGAATAAATGTGTTTTCAATACAATTGAATCTTCACACTTTCAGGAATTAAGGAGAATTGAAATTCAATACTGAAACTTTATTAACACTTTCCACCCAGCAAATGCCTTTTTTTTTTTTTTGCTCACCCGTATTCTTGTTGTTTTTAGCCGTAATTGTTTCTGCTTTTGTTGTGCCGCAAGTGTTGTCATCATTTCCCACGCTGCACTATATGTCCTGTCATACCAGTTTTGCAAACACTTTTACTGCCGCATAGAAAAGAAGTGAAAGCTTGTCCTGGTGTAAATTGTGCTTGTGCCTTCTTGTCGGTCGTCATAACCACAAATGACTACTTGATTTATTTTCCCTTCAAACACAAAACAAAGCAACAGTAGAGACGATACAAGACACTGTTTATTCACTTAATTATTATTTGTACAAAGCTTTATACAAAAAAAAGAAAAAAAAAGACATTTTACTTGGACTAACGTGAAAATTGCATGCACATTTGGGACACTTCCAACTACACGGTAGTTAACGTTTTTTTTTATTTTTTACCTCTTGGTCTACTTATGAACATACTAACTACATATGTGAAGCGTGTCCGTCAATGCACCTGTATTTTCAGGCTTTTTGTCAACAAAATCCAATATGCACTGATACAATCCTATAAACAGTCGAGTGTATCATAACATCACTTAGCAACTCCTCACGTTGCCGTAATTGCGCTACCTGTGAAATCAGTGAAACTTCGGAAGCTTCCGAGTCGTTGCAATATCGCCATGAGACAGTTTCGTAGAGTGCACGTGTGGACCGGCCGGGGCAACACTGAGCGTCTGTGGTGAGGGCGTGGGAGTGCGAGCGCACGCCTCATTGCTTCAAGGCAGAGTTTCCCTAGATAACGATGGAGTGAAGGTGTCTGAAGCACATGATGACATCCAACGGGATGGGGGGGCTGAGCTGATTTCCATCCAAGCGCAGGTACCTGCAGCAACACCAACGTGACTTAACATGTCAAGCCGACACGTTTTTCTTCCTGACGCCGCGTCGTAAATCTTCTTTTTTAGTTTCTGTTTTGAGCCGCCTACGTCACTTGACTCACCTTAGCCGTGGAATCTGGCCGGAGTCGCTCATGTCGGCCTGCAGGCTGCGTGGGCAGATCAAGGTGCCATTGATATCTGCAAGCATTGATTTGTTTTTTGATCCGTCTCCGATTTCATCATAGTATAAATCAGATCTTAAGTAATTTCCAAGTGCACTTGCGTGGAGGATATAAACATACAAAGGGAAATGAGGTGTGGCGCAGGTAATTTGTTGACATTGCCAAACGTTCATTATAGTAACGTCATAGCTGCAACAGGTTGTTTAATGTAGCTAACCTCAGCTGCTTTAGTTTACACAGATGAAGTCTAAACTGTTTGGTCTGTGAAGGTTCAAATGAAAGAGCAAGCGTAATAACGTACTTTAGCTTCATACTATCATACTGTGTAATTACGGTAAGTAAAATATATTACACAAGGTTCAAATTCGGTAAAAATCGAAATAACAAAGAATATTTTGGGATCATTTAGGACGAAAATCCATTCAAAAGAAGCAAAAATAATAATTATATATATATATATTTTTTTCCACACATTTCTTTTATATTGCATTTATTCATCAACACATTTTCTTTCTCAAAAACTACCACTTGTCGAGTTTTGTAGGCAACCATACAGATACATTATTTTTGTTAAAGATATTAAGAAATGCTTTTCAGAACGCCAATTTGTGGCAATTTTTTTTATATTATACTGTCTTTTTTTTTTCAAATGTAATAGTCACATTTCTTGAAATACTGAATTTAGCATTTTTTTGTTAGCTGTAAGCTACATTTATTAAACGTATATGCATATACATTTTTTTATCTTGAAATATTTCACTCTATGTAGTGAATTAATTTGACTTTTGAAGTGAACTACTGAAATTAATTAGTTTGTCCATGATAATCAAATGTTACTATAGGCATTAGAAATGGCTTTTACTGAAGTTAATCTAAAGGCATTTTTTCAAACAGGCAACTATAATTGGGGATTTTTAATGGTCTTGTTCGAAATTCCAGACGATGTCCTTCAGAAGGTTGCTTATTTTATCCCTGGCCATTTGAGGAAACTGGTTGACACAACTTTCATTTCCTCATGTAATAAAGAATATTGATTTTATAACCACATTTTAATGTCCACGTTCTTTTCACCCACACTGCAAATAGTTAATATACAAAGTCTACCCCCCTAATCAAATACTTGGTGTTTACGATTTAAAAAAAGAAGAAGAACAAAATGAAACCTTTTCCTCCTTATGTGACCTATAGCCTCTACAATTTAATTGATGTTTGATTTGCATTTTAGAGCGAGGAAATAAAAATAAATTACTGAGACAATGTGGTTACACAAGTGTGCACACCCTTTGACTTACTCTCAATGGTGTTGTGATTGAGGTGCAGATGCTCCAGGTGAGTGCTGAAGAGAGGAATGGAGGCCAGCTGGTTGTGAGCGAGCTGCAGGTCCAGCAAGGAGGAGATGTTGAACACGGCCCGGGGGACGCCTTTGTCACTCAGGTGGTTGTAGTTGAGCCTCACAAAGGCCAGATGAGAGAAGTCTTGGAAGTAGTCTCTGAATAGGAGAATCAACTTCTCAAAATTTTGCATTTAAAGACACTTGTGGCCTCAACTTTAGGTGAAGCTGCACCACCTGATAAAACTGGAAATAAATGTTTAAATTGCTTTTTGGTCATGTCGCTGAAGACGACCCCCCCCAAAAAATTTGAAACACATCTCATTATAATACAATTCTAGTCATTGCTTTAGTAGCCTACTCTCTCCATCTACCTAAACCTCCATCCAAAATTGCAGACGTAATATGTAAAACTTATAAACTTCTATGTCCCTGCCTGATTTATCAATGAAACTGGGTTCTAACTTATAAGTTCTGAGCCCTGTGAAGTCTACCTAGCAACAAGTGACCATGTAATATGACCAGCAAATGGAATGAGACAGTATTTTTTTCCCTGTAGTTTAAAAATAAACAAATAAAGCTATCTAAATTGGGGAAGTCAAGTGAAAAATGTTCGTTTAGCAAAAATCCACCCGTTTTTTATCCATCTCAGGTGGCGGCCATTTTACTACTTGCAGACAACTGAAAAAGACCTCACAGTGGATCAGTTAACGACCAGTCATGGCTCAGCTTGTGAATGTCACATGACCATACTCCGAAAAATGTGAGCCTTGATTGGTCGTTACCGCAGCCCCAAGCAACTGTCATTTTCAGTCGACAGCAAGTGGCAAAATGGCCGCCACCTCAGATTGACAAAAACAGGTGGAATTTGCTTCTTATTTCATATTCCACAAATAAATAGTTGTGTCCAGTGAGCTTATCTGTGATTGCATGGACTCTGTATACTTGCTTTGGGATGTCCTCGATGCGGTTTTTGTCGAGGAATAACTGTATGAGGCCGTTCGGTACTCCAGCGGGCATGTTTTTTAGCACATTGTGGGCCAAATTGAGCTGCATCAGGCTGGACAAATCCTTGAACGAGTTCCTATTCAGGCCATTGTCACTCAGCTGGGAAGGAAGACATCAACGCCATATTGACACATGGTGCACAAAGAACACACACACACACAAGTGCGTCAAAATTGAGAATTTCACCTGGTTGTGGTAGAGGTCAAGTAGGGTCAGGTTCCCCATCTTACTGAGGGCGCCGACGGGTATTTTGGAAATACGATTCTTACTGAGCCGGAGCTGTTCCAGACTTGCCGGGAGCCCCGAGGGCACCTCTTTAAGCTGGTTGCGTTGGACATAGAGGTACAACAGAGCAGGTATCTTCTGGAACACCTATGCAGAGGATATAAATAGAACAGCGTCGAGGTTCCAGGAATTTCGCAACGTGCGCGAGGAAGCCGTCCTACCTGTTTGTCTATTCGATGGATGCGATTGTTTGCCAGGTTGATCCAGCGGACGTCCGTGGCATTGACGAAAGGTTCTGCCGTCACCTCTGAGATGTAGTTGTTTTGAAGGTACAGATAGTGGGTTCTGGCCGGGATGACAGGGACCACGCGGATGTTCCGGTTCTCGCAGTTGAGAGAGTTGGGATAGTTGGGAGAGCATAAGCACTCCTTGGGGCAGTCGGGGTAGGGGGAAGGCGGGCCGAGGATGAGCGGGGGGAAGTCCGTCGGCTCCTGCGGCTCGGGCTCGGGGACGGGGACGGATGGCTGCCTGGGGGTGCTCGGGCGCCTGGTGGGCTTCCTTGGCCGAGGTCTCTGAGAGAGCACCGCTGCTATCAGAAGGAGCAGCACCAAAGCAGAGAAGAGTCCTGCGGGGGCCTTCATGCTCCTGCATAAACGTCAACAAAAGTTTCATTCTTGGTATTTTATTATTATTATTATCAGATCATGTTTGCATTATTCACATACTGTATGAGCTTCAAATTCTGGATCTTAAAGTCGATGTTTCCTCAAATTGTGACACCCACAATACTAAATAAGAGACCTAAATAAACCTTTGGTGCTCGTCATGACTGTTACTATGAAACATCTTTTCATTGTATACCACCTGCACAGTAGACATGGCATCTGTAAAGCTGAAGTTTATGGTGAAGTTGTGACAACAAAGTTCAGGTGTATGCAGCCAAAGCATTTCAACATTTATTATCTTTTAAGGAGAAATGTCATTACAATATATATATATATATATATATATATATATATATATATATATATATATATATATATATATATATATATATATATAAATGCTAAGGACATTATTTCAAAGTATTAGTACTTACTTTTATGATCAGGAACTAGAAATTAAAAATGAGAAAAATAGAGAAGCACAATTAAATTCATGTAATTTTGAGGAAAAAATGCTATATTGAGATGTAGGCCTGTAGCCATTTCTTTAAAAATATCTGTCAATTATTTCGGGGAAATTTTACATATCAAAAATACTAGTGGTATTGGTACTTGATATTGGTGACTACTCATGAGTTGTACTGGTATAAATGTGAAAAAAAAGTGGTATCGAACATCCGTACTAAATACTGAATACTACAATGACAATAAGAAAAATGTAATATTAATATAAAATAAAATACTAATATCTTCCTATTTGATCTCATTAATTTGTGATAGGATACCTAATGTTAAGTCCTATCAGTAAATACTACATTCATAGATTTATATATATTTGGTTCTGGGGAGTGAGCAGAAATGTTGCAAGGCAGGAAATCAAGAGATCAGAAAAAAAAAAGAATGCTGTGTTTGAAGAACCAGAGAAAGGATAAAGCCTCTTTTGTCAGGGAGACTCGAGGAGGGGAACTTCCAGACGTTTTGTATTTGTACTTTCACTAACAAGCTTACATACATTTACAGTATGTGCATGCTTACGTAACCTCTAACACAGCCTCATGGAATTCCTTCCACCTGACAAAATGGAAGAAAAAAACCCACTGATTGACACTATCAGATGCAGTTCCAGTCAAAAGTTTGGACACACCTTCTTGTTCAATAGCCAACTGAGTACAAACTTTTGATACATTGTGGTTGTACAGTCATTCACACTTACATTCACACATTCACACCAATGAACAATTTAGAGCAGCTGTGTCCAAACTACGGCCCGGAGGCCATTTGCGGCACTGTTTTCTAAAACAGTGGTCCCCAACCACCGGGTTGCGGACCGGTACCGGGCCGTGGGCCACTTTGGACCGGGCCGCGGCGGGCCGCGGCGGGCCGCACAGTTGAAAGAATAAAAAAAACACACTGTCCTTCCAGTTAATTGATTAGCCGAAGCTTACAAATATTTTATTTTGAAAAGTGAACGGATTCATGTCAAGATGCTAATGATCTTTCTCGCGTAGCACTGATGCTAATCAGTTAGCGACAAGTGAGCAAAATGAGTAAAAAACAGACATATTTGGAAAGTTTCTTTGCAATGGAGAAAAGGCCCAGTGATGAGACAACACAGGAGCTTATTTATGTCCATGAAGAAAAAGAAAGGTGCATGGACTTACAGCTACAGGTGATTCCCACGCATGATGGCCTCTTCTGCGGCTTAATTTATCGTTATGGTGAGTGAGTTACTCATGGACTTTAGATTTGTTCTTTGGTGCCTTGATATATTGGCGCACTTATTTATTTAATTTACCGCAATTACATAAAAATGTGGCTTCACAGTTTTTGTGTCGCTCGTATCATTCATAAGCATTGCCATATTTAAGCGTTGTGCGGCTAGTACAGGTACATACAAATACATAGTGGATTTGCGTTTGTTGTTGTAGCCTTTTATTAATCAGCCGCGGAACAGCCAAGCACGGCCCCAACCCCAACAACAACAAAAAGTTGTGGACTTTTATGAACCGGGACCACTGTTCTAGAGGATCATTGCATATACTAAAGATAACATTTCAACATGGCCCTCAATGCTATTAAAAGAATGCAGTTCTGATTTGAGTCGGGATCCTTATTTTGAAGGTTTTTCCAACCCGATGAGCTCTTTTTGGACACATCACACAATGAAGCTCTGACAAAGATAAAAACTGTCAGCAAGCTAATACACTCCTCTCTCCACTGTAATTTTTTTTTTTTGGTCTGAAAAAAGGAAACCTCAAACTCAAAACAAGTGGTTTCATGACTACAACAATAAAGTACACCGACCAGCTACGAAAAGAGTGGAATGCTGAAACAGAAGATCAAACGTTAATCAAAACCACATAACGGCCATCTGAGCTGTGTTATAAGACAGAACCACATCAGCTGAAGTGGTTAAACAAATACTTGAGTCATTTGTGACTAAACATCACAACGCAACTACATGTACATAAATATGCTTTCATGTCTCTCCTGTACAACCTGGCTCATAGGCAGGGAATTCCGTTCTGTGGAAGCGTGTGCCCCCCTTTTTGAAGCCCTCCTCACCAACACACTCTCTGCATTAGTCTTAGCATGTGATTGCCAAGCATGTCCTCATGTGGGTGTGGCATTGGCTGTACAAAAATGTGCATCTGTAAACCCTAATGCTGAGACAATCTTGCATGATAGAATCACTACAGTAAATAAAAATATTCAAAATCAACAGAGTTGAGGGCAGTGAATTGGGATTAGAGTGTGTGCACTTTATTGTGCGTTGAAGGGGATTTGAATAGTTAAATCTGTCTGTTATGCTGTAAATAATACAGAATGGTACAGAAAATGATGCAGATATTGAATTGGAATTAATGAGTAGGGAGACTCGGCAGGTTATTTTTCTAAGAGCTCAAAGGAAACTGTGTGCATGTGTTTTTAAAAAGCATGCCGGAAAGTTTTTGCTTGTTACACAATATGTATTTTCTATTTTTAAACCCTTGGAGCCTAAATATATTTTTGGTATGAAAAAAAAATCCCCATTAGGCAAAATGGACTTATTTTTGGAAAGTTTGAAACTAACACATGAGGAAAACAAGAATTTCTGGGAGTACTACACTGTGGTAGGTATGGCACAACACTGCGTCACCATTGGAAACACACAGGCGTTTTCACACCCAAACATCAGTGTAAAAACAAACAAGCAAATGAAGTCTCTTACCTGCCTTTGGTACCTTCCCTCTTTTGTCAAGTCACAAGTTGTGTCTTTTCTTCTCTCTGCCTTTTGCCCTCCTTCCTTCCTTAGCCGTCCACTGCCTCTCGTCGTCTCTGTCCCTCACCCTCCTCAGCCTCTCTCCTTCCCTCCCTCCTCTCTTTGAGTTGTTTGGCCTTTTTTTCCTCCCCTCTCAAGGTCACAGTGCCTCTTTTTTCACGACCCATGACTTCTACTCCTTGGAGAAGCCATCTTGGTTTCGCTCAGTGAAAAAGCAACCAAGAAGCATGGTCACTTAGTGGTATGTTTGCATGGATGCAAAAATGTAAGAAAGATGGAACATTAGATATTTGTTGCTGTTATTTGTTCTCTCTCTCTCTCTCTCTCTCTCTCTCTCTCTCTCTCTCTCTCTCTCTCTCTCTCTCTCTCTCTCTCGCTCTCTCTCTCTCTCTCTCCCTCTCTCTCTCCCTCTCTCCCCTCTCTCTCTCTCTCTCTCTCTCTCTCTCTCCCTCTCTCTCTCCCTCTCTTCCTCTCTCTCTCTCCCTCTCTCTCTCTCCCTCTCTCCCTCCCTCTCTCCCTCTCTCTCTCTCCCTCTCTCTCTCTCCCTCTCTCCCTCTCTCTCCCTCCCTCTCTCTCTCTCTCCCTCTCTCTCTCCCCCTCTCTCTCTCTCCCTCTCTCTCTCTCTCTCCCTCTCTCTCTCCCTCTCTCTCTCTCTCTCTCTGTCTCTCTCTCTCTCTCTGTCTCTCTCGTTTAGATGAAGGCACTCACATCCCATCATGTGGTTTTCATTAGTAGCATCCAACTGCAAACTGCATCCATGGCTTTTTTTTTCTTGTCTATTTAAGTTAACTGTGCCAGACTCATACGGTCTAAATATTTGTGTTCTCGCTGAAAATGAGGACAAACCGAAATGAGGTCTACCCACCAACAGCAATCACCTATCCAGAGCCATAATTTTTCATTAACGTTTAGGTTTTAAGGGTTGTTACGCACACAGGCACATGTAGGCAAAACAACCATCCACACTTATTCACCTATTGAAAGTCTTCACTGAACCTAACATGCGAGTTTTTGGAACATCCATCACCACCATGCCACCTGATTAAAAATGATTGCTTCAAAATGGCCTGTACAGTGAATGACGAGTTTATGATAACCTCAAACAGATGAATTCAATCCCCAGGCTTGTGACAAGGAGCACAGCTGGGCCAAACATCTGGTTAAGACTGACCTCAACCAGAAATGGAAAAATAAAACAACATTTCTCTTCATTCACTTGTTGTGATTGTCATTTCGCTGTGGTTAAAGTTGGGGTCTTTCTTTCTTTCTTTCGTTCTTTTTTTCCTTCTTTCTTCCTTTCTTTCAAAATGTTGTTAGACATGGGCGTTTCTAGCTAATTTTTTAAGGGGCTCACCCCCCCCCCCCCCGATTGAATCCCAGCCCCCTCTAAAATGTCAGAAATTATTTATTTTTGTAATGAGTCTATTTATTTTAACATGCTAGATAAGTGTATTTACAGTATTTTTTATGAATTTACTGTTTATGTTATGTAGGTGTTAGCTGACAATTTATTTCTTGCTATAAGTTTCAGACAGCACCACTGTCCTCTGTTTTAATCTAAATGGGAGAAACAGCTGTTATGTTATGTCAACTCATTCACTGCCATTGACGGCTATAGACGACAAAAATTCATTTAAACTATTTCTATTAGTTTAACATTTTTTTTCACTTTTGTTAACAAGAGTATGAAAACCTAGAAAAAAATATTGTACATTTGGAACAGATATAAAATTTGTGATTAATTTTGAGTTAACTATTGAAGTCATGCAATTAATTACAATTAAAAAATGTAATCGCCTGACGCGATAAAGAAAGAGAAAAGATGATTAAAAATTAGGGGCGTCAGGTGATTAATTTTTTTCTAGTTAACTCATGATTAATCACAAATTTGGTATCTGTTCGAAATGTACAATAAAAAAATTCTAGGTTTTCTTGTTAACAAAAGTGAAGAAAAAAAAGGTTAAACTAATAGAAATAGTTCAAATGAATTTTTGACGTCTATAGCCGTCAATGGCAGTGAATGAGTTAAATACTAAAGCCAGGGTGCCAACTGATTGAATGACAATGGCCAAAAAATGTTATGCTTCTCATAAATATGGGAATGGAATTGTGTTAAAATTTACAAAATGGTTAAATTGATCTTTCCTGGCAGGGAAGGTTTTTACCCCCCCCCCCCCCCCCTCCCGAAACCATTGACCCTAAGATTGCCTCTGCCATCAAGTAGGCAGTCCAGTGGAAGTCAGGCATCTTTAAATAAAAGTGTAGGTCCACTTTGTTATGGTAGAAGTTCAGTCCGTTGTTTATGTACGCCATGAATGTTCAAAATCAAACCTCAAGGAGGTCTAAACATAAGCACAGCGTTGCTTGTTGTGGCTAAGCAAAAAATGCAGCCCTGTATTAGCGAGATGTTTGAATGGTTTCATTAGAGGTGATAAATATACGAGGCAATTTGCGTGGTTTGTTTCTGCGTGTGCAATCTGTGTCACATGGTCTCAGGAATGCAAGTCTTCTGGCTCGCAGTGCTCAAATCCACACGGATGGACTACAAAGGGCTGAATGTTTGCACTGAACTTTTACCTGTTGATTCTAGAGGAGCCATATTTATTGAGGGCTCACACTTGCTTTTACTGCAGGAAACATTAAAAGTGGTTTTGTTCGCTATTACATACTGAAGCAGCTGTTTTTGAAACAGATGGTGAGTGAGGCAGATTCAGGCTCTGGTCCAAAATGGCATGATGTGTACATGAATCAATGAGCCATCCAATGACAGTCTTTTGTGTCATTTACAAGGACAGTTTGTGTTAAGGAGCACTTGGTGATTTAAAGATTAGAGTAGAATTTGTGGCACGAGAGATAGGACAGGAAAATTTATTCTCTCCATCATTGATCATATTGTACTGAAACGTTGTTGCACACATTGAGATGAGACAACATCACATCCTGTGAGCTGTGTGTGAACATTCTTGTCTTTTTCATGCCGCACCCAGTTGGCCGAACAAAAACAGGCCAAAATCCACGTCTCTGAAGTCTGTGAGCCAACAGTATTGGCTGTTAAAATACTCACTCTCAGCTTTTTAGCAATGTCACTGTCTGCACACAAAAAAAAAGACCATAAAAAAACAAACATGTTTGTCATAAATCACTATCTGCTGATACCAATGTAATATGTCTTTCTTCTGGAATATGACAGGAAAATTTATGTCTGATGAAATGGAATACGATTTGTTGCTTAACTTGCTTTTTATTCTTCGGTTTCCAGGTCTCCGTTCGACTATATCAGCTGGAGAGAAAGACAACAATAAAGACATGAATGAATTTAAAAACAATGTAGAACTCAACAGACTTCCACCAAAGCCAGAAAAAAACTTCTGATTAGAAAATCATGACCGCCTCATAGTACTTTTACACTCCAGTCCTGTAGGTGGCAGACATGACAAAGTGACACTCCCAGCAAACTTTTTCACATCCCAAATTATTATTTTTTTTAAGTCATCAAACCGCAGTGGTTTAGTTTGATACTTTTATTGGTAGAGATAAATTTAATACCAAGTAATATATATTTTTTAAAGTTAATAGATGATGATTTTTGTTTTATTTCATCTACCTTTTTCACTCTTCACTCTTTTGCTCGTTAAATTCACCCAACAGCAACAGTGATAGAAAAAAAAGAAGCTTTTCTATGTGTGTGTATTCAGTCGGTGAATCTGACAGCACCCTTCAGCGTCCTTCAATAGTCGAAACACTTGTGTTTACCCATAAACGGCCTTTTCTTCTGGCATAGTCACCTGCATTTATGCAGATTTTTAATCTCTACAATTTAACAGCTGACTTGTCTTAAAAAGTTACATGTCAGGAAACTGAGTGAAGACCAGATGACAGAGCGAGGCTTATTGTGTTCCGTGACTTGTGTCTGAAGCGCATTGTTTCAAGTTTGCTGTTTCTGAAGACAGTTCAAAATGTAATTGTTTCCAGAAGAAGAAGAAGAAAGGAATTGTGTTGCCTTTCATACAGCAAAGAATGTACAATAAGCTGAGTAGGGACAACATTTTCTTGTTTCTCTATTCAAGCCCTTTCCCTTAGTTAAAATGTGTTCCGGTTGGGCTACAGTGTATATAAATTCACTAAAGCTGCTAATTAGCATAATGGACCAGTTGAGTTTGCATTATCAGTGTTTCTTTTTCTTGTAAGCAAATAAACACGTAAGGAATACACATACACACGCACATTTGACCTTGTTTTGACCTCTAAAATCTCCAGGATGAAAATATGAGTCAGACAACTTTTTTTTTTTTTATGGTGTAAGGTGTCAGACTGGCTTGTTAAACATGTTTCTATGTAAAACACCATTACTAAAGGGAAAATCCAGCAGAAGCCCAATCTTTAAATCCCCAGTTAATTCAAATCTTCAACAACTGTGCAAGTCATGGAAAAAGGTGACCTGAGCTTATGACAGGAAGGTAACACATACGCACACGTGTACGTGCACACACTCCAATAATATTGTTGGTGATTTGAGAAGGAATGTTAAAAGTCAAGAAAACTTTTTCTCCAGGAAAAAAAACAACACTTGCTTGCTAATGTTCAAATTGTGTCCGAACTTGCCATCTGTTTTAACTTTTAAAGTTATGTAAGGTGAAAATAATGTGTTCCATAGGACTACCAGCCTGTGAACGTTTCTCAATGTTTACATACATTTATACTCATTGTAATTTACACTTTTCTACAGGTAGAGAGAGAAAAAAGTTTTGGGTGATGCCAATAACTTTTTGCGTGTTCCTTTCACTGAGAGTCATGATGGCGGTAGAACAACATTTACCTAGTCAACAGTATTTAAAGTTGCTTAGCCTGCTAAATTTTGCAAACATTTTCCAGAACCAAATTGGCTCCAAATCAGGGGGCCACTAAGAAGCATCTGGAAGCGGTAACAGTGTTAATAAAACTGCAAATACTTGCTGGACAAAAAAGCTTTGTATTTGGTTGTGGTCATGGATAAGCTGAGTGGCGCGTTTGTATGTTATACAGTCAGTACATGACCCTCGTGAGCTTTCAATGAGTTTTTACTGTTGCTCTGACACCACAGGAGCTTCTCTGCATGCAGATTGTTTTGACTGCAGGTTTCAAAATGCATTCCAGCAGAGGAAAATGGACAGATTTATTCTGTTTTTAGAAGTCTTAGTCGTGAGACTTCAGAAGAAATACGTTTTTATTGTTTTTTATAGGCCATATGTACTGATCTGAAGAGAATCCAACAGTACCATATCCACCTGCTCATATTGGCTTTCAACTTTTTGCAGCTCTGCTTCCCTGACATTCTTTCACCTGAAAAAAATGTGTGATGGATTTCTCTTAGTAAAGGTGGAGCCAGGATTTTTTTTACTGCATTTGTTGGTCATTCCAGGTTACTGATAAAACATATAAACATCTGTTATCAGGTGCATCTGCTTGTGCAACCAAACGATGTCCGAATATTATATTACATAACAGTGCTTGTCAGTTTTTGGTTAGCTTAGTAACTAGAAGGAAAATGCGGGCCAAACTTTATATTACATAACATTGCTCGTCAGTTTTTGGTTAGCTTAGCAATTAGCATGAAAATGAGGTCCGAACTTTATATTACATAACATTGCTCGCCAGTTTTTGGTTAGCTTACCAATTAGCATGAAAATGAGGTCCGAACTTTATATTACATAACATTGCTCGTCAGTTTTTGGTTAGCTTAGCAATTAGCATGCAAATGCGGGCCGAGCTTTATATTACATAACATTGCTCGTCAATTTTTTTTGGTTAGCTTAGCAATTAGCATGACTTCTCCATCTTTTCTCGTAGTAATCCCCTTGTGAGAAAGATTTTTGCCACAAGTGATCTTATTTGATGATTATCGACTTAATGTGTTTAATCACACTAGCTAGCTAACTGAAGCTCGTTGCAAGCTACTTAGTGTGACCTTCATAGCACCAAGCTTGTCTGGACTTCCTACTATACGAATGTATGTTAGGTGATTTCACCTAAAAGGTCATTGATAATTATACAGTAGTTAAATAATGAAGCACCTTCAATTGATGTATAACACAGCCAGATACTGGATCGGGAACTTCCATCAAAAACCTTTGGCAGCAGTAGTCTGGCTTTGCAGAACGAAGCTGACTTAATGAGAATGCACTAAAACCAAGTCTAATAGAGAGAGAAAACATGTGGGGAAAAGTTGGACCATCTCCCTGCTCCTCTCAAGTGCCCTTATTAACATGTGATGTCGACATTTGTTCTTTATTTTAGTGGAACAGACAAGATGTGCTTTTAATGTGTCAGAACACAGGTTAAGTAACTCTTCCAAACTCGTTTTTGCAGTGGATGAGTTCCCTTCAACATCTTTTGCCGTCATGTAATCAAGAGGATAAATCCGGTCTAGAATGAGACTCGTACCTCATGGAGGACTTGGCCCAGACAACGTGAGCCTGCTCAGACCATTAAATAGCACTTTGCAATGTTTGTAGAGGACATGGTGTCACCTGGAAAGTATGGATGTGGTTTTATTCATCGTGCTGTGTAAGACTCAGACACAAAAACAGTGATTATTGCTTAGATGGTGCATGGTGACAAGGTAAAGTTCTAAATGCAGGGGTCAGCAACCGTTCATGTCAAAACAGCCATTTTAAGCCAATAAATAAACAAAAATCAGTTTGGAGCGGCAAAACTTCTGAACATTGTGATGAACGAAACAGTGTGCTAGTCATGTACTGAGGGTCCAAGAGCTAGAGCTGCACCAGAACACAAAAATATCAGAACAGCATCACATCCAATGCGTAGAGATTAATTTTCTTCTATTTTTTGTTGTAATTTTTCATATTTCATTTTTCATACATTGTTAGACGATCCTACATTTCTGTCAAATTTCTGACATTTATGGTCATAATATGGTAATTTTCTGCCTCTCTTCTAACCTTTAAAAAAAAAAATCCTGTTTTTTTGCTATTAATTTTAAGAGATTTTTGACAATTTTGTGGAAATTTTAAGATCATTTTCAGGATTTCTTCTTTTGTTTTTGGACATTTTATGGCTACTTTTTGAACTTATTCTTTTCTGCCGTTTTTTAAATATATTTTTTGTGCTTTTTTTTTTAATTCAATTCTCTGACATTTTTAGCAATATCCTGGATGTTTTATGGTAATTCTATGCTTTTCTTCTTCCTTTTCAGACATTTTATGGTCAGTTTTTGGAAATGTTTAGGTATTTGTTAAAACTTTTTAATCTACCCTTCGTCTCTCTTTTTCTGACAACGTAAATAATTTTGACTGACATTTTTTTAAATATTTTTTTATTTTTATTTAATGATTAATTAATTTAAATATTTTTTTATCTAAAAAAAATATATCAATAAAAAAATAATGATTTATACTATCTTTTTTTTTTTGACATCCACAGAGAGCCCCAAGAGAGGGACTAAAGAGCCACATGTGGCTCCAGAGTCGCAAGTTTCAGACCCTTGTACTAATGAATGCACTGTGAGAGGACCTCATGGCCTGACAGTGACCTGACGGTTCTGTGATACTTTAAACAGATGGAAGTCAAGTAGGAAAAATATCACATAAGACTGTATCAGTTTCCACTAAAGCTTAAATTACCACTTTCCCAACACTCTTAAATCAAAACTAAACAGAACTAGATAATCCCAAACAAATTACAGTTGACAAACGACACTTGCACACCGACCTACTTGCTGCAACAAAAAACTTTGCCCTCCGGTATTCTTATTGGGAAACAATGAATCACAAACAACACGACATGATTTTCAAGGAAGAAGCTGTTTACATTTACTAAAATATTACAAAAAAGGACAAAAATAGCAGCATAAATAAAGAATTTGATGGGGTAGCCTACTCACTAATGAAAATGGGTTGGGGGGTAAAAATCCGCGATAGAGTGAATCTGCAATCAGTGAACCGGCAATGAAGTGGTGATTTTGGAAAGATGGAGATATACCAGTGACAAAATCCAGGGTTATGTGGGACCACTGAAAGGTGGACTACACCCTGCACTGGCAAAGGCCTGATTGCGATAACAGGATATCCAATTACATATGATCTTTTTTTCTGTATCCTGCCATAACCCTTATCCAAATTGGTCACTTTGGAGTAAAACTTCTGGATTTTATTATTATTTTATACTGTCTTCCCTTTGTTTGTGTGTGCCTTTATTGGGAGCGCTGTTCATGTTGTACCCGATTTGGCCACTTAGGGGCAGTGTGGTTCCCCGTGGTCTGATACACTGTGGCCACATTAGACAGAAGGAAAAAGTCAAGCTAGGGTACTGTGTAACTCTAAATAAACAAAACCGACAAAGTTGTGACAAGACCAAAAATCAAAGTAACAACAAAACACCAGTGGTGACAGCGACAGTGAGGAGACCGGAGACTATATACACACACACTAACGACACAACAAGACACACCTGGGGCAAGACACAAGTGGCTGAGGGCACGGATTGGTTGACACGAGGAAGGGCAGGATTACACTCAACAAGACCAAGGGAGACACACAAGGAAAAACAGAACCCAAACATGACACGGTGATTGTTTCAGTGCATGAACGAAGTCTAGTAAAATGTTAAATTCATAAACCGAGATTTCCACAGTACAATACAGTACAGTATAATGAGTGCAGAGCTGTAGTGACCAGTTAAAATATCTGTTGAAATATGCCGGTTGAATATAAGAGCCCATACAAATGTATTTTCAATTTGCTACATTTGGGGCCCTGGGGGGATTAAGGACTCAAATCTCTTAACTATTCTGTTTCTGTTTTTTTTTCTTTCTTCATTTATGCTTTAAAAGCTTCAGAGTGAGTTTGCAACATTTGCAGATGACGTTCACCTCTTCGCACTGCTGCTGTGGCTTTTGGCCCAAGCGAGTGAGTCAGTCTCCCCATAAAGCGCTACTGACTTTTGTCATGGCGCCAATGCTGACATCTCTGCTACACCACTACATGTTCTATTCCATTCAGACAGACATGAGACAGCATGTCACACTTGGTGTCCGAACAGGAGGCGACAGAATAACACATTGCAGAGCCAGATGAAAGACTATATTGAGGAGTTTATTTCATTTTCTGCACAATCAAATGTAAATATTTTGAATGAATCTCAGACAGAAGACCCAGTCAGAGGGGAGATGCCGGTAGGATATCTTGTTGCCGTCCAGTCGCAGGATCTTCAACCGGGAATAGGTCAACGGTCCCACTTCTCTGCAGAAACTCGTCACGTTGAACTCTAAAAGAGAACACTTTGTTATTAAATGATCAATTCTGCATTCTCGGTGACAACGCTTTGGTTTGGTTTCATGCTATGCTCTGTGTGTTCTTTGGAAGAACTCAGGCAACATTTCCTCTCAGCCAGTCTGTGTTTTCTATTCCACTTCACAGGTTCTGTGGTTAAAACGGAGGCAGTAAAAACCGCAGCGCTTCATTTCAGTCATAGCGCGGCTCTCGCCCCAGACCAGGAGCTTTGGTGCGACGAGTTAGCAAACCACTAAGGTGTGTGTCATTATGGAACTGCCTGTTTTACTTCCTGCTTTGGGAGACAAGCAGACATTCTTATCGTCACCACTGCAGCCTTTGAGCCCGAGCTACTTTCCAATATGGTGACAAAAGGTTTTATTGTGTGCTCAGTGGTACTGTCGTTGAAATCCAGTCCGTCAGCATGATGGAGAGCAGATCGAGAAAGAGGATAATAGAAAGTAGAACAGCATGTGCTTCTCGCTCATCTGGCACGATTTCCTCTCGTCTAAAACCATCACAGATGTTTTCATACCGATCTCCCTTTTCTTTTGCAAACTTATTTTTCCTTCATCATACAACAGCCCCTCCCCTTGCTCTCCTCTTTGCTGATCTAATTTGCACATCACCTTCATTTGTTGGCATGCATTCAGTATCATATGTGTCTCTAGCTACTGTATACATTATGTGTATATAACGTATATAAGTCAGTGCATCTTCTTTATCAGCTGCTGCTTATTTAAATAATAATAAACCATAACCATAAAAGACATTACTACTACGACAAGTTGTGAGCAATCTGGATTTCGTTTTGCAGATCTCTTACACATCAAGTTTACACTATTTAATGATGATTTTACACATCGCTACACTTACTCTGATTGCCTCTGCATAAAGGAAGAGGAAAAGCAAAATATTGCCACAAAAAAGTCAGAACATGTATTTAAAAAAAAAAAGCAGAAAACAAAACATTCAAAAAGTAACCATAAAGTATGTTAAAAAAAAAATGAAGAAGTAGAAGAAAGATGAAGAAGAAGAAAGACTGTCTTTGGAATTGCCCAAAAAAAAGGTCAGAAATTTCATTAAAAAGGCAGAAAAGAAAACGTTCAAAAAGTAACTATAAAATGTCCAAAAACAAAAGAAGAAATCGCTAAAATAACCATATAATGCACACAAAATTGTCACAAAAAAAGTCAGAACATGTATTTTAAAAAATGGCAGAAAAGAAAACATTCAAAAAGTAACCATAAAGTAATTAAAAAAAAAAAACAAGAAGAAGAATTACTTTGGAGTTGCCAAACAAAAACAAGTCATACAATTCATTAAAAAAGGCAGAAAAGAAAATGTCCAAAAACAAAAGAAAAAAATCCCCAACATTACCATAAAATGTCCACCAAATTGCCAAAAATGTCAAAAAACTAATAGCAAGGCAGAATTTTTTTTGAAAAAAATAGCCATAAAAGGCAGAAAATTACCATAATATGTTCATAAAATTACCAAAAATGTCAGAAATTTGACAGAAAGACAGAAAAGTCAATAAATGTATGAAAAACTAAGTCTGAAAAATTACATTACATTACAAACAAACACACTGTTTCATTCTTCATAATTTTCAAAGATTTTGTGCTTGGCTCCAGACAAGATACTTTTTTGTTATGTGACCTAAAATGGCTCTTTTGACAGTAAAAGTTGCTGATACCGGACCTACACTTATACAACTATGGTATTTCTAACTTAAGTTACTTATCATTATTAGGTTATAATTCTTTAGGACTTTAAAGGGGGGTGGGGCTACTTCAGACAAGGTAAGTATCAATCAATGAAGCTACACTTTGTGTGTGCCAAGTGTTATTGCTGTCAGTATTCCATGATGTGTTTATGCACAGCTCACCTTGTATCTTATTGGCCTCCAAGTAGAGGTGCTGCAAGGTGGTGGGGACTGTGGGGATGCGCGTAAATTTGTTGTAGGACAAGTCCAGTTCCACCAAGGTCGAGAGATTGAAGGCCTGTGGTTGGATGTTGCCACTTTTCAGGAAGCAGTGGCTTAAACGAAGGTACTGGAGCTTGACGAGTCCCCCGAAACTGTCCTCATCGAGTCCTGACAGGGAGTTATTGGACAGATAGAGCTGCTGCACGGAGGCCGGTAAATGTCTGGGGACTGATGAGAAGGAATTCCCACTGAGGTCCAACAAGTTCAGATTAATAAGACCTGAAAGACATGTAAACATGCTCAATGGTTATATTTTGAACTTCCCTCGGCTAACCAAAATAACTGAAATGCCAGCCAATAAAAGAAAGAACCTCGAAGCTCTCCTTCTTTGATGGTTTTCAAAAGGTTTCCCTGCAGAAGCAGCAGTGTCAAGTTCTTCAAGTTCCTGAGCGCCTCGGGCCCGATTCTGCTGATTTGGTTATGGGCCAGGCGGAGCTGCTTGAGACCATCTGGCAGATTACTGGGCATTGAGCTCAGCTGGTTGTGATTGGCAAAAAGATAAGATAGTTGGGTCTGGTTTTGCAGGATACCCTGGTCCAGCTGGTCACTTTTCAAACGGTTGTGGTCCAGAATGAGCCAGTGCAGTCCGGTAATGTTTGCCAGAAACGAGGCAGTGAGGGAGGATATGTTGTTGCTCTGTCAAAGAAGTAAAAGAAATGTGACGTGCTGAAACTTAAAAAAAACAACAAAAAAAACAGCATGACCTTCTCAATTATTTCCCTACCTGCAGAAACAGGTACTGCGTTCCAGCTGGTAGGTGCTCCGGGACATCTGCCAGGCCTCTGTGGTCACAGTACAGCGCCGTGGGCCACTGAATGGGGCAGTCACACTGTTGCGGGCAGGCCTGGGGGTTGTTGGCTCGGTACCAAGCTGCGTCTAAGCGGCCCCGCAAGCTCAGCACGCTGGGCTCGCCCAGCAAACGGTCGATCCACAAGGGAACGCCGCCGTAGTCTATGTCAGCCAGGGTGGTTGTCGAGGCCACGGCAAAAACACACGACAGCACCGGCAAACAGCACAGCACACCCATGGAGACAAGATGGCCTGCGTGGAAAGAAAATCATCACAACTCAAATTTGGAGTTTGTCATTTGGCTAAGTGGAGGCAGCCTACAGATCAGATTGTGTGTTTTGTCTTTATTTAAAGTATACAACTTTTTTAATTGTGTTAATAAAGCTATAACTGCCATTCCAACAATTTTATGATATTATACCACTGTACACTTAAAAAAATAAAATAAAATAAAAACACAACACAAATTAATTATTATTTATTTAATTATTTATTTATTTAACTATAGTAGTGCTCACTAGACCTCCACCAAGGTCAAACCACCCAAAAATGTAAGTCTGACTGGTTTGATGAACAAGCATTATTATATTACATGGCCTGCATTGGCGTGATACTGTTCCACTCCAGTCCTGTAGGAGGTGCTAATGCGCTTGAATAATTTGCAGGTTCTGATAGGTCACCGCTTCGTGTGTTAATGCAAGTAGAGTGCAACAGTGGAAAATAATAGTGTACCAAAATTGAATTGTCCCCCCCCCCCAAAAAAAAATAAAAAATAAAAAATACGTATTTACCGGTAGTTACTTATTTAAAAAAATATATATAATAATACTCACGATTAATTTAGTAACTACTATTTTCTACAAAGCTTGTTTTATAAAATTGAAATTAATCTAGTAAGTTTCCATTACAATAACAAGTCAGAGAGGTTTGCATCATCAAGAGGTTTGTCTACATAAGCACGTGTGCAGTGTCAAGTTGTGCAAGTGACACTCTTGCTTGTCAAAGTATAGCGCAAGCCAAAAGTCAAGTAAAGGCGAATGTGATGAGTCACTTCGAGCTAATTACTCTCCAGCAAATGCAGGCAGACACTGATTAAATTGTCACATTTCCAGTTTGGCAGGCCTTTACAAGCACGTTCAGGATAAAACTTTTTTTTTTTTAATTGCACACCCAAAGAAGACCGTAAATTTACCTTTATGTTCAGGCGAAATTTTGATAAAATTCCCAAATGAAGCGCTCGGCATCCTGCAGGGACACTGAAGTCTTTTGCGTGTGTGTGAAAGAGTGTGAGAATTTTCATGCTATGTTTACTCGCTCTCTGATACATTCCTCTTCCTCAAACATTGGCCCCATCCCAGACTTCCTCCATGCTCTCCTCTTGCTAATTACCAAGTCAATAACGTTTGGAGTAAACGTGCCTGTAACATAGAAACACGCATGCACATGCACATGCACATGGCCTCGTGCACGTGCATCTGTGTGCACTCATTACAACTTCAGTGTGTGTGTGTGTGTGTGTGTGTTGGGGGTGGGGTATATTGCCTTTAGGCCTTCCGCAGAGTACCTGGGGATCCAAACAGACCATTCTGTGTGTGTGCGTGTGTTTTTGTGCGAGCAAAATGATTCCAGACTTTTCTCCCAAATATGAAGGAGGATCGTGGGGAAAGGGTTGGGAACAATAAGAAATATTGCAAGTGTGCCATCCTGTACAATCATAATAAATCACATGCTCAATTAGGTTCTCAGCTTTTTAAGTGTCAACGGTGTAATGCTGACATGGTAGCTACCCCTGCACAATCACAATCAATCAAGCAGAGGTATTATCGGTAATTTAACAATATGTTTATTATTTTGGTTATAGTTTGCAGTGCACTGTAAAAAAATAAAATATATATACAATAAATAAAAACCTTGTAATTTTCCGGCAGCTGGGGTGCCAAAAATACAGTGAAATAACAGAAACGTATTCTAACTAACTTATTTAAAAAAAATAAAATAATAGATAACATAAGTCAATTAACAAATAATTTATTGTAAAATTACTGATTTTTTCTATTTCATTCCTCAGTAATTTTAAATGTTTTATTTCCTTTTTCCCCCAGAGTTTTAAAGTTGCATTTTGCATTTTATTCATTTAAACAAACTGTCAAATATTTTTGAAATTAAGATTCATTTGTGAACATATTTTAACAACATTTTGGGGTGGGGGGGTGGGGGGAGGAACTAAAGAACAGAAATATTGTGTGTTTTCATAGTTATTAATTTCATGTTATTTTACATTTAGTATATAAGATCACAGTCTATTTTTGAAATTAAATGATCATTTAAAAATGTAAGAAAAATCTGTAAAATAAAATAAACATTGAAATACTGTTATTTTAGTTGTTTTTTTTATTAGTGTAACCTCTCGTTGGGGCTCAGGTGTGATGAGTTGCTTAATTTGTCGGCCCGCACTTTCATAGATTTGCGGTGTCCTCGGTTTGTTTCATCTTAACACTTTTGTCTGACATTTTGTGAAAGGTCACATTTAATTACCATAATGTGATAATTTGTTATTTAATTAATTTGTTACATTACGGTAAATAAAATCTCCGCACGCCATAATTACATAAATTTCTATTTAAAGTACATTGTGTAATGTTTTACTCATTGTGTCAAGTTTAAATGCTGTGTATTGCTATATTAATGATAGTATTCAATGTAAATGTATAACATTGTCACTCAGTTATTTTTTAGCATATATATGGTACATTGCAGTTGTACGAATGTCATTTTAAGACAAAGCTGAGAAAAAGAGACCTTTTGTACACACTTGTATATGTTTGTAAATTTAAAAATGAATTGACAGGTTTGCTCTAAAATACTCTAGAATGCTGGAAATAACAATCCCTTGAAAAAAAAAACGTTAAAGGGGAAGTCATCCCAAAACATTTATTTACAATACTTCGGTCTATGCAGCTCCATTAGTCTAAGCACATTATTTTCTTTTTTTAATTAAGATTGTGTTTGTCAAATATTAAGCACCAAAATCGACTTGTTTCTATCAATCTCAGGGGGTGTCAACTGAAAATAACATCACAGTTGCTCAGGGCTCAGGTAAAGACTGATCACAACTCAGCTTGAGAGCTCTCAAACTCTGAAAACAGGCCCACGGCCAGTCCCTATACAGCAGGATATACATGCAGTATAATATAACATAGATAAATAATGTCAAAGAAATTAAATATATATGCTCTATAACATTTTGTAGCATCCTTGGTTGAAATAAAAGTGGTCTCTCCAACTGATGGTTCACAACTTGTATTAAACTTTCCTTTGTGTGAACACACTGTAAGAGCTACAATACAAATAAACAAAAATGCCATTAATAACTCAAACGGTATGTTTTGTGTATCCTTTTACCGTATTTAAGCCATATACCAGGGTGACCATATTCCCATTTCTAAAAGATGACACTTGCCCCGGCCTTGAAATTGTGGTACCAGTCGCAGTTACACAGTGTACTTCACCTTCTTTGAGTCACGCAATGCCAACCGGACATTCCCATGAATTTATAAAAACCCCGGACGCTCTGATTGTGTCATACGCATCAGACAGTCTTGTCAACAGCACTTCCCAGAATTGACAGAAGGGGGCAATGTTTCTTTCTCACAAACTTTCTAAATCCATGACATTTAGAAACAAAAGAAAAAGAACATTTATAATAAATGGAGGCGGAATAAATTGTTACAGGTTTTTTTTATTTTTTATGTAGGACTTCAATTATGCATTGTGTTCCTCAACATGGATTTGGCGTATAAGATTATCTTTCTTTTTACACTACAGTACCACAGCTGATTTTAATGTTTGTAGGACAAGTTATTCAAACAATTTACAACAGCTATCCATATAAACGTCCATCCAACGTCCATTCCATTTGTGACTTGCAGACATCTGCTTTCCATTGTGTACTTGATGTTGTTTCCTGCACCTCGGGCTGGGTGCTGCTTCATGTTACTTTTAAAAGGATTGACCCCTCCCCCCTCCCCCCTTCTTCTTCAAATACTCATTTAACATATCCATAAACATCAATAATATATGTCTCACAATAATCTTGACTTCATTTTTTATTTTTGGGGGATTAAGGAATGACCAGGATTTGTAATGATGTAGTACTACTAGCAAAAGCTATTGTGCCATTATACACATATTAAAGGGGAAGTCAACGTTAAGCATTTCTTGACAATGAAATGTTATGTGACCTAACTAGTCTAAACATTACATTCTGCTTAATATACATTACGAGTTATGCAGCAACATCCAGCCGTTTTTATCCATCTCAGGGGGCGGCCATTTTGCCACTTGTTGTCGACTGAAGATGACATCACAGTTGCTCAGGGCTCAGGCAACGACCAATCAAAGCTCACCTGTTTTCTTAAGCTGAGCTGTGATTAGCTGTTACCTGAGCAACTGTGATATCATTTCCACTTGACAGCGAGTGACAAAATGGCCGCCTTCTGATATTGATAAAAAAAAATGGCTGCATAGAACATATTATTGTTAAGAATTTTTAGGATATTGTTTATTGTTTGGAAATTAGAAATTCTTTATTGTTTCATTGAGCTCTGTCATCTTGCCAGTATTACCAACAGACTCGTCTTCAAAATGGATTGAACGTGTCTTTTTGTGTCAGTTCACACAAGACATTCTCAAACTCACTCTCAGGAAAAAAAAAACATTGAGCTTGATGGTGTGGGCTAGCCATCTGCCTCAATCTGGTTGGGTTGCGATGGAATGGAGAGACAGAGGAGACGTGCGACGACAGCGAGATATTTGTGTTGCACACGACACACAGAACCAACACAGGCAGTCCTGCAAGGAGAGAGTGAAAGGGGTGCACAAAGAGTGCTGCTCCGATAGGTGGGCTTTGGGGACCTTGCTCAAGGGCACCTTGACAATAGGAGGCAGACTTGAGTGGGACAATACCACTATACTGTTGCACCTCAAACTTTGAAATGTTTCATTCAGATTTGTTCTGGTTCAATGCAACAAAATGCAACGATAACCTACATATGCACAACAGATGTAACCTGGTTTTATGACATTTAACACTAAGAGAGATGAGCATCTGAACAAATGGTATTAATCTGACTTGGCAGTGACATGTTTAAGTAATTAACAGTTCCACGCATATTTTTGTATATATATATATATTTTTTTTTACAATTTGTGATTGAGCAAACGGGGACAGCAAAAGTAACATTCTTTTGGTGAAAGGATGAAAAAGGAAGGCTGGACCCACAGTCAGATGGTATTAGAGAGACAGGAAGTGACCCACATTAAGTCCAGACAGATAACATGTGGGCAAGCTCACAAGTGTGTTCATTTAACCCTTAAAGAACTGCTGGGAGAGGAAGCTCAGCAACATATGTGAAGGTTTGCGAAGCAGGCTGTCTACAGAATTCGAACAGGCGAATCAGGGCAAGATGCCGTTACCAATATGCCCACTCGTGGCTGTGAGCATCACAGGTGATGACACACTCATCTTTACTAAACTGCACTAACGAGCAGAAAAGTCACATTGCATTCAATGTTTGCTTTAAAAACAAAAACAATCAGTGATGCCACAAATGAGTTCATCGTGAGTCATGTCGTAAAGTGAGAACCTGTAATAGTAATAACAGCTTGTATGCACAATATTAGTCAGTATTTGCACAATGGTAGTATTAGATTATTTAAAAAAATAACATTAAAATAAATGATAATATATATATATTTTTTTTTAAATAAAAATAATAATAATATACAATTATTGTAGTATGTGTTTTTCTTACTCGAAAAAAGGGGGGATGGTGGAGTGGAAGAAACCATCACCATGAATGAGCAAAAAGGGGTGGAGACCTTCACGTCTATTTTTTTGTTGTTGTTGGTCCGTGTGCCCGCCAGTCTCGGGATCACTCGAACGCAGCGAGGAGGGGACTCAGAAAAGGGGCCTGTATCGCAAAAACAGGTAAAGTGTGTAACTGTGTCCATGTGTGTGCATGCATGTGTCCGTCAATGTGTCTCTTTGGGCAATTAGAATGGTATGAGACCTAATAGGAGCAGATATGATCATACTTGCTCCTCAGACATCAAGTTGATTTTTGGATACTCCGCTGAAGGTTTGGGCCACTTTCGAGGCCCAGCTACAAAGAGTGCATTGTAACCAGGTTTCCATTTCTCTCTCTGGCATTTTTTTTTCACTTCCTCCTTGGATTCCCTGTGGATTAAGATTTGTAAGAATGTTGCTCCCTGCAGGCAATCCCATTCCAAAACTATGCCAGTAGCTGCACTTCTTGTGTTTGGGTGTTTATTCAACATCAGTGCAAAAATACTTACGAGGAAATACTTCAAAGACCTTTTACTAATTTCTGTCACCATCCAGGTGAAGGAGGATCTTGCGTGAGTGCCGCCATGCATCCGGTGATCGTCCTCTTGTCTGCCCTGCTTCCACTGACTCCCTCCCATGCACAAGATCCTTTCGCCTGGCTGTACAGCGGCCGCAGCGCCGTCCAAGCGGACTACGCAGGAGGCGAGTGCCCCCCCGAGTGCGACTGCCCCCCGACCTTTTCCATCGCCATGTACTGCGATGCGCGGGGCCTGACAGCCATGCCCGCCATCCCCTCCCGAATGAAGTACTTGTATCTCCAAAACAACGCCATCACAGCCATATCCGACTCGTCTCTGGTCAACGCGACCAATCTCGCGTGGCTTATGATGCATCACAACCAGCTCACATCGGATGGCGTCAGCGAGAAGGTAAACGTGTCAGTTATGAGGACACAAGCTCAACTTTTTTGTGGGCACAGGGATCTTGTCCCGTTTTAACGGGAACAGTCTCGATGAGCCCTGTGTCCCGAATCCCGGCAGATTTTGCCAGCTACATAGTTTTGTTGTTGTTGTTTTTTCGTCCAGTCAACAATTGTTTGGCCCATGTGTATGTCAATCATACAGTTGCCATCCGATAAACGAATTTCACATTCACGTTTGCATCATACTGGAACTAGAACTACTTCCTGCTTCCGTGTCTAAGAATCATGAGAAATGTAGTCAGACAGAATGCAAGCTGAGTGTTTATGCGCATTTTCAGTGTTACTATGTGGGGCCGCGAGATATTACAAAGAATAACAATAATGTCCCACTCGCATTCCACATTGGACTCGGGGTGCATTCAGTGGCCACTCACACAGGTATCTAAAAAAATCCATAGAAATACTCATTCAATGCACCAAACATTTTATAATTTAATGTCATGTCAACTCAACAACACAAACACCAAACAAAAAAGGTTGGATAATGGCTTGCACAATTTACCAGGATGATCATCCTGTTTTCAGGCCTTTGCGAAGTTAGAACGACTGGAGCGTTTTTATTTGCAACACAACAATTTGACCAGCATCCCTCGGAACCTCCCTCGCACCCTTCGAGACTTGAGGATCAACCATAACAGCATTGAAAAGGTAACTCTTTGCAACAGTGATGTAGCTTTTTTTGGGGGGGGGGGGGCACATAACTGTGACTGCAGGATATTCATATACAGAATATAAATAAATAAATACTTTTTATCTTCTGCTGTGTGTAAGTAGGAAAAAAATTGTTGATTTGTCTACAATAACTCAGACATTTATTGATTTAGTAACCAGTTAATTCAATTTTTAATAAATTAATACTCAAAATTAATATCAATACACAGCAAGATTAGCCTAAACATAACATAAAACATTAACAGCAATACAATAAAATCCCAGCAAACCAGCATTTTTTTTTTCATTCCTACTACATACGCTTTGGTTAGTGTAAAGCGCTTTGTGTTTGAAAGCGCTATATAAATAAAGATGACTTGACTTGACTTGACTTTTTAGTTGAACTTTAACCTCCAGGGTTCCGTGCCTAAAATAGTGGTGAAAAAGTGACAACAGAAGCGTGGTTAAACTAAAAATAATGGACTGATGATTACAGTTTGGATATCCCACCAATGCTATTTATAATGTAACTGTTGCCTAGGTAACACCCTCAGACCTCGAGGGAATGGAAAACCTCACAATCCTGCATCTCCATGACAACGCCATCACAGACATGGGTGCATCGCTAAAGTCGTTGACATCTCTCACACTGTTGGACGTCAGTGCCAACAAGTTGACAAAGGTGAGGGCGAGTATGTGCCTTTTTATGTACAAAATAAGAAGCTTTGTATACTTCAAGTCTCCCCACGCTCTCCACCCAAGGTGCCAAAGTCTCTCCCCGAACAACTGCACCAACTCTACTTGGACTCCAACTCCATTGCCTCTCTGCCTGAGGGCTTCTTGGCCGCTTTCACGCAGCTGCAGTATCTGCGCATGGCCCACAACCAGCTCACAAACACGGGCCTTCCGTCCAACATCTTTAATGTGACAGGCCTGGTGGAGCTGGACCTGAGCTTCAACCACCTGGAGAGAATCCCTCTGGTCAGCACTGCCCTGCAGCATCTCTATCTCCAAGCCAATCACATAAAAGGTAAAAAAAAAATCATTATTATTTTAACAATGTTTTAATAGCACTGCCTGTGGTGGAGAGGGGTCACACACAGATGCATTGGTTTCGTGCATTTACGCCTCGATTTTGGCTTCTGCAATGTTACCCCTGATTTAAAAGTGAATGAGGGGAGCCGCTTCGATTGGCCGTGAGTTGGCTGCATTCCGTCCCTCAACTTTTCACATATATGTCCTATTGCCAGGCAAAGTTCAGAGTTCATACTGAAAAAAATTGTGCCCTCTAGATTTTTGAACGACAAATTAACTGATTCACTCCCAGCCATTTTAACTGAAGCAACCCCCTTCACTCCCGGCTGTTTTACTGGATTTTGACTGATTTTGTTAGGCCCACAGAATATTGTGTTCTATTGCTATAAAAACATGCAACGTACCAAAATCATCAGGAAAACAAAAGTATATTTCTATCTGTTTCCGTTTTGCAGCAATTAGCATTAGAATATAGCTAGGTTTCATCATTATTCACAAATTTGTTTAAAACAGTGGGGAAAGAGTTTTTTGCAACATGGCCCTGGTTGATCTCTTATACTTTGCTGCCACCTGCTGGACGTTTTTGTAATAACTACCGTTGCTTCAACAATTCTCGTTAGTTCAGAGGCTGCATCAAAGCCTTCTGTATGCTCAAGGATACCCCCGCCCCCACCCCCACACCCCCCACCCCCCAAAAAATACATCTTTGTGAGGATGGTAATATTTAAAATAGAACGTATTCATACGTTTTTGGGAGCAAATTAAGAGTCCTGGAGCTGGAGTTTTTACGGTCACATATGTAAGTTGACCTGGTAATTGTTACCAGATGATTATTAGTGTTTGTGTTGTGCTGTTGCAGAGTTCACATTGGGGAGTTTCTGCAGCATTGTGGACGTTACCAATTTCTCCGAGCTGCAAACTTTGCGTCTGGATGGGAATGAGATCAGTCAAGAGGACATTCCATTGGATTCGGCACTCTGCCTGCGTTTGGCATCCAGCATTGACGTTTAAACGTGTGCTCCATCTTTTCATAACGTCACCTCCATCATAAACTTTGTTGTACTTTAGAAGAAATGTTTTCTTTTCTTTTTTTAACCTTTTTTTGGTTTTTTGTTTATGTTTCTGTGTGCCAAAAAAACAGCTTTTGTATAATTCAAGAAGAATATTATTTTAGAATTGTTTTAGAGACTTGCTTGTTGAAATTTCTTGATCATTTCTTGATTATTTTTTCTTTTTACAATATTGTTAACTTTCTTAACTTCCTCTTTTTGTTATGCTTGAAAATATTTGATAATGTTGTCGAATTAGATTTTTTATTATGCCTGAGTTTGACATAACTCCTCCTTTATTTTGAATGTGTTGACCTTAAAGGCACGTGGTGGATTTGCATTCACAAGATAATCTTTCATAACATGACAATGCTTGATTTGTGCATTCAAGTGCATTCTTAACAATTTTAAAGATGATCATCACCTTTTTCTTTACTTCTACTTTTTGCATGCATAAAATGTACTTTGTGTCTGTTCATCCATTAAACTTGCATGAATTGAGTATACATACTTTATTCTACATTTCAAGCAAATCATTACTTATTTCCACCCTATATTACTTTAAAATCCAGAACACTTGTAAATCGTGTCAACCAGATGCTAATGGGGGCGTTAAAATATTTTACCTTTTAATCAGTATGATTGGATGTCATGAATAAAATTTAGTATGTAATAAGACTCCATCATGCCACTAAAGCTCCTGACAGTAACTAACGATACTAATTATTTGTGTTCATCAATATTTAGTCAACTCTGTTATATTGACGCAAATTAATAACATCCATGGTCAGACACAAGCTCCTCCCAGGTGTCCTCGAGGTGAACAGATAAGATTCACAAGGTTCAGGTCAATGAGGCGAAACAAAGTTCACAAGCTTTGTGTTCACAACAAAAGGAAAAAGCCAAGCAGGACATTTGTGACTGTTTGTAAAAGCATTTAAGTGACCAATTCCTTCCAGTTTAACTAAATCATGTTCTACTTAACTTCTTTGTTTCAACTGAGTTGAGGCGCAGGAGTGTGACGGGCCTGTACATCTGTTGATATGGATGTCATCCACAGATGGATGGATGGATCTGTGATGAATAGACAAAGGAGTAACGATAGATTATAACATCACAAGGCCTACTGTTTATTTACAGTTTATGCTTGGTGGTGTGTTTCTGCATCAAGTGTACTTTTCAAGGTTTGCAGACGTAACATTGTGGCCTTAAAGGAGAAGTCGGGCTTGGTCATTTTGCCACTTGTTGTTGACTGTAAATGATATGAGAGCGCTCAGGGCTCAGCTTGCGAACGTCACATGACCACACTCAGAAAACAGGTGAACCGTGATTGGTCGGACCAAAACTGCCAAAAATAAAAATAAATAAATAAATGACTAAAAGTGAAAATAAAAACGGATATAAAAATATATAATTAAATCCCCAAAAATAAATATAAATGGAAATAAAAACAACATATATATATATATATATATATATATATATATATATATATATATATATATATATATATATATATATATATATATATATATATATATATATAAATGCATTGGTATTGAAACTTTTTTTTTATATTTCTTATATTCATTTTTAAATTTATTTAGTCATTTATTTAGTCATTTATATATTTTTTTATTTTGGCCGTTTTAGTCCATACTACCATAATGAAATGTTATTCAAACACGGTCCTAAGCGTGTCTTGGGTTGGACTCCGCCATTGCAAACTGGCAGTGGTCAGAAGACTGATAATAGTTGAAGCTGACAGTGGTTATATGTGTACACTACTATGAGATAATTCCATCAGCAGTCATAGTAATAATGGACAGGTAAGTCTACGCGTGTATGCGCGCGAGCTGTCCCCATCGAGTAGGGAATACCAGAACACACTCATACAATGGCATTTTTCAAGTGGTCAGGTGAGTGCTTGTGATTGGTGGAGAATCTCCCGCTACCCCACCTGACAGAGCATTTAAGAGAACTACCTGAGAATGTTCTACGAAGAAGAGTTCAGGACAACTTGAGAGGACATGAGGAAAAACAGCGGGAACCACTGGAAGGATTTTATTTTGGCAAAGCCTGCTGTTGTTGACCAGGTACTTGTTAACTTCTACCATTTAGCAGCAGCAACAAAAATGGGCAGCTTCGCATTGAATTTGGTTTTTACAACATAAAAATGGCTAGCAAAAAATGGGATTCAAATATTAAGTGAACACATATCTAACTTCTAACAATCATGTCTTATAATGTCCCTTTTGGGGTTATGTCGGCTTAATTTTAATTAATTATGTGACAGCAAGAGTGATGCAAGAATATTTAGTGAAAAAGGATTATGTTCCGTTTCTGGCAGTCCTAATTGAGATGCTGATGAAGCCACACAAGCTGCGATAGTGCTGGTGAACAGATGGTGGCACATTTTGCGTTTTGTTTTTTTTGACGTGTGGGAACGTTTGATGAAACAGAATGTGCATGTGGACGCGGGCGATAAAAGTTCTGGTCGAGGGAACTGGGCCAATAAGAAGGAGTACATCCTTTCCACAATCGGCTATGCTGTCGGCCTTGGGAATATCTGGAGATTTCCGTACTTGGCTTATAAGAATGGAGGCGGTAGGTGGATCTCATGACATTGGTTGGAATATGGGAGAAAAAAATGCTTGATCTGCTTTGTATCTTTCTGCAGGAGCTTTTCTTATACCTTATTTTGTGATGTTGGTACTCGCCGGAATTCCTCTGTACTTCTTGGAAAGTGCACTGGGACAATTCTGCAGCCAAGGCCCAATTCAAGTCTGGAGAGCAGTTCCCATACTGCAGGGTAAGATGTGCAGACCTTCCTGTCTGATTGAAGATTAACAATGGTTACTGGTTAGGGAAGCGTTTTTGTTTTATGACTCCCAGTTGCTTGTTTTTCAAGGGCTTGTGTCCATAAAACTGAAAGGGTCTTTTTGGTCGTGTAACTCAACTCAAATAATACACGTTTTAATGTCAAGTGAAACAACTCATCTCTGGTGGTTGTGAGAGTGTTTAAAAGTAGAGCAAAGGTGGCTTTAGTTGTACCAAAACTAATTTGTGAAGTCTGGTTTCAATGAATGAATTATTCATGTTCCCCATCGTCAATGCAGTATTTGACGTCAAGGGAATATTGTAGCTGGACAAAAAAGATGGCAGGCCAACAGGAAATTGTGCTTCAGGGAAAGGAAGACAAAAATGAAGAATGAAGTCAGACAACCAATCCTTCTAACTCTCGTCCTGTTCAGGTGTTGGCGTTGCCATGGTGACTGTGACCCTTATATTGTCTATCTACTACAATGCCATCATGGCCTACAGCCTGTACTACTTGTTTGCCTCCTTCCAAAGTCCTCTGCCCTGGTTTGACTGCTTCAGTTGGACCAACAGCAACTGCAGTGACTCTCCTAAAGGTAACACTTATCCCCATATAATGCCAAACATATCATATTAAATACAAGACATTTTGAGCCCTCCTCATGACTATAATATTTGTCTCTTCATTAATGCCCTGACGTATATGATCTAACACGTGCAATGCATAGATAATCCTTTAGAGGGCAGTATCACCCAGCTGCGAAATCGCCCCAATTGAGAAAGGAGAGACATCTATACTTACTAATAGTGGGAAATGTTCTTTCTGATCTTTGGAAATACGAATATGTTTGATAAGTCAGTTATACATGTACGAATTTAAAGCATTGTGACCGGTTGTGTAATATATGACGCAAATCAAAAGTTATATGTGGAAGTTGATTTAAAAAATACAACAACATTTTTTGTTTGTTCAAAGGACCGGTAAATACTCTATTTACAAAGAATCAAAATGTTCTCACATATATTTCATGGTTCAGACTTTATAGGGTTAACGATTATGTCACATAAACTCATTCACTGCCATTGACGGCTATTGACGTAAAAAATTCATTTGAACTATTTCTATTAGTTTAACATTTTTTTCCACTTTTGCTGAAAAGAGTATGAAAACCTAGAAACATTTTTTATTGTACATTTAGAACAGATATAAAATTTATGATTAAACGTGAGTTAACTATTGAAGTCATGTGATTAATTAAGATTCAAAATTAGCAGCGTCGGGCAATTAAAATCGTAATTAATTGCATGACTTCATGAGTTAACTCACGATTAATCACAAATGTTATATCTGTTCTAAATGTACAATAAAACAAATTCTAGGTTTTCATACTCTTGTTAATAAAAGTGGAAACAAATGTTAAACTTCAAATGAATTTTTGACGTCTATAACCGTCAATGGCAGTGAATGAGTTAAAGATCAATTGTCATAATTATTGGCTAATTATCTCTTCTTCTCTAGTGTATTGCAATATAAGTGGTTCTTTAGTGGCCAATTGGAGCCAGGGAAACATGACTTGTCCTTCATCCCACGTGATTTTGGTGCCAGTGCAAAGCCTCAGTGAGCAGTACTGGGAGTAAGGACATTCCATTTTCAAACATGTTCGTGCACATTGACGGACATGGTTGTACATGACTGATTCTCCCTCCTCTTCCTCAGTCGCGTGGCTCTGCAGAGATCCGCCGGTATTGAGGAGACGGGTCCAATCGTTTGGCACTTGGCTCTCTGTTTGCTGCTGAGCTCCATCATTGTTGGTGCCGCACTCATCAGAGGCATCAAGTCATCAGGGAAAGTAAGTCAGTGCTGTGGAAACTTTAAAGGCTCCTCTATAAAGCAAGTCAACCCTTGGGATCAACCCTTGGACGATGTGGTGTGAATCGAGGCCCTAATGTGGGGAATTAATTAATAGTGTCTCGAGTTTAATGCCTGCACTAACCTCGAGCGCCTCTAGGGGCACCATGTCAATTTTTTGGATTATTTTATAACAGACGAAAAACCTCAAATATCAGTCGATAATCTGAAGATTGCTACATTTCATAGATACATTTGAGTTAGTTTTTTCCAGTTTAGAGGTTAATAACTTTGATTCAAGCACACACACAGTACATTATCCAGTTCTTATTATGTGCAGGTTTATTTTTTTAATTTCCTACTAGAAAAGGAGAAGCAATAAAAGAATGATCATTTAAAAGGGATAAAAATAAAATAAAATAAAAACAAGCGATCACATCCAACATTGGTTTAAAACTAGAGAAAGAGCGAATTAAAAGTATAGTGCTTTTAATAAATAAATAATAATAAAATGAAGCACAGCTGTAACATTCCACAATTTAGGGCTGGGTAACAAAATGAATAAGCTAATAAGCATTTTAAAATGTTGCCTTTTACGCCTCTAGGTTGTTTATTTCACTGCTACGTTCCCATACGTGGTGCTTGTGATTCTGCTGATCCGGGGAGTGACACTGGAGGGAGCCAGAGATGGGATAGAGTTTTACATTGGCTCCCAGTCCAATCTAACTAAGCTGGCTGAGGCACAAGTATGGACCAATTGATTGGTTGATTGGTTGATTGATTGATTGATTGATTGATTGATTGATTGATTGATTGATTGATTGATTGATTGATTGATTGATTGATTGATTGATTGATTGATTGATTGATTGATTGTCATTTCAAGTATCGCCGTGTGTTGTAGGTGTGGAAAGACGCTGCGACTCAGACCTTCTTCTCGCTCTCCATTGGTGGGGGCGGAGTCATGACACTTGCTTCCTATAACAAATTCCACAACAACGCGTTGAAGGATTCATTAGCTGTGACACTCACTAATGCTGGTAGGGGCGTAACACTAAGACGTTGTTCTTCTTGTTTCCGGAGGCTGGGGAAAGGCGGCTTACAAATTGTTTCAAGTTTCTGACGTTTGTTAATCATGAGCAGGTTTGAACTCTATATAATGTTGCAGTGCAGTCTCCACCATGTTTGATCTGTTTTGACCTATTTTCCTTCTTTGCTCAGGCACAAGTGTGCTGGCTGGTTTTGCCATATTTTCCATTTTGGGCCACATGGCTCATGTTTACAAAATGCCTGTCGGGGAGGTGGTGAAGGAAGGTGAGTCACACAAAATGACCTCAAAGTACTAAGCTTTTTATTACAGGGTTGTCTAATATTTAGTTTTTGTCTTGCGTAGGTTTTGGCTTGGCCTTCATTGCATATCCAGACGCTCTGTCTAAACTGCCGGTTTCTCCATTCTGGTCCTTTTTATTCTTTTTCATGCTGCTGACTGTTGGTCTCGACTCCCAATTTGGAGCCGTGGGTGAGGCATCACAAAAGGTCACTTACTTATGTTATGACCACTATAATAGTAATAGAAGAAGAAGCAGTAGCGGTAGTTGTAATAGATGATTCCATCTATCTATCCATCGATCCTTAACCCTGTGTTTCTTTCTCAACTTAGAGGTGATCACCACATGCCTGATCGACTCCTTCCCAAAAACCTTCACCTCCAAACATGCCACGTTAACCATATTAATCAGTGCATTTATCTACCTCCTTGGTCTACCTTGCGTCACACAGGTGCGTCTTTCTGAACGCATTTCTCGCTTTTTGCGTAAGTGGCGCCTGCTCCATTTCTCAGTTTGTGTCCAGGCAGGAATATATTGGGTGACTCTTGTTGACCAGTTTGTCGCAGGTTGGGTAATGCTCATTTTGGCTCTCTTGGAGATCATTGGTTTCATCTACATGTATGGTAAATATGACAATTGAAAGAAATAGAAGTGACGTGTATATAATAATAATAATAATTGCCTTGAATATTCTTGCTTGTTCTTCTTAAGGGGGAAACTGTTTTATTATGGATGCCGAGATGATGCTTGGCAAGAAGAGTTGCAGTTATTGGTTCTGGTGGCGAGCGTGTTGGTTCTTCATCAGCCCCTGCGTTATAGTGGTAAGTGTACATCTCAAAAGAAATGTGACAGTTGACCCACACAATTAGTGTGGTCCGGTACTTTGGACTTCAAAAGAAAAGAATAGATACAATTCTGGAGTTGATATCAGTGAAGGGGGGCCGTTTATTGTTTGGTTCATTCTTAAAAAGAACGAAAACATGGGTGAATTTATTTGGCGAAGAAGGAAAACACAATACTAGACTTTATGCTTGCTGAAACCATGTCTAAATATTTGCGCAGGTAGTGTAACATAACTGGGGAATTTGGTCAAGGTGCAGGCAGAGACATCTATGATGGACGTCATCATATTAAATTCATAAATATGTCAACAGTGTGCTTGGAACCCTGAATCGGAATCATTGCAGAGGTCAATTTATTTGAGCGCATTTCTATCATCATCTTTATTACACACGGACAAGTGTGATCTGGTGAAAGGCAGTCTCCAAGTGCTACTTGACAGATCTGTGATCTCCATGGTCAACATTACATCAGCCACCTGTGGAGGTCTGCTTGCAGTTCCTCATGAACAGACTTTGTGTACTTTGACCTCCTGCAAGGACTCCTCAAAATCACTTTCTCTTTCTGCGAGGTCAAAGAGTATCAGTACGCCTTTGAGCGTGGCATTTAAAGTTAAAGAGAGGATCCGCTTTGATTGGCCGTGAAACAAGTTGGCTGCGTTCACGCCACAATGGTGCAAACATATCTTAACTTAGTCTAGCCCGCCCCTGCCTAGATTTACACTGCACCTCGTGCCTTGTGCTGGTCATGAAAATAGAGCCCTCACAATGTGGTGATTTTTACTGCCTCCTGACTTCAGGCATTCACTGACTGCAATAAATTGTGGTTAGAGAGTGAGTTACTTTATTTACATTACCTTCATTTTACAGGTGATCCTGATCTGGTCTCTGATGGCTTTTATACCCCCCACCTATGGAAAAGTCCAGTACCCAGCCTGGGCTCTGGCTCTGGGATGGTGCATGGAAGCATCTATTCTTCTTTGGATTCCGCTCATTGCTCTTTATAAGCTGATAAGAGTACAGGGAACACCATGGGAGGTGCGTGTGTGTGTGCGTGTGTGTGCGTTACTTGATATTCTTCTTATGAATGCCAGAAACAAATTGCATCCATTATCTCACCATTATCACAGCGTGTGAAGTCCCTCTGCTCTGCCTCGGAACATTGGCATCCCTATCTGGACGTCCATTGTGGTGAGCGGTACGCAGAAGGACACTGCAGGCGCAGAAAGAACCGCAACCTCACCAGACCAGAACCAAGTGTAAATATTATCTCCAGCACATGGTTCTGATGTTTCAGGAGATGCATGGGTCTACTTTATTAAATGAATAAATAAATAAAATAAAATAAAATAAAATGAATACAAATGTCAAACTATCTTCATTTTTGTTGTTTTAAATATAAATGAGCAAGGGTTGAACAAAACATTTTCATTTACTTCTGATTTCAAAACTAGTTAACCATGATTCTGTTGTGTATATGTAAAAAAATAAAAATGATTGTTTATGTTTTTACATTCATAACAGCCCTGTGAGGGAAGCAGCACCTGCACGAATAGGTTTGGCAACCTTCAACCACCGTGTGCGACTATGGTTGGGCTTTAGTGACATCTGGTGGCCAATTATTAAACTGCACCCATTGACACCGAGCACCGCAGGCAAAAGCTTGTAACCGCACATGAGTGGGCTGAAGCCGTGTTACGTTCACACACACACACACACACACATACGAACGTCTGGTTCTCTTATGTAATTTACTGTATTAGAAACAATGAAAATGTTAAATATGTATTCAGTTGAAACCTTTTTTACGTATTTAAAATGTAAATGTATGTTGTTTTATGTGCTTACATTTGTATACCATATCTCGCCTCATCCAAAATGCAATAATTAGTATAAGACATTCATTTTTGTATTTATCAGCTCATATATATTACCTACTTGCATTTTTTAGTGTAGTACATGCAAAACGATGTATATTAGCATAGAAACGAAATGCCATGCTCATAATTTATCACCACCTGAATCGAGTGTTGTCACAGCGACTTAATTAAGCCTTATTTAAACGAGTCCAGTCACCATTTAAGAAAAAAAAGAGTCTTGATCACAAGTTCCATGCACATTACAGACTAACTCGACTAAGTTAATATTTGGAGAAGAAATAAAGCCAAAGGCCCAACGGGTTACTGTTTTGTTTGGATAAACTAACGGCTGCTTTTTAGCTCATGTAATTCTGAGGGTTTCGGATGGAAAGACTACAGCAACAGTGTTTAGTGAACTGGAGGTGCGACTAAATATGGGATCATGGGATCATGGAAATGACTTTATTTGGGGGGGCTGGAGGTGGATGACGGCGAATTGACAAACTTTTCAAATCAATTTGACTTTTTACCAACTGGAAGCAGTTGCAACATGTGGAAAATCGGCATCAACCCTCCAAAAGATGAGCCCATTCTAGCTGATCAGGTGAGATGGGAAATTCTACGACATTATTATGCAGTATGCTTATTTATTTGTCGTTTGGTGCTGTTCGTAATAACATCAGCAATAAACCACAATTCTTTGATTTGTCAAATAGAGTCAAACGTCACTAGTACAAAGTTACAGTAAATGTAATGGAGCAAATTTAGCATGCTACTAGCCACCAAATTGAAATCCGATGCTGTGTCGTTCTTCATCACTGCAACCACAACAAACAAAAAACAATTGTGAAATTAACACTTCTTCCACAGTGTTAGCTTTGTAAAGACATTTGTTTTAATTCAAATCTTTCATTCGATAGTGGAGTGGGAATGAATGTGGTTGAGCGTGAATATGAGATATTTGGTGGGAAATGCATTTACTTTTAAAAACAACGGAGCTCTTCAGACCTTGAGGGTTTCACGTCAACGTTGACAAAAATTGGCACAGTCCTTTCGGTTACCCTGACTATCATTACGTCATTGTTTATGCATATCTTTGTTGTTGTTTTCCTGCTTCAAAGCCATTTATACACCTGTATGTAGGAAGCACAGAAGTAATGTGTACTAGACTGTTATAAATACAGTATTGATACACCAATATCAAATATGAGGACTGTTGCTTCTATTAAAACATTTAAAAACATTTTCATTTTGCAATTTATGTGGCTGTGCCACTACTCGACATGGCCTTTGTTGTTTGTTCCTTTGCGAAATGCAGTCAGAGCCATCCACAATCTATCATCTTTAGCTTCAGTATTAATAAACCAACTGTTTGACTTATTCAATTTGATATAATACTGCATTAAAGTTTTTAATTCAATGCGTGTGAATTTGCAATCGCCTCACCTCAATGAAAAGCATTCAGAAGTCAGATTTTGATTTCTTCGGTTACAATAGGTTTCTTCTATGACCATTTTTTTTCTCTTGAAAGTGACATATTCTGGAAAATGTACTTGTTCATAGCCACCTGGTAAGCAGAGCTGCAGTGTCAACACGGACACATCTTCTGATAGCAGGGTTATAATACGCTTCGGCTAAGCTGTGACATATTTTATCACAGGTGACGTTGCTGATTGCTGTCATTTAATTCTCACTCGGAAAAACTCATTAACATCGATCTCTATCTATAGCAGTGGTGTCAAACATATGGCCCGCGGGCCAGAAACGGCAACTCAGGAGGTCCAATCTGGCCCGTGAGGACAAAACACAAACTGCAGTTTTTCACTAACATTAACTGTTGCTGCTAATTTGATCCACTGCTTTAGATCAAATTTGTGTTTATGTTGTCTCTGTATTAAAAATGAGTTTGACAGCCCTGGTCTATAGTATATAGCCATATAGAATAGTTCATGTCTGTGTTAAAATACTGTAATTTGTACGTGTCAGTTGGACCTGATAATCATAAGTAAAAGTCTCCTGGGCTTTGACAACTGGCAGATAGATGTTGCGTCTCTGTGCAGGATCCTCCTGAGGTTGACGGCGGCGATGAGAATCCAGAGCGTGGTAACTGGACCAACAAGACAGAATATATGCTCTCTTTGATTGGTTACGCTATTGGTCTGGGAAATATTTGGAGATTTCCATATTTAGCCTACAAACACGGCGGGGGTAAGAATTCCACTTTACAAATACTTTGAATGACACTGATTCAGTATGTGAGCGGTACAAATGGTAATGCTTGTTTCTATCCTTTGAGCAGGTGCTTTTGTCATTGCCTATTTGATTATGTTGGCTTTGTTCGGCATTCCTCTGTACTTTCTGGAAAGCGCCATTGGTCAGTTCTCCAGTCAAGGCCCAGTCAACGTATGGAGAGCGGTGCCACTGCTTCAGGGTGAGCCTGTCAAGGAGCCTGAGAAAGTAATTCACAATCACTGGGCCATGAGCCATCACAATAGTGTGCTGTTGGAAATTATTTCATTTCACTTGACTATTCTCAAAATTATTCCTGTATGAACTATCCGTGCCGTACAGCCAATCAAAATGCCCGGAAAGTTTTCCACAGGTGAAAATACATTCCTGGGTTAAAAATGAATGTATACAGAATATACAGTAGCCTACACATATTTAGTTTTACAACAATACTTAATAAAAAATTTAATTTCATATGTACCCGTGAATGGAATAGTGACACACATGAGCGCCATACATATTGTGCTGGTCATGTTTGAGAGCACTTATATACAAATTGGAACAACATTTTACGTTTTTAAAACTAACATGAGTGTTCGGGGTTTATATATATATGTATATATATATATAAATATTAGAGCTGTAAAACGATGATATTTTTTAATCAGATGAATCACATCTTAGAATTTTGATTAATCACGATTAATCGCTTAAAAAAAGGCTTTTTTTTAATCAACATTTTTTTCCCGCCAAATTTGAAGAGCACTATGTGTTATGTGTTCATTCTTTTGACAATTAATGTTATGAGGACAGCTTCAAAAAATGTTGATCCACTGCACACACTCATCCTCCTCTTTTTCTAATCAGTTAATTACTTGCGTAATTTAAAATGGGGGGAAAAAAATCCCCAAAATTTTGACATGAGCAAACATTCTAAATGTGATACGTAAACATTTATTAAATGCTTTACTTTAATGCATGTAATTATGTTTATTGTTAAAACACAGCCTGTGCTACCTTAAACGTAGCCATCTGCTGTCACGCTAAAGGATAATCTATGGTCAAAATTAATAGTCCGATTAATCTGCATTATGATTAATGCAACAATTTTTTTGTGATTTGACAGCACTAATATATATATATATATATATATATATATATATATATATATATGAATAAAACTATGGAAAACTAAACTAAATCAAAGCATTTTCGAAAAAACAATCAAACTAACTGAATTAAAAAAAACAAGTCAACATGAAATGAAAACTGCTATATCAAAAAATAAAAATGGCAGTAGTGGCAGTAAAACTAAAACACACACGCACACAAAACATCCAAACTAATTATAACTCTGGCCTGAGCCAGCATGGAAAAAATTATAGGTTGAGCTCTGTTACTGTATAGAAGAGGTGCTGATTGCTGATTCATTTAGCATGTGGTGGTGCATGTTACATTTTACATTTCCCCATCCTCGATGCATACTGAGCATTCTGCCCTATGTGCAGGTGTCGGCGTTGGAACCATCTTTCTAACCAGCCTGATTGCAATATACTACAACGTCATTGTGTCCTACGGCTTGTTCTACCTGTTCGCCTCCTTCCAGTCTCCTGTGCCATGGTACACGTGTCAAAGTTGGGGCGATAACAACTGCAGCGACACACCTTTAGGTGCTCTGCAATATTCTGCATTGAACTGAATGGCACGAAATGTTTCTGGTTTCATTAAAATGACGCAAGACGCAAAGAGAGAACCTTTCTTGCCGAACTTCCCAAATGTATTTCAACCTCGTCATCCTATAATCCTTGTGTAGAAAAGCCTTTTGAAATGTTGAATAGCAGCTCTTTTGAAGCTTTAAACACAACTTTCAGTGCTCAAAGCCAGAAAAGAATTATGACTAATTTTGAAAATGTGATGAAAGATCACAAAGTTAATTGTTTGTCAAATAAACTTTCTTTAAACTTTAAACTTTCAAGAATTACAATTAACAACATAACCTCAACGTATCCCCCATAATGCTGAGCATGTCTGAATACGTTTTAAAATAGGAAATAATGAATATACAGCAGATATATAATTAGATTAGAACAATATGAGGTTGACATTTTATGTGCAAACATTAGCACTGAGTCATGCTAGCTTATCCAGCCGCAGCTTGCAACTTGTGCGGTGCAATTTGCTTAGCGCCGCCTAGCATTATTTTCCAACCAACTGGGAAAGCGGCGAGGGGAGGTGGTGACTTCGAAGTGGACGCGCATACAGCTGGCAGATCTCCTCGCTCCACGGTCAGACGTGATTAAAGCCATTTTCACACTGAGGCTGGTACGATGATGTCATCAACAAGCCTTATCCCGAAGTCCAAATCTATACAAATACAGTCCAAACACATATACCACAAATACCACCCACCCCATACTTGACTATTTTGCCAGCTGGCCCATTTCCCCCTCAAAACTGAACGTTTGTCTGTTAATCAGGAATCACTATTCTGGAAATGCCTCCGTTTCCTTTGCAATAAGTGCATAAGTGCCAATGTTCGGCTCATTCGACGGTCCTTTTAAGCTGATATCAAATAATGGCTTTCTATAGTGGCAGTAAACTTCAGACGCCGGCTGAGGTAGATAAGTTCATTTATATCCAAGGTTGTATCTACTTGTGGCAGCTTCCATTGAATTCTCTTCACTGGTAATTGTGATTGCGGAGACTACACATTGTGAGCATCAATACTTCCTAGGGGGGGAAAGCAATTGACTCATCTCTCCTTCTGTAGTATATTGCAATAGCAGTGGCGCTTTAGTGGCCAACTGGACTCTGGACAACACGAGCTGCGCTTCATCTGATAAGATCAAACTTCGAGCGCAGAGCCCCAGTGAGCAATACTGGGAGTAAGGATGTTCCATTCACGTGCTCATAAATGTATATGCGCATTAGTTGATGTCTCAGTAAATGAGAGGTGTCTCTTATCTCTTTCTCAGTCACGTGGCTCTGCAGAGATCCGGTAGCATCGAGGAGACGGGTCCAATAGTTTGGCACTTGGCTCTCTGTTTGCTGCTGAACTCCATCCTTGTTGCTGTGGCACTCATCAAGGGAATCAAGTCATCAGGAAAAGTAAGTCAATGTCATATTTCACTCAACAACACCATATATATATATATATATATATATATATATATATATATATATATATATATATATATATATATATATATATATATATATATATATATATATATATATATATATATATATATATATATATATATATATGTCATATGATTGACAATGATTTCTGCTTCAATGTATAGATATGCAAAAAATTGTCATGATCTACTCCGGTCTGACTCACTAATGCTAATTAGCGCGCTACTCGTGGCGCCTTTATCACTCAAAAGAACAACTATTCATACAAAACGCTTCAGGAATGTATACAGAGAAGCATCTTAACATCCTACACTGCAAAACATAACAACTTTTACTGGAATAACTTGATCATGACTTTTTGCTTCTACGTGGCTACAACTTAACAGTGTATCAGAACGAGCGGGACCACACTGCCCCTAAGTGGCCAAATTGCGTACAACATGAACGGTGCTCCCAATAAAGGCACACACAAACAAGGGCAAGACAGTATAAAATAATTGGAATAAAATCGATTTTGGGGACATTTAAAATCGATTCCGAATCATACCAAATGAGAATTGCGATTCTTATGAGAATCTATTTTTTTGGCACACCCCGAATATATATCTATTTATAATGTAGGTCAGCGTTTCTGATAGTGTTTAGGCCAGCATAGAATTCTTGCTGGCCCTAATTGGCCACCACCGGATTTTAAGTTTTTTGCTTATACTGTATGTATTCTGTGTCTCTGCAGGTTATGTATTTCACCTCTGTGTTCCCGTATGTGGTGCTTGTGATCCTGCTGATCAGAGGCGCGACACTCGAGGGAGCCAGAGATGGGATCGACTTCTACATTGGTGCTCAATCCAACCTCACCAAATTGGCAGAAGCAGAGGTGAGAAGTATTGAGCGTTAGTATGAATTTGCATAGTCATTGGCATCATGGAAAACAAGGAACGCGTGCATTCAGCTCAATATAAATTTTCACCAAAATTTGATGCCACAGAACACAGTGAAAGCTAAATTGAAGTTCCAAAAATCCACTGGTCAAGTAGAAAGAGATAGGGTTTCACAAAATGTCAACACAAGCAGATTGAATTGTGATGCTGAAGACAGTTTGGCAGTTGACATCAACAGTCTCTGCCATTCTGGTAAAAAATAAAATTATTTTCAATGTTTTTAGGTCTGGAAGGACGCTGCAACTCAGACTGCCTTTTCACTCGCGATTGCATGTGGGGGACTTGTGACTCTTGCTTCTTATGGCAAGTTCCACAACAACATGTTCATCGACTCAGTGGCCATATGCATCATCAACCATGGTAGGCCAGCAAACACACGTACACACAAGTTTGCAGTTGTGAGGATAAAATGGGATTGTTATGGCCGCAAATTAGTACGATTGTGTTATGTTGATGAGTGGTTAGCACAAGGACAATCGCTAAAGATAGTATTCACGGACGTCACGGGATCGCGAGTTTGCCCCTCATGTTGGGGCAACTTTCCAGCCGACTAAGCTGTGTTTATACCAGATGTTCTTTTGTTATTGATGACTGTCACCCCCAGCTTCCTCTAACGTTACTTGTGTAAGCAAGACGTATCCGGAAGATTTAGCTCAACACTCTTTGCAGCTGTACACGTTGAAACATTTGCCGATGTTACTGCCCGCAAATGCCCGGAGCGGACTACTGAGGTAGGAAGGTTCTCAAAAACACGGACGTTCTTCCGTCTTCTGTACTTTCGGCTTTTATTCGTTGCTATGTGCAGTTATCAATTGTGAATTCAAGGTGAAGAATCTTGGGTTATTTTTAAACCAAGTAGCTAGTTCCCCGACCGCGCTAGCTATGCTAGCTGTGCTAGCATGTTATAACAAAAACAACAACATTGTTGGTTCATCACTTATTTTCCTACACTTTAACAACAATTTCAACTTTTGGGCTGGTGGGAAAAGGAAAATAAGAGACCTTAAGGAGGGTATTTGGAGAGATCTCAAAATGGAACATACCACCAGATCTATTTTTAGCCAGAGCTAGCCACGGCTAGCGGCTCACATATATCACGATCGCATTATGGTAAAAGCATTTTTACCATCTTACAATGACACTTACCTTAAAACCAGTGGGCAGTATTTTATTTTGAAATGGCTTGGTTAGAACTATCAAAAAGCCCAAAACGGGTCACAATACCGCCTAGGGGTAAATTAAAATAATCAGAACACACTTTGGTTGATTTTGTGGGTTGGAAATCCTTTTGTTGTATCTTTGCAATTCCGGACACTTTGTCGTTCCCATTTGACATTCCATGGACCGGCACACAATGTGGGGCATAGGAATACTATGAAGAAGTTTCATTTCACATCTTCGTTCGCCCAATTTTGCACTCGTGAACGGCACACGGGTGCACCATTGTGAAACGGTTTGTGAAAATCCAGAATGAATGAACAAAATGAATGAATCAAAGTAATGTAGTAAGCAACACGAGCGCTCCTCAGCATTTGCTTGCGGTGTTTTGCTGGCCGTTTGCCACACCATGGGCCTGCTGGGTCGGTAGGTGAGGGTCGGTGACGTCATGTGAATACTTTGTATACAAATAGATGGATGAGTGAATGAATGAATGTAGGAAAGCTTAGAAGAGCAGGATTTAAAGTCTTTGGATTAAGATGTGAAAATAAACCTAAACCTTAAAATTTGCTTGAAATGAGGCACAAGTTGATTTGTGTGTTTAATGTGACAATTTGAATTCCAGCAACGAGCATTTTGGCAGGCTTTGCCACCTTTTCCATTTTGGGTCACATGTCCTACATCTACCAAGTTCCTATTGAAGAAGTGGTGAAAGACGGTCAGACAGTTGAAAAAGCACAAATTGAAAATGTCAAAAACCTATGCTTTGTGTTGTCTTATGCTATGATCTATTTTTACACAGGATTCGGCCTGACATTCATCGTGTACGCAGAAGCCCTGACCAAGCTTCCCATTTCCAACCTTTGGTCAATCCTCTTCTTTTTCATGATATTTGTTATTGGCCTCGACTCTCAGTTTACAAATTTCGGTAAGGTCATTATTCATTTGCTGCTATGTTCCCATGCATAACTTGACATAAACATGAAGCATCATCGTCATTATCACCAATGTTGTTTTTGACTAGAGGTGATCTCGACCTGCATCGCGGATGCTTTCCCTAAATCTAAACGGGCCTATATAAGCGCTGGTTGTTCCTGCATCTGCTTCTTATTAGGCCTGCCATTAGTCACCAAGGTGGGTCTATGGATAAGAGCTACTACAGCTAATTGCGTTAATACAATGCTCATGTGGCATATGTATCTGTGTAATAGGCAGGAATATACTGGCTGACACTAATGGATGCCTGCGTTGGAACCTGGATACTGATTGCTTTGGCTCTGATGGAGATCATTGGCTTCTGCTATATATATGGTAAAATTTACATTTTTTTCATCCATTCGCTGCCATTGACGACTATAGACGTCAAAGATCCTTTCTTACTGGATTGGCAGTGAATGAGTTAATATAACTTGTTGGGTTTGCATGTGTTCATTTCTACTCAACAAAAATCCCTTGTAAAGACTTACATTGTCCAAACAAGTGCACAGTTGAAACCAAAATGATGCAAATTAAATTTAGTGTTAAAGTAACAATTGTGCGGAGTATATACTGTCTGGAAATTATGCAAGAACGGGTTAAAAGACAGTCAAAGTTTGTGTTGACAAATCATTTAAAACTCGTCTCTGTGCTTTTTATATTTCGGAAATTATTCCTATCTCTGACATGTTCAAGGAAACGAAAGCTTATGAACCATTCGGCTCATGGCACCTTCTAACATAATCCAGAGCATTATACAGCTAGAACATTGGGTGTGCCTGTATTTGAAAGCCTACAAATAATTTTGGCAAAGGAACAAGTGAAATGAAAATGTTTTCCCCCTTTCTTTAATCATTTCCAGCCAACCAATACCCATTCAGCAAATAAAAATGTACTTTAATTCAACACTTGGCCAGGAACAGGTTTGAATAATTTGAAGTTCAACTGTACTCATTCTTAATTTCTGCTGTTTTTGCACGTGTGTGTGTGTTGCAGGTATAAGCCGATTAATTGAGGACATTGAGATGATGGTTGGGAAAAAGAGCTTCTGGTTCTGGCTGTGGTGGAGAGCATGTTGGTCCGTTATCAGCCCATGTATCCTGTTGGTGAATACAATCTCAACATTTGCTTCATTGAAATCAAAACAGAAATGCTATTTGAAGTGATTTCTCCTTTTGAACAGCTAAGGTGTTAATCTACTCATTGGGAGATGTTTCATAAATGGTCAAATACAAAGACTATTGTAAAGATATTTGTGGGCAAACTTTATTGAATGGTTTCGCTTAGATAATTGGTCGGCAACCTTTCCTGTCAAAAGAGCCATTTTAGGCCAAAACAACCAAAAATCTGTCTGGAGCCGCAAAACATTTGAATTAATTTTATTCTACCTTTTTTCTTCCGTTTTCGGATTTGTTTTTGTACTTTTTCATACTTAGTTTTTCATATAATTTTAGACTTTTCTACCTTTCTGTCAAATTTGACATTTCTGGCAAGTTTGTGCACATTTTATGGTAATTTGGAGGATTTCTTTTTTTTTATTTTGGGACATTTTACGGTTACATTTTCTGACACTTTTATTTTATTTATTTTATGATTATTTTGTGATTTTGTGTTTCAACATTTCATAGTTGCTTCTTTAAAAAATGATGTACTGCCTTTTTTTTAAAATAAATAAAAAAATCTGACTGTTTGAGCAATTTTATGTACATTTTACATTAATTTTCAGGATTTCTTCTTTTGTTATTTGGGAATTTTATAGTTCCTTTTTTTTTTTTTTTTTTTTTACATTTCCTTTCTGCATTTTATCTAATCAATTTTCTGACTTTTTAAAAAAGTTTTGCGAAATTTTATGGTTACTTTTTGGACATGTTTAGGTCACTTTTTCATCCACCTTTCGTTTATTTTTCTGACAACTAAAATCTTGGACTCTGACATTAAAAAAAATATATATATTTCTTCCTCTTTTTTTTTTAATCTAAATAAATAATTAATTAAATGAATATTTTATCTAAGAAAAATAAAAATAAATATGAAAAAAATAATTTTTTAAATAATTAATTGTTTTAGAGGCCTACAGGGAGCCACAGTAAAGGGACTAAATGTGGCTCTATTGCCACAGGTAGCAGACCCATGGCTTAGATTGTGCTGAGCATCCAAACCGTTTAATCAAAAGTTCAATTTCTGGTTCTATAGTGCGACCTTTTGCTTGTTGTGTTTGACCTTATCGAGGTCCCACTGAGTGTCACTTTAGTTGGACAAATACAACATGTCTATGGAGAGTTTAAATATAAAGTGTTCCACTAACAGCTAACTACTGTTCTTTAGGCCATCCTGGTGTGGTCTCTGCAATCGCTAACGCTGCCCAACTATGGAGGAGGAAAACTTCCAGTTTGGGCAGAAGCTCTGGGTTGGTGCATTGTTGCTCTCCCGCTCATATGGATCCCCATCATTGCTGTTTACAAGCTGGGCAAAGCGGAAGGAAACCTTTGGAAGGTGGTTTGGAGGTTTTTCATGAAAAAGCAGTCTGAAAGTTGTTACCTCAATTTACAAACTTTTCCTTGCAGCGCCTGAAGTCACTATGTGCCTCTTCGGAAGAATGGCATCCTTTTCTGGACATCCATCGAGGAGAGCGCTACTCAGAGGAACGCTGCCAAAAAATAAAACAAAAAGCAGCAGATCTCGAACAAATATCGATGCCAGTCTTCACTGGTTTGTGACGAAACAGAAATGCAGCAATAATGTGGATTTTGAACACAAAGCAACAATCAACATTTGTTTTCCATTAAAGAGGAGTGAAAACATGACATTTTATACTAGTGACGGACGAGTAACTGGTATCGGGTCGATACCCAGCCTTATTCCAAGGTATCAGTACTCGCGACGGTGGCCGATAAAATTATCGGTCGCCCTCTTGTGGCCATTTTATAAGCAGGAACTAGACATTTTAAGACTAGAAAAAGCTGTTAATTTCAAGCAATTTTAGCAATTTTAGTGTTTTTAGCAATACTAGCTACGTTAGCTATCAAGACGAGTGGTTCTTAAATTGAGGTCCTTCTTCCAGAAAAGGGCACAACATACTGATGGAAATATGCACTTATACTTAAGCAGTGGTTCAGTCACAAGACGTCTACATAATTACAGAACGTAGATACATGACTGATGAGTCTCTGTTTGGCCGTTTAAGTCGTTTAAGGCCAGTCGTAACAGTTAGCCAGCTAGCTTGTAGCCTGACGCCAGTGGTACGTTTGTGTACATTTGAGTTGGAAAGAGAATGATTCTGAATCACATTTACTCACCCGAGCAAAAACTCAACGGCAGTCTGTTAGTGCTTCTTTTGATCCGAGTTTGCTGACCCAACCACACACGAAATAGTTGTAGGCCTCCAGGTTTTTATATGCCTTCATTTGGCTAGCGGTGTAGTACAATGTCTGGAGGACGAGGTCGTTCGTGATTGCCTCTACACCAGGCAAATCCGACACGAGTTCGGAAAAAAATGCCCTCAGAGTGTAACGATCATATGCGACATATTTTACTATTTTTAGAGCGTATTGGCTACGTCCAGGCTCACCCAACGCTTTTGCATAGTTGCTTTCCTTCATTTTCAATGGGTGTTCTCTACTTCCTGACCCCCAGTTGAATTTTGTGTGCGCCGCCGGAATCACGTGATTGCAACCCTCCTATTGGGATATTTAGGTATTTGTTTAAAATGAAAAATAAAAAATTGGGGGGACTATTATGCATCAACAGTACTAGTGGTATCGGTATCAGTGACTACCGGTACTCAAGAGTTGAATGTTGTACTGGTATCAGTCTGATAAAAGTGGTATCAAATATCCCTACTTTATATATCTAAAAAATAATAATAATAACTCAACACTCTGCCAGTTCTCACTGTCTGTAACTTATTGACTCCAAATATGGCAGCAGAATGAGTGACATTTAAAACAAGCACATGACTCAAGAGTTTCAAGAGTGCAGCTCAGTTGTGTATCATCATTACATCAGATTCCATGCTGTGAAATAAAAAAAAAAATCTGTTTCTGCCTTTTTCTCTATTTAGTAAGCACTACTTTAGATGCAACGATGTGAATTCACAGCCTGATAACATGTATTTTAACCTTGCTAATATCATAAGAGCAGCACATTGATATAAATTCTCTGCTGCGATAATTATACATACTCAACTTACTGGAGCACTTAGCAAACTCTCCCTGTCACATTCACCATGGCAACCATGCGCAGAGAACCTGCAGATAAACATAGACCTGTTGCCACCACCCACGCAACAGACACGCTCAAAACGTGCCATGAAATGGCTCTGAGAAATGATCCAATCAAAGAATATTGTACGTTTTATCAGAGGTAGGTCATGAGAACACTGAATAACAATCATCTGGTCATTTTGAAATATCATTGAAAAGGAAATGCAACTGTTACTGTCATAGATGTATCTATGATGTCACTATTTCATAAAGAGATGATTTAGTGCGAAGCATGCACTCGCTAGCCTTTTCTACTTATGTGTTCCCTCTGCTTCTCCTCTCCACCCACAAACTGCAGGCTTCTTAAGATCCTGTTGTTATTAGATACTGCAAATCTTGTCACCATGGCAGCAAATTCCCAATCTCCTACCCATGTGCCCCCCCCCCCCCCCCCCACACACACACATATGAGCACACAGTACGTTATTGAGGTGTTTGTGGGTGGGTGCTTGTCCTTGAGCCCATACATGGAGTCTAGTACGAGAAGAGCCACCTCAGTGCCAGTGGATATGAAAAGCTCTGGCAGTGGGGGGGGGGGGGGGGATTACATAAGAATATTATTATTAACATTTACCCAGGAGACCAACAGAGTTTTGTGCTTGGGCTTCCTGCAATTGGAATGCACATGTAGACGTTTGGATTTCTTCCACATTCCGTGGTACAGCATTCATCTAAGGTACCATAGAAAACTCACACAGTAAATAACAAAAGAGGATACTAGTTGTAAAAAGTGTCTCAGAGTGCAGCGAGGGGTGGTATGATAAGAATTAGAGCAATATGAAATTCCTTGTAAATGTATGTGCTACACGGTCAGCATTTTTGGGCCGATCAGCGACCAGTAAGTTTGAAAAAAACGGATAATCGATCACCGATTCAATTAGAAAATGGAGCAAACAACTTTCATATTTACTCTATGGGGACTGGCCCAGCCCACAAATAGCAAAAAAACAACAACAACAAAATAAACAAACATACTTGACGAAAATTGAAATGGATGGTGGGAACACAAAAAACACTGACAAACATTAAATATATTATATTTATGTCTTATTTTGTGGAGCCGAGAGATCGTTTTTTTATATTTAATATATTTATTAATTAATATTATATTTTATATTTATATTTTTATATATTGTATTTATTTTTCACAGACAATCAGCAATTTCGCATAAAAATGCAAAATATCATCCGATCCCGATCCAGCCGATCAGATCGGGTTAAAGTCACTATGTACATTATAGCAATTTGGCAGTGATCAGTGAGAAATTACCAAAGATGCCGGTCCGTCATTTGTCATTCACCAGCGGCCAACCTGTCATTATTTCAGACCAGCCCAGTCCTCAGTTGTCAGTCCGTCACGCCGTCATCATTAGATTAACCACGGTTCCGTCATCGCTAAATGACAGTTTGTCACCGCTATCTTAGGACCGTCAGTAAAAAACTTTACAAGGATAAGAGCACACAATTTTATTAATTCAGAAACAGATTGGACAACTTTACACACAAAAACAAATACATTCTTATACTCCTCCTGCTTCTCCTCCCCAAATTGCCCTTTGTTGCTGGGGTATCCCAACAGGGACATCCTCGCCTTGAGGAACACCAGCTTCTGGAAGTTGGCGCAAAATGGGGTCTGTCAGGGACGATCTGAACGACCTTCAGTCAGCACTGACGGACTGCCCACCGCTGGCAATTACAATTCTCGCATACAAACATTTCCTTTGTCTGTTGGTCCTCGCAATGTTCTGAACTGTCTGCCAGAGGATGACAATTGAATTTGAGAGTGTTGTCCAGCATAGGTCAGGTCCGTGAGAATGTACTTCTCTCCTGAGGCAGCGAGAATTGTAGAGTTCCACCCAGGAAGGAGAAAAACAACCAGAAATCCTGCGAGCCTTGCTGATGACCAATTGGAGCCCTCGCCGGCCGGCCTGCCGCCGTGCAGCTGGAAAAGCACACACAGCTGCAGTGCGTTAGGATGCTCTATTGTGCATCAGTCAAAGGACACAGCCTGTTTCAGTGCGAGGTCATACAGTCTCTGCTGATGAGCCTTTTCGATGATGGCTCTAGTGTACACACTCCAGGTCAGGTGCTCAGGTGAAAAGAGGGCTAGTCTGGTTTTTTTTTTCCTTATGATGTTTGCTCTGATGGGAGGCAAGGACTGTGGAGACATGGGGACTACAGTCAACTTTTGGTTGCAGTCCCTGACCAAGAGACCAAGTCAACCAAAACTGACACAGTCTGTTGTAGAAAATACGATGTCTGAAATCCACAAAGAACAGCTGTGCGCAGCTTCTCTGCTGCTCCAGGTGTGTTCGTTTACTGTGGAAGACCGCAGTGATGGTGTCCGCTATGAACCTGTATGTCCCGTAGTGCTGGTTGAGTCCGTGGGGCCTTGATGTGGGTTCAGATCTGTTTCTAGAAGCACTTGGCTTTCATTGGCAACGTGTCAGTGGGTGATAGTCACTTAAGCTGCGGATGGTGTTAAAAGTGTGACAATGATGGAGGACATCAGGCAGGAGGGGACAATATAGCCTGACTCAGTGATTATGTTTACATGCAGTCAATATTCGGGTTAAGGTCAAAATTCTGCTATCTGAAACATTTAGATGCATGAACGGGCTCAATTGGAAGACACCGTTCGGGACAGTCAGCAACGCACGGACATCATTACGCAATATAGACGTTTCTGCTTTCAATAAAAAGACATATAAAGGGAGTCCTTGATTTACGAACAAGTTCTGTTCATACGCTGTGGACGTAGCCCGGATTTCCACGTAAGTCGGATTTTACCGTTGAAGTCGAAATATACATCAAAATACTTTATACGGTAATTAAAAAAAAAAAACATATTTCGGACATTTATTGCTGACGGATGGCAAAGAGGAGCTTGGAAACTTAAACACGGAAATGTGACGCGCATGACGGCGAGCCGACCTTCTCGATGGACGCCCGTTGATGGAGGTAACATGAAAAATGACGTAAAAGTGAAGAAATCGAATGACTTGTTTAGTGAGTGCGACATCGCCGCGCAGAAACCAATACCTCGTTCAAGTGAGGCATGCCGATCGCGTTTATATGAAAAAATATTCCGGTTAGAAAAAGGGTAACCCAGGGGTCTTATTTGTGTGTGTGTGTTTTTTTTTTAAACCCGAATAATAGCATATTCAGGTTTTTACATGGCCTTTAAAAACACAAATATTGCCAGTATTCGGGTCTTGGAAGGGTTATTGGCTAAATGCAAACATACTCAGTGATTGTTTAAAAATCTTGGTGAATACTCCTGCTAGCTTCGCCACACAGTCAGTTGCCTCAGCGTCACTGCAAAATCTGGACTGAGACATTTGATTAAGATCTGTTCAAAGATTGCGGGCCAACCTCTGGATCCACCGTTTGAAGCTGCCTGGCACAGTAACACAATGCGATTGGATAAAAATATCTCTAATGGTGATGGTCGTGCAAAATTTGACTGTCCTGCTCAACATCCGTAACACAGTCCTGAAGTTGCTTAATCGCTCTGGCTGTGGCGGGTGCACTTTTCCCGAGCAGAGTAGCCTATATGCTGACAACAGGAGCAGAGATATATGGTCGGACTGACCCAGATGTGCTAATGCCTTAGCCTTGCAGCCTTTATTGCACATACTGATGTAATTTGGGCAGTAGGCTACTGCCTTTAATTCAGCATGATTCACATCCCCTGCTTTGGTGTGAACTGCTTGGAGATATCTGTTCTGCTGACTGCTGACAGCATCGTATAATAGTCTGAATGCGGCGTTAGCGTTAGCATTAGGTGGAATGTAAACAACACCAATAAGCAGCTGTAAAGTCCTGGGGTCGATTAAAAGGCCTGCATTTAACAGATATGAGCTTCACCTCATTTAGGGCCCACTGCATTCAATAGTGACTGTGATGCAGACATTAGCTCACTGTGCTGTCTTTTTTTTTTTGCGTGTGCGTGTGCAGCTGTACCGAATGAAGTGACCTAATAGCGATTTTTGGGAGAGAAAATTAACAAACGGCAAGACTAAAAAGAAAGGCGAGCGTGACAGATATGAAGGTAAAATGCAGCAAGCACCGAGTTTCTTTCCCTCCGATAAAAGCACAACAACCCCTCGGTGTTGCTATGGAGACCTCCTCTCTCTCTCGCTGTCTCTCTCTCGCTGTCTCTCTCTCTCTCTCTCTCTCTCTCTCTCTCTCTCTCTCTCTCTCTCTCGCTTCCTTTCAGCAAGCTACCACTTATCCTTGCTGCCTTTCAGTCAGCAGGACATGTGGGTGTGTGTTCTGCCGTGAAGCCGGCAAATGAAGGGAGACGCATTAGAGAGGCAAGCCGGACTTTGGCGCACACACACAAAAGCATGAGCACAAAGATCGGCCCTGAAGCAGCAAAAATGTTTTATGCCTCAACCTTATTTGACTCACTTGTTGGGCCTCTTGAAAAAAAAAAAATTCTGTTCCTCCTCCTCTTTTTTGTGCAATTTTGCTCTCCCAACCCCACAAGTGCTCCACACACACGGAAAATAGCAAGGTTATATGGGGAGTTTCTTCGGGCTAATTCTCTGAGGGGGGGAAAAACAACAGCTGAATTTCATTTGATGACATACAATCAGGAGGAAACTCACACACACCTTCAACAATAAAATAAAACTCTCATCAAAACCATCCATACATGCTGACTTTCATTGAGGCGCCAGTGTTTTTGTTGCCAGTCCAGAAGCTGTATTTCTCTTCTTCATCATTTAATTAGCACTCTAAGTGCTGAATAAAAAATGTATGGCCGCAAGCAGTTTTCGCAGCTGGCTGTGCACCATTGGACTCTTGTTGCTATCCACATCATTTCAAACGGAACACGTTTGATAATGTATAGCGCATGCATCAAATGAAACATTCATTTAATTTGGTTTTTTTAGTTAACTGCGACAATGAATGGAAGGGAAACGGGAACTTTATTGCTTCTGGAAGCTTTATTACATCTTTTACTTAGAAAAAATGGTTGTGTCTGACAGGATCTTAGTTGCCCACATGAAAGAATATACAACACAAATCCAACCATGCACTTTTCTCAGAATATACACAGAATATGAAATGTTGAATTGGAGTGATTTTTCTTGTCAATCAATTCCACATAAGTGTGTAAAGTATATTGCATGTGTTAAATATTTTTTCCCCTCAGAAAAAAAAATATTGAATTGTATGGGCTATAGTGATTGTCATAGGTTTGGAAATGAATCATTGTGGAAGCTTTGCTCCCTAATGCCACTGTAAATACGCCCCCGCGATATTACACTGACTGCATTCTCTGCTTGTTGTGATGTTACGTGCCAGCATCTGTCCTCTTTGAACACTGTTTCCACTTGCAACAACAGCTGAAAATTACACTCTTGGGTTATTGAGAGCAAAGCAAAAAGTGCCTTTGAATATAAGGAGAAACAGCTGAGGCACATTTCAAGATGGAGCCAAGAGGAGTCCAATAATATTCTGTTGAGATTCATTACATTATTGATTCATTTGTGTGAACATATTGATAAAGCTGCTTTATCAAGATTCAAGTGTCACAAAAAAAAAAAAAAATGCTCAGGCAAGTTTTTGTCAAAATGTGTATTGCGGGATAATTCTCTTGAAACATCTGCAGGCATACTTTTTTTTAATTACTGTTACAAAATGCATCCACCATCTTCTATTTGGCAAGACAGATGAGAATTGGTACAACAACTGTTGCTGGTATCACTTGCTATAGTATATATAACATACATGACATTTTGAAGTGGAGTGAGTGAAGTGTTTTGAAGAAGAAGAAAAGTAGTTTTCCTACTATATATTTAATCACATTGAAGGGATGCACAAAACAATGCAAGGATGGCAGCTCGTGTGAAGGTTGACAGTGTTGCAAATCTGATAAAGAGATAAGACAAACTTTTTTTTTTTCCTAAACCAGATGCATACATTACGCAGTGGGAGACAACCTGTCATCCACACACATACCCCACAGCAAGTATTTTTCCATCATGTGACAGAGGAAAAGAGAACGAGGGAGCAAGTAAGGTAGTCGATGGAAGAGGGGAGGCGGGATGAGAGGGACACAAGCTCTGCTGCAGAGCCGAGAGAGAGAGAAAGAGGGAGAGAGAGAGAGAGAGAGAGACCGAGAGAGACCAAGAGAGACCGAGAGAGAGAGAGAGAGAGAGAGAGAGAGAGAGAGAGAGAGAGAGAGAGAGAGACCGAGAGAGACCGAGAGAGAGAGAGAGAGAGAGAGAGAGAGAGAGAGAGAGAGAGAGAGAGAGAGAGAGAGAGAGAGAGAGAGAGAGAGAGAGAGAGAGAGAGAGAGAGAGAGAGAGAGAGAGAGAGAGAGAGAGAGAGAGAGACTTTGCTGATGTTCTCTCTAGCTCCAGTGCAGCAGAGACGTGATATTTCAAGAATCTTAATTGTGTGGCTGAGAGGGAGACAAGAAATAACATCCTAAGCGCGGAAAGCGAGGCTGAACAGAGCGATGTTGTGATCCTTCCAGCTCGGGTAAGAAAACGGAAATTTGCGTTGATGGCACAGACGTGTACACATGTAGATGCGGGACGCATGCATGCTCGCTCGGTGTGAGTGGTTTACGAATCGAGGGGCTTGGTGGTAAATGGTAAGTTTGTGCATACATGTGTCTGCAGCAACAGCCTGCATTATCATGTGACTTCTTTTTCCAAGTACAATCTGTATCCAGGTCCTCCATCTCGGTCAAAACATCCCATACTCCTGCATGTAATCCTCAGTACATGCAAATGTATTTGCATTCTTCATACAAACAGCCATTTGTCACCTCCAGCCGCTTGAAGTAAATAAATAAAATGCTTCAAGGTTTATCTCCAGTTTGATAAGGAGGAACAGCACAGATAAGCACGTGCTCATCTTATCTAATGAAAAAGCTGATTATGTTCAAATCCTTTAAGAGTAGTGAAATCACTGGGGCACTCAGATGTGTTGCTAACAGGTGAACAAGGATGTGCTTCGTGTGACGATTGCCATTTTACAAATATTGCATGCTGTTGCAGAATGAAAATTGAGGAGGATTCTGTGCAGATTTGAGACTCAGACCAATCAAAAGGTTGCCTTTATTTTATTACTAAAGAGTGATTTTATTTATAGGTCCAGTTCCCCAAGTGGAAAAAGAACAGAGAAATCCTTGTTTGATAAGAAGTGAGTCTGCAAAATGCACAAGTTGCAGTATGAACATGTCACCATGTCAGCTGTGTCTCAATGCTCAAAGATATTTTATGTATATGTTGTTTTCTATCTTTTTTTTGTTTTCTATTTCTCATTAATCAAAAAGATAAAGTGTTCAATCTGGGCATAATTAAAAAGAAAGTCCTAAAACTAATTCCAAGTGCAGTGAACTGACATTCATTTATGGCAGCATTACTTGCATCAAATACAAACTTTCTCAATTTGATCAGAATTCTATTCATTTTCAAATGTTTATTATTGTGGTTGTAGTTGGCTTAGGATGACAACATTTTGATTTCCAAAATAGAGGACACTCGGCCTGGCGTCAAGATGCTCAAATTATACTCAAAGTTGACTCAAAGATGCTATAGCCTACATTATTGGTATGGGGAGAAAATAAAACAAAAAACATTAGGGATCACTTGGGATCAAACCCACGTGGCCACTGTGTCTGCGGTTTAGGAGCACATAGTGCTACAAATGAGCTAAAGCAGAGGTGCTTAAGTTTGGTCCTCGAGAGCCCCTATCCAGCTTGTTTTCCATGTTTCCCTCCTGCAGCACAGCTTGAATCTAATGATCAGCTCATCAGCAAGCTTTGCAGAAGCCTGATAACGAGCCTGATCATGAATCAGGTGTGTGAGTGGAGAGAAACTTGGGAAACAGGCTGGATAGGGGCTTTGGAGGACCCAATTTGAGCACCCCTGCAGTAATCCATGAGCTACTGTGCAGTCAAATCGCTAACTGTTGGGGAGGGAAGCCAGCCAGGATGAATGCTGAGGAAAAAGGTAGTGATTGATGCACAGATTTGTAAAATTCGTCAGATCCAAGATTTAATGTCATTGTCACAACTCACAAAATTATGTTTGCAGCATCAACACTGTTTGATGTAAAGTGCCACAAGTGCATAAACCACAAACATTGAGCCACATTGCTTTATTTGAGATATTTTATGTTGACAATCTGTGTTTATAATTTAGCCTCAATGTTGTATTTTATAATTGTAAACCTGTTGCGTATATACTTTAGTTTTGGAATATTTGGAAGGATGACGCCCCCTTTTGTGTTATTAAGGTATGGCAGGCTTATGTTCGCACTGATTTGCAGGTGTGCCAGGTGGGACGTGCAACGTAGAAGCTGGACGGCGTAGACAGACAGTTTTTCGACCACTAGGGTTTTTGAATACCATTTTGCATTTTGAATACATTTTATTTTGGATCTCTTGGATCACAAAACACTATTCGAACTTTCATTATGGACTCTTGGATTGTTGGAAGGTGCGTCCGAAACGCTACCCCGATTTGAACAAGCCTGTACATCGAAAGCATAAGTGATATACAGTATTTGAATATCCTCTTATGAGCAGTATGAATTACAAAACCTTCTTAGGCATGCTTCAGCTCACCGCTCTGCGTTCCTGAAACTGACATTTGTTGACATTTGAGAGCGAACGATAAAAACAGGGGGCATCAAAAATTAAATGACGAATGCATAATTGAGCAGGTTGCATGTGGAGAGACGAGAGAGTGGAGATGAAAGTGAATGGCTGATGGAAGATTGAGAAGAACCCCGGGAGGAAAGATGATGTTGACTCAAACACAACTGTCGTACAATGCTCACTTTGCGCAGCTCATATAACCCGATGAATGTTGTCAATGCTATGCGACATCTCATGACGTGTTGATCTTGTTAAAAGAAGAAAGTTGAAGACGTTTCGCCCGCTGCCAACGTGAACCACAGTCTCTGAGGCTGGAAGGATTTCTTTACTGCTTTTAAAACCAAGACCTTAATTAGATTTAATACATCAAAGCCATCATTGATGACATTGGAGCAAATTGATTGGATGTAAAATATAAAGGTGGTCCTTTTGATATATCATGAGCTTTACAGTGTGAACACATATGAGTTATGTGAAATTAGTTCTGGAGTCAAAAAAGATGTTTGACCACGAGCAACAATTTTTCCCCTTCAAAGTAATCCTACAAATAAAGGAACACTGAAACATAGCTAGGAGAGGAGATTTGTTTCCATGGCAACAAAGCACTAGACCTTGCTTTTATTTTTTTTATTTTTTTACAGATCGCTATGCTCATGACAATTTTACTGCTACTTATCCATCATTTAATTTCATTCCAAAACAGCATGATAGTTCATCAACAAACAGCACAAAAACAGCAGCTTTTGCTGTAAAGTGAAGCCTTGTTGATGCCCTAACCCAAATTTAAAGGTGAAGTCAAAACAACCCCCACCCACAATTTTTTTTTTGTTGACAATAATATTAGATGTGACCTCACTAGTCTAAACATGACATTTTGATTAATATTACATTTGTGAAATATGAGTTATGAAGCAAACTCCAGCCTTTTTATCCATCTCAGGGAGCAGCCATTTTGCCACTTGCTGTCGACTGAAGATGACATCACAGTTGCTCAGGGCTCCAATCAGAGCTCGCCTGTTTTCTAAAGCTGAGCTGTGATTGGTTGCTACCTGAGACATGAGCAACTATGATGTCATTATCTCTCGACAGCAAGTGGCAAAATGGCCGCCTCCTGATATTGATCAAAATGGATGGATTTTGCTGCTTAGTTCATATTCCACTAACGCAATATAAACCGGAACTGTATAGAACATATTATTGTCAAGAAGTTTCACCTTTGAGATGAATACCAGGCATGTGAAATTGAAATTTCTCACAAAGAATCACACATTTCTTTTCAATGTGTAGTAAAGAATGATAAGCTTCAGTTATTTCCATTTTTCCCATTCCCACTCTCAACTCTATTTGTTTCTCTTGCTGTGTGTGTGTGTGTGTGTGTGTGTGTGTGTGTGTGTGTGTGTGTGTGTGTGTGTGTGTGTGTGTGTGTGTGTGTGTGTGTGTGTGTGTGTGTGTGTGTGTGTGTGTGTGTGTGTGTGTGTGTGTGTGTGTGTGTGTGTGTGTGTGTGTGTGTGTGTGTGCGTATGTTTGACAGAGCAGTGAGCTAAGAGCCAGGAGTCGCCCGGCCGCCGCCAGGATGTGAGATTGATGGCGTAACAAGAAAAAGCCCATCATCATGTTCTACCACTGCAATCAAAATTGTTCCTAAAGAGACACACTGTACTTTTTGCTGCAAGAGTCACATTTGAATATTTCCCTGTGTAAAGCGACAAACGGTGTCGATATGAGAATCCTATCCCGCTTGCCTGAGAATTTCATACCAGTGATAGCGATTGTAACCGTCTTCTGCCATCTGCACACACACCCCTACAGTTGACTCCCTCACACAGCGAGATCTTAAAACCTCCTCCAATCCGCACCTGTGACCCCCCGTAAGGATTATGAGGCCAATGTTGATGCTTCTACAATCACGGTGTCTCCTGTGTGCGTTTGTCGGCGTGTGCGTGCTCGGAGCGCTGGGCTCGCTGCCTCAAGCTCTGCCATGGCACGTCCCCTGCCCGGGGCGGTGCGTGTGTCACATCAAGCCGTGGTTCTCGCCAGACTCGGTTTACCATGAAGCTCCGACCGTGGACTGCAACGACCTGCTGCTGGCTGGCCTCCCGTGGCCCCTGCCCTTGAACACACACACCTTGCACCTGCAGGGGAACAATCTGTCCGAAATGGACGGCGCGGTGCTGCACGGGCTCCCCAACCTCACTGATCTTGACCTTTCGCAGAATCACTTCAGCTGCGTCAAGACTATTACGCAGAACTTGTCTCTGCCCTCTCTGCTGTCTTTACATCTGGAGGAAAATCATCTCAGCCACCTGCCGGAAGCTTCTTTCTCCTCACTGCTGGCTTTACAGGAGCTCTTTCTCAGCCATAATAATTTGTATTCTATTGCACCCGGAGCCTTCACTGGTCTGGATTCTCTTCTGCGTCTGCACATCAACAATAACAGACTCACTACCGTTAATCCAAGGTGGTTTGAAGCGTTGCAGAACTTGGAAGTTCTCATGCTTGGAGGCAACCCGGTGGAGACTTTGCCTGAGCAGGGCTTCTTAGCCTTGAAATCCCTCCGCAGTCTTGTTCTTGGCGGCATGGGCTTGAGAGGGTTAGCTGATAATGCTCTGGATGGGTTGGAGGGCCTGGAGAGTCTCTCCTTCTACGATAACCTACTAATCAAGGTTCCTACTCGGGCTCTGCAAAGAGTGAAAGGACTCAAGTTTCTCGACCTGAACAAAAACCGGATCAAACTAATCAACACGGGAGACTTCCGAGATATGGTCCACCTAAAGGAGCTTGGCCTGAACAACATGGAGGAGCTGATGTCCATTGAGAGAGCCGCGCTGGAGAACCTCCCAGAGCTCACCAAACTGGAGATCACCAACAACCCGCGCTTGTCCTTCATTCACCCGCAAGCTTTCGCTCAGCTGAGCAGACTTGAGAGTCTCATGCTCAACTCGAACTGTCTCAGTACCCTGCACCGCCGCACGATGAGCTCCCTGCCCAAACTCCAGGAGGTCAGTCTGCATTCCAACCCGCTCCGCTGTGACTGCCTATTTCACTGGGCCGCACAGGACGCCGCCCACCCTCACCGGGACGGACAAGCCAGCAAGCATCAAACATCTCGGGTCGTGCGCTTCATCCAACCGCAAGCCACGCTGTGCTCCGAACCCCCAGAATTGAAAGCTCGGAGGGTGAGAGAGATCTCCTCGCGGGAGATGTCAGCCTCCTGCCTCCCGACAATCCCCTCCGCCTCGCTCCCTTCCAACGTGGCTGTCAGAGAAGGCGGGAAGCTTCTTTTGCACTGTCGAGCTGTGGCAGATCCGCAGCCTCAACTTTACTGGGTGACCCCCTCAGGGTTGAGACTCGGGCCGGCTTCGAGCGACGTATCTGAGGGACCGCCGGCAACTTCTGGAGCCGCCGCCTACTCATCTGCTTACAGCATCTCCCCCAGCCAGGCTCAAGGTAATATCCCCACCATACGCTACTGGCTCCTGCCTGAGGGGACCCTGGAGATCAGAAAGGTCACCCTTAGAGACGCCGGCTTGTACACCTGCATAGCTGAGAATACTCTAGGTGCTGATACACGCAGTGTTATTGTGGTCGTGCAAAGAAGACAGAAGACAAGGAGGAAGGTGGTGGCTTCCAATCTGAAGGGCCATTCATTACTCAAAGCGGAGACAAGGTTAAAGGTGACGGAGGCTGGAGAACACTGCGCTGTATTGTCCTGGCAGAATAAGCGCAACTTCCCCTCGACTCGTTTATCGTGGCAAGCCATGAGCTCAGACGCGCCCGCGTACACCACACGCATCCTTGCCGGCACACACCGTTTCAACCTGACCCACCTGCAGGCAGAGACATTTTACAGAGTATGTTTACATTTAGGGACCAGTGAGGGCAACAAGCATGCCAGCAGGAGAAGCAAAGCAGGCAAGAAACCTCAGTGCGTCTCATTCCGAACGAAGAAAGCGGCAGAGCCTCGGGCCAGCCTGCAGCTGACGTCCACCGCGGCGACAATTCTGATGATCCTTGCCATCATACTGATGCTGCTGGCCGGCCAAGGGTGGGACGGTGGAAAGCACCCGGGTGCTCTTTTCCAAGAAATCAAAAGTCATAAGGCTGTGATTATCATGCAGAAGACAGGGGGGGGCAACGAGAAAGAGGCAAAACCGAGTGAGAAACTTCTGTTCCATCACGACTGCTGAGATCATGGAAATTCAAATGATAAACATAATACGAAATGTCAGTGATGTAGAAAAGATTTGTATTTATTTTATATAAAGTGTGTACAGTATAAACCACAGTTTATGTGTTGAGACACATTGTAAAGAATCCCTTAAAGGGGAAATCAACCTTAAACATTTGTTGACAATAATATGTTATATGCGACCTTACTCGTCTAAACATGAACATCTGATTAATATTACATTTGTGGAATGTGAGTTATGCAGCAAAATGTTGCCACTTGCTGTCAACTTAAGATGACATCACAGTTGCTCAGGCAAAGACCAATCACAGCTCACCTGTTTTCTGAAGCTGAGCTGTAATTGGTTGTTACCTGAGACCTGAGCAACTGTGATGTCATTTTCACTCGACAGCAAGTGACAAAATGGCCGCCTTCTGATATTGATAAAAACTGATGGATTTTGCTGCTTAACTCATATTCCACTCATGCAATATTAATCTAATGAATGTTGTATTTAGACGAGTGGGACTGCATAGAACATATCATCAAAAAATGTTTAACTCAAACCAGGTGGATTTAAACTGGCACTCACAAATCCAATATAAATGACTGCTTATGGCTGCTGGGCTGAAAATGAAGAAAACTTCATTCAGTCCAGGGACAAATGTTTCAAGGATGTTCGTTACATTTCCTGTCTTAATGTTACATGGATTGAACCATACTGTAACCAAGCAGACGAAACACTGTCTGATGACTGATCTGATCATCTGAAAAGAAAATGTGACAGCTTGTTTTGTTCTTGTACGTCAAAGTGGTTGATGCGCTAAATATCTTGGACTACTGTTCTTATACAGCATTTCTCGCCTAACATCCAATATCCTCTTTCAGCATAAAATGATTCTCAGTGATTGTGTCAAATTCTATTTTGAGCTATTATACAATAAATCTTTTTAATTTAGATGTCATTGTTCCACTCTCTTTTTTTGTGCATATATTGTTTTCTTCAATTATGATATTCAAAAATCCTTATATATGCCTATTGTAAATGTAAATGGAACAGGTTTCCAATCTCTGTGCATATTTCATACCCGACCTAATGCTGCAGTAAAAAGCTACATGTAAACATATTATATTAAAACATCTGAGGTAAATACTTGTAGAAAATTGGCATAAATATACAACAAATTCGGTATCACAATTAACAATAATTCACAATTGTAGCTCACTTAGACAAAGTAGATGCTCAAGATCCATCAAATGAAACTCAATCTGTTACCATAATAATGCATATTCACGTTGAACATGTCATGAGATGACATTAGATCTAAGAAATGTATATGTTGGTGTTTTTTGTTCTAGCTTGCCTCTAAGCCACTTTGGCTTTGTAACATCCATCTATCATCTGAAATAACAAATATAAGACAATGGCCAGTCTTGTAATGTAATGGGAGTAAAAAATATTTTTATACTGTACTTAAAGTGAATCATCAAAATTCCTTCAACCATCTTTGTTACTCGCCACTACAAAATAAAATCCAAAGAAATTGTTTGTTGCCGTAATCCCTAAACTGTGGATCAGAACGCAATTGTTATGTGGTTGCAATATGGAGTAAGTCATGAAAATGAGACCCAATTAATAAGGAATTCTCTCTAAACTAAACAATTAAACTCATTAATTCACCTGAACCCTTCACCTAAACCGAAGACTTCAGAATCCCGCTCGTCGAGTAGTGAAGTTCAGAAGACCCGAGTAAGGATCAAAGAAAAGAAAGAAAAGTGAAATCCAGCACCAACCAGACACCACCTACTACCCACAGGGTTACAAACCAGAATCTTTCACCAACCCTAGAAACATCTAAATTCCAACAAAATAGGGAGACATCAAAAGACCAAAGGAAAGACTGAAGAAAGGAAGAAAGGATAGATGAAGCATAGTGAGATCCACAGACATCAGCCTCCACCGATTCAGCGACTACAGAAAGAAGCAGATTGTGTTTGAATTTCTCCCCCACCCACACCCGTCACCCACCACAACCCAGCCCCCGCCGCCGCCACCCGGAACCACAAACCCTCAGACACCCCCCACCCCCACTCCCACCCCCGCCAGCCCACTAAATCCCGGGGACCCCCCGTACCCAGGAATCTGTGCCAGAGAACACTGGGCACGGAAGGAGAGAAGGGAGCACAAAGTGTATTGTGCAAACTAGTGGAGTGAGTTAAGAGGAGTGACCAATGGGGCCTCGCCCGAGGTGCCCGAGGAGGCTCACTGGAGCGGGGCAGGCCATAACACCGACACCCACCCGCCCAGGCCAGGAATGGAGCCCCCGGCCCAGGGGAGGCGGAGGAAGGCGGACAGGGGAGGGGGACGGGACGGGGGGCGGAGATGGCAAGAAGGGGAAGGGGCGGCGGCAGGGCAGCAGGGAAAGGGGGGAGGAGGAATGGTGACGAGGGAGAAGCGACCGGGAGGCGGAGGAGGGAGAGGCAGCAAGGGGAAGGGGGAGGGAACCACAGGGCACCCCGGAGGCCCACCCAACCCGAACCGCATCGCTGGGCGACGGACCGCGCCGCCCCGGACACCAGGGAGAGCACCCTTTTCTTCTTTTTTAGGGTCAGGTGTCATGTCCTGACTGAAAATGCACCTCTGGTTTTGGTATGCCAGAATCATTCAGGTGATGAGACTATTATTATTATACATGAGCGACATCAAGGTTCGTACACAAATATTATCAATACTTGTCCATGTTTTTGAAGCAACATATTGTTGCTTTAAATAAAACTAGGACAAAGACACAGGTCCAGATCAGTGGCTACTGGTTACTTTGTGTTTATTCACACAGAACATTATACAGTACATTTTCTCTAATTAAGGCAACACAATACAATATATACACACATCTACTGCAAATGTATGCCATACTTTTTGGGTTGTTGTTTTTTTTTTGCTGTTGTATTTATAAATTAACAACATTCCCTCCAATACTGTTACAAGCAAGTGGAAAGAAGTACCAGATGCAAAATCATACTTGTAGCATAACTAATGCAAAAACCCTTCAGTCACTGCAGTTAATGCGGTACGCTAAATTTTGCTGGAATTCTGAGATAGCAGCTTCTTATCCGTAGAAAATATGAAACTATTACAACATCCATTAGAAGTTAAAAACAGACTATTTTCCACAAATAGCATCAATAGTACTGGGATTTGCAATACCCTTCAGCCATACAGGACACATTAACTTTGACATCATCATTGTCTGATAAAGTGCCTATTCTAATACTAAAATAAAATACAAAAAAAGTCACAATGAATTTTGAAAACACGGTCAAGATGGTCCAAAACCTTTTGTTGCATTGTGGTCAATTCAGCATGGTAAATACCTCTAACAAACAAAATGTGCATGCTGAAAAAAAGCATTTTACAAAGTGATGCTAATATTTCAATACCATTCTCCTCACTGTGTACAATCATTTACAAAAATATAATTCTATTCAGCATTAACAAATGACATCATTGACATGATTTGTACTAGATTCAACATTGACAGGTTATTACAAGATGACAAAAACACACTGCAGGGTTAGTACGGACCACAATGGCCACTGTATTAATTACAAAGACAAAATGGTGGTAATTGTTCTTTTTTGTTAAACTAACCAAAATGACGCATAAAAGACTACAATCATTCCATCTATAGGAACGTTTTCTCCAGAGACATTTTCTAAATGTAACAAATGCATTTCTGTAATCATATTTTTAGTTGCACCTATGAAAAAATAACTTGTAAAACCTGGTTACAATATGTATTACAGTACATTAGTATAGAATAACAACATTCCTAAACATTTTCCTAAAAATATATTACTGTATTGTCAAGGTTCTGTGTTCGAATCTTGGCCCTTGTGTTCCAACTGGGCTTTTGTGTACCACTGTTTGGAAATAACTCAGAATTGGCAGGATGCGGAGATAAAACTGTAAACACACACATGCACACGCACTGTGTAAAGCGTACTAGGTTCAGATAAGCCGTATGGAAAATATGGATCATACAATCACAAATAAGGAATGTAAACAAATAAAATAGTTTAGTACAGTGAAACCTCCATTGTTTGAAAGCTCCATAACGTGTTCAATTTTCTAGGGAAAAATATTCCTCAAAAGTCAAAACTCGAGGCGGGAGGTTGAACATTTAAGGCTCTACATGTTTTAATCACCGCTGCAAGATGAAAAACAATGTTTGTAAGCCAAACCGCGACGACGTGAGGGTTCGGGGGTCAACTGGTGGTGGTAACAGCTTGAGTCTGGCAAAACAAAAATTAAGACATCTTCACCTTTGGAGATTCCACTGTAGCCTTTTCCAAATCTCACAAAATTAAAATGAATAGTAAGCACATTCTTGAGCTTTGCTATTTTGCTTTACAATCAACACATCTCAGCTGTAGTTGTAAGTGAAATTATAAGAGCTTGGCTCTTTGGGGACAGGGGGCGGGGCCTCTGGGATTGTGATGTTCTCGAGGTCCAGGAGGCGGAGCTTCATCTCCATGCTGATAAGCGTGTCCAGGTCACTGCGGGTCAGGTCACTGCTCATCTCTCTGCCCAGCAGTGCGCAGAGGCCGTCCGTCCAGATGCAATACTGCTCCACAAACAAACGTACACACCCGAGATGATTGCAAGAATCACGGGTCACAACAGGGTGTGGCGTGCAAGTATGGGCTACCATGAAGCACATAACCAGAAGTCCTCTTTATGATTTTTTGGTACTTTTGGGGGGGGGGGGGGGGGGATAAATCCAGTTAAATCCTTCTTCCTTGTTAGTGCCCGCCACATCATGACTTTTCTGTCATAGGCCGTATTTTAGTCACTGTTCATTTGTTGGGTAGTCTACATGTCAGTCATTATAGTGATGTCACTCACTTTGCGTACAAGATGTGCATTTTTACGGCCAGTGTCTTGGCAGAAGAAGTTGCGATAATAACATTTAACCCAACGACATTGTTGCTGAAGATGCAGCAATAGGGCTGCTTGATTTTTGGACAAATGGTTGTCAGCTAGCTTGCTGATCAACAGGAAATACTATTATTATATATGATATGGCTTTGGCGGAATACATCAAATCAAATCAAATACAATTTTAGAATTAAAAGTCACAATTGTATTCATTATATTTGGCATTTAGTTATTTTGGGCCAAACATTAAATAGACAGAATTCGTTTTTATTGTATTTATTCATTTCTAAAGCAAAAGTCATCTTGTGGAATAGGTAATAGTTTCACACAAAAGGAGGATGGAATGTGAAATATTGTAATGTTTTCCCCCCCCTGTGATTTTTCATCGAGTGAAAAATTCTAATTCAAAGAATCACTGTGTACAATCACTGATGATCTCTTCTCAGCTCACCTCATATTTGTTGGGCGCAACAAAGTTGAGCGTCTCATCCGGATCGTAAAAGACAGAGAAAGCCAACTCCAGCACCTCCTGTCAATAGTGAAATGCATGATAAATAAATGCACACACTAAGGCTTTAGATTTGTAACAGCGTGGTGACAAATGTACTATGTGTACAGAACTTTGCCCTCAGCTAATTCAAACAGCCTTTGTGGGATCTTACTCTGGTACATTAAACCTTGAAAATTTGTAGAATAGTGGAAAACTGCTCCTGGTACAGCCCTATCTTTGTCACATTGTGTGTCATAATTAAAAGGGGTTTTGCTTTGGCAGAGGTACAATTATCCTTGAACCACCGAGGTGCGTTCTCAAAGAGATTGGGGCCAAGTGCATTTCCATCTCATAATTAGACTGGACTGACTGGAACTTTACTCAAGCTTACCTTGTTTTGTTTCAGAGCACTTTTCTCCTTCATGTGAGGGCAGTCCTTTCCAGTCAGCACAGACTTGATGTCAGAGACCGGGACTAGAAAGAAAGCAGATTAAATATGCTAAAAGCTTATTATGGTATTTTCCAGTTGTCATGTTCTCTAATGATGGTCCTCCGTCATAAAAAATACCGAAGCGGTCATTGGTCAGTGGTCATTGTAAAGTGATACAAAGTTGCTGTTTCATTACATTTACACTTTACCCAGGAACCTCAAAAGTCGACCAATTTGGGATTCAACCATAATTTATAACACATTATAAAAAGAAAAGATGAAACAGTCTTACTGGTAAGTACAATATTAATACAATTGATTAAATATCAATTGCATCCATATATCCTAACATGAATGCATCCAAAATAGCTAATGACATGAAAATGAACAGCAACTTTTTCCCAGCACTGAAAATCCTAGACTGGATTTCACAATCAACAATATGGGGTAGATGCCACGGACTTCCCACTTCCGGGTTTCACACATCAGAGTCGTTTCCGGCCACTGATGGCCGCATTCCAACACTCGCACCCCCATCCATGCGCCCCCCCCCAACCGGCGCCTCAACTCTCTGACATGCTTCGGACAACTGAGACAGACACACTACACACTCGCACCCGTCGACGGGAATGCGCAACTGAGGGGTACAAAGGCGTAGGCTCAAGAACTGGGACGCGGCCCACACGTCGCCAACAAACTGAAACAAAGCCGATGTGTGAAAACCGGGAAGTCGGAAGTCCCGCCTCCTCCGTGGCATATACCCCATTGTGCATACACCCACTTAACATTAGTTTCCACGTCACAGCAGATACCACGAAGGTATATCTATGATGACGGAAAATGTCTGATCCTGAATTCTGCCAAATCGTGGTTTCAGCGGTTGATAAAGCATTGGGGATGAAAATAAATGTTGAACAGAAGGTCATACAGTGACAAATTTGACTATTTTACTGGGTAAATCAAAATGTATTAATACTTATATGTACATGAGAATACAGCTTGGCCCACTTAAAACCACACTTAAAAAAAAGAAAGAAGTAAAAGTTAATATCCTTTTACTGGGTTTGCCTTGGATGCATTTTTTTCAAGCTATTCTAGTTGGTCTTAAAGGCCTGGCATCTGGGGCGGGTAGATCTCATCCATCCATCCATTCGATGTGTAAATAAGCTTTGCTTTGCTTGGATCGCTGTTCTCCTTAATATTGAATGAACTTGCGCACTGAGAATTTTGATATATGGATGCCCTGTATCGCCTTTTGAGGCTGCACATTAAGTCTATTGTACACCGTCACAGTTAATAAACTGTAAAAAGATAGAGGAACAATCAAGGAAGATTACAGATTACAATAGAAATATGGCACGGGAGAAAATAGGCAAGATGTCAAACATAAACCATGTCACAGACTCATTTGTAAATATGTTATGCATAAAACAGCGGAACCTACTGGATGCCTTAAAGAAAATATATTCAGTAAAAAGCAAAAGTGATCCTTACTCTTGTCACTGAGCATCTCAAAAGGCACTTCCCCCTGAGGTGATTCATCCAAGTCCCCATAGTGCAGCACTTTGTGGTTAAGAGAGAGTCTGCAGAACCAAAATTTCTCTGCAACACGGGCAGAAATGCTTAGCTCAACAGAGTCAACAGAAGCAGCGTAAACTGTGTAAAAAATAAAAATAAAAGTAAAAAAAAGGCAAAGTGATTGTATTGATGTGGTACCTTGCCTTCGGCGATTCCCCACTTTTCGGAAACAGCTGCCCTCACATAGCCGATTGAGTCGTTGCTGTTTAATGAGCTCCAGAATCTCCGGCTGGATTCTCTCTCGCAACTCACTGCCTCGCACAAATGACACAAGCATGAGGCCTTTTGGATGACACGTGACGCGGAATATTTGCTTTGGAGACAATTTAAGAAGTGTGTGAAATGACATAGCGAACGAGAAAAGATGTCTGACGTGACACTGACATGATGGGCGGAGACTGAAAGTCATCCTGGCTCATTCTCTCAGCCTGTCGCAGTCGCAGTATCTCCGAGTAGCTGAGACCTCGCAGCTTGTTCTTCAGCTGGTCTAAAGACGAGGGCTTCATGGCAAGAGCCCTGGTGATCTGTTCTCGGACGACCTGCATCACCTGCTTTCGACACACGTAGTCTTCAGAACAATTTGCACTTTTTCATAAATAGTAAATCACAGACTTGTCTTCCAATTCTGTCAGTAAATAACCTTCCTCATCTCAAGTCATTTATATTCAAAATGTACCCAAGCTAAGCCACCAGTGCTAATTTCCTAACAATAAACTCCAGCGAGTCAAAACATGTGAACGTAGCGCTTTGAACTGCAGTCAGCAGCATTAAGAATTTAGCTGTCGTGTAATATTAATTGAAGCAAAAGCCTTTTAGCCGCCTATTATTGTGGGATTCTCACACGCACACACACACACAAACTGTGCAGGCAGAGAGCAGCATTTAGAAGAATACACACTTTGTTGACTTTCACGCTGAGTGATGGAAATGCGATCTAGCTCTTACTATGAGAAAACAAACACAACTTACCACAATGGGAGTTATTCATCCTTCAGAATAATAAGAGTGTTTGTAACATTTATATTGGGTACAAAGAAATTCCGTTGTTAAACTTGGAAAATTAATAAAATAATCAAGCAAACACAATCCACACAGTTCCTCTGATGCAGCTAAAACTGGTAACTCAAACTTGAAATAATAATATATGATAACATCTCAATCAAAGCTGAATATTGTTATATTTTCAAAAGCAGACATTTTATACAGACCTGGAATTTAATCACATTGTACCACATGAAATATTTGTTTTTCATTCATTAACAATTCATAGCACAAACTGAAATGGGGCCCCAATATTTTACAAAGATAGTCAAGATACAATTACTGTAAATCAACTGCGTCATGTTTTCATTGTCGTGTACATTTTTTCCTATAGTATAGGGTGTCCCATGATTTCAGTGGAAGAGAAACACTTTCACATCAAATATATTATTTTGGGTCATATTTAGAATTAGTTTGCCTTCCTCATCTTCAAACGAGATGTTGTTAGAAAATATAATTTTTATGACTTGCATGGGTGCGCATAACTGTTTTGTTCTTGTTCTCAGGGGTGAGCCTGGGCATGTTGTTTGGAGAAGAATACATGAATAATTTCACACATACTTGAAACTTAAAATTGAAAATTAATGCAATCAGTACAACTAAACAAATTAGTATGTGTCTTGCTAATGAAATGGTTTTCATGCAGAAAAGCCAATTCAATCACAGCATTTTTAATAAATGTTCAGAGTTTAACAAAAGCAATGGCTTTCTAATCACATATATTCCTCAGTTGAGCTATTTGTTTTGCATCCTTTTTTAAGGAAATAAAAACGTATCTACTCGACAGTGCATAAACGTCACACTTTCAGCTAGATTGATAAATTTGGCCCATTCTGGTTTATATGGAGGACCAGAAATGCCCAAATTAAAAAGTAAATAAATAAATGTGAAAATAAAAACGGATATAAAAATACAATTCAAAAATTACATACAAAAAAAAAAAATATATATATATATATATATATATATACACACACACACACACACACACAAATAACAAAACAAGATTTAAAAAATTTAATAAATGTGGAAATAAATAGAAAATAAATATATAAATAGATTTATATATCAATCAATAAACAAAAGGCTCTGCTCTCATATTTCTTTATTTAATAACATTTCAAGACAGCTTTCATGCTGACAGCGTCTGCAGCATGAAATATGAGAGCAGAGCGTTTTTATTTATTGACATTGAATTCTATTTATATATTTATTTTTGTATTTATATTTATATTCATTTTTTTTAATTCTCGTTTTGTTTTTTGTTTTTTAAACTTGTATTTATATATATATATTGTTGTTTTTATTTCCATTTATATTTATTTTTGAATTATGTTTTTTATATCCATTTTTATATTCAATTGTATTTATCTATATTTAATTTTGGCATTTTTGGACCTCCATCGGTTAGACCTTACTGACCTTATTAAAGTCCTCGGAGGTGGCCCTCATCTCCTTCCAGGTTTTATTGAGCAGCTGGATGCAGACGCAGAAGAACTCCTCCCACGCCCGGTCATGTGTGAAGAACATGGGGTGGTAGTCATTGCAGCCCTCATTAGCTTGTAAACAAACAGAACATTTGTGATTTCCCCCCCAAATCACCAGATTATGTCAGTTTCCACTCCACAAGACTGCACTTACGCAGTTCTCCAACTTGTAGTATCTCGCAGAGTATCCGAGTGAGGTCGATGGCACATCGGCCAAAGGGACATTCGTGCTTATCCTCGCGACTACTGTTTTCCAGAACAATCTGTCATGAGGGGGAAAACACGTTGCATGTGATTTGCTCACTTATGTGAGATGAGCGGCATCCTGCCACGAGTCAGAACTTACACGGATGTACGTGTCCTGATGGACTTTGGCTAGGTACAACATGTTGTCCAAAGCTAGCATCCCTGGGGGAGTCTGAGTGAAGTCCAGAGCAGGGTTCACGTGGTTCTAAATTTGAAGCAGAAATTTGAAACAAAATGTAGTAAATACTTCGATCCTGTTGTCATTTATCTCATTAAGTTGTAACAACTTACCGTGAAACCGAGCATTTTATAATCCTTAACGTACAACGCCTTTCTTTTTTCTGTGCCAGTGGGGTCGTTTTCTCCATCAAAGGCAATCCTCCGCAGCTCAAAAATCACGTCTCTTTGAGTCTGAGTCACAGAAATCGGCACATTTATAGTGCAAGGGCAAATCAGTAACTGATTAGTCAAAAACATTCTAAATTCCGTTCATCAGGGACTCCAAGTCTACACAGTCAGTTAAACTCCTTAAAACTGCCCTATCCAAAGATATTTACAAAATGAACACTTTGTGGACCATTCACATTTTCTATCCCATTTACAGTACATTTAAAGAGAATAATTGTTCCTTTTTAGTGGTCATTTGGGGACCTCGCAATTCACATGGGGCCCTAGGCTCTATCCCATGCAGTATTTCAGCCCAATAAGTACTTCATAGCAGCACAAATGCACACCCAAAATATATATGCTTAATGTATTCTCTAACCACATATTTCCTGGATTTTCATTTATGTTGCATACAATTAAAATTAAACTGACACTTTACACTTGATTTCCATTTTTACCTGGTCATTTGGATCCATTTTGGTCATCATCCGTTCCTCCAAAAGATTAAAGGTCAACACCTGCAGCACATACAGCTGATGCGCCATCTCTGCTTTGATTGGTCGATTTCCTCTTATGACGTGCTGGAAGGAAAAACAGGCGGAACACATTAGAGTGCCGATTTAGAAAGGAGGACACCCAGCTGTTACATTGGTAGGAAATGTAAATGGAGGAAAAGAGTTTGGATTTTTGTTTGATGGCAGTTTTAAGTTATTATGGTGTATTTAGTATTTAATTAGCCGGATTTCAGCTTTGTTTGTTTGTAAGTCTTGAAGTGCTCTGTTGTTTTTTATTGTTGATGTTTTAGTGTTCTTAGTAGTTACAAATGTTCTTTCACAACAAACTAATGCAAGCATGCCATAATAGATCATTGAGTTCATGCCCCCAAACTGGTCACACAGACTTTTCCAATATGTATTTTCATTATTTATACAACTGAGTGGTTTAAACCGAGAGATCTACTGATTGAATAATTACTGGATTAATAAATGAGTGTCATTACTTTTACCATACAGTGAAATTTAGGTCTGACTACACTCGATATACGGCTGCAAAACATGTTGTTTGGACTTAGTCAGGTTAAATTAGGATACAGACACTGCTATGGTCCAACAGTCATCATAAGTGGGTCGCAGTCTTGGAGGATTTGGTTCCAGAGAGCTCACAATGCTGTGACCGCTCCAGGAAATAACACTGCACAGTCTTCCTCATTTGCAGCCAGCTCAGGGAAGCACTTCCACACAAGTTGGTGCCAAAAGGAATCATTCTGAGAGCAGAGTTTTTTTCCACTTCATGGACTTCATGCATATATCACATTTGCTAGTTCTGCTTCAACACGCTTCATGTTAGTCAATCTTTCCACTGGCTGAGCGGCTGGTCTGGAGCATGAAGCATCCGAGAGGGCTGAATCATAATATTTGGATTTTCAAAGATGCTCTGTTTTTTTTCTTACAGCAGAAGTCATTTCCAGCACCATTTAAAACAGGGGGTTATATCATTTGAAGAACACAGCATTGATCAGCAGTCCTTGACCTAATCTCAGTTGAATAGACATACACAGTCATTTTATTTGGTAGATGACAATTTGTGTTAGTGCGTGGGCACTACTCACATTAAGAATGATGGACCGCAAGTGCTTCTGGGCCAAGGTGCTTGCCATTTCCTGTGAGCAAAGACACATGCAACAACAAAAAAATGAGAGACTGATTCTGCACATCAAAAACAAGCACTCAAGAGGTTTACTCCAGTTGAAACCAGTTTTGCCTCTCATTCACACCTTCAACTGCAACATGGCAGTTTGAACCAACATGAATCAGTGTGCAGCACAGGCAGGCTTATGCTCGGCCCGCGTTCGCATGGATAGTGCAGCAGCTTTAAACAAAGAAAAGGGAGGGCGTGAAGGCCTGTGGGGTGGGAAGGATGATATGAGATGCTGGTGCGTACTCACAGTGAGGTGCTGCTCCAGCGGGTTAGTGTACACCTCCTACAGGTTCAAGGGGGAGGAGGTGGATGTGTGGTGGCGAAAACAAAAAGTGCACACATGGACCATGAGATACAGGAATACATCACTGACACGGCATGCACAGAAACAACACAGCACAATTACACACTTCCTTTTATCCCATTTCAGGACTGCAGTTTAGCACCAGTTTGGAAAGCTTTAAAGTAGGGGGGTCAAAATTTGTGTGTTAATTTTGAGTTAAAATTCCTGTAACGCCACTAATTATTTTAATTAATTCCAGTCGCAACGCAGCAGACACGCCCACGTCAAAATTTAGCAGCAATAAATTTAATAATAATGCATATATTTGTGGTTGTATTTTACTTTTTTTTTTTTAAATGTGCAGAATTTCACAAATTACTTCACGTTAAAGATTAGATAGCTCTTAAAATGAAAAGAAAAATCTGTCACCAATGTCTTACAAATGCAATTATGCCATCTAGTTTTTTACAGTACAGTACACCTTTTTAATTTTAACTCAATTGTATGAATTATTATTAAATTGCTGTATCAATGACTAAAATATGCAGCCATATTTCTATTAGTTTAATATTTTTCCCCACTTTTATGTTAAGAATATGAAACGTAGAAATATTTTATTTTACATTTTATTGTACATTTGGAACAGATGTGAAATTTGCGATTAATCGTGAGTTAACAACTGAAGTCATGCGATTAATTACGATTAAAAATTGTAATCGCCTGACACCCCAACTGATGCTCCAGATAGAAAACAATAGTTTCTCCGTGGCAAATTTCTAAAAACATGATCTGTTCTTGGCAAACCAGGCAGAAAAAAGCCTGCTACTACCACTTACATGTTCCGGTGCAACCCTTTTCGTGACTGCCTGCTCTAAGAGATGTTTTTGTCAGTGGTGACAATAGTAAAAAAATAAAATAAAATAAACACTTGAAACAGAAAGCATAAAGTGGACTCTTGTGGATAGTAATCATTCAGCCACATAGACATTTAATTTGTTACGTGCGACAATGATGTGGCGTCATCTTTAACAGATGTCTCCATGAAGTGATAAAGTTGCGGAGTGTCGTCTCATTTCAGCATAATGTTTCTACCTCCTCCCGCCTCGCTCCTTTGTCAATATAAAATGAGCCACTACACAGGGGACCACATTTACTTCTGTAAACACTGCGCCACATGAAGTCGTGTTTTCCGCGTATGCGTGTCACTCGACATTCTGTTTTGTGTGCACGCGTGTCACTTCACGAAAGCATTTCTTTCACTTTATAAGTTGTTTTTGTAATGTAAATGAGTATGTAAAAAGGTAGGATTGAACAAAAAAAAATCCAAATTGGGTATCATGCTTGCAAAGTGATTGTAGCCTTAAATAGATAAGTGTCAAGTATTCTACGGCAACCATTGGGTAAATCAAACACATGGCTTATCTTTAGAAGAGATGAGGCAGCGTGCTGGATATTTTTCTGTTGGAACACATCACGTACCTCAAACGCCAGATGAGCCAAGTAGGCTTTTCAATGTATAGAGCATGACGTTCCTATAGTCTAAAAACACATTTCTCACAGTTGGAGAATGAATTCACGCACATTGCTGTGGAGGTGCCCAAATGTTAGGCTGCATTTGTAAGCAGTCAACTCAGGAAGTGACTTGACTATATGCAAATTTTTAAGAGTGGTTTTTTTCTGTTTTTATTTTTGTTGTTAATTCTTCAAATAATTTTTATCTGTGACCTATTTTGCTACATGCAGAACTTGGTTACACATAACCATATTATCCAACAACAAAAGCATGGCTATTAACTCGCCAAAAACACAAGCCAAAGTGGCTGGTGAGCAAAAAAGTTCATGCCAAGCCCCGCTTATGAGTATATTAAAAAAAGTGATGCCCTCCATTAGAGGTTCATTATTAGAATCGTACTGGTCTAAAGCCGTGTTTCTCAAATCGGGGTACGTGATCGCACTCCAGGGAGGTTAAAAAAATAAAAAGAGTAATTAAAACATTGAGGCAAGAATAATTAAAAAATAATTACTAAATTATGCAAATACATCAGTAACATTTCAGTTCATAAAATAAATGTTATTCAATTTCATAGTCTCAAAAAATCTGAGTCTCCCCATATAGCTGAATGGTTCGACCCAATCTGTCATATGCCACCTAGCATCATCTGTCAATCATTCCAAAACTTTATTCAAAATTAAGATATTTATTTTTGAGAACAGTTGTTTTCCTATGACCCCAAAGAAGAAGTTAATGGTGATCGTTTTTTGTGTGCACAAATCTATAATTTGAATTCTTTCTTTTTTTTTAGTAATATCTTTTTATTTCCAAAAAGTTTAAGAGATTAATGAAATGGAGTTCCAATGATTAAAAACAGACAATGAGGGCACAGCACTCTATTTGAAGTATTTTCTCTTTTTAGGTTAGGGGTTACTTGGCTGAAAAAATATTTCACCGGGGTTACATCACTGAACAAAGGTTGAGAACCACTGGTCTAAAGTACTAAGCCATATGATATATTTTTTTCCATTCAGGTGAACTGACCTGCCGTCTATCCTCAGGTGCTTTCAGGAAAAGCGCATTGATGAGGGCAATGGCATAGGTCTGAATCTCTTGGTTCGACCTGAAAGGATATCAAGCAACAAACGAATCCTGTTAGAAGTATCTTGCTCCACATACCTGACCACAGAATTCCAAAATATTGTATCGCTAAATTGAAGTCTAAATATACTTTTCTCAGCTATGATTAATATAGGTCGGTTCACCAAGTGTCTTATTCCATCATTTGATGATGTAAAAGATAAATCATTTTAACATAGACAAATCCACAGAAATTACTTTTTTTGTTAACACTGCATTGCTTTTTGGGGAATGACAAAATGATGTTCACTGCAGTCTTGCTGAAAGATTGATGCACAAGTAAAGCATCTAAACCTAGTGATGGCAAAATGAAGCTTCATGAAGCATTTGCGATACTTTTTGACTCCTCTAGATGGTGCTCTTGGTTTAAAGATAAAGGCAAGTGCAATGAAAATGGATTACATTTGCATTGCATCTTTGAATCATGAGTGCCATCTTGAGGAGTCAAAAAGTATCGCAAGTGCTTCATGAAGCTTCATTTTGCCATCACTATCTAAACCCACAGCACTTCCTTCATCCGGTCCCCAAATCAGAGAGCAGAAAGCCCCCTGTGCATGTGTGTGTGCTCACACTTGCAGGTGCCCGATGAGCTGTCCCACGGTGATCTCCTGAGCCACTCGCTGGTAGAGGCTGTGGCTGTTGAGTACCATGCTCTCCAGGATGGCCAGAGAGCGCTGCAGGATGGACACGTCCACCATGGGCTGGTTCACATAGCCGGCAATCTTTGCAAAGAAGAAGAAGAAGAAGAAGAAAAAAAAAAGAATCGGGACGGGGTACTATAAAAGCTCTGCATCAAACATTGTTGTGAATCATTATTAGAGCAATGACACTGGGGATAGGAACATCCTTGTTAATGATCAAATGTTTCAACAAAAGAGTTATGCTTGTTTACTTTGAGAAACTCTCAGGGCCATAGTAAAGTGTTCAGAAAAGAGACACACACGCGCGCGCACACACTGAATGAGCTCCGGATAATCCGAGGAGTTGCTAGGCAACGGCACCCACTCATTTCCGCTGTGTAGGAAGTAAGGAAGGTCAAAGTTAAATCAAAGCGAGCAAATAACAAGGATTTAGACAGCACAAATTGAGAATATGCAACTGTGAAGCGTGGGATGATGTGAGCTACCTGCTTGATGAAGGAGAGCGAGATAAGATCCCAGGATACGATGCCGTGATCCATTAACTCCAGGAATGCAGTGAGAGTGAACGCCAGCATTTCACCAAAGCTGAAGCAAGAAAAGAACATGCATCTCATTTTCGTATTGTTTTTTTCTCCACCTGTATGAAATTGTTTGGAAAACGGATGAATGGATACATTACATAACAACAAAGGAGGGATTTGTGATGTTTGTAACATCCACGTTGACATGAGACAAAACAAAAATTTAAAGACAGAATCTCACTGGGTGCCGCTGTCGACGAGGCGGGCCAACGTCCCGATCCCTTCCATATTGATAAACTCAGCGGCAAACGTGGGGTCTGCTGACAGTTTGGCCAGCTCCTTTAGAGCCTCTAGACGAGTGTCAATCCCATGGGACTGGATACGCTCCAGGAGCTGACGAGCAGCACGGCCCTGTCAGCCACGAGAGGAAACCATCATTCAGTAAAGACCACCAACCATGAAACATCTTAAAAGTGACTTACAATAAATGTATAATTGACAACTATAATACTGAAGGGCAAGTCACGTTAAAAATGTTCTTTAAAATAATATATTCTATGCGCCCCCACTAGTCTAAACATGTCATTCTGATTAATATTACATTTGTGGAATATGACTTAAGCAGCAAAATCCACTCGTTCGCTGAGGGGGCGGCCATTTTGTCTCTTGCTCTCAATTGAAAATGGCATCACAGTTGCTCAGGGCTCAGGATACGACCAATCATGGTTCACCTGTTTTCTGGGTTTGGTCATGTAACGTTTGCAAGCTGAGCCTTTAGACGTTGTCGTGTAGGGATAGACTGCTTTTCAGTTGGACGCCGATATTCAGCATTTTGACGAATATCGACATCGGCCATTTTGAAGGATCATACGGCCGATAATAATCCATTTTGAAAAGTGTCCAGGGAAATTAAAAATAAATAAATCAGGGAACTAATTATTAAAATTTTCATAGATGCTTCTGACCCTGGGAATTCTGCACTTTCTGTCTATGCTTGAAATGAAAACTACAAAAGTAAAATTTTAATACTTCATATATTTTGAAATTTCTAAAAACTTTATTTACTGTAGCAAACAATAGAGAGCTATTTACTCAAGTTTTTATTTAACTTTTAAAGACATGCTACTGACCCTGGAAGATTCCTGAACTTTTTGTTAGATTTGTATAACAAAGCTGTCGATTGACTAAGAATTTTTTTTTTAAGTCCAATGTTTAATGAACTCTATACGTTCGCTGTTCAATAAACATATGCTTTTTTTTAAATCAGAGTTTGAGTTTGTATTTTTTTCAGTTTTGATGGAAATATTTCCCCTTTTAGTGAAAATGAATATCGGCTATCAGCCTCCTTGACTACTAATCGGCCCTGGAAAAAAAAAACATATCGTGTATCTATACTGTCGTGTCATTTTCATTCAGCAGCAAGTGGCTAAATGTCCACCACCTGAAATATTGGGGCCACATAGATCATATTATTGTGTAAAAAAAAAAAATTATAATAAAATAAAAGACTTGACTTCTTCTTCATGAATTGTCCATGTAGGCAATTTACACTGACTAGCCATAAAATTAAAACCACCCGCACAAACTGATATCATACAACATGTTACATTTCTTCATTCATGTTATTGACTACTAAGCACAATAAAATCAATGTAATGCAATTGCACAAAATAATTACAATAAATCAATTACTGTACACAATTATTAAAATATGTTTGATTTATAGCAGTGAATTGGTATTAGTGTGTGATGTCGTAACATTTCTATGAAAAAATACAACTTTCGTTAGCACACACGGTTGTTGTCCAGCAATGTCAGCGCATTATTGGACATAATAATCTGACGATGAAGCCTCTGCTCTTTTTCCTCGCCGCCATTCTGTGGTTCCGCTACCGCCTATATAAATCTATTAAGGCTAGCAGTGATCGGGCTAGCCGAAGCTCGAGACATACCCTGATTCATGCCCCTTTATCCTGTCAAGTGTGCCGGTCATATTTTTCTCATGTGTCACCACATCCTGTTTCTGCTGGGTTGTATCAGTGATAAAATACTTTCTGTCTTGTCCGAAACAAAAAAAAAACACTTTTTGGGCCATTTTTGGTACGCCGTCGAATTTGGATGTGGATTAAAACTTTTGTTGTTGATTTTGTGATGGAGGTGTGAGAATCTGGTTAGGAGTGAAACACACGTATGCATAATTAGTGAGTGCTGCTCAAAAAAAGAACTCCTCTTGGACTTGTTGAGGCCAAACTCAGTGATTGTCAAGAAACACTGCAGGGGCCGCTACGCTGATTAAACTACACTCAGGAAGTGCTTTCATTTGTGCATCTAATGCACTTGGGTTAGAGCACTTATTCCACGTCACAGCAAAAAAATTAAATTAAAATAAAAACTGTATTCAAAAATCCAAAATAAAGTACAATGTTACTCACGGGTGAAATGGCTAATCGAAGGATGGTCCCGTTCTTTATTTCACTGCGACTCTGAAGAAAAAGCACAAGTTTGGTGCTCACTTTCGTTATGATCACAGAATAGTGGGAAAAGTGAAGCTCACCTGTTCAGTGATATAAAGCTGAGGACCATCAGCATACCGCAGAGCAAACTGTTCAGAGCCAGACAAAGACCATCTGAAAATTGAGAAATCAAATGTATTCCTTAGATACCAAGTGAGCAATCAACAGGAAAATATTCACAAAAGGTTACGACAAGTCGTTCCAGCAGCTATGTGTGCGTCAGTGGGAAACTTGTGAGACTATGTAGGAGTAATTTTCTGTGGGTGTTTGCAACTGAGGTTGGGGTTTTTTTTTGGGGTCAGAGTTGCCAAATCAAGGCAGTATGTAAAGCTGAAAGGAGCAATAATGGCGAAAGTCATAAATCATTATATTAAAAGGAAGCTGAGGAATACATTTGCAAGGTATGTTAGTAGAGTTTGTGAACCAGTGGCCTGTCTCCCGTATGACTGTCTTCTTGCATCACAATCCCCAGCACAGTCTTTAGAGCAAACAACCCACAGTTAAAGTATATTTAAGGGAAGAAAAAGCTTAACCAAATGTTTTATGAAAGGGTGCATTTTTGGAATACAGAAGCAGTTCAATGTGTTCATGTTCACACTGGGTGCACCCCTTTAAAGCTGCACAACAGAAGAAATAAATCACATCTACGGCAATGTGCTATATTTGCAGAGAGGAAATAGTCTGAATATATAAAGTCAGAGATGACCTCAATACTATTACACTTGAGGCCACTAAAATGATGCATGCATAAATTTAGTTTATAGGTGATAACATATGCCAATTGATTTATCCGTACATGCATCTGTGTCCCCCCAACCCGATTCTGGATTGGTCGCCAGTTAATCACAGGGCACATATATACTTTCACACTTACATTCACACCATCATAAACCCACACAGCCTGAATACAAGTGAGGCAAATATGCCACGACACCATCAGTGACCCAATTTAATAAATCGGCATTTTTTGTCTAATGAAAGCTTCTTTACATAAAACAAAAGACCAAATGTATTTTTTTTATTCATTTTTCAGAAACAAACAGGGACAGACTAAATCTAGAACCAAACTCGAGTTCAAATCTCCGCCAAGGACAAGCAATAAATGAAACTGCACACTCTCATTCTCCCCAACTACTGCATGTCTGATGTCTGTCATTGGGATTTGTTTATTATTCACTACGTAACTGTGGATTTTTGAGAACTGCCAACAAACAAACAGTGAAGCTAAAAATAGTTACTGAAACAGCAAACAGAGAAGACGCTTACCCGTCACAGACTTCGCGGATGATTGAGGTCAAAGGTCTTTTCTACAAACAGAAAAAGCATAAAGTGCACAGAGTGGTCTAAGTACTACATTATTATGAAAATAAAAAGGTCTTATCTTAGTTATCCGCATGAGATGTTTTTTTTGTTTTTTTTTTTACAATTACAATTTGAGGATGCACAGACCTGGTCCATCTCTATAAGTTGAGCATTTGCACCCGGCCATTCAATAGCCACCTTCACAATGTCAACAGGTGGGGGCATGACTGCCTGTTTCTTGTCACCTGCAGACAAAAGAAAATAAATTCCACACACTTCATTTTTACATCTAGATTTAAAACGGCAGTTTGAAGTCATTGCCCCTCCCACAACATGACAAAACAAATGGAGCTCTTGATGAGGCAAGCAACTACAGTGCTGCTCCAAACTACAGAGGAATTGATGTTTTGTTATACAATCTAAAAGTTAATTACCTAAAGGAGAAGTGTAGATGGGGTCACTCTGTTGCACGCCACTGCTCTAGTAGCCACTGTGTCAGTTCCCCTGTGAACACAACACAAAACAAGTGTTAGCTCATTTAAATCCACTCTGACAAGCAAACAGCTCGAGGTACAATTTGTGTCGTTTTATTGAGTTACCACTCAACCATTTAATGTGACCCAAGTGTCAGCATGTCTTGCTTACTAAAATGTCAAAGGATCAATTCATATAAAGGCATTAAATAAGTGTGTATGTTCTATAATGTCAACTTACTGTTCATGTAAACAAACAATTAAAATAGCATCTAAAATGATAAAAATCCGAAGTCTTCTGCCTCAGACAACATTGTCACCACAACACCAGCGCAATGGATAAAATCAATCACAAAAATTAATAACGGCCGCATTCTATTCAAATGAGCCAGTAGCAAAGCCTCAGCATTTGTATACTGCAGCACCAACAGGCTTTGTGGACTGGATACGGGAACAAAGCCACCAGCGGGCAGTCTGTGAGCGATATGAACTCCGTTTTGGTGAATATTGTTGCATCATCACTGTTTTACCACTGAAGTGACTTGTCAGAATCTCTCTGCCAATACAGCTTTTACAATGCTTGCTAAGAATTAATTGCTTTAGGGATTGGGCTTTGTGTGACATTTGAAGGATTTTATGTTAAATGAAACTTCAGACCTGCAAATGAGATGTCAGCACAAGGATTAACTCTGGGTTTATGGACAGCAATTTGACACAATTTATAAAATGTGTCTATTAAGTCTCTTTAAAATGTATCAATTATTTATTTATTTTATCACAAAAAAGTAATGAATAGAATAGTCTTTGGAAATTATGACAAAATGAGGAGTAGATGTTGAGTTTTTTATTTTATTTTATTTTTTTAACTGTTTGGTCTTTATTTTATTTATTTTTTTTTTTTTGCTTTTGTCTGGTTTTCCATTTATCCAGCAAGGTCCGTCTCAATAAATATCTTGAACCATGCCAAATTGACAAACGTGACTGTGGATGTGTTAATCCTTGTAGTTTCACCAAGTTGCAAATCAAATTAGCTTGTATAAACCATGATAAACGTTGTTGTGCCTTTCTGGAGTTGACGCCATTTTACGGTGTACCAGAAATATCCAAATGTAATGTTATCCGAAACGTTGATATCCACTGAGTACAGCAGAGATTCCCCACATTGTGTCTGAAATCGTTTTTTGTTTTTTAAACATCAAATAACACCAGTACATCATATCTTGTCTATCTATAATTAAATGCAAGTCCACTAGATGGCAGTAGGTCAAACTAACCTGTGGCTGAGAACTAACCTGTAGCCATTCAAACAACAGAATAATAGCTTGTTTTCAAATAAACAAGTTCACAATTAACACAAAGTAAATCTGAGATTTGTATTTTATTTTTATATACTGTATATATATTTTTATGACATTTGTTATTTGCGTGCTTTGCCATAATATTATTCTAAAAATACCGGTTGGGAAAGATTGGAGTACAAGCACATCAAACAAGTTTGAGCAACATGTTATCAATTGCCTTTGTGGTATTATTTTGAATTGTTAAGAGAGTTTGTGGATAACTTGCATTTTCCTTAATTTTCTCTCAAGATTAATAAAACATACCTTTATCCAAAATATCATATGGGACAATACATATACAATAGCACCATAATCCATGTACTCCATTTTCAATTTAATTTATCGAGATTCTTGGGAGTCAAATTAAGACAACAATGTGTCAAACGTTCTGCCTCAGGTGTTGCACAAGAGGGTGGTCAATGCTGGGAAACTGCGGTGTGTAGCAGTGACAAGATTTGTCAGCCCCAATGGCCTCAACCTGCTCAGCAGCAGCATGTGCACTCTCTGGTAGCTTAGCAACAACCGCTAACTAGCCTGGCGGCTACGTTAACGAAAAAAAAAGAAGAAATAGCTTCAACTTCTATAACGACCAATTTCGACAGTTTCCAAGACCACCACATACTATTTTTAGCACTGCACAAAATGTTCTGACGCCACAGTTACCGTGAGATTTGCAGTTTGATTTTAAACTGACTACACACCTAAAGGAAGTAACTAACTTTTACTTAGCTAGTGGGCTATAGCGCCCCCTACGTTGAGATGACGTCTGTGCAGATGATTTCTGGAGATGGCAACAAATGTACCATATTGAGTTGTTGTTAAAAATAAAAATAAAAAACATTCCAAGACAACCCAGTTTGCTATGGAACGAAATGAAGTGTCCGCCTGTGCCTAGTTAGAGACGGTTGGTTGTTGGCAGTGTTAACGCACAGCTCCCGGAAGGCATGCCTGTGTGTGTGTCGACGGTAAGACGTGAAGATGTAAAGCTCGCGTTTTCATTAAATAATGGTTGAGTAGTAAAAAGCAGAGTTCGAGTCGCAGTCCTGGATGACGCCGGAGGGAAGCACATTATTAGCAGCTGTGACTGTCAGATGCTGAACCGGATGTAACCTCGAGATATTCAACAGTACCAACCAGTAACAACGATTAGGTGAGGTTAAATTAACGTCACGTTAGTGGCTTGGCGCAACAGTGAAAGTTGCTCTAAATGGCAAAGTCAGTAGATGCAAAGTCCAATCGGAAACGTTGCTCCTCTCATAGCGTGAATCATCCGGCATGCATCTGTCTGCTCCCCAACTGCAGCCATGGAGCAGCATATGACTCTCTTTATCTATGTATCTCTTCGATGAGATGTGTTTATGCTTCGGGGCTTCACTTTAAGTCCCGAGATAGAACGAATGATGGAAGTGACGGATACGGTTTGTGCCGGTGCTCGGTGTTACTCACCCTGTGGCTGGGCCATCGATGATGCTGAGAGCATCCCCTCTCTCTCTCTCCCTCCCTCCCCGGTGAAATACTTTAGAAGAGCAGCAGACACTCCTCCAACGCCTTGTAGGCGGGACGCAATGCAAATGTCACATCTTCCTGAAATAAGCACACGCAAGGACACGCAATGTCTTCTTGTGTCGTTTTGCTCGTGTGCGAGCAGCGTGGAAAATTGAGGATCGTGAATGACTGTTCAAGAACAGTCAAGAATGTAATACAATTAAACAATCATAATAAATGTATTCGATTATTAATACTTTGTGTCGGTAGATCTAATAAATATGATTTAGAAAATCAAAAGGTGGCAAAAGTTTCCTTCGAGCCGGATTTGAACCAGCGACCTAAGGATTTCAGCTTTTAGCTCCTACAGTCCTCCGCTCTACCAACTGAGCTATCGAAGGGGATAGCTCGCTTGCTGTCTAGCTTTTATTTGTACATTATGATGTAGTGGGGAAAAAAATCCTATGAAGAGAAGAGGAAAAAGGCTTGATTCTCACTAGTTTCTTTATTCTCAAAATTCTGACTTTAAAGTGAGAATTCTGAGTTTGTGACGTAGAGCTATGAATGGGGGGGGGGGGGGGGTGGTGCGTGGCGTTGAAGAAAGATAGCTCTACGTCACAAACTCAGAATTCTCACTTTAAAGTCAGAAAGTCGGTGAGAATCCTGCCAACCAATTCGCTACCAGTCAAACATGGAAACACTGGTATGCCTGTCTTCTTAATGTGTAACTGGATTTTTCTTAATCTTTGTATGTTTTTTTTGGGGGGGGGGTGCTTGTGTGGACCCTGAGTCTGGAATAAAATATAAATTTAAAATTTTAATTGTCCGCATGGAGGAAAAGATATTAGTGGGCCAGATTGGTAAAATAATGTTATAACTTAAAAACAATTGCGGTCAATTACACACAGATTTTCGCTATTTGTAGGCCAGCCCTAAATTACGGAGATCAACTGTAATAATATTGTTCCAAAAAAATATCACGAATGCAAATGGAACACGGCAACATTTTTACCTGTATGATTTACGGACATGTTAAATCTACCTGCTTTGCTTATATATTGTTCCCAGAATGCATTGTGTGGCGTAGTTAATGAAGTTATAAGGACGTTAATCCTTGTCATATGTATTTGTGTTACTAGTAATTGAATTTGTGTCGTATTTAACACGTTTACGGTCTATGATTTAATATATTTTTTAAACATACCGTAACATAAGTTGTGTGTAAGATAATGACATCCAGGACGATTCCGTGTACAAGTTGCATTGCTCATCTGAGGACTGCTTATGAAATTACAAATGTCTATGTTTTGATTGTGGCCGGCTGATTAATTGGTCTGACATTACAAAAAAAAAAATTACTTTACAAAATCGTCGTGCGGGCCAAATTAAACACCTTTGCTGGCCTGATCCGGCCCGCGGGCCATATGTTTGACACCCCTGGTCTACTCTGTCCCCTTTTGTCGTCTTCTGCATGTTCTTCTCAAAACAAGGTTAAGTGTGCCATTATAAGCTTGCTGGTATGCAGACTAAAATAATTACAACTCAAATTTATTCAGCACAGAAACCATGGGTACAAAATATCAACAGCATGGCTCACCTGGATTGCTGCTGGTGCGCAAGCAAACAAATTGAAGATACAACTTTTGAGGATTTGACAACAGCTGGATGTTTTATTTTTCACACCATATATCTCATGCACAACATCAAAAAATATCTCTGTCATGAGAAACATGAACATAGCATAGTTCCAATGTTTTGCAGGCATAGCTGCTGAGCAGCTTCTTTTTTTTTTAATGGAGAATCAGGTTTATACAGTAGACTCAATTTAGTCTCTCCTGTTTTCATGTCAGCACCCTAATATATTGTTTTGTGACACAATCAGCGATTTTTCTGTTAATGTAACCCAATAAAGCATTTACTACCGATTTTACTCACGTGAATTGAAAAATATTGTTTTTTAACGAGTATCAGATATGTTATATAGCCGTCATGCTGTCACGAAATGAAAAGCAAAAATCTCATAGTAAAGTTTCCAGATGACAATGTACAAATGCGTAATAAGAGAGGTTCGTTCACAAACTCACATCACAGAGTCACAACAAGCTGACATCAGTATGAACAAAGCAGAGCAGTTTAAGGCTTTCAACACATAAGCATACATGAACACACTTGGTCCAGCAGGACAAAGTTTTATTTATTTATTATCATAGTATTGACAGTGAAACCCATCAAAGTTGCTCTCGTCCCATTTTGTCTTGCTTGAACGTCACATGAAATCCACATAATAACAATACAGACACAACAAATACATACTGCTTAGTAAACTCTTTTTCGAGGTAGAAACAGAATGGAATAAAGTTGCCTTCATCAAACATGACCTAATGACAAAAGCATAAAATGGTGGATACCTGGGGGTGGGGGAACTAAAAGGCGGGGTAGATATTTTGAAGAGTAACACAAATTACACTGCTGGAAAGAACACGTTTCCACGTCCCACCCACGCAAGCCCCAAAAACATTAGGACTATGTTTGTTTTTAAATCACTACAACACTGATCATCTGTCTGTCTAGATGCAGATCAAGTACAGCGAACCTCCACTTATAGAGACTGTGCCCAGCTCCAAAGAGCTAAAATCTGCTAAATCTCTTCACGGAAAAATGCATTTGCATCTTTGTGGCGAAAACTTGTAGCAAATGAAACTCCTCAATTCACCTCCTTATGACTAAGATGCAACCAGATGGTGGCTGAGCACAAAAACAGCAAATACCGGTAGGTGATCTGCAGGGAATATGGATAGGTTTAAAAAAATAATAAATTAAAATAAATCTGCAAGTAGACAAATCCGCATCGATTAATTTGTGACACATTTAAATTGTTGCAGAGATTCAAAGGCCACATTATAAAAGGTGTGGTTGCACACTTCCCCTTAGTTCTAAACACTAAACAAGTTTGATTTCAATATTGAAACGTTGCTACGAACGTCATGTCTGCTGGTTCCAGTCAAATGACAGGTGATGAAAGCGACACCTATCTAAGCGTTCAGCATTCACGATTTGTAGAAGCAGCCCAAAATGTCGACGTCAGCACATGAAAATGTTTGACATCAATATTCCATATTGATCAAGTACGATGGCAGTTCCGTGTGCACTATTGACAACACCCCAAACAACTTGTATTGACAGCACTTTATAAAGCTTCATAAAGTATATTCTTCCTTTGTGTAAGTAAATGTGTGTTTAACATTTGTACAAAAAGTACAACCTACCATCAATTTTATGAAAAATAAGCACCTATTCTCCCTCAATTACAAATGGCTGGATGAACTCTTGCAAGTTGTTAGTACTGTATATCATAAAAATGTTCAACCAAAAATAATCAATTTCACTCTAATGCAATGTAAAAAGGCATGAAGGGATTTATTATTATTATTTATAGTATCTTAAGAAAGGAGGATTGCTCAAAAAGTTAGTAACGGATTTCTTCAGTTGACAGATGTTTATAGGGTATTTAACTGCTTTCATGACGCATACAGCTGTATGCCACTGATTATTTATATAGATGATTTTTTTTCTTTCCAACTGTATTGTACATAACACCAAGTCAGTATGCAAAGGAATTGAAGGTCATTAAAATGTGATGCACGCCGATATGGTCCTGGGGTTGAATAAGTCAGTGCGCCTGACCACAAGGACAAAACTATGGTGAGTGCTCGGTCTTTCATTCTGTATTTACAATGATTTACAGTTACAACAAATGTTGTATCTCATGCGTCATTTTCTTTTTGAAGCGAAATGAGCAACAGTATCACAATGTAACAAGTATACAATATGAACATGGACATATTTGCCAGTAGATCTATTCCCCTTTACGGGGTGGTGTAATCATTCAGGATCTTATATACACTGATTTATTTATTTATTTTGGAGACCATCATTTACAATAATATAAAACAATTCCAACTCAATATAGATGTAATATTTAAAAGGGGAAGTCAACCCCTTTTTAATTTTTTGTACAATATTATGTTCTATGCAGCCCCACTAATCTAAATATGGTATTCTGTTTAATATTGTGTAAGTGGAATATGAGTTAAGCAGCAAAATCCAGCTGTTTTCCTTCATCTCAGGGGGCAGCCATTTTGCCACTTGCTGTCGACTGAAGATGACATCAATGTAGCTCAGGCCGCAGGTAACAACCAATCACAGCTCAGCTTCAGAAAACAGGTGAGCTGTGATTGGTCGTTGCCTGAGCAACATTGATGTCATCTTCAGTCGACAGCCAGTGGCAAAATGGCCGCCCCCTGAGATGGATAAAAATGACTGGATTTTGCTTCATAACTCATATTCCACAAAAGCAAAATTAATCAAGATGTTATGTTTAGACTAGTAAGGTCACATATGACATTATTATTGTCAAGAAATGTTTAAAGCCGACTTCCACTTTAACAATAAGAGTTTTATCATTTGGTGAATGTAAACCTTGGGCATCTGTATAGAATGTTTGAATGGATTGACAGGAAGTGTTAGGCAAACTGCCCCTTCCCTGTCAGTGCCAATGGGATGATGCGTGAAAGAGAAGCAGAATGGGGAAGTTGAGGTTCGGGAGATGACTACCAGTCTGCATTACCCCAGGTTTCCTCAGCAGGTTTCGTGGGACTTTTTTTGGCCTTACCATCTGCATTCTCCCAGTTGTTGTCCCAGGCCTCCCAGCTCTCCTCTGTGCTGTGTTTGTTGTTGGATGCGGCATCAGAGCCCCAATTGTCCCAGCTGTCAGAGCTCTTCTTTGCAGAGTTATCTGCAACGGTCCAGCTGTCACTGCTTGGGGATTTCTTGGCCTTCAGGGAGTTGTTGCTACCAAACGTTTCCCAGAAGTCCTTTGAGACAGGCTGACTGGAACTGCCCTGATATCCCTCTGTGGCGTCCATGTTCTGGTAGCTATCTCCAGCAGCCCTAAACACAATACGATTCAAAGTAAAAACAATTTGGTATGCCATTTCATACAAATTTAATTAAATGTATTCTTACCCATCTTCTGTTTTTCCCGAGAAGATATTGGTCAACTTGGCACCAGCTCCCTGAACCTAAGGTAAAGTGTGAATGTACTTAAAGTGTATATGATTGACAATTACAGATACATCTTTTGTATTCAGTGAAAACTAGTGTCATATTTGATCAATTCCACATATAATATCTAATATTATTTGAACATACAGTAATGTTACTATTACAGTCTTGAGAGAAGAGAGGCAGTTATGATAACATAGAAGTGCACATAAATACTCACCACCGGAGTAAAAATGGCAGCAAGAAAAACAGCAGCACATAGAATTAATATACACGTATATACATGTTTCAACAAAACCAGTCTCTTTTGAGGGTGGAAACGAGGACTATCATTATAGCACACCCCACTCCATTAATTATGATTAAATAACTATATTACTGTCCTGGTGATGCGTCACACTCACAAGACTGGTTTTGTCCCTTCAGTGTGGCAGAGCTCTGCCATCCATCCTACCTTGTTTGCCAACTCAGTGATGCCGACTGTCATTTCATCTAGCAATTTGCCATCTTTCACCTGAATGAGCCAAATTGTACTGATTTAAACATACCATAGAAATACATTTTTAGTACAATCACAGTGCATATACAAAGTCTACACAACCCAGTGGTCAAATGCCAGGTTTTTGTGATGTTTAAAAAATAAAACAAGATGAAGAAAAATCATGATTTATATAAGTTTCATTTTTTTATGTCGCAAAAACCTGGCATTTGAACACAAGTGTGTGTGTGTGTTTTTTTTTTTTTTTTTTATATATATATCCACTGTATATGTAGAACAACAGATATTAAGCAATCATTTTTGGCTGATTATACTTTCTTATTTCAATTGCCTCAACAAAGTTAGTTAATTTGAAAGAAAAGCGGCTACAATCATTCAGTATGAAAGAAAAGACAAATGCATGCTGCAGGTGCCTTACAGTGTGTCAACTGTACATTACAAGGCAAAAGAAGGAAGCATAGTAGGCTTGTCTAATGACTAACTGCTCTCCAGAACCAGAAGGTGCGGAGAAAATGATCATTTGGCAAAAATAACTTCAATCTCCAACTCCCACTAAAACAGTTGGAAATTTAAGCACAGCTTTTGTCTTATAATGTGCGTTCGCGTGAAGCTGATAAGCAAGCGCTGTAGAAAATAGCACATTCACATCTGAAGATGTTTCCTTTTTAAGTGCTGCAACCCACCACCAATTGAACAACTTCAAACATCAATGTTACCTTTTCTTGGGTAGGTTTGATAACACTCTCATTTATTGTGTGTCCTAACTCTGAGGCCTAGTTGGAAGTCAGAGGGGGAAAGAATCACTTCAATTACACAGTTACATATTGACAGCTCGGCAAGACGTGACTGATGACACTGGAACTTGTCGGTGTAATGGCTCAGACGGCTCTGTTGAACATTAGAGGCTTAGATTTAGGATTCCTTTTGACTAAACCCCTTTGAACATATAATTAAGGGTATATTGAAATGATATTCTTGTGTGTGCGCGCCGTTACACCTCGACAGCACAAAAAAACTCAAAACTATCATGCATAAATGGATAACACATTGTAATGGAAGTCTATTGTATACAGTATTCATGTTGTTGTTTTTTCTTTAATTCTCACCCATTAAAATAGCAACTGATGAGGGAAGACTAAAAATTTATTGTTTAAGTTACCCATAAACTCATAGCACATATTACACGATGCAGTGAAGCCAACCATTTGTGAAAAGTCTCTTGGCAAGCACAAAAAAAACATCTTGCAAGCAGAAGAATCCAAAAATGAAATGACTAAAAAAAATAAAAATAAAAAAAAAATACACATAAGGCCAGAAAAATGTCCATGCTCTCATTTTCTTTTTTTCAAGAAAATTAAAATGTCACGACATGTATACAAACATGATGCAGAAAAAATCTCATGCACTCATTTCTTGCTTTACCGGTTCTGGGGGCGCCTTATAGCCCCTTAACTATGTCCAGAGAAAGCAAAAAGATATTAAACAGCGATTAAAGCATCATGCTTTTATATTTTAAGTGTGCAATATAAAGAAATAAAGAAAGCATACAGTCTATCTAAAAACAGACTACTAATATATACTATAGGTCAGGGGTGTCAAAACTCATATAAGCTCAAGGGCCACATGGAGGAAAATATATTACCAAGCGGGCAAGATTGGTAAAATCATGGTATATAACTTAAAAACAATTGCCGTCCATTATACGCAGATTTTCGCTATTTGTGGGCCAGCCCTACATTACGGGGCTCAACTCTAATTATATTGTTCCATAAAATAACATGAATGCAAATGGAACACGGCAACACTTTGCCTGTATGAGTTCCGGATGTGTTGTATTTACCTGTTTTGCATATATATTGTTCCCAGAATACATTGTGTGGCACAGTCAATTAAGTTATAAGGACATTAATCCTTGTCATATGTGTCTACCAGTAATTGAAGTGTGTTATATTTAACACATTTATGTTGGTCTCTGATTTTATTATTATTATTATTTTAAACAAACCGTAACTTTAGGTGGTGTGTAGAATAATGAGACCCAGCGCAATGTAGAAACTGCATTGCTCATCTGAGGATTGCTTGTGAAACTACAAATGTATATGTTTTGATTGTGGCCATCTGATTAATTGATCAGACTACAATTTTTTTTTTTATTAAACCCCTTTGCGGGCCTAATCCGGGCCTTGTGCCGTATGTTTGATACCCCTGCTATAGGTGATCAGTTTGTGTTGTGTACCTGAATGACATCACCAGTAACTATATGATTCTTACCTTCAAAGTTGCCTGATTTGCCAGTTTTGTTGTCTGGGTGAAAAATGTGAAAAATTATGAGGAACGTTTCTCCAAAATGCAACCACTTCATGAAAACAAAAAACAGTAAAACAAATGTTGGATTGAAAATGCAGTTTTAACATTTTGGGTTCTTACATTATCTTTTGCAATGGAAGCAAACTTGGTGGCCCCAACAGTAAAATTGCTCCAACCCTGCAAAACAAAAAGACAGCAGAATAAATGACAGACAAAGACAATGACCCTGCTACTTGCGTCTCCTCTAACCTCATGATCCTCAAGTGAGTAACGGCGAACTAATGTTACATACGGTATATCTGGTCACGACGCGTTTTTTTATATTTTTAATAAAATTTTCTTGAAATCTACTTGGGTGATCACCATCTATTACTATGTTTCCAGTTGAGGCCAGTTTACCTTTCTTGAAACTGGCTTTGGCACATTTCTCAAGTCCAAATTCCATACCAATATCATCACTGAATTTTTGTTCACTATTTTCAGTTCTCCAACATGTTCTTGCTCGTTTTGACTGTACAATTTTAGATCAACCATATAAAGCGGATTGCTGATTGGAGCACTTGTGTTTGAGATCTTGTAATTATACCCAGATGTAGCCATCTCTGATATTATGGGCACAAGGGCTAGACAAAATAGCGAGGTGAGAGGTGAGAATGAATCTGCTTGAAAGATCCCTCTTTTGATCTTAATCTGATCAGTTGTGATACATCCTTCATTGTAAGACAGCTTTACCGTGGTTTTCCAGTTGTTCATTGAGGTCTTCACCAACTTGATTAGTTTTTCATTAAATCTGTAAGGTCTTCAGTATCCAACTGTAAGGAACACTGTCATAGGCTTTTCTGTAGTCTATCCAAGTCATACTCAAGTTCTTCTTCTTGCAATCTTCTATCATCATTTAATTTATTAGGAGCTGATCTTTGCATCCATATGAATCCCTGGCACAACCTCTCTGTTCTTCCGGCAATATATCATTCTTTGTGATATGGGTGTAGCTTCTTTCGGTTAAAATCAAAGGCAGATTTTCTGGGTGTTCTATTGCTTGGTTATATGCATTCAAGAGATGTTGACACACTCCTTGTTTACTCGCGTAACGAGCGATGCAGTATGGATGCCTTACATTTTTACTTCTTATATTGGTGAAGAAGCTATTTGACCCATAGCTGGAGAAAAGCTATCCCGCACCAGATTTCAACTTGGTATTTTGTAACCCTCGCGGTTATTATTATTATCATTATTATTATTATTGTTGTGTCTTACTGAATAAATGGAGGACATAGCATTGTTTATGAAGTCATCCTCCTTCTTCTCTGGGGTCACCGTGTTGCCAAAGCCAACATAGCGGTTCTCTTGATTCCCACTGTAACCACCTCCACTGAAGAAGAATTTAAACAAAGTAGTAAACAACATAAAACAAAGAAAAATAGAACAATCATTGATAGGAAGATTAAGTTATTACCTCTGATAAGAGTTGACATCATCACTCAACCAGTCTTCAAATGCTTTATCACCAGTTGCGGCAGAGTTGGCTCCAGATCCGCCGGATCTGTAGCGCACATTCAGAGTTATCGACTAGTCATTTGCTGGATCATATACAGGTATTAAACTTCCCTTCAGTCTTACCGATGTGCGGATGAAAGGCTGCTTTTGGGTTGGGGTGACGTCCAATTTTTGGCAGATGATGTTTCAATAGACCACTCCTTCCCCTCTGCTTCAGTGGCAACCTGATGCATACGATATCAAAGATGAACAAGAGAATGTGGACTTCTATGTTTAATATGGTGACTTCAAATATTAATTATTATTCGTCGTTAAGACCAAAATGATTCATACCACGGCCAAGCTTTTAGTTCAAGTATGTGAATGGTCATCGCCAGGCTGGAAATGTCACAAGAATTTGACAAAAGATTTTATTGGTAAAATAAAGGTATTTCGCTTTATTCCACCTATTAAGGCCTCACAGTTCAAAGTATGTAAAGCATATTTTTTAGTTACATCATAGTCATTAAGCTAAAATCATGTTTATGTAATGATTTTATTTTTTTAAGTGTAAAATGGTGTAAATATGGTATGCCTTTCACCGCTTTTTCCACATGCTCAGGCACTCAAAGCGCTTCACACTGACTTTGCATTCACTGACTTATGGAGCAGCATCAGGAGCAACTGGAGGTTCAGTGTCTTGCTCAAGGACACTTCTGCATGCTCTCAAGGGCTGGGGAACAAAGCCACAATCTCTGGATCACTCTACCACTGATCCATGCAAATTATACAAACAAAACTGTACATTAACCCAAAATCTGGCCAGAGTAAGAATCATTTTGGGCTTAACTGTACTAAGCAGTTAGTATAGTTAGGGTGAACCTTCACCAGGCCATAGTTTCTTGCACAGCTCACCTTGTCCCTAAAAAGCGCAGCAGCCCGGCTGTTATACTTCTCCTGTAAGGTCCAGTTGGGATTGTAATCATCTTGGAGTTCGAGAAACAAACGAAATTTGCCATTCCCTCCTGCTTTCATCTTTTCAAGCTCAACATCTTTCCACTTGTCCATAGTGACAGAACGTACAAAACTGCAAACATAACAGAAATGTTTCACCAGTAATTTAAGTAATATTTTAGAAAAAAAATAGGAACAGGTCTTTGGTAATAATTCACATTCTATTATGATGTTATTAACGGTTACGTGAACATGCATCATTTTAAGGGTGTGTCAATTCAAGGGTGTTGAATCATTGAGTTCAAAGTTGGGAGCACAACACATTACAAAAAAATTGTTATACCTGAGATGAACCCCCAAACCTCTGTGTTTTCCAGAGCATTCCAGACATATCCAGATTCCATAGGTCACGCTCACCCACTGAGGGTTGAATGCCCCACACTCAAAGCACAGCTGTGAGGAATAAAATAAAACGCATTATATCAGGAATAGAGTATTTACTTTTAGTGTGGTTATAAAGTATGCTTAGCAACTGCAGACACATTAGTATTTTTAATCATGAGCCCAGTATTAACTGGTTTGGTTCCCTGGGGGAAGAAGGGTGGCTTTTTCTTTGTTTTTAATAGTAACAAACCAAAGGATATTAGAAAATTCCCAGTTTACATGGTCTGTGGCTTCTGCCTGCTCGATGACATGTGAACAACCTTTGCTATGTCTGAAATGCTTATTACATTCAGTTGCCATTCATTTGGTTATGCAGTCGAAGGGCCCTCCATATATTATAACTTCTGCCACAACATCAGACACGTATCACACAATTTCAATATATGCATATGTTTGTGTGGCTTCAGCATTTCAACCTGGCCTTCATGCAAGTGATGACCACCAGACTGCTTGCTCTCAATGAACGAAGCCACACGGAAAGTGTAAACAAAAATAAATAAATAAATTTGGGGTTAAACACTAAAGTGGATATAAAATGTCTACACAAACACAAATGTCAGGTTTTAGAGCTATAAAATAATAATGGGCTTATTAAAAACAGATCTGTTAAATCCACTGTACGAACACTTTTACACAGAAAACCTCCAAATGTAGAAATGTTTATATTTACTCAGCTTTCTAGCACTTTGTCACCATTAAGACCACCACTGCATTCATTTAGTTTTTTTTTTTTTAAAGATTAGCACAAATACAGGAACCGTAGGATGCAAATATTAAACAATATCAGGTTTCTCTGTGGACTTACATTATTTTCATCTTGTGTTCTAACTTCCTTCAAAACTCGTCTTGTTCTTGGACTTGCCATGATTCACTGAAAACAATTGGGGGAAAAAAAATTAAGAAGTTTCAATCTCAATGTATCATCTACATAATTACATTTTGTTTGCTAGTATAGCCAGTAGTCAGCTTCTCAAAGCCATAAAATTTTGCAACCAAGAGTGATGAAGGATATTATTTATTAGACCGTGGTTATTTTTTGCCATGACAGGCAACTCATCACCTTCAGTTATTTTTGCCATGAATCTTGCTAAAAATACAAATACAAATTTCGCGCCGGTGGATCATGCACTTGATCTGATATTAACTGCGTGCAGTGAATGTGTACCAGCTCGTGGCGTAGTGGGTGGAGCGCTTGCTAGGTCAGGGGTCGGTCGGCCTCAAATAATGCTCTCTACAAATTGTATTGTTATTATTTTTGCTATGTTTATGATTTATTTCAGCCAGTCGGGGGTTGTAAACGAGTTGTTGTTTGACGTGTTTATTGAAACATTGAAGTTATTCTGAGGGTTATGACTAGGCCGGTGATGCTAATAAGGGCCTATGTTATGTGGCAAAACAAAATGAAAACTTAATGAAAAGAGACAGAGGGGGAGATGCGAGACTGTAACCAACTACGCGAAAGAAACCCATTCACTGCCAACCTACTATAATGTTGTTAAATTGCCGTTCTCGCCAGGTAAGACTGCTCCGGCGATTGACCAATCAGAGCCGTTCACGGCAATATAACACTAGCAGAAGAGTTGCTGGTCACGGCAAAAACCACTGCCTATCATCATGAGACAATAGTATTATGCTATGAAGTGTCATATTTATACAGTACAAGTATTACTAAGAACAGAAAAAGGTGGGAACTCACGAATGAGCATGGGTTGACCGATTTAAACAGTGTCTTCAAAGATTACCGCACAGCGGCAAGGATGTCACTTGTCTTTGCTTAATAAATGGATAGTCAATAATGTTTCTGATTTGACACGATGACTAACACCGATAAGGCTAAATTAGCCGCCGAGCTATCTAGCGAACTAACTCTTACCTGTTTGCTTGGCGAGCAACAAAAAAATACTGTTGTCAGAAGATGTGGTAAAATACGCCACAAATGTTCTACTTCAGTCGCAGACGTGACGCAAGTGTGAAGAAGTGACTTTAGAGGGCTGTCAGGCGGACAGAAATAAAGAAAATGGACTGCTGCTGTGTCAAACACCGGCAGCCATGTTCCTGTTTGCATACGTGGGCAGTGAAATGCATTATGGGATTTCCGTGTTTTTTTTTCTTCTTCTTTTTTTTCTGTCGGTCCTCGGTTGTCAGTGTGAGGATAGATAGACCAAGGGCCATTTTTTTTCGCAGTCAGGACCACGTATTACCAAACACCGTTAAAACTATAAGAATACATAAATAAGGTGTGACTTGCCACCATGTGTGCGCGTGCGTGTGAGCGCACGTGCGTGTTTTGTTTGCATACACTTCAATGCGCAACATGAAACAATCCAATAGTCTTATAAACTGTCATTTAAACTATAGACTAAGTATGAATTGTAAATTCACAATTGTACATTTACCATATTTCATTTACTTTATTGGATAATCGGTTGTTTAGTTAGGGAAAAAAATAATCAATTAAAAAATGAGAATGGATTATTATTTTATATACCGGTTGGTGCATCATAATGTATTTGAAGGCATCAAGAATTTCTTCTCCATAGCTTCAAAGAAACTCCCCCCAAACCCAGGTTTTTGCCTTTATTTAGTGACCAATAAAGTTGCAATCCAAATGGCCACTCCATGACCTGAGTAGTGAAATCAAGCTAAATGAAATGTATATACCATATAGGCCTAATGGTGTTTTTAAAAGCAAACAAGACAGCAAGACTTTTTTTTGTCTTAAATGAACAATTATTTGTTATTCTTCTTTATATAAATACAGTAATATACGGTAATCTTTTACTTAGCTCTGTACAATATTGAAAGGGATGAATGGAGTACTGTAATCTGTTTTATGGTCTGATTTTATATCTCTTGATTCACCCTTTGTCTTGTATTTATCTTGATAGTTATTTATATATATATTTTATTACTCTTGCGCTTATCGCTGCAAATAACTGTTTCAAATGGTGGTCAATTTAAATACGTAAAACAAATTGATTACTCTCATTTTTGATTTCCTCAGTTCAGTCTTACTCTGCTTCAAGTGTTTTCTCAACATTGCTGTTTCCCGACTGCTTTATCGCATGTGTGTGTGTGTGTGTTAATATTAACCCTTTGTTTTTTCCTTTTTCCAAGGAAAGCACATATTGAATAAATAAATGTCGATTATTTGATTGACTTCAAGTATAACAACTGATCTATAACAAAAAAAACATTTGAAAAAGAAGAGAGGCAAGCTCACGATGGCCGACGTCCAGAACGTGACTTTGGCAGGTGGTGTGACAGTTGGAGCGTCAGTGGACATGATGATTTCTCCTTCAGCTGCCTACGCTTTGGGCATCATGGGCTGCTTGTTTTTCGGGATACAAATGTCTCAGCCCCTTTTTAGCACGACACATGAAGATCCAGGACCAGTGCGGCATTCACAATCTGCACGGACTCACGGGCCTCATCTCATCCACAGCTGGAATCTGCGCCATCCTGCTCGCCACTGAGGAAACCTACGGACCTAGCATGTATCAGATCTTTTCCCACCGCACTGCTGCTTGCAATTTCTACTGTTGCCATGCATGGCTTCCCCATCTGATGAGGACTGTTTTGATGATGAGGTGTTCTTTGATATGTTGTCAGATTTTTATGGAGTGGAAGAAGTCAAGAACTCAATAAACCTGCAGTGATGTTGATGTCCATAAAAATTAATCAGCTCCATAAAGTCAAAAGTCTGACCAGCCACGCCAATGCTTCACTGCTATTGTTTGTATAAATGTGAGTTATTCAATGTGTGATCTTCTGATCTGTGATTGTATGTTATCAATCACTCTGACTATTATTTTTATTTACGGATAATTAAAAAAAAAGAATGAAGGCACAGACTCCTTTTTTTTTTAAACATATCTTCATGGTACTACTCATCAAGAACACTAGTCATGAATTTTTTACATTTGTTTTAAATCAAAGACACAGGTAAACGTTTCCAAAGATTTAATTTGCTCTGATTCCAAATCTGCCCTCATTTTTTCTCTAGCGCATCATAATAGATTGAGCAACAGGTCGATTTTTTCTTCTGAAACGTCATAGCTATGAATTACAACACACGGTAATACATATTGCGCAAGCTTTTATAGGTCAAACTTAAAAACAAAAAATGAAAATATTTCAAAAACCCGATGTGCTACATTAAAAGTAAAGACCATTTTGAAATGAGTGTTAAAAAAAAACATTTAGGGACGCATAAAGCCATCTGATTCAAATTTGCTGTGGCCTGTCTAATTATACTAAACACAAATTTAAGATGAACTACTACGTGATCAGCTTTCATTATTGAATATGTACAATAAAACTAAGCAGAAGAGCAGTGTAGTTTAAATATGCACACAAAGGTTTACGTGACTAATTTTACACAGAAATGTCACTTTAAACATCAGTAGCTTTTTTTCTTTGAGGAAAAGCAGTTGCTTATCTGCTTCTGGAAAGTAACACCACTGACTGTGTGAGATAATAATGTATGCTTTGGCACCTGACCTACAGATAGACTGTTGAAAAAGTGACTTAGACTGACACACAAGTTGTCATTGATTGGATTAACAAAAGAACAATCAGCAGGCTTTTTATCAAAGCACAAACATTGATCTAATTTGGCTGTGAATTTTATTTGGCCAGTAAATTTCCAACAAATACGATTCTGTGAATTAAATAAGGTTCAAGATTATGATGTTCTTGCAAAGAGGAAAAGCAAACAGCATATGGAATGTATACAGCAGGGATTGCTCAAAGTATATTATAATTCTCTGATTCTCTTTTATACATTTTTAAGTCAAGCACCATTGACCTTCAGCAAACATGGATTTACTTGCTGCACTCCACTGCTGCATTTCTTTCTCTTTTCAGTCAGAAACAGCCATGTTATGCCAGCATGAGCCTAAAGGCCCCGAAGACCAAGTCTGCTTGCAGCTCTCATATTCGAGAGGCTACTCGGTTGTGCTTCAATCAGATGAGTTGAGAGAAAACATTGGACACATTAATTCCGCGACCACCGTGTCTGATGTGTACCGTTATAGTTCTATGCCAACCAAGACCACCAAAACTAACAATGTAGAGTCTACATTGGGCAGAAGTGCAGAAGACTATGACAATCATACAGACTAGTCTTGTGCAGTATTTGAAAGGAGCGGTGACAGGTTTGAAACGTTAACCTCCAATCACCAGATGGCGCTGTTGATCATCGTTTACAATACAGTCGTTTTAGAGACTCAACTATACTGTATACTGCTTTGTATTTGTATTTATTTATTTATTTGTTTATTTAATTAATTAATTAATAATAATAATAATAATAATAATAATAAATAATGTCCCTTTAACAGTCTAAGTATGTAATTCAACTGTCACTGATACCACACAATCGGTACTGAACTCAATAATAACAGCTAATAAACTCGTTTTGATGGCTTTTATATGGACTACAGTATCTGTCATTAATGAGACTCCACATTCTATACTTTAGCAGTCTTTATCAATGGACCAGCCAGGTCCACGTCTTGTCATAGAATAGTTTCTATGCTAATCTTACTCCACAGTGCACACTAAAATGTCCAGTAAAATACATGATGTCATAACAGACAAGTTTTTTCGTTGGTTACGAATATTTCCCTTACCACATTAATAAAGTATATATCTCATATATATATATGTATATCTTTATTGCAGATGTTTATGGTTTCAACATTTTGCAATTGGTCCCATTTGACCTTCAGCATAGAATGAGTCACATACAGTATGTTATTCAATAGGCCTATATTGTCACCTTCTTAAAATAATTGCCTGTCTTTTTTTTTTTTTTGCAAAAACATTTTTTTTTTTGCCTAAATCATCTCCTCATGATGCAAATGGTTGAATTTTTGGTGTTTCCTGAAAAATCACTTAGGCGATTATTTTAAGAAGGCGTCGATATGCTTTTTGATACTATGCAAATAATTAATGAAGACTATAAATGATAAAATTATAAAATCATGTTCATGCCAGTAGCAGGTCATACATTATATGTATAGTTCAACAAGTGCATTTTGATTCTGAATCTGTCAATGCAATATTTTATTAAGCTGATTATGTAATGTCTATTATGATCTCACTTATTTACAATTCCACTTCACAGCTCAATCAACACAAAATTACTAAAAATCACGCATCTTTAAAAAGTTATTAAGGTAACTAGAAGAAAATCTTAATAAAACTACTTACTTTAGGGATGCTGAAATTCGTGCAATGTTGGATTTTAGCACATGTCTCCTATGAACTAAAGCACAAAGTCTAATCATATAAGCAACGGTGTTCAGTTTACTGATACGCTTATCTATTTGGTAAGTGTTTTAAAAAGTTGTACCACCTTGAATAAATCGAATGTTCCTTAATGGATATGTTAAGCCTGATACTGCAACTTTACTAGGAACAATCTTGTGACAATAGTGCTGTTGCCATCATCTTGCAGAGTATCCAATGTTTAACATGGTTGATGAATTACACACGTGACATGTACCCTTGTATTTCTCCATTACGCTGCAATATTTTGAATGATAATGAGATAGGGCAATAATTATCAGCAGAAACAATGTTTTCACAACCTTAATTATATGGGGCTGCCAAGCTCAGAGTGATCGTCTCGCAACACGGACGTTGTGTGGTCCTTGTGACAATGTCGAAGTGTCCTTGAAGATACTGAACCCCCAATTGATGCAAAGTCAGTGTGAAGTGCTTTTGGCGCCTTAGTATGTGGAAAAGATACAGACAGAGATTGTTCCAGATTCTCTGAATCTTTGGACGATGTTATGCACTGTAGATGATGATTACTTCAACCTTTTTGCAAATTTTCGCTGGTAAACACCTTTCTGATATTTCTCCACTATCTTTCTGCGCAACATTGGAGGAATTGGTGATTCTCGACCAATCTTCGCTTCTGAGAAACCCTGCAAGTGCAATTTACTTTTACAGCCTCTTATTGCTACCTGTCCCAACTTTTTTTTAGATGTGTTGGCACCATGAAATTTACAATCTACACATTTTCCATTTAAAATTATACATTTTCTCAGTTTAAACTTTTGACCTGTCATCTATGTTCTATTCTGATCAAAATATTGAAATTTGACACATTACCTCAAATTACCTTTATTATTAATTATTAATAATTCAATGTTATAATCTATATTTATTGAACTTCAACTATGTGAAGACATTGACATACACAATAATATCATCAATGATAATTTTTTTCCACACATAAATATCAATATGCAACAATTTATTTCAATTCATCTCTTTAAGTATTTCCAATATGTTTTCAAATGATTGCTTCGATGATTCTCTCCAAATTGTGTCAACTTAGTTGTAATAGCGGTAGTAGCTTGTTAGAATACTAAATCCTCTCTAAGCTTATCGAGGTAAAGTAGATGTTGAAGTAAATGTAACTAACTATAAACTGGTCTTGATAGACTGCAGGCCTTTAGGCCTTTGTTAAAATCTCACTGATTGTTCTACAACTAATCCATTCAACTACTTTAGTTATGTGAGAGTACACTTTTTGAACATTCAGTTTGTGTTTGTAGGTCAGGTGGGGCCAAAGTATGTGTTATTATCGCACACAGTGGTATCGCCTTCCAGAAGCAGATGATAAGCAGCCGCTTATAATCAAAAGAAATAGGCTACTGATGATTTAAGTGACATTTCTGTGTAAACTTAATGGCGCAATCTTCAAACTGTGTGTATTCTACTTCAGTAGTTCTCAACCTTTTTTTCAGTGATGTACCCCCTGTGAAGTATTTTTTTCAGCCAAGTATCACTACGCAGTGAAAAAAAAAAATAGGGTTGGGTGGGGGGGGGAGTGCGGTGCCAATGTTGTCTGATTTATTAAACTTTGGAACTTCATTTGTACAGTGGTCTCTCTTGAACTATTTGGAAATTAAAAGACTAAAAATGATTCATTTTAAATCAAATTTTCAAATGATTGACAGGTGATCCTAGATGGTGGCAGATTGGGTCGATTTAGTTTGAGGAGACTGGGTTTTTAGGACAATGAAATTGAATTGCCTACTGAATATAAATGTCATTTTATTAACATAGATTTCCCTGAAATATTTACATAATGTAATCATGACTTTTTAAAGGACTTTTGCATGTATGCTGCTTTTTAAATTTATTTTAAAATCTTGCGTACCTCCATTTGAGAACCGCTGCTCTACATTGCTCTATGATTTTACTGTATACATTTTCAAGAAAGATCATTTTAGTTCATCTAAAATTATGTGCACTTTAAAAATTGATGGCTAATACCAGAAAAATATGGCATGTTGTTTGAAATATAGGTGTTTAAAAAAAAAAACGGATTCTGCAGCTTCACTTTTATAAATAACAATCATTATGATTGATAACGTACAACAATCACAGATCAGAAGATCATAACTCACATTTATACAAACAATAGCAGTGAAGCATTGACGTGGCTGGTCAGACCTTTGACTTTATGGAGCTGATTAATTTTTATGGACATCAACATCACTGCAGGTTTATTGAGTCCTTGACTTCTTCCACTTGATGAAAATCTGACGGCATATCAAAGAACACCTCATCATCAAAACAGTCCTCATCAGATGGGGAAGCCATGCATGGCAACTTCAAGACCAAACCAGTCAGCAGCCCGCCAACAGTAGAAACTGCAATGGTGGAAAAGATGGCCGCCACTTGGTACAGAGCCTGCTCTTGGGCCGTACGCCCCAAGCCTGGCTTCAACCCGGGGATTAGCATCTGAAGCTCCAGCAGCTTTGGATCTCCCTCAGGTGGAGCGCGGTGGGAAAAAATCTGGTACATGCTGGGTCCGTAGGTTTCCTCAGTGGCGAGCAGGATGGCGCAGATTCCAGCTGTGGATGAGATGAGGCCCGTGAGTCCGTGCAGATTGTGAATGCCGCACTGGTCCTGGATCTTCATGCGTCGTGCTAAAAAGGGGCTGAGGTACTTGTATCCAAAAAAACAAGCAGTGCAGCCCATGATGCCCAACGCGTAGGCAGCTGAAGGAGAAATCATCATGTCCACTGACGCTCCAACTGTCACACCACCTGCCAAAGTCACGTTCTGGATGTCGGCCATCGTGAGCTTGCCTCTCTTATTGAACACTGCCGAAAGTGCGAATGCGGTGAGAGTGGATGAGCTCAGACCGATAAAAGTGTGCAGGATGGCTCTGTGTTGATCGTCACCTTTTAAGGTGAGCGCCGAGTTGAATGAGGGCCAGAACACCCAGAGGAACAAGGTTCCCATGGTAGAGAGGATGTCCGAATGGTAACTGGTGATTTCTTTGGAGTGGCCGTTATTGAGGGCTGGCCGATAAAGCACAAATGTCACGCCCAGACCAAAGTAGCAGGCAAACAAATGAATAAGAATGCTGCCACCAGCATCGTTTATTCTGATGTATTTCAATACAGCCCACTCCGTCACAGAAAACACAGGGATCTCCAGCAAAGCCATCACCAGGAGCTGCACCGGGCTGGTCTTCCCAAGCACGGCCCCGAAGGAGATGAGCACCACGGCGCACGCAAACTCTGCATACAGCAGGTTGATGACGCCCAGGTAAATTTTACCATCGTGGTAAAACTGGAAGAAGCCTTGGATGATGATAGCCCACTGGATTGCAAAGGTGGCCGTCAGAAAGTTGAAGACCATCCCGCTGAAGCCGTAGAATCGGCCGAAGGCCAGCAGGCAGCCGAAGCCCACGAAGATCATCACTTGGACGTCAGCGAAGAAAGGATAGTCGCGATACACGCTGTTGTCCATCGGGTTGGTCTCATTGTTTTGCAGCTTGGCATTGGCGTTGTCATCATAAGTGACAAAGATGGCATATAGAGTCAGCATGATGACTTGTAAGACCAACACCAATGCTGGCAAACGCACTCGTAAACTTGTTGACGCATTCATGGTGACATGCACTAACGACGGTCTGGTCTCACACTGGCTCTGTTGCACTAATACTTCCTTTTATGCTCAATTTTATCAGATAAGGAAAGCTAATGACAATGGTTAAAGAGCACTGGTCCATGCAGGTGACAGGTTATTTAACATTGTATCAACCCATGGGACTGCACTTTAATCCCTCATAAGCGGAACATTTTCTATTCTCCTTATTTGTCACAACAAAAAAGGTAATACAGAAATTATCATTTTCATTACACAGCAGTTTTAATCTAAGTCAATCAAATGATCAAAATTTACTTATTCAGTATGATACTTAAAAAAATAAAAAATAAAGACAATATTACTTCACAAAAAGTGCTTTCCAAAAACAAGAAAACATGGTCACCATTAACACAGTTAATTAAAATTATTAATTAAATTATATATATATATATATATATATATATATATATAACTTAAAAAAACATTAACACTCACAGATACGTCAGAGTGACTGATCTTGATAAAACGGTCAGGAAACGATGAGAAAACACTTGTGACAGCGGGGGACTGAAAAGAGCGCTAAGAACAGACAAAATCAAGAATAAGCGTAATTGAAAAACATTGAAAACATACCTGTACAAAATTTTAATCTGTCGCAGTTACTCAAAATGCGAGTGATGAGCCTCAAGAGTAGGCTATGTAATATGAATTATATAAACTAACTATCATGATAAGTAGAATACAAAGGGTGAATCAAGAGCTATAAAAAATTAATCATTAAACAAATTCTATTAACAGGATGAGAACAGCAAAATAAAAATAAAATAAAAAACAATTTTTCAATTAAAAATGAAAAAAGACTGAGACTAAAAAAAGGAAGGTCTAGAGTTTTCTTTTCTTTTCTTATTTTTGTTTTTTAATCATTGGGCATATACATGAAATTCAATATTCATAGTTGAACATGTCTTATTGCATCATTTCTCGTGATAATCTGGACATTTTAGTTTGCAGTGTGTTTTTGTATACACTGTGTACAATTCTAAACAGTAATTATCACAGAAACTGTTCTCCATGCTATAAGTGGTCCTGGCTGATTAACTATTAAAGACCACAAAAGTAATGAATGTGGGGTCTCCATATCAATAACATAGGCAAGGCAGGTTTATTTGTGCAGTATAGCACAATTTATACACATGACAATTCACAGTGCTTGACAAAAAAGAAGTAACAGTTAAAAACACATGAACAGGGAGATGCTATTGGCCTTATAAAAGCTATCAAACAAGTTTCAAGTTGTTACTATTGATTTCAGCATCAAACTAGGATTGTGTGCTGTCAACTAATCACATAAACGGTTATCTATTGAACAATTTTACTTATTACTGCTTCTTTTTTTTTTAACTGCCTCTGCAGTTTTATCATAAAAGGATGAACAGTGCCATCTGGTGATTGGAGGTTGACACTTCAATTCTGTCACTGCGCCTCTCAAATATGATTGGCAAAATCTTCTGCACTCTTTGCACTGTCGACTGTTTTGGCGCACTTGGTTTGCACAGAAGCATACACATCCGACTCGGTGGTAGCCGAATGCAAGTTTCCTTTATCTTTCTCTCCCACCTCATCTGACAGAAACACGACTGAGTATTGAATCTGAGGGGAGCTGCAAGCAGGCTTAGTCTGATGGGCCTTTAGGTTCAGGTTGGCATAACAGTCTGTAGAGTTTGACTGAAAAGAGAAAGAAATAAGAAATCAATAGAATTGCTTGACATATTGTGCTTGGCTATTGTACAGTATTTTACTTATAGAGCAATTTTTTGGGTTTTCCGGCAAAAAATATAAGAATGACTATAAAGTAGATATGTAGCCATAGAGTCCAATTCTTTGATTTATTTTCTAATGTGATTGTCCTCAAATTTATCTGTTGCTTTTTTTTTTCTGTACCATGTATAAAACCCTTATATACTTGACGTCAAAGCACGTGATGATTATTTTAAACAAATAATATGAATACAAAACCTGCGAGTCAGAGGGTAAGCTCAGTTGATCCCTCAGAGATGACGAGCTGGCTGTCAAGTGTGCAGGTTTGATTTCCGAAATTGCAGTTGTACCTGTGGACGTACGGATGAAATAATGAAATTCAATACAATTCAATAATGCAAGAGAAGGATCCCAAAATGCACTTACTACTTTGCATGCAGTTTACATTTCCGTAAATTGGATTATCTTGCATCTGCTGACGATTCTGACTAAAACAGCACAAAAAAGGAGATTTAATTTGTTTTCAATCGAGTATTGGAGTTTTTGAAGTGCAACCTTCCTATATTCTCTGGATCTGGTCAAATGTACATACCTTGTCCTTGAGCAACAGTTTTTTTTCTCTAATGAAGCATGCAGAAGAACAAGTCAAATATTAGATGATCAAAATACATTGCTTCAACTGATTTAAAACCAAAGAAATTGATTACCTGAGTAACATAATTTCAAAACACAGCAAATAATATTGAAAGACAACAAGAGTACTAGTAATCCACTGGTCACCCAGGATAAAGGTGGCATAAAAAGAGAGGTCCAAGGACTCCCACCTGGTAAAAGAGAGGGCAAAACATATTGATTATGAGCACAACTTAATATCGTAAATATTTTACCTGCCGTGATTGTTAATTTGATAACCTATTGGTTAATGTTGCCTGTTGTTGCGTTGAGCTTTTGCTGTTTATTGAGCAACAATGTGACAACGCTGACCCACATATCAATCATATAGAAACATGCAACACACTTTTAATATGGCAAGTAAAGGTTGAATGAATGTTAACTCATTCATGCATCCGCCAATGCCATATACAACATTGTAAATTAACACATCTCTGATTGTGTCGATTAAATGTGAACATTGTAAATCTTCGTAAAAGTAGAAATGTCGCTACAGTTCTTGTATTAGATCAGTATCTAAAGGATTGTTGAGGGTGTATTATATAGATCTATAAATGATATATATTTCTCTTACCGTCTGAGGTTGTCGTACTACAACAGTTTGTCATGTTGACACACAGACAGACAGTTTACTCGCTCTCCCTTTGAATAGTGACGTACAAGGAGCTGTTGTCTTCTTCGATGGCATGCAAGGAAATAAAATGACACTACATGCACAGGATGTGCGCTTTTGCAGAAAACCACAGACTGAGAACAACATGTCAAAAAGTAAAGAGTGTGTGTAAAACTGTAATAATTTACGTGTTAAAAAAAAGTTGAAAAGGCATGACTCAAATAAAACATTGTGTTTCGGCATAACCTGTTCAGAAAGACATACAGTATTTGTGAATATTTTGGTAGTTGATGCTATCAAAGGTTGACAGCCAGGAAAGTGACAGCAGGAAATATGTGCCAGAAGAGTGAATACATATATTAAAATGTATAAAGCACAATTATTGGTGAATTTTGTTTTGCTGGAGTTATACTTGGGCAGCAATGTGTACAAGTGGTTAGCATATCTGACTCCCAGCTCTGAAGTTGGGGGCTTTGAATCCAGGCTGCACTCTTCCTGTGGGGAGTATGTTCTCTCCGTGTTTGCAAGGTTTTTCTCCAGGTAGTTTACTGTGGCTTCCTTTCCTCCCACATTTCAAAAACATGCATGTTAGGTTGGAATACTCTAAATGGTCAATAGGTGTTATGTTAATGACTTGAGGTTCATTGTTTTTCCTTTATGTGCTGGTGAGCATATGGTGTAACACTAACCCAACCCATTGACATAAAAGGAAAAACTAGTTGTGTTGGTTTTGTCTTTCAGTTGGCTTTGAGTAATTAAAGTAAAAACATAATGGCTAGCCTGCTAGCTAACATCAGTGCAACTACAGCAAACACTCCATTTAACCATAAAAAAAGTGTGTATGTTAAGTGAAAGTTTTAAGTATTCAATGTGCTTTTAAATGGGCCCTGTGTTTTACTGTTTATTGATACGTTTCTTATATATATATATATATATATATATATATATATATATATATATATATATATATATATATTATTTATTTATTTATTTTAATTAATAACACTTAATAACAAGTTATTTTGTGTACTTAACCATGCAAGTTTAATTTAAAAATGTGTAATTGTATGCAACATCGGGATCCTGAACGATCCAGAACGCTTATTTTATTTTTTATTTTTTTAAATAGCAGATAAACCTCCAATATTTCCCACGAAACATGGTGGTTGGCTCAAACACGAACGAACAAACAACCAAACAAACAAACAAACAAACTAAACCATTTTAAAACATATTTGAAATTCGCGAATAGGTCATAATAGGGCAATGCGCGGTATGCCAAATCGCGAGTATACGGGGCTATTTGACAATACACGTTTCCGCCCCCGCCCCCAACTCCTCCAAGCATTAGCCAATGGGCGGGTCTAACCTCTCTTGGCCATGCCCCTCTCAACCCGGTCTCTCTTTTCTGCATAACGCTGATGTGTAACTAACTTCAGTCTGCAAACAGGCTACAAAAATGTTCACTTTTGGATCAAAAATGCTGCTGCTCCTCCTCCTGGCTTTCCCCTGCGGCTTGATGAGCACGGGTAAGTTGTTTTTAGACCGTGTTTTGTGTCTTTTCTCCTGCTAAAATGCGGATTAAAAAGCCAACGTGGCATATTTCCCAAGAGAAAACGTGAAGCCATTCGGCTGTGTGGATTCTAAACTACTTTTCTTCATTATCTGAAACTATAAACTTCATGGACATTGATCGTCTCCAGTCAAAGTTGACAATTGCTCGTTTGGAATGAATGAAAGTTATCGACGTCTGTTAGCGTTAAACGAGAGGATTTATCGCGGACGTAGTAAGGAAAAGTTGAATTTATTCGCCAGCAAGAAAGCAGATGTTCGCCAGGTTAGAAGTGTGTGGCTGTAGCAACACTCAGTACTCACGCCTGATGGGACACGTCACCATAGATGTACGCTAACTTGTATTTGGAGCGTTGCCTGACGTCATAGGTCAAACTGCCCCACTCAGCATTAGGAATTGCGCAAACGGGAATTTGTTACAATTGACAAATAATGTATATTTGTTTTACGTGGTTTCAATCATTTTAATGAATCTTCATTGTGTTTTCTACAATTTACTAAAAACGCAATATATTTAACCTCTCTAGTAGGCTAACCTGACTAAACATGCACACAACTATGGAAAAAGACGATTTAAAGTACACACAAAGTAGGTGCAATTATTTACTAGAACAAAGTATACAGTGTCTCCATAACCTTAAGGTATAATTTTTGCAGGTGACCAGAGAGTGTGTGCATATCATCAAACAGTACCACAACTAGAAATTGTGCAGGTTATGTTAAAGTTGTGTTAAGTGGATAGATTGTTTGTGAAAGTCAATTTTTTTTTACAAAATTTAACTCTGATTGAATCCAATACATCAATATTCACTTGGCCTTAATATATCAGAAACATATTTACTATTGTCGTGCAGGGCGAGTGTCCGCCAATACTGAATCCGTTGAGGACATTGACCCAGACGCATCTGTTGATGAGGAGGAAGAAGAAGATGAAGAAGAAGAAATGCCGGTGGAAGAAGATCAGATCCAAAGCTCCGTATGTGACAAAAATACAAATTGAATGGAATTATTTTCCAATGCACCTCTAATTTCATCTTGTGTTGTATTGTCAGGAAAAAGACTACGACGATGACTCTGAAGGCGATGATAAATTGTTAACATCTCACGCTGATGCCGACACAACCATCGTCTTCACGACAGGAGAAGGTGAGCCAGATTTCGGCTAAAGAAATCTGCCTTTTTTTGTGTGTGTTTGGGGGGGGGGGGGGTCATCATTGCACTCTAATACTCATGTCCTTGTATAAATACTTTAGAGTTCCCTGCCAATGAAATTGTGAGGTTCCTGGTGGGTTTCACCAATAAGGGTAGTCAGGACTTCACCGTTGAGTCTTTGGAGGCCTCCTTCCGTTATCCTCAGGACTTCCAGTTCTACATTCAGAATGTAAGTCGGATCTGAAACAGTACCACAAAGGACATCCTAGCACTTTTTTACATTGCAAATTCAGTCTATTGTATTTTTTATTATTATTATCTGCCTGTGAATTCTTGACTAAACTAGTTAAGAGTGAATCAACTGCGTTTTGCCTGTTGTGTCAATAAACAATTAACAATCAATATCATGTAACAGAAAATTTGAAAGTTTGACAGAATGAACAAGTCACCGCTTAGTAACTAAAAACTTTTTTCATATGTTTGTGTAGTTTACAGCTTTGCCTCTGAGCACGGTGGTTCATCCGGGCGCGCAGGCCTCCTTCGAATACTCATTCATCCCAGCGCAGCCCATGGCCGGCCGTCCATTTGGTCTCGTTATTCTCCTCAACTATCATAGCACTGAGGTTAGAGAGGACCGTATCTATTTGTACATCGAGTCCATTCATTCCCCTTTGAATCGAAAAGTTACTTAGGTAACATGTGGGAAGGTGTTTTGTCTAAATGGTATCGAATCAATTATCTTATAAACCTTAACAGGTCTATTTAGCTATTTGGTATGTGCCATTTTTGGTCGCCAGTCCACATTGACCACATCATCCCCCAAATCTCTGAAATTGCTAATTGCTACTACTGGTTGCTTTCAGGGTCATGTGTTCCAGACGGCCATTTACAACCAGACTGTCACCATCATCGAGAAAGAAGAGGGACTGGATGGTGAAACGTAAGACATTCCTTTCTTGTCCTATTCTGTGGATATTTGTTCCTTTCATTTGAAAATAACTTTACATCTTAGCGTCGCGTAATCAACTCTTAAGTATTCCCTACCTAAATGCCCACAGTCAGCTCCCATTTCCTCAAAGGTTTAGTACCGAACTATAAAAGGAGGTGTGACATTGCCCAAGAAAGCTCATCGTCTTATTAATGCCTCCCAACTTCCAAAATCCTTAATCAGGAGCTTCTTTACCATGTGGACTTACTGACCATGTCCTAATGACAATCTACTTTATTACCTACCTACTTCGTTAAACCAAGTTATGAAATGTGATTATTAGATACATAAAGTAGTTTTTTCCTTAATTCACTGCCATTGCCGGCTATAGACGTCAAAAATTCATCTGAACTATTTCTATTAGTTTCACTTTTTTTTCCCACTTTTGTTAACAAGAGTATGAAAACCTAGATACAAAATGTATTGTACATTTAGAACAGATATAAAATGTGTGATTAATTTTGAGTTTAAATAATTAAGTAATTAAAAAAAATATATATATATTAAAAATTTTGAGGCGCCAGACGATTAAATTTTTTAATTGCAATTAATCGCATGACTTCAATAGTTAACTCATGACTAATCACATTTTATATCTGTTCTAAATGTACAGTAAAAAAAATTCTCCTAGGTTTTCATACTCTTGTTAACAAAAGTGGGAAACATTTTTAAACTAATAGAAATAGTTTAAATGATTTTTTGACGTCTATAGCTGTCAATGGCAGTGAATGAGTTAACAAAGATCTGCAAAATAACGTTTTAAACCTAACTGACCAAACACATTTATTAACTTTACTTCTAAAATGTGATAAATGGAGTGCACTTCCCTTTAGTGCTCTTTTTTTTGTGTTTTTTTTATAATCTATTTGTTCATTAAATAAACTGCAGATATATTTCAGCACACTCCATTTATCAACTGCTGATTTGATAAATTTCCCAATGAATGGCTTTAATCTGAGATAAATGCTTCTTGCACCGACCAATGGACACACAACAATGACTATGTTGTAATGTTATCTTGCAGAGTGTTTTTGTACATCTTCCTTACCGGGCTGGTGGTGCTGATGCTCTTTACGATGTACCAAGTCCTGGAATCACGGACGGTAGGGTCTTTGAAATCAACTATGAAATGGAGCGATAGAAATGCTGGTCAACTTCTGATTTGATCAGAGTTGGAATCTTTATTTCTCATAGAAAATCATGTAAATTACTTCGGGTTTAAACTTGTCATTATCTTAAAACTTGTATAACTGTGCAAACATTTATTTTTTTAACGTGTTTATTAAATTCAAGTATTTAAAGGGGAAGTCAACCTAACCAACAATTCTTGACAACAATATGTTCTATGCAGCCCCACTAGTCTAAATACGGTATTCTGGTTAACATAGCGTTCGTGGAATAGGGGCTAAGCAGCAAAGTCCAACCGTTTTTATCAATATCAGAAAGCGGCCATTTTGCCACTTGCTGTCGAGTGAAAATTGCTTAACAGTTGCTCAGGTCTCAGGTAACAGCCAATCACAGCTCAGCTTCAGAAAACAGGTGAGCTGTGATTGGTCGTTGCCTAAGCCCCGAGCAACTGTAATGTCATCTTCAATTGACAGAAAGTGGCAAAATGGCCGCCCACTGAGATGGATAAAAACGACTGGATTTTGCTGCATAACTCATATGCCACAAATGTATTATTAATCAGAATGTCATGTTTAGAATTAGTGAGGTCACATATATATTATTGTCAGTAAATGTTTACGGTTGACTTCCTCTTTAATGCTGGAGGGGCTGGCAAGTCCTGAGATTTGATTTGTTTCTTGCGGAGGAATATGAGAAAGGGTATGAATTTTGTTTTTCAGAAAAAGAGAATCACAGTAAAGTTAGAGAAGGGCACTGGCGGGATGAGTGATGTGGACATCAGCTGGATTCCTCAGGAAACTCTCAAAGCCATGAGTAGGTTCTTTTTTTTTTGTGTCCACTGTCCAACCATAATGTATAATTAAGGAAGTCTATCTTGCCATTTTGCATTGTCATTCCTTTTTCAAATGTGTGCTTTCTATCTTACAGACAAAGCTTCCCCCAAAACTTCGCCACGGAAACGAACCAAGCGGGCAGCTGGAGCGGATCAATAAAGCTGTTGCTTTCCCTTCAGTCAACATGAGGCCATGAGGATTTCAAAGCTCATTTTCTCGCTTATGTCGGATGCGTGATGGATGGATAACAGTTTTTGGACTTCGATTTCTACTCCACTGCTCTCAGAGTTGACACTAGCTGAACCAAATTGTTGTCCAATTTAATGTTTTTTGGTAACTTTATGTGTGGAATGTCAAAGATTGGACAAGAAATGGGTATGGCTGCAAGCATTTTGCCATAAAAATGCTGTGCAGTTATAACGAGACAAATGATCCTCACCGTGTGCCGTTTCACAGGACCCAAAGCACAACAGTTACAATTAGACTTTTTAATCGTCATTGCCCAGTGTCCAACAACAATACAATGCAATTTTGATTTTTTTTTTTAAATCACTACAAGTAACATTTCAAATATTGTGGGGTGATGGCAGCTGCAATTCGAACAAACGTGTTTTTCTGCAGGTTGTTAGACGCTTCCTATAGATGTCTAAAAGGGGTCTGCAGATTCTTTATTGTGGGGATTCAAATACCTTTTTGAGAAAAATAAATGTGACCAAAAAAACATCTGACTTCTCTTTTGTTTTCTGGCAGAATATGGGCGACGTCTTTGCAAGTTTAGCAGTCGTTTGATCTATTATTTACACATCCTGCATGGAGATAAGCAGATAAATCAGACCGCTTAATTTTTGATGCATCAAGGTTGGCATCGGCAGGGAGGGATGGAGGAGGGAAGGGGGATGTCCGACGATGAGCTCAGCGCCCGCCGGAGGGGGGAGACAACGTCATCTCGACCGGAGCGGGGAAGGGCTTGCATGCACACACCCACCGAGTGTTTCTTTTTTTTGCCACCCTTTTTGTACTGATACACGACTCGTATAAAATATGGGCAGCTAATTTGCCCAGCGCCTTTTTTTTTTCTTCTTTTTTTTTCTTCAGTTTCATGAGCGCCCTTTCTTGTCATCCGATTCACGATCGCCTCTCCGCTTGAAGTGAAATGAGATGACATGGGATTGTTCACGTCGACCAAGATCGGGGAGATCCTCGGCTTTGCCTTAGGTAAGCCATCTCTAGCTACCTACGTGCTGTCATGTTTATGTATTTATTTTTATCTCGCTGCGTGCAGCCATAAGTGTGACATCAGTGTTGTACACGCCTGACGGGGATGTTACATGAGACATGTGGTCGATGGAGTACACGCAGAGAGCCAGACGGACATTCCATGCAAGTTTTTCTAAATTAACCTCATTGCTTCTTTTTGAAGTTAGCCTTTTTTCTAAAGATGTCATCTTAAGGACAAGTTTGGGGGTGGGTGAAATGCAAATGATTGAAGAAGCCCAACTGGCTGATTGAATTATAATGATTTATGTATGGGATCTTTGGAGGTGCCATGTGTATCACGTTAGGAAATGATTATAAACTCAGTCAACCTTTTTCATTGTAACATCACTCGTGGATTTCATCAAACACTGTCTAAAAGGACAGGAAAATGAAGTGGTGGTTCTGTTGACACAGTTCTGAGGTTCTGGGTTCGAATTTTGGCTGTATAGTTTCCATGTTACATGGGGTTTCTCTGGTTTTAATGTACCATCAGCATGAATGTACCTGTGAATAGTTATTTGCTTGATAAGTGTAATTGGGTGGCAACTATTCGTGGTTCTATCGGTCCCTGCCCAAGTAAGATGAAATCGGCTCCAATACTCATCCGTCGCCCTACAGAGGACGAAGAGCTATAGGCAGAAAATTGATGGATGGACAATTTTACATCAATCAGATTTCTTACTGCGCTTATCCTTATCAGGGTTGTCATTGAGCTGGAGTCTATATATGGCTGCTGCCATTCAGCAAGAGGCGAGTTACACCCTGAACTGGGCGCAAGCCAATCACATCAGCGTAGTTTTTGCTGAACGTTAATCAATGTAATTACCTGTCAATCCTGCTTTTTATGCCTACAAGAAGCGACGGGCAATGGCTGTAGGTTCACTTTATTATGTACAAATTTGGGCATGATTATTACTGTCTTGTGAGATGATGAGTTAAGTTTGTTAGTTAGCAAAATAAGAACTTTGTTTACTGTAAACACATAGAGGAAGTGGTACACTGTTACACTGCATGTACAATATTTGTGTCTTTTTCCCAATGCTTTTGCCCTCTCGCAATATGTTCTGTGTTTGGGTTATTTTAAAAGTTTGTTTAAAGACCTAAAAAAAAGCTTTGTTGTAAAAAAAAACATGCTCAGGGCGTATTTAAACAGGGTATTTTAACATTCCGGATTTCATTTATTATAGGGGTGGTCTAGGACAAAACATCCGCCGTAGAGGAGGGATTACTGTACTTGGATATTATTAGTAGGCCCATTTCTACCACTTACGGTGCAGTTATATGCCCATTAGGGTGACCAAACGTGCCTCTTTTAGGAGGACAAACCATTTTCTTACATCCTGTTCGGGCGTTTATAAATTCATGATGTCCGGTTGGCATTGCGTGACTAATAGGAGGTGAAGTACACTGTGTAACTGCGACTGGTGCCACAATTTCAAGGCCGGGGGCAACTGTCCTCTTTTTTTGGAAATGGGAATAAGCTCACCTTACCCAAAAAATGCATTTTACCTAGATGCTACAATTTACAGAGAACCGGGTCTGTTCTCTATACTGTAAATTCCTAAGCACCCTCGGTGCCTGTTGTCTGTCCGCCGGCCGAGAGGAACCTAGGAAGCCTGTTAGCTCACGAGCTAGCATGTGGCTAGTCACAATGTAGAAGGCCTAGAAAATGATTCATTCCCATTTTCAATATTTCATATTTAGCAGGATTGTTAACAACAGTTCTCAGACATATTTCTTTTCACTTTCTAAGGACTTTAAATGCAGTTTATTGGCCATTCAGGCATCCTATAGCATTTGTGCTAATTAGGTTCATGAGTTAATTGGAGCCTATCGCAGTTGACTTTGGCGAGAGGTGGCCATGTGGTGTGTATAGTTATAAATAAACAACCCATCAAACTCACAATCATGCCTATATGGACCATTTACACAAGTCTTCAATTAGACTACATTCTTTATTTAACCTATGCATTTGTGAAGGAAGCCAAAATACTTTGAGAAAACCCCTGAAAACAAGGGGGGAAGGTCTGAGCTGAGGTTCGAACCCAGAACCTCTCAACTGTTATTGGAGTCGGAGGCTACTGAGTATCCAGAGATTTGCGTATTATTTTCTCTAATCGCACTTAGTTCAATTATTCTTTTCCTCTTTGTTTTCATTGCACCATCACAAAAAGTAACAGAAAAAGCACATTGTTTGTGACTTTAGAGCGGGTTGGTTTGTGGTCAAAGTCATAATTGTACAACTGCCAAGACATTCCACTCTACTGCGAGATGAATCGTTGCTTTATTGATCAGGCTCTCTGTGGTAACAATATGTCACCTGCATGTGCATTTCAGTGTTCCTGTCCATCTGCGTGCTGGTAGATTCGTCCGATGTGAATTGTGAGAACGTTTACAAGGACTTCTCGGACTGTGTCCTGGAGCTGGGGGAGAGCATGGACAACTATCAGGAAAACGTGACCAGTGAGAGAGGAGTGGCAGCCGTGTGCAGGTGATGATTCCTTATGAGAATGGAAGAATTGTAAATACAATTTCTAATCTGACAAGGTGTAGAACTGCACAGCATTATACCGAGATGTATTATTTTTATTAGCATTTTTTTTCCGCAGCTGCATTGGAGAGGCAAATACTGTGAACTACAACCACTATTATAAAGATTTTTTATTTTTATGACAAGCTTTACAAACTGAGAATGATTATGTTTGAAAAGGGAGAATTCTTGATGCAGCACCTATGTTGGATCTAGCGCAATTGGTTGGAAAGTATATATATTTCATTTCTCTGAGTAGGATTCATGACCGAGCAGAATAACGCGTCTGCATCTCGTGACAAAAGCAAAGAGCCCAGTCCATCATCCAAGAGGATGAAGACAGATTTGAATGGTGCCGAGACACTGAGCCACTCATCTAAATAATTTATGACTTTGCTGCAGTGGTAATGAAATTCCGGGGACTGTTTTGTCATTGTTATTGCACTCCACCACCCCGGCGTAGACACCGATTTAAACCCGAGGGTTCTGTTGAAGAATTTCCACTCGCAATATCATCTGCGATATTGTTTCTCTCTCGGAAGCGGTTGCCATGGTAGTTGAAGCTCAATTTGACTTACTGCGAGCCACTGTATCCATAGCCGTGATGGATTATTGGCAAGTAAATGAATCCGCGACAGCCAGCAGGGATGAATTCTGAGTAATATGGCAGATGATTGGCAGCACTGATCTGTTGATTCTTTGTTTGCCGCAGCCACTGGGAAGCTTTCCACACGTGTGCCCTGACGGCGTTGTCCGACTGCCAGCAGGAGGTCAGTTCCATCTGGGAGACTCTCAGGCAGGACTCCAGAAAGATGCGCTTCCAGGGAAGCTTGTTTGACCTGTGTAGCCCCAGCTCATCTCCAAGCATGAGTTCACCTGTTGCGGCGCTGACCCTGCCACTCACGGCCATGTTGCTCACCACCGGGCCCAGATGGTCCTTCATGTAAAGGCGGCCGCAGAAGCGGGGGCGGAAGGAGATGAGATGGGAAGATTGATGCCTGTCTGAGGTTCCACCAAGCTCAGTCTTCCCAAGCACAACCTAAAGCCAAGGAAAACAACAAGGATTATTTTGACGCTATATCTGTAGTTAGTCAAACAATCTTGGAAATCAAACCATAAAATTGTCAAAAGGTATAGTGGTCCCACCAATGATGTTATTTTTAAAGCAATGCTTTAATGTATTTGTTTTGAGGGCACCCATGTATCATATGTTGTCAAGTTAGATCAATATAAGTCAAAGAAAGGGTTCAAAATTTAGCAATAGCTTCCTCTTATTCTGTACGCTCAATATGATGCTACTGCCAACAGTTAGCTAGCTTAGCTTTGCGCGTATGGTTCCTATTAGTGGCTGTGCCGTGCATTTTTTACCTGGACCTCCAGTGCGGCCTTACCCTGCTTAATCCACCTTGTAATACCATCACTATCACATTCACATCACAACTATGCTAAAAAGCAATAAGAGCACCCACAACTTCACACAATTTATTTTCCAAAGAACAAAAAGAGAACAAGGCACTTTGAATAATAAAAACATTTAAAATTGACAAAATCCCCCCCCGTTCCCCCAAATAAAAAGGAAGATTCAAATAGCTACTTTGCGTCACTATGGGTATGGGTATGGGAACTAGCTGTTGCTAGCTGCTAGCTCCTGCCGTTAGCTCTCCCAGTTGCCAGACTCTCCAGACGCGCAGCACAACACCAGCCGGCAAAACAACATTTATACTCAAGAAATTACTCTAAATACAAGCAAATTGACGAGACAACGAGGAGCACCTTGACAAGACACGAGTGGATGATGGAGCTAATTGGTTGACACAAGGGACCGACCGGGCTGACGAGAACAGGTGGAAACAAAAACCTAACAGCAAGAATTTAAAAAAGGCTCACAATGAAAACCATGACAAAGCAAAACTTGATGTAGCCTAATCAAAACAACATAGACCGTGACAGAAACATTAACAAAAAATTACTAAAATACATTACACTCACCATACATGCTGATTATTAAACATTTTAGTGGGCCAGCTAGCTAGGTAAAAAAAACAACAACAAAACAGTCCAATTGCTAGTCGTTTATACTGCTTCAGCCAGTTGTTTCTGAAATTGCTGGCCAGATTAGATTGACATGACAGCACATAGAGGCAGAAATCTGATTGGATGAGGACAAAATAATAATATCCATATACAATACTGTGAGAGTTTTAACCAGTAAAATTGTGAGGAAATGAAGAGAATAGACTGTTGGGAACAAATTTGTAAAACGGGATTTGCTATCCCTGCCTACTTCTTTGTGCTAAACTAAGCTAACCATCTTTTCTTCTCCCTATTTAACACAAAGCTGTAATAGCTTCATGAAATTCGCCTGTTTAAAAAAAATAATGAGGGCACATTCTCACAATGTATGTTAGCAGCATTTTTTTTATCTAATTCAAAATCATTCATATGAATTCAGGAAAAGGATTAGCCTAAATGTATTATTGGCATGTCAACTACTAGCTGCCCTCCTGAATGCTATCATACAATTGAGTTGATCAAATTAATATTTTTTGATTCAGTGCCCTTCGGGGACACGTTTAAATGAAACACATATTCTGAAAGAACTCTTTTCTGCAAAAGGGAGAATCTAGTTGAAATAAATAGCAAGTGGAGACCCTCGTTTTAGTACAATTTAGTCATGACAATCAGGATTTTTACCAAACCCTTTTTCACAACACATTGTGGACAAAGTTCCATGATTCCTTCTGAAATGCCAAAAAGTGTTTGATTTTGTGCACCTATAGTATTTTTTAACTGTATTTACCCTCTAGGTGCTTACACGGCCAAGTCAAATATGTAATAGTCAAAGCAATAGAAGCTGCTTTTGTAATGCAAAAGTGTTTTCAAAATGCAATTTTTATATAAAATAGCATAGTACTTTCAATAAATTAGGTACAGGATTTAAAATAGGACCAAACCAATCAAATATTACATTTCTCAATTGACATCTTTGACACATTTATTTACATTTTGTTGTATACAGTATCTAATTTTCACATCTATTTATTATAGGCTGGTAGTATATTTGTTTCTACGCCTCAACCCAAACTATTTGACACACCTGGTCAATAAACTACCACGAGCGCCGTTTTAATTAGGACATTTGCATTTATTGATCCACTGGCACCAACAAAATAGTCTCATAAATTAACTGGTAATGAGAAGCACTATCTATTTTTAATATCAACATGCTCTCTCGACCAACAGTTGATTTTCATCTTTTTCCTGTTACCTCTCTCATCATATAACAGCATGACGGTTTTGTGACGGTGCTTCAGACCAAAGGGGAATGCGATGATTTGACCTCAAATAAAAGTATACTGGTCAGTGCATGAAGATAGAAGACGAGCCCCGCAGCTTATCGGCACCCTTACTCACATCCATCACCCACCCCGCACCCTCCCTTTCTCCTCTATCGGCATGATCCTTCTGGTTGTTTCTATTTATTCTCTAACGTTGCGCAGGTGCTAGCATGATGTCATCCATTGTGTGTATGCAGTAGTGAGAAATCCAATTGTCCTCAAGCATGAGCAATATGTAAGGTCACTTTTCAGAGAGGACTCGTATCCCTGCGTGTGTATTTCAAGAGCGCATGAACCTTTTTGTCATAAAAATGATTTGAATTTCGGGTAAACCTCTGAATGTACAACCAAGTTCAATATCTTATGTTTTTGTTTGCTACTAGAAAAGCACACTATTTACGAGACTGTATAGGATACAAGCAATATATGGCAAAGTCATGTGTTTGTAATAAAGCACCAGCACTGCTAAACATGCCGCTCGAGTATGTGATGTCTTAGGAGGAATAACGATGGGAAGCAAAAGTGATGGAACGGTATCGGAGTGAATCAATCAGCAGGAAATGGGTCAAGAGAGAGTGGAGACGTTTTATGACTCATTTACAACAGATTTTCTGTTTTCAGCCTCCCCTCTAGCCAAGTGTTGGTAATGAGGAGCATAACAAGCACATTTCCACCCGTCTGTGCGTTCCCATCTGCTTCTTTCCACCTGGACACGTTCAGTGTAGAAGAAAATGAAGGATCATGGCCTGAGGTGGAACCTCTTCAGAAGAGCGAAAGCACGGCTGCACTTCACCACTCATTTGAAGACCATAGATAGGCTTTGGCATCTGAAGCAGACGTCAATTATCTTCCAACTTTTCCTGACTAAGAATCACATTCCTTCAGCCAATGTGAATTGGTAGAGTTTTATTAAAAACAGACTTTTATTCTTTTTTTTTTTTTAAATATCAAGATAGGTCCATTTCTTAGATTCTTTGTATTCAAATAACACATAGACCAGAGTTATGTTATATTAAGATGCAGGGCGGTATTGGATATTTGAAAAAAAATAAATAAAATACATGTGTTGACCATAACTGTATGAAAGAAAATCACGACAGCAATGTAAAAGTCAAATTATGATGGGAAAAAAAATGTTGTTACAAGAATAATGTCATGAAAATGAGGTCATAATTTCAAAGTTGTCTTAAGTGTGTTTTTTCCCCCAGTCATTATATTTCACAAAAGTGTAAGCAGTCTTTCTATATAGACCGGCATGAATTTATCATATGGATACACTCTTAACGTCATTAAATGTGTGTCAAAAACACTTCACAATCCAAGAGGCCATTTCCAAAATATTGAACTTTTTATGAAGGAAAAAAAAAACTCTCCCAACAGCCCACATCTTAAAATAGCTCAACGCTTTATTATCACAACTTTGTTCTCATTACTTTATGACTTAAATTACAGCTTTAATCTTAAACAGAGAGAGAGAAAATAGATGTAATGCTGTACCATTAAACCACTTAGCACAGAGCAACTTAATTCATCCAGACAGGGTTTTAAAAGCTCAAAATAAGAATGATAAAACTGTTCCTGAACTATTTGTGCCTCACATAAAATGACATTTCCCATGTTGCAGCTCCTCAAAGAGTTGACAGCATTTTCTGGAACAGAGACTTTGTGCTGTCAGGGCACAGCTGGTAGCTGACAAAGCCCTCCCACAGAGGCCATCATGTCAACATAATATATTATGACAAGGGTGGAGGGAAACAAATGCTTGCTGTGTAAAATGCTAAACACATTTGGTTAAAAAAAGAAGAAGTTTTTTACAAGTTCAATTTGACCTTGACCATGAGGGTAATAGTAAGACTAAAAGTGGAAAACTTTCCTCGTACATTGAAGTTCAATTATAGACTACTTTTTAATTGTGTTTCAAATACAGCATGTTTGTACATTGAATTATCTGTTCACCTGTTAACTAGCATTTTTTTTAAAAGTAGTTCGCACCAATATTTGCTTTCACACAAACTTTTAACTGAAAGTACATTTACACTGTTTTTTTCCCTCTGAGAACAGACAACAAAAAACGGACAAATAACCAAGAAATAAAAGGTAGCAGTACACAGAGGAGATGCACCCAACATCCTCTATGACAAGCATTTTAAGTGTCTTCATGGCTGCACGGAGAAAACTGTCCATAGTTTAATGCAAAGTCAATAATAAATATACCATCTAATGTAGAGCAGATATAGAAAGATCGGTCCGATGTATGTGCCATGTTCCCTTTCGTAAGCACAGGGCGATTGTCCTCCTGTGAGAGGAGTTCTTCTCACTCAAACTGTCCCATTTTCAGCCAGTGTGACAAGAAAATAATTCAAAGGTTAGACTTGGGTCCAGAATTGACCGGGATGGCCCTGAGCTCAGTCCGCATGCACAAGTACTCTCCGATCACGGCCATCAACACCATGCAGGCCAAATTGACCAGCCACCAGGACAGCGTGGAGGGAAAGCGAGAATTATAGATCCAACAGCTGATCAGATGGAAGAAGTGCACCGTGACGGTGAAGTCCAGGCACTGCTTCCCTCGGCGGATGAAGAACCACAAGCCCAGAGCGCTGCAGCAAAGATACAATCATTATCAATTCACAATAAACATATAAAAACCAAGAAAGTACCATTTTATTGTTATTTGACGATTACAGTCAGGTCCATAAATATTGAGACATGGACACTAGTCTCATCTTTCTGCCTGTAAATCTGACCACAAAGGAATTTGCAACATAGTAATAGTTTTTTCTTCACTAAGTAAAATGCATAATCAACCAGATTCAGGTCTGGTGATTGGCTTGGCCCTTGCATAAAATCCTACTTCTTTGGCTTAAACAAAAAAATAACTCTCTTTTTATTTTATTTATATTGCTTTCAACATAGGCTTCGGGTCATTGTCCATCTGCACTGCGGCGTGTTGCCCAATGAGTTAATACAAGGGAACCAGTTCCCTGGGAACTGTTGTTGTATAATGGGGGAGAGGAAACTCTGCAGGGGCCCCAAGTGCATCACTCAGTCCCATTTTACACAAAAAAAGAAGGGAAAAAAATCAGGAAAACTCACTTTCATGCTTTAAATTACAGCTGAATGTGCATTTGGAATCTACTGTAATTGTATAATTTTCTTTACATGAATATGTATATAAATTAAACAAAAATTTTAGGCCAACTGTACTGGAGCCGCGTAATGGTTAATTGGTTCAAAAGCCTCACCAGGTAAGAGAGTTCAAAACGAACGCCATCATTGACAGCCTGCCCAGCAGCGATGAAAAACTAAGGATCTGACAAAGATATTAAAATAAAAACAGTGTCATCAGGCGTACAAACACAGCAAAATAAATAAATAAAAATGTACGGGTTCAAACCAAGTCCACTCACTTCATAGCTGAAGATCTGGTCTAATGATCCATGTGCTGACACCAGACTGTCCACTCCTGCCAACCACAAGCCGAGAAAGCTGTAGTAGATGCACTGCATCAACACAATTTGAAACACAATGAGAACAGGGTCCCAGATGTAGCTTCGGAAGTGGCTGCCCATCGTGGACTCAAAGTGCAAATCCAATGGAAGCTTCTATCTGGCCCGGCTGTTAGCAGACGTGCCATCCATGGTGTTTCATTTTCAATATCTGAAGAAGAAATAGGAGGGGGAAAACACGAGTTAAATAGAAACCCTCACATGCTCATTCTTTTACAACCTAATTGTAAATCAGACCCTTTGGCTAAAATACATTTTTGTAGTTGTTGTTTACTACAATTTCTTAACAACAGCCTACACATATATGCTCTGACGGTTATGGTTAGGCTGGTAACGCCGATATCATCGGTAGCAAAACAAAATGAAAACTTTGTGAAAAGACAGAAAGGGCTGAAGCAGCAACAACACCCAGTGCATGACTTGGTCAGGCGATTGACCAATCAGAGCCGTTCACGGCAAAATAACGCTTGCAGGAGAGTTGCCGGTCACGGCAAAATATCCACTGCCACCATTTTATGGTCGTTGGCAGCGTGTTCAAACAGTTACGATTTTCTAATACCGTTCAATCTTAACAACAAATGCTAATTACGACGGCCAAACACGAAATAAAATGATTGCGCGGACATGAACGAAGCTAGCTAGACGAATGGTAAATACAACGCGTTCAACAGTTAGCCAATGCTACGAACACACACGAACAATACATTAAATGCGACTGTGTGACTTTCAGTACAACCTAGTTCAGCGAATACGTCCCACCCTGGTTTAGCTGTACAACACGGAATATTGCGACAAGTTACAGGTCATTCAATATGAGAAAAACCGGAACCTCTTACTAAAAAGGCCAGAAAAAAACGGGACTAACCTGGTCATTGATGCTGAAAAAGCTGACCGATCATTGTAATCCAAAGACTTTCTTTTTACGCACCTTACTAGCTTGATAAGATCTGACCCAGGCCTACGTTCCAACCAGACAAGTCCAAAACACTCAAGTCAAGTCACAATGCTGAACCGGAAACGTTCTTGAACCGGAAAGAAAACTTTGCAGCTTAAGTGAGGTCTGTCAGAATAAAACACTTCACGGGCAAACGGGTTTCCTGTTAAAATATTATTTACATGACGACTTCCGAAGAAATTCCTTTTAACGTCACTTATTTTTTCTTTGTTTGTTTGTTTGTTTGTTTGTTTGTGTGTGTGTTTGTTTGTTTATTTATTTGTTTGTGTCAAAATTAATTAGCCAGTGAATAGTTTTATTCGACGTATGCACATTCTGAACATATCATCCTGGTATCATGTACTTCCCTGAAGTCCACAAAACACATCTAGTTTCGTTGGCGTGTTGATGGAATTGAAGATATATTCAAAGTATTCCCCACAACAACTCAGTATACACAGTGTTAATGGTGCTCCCCCCTCCAAATACATCAGCTGGTGGATGTTAGAAATTGTTTCTTTGATTTCCTGCGTGTTCAAATAAAACTCAAAGTTGAGATCTGTGAAGAAGTTTTGCCAGCTTTATTTTCAGAATTCTGAAGTCACTTTAGAACCTTGCTCAAACAGCAACTGGTCCAGAAGTGTACCCCCTCTTTCCTTTCTCTCTTACTTATACAAAAACCGTTTACCCCCCCCCCCCCCTTTCATCTTGTCCTGTCAGCAGAGTGAAATACAATACTTGATTATCTTACTTCAGTTCCTATCTTAGTCCACTCAAGATGTGGGTAAACAATTGGCCCCCGGCGCCTCCTTGCACCAGGGATTTTTATGGACGGCCCTCTGATTTGCATTTACAGACATCCCCTCATTTAGATTGAATCAGAAACCTTACTTCCCCAGGGAAGAGAACAAAGATTATAGATTGACTAACATCTGAATGAACTGTTGTCTTATTATTACACATCTCTAACTAATATCAAAAACAATTAAAATATAAATTCAAACAGAAAAACAATGTTAATAATCTAACATGGACCAGAATTTATTCAAAGCCGACTGAAAGTCATTCTATATGACCTCACCGAAATTCTCCCGCGCCCGAGTTTTTGCCTCCATGACCATCAAAGCTGCATTCTGTTTGCCAGTTGGTACCCAACAGCTGCCTCTAGAGAAGCAAAAACACATTCCATTATTGTATCTCAACATATTTCATTATGATGCAACAGGTAGTGTTTGATTGCACCACATAACTTTTTGGATTACACTAATGTCCAACTAGACACAGAATGTTATATTTCTACAATAAGATATCAAAGTTCATATTTGCACAAGGATATCAACTATTTAAATCTCACATTAGCTTTCTTTAGTCATAATCTCCATGGAAAAGAGCAGGAGAGGTCTGAGGAAAAGGAAAGCCTTACATGTTCATTTTAGAGGTTGTTTTCATCAATAAAAAAATAAAATCAATGTTATTTTATTACATTTATTGGGTGAAAGGTTTATAGCAGCAACAAAAAAATGGGCAATTATATGGAGTTCAAGTATATAGTTGAAGTGAAAGTTTTGTTTGTGTAGTAGCCTATACTGAGTAATTGACACATATTTACTTTCTAAATGTTTATTTGAAACATATATGAAATTTGACATGACTAGCATCTGAAAAAATGATTAGAATAACCCTTTGTGACCTATTAATATTAAGTCCTAATAGTGTACTCAAATATAATATAAAGTAGGCTATACTTGAAAGTATGCTTAAGTACACAGTCAATTTGGTAAATTTGACTCTATTTCGATTGGGATCAAATAGATTCAGTTTTAGAATAATATTTACACTTGGACGTTTTGTTCCTCAACGCTTGAGTGACTTGTTTATTTGTCATACTTTTTAAGTGTACTAAAATTGGCCAATTTAGTCCCAAGGAGTTTACTTTTAGTACAAGCATAAGTACACTCGAAAAAAATTAACTTAGATATATTTAAGTATACTCTAAGGGTAAGGGTGTTTCCAAATGTGCTCAAATAAAAAAAAAAAAAAGGGTGTGTTTGTGATTGACAGTATGATGAACACTGAATGGATACTGGTTTACCCACTGTAAAATAGTTTGACACGTTAAAACAGGTTCTGTGCAGTTTTCTTACTGACAAGTGTGATCTCACGCACTATTTGGAGTGAAGCAGAATTTTGCTGATAAACCTAACCAAACATTTGGACCAAAGCAACTTTGGTGAATACGGTCAAGGTAAGACTTTGGCATTATCCAGTACATTTGGGTGTTGGTTTTGCATGCAAACAAAATCCAGCATACTGTGTATATAATTGTAATGAGTCCAACAGAACTGTATTGTGAATAACCATACAGAGTCAGATATAAGTTGAATTGAGAAATACAGAATGTCAAATTGGTAATATATTAATTAAAACCGGGAAACGTTATCTTTTTTCTTTACTATACAGAAAGTAAAGGGTCAAGGTTCATTTCAAGCCATGTAGGATATTAACCCCAAGATATGATCGTTCACTCAGTCGGGCACAGTAAATCCTGTTCAAAGCAGTTTAAAGACATCACAGGATTGTTTCTTGTTTCTCCACTGATGTCCGTTTCATGGACAGACTTAGCATAATGATCGGGACTCGGGTACGAGTGGCAGTATACCGGTATCTCATAGGAAAGCAGATGACTCCACGTGTTGGCCTACACAGGAAACCTTGCTGCATGCATAGGACTGTAGGTAAGAAAATACAGATAGCATACTGTACAAATGTACTGAGTGGACTGTTTAGCATTGTGATGTGGACCCTTATTGGGATACACAAATACTGTAAATCGCCAATGCCAAAGTTTCATGTCTTTTTGTTCAATCACAACTGACATCAACACTTACTCCAGAAATGTGGATAGATCCTCGTGATGCTCATATTAGTGATTTATACACCAATAGCAGTACTTGAACTCATCCACTCCAAGCCATTTTCAGTGAAGCAACCCCCTTCGCTCCCGGCTGTTTTACTGAATTTTGACTGATTTTGCCAGGCCCACAGAATTTTGTGTTCTATTGCTATCAAAACATGGAACCTACCAAAACAGAGATTAGAATCTCTTCTTTTATTAGGAAAAAAAAGTATATTTGTATCTCTTTTTGTTTTGCAGCAATTAGCTTTAGAATATAGCTAAGTTTAATCAATATTCACATTCCTGGTGAAAACAGTCAAAAAGAGCTTGTGGCAACATAGTCTTAGCTGATCTCTTATACTCTGCTGCCACCTGCTGGCCGATTTTTTGTAATGAAAGTGTAAATACGTATTTGGGAGTGAAAGACAAAGTATTAAATTACATGTTTTGGGGTTTGAATGAGTTAAAGTAAATTCTACAGCTGCTTAGCAGACGGTAAAGCCTTTGTTCTGGTCAGAAGAACCTGAGCTGAAGCATTCTGGATGAGCTGCTCTTTTGAGGGAGTCCATCAGAAATCTACTATGAAAGTCAAGTCTACTGGACATAAAAGCATAGTTAAGCCTCTCCTGGTATCGTATGTTTGGAGCATGCAACCCTTCATTCTGGATGTATTTTAGTTGGTAAAAGGCTGTTTTAGTGCTTGATTTGATGTGACTGCTGAAAATCAGATCTGAATCTTCCAGCAAAGCAAGGTTTCAGATGTGGTCTTGGGGGTAAAATCGTGTTACACCGTTACGCCACAACTTAGCCCTGCTTTTAGCTGGTCTGAATTCTAGTCTACTTTCTGTCACCAAATTGTCAGGTGTGCCGGGGGCATGTAATAGAAAATGCCCTCAATCAGCCAGAACGCCCAGCGAGGCATGACATGATCTGCCAAATTCCCAAACATGGTTTTTACATTTGTCTCCAAAAACAGGACCCCAAGTGTTTACTGGACAGCAATTCTCTTTTCTTTATTGCCAAAATCAGTCTGTTTTGTTTTAGCTGAAAGAAATTTTGCTTCATTCCGTACTTTATTTGTTTTACAGAATGAAACAACTGCTAGATACGTGTCATCAACATAGTCATAGTATAGTCATAGTTACCATTAGAGTTACAAAAAACGTGACTCAAGGGTAGAATGTAGAGGCTGAACAAAAGGGGTCCAATGACTGACCCTTGAGGAACCCCATATGTCATGGCTATTCCGTTCCTCCAAACAGGACCTGAATCATTTTGGCCCCACTCTCTGAATATTAAATATTTGTCTCCACCAGTGATGCCATTTAGGACCAGTTCCAGTGCAGCTCCTGTGCTAACAGCCGCTCCAGCCCGCGGCCTGGTGGACGACCCAATCAGCATAAAGGCAGGTTTTATGCCACCGCATCATCCGGTGACATTGTGCGCGCAAATGCGTAGTGAGGATGGTGACCTGTGGGAAGCTTTTGGCCACTATAACACAAGTGCAGATGGCACTGTCAACTGTGAGTCATGCCAAACACATACCGCTAATTGACAGTATGGTGCGTCTGTTTGAAATTGCTTTCATACTGAAACATATATACACATGATTAGCATAGTTTTAGATTCTTAAATAAATAGTGTATTACATAGTGAATTGCACAAACTTCAACCTTGTGATGTAGTTGTTTTCAATAATTGTTCATTAACACTGATTTAAGTTTATTAGCTAAAATGACAATATGAATCTCAAAATATGACACATAACAGCTCCCATCAAGCTTCTTTTGACCTTTTTCTCTCTTGTGCCTTCAACAGTGGCTCGGGATCATTCCGTGGGCGGGTCATATTTGGGATGTGAGCCAATGGGACTCTTCTGGGGCCTGCAGCCAGCACCTGGGGAAAGGGAGGGTTTAAGGCAGGTGGACAAAAATACATCTCATTTGAAGTGGTCTTGTCTTATGTTCTTAGCTTCTTAGAGTCACAACCTCAGGTTATTATCATTAATATTCATTCAGCCTAAATCTTAGACGCCTGTTTAAAAAAAATAGAAATACTTGAGATAGTTCAAGTCATTTCATGACTTCATTTGTAACTAGTCTAAACAATCATCATCCTCCTTTGTAATGAATGGAAATGCATTAATCCCTTCCAGGAAGAAAAAAAAACTTATAGTATGCTTTAAAAAAAACAAAAAAACATCATGATTAAGGGTACTTGGTACTTTATTTATATGGTGCTTTTCCATCTTTCAAGGTCCTCAAAGCGCTTAACATTTGACTACTCATGGCACAGCATCAGGCGCAATGGGCTCTTTGCACAAATCCACTACTTCCTGAACTTGATACCACTCCTTCATTTCCTGTCACTCATGATTGGACAAATTGATTAATCCAGGTGTGTCTGGTCATTGTTGTCGTGGTTACTGATGTCAGACACACCTGGATTAATCAGTTTGTCCAATCATGAAAGACAGGAAATGGAGTGGTACTGAGTTCAAGAAGTAGTGGATTTGTGCAAAGAGCCCATTGGGGGTTCAGTATCTTGCTCAAGGATAACTTTGACGTGGTCACAATGGCCTGAGATCAAACCCACAACCACTAGGTTGCAAGACACCACACCACCCACAACAAGTTCAAAGACTGTTTAATTACATCTACATCAACTTCAGTACAGAATTTGGTGAAAATGTGTTCAACACATCCCAGTATTTTTTAATGTTATTAAAATAACATTTTATGTGAAATTATTTAATATTATGTAATGATGTTATGTCGCCATAAATGGGTAGAAAATAACACAATTGTTGTCTTTTGCAAAGGCTGCGAAAGAAGAATGTGGAGACTCCACTGATAGTGGACATTTCCTTACTGGATGGTCACGTGTCTCCCAGAGAGAAAGAGATAGCTTTGCTGGCTGTTGCAACCACTGAGCGCTGGTACATGGCACCAGGTGTTCAAAGAATAGACATTCGCCAAAATGGAGTTGTGGGAACGTTATTCTTACCGCCAGGTGAGCGCAAACCTGACCACAAATTTGACTCTTTTCAGAGTCTTTCTATGATCTTGTTGCCTTTTCTCGGCAGGCCCAGGCAGATTTCCAGCCATGCTGGACTTGTGGGGTATGGGTGGAGGACTAGTGGAGTACCGCTCGTCCCTGATTGCATCCAGGGGCTTTGCCAGCTTCTCCATCACCTACATGGAACACAAAGATCTGACGGTCCAACTAGATATTAACGCTGCGGATGGATATATGAAGGCAAGATGTCTAAGTTAGACTCCCTTTAGAACAAGGCTCAGTTTCACGGATGTTGAAAATCTTCGTACAGCCATGGTCATCATTATGTAAAGCAACCATTCTTTTTTCAGCTCTTAAGAGAGTTCTTTTCCGTGAGAGCTGGACTGTCACTCCCCAAAAAATCGCCCCTGGCATTTTGACTTAAGCCCGCCGCCCCTGACTCCACTGATATTGACTGATGTTGGTTAAGTTTGCTATCTTATATTACAAATCGACTAATGGGCTAGTCCTAAATTGTGGGCCAGTCTCTTGAGGTAAAATGGAGGGGGGGGGGTCACTGCACATTGGCCCATCGGGCAACTGCCCTGTATGCTAGCTGGCCAGTCCAGTCCTGTAATACCAAATTTAACACACCTGCTCCCTTGTCACACCTGAGGCCTTGTAACATTAACAAGTCACGACACGGAGGGAAAATTACCAACTGTGCTCAATATGGACATTTTCATTTGGGAGTGTACTCACTTTTGTTGTCAGGGGTTTAGCTATTAATGGCTGTATTTTGAGGTATTTTGTATGGAGGACCAAAACTGCCAAAATTCGAAATAAATAAATAAATGAATGAATAAAAGTGAAAATAAAAACGGATATAAAAAAATATAATTAAAAAATGTAATTAAATATATATATATAAATGGAAATAAAAAAAAATACATATATATATATATACACAAATAAATACATTTGTATTTAATTTCTGAATCATATTTTTTATATTCGTTTTTATTTTCACTTTCGGTAATATATTTATTTATTTAGTCATTTATTTATTTGGAATTTTGGCAGTTTAGGTCCATACTGCCAGGTCGAAATGTTATTCAAATGAGGGGGCGGTCCTAAGCGTGTAAATTTGCAACGGCGGAGTATTCACACGCTTAGGACCGCCACCTCATTTGAATAACATTTCGTCCTGGCAGTATGGACCAAAACTGCACAAAAAAATAAATGAATAAATAAATGACTAAAAGTGAAAATAAAAATGGATATAAAAAATATAATTCAAAAACTAAATATAAATTTATTTATTCATGTATATGTGTATTTGTTTTTTATTTAAGTTTCTAACTATCTTTTTTTATTTTCACTTTTAGTCATTTATTCATTTATTTAGTCATTTATTTTGAATTTTGGCTGCTTTGGTCCTCTATAATTTTGGGGAACACATTTACACTATAATATAAGCTTTCCACTGAAAAATCCTAAACTTGAGCAATCATTATATAACAGTTTTTAACAAAGTGTGCTGCACATGCCCACCATTGGTATTTCAAAACGAGTTAACAGCGCTTCATTCATTAAATCACCAAAGCTGTCTAAAAGTTCCTTTTTTCTTTTTTCTCCTTTTATTTCCCAGAAAGCATTTAACATCCTTCAGGATCATCCTCAGATCTGTGGCGATCGAATCGGTATCATTGGTCTCTCCTATGGAGTCTACCTAGGACTCCGCCTGGCCACTAACTCTGATGTAAATGTAGGTGCACATTTGTATACAGTACCGTATTTTAACGTGTGGAATTGAACCCGAATCTCGTCTTAAAACTATTCCAGAGGCTTGCAGGAATACCCATTGTGACCGGCTAAAGTGTTAATCTGTTTCAGTCATAAACAGTCAAATAAAAAAGGCTATAGATATTTTTGGGCAAATTGTTACATAGAGCATTCTTCTTTTTTTTTCTTTTTTTTTTCCTTTTTTCTCTGAGAGAGCTCAGTATTGTTCATTCGGGAATTTTACAGATTCGACATGTCATCATCATTGCTCTCTCTCTTTTTTTTTTTTAATTTTTAATTGTATTTTGTATGTGCGTGAGTATGTGCATGTGCGTGTGTATGTGCATGTGTGCGTGCGTGTGAGTGTGTACTCATTAGTTCACCTAAAACCTATTAAAAATCCTATACCGTTCACCTAAACCGAATACTTCAGAATCCAGCTATAGTCGTGAAGTTGTCAGGAGACCCGAGGAAGGATCAAAGAAAAGAAAGAAAAGTGAAATCAAGCACCGACCAGACATCACCTACTACTGTTACATAGAGCATTCATCAAAATGCAATTTTGGCAATGATGAACCAAATTTTGACTATAGTGTTTGCCTAATATTCCAAAACTTCACTCTATTCCCCAGCCATCCTGTTTGGTTTGTATAAATGGCCCAGCAGGAAGCAACGTGGGCCTCACACAAATGTTTTGCAAGCCTAAAGCATCTGAAAGGTATTTGAGTTATGGTTTACATTTTAGGTCATAGAAACAAATCGTTGCTGGTTGGGGCAAATTATTTCTTTTCTTTGAAATCATTGTTTTTCAGCGACCAGAGATTTTGGCCACGGGATGAGGGAGGCTATCTCAGTTTTAAGGACCTGTCTTCACCCAAAAACTACTCCCCTGGAACTCAAGTGAAGGTGATGTGAAGAACATCTTGGTAAGTACAAAAGAATAGATTTTTTTTATTATAATGTGTCTCATCTTTGCAGATAGAGAACCTGGCCTGTCCAGTGATGTACATTTTAGGTGAAGATGACCAAAATTCGCCAAGTACTGAGAATTCAAACCTGGTACATATATATTAGATTACCACTTCTCAGTAGAGTTGGCTGCACATTTGAAGTTAATGCAGTTCAATTTTCGTGCTTTTCAGATTGAAAATGTCCTGAAAACTGTTGGGAAATCCCACCTGTATACCTGCTTGTCATATCCTGGCACTGGCCACTTGATTGAAACCCCTTACACGCCACACTCAAGACTATCTTTGTGGAGAATAAAACCAGAAAAAAGTGAGATTTCCAAATGACTATTTAGTTTACATGTGTAAGATACTCAAATAGGTGTCCTTCTGTGTAAGGTCAAAATAAATGACCGCTGCCCTTTTGCGTTTCTCCTGCAGTGCCCGCTCTGTGGGGGGGTCACACCGCACCCCACGCTGCTGCACAGGAAGATTCTTGGAGGAAAATCCTGGAATTTTTGGACAAAAATCTGAGGGCGTGAATGCAATTTGCATCTGATGTTGTCTAAATGAAATGCAAAGTTGGCCGTGCAACAAAAGCTCACACCACAAAGAGATGTTCACTCGTGATGACAATGAATGAATCTCTAATGACGTACGATATAAATGGGAAAAATTACCCGGTCAAGAAATAACTGTATTGTTTAATGTTGTGACTGTTATAAATAGTTTGCTAATATTTATGAGGTAATTTGCAGCTATTTTTCACACGTTTATTTATCAAAGCGTTTACTTTGAGTGTTGATTTATTATTACATATTTTAACTCATTCACTGCCATTGACGGCTATAGACGTCAAAAAATCATTTGAACTATTTCTATTAGTTTAACATTTTTTTCCCACTTTTGTTAACAAGAGTATGAAAACCTAGAATTTTTTTATTGTTCATTTAGAACAGATATAAAATGTGTGATTAATCGGGAGCTAACTAGTGAAGTCATGCGATTAACTACAATTAAAAATTGTAATCGCCTGATGCTCCTTATTTTTAATAATCTTTTCTTTCTTTTTTTAAATCGCGTAAACTCACGATTAATCACAAATTTTACATCTGTTCTAAATGTACACTAAACATTTTTTCTAGGTTTTCATCCTCTTAACAAAAGTGGAAAAAAATGTTAAACTAATAGAAATAGTTCAAATGAATTTTTGACGTGTATAGCCGTCAATGGAAGTGAATGAGTTAATCTTGACTCTCATTTAGCTACATATGCTCACTAACTTGTTGTGCACCACTCTCATTATGATAAACTGTACTGCACCCGTGAAAACTATAATCACAATAATAAACATAGCAATTAAAATGAACATTTGTGTCAGGTGCAATATTTGCTCCAGCTCTTATATTTGACATTATATTGTGCAAGTGGTCATAAATCAATAAATATCATTCAATTAATTAATCAGTTATCATCCCCAGAAGTAGCTCTATTTTTCCTACCATAGTACTGATATACATGTACTTTTATGACAATATTCAAATTATAAAGACACACCTGCAAATGTTGTAAAGATGTTTCCTTGCAAGGTCTGATTTGCACTTGTCCACATCATCACCCCCCCCCCCCCCTTCCTATTGGCTTGTGCTCACCTGGACAAGAACGCACCACGGCCCGCCTTCCTGCTCTAAAGTCAAGAACAAAAAATCCACTCGTCTTAAAGTCACATCAAATCATCCGCGAGTTGGTGCTGGATCGTTACTTCATTTGGGCTCAGTGAGCCCGTGGAACCCATTTCAGACATCACACGATTGTTTCTTGTTTCTCCATTGTTGTCCATTTCCAGCATAATGATTTGGGCTCAGGTGCGAATGGCAGCATACCGGCATCTCATAGGAAAGCAGATGACTCCACTTGTTGGCCTACACAGGAAATCTTGCTGGTTGCATAGTGATGAAGGTAAGAAAATACAGATAGCATACTGTACAAATGTTGGTGCAGCCCTGACTATTGTTTTGTACACACTTGATAAACAGTACACACTTTTGTCCACTAGGGAGGCGATGGAGTACCACTTCCAGTGCAGCTCCTGTGCTGACAGCCGCTCCAGCCCGTGGCCTGGCGGACGATCCAATCAGCATAAAGGCCCGTTTTCTGCCACCACACCATCCGGTTACATTGTGCACACAAATGCGCAGTGAAGATGGTGACCTGTGGGAGGCTTTTGGCCATTATAACACAGGTGCAGATGGCACCGTCAACTGTGAGTCATGCAGTTTCTTTTATAACTGAGGCATGCGTATACACGATTGGCATAGCTTTAGATTCATAAAAAAATAAATGCATCTAATGACGCAAACCACAATGAAACAACCAATATACAGTTAATTAACTCATTCACTGCCATTGACGGTTATAGACGTCAAAAATTCATTTTAACTATTTCTATTAGTTTAAAAAAAAAAAATTCTACCTTTGTTAACAAGAGTATGAAAACCTAGATTTGTTGTATTATACATTTATAACAGAAATAAAAATTGTGTCTCATCCTTGCAGATAGAGAACCTGGCCTGTCCAGTGATGTACATTTTAGGTGAAGATGACCAAAATTCTCCAAGTACTGAGAATTCAAACCTGGTACATATATATTAGATTACCACTTCTCAGTAGAGTTGGCTGCACATTTGAAGTTAATGCAGTTCAATTTTCGTGCTTTTCAGATTGAAAATGTCCTGGAAACTGTTGGGAAATCCCACCTGTATACCTGCTTGTCATATCCTGGCGCTGGCCACCTGATTGAAACCCCCTTACACGCCACACTCAAGACAATCTTTGTGGAGAATAAAACCAGAAAAAAGTGAGATCTCCAAATCAATATTTGGTTTATGTTTGTGTAATATATATATGTAACAAATCAGACACTCGATTTCAATACCCAGGTGTCCTTCTACGAACGGTAAAAATAACTGACTGCTGCCCTGTTGTGTACCTCCAGCAGTGCTCGCTCTGTGGGGGGGTGGGCCGGGGAGGGGGGGGGTGGACTACACCGCACCCCATGCTGCTGCACAGGAAGATTCTTGGAAGAAAACCCTGACATTTTTGGACCAAAATCTGAGAGCGTGAACCTGATTTGCATCTGATGTTATCTAAATTTAAGGCCTTGCAACAAAAGCGCACAGATTCACCACAATGAGAGGTTCAGTCATGATGACAATGAACGAATCTCTAGTGAAGTACAGTAAAAAATGGGGAGGGGGGATTACCCAGTCAAGAAACAACTGCATTAGGTGTTGATTTGTTTGTGAAATAAATTCTGATTAAACTTTTAAATCTTGATTCTCATTTGACTAAATGTGTTAACTAACTTATTATGCACATCTCTCATTTTTGATGTACTGTATTGCAGTCCCACACCACTGAAAACTACAACCACAATAATAAAGCTATCAATGAAAATGAACCATTATTATTTGTGTAAGACGGAATATTTGCTCCAGCTTTTGTATTGTGCATTATATTGTGCAAGTGGTCAGAATGTTGCAGCTGGTCAGTGTATATCACTTGGAAGAGTTATATTTTAAAAAACATATTCTCAGGATGTGAGCTCCCCATTCGCTAGATCACCAATAACAAATTGAATTAGACGTGGTAAATATTTCCCATTTACATTCGGAGCTGATTTCACTTCTGTTGGCAGCTTACTCCCTTTGCGTGCAGCAAAACAGCTATATGCCGCTTCATCATGTTTGCTTTGAACTCTGGCCTCCGCTAATCAACCTGATATCAAGGGGATGAGGTGATGGAAATGTCAGACAAAGGTAGGACTGCAAAGTCAACCTAACCACTTCAACCCAATTTAAAGTGGAAGTCAACCTTAAACCTTTTTTTGACAATAATATGTTCTATGTGACCTCACTAGTCTAAACACAACATTCTGAATAATATTACATTTGTGGAATATGAGTTATGAAGCAAAATCCAGCCGTTTTATCCATCTCAGGGGCGGCCATTTTGCCACTCGCTGTCGACTGAAGATGACATCAACCAATCACAGCTTACCTGTTTTCTGAAGCTGAGCTGTGATTGGTTGTTACCTGAGACCCGAGCACCTGTGATGTCATTTTCACTTGACAGAGAGTGGCAAAATGGCTGCCTTTTGATATTGATAAAAACTGCTGGATTTTGCTGCTTAACACATATTCCACGAACGCAATGTCAACCAATATACCGTATTTAGACTAGTATTATTGTGAAGAAAGGTTTAAGGTTGACTGCCTCTTTAAATTGTGTTGAAGTGGATAAATTGACTTTGCAGCGCTACCTTTGTCTGATAGAAAATGTCCATCACCTCATCCCCTTCATATAAGGCCACTGAACTCAGCTCTTAATATGAAAAGAAAAAGAAAAAGGCACTGAGCTGTCACCAACGTCTTACAACTGTAATTATGCCATCTAGTGGCAGAAAAATGACCTCAACACTAATCAATATTACACTCGTTTTTTACAGTCCAGTACATCTTTTTGCTTTTAACTCAATTTTATGAATTATGAATTAACTTTATCAATAACTAAAACATGCAGCCATATTTCTGTTAGTAATCCCCCCCCACACTTTTATGATAACAAGAGTATGAAAACTTTTATTGTATATTAACATTCAAGTTTATTAAGACACACCCGCAAATGTTGGAGTGATATTTCCAGAAAGCTGGAAGGTCTGATTTGCACTTTGTACACATCGCATGACCCCGCTTCCTGTTTGCTTGTGCCCCACCTGGACGAGAACGCACCACTGCCTGCCCTCCTAACCTGACGTCAAGAAACTGGAACAAAGCATGATAAAAAAAAAAATTTAAAATCCACTAATCACTAATGCAAACCTAAAAGTCACATAAAATGATCAGCAAATGGTTACTTCATTGTACTATACAAATATTTGTGTTGTGAGTCTCATAGATGTTTACTATTAGTGTTAGCTAGAGATACAGTGTAATCCTCAAATTTAAGATGAGTTTGAGTGCAGGTTTTTCCTGATTTCTTTGTTTGAACTGTCCGTAATAACACATGCCGGTGGACGTTTCTATTTAAGATGTCTTTTTATAAAGACATAATTGAAATCAACTCTTACTCCATAAACGTTGATCGATTCTCCCCGCGATGATCACAATGGTAGTCACAATCTGGTGAAGACACCATGTTTATGTTAACAGGTTCTTGGACTTCAATTGATTTGTTCCCTGATACGTACATGCATTTGTGTCAGCCAACAACTGACCCAAGTCTAATGAGTTTGTTGGGTGATTCAGCTCTCAGGCCTAAAGAGTATTTCCCTTTCACAAAACAGAATTACAGAAGGTTTTTGGGCTGTGTATACTTTTCCCCAAGGATATCAAAGATGATGAACCGAAGAAGAAAATAACAATGATTATTACGTCAAGGTTAGACAACGCAACAGTCACTTATTTACTATGTTCAAATGTCAATTAACTGTCAATGGTGTACCTTTCCTCTCGCCCAAAGCCAACTGCAATAGGTCAGCTTCTCCATGAGCGTGAGCAGTACAAAAAAAAAAAAAATAGATGGAGTGATAAAACACTACATGGTCATAAAATGAGAAATAAACCCCCTTAAAACAGATGATTTATATTTCATTTATTTGTAATAGGGACATTTTCAAATCCAAGCAAATCATTGGGTCAATATCCTATTATAAGATTTTGAGTATTACATAAAACACAAGATACATTTGCAAAGTGAGGACGGTGACCTGTGGGAGGCTTTTGGCCATTATAACACAAGTGAAGATGGCACCGTCAACCGTGAGTCATGCACTTTTAATTGACAGTATATGTTCTTGAAATGAAACGTGCTATATCTATATATGGTTATCATATTTTTACATTCTTAAATGCATAGTGAACTGCACAAACCACAATCCCGTGTTATGTTCATTATGTTGGCTAAAATGACAACATTACACTCAAATGACTTGTTTGCCCATAACTCATGCAGATGTTTGCGACTTTCCTCCTAGCAACCTCTTTCTTGTGCCTTCGACAGTGGCTCGGGATCATTCCGAGGGCGGTTCATATCTGGGCTTGTGAGCCGATGGGTCTCTTCTGGGGCCTGCAGCCAGCACCTGGGGAAAGGGATGGTTTAAGGCAGGTGGACAAAATACAAATAATCGTAGCTTTTTGTACTGCCACATCCTCATTACAGGATGACATGATGTACTGTACTTATTTATTATTTATATTATCATTTAACATTGCTACAAGTGGAAATCAAATGGTTTCCAAAACCTTTGCACAGTGCTGCATGAACTTTCCTCAGCTTATGTTCACTGTGTTGAGATTTATTTTTGCGGTGAATTAATAGCTGTATTTATTCATCATTTATATTTCACCTATAGTCCATAGGACGATCAAATTAAATTGGAATATGTTGATCATAACCGAACACGCTGCTGCACAGGAAGATTCTTGGAGGAAGATCTTGATGTTTACGGACACAAATCTGAGGGCGTGAACTCCATTTTCAACGGTTATCTCATTTAAATGCAAAGTTGGCCTTGCCACAAAAGTTCACAGATTCACCACAAAGAGGAGCTGTCGAGTCGTGAAGACATTGAACGGCTAATGTCAAGGAATAACTGCGTTGTTTTTTGTTGTGACTGCTGCATATATAGTTAGTATAATAATATTTATGAGGTAGCCTAATATTTATGAGGTAGCTGCAGGTATGTTCACATATTTATCTTGGCCTTAGCTTCAATTGTTTATTTTTTTGAGTGATATAGATTGTGTTTAAACGTTTTAATTTTGAATCTCATGTAACTAAATATGGTAACTAACTTATAACACACAGATCTCATTATAATGTTCTGTACTGCAGTTCGACACCACTGAAACTATAACCACAATAATAAACATATCAATCAAAATCAACATTGTAAGGCAGAATATTTGCTCCAGCTCTTGTATTAGACATGATGTTGTGCAAGTAGTCTCAATGTTGCAGCTGGTCGGTGTTTATCTCTTGGGGGGGTGTTCAATTTAGAAAGGCCCTTTCACCTCATAGACGTACAAGAAAATACATTACCATGACATGGAGTGAATAGTTCCTGGCATGCTGAAGTAACCATGGCAACAAGGGTGATGAACTCCTTGAAGTCAATTTCCAGGTCACCGTTTTGGTCAAGGTCAGCGAAGAGCTCATCCAGTTCATTCTTGTCGATTTTCTGTTCAACCACAAATAGAAATTAACGATGAAACATGGCAGCTGCTACACAGTGGTCGTTTGAATGGTGAATATTGTACGATCTGCGACACCTGTGTCTTTTTGTAAAGCTCACCTTTATGAAATGACCCATCTCATTGTTGATGAGCGCCCTGAGCTCAGCTTTTTTCAAGTTTCCGTTTTCACCCGAATATTTCTGAAACACTCGTATGATAATGACCATGCCAGTCTCCAAGTTGGACATACACTCCTTTGAAGCCTGCGATAAACAAATGCATCAAATATCAAATCATTGCTCATTATCATATATTTGCCAAACTAGAAATATTGAAAATAATTGTTTAGCCTTACCATTCTGGTGTTTCTTATTCCCATGTGAAGAAAGCGTTGGGTCTTGAGGATCCTATCACGGGTGGCTTCTTCGGCAGGGCGTTGACTGTCTTGCACAGTTCACAGTAGACACTAGACTGTATATGATTGATCGACCGTACAAAGGCTGGTTATCCATCCATCAACAGGTTAATGCACATATAATGGATATTGGTGGAATAAGACTTCACCAAAAGCCATCAATTTGTCATTTGGATATCATGTTCTCCATTTTACTGCCACTAATGGACTCTAGTGGTTAAATAAAAGGCTGTTAACAGTGCATTTGTGGTTTCAAATAGAGATCATTTACCAGTGAGATAATGGACAGAAATATTGGTAAAAGCCTTTGGTTACACGTGCGACACAAAGTCATGGGAATTGTAAAAATATGATGGACCAATAAGTATAGAAATATGCCTTTTACAAGTGTGCTACAGATTTATATATCGTGAGAACATTTTTCTGTTTTTTTGTTTTTGTTTTTACTTTGTGTAAGCTGGAAAATTTGTTGGTGCAAATGACTTGAAATGTATTTTTTATTTAAAAGTCACTACGCTAAAACAAACACACGGTCATAAACCTAGCAGCCATTATATTAGGAATAGGAAGTGTTGTCCCTTTGCTTGGAATTTGCTTAATCAGCATTATACAACATCATTTATAATTCACAATATCAATTGAATATTTAATGGAAATTTAAGCAATTTTCTAGCATGTTTTTTTTTTTTTTTTTTTACGACATTCTCATTGAGACGCACCTGCAACTGCAACGGAGGCTACTGGAAAGTCCTATTTGCACATGAACGCATCGCGCGCCCCGCTTCCTGTTTGCTGCGCGCGCCTGTCTTCATTCGCTTCCTGGTTTTCTCGACGCGAATGCACCACTGCCCGCCTTCCTGCTGCTGACGTCAAGAAACTGGAACAGAACATGAAAAAAATCCACTAATCACTAACAAGTCACATCACGTTATCCGCGAATTGGTGCTCGCGGGACGGGGTAAGTATTCTATACCCGTGGAGGACAAAACGAGATCTCAAGAAGATAAAGTGTTTTGGTAAGCTTTTACATTCCTTTGCTGCCCGTGTGAACCGAAAACATGCTAACGTTATTTATTTTCCTTAGCCGCCCTGAGAGCTGCAATGTCGCTCAAATTATGACTCGTCCGTCATAAAGCTGAGTTAAAGTCAGGAGAATTAAACTAAAGAGCCTCTATGGCTCCTTCTGTTTGCGTGTTAAGAAAACAATAACACAACACTGTTATTTTAGGTTTGATTAATTAATTTATTTGGTATCACCTGAGTGACGCTCGTGTCTCAGCCTTATATCACTATGCGATGACAAATAAAGGTGGATGCGAACAATTAGCTTTCCAAGAATATATAAATCGTATTTAATTTACAGTAGTGTTTTTAAATTATTCAATATGTCATACACAGCATGTGGAAAGTTCTACAGTGCCACCTACAAAATGGTGTATTAATTGGTAACAATAAATCTTTTCCATTTCCCATTTTTTTCTCCTTTACAACTATAAAACAGTTTCACAAAATGCTCTAAATTAAAGAAAGTGTAGTTATTGTCGAATGAGTATAACTGTGAATGCTTGTTGTAATTTGTAAGTCTAACAAATACTTTGACCTTGAAAGTGGTTGATGTTGACCTTGGAAGAGATAGTTGAGAATTGTCCCTTATGCCGCGTTCGAGGAAGGTGGAAATTCAGACATATCTGACTTGGAATCTGCCGGTTCTGACCTCAAAGCGATTCCGATAAATTCACCGTGAGTCAAAAGCACGTTGGGTTACGTACGCAAAGTTACTTTTTTCGCTTAACTAAATTAATGCTCAGGATTTTTCCTGTGTACAAAATTCAGAGGCGGCCACCTTCACCTTATTTGTTCGCCACCTCCAGCCTGAGTGACTGATAATGAATGAATGCTTTAACGTGATAATAGTCATATTCTTATTAGAACTATTCTTCTTATTGAAACATGGAATTACTATATGTTGCCTGTAAAAAAAAATGAAAGTGAGTCTGTTGAATTTACAAAATACATGCACATCATGGCGCATGGTCAGGATTAGGGATGTTCGATACCACTTTTTCCCAACCGATACGCAACGCTTGAGTAGTCACCACTACTGATACCAAATACCGATACCACTAGTAAATAAAATTCCCCACCCATAAATGACAGATTATTTTAAAGAAAAACCTATATATCCCAATATATTAGTTTTCCTTAACATTGCATTAAGTTAATGGCAACTTTGTATTCATATACTGTAATTTCTCATTTCTTGTCCCTGGTCGTAAAACGGCCGCAGGAGGGCGGCCGATAATGGTATCGGTACTCACGGCGGTGACTGGTAAAATAAGATTGGTATTGGCACCGATACATCATAGTCAGGATGATACTACCTCTGCCTCAATTTGAGCCAGGAAAACCCCTGATATAATAAATGGATATAAAACAATGGACATCTGCGAGAATGGACACATGAGCTTGATATTGCTGATAAACAAAACAAAAAAAACGTTCTGAAACGTTTATGTTAATTGCTTATGTTGCTTAATGAAGGTTGGGAAACATTGCCCGAGAGATAGGTGGCAAATTTAGTGATGCAATGACCCACATCCTTACACCGCACTTTTCCCCTCCACATGCCCTATTTTCATTTGAAGCTATAATAAGCACAGCACAAACCACACGTCACACTTTCCATCTCCGTTTTCACCAAAATCTCCTCAGAGGGGTCCAGACATGACCGAGCTGCTGAAGCTGCTGCTGCGGGTGTCGGAGAAAGCCGCCAATGTGGCTCGCGTCTGCAGACAGGAGGCGCCCCTCTTCCAGCTCCTGGTCCAAGAAAAGACCGGAGACGACAAGAACAAGAAGTTTGTGCAGGACTTCAAGACGCTGGCGGATGTTGTCATCCAGGAGGTGATCCGGCACGATGTTGGCGCTCAGGTATGGAGTTGACCTTGACCTTGACCTTGACCTTGAATCATGAATGATATAAGAGTGCTCTCTTAATGTGCTTTTTTTCTTTGTGTTCAGTTCCCTGAGATGGTCGGCTTCATTCACGGAGAAGAATCCAACAAGTTTGAAAATGGACTTGGTAAGTATTTAGAGTGATACAAGTATAGTATATGAAATCTACAAATTTTGAACAATTGTATCAGATTTTTCAGACTATACGTCACTCCGGAGTCATATCAGCCGAAAAATGCATCATAAAGATTAAAAAACAATAGTTTTTTTTGTTTTGTTTTTACATAAGTCGTTCAGGAGTGTAAGTCGATTTTTTTTGGGGGGGGGCCTGCCTCGCAGGTGAGAGTGTGACGGTGACTGTGCGCGGCACCGAGGAGGAGACGGCAGCGCTTCTGGCCACGGTGCTGGACGGCGACCTGACGGCGGCGGCGCTCCTGGCACGAGCCATCCACCAAGACCCGGCCAGCGTCGACGCTAACGCGGACAGACTAGCGGTGCCGCTCAGCCCTTCCGAGCTCGGCATCTGGATCGACCCGATCGGTGAGAGCCTCGTCCTTAATGCTGCGGTGAAGCAGAAAGTCAACAGGGGTTTCATCGTTTGTCGTCTGGTGGATTCAGATGCCACCAGTCAGTACATAGAAGGCCGCGAGGAGGTGCTGGAGGAGGGTCACCTGTCACCATCAGGTCTGCACTGTGCTCTGGTCCTCATCGGGGTTTACCTGCGCAGCACAGGTGAGCCCGTCATGGGTGTCATCAATCAGCCATTCAACCACAAAGACCCTGCAGGTGGACGGTGAGCTGCACGACTGCTCTACTTCTCACCTAATACCACAATATGGACAGAAATTGTGTTAAATTTTTACGTGTTGTCATTTAGCGTATTTTGCTCTGAATATTGATCGTTTATGTCTAGCTGGCGGGGGAAGCTCTTCTGGGGCGTTTCCTGCGGCGACGTCAACATGTGCTCAGTGTCACAGCCCAAAACCGGAACCGAAGGACGTCGGGCTCTGTCGGTTGTGCTGAGCTCCAGTGAGAAGCAAGTGGTGAAGGACAGTCTGGCCTCCCTGTGCGAACCAGAAAAGCTGATGTACGCCTCGGGAGCCGGCTACAAAATCCTGTGCGTCATTCAGGGCCTGGCCGACGCCTACGTCCTCTCAGAAGGAAGCACCTTTAAGTGGGACTCGTGCGCGCCCCACGCGCTGCTCCGAGCCCTCGGAGGGGGCGTGGTGGACCTGACGAAGAGTTTAAAGTGCAGTTCGGAGGCAAAGGTAGAACTGACATATCACCAGCCTTACACTGAGGGTAAAGGTGCTGACCGCTGGGCCAACTACGGAGGCCTGGTGGCATATGGAGACTGTTCTCAGCTGAGCAGCATCATGGGGGCTCTGAGAGGAAAGCTGTAGATGAATTGTTGCCTAGATCATACTCATTATAAAGAAAGGTCTGCTGATATTTTAAATTGTAAACATTTTATTTTTAACCAAATATATATATGTGTGTGTATATATGGCAAATGGGCCAAATGATCTAAAGCTGTACGGGTTCAAGTGAGTATTCACTTGTGTGAATATGAAGTAAATGAGTGTTTAATGCTGGCAAGAATGTACTCACATCACAGGTTTTCTTTTTCATGACATGCCTTCCACAGGATTATGCAAAAAGTTGTCTTAAATGACTTTCAGAACCCGTCTGTGGCATGACTGTGTAAGGAGCGTGAAGGTGACGTGGCCTCAAAAAGAGCAGGAGTCCAACCTGTAACTATGTAAAGTATCATTTCATTGTTGAGCTGACCTGTCAAGATACTATAAATATGTCAAGTGGATGGAGCGGTGTGCAGTCATGCGCACCTCTTTCAAACATCTCCTTGTAAGGAGATCAGCCAATCACACAAGTCAACTTCCTTTGCTTGAGCCATTTGTAGTACAGCATATTAGACTTACAATATCTATTTGTTGCTTTATGTTTCATTGTAAACAGTGTATGCATACAAACCAGGGCAAACTTGTTGCATTTAGGAAATTATTTTTACTTTAAAAACCAGAGAAAGCACGGGAACCTTACCCAAGTGTGATATTTGAAAATGGTCTGCCAGCCAGGGAACAAAAGCCCCCGATGATTGTCAGATAAAATTTGTACAATATTTCTGCATATTCTGTTAAAAACATTAAAACAAAAGAAAACATTGTGGACTCTGCCGTTGTCTTTTTGAACTTTCAAGCAGCACCCTTTATGTCCATCAATCTACATTTTCATGCTGAGGTGAATATGAAGTCAACAAAATGCACATTTTCTCAATGTTCATGGCAATTAGATAACCAAAGCCTAAAACAATGGACGGCAGACCACAAATTGCACATCATTGGAAAAAAAAATCAACCAAAGCGAAAACTTAAAATCGTGCTACTTTATGAACAAAATATAAATCTGTTCTTTGCGATGTTCTAGTGCCACTGCTGAGGAGCAATCTCATGTTTAAGCATTACAAGCCTTTGTGGTTCTGGCATGGCTCATTTGATCGGACACCACAAATGCATAAAAGATGTGCGATTTGACACGGGGAGGACCATGGCAGCATCCTGTGTCAACACACTAAAATATTCTGGGAAAAAATGATAATAAAACAGGCAATCACTCCAACCCATAGAGGCATCACAATGCAGCAAACGTCACAATTCTGTGCAGCTGCACACAAACTGCTTGGGCTCATCCAACAGTCTTGAGGTCACAGGCCCTAACACAAAAGGTATCAAATTGACTAATAATAATAATAATAAAGTCTCATACAAGTGCCAAATTCTGCGTGTTCTGACACTCTTTACACAGTAAGTGTAAATAGTAGTTTTCCTGAATTTATTTGAAGTGATTATGAACGCAAGCAGCAGAAAGTAGCAAACCCATCATGCTGTTAAATGCAGACAAAATATACATTTCTCTAGTTTTGAAAACTTAACTGGCCGTTTTAAACATTTGAATAATTACCACTAAAATTAAATTACTTTAGTAGACACACTGAAATTTAGATAGATATCACTTACAATGTAGTGCTTTTTTTTTAACCAGGTGGAGCTAGTTTGATGAACTGTAATTGCACTGAAAAGCAACAGATGGCAGTATAGGCCAATATTTAGGTATGTCAACTTCCGGACAGCATTTAATGGCATAATGGCAGCGTGACAAACGTTTTAAAGCACAAAACTTGAGTTGACGCTGAACCCGGTGGCACACCGCAGTTTGCTAAAGGAGCTACTTCCTTGTTTTTGAAAAGTGAAAACTTTTGATCCCACTTGGGACCTCCAAAAGCACTGGCACCGTACTAAAGGTTATCAAGTATTTAGCTAAGAGGCGTCCCCAGGTGTATTATGTGACTAATATAATCAAAACATGGATTGCATTGCAGCGCCAGTGCAATGTCATAGTTATTGATGTAAAAACTTAGTGATTTTGGTTATCAAGAAAATTGTGGGAAAAAGTTGGACATCAGCTTTTAATTTAAACTGAGCTATTTTTGACATCATTAAATGTATATCTGTCCAAACAAATGTACTTTTGCATCACCGCAGCACCAATGGTGGCTAATCATTTGGGACTGAGCTCATTGGGATTTTCGATCTTAAAGACAACTTTATGAACAGACACAGAACTAATCATGTTTGTGTTTTTGTGGGGCAGCATGGCTCAGATGGTAAGAGTGGTCATCTCCCAACCCGAAGGTTGTGGGTTTGATCCTCAACCCTTGTAACCATGTTGAAGTTTCCATGGCAACGTACTGAACCACCAGTTGCTCCCGATGTCGGTAAAGTAGGAAGTAGATCAAATGAGGCGAGTGTTGAAGCGCTTTAAGTGCCTAATAGGGGTGGGAATCTATTCTATAAATCTGATTCAGAGGCTCTGATTTGATTTCATTCTAATTCAGAGGCCTACAATTCGATTTGATTCTGCAGCATCACATTGACTTGCATTTTATAGTCCATGTAAAACACTGCTGCTACCTTTTTAAAGCAGTCGCAGAACTCAAGGAAAAGCAAGGGTTTATAGTTCACACTTTGACTTCTATTAAAGTGGCAAGGCAACCTGGTTTAGACTAGTGTGTCAACACAAATTTTAAAACGCGCCAATGACAGCATTTGCTGTAACAAATGTCTAACTTCTCTTATAACATTTATAAAAACATTTTAATTGATCTGATTTAGCGTAACCTGTACTTTAATACATAAAAGTGCAATATGCAGCAGACAAATGTTTTTTAGTTTTTTTTATTTAAACTTTAAAAATAAATTTTTAATACCTCTGAATCAATTTAGAATCTTTTTTTAATACAACGATCAATGCATTTAAAAAAATAAATACAAAGATTATCATTCCCACCCCTAGTACCTAAGGTAGAAAAGCACTACACAAGTGAAAGCGCATTTACCAAATTAAATTGCTAATATGGCTGCTCACTGTAATACAGTGATGCAGACAAGGTGATCATGGTGTCACATAATTGATTAGCTGATTACGGTGAGCCATGCCTGGTGCCACGATGGCTTGCGAAGATGTATTTTCCAAAGGAAGTGAGTGACTGGAAGTGGCAAAGAGCGGATGAATAAATGAACGGCGCATTGCGGCAGTTGGTAGGAAAAGTTGCAGAAGAATGGCGAGGCTACAGTCGGTGTGAGCATGAAGCAAAAAAAAAAAAAAAAAAAAACCTCAAATGAAACGAGAGGTAACGCACCACCACTGGCACCTCTTGAACCTTCCAAAATGTGAAATTGAGCACACAGCTCATCTTCAGGTCTTGTGGGACCGCAGCCTTCCCAAGCAACATCAATCTCGTCTCGCTGGGATGTCAGCCAGACCCAAAGCGGCCTGTGCAGAAAGTGTCCCTGGGTTGTTTCAGTAGCTGTCCCATCTCAGCAGACTTCACCTCTGGAAGGGCTTGCGGACTTTCTTCTTCCTCCGAGGCGGAGGTTTGCCGCCCTCGTTCCAAGGCTCGCCAGATTCGGGCCGTTGGGCTCCTGGCATGAAGAAGCCCGTCTGGCCCGGAGGAGGAGAGAACGGGGGAGCTCCGGCACCGGGTGGAGGGTGGTGAGATGGACCTGAGGGGAAGAAGCCCCCGTTGGCTGGCATGTCACTGGGGGACGCTCCCTTGAAGATGCGGTTGAAGAAGTCTTGCAAATCTGCCGGGTTGGCCGGACCGGGACCGTGCTCTGAGGTTGGCCTGCAAGTAAGAAGGAAGGAAGGGAGGGATGTGTGTGAGTACAGGAGTATGTAATGTCAATTTTAACCGACTTTCCCCAAAATATTTCGGATAATTGGATCATTTAGTATAAAACAATTGAAAAAATGTGATTGTTTTGTAAAAAACAACTACAAATAAAATTAAGTCGTTTTGTATCAACCCAGAAAATTGGGTCAAATAGCCCCAGATAGTGGATTGGTCAATTTTTTACCAACATTTTATTTTTTTATTTTTTTTACTCAAGTGTCTTTTAACTCTTTGACTGCCAGACGTTTTCAGAAAAGGGATGCCGTCAGTGCCAGCCGATTTAAGCATTTTGACTGATCTTTCAAGGTCCACAGAAAATGTTCTGTTTGGACTATGGAAACACACGTACTACCAAATGAAAGATTGGACTTTCATCTTTCATCAGAAAAAAAGAGTTTGTTTCTACCTTATTCCGTTCTTTAGTAATCAACAATAGAAAATGGTTAGTTTGACCCAATTTCGCCTGTTTTGGACCAAAATACGGAGAAATCAAGCTTTTAGTGAAACGATATTATTTCATGCATTCTAGTGAATTTTACACTTCTTTTTGTCCATGAATGATGCCACAAACACCTAAATAGTGCTTTACTTCTATAAAACACTACCACCAAGAATGAAAAAGTGTTTTTTGATAGCAAAATACGTTTATTTACATTCAACAGTGTAACAATTTGACAACAATTTGGCAAACTATTTACAAATGTGTGCAACTGTGGTGCTATTTACAAATATGTGGATGTTTCAACGACAGTTTTTCTTTTTGTAACACTCTCCTGCGTGCAAGGAGACGCAACAGCATTTGCACAACAGATTGCCTCTTCGCGTGCGCCACTTTCTTGCAGGCCGTTTTTTTCCGGGGAATAGCAAGTATATACTGCAGTGTGTCATCAAGTCTAATATCAGGATCATGCTACGGTTTCGTTACATCTCGCTTCCCCGTGTCCTTCAGTTGCTATACCGGGTGGTAGGAGATGTTCTGATCCATTTTATCCACTCCATTCATGGTGGCATCGTAGTCCAGAAACAGTGTCTTCTCCGTGATCAGACTGTACCCGCTCCTCCGATGAATATGCATTGGACTCGGGGTACTCTTCATTGTCCGATCGAATGTCCGCTTGTGCAGCTCCGCGTTTTCCGGCGTTAGCAGCGCTAGCCGGTGAGGCTTTATGACGAGAGAATAACGGCCGCGTCAATGCTTCCAACTCCGGCGTCAACCTCGGGAGTGACCATCATCATCATCATCAATGTGCATTGGTCGATGCTTTTCGACTACTCTCCATCGTCCGATCGAATGTCCGCTTGTGCAGAAGTACCCGGCCGGCTATTGTGCGCGTTTTCCGGCCTTAGCAGCGCTAGCCGCGCTAGCCGCGCTTAGCCGGTGAGGCTTACTACGTGATCGTAAACACGTCAAGGCTTCCAACTTTGGCGTCAAACTCGGAGTCATCATCATCATCATCATCAATCTGCATTGGTCGATGCCAACTCTCCATCGCCCGATCGAATGTCCGCTTGTGCAGAAGTACCCGGCCGGCTATTGTGCGCGTTTTCCGGCCTTAGCAGCGCTAGCCGCGCTTAGCCGGTGAGGCTTACTACGTGATAGTAACAGTCGCGCCAAAGCTTCCAACTTTGGCGTAGAGCTCGGAGTCATCATCATCGTCGACATCAATGCGCTTTTTAGTATTGATTGATGCTTTCCGTCTTTGAAAAAAATGCTCAAGCGTGAGCTGCTTGTAACCGGTTGCTTGGTCAAGCCATTGTGGCTTGGATCAGCCATTGTCTCCTCAACACTCTAGCTCCGCCTCACGTCTTCTACTGACGCCCACGGTGGGCGGCCCATCCAACCTTGTGCAAAGAGAGTCATCGCTGCCCTCTAGGGGCCAAAACGAGTCTTTGACTAATCATATCTGCCTGATACTTTCAGCACAGCTGCCCAAGGCTTTCCTGCACCCGTTTTTGGAAAAAAAAAAAAAAAAACATAGGGGACGTCTTTTAACGTCCTCGGCGCCCTTCCCTAGGTTTATGCTAAACGTTTTATAATGTTTATGGCAGTCAAAGAGTTAAATGCAGCCACCGATGCCTGAGGCAAAACAAAATCTGACACCAAGTCCTCCTTGCCAGTAGTTGGCGGTATAACACTTTTAAATCATCATCTACATCAGAAAAAAGGTCTTCGGCTACAATTTTTTTTCAAGGTGTTAACCCACCGTCAAAATTCTTGACAATAAATATGTTCTATGCAGCCACACATCTAAATACAGTATTTTCGTTAATATTGTATTAGTGGAATATGAGTTAAGCTGCAAAAATCAGAAGGCGGCCATTTTGCCACTTGCTGTCGAGTGAAAATGACATCACAGTTGCTCAGGTCTCACTAACAACCAATCACAGCTCAGCTACAGAAAATAGGTAAGCTGTGATGGGTCATTGCCTGAGCCCTGAGCAACCGTGATGTCATCTTCAGTCGACAGCAACTGACAAAATGGCCGCCCCCTGAGATGGATAAAAAAAACAGCTGGATTTTTCTGCATAACACATATTCCACAAATGTAATATTAGTCAGAATGTTATGTTTAGACTAGTGAGGGCAGATTTAACGTTATTGTCAAGAAATGTTTAACGTTGACTTCCAGTTTAAATTAAATTAAATTACAAAATTGGTATTGGTGACTACTCAAGAGTAAAGACTCGTACTAGTATTGGTCTGAAAAATAAAAAATAAAAATGGCATCGGACATCCCCAATAAAAATAAAGCCGACTGACTGACCAAAATAAAGCAGGGTTGTTTTTTGTTTTCAAAACTGCAACGCTTCAAATTCAAAACATTGCATTCAACTAGTTTGTGATGTCATTTTGAATTTGATTAATTGTTCTGCCCTCAATGACATCTCGAGGAAATACTGGAATGGACTGAACGATAGAAGGGATAATATATGAGATGACGTGAGCGATAGAAGTTGATGGACATCCTGTCACCTGTTTCTGGTGGCATTGCTGTTGTTCTTGGACCCAAAGGAGATGTGATAGGGCACGCGGTGTGTGTCGGGAGAGATGACTATCCTCTGGCAACCCGCCCACTCTGAAACATAACATCACAAATAGAACCTTTTTCCACCCTATCGACAACATCTTCATTGTTTATGCCTGAAGAGACGCCACCTGTAATATCGTAGACTTTGCCGTCCATACAAGCAAAGTACGTGATACGTAGACCCAACATGCTGGACTCGGCCCACAGGTCGCCCTCTTCGGCGCTATGGCGACGACTGCATTCGGCACAGAAGCGGGCCTCGGCAGGTTCGCGATCCATCTCAAAGCGCCTGCGGGACAAAAGGACGCGTCGGTGGTTGTCATTCTCTTCGAAACGTGCACGCATGCAATTTGCAGTCCGTGTGTGAGGACATACTTGTGCTTGCCTTCACATTTGGTACACATCATGGTGTTCATGGCTTCCTTCAGGTCGTCCTGCAGCTTGGTGAGGAACTCGTTCATGGACTTGGAGAGCTCGGTCGCAGCCATGCGCTTCCTGAGTTTGGAGAGAGCAGATCGTTGGCTGATGTGGATTTGAATGTGCAGGTATGATAAAAACCATTTCAATGGAAGGCAACGCTTAGAGGATAATTAACTCAAAAGCTGAACGTTCCAGAGGTCGTACAATTCCAAAACTTTTACGCAAATGCAGCCGTTTTATTACATTTTTGGCTCAGTGATACGAAGATAAAAATTTTTTTGAATGCATTAACTACTGTTCAAAGGTTTGAGGTCTATTTTTGAAAGCATCATTTTGTTATAGGGGACTACAGATACAAATTAGCTACTGCTGCTAGAGTCTGGCATATTTACAACTTAATTTGTTGTTCATTAATGTGCATTAATACATTAGTGCATAAGATGAAATGTCTTTCAATTCATACACTGTAACATTAAAATGATCACGTACAGACGAGACATTATTCATGTGGTTAAAAAAGAAGAAGTGTTTTTCCTTTCATAAATATAAAATTCTACACCCCTTTGTTTAAATGCAGGTTTTTGTTTTTATAAAAAATGAAACCAAGATAACTCAAAAAAATCCACCATTGTGACTAATAACCTGTACAACACAATTAAAAAAAATACATACTTTTGAGGGGGTAAGGAAAAATAAACAGCTAAGATAATGTGGTTGCACAAGTGCACACACCCTCTTATAACTGGGTTCACAATTAACCGACCACATTAAAACTCATGTTAAATTAAAAGCGCCTTTATTTAATCTCAAATAAAGTTCAGCTTTTCCTGACAAGCCTTTAGGTTTTCTGCTAACAGGGATTGCTATTTGGAACTGATCCACCTTGACTAATGCCCCAGTTCCAGCTGAAGAAAAACAGCCTCAAGCAGCAGTATATTGCAAAGGACTCTTTATCCTTAATTGCGGTACCTTCTACAGTGAGCCGCTACCAACTGATCAGCTGTTAACTTCCACCACTGACCTTTCTCTGCTTCATCTTGAGAAGTTTACTAGCGAGCTACTCCTCCACTAGCAAGGCCCTACTAACATACTCAACATTTGAAGCACTCATGAGTTATTGTTTGGCATCCTTGGGTCCCTTGAAAGGTGCTATACAAATCTAAGCTATTATTGCTTATTATATTTAATTAAATTATGGCAGAAACAAAATGTTCTTCTCTTTTTGTGACATTCCAAAATGAAGTTATGTCAGTATAAGAATGTTGCAAAAAGGACACATCGACCAGCAACCTTGAATGAATTGTTTTGATAGATGCCAATGCGCAATACTTTGTCATGTTTCTACTCACAATTCATATTCTCTTCGTGTTTCCGGGTTACTGACAATATCCCAGGCAGCCCGCAGTACTTTGAACGCCTCACCAGCTCGTGGGTGTTTATTCTTGTCTGGATGGACCTAAAAGAGACGAACGAATGAGAAAAAAAAAAAAGGGTTTGTGTGTAAAGAGACAAATTTATTAGTCATCCACTCATCTAAGACAATCAATAGATGCATTTGTATTGCATGTTTAAAATCGCAAACCTGGACAGCCAGCTGTCTGTAGGCCTTCTTCAGCTCGGCCTCAGTCGCGTGGACCTCCACGCCGAGCACCGTGAAGGGATCAAGCTCGTCTTCGGGGACCTCAGCCAGGGCTAGAAGTCTTTCCAGCTCCTGACCTGGAGGGCCTTTCCCGGCTCGTCCCGGTGATTCAAACTCGGACGTGTGCGCGTGGCCAACCCTCCTGAAGCAATTTTTGACTCTTTCCACAATAAGTAGCACCCGCTTCCAAAAACGTGAATCCTGGAATGCTGTCCAATACCGTTTTCCCCTCTCACCACCAAGCCGGACCAAGACAATTTTCAGCCTTTGGGACCCGAGCACAACCAAAGCACAAAGAAGTCTAAGAGTCGATAAGGCAGCTTGTTTAGTCCACTTGAGTGACCGAACGACTTTATCCGCCACGTCCGTGCCTACGCTTTTCGTCCATTTTAAAATCCGACTGGCATCGGCCTTCATTCCCGGGATGTCCGTGATTTTTCCAATGAGCTGCTGCCCCAAGCTGTAAAGTTTCAACCCTCCGGTCTCCACACAGACGCCACAATTGTGAGTTAAGGTGACGATAATCTCGATCATCATGTGGACACAGGAGATGCACCAGACGCTGACAGACTCTGACAGCATTTCCTTCAAAGCAAACACGAGTTGTTTGCCCGAGCGCCTGCGACCTCGGTTCAACTGATGGTGATGATGGTTGCGTTTGCGGGTCTGCTTGTGCCTGCCGCCGCTCGACATGAAACCGCCTTTTTGAAAGGAGGGCGGCGTAAAGGCGCTTTGATTACTCTCTTCCGAAACCGACACTCCGCTCCTCAGTTTGCACTTCCTTCCAGATCCGAATCTCCTCCAAGCCGACTCCCCGTTCATGTGCTGCTCCTTCGCAGACTCGTCCTCCTCTTGATTTATGACCCCGGAGCTCACGTGACCATCAGCGCTTTCGTGTTCGTCAGAAATGTCCTCGGTTTCGTCTCTGCCCTCCGTGGAGCCGCAGCACTCCACGTCCCCAATCCCAGAGTCATGTGGGGTGGCTGGGTTTGGGGTGTCCTGAGCATTAGACAAGTACTCACGGTCGTCTTCCACAGCTCTTGTCTCCCAATGACTCGACTTATTTACTGAAGTGGAATGATCACCATCAGTGAGCTCCTCGTCAGAATCTGTAAGGGCGTCCATCTCCCTCTCAGCTGCCACTCTCTCCATCTTCCAATCTCTTATTTCGGAGCGGTGAAAATAGAATCTTGTGGAAGACGATCTCCTAAAGCCATAATCTGTGACAATATTCTCCCCAGACCCTCACTCCAGTGTGAGACTGGGGGCTTCTGGGGTACACCATATCAGCAGCTGATTCTGGCTTTTAAACATTTACCATCATGCAGCAGGGAAATAATCTGAAAAGAAACACCACAGGTTACAAACACAGAAAAAGAGAAAGAACATTTATGTTTGGTATATTATTTCTTGATTTGTGACAATAAATTTATACTGTTAGAAAGCCTCTTTATTATCAATCAATTAAACTTTCTTCATAAAGCACTATTTATACATTCAAAAAAAATGCAATCAATGTGCTTTACATGAGTTAAAAATCAACCCTTCCCAAGACTTGTCCAAACAGGACACATGAAGTGTGCCCATCATTCAATTTTAAAAAGCGTTCACCAAAAGTGAGCATATTAACAAGTTGCTTGTGTTGCAGTCCTTGCACATTTGGTTGAACTTCAGACGTGATTTTTATTTATACATAAACTATTGCAGATCATTGACCACAACATCGTGAAATAACTGAACAATGTCAATCTACTATTCAATTCAACCTCAAAAGTATATTTCAAAATTACACTTTGTGTACTGATATTTGTACGTCCCCACTAACCACAGTCGATTTACGTAAATAAAAATGAATACAAGAATAAATTTTTTTGATAGCGTAGGCAAACTTTAACTTTTCACATTAACAAAGTAAAAGTATGTCACATTATTTTCAAGTTGTTTTTGCTAAATAAACGTAACCAACAGCTTGACTAAAATCTGATATAAAGTGGAATCATATTGCTATTGTGTTTGATAGCTTTACTGGTAGAGTTCATGTCAGCCAGGTGCATTAGAGGCGGCTATGTTAGCAAACGCCCTGATTGTTAGCCTTGGGAAACACCCTACCAAAAAAGGCAGGCGTACAGGCGGGATAAATGAGTTAAATTTAGTTCCGCCGCTTGTCAGCGTTTTACGTTACATGCCAAGGAAATGCGGCGATAAAACCCACACACAACTATAGATTGTCCTTTCAAGAGAAAACATGTCACCGATGAGCTAACTATTCGCTAGCGACGAGTGGTAACAGTTAGCTGATAAACCACTGTTTCCCCTTCCTGTGGGAATACACCAAGCAGTGCAAACATCATTTGGCCACCGGGAAGACGGACGTTTAATTTTCATGTGCATTCAAAATACGGTAGGTGCTATGTATATCTCTCGGAAAGTGTGTAACCTTGTTTGTGAACAGACTGCCAGGTGCCCGTAGTGTTGTTTTTATGGTCCCCTTCTTCTCCTCTTCATTTTTTAACTTCCTTCTTGCTTCTTGTTCGGCTTCTTTATTGCCGGACCTTTCCAGAGTCCACCGACACATGTGGGTGCTACCGCCACCTACTGACCAGGCAGACTAGAAGCATTCAAGCGACTGACTGGTTGAATTCGATTTTTTGAGTGTTTTTCAAAATGATTTATACTTACTCAATACTCATACTTATTTATAGCTAATTGAAAAGGTCATTTATTAGCTATACTAAATACTTGCCCTACTGTATGTCATATCAGGAACATTTTAGTTTTATTTTACAGTTTTTCTCAGTTGTTTTGCTACATTCCTCAGATCAGAATATCATTTCTTAAAACTACTTGTTCAATGTTTAAACAATTGTGTCACTTATACACAGAAAATTTCTCATTTCTTTGAAGTTGCAAATGCTTTAGCACATCCATGAAAATTATTACACTGTTCATCAGCATTTTAATGATTTTACTTCATGTATACTTTTTTTCTTGCACATCCAGTTTTTGAGTACAAATTTTACAATGTGTTGTAATTTCCAGCTATAGACGTCACGTTTCAGGGGGGGGGGGGGGGGATCCACCTGTTGCTGAACCTCACCCTTAATTCATAAATGTTACTAAATATGACTCTCTAGATATGACTCTATTATTATTATTGTTGTTATTATTATTATTATTATTATTATTATTATTATTATTATTATTATTATTATTATTATTATTATTTAAAATGGATGTGCTAGAGAATAAATGACAGCAGATTCGGAAAAAAAAATACATCTAGAAAGGTTTACTTTTAGCTCTGATTTTAAAAATCTTGGAAACATTTTCTGTTTAACTCTTTACATGCCCAGGTCCAGAAAGTAAAAACCCTGAAACTATTTGGCTTTAGCCACAGGTGCTTCTACCCAACAGTTTGAGACAAGCTCGTTCACCTGCCAATTGAGAAGCATCTGTGGCCAAAGCCAATCTGTGGCAGGGGTTATACTTTCTGGTCTTGGACAACCCTGTGAAATTACATGCAAAATGGTTGAACAAATTGTCATAATATGTCAAGCATATTTCTACATCCTGTATTTCCATTAGACTTGTGTGGGCTGGATCTGGCCACCTGATGACACCTAAGAGATTGCATGTTACACATGATAACCATCAGCAAAGGAAATCCAGTGTAGAAAACATTCTTACGACACAATGTGTAATTTCAGTTTCATGCAGGTGAGGTTACACACCTCCACACTAACCAGCAAGCACCTGTAACTACACCACATCACCAATACTAGCATGAACAGCAAATGTAGCAATTGCAGCTAAAGTAGCTAGAGATATGTGTCCACTGGCCGGTCCGATTTAGGGTATATCTTGGTAGCTTCCATGTTTACTTTTGTGACAACACAGGTTAACGAATCTAATGACTGTCTAAACCCAGATCACGTTCCCTTTTAGTGGGCAAACAATCCATTGCTTGGCAAATTCTGCTTCACGATGATAGGAAGAACTGACAGCGAAATGCAACAAGACGTCGAGACATGGCATACTATCAATCAGAGCAAAGCAAAGCCCTTTTACATATTCAAATCAAGGTGAGGAGCCATCCAATCAGAGCAAAGCTTAATTATATATCAAATATTAATGAGAAACCAAGTCTTCTCAACTGGTCAGGCATTTTAGACCAACTAAAATACAAAGTAGTTTGAAAAAAGGAAATCCTGGGCGTTTACAATGCAGATCTTGCAAACCTGATAAAAGGAAATCAACGGTTGTTTTAAAATAGAAAGTGTGGCTTATTAAATTATACTAATAATTAAAAAAAAATGTTGTACAATCAAACTAACTGGAGCAACCTAAAAGGGGCATTTTAAAGCTAAATATGTTAATGATGGATAAAACATAACAACATAAAATTTAGGGACAAAAACAAGTTAATCAGTCAAAAAATGAGTAAAAAGGTGTTTATTGAGATTCAAACGTGTAAAAATGTCAACTTTGAAACAAATTAATTTAACGTTGCAAAAACGAGTACAACAGCAGTTGAAGTCGTTGGCATTGATAGATAGATAGATAGACAGATGGATAGATAGATAGATAGATAGATAGATAGATAGATAGATAGATAGATAGATAGATAGATAGATAGATAGATAGATAGATAGATAGATAGATAGATAGATAGATAGATAGATAGATAGATAGATAGATAGATAGATAGATAGATAGATAGATAGATAGATGGACGGACGGACAGATAGATAGATAGATAGATAGATAGATAGATAGATAGATAGATAGATAGATAGATAGATAGATAGATAGATAGATAGATAGATAGATAGATAGATAGATAGATAGATAGATAGATAGATAGATAGATAGATAGATAGATAGATAGATAGATAGATATGGTATTTTTAATTTGTTAAAAATGCATTGCAAAATAATTCATAAAAATTCAGAAATATGGACAATACGCTTACTTTTCAGAATGGGTGTTTACTCATGTTGAGCACTGTACGAGTGTAAGACCTGCAAACTAAGAAAGCAGCATGCACAATTAAAAAACATTTTTTATTGACATGTGATATTTCTTTATTTGTTTATTTAACTCAAGGGGTCTCTGTCAACATTGGAAATCCCCCTTAAAGTCGTCCCGCTCCTGAACACATCTTGAAGACGCACAGGGTTAATTCCGATCCCCCCCCACCACCACCACCCACATCTCCAATTTGAAAGCCGCCTCTCTACCGGGAGAGGAAGGCTCTTTTTCGGTCAGATGGCGCGTTGCAGTCCGCCCCCGTCATTCTCCAGCCCACACAGACACACAGAGAGAAAGAGAGGCAGCCAGCGACCAATACGGTGCGCCGGAGGAGGATTTCTGCCAGTGATTTCAGACGAGCCGCTGTAGGCTGAGGGGATTTACTACGCCGATCTGACGCGATTGCTTCAAGGTAGGCGCATTTTTGCAACGTGTTCGGTTGCAACATATTCAATGGCGCATGGATGTATTTGATACTTGTTTTGACTAAACGATACAATGATTGAAGATGCCCCCCCCCCCTATGTACAGAAACATCTGTTGTTTGAGACACTTCTCAGCAGCCTCACTCTGCTTCCTGACCTGAAGAAGGTAAGAGCAATGCGCGTTGGTAACACTTTCTTGACTGAAAATCAGTCAAAGTAAAAAAAAATTAAAAAAAGACTTAACCCTACTGAAGTAGATTTTTCATGTACCAGTACTTTACTTAAGTATTTATTTTTCTCATTACTTTGTGATAATACTGCATGCATTTCAAAAACATTTATCTGTTTTCCCTCTTCTTCTTTATTGTCAAAATTGGCTTACTTTGACGATGTTAAGGTCTTGATTGACTGAGCTCTTGGAATCTTGTAAGGTGGAGATGCGGAGGAACATTTCCTAGGGGACAGGGCTGGACTGGCACAAAAAAAAATGGTCCTGGGATTTTGGCCCGACTCCTGAGCACCACTAGCTACCACATAGCTCTGACACTGATGTTGATGTTTGCTGTCTTTATTGTAAATGGATTCATGGGCTGCTCCCTCTAAATTGCGGGCCGGTCTCTTGGGCTATAAAAAGGGAACATAATTAAATAACAACTAATCGGCTCCAAAAGTCGCTGGCCCACCGGGCATCTACCCTAAATGACCAGATGGCCGGTCCAGCCCTGCCGAGGGAGCATTAACGGCAACAGTTTCTGAGAAGCAAGATATTCCCCATCAGGTCTTTTTAAGAGTATTGTTTGCTGTAGCTACAAGAATGATTGGTGGAGACTGCACTGTTTCTTGTGTCATCTTAAAAAACAGTGATTTCTGGCTTTCTGAAATACTTCATTTGGCATCATTAGCTAATTTCACACTTTGTTGTTCAGGACACAAATTTAGCAAAGCTATGATTTTTTTTATAGCATAAAAACCAACGCTAGCTAGATCATTGGAAACAGCAAACAACATATTGTGCTGTCAACTTATAAAAATGAGTGTTATTTGTATGTAACTGGCAGCAAAAATAATTTTGTACTTTTGTACTTGGGTACTCTTTAGAGTTTGTGCAACCTCCCGATACCAGGTATTGGTATCGGACATTATTTTTAGGTATCAGTACTTGCCACTGCTCACGATACCGTTTTTTGATCTGGAACATAAGGCAAGGCAAGGCAAGTTTATTTGTATAGCACATTTCATACACAAGGCAGCTCAATGTGCTTTACACAAGGAAAAACAATACCTATAGGCATCAACAAACACAGCAGTTAACAACATTCAGAAGTAAAGAAGAGAAAACAAAAATAGGTAACAGAAGGACATTTTACAATAATAATACTAAAATTAATTATAATAATATTAAAAGGGGAAAAACATGATTTAAAAATGTGTAAAATACCTTAATCAAAGGTATGCAAAAAAAAAAAGAGCAAAGTTTGTAACCTGGATTTAAAAGCATTTACATTCTGGGCTTATTCCATTGATGTGCAGCATAACAGCTAAATGCAGCTTCACCCTGTTTACTTTGAACTTTGGGTTCCACTAGTTGGCCCCAAGTCTGTAGATCTCAGAGCCCTGCTGGGTTTGTACTCAATCAGCATTTTTTAAATATATTTTTGATTGACTTTTTCTGGCCACTGGTTTACTTTATGTATTTATTTATTTATTACAATTAATTTCATTGTGTGTCCTATATGATTTCATGAACAAATGGAAAAAAAAGATTATAGAAAATTGTCATTAATTTCATGCATTTTTAAGCAAAAATGCTATGTTGGGATACATAAGTCTTTCTTTAAAATGATCTGTCATTGTTTAAAAAAAAAAGTATCAAAAGTACTAGTGGTATCGGTATCAGTGACTACTCAGGAGTTGAGTACTTTTATTGGTATGGGTCTGAAACAAAAGTAGTATTGAACATCCAAAGTACTTAAGTACAGCGCGTGACTACTTTTTCCACTTCTGCTCAATGGTTCCAATAGAATGAACCAGCTTCAAAAGTACGCATCAACATGTTTCACTGTCTCATCACGAAGATGTCCAACTTTTCATAGGTAGCTCCGTGCGTCTCCTTTGTGTTCCCGTTTTGCATGCAGCGTGCCATGTCTCTGCCACGCACACTTGGGGAGCTGCAGCTCTATCGGGTGCTGCAGAGAGCCAACCTGCTGGCCTACTACGAAACCTTCATCCAGCAGGGCGGCGACGACGTGCAGCAGCTCTGCGAGGCGGCCGAGGACGAGTTCCTGGAGATCATGGCCCTGGTCGGCATGGCTACCAAGCCGCTGCATGTGCGTCGGCTGCAGAAGGCCCTCCGAGACTGGGCGGCGAATCCGGCTCTTTTCAGCCAGCCCGTTTCCAGCCTGCCCTCCCTCGGGGGGATCCCGCTGTTTAAAGTGGACGGCACGGGTCCGAGCGGATCAGCGGGCGGACCGAGGAAGTCGCTGAGCAACGGGCAGCCGGGGTCGCCGTGCGAGCGGGAGGATCGGGCGTGTCTTACACCCATGCACAGCGGGAGCCCCCGGAGCCCCTGCTCGCAGGCTTCCCCCCAGCCACCGGACTCACACTACCGGGAAAAACTGTCCCCCATGGACCCACACTGGCTCACCCCGGAGCCTGACGGGAACGGCACTGTAGCCTCCGCACCAGGAATCGAAGAAGATCCGCCCAGCCCACCCGTAGGTCCTCCCGGTCCTTCCACATCCCCAAGCTCATCCTCTGCCCCCGCCCCTCTGTCAGCCTGGCCCGGAGGACAACTGGACGGGGAGGCGAGCCGCGCCGTGGCAGAAAGCGTGGAGAGACTCCTCAGGACTCTGCCTCGCTCCGACCCGACGGAGGTGAAGAGTCTGCTGAGGATAAACAAGAAGATCGCAAAGACCGTGGGCCACATCTTCAACATGGGCTCCCAGGACGGGAAGAAGGAAGAGGAGATCCGCAAGTACAGCCTCATCTACGGACGCTTCGACTCCAAGCGGAGAGAAGGCAAGCTACTCACACAGCATGAGGTAAAACAGCCCAAAGAGCGCAGATGTTTCATATCCTTGTGTCACCCGACGGCTCACAACTCCCATCCGTCTTCTCTCCTCAGTTAATCATCAACGAGGCTGCTGCCCAGTTCTGTATGCGCGACAACGCCCTTTTACTCAGGAGGGTGGAGCTCTTCTCTTTGGCTCGGCAGGTGGCGAGAAAATGTGCCTACACCTCCACTCTCAAGCACGCAAGGTAAGACAAACGTGTTTGTCTTTCAGCGACGCAGCAGCAGCAACAAAAAAACAAACAAGGAATGAATAAACCAGTGTTTCACAACCTTTACTGAGCCAAGGCACAAAAAGTATATGTACTGAAATAATGATGATCTTGTCCCAAAACAATATTAACCTTAACCTTACATTAGGATGTTTCAACACCATTTTTTTTTCAGACCAATACCAGTATGAGTACTCAACTCTTGAGTAGTCACGATACCCCTAGTCCTTTTGATACATACAATTTCCCCCCCAAAACCAATGACAGATCATTTTAAAGAGATACCTATACATTCCAATGTGGCATTTTCATAAAAATTGCATGAAAATAATGGCAATTTTCAATTCTTCTAATTTCTCATTTCTAGTTTGTAGTGAGGACCAATTCCTGGTATCGGTACTCGCTCATCCCTACAAAAGATGATGAAAGATAGCAGGACTCTACCATTTTTTTCATCCTTGGTCACAAGACTAAAGAGAGATCAAATTGTTCTTACAAAAAATAGGAATTTGTGTTTGTGTGTTTGTCTATTCATTTGTTAGTCAACAGGGTACTACCATGTTGAGAATAGGTCATAACCATCCATCATAACTACGTCCATTCATCTATCTTTTTCTTTAACCGGGTTGCTAGTCAGGGTAGCCTAACCCGGGCGTTTGGACTGGTTGCCAGCTAGTAACATGTAACACATACTTCTTTCCACTATTCCACTTTACTGCCCTTCCATCATAACCCAAACAGCTAAAAAAGTAATCTAATCTGCCTCACAATTGAGATTGTCTGCATTCAAATCTTGGTTCAGGCTTTCGGATTTTGAGTTTGTATGTTCTACGGGCATTATGGCTCCTCCCACATTCCAAAAACACGCATGTTAGACTCAAGTCTGAATTGTCAATTGTTGCAAAATGTGAATGTTTTATTTTTGTGGTGCTATTAGGAATATACTCCTAATGAGGACATGCACTGAAATGATGAAATCAATGAATGAAAAACCGCAACAACAAAAAAAGTGATAATAAAATATCTTTGTAAAGGTAGAACATTGAAATTGGATAGTAGCTGCAATGCAAAGGTCGAAATTTTGATTGTGATTTCCCTGCAGGTCAAACGCGGAAGAGAACAGCTTGCCGTCCCAGAAGAGAGCAAGACTGGAAGTGAGTTGACAAAGCCCTCTTATGGGAGTGCTTGTGATGATAACATCTCGATATTGACCGAAATAAGAAGTGGCTCTTAACAAGCAAATGTGTATTTAATTCCAGGTGACTGCGCCCGAGAGCACGTCGTCACTCCTCGGAGCAGACGAGGCCTTGTATCAGAGGGCCGATGATGACAGCTTGTCTGCAGAAAGTCCGGACAGCGTGTCACACGGTAAACACTTAAAGATGCTATTCAGTCCATTCCAGATGTTTTCCTGCCTCTAAAACTCTGAACAGCATTCTCTTGCCGTCTGTCCTGTCAGACGTGATGAGCTCACAATGCAGCCAGTCGCCAACGCCGTGCCCCGCCACCGACAGCTCCAACCCGCCCAACTGGAGTCGCCATCTCATGCAACAAACGCTCATGGACGAAGGGCTGCGATTGGCTCGCATGGTGTCACATGATCGGGCCGCCAAGATCAAGTTGGGGTCAGACGGAACTCACTCCACAGGTGAATTTTCAGATATTAACTCATTATTATGTGCTTATTTTTGCCAACAGAATAAACGATTATTTTGGAATGATTGCCCGTCTCTTTGCAAGTAAAAAAATAAAAAATAAAAATATCCATACTTAGACAAAAAAAAAAACCTGTATGGTATGCATATTTATTGACCATCTTTAGCATCACTTAAACAAAACACCACAAAATAGTGCAATACAGTTGTTGCAGAAGGCCCAGCATTATCCGCCTTTGCCTTTTGCACGCAGCGCAGTGAGCTAGTAGTTAGCACACCTGCTACCTCTTACCCAAAGTCAACAGCGATTGGCTCCAGCTCACCTGCGACCCAAGTGAGGATAAGCAGTGGAAAGATTACTGCAGGCAGGGTAAACATTTCCTCATTGGACACATCACAAATGTTACATAGTTTGTCCAGTTCTGCACTTATCATCCCAAATATTTCCAACAAATTAGCTTTTTACCCAAGCTATTAATTGACAGCATCACAGCAGCAAAAGTTTAGCCGCAATAATAATGTGTGATGTTCCTATACTGACCTTTAAAGTTTTTTTTTTTTATGGTTTTGAGTTTAGGTTAGGTCCTAGAAATTTAGCTATGATAGTTGTTTATGTTGTGAACTTATGCTAATTTAGTAAGTCGACATGACTTTAGCTGTTAGCATTTTGTTGGAGCAGCACAGTGGTCTAGTGGTTTGCAACCTTCCTGTGTGGCGTTTGCATACCCTTGTATGGATTATTTATTTATTTATTTGTTTGTTTGTTTATATTTTTCCACCATATTCCAAAACCATGCATGATAGTTTCAATCTCTATATTTGGCCTACGATTGGCTGGCAACAGTCCATGGTAGATAATATACAGTATGAATGGATGCTTACACATTTTGTCTTATTATTCCAGAGACTAAACAACACCAAATCTGTTTTAACAGCTGGGCCGATCATGTGATTTGATTTATTGGTTGAAAAAAAACTTCTTCATAATTTCATAAATCAAGAATATAATATTTTGTTTCTTAACTTCTACTGGATTACAGCCTTAAAAAAATGCATATTCTTGGCATACCTTTATAATAAAAAAAGGAAAAAAAGAAGTTAATTTAGACTATTTGGATGTGATATTTTTCTTCTTCATTAAATTGCATTATATAGGTATTGGATCAGGACTTAGTATCAACAGATACTCAAAATAAAGTCTCTTGGGCGAGGGTGAAAACATTTTGATTGGGACATCCCTAAATGGCGAGTATCGATACCTGATATCGGCGGCCAATTAGAAATGATAAGAATAAGAAATTGCCATAAATTTCATGCAACTTGAAGGAAAAATGTTATATTGGGATATATAGAATTTTTTTTTTAATTGCTTGACATTATTCCTTTTTTTTTCATGTTATGTATCTGTACTCATGGTATCGGCCTGAAAAAAAGTAGCATTGGACAACCCTAATATATATTTATAGAGTGAAATTAGAGTGATTCTATGAGAGGCGTTCAGGCTCTTCCTAGTATCACATTGCCTTATGAGGAAGAAGTGATGTGTACAAGTTAGTTGTGATAGGCAGAGCGAGAAAAAGGATTCCGGCCAAGACATGAGTGGGCGTGGATGGAGGGAGCGAAGAGGGAGGGAGGTGGTATAGGAAGTACTCTGTGGGCGACAGCATAAGACCCCCACCAGCACCACCACCACCAACAGCATCAGGAGCAGCAGCAACGCCGCCACCTCAGCGGCAACTGACGTCAGAGTGCGTTGGCTGCGTGGGCAGAGGGGCGGGAAGGATGGGCTGTGGGGGCGATGGAGTGGGAGGTAATTGAGGGGCGTTGCATTGACTCACCAAGCGACAGTGCACCAAAATAAAACCTGTGGGCTGCGAAATGGCACAGTCTTTTTTATTTCTCTACTCCCGCAACCAAAAGGACTGCGGAAATAACAACAATAAAAAAAAGAAAAGTGACATACGTTTCATCTCTGACGTCAATCTGCCTCACTTCTTGTCTTTTCACTTGCCTAACTTTAGTTCACTTCCTCTGAATGTGGTTTCACAGATTTCTTATAGATCTAGTCAGGATAATGCATTTGTTAGTGTGTTTCCGTATATATCGCCAGTAAATTTGTTCATTTGTTTACTTTATGGCTACATCTTTTTGTTATTCAACTGGCAAGATGTTCTTCACGCAATTTATGAACCGTGATGACTTCACTTCATGTGGGGGTGTTTCTTGCTGAATTCCCCAAACTATTATTCAAAGTCTTTAAAACACATCACTTCGTGGCGGTGACTAATATTTAGCCTTTAACGCCGTCCAGTCATATTAAATAGACTACTGTATCACATCAGAGCCCAAGGGGTGTATTAGAGAAATCTCACTTTTCTGTAATTCTTTAAACTTCCATTTATGGACTAGAGAAGTGTTTGCCTGCAGCATGTTGGTCCTTAGTGATTCTCAGATAGTAACAAGCCATTAAAGCAGCAGGAGAGAATAACTGTGTGTGATTTCCTTTAGGGCCACTGAAAATAAAATGAGAGCATAAATATAATTTGCATAGCCAGCGGGATAAAGTGAATAAAAGTGAAGCAAAACTGTCAACCTCCCAATTTCACAATCTTGAAATAAAAGAATTTTCAATATGTTTGTAAGAAACGTTTTTAAGTAAGAATAAAATATAAAAAATAAAATAAATATACAAATGATAGATATAAAGTAAAATGTTTAAAACAAACAAACAAGTCATATTTGTGAAACCTGTCAGTATCACTTGACAGCAGTATATGAGTAAAATTATATAAAAATAAATCAGTCCTCTAATATGATTTGCAAGAAACCGCCGCGCCTGAGGAAAAATAACCAATCAGCGACAGAAGGCGTGACTGACGAGGTGGCAATCATTTGTCATGCACTACTTGTACTATAAGATCATTTTCGTCATACTGACAGTTTTAATAAATATGTTTGGTTTTTTTTAAAGTTATTTAATTCCCCTTTTATTGTCACACAAGTAAAACAACAAAAAACTACTAATGTAAAAACATTAAGGTATTGAATTTTTGATAGACAATTGCTAAGCATTTATGATAATCAATTTAATTTATGTAGCATTTTTCTTAACATAGCTCAAAAAAGGGGGACTTTTTAATTTTTATTTTATATTGCGTTTTCACTTTGAGACCATTGAGTATTTTGTCTGTCATGCAATTAAAGGGAATAAAACCAACAACGCCACGGTTTGAATCTAAAGAAGCTAACTAATGAAACAAAACACTAACAAACCATAACATTTTATTTAATTGCAATTTAATCATTTTTGTATTTTTATAAGCGCCACACACAACAGACACACCGGCAGCAATGCTAATGCTAATGCTAACAACATGAAATATACATATATTTTAGACCACTGAAGTAGGTTAATTGTGAGTCACCATAAGGATGACAGGGATGTTATTCACTCAACAAGAATGCTGTATACCCGACCTAGTATTTGAAATTTCAAGGTAAAATTATATACTACAGCTTTAAATGCTGGGGAAGATGTGTTTATTCTCTCCATTTCCTGTCTCCGTAGAGCATGCCGATAAAGTTCAGCAGAGGAGTCCGATCACAGTGTGCCGGAGCATCAGCCCGAACGTCACCAAAGACAGTGTCAATCACAGAGCAAAGTGAAAAACAAGTTTTAAAAGTATATATTAAAAAAATCCAATCCATACCACAAAGGACTCTCGGGCTCAGGGCGTGAAGAGCATCCAGTGGCGATAACATCATCATTATCATCATCAACTTCATTTGATGACATTATCAGCCTGCAGTGAAACTGTATGGACCTGTTATCGGATATTTTGTTATTAAAAGCATTCATTCTGCATATTGAATCAATCTATTTATTTATTATAAGCAACGTTGCATGCTAGCAGTGCCTTGACTTGAAACACCCCAACACACAAGGGGGCACTACAACTTTGGGAATGAACACCTTCTTAATGACTAGTAGAACACTGTAAGAAAAGAAAAAAAAAGTCTTATTGACATGTTCAAGCATCTACAGTATAGAACAGTGTGCTAGTTATTACTTTCAGGAAACACTTGAAGAAAATGAGTCAATGATGTTGATTGTTTTAGTGTTAACATTTGTTGTTATACAGAAAGTAGTATTATTTTATAATAGGTCTTCATCTTTATTTTTGTATATCTGATGCATTTTTTTCCTTTTCTAAGCTCATTAAGAAGTTTGCCTTTGTTTGTCCTTCCTTCCTTTCCTCAGTCTCTCCTTTGGTCTCTTGAGGTCTCCCTGATTTGTTGGAATTTAGATGTTTCTGGGGTTGGTGAAGAACTCTGGTTGGTGGCCCGGTGGGTGGTGTCTGGTCAGTGCTGGATTTCACTTTCCTTTGTTTTCTTTGGTCCTTCCTCGGGTCTCCTGACGGCGGTGTTCGGTTTAGGTGAACGGTATGGGATTTTTTTAATAGGTTTTTGGTGAACTAACGAATACACACACACTCGCACGCACGCACGCACGCACGCACATACACATAGTCACCCACATACAAAAAAAAAAGAAAAAGAAAAAAAGAGCAATGATGATGACATTACCGAATGAACAATACTGAGCTCTTTAGAAGAAAAAATAAAATAAAAATAAGTTTGCCTTTTTTGGACTGAATTCAGGTTTGATGAGCTGTAGACGTTTGGCTCGGCTGCACTTCACTTTGATTTCTATTTGTTTTATGTGTTGTGCCAAATATGCATCATCAGAACAACTTTGCACATCAATACTTGTAGAATCAAGACTAAAGGTGACACGGGTTTAAACAATATATGATTACAGGGGTTTTGTGTCACTAGTATGTAATAGAGACGAATTTTATTTTAAAAAAAATCCAATTTTTCAATTTTAACATTTAAAATTTTCAAATTTTTTAATTTTTCAAATTTTCTATTTGTAAATTTGTAAATTTTGTATTTTATTTTTATTTTTTCAATATATATATATTTTATTTTTTTGCTTTTGCTTTCACCTTTGAATTTGCACTCAAAACAACGCATACGTTTTCAACGGGTCCATTTTACACGTCAAATGTTGCAGTAGCACGTTTGGCTCTGAAACTTCAACATCTTGCTTAATGACACATACACTCTGGGCTGTGCATTTGTTCCACCTGCTTGTTTTGAGCATTAGTGACGGTTATTAATTTGCCAACAGATCACTTATTTTGTTGCACATAAAAAAAAAGTAATTTTATTGCCTGAGGCTGCGGTGTGTTGTATCGTAATACACACAAACTTCTGTCTGTTGTGTGAGAAGCCAACAACACACCCGCTGTCATCTTGTTTGTTGTGATGACGCTCCCCCGCGAGCCGTGACTCACGATGACGCCACCAGGACTCACTTACATGGAAACACCCTTGCAAGAAACTTACTTGGAAGCATATATATTTAGTAACTGTAAAGTCAATTTTAAATGTTACATTTTTATTTGTCATACAAATTAGGTGAATACATTTTCAATCCATTTTTTATACTGTGCATTTGAGTGCATAATGATGGTTTTAAAGTTACAGTAGATGCATCACAATGTCTTAAATAAAGCTAGCATTGTCTTGCAAACTTCTAAAAGTGGAGTTGTGGCTTGAATTCCTTTTGAGAAGTATTAAACCTGGTCGTACTATGTACTATCACTCCTACAGCAGCACAACCCCCGAATCTGACAGCCTGCACTCTTCTGCGAAATTACCAACATCAGGTCTAACCTGCCTCTGCGCAGACTTAGCAGGACTTACGCTGGTCATGAAAATAAAGCCCTGAGTCTTAACTTTGATGCGGCTAATCAATCCGATTTAATGTATTTTAATACAAGGCCTTCACATCCACACACATTTCAATTATTCGTTACCGTAATTATGAAGGAAAGATGGAGAATGAAGGCAGATGAATACAGTGTCATCAATCAGCTGTCAGCAGTGTTAATTAACGCCTTCATTCTCGGAGGCTATTCTTAGCCTCGGTGTTCCCTCCTTAGCAACACAGCACTGAGCAGCTTACAGATGACCAGTGAGAGCTTGATTGCAAACACACACAGTAACCATTTGTTTTTGTTTTTTTTAATTGGGTTGCCATTCCAATAACCTATGGGGGCTCATTACCGTTTGAGACTTACGTAACATTTAAATCTGAAAATATGCTGTGAAATTCTGTTTAGTCTGATACATAAAGCCAAAGCATGCATCACAGCAATGAACTCCCAACCACTGCAATGAGTGATCATCAGGTGTGCTGCAGGAAAGGATCCCATCCCACTTTTTGGGTTCAAAGTTATTTATAACCTAATAACCCAAAAATACGTATCATTGTTCCTCTATCTATGCAAGTGATGTATAGTGACAGGAATAATAATTAAATGCACTACCACTAGATGGCAGCAGGAACATAATTAATCTCACCTGTTGCCATTCATACAACAGAATAATACGTTTGTCTTCAGGCTCACATTTCACAGAGTTTCTAATGTCATATATTTGTTTTCAAATTAAAAAATTGATGTAATGACTTTGGTGCTTAAATATATGATGTGGTCAATATAATATTTGTATTAAATTTTCATTTCTAATTGTAATATAGGAGAGGGTCCTGTTGCCACTATTAGCAAATACATATACAACTTGATCGCTGAAAAATAACGGCTAACAGCTAGTATAAAAATGGCCACAGAAGCCTACGAACAAAACTCCAAGTTTAATGCAGATAAGATGTTTTTAACCACCTGCCAACAGTTGCAATATCTATAAACAGCAGTGGGCGACAGTATGACTCTGAAAACACCTTCATGTTCCCTCTCCATTGTGTCCAACTGTCCATGTCTGTCAGGCATGTTAAGACTCACAGATTCACACTTTGACTTCTTCTTTTTTTTTAATTCAGTGGTCAACTCATCTTGACACTTGTATGACAGTTAAGAATTTGAAAATGATAGCTTGAGCGCAAAAGAGCAAAATGGCACACAACCTTTCACAGCATCATTCGATGTTGCAAATCATAACTCTGTAAAACCGAATAACTCCTTTCAAGAAGATTTTATAATTTTTCTTTGGAAACTAGTACATTGGCAACGTCAGTATGTGAAAACATGATAATCGCATAAAACTGTGTAGGAGAGAGGATGTCATGAAACTCATCGGATCAGTATGATTGGTGTTTGTGATCAAGTCCGTAGATTCTACGAGGAAGCTTTCGCCGACGTTGGTCACAGTCAAGCGGGTCGACTTGATCTTGAGAAAGAAGATCCCTTTGAAGGGCTACGATTAAGAGTTAATTTGTTAGTTTGAGAGACTGTAGTTAGAGTACAAAATTGTACCCAAAATAGAATAGTACACATCTGTTTTTAAAGGGGAAGTCGACCTTAAACATTTCTTGACAATAATGTTATATGTGACCTCACTAGTCTAAAGTTAAACATGATATTCTGATTAATATTATATTTGTGGAATAAGGGTTATGCGGCAAAATCAAGCTGTTTTTATCCATCTCAGGGGGCGGCCATTTTTCCATTTGCTGTTGACTGATGATGACATCACAATTGCTCAGGGCTCAGGCAACAACCAATTACAGCTCACCTGTTTTCTGAAGCTGAGCTGTAGATTGGTTGTTACCTGAGACCTGAGCAACTATGATGTCATTTTCACTCGACAGCAAGTGACAAAATGGCCGCCTTCTGATATTGATAAAAATTGCTGGATTTTGCTGCTTAACTCATATTCCCCTAACCCAATATTAACCAACATACTGTATTTAGACTAGTGGGGCTGCATATACTATATTATTGTCAAGAATTTGTTTATTTTGTTTAGGGGGGGCGCGAGAGCCTATCCCAGCTGGCTTTGGGCAGTAGGCTTGGTACACCCTGAACTGGTTGCCAGCCAATCGCAGGACTTCCCCTTTAAAGTACATCTAATGTCCTCAGGCAACAGTTTGAGTACGCCTTTACAAATTACAAATTCAAACAAATTGTACAAATTTATAAATTCAATAGTAGCCAATAGAGGAAACCCACCCTTGTATTTCGTGCCATGCCTTTGACAGCGGTAACTAGGTGACGTGGTTGTGAAGATGTTGCAGGAACTCCCCCCTGGTGGTTGTGTGTCCCGGAAAGACGGCCTGGCAGAAGTCGCACACGTGAGACTGCAGCGCCACATCAGACATCAGCAATCTACCTGGAAGACTCGGGAGGTCAAAGCCGAGGTACTGACGGTCTGACAGAGACATCTGAGGCAAACGCAACACATTTTTACAGGTAACGGTATGAAGCAATGTGTTGGTGCAAAGAAATGACAATCGCATTGATTTACCTTCCTTGAGTCCTTGTGTCTCCCGCCATCAGGCGCCTTCATGCTGAGCTTGGACATATCTTCAGCCAGGAGATGAGATGCGCTCTCATCTGGATGGAGTGCATACACGTCAGACTGTGCTGCAGTGTTGTGCGCACTTATTGGGTTTCCCTGGAAATGCGCTTGGATTTCTCGGATACGCTCGGCGGCCAAGTCTCCATTAAGAGCATCTGCAGACAACACTTTTACTGAGTCATCATGATGGATTGTGAGACTTATTTTTTGGATGGTTTTGTTGAACCTTTCGCCTTCTCTAGGGTTGTCATGAGACGGTGCAAGAGGGCCGCCTGTCTAAGGCAAAGAGATCTCAGGCGAACAAACTCCTGGTAAAGTTCCCTGTATGCTGCCTCCATCTCACTTCATTAGTCTGCAGCTGTAGAAACATATGGTTTAGTTGAATGAGGATCGAGTTTTGTCAACACAGTCAATAGAAATTGCTACATGTAGCAATCTGTGACAAAAACTGTAAATACTGAGCTTGTTTCTCAATTGCTAGGCTATATTAGCTTCCACGATGGGAAAAATGTAATAAGATGCTAATGTATGTTAAATGTACAATTAACATAACACCATCTATAGCCTACATTTATTTTCTATAAGCTACCTCTTATCCTCATTACTCATCACTCAGCTTGCACTTACCCCCCCCCCCCCCCGCCCCCGAGAAAAAACATCATAGTCCAACAAATGAAAAATACAATTTTAGCTAAATGGTAAATGGAGTGCACTAATATCTTCCTCATACAGTTACAGAGCCATATTCACTTATCTCATTCAAACGTATAAGAGTGTACACCGGCGCATTGACACAACATATCAACTATCAACCCATGGAAAGGTTTTACTTTTTACTTTAAATTAACTTACTTTATTGCCCAGGATCCCGCACTGTATCCTGGCCAAAGGATATTTTTTGTTGTTGGTCTTTTTATTTCCATTATAAGTCTAGTCCCAATGTGTTGTACTAGCCTCATTCTAGCTAGCGCCAACCTAGCTCAGCTCTTAGGTCCTTGTTATATATATATATATACTACTACTATAATATAACATAACGTAACGTAACATAACATAACATAACATAACATAACAGATTTTTTTTAAATGTACTTTTATTGACAACACTTATTTTTGAATAAGACATCATTAACAAATGAGAAGCATGGACAATGAGTAAAACATAAATATTAAATTGGATTTGAATATTTGGGATGAGTTTATATTAAGTATATGACAGAAATGGACATCATGTGATGTTCATAAATTCAAAGATAATATCCACCCATACATATTGTGTACAGCTTGTCCTCACAAAAGTCGCCAGTGAGCTGGAGCCCATCCCATCTGATTTTGGGGCGAGAGGCTGAAACCGGTTGCCAGCCAACCTCAGGGCGCACACAGATAAACAACCATTCCCACACACATTCACACCTATTGACAAGTCCTCAGTTAACCTAAGGAATGTGGGAGAACATACAAACTCCACGCAGGAAGCTAGATTTCACCCTCCAATCTAGGAACTGTGAGGCAGATGTGCTACCCACTTGCCCACAGCTGCTATACTGTATACACACCATGACTATCATTCTTGATTCACTCTTCTTGCAATTATGGGATTTCAACAGTATAGTCATCTGTCCAGAACCGCAATTTTAGCTACATGAGAAGGTCAAATATTTGAGTAGTAAAATGCAATAGTAGCATCCACTGAGCGTGTCTCAGTAAACACTAAACACTAAACACTTACTGACCTGTCACACGATCAACTGTCGCAGCTCCAGGCATTCACTTCTATACAACCATCTTCATCTTATACAGACTTCCTGTAAGATCCAAAAACAGTTGTTATATAAATACTAGGCATTTTGCTTTTTTTTCTCCCGCGCCTCGCTACACTAGAAGATGTAAAGCAAAGGGAAGTGGCTAAGGAGAATAAGGAAGTGAAAAGCATTTTGTTGAAAGAGGACCTGATCGGTTAAATAAACATACGGAATATATTTTTAGAACGTCATAGGAAGTGCAATGATCTGTTGTTGCGTGACACAACATCAGAATAGCGTCAGTGTCAGGATTTGGAAAACAGATTTTTATTTTGAACTGCAGCATACTGTACGTACAGTAAGCCCAACAAATGCCATTCTTTCGTTAGGTCCCAGTTATATTTAACTGTGCCACTTTTCAGCGCCTGAGATGTGAAAACTCAAATTTCACCCTTAAAACACATATTAAAATGTGTCATCTATCATTTGTTCATCATTTGTTTGTTAATTCATAGTTTTAGATTTAAGGTAAATCTTCACTAGCACTGGCCTCCTCCAGTTTACTGATAAAAAAAAATGCGGAAGTCAGTTTGTGTTCTGCTTTCTTGCACCTCTGTGCATCATTTCCCTGTTACACTCTAAATGTGTTGACTTCTTGTCCACAAAAACCGTGCAGATAACAACTGACTGCAGATGAATTAAGTTATTTATTTAGACTATTTGTTTTTAATTATATTATTATTTATTTAAGGTAAATGAGAAGACAGTCATTTGCAATGCAGACTGGCTGAAGATAACAGAGAGTTTTAAAAAAGAAAAAAAGTTTGCAGATTTTGTTAACGAGGAAGTCAACCTTAAACATTTCTTGACAATAATATGTTACATGTGACCTCACTAGTCTAAACATGACATTCTGATTAATAATACATTTGTGGAACATGAGTTATGCGGCAAAATCCAGGCGTTTTTATCCATCTCAGGGGGCGGCCATTTTGCCACTTGCTGTCAACTGAAGACGGCATCACAGTTGCTCAGGCAATAACCAATCACAGCTCACATGTTTTTTGAAGCTGAGCTGTGATTGGTTGTTACCTGAGATCTGAGCGACTGTGATGTCATTTTCACTCGACAGCAAGTGGCAAAATGGCCGCCTTCTGATCTTGATAAAAACTGCTGGATTTTGCTGCTTAACTCATATTCCACTAACGCAATATTAACATTAATAGCATATTTAGACTAGTGGGGCTGCATAGAACAAAATGTCAAGATTTATTTGTGTGTGTGTGTGGGGGGGGGGGGGGACAAAATGTTTTCTTATTATGACAAACAATATAATTATTTGTCATTATTTTCGATGGGAAGTTTTTTTTCCCAAATATGAATAAAAAATTCCAAACATATTTGTCTTTGTCAAACTGCATGATTAAGGTGTGGCTGGTCACATGTCCCGTACATGAATGCGAGTCAGTGTCATGTCCTTTAATAAGACGAAAGGATGGAAGTGCTGCTTGAGTCTGATATTGGTTTATAAATAAACCCTGTTTAATGCGACGGAGTCCGATGGGTGGCAGACTCTGACATCAATCCACTTGAGTGCCCCCCGCCCACCACCACCACCACCCAGCCAGCACCTTGTGATCCCCCCCGGACTTGCCAGTCCACTTCACTTATGTAACTCTCTTTTTAAGGAACATGGGGAGCCTCACTCTCTCATCACATCTTTCCAAAATGGCTTCAGTGTGGATGGCGGTGGAACAGAACAGACGCTTTAATAGATCACATTCAAAGTTAATAAGTTTTATAATGTTTTATGATCAGCCAGAGTGCTGTGGCAAATAAATGTGCCATGAGAGATCATTTTGGGAAAATTAGCCAATTCCAACTAATATGTTTGAAAATGGTGAATATATTGACACTTATTGTAGTTTACTCGCGCTTAAAGTAGACGATCATGTGACAAACAAGTCAAGCTTCAAGTTTTATTTCGAAAGTCCCTGCTCTTTGCCAGACATTTTCTAATAATACTACTCTTAACATATTATATTTTGATTACATTTGTAACACTCATCATGTGCGTCAGGTTACTAACATGTACAAGATACCACACGTGGCAATAAAAACGAAGATAGACACTATATACACTATGTATTTTAAATGATGTACTTGCCGGATCATGCGCTCGTGTCTGACAGCGGTGGGGCAATAAGAGTTGCACACTCCGCACGTACAACTCCGAGTAACATAAGACAGAGGAGCACAGATGCTGGTGCGAATGTATGATGCAAATTCACATGGCTGCTCGTATGAAGGCTTTTGACACAAAATATTTGCACCGCTATTTTTAACAGCTGCTCTTGTTTCCAAGGACTTGTTTAACACGTTGTCCCTTCCAACACAGCTCGAGAAGACGATAGACGATAGAGAATGTATTGCTTTTAAAATGCTAATGTGGTAGAAACACATATCGGTTAAAGATGCTTTACGTCCATTTTAGAGAAGTGGCCCGTTTTTTATTTATTTATGCATGTGTTTCGTTATCTTATCCCTCCTACCACAAATTGTATTTGCTGGTTTGAATACCATGTTAGTCCTGACCTTGAACCTCTCCTTCCACATACATGGACTTTGCCACCCTTGCATTGCACTTGATCCTTGTGTTGGGGGGCTCTCTGAAGTGTGCATGTGTGTGTGCGTGCATATGTGTATATTAGTGTTGGGGGGGGGGCTTTGCTGCGAATAACTTCTGGGCCAGGAACTGTCATCTGCCAGTGCAACACAATCCGTCCTGTCAATCTCGTTTTATAATTGTAACATTCTCATGTTTTTTGGCTGAGCAGAGAGATGTTTCCAACATAGTGAGAAGCGCACATGAACACACACGGAAAACGATATCCTTTGTATCTCGCGCTGTGCTTTCCAAGCAGCTGTGACGTTATTATTTTAAATAAGAGACATTGAAATGTTTTATTTGAATTGATGTTTTCTTGTTTATCAGTTCCACACAATTTTATTGTGTTAGTTAAGCAGAAAAGTTTATACAACATAATAGGGAGGAGCAAGTACCAATACCAGCTATCAGTATCGATGCCGATACCAGCCTTAGTTTAAAGTATAGGTATTCATGGACTCTGCTAATACCATCTACTGATACTTTAGAAAAACAAAATGTGATATTAAGTAAATCTTCCTCATCATGTGCATCAGAAAGAAAGGTCTTTGTTCACAATTTTCTGTCATTGTGGTAAATGTTATATATTACAACTACTTGAGTTATTGGTACTCAGTATCAGTGAGTACTAAAAGAGTGTCCCTAAATCCTAAAAGCTTATATAAGCTTATATAAGACATTTTGAATTGATTTGTTTATTTATTTATTTTATTTAATGGGAAAAGCGTTTTACAAAATAAATGAAGACACTAAATCCTACACGGCTATATTAGACATTTTGAATTGATTTTTTTTTTTATGTAGTGGAAAAAGCGCTTTACAAAATAAATGAAGACAAATTACTATTTATGTTTTTTTTATTTTTTTGCTGATCCGAAAAACGATCCGATCCGTGACTCAAATCCTTGATCCGATCCGAAATGTGACTTTTGTGATCCGTTGCACCACTAGATACCACGTATCGGTATCGCACCAGGACTCGGCATTATTTCAAGGTATCGGTTCTCGCGACGGGAGCCGATACCAGTATTGGTTGCCCTTTTGTGGCCGTTTTAGAATCAGGAGCTAGAAATTAGAAAGAAAGAAAAATATTAATATTTTTTTGCAAAATGCAAAATTGGGATACCCTGCATATAGGTTTTTTTGGTTTGTATTTTTTAATTCTGTCATTGTTTTTTGGGGAAGATTATACGTATCAAATGTACTAGTGGTACCGGTACTTAACATCGGTATCATTGAGTACTCAAAAGTTGAGTACTTGTACTGGTTTCACTCTGAAAAAGTGGTATCGAGCATCCCTACAACATATTAAAGTGAAAAATATAATTTCCACCAGGGGAAGATAATTAGTGTAAATACAAAGCAACTATAAACAATAAGTGCCAGAGGGTTAGGGAAGCCTACCCCCAAACTCCACCCAACCAAGAAAAACAGAAAAATTAATCAATAAATAAATCTAAACAATGTAATTATTAATTAAGAGCTACAAATATTTAATTATGAGTTACTAAGTCATAATATATTAGATATTACTTTTCACCCACACTGAAAAAAAGTTTGGGCAATACGGGGATGTCGTTGCGCTCCATGGGAAGCTAAAATTGAGAGTTAAGGTATAGTGAACTAATACACGACAAAATGTGGGAATTATCCCCTAATTATTTTTTAACTGGCATAAACAGGATCCCATTCTATAGAGGCAGAGAGAGAGAGAGAGAGAGAGAGAGATACATTTATGAATTATAATTATGAAATTATTAAGGAATGTTTTGCTAATTCTTGCTAATTTGAAATTTTAAAAATTCTCACTGCAAAAAAATGTTACCATAGAGTTACCATGAGTAAGACCCAATATACATTTTCAGTCAGTATTTTATTATTATTATTATTATTATTATTATTATTTTTATTGCAACAGTTGGCCATCGGTATTTGCTTCATTGTATATTGTACATTTTCTTATTTCCTAATGATCTCTTTTACATTACCTTGCTGGTGGCCTGGAATAAATGACATGGTTCCACAGCCTGAAAGTGAGGTTTGTTGTCCATTTGGATTTAAGTTTACAACAGGTTAACCTCAAACTTAATGCTTGGCTTGCTCCTCAAGATGGCAATCATCATGGCATATGCAAAAAGAAGCGCATCGCTGTCAAACTCAAATTGACACCAAAGACACAACAACACGAGCCATTTAATAGTGCAAACAGATCCCCAGCAACCTTCAGGATCCTCCACTTGAGAATGATAATTCACTTAGAAGTTAATACATTGGGGAGCAAAAGAGCTTTAGCTGGTGATTTGGGGTGTACGCGTATCACAGGGATGGCATGGCCACTGACGTCTGCCAAGTCATTTATCAGCAGACTCTCTCGGTGAGAGAGGCCAGATCAAATTACAGACGTTTCTATGGGCTCAACAATGGCCGGCTATAAATAAACTCACAGAGGGCTTTCCACACTCAGTAACACACCCACGCTTTAAAACGGAGGCCACATATGTACAAACATCAACATGCAATGGGAATTAAAGGTGAATCTCAGCAATTAAAAAAAAAAATGCACGCCTGATTGTAGTTTTGACAGAGATGGGAATGAAAGAGGAAGAATTCAATCCAGCTATGTCCCTACAGAATACAAAGCAGCTTCCCAAAGTTATTTGCGGCTCAGTCCATCAATAAACGACAGGTGCAACATCCTCACAAACAAACCTATTAGCTTTCTTCCCACAACGACAATATCGTCGGCCTCTCCCTTAAACACACACAAATGCTCCGCGCTAATTCATAGGATTTGCTTCGCTAATACATTTGAAATTCATCTAAAGATATTAAATCATGTGGGATGTTACGATATGTCTACGACTACAAAAGTATTTTAAATTTGAAGGGGCAGGCAACATTAAACATTTCTTGAAAATAATATGTTATATGTGACCTCACTAGTCTAAACATGACATTCTGATTAATATTACATTTGTGGAATATGAATTAAGCAGCAAAATCCAGCCATTCTTATGCATTTTAGGAGGCAGCCATGTTCCCACTTACTGTCGACAGCTCTTCGGAAGCTGAGCTGTGATTGGTTGTTACCTGAGACCTGAGACCTGTGTTTTTGTGCCGGTTTTCTTTGTCCTATCCCCCATTTGTGGATCTGGAAAGTGCTTTGCGGAATTCTGCTTAGCAACAAGTGAGCAGAAAATTCTGTGATTTTGTGTGTGTGTGTGTGTGTGTGTGTGTGTGTGTGTGTGTGTTTGTTTTAATATGAATTATGTAGTATTTTGCTCCATGGGGTTAAATTCAATGATAGAGAAAAAAAAAAAGATTAAAAATAAATAAAAAAAGTTAGAATCAAACTATGTCAAACTAATTACTATAGTGGGCAACACATGTAAGCGTCATATGAAATGTGATAAATAATTGTTGTCAACTTTATTTTTATCATAAATCATGTTGCCAACGAGCCCTGACTCACTTGCAGAATCAAATTTTTTTATACGTCTTATTGCTGTAATAGAAGATGCTCATGCAAAGTACAACAAATCACTATGACAAGCAAGTCACATATACATATACATGCATGCGCATATACATTCGGTGTGAACATTATTCCGTGTGTTGAGAGTGTATTGCTACCGTCTGTGCCCGCATGCTGAGTGTTGTATGTCAGAACAGAGTTCTAAAGTTGAAACCCAGACAGCATATCCAGATGATACCGTTACACTTAAGGAAAAAAAAAGGGGGGGGTGCAGGGAGCATGAGAGTTCACTGTGCATACATGTCCAGACTGACCACGTCACCGAGTGATGACCGAGGCTTTGGTTTGGTCTGATCAAGAAGTGAAAAAAACTGTAAGTGGGGTCTAACTTTCACATTCCCTCCTCTACATTTCTGCCCAATCTTTCCGCTCAGTCTGCCAGCACCAAAGCCCAGACGACCAAATCTCGGTGTACAGTAGTATCGAGTGTCGCGTGGATGGGGACAGCGGCACAGTGTCTTCTTCCTCCGGTCGGGAGGAAGATGCTTTATTGACGTGGCCAGATTGACAATCTTTAGTAGATCACAGTAGGTTTTTATGTCAGTGAAAATACTGTCTAGTCAAGAAATGTGCATTCAAAGAAAACATTGAAACCTCAAAATGAAAGCACAATGTGACACATTTTCAGAATTTATTATCAAATATACTCCACGTGAACATTTCTGCATCATGAAAAATCCCCACTCCGCATGAATGGAGAATGAAGTCTATAATGTCTCATTGGTTTGAGATCTATTTGCGTGGTTCACATCAAGGGTCAAATAAGAAGAAGGAAACACATAACAAAAGAATGTGAAGGACATCATCAGACACAAACGCACATATTCAGTACTCATTTGATCAGCGTGAGGAACAATAACTCCAAAAAGTGAAATGCATGATCCTCACGTTCAGATTATAAAATGGCTTCAAATAGTCTTTTGAATAACTGATTCATTTGTAGACATTTGATCCAGTGAACCACTCTGTAAACCACTCGCTCACTCTGTGCAATGTTTACATGATATTACTGTATATACTTTTCATTTTGAAAATGGATGGATGTATTGACTCACACACGACAGGCACTTTCTGTAAAAAAAGCTTTTTCAGTGATGGCTGACTTCAAATTTGTCATCATAATAATATTAGGAATGACAGTGACATTGAGTCACATGAACTCACCGGAAGTGTTGAGGAGTTTTTGTGAAGGCACTTTTTTTCTTTTTTTTCTCCGCTATTCAGTTTGTGTTAAGCGTGTGCGTAAACTGGAAGCCTGCCAGCATCAGCTTTTAAAAGGTGTTAGAAATGGCAACAGGTGAGCAATGGTGGAAACCATTAAGGATCATTACTAAACTATAATGTTTTATCATAACAGGTGTAAACTTTGGCCCTTCCGCAACTGTCATTGTGTCTCTCTTTTGAAGCGCAATGTCCATTTTAACTTGCAACTTGTGACTTGTCTGTAAGTGTTTCATTTCTCAGTGGGACCAACAAGCAAGAAAGCTCTTAAAGGAGAAGTCAACTATTTCTTGACAATAATATGTTACATGTGACCTCACTAGTCTAAACATGACATTCTGATTAATATTACATTTGTGGAATATGAGTTATGAAGCCAAACCAAGCCGTTTTATCCATCTCAGGGGGCGGCCATTTTGCCGCTTGCTGTCGATTGAAGATGACATCACAGTTGCTCAAGGCAACGACCAATCACAGCTCACCAGTTTTCTGAAGCAGAGCTGTGATTGGTTGTTACCTGAGCAACTTTGATGTCATTTTCATTCAACAGCAAGTGGCAAAATGGCCGCCTCCAAAATGGCTGGATTTTGCGTCATATTCCACTAACGCAATATTAACCAGAATATCATACTTAGACTAGCGGGTCTTCATTTTTTGGGTGTTGACTTCCCCTTTAAGAGATTTGTGTGCTCGTTTTTAGCTACCATCATTGACACTGCATTGCCAACATTTTTTTTAAAGTTGCATAGCATGGCAACATTTACAAATATAGCACAGCAATAAAGACCTTAGCACACTCCAAACACATAATGTAACATGAAGACATCTCACTATACATCATTACACACAGAGGTGTTTTTTTTTAGAGCGCTTGGTGCTACAACACCTCTAATGGTTCCGTGGGGTGCCAATCTTTAAAGATTCTGCATGCATGTTTAAAGATAGCCTCTGTAGATCGGGTCCCCATTATTAGGTGACAAGTAAAGTGCTTTGTAGCACCAGCCAAACCACAAAAGTCATATAAGGTGCGTTCATTCTCCTTTTGTGTTCATTTGGATTCAGAATGGTAGAATATCCATAAAGATTTTTTCCACGATGGGTGGAGGGGGGACGAGGTTCTCCAGTTTTAGGTAGAAGATGCGCTGCAGGCCCTGCGTGCAAAGAGTCCTCAACTCTGGAAGCTTACCCAGAAGCCGAGAGAGATAATTGGGCTGGGTTCGGCTTGTTTCCGATCCGTTTCCGCTCGCGTGCTCCCGCAGAGACGAGATGAGGTTGCTTTGGAAGTCCTCAACACGTTTGGGTTCTTTGAGGCCGTGGCGATCTAAGAGTCAAAGATGGCACACCATGAGAAAACACTGTCCTGACATGTAACCAACACACTGCGATTGACCGTGAGAAGGAAACAAACGGTCGAACCGGTGATGATGACGAGCGCTGAAAGGCACGCAAACAAGGAGACGTCTAAGTTCATTCGGTGAAGGCTCTGGGAGAAATCCATGATGGAGTCGATCCAGTGGCCAAAACTGCGAGCGCACTGCTGTCGGTGGAGGACCACGCCGTTACAGAAGATCAGTTTGTGCTTTTCGGGGGTTGACCTGGAAAAATGAAAGTCAACGAATAAAAAGATAAGCTGCATTTAAGTAGGGCTGAATGATTTTTTTTCTCTTAAAGTGGAAGTCAACCTTAAATATTTCTTGATAATATTATTATTATATTATTATATGTGACCTCACCAGTCTAAACATGCCATTCTGGTGATTAATATTACATTTGTGGAATATGAGTTATGCAGCAAAATCCTGCCGTTTTTATCCATCTCAGAGGGCGGCCATTTTGCCACTTGCTGTCGACTGAAGATGACATCACAGTTGTTCAGGGCTCAGGCAACGACCAATCATAGCTCACCAGTTTTTTTAAGCTGAGCTGTGATTGGTTGTTTCCTCAGACCTGAGCAACTGTTATATCATTTTCACTCGACAGCAAATGGCAAAATGGCCGCCTTCTGATATTGAAATTAAATATTCATTACATTTCAGTTCATTCGTTTATTCAACTGCAATTATTTTTTTAACAACATAATAAAACCTTTTTATTCGTGTGGTGTGTTTTCTGCTTGTTGTTAACTTGTTGGTGTTATTAATTGGCAAAATATGCTGCTTCCATAAAAAGGTGTTCCTGAAATAGAAGAAATTGAGTTAATATGGATACTTATTTTCAAATATTATGGATTTCTTTGGGTGGAGTTCTGATCTGAAAACCTATTTAAAATTCCCCAAATAATGTATTTGTTTAACATTTCTGTTGACAAATTCTTTAGCAATTGCTGTTAGATCGAGTTAATCAATTCTGTCTTGCTGCACGTGAAGAACAGATGTGACTTGAATGAGTCAGCCATTAGCCGTTTTCGCCAGATTCAAAATGGAGTTGGTCTTCCGCGAGAATTGATCACTCTGATTGGCTATAAGCTAGTGAGTCAGAAACGGAAAGTGAGAAAAGCAAACAAGCTTAGCTAAATGTTGTTATTGACTGCTATTAGGCTATTCCTGCTTGTATTATTAGTCTGTACTGTGTTTGTCTGCGTTTTATTTCATGAAACAATGAGTGTGGATGGTATTTTATATAATATATATATTAAAACAATGACTTACTGGCCAGGTTTAATGTTTGTGTGTGAGAGAGATTAAATGGGAGGTGATGACATGCAAAGCTTGCAGTGTTGCTAACTTGCCGATTTTCTCGCTAAATCTGGCGACTTTCCAATGCCTCTTATCAATTTTTGGGGGGTCAAAAGCGACTATAGCGACAAAACTAGCAACTTTGGTGTTCTTTAGGGTGTTTTTTTTACTCACTTTTTGTCCCTCCCACAACCTTATTCCTCTCTAACTCAGTGTCCATTACTATTACACGCAAATTGCCAATTATGCAAATTAGGGAATGACATCATTTAGCGACTTCTCGCTACTTATAGGACAGCTAATAGCTACTTTCCTTACTGGGGACTTGGAAACACTGAAACTTTTGCTTTCGGCCATTTTTCCACCCTTTCCAAATCACAGTCTTCATGATTTGAAAATTGCAAATTGAATTTGATCAAGCATTCAACCCTAGTGTTTATATATAAGACAAAAAGGCATAATGGTGCCCATTCCATTACTTCTTAAAAGCAGACAAGCTACCTGTATGCCAGGCGTAGGATGAACAGCTCAACAAACGCAGACTCAAGAAGTAGCTGCTGGTCCTCCGTGCAGAAGTCGGAGAATCCTGGGATTGTTTCAGCCCAGGTTTTTATGACCTCCAATGACCCGGTCAGGATGTCATAGAACTGCTGGATGTCACCGGCATCCTCCTTCTCCGACACATTGCCCACTGTCTCCTGGTACTGAGGAGAAAGAGCAGGCAGGCAATACATCATTCACTCATCTCTATGTTTGATTTTGTATTATGGATTCCGAATACAGGTTTCGCTACTGCTAGCCCAGAACCTCGAGAGCCCCAATAATAGTGATGGTACTAGTAACAGCGACAACTTACCTTGGAGTAATCAAGCTTGCCGATGGTTGGATTAGAGTCTAGATGTGCGTGTACTAGCAAGGAAATGATGTTGACGTTGGGGGTGGTGCAGGAAGCCTCGGCCACCGTTTTCGGTTTGGATGGTAGACGACCTCGACGACCTTTCAGGCTGTCTGTCCGAACGACTAGAAAAGATGAGAGGAAGTCTTTAAGTGCACGCTTGTGTCCTTCACATGGCTACACCACACACATGGGGGGGAAAAGCAGCTGCTACAGTATATCCATTTCTTTCTGCAGCTGGCATTGTAAATCTTGACTAACATGTGTCTTTCATGCCGAGCTTTGGTTTCAGATTGTCATTACAAACCCTGGTTTGGCCAACATCATGCGTAAGTCAGTGAAAACTCAAAGTGAGGCTGACGTGACTTTACCTTCTTTGACCATTCCCACTGTGAGGCATTTCTGGAAACGGCAGAATTGGCAGCGGTTCCTCCTCCTCTTGTCCACTGGACAGTCTTTATTGGCCAAGCAAACATATTTTGCATTTTTCTGCACAGTTCGCTGTCAATCAGGGGGGCAAAAAACAATATCACTACCGATGGATGATTGTTTATCATGCTAAAATTACAGTAGTAATAGGATCCCTTTATTGGGCAAGGAACCATATTTGGTAGCCTGAGCGTATTCAGACTTACTAAGAGGGAGATGAACTGTGTCAAGTCAATCAACAAATGAAAATAATGTCAGTCATAAAAAAAAAGGATGAATATATATATATATATATATATATATAATTATTATTATTAATATTATTACCAAGTGTCGTTTCAGGTTGATACATGGTCTTATTTCAAGGTATCGGTACTCACGACGTTAGCCGATACTAGTATCAGTCTCACTCTAGTGGCCATTTTACAATCAGGAACTAATTCATTAAATTTTATGGAAACATGCTATAATGGGATAGATAGGTCTTCTTTTTCCTTTTTTTTTGCAGGGAAATTTTGTGAACCAGGTGTTCCAGTGGTATCGGCACTTGGTATTGTGACGATTCAAGAGTGGAGTACTCGTACTAGTATTGGTCTGAAAAAAAGTGGTATCAAACATCCCTATTTTGGGGAGGGGGGCGGGGGGGGTTATAATAAATTACCCATTTTTAAAGTTTAGATGGTATTTAAAATACACTGTTAAAAAAAGAGTAATATTTACTTGGGAAAAAAACTAATAAAGTTTTTTCACTCCTAGAATTCTAAGTAAATGTTACAAGGAGAGTACTGAGAACATTTTACCTTTTTTTTTAAGTTACTCAAGCATTGAGAAACAAACTCATGACCTTCAGCTTGGGACACAAACACTCTACCACCTAAGCCATGCCACGCTGTTTGTCACTATACTGCATTGCAGGTGTGTCCAAAATGAGACCAAAAACTGGTCTCTTTGAGGTACATTGATTCGGCCTGACACCATCAATATCCTGGCACACAGCAGTAGCGGCATGGCTCAGGTGGTAGAGTGGCTGTCTGACAAGCTGAAGGTTGTGGGTTTGTTCTTTAACCCTTGAATAGCAAATAAACTGGTAAAATGTACTCAAATTTTCCTTGTAAAATTTCCTTAGAATTTCTGAGTGAAAAAACGAAAACAATCTAAATATTATTACAATAGTGCTTTGACATAATATAGTAATGATATAATTAAATTGTCTAATTATAGTAAAAAAAAATAAATAAATAAAATAAAATAGTAATGAAAAGTTTTTGCCACATTTTTACCACTGTTTGTATTCATATATCTGTATATGGCATAGTTTGCTAGCGTTATTTATTAACATTAAGGTAAACAGACTTTATTAAGGCAAAGGTATGTGGTTGTTAAATACACAACATAATTCCCTCTTCTTCTTTTTTTGCTTGCTTAGTGACAGTAAGCTTTACTTGAAGATTGCTTACTTGAGTTGTGATGTAAAAAAAAAATGAAAATATGTATAAAAATAATAACAATCTACATTCCTTCCACTCACTTTAAAGAAACCTTTGCAGCCTTCACAGGTTCGGACTCCGTAGTGCTGACAGGATGCATTGTCTCCGCACACGGCACAGCGGCCCTCGCTCAAACCCGGGTTGTGGATTTTAGAAGACCCCTCAACTAGCCTGGCGCCATGCTCCATGGACATAATGGGGCAATGGAGCGAAGGCACTTGCTGCTGAGGGGGCATGAAAAAAGACTCGTCCTGACCGAGCTGAGCTTCCTGGTGGGGCAGCACGGGAGAGTGCTGCTCCGGTGTGGGGCTGAAAGGGAAAAAGGTCGGCTGCTTATCAGCCGGTGGAGCTACATTGTAGGTGCTGAAAGGGGAATCCCATAAAGGTGCGCACAGTGTCTGAAAAGCTGTTGTTGGAGGGGAAGCGGCGGGGTACCCCGGACTGCCGTAGTAGTCGGAGCTGCATGACGACAGCGTCTCGTCAAGGCAGCTGAGTGTAAATGAGCCTGGGTAACAGCCATACACTTGGAGGTCATCCAGTGTGTAGGCCTGGTTCTGCATCTGGCAGTCTGAACTTTCGGCCGCTGAGGTGTGGCCGAATGAAACCGTAGACATGGAAGGCGAGGCGGGAATCTTGCAGGAAAAGGCATCAAACTCCCCGATGTAGCCACTTCCCACTAAGGTATTGATGCTGGGTAACAACGACGTCGACAGCTGCTCCTTCTGGCCACCGATGTCCATCGCCAGTTTGGCGCCCGGGTCAGGGTTGGAGCTGAAGTGGGTGTCATGGGTCAGGGATACATGCTGCGTTTGTACACAGGGCATCGCTGGGTGGGGGGGGGGCACACAATCGCATCAATTACCACAGGTCAAACAAAACACGTGTAGGTTCAGACCGTTTAGAAAATGCTGCGTATGCAAAACCGCTGCCACATGTTCCTCACAAACATCCTGGCTACCACACCGGCACTAAATCACACCAATGCTGTTCGGTGCCTACAAACATTGGATACAGTGATACGCCAGGCGTCAGCATACTTTTAAGACAGCGATCACTGTGAGTTATTTTTTTTGGGTGCTGATTAATGATGCGGAGGGCTGCCAGTTTGATATGCGCTTTTTAAATAACGCGTTTGCTCAAATTACCTTTCATTATATTTTATGACAAATAATTTGTGATGCTCGTCTATGTGACGACGTGATTTGTCACACTGATTATTAAAAACAAAGTACAAAACAACGGAATAATGGGATTACCAATCAAATAAATAAATAAATAAATTCAGCCTGAATCATAGTTGCTTTACACAAGGAAAGACAACAGCTATAAACATCTACAAACGCAGCAGTAAACATTCAGAAGCAAAGAGAAAACCAAAGTAGGTTACTAAAAGAACATACCTTGACTATGTTAAAACATTAGACAGCAAACTTTAAAAACATTAATAAATAATAATTAAGTAAGTATTAACTATTAAATAAGGTTAATAATACACTCAATACGTTTTTAAATCCGTCAAGGATTCAGCGGGTTACTACAATTTAAGTCATAAAAAAAAATGGCCGACCAATCGTCATGTTGCCGATTACGTCATGAGACATCTCGTGTTTATATCAATGTTTGCAAGTACGTTCTAACGTACTTGTATAGGCTAAATGCTAAAAACTTTGCATTTTCCCATGACAGTGTATTGCTTGCAAGTAATATATATATATACATATATTAACAATATTCATTATTATATATATTTTTAGCATTTGGCCTACATTACGTTTAAAAGGAATTTGTCAGTCAAAAATGTTCGCTCCACATTGGCAGTTCCACACCTCCGGACAATCAAATACCAACACTATGTTTCTGAAAATCTCTGCAAGAGTTTGCATTTTCAAATGATCATTTCTTTGACATTCCTAGAAAATCACAATGTCCTATCACTGGTTAGAACAGGCCAGTGGGCTATTCATGTGGTCCTTGGGGCCAACCTGTCAGTAACCTCAAGTATGAGTGCTTGGGCTAGCAAGGGCTAACTGTGTGTGTGTGTGTGTGTGTGTGTGTGTGTGTGTGTGTGTTTTTCATTGTTCTGTTTTTGTTTTTGTGACTTTTTATCTGGAATGTTTTTAAAAAGATGGACAATCCGCAGAAGAAGAAGAAGAAGAATATACGCTGGTAGATACTGCAAGTACTTTAGCACGTAACGTTCATAGGCATAAAACTCCAGCGGTGTCCTGATACTTTTGTCCATGTGATCATATTCATTATTTTATTCAGACCCCCTTCAATTACAACTTTTGTGATAAATGTTGAAAGGAGAAATTGCTTCTTTTTTTTTTATTACATTTTCATATTTGTTAAAACAAATATTAAGTTGAGTTGTTACCTAATTCATAATTGAGTGTTACTATAACTCTAATGTTGAAGTTTTATTCTTTGCAAGGTCGGCTATGATTTGCCAGAGTGCGACAAATGTGGCTTCTGTCTCTGATTGGTTGTTTTTGTGTGCGGCGGTTTTCTTATATCAAATTAGAGGCACGAGATGTGGCCAGAGACGGCTGATTATTTTTTACAAATTATATATATCATATACTACTGTCAAAGTGCAGTGGATGACGGATGATTATGATTTGAATTGATTTAATTAATTTAATTTGGGGGGGGGGGTGCTCGGAAATAAATCTCTCTAGTGGTGATTGGGGAAAGGCCCCAATAAGGTTTTATGGTTAACTCTTTATTTATTTATTTTACACTTGTATCAAATTGGTATGTTCAACAAATGTGACACTTGACCCTGGAAAAGACTATTTCTGCTTCCAGTGTTTCCTATGGGAAAAAAATGTTTTGAAACCGGATCCCAGATTGTTTTCCCATAGAGGCTCCACTGTATTCCTTATAGTCAGTAATTCTAAACCGCCTTCTGTTTCTTTCCTTTATCATCCCCTTGAATGCCTTATTTCCCATTATGCCCTCTCCTTCAAGGCATCTCAGCCCTCTTTAGAAAGTGTAGCCGTTGGCCCAGCGGAGCCGTCAGATGCTGTCAGATATTGTGTTACTGGCTGGTCGCGTTCTTAAGAACTCCTTGAGTGGAGGGCAACCCTCTTTCACAGGGACTAAAGCAGGGAGTGTTGCAGATTGTATTACAGGAAGGGCCTGGTGCCATGCGAAGGGTGGCAAGGCCTGGTTATGCATGTGTTTGTGTGTGCGTGCAGATTGCGTGTGCGTGTTCTTGCACAGGTGTCTGTTTGCTGAAAGAACTTCGAAGTGTGGCTGATAATGTTTACACTTGGGCTTAGACACACTTTAAAGGCACATTTTTATGGCTGTGCAGAAAGGCTTACCTAAAAGTGTACAAACATACTGCACTGTACATACTGTAAATTCCATCATCTTGTAAGATTTCACACTCTAAAAACACTTGGGTGGAAAATAACCCAACTATGGGTCAAAAATGGACTTGGGTCAATTTGAGCCAACTTTGAGTCAAGAAATGGGTCTTTTAGTGTAAAACAACTCGTAAATATTGGTCAGATCCTTTACTTGGGTCAAAAAATTGGGTCATTTTGTATAAAACCACCCAGAAAGTTGGGTCAAATTGACCCATAAAGTGGATTGGTCCATTTTTGATCCACACTTGGGTTACTTTTGACCCAACTGAGTGCAACAAACTGAAGTTCATCATCCTAAAATTGCATAATAATTACTGGATTTTATTAAGTGTGTTAAGCAAAAAGAGAAAATAAAACTTCCAATTTACTACACCTGCATGACGACCCTTTCCCCCCCAGGATTGTTCATGTATCATGTCATTATCATTGATACCAAATATTGATTATATGAAACAAACAGCATAATTATAAGTGACATATATGAAACACTGACCTGATTCACGTAAATATCCCAATTCTGGTGTTTATGTATTCCAAAAGACTGAACTAGGCCCCTCTGATGCACACGCCCACTCTCACACACGCGCGCGCTCACACGCACGCACGCATCAGTTCAGATCCACGCGGGATGCTCCATGCGCTCCTTGTTTTATCACGCTGTGGAGACTACAAGGCGGGACCGTGCCTAAAACCATGGAAGTGGGGGAGGACTCGTTTCCGGACGACGGCCAATCACGTCGCGGACGCCACTGACGTCATTTGAGTGACGCATTCACGGGATTCCACTGACGCAAACGCCCATGCGCCGCACGCTCTAAAAATAAACCACTAACTTGTTGCTCACGTGGGACTATTATTGGACGTCAGTAAAAATAGAGGCTATTTGCAAGGAGAAAAGGCTTCTTTTTCTTTTGTTGTGTGACATTTTACATAAAAGCTGAACTAGTAGTCCTTCTTTGTTAACAACTAGCTGAAACTTTTCAACTAAAAAAATTCTTATAATATAATATAATGTAAATTGAATTAATATGAACCAGTACGTTAGAATAATTCTGAGGTTCGGGGCTGCAATAGTGTTTAAGGAAGCGGATATAGTTTTGATTTGTTTGTTTGTTTTTTTACATGTTAACTGTCATATGTAAGTGTAAAAAGAGGGTTTATCTCTGTATATTAGACCTTAAAAACAATCAATAGTGTACTTAACAGGAATGGGCGAGTACCAATACCAGGTCGATATCGGGCTTTATCTCAAGTTATCGGTACTCGCGATGACTCCCTCTTGTGGCCATTTTCCAATCAGCAACTCAAAATTAGAAGAATAGAAAATTGCCATTCATCTAAGGCAATTTTAAGGAAAATGTTCCATTGGTATATATAGGGCATTGTTTAAAGTTATCTGTCTTTTTTTAATGTATCAAAAGCACTAGTGGTATCAGTACTTGGTATGGTATCGGTACTCAAGAGGGTATCGGTCTGGGAAAAAAAGTGTTATATTGAACATCCCTTGTACCTACTCAACATTAACTTTGGCAGTGAATATCCATCGGGAGATTACTGCGCGTGCCAGGTATGTGAGAGTCTTAGTCCATAAAATAAAAAGGTTTAAAAAAATGATGTGAAATGATATATTGTATTTTACTGCATTGTCATCATTGGAGCAGTCACATAATGAATGGCAGTCACAGCTGTAAATGCCCATATGTCAGCAGCAATTGAAGCATCAACTAATACCGCTCATGTCATAACTTATCAGCCCCAAGCCGTTAATATACAGCGCACTTGAACCTTCTCATGGGAGGCCCGGGTGCGATCCAGTTTCTCTTTAGAGTGCGAGGGATCATTCAGTGTGAGAAGAAATTGGGTTTTTACCAATGAACATCTGAATATGAAGAGGATACATGTGAAATGTTTCTTTTAAGTTTATCAGACACTCACCTATGAGAGAGATTACATTTTTACATACCATAGCAAACTATACGTGCACGAAAGCTTTACATTTTGACGACAGTGTGTCTTAAGATGTCTGCTCCTAGTTATGTTTTAAGCCTCCCACGTAAAGTTCCACTTCTCCTTCTCACTTACTTAGGATTAATCCTCCTCCATGCTTCTTTTCCTCACTAACTCTAGATTAGTCCTCCATTCCCACCCATGCTTTCTGCAAAGCATGTCTCCCGAAATTCTGCCAGGATAGATAAGCATTTAGAAATTCAATTGGCAGGCCACATGAAAAGGAAACATAATACATCAGCCAGCATGTATATAAATACGTCTTTAGCATAGTCCTTAAAAATAAAAACACAGGTTGTATTTCACAAAAAAAATATTTTTTGCATCCTCAGATATATTTGGATATGACCTTTAGCTAAAACAAATAGCCCCATAAAGAAGATGCTAATCTCTTTTTGTCATATAAATTTACCGGTACAATTACAGTAATTCAAATCACCCACTGAAAAGAACAAGAACCAACTCAGACATTAACACAACACGCTTGAAAGAGGTGCATTTCTGAAAATTTTATATCAAAATAAAATAACCATCAATCATAAATAAAGTAACAACAATGAAAGATTTCCCCATAAAGCCACTATAATCAATTCAAAAATTCATCCTCATGTTAGTTGACTAGGTTATACAGATGTTGCCTGGCTATGAAATTTACATTGGTTACAAGAACACTGGGCAAGTTAACAGTAGTATAAACATAACAACTAAAGGTTCAAATTCAAACACATTGATTTAAGGAAATTATAACGGTTTCCCCGAATCTGTCAATTAAAACCGAGAGATAAATATATGTATGCAATACATTAAGTGCAGGTACGCATGTCATTTAAAAGCTAACACCCTACTAACCATACACAAACACAACACATGAAAACGTACTGATTTATTATCGTTTGTAGATAGATATGTAAATAGATCATCATTTACCTAGCTAGCTTGCTAAAATGTGTTTATACCGCAATAAAAAGTTTCATTATTTCAAATTGGCACACATTAACAACAATCCCTTTTAACGAGTAGCTGCAGAATAGCATTTTAGGAATGGACAATTTCGCACATCCGGACATTTCAGATATTTCCGCAATGCAAATGGTACCTTTACACTGTGAAAACAAACAGTGTATTGTATTTTTTTTTGCTTTTGCCTGTGACTAGCAAACAAATCAAGCAGATTGTTATAGTAGTCAATTGATTTCATCACATTTTGAAATAGAAATAATCCTCACAAATCAAATTACACCGATCCAAAGTTCGCCGAGTTGTGACGGAAGCTCAAAATTGTCCATGGTAGGAAACAAAACACCCATAAAATGCTATGTACCATTAAAATACAAAGTATATCTGTATTATTTATGGAATAATGTTGTCCGGAATGCCTCTGTGGAAAAAAGACTGTTTCTACTTGAGGTTGAAGAAACCGGATGGCTTCGCTGGTGGACCCATTAACATGTTAGCTTGGTTCTTGTGAGTTATGTGGATCTGGAATAAACAAAGACACAACAGGTGGTTTGGGTTGAGTCCAAATGTACATTGTTTGGAATGATATATGTGCACTTAATAAGAGGCAAACACAAGCAATTGCTTGGGGCTTTTGCTACTGTTTTTTTGTTGTTTTAATTCACATATTTAAAAACACATCAAAACGCCAAGTCTATTGTGTTGGGTGTAATGAGGTCAATGTCGGCTCCTGCTGGCTATTAAAATTAATGCAGTTTTAAGGTCGGCAATTACTTTTTTTTTGTTCCCCAGATATGAAGTCATTTATGGCCATTTTGTCATTTTTTTTGTAGGGAACTTAAATTATTTGCTATTACTGGAGTTTGTTATTATGAGCTAAAATTTACTTTAACCATATTGCTATTCACGATCAAAGAAATGCAAGCGCACGGGATCACATCACAAAGATTCACATTTTGCCCATTCTATCCTTACACGTAGTGAGTTGATGAGTGACTATGAATAGACACTTACCGTACAAGGAGGTTGCAACCATGGCTCTCCATCAATTTGCATGGGCAGGGCTTTAAATGTCCTAAATTGGAGAAACAACAGTAGCATTGTTAATTGTTTCAGTTTGGAGCAATGATCGAGGTGTTTTGTTTGAGGTACAAGCACACCACCTGATTGTAATTTGGGAAGCCTGTGCCAATCTGTGTCCAGCGCTCTTCAGCCCAGTGTAAATCTGACCCATTTCCATCATCCCTCCGAGGCCTACCACCTCCAGACGCTTATCAGTCATGTCTGTAAATAAATACATCATGTTGAAAAGGCTCGTGAAACAGTTTTAGATCATTAAGTAACTAGAAAACAAAAATCTACCTTGTGCTGTTGTTTTAAGAACTTCTGGATCAGTGACGACTTCATCGCGCGGCACACTTTGTGGTCCATCGGGCTTACTTGGCTCGCCCCAAAGGTTGGAGCCTCCGTAGATGCTGGGTATGTTGAGGACAGCGATGCATGCGAGAGGTGTGCTGCTCAGGTCTAGAGGTTTCCCACCGCACTGTTGTTATGCGTTCAACAAAGTGTGACAATAAATGAATGGGGCCGTACTGTGAGGTCACTAAAAAGGTCACATGGCTGCCAGAGAAACATTCACCTCAATGGCGAGACTCTCTGTGAGGTTCTTGAAAGAGGAACTGATGGTCTCGGATGTGGCAAACTCCAAATACCAAAGCTTGTTTTTCATTCTTTAGCATATCAGAAGAAAATAATGTTTATTAGGTACACTTGCACTACGAACAGTACGAGTGTTTAAGGAATGTGTAGTGACGTGCAGATCTGCCTATTTTTCTATATTTTCTGTTTTATCTATCCTTTGTTATTTGTTGAAATACAGCTATATGTTGTTTTGTGCTCAGGATAAAACAATTGAAGTAATTTTTTGGGCACCATTTTGATGCCAAGTAACTATGTTGAAGCGAGTTCAGGAGCTCCATACAGACAAAAGTAGTGCCTTGATGCCATCTTGTAGCATCTTGGTATTAAAGAATGATGTTGAAATAAATGGAGGAGATTAATCTAGACAAACGTAGTGCTTCGGTACCACCTTGGTGCCAAGGGACTATGTTGAAGTAAACTGAGGAGCTTCACCTAGACCAGGGGTGGGCAAACTCGGTCCTCGATGGCCACAGTCCTGCAGGTTTTGGAGGTTTCCCTCTTCCAACACATGCTGATTCCAATCAACAGGATCGTTATCAGGTTTATGCAGAGATTGCTGATGAGTTGATCATATATCAGCTGTGTTGGAGAAAGGAAACATCCAAAACCTGCAGGAGTCCGGCCCTCGAGGACGGAGTGTGCCCACCCCTGATCGAGACAAAAGTAGTGGTTTGGTATCATCTGAGACATCTTAGTACCAAGGAACTATGTTGAAATAAATTGAGGAGATTAATCTAGACAAACGTAGTGCTTTGGTATCACCTTGGTGCCAAGGAACTATGTCGAAGTGAGTTGAGGAGCTTCATCTAGACAAAAGTAGTGGTTTGGGACTATCTGGGGCATCTTGATACTAAGGAACTATGATGAAATGAAATGAAATGAAAAATGATGAGATTAATCTAGACAAACGTAGTGCTTTGGTACCACCTTGGTGCCAAATAACTATGTTGAAGTGAGTTCAGGGGCTTCATATACACAAAAGTAGTGCTTTGGTGCCATCTTGTAGCATCTTGGTGCCAAGGAACAATGTTGAAGTGAGTTGAGGAGCTCTATCTAGACAAAAGTAGTGCTCTGGTACCAAATGGGGACATCTTTGTACCATGCAACTAGATTGAAATGAGTTGAGGCGATTAAGCTAGACAAAAATAGTGCTTTGGTACCATCTTGGTGCCAAGGAACTATGTTGAGGTGAGTTGAAGAGCTCCATCTTCATCATGTGCAGCCATCTTGTGGCATCTATAAGCAATTATAAACCTTTTTAGGGGATGTCAATTACTCATGAATTTTGGCTATCCGCTGTCCTATTCCACACAAACGGTGTACAATTGACTTATTATTGCTCAGTTGAACAGAAAATTGTCAGAGGTATCCGTGTTATGTGTTTATTATCGGCGTTACCGTTTTTGCAAGGAGGCTCCCCAATCATTTATTTACCCTGCTTCATGTGCTATAAATGAGTCAAACAAAAGATCAGCAACCCCTCTGAGTAACTATTGCAGCTTCGTACTACTCATCCTCACCTGCTGTTGAACCTCTGAGGGTATTTCTCTCTCATGGAGTGGAAACGATGAGCAACAGAAGCGTCCTACGCAACAAAAGAAAATCCCGTTTACGGCTCAACTTCAAGTATTGCACCGATAAGCCGACAATATGCGACTCACCGATCCTACTGAGAAGTAGTTGTTGATGATCTGATAGGGCACGGGGTCTCCCGCTTGTTTCGGATCATTCGGTGTCACCTGGATGTTCCAGCGGTCCATTTGGATCAGCTCACTTGTCTCAATGTTCTTCAGGATCTCTGTCAGATCAGACCCGTCGTAGCCTTCCAAAAGGTCCGAAGAGAAGCAGGTAAAGTGCATCGCAGCTGAAATTGTAAACTGAATTCATATTTTCCTGAGTTTGATGCTTTTACCTCCCCCCCAGCGCAGACAGCGAGCCAGGTCATTGCCAGTACCCAAGGGCAGGATCGCTACTTGAGGGTTCACCGGGAGCCCAGCTTTGTCTGGAAACAGAAACACATTATCACATCACATTTGATTCCTCTCCTGAGGCAAATGCTGCTGCACCGATGGCATTCAAGATCCACCCGACTGTGCCATCGCCTCCGCATGCCAAGATCCTGTAGTCACGAAGATTGCGGAAGAAATGTAGCCTAGAATAAAAAAAAGTGTTTTTGTTAAGAAATGCACACACCATAGTTAAGGGTCAGTGTGGCGGAAGTGCGTTACCCAGGGCCGGGACCCCCGTTTGAAAGGTTGTACACTTGACGTGGATTCAGCAGGTACTGAAACTTACAGAGAACTCTGTAGAGGAAACACAGATAATACAATTGATTAACACATTTCGGAATTGATATCTGAATTGATTTGTTTGTACGACTAAAACTCCTCATTTGAGTAACAGGACTGATTGTTTTTAGGACAAAATCATGAATTAATTAGCCACATAGCATTTATGCTAATAGCATGTTGATACAAAGCACATTATGGTGATGCAGCAAAAAAAATAAAAATATTTTTTTAAATAAACTCATAAAAATACAGAGTAACTTAAGTAAAACAGTGAGTAAAAGCTGAGGGACAAAGATGAAGTGTACATTTTAACATTTTTTTTTCTTTTAAGATAATAACCTTGAAGCATAGTTGGGATAACACAAATATGTAAAAACAATAATGTGTAAAAAAAAAAATCATAAAGGATTTGAATCATAGATGTAAATGTGTCAATGCTATTATTTATCTCATAAGACAAATTCAAATTTTGGTTTAGATTATAGCAAACATTATGAAAGTTGACATGCTTGATTGAACCCTTTTTCACAGGCCGCATAAACTGTTGTAGCAGGCCAGATTGGCCCCCGGGCCTTGAGTTTGACACCCCTGATTTAAGTGATCATATTTACCGTAGTCTTATTTTACGAATTGAGGACAAGCAAAAAAAAAATATTTTTTGAGTGTTGATGGTGGTTAATATTTTAAAAATGTATTTATTATATTACAGTTAATTTAACATTATGCTTGTTATTGTGGTTATAGATTGCAGCGGTGTAAATCTTCACTACTTCACACAAAAAAAACCTCTCAGTATGTCAAAGGAGTGCTGCAAATGACAACAAACAATACTGCACATCTCTTTTATTATTGTTGTAAAGGAAGAATATTTACCACCATCGGCTTATTATATCTCATTAGATATCGCAACCACTGTAATGCGACTGATGTTAACTCACCTTTCACCCTGGTTTCCTCCACTTTTCGGGTTTACGAACACCAGCAGCGGGTGAAAGTCAGGAAGTGGGGCAATCTGAGGGAAAAAAACGTTGTCCATCATTCTATAGAAAGGATCTTTTAAATATGGTCTCTCCATTTGTGAACATCAATTCCTTTGTTTATTATTTTCATGCAATATTACATGGCCATAGATGTCAAGTAAAAGTCACATGTGCACGTCCTGGCAACGCAAGTGCAGTACCTGTAAGATGTTGCCGTCAGCAGTCACGTTCAATAGACCCGTGTCCTGTTCCTTGAGGAAACATAATACAAACAAGGAACTCAACTATGCAGACTTACAACACAGCAGAGAACATTACGGTCTTCTACCTTGGAGTGAGCATATATGGCCCATGCAGGGAGTATGTGGTCTTTCAGGGGCCCACAATTGCAGGTGGATAGTCCAGTCAAGATGCACTCATCGTGGCGCTTAATCAAAAACAGGGCCATGTCAACTTATTGTAGTTATGCTTTATAATTAATTATTGTTATATGAAAGGGAAGTCAACCCCACATTTTTTTGACAATAATATGTTCTGTGCAGCCCCACTAGTCTAAATATAGCATTATAGTTAGTATTGAGTTAGTGGAATTTGAGTTAAGCAGCAAAATCCAGCATTTAAAAAAATATATATATCAGAAGGTGGCCATTTTGTCACTTGCCGTCGAGTGAAAATGACATCGCAGTTTCTGTGAGCTGTGATTGGTCGTTGTCTGAGCCCTGAGCAACTGTGATGTCATCTTCAGTCGACAGCAAGTGGCAAAATGGCCGCCTCCTGAGATGGATAAAAATGGCTGGATTTTGCTGCATAACTCATATTCCACAAATGTGATATTAATCAGGATGCCATGTTAAGACTAGTGAGGTCACGTGTAACATATTATTGTCAAGAAATGTTTAACATTAACTTCCCATTTAAATGTATCCTAATCATTATATTAAAGCTTTGAGTCGCATTCTTCTCACCATCTTCTGGCACCACACACAACGTCTTCCAGCCAAAGTTTTAATCTTCTGTTGGCAAACTTGACACTTGGAGCTGCGGTCGGATCTGACCCAGTCGTGAGATGGCACCTGAGACAAAAGTTGATGTTAAAAAAGTTTGATTAGTACACCACCACTGCCTTAAGTCAGGCTTGTAGTCATCTGAACGTGTTTGTTGTTGTTTTTTTGCCTGCCAATAAGATGATGAAGGTACTTTTGGGTTTGTTTGGGTTCAGTATTTCCAAATTAAATTAAATTGTAGAGTCTGGTCTGACGAGAATAATTGTGACTATTTTCAGTTTAACTCATTCACTGCCATTGAAGGCTATAAGACGTCAAAAATTAATTTGAACTATTTCTATTAGTTTAACATTTTTTTTCCACTTTTGTTAACATGAGTATGAAAACCTAGACATTTTTGGGGGGGACATTTAGAACAGATTTGTGATTAATCGTGAGTTAACTATTGAAGTCATGCAATTAATTACAATTAAAAAATTTAATCGCTTGACGCGATATAAAAAAAGAAAAGAAAATATTATTAAAAATTAGGGGCGTCAGGCGATTACATTTTTTTATTGTAATTAATCGCATGACTTCACTAGTTAACTCACGATTAATCACAAATTTTATTTCTGTTCTAAATGTACAATTTAAAAAAATCTAGGTTTCCATACTCTTGTTAACAAAAGTGGAAAAAAAATGTTAAACTAATAGAAATAGTTCAAATGAATTTTTGACATCTATAGCCTTCAATGGCAGTGAATGAGTTAATGAATATTGTTAAAATAAATAAGTGGAAAATTGTCTTTACAGCATAGGGTGTTGTTTCTCGTTTTTACTTCCTAGCATCAAAGGTACTACTTATATTGACAGTTAACAGACCAAAGATTCCACCAAGCACATCCTTATGGGGTAGATGACACGGACTTCCGACTTCTGGGTTTTACACATCAGCGCCATTTCCGGTCACTGCTGGCCGCGTTCCAACACTCGCACCCCCACTCGCACCCCCACCCCTGCGCCCGCCGATGAGCGGGAGCGCGCGGTTGGGGCGTCTCGGCTATCTGAAATGCTTCGGAACACTGAGACAGACACTACACACTCGCAGCCTCGCACCCGTCGACGGGAACGCGCAACGAGGGGCACAATGGCGGAAGCGCAAGTACTGGGACGCGGCCAACACGTCGCAAACCGGAAACGGAAACAAAGTTGATGGGTGAAAACCCGAAAGTCCCGCCTACTCTGTGGCATATAGTCCATAAGTAAAATAGATGTGGAAATATATTTCAAGATTTTTTTTTTTATCAATATTTCAGAGCAAACCAAAGTGCAAAAAACGGATTCATTGGCAGGTTTCTCACCCTCACTTCCTGTTGAGATTTGACAAAGGTGGGAGCACAGGGTTCAACATTCTTGTTGGAACAATGACTATGGGCAGTATACTTGCAACCTGGGGGCAGAGAATATGAGAACTATTATTTTAACAAATAAATAAATAAATAAATAAGTAATTTTATTTTTTTTAAAAAGTAAGTAAATAAATAAATAAATACAAATAAGTAAATAAATAAATGGACACTGTTCTACGTATTAATAGCAGGATTTCCCCCAGACTTTTTCAACTCAAGACCCAAATAGAAACTTGGTTTCTCTCCAAACTAACTGGAATATGTGATATGATAATCCATAAACTATGATAAGATAGCACTCTGCAACAAAAATGACCAATCAGCATTTTGAGTCAGTTTGTGAATCCCTAAATTGATCCCTCGTTGTAGTGTCTTTGCGCTCTTACGGGTGCAGCAGAGTCCCTGTTTCCTGAGGCCGAGCAGCATGTTTTGACACACACAACAGTAGGCCGGTTTGTTAAAATTCTTCATTCTCCAAATATGCTGCCCATCCCTTTGCGGCACCTATGGGTGGGGAAGCAAACGCATCAGGAAGCTTGGTAAGGAAAGAAAAGAAGACAGGTGAAGATTAGCAGGGTCATGTATGTGCAATGTTTGTGTTTTACCTTCAGTCCAAGCAGAACAAGTAAAGGCACATTGTTCATGCCTCCTTTCAGCCATTCCTCCAGTGTGACAGTACCGCTGTCATCCACATCAATTGCTGTCATCATGTCCTTGAGCTCCTACACACACTCAAAAAAAAAAAGAGTATGTTTTGAGTCAATGCCTCAAATGTTTCGCTTTTGTACTCTTGACATGCAGTGTGACTTTTATTTTGACATTTGGACCTCGGTGGCCAGTCCATTGATAAACTGTGGTGGTGCGTCTGGTGAACTCAACTCACGTGACAACAAGTAGCATTTTGGCAGACAGGGGAAAATTATTTAAAGTCAGCTAGCTCAATGCTAATATGCAATGTCAAAATGCCATAGACTGGCTAATGAATATTGGTGGTGTAAACCTTTAAGTAAAAAATATTTCAAAACAAATGGTGTATGTAGTAACACACGTAGACAGATGATATAACAATATTCACAGGCACATATTCTTTATCCTCTATGAAAAAGACAATAATATGATTGCAGCTAAGCACATAAATCATAGTGGTAACGCTCGTATAGGTTTGCACTATTCTGACTGAGATGCTTGTTCCAAATATGGTCAAGTTAATATTTTTTCCACACATCAATAATATATGCTCAGTACTCACATGGTTGTCATTATAATCTAATTTAATTTAATTACAAATTATTAACTGATCTAAAGTGTTGAAAACAGCTCAAGAACGTTAACATCTTTTTTTTGTATTTCCTGAAGAATAATGTTTTTGGAGATGCAATTACGCACAACAGGTAGCTCTGCCAAAACAACAATTCTGATGGTAGTTGCACATTACAATACCTGAAAGGATGCATTTAGGCCTTTTAGTTGAGTAACATGGATTTTTGTTTGTTTGATAATCCCTAAATGTAGCTACTGTGACCATCTGCATTATTTAGCTCTCATTTGTCATAATGTACTCTCAGTGGTAGACTACAAAGCCCTCGTGCAAAGTATTAATTCAGTTAGCAACACAGAGCAAAAGGTTAGTTTAAAACAGTATTTTTCTTTCAGAAGGAACAAGTTAGTAGTAAAATACTCAAATTAAGTATAAATGTATGCATATGCCACATTCACTTGTGGCAAAAAGAGTGTTCCTACAGTTCTGAGCTCAGCCACATCCCAGCCAAGGTAATCAGCTGCTCGCATCATCTGCACGATGATCCGATCCACTTCCTATTGGACAAACAAAATAATTCATATTTCTTCAAGATACACTCCATTCATTGGAACGGACTTTTGCATATCACATCAAGATGCGATTGGAGAAACTTACGGAGCTATCCAGGTGGCCATTACCGTCTTTGTCATAAAGTTTGAAAGTAACTGAAAAGGCAAAGAAAATAAACGTAATTTCACACATTGTCAAAAAGGTGGAAATAAAATGTGAAAGTCGTGAAAAGAAAATGCCACAAAACATTGAGAAGGTAACCAACACTGCAGCTTCTCCCGTGGCTGTCCTTCCTCCAGCACTGAGAAGTAACAGGACACGTCACAGAGAAACACCAAACCTGGCAGAATTACAAGCAAGAAATAAAGTTTAACATCTTTAAAAATAAAAAAAAATCACATTGAGGTTGGCAGTTTAGTTTCTCAAGGTGGTGGTGTATGGTTGAATCGATTAGTCGACTAGTCGGCAAGTCGACGCTAATCGCTAAAAATTTATGGAGAAAAATTGGGGGGACAAGGAAATTTTTGGCATGCTGAAAATCATTACCAAGGTGAACTAAATATGGTAAATGTTTGGAATTTTAATTGGGAACGATGATGTAAATCTGTTTGTTTTTTTATCTGTCATTGGGAAGGAATAGGGATTTTTTTTGTCAATTTTAGTGGTAAAACATTTTTGGTCAGTGAGAAATTGTTCCTAAAATGAATTGAATGTGCTGAATGTTTTGATTTTCAAACAGGAACAATGTGAATCTGATATGTTGAATGTGCCTTTGGAAATGAATTTGGACATTTTGGTTGAAATTGATGAATTTGGGGGAAAAATTTGGGTATGAGAAAAATACTAGCCCGCAAGGCATGAATTTTTGGAAAATATTGAAATTGGAACGATGTGAATCGTATTAATTATGTGGAGGTGGATACATGACAAAATAACAGGCTTCCCCACAATTAATTGACTTTGACTAGACTTTCATCATAATACAAAAAAACTTTATTCAATCAATCCCTAGTGGAGTGAACTGCAGAGATGCAGATGTGTGGTCTTTCATGTGCATCAGCATCAGCATCAACGTATTTACCCTTGGCCTGGGTTGCTGTTGTGGAGCCATCCTGCTCGACGTTTTGGAAGTAACGGAAAAGGCGCTGGCAGAAATCTGCAGGGAAATCTTTGACCTCTAGGTACGTCTTGAGGAAGAGGCCGAACCCTTCCGCATCCACATACTGTATAAAGAAATCAAACAAAGGTGTCATAATGACAGAGTGGAACAATAGTGTGCAATGCTTTTTTTTGTATTAGAAAAACTGTCTCATGTAAGCCTAATTGATTTCCTTTCATTGCTAATGCTCATGATGAAGCCCAAACAAATGATTACATAACTTGTGAAAGCTTGAATCATCATCATTTCCACCCAGAAGATTGATAAATAATTATTTATGGATGATCATGCTTGAGTTCCATTGCATTTCCCGTAAATAAGAAATAGTTTCCCCCCTTACTTTCAAATTCTCAAGAACGGAAAGAAGCCTTTCCACAGGCGCTTCTGCATAACTGACCTTGCTGTGATGGGTCTTGATAACATCTTTCACCTTCAAAGAGCTGTCTGCATAAAAAAAAAAAAAAAAAAAAAGCCACAAGCTACAGTATTTATATCAATCAAGCGTTTAAAAAAAAGAAGCTTTTTAGAAGAAAAATGCTTGACTTACTAAGCATTCACACAATCAGTGGAAAAAAAATACTCGCGACTGTATATCACAACATGTTTTACCTACAATTTAGATCCACTTCTATGTAGTAAATGACTCACTCACATTGCATGTATTCCTGTAGTTGGATAAAATCCACAGGTGTCAGAGTACCTTCTGCTTCATCAGAGGAGGCCATTTCCTATCTGAGGAGGAGATGAAGATGGAGGTCAGAAACCTCGACACATTTGCTGTTCAGTCACACAATGAGACTTTAATTTCCGTATTTTGTAAGTGACTCCTTAAACTGGTTCCCCTCCATTCCTGAAGCTACACACAAAAGTAGTAAGTTGAACACACCCATTTGAGTTAAATGATACCATACGTCACCCAGTGAATGCTTTTGAATCAAGAAATGTGTTTGTTACATTATACACGGCAACTCTATCCACCAAGCGCATGTAAATTAGTCGAACATTTAAAATGGCACACAACACAACAGACAGGCTAAAGTTGACTTTTCCGCATCCGAGCCATCCAAGCTCCTCACCTCGACTCACCTTGACCTTCTCTGATCACGGTGCTCTGTGAAGCGACAGCAGCAGACAGTGTCTAGTCCGCCTCGGTATTAGAGGATGTCAGGGATTAAGCGTGGCAGCAGGAGGAGGAGCCTGTTACCACCTCAAAAGGAACTCAAGCAGATAATGCCAGCGCTCTGAACTTTTTTCATTGATAATCAGGATTTATGATTTATTTCTATCTTTCTTCTGAAATTAAATTCTATGTGTTCAATAATAGTAATAAGTAACACATTTGGATTAACAATTGAAGATACAAAGGCACCAAATGAGTGGGGTTTTATGAAAATGCACTAAAATATCAATAGACAGTATGAACAGTGCTGTAAAAAGTGAGAGTCTTTTGTGATAACAATCAGGAACATTTCAAATACTTGAAGGAAGAAAAGCTCATTTCAGACCTGCACAATCATTCAGACATGCAATTACAGTGTTGTAGTTGATGAAAGGTGTTAACACGGCATAGACAGAGAAGAGTGACAGTCACATATGTAAATATAACCCTTTGAAGTGGAAAAAAATATTGAGTTTGTACAGAAATTACAGTAATTGGATTTTCTAGTTGGTTTTTGTCGACAGATAACAGATTAGAGCAAATGTTCATTCCTTTGGTGTTGTCCCAGCGCAACCCACAAGAAAAGCTTCCTTGTTCCCTGACGTGGCTTTCAATCAGTCTAAGAACTAAAGACAAGTAGACATCTCAAAAAACTATTCCCTCACATTGTTTTATTCCGTGACTCTTCCCTGCATCCACTGCATGTCTATACTTGTTGATCTTGGTTCTATGTACTGAATTTTGTGTTACCTCTCTTATTGTAGCACATCTATAACAGTGCAGTCTTACCTAATCAAGCGTCCAGTGAAGCATTCACACTCACATTTACACCTATGGATAATTTGGAGTCTTGAATTTTGAATGTATGATGGAGGAAACCGGAGCACCCAAAGAAAAACCTCACAAGAATAGGGAGATCATAGAAACTCCACACAGTGTTTTTTTTTATTATTTTATTATTGTAATTACTATGATTATAATGTTGATTCTCATTATAATGATGATGATGATTTTTATTATTATTATTATTAGTAGTAGTACTAGTAGTAGTAGTAGTAGTAGTATTGTAGCAGTGGCAGTAATATTGTTATTTTACACTGGGCTGTTGGTTAATCTAGCCAATCAAACATTTACATAATCAAGAGTCCTATAATATTTGTTGCCTTAATTTAGTCGTTTTTGGTATCTAAAATTGGCTTATTAAAATGCAATTTTCACGTTTCAATTATTATTTGATTTAACAAATCATTTATTGTTATTGATTTGTTCTAAATCATATATAAATAATATTAAATTGATTAATTTTACAGATACATTTAACGATTTAAATTTTTAAAAATAATTTATTTAATTGTTGTAAATAAAATAAGATAAAATATAAATGTAACATTTTTCACTACCGGTAAGTCATTAGTTAATTTATTGTAAATAAAAATACATATACTGTCTATTTGACATGTTTCACCTGTATTAAATAATTGTTTGTTTTTTACTTTATCTACAAAACGCCAGTCCCATTACAGTAGTATAAAGTACGGTGTACATTTAAAAACATGAATTCAAAAGAGTGAATTATTTCATTAAGATGATACATTTTCCATATTTTATTTTATTTTTTTAACCTTATCAACAAATGACGTCCAAGTACACACCATATGCCCAGTAGGTTGCGCTACATTTCAGTTGTAACGCCAGCTGTGGTTCTTGACATAGTAGAATAAGAATGGCTTCACGCAGACGCAGGTGTTTACGTCTTATCATTTCCGGTATCAGTCCGAAGAGGATCGACGTTGCCAATTTGAAACTAAATCCACATTTTCGTGGTGGTCAAGTTTGTTGAATATGGCGTAAAGTAGTAGAAATAATATAGATAGCATTACGACCCTTCGTTGTCGTATTAGCGTTGGATCGCGAGTTCCCCCTCATTATTTTTCACGGGCAAGGCTAATGCTAATGATAGCAAGTGGCAAAGAGCTGCAAATACAGTAAAGACGCAGCCGAGCCGCACACACTTTTGAGTCCGTGTGTAACACTCGTAGCTATCGAGTCATGGCCACTCGGCGTCTGACAGATGCCTTCTTGTTAATGCGGAACAATGCGATCCAAAACCGGCAGATATTGGCTGAGCAAGTGAGTACAAACGACCCCCGTCTGAGTACACGTAGCAATGCTACGGTGAGTGGTCTGCATCGTTTTGACATTTTACTATTATGTGTGTGTTTGCATTATAGCCAGTCATACTTGTGCTAGCTAGACTAGATTAGAATGACTGTCTCGTAAATGTAATTAGGGCAGATTCTTGTCATTGTTATTTCGTTGCCACGGTAGTTCACCCCAGGGCTGAGTTATGTGTCAGTCGGATAATGATGCTTTCTAGCTAACATCATATAATAAGTGAGAAAATAAATCTTAATGTAAGACCACAGACGACGACGTTCAAGAAATATTGATAGCTATCTTGAGGTCAATCGTGTGAGGACAAGTTTGTACAATCTACGGAAGAAAAAAAAAGGCTTTGCTGCTTCCATTAGTGTAGTCCATGGAACAGTTTATAAAATGTATCAAGGTTTGAACATTGAGAATGTTTAGATGAGGGTAATGTGATAAAATGTAATAGGGATAGACCGATTATCGGCCGGGCAGATTATCGCCGCCTATATTCAGCATTTTGACGAATATCGGCATCGGTCATTTTTAACAATCATACGGCCGATAATACATCCATTTAAAAAAAAAAGTGTTAACTTCAGGGAAGTAATTATTAAAAAATTTCAGAAATGCTGCTGACCCTGGGAATTCTCTGCACCTTCTGTTTTTGTTTGAAATTAAAACTGAAATAAGTACAAATTTAATACTTCAGATATTTTGAATACTTTATTTACTGTAGAAAAACAATTGTTTAAGTTTTTATTTAACTTTTGAAAATATTCTACTACAGCCTGGGAGATCCTGAAACTTTTTATACATTTTTTAAAAGAAAGATGTCTATTGACTTAAGACTTTTTTATAAACTCCAATATTTTACGAACCCTAAAAATAATTCAATAAACATGTACTTTAAAAATTCCCCCCAAAAATAAGAGCTGGAGTTTGTTTGTTTTTTCAAATTTTGATTCCAATATTTTCCCTTTTAGTGAAAATTAATATTGGCTCCAAATATCGGTTATCAGCGCCCTTGACTACTAATAATCGGTATCGTATCTATCGGCCCTGAGAAAACCATATCGGTCTATCTCTCAAATGTTAATACCTCAATGAGAAAAGTGTAGAAACTGTGTGGTGAGTGGTTTTAGAGCCTTAGAACATTGATAATAAATGTAAATCATACATCTAACTACTTTGCGGATTTTATTTATTGACGGGTTTTTTTTGGAACCTAACCCCAGCGGAAAATGAGGGAACACTGTATTATAAAGAGTTCAATTTGGACACACAGATTATAAGAATTTTCTGATTATTTTTATTGCTAAACTTTATCTACCAGTTGGTGGGTGGGCTCGTGTGCTAATGCTAATACTATATATTTGGCCCACGTGCAGGTTCCCCGCCCCTTTGTGGGAAGCATTTAGCTGCTCATGTAAAGAGTATTTCCAAAAAGGCCAACAGATTAATTCTGAGACGAGCGTGTTTATCGGGGCAACTGCAGTGAGGAGCATGAACACTTTGAACCGAGTGCTTTTTGCACTGAAAAAGCAGTAGGCCACAGAAAGCCTCTTTATTATTCCTGATTGTCCTATACATGCAAACAAACAGCCCATCCCAACTTGATGTTTAATGTCTTGTGTTGTGTGTTTAATCTGCTCCTGTTGTTGTCTGTATGTGCAGCATGTGTTGGCTGCTCTAAATGTATCGCAGCTTAGCAACAGAGTAAACAAATATTTGTGTTCTGTCTCAGTATCTGCTTTGTGCACATTCTGCCCTAATAAAATAGTAATTGGAGTGGATTTAATGTTAGGATTTTTGTGCTTTTTGGGGATTCATCTGAATTCAATGCAGTGGAACAAATGTTTATCAATTAAACCAATTGGAAAATATAACTTGTTGCTATGTCTACAAACTATATAGTTATAAAGTATTGGTATTGGTGGCCGTTGCTGCAATTTCTGGGGCTCACTTCTGTCCTCCTTTCCTTTTCCTCCTTATCTGCTATTGGATGGAACCACACTGCTATCTGCCAATCTAGGAACTTGATGAGGTACCATTATTTGTGATTTATGGTACAATTATCCCATACTTGAAGTGATGCACAAAATTGATCCCTTATTGTAGAAACAAAAGTGTGTTGTTTTCCAGTTGGCTGACGATCGGATGGCGTTGGTGTCGGGAATCAGTCTGGATCCCGAAGCGGCCATCGGCGTCACCAGGAAGTTGCCCCCCAAATGGGTAGAGGGCATCGACGAGGTAACCCGGACCGGAAATTTCCTGATGATGTCTGACAGCGCTAACGAGTCACTTTGGATGCCTTTCAGATCCAGTATGAAATCTCACGGGTTCGCCAGAAGATGAAGGACCTGGCTTTGCTTCACGACAAGCACATGAATCGACCCACGCTGGATGACAGTAGTGAGGAAGAGCACGCCATCGAAATCACAACACAGGAGATCACGCAAGTACGCAGCTGGTTATATAGCTAATAATTGTAAAATTTCAGTTAATTACTGTAAAAATCAATTACAGCATATTCCTTTTTTTCTTACTGTATTAAAATAATACACTAACTATTTTACAGTTAACTGTGATTTATATATAGTAAAAAAAAATGTTTACAAAAATAATTAATTAAATTAGCTATTGTATTATTTTAATAACAAGGAACTGTAATTTATATACAGTAAAAAAAAAGTATTAATTTTTTTACAGCACTAAGCTGTAATTTTTTTCCCAGTAAAACTGTAAATTACAGTTCCTTACTGTAAATTAAAGTTACTGTATTTTTAATACAGTACATTTTTACTGTTAGTTACAGTTTCTTACTGTAAATTAGTTACTGTATTCTTTTAATACATTAAAAACACACCATCATCTCTTTATTTTATTATCTATTTTTCTTTTTTATGTACTGTATTAAAACTGTATTAAAAATATAGTAACTTTAATTTACAGTAATGAACTGTAATTTATTGTTTTACTGTATATAAATTACAGTTCCTTACTGTATTAAAATAATACAATAACTAATTTAAATAATAATTGTAAAATCTCATTTACTGTAAAAATCAATTACAGCTTATTACTGTATGTTATTTTACATTCCTTACTATATATAAATTAATTGACTGTAAATTAGTTATTGTATTATTTTAATCTAAATTAGTTGCTGTATTCTTTTAATATAGTAAGGAACTGTAATGTATGTACAGTAAAAAAACTGTAATGCTGTCATTGATTTTTACAGTAATTAAAAACTAGCTGGCAACTTAAAAAAAAAAATCACACCATATTACTGTCAAAAAAAGTATATATTTTTTAACTATATTAAAATTCCAGTCCCTTTACAATATTAAAAGAATACAGTAACTAATTTACAGTAACTGTAACCCTAACCCTAATTCTCCATGTAAAATATGTCTTAGCTCAATTACATTTGGGAAACACAACTAACTCATGGTGGTTTTCCTACTCTGTGTTGAGTGCAGATGTTCCACCGATGTCAGCGAGCCGTAACGGGCCTGCGGTCTCGTTGCGGCCACTGCACCGAGCAGGAGGAGAGACTACTGAGAAACGTGGTCTCGTCTCTGGCGCAGAGTCTTCAGGAACTGTCCCTCAATTTCAGGCACACGCAGTCCAGCTACTTAAAACGTACGCTTTATTATCTCACTATAAGTCTCTAGGAGAGGTGTTTGTTTAAGCTTGTTGAAAATACACGAAATTGTCATTGCAGGTATGAAGAATCGCGAGGAGCGATCAAAGCACTTTTTTGACTCGGGACCGTTAATGGAAGAGGACGAGGATTTAGCTTTGTATGACAAGGTGGGTGACTCTTTAAAATGTCATCAAGACTTTCAGGTAAACTAAAATGATGTCGGGTGGCGAAATGTCAGCTGGGGAATTATTTGTACAGGTGACCTGCATGCAGAAAATAATAACACCAGAAAAAGAAACTCTAAACTCCTTAATACCTCCAACATTCACATGGAAAGATTAATATAAACAACTATTGTGCTGTTTGTATCGTTCCCAATTCATAATGAATAGCAACTCTGTTGCATACTTTCTTTGCACACTGAAAATGTTTTCCCATCCAACGGTTTGCATTTCAGGGCTTCACAGACGACCAGTTGATGCTGGTGGAGCAGAACACAGTCCTGGTGGAAGAGCGAGAGCGCGAGATCAGACAAATCGTTCAGTCCATCTCGGATCTCAACGAGATTTTCCGAGACTTGGGCGGAATGGTGGTGGAGCAGGTAAATATCAATATCCCCGTGGATGGCGCACAAAATGTAATTTCTCTGACCTCAGCTGCAAAATTCGACTTGTAAAATTGTCCGCCGTTGTTCCTCAAAGGGCACCGTTCTCGATAGAATCGACTTCAATGTGGAGCAAGCGTGTGTTAAGACAGATGATGGCTTGAAACAGTTACAAAAGGTAAAAGTCAGTTTGCGCTGAGTATTTGTGACATCCAGTACCGTATATGCATCTGATCGTGTTTTCTTGTTTGCAGGCAGAGCAGTACCAGAAGAAAAACAGGAAGATGCTGGTCATTTTGATCCTCTTTGTCATAGTCATCATTCTAATTATTATTCTTTTTTCAACCAAGTTCAAGTTTTAATCTTACATTCCTTTTGCTCTCTGCGTGAGTGTTTGTTGTGGACCTCTGCTCAAAACCAAGTTGACGGCCTTTCACACCAAACGGGAATCATGACATTCCATGTCGGTTTTCTGGTGTGCGTAGGGCTGAACCAAGATGTTTTTTTTTTTTTAATCAAAGAAACAATCAACAGTCTGATTGTGACTCACATGTATTTGTCTAGGCTTATACTTGAACGTGTTGGCATAACTGTCCGTCTTTCTCAAGAAAAAACACTTTACGGCATACGTAACTGGACAAGCATGTGTTGTGTACGTTGTTGCAGCAGAGTGGTCTCTGCTTGGTTTCAATGTGAAAATGAAGTTCAAATATATAGCAAAGCAGTATTTTACTGTTAAAGGCTGTGAGAGCAGCAACAAGCATTACTGTACCAAATTATTTCTACAGATTATTTAAAAATTGCCCATTTCTAATCCAACTGTTTTTGCTTTATTTTTTTGTTTGTGGGCCCTGTGCTACTTTTTCTTTCTTTTTTTTCTGCAGTTTGCACATGAGGCTAGCTAGAGCAAGAAGGTGTTATGGATGTAAAACTACTGTCATCTGTAAGATGAAAAAAATATATTTATTTTTTAAAACTACAAATGATCAAGAGGAGCAGAAATACTAAATCTTTAATATACATGTTGAGCACTCCAAGCAAAAAAACTGTGATCCATCCCAGACAACCAGCTATATAAAGACCACGCTACGTTTTATTCTGGTATTATTTTGTTTTTGCTCTGTTGATCTATAAAGACTGATACGATGAAGATCTTGTTTGATGAATCTGTAATCCACAGTCGGGACAGCATGGCTCAGAGTGGCCGCTGCCACAAGTGTCCTTGAGCAACACACACCACCCCTGGTTGCTCCTAGTGTCTTAAATGTTGTGGATGAGACTAGCAGCCATCAGTGACCCAAAACCGCGAAATAGGGGTACCAAGTTGTCAAGCCTGGCAGTTTCCTGTTCTCAGGAGCCACTTTTACAGACTGTTGTATAAAATGCAGCACATAGAAAAAGGGGATAAAGTCAAATCTCCCCCCGTTTCATTCCCACCTTCGGTAATTTAAAAGCCGCATTCTGCAATGCCAGAGTCCGAACTTCTCCCACCCGTTGTATTGTTAAGCACTTGTCAATGTCTAGTAAGTATTCTACATGTCAAGCAAGTATGCTTGTGCTGACATCCTCACGATAGTGTGTGAATAGCACACTTGTCATGTGAAGGTAGAAGTTTATCAATGCAGCTTTTTTTTTTTTTATATATAAATACACGTTAAACCATTTCTGTCATTGCTGTGAAGCTGTGTGAAAAATGTGCAATTGGTACTCGTGCGGATAATTTTTAAGAAAAAATAAACCTGCAACATGATGTTTAAGCTTGTTTTTTTTGAGTGAACTATATTTATTTATTATTATTATTATTATCGTTATAATACCCACGGAATTAATTTTCTATTATCAGTACAGTACGTACAAATCCGCGGTAAAGGAGGACCATCGCATATACTTATATATATCAATGATATAAAGCGAATAATTGAGTTCAGAAATTTAGCACTGGACTATGTTGCCTGAGATCAATTGTTGAATACGTGTACAATGCACACGTGGAGCTACGTGACCCGGAATATAAACATGATTACCTTGCCTTTCAAAATAAAATCCATCAGCCATTCAGAAACAATAACATGTTGCTAATCTTCATGAATTAATCGTAAATAGTGTTTAATACCCATACGTGTTGACTCGTATCTTACGAGAACTTGACTGGAATCCATCGTGTTTGACCTTCCGCTTTACGTCGAAATGTGTCATCGACGAGTTTATCTAGCTAACCAGCTAATGCTAGCTGACCCGGAAAATGTTTTGACTACACTTTAAACTTTTTTTCTTTTTTTTATCTTTACCCCCTTTTTTCCATCCATCAATCAAGCACGATGAGCTGTTGTGTGAATGACGACGACCCTTTCCCCGCGGACGAGTGTTTGTTTGCTGACACGTTTTCTCAGGACAGCGTTTATAATTTAATGGGCCAGGAGCTGAGGATCATCCAGTTATTCGGTGCAAACCTCGGCGTGGCTGCGCCTGTGTGGGAATCAGTGAGTACTACTTTTATCATCTCATGTCGACTTAACACACATGCAATTGCTGACTTCGCACCTGTACACGTCCGCGTGTGCACAGGCGCTGCAATTGTGCCGATATTTTGAGAAGCAACGTGTGGAGTGGCGTGGGAGACGCGTCATCGAGCTGGGTTCTGGGACTGGTGTCGTTGGCATCGTGGCTGCTCGCCTTGGTATGTAACGTGACTGCGGTGACACACAACACACTTTGTGGCACATTTGATGTGACGTCACGTCAGGTGATAGTCATCGCAGGAGTGTTTTTTTTTTTTTAAATTATCATTCTGTCAGCTTGTATTCAGGTGGTCCTCGGTTTACAAATTACGATGTTTCGGTGTTACGAACGAAGAGGAACGTGGCACAAGCATATGCTCAGTTTCTTCCGTAGAGACAGACGAGAGATGGCATAGAAGAGTTTTACATACAAAGTTTATACATTTAAGTTTCAATGTTAAGAAGGTCACACTTCACACTGAACTGGTTGGTTGAACGGCCGAACACGATTTAACTCGATAATGACAAAATAATAATTCAGTCTGCTATCTGGAACCTACACCAATATCTGTGCTGGAAAAACTGCGCCTCCTGGTGTTCTTATTGTGAAACAACATTAAGGTGGAACTTTTTTTGTCATTTTTTTAAATTAACCACGACATAGTGCAATTGTGAAGTAAGAAGTGAGTTGCCCTGGCCGCTTTAGCTATATCATAATGCAAAAAGAAGAAATGGGTGCGATATGAAGCCAAGAGTGTGGACATTTGAGAGGCTAATAGTATTCGATATGTCTCTTCAATGATATGATACAATATATATTGAGGATATTACATTTTCAAATGGAATTATCCGATTTGGTTTGATTCAGTGGAATTACAATTTGTTTCTTTATGGTACAGCTGTAGCTTTTGTCATGTGAAGATGTAATAATGACATGTAAAAGCGCCACAAAGATCAAACTGTTCAATAAAAAACAAAGAAACAACAAATCAACAATATCACACCAATTTCTAAGATCTTGAACTCTACCGGCAATGTTTTTGAGTAACATTTTATTTTTAACTGTCAAATAGCACTTTAAATTAATCGCTATATAAAATAAAGTAAAATGACTCACCTGTCAATGACACCTGAATTTGCAGACAAATCCTGATTTTTTCCACCTAAGGATGAATGTGACTATTTAATTTCCTCTTAACGGTTTATAAAGAAAACTACATATTTTTACTTATAGGTGCAGAAGTGATCCTCACAGACCTTCCTGTGACTCTTCCACAACTCGAGGCCAATGTCTGCGCCAACATGCCATCCAGCGGTTGGCCCTCTGCCCCTCCCACCGTCCTCCCTCTGTCCTGGGGTGAGGACCACATGAAGTTCCCCTCAGACTGGGACCTGGTGCTGGGCGCAGACATTGTTTACCTCCCCGAGACGTATCCGCTGTTAGTGGACACGCTGGCTCACCTGTGCAAGAATAAGGCTGTGGTTTATCTCTCGTCCAAAATGCGCAAAGAGCACAAGACGCCCAGTTTTTTTGAAGAACATCTGCCAAGGAGATTTTATGTACAACTTGTGAACCGTGACGACAATCTAAACATTAATATTTATAGAGCGTCTCTTAGAAAAGACTAGTTGGAGTGTGGACGTTTTGCTCTTACGCTTGTTTCCACAGCGAGATGAGTCATGATTGAACTATTTTGGCTAAGAAGGGAACGTCACTGTCACTTTTATATCAATTTAAAAAAAATTAGTTGAACATTTTTATAGTTGCGGCACGGTGCCCCGAGTTGCATTGAGTTGTCGAGCAACTTAAGTCACAAGTTGTGGTGACAGTGGACAAGATAGTCCAACCCAAGACACACTTAGGACCGCCCCCTCATTTGAATAATATTTCATCCTGGCAGTATGGACCAAAACTGCACAAATAAAAAATAAATGGCTAAAAGTGAAAATAAAAACTGATATAAAAATATAATTAAAATTATATATATAAAAAAATTCATTTAAATGTAATTTTTTATTTAATTTTTGAATTATATATTTTTTTCCGTTTTTATTTTCAATTTTAGTAATTTATTTATTTTGAAATGTATCTCTGTTTAGGCCTTCCTGTGTGGGTTTTGCATGCTAAACCGGCATCCTCCCACATTAAAACCAGTAGGATGATTTTAGACGTAATTGTCTATAGGTGCGAAAAGTGAATGTGAATGGTTGTTGGCCTAAAGGTCAGCAAGGTAAAATGGATGGGTGGATTTTAGTATTATTTTACAAAGAAAGCACATTCCACATTTCATTTTGAGCCAGTTAATGTTTACTTAATCTTCATGATGGAGGTAATGATTGTAGTTGTATAACTACTCTTGATTGATCGGATGTCATAATTTGATATTCAAATTAGAGATGGGCATTTGATTACATTTCCTTGATCAACTGCAGAGAACTCCAATTAAGCTAATTATTATTGTTGAAATATTGTTCTTTAGAACAAAAAAACAACAGTTAAAAATAATTTTGCTTCAAAACAAGCAGTGCATCCCATTTTGCTTCAGGGTACGATGAATCGACAATCTTATCATTTACGCAATCTGCGGACTTCTTAATTCAACTAACCATTTAATATGCCGTAGATGTTGCAATATTTTTTTATGACAAATATTTTTTTTAAATATTTTCAGGTTTCAGATGTTAAAAAGCAAATTAAAATCATTTACACATACAATTTGCTTGTGAAATTATTGAAATGACTATTAAATAAAAAATAACATGCATTGATTTTGAAGTTTGTACTTGAATGTACTTTGTACTGCAAATATATCTCGTGGCAATGTTCTTAGTCAGGAAGTGTCAGATGCTCAGGCATGCATGGTTGAGCAGCCACAAGTTGACTTGCCACAACACTTGCCTCTTTTCACGCACTGAACGAAGCAAAAAAACACAGGATCTCTCTTAGACGTGCTGGTCGATCATCTGGCCCACAATAAAGTGAAAACTCAGAATTTGAGTTTGAAATACAGATGCTCGACCTCTGACAGTTGCAACTCCGAACTTGACTTTTGAAGTGTTGAAACTCAGACGATCTACTCTCCAAATTGTATGCCAAGGTTGTGTTGTGATGTTCTTTCTTTTTAAAAAAATCGACATTTGACACCCATTTACAATGATCACCCTCCATCCCCACCAACTATTCTGTCAACATCAACAGATTGCTCGGCCCCCTGGCCCGCCGTCTGCTCCCGATGCCTCATCCGCTCTCTCCCTCACTCTGCTGATGCACTGACTTTCCGTTCAACAAAGGAAAGCCTGTTTGTCACGCTGCGGAGTTCCGAAGAAAAGGGAGGCGAGGCATCCGCTGGCCTTCTCGCCGTGTGCTACAATCGAGTCGACAAAGCAATTGATCCCACCATTTCCACGTAGCTTCTGTCACGTCAACATTGTATAAATGTTAGGAACGTAGCAGCTTTCATGAAATATGTAAAAAATTAACACAAAAAAACTGAACCTGTTGGTTTGACAACGTTTGAGCCCGTTTTTGTGGTCTCAGTTGAGCTGTTTGAAAATACCTGCTGGCATAAAATGAGGGCGGTGACGGGGGAGTGTGTGTGTGTTGAGTGGGAGGGAGATTGACCACCACCCCCTCTTTAAAAGGTTTATTCTATTTGGACCTCTCATGTCATACTTGACAAGCAGAGAGGAAATTATAATCACTGTCTGAAGGTATGTGTCATAATAATAAGATATATTTTTTAAATAACGGAACCTAAAATGTAATAACTGATTCAATGTATAGATGTTTTCTTCCTTTATATTTTAGATGAAGTAATCTGAGCACATTATGGATTTATGGCATAAGAATAAAGAGCTGCTGCCCCAGTACACCAGATATGATACAGTTCCTGGGAGAACTTATTCACTTAAGTAAGTATTTACATACAGTAAGTAAAATTGCCTGGTGTTGTTTAATTTGTTTGCGTTGTTGCATTTTGGGACATTGTAAAATAATATGTGCAGACTGCCCTGATGATATTTGCTTGCATGCTTTATTAATGTAATAGTTATTTCATTTGATAGATGTAGGCCAATAATTTTTCTGAGAATCTTAAAGCAAAAAAAAAAGAAGTTTTTTTTACAATCAAAACTAATTTTCTAATTGTAAATAATGTCAGTAGAATTAATCATCAAACTATGGCCAGATCATCATTATTAATTATGTGCCGGTCATGTTTAAAGTAAACTTTTCATATATATATATTTTTATGCTGATAACAAAATGGCATCTGAAAATACAAATATGCTTTTTAACATGTTTAACTATCATACAAGTTCAAAAAAATAAATAACTGAACTAATGTGTAGTAAAAACTAAATATTTTGTGCCTCTATAATCAACTCGAATGTTGATTGAAAAAAAAAAGTGATCTGATGGTGTGACAATGTCATACATTTTTTTTGGGATCAGGCAGTGTGAGAAAATATGGAAGATAACACGTTGTGATCCATTTTTCATCTCTTCATATCCACATAGCCATTACGACAGACATCAGGCAACGCGTTACCCTCCAGATAACCATGAAGAGCAGCGGACTCATGTCAGAGAGTCCAGCTACTGGACGTTACCTAGATCAAGAACAGGAGGAACGCTACTGGATCATACCAAGTGGACTGAGCCACAGGGGTGCGCCTCTACTTCTCGACACCGATTTTTGTGGGGTCAACATCCGCAGCAGGTCAACATGGGAGATTATGAGTCGAATGCTGCCAGAGAATCGACAACAGCTGGACAGGTGGTGGGAGCCTACGAGAGAGACAAAATAAGAGAGGGATGGCAACGGCGGTGGGAGCCTTCCGATCCTGTTCGTTACAGGGAGTCGTTCAAGAGGGACATCAGCAACTACAGAGAGCTGGAAGCCTGGGCTGCCCGTTACAGCCATTCCCTTCCGAGAAGGAGGCGGATAGAGGCAGAGCTGAGGGGGGCCTCCCATGGGTTGCTGGACAACAGACGAACCGGGATCGAGTCTTGCATGGCGGCAATGCAGCAAGTTGGACAATGTGCAAATGCGAGAGATGATCCAGGACAGTGGGAGAGAGCAGTCAAGGAACAGACCTACAGTCCACCGCGAGCCCCGGACGCGAGCCAGGTGGTGGACGCGAAAGGAAGGATCCAAGTGAGAATGTTTAGTCAGCCCCCTGGTTATGTTGCACCTCCTCCCTATGACAGCCCGCATAGAGGTTCACCAGCGATGCCTCACAGTTGGGAGCAGGGGGAGAAGACACAAGGGAAACCAGACATAAAGCAAAATACATGCCCAGGGTTTGAAGGACACAGGAATCCGGCCCACAAGGTTTTGACGTGTCCACAAATATCGCCGCAAGTTAAGACAACAAAGATAATCCAGGAATCTTCCTCAAAAGTGATCGAAGGACGGAAATTCAGATTACGCAAGGAGACCGGTGGGATGACCATCTTCTGTTTAGTGTCTCGGATCGCAGGCCCAACAGAACACCCACCCATGGCACCTTGTGACCAAGCAAACACTTTGAGCACAGAACTTGGAAAATGCTCACCCATCAGCCGTGAAACTATCCAAACATCCAAGGTGGCAGATGAAGTAGACCACAAGGCAGTCGCACAGATGTCTGCCCTGACCTTTGGCGACCTCAAACCAAGAAAGATGACGCCAAGTTGCATTCAAACTGGACTGCCAGAGGAAGAACTACCAAAGAAAGGCCCATTCAAAGAAAACGTAAATGATGCCACTCAGTCAGTACCACCTGTGTCCGCCAAATATCCTTTGTGGAGGGAGCCAAGTTTCACAAGAAGGACCCTCACGCAGAGTCCACTTGGCATGGAAGTGAGAAGACTCGACATCAAGGAAGGTCCTGAAACCGAGGGGGGGAAAGATGTCCTCGTGATCGACACAACGTGCGTTGTTGTCAAAATGGAACTCATTAAGTCTCCTAAGAAGGAACACGTTCACCTCTTGGGATCCACTATGAACACAGAACATAGTCCAGAACAGAGTCCAGAACATAGTCCCGCCTCCTCTGGCCAATCTTGCAGTCTTCTTAGCCAAGAGCTGCATTGTGATCTAAACCACGAATTAAACCTCTTGCCAATGAACAAAAGGCCTACGGACAGCCTCAACCCATACCATGCGGAGACGACGACTCTTGAGAGCGAGTGTGAAAACGCGGCGAGAGAATCTTTGGAGAAGCGAGCGGAACGAATCCTCGGTATCCACCTTCATGCAAACTCGCTTCCTGATGTGTCCATGAAAGATGCAGACAAGGGACCAGATTCACCTGGAGTGAACAAAAGTGAAATGGAAGGGAAGCTGTCGAAAAAGACCACCGAGGACAAGCAGTCACAGAACCAGCAAGACCAACGGAGAAGAAGGTTGTCTGGCGATGAGGTTACAGGTCCGAATGTTGATCGTGATAACTCTTCTGGATCCCAACAGCAGGTGTCTGACGCGTTTAAGGAAAATGAGACTAGCAGCCAATCTGGAATAAACAATGTAGATCAGTTTGATATGATGCAAGTTCCTCCAGGTGGGTCCACTAAAGAAGTGGCCAACCCTGAACAGAGTCAACATAACAATGATGCCACTCAACTTCCTGTCCTTTCTAATCCTCTCTTAGTTGGAGCCTCAAAAGATGTCCAAGAGTCCAATCCTAATCTTGTGCAGTCACCTTTAGATGTTCAGTCGATCTCGTGCTTCTCAGAGTCTGAGATTGACGAAGCTCCAGATGCCGAGTCAGGAACTCTTAATCCGATAGCAGATAGGACACTTCAACCGGGAACCATATCATTGCCACATGTGGCACCTCTAATTCCCTTTACTGTCCCTTCCACTCCGCCTTCTGATGTAGTAACTCCCCCGGCAATGTCGGAAATGGAGGTTTGTGAGGAAGATCAAGCTGAAAAAGGACAATCGCCACAGCATAGCGAGCTCTGTGACGTCCCTCAGGAATCTCCCATGAATGGGACAGATAAATTGGTGGCACAACAGCAATTCGAATGCTGGCCAGGCAATGAAAAGGCCATCGATATTAATATGGACCTTCTAGACCCGAATCCGACTCAGCAGAAACTTCTTAGCATTCAGACTGAAGAAGAGAACAAGACCGATGATTCAGATGAGCGTTCAGAAACAGTGACTCCAAGACAAAGTGAAGAGAAGATGGTCAGCTCTTTGGACCAGGGAGTAGAAGATGTCAAGCCTAAAGAGACCAATGCGGAGACGTCTGAGGACAACAAGGATTTTACACATCTTGAGGAACAGGCAGAGTGTCAGAGTGACATTTTACCAACTATGAAATCATCTCCTTCCTTACCTGCTGACACAAACCATGAGGCTCCACCCCAAATTTACCCTCCACCACAACAGTCAAGAGAAGAGTTTGCCACTCATTCAGGAACAGAATCAGCCTGCCCTTCAGCTCAAAACCACGATTCTCCTGTTGAACTTCCTGAAACTCTCTCTAACCATCTTCTGATGGGCTGCACACCTTATCCAGAAAAGTCCTTGCTGTTTTCATCTCCTACTCCGCCTCCTCCTGAGGAAAATAGAAGTGTCCCCCAAGGATCAGAACTAGACTACCCTAACTCCCTGTGGGACGCCGTGAATCGCATCAGGAAACATACAGCTCCTGATTCTGAAAACGAAGAAGAGGAGGTCTTTGAGTTTTGGGATCCTGAGAGTGCCAGTGTTGATTTAGAGCAGGGAGTCTTTGAGGAACTTGGGGTGTTAGAAGGCACCGAGATTGCACAAATAATGCCACAGCCCTCGCATGAGGAGGACACGCAGTCTTGTAGTAGCACCAGCAGCCATGACTCTGGGGACACGGTTATTATAGCAGATGAGGACGATGTGGAAGAAACAGAGGAGAAGGGTGAGAGGTGCTGCCTGGTTGAACCTCAACATAACACTGCATGTGAGGAAGACGGAGATGAGAGAAAATATGACCAGAGTGAGAAGAACCAAACTGTGGATGACGGTTTGACAACTAAAGACGAGGACAAGTAGTGCACTTACAGTATGGTGAAAACGTTTCTCATCCTAATGAGAATGTTTCTCATACAGAGAAACGTTCTTGTTCTAATGAGAATGTTTTCTTGTTAGGATGAGAAACGTCTTTACCTGCAAGTGGTAGCTTATTTAGCAGACTTCAGAAGTTTTAACTCATTCCCTGCCATTGACGGCTATAGACGTCAAAAATTCATTTGAACTATTTCTATTAGTTTTAAAAAAAAAAAATCCCCACTTTCGTTAAGAGTATGAAAACCTAGAAAAAAAATTAGTGTACATTTAGAACAAATGTAAAATTTGTGATTAATCGTGAGTTAACTATTGAAGTCATGCAATTAATTACAATTAAGAATTTTAATCGCCTGACGCGATTAAAAAAAAGAAAGAAAAGATTATTAAAAAATGAGGAGCGTCAGGCGATTACAATTTTTTATCGTAGTTAATCGCATGACTTCACTAGTCAACTCACGATTAATCACAAATTTTATATCTGTTCTAAATGTACACAAAACAAATCTAGGTTTTCATACTCTTGTTAACAAAAGTGGAAAAAATGTTAAACTAATAGAAATAGTTCAAATTAATTTTTGACGTCTATAGCCGTCAGTGGCAGTGAATGAATTAAATGTTTCTCAGATATAACATAATGGTGACAACTTGCAAGTAACGCATCAATGTCCTTATAATAAAGTCACAGGTGAAAATATAAACAAACTAGCTCCTGCACTGTCATTTTCACTCATAAATGGAAACTGAAACGTCGTTGTAGGTTCTTCCATAAACGCGTGCAATAGATTACTTTCTCGTCAAGAAAGACGGCAAAGCAGATGCAGAAATCTGACAAAGTTTATATAAAAATGTGGTTGTTCATACAGTTGAAAATAGTAGAAAAATGACAGCAAAATATTTGGTGAGTGTGAACAGTTTGTGAAATGTATTCAACAGTTACGTTTTTTTTTCTCGGGTAGGTACAAGCTGCAGACATACATAACTTAGTTGCTTAATTTACCAGAGGAAGAAAAGTCCCATAATCACAGAAAACCTAGGAGGGAATTTTTTCTACATCTCAAAGGATTATATTTTATCTTTCATTTTTATCTAAGTATCCTAAAGCAGGCAGTGTACCGTATGAAAAATCCTGCAACTAAGAGTCTGATAATCTAATTAAAGAGAGATACTGTTGATTGTGAGGTAGAGATATAAGGGATGAACACAAACCCCTTATTCTCCATGAGTGATGCAACTTCTTCGGAGTATTTGAAATCTTGTGGAATTTTATACAGACTACATCTTTCACCTCAGTCGCCACGGCCATGGCGTGAACCGGCCATTATCCGCAGAGGAGAGACTGCAGCCATGGCGTGAGGATGTCAAAGTTCATCATGTGGGATTTTCAGAGCATGGTCACAAAGGTCTGCAATTAGAATGCAGTGATAAAATAAAATGTCAAACATAACACAATGGAAACCTTAATAAAGTTGAGCACATTTTGCTCCCATCAATTGGTTAGGATTTCTAAAACAATTTTCACGCAAGAAAAACTGGAAATAGAAACAATGTTACTCATCATAAGTCATCATGTATATGCAATGTAAATACAAATATGTTACATGTAATGTCACTGATGTACAACATGAAACACTAATGCCATCTAGTGGCAGAAAAATAATCTCAACAAATCAATACTTCACACTCCAGTTTACAGTACAGTACATCTTTTTAAACGTCAACTTATTTTACCCATTACTATGAAATTACTATCAATGAACTAAAAGTTATTTGTATTAGGTTAACATACTTTTCAACTTTTATGTCAATAACAATATGAAAAATGAAAACAAATATTTTACTGTACATTTAGAATGGATATAAAATGTGTGATGTAGCTTTTGTTGCGTTTGAAAAGCTATATTTGTACATGTACCTGTCCGCTTGCTGCAAAGTTTGTCTTTGACGTTTTCAGTCTCATGAGAGAAGAATTCAACGAGTTCATCTTCGTGCTGCTCAGCAATGGCTTCGCACTGCCGCAAAACGACAAGACACATTGTTTCACGCAGCACAATTCACAGTATAGTCATTTCAATGATGAACTTTGATGGAACTAAAATGTAAAAACTAATACCACAACAACAAAAATCTTCAGAGAATCATACCGCAAATTTTAAACTGCCGGTGACTCTCGAGTCCAGCGTTGCCTCTGAGAGGTCCATGGCTTCACCATTGCGAGATTTGACCCTAATGTAGGACTTCCTGTTGGTGGTGGCGTCTGCGTGTTCGCCATAGTCCTCCATCCTCTCACACACGCTCTCCAGCAGCTCCAGGAGGTTTCCTTCTGAGCGCGCCAGAGGAACCTGATGACAGATGTGGATCACAACCATTGCATTTACAATGATCATTTACAATCATCGAGAAGTTAGGAATTTTCTGTTTCATATAATTTCACATTTCTTTCATGGCTCCCCTCAAAATAAAATGTTTTCAACATTTACATTGTAACTTGACTGACAGGTCGCCGCTGCCAGATCTGCGCATCAAAGTCTGCGCAAATGCCGAGCCCGAGAAAAAAGGCTTTGATAATAAACAAAAGCTAACAACTGTGGTTACGTCCTATTACCAAACTGAATATCAAAGGTTTAAAGGGATACTTTACTCATTGAGCCATTTTTAGCAGTAAAAAGTAAATATTTTGTCCAGAATTAATTTTGATAATGTCATTATTTTTCATGTACAATTAATACCTTCAAAAACATATTTTTCCACTTGATGTCAACTGAAGATGACATCACCTGTGTTGAGGGAATAGGCAACGGCCAATCATGGCTCACCTGTTTTCTGGGTTTGGTCAGCAATTGAGCCATGATTGGTAGTTACCTGTTTCCTGAGCACAGGTTATGTCATCTTCATTCGACAGCAAGTGGAATTTTTTGTTTTTAAAGGTACTAATTGTTAATGAAAAATAATGACATCACATTATATTATAGACAAAATATTATATAATCTTCTTACTGTTGAAAATGACTCAATGTGTCAAGTATCCCTTGAAAAGCCATGATTGATGCAATTTATAGAAAAATTGAGAAAAAAGATGAGATGACTATAACACACGTTTGCCCACCCATCAACGTACTAACTAACCTCCCTGATGGACTGCGTGCCGTCTGGGTTGATTCGAAACGAGCCTGTCTGGATCATTTTCTTGGGGTCAACTTGGGAGATGGCATACTCCATCTCGTCCACCAGAGCCCTGCAAGCTGAGGTGGGTACATGCATTTACTCTCTATTTGCACATATCAATGGCCCATTCATAAAGGATGTCAGGCGCTGGCAGGCACCAACCTCCACATCGGATGTCTTGTCCTTGTCTGGCTGCCTGGCAGGAGCTCAGCAGGAGGAAGAAGAGCACACAGGTTGAAAGCAGGAGAGCCACTTGCCTTTGCCTCATGTTGCGTCTCTTTAATACAATAATGACGACACGACAGGGGGCTGACGTTAACGTTACATCAAGCAGAAACGCTCACGATGCTGAAGAAATTAGCCGGCTTCCTTTTAGCAAACGCTAGCATATCTGTGAGAAAACCTGCCCCAAATTATGCGAACGCTACTGACGTATGCATTTAAAGTGTGGTGGAAACACAAAGTTCGGATGAAACTCACTAGATGCTTGCGGTGATTTGGAAGAGTTGGACGCTCATCTTGTTCGACGAAATGTGGTGACGTAGCAAATGTACAGCAACACGTCAATATGGGAGACAGCGACCCATGTGGCCGGGGTGACGCATGCTCAAAATACAAAATAGTCCACAGGTTCCCACTAAATGATGCTGAAAAGCGGTCTGGCAATGTTACTGTAGTTGTATTGTGTTATTCCCATCAACTTTTTTACTTTTATTTCCTCCAGCTATCTTCATTACTATGAAATTACTTTTTGTCAGACACTTTTAGACTTTTACGCAAGTACTAATAGTCTTCTGTAGTACTTATACTTTTACAAAAAAATCGCTCTCGGGTACTTTACAAAGTAAAATCTGTATTATTATGTCTCACTATACATTTTTGGATCCTTATGGCTCAGTAAGTTTACATAATGCACTTCTTTGTACAGAATATAGTTACTGCTATTCAAATTAGGTTAAATGTTCTACTTTCATATTATTTCTGTCCAGTGGTGGGAGGTAACAAAGAACTTCTTAAATATTTTTTTCAGTTGTCTGTAATTTGTACTCTGTATTGTTTTTAAAACTTCAAATCCCTACATTTGACAACAGACAACATCTCTACTTTCTGCTTCTTTGTCACTTAGTGACCCCCCCCCCCCCAACCTCAACGGATGATGAAAAATATGTTTGTAGAGGTAGATTAAGTCATCCGCGGTTGAGATCTTGGGGAAGGTAAAATGTGTGTATGGCAAAATAGTAATTCATGTTTTACTGCAAACATATTTCTGTAACATTCTTGAGCATGCTAGAGTTAAGACAACAGACCGTTTAATTCACCAAAAAAATATTTCATGTTTATTAAATTACAAAAATACCTAACACAAGATATACATTTATAAATGTAACATGGTTTAAAAAAAATGGGAACCACAGTAGTTTCAATACTGTGATTATATAAAACTATATCATTTAAAAAACAATGTCAGTTCCTTGGCTTTACAGCTGGTTTATCATGTAATATGATGTGGTCAGCAAGCGAATCATATATATGGTCTTCCATCATTCAGTTTATCATGGACACATTGGCATTTGTTTTAAGTGCAAATCGGTTGTTCAACACAAAGATTATTTTTCCTTTTCTCGTCTAAGAACATGTAAATTGGATTCCAGTTGGAATTAACATTTATGCACCAACTGAGTGGGACAGACCACACTTTTTTTCCTTCTAAATACCAGGGCAAAATCAAGCTAGAAGGCAAAAAAAAAAGGGGATACATAAAAAAAAGACAATATTTGGTCTTGTAGTCAAACCTGCAGAAAGATGTGTTTTTTTGTGCTCTGCTGATAGATGCAAGGCACACAGGTGGAGGCACCGTAGAAGACATGTGCAGCTGAGGATTTAGTTAAATAAACAAAGCTTATTTAACCAGGCTGCATTGTGAGGTTTCAATCATTTCATCCCACTTTCTGATTATGCCAGTGAAGTGCAGGAGAACACACATGTATGAGTTTTTTTTGAAAATGATCAAGTATTGACCAGCAGGTATTATAAATCGGCTCACTGACACTTTTGTGCTCCAGCATATCGAACAAAAAAAGGCCACATGATAAAGAATAACAGCGGTTCAGCGAATGTTACCGCCCACAATGTAAAACTCTACTTGCCTTCTCATATTCAGCATAGTTAGTGTTTCCCAGTACTTCACTTACAAATATGCACTTCACATAAATAAGTGGACTCATCATAAATTACCAAATATATTAATTACCAACGTAAGAGTGGTCACGAGATGACCACATTAAATATTCAGCAGGCTCCCTATATGAAACAAGCATTCAACAAATTAGACATACAGTACTAAAAAAAAGTACTATAATATAAAATGTCATATTAAACATGTATAAATACACTGAAGTGTACAACTGATTATAGATTGTACATCATGTGCGCTTAGCTCTGATAGACACACATTCAATAAAATACAATAAAAAGCTAACTCCTCAATATTGGGATGACATGGCACACACCAAAATCCCTTTTTTTCGTATGGGATTTTTCTTATTTAATCTATTCACTTATTTTCTTTAGACATCTTAATTGTAACTAAATATTTCTGTTATGAATATAGTGAAGCGCACAATTATTCATATTAAAATTCTGAGTAAAATTCCCCTTGAAACATATTTTTTCAGGCCGAACTGTGTTTAACATTTAGAATATACACTGCACATTGAGAAAGAGTATAAATAATTTTGAAAATGTTCCTCAAAAAAAGATAGTATATTAATCCTGTAGATAAATACACAATTCAAGAACATCAATTATTTTGTGTATATGGACTTGTTGGTATTTTACTAACATAATACAACAGTCTTCTTTTTTTTTTTTGTCTGACCCATATACAATAATTGAATTTATATTTTAAGGAAATATTTGTTTTGCAGTGGAGTTTTTGGTACCTTCTTCTGTTACATATTATTTATTCTATTCACATAATTATAAGGAATTTTTTTTTTAAAAAGTGCAACATGGGCTCTTGCAATCAGAACCTTGGCAGACATTGCAGAGGAATTTGATTTGAACAGCAACAACAACAGTCTCGGACATTTTAAGGGAAAGTGGAAGGCACTGACAGGTGAAGATGCAAAGATACTGGCCATGCTACAGTGGTCCCAGACTGTGTTGGGACCTCCGTCACGGTGTGCTGTCCACCTGCGACGTCTTCTATCGCTCGATCATAGTGTCCACGTCCATGTCATTCAGTAAATAAATATCCGTGTGCCGTGCAAGCCCCATCTGCAGGAGAGAGGAAGAAGACAAGCACATTTCATCAGTGAGGTGCACTTGGAGGCTCAAGTAAGGTAATTGATCCAAAAAGATTTCCTTAATGATTATTCTTATTGTTAGCAATCAATTTGTAAGTTTATATGGTAAATGCAGAAGAGAGCAACACATAAGGAAGTACGTTAATATGTTAACATTGCACTTATTTGGGCCCATTTGTGCATCTGTGAAGACTGCAGAATAAAAGTGGTGTTTTTTGAAAAACAGGAGAGGGAGGATAATCAATCACATGACTGGTGATTTGAATTCGTGATTTGAGGGTGCTCACCTTTCCTCATATAACCCGGGAAAGTCCTGCAAAAAGAGTAGTTCACACCACGCACACTATTTTATGAAGCTAAAATTTAGAATTCAGACATAAGACACCATGTAAGCAGTCCTTGGTGTTTATTTTTAAACAAATGGTGGGTCTCAGTCAAGAAGCAAAGGACACAAATAAGACAACAAATGTACGCAACACTGCATTCATGTTTCTTCTCTGCAACAGATCGAATGTGCATCAACATAAAAAGGAGGGAACAGATTTTTAAGAAAGAAAACGAATCACAATGATGTGCTTGATGGCATGCCGTTTTGAAAACACTTGGTAATCCTTTTAAAATTAGAATACTGATCTTATGATGAATTTCATTAAAAACACAAATATTTGTCAGCTAAACAAAAAATAGGGTGTGTTTTGTACTAAACACCGTGCTTTAGTTTTTGTACAAAATGTACTAAATGTTGGCCGATTATAGTAACATCGTGATGATGAGCTTTGATCTGAGCTTGAAAACAGTTAGATTTCAACTACACCACTGCACCTGTCATGTGTGCAAAATAATACTGCCACATAAGTAACTTCATGAAAGTTTTTTTTAATTACTTTTTTAAAATTTATTATTTCAAGGGGTCAAAAATACGAATAATTAAGTTTGCTTTATGTTTAACCTTCTTAGAACACAAATTCCACTCAGAAAGGACAGAGCTGGGACTTGAACCAACTACGTCTGGATGACATGCTAACCAGTCAACCACCAATGCACTACATATAAATGAAATGACTACATTATTATTTATTGTTTATTGTTCAATTAATTCATGATCTTAGTTGTCCCCCCTCATTTTTCATATAGTTGTGTTAAGGTTGAAAGTGGACTTAAGGACTGTTTGTCTTAATTTTAATCACACATTTAGCAATACAAATTTTCATTGAACAATAAATAAGAATGTGTTTATAAAGGAATGTGTTTGAGGTCAAAACAAGCAATTGTGCTTAACCCAATTTTACACAGGTCCAGATGGTGGCAATAATAGCTGAGTACATCTGCATCATAGTTTCGGGGGTGTGAGCTTCAAACCCGAACTTCGGGTTTTCTCCCATATTCTGAAAATGTCGGTTACGTGAAGACTAATTTGACTTAAGGTAAAAATGTGTGTGAAATGGTTGTAATGAGTAAGAGAAAATACATCAAACTATAACAAGTTTAAATCTCAATTTGAGACAACATTCAAAAAGAGTTTAAATGAAGTAAAAGATTTCAGGTCAATCTGAAAGGAGTTTTGTTGTTGTTGCTTTAAGCAATAAAGACAGTTTACTTTAATTCCAGACTATCTTAAACAAATGGTTTGACCCACCTTATGAAATTGGTTTAAAAGTTAAAATATCCGGTTGCACTAAATGAATTATTGCATGAGTCAAAGCTTAAATATTAAGTGTGATTTTTTTTTTTTTTAAGTTCATCCAGTGCTTCATTTTATTTCAATGTAGACCGAGTTGGAACGGAGTGCAGAGATGTTTTTATAAATCCCACGCCATCGAAAACCTTCAGCTGCAGCTACGTTGCAATGCTCTTTCTGCTTTACCAGTATAATATGTAGTATACATACAAGTATGTTTTAGTACAGTATGTGCACTCCCATGATAATATTGCAGATTCCTTCCCATTGAATGCCGCATCGCCATTAACTGGTTTGGATTGAAACACACAAAGCAATGTAAAGAATACTGAGGCATATACCGGTATAAATGTTATAGTGTATTGTAACATAAAATGCAAATTATGTTACAAATGGAGTGGGATTTTAACTTTTAATGTTAGATTAAAATGTGGATACAACATTCATCATAATATCAAAAAGACAAAGAAGTGAAAAAAAAAAAGCAAAGAGATAAAAAAAAGAAGACATTTTTACCACGGATGCACAAATAAAGATATCAGGCGCCATTCCGTGGCATGAAACTTGGTCGTTCGTATGAAGTGTCTATAGTTCACCCGGTTGTGTTTTATCTACTTGGACTACTTTGTATGACCTCTCACATTTGATCCCTTTTACTGAGTAATAAATCAGCAATTTCATGAAAACAGTTATCTCAGAGACACACTAAATAAAGGATCAGTGCAACTGTCACTGATTAATACTCTGACTTGAAATCTAACAAGACGTGATGAAATGTAATCATCCAAGCATAATTGTGCAAACATTCACCTTCAGTGCCTTGAACACGTTACATAATATCATAAAACAATTATTCTGAATATTATTTGGCAAAACAATTCGGACTTTTCCGTTTTTACATATGAAACAAACTTATGATGCAGCAAATAAACGTGAAGAAATCCAGTGACTCAACTGCATCGGATTAATTTGACATGATGGAGCATACTGATATTTGACTGGGATGCCTATAATTTTTTTTTAATTAATTTGTAAAATTTCAGTCATTGAACTCATTCACTGCTTTTTATCTATGACTGCAACTGTCTGTAGTGTGAACATTTTGTGCCTCCTTCATTGACCTGAAGCAACAAACTTAAGTTTGTTGAAACTTTTAAATGATGTCAGCTTCCCCAGTTTGAGGTCTTCACTCCAAGGCTATTCAGCATGACTACTGCAACAATTTCATGATGTAAATATACTGGCTGAACATTTTGCAGCTCATATAAAGATTTGACTAAAAAAATAAACATGTAGTATTAATTGCGCTTTGCCATATGAAAGCAAACACGGTGCAACCTGTAAAGTCAGCGTCTTGGAACAGATTGTGTTCAACCTTGTCGATTTTCTAAAATTAGATTCATACAGAAGTGGATTTATATAGTGGCATGCAAAGTCGAACACTCTCCTGATGTCGACTTTACATACACCGATTCTGATAGCCGGTCGGTCCGACACGAGAATAATATGAAAGATAGACGGGGAAAATGCTTCGACAAACTCCAACAGTCCCGGTTGAGTACAGGGCTCAGAGTCTTCAGAAGAAAGAGGAATGCTGCTGTTCATCTCTAGGAGTCGCACTCAGACTGTTCCTCTATGAACACAGCAGGTCGATTGCTTACCCTGCTGCCAAAGTCCAGGCAGGAGACCCCCAGGGCGACCAAACAGTGCCACACCTGCACAAAAAGACAGGACAGACTAGTCAAATAGCAGAAAAAGACATTGAGTGGAATGTGATTGTTTTGAGCACTGTTTATTTGCTTGCTCATTACTGTAAAATGTGGTCCAAAATGTGAGCACTATGGTAAATAAGCCACACCAACTGAATGTGTAAAAAAAAAAAAATCCAGAAGAATCTGAACATTTTTCCACATGCATATTAAACACACAAAAACAAGAGGAAAAAATGTCAACCTTACTATAGGAAATAAACACAGAGCACCTTGAAAAACTAAAACAATGAAACTGATTTTGCCACGTTAAGGAAAAGTTGAGAATAGCTGAGAACGCAACCCTCCTTGAATAGAGAAAAAAACGCCAAATAAGCTGCATTTTTAACTCATTCACTCCTACCCATTTTCACTGAAGCAATCTCCTTCACTCTCGGCTGTTTTACTGGATTTTGACTGATTTTGCAAGGCCCACAGAATATTGTGTTCTATTGCTATAAAAACATGGAACCTACCAAAAGAAAGATTAGAGTCCCTCTCTCTCCTTTCATCAGGAAAAAAAAGTATATTCCCATCAGCTTCCGTTTTGCAGCAATTAGCATTAGAATATAGCTAAATTTCCTCATCATTCACAAATCTATTTAGCAATTGAGTAAAATAGCTTTTTTTCAACATGGCCCTGGTTGATCTCCTTTGCTCTGCTGCTACCTGCTGGCCGGTTGTGTAATAACTGCCATTTTTTCAACCGTTCTTTGCAGTTGAGAGTCTTTGAGACACTTAAAACAATTAAAATAGAATGTAATTATAAGTTTTTGGGAGCAAATGAGTTAAGTTGAAAAACTTGATGACGGCATATTAGGGCCACGTATAAATATTTTTTAGAGGGGGTATAGTGGCAAATACTTCTATAGAAATAAACTCGCAAATTTGCCACTTTATAAAGTCACAAATTTGTGAGATATTTCTCAGAATATTACCCCACCCTCTAAACTAAATAATAATTATATGTGGCCCTAATACACCATTGTACAACTTTATGGTAGTTATTCCACACAAAAAACAAACCCTGCCATTAATTTTTTTTCTCTCTAGTGGCACAAAAATCTTCAAGCTTCTATTGTAAAACACTCCAAAACTAATTAGCTGTTGAATAATGCAGCAGGAAGCCAACTCACCAGGTAGCCTACAAAGCCCAGGTAGGCGACGGAGAGCAGAGCGACCAGGACGTAGAGCAACACGCTGTGTAGAGTCGCCACATAAACCACCACAAAGTACATGTTGATGGCACAAACCAACAGGATGACAACGCCACCACCGATCTTCCAAAACCTGAAGGAAACAACAAGATACTTTCATTACAGATGTTAGATATGTACATGGATAATACGGAATATTGGCTAAAGTTGCCTTGACGCCCGAAGGATTGGACAGAAGATGACCTACACCCCTCACATTTTTTTGTAAATATTTAATCAAATATTTTGAAACAAAACTGAGGAAAATGACACTTGGCTACAATTTAAAGATGTTCACAGCTTGCATGGCAGCGTCAAATGTACACTACAAAATAAATTCTTCTTCTTTAAGCCCAGGCCATATTTAAGTAGAGCAACAATTCGTTCTTTTTTTATTCCTCAGAGTTATTTGTCATTAGGTGAAAGAGTGCTCACGTGATATACTGTTACAAAACTTTTGTCAACAGAGCATAGTTAGTCACTTTGTAGACAGTCGTAGTTTACTTACCAGCCATTCGCAAAGTCGTTCATGATGGACGTCAGGCTGGTGAAGGTCAAAATTGGGATCAAGGCAAAAGGAAGCTGAAGGACGAAAAGCAGAATTAGTTGTATACATCCTGTACCAAAATCTCATATATGCGTGCACTTAAAAAAAAAAAAGAAGTAAATATAGCAGGTTTTGCAAGTGTTCCTAAACGAGTCAGACCTGCATGCTTTGCAGCACATTAAGGAAGTCGTTCATCCCAGTCAGATGCTGCACATCCTGAAAGATGGCGACCAGCAGCGTTGGCGTGATGGCGATGGAACGCGTCAGCAGCACTCGTGCGAAGCGAGACCATCGCAGGTTTAAGAAACCCTTACCAAATAGTGAGGGGGAAAACATAAGCACATTGTCTTTCTTTGTTTCGATCTACATTGTCGGCAATCACGCAAACGTACCTCCATAACAAACTGTCCAGAGTAGGTGCCTGTCATGGTGGAGCTCTGTCCTGCTGCAAGGATGCCGATGGCCCAGATGTACAACGCGGCAGGGCCAAAGACGCAGCCCAGAACCACACCCTGAATAACAAGTGATATCAAATAAAAATGGATATATTTCGTATTTTTCACAATGCACTTAAGTACGTTAATCAGGAAAAAATAATAATAATAAAAAACAAGTAAGTTCAGAATAAGAAGTGCCTTCACTACTGTCACTGTAAGCTGTGCCTAAAACAAAATGGTGATTTAAGTATACTCAACTGTTAAGTCAACATAAAACATACTATTATAATTCAGTAAAGGGCCAAATGGTGGTTTACAGCAAAGTTAAGGTTGAGTTTGCTAATTGCTAACTGCTAATTGCTAAAAGGTCATATACAAAACAACATTCAGACTTTGGTAAAGTTTGAGGTCTCTTAAAAAGGCCAAGTCAGTCCAAAATTTGCTTTAATTTTTTATGAGACGACATTAGTTTAAACATGGTATTCGGATTAATATCGCTCATGGGGCGGCCATTTTGTCACTTGCTGTCGACTGAAAATGACATCACAGTTGTCGGGGCTCAGGTAACGACCAATCGCGGCTCAGCTTGCAAACATCACATGACCAAGCCCAGAAAATAGGTGAGCTGTGATTGGCCGTTACCTGAGCAACGGTGATGTTATTTTCAAGTGACAGCAAGCGGCAAAATGGCCGCCCACTAAGATGGAAAAAAACAGGCTGCATTTTGCTGCTTAACTCATATTTCATATTTTATTTTTCTCAGTTGCATGTTTAGACTGGTGGGGCTGCATAGAACACATTATTGGAAAAAACATGTTTGGGTTGACAACAAAGTCACTTTTTTTTTCTCTACAAAAAATAGACCAAGCAGCATTTGAAAGTGAAGGCACCATCTAATATTCCAATTATGACCGACACTACCTCCGCAAAGAGTTGTGTGAGGTTACCTGTTATTTAGTGGAAATAAATGTGCTTACTTTGACCTATAATTAAACTTCTTAAAAATCTTACACCAAGTATTGATAAGCAGACATACCCCCTTGTAGATATCGACCTCCAGTGTCTTATTGTTGTCAGGGAAGAGACCTTGGTGAGGGATGCTGGTTGCATTGCATTCGCGGTTCTGCCACCAGAAAATAAATATGAATACTGTAGTGTACTTTCAGTCTGATTGCTAAATACACTTTAGTACACCTACCATATCACTGTTGGTCTTATTGTAGAAGGCCTGGGCAAATACTGCTACAACAAAGACGTTGATGAGGAACGAGATGAAGAGCGCGATGGTCGACTCGATGAAGTAATACTTGTTGGCTTCCTTCACTTCCTTTTTATTTCGACGGTCAATATCACGAGACTGGTGCATGGGGAAATAAATGAGAGTTAATATTATTTATTAGTTTCACACAAACAAGTCATTTAAAACGCTCTTAGTAAGCACTGATACCAGCAGGGTTGCCACTATCAATAATGTAACATATGCAATACTGTGTCATTATTAAATTTCCTCTCTGACAGATTCAATTTAAAAAAGTATTATATTTGTAAATGCATATTTTCCCTAAAGTCTTGCAGTACATGCAAGTTTACTTCAGCAACACTAGATTAAATTATATTATACAAAAGGAATGTGGTTAATGGTAAAGAATTCATAAAAAAAAAAAAAAGCTTTTGACTACCGGTACTCTCTCTACCACTACTCTTGAGTATTATCTCTACTGGATGCCTGAACTCACTTCAACTTGCTTCAAGATGCCACACAATGGGGCCCAAAACAAAGCTATTAATGCTTTGGCCTAAGAATTCTTTATAATTTATTCCGACGCAATAAAAACAATTCTCACTTTGACCAGAGCCGAGTGAAGGTAGATATTGTGCGGCATGATAACAGCGCCTACGATGCCAACGGCCTGCTCCAATTGCGTGGGCCCACATCCGGCACAATACGGCACAAACATGCCCTTCAGGACCTCCCCCTGGTCTGGTTTCACAAGCACATACTACAGGGAGAAGAGCAAAGAGTTAAAAATGTTGTTGATAGCCTTGGTCGAATAATGAGGAGAAAAGTTACCTCGTAACCAAAACTTAAAGCCATTACAGTGATAAGAAAGCCGAAGAAAGCTTCTAGTTTCCTCAGGCCTACAACAGGGATCAATGTCAACAATGAGGGCACACTCGACTGAAAGCTTTGATTTAAAAATCATCACATACCGTATTTGTCCAAAAAGAGGAACACAAATGTATCTGTAATGGTAATGAGCACTCCAGCCCATAAAGGAATCCTGCAGGAAGAAGGAAAAATGTGATATTGAGCAACCACAACAAAAATATTTCATTTTCATAGAGTAGTAGTAGTAAAGATATGCTAGATACCTGCCCGCAGAGAGAAGATTGAGAGCTATTGCGCAGCCAATCACCTCCTGCATGTCTGAGCCAATAATCGCCAACTCCACCATTACCCATAATATGATTCGTGGGACCTGTAGGAAAGGATGCACAATTTTACATAGCCTTCTAGAGCAAAAACTGCTAGACAGTTTCACCACTAACCCCCCAAAAAATCAGTGATTGAAAAACTAAAGAACGATCTGACATTTCGCTGACATGGAGGGAAAAGGGGAATTTTAATGAAATAAATAAAATAAAATCCAGAAAAATGAAAAAGACAGAAAGTGATTTCATTGTGACAACGCCTGCCTATCAATTACAATTATACATAGTAGATACAGTGAAAGTCTGGCGCGCCACCGGGCTAATAAAACGCTGTGAGAAAGCCTGTAATATACAACAGGCAGTTATACAAAATAATATAATCATAAGTGTTTATTATTCATTTATTATAAAAGTGCATTTCTCTTTTAATAAAGCATTGATTAATAAAAGCCTATCTTAGACGCCTGGTAGTCTCTGTATATGGGTAAAAAAAAAGAAGAAAAAGTCCCATGTTGCCATTGTTGTTCTAAACAGGAGGATGGATGCTCACAGTGGAATATTGCCGGTTGCAGACTTCTGCCAGGTGCATTCCCGTGACGACGCCGAGACGTGCTGCCAACCTCTGCAACAGCAGTCCGATGACGGTGGCTGCTAACAGCACCCATAGGAGCTGAGGAGGAGAAGATCGGCAGGAGATTCATTGGATGGAGTTTGGGCTGGGCAAAATGGTTTGAAAATAAAATCTACTTTTTTCACAGGATTCCAATATTATTGGACTTTTTGTTGCCCCCCCCCCCCCCTGTTTATTTACAGGCATGCAAATCACAAAGTAAAATCACACCATTGACAATGAAGCATTTTAAGCTACGAGACATTCAAGATGAACAATTTCAAAGCATTCACCTTAAATCCAGCTTTTGCTCCAGACTGCAAGTCAGACTCAATGTTCCCTGGATCCAAGTAAGCAATGCTCATCAAGAACCCGGGTCCAGTGAAAGCCCAGAGTTTCCTAAAACTGAATACCTGAAAAACAAGTGAATAGAGCAGGTGACTTTTCTTCATTAATGTATCTGCAAAGTAAATGAGCAATGAAATACCATTTATTTGAGTCAGACAGTACCTGGTTGACATCTTCGGGAATAGCCACCTTCTCTTCAAAGTATGTGGAGAAGGGCTCATCTACGTCTGCAGGAGAGGATGGAGGAGTGATAGAGCTGTACTGGTTGGTCTCTGTGTCCCCGTTGTCTTGAGGAGAGTCCTCTAAGAAAACACACAGAAAACAGTATTTTATTGTAATACGCCCACAGGTGGTCAAACATACCGTAGACACAGTCACCTATGTACTTGGCTGACTGAACAAAATAAACACATGATACGCACATTCATACACAACAGCCCCAATTGACAGCCAGCCGCGATCCTGACCACACAACAGTCAACTCGACACGATCATTTTATGACTCCCACAACACTCACCAGGCCAGGCTCCACCTTCTAAAGCCACACACACTTAAAAGTCACAGATATTATAGTGTGGAATATGAGGATGGCGACCCCAAGTGGACAAAAATAATACTTGCACCTCATATGCGCATTCTGTTGTTTAATAATACAAAATCCATTTGTATCCAATTTATCGAATTGATTCTAAACATGTTTGACAGCGATTTTGTTAACGAAGTGGGAAAATGATCAATTCTGAACGCGATTATTTTATACCAAACATAAAGCATAAAGCTGACATATGCATACAGTAAGTGTAAAGTATGACTACATTCTGGATTAAACATTTGCTTTAATGAGCAGAAACAGCCATTGTAAAACTAACTACAAGGGGAAAGTTACTCATGTCAGTTTAAAAGTTGTTAAAGTGAGTATTCTACTTTCCTGCTTTACTTCCTTCATTAATGACACCAACCAGCCCCAAAGGACAATGTGGACTTGACTGACCGGTGACACTAAATGACTCAACTCAGCCTTTTTAAAAGTCAAAACATTCTGACATTACACCAAAAAAGAATTCCCTGGGAAGACAGAGCTGCAAAGAAATGTGTCAACATATCACTGTGTGCACAAATAGAACTAATTGAACTTTAGCCCTAACGTTACTCGTACAGTAATACATTTCACTAAATAGAACTGTCAAAATCAGACCAAAACAAAAAGAAAAGAAAAAAAGAACTGATTTGGAAAATGTAGTGTACATCAACTTTTTTTGTAGGTTTTTCGCATTTCAATCTTTAATTATTTATATTTTTTTCAAGCCCTTGTGGCATAACACTGACAAGAATGAAGTACCGGTACTGCCATTCTGATATCAAGTTGTATACGTGTGCGTGCATGCTGCTCATGTTTCTGTTGTTGTAATCTGTTACCTTGCAAGAGGTCTCCACCCTGCTGGTCCTTCATCAGAGCAGGCCGATAGATCCCTGGGAACTTGAGGGATGACTTTCAGCCGCCTAACAAAAACAAACCAAAACAATCGGAATATTTTACTGAAGCCTGAAAGATTTCTTCTGAAAAAAATGCACAAATCTCTTGACTATTTTTGAAAAAAAAAAAAAAAAAGTTGTGTTTTGTGGTCAAGCAGAGCACCACATTTTCAGTTTTTAAGGGTGTTGCAGGATTAGGGGACACAATGTATGCTTGACTTTGACATGAATCGTGATTAAATTCATTTGAGAAGATGTTGCAATCATTTGACTTCCTGCATCTTCCGCTTTATCTTTTTTCAATATAAAATATTTGGGGTGACCGACCTACTAAGGCAAAAGTTTCCCTTCCACTTTGGATGAAACCTTCCTCCTACATTTAAAAAATAATAAAATAAAATACTCTACTAGTGTACACAAGATATTCTTTGATGTCAGCTCTCCAAGGATGAAATTCCATTCCAGGCAAAGGGCATAACTTTGAAACATTTCTCTGACACAGATTAGGCACATGACTGCAGGATCATGAGGTAAATGCCACAAAGAAACTTCTCCACCCAGTCAAGGTTTCACTTCCTCAGCAATCAATATTTTGTGACTCTGTTTGACACTGTTTGGATTTGCAGGACTACTTCTTGAATAATTTGATTAATTATTTATTTTAGTAAATAACCAGCATATGATGACGTTGATAATCTGAGTCTTTTTTCCCCCCATTTTGCTCAATGACAATGTGCAACAAGTGAATAGATAATTCTATACAAAAGGGACAACACACTCAATTTCTTCGACAGGCTTATTAGATACGTTTCTGGTGATAGCATTTACAATGAGTTCCATACAGTTCTTGGGGGCTTTACGAAAATTCAGTTTTATAGGACAACAATCAGTATCCCATAGTTGGCTAGGAAACAAGAGAAAAAATGAGTAAATACAAATACGGGATTTCTTTATCCGCACTAGGGCTTTGTCTTTACCGTATAGTGTATAATGTTAATTTCTATGGAATATAATGCATTCTGAAAATAAATAATTTAGCTAGCACGCTGGGACATAATTGGTTTGAGCTTAGAAGGTCCACTGTAGATGATCCAATCATTTGACTACTAGTTGATGACTGGTCCTGTGATGCTGTCTAATGGAGTCATTTGTCATTTCTTTCGAGGCCAGTGGTCACACAAGCTCACATGAGCCACGTAAACTTCCCTCAATAGGCTGATTAAAACATGCTTTAGTACTAAACAGGAGCAAATGCACATGTGAATTCAAGGAATGGGTTGGAAGTTGGATGGACTGAGTTTTTATTAGAGATCATTTTATAGTGACACATTTTCATGCCTGCACAAAACCAATATAGTCTACTAGGGGTAAAGGTATGTCACACACTAAAATCCAGTGGAGAACATAATGTTGTATGTGTCAGCACTTGGTCATTAAAAGATAATTTAGAGATTGCCGGTGGTTGGGGTGGGGTGTGTGGGGTAGTTATTTAACGCTGGGGAAGTATTTAAAAAAAAGAGTGGCATCTAGGTTTTTGGTTGTTGTTTTTTTTTGCTGTCGAAATGTGTCAAATTTACCTCGAATAGCAAGTAAGAGTGAAAGTATTGCCTGTGCGGCTCAATTTTTTTTTTATGATGATGACTGTTTGGACCCTGGAAGAACGTAGTTCAAAAATCCTTTATCTCAAATGGAATTTCTGTTTTGAAAGTCAGTGATCAGTATCCCAGAGCATATTGTTGCAGATGTTGAGGTACCACTGTATGCCATTTATTAGGATAATATCAATTTTCACCAATTGACAAATACCTTCCTTTTGATCTGAATGGGAAAAAGTAACTGAGAGATAAGGCACTTTATCAGCACTTGGCAGCATTTACAATCACAAGTGCACATCTGTGACAACTCCCAAACGAACAAGTGACGTCTAATGGTAAAATACAACAGTCCCAGGAGTTCAAGTAGAGAAATAATTAGATTGGGTGTTGCTGGGGTTAACCTAAGAAAATTATGCAACAACAATATGTTGTGTCTGTTGACAAGCATACAATTCTAAAGGCTTGCTGCAGAACCATTTCAACACTGCTGCCTCATTCAATAGAAAATCCTCGAAATCGTAATCGAAAGGTGATATTGGCAAGCTTTCATTACCGGTACTATATGGAGAGTTTGATACTTTACTAATGTGAAAGATTAGAGCTATTAGTAAGAGGGGGAAAACTGGTCCATCGAGGTGTCAACAGGATGACTGGTAATGACGCAGGTTGTTACAAAATGTTCAAAGGTGAATAAATAGAACTGTACAGAAATTGCAGCTGTGATTACTAATTATTCAAAAACAATCCGTTTAAAAAAAGAAAGACGGGTCAGAATACAAAACAGAAATTATGGTGACAATGACGACTGGAAGATGGACTATTATGACGGGGATTTAGGTTTTACCTTAAGTAGGGTTACTTTTTGTTATCAAAACTTGTAACCTCTCGTTCTGATGCCCTAGGTAAAGTAAAAATAACCTGCCCACATTGATTAGTGTCTTTTTTTGTACATGTAATACTCTACATGTTAAATCATACATATACCTAACTACCTATACAAAAAAAAAATCCATAGCAGGTTGACTATATAAAACACAGAAGCTAACACATGCTACGTCCGTGTTAGCTAGCTTCCTAGATTGCATCGCTTAAAGTGACCTTTACCAAAGTACAGTATTTAAAATAACCATACCTGATTATAGTGTAGGGAACAGTCTATAATATTGTAGTTAGGCAATGGCGTCCGATATCCAATACACACCATGGGTATAAATGTAAAGTCAGAGAATAGAATCAGCGTTATCAGGTTGAACTCAAGCACATTTGCGTCTTGCTGGATCTTGCCATGTCAACTTTTAGTTCAAGAGTCACTGCGCATGCTCATACAACCAACACTTCCCCGATTGGTCAGTGAGTAAATGCCACCTAAATTATCCCTTGATTTTGTCTGCCAGGTAAAATGTTGTTACTTGTCAGACACCGCTTTGTGTGTGTGTCATAGACCGATAAACATTAATTTCGTCTTGGATTCTGAGCCGTACGTCGAAGTTGCGATTGAGGTAAATGTTAACATATGTTATGTTCTGGGCTGGGTGGCCTTGTGCCATTTTGCAGTTTTGATTGTATTTGTCCATTACAGCATCATTTTGCAAACATAATTTGCCGACTTTGTGGCTAATACTTTGACAAAACATCTGCAAATATGTGAATCCGCGGGTGCCAATCGGCGAATACGCGGTGCGGTCGGCTGTACATCGTTCACCCAAATGGCCCGTTTGGATTCTGATAGTAGTAAATCCCAGCATGGTCAGTAAGAGGCGCTGTTGCCATTCCACGTGAAATCAAGTAAATGGGTAATCTGAGACTGGATGAAGAATCTTAAATTGGTTCATTTTATTTATTTATTTATTTATATATATTTTTAAATGTATTTATTTTATTTATTTAAAAAAAAATGAAAGAGGACATAAACAAAAAATATGTAAAACTTGTCATATCTGCCCCTAATTAACACAAAAGGAATGACAAAATTACAAAAAATAAATTCAATATCATAATTTACTGCTACATATTGAAATGCATTTTTCTTTTCATTCATTCTTTCATTAAAGTATTCTCCGAAGTTGTTATACATTATTATTATTAATAGTAGTAGTAGTAGTATTATTATCAACTAGCTAGGTTGTCAATTAAATCAACATTTGCAGCTGAGCTGTTTTACCCATATACATGCTTAAGAAGAAAGTATGAGTCACTATTGATCCACCTGTCTTCCAAACCTCCACATTTTCCCCTTAAATTTTCTGTGTGCTACTTATGGTTTAACTTTTGAACTGTCACTCAGCGTACGGGCAAGAGGTTTACACTGTTTTCAGTTTGTAATGTTTTTAACAATGTTTGAAACTATAGAGAATATTGTGACATTTGTAAGATTAAATAAAGTAAATAAATAAAGTGGTCTGAATCAGAATCTAAAAGTATGTAATTGTCTGAATACCAGCATGTCCATGAATTGTGAGCCATGGCATTTGGTTGTATTAAACCTTTTGTAATTATCTTATTTATTTATTTATTTATTTTAATTACTGCAGTTTGTTTGAGTCATACCGAAGTTTTACACTCAACTTCACGCTTGTCATCACAGTGCTATGACATCTCGCGAGACCTTTGTCTTCACAAATGTACTCGCTAACGAGGCTAACGAGCTGTCTGCCATTGAATAACATGTACACATAGACAGTGTGAATGAAAGAGCGTACGGGAGAATTTAGGAATGGAGTATAGAGATATCAAGGACCAGGTACGTGAAAATCCTCGTGGTAACTGAAATGTCGCTTGTTTTCCAACTTTGCAATACAACCGGTTGACTTGGCGACATTTCGAGCAGTTTGCTAACAGGCATACGGCTATGTTACAACCGTGACACACAAGTCGTCTAAATTACACTTTGCGTAGTAACATTTGCGTTTATGTTTCTCTGTCTGCCATTATGTACACGTATTTTATTTATTTATTTATTTTAAATAATGTTGTAATTGTAATCACAAGTACACCTAAAATAGTCAAAAAACACAAGTATCATGGAGATTTAGTTAACTAACTTGGAAAAAGGAAACACAGGTACCATCTCGACTGATGTCTATCGTGTGGTGTTCTGGACTGGGATGTAGCCTACCGACATCACGACCGACATCACGACGCACCCCTATCTGCACGCTATGTTTTTGCATTTAACTAAGAAACTTTTAATTGATTACAGTTTGTGTTTCCCTTAGTATTTGAGTGCTTACTGAAAATGCCCGGTTTGAAGGGACCTATCTAGACTAAGTTGTTATTTAATCCAACACCCTTGAGGTTTTGGTGAATCTGTTTATTATTTTTCTTACATGTCAAATCACTTTTTCAGAGTCCGTTGGTCCAGGCTATTTTCAGCCAAAATACTGAAGAAGTGACGTTTTTGTTAAGCCATAGAGAGGATGTCAATTCGTTGGTAATATTATTCTCTTATTCTTTGTTTGTTTTCTGATCAGGATTTTGCATTTTTGTTAATTAAATTATTCAATATTGTTTTACGCAGGACCATGAACAAAGCACACCGCTTCATGCTGCTGCTTACCTTGGCAACATTCAGATTATGGAACTTCTTATCACCGCAGGTAAAGCTTGACATATTGAGAGTTTCTTAATCACCAATAGAAACAAGCCACATAGCCTTTTTTTTGGTTTGCTTTTTAACAGGTGCCAATATCAACACTAAGGACCAGGGTTTGTTGACTCCTTTACATAGAGCAGCTGCCTCCAGAAATGAAGTATGCTCATTCTTGCCATTGAACTGTTTCAAGGAATGCAGTATACAGATTGTTTTATTGGACTTTCCTTGATTTTTCTTTTTTCTTTTTCCGTTTTCTCTTCAGAGGGCTGTGGAGCTGCTGCTTAAGCACAATGCAGAGATCAACACACGGGACAAATTCTGGCATACGCCACTACACATGGCTGCAGCAAACTGGGCTACTGGCTGTGCTGAAACGTTGATACCTCATGTGTGCAGCCTGGATGTTTTTGACCACTCAGGACGAACACCTTTGCATCACGCAGCACACAGTGGACATGGAGAGGTACGCTTTCCTACAGACATTCACTTGTGTGTCCTTTTTTTATTAATTTTTTTATTAATTTTGGTCATTGTCAAAAGTAAATTTTTCCATTTTGTACTGTAAAGCAGATGCTTGCTCTCTACAGATGGTGAACTTGCTACTGAGCAAGGGTGCCAACGCGAGCGGCAAGGACAAAAAGGAAAAGCAGCCGATACACTGGGCTGCATATCTTGGTAAGTGGTGGTGTTGGTGGTGGTGTTGGCTGAAAATTTGGAGAGAATGCTGAAATGGTTTAGACAAATACATTTATTGTCACCTTTACAAGAATTGAGACTAGACAGCAGAAGTATTGATTTTTATTTTTATTTTATTCACTCTTACAAGCATTTTCTTCCTTCTGGATCTTCTGCAAGGCAATTACGGAAATCTTCCTGTGACTCTTTAAACACAAAAGTTACTGTAGTCCCAGCAACTAAAAATAAAGCTGCGTGCAGTACAACCCTCGCCTGCAGAGGTTGTTTATTTCCCCCTGCTCATAACATGTGATCTCAAGTAAACAGCTCTGTTTGTATGTGTTAACACTTCTGTTGCATCCTTCACAACACTGGTGTTTATCACTTCCTAACTCTAAAGTAGAGATGCAGTAATAGCACGTAGCTATTTGTTGTCCAGGAATGTAAATAATAAATCAACACGGTGCAGAGTGAGCATAAAGAAAATCACCCAAGAAGCTTAACATATTCAGACTTTATTAACTAAAAAAATAAGAGCAACATGTAAATCTCATAATAGGTTATTAAAAACAAAACAAAAACATAAACTTTCGGTATATACAATGGCGGCAGGTGTGGGTTACCAAAAAAGAGATACTGTGTCTTGTGGGAGGTAAACATTGTGATTTCGCCTCTCTCCCCCAGGACATTTGGACATTGTGAAGATGCTGGTGTCTCACAGTGCCGATGCATCATGCAAAGACAAATGTGGCTACACACCACTACATGCTGCAGCAATCAGTGGACATTTAGATGTGGTCAATTATCTGTTGGAACTTGGAGTGGAGGTATAGTTTATTTCTTATTTGTTTACAGAAAAAATTCTAAAAAAAGTAGTGGGGGGGTTTCGGACTGATACGAGTATGAGGACTTTTTTCCTCGAGCTGCGAACCAACAGACAAATGACTGACACCCCCCCCCCCCCCCTTCCCCTGCCTTCCAGACTGATGAACCAAACACGTTTGGAAACGCAGCTCTCCACATGGCCTGCCAAACGGGCCAGGAGACTGTGGCCTATGAGCTGGTCAATTGTGGCGCCAACATCAACCAGCCCAACTACCATGGCGTCACTCCGCTCCACCTGGCCGCCGCCTCCTCCAGCGGGGTGCTGTGTGTTGAGCTGCTCGTTAACAATGGGGCTGATGTCAACATGCAGGTTAACAGGGAAAATATTGAGAAAATAATTAAAGTCGCATCTTCTTAATGCTCTAAATTCACTTAAAAAATGTCTTCAACAGAGTAAAGAAGGCAAGAGCCCTTTGCAAATGGCTGCTATGCATGGCCGCTTCACAGGCTCCCAGATTCTTATCCAAAATGGTAAAAAACGGGGGGGGGGGGGGGGGGGGGGGTGTTAGCATTTTCAAAAGGGGATGCGTCATGATCGTGGCTCAAAAATAATAATGTCACGTGTCATTTAATTGTTCTTGCCTTCTGTCCAGGCGGTGAAATTGACTGTGTCGACATATACGGCAACACTCCTCTCCATGTTGCTGCTCGTTATGGTCAGGAGTTGTTGATCAGCACTCTGCTGACTAATGGTGCTGACAAAGCCAGGTAAGTTGTATTTCAGCATAGTTGTATAAATGAATCCTGTTATTTGGTCTGTGTGTACAAATCGAGACACCCATCTCAATAACTGAATTGAATGATTGAATATCAATTGCAAGTGTGGCAAAATTACTCACACTCCATACTTAGAGTGGAAAAATTGAAGTAGATATAATGCTGTTAGAAATGTATATATTGATCAAGCTCACACACTTTTTTTTTTAACTGCAAGCAGACAATGTACATGCACAAAGCAAAATATGTGAGTTTGTGACAGGGTGGTCAAAGACAGGGTGGACATATGTTTGGGTAATGTTAGCTTTTAATGAGCACATGATTGACCTTCACTTAGCGTTATGATTCAGGCATTAAGAGGGCTGAGTAATGTAGAACAAATCACTAGCGTTGGGCAGAATCCTCACATCTCACTTTTCAGGAGAAAAACAAAACAAAACAATATTTGTTGAGTCATTACATTGTAAAAGAGAGCTAGACATTTTCATAATTTTAGATTGGTCAATAATTTGTAAAAATGAATAAATAGATAATCAATCAATCAATAAATAACAGAACTATGTGGGGAATGGGGATTGAGCAATAATATTGATTTGTGTGTGTGGGAAATTTCTGAACAGTTTTCATATCAATTGATTTTTCACTATGACAGAATGGACATGTTAAACTTGACAACATCCAAGTACACAATCTAATATTATGGAAACATTATTAAACATGTATAAATAATTTTTCTGCAGCTATCCAGTGTTGCAGCTTTCATAGAGGAAAGAAAAAAACACTGGTAAAAAAAAAAGTCCCCCACGGAAAAAAATCTGATGTTTTCTTAAACGGGCAGTTTATCCCATAATGATAAGGTGGATAGCAATTTCAGGGATGCAAAATGTTCACTATGATTATGAAAATAGAATGTGTGGTAAAAAATGACTAGTTTTAGTAAATAACTTGTGGACAATAAAACCATGTAAAAAAAATAGTATCAAACAGTGTGTGGGGGGGGGGCATATAATGTAAAGCAGATGGAGGGGAAAACTGTATAAAATGAATTCAACACATTCTAAAAGTTTCATAATTCTACTACATTTTCATGTTGACTAACAATTCTGGCTTTCCGCAGACAGGGGATCCATGGGATGCTTCCATTACACTTGGCAGCGCTGTATGGCTTTTCAGACTGCTGTCGCAAGTTACTCACAAATGGTGAGAACTTGTATGATGAATGGAGCAGCCTTGAATACTTAAGTGGCATTCTCTTACAACGTTTACTTAGAGCACTTTTTGCTTGTGTATCATATAGGTCAGTATTACAACATTGTGCACTCTCCGACCGGCTGCCAGACACCATCCTTTGGGTTTGATATAAACACACAGGATGAACTTGGGAGGACATGTCTGCATGCAGCTGCATTTGGAGGGTAATACACGCGCGCACACACACACACACACACACACACACACCCCCACACACACACACACACACACACACACACACACACACACACACACACACACACACACACACACACACACACACACACACACACACACACATCGTCTCTTGTTATAGTTGACAGATAAAAGTTTTTGTAAATGCATGTTTCTTGTGCTTTTGCCAGAAATGTGGACTGTCTTAACATGTTGATAAACAGTGGCGCTGAACTTGATGTAAAGGATCATTTGGGAAGGTAAGCAAAATACAATTTCATGCTGCATAGCTGCCAAGATGGGTTATTATCAGTCATTTCCTGTACCCCCCACCCCCACAGATCTCCTTTGCACTACGCTGCAGCCAACGGTAACAGCCAGTGTACAATCACACTGGTGAAAGGCGGCTCGGAGATCAACGAGTTAGACCTGATGGGCTGCAGCCCTCTGCACTACGCTGCTGCATCACACACTTTCTTCGGGTGAAGTCCTGAGCAATGACAAAAATAGATGCTGTTAGTTTAGTATGAAAGTTAAAGAATATCAATTGTTTGCCTTTTTGGTTACTCAGAGGGGAGACCAGCTCTGACTGCAGAGTGGAAAAGGAACAAGAGGCATCTCTGTATGTTACATCTTATTTATACTGTGCTGAATCAAAATTCTGCCTTATTTTGATCATCTTATAAGAGTTTTAAAAAAAACCCATTACAAACCACTGTAAACTAAAACCACAATAATAAACATATTTTTTAAATGAATACTTTACAGATTTCTAAATACAGTGTAGTATTTGTATTGATTATAGAAGATTATGTGTTAAGTGTACGCAATAGTTTAGCTGTACTGTAAATTTCATGTTAGAGGGGTCTGCTTTCAGGGCAGAACTATCATGAAATATGTTTCATTATTTTATAACACCCCAGGTAATTTTTCAGGTTCGTTTTCATATGAAGTAGATCTAAAAATCAAGGCAATTGAGAAAATCACATGGCAAGTGAAAGTGTTGTTTTTATTTAGAGTTTTCCGAAACTTGCCAGATGACAACTGACTAAACTTCCAACTTGCCATTTTTTAATATTAGTAGTTGTAGATTATTGTTAGGCTGTCCCTTTTTACTTGGAACAGAAGAAAGAGAACTCTAGGAGGTTCCTGATTTTCCCTTCTTTTTTTTTCCAGGTGTTTGGAGTATTTGCTGGACAGCGGAGGAAACCCAACTGTAAAGAACACTAAAGGTTACAGTGCTGTCCACTATGCAGCAGCTTACGGCAACAAGCAGCATCTGGAAATGGTCAGTGCTATTTTATTTTATTTTATTCAATATAGCTTTAGCTCACACTCAGTTTGTTTTCCCGATTCAAGCTGCTGGTGATTTCTTTCAACTGCTTAGAAGAGGCTGAAAGTAATATTCCCGTTAGTCCGCTGCACTTAGCTGTGAGTAGTGCAAATCCGTCAGAGATATCTTGCTTGTGGTTTGTGGACGACTGCCTGTTGCAGCACGTGTGTCGTGTTGACAGGCGTATTATGGTCACTGTGAGGCCCTGCGTCTGCTGTGTGAGACGTTAGTCAGTCTGGATGTGCGAGACATTGAGGGGCAAACGGCCCTCCACCTCGCTGCTCAGAGAGGCTTTACCTCGTGTGTGGAGGTGCTGCTGGAACATCAAGCTTCCTGCACGCTGAAGGAGCCCAAGCAAAAGAGGACTGCTCTCCATGCTGCAGGTTGGAGTTGACAAAGGAGTCTTTTTTATTTTTTTTTATTTTTTTGTGGGCCAATGTGTTGTTTCCTTATCGTGTTTTTATGTGTGCAGCTGCAAAGGGCCATGTGGACTGTCTGCTTTTGCTGGTGAATAGAGAACGCAGTGCTGACATTATTGACAGCCAAGACACACAAGGACAGTGAGTTAATTCTTATATTTTTTTATTTACAGCTTAAACAAGCTCATCTACTTAATACAAGAGCAGAGAGCTATAACCTTTTAATTTGTCGACGGTTAGGGGAGTGGACTGACCGGCACGACATGTATGGAGGACCAAAAATGCCAAAATAAATAAATGAACAATAGTGGGGGGAAAATGGAAATAAAAAATATGATTCAAAAAATGAATACAAAAAAAATAATATAAATGGAAATAAAAACAACAACAACAAAAAATATATATACAGTACAGGCCAAATGTTTGGACACACCTTCTCATGCAAAGCATTTTCTTTAGTTTCATGACTATTTACATTGTAGATTCTCACTGAAGGCATCAAAACTATGAATTAACACATGTGGAGTTATGTACTTAAAAAAACGGGAAACAATTGAAAACCTGTTTAATATTCTAGTTTCTTCAAAAATAGTCACTCTTTACTCTGATTTGTTTGCACACTCTTGGCATTCCCTCGATGAGCTTCAAGAGTAGTCACCTGAAATTGTTTTCTAACAGTATTGTCCTTCAATACTGTTCCCAGAGGTGAGAATTCCAAGAGTGTGCAAAGCAGTAATCAGAGTAAAGGGTGGCTATTTTAAAGAAACTAGAATATAAAACATGTTTTCAATTATTTCACTATTTTTTTGTTAAGTACATAATTCCGCGTGTTCATTCTTAGTTTTGATGCCTTCAGTGAGAATCTACAATGTAAATAAAGAAAATGCATTGCATGCGGTGTGTTCAACCTTTTGGCCTGTACTGTATACATACATAAATAAATAAATACAAGTGGAAATGATCCAACCCAAGACACACTTAGGTCCGCCCCCTTATTTAAATAATTTTTTATGACGCATGTCATGTTGACAGCGTCTGCAGCATGAAATAAATAAATAAATATGAGAGCAGAGCCTTTTTATTTATTGATTGATATTAAATTCAATGTATTTATTTTAGTATTTGTTTCCACATTAATTTTTGTATTTATTTTTATTTTTATAATGTCGTTTTTTTGTTTGTTTGTTTTTTACTTTTTGTATGTATATCTTTGTTGTTTTTATTTCAATTTATATATTTTTTTATATCTGTTTTTATTTTCATTTTTGGTCCTCCATAGACAAGAAACTCATGAGAAAATTAATATAATTCCGTTTTAAATACTTTTAATGGAAAACCAGGAAGTGATAATTGAATAAAAAATAACTGCATGTATACTTCTACATTATTGTGGTTCAATGCAGATCAAACATGTGCTAGGCACAAGCCTGTGTTGTAAAGAAGAGCCCTGTTTAGATAGTAGACAGGCTTGCTAATGGGTTTGATTGCACAAAACTTTAACATGTAAACCAAAATCATTTCAGTGTTTTTTTTGTTTTTTTGCAGGACTGCCCTCATGTTGGCAGCTCTGGGCTGCCACACAGATTGTGTCCACATCCTATTAGAGAAAGGATCAAATCCGGATGCTGGTGACAAGAAGGGCTTCACGGCGTTACATCGAGCTGTACGTTAGTGTGTCAACGTGTCGCTCGTCTGTATAACATTAAAATCTCTCTTGTCTACAACCTGCAGGCCATGCTGGGTAGCAACGACAGTACGTCAGCTTTATTGGAACATGGCGCCTCTGCACTGTGTCGAGACTCTCAGGGAAGGACGCCGCTGCATCTTGTTGCGTCCTGCGGCCACACACAACTACTACACACTTTACTACAAGCTGCATTGAAAGCAGACCCTCTGGACTCCATGTTGGATTACAGAGGCTACACACCCACTCACTGGGCTGCCTACCATGGTAAGACTTTGGGAAGATGTACATTTTTCATGGAACTAAAACAGTTTGGTTCATTGCTAATTAGAGAACAACAAAACAGTCAAGCAAAAACATCCTTCCTGTTATCGCTATTTTTTTCCTGTGCAGGATCACGAGAAAGCAAAAAAAAAAAAATCCAAGTCAAGCTAATGAAATTCTTCAGAAAATAGACCTTTTGGTAGTTCCTGTGAAGTGTATTCTTCCAGAAATTTGCTTCTAAATAATTTTCCAATTTGTGTCTTGTGTAGGTCATGAAGGATGTTTACGCATTTTACTTGAAAACAAACTTTTTGGAAACCAGGAAGGAAATTCCTTCAATCCATTGCACTGTGCTTTGTGAGTCCCATTGAAAATGTTTATCTATTAGAAATAATTAAAAAAGAATTGTGTTGACTGTATATTATTTTTCCGTTTGCAGAATTAAAGGACATGATATTGCTGCTGAACTTCTTGTTAAGACAGTTGGCCCTCAAATAGTTAAAATTAGTGATGCCAAAGGAAGGTGGGTTCTACTTTTTGCAATCCCTTTGCTCTGATGTCCCTGTGTTTTTTTTGTGTGGTTATTATTATAATTTTTTTTCAGAAGCATATGTACAGTATTTTCTCAACCTCGTGGTTAATTAGTTGCCACGAATCATATCTTATCACCTTGTTTTGTCTTTTCTTGTCCTTGCTGTGTGATTGCAGGACCCCGCTGCATGCGGCTGCCTACTCCGGAAATGTTCCAGGGCTCCAACTGCTCCTGGCCCAGGGGGCAGAACTCGATGCTGCGGACCACAGTGGGCGCTCCGCTCTGATGATTGCCGCTGACTGCGGACATACCATGGCTGTTGGTATGTGTCCTTTCACATTGTAAACATTTCTCCTCTCAGGTCACAGCAGGAGTCCTTTGATCACCAGTTTTGTCCTTTTCATAATAAATGTAGCCCTTTGCATGTACTGGTTACTGCACAAGAGACCCCCTAGTCAATATGAAAAGTTTTTTTTATGTATTTCAGAATTTTTGCTGCACAAGGCGAAGCCAGACCTGACCCTGGTGGATATCAATAATAACACAGCCCTTCACTTAGCGTGCACTAAGGTCAAACACACAAACACAAGTGCATGAGTTATTAGGCACTCAGTGGCACAATAACGTTTGCATCCAGATTACATTGAGAGATCAATACAGCGAGCATCCATTTTGCCTTTTGAATAAGAATCTTCTTGTCATTGTTGGCGTACTGAATGTGACTTTTTAATGTAATTTATTCCACAGGGTCATGAGATGTGTGCACTCCTGCTTCTAGGAGAAATCAGTGACCACTCCCTCATAAATGCAACAAATAGTGCACTCCAAATGTGAGTTGGCTTCTTCTGCTCCGCAACACTCATGATGACGAAGCATTATTTTTTTTTTTTACCACCATAGTTCTTTGTAATGAGATCTCTTTTCTTGTCCAGGCCCCTTCACATCGCGGCAAGGAAGGGTCTGGCGACTGTTGTGCAGGTGTTACTCAGCAGGGGAGCAGCGGTCATGGCGGTGGATGGCGAAGGTAAGCAATGCTATCAAAAAGAACATTTTGCATCTCGCTACCTGACAAGATGGGGCTGGATGAGGTCCAAAATTCCAGTTACCACAATTCAAGCTTTTTAATGTATTTTTATGTATAACTAGCCTATTGAGATTAATATTGGAACGCTGCCCTGCATTTGTTTTTTTTGTATTTTGTTTTCATAGCTAGTTTTGGAATATAATTGGCAACCTTTCATGGGCCATAGAAACATGCATGGAATTGTAAGCGATATAGGAAGTATTAAAAGCACATCAGATGCTCAGTCATGTAGATTTCCTGGTATGTAGCCTACTTACTGTAAGTGATCAATGCCCCGCCATTACTTTCATATGAAACCAACACTGTGGTTTGTTACCGGCAGGCCACACCCCAGCTTTGGCCTGTGCCCCCAACAAGAAAGTGGCTGACTGCCTGGCCCTGATCCTTTCCACCATGAAGCCGTTCCCCCTACGAGAGTCCAACAACAGCATGGCCTCCTGCTTCAACCCCACCCTAAATAACTGCGGCATCGCCGCCACGTGCGGGTCCAATGTCAAAGGCCGTTCAAGCTCCATCCTGCACCACTGTGTCACCGAGTGAGCGTTTCGACTTGCTTCCTCTGATCATGGCATCCCGTCTATACTTCAGCAACATTTACTAACAGCGTATCTAAAGTCTTAGACGAACTAATATTAAACCGCCGCACATACTGTATGCTTAAGTTAAATGAAGTAGTAACCATAAAATAGAAGTACACAACCCGTCCTCTTGAACCATGGTTACTGATTTTTTTTATTTTTATGTAGCTCTTGTCTTCACATAAGCTAAAACCCTATTTCTCTGTCCTCTGCTGCTATATACCAAAATGCTTGTGTTTACATGTGATGTGTATGTTTGTGTGCAGGTGTGTCTGTGCTCATGTATTTTCTGAATATTCGTTTTTTTTATTATCTATCATGTTATGGTAAGTTGAATGCTTTATGCAATTAGGTTGTAGCAGACACTACATAGGCTGAAGATGCTTGTTAGTCTTATATCAAGATCCGTATAACTATATTTCAGCATGTTTATTTTTTATTTTTTCATCAAATGAAGGAAAACCTCATGTACATGTATGCTGTGGTGCAATTCAAAGCACATTTTGAGCAGGGCATAGTAGTATGCAAGAGAATAGAACAAATGAGGTGACAGAGAAAATATGTTTAAAATTAAATGTACATATTTTCATGCACAATGACCTTGCAAACAATTTCACTCTATGATATCCACAACAGCAAATGTATCAAATATGTTCTGCTGGTTAATTTACTGTTGGACAATGCATTTCTGTGTTCTCAAGTACGTTTAATATCTCGCATCTAACAAGTGACACCAGAGGCTGAAAATCCAAAAGCTTAATTTGCTTGTCTGCAAGTGACTGTAAACTACATGTTGAGATTTACTGACATTCAGTAAAATTTAAATATATTGCATAAAAATGTGCACATTACACCTCCACAAGCAGGAAAATGACACTTAAATTACATATAATTTTAATATTGATTGGGTTGGTTGATAATTGTTTACTTTTACTCATCATGTGATGTTTTATTTTTCTAATGCAATACCAAGTGGGTTATGTTAAAATGGCTTTAATGTATTTGCACTCTAACATGGATGTTTACGTTTCACAGTATCCTGCAAATATTAATTGTGATACAGAAATCCATTTGTTTTAAGATTATTAAAACCTATGCAGTTTGAGAAATCCCCCATTTTTTATTTGGACTTAAGTAAGACTCAAAAAACACAAGTGTGATAGCTATCGATGTGAACAACTGTCGGGTACCACACATACGAGTTTTTGACATTTCAGGGTGTATCAACTTAAATGATGTGGATTTTGCTGAAAGAAATAAAAATACTTACTTTGTGATGGCGCTTTGATGTAATAATTGACAAGTACGTTTGTTTTTTGTACAACACTGCTGTGGAACCTTACTATGGCTACTGTGCCTATTCATCATAACCAAGAGTGTATGAATGTTTGACGCCCTAAACTGCCTCTTCTGGTTCTTACAACGGCCACATTTTATGTATTTTTGAAAGCACTTTTCTAACACAGAAAGGTTGCTGTTAATTTTAAACAAATATATATATATATGTGTGTATATGTATATATATATATATATATATATGTATGTATATATATATATGTATGTATATATATATATATGTATATATATATATATGTATATATATATATGTATGTATATATATATGTATGTATATATATATGTATATATATATATATATATATATATATATGTATATATATATATATATATATATATATATATATATATATATATATATATATATATATATATGTATGTATATATAGAGAGAGAGAGAGATAATATAAATATATAAAATATAATTTATTTAAACCTTATTGTGAATTAATTAATTTTTTTCCTGGTAGTATAACGTGTCGTAGTATTACAAAGTCGCGTTATCTATTTAGTCCTGTCAGGGCTACCGTCGCCGGCACTGCTTCCGCTATCAAACATTAGCTGCATGTTAGCTTGTCCCAAAAATGGCGAACGTGGTGCTGGAGTTCAAGCCGTCTGCCGGTGACTCCGACCCACAGACTCGCCCGATTCTGATTATCGGACAGCATGCTAACCTTCAACAAGTTGACTGGGGCCGTATCAAAGGCAAACTTCAGCCTGTCGTCAGTAAAGAGGTAACGCGTACATGGATGACAATGACTACTTGCTAATGCTAAGGTTTAGCTAACACAGCAAGCTAACCTAAATTACTAGCTCACCAGCCGCTCAGTCTCTAAAGTTAACTTCCGATGACTCCACTTCAATGCCTCTTTATACTCCAGACGCCGAACTTCCAATCGTTTTATCGCTGACTAGAAAACTATCAATTTGAATAACTTAACATTTTCCACCACGGTGGAGCGTTTAATTGCTTAATTTCACGTGTCTATGAATTAATCTTGTGTTAACCCCATTTCACTAGGTTAACATGCTTTAAAGTCTGGATAATCTGTTATTTCCTAATGGAGGAACTTGCTGGAAACAATCTGAACTGCTTGTGTGACACGGCCTATAAAAGTGGATTTGTGATCAAGGGTTTCTGCCAGTCATGACCTCGTGGTTATCCTTTAAGGACTCAGAATTGCGTTAATGCATTACTTATTGTGAGCGGCACAAATAAAGTGTGTCGAAAGGCCGCATTTGAATACATTACCCCCACCCTTAAATTGTGGTGTTACGTTACAGCCCCCCCCCCCAAAAAAAAAAAAACTATTACACCCTAGGCACGTCTTTATAACATTTACAGCTCATATTTGTTTTAAGTACTGATGAGTGGTGTTCTTTCAGATTTGGCAGGCTGCACTAAATACTTTGAGCCCCAAGCCCACGGACAGCTGTCCTCTGTACCTCAACTATGCAGCCGTGGCGGCCATTCCTTCACGGGTCAGCAGGCACAACAGCCCCTCTTCTGCCCACTTTATCTCCCGTCTGGTTCGCTCTTGTCTCCCTGGAGGGAACAACCGCTGCATCGTGGTCAGTATCTTCACCGCATTCTCTTTTTTTTCCAAATTGATCAGTTTCCATTTGCGACTAAAATCGTTTGTGTCCAGTGGATGTTGACATCTGACGTATGTGTGTGTCCTCTGCAGATGGTGTGCGAGCGCTCAGACGTATTTGCGTCATCCTGTGCCATTTCCAGAGCGTTCCCCATCTTCTCTCGCCGCTCCGCATCCTCGCGCAGGATCGAGAAGAAGCACGTCGCCGTCGAGTTTGTGATTGTCGGCCAAGAAAACAACCAGATGGATGAAGCCGAGCTTCAGGTACTGAATGCGTTGTGCTCATCTTCACATTTATCCTGTTTCTTTGTATTTTGGATGTGGGTTGTTTATTTATTTTGAGCAACTGCTGTCTATTAGAGCAAAGGCAATATTCCTCATGTTTTGGGTGTCACCCTCAAATCTCAAAGGATACAATGTTATGCAAAGGTGTACTGATAATAATTTCTTAGCAAAATGATAGTTGTGGCGCAGAGTTAGGGAGGTGCAAAATATTTTCTTCTTCCTAGGAGGCTGTAGCAGAAAATAACTGAGGCACTGGGCTAAGGGCACTTTTGACCAATAGTATTGATTTGTGAAAATTAGGTTATTATAGTTAATGAAAATGAAACGACTAAAATTGGGGGTAACAATCCCCCAAACATTTTAATATAATAAAAAAAAAATCTAAACTACATCTTGCATCTTATAAAGCTAACGATAATTATAGTGAAAATGTTCTTTGTTTTTCTTCATTAATATCATACATGAGCTTTCGGGGTTCATTTTAAATAAATGTCTTTAATTCAGTAATGGCATACATCCGTACAGAATGAGGTTGTTTACTTAACTTTATTAAACAATATTTAGTCCAGTTTTCTTTGTGTGTGCTCTAAACTCAAATAAAGCCTCTTTGAAAAAAATAATAAACTAGCAAACCTACTCGATAAAACCTAAAACTAGCTTTAAAAAAAGTCAAAATGAAATAAAATAAATTAATAACTATAATATTTATAAAAAAAAAATCCCAAACTAATATTATAACCTTGTATTGAATAACCCTGCCAGTGACGATATGACAGTTAGAATAGGAATGCAAAAATGTTACTCAGATCATTGCAGGTAACAAAAAGTTTGATATTAAAAGTGTGATTCTACATTTAATAATGTAATATTTTGGGAGGTATAACAACTTATCAACGTTATCATGGGAAATTGAATTTTAAAAGTAAATAGAAGAACTAGAAATAATGTATTAAAAAAAATGCTGGCTAAACAAAGAACCAAATGGGCATCCGGTGATTAAATAACACACCAGTTGATGCCACTAATCGTCATTTGACGCCACTGAAGTCCTGCAGTCCACCATGTTGCCTTTTTTTTTTGTCCAGTGTCTCTCCAACGCCGCAGACGGAGTGCGACTGGCGGCTCGCATTGTGGACACGCCGTGTAACGAGATGAACACAGACCACTTCTTGGACGTGAGGAAAACCAACAACTTAACGGAATGTGTCAATCCGCCAAGACACTAAATGGACCCCCGTGTGTTTCAGGAAATCAAAGCAGTGGGAAGTGAACTCGGAATAACTCCTGTGATTATTCGTGGAGAGGCGCTCAAAGAAAAAGGCTTTGGAGGTAATGTGTCTGGAATCATTTGGTTCTGAGAGTAGTGGAAAATACTTGTATTTTTGTTTAAAGCTTAGTATTTCATTCATTGTTGTCTATTTTCACTTGAGTTCTTCTGTTTGGTCATAACGCAAAAATACTCAAATTGAAATCAAACATTAATTTCAGCTTTGTCCTTTTTAGGCATTTATGGAGTTGGCAAGGCAGCTGAAAATCCTCCTGCGTTAGCAGTCTTGAGCCACACACCAGATGGCGCCACTCAGACCATTGCGTGGGTGGGCAAGGGCATCGTGTACGACACTGGAGGACTCAGCATCAAGGGGAAGGTACTGTTTGTTTTTTAAATTTATTCTAGGGGTGTCAAAATTAATGTTAGTTTTGAGTTGATTTAAAGTTCGTTTAACGCCACTAATTTTTTAACTCATTGCTCCCAAAAATGTATAAATACGTTCTATTTTAATGGTTTTAAGTGTCCCAAAGACATATATATATATTTTTTTTTAATGTTTCTTTTAATGCCAGAGCGTGCAGAAGGCTTTGATGCAGCCTCTCAACTGCAAAGAACGGTTGAAGAAATGGTAGTTATTACGCAAACGGCCAGCAGGTGGCAGCAGAGCAAAATAGATCAATCAGGGCCATGTTAAAAAAACTCATTTACTCGCATTTCTAAAAAGATTTGTGAATAATGATGAAATTTAGCTATATTCTAATGCTAATTGCTGCAAAACGGAAACAGATAGAAATATATATATTTTTCCTGGTGAAAGAAGAGACTAATCTTTCCTTTGGTAGGTTCCATGTTTTTATAGCAATAGAACACAATATTCTGAGGGCCTTGCAAAATCAGCCAAAATCCAGTAAAACAGCCGGGAGTGACGGTGGTTGCTTCATTGAAAATGACTGGGAGTGAATGAGTTAATGACCGCCCCTTACTTAAAAAGCCTGTACTGGGGCAACACAGCATACACGTCCACGTCAAAAATTAGCAGTAATACATTTAATAATAATGCATATATTTGTGGACACTGCGGTCAAGTTGTATTTTACAAGTTACTTCATGTTAAAGATTAGATCGCTCATAATATGAAAAGAAAAATGCACTGAGCTGTCACCAACGACTTACAAATGCAATTATGCCATCTAGTGGCAGAAAATGACCTCAACACAAATCAAAATCACACTAGTTTTTTACAGTACAGTTAGTACATCTTTTAAATTTTAATTTGAAATTACTGTATCAATGACTAAAAGATGCAGCCATATTACTGTTCTGTTCTGTACCCCCCCCCCACACACACACACACACTTATGTTAACAAGAATATAAATACGTGTTATATATAATATTGTACATTTAGAACAGATACAATTTGCGATTAATCATGAGTTAACTATTGAAGTCATGCGATTAATTACGATTACAATTTTGAATCACCCCTAATTTATTCAAATTTTTAAAGGTAAATTTTAATCTTCCCTCTGTACGTATCTACAAATATTAACGTGAGCAAAAGCCCTTCGAGTTCTAACTAAAGCACTTACTAAACACAAGTTAGTTTAAATTTCGCCTTTTGTCTTGATTGGGTCTAGACCACAATGCCAGGCATGAAGAGAGACTGCGGTGGAGCTGCCGCCATTTTGGGAGCTTTTCAAGCTACCATCAAACAGGTGAGCTACCGATGACAGCCTCGTTGGCCTCGCTCGTTGAGTTGTTGTGGGACGCCGGTGACAAATTCCCATCTGTGTCCCAGGGCTTCAAGGATAACCTCCACGCCGTGTTTTGCCTGGCCGAGAACGCCGTCGGGCCGACGGCCACGCGGCCCGATGATATCCACACGCTCTACTCTGGAAAGTGAGCGTGTTTTTCACATGATTGTTTGCTAAAGCTGAACACGAGCTAAACTGCGTTTTGACTTTTAAGGACTGTGGAGATCAACAACACTGATGCAGAGGGAAGGTTAGTGCTGGCTGACGGGGTGGTGTACGCCAGCAAAGATCTGTCCGCTGATATTATTCTGGATATGGCCACACTGACGGGTGCACAGGTATGGGGAACGTTCTTTTTTTTAAATTATAAAAGTTGACCTTGAGAAAGCAAAGTAAACAGTGACACTTTTTTTTTTTGTGTCTCGGTTGTTTAGGGGATTTCCACAGGGAAGCACCACGCAGCCGTGATGACCAACAGCGAGCAGTGGGAGACGGCGTGTGTGCGTGCCGGGCGCAGCAGCGGCGATCTCGCCCACCCTCTGGTTTACTGCCCCGAGCTGCACTTCACCGAATTTGCTTCTGCTCTTGCTGACATGAAAAATTCGGTGGCTGTGAGTAGCACTCAGACCGACAGAAAAAAATGGGAATTTGTGTTTAGAGTCAGTTATTTCCAAATTAAATCATGGGAATGTAATAAATCTGATCCAGGGTCAAATTGTCACAATGCCTTTAGTAACTTTACAGGCAATGTGTTATAAAGCGGAAGCCAAATCAAAATAATACATATCTTTTTTTTGGGGGGAGGGGGTTAATACTTTATTGAAGTCAAAATAATACTGTTATTGTTAATGTGTTCAAGAGGAAGTCAAGTCCAAATTTATATATATATATATATATATATATATAATTTATTTATTTAAAAATACTTTTTTTTAATGATTTATTGAAGTCAAAATAATATTTGTTTGCAGAATGTGAAATCAGCAAAATCCATCTGTTTTTATCCATCTCGGGGCGGCCATTTTGTTGCTCACTGTCGACGGTAAATGACATCACAGTTGCTCAGTGCTCGGATAATGACCAATCACAGCGCAGCTTGCAAAAATCACACGACTAAACTCAAAAAACAGATGAGCTTTTGATTGGTCGATCCCTGAGCCCTGGACAGCTGTGCTGTTTATTTTCAGTCAACAGCAAGTGACAAAATGGCTGCCCTCAGAGATGAAATGTGCAACCTCGGTGGTGTTTAATTTGAAGGCCTGATTTTGAGTCAATTTGTAATTCTTGTTTCATTTTGCCAGGACCGTGAGAACGCTCAGAGCTCGTGCGCTGGCCTCTTCATCGTGTCGCACTTAGGCTTTGATTGGCCCGGCGTGTGGGTCCATGTTGACATCGCCTCACCCGTTCACGCTGTGAGTACCAACAACTTTTAATGGCGTCAGTCAGTGCTCTGATTGGATGATCGGAGTGCTGAATTGAGTTTTAAAGCATGTCGTTTGAATTAACCAAAAGCAGGCAGCATAATCCTTGTACTTGCCTCGGCAGGGGGAGCGAGCCACCGGATTCGGCGTGGCTCTGCTGATGGCCCTGTTCGGTCAGGCTTCTGATGACTCCATGCTGAACCAAGTGTCTCCTTTGGGTGTTGCGTCCAATATGTTAGAAGAGCAGATGGAGCAGGACTGCAAAAGGAGAAGGCTGGTGTAGGAGACAGAACGGGTGCTCTCGCCATTGCCGCACACCTAAAACTGTCGAAGCAAGTGCTCATTCACTTTGGGTTAACGTGTTTTAAAGTGTCCGTCTGCCCTCTGTTTGATTACATTTGACTTCACTCAATAAATGAAATAATACACAGCTATGACTCCTGAGCTTTGTTCACAACTATTAGAAAATACAGTAGGAGTTAAATCAGTCATGAGAGCTACAGAGTGGAATTAATTCAAGCCACTAGTCGGCGCTGTCGAAATCGTCAAGACCATTTCCTGTGAGTCATCTTGTCAGGTGATGTCGACACAAGTCAGCAATAAGAGAGCGGTGAAGCGGCTTGCCCAAATGGCGAACACAGCGTCTATAGTTTTATTTTCCGTCCTTTTATCTACCGTGTCAGCTGGACTGTATTTTAACAGCGAAGAGCCCTGCTATGTCCCCACGCCGAGGAAACACGTCTTCGGACTGAGGTAAGTTGGGAGGTTGTTTTGAACAATTATGCTAGCTCGTTAGCGACATGGCTAACAAACTGTCAAACGGTGGAAGTCACGAGTTTTACTGAGAAGGGATGGAAAAAAAAACCTTGTGGCGGGTTAGGATAAATGGATCGATAAGATTATAATAGCAACGCAAAAGTATCATTTACTTCGCTATTGGGTCGTCGATTTTTTTTCATAGGTCGGAAATAAACAGTTTTGTCATGGACAGTACTGGAACGTAAAATAGGAGGTTAATGTTATTTTTTTATTTTTTTATTTTAATCTAGTCCTCCGACGGCCACTTTAAACGTATGGGGGAAAACATTATTCAGGGTGTGCGTAAACTTGACGTAACGTCTCTTCACTGTTTCCAAAAGTAATTTACTAGACAAATCTGTGAAGATTATTACAAAATGAGTAGTTTTGTTTTAAATTTGAGTCTACTTCATTTATCCGTCACTGTCCTATGTCCACGTCTCCATAACTGTCTTCCATGATAATTTTGCTGAGTCCGCATTTCAAGTTTTGTTCATTATTAACAATAAGCACTTTTTTTTTTTAAAGGGATTTATTTAACATAAAATGTTTTATCAACATTGTACCTGAAATACATAAATGCAATAATTAAAAGCTTTGTAAAACTTTGTACATCGAAAAAAAATAATTCTGTATATCATTTGCGTTTTTACGTTTTTAATGTAATACAACTTTTTGGACACCGGTTATATCATGTGGGTTAAATGTTGCTGGACTTTTTGTTATGAAATTACTCCATTTGTTCTTTTTTTTTTCTTTCTTTCAAGCAGGTTGAATCAAATGCTCTCTCAGGCCAGATATGGATTAATAAGAACCAATATTCGTCCATGTGTTGTCTTTTAAGGACCTCGCCTCGCCCTCATGAGTATTTAAAAATTTCTGATCTGCCCAAGTCGTGGGACTGGAGGAACATCGGCGGTATCAACTATGTCAGCACCACCCGCAATCAGCACATTCCTCAGTACTGCGGCTCATGTTGGGCTCATGGCAGCACCAGCGCAATGGCAGGTTCGAGCCACAAATAAACATAAACATCCTCTCTCCTTGTGTCACAGACATGTATTGACAGTGTTCCAGCCATTGTTATGATTCAAGGAAGTTGAGCCGTCGTTCTTTTTCCGTTGACGCCCAGATCGCATCAATATCAAGCGACAAGGGGCGTGGCCGTCCGCCTACCTCTCCGTGCAGAACGTGATCGACTGCGGAGAAGCCGGTTCTTGCCATGGCGGTGATCAGAACGCAGTGTGGGAGTATGCCAACACTCACGGCATTCCAGACGAGACGTGCAATAACTACCAGGCCAAAGATCAATGTGAGGGTCCTTCAGAGTAACAACAGAGCACGCCCGGGCACGCACGTCTCATTTTCTGCCGCCCCCTCCTTTGTAGCATGTAAACCCTTCAACCAGTGCGGCACCTGCACCACCTTCGGCGTATGCAATATTGTGAAGAACTACACCATGTGGATGGTGGGCGATTATGGAATGGTCAGCGGGAGGGAGAAGATGATGGCGGAGATTTATGCCAGGGGTCCGATCAGGTTTGTTGAATAATTAATTATTGAAAGCTGTCAGTTGAGCTCATTAACATCTCAAGTGTCCTCATAGAACAATTGGTTGTACTCATTTATGTCAAGAAATTTCGATATTGTCGAAAAAAAAATTCATCTTCATCTTAGTGAAACTCGTATGCAGCGGGGGAAACCTATCCTCCCTTAGGGTACAGGCCAAAGCGGTGGCTAATATAAAAGTATTGCTTTGGCGTCAGGGAACTATGTCAAACTAAGTTTTGGAGCTTCATGTAAGCGGTCAAACCTCTTTAGGGTGGGGGCGTCAAATACTGTACTTGCAGATTTTCCCAGTAGGGCTTAGTCGCCATATCCCGCAAATACGCCGTGTCGTACGTATTCATTAAACACATTGGAAAATACTTTTCAGAAGGCAAGTTGAGGTAAGTTTATTTGTACAGCACCATTCATACACAAGGAAAGTCCATCGTACATTACAGACACCGAGAAATAATGACACCAAACAAAATTAAATGAAAACATGAAATCAAGATAAAAGAAAATGGTCAAATGAAATGTAAAATCACAAAATGAAAGCTAGATGGTCAAAACAAGAATTACACTTGAAAATGCACCACTCCCATAGCGTCTTTGTTGGGTGTATTCAATAGTTTAATCATGTCCCCGCTTACATGCACTGCTTACACTAGTCTGTATTTTCCACTTAGCAACTTGTTCTCTATATTTAGCAACTTTTCTCACTTTTTTTTTTTTTTTGGGGCAACTCGCAACTTTAATTCCTGCTGAGACAGATGAGCGGGCTGCAGAATCTTTTTCATATTATTTTCCATACGGAAAGTACCCTGAATCTTGTGGTGCGGTATTAGTTGCTTGTTTTTTCTAAGCAAGAGGTGGAAATGATGACCAAATAAGGAAAGTGGCTGTAATCTGTAAATATAAAAATGATACAAAATAGCAATATTTTACTTTGTGTATGGTGAATCTTTTGTTTATTTTTCTGCATTGAGCTACTGTACTGAAAATATTTTCAATTTTTCTACATATGCAAATGAGCAGAAAAGCACCCGTTTAAGCATTTCAGAGCAGGATTACTTTTACTTGCAAGTAATCTGTGACATTTGTGTCTTAGCTGTGCTATCAGGGCGACGGACACGCTAGACGCCTACCAAGGCGGTCTCTACTCAGAGTACGTCGCCGACCCCGTCGTGAACCACATCGTGTCAGTGGTGGGATGGGGAGTGGAGAACGGCGTGGAGTACTGGATCGTACGGAACTCCTGGGGCGAGCCGTGGGTAAGCACTTTTCTCAAGAGCGACAAAGGAAACGTTTAAGAGCATGAAGGTGGCGTTGTGTTGAAACGTGTCGTGTTGTCGCCAGGGTGAGAAAGGCTGGCTGAGGATCGTCACCAGCGCCTACAAGGGAGGAAGCGGAAGTTCCTACAACCTGGCACTGGAGACGGATTGCGCCTTTGGAGACCCAATAGTCCCTAAAGACTATTTAGTCTAGTTCACACCAGGATTGTGTCAATCCAGTTTTAATCATTGCCAAAAAGGGAGCAGGTCTTTGTTTTTCTGTGTGAAAATCTATTTTTTAAATTTGAGTGCCAAATGGTTGGCACTGTTTTGATTTTTACAGAGGTGTAGACTTTTGAACAGTCTAAAAAATATTACCAGTACATGACCAGGATGACATATAATAGAAATTCAAAAATCACAAACCGCTTGCTAGCATTTAAATTTTTAAATAAACAACATATTAACACGCATGTTGAACCACAATCACGTTCTGATGCTATGCGAGTTCTACACAGGTGATGAAAGCGTGCCTTTACAATAAAAAAAAAAAAAGTTGTGATTTGAGTCTTTTTCCATAACTGCTGACAATATGTCAGCCTTTAAAGTCATGCTGTGTGGCTTTCTTCTCACTCTTTGTGCTGAGATTTGTACTGAATCTCCATCTCATCATCTCGAGCAGCTCCAAGTTGGCCTCAATGCCCACAAAAGTCCCAAGTTGCGTCATGTCCAAAAGGTGCGCTTCATCAGCTCTTTTATGGTATGAAAGCGGCCTCAATTAATCATGATGAAATTTGACTTGCAATGAGCTGGAATATAAAACAATGTGAATTAGTTTCCAAAATCAAGATGAAAAAAAACCCATTTCGGTTCATGCTCCTTAGTCGACCACCAGGAGGGGGACGTACCGATGAACTCTGCCACGGGGTCGTGTTCTCCCTCTGTGCGAATTGTTCCCGCGATGCTGTCGTTCTCCAGGATGGGCAGGAAGAGCTGAACGAAGTCAGACGTGTACGGAGGTGCGATCACGTCCAGGACCTTTGCAAGGACGGGTACAGACGCTAACATTTTATTTCTGCTCAAAATGATTTACCCACACTATAGCAAATTAGATTTGAACTTCACGTTGAAGTGGTTACCTCAGTGACAAAATAGCGAATGAGGGAGATGTCGGTGTTGAGCTTCTCCAGACACTTGCGAATGTAGCCAACCACGGGCAGGACGTAACCACGACTCAGTAGGTGCACCATCCGGTCCAGGAGAGTTTTCTTGAGCTCCAACTGCTCCATGACATCCAGCTGCGAGTGTTCGGTCTCAAAAAGCTTGATGAGCAGCTGGAGGACCTGAGGATGTAGCAGCTGGTGACACGTGCAGATCTGCCGGGGAGGGGGGAGGAACCGTTTTAGCTGTCGTCTTAGAAGAAGAAGAAAAATAAAAAAAAGAGTTCAAATTGTGTGTCGGTGACTCTCTCTCAGTACCTCATCTAGCAAAGCCAAGTGGACCGGCGTGTGATCCGTTTGCAGCTGAAAGTAGCGAGGCTCGGACACGGTCCAGTCCACCCACTTCAAAACCCCCATGGCAACCACTGGGAAGCTGAGCAAATACGTCGACACAAAAACAACCCGATCCATCGACTGTGCTTGGCGCCATCCAGCGGCGTGTGTTTTGGTTTGTGGGCTCCCACTCACCGTATGCACTGGTACAAGGTGCCGAGCTCCGCCACCAACTCCGTGGCGCCTTTGTTTTCGTTGCAGCAAAGGTTGTGCACCGTCTCGATGGCCTTTGAGGACGATTTTAACTCGTCCTTGTTGATGTTGACTCGCTTGTTCTGAGATCGGGGCAGAAAGGTCAGTTCATTTCCCCCCCCACTTTTGTTAACAAGAGTATGAAAACCTAGAATTTGTTATTGTACATTCAGAACAGATACAAAACGTGTGATTAATTGTGAGTTAACTAGTGAAGTCATGCGATTAATCACAATTAAAAAAAATATTTTTTAATACTTTTTTAATTTTTTTTTATGAATTTATGGCAGTGAATGAGTAGAGGTTTCAACCTTTTTCCACGTCTCGACCACGCTGGCAGCGTAGGCCAGGATGTGGATGTATTTGTGCTTGTGGTCTTGGTTGATCTTCGAGCCGGGCTTGAACAGCGACTGCATGAACAGGTCCAGAAAAGCTGGCACTCTGATCTGAGGAACAAGAAACAGGAAGTGCTCATCAATATAGCTTAAGCCTCGGAGAATTCAGATTTCAGAGAATGACCCGCCTTTTTTCTCCTTTCACAATAAAATGGGACGAAACAAGAACTCATTACGCGATGCCGTCACATTATGTGCGGTTTCCTCACCAGCTCCACAGGAGGCGGGTCCATGCTGCTGAACATCTTGAACAGCACCGTGATATCGGCGGGATTCAGGGCCCCTTTGGACAACATGGCCCCCAGCGCCTGGCAGGCACGAGGGTAGGCGGCCGCTGTGCCCAGCGCCAGCGTTATCTGGCTGGCATCGTGGCCCCTGACGCGACACAAACCAACAATAATAACAACAATCGTTGGCGTTTATTTTTGGCGAATTTGCAGCCACTAGCGGGGGGGGGGGGGGTTACCTCTTGTGGGCCGACTTCTGCACCTCCTGGCCAATCCGGCGCACAGCGGAGCCGCCTTGCTCCTCCCGGGCCAGGATGGACATCATCGCCTGAGCAAAGAGGTACGTGTGCTCCCCGTGACACACCATTTTCTAAGCAGAGATGAAGCCAAAAATAAAGGAGCAACTCAAAACTATCGGTCTTGTAAAGTTTTGTAGATGTGATGAGGTGCACAATCACCCCCCAAAAAAATAATATTATGTTTTCATACGGTATACGGCACTATTATTTTATACTGAACCGCAAAAACATGGTGCGATTGTCGAGGAAGAAGCAGATTGCCACAAAGTGAGGACACGGGCAATAAAAAGGAGAGAATATTTCGAGGGCAGCTTTCATTTAGTCACACCACATTGTGTGACTGCGGGAGGCCCCCCAAATGTAATCATTATATTTATAAACAATCTACATTATAAATGGTGAGTTTTGCCATTACAACATTAATAAGTTAAATATGTCAAGTATTTTTGTAGTGTTTGAATTTGAAGTGCGTTTTAACAGTGGCATTTAAGAACAACAACAAATAATTTCACGTAAACATAAATTTGCTACTTGCTTTTAATAATGAAAAAAAAACCTTTCTATACTTCACTTAACAAAAATACAATTAATTTTTTTTTTTTTAAATGGCAAAACCGGGTGTCAGTTTTATGTTAAGCGGGACCGTCGCTATCAGCCGAATATAACTATTAAAGTAACTTGTAATCTAACTCAGCAAAGTAATTAAGTTACTTTTTTCATCAACTGCAACAACACTGATCTCTTCATCTATCTACGAATCCTCAAAATGGGCCTCACGGCAAATTCTGGCAGGTTCTTCTCTAAGTTCTCCTCTCCTCCATCCAGCAGCGTGGCTAAGGATGTCCTCAACACCCGAGAGAAAACCTCCAGCTGCTGGCACGCCGTCGACACGCTGGTGATCTCGCCCTGGTAGCCAGCGTCTGAAATCAGCTACAAAGATACACATTTCTTTTATAGCTGAATTTGACTTTGGGAAAAAATATATATATTAAAAAAGCTTGGGCGAAAAAATATGGCTTCTGCGAGCGTACCTTGACAGTGAAGTTCAGCATCAGACAGTCGGGATGAGCCTCCGCCAGCTTGTAAAAGAGATCTCGCCAAGTCGTGTGAGCAATCATCTGCTCCAGCCAAGCAGGAGTCTAGAAACACATTTGCAATCTCGATGAATTAAAACGTAATTTTCAATTTCACTTCAAAGTGAGCACAGCACTCTTAAAATGGCAGCTTTTCCCCTCACATTAAAAGAGAGAGAGAGAGAGAGAGAGAGAGAGAGAGAGAGAGAGAGAGAGAGAGAGAGAGAGAGAGACCATGATAAACCATTTCAAAGCTTTCCCTTCTCAAAAACGGTGTGAATTACAATTTATGTAAATAACTTCTTGTTTGTTTGATATTGCTTTGTGATGTGCATTTTAATGTATTTATGTATAGGGGAATACAGATGCAAATTAGCAACTGCTGCTAGAATCTGGCATATTTACAACTTAATTTGTTGTTTATTAATGTGCATTGTCCCTTTCAAATAAAATGAAAAAAAACATCTCTCTTATGGGGAAATTGTTCAATAAGCACTTTTTAATTAAATCACCCTATTGAGTGTTTTTTCTTCTGGTGAACTCAGTATTTATTTTGTGGCTGGACTTCATCATTTATTTACAATATTCCCCCTCATAACAGATTATTTTCTGAATCAGAAACAAATGTGACTATAATTAAAATCATTCAAATGAGAATGGATTATCATGAATTGAAATTAAATAAGCAATCATTAAGTCTTTACTGTAATTAAAAAGTAAAAAAAAATGTTTTTATTATAATTTGACCAATATTACTGGATTAAATAAAATAAATAAATCAAACAATTATTTACTGACATAAATATTTATATTAAAATTTTAATAAAACAATTGTAGAGTGTCTCAATTGTGCTGGCCAACACGTACGTACACAATACCTGATATTATTACAAATTAAATCAATACATTTATCGAGGTGTCATTGCAAACACATTCGAACCCCAGATTTACACCGCATGCAAGTGCATGTGCGTTGCGTTTCCACTCCGCTCCGCCGGTGTGCGCTGCGGATCGACTGCGTCGTGTCGGAGGCCGCCGCATGGATAGACCCATTTTCTATTTTTGCCGGACGACGCATCCGTCAAATGACAAACTAGCACAGAACACATCGAGTGGGACAGGAAGACCGACGCGGTTTCAAAATGAAAAATTCCGGTAACAGAATAAAATGCCCGCCAGATCCTATTTCGCAATCATGTCAGCAGAACGTCATATGCTTAACGCTTAATTCAACACAGCAAAGACATTTATAATGGAGGCGGATTATATATGACACGGCACTTCCTTTTTATTTGTACAACCTAAAAATGGATGCTGCAAGGAACATCATAGTGGGAGTGGGCGGCAAATTCAATCAAAGTCCGCCTCTTTTTCTGCTTCTCTGTTGAACTCACTTTCTGTGTGTTTGTCGTTGTTTTTAATGCCACATTATCGCGCGCGATCACGCGAGACACGGCGGGAAGTTTTAAGAACACGCTTCAACTACCCTAAAATGAAGTCGTTAGTAAAACGATATAGTCAGTATTGCCGGTTTTTTTTGCCTGAAAATGTGATTTTATGCCATTATATTAGAAAGGTGTCTTGACTTAATCGTTAGCTAATTTCGTACCTCGCCCTCAACGGTGAAAATGGAATCTGCTTTCTGGGGGTCAAAGTGCTTTATCAGCAGACTCTTCAGGTGATTCTCAACTCGTTCTTGGACCTGCGCAGGCTCGACTCCTGTAAAGCACATGACAATTATAAGCAAAAATGAACACGGCCCACAGCGCGCACAGCAAAAGCAGGGTGAGAGACGCTGCCGACCCATCTGGATGAGCCACTCGGCCAGCAGGTTAACGGTCTGAGCCACGGCAGAGTAGTTTTCCGACAGAAGCTGGATCACGTGCTCTGGAGAACCGCCCGCCTGGAAATACCTGCAACAAAAATACAAGAGGAGCTCAACCTTACTGTGCTTGTCATATTTTAAAAACGAACGAACGAAAAGCGGCCACGTGCATACATTTTGAGAGTGTTGAAAATGGCGGGCTCCATGATGTAATCCCGGCTGGAAAATTTCTTCAGACAATCCTCTTGGATTTTCCCCAAATTTTCAACGTCGACATATGCATCCTCCTGCAAGAAAATTGCAAGGCCGTCGTTATATTTGATGTTGTGGCATGTTTGACGTAACAAGAAATCCTTTGTAAATGAATCATTTTGTGGATTTCAAAAAGTCAGTCTTGAGGATATCTGCAAAAAAAGTATGTCTGCAAAACAACTAAGTAGCACCGTGGGGTGTGATGGCCACGCTGAAACAAAAAAAAAAAAACGATGAGAGTAATGTGGTAATTTTACAAGAAAATGACATCACGAAAAAAGCAATAAAAGTTGCGTATTAAGTTTATTAACTGCTGGTTTGGGAAAAACATGTTGAACACAGCTATGAAGTTAGTAGTGTTCTAATTCAAAACAGACAGATGGAAGATAAAAAGTTGAACCCCTAACACCATAACCCAAACTAAGCAAACTATTTCAAAACCTTTTTCACCATTACTAGAAATGAAAAATTAATGTTCGCTTCTTTTATTAACTCTAGAAGTGTTTCAATGTCTTCGCTGCCTCAAATACATGTTCCTATATCATCCGCCGCCATTTTTTTCTGACTACAATATGTATGTGTGACGCAATATCCGTTCAAAACATGCAACGTGTAAATTCACAATTTCCTGTTATCGATTTGCTGAAAAATCCACCAATTCCAACGTGTAAAACTTTGTTGTCGTTTTAGCGAATTTTATGCCTTTACATTTTGCCTTCACATTTCTAGCGTTTCGAATTCGAATAAAAATGGGTGCAAGGAAAGTGGAAACGCACCTAATGTCACCTATAACCTGTACTAGTACTCGGTGCTGCACAACGACAAGGATGTCAGGAAAACCTACTTGAACATCTGAATTTTATTTATGGTTAATCGGATGCACTTTAAATGGCGACAGGTGCTGCCGCCTCCCATTTAACATGAGTTAATGCGATTGGTTAATTCTGAGCACATCGACTCCTTAGTTGCAAGACGGTGTGCAGTTGTGCACACTTGTGCAACCACATTACGCCAGTTGTTTTGACTGCCCCTCTCGAACATATTTGTTCCAACTTAGTTGTGCAGGTCATAGGTCACATCAATGGTTGGTCAGGTGGAGACTCTAAAAAGTACACTAACGCTACTGTAATTGATTGAATGTCCAACACATAGAGAATCTATTAGCATTTAGCAGACATTGAACTTCATCTTCCATCTTTAAAAACTTAATGTAACAAATCACCGGACCAAAATAATTATATTGTCCGGCCGTTTAAAAAAATAATAATAATAGTGTTCAATCCCAAAAAGAGAGCAGTGTTCCGCTTCCATAGTTCCCACTAGAAACTGTCATGCTAACTAACAATAACTAGCCAAACATCAACAAGCTTTACCGTGTTACCGTCCGGACCTTCCCAGTCCCCCGCGCCGCCATAATATTCCTCGTCCATGTCGACAGGAACAGGTTTGAATTCAAACTAACTGTAGTTACACGTAGTTTGTATCATTCCGCGGAATGACACCCTGCGAAGACGTTTGAATAAGCTAGCCCGGTGGCTAACAACAACTGGAGGAAAATGGCGAGGCGGTGAACCAAAAGCCACGCCTCTTTAATTTACTATTACCCGAGTTCGCCCTGTCAGGCACAACTCAGTTCACTTGGATGGATTCGAAAAATCTCACAGCACAGGACTAAATAAAACCGTCCCAAGAAATGAAGTAATAATTACATGTTTAAAAAAAAAAAAAAAAAACGCCTAAAACATCATTGGCAGAGGTTCATCCAGTGATAAAATGTGCACACCGTTAACAAAATCACACGATGAAGCCTCCACTATTTTACGGAGCCCGTAGCATAGCTACACAGTACAAGAATGACTCATGGGACAGACATACGCTACACACTTGAGTCTTTCATTAAGTGAGATTTGTATAGTAGTACTGTTATCATGGAATGTTTATTTATTAGAGCCATTCGTAAGAAATGAAGTAGGATATATGTCATAGGGTCAATAAGTCCAGACATTTGGGAACAAACTTTTTTATTTTAAATTGCAAACTGCAACATATGAATTATATTATTTAGCCAAAGGAGAGAAAAAGATCATACCCGTGGCGAATAAATCACACAATCTGTGTTAAATCTAAATCCAACACAATATGTTCAACCTAAATCTTACAGGGAAGCTGCACCCTAAAATAAAATGTACATTCCTTGGATGTCGGACAATTCACTCTCCTCACTTTGTGAACCAAAACATTGACAAAAACTCGTTCTCTCAAGTCACCCAAAAAAAAGAAAAAGGGATAGTGATTTAAAATCATGTCAGAGAACTGTAAAGGGACAACGATGACCATTCCATCCCCTCCCAAACTAGTCACATTTCTGCGACCTTACCTAACTTTTTTTATGTTCACAACTTTTTACCTGAACCGTTCTGTAACATCAGATCCAAGAGGTGAATTCTTAGCAGGCTTTCACTTTAACAAGGCATTCTATTGGGATTTCTTCGCTCAGTTGAAACTAAACTGGAATTAAGGAGTTCAGTTATTGCTTTGATGAATAATATTTTCTCTACAGGTGAAATTTCACATTGCTCATGCTGGAAAAAAACGGCAAAATGTGATTTCATTTGACTTTGGGATATCAAGTCCCTGCACTGTTCATTCTGGGAAGTTTTGGAAAATATTAGCTGAGGAAGCAGCCACATGGCAAAAACAGTGACACAAGTCTGTTGTAATGTAAGAGACGAGTGATTAGCACCGTGTTCGCCAAGGGCAAGCCATAAGATAAAGGGAGCTGAGTTCAGGTGTGCACTTCAAGTGCTGCGTGCTGAAAATCAACTTCTGATCCTGCAAAAAGTCACTTTTTGGTCTTCAGTCCCCTCTGTCAAAGTCCGGCTGTGTGCAGCTTATGCAAATATATTCTTCCATCTCTGCACGCTCAGCAGACAGCCCCACGCAGACCTGGTGGAACCACTGATTGCAGCTACCATCACATTGGACCCAGTTTAACTGGAAGGAAAATAACAAACAGGATTTTTATAGTACAAATCGGCCAACAAGTCGAGGGCTGTCTGTCTGCGTGGTGGTTAATCGTCAAACCCACCTCGTCTCCTTCTGGCTCTCTGCACCAGGGCGCAGCGCACAACGAGTAGTCCTCATCCGAATCGGACGCGGACGCAGATGTAGCAGGTTCTGACACTCTGTTTGCGGGGGAGCAGCTCCTCCTCCTTTCTTCACTCCGGTCACGCCTCCTCTTTGACATCTTGTTGCAACATCTCTTGGCCTTCTCAGAGTGCTGTGAATCCGAGCTTTCCTTCCGCCGCTTGGTCCGTTTGCTCTGACTGCTCAGTGCCTCTTTATTGTGACTCGAGTGTCCCTTCTGTGTTGACACGCATGCAAGATAAACGTGATTTCATATCCGTTCCACATTATGTTAGCAGACTTGCAGCCCAAAATGACCGAATACCTTTTTGTGATGTTTTACACGCTCTCTCCGTAGCTCGTCATCTTCTGTGCTTTTTCGACAGGGTGATGACCTCTGAGTGGGCAGAGGAGCCAGTTTGTACAGCAGGTATTTGTAAAGCTGCTCGGTCTCTGGAAGTGTGACCTGCAGTAGGAACCCCTCCACCATCAGCTCTTCCAGCTCAGGAACAAGTCCTGTGAAAGGCGCATTTAGAAAAGTTGGTTCAATATTTAAAAAAAAATAATAAAAAAAATTGTGATTTAACTAACCATCGATTGGAACGCATTGGTGTTCTGTGTAGAAAAAGCCATTCTTTTGCGTTATTCTTGATCTGTTTTTCAGCTGAAACAAACACATCAAATTCAACAAACAATGACATCGCATGCCCAAATGCTGATCTGACTACTGACCATCCTTGACACTTCCTCCAGCAGTCCATCTGTACAGGCCTGATGAACTCTGTGCTGCCATTGCACCGTCCGCTCGATGAGGAAGCGCAGCGCGTCTCCTTCGGGCAGTCGGACCCGAATCCTCTGCAGCGACGCCAGCAGGGGCAAGACCTTGTCCAGGGGCGGCTTCCTTGAACGCTGGCAAAAGGGGCAAAGCCAGACGTGGCCATATCTGAGGTCCGCGCTTGCTACAACGCACCCACTGTGGAAAAGCTCGCGACAGAGCTCGCACTGCACCATGGCCCCCGAGGGCGCCTTTTGGCAAACACAAACACTAAGTGCACAACAGTTCTCAGCAGGAAGAAGCTTGGACTCGTTTGAAGCCCTCAGAGCCAACAAGGTCTCCATCTCCTTGTCGCGGACGTCACCAAGGGTGGCCATCTGTAACGAGAGAAGACTTTGTTAGTCATAATACTTACAGATGGACAGTCATATTAATATTATACACTAATATTTGCTTAATGCATACAATATACATTATGTACACATTTCCTTGGGCTCGAGCTAGCTGTAGTCCCCCCCCAAAAATGGTAGTGTCCTTGTAAATTTCCTCCATTAAAATATAATATTTTAATGAAGTTAAGCTGACAACAACAAAGCCATATCGCTACGTATATAAGAAACGACACTCACAGCAGAGGCAGAGTTTTTGCTTTCAGAAAGAGCCTTTTCCACGTCGTAGATCGAGTCCAGCTTGACGGGGGATCTCTTGCTGATCTGTGGTCCCTCCTTTGTTTTTTTATATCTTGACCTATGAAGCCCAGCTCCTAGGTCACATCTCGGGCACAGTACCTGCAAAGGAAAAAAATAAAGAATAATATAGTAATGTGCTAGTGAGGAGGTTATTAAACTACAGTCTCGTGTGCTCTTTGACCAAAAATGCCCTAAATTGGTTTCAGAATTGACATAGGAGATACTATTTTGGTAAATGGAAAAAATATCAAAATGCATCTTCAAATTAGGAATAATATTTAGTGTGGCACAGCCAATGGAACGACTGTAAATCCAAAAGAACATTAAAATGCTTGACATACCTCCAAAAGCGAAAAGGGTGAGTTTTTAAGCAGGAATGTTTTTGCAGCGCTCTCCTTCCAGGTTTGCACATCACTGACCAGTGCCTCCAATCGGCTGAGAGGGTCCAGTCTCACGGGGATACCCTCCGCTCTGAGTACCAGCTCAGAGAGGCTTTCTAGCAGGGGAATACGGCCCCCGAGCTGCAAACGCGCAACAGCAACATTTAGATAGCCGGCCAGGTTTTACTCAGGCAAATTTTTCAACTAGTCTCCATTTTACCTGGAGGGCTTCAGCTTCATGAAGCCATTTCTTGGCCTTGACCACAGCATCCTTCAGCTGCAGGCAGTTTGGCAGATAAGTTGGGATGTTTTCCATTTCTTGTAAAGCAGCATCAAGTGTTTCTATACTGTGATATGGACTGTGGAAAGACGTACACAAATGTGTTCAATTCATTCATTACATAATCAGGTCATTTAGATTACTTTTCCTGTGCCAGCATAATACAGCGTTGAGAAATGTATTTAAGATTATTTATTCAGTTTCTTTTGTTAGCGCTGCTGAATAGCAAGCAAGTGGTGAAACCACATAATAAAATTTGAAAAGTTAGCCAAAGACAACCGCAATGAACATGGGGCTTCCAAGTGATAACTTGATACACTTTGGCAATAGGTCTTAGGAGAGAAAATGAATAATATCCAAAACGGGAGAATTCTTGTTTAAAAAAAAAAGGGGGGGATTCCCCCCCACATCAAACCTAAATGGATCTTTTGTTCTACATGAAAGCAATCTAAAAGATATACAAATGAAAATAAACAATAAAGTAGATTTAAGCCTTCAGACTACAATGCCTTCAATTTGTGAAATATTTGATGAATAGCCTCAAGATACAACCCATTACACATGTATCGAATGACTGCGAACCTGATATTTGTTCGTTTGGAAACATGAGCATGCCTCTGTCCTCACCTGGCTGTCATGAGGCCCAGCATTCGCTCCTCCAACTGCTCCGACACCGTCAGGAGCTCTTGCAGGCGAGCCATGGCTCTTTCCACTGTGCTGTGAGGTGCTAAACCCACTCCTTGGTCGATCAGCCTCCTCATGGTGTCCAGGCAGAGGTTGTCCGGCCTACTGTTGGCTTGCTTCACAGTCTCCAGCCAGCGGGCCTGCTCCAACCTCTCCCTAAGCAGAGGCAGCTGGGGCAGCTCTACGTCAAGGGCCAGACTCAGATCCAGAAGTTCCTGAAGCTCGACTGAGTTAGGAGACTCGTCAGACAGGAGCCTTTCGCTGCGCTGCTGGAATTCGTCGACCCTTGTCAGCAGATCCTAAAAGGCACATACAAATATCTTTAGTTTCTAAAATCAGAAGACACAGTCAAGCTTTACAACTTAAATGGTCGACAACCTTCAGTAAAGGTGCCTGTCTGATGTTACACGGCAGGTTGTCCAACTGTTGGACAAAGGACCGAAGCTCCTCCACTGTCAACTCATTCTGGCTTTGAGATTTCCCCCCGCAAGAGCGAAACCTGCAACATTATAAAAAGGAAAGACTCAGGATGACAGTTAGCTTTGGAGGGTCAGCTAAAATACATAAACAATTGATAACCACAGGGCAAAACATGCTGTCGTTATTGTGTTTAGAGGAAGCACAAATACTCTATTTACAGAGCAAATAGCCACGCCCCATCAGAGATTGTGACCCTTCCTTCACGTCACAAATATTGTCCAAAATGGCAGCCAGTTGGGCTAACTTAGTAATGTGGCCAACATTCATGGACATGGCCATTAGTATTTAAATCACACTGGTACAAAAATAATAGGTACCTCGTCTGCCTCTTGCCATTGAGAAGTTGTTGGGCCACCACAGCGACTTTATCAGCTTCTACAGCAACAACGCGCAGCTGATCCAAGAGGGAGGTTTGTGGGAACCCCTTTGTTTCTGCTTGCTCAACCAGGCTGTGAAGCTCTTCCAGACCTAACCAGACATAGACCATTCTTTTAGCACATCAAAAGATTGCACAAGCTTAACGAAAATTTGTCCTGAGGTGTGACCAGAATACACGGAGGGTTTTTAAATTAATGTAACCTCTTTTGTGGTTTTCTCTCTTCTCCAGAATGCCCTGCATAGCACTCAGCCATTCCTTATAGGACTCCGCGCGTAGCTTGACTGCTGCCATCATGGGGTATAACTTATCCAGTGTAATTTTGTAACTAGGGAAATATTAAGACAGGAGATTAAAAGGCAGGAACATATTCATTAATATCCGTGGACCTGCACCTTTAAATAAATGCACAAAGAGCAAAGAAGACAAATTTGGATCATTTGGTGTATTTGTTTTAAATGGTATCATTTCTGTGTTCTAAATAATTTGTAAGGAAAATATAAAAACTGTCATTTTCTGACAGGTTTGTTTTCTGACCTGCGTTTACAGAGGCAGCAGGTTGCTGACTGAAGGTAGGAAAGAAATACAATTGCTATGGCGACTGAACACTCACTTGAGTATTAGGTTGCTAAGTGGGCAGGAGCATAGGTCCTGGGCGTGGTACAGGCAGACCACCTTGCCGGGAGTGCAGACACAAGTGATGCCAGACAGGTAGCAGGTGGTCCAACACTTGCAGCACTGACGCTCCTCATCTGGGAGCTGCTCATAATCTACTTGCCGTGTTTGCACCACACCCTGGGGATACACATTCACAGTTATTAGTGCTGAAGAGGGGGGGGGACAGCTGTTTTTGCTAGATAAAGAAAACGTGTTAAATGTACCGTGCATCCTTAAGACATTACATTATGGTTTCATTCTACTACCATTCTGTTTTGATACGACCAGATGCATTGTGCACAATTAGCTCTGTAACGCTGGCTTGACTAACTAATTTTAAAACTGGGGATTAAAATCTAGAACTGCTCAGTGCTCACCATCTTGTTGATCTTCTCTCGAAGCTCTTCTTCTTCTTGGATCATGGCGACCATCTCCTTGTACACGGCGGAGGCCAGTTCCACATCCAATCTATGTGCCTTGAAGGCCATGTTGCAGACCATCTCGTCGTGCGAGAAGACGCAATACCGGTTCAACTGCCGATAGTGTTTCACACAGCCTCGGCCGACAGGCATCTAACAGGAAATTGGCATTCATTAAAAATAAGACACTGTTATAGCCACTTTGTTTTCAATTTGTTGACAGATGCATTCCTACATGTATACATTAGTGTTGCTGTAGAAGCATAACATTGTAGGCTCCTTTGGACATCTGAGCCCTATTTAAATTACAATATTGGACCTCCTCGCGAGTGCCTTACCCAGTCCATGGTGCAGAAGTTGACCGCTTCAGCAAAGTTGAAACCTTGGTTGAATCCACTGTGGTACGCTCTGGGGAAGGTGATGACAAACTCTCCTGCACATTGGTTTGTACGATAGATCTAAGAAAGCCAGAAAGATAGAGGGGAAAATGAAAATGCACACTTCTTCTTGGAATTGTATTTATTTATATGATCATTTGGGTTTGCATGTGCTATTAGATAACAACCAATACAGTTGACATAGTCAAGAGAAATTACAATTTAAACTCATACCTAGAATTTGTGGTTTTTAGTGGCATAGGACTGCACTGCATAATATCCAAATATATGCAACTAAGTAATAATAACTTGCTTTTTTTTCTTCAAGTGACTGCACTTCCTCCTCCTCTGATATGACGATTAAAAATCATGTTGCAACACTGAGCTAGTTACCGGGACGCCGTTGTTCATCAGCGTGTTGGGGTTCATGATGGTGACGAGTTGATGAAGGAGGTCTGGCTGCGACTGAAACAGCTCAGGAGCTAGTTTTCTCATAACCCTCTCCAAGTGCTCTGCAGCGTAACCTGGCGCCCCATACCAGGTTTTTGGCTCACCCCTGCACAGCCAAAAAGAATAGGGGAGAAAAACAACAGCCATTATTAGCAATACACAGACCTAATTTGTGATATATTCTTTTAAGGTTCATTGCTTCATAATTACAATAGTGAGATTTCATAATTATTTAAAATAGACTCATAAGTAAAAGTTAAATCTCTTCAACTCTACTATAAACAATGTACCAATGAAGATAGTTGATGGAGTAGCTCCAGTGGTCCTCAATATGCCAGCAGAAGGAGGAGAAGCACATGCCCACATAGAGCCAGGGTAACTTCATCCCACAAATGTCGGCTGTAATGTGAGTCAGCACCGAGGAATCCAGCACAGGCATGTTGTTAAGATTCCAGCCACTTGTTAGGTAGTGCTGTAGAACACAGGAAGTGTAAAAATGATGGCCCATTCTACCCGACATCAGTTAGTTTGAAAGATGACACAATGGTATAGCTCTAGCAACCAGTGAGAGAAAAGTATTTTATACAGCTTGTTTGAAAAAAAAAAAAGCCTTGCCACACCCCATTCTATGATTTAAAACAAATAAATACATAAAATTAACCATCGTTGTATATCTAGTAATAGAGACCATCATCATAGTAACTAGACAGCTTGTACCTCGTCCTCGGGAGACACTTCAAAATGGCTGTTCTTCAAAGGGAAACCACTCCCAAACTCCTTGGAGGCAATGTCTGCTCCATATTCTACAGTCACATCCTCTTCAATGGTACTGACTAGCCGCCAAAACTCCTTCTCCACCAGCTCAGTTGGAACCATCTACAACACAAGAGATAAATTCAGATTGATTAGTAACGACATTAGGAAAGTTGTGTATGCACACCTTCCACGCCAGACATGCGCGTGCACAGACCGCTTTCTCTCAGGTACTACAATTAATTTGTCAGCAAAATAATTCTGATTCGTAACAATCTGCAACATGTACCGTCTATAATAAGTTTAAATTGGCAGGTTTTTGTGACGTAGCAAATGAGACTAAGAAAAAAATATTTCTAAATCTTTTCCACGATTAATGTGACTTATAACTAGTTCCACGCAATTAAAAACTCTTTCTAATCCTCTCAAGAGGAGAAATAATTATTTTTAAAAAACGGACATAATGTGGTTGCACAAGTATGCACATCCTCCTCTAACTCCGGTGCTGTGTTTAGAATTAGCCAATCAGATTCAAGACCATGTTAAGTGTGAGTCTGTTCATCAGACCATTACACATTGTATTACAAGATGTGTTTGGAAAAAGTATATTTGGGGTAAACAAGCACAACAATGCTTATCACCAAAAGTACACTATACAGTACCTTGTATTATTTTTCTTCAGTTGTAACTGGTCTTTGACAATGTGGCGGGAATTATGAACAGTTCCAAATACTCGCAAAAAGGCCTACTAGAGCATCTAAACTGTGCTTAAAGACGAAGTGAACCTTAAACATTCCTTGACAATAATATGTTGTATGTGACCTCACTAGTCTAAAAATGACATTCTGATTAATATTACATTTGTGGAATATAAGCTACGCAGCAAAATCCAGCCGGTTTTATCCATCTCAGGGGGCGGCCATTTTGCCTCTTGCTGTCAACTGAAGATGACGTTACAGTTGCTCAGGGAACGACCAATCACAGCTCACCTGTTTTCTGAAGCGTAGCTGTGACTGGTTGTTACCAGAGACCTGAGCAACTGTGATGTCATTTGCACTCGACAGCAAGTGGCAAAATGGCTGTCCCCTAAAATGGTTTAAAACTGAAAAGCTGGATTTTGCTTGTGTCTGATCGCACTTACCTTGCCGACTCTCCGTTCAATGGGTTAAAGTGCCCCTTTATCTCTACCCGCTGTAATACGGTCAAAGTTGAGGAGTTGACGGGAGCTCTGCAAGCCGGCTTCGAGAAGGATTGGTTTAGGTTCTCACCACCCCATTTTTAGAGAATCAGTCCGGTCTTGCTTCAAATAAACCATTATTGAGTAACCAATTTGAAACCAGGATAAAATCTGAACACACTCTTTTTACTTCTCTAAATGATCGGTTGCACTTGTTAAGACCTAAATAAACTTAGCTGGTTTTATTACACCCGCTCGGGCTTGTTTTCCTAATTCAAAATAAGCCGAAATAACTTTATACAAAAGGTTAAAAAATAAGATGATAAACCAAAGATTAAAAAATAAAAAATAAGTAGAAAAAAAATAAGAATAAAAGATTCTGAAATAAAAATAAGTGGAATGAAATAAATTAAAAGATTCAAAATTGAAAATAAGGGAGATGAAATAAAAAAAAAGTCAGATAAAATAAAAGACAAGATAGGATCTTCATTAAAGTTCAATCATCAGAATCAAACAATAGTATTTCCAAAGTTAATAACAGGTGAAAATAATATAATTGTATTTGTTGAGAAAGAGAACCCCAGTTAAATGGCAGAAATGTTGATGAAAGAAATCCCTTTTAGGTGGAAAATAATCGAATAGACTTGAGCAGTTTTGGCTCAATAGGAGACTGAGTTCAAATAAATGACTTTTTTATTCCAGGCTACTCCTAATCTACCCAAGTCTAATTTAGAACCTTCAAAAAGTAAAGCATAGTTTAGCCAACTATCTTTCCTGCGCTTAGAAACAGTTTGAAATAGTGACCAATTTTCTTATACTACGCTTACCTCAACCTTGGAATTTATAGGCCATTCTCCGAAGTTGGGGAGACGGAAAAGTGAACCAGATTATTTGTCCTTTACTCTCTTATATCCCATGGGTACGGTAAGGAGGAGTTTCTGTTAAAGACCCACCTCCGAAGGATGTTACTGAGAGAGATTCACCCGCGGGGGGAGCTACTTCGCCATCGTATGCGTTGCGAGGATGTTATTGTAACAAGCGCAGCTGCTAGCGATCGTAATGTCCGGGTCATTTTGACCGGTTATTGCTAATGTTGAACATTTCCTCCAGGGAGGTCCGTCCTTAAGGTTTCTCGTATCCGCCACATCTTAGATTGAGTACATCCAAATAAAAACATATATAAAACCCTTGTGTTTTTACAAGTGATTGATGAAGTGATGAGTGATGAAAACATATATAGGCCTACTTTCATCTAATTACTAGTTTTTACCATGATTAAATACTGTTCTTGTTTTCCCAAAACAAGATAGTCCTCGGCACCAAGCGAATGACCTCTAAGGTCAAGTAAAACATCCCGCTTGCCATAACATTTGTTGATGCGCACCAGAAAACAACCTTCCTCCCAGTCCACTGTATTCCTCCTTCAATGTATTAAGGCAAAACACTGCTTCCTTGCCTGCATCTCTCTCACCAAGGACACTTGATAAAGCCCTGCTTCTTCCCAAATGGATAAATGTTAAATGTGAATAATTTCTAAACTAGAGCTAAATATGAATGAATATAAAATAGGGGCTAAATCTACCCCAGGTGTGACTGACTATAAGCAAATTTAGTTATTGATTTCGAGGTTTCAAATTTAAGGCTCATCCTCAACCCACATTCTTTACATCATTATCTCCCCGTGACACGACTTCAGCATCACAATTTACAACATTAACTTTGTGACACACTTATAGTGACTTCTCCTTAAGTGGTGGCACAATGGTTTAACATTTCAAGCGACCTGTCCATGTTACACAACATGAATGTTACACGACATCTGCATAACTCATATTCCATAAATATAATATTAATCAGAATGTCATGGTTAGACTAGTGAGGTCACATATAACATATTGTCAATACATGTTTAAGGTTGACTTCTCCTTTAAACTCAATTACTGTATATTAAATTCAATGTCATAGTATTATACTGGTCCACATGCCCCTTTCAGTTACAATTGTCCCTGTAATTTGCATGCAATTGAGCAAACAGGCAAGACAGCGCCAGCAAGGATCCCCACTCACGTGAACTGGCATGTTGAAGTAATCCGACTTAAAGGAATCAGCCATATCTCCAAAGGTTTGCAGGGTGTAGCTCCTGCTGGCCTGCTCAAAGCCAAAAGCAACCTGAGGTTTGCCGCATTCCTGCAAAATGAAGACAAAACACATCGGTTAAATCCAACTATTGTGAACTGAATTGGAGTTGTTCCAATCATAAGCTGTGTATTGCGTCAGGATTTGGCTGCCCCCAAGGGTAGAGAGCATGCGCCCCACCTGCGCTAGGCACTTGGGGCATCTCCAGTCTCCTTTAGGGACTTCATGTAGCGGGGGGATGAGACAGAAGATGTGATAGCTGTCATCACAGCCATCACACAATAACAGGCGGTCCTCTTCATTTCCACTGTGACATACTAGGCACATGTATTGCTCCACCTGAGTAGTCGGGGAAAAAAACATTTTCTTTAGAAAAAAAAACGCTAACTTGGATCATTGTAGCTACACTACAATGTACTTACTTTACTCGTTGTACCATTTTTAACGTTATTCAACACATTTTCTTCACAACTTTCTGTAACGTTATATTCCACAGTCTCCTCTTTCACCGACATGCTCCCTAAAACAGATGGTTGAATTACAAATGGCGTCTTTGTATCTTTGCCATTTACTCGTATTGATGACCTTAAAAGACCTTGTTCTTACCTGGCTCAGACTTCGCAACATATGTTCCCATTCTCCTCCTGAGATTAGGCCGATTCTTGCGAACCTCCTCAGCTTCGCTTTTAAAGTAGCCTCTCTGTAGAGTTTTGTAATGTAAGAAAAAGGAACTGTGACACAAAAGAGGAAGCGGAAAGGACCACACTCACTTCGGCTCTCATCCTTTTTGCACGCCGGGCGATGCTACACATCTCCTGCGGCTGCACAGACTGGCGCTGCGGCAGGTCATGTGGTGTGTAAACCTTATCCTTCGTGTCGTTGGTCAAGGTGGCTCTCTGCAAAGACAGAAGTTGGACGACAAAGCAAATTAATATAAAAGGTGACCCCCAATGCAGGAAAAAAAATGAAAGTTTAGCTTTCAATCCAGTCAAGTTACCTCCAGAGTGTAAACACATTCAGTATCTTACATTATATATATATATATATATATATATATATATATATATATATATATATATATATATATATACACACACACACACACACACACTGTAAACATTACTCCTAAATTACACAGCTAGCAGAAAAATGACATAGAAACTGTGATGGAGTCATACTCTGACAGTGACAGTGATACTGTGCCGTTTGTGACTTCTGCACCGAGATTGAAGCTTATAAGAACAAACCCTTTGATACATGACATCATAACAATTTGGTGGGACATACAGGCTGATTGTCTCCGGTCTGGAACAGGTTATATGGGTAGAGGATCCGCTCGTAGTGCGCCCGCAGATGGGAGCCCACCGCCTTGCCTGGAGCAAAGCCCATCTTGACAGAGATTTTAGTCCAGCGCCGCTCTCTGCAGACGGTATCGAAACCTCCCTCATCATTCACAAGCTGAACAACAAAGTAGCAGCGAATGTAGACTTTTACCAAGTTTGTTGGCATGCAAAGAATGTTTCACATTGTGTGTGTGTGTGTGTATGTGAGGGGGTGGGGGGCGGGGGGGGGGGGGGGTATGCAGAATGTGCAGTCACCTTGTTGAGCTGATAGAGATCTAAACTCTTTCTTTCCAAGTGAGGGATTTTCAGAGTGCAGCCTTGAAACTCCCAAAACTTTGCTATTTGATCCAGAAAGTTAAGCTTCACTCTTGTCTGAGCCTAAAAACATAAAAGAACTGTAATTAATAAATGCACCAAGATACCATTTAACATACACCATTCTGTGACCATACCTCCAACTCATTGAGCCTTTGAATTCGTGGTGTGAATTTCAATCTTTCAACATCACAGGCAAATGGTGGCTGCCATTCCTAGAATGTGAAAATAGAACAACTTTTTTAAATTCTCTATTTGAATATTTTATAGTTGAACACTAGAACAATGAGGCTCTGTGAACCTATTGCTGTTTTTCTTAAGCAATTTATCTGCACCATTTTATCAATTCAGATAATTCACCAGAATACCATCCGCAGAACAAACAAAAGCTAACATTTCTATTGATTAATAACTTAATAAGGTTATCTTACACTACTGACAGAACTGTGACTATTTTATCTGTATCACCACTAGACCACACTACTTCCTGCAAAAATGGCACAAATTTGTTGTTGTTAACAGGCTTAGACACAGGAAGACAAGATCAGTTTCGCATGAAATTGTTACATTATTATTATTATTATTGTTGTCCCCGCACTAATTTTGCCCCAGCAGTATATATAAATGTGTAAATGGTTTTGCAAACTGGTCCATCCACTTGATGTTCAATCTGGTGTGTGTGTGTGTGTGTGTGCGCATGTGTTGACACAAGTCATAAGGTGGATGTGAGGTTTGTGTTTTTCTTTGTTTTGTAACGTATTTTGGGTTGCTTTTTCAATATGAAAGGTGCTGTAAAAGGTTTCAATGAGTGAGTGAGTGAAGATCCCAAAAGAGTATTTGATCTGGCCCACAATGTAATTCTGAAAGCAAATAAAATATCTGAAGAACCCTTACAGTGGGCCCAAAACATTTACACAGAGATAATCATAATGCATAATAATTAGGACTGTAACTGTAAAGACACACGATAGTTGACTTGATTCGTATCTCGATTTCTGACCCACCGTTTGTACTTGTTCTCTGCCAGTTAAAATATTGTACTTAAAGGGATACTTGACTCACTCATTAAGCCATTTTCAGCAGTAAAAAGTTAATATTTTGTCCAGAATTAATTTTATAACTTCATTATTTTTCTTGTACAATTAATAACTTGAAAAACTATTTTTTCCCACTTGCTGTCGACTGAAGATGACATCACCCGTACTGAGGAAGTAGGCAACCACCAATCATGGCTCACCTGTTTTCTGGGTTTGGTCAGCAAACTGAGCCATGATTGGTCATTAACTACTTCCTCAGCACAAGTCAATGAGCTCCTTGCACAAATCGACTACTTCCTGGACTCAGTAAACCACTGCTTCATTTCCTGTCTTTCATGATTGGACAAATTGATTAATCCAGGTGTGCCTGACCTCAGTAACCACGACGACAATGGCCAGACACACCTGGATTAATCAGTTTGTCCAATCATAAAAGAAAGGAAATGAAAGAGTGGTATTGAGTTCAGGAAGTAGTGGATTTGCGCAAAGAGCCCATTATATTAAGTTTGGTAGCACTGGGTGTTCATATGGCTGAATCTCGTCTGGATTTATGGGAGTTGAAAGGGGTGTGTCATGGGTCTGGCATTTCAAAGGCGACACAGCCCAGTTGCAGTTTTAAGACTGCTTCAAAGTTGTCCATTTGTCCATGACCGGGTTGGAGGGTGCCAAAAAACAACAACAAAAACGGAACAAAACACTCCATGAACCACTGGAGCATAGCAATTTTCAGTTTATACACCATCTTTACATGATAAAATCTAATATAGGTTTGTTTGATATTTTCATTACATTGTTTCATAAATGTAGTATCGCTTTTGGGGGAATTCATAAAAACTGAAATAGCCATAAAGGAAAAAAAAAAAAGGTTCTCCACATTTATTTGTTTTCTTTCATAGTTTCACCAATAATTGATTAATATTAAATTACCCTGTACAAAAAGGACAATTTACTGAATACAAAGTACACAAATAAACATAGTGCTACTATTGGACTGTTGACTATGAACTAAATGTCTTGATTTTACACCTAAACATTCATATGATGCAGAAACTACAAGCCTGGGCTTTAACAATAGGGCTTGCATTGTGCAAGTGTGCCTAATGTTGTGGCCAGTGAGCGCATAATGTGCACTAAATATGTGGCCGGCGAGTGTATATAAGCAGACATTCGACACACTAACTTGTAACTAGTGTATAGTTTACAGTAACGAGCCAATAAGTAAATAAACAGCAAACACATCGTTGTTACATAACATTGTAAGAAGAATTTAATACAGGCTACTTGCATCGAGGCCTCAAGAGTCTGAATATATACAAACTGTCGACGTCAAACAGCATAAATAAGCTAATAAAAGGGACGTTATATAATTATTTGATGGCATCAATCTTACGCAAACTTAACACCATCTTTTCCCAAGCGACTAACTGAACAATATATTTGGTGACTAATCAACACTAAACCAGCCATTTCCTGATGTCAGCTCATGAAGATCATCCCATTTAACCGTGAAACACTTGCACTTCAATCCTCTCGATAAATTCGACCTCGTACACATGCTGGCCATTTTGTTGTTAACGTATACGATAAAAGTAAGTGCGTGCATATTTGGTCAATTTATTTCAGCCCAATTTGGGCCTTTATTTCATTAGTAGGCAAATGAGGCGTGGACACACCCTTGACAAAGCTGTGGCTTTTGCCAAACACAAATCGTGACGAATGCTAAATTACTTGAAAAGGTGAGGTCGCGCTGTTGTCAAAGACTCAACATGATTTTTTTTTTTACCAATAATGGAGTAAAACAAGTGCGTGACGAGTTAAGCCACAATTATCGTCCAGTTGGAACAAAGTAAGCAAGCGACAAGACAAAAACAAACGCACTTCTAATACCAGCAAACGTCGATAAACAAAGTATATTTTAATAGTAGCAGGGTGGGAAATGTGTTTAAAAACGTCGAACAGTGCGGCCATTGTGATAAAGCGTCCTTTCTCTCCATAAACAGTTGGCCCCAGAGCACGTAGAGCTGTACACCGGACAGACGATAAACTAACACAACACAGGCCAAATCCGTCGAATTGAGATGAGCAAACAAACACGTTTTTAAACGGTATCTGCCAAGATACTGTAAATCTAAGAAGCCAGTCCACTTTGCCTTAATGTAAACAATACCAATTATCAACATGTATTAAAACTGAAGCGTTTTAATTTCATTTTTCGAACTCACATAATATTGCGATCGAATCATAGACAGTTTGGGGTGTCGAAATGTGATTTATATTTCAGCGTTTTCGTTATGAAAGGCTCATTGAGCGGTTACGTTTGAAGGTTAGCAAACACACAGCTAGCTGACAATTCAACTCTCGAGCCCCCACTCCGCCATGTTGAAAGCTGTCTAAAAAAACACAACTTTGACTGTGACTTCACGCTCTTTCCTGGTCAAGTGCACACGCACACACGTCTCGAAAAAAATTCAAATATTACGAGAGGCTTACCGGTGGCGGTCGGACTTTGCAGATGCCAGTTTTCTCTGCAATGGGTCGTATTTTGTTGATGTACGCAAAAGGGTCAGCAAATTCCTCCCAGCTGGGCTCAAAAACAGGACACTCCGGGGGAGGAATGAACTCATTCAGCTGAGGTTGAGTCATTCTTGCATCTTCGTTGTGATGCTCGTTCAGTGATGCCTGATGGGTTGCCCACGCTCAATTTGTTGTCTTTGTAATCCAGATTTCAATTCGTATCCATTCTCCACTCATTCAACTCAAAGGCGAATTATCTAGTTCTAGTTGGAAGCGATAGGGTGACAGAGCTGTGTGCTTCCGCTCCTAAAAGTAGACACCAAGGAATGACTCGTTACGAGCGCCTTCGCACACGAAAAACACAATTTTCACACACTAATGTTACTTTAAAGTATTGTTGGTATAATTTAAATTGTGTTGATGCACAATTATGTTATATATTCTGATAATAACAAAAACGTCATTATATCATTAGATTCCAAAATATTACGAAATTAACTTTACCTAAGTTTACTCTTCTTGAATCCTTCGTACGCAATGTAATTCTATTAAAGGATAATCGGTTCCATGGTTTACTTAGAGGTGATTACTCCCTTGTTTTCTAAGTTTGATTTGTATACCACGAGGCTTGACGGTTTGGTCGGTTTACGAGCAAGTGCGACGGGTTGGCTGGGCACTGACTCCGCCCAGCTGGACCGAAATGATGAGAACACTTGTATGTTCTCAAATCGAACACACCTACCATATCAATCCGCTCTGACCGGATCATTGTTTTTAAATGGTCTAGAGGAGACCACCGATTGGTAGGCACAAATCACAGTTCAGCTGTTTCTCTTAATATTTAAATGTGAAGTATATATGCATGGTTAGTTCATTGTGTCATTAATTCCTGGTGTCTCTCAGATTGAAACACATTCTATCAATATTCAAATAAAATCTCACTTTCAATCTTTTTTTTAATCAGCTTTCAGTTGAGTCAGTCTGGTCAACTGTTGCACAAAAACCAGAACCCGTCTTCTTGACGCCGATTGGTTGAATTCAGCGTAATGGGCGTAAAAGACCCGTTTGATTGACAGCATCACAGCAACTAAACGACAACAAAGACTACAAGTTCCAACTGTATCAGTTCAGATGAAAGCAAACGGAAACGACGACGTGTGTCTATGACGACCCCAAGTGGTATACAGCTTACGTGCACCTTAAACAACAAACAATAGAGGATTTTCTTTCACGATTAAAATTTGCTATTTTACAGTAGTCTACAATAGTAACATTTAGCTAAATACAGCAAAAATTAGATTAAATATTAAATTTACCTAGTTGATAGACTCACCGTCTCCAATGCAGTCCAATAGCTCTTAAGACATTTTTTTTTTAACTAAAATCTTAAAATGTGTGTGTTAATTGGCACTGTCAGAGATGTATTCATTTTAAGATGGGTTTATTGTGCTTGAAAGGTCTAAATATTTTGCCCCGGCCGTAATATGACTATCAACATATCAACGACTGAGCCACAATATTTGCAATAATTGCACAATATAATGGCATACAAGCAGCTGGATCAAGTGGTCTGCCTTTACAAATGTAAAAATGCTCAGTTAAGACACTGTCAGAGGTATTAATTTAACAGTAAGGTTATTATTGTGGTTCTAGTTTCCAGTGGTGTGGAACTATATTGTGTCACAAGAGCTGTACCTGTCAAACAAGAACAGAAAGGGAAAAAAGTACATTAAATGAATTTCTCTCTGATAATGCTAACGAACCAAGACTGAACATGATCATCTTTGTAAAGGCAGAATATTTGATGCAGCTTTTGTAGTGGATATCATATTGTGGAAGTGGTCATGATGTTGTACCTGGTTTGTGTATAATACAGTAATGCAAGTTAGCTGAACCTACAGGTTACTCACGAGACACAATTTTAAACTTGAGGAAGTTTAATATGTTTTTAGAGTTCAACAATGATACATATATCTGTGTGAGAAATAAAAACAGTAGTGACATGTACAGTATGAATCCGATGCGTGTTTTTTAAGAGTCAACGCTCACAATAAAGCCAGCCAAGCACATACACAGAATTTATTTTACAATTTCTTCAGTGTTTAATTATGAACTAGGCATGGTTCACTCGGTCTATTGCAACATAGTAACCTATCTTATCATCCAAACAGTGCCAGCCGATAGGTCCGATCTCACAGTCTGCGCAGATGAGATACTTGATTCTTCCGACATCATTGGTGAAGCCCACATTTTCAAAATCAAACATATCCCCCACTAACCAGTGGGCGGTCAGCGTGTCCCTGTCCACTGAGCCCTCCGTAGCGCTGAGGCTGCTCTTTTTACGCATTGATGGTAGGATGAGCTGAAATGAAAATGAAAAACACAGCCTCAATCAAAACTTGGTGATCTTTGAAACAATAGAGGATTGTGGGCATAGATTTGTGAAAATGTAGCAATGACTTCTCAAAGTGACTACAGAATGACAGACATTTTTTTCTTATGCGGAGAGGTCTTAATTATGAACAGGGACAGTCACAGAGTCGTTGTAATTTTAACCTTGAAACCCCACAAACGTGTTATATCAAATCCTCCGGATATAAAGACAACTTATTTTGGAAAATTCTTCATTAAAACATTTGTACAACTCCAACCGTAAAGAAGTAAATCAGAACACAGTTTGAAATCTTTTTTTGTCATGCTGCTGTGTTATTCTCTCCTCTTTTCTGCAACAATCATCAGTATTCTAGGACTATTTACCTCTTTACAAATATGGATATAAATGGTCATTATATCATTTTCAGAACAATAAATCAAATTGTGGCATAAGACATTACACGGTTTTCTAAACAGGACTCCTGTAATTTTGGGCTTGCACAGTTAAAAAAAAATTCCCATGGCTTTTTATACTTCTCTAACCCAATATGTTACCCAGTATATTCTGAATAGGATGTCTGTTTTACAAATGTATCAGTAAGTACTTGGACAACTAAATAAATAAATAAACAAAACACCTTACAATATATTATTGCAGTGCTAATTATTTTGTTTGGGACAAAACAAAACTATGCAACCAAGGGAGAATATACAAACTCCACACAGGAAGGCCAGAGACGAAAATTTAACCACTACCCTTAGAACTGTCAGGTAAACACTAGGTCACTGTGCTGTTCCTGTCACCAGCTTAGCAAAATGTATTTTTTTATTTTAATGTTCCAGTCTATTCCCTAAATGTAAGTGCAAACAAAAGTGAATGATTGATGTAATCGCTTCAGACATATAGGCTAATGCAACTATACTGTGCTTAAACCCCAAAGGCTGGTCCTAAAACATGTAACAATAATAATAATAATAATAATAATAATAATAATAAATTGTATTTGTAATGCACTTTCCAAAGAAATCTCAAAGTGCTACAGTGTCAAGTTAAAAAACAACATGTAGAAGTATTCCAGGTTACCTCTTTCTCTGCAAATACAGCCATTCCCGGGGACAGCACCTTGGATCCGCATCGTTGGCATAGAACAGACTTGCTGTTCTTCCCGTCGTCGGAAACCAGGTCGGACCGGTCAACGTCGTCTTTATTCTGTGCATTGTGGTCCATCTCAAGGTCTAAATCTAACTTGGACAAGAACAGTTCACAAGACAACTTGACGAGAACAGTTCACGGGGGTGTCGTTCATTTGCATCATACATACAACACTGGGCTCGACTTCAGTCCTCCTGCACTACTCACAATTCGCTACACAGTGATTGGTTTAAACCATATTAAAGCAATAGTGATTACAACAACAGTGAGGCGTGGCACTGTACATTCGGACAGGAGTTAAAGATGACGGAAACAACCGGAATGACTAGCGTTCTGATCATTTACGAGCCGGAATGTGTTAATTGTATTACATACACATTCAATAACAATAACGATACAAAACAATAGAACGTACCACTGTTCTTTAAACAATCCCGGTGTAACTTTGAATTCGTTCCCTCGCATTACACAGCGTATGCTAACTGTATAATCAAGTAATAATACAAAAGTGCAACATCCTCAAACTGTTCTTAAAGATATGCAATTAATACGTACCTAAGCAAATTGGGAAAGGGATTACCGAGGACGCCGTAAAAAAAAAAAAAAGATCGATTAGCTAAAGCAAGCAAAGCATTCTGGCTGGTCTTGGGCTCTATCGTCCGCTCACTAAACGGGCTCGTTTAGAAAAAAAAACTTGGATTATTTTCAGTTCCGGGAAGGCGGCGGTGAGTTAAGCAGCACCACCAAACCACGGATTTACATGTTTTAATATTCGTATGTGTTCGTGCATCAAACTACCAACAGCATGGCGCTGAAAATAGACGGGGGGCTGTTGTGGGCCAAGTGGATAACCGTGGGCCAACCAGAGTCTGACGGTTGACCAGAGTCGCCTCAGCACCTTCAGCGTGTATCGCGTGGCTTCAGACAAGACAAGCACAAAACAGAAAACTTGCCAACTGATAATAAATAATACTATCAATATCAGCAAGTGCAAACTGCGTTTGCGCATGAGTTAAAATCAAGTATAAAAATGGCTAACAAAAAACACACACTATTACAAATCCGAGTACACTTGTAAACCTGTTCATTCTTCACAATTTTGCGTCAGAAAAGAAAGATCCAGACGAAGGTAAAATACTAAATTTGTACATTTCTTGAACGTCCAGAAGGGATGAGCTCAAATCGCGATGGGATTGGCGGAACAGATGAGGTCGTGCGCTGATTGGCTGATTATGTGCTTACTTTAGCTCACATCGCGACGTCAATGGACATACAGATGAAGTCGTTCGCTGATTGGCTGCTTTTATGCTTACTTTAAAGGATAGATCTCCTTACTCCAATTGTATTTTAGTTCCATGGTATCGGAAGGGGGATTAGCTCAAATGGGAGAGCGCTCGCTTAGCATGCGAGAGGTAGCGGGATCGATGCCCGCATCCTCCAAATTTTTCCCTCAGATATAAAATATATATTATTATTTACACAGTATTAGCTATATAACAATATTCAAATAGTTTGATTCCATGTGCTTACACAGTATTAGCTATATAACAATATTCAAATAGTTTGATTCCATGTGCAAATACTTAGTGGACACATACAAAAACAACAGGACACCCCTTTACATATGGAAAAGAAATTTATTACAGTATTCTCCCCCCAAGATTACGATTAATAAATAGTTATGTCTACATTTCAATGAAATGTATGATTTCTCACTTTCTACACAGGACATAACACATAGTCAAGAATACATATTTTTAGTCTGTAATAAAGCTTGAATAAGTTGATCTAGAAAAAAGTAGTCTTAAACAGCAGTTGATACAACCTGTCCATGGGGTTGTAGTTTAATGATTTGATTGTATATGGCAAGGAAATCAAGATGAATCTACATCTGGAAATCATTGCGGATGCCTTGACTGTTCGGATAGGCCATTTTATTTAAAACATTTCCATTGGCCTAAGGCACAGGAATACTCTAAGGTTTTGTACCAATCACACGTAACATTTTAAACCCCATCTGTTAATTAAAAGTCTTGAATTTAAGAATACACAGGAGGTGCATTTGCTATTTTACACCTCAGATTGCATCTGATCTCTAACACAAAAAGGAAGCTCGCAAATGACAAAAACAAAACTTGACCCTTCCAGATCTGTACATTGCGCGTAGCCTGCGACCTAAGTCTACACATTAAGAAAGGCTGTATTGTCTAGAAAATAACGGCAGGGAACTTCTTGACATTTACATATTTTCATCCATTCAGTCTTTTCGCACAAATGCAGCAAATGTTTTTCGCTGATGTGAAACAAGTTGGTTTTGGGGACTTTTCTCAGATGAAGGAATGTATCAAATGAAAGACAAAACACTTAAATCATGTAATATAAGAAATGGCGTAATGAACACTTTTATGTTCAAATGTCAGGCAAATATAATATTCAGTATCACTATGCATGAAAATCTGCCAGTGAAAACCCAAATGACAGCACTAAAACAGCGTTTCTTTCAAGACTCTTTAACGAGATTTTGGTGCACTGCCTAGTCTTTTAAGAGTTTGACACTCTTTGTGGTAGTACTGTACACCTTATTTCAACCAACAGTTGAACAATAATTGTTAGCATAGTAGATATCTGGCCACATCCTTACACAGTAACAATTCATATTCATACAAATGAATGGACGCCCCGTCGTATCTACATTAACCTGGATTGTTGTTCTGCGTTTAAATATTTCGACTTTACATTCATCCTCAAGCCTGTACAGACAAAAAAGCGGGAGAGAATGATTGGTTGACAATGTGTTCCCACTGCTACAGCACTTTTCATAATACTCTTCTTACCCTTTGCCACAGACAAGACTGAGGCCAACAGGTTAGTGACCATCAGCTAGAGGGAGGTACAACTTTCATGAGATTGACCTTACTTTAGATGCAAATTTCAAGTTTCGTTATTGACAAAGTAGGGACGGTTGACGGCTCCCCTCAGGCGTTTGTTGGCTAGTTAATGCTACTTTATTGGAGCAAAAATAAGCCAAAGCAGAAAAGAAACCCCACCGAAGCACTCACACCATGTGAGCGAAAAAAAAAGTAAAATAACGAGCAATAGGTGACTCTAAAGACTTCCAGCAGCATTTGTACTGTGTTTTCGTGTGTGCATGTGGCGTTTGCGGGGGGCTATTAAGAAAACAAGTCACAGTTGGGCCTCTCAGAGTAGAGTGTCATCTGTGCATCCTCCCTCCAGGCCGTAGCGGAACGCCTGCAGGTTAGAAACGCCGTAGAAATGGATGGCCGCTGCTGCCACGACCAGAACATGAAAAATCTGATGGGAGTGGAACTAGGAGGAGGGAGAACAAGTGTGAAGATATCATTGTTGCTCTCACCTGAAAAAGGGCCGTTCGCCGATTTGCAATTTAACACCACATGGCTGCTTTGCAGGGAATTGTAAATTATTGAAGGCAAGATGCTGGATTCGTGTTTCAGGGTTGAATTGTTACTACGGTTTCGCTTGTCGCGTTTTTCAATACCAGTCTCATAACCCAATTAACTCAAATATGATGTTCCCCGTTAAAATAAACTAAAATGCCATTCATCTGTTCCAGCTCCCACAAATCAGCCAACATTTTTTGCTAACATGTTCTAAAAAAAGACAAATTAGCACTGTATTGTAAAATATTACAGGTGCAACAATTATTCAATTTATGACATCGATTATCAGATTTATTGATAATTGACTAATTATTTTGAGACTCTAAATTAAGCGTTAGCTGAATCCCTATAAATATAAATACAAGAAACAGAATAATATACAATATAAATAAATAAATTGGTTTTATTAAGTGTACACTCTAAAAACAGTTGGGTCAAAAATGGACCGATCCTCTACTTGGGTCAATTTGACCCACTTCTGAATCAAGAAATTGGTCTTTTAGTGTAAAACAACTTATAAATATTGGTCAGATCCTTTACTTGGGTCAAAAAATGGTGACATTTTGTATAAAACCACCCAGAATGTTGGGTCGAATTCACCCATAAAGTGGATCGGTCCATTTTTTATCCATAATTGGGTTACTTTTGACCTAACTGTTTTTAAGAGTATAATTTTGCCGAAAGTCCCACACATACAGGTATTGCAGTATTCTTTTGTTCATGTGTGCCTTTATGGGGCGTGGCTTAGTGAGTGACTATTTATAAAAAAGTAATGTATTTTTCTTTTTACATAAGGAAAATAGCACTCTAGAAAATATTACTTAGCTATCATGCGGCAGTATGCTAATGTTAGCATATCGTCGCTGCTATGTGAAAAACACTTATGTCGATTCAGGGTTTTTTTCTTTCTTTCTTTTTTCACATTTTTGGGATGTCTGCAGTCTTATCCCCAAAAACATAAAAATGTAAAAAAAATTAACAAAAACAAAAAGGACAAAAATGGACATAGGTGTTTTTCACATAGCAGCAACGATATGCAAAGTAATGTGGTTGTTTTAAAACACACAAAGTGTAATTCCCTAATGTTTAGTTTGAATTAAGTGTCATTTAGAGTGCCGATTAACAGCTTGAAGCTTCTTCTTTTTTTTTTTAAGACTTGTTCTTGTGAGTTGAGCAGAATCGCGTTTGCTGCCACCATACTGTACTCATACCTCAAATTTTAGCTCACAAGTCAAAGCAAAACAACAACAAAATCACCAAAACTTATCTCCAGTCTTATCTCTAACTCTGTTGGTTTAACTTGTATCTCAAGGCACACCACTGTATTGTGGGAAAAAATGTAAACACTTACCCATATGTCACACTTGCCAGGAAAATAGCGTTCAGGGATCCTGGCTGCATACAGACCAGCACCAGTGATATACATGGCCCCCATCAGGTAGAACCAGCCCATCTGGCCAACGGTGGTGGCCTTAACGAAGCCCTCCTCAATGGTGAAGTGCATGGTGGGAACAATGCCGCTAAGTCCCAGACCCATAAACACGCCTGAGACAGGCCAAAATCACAATTCAATTCACATTGAACACTTTACTTGGGCGAGAACATTAGAAATAGGAACGCGTAATCATTTCTGCACTAAAGTGTGCGATGCTATCACCTGCTCGTGTGGGTCTGTGTCGAGGTGTGGAGAATCGGTCCCACTGGGCCACTACAATGGCGGCGATGCCGAGTACACAAACAATGGTGAGGTAGATAAGTCGCGGCTGAGGAGAACAATAGAAGGAGTAGTACAGCCAGGGTACGAAGGAGCCCATGATGAGGAGCGCGATGCCTGAGTAGTCAAGCCTGCGGGACAGATCAAAGATTAATTGGATCTTTTCGAATACACAAGCTGTGCACTAATTCTGCGTCTAACAGATATGAATCAGCTTTGACAATATGTTTATTATTCTGCTTGTTGATTGCAGTGCCATACAGATTCAATGTTTTGAATCTATCAAGTTATTTTTATTTTTTTACAAAGAACTGAAATGCAAAGACGGTGTTTATGAAATGAGCTTACTTGGAGAAGGTGCGAGACACTTTCTCGGAGTGGCAGTAGACGGTATGAAACAGCCAGGAGAAACTGAGGCAGAGCACAGCTCCCAGGAAGAACATCCCAAACACCACTTTCTCTTGAAGCGGGGCCATGAAATGTATGTTGGGTCGCAACAAGGTTAGCGTGCCCAGACACAGGAATAAAATCAGCCCTGAGGGAGAACAAAACACTTTGGCAATGTTCTCTCTTGCTCGCGTGTAAAGCAAATATTTTGACAGTGTGAATATGAACCCATGAGAAACACACTTTAAAAGGTAAGCATAAAAAGATAGACAAATTAGGAATGTCAGGCTTTAATCACATGACTTGAATAGTTACCTCACGATGAATCGCACATTTTATATCTGTTCTATAAAATGTGCAATATTTTTTTTCTGTTTTCATACTCTTGTTAACATAAAAGTGGAAAAAGAATAGGAATATGGCTGCATCTTTTAGCCGTTGATACAGAAATTTCATAATAAGTTAGTATAGTGAGGTAAAATTAGTAAGATTGTACTGTAAAAAACAAATGTGATGTTGATTTGTGTTGACTCAACAATTTTTCTGCCACTAGATGGCACAATTGCATTACTTAAGACGTTGGTGACAGCTCAGCATTTTTCTTTTCATCTTAAGAACTATCTAATCTTTAACATGAAGTAACTTGTAAAATTCGGAACATTTTTAAAAGTGTAAAATACAACTTGAGCCCAGTTTCCACAAATATATGCATTATTATTAACTCCTTCACTCACAGCCATTTTCACAAAAGCAACCCCCTTCACTCCCGGCCGTTTTAGTGGATTTTAACTCAATTGGCAAGGCCCACAGAATATTGTGTTCTATAACTATAAAAACATGGAACCTACCCAAAAAAAAGATTAGAGTCTCTTTTTTCATCAGGAAAAAAAAAGTATATTTCGAATATATAGCTAAGTTGCATCATTATTGAAAACACTGGAAAAAAGAGCTTGTTGCAACATGGCCCTGGTTGATCTCTTATACTCTGCTGCCACCTGCTGGCTGTTTTTATAATAACTACCATTGCTTCGACCGTTCTTTGCAGTTGAGAGGCTGCATCAAAGCCTTCTGTATGCTCTAGCATAAAAAAACTAGAAACAAAAATTCCCGCGGAAATTTTGAATGGGCCTGCTAACTCTTGCAACTCTTTTCAATGAGCTGAACAGTTTAAAATTTCAACCGTTGAAATCGCTCAAGAAATGTGGAAGTTATAATCAACTAAAAGTATTACTGCCCCTTTAAGAAACATGCACATTCACGCACATACATTTCATTTTAACTAACATTTCAATGAGCTGAACAGTTTAAAATTTCAACCATTGAAATCGCTCAAGAAATGTGGAAGTTAACCATAATCAACACTATGTTACTGCCCCTTTAAGAAACATGCACATTCACGCACACACATTTGATTTTAAGTAACATTTCAATGAGCTGAACAGTTTAAAATTCAAACCATTGAAATTGGTCAAGAAATGTGGAATCTACCATAATTAACAGTATCTCACTGCCCCTTTACAAAACATGCACATTCACGCACACACATTTGATTTTAAGTTGTGAGGAGACGTCACGCACCAACACTCCATTGATTTGTATAGGATTACGCTCACCTCAAACAAAAGCCTCTCGCGACTTAACGGTTGAAGATGCAGATTCCAGAAATGGCTCGTTAGAACGGCAAGGGTTTGGGGAACGCGAGCATGTTCTCAGTTTTTTAATCGGATGAAAAATGACCAAATGAGAGCAGGTTGAAAACTTATGATTGATCGAAAATGAAGAGGCAAAAAGGGCGAAAATTACATTGAAAAGAGATCAAAAATGTGCGACTTCTCCTCGCTTAAAGTGAAAATAAAGGTACTAAATGACACCTTAGCCAAATAAAACTTAGTTCTTCAGAAAGCAGAGGCTTGTGGCTACAAAATGTGCGAATTTGATGTCTAGTGAGCAAAGATTGTGGCCATGGTGACGAGTTGAAGTGAAACTTGAAATCTATTTTTTCTCTGTCTACACTCTGATTCTTAATTGGTCCGCTCTAGCTCATGCAATACACACACATGGGATAAAGGATATTTCACTCACTGTCTTTGAACCCGCACAGGGGGGAGAGCTTTCATTCCTTAATTTTTTTTTTGACACAGAGCTAAAGATGACAAAAATTCCAACAAAATGAGCTAAAATTCATATCGGTCGGTTAACGTATGCGCGCGCAGCGTGTCTTGGAAAAAGGTGCTTGATTGGAGTTGATGTCTTCCGGTTTCCCATTCATTCCTATGGGATTTTTTGGGGGAGTTTTTTGGGAATAGCGTCGCCATGGTAACTGGGAATTCTTATAAAAATAATAGCGCAGCGAGTCAGAGCGAGCCGCATCGTTTGATACCTCATTTGTCCCGGTGCGATCTACGGTTCGGGCCGCATTTTTGCGGAAAAGTCGTGGAATAATAAAAAATAACTAGAAAAATTCCCGCGGAAATTTTGAATGGGCCTGCTAACTCTTGCAACTCTTTTCAATGAGCTGAACAGTTTAAAATTTCAACCGTTGAAATCGCTCAAGAAATGTGCAAGTTAACCATAATCTACTAAAAGTATTACTGCCCCTTTAAGAAACATGCACATTCACGCGCATACATTTGATTTTAACTAACATTTCAATGAGCTGAACAGTTTAAAAATTCAACCATTGAAATCGCTCAAGAAATGTGCAAGTTAACCATAATCAAGATCAAATAAAGTATCTTACTGTCCCTTTAAGAAACATGCACATTCACGCACACACATTTTATTTTAACCAACATTTCAATGAGCTGAACAGTTTAAAATTTAAACCATTGAAATCGCTCAAGAAATGTAAAAGTTAACCATAATCAACAATATGTTACTGCCCCTTTAAGAAACATGCACATTCACGCACACACATTTGATTTTAAGTAACATTTCAATGAGCTGAACAGTTTAAAATTCAAACCATTGAAATCGGTCAAGAAATGTGGAATCTACCATAATTAACAGTATCTCACTGCCACTTTACAAAACATGCACATTCACGCACACACATTTGATTTTAAGTTGTGAGGAGACGTCACGCACCAACACTCCATTGATTTGTATAGGATTACGCTCACCTCAAACAAAAGCCTCTCGCGACTTAACGGTTGAAGATGCAGATTCCAGAAATGGCTCGTTAGAACGGCAAGGGTTTGGGGAACGCGAGCATGTTCTCAGATTTTTAATCGGATGAAAAATGACCAAATGAGAGCAGGTTGAAAACTTATGATTGATCGAAAATGAAGAGGGAAAAAACGGCGAAATTAACATGGAGGAGATAGGCGTCAAAGTCCGACTTCTCCTCGCTTAAAGTGAAAATAAAGGTACTAAATGACACCGTAGCCAAATAAAACTTAGTTCTTCAGAAAGCAGAGGCTTGTGGCTACAAAATGTGCGAATTTGATGTCTAGTGAGCAAAGATTGTGGCCATGGTGACGAGTTGAAGTGAAACTTTTGGAAATAGATTTTTTGGTTCCCGTCACTGAAGCCTTAATTAGTCACACTCTAAATAGGCGACTTTTCCCCTTTGCTCACTGTCTTTGAACCCTCACAGGGGGGAGAGCTTTCATTCCTTAAAATTTTTTTTGACACTGAGCTAAAGATGACAAAAATTCCAACAAAATGAGCTAATTTTCATATCGGTCGGTTAATGTATGCGCGCGCAGCGTGTCTTTGAAAAAGGTGCTTGATTGGAGTTGATCTCTTTCGGATTCCCATTCATTCCTATGGGACTTTATTTGGGAGTTTTTTGGGAATAGCGTCGCCATGGTAACTGGGAATTCTTATAAAAATAATAGCGCAGCGAGTCAGATCGAGCCGCATCGTTTGATACCTCTTTTGTCCCGGTGCGATCTACGGTTCGGGCCCTATTTTTGCGGAAAAGTCGCTGGAAGATAATATAAAAATAATACTAGAAAAATTCCCGCGGAAATTTTGAATGGGCCTGCTAACTCTTTTCAATGAGCTGAACAGTTTAAACTTTCAACCATTGAAATCGGTCAAGAAATGTGGAAGTTAACCAAAATCAACAGTATGTTACTGCCCCTTTAAGAAACATGCACATTCACGCACACACATTTGATTTTAACTAACATTTCAATGAGCTGAACAGTTTAAAATTTCAACCATTGAAATCGCTCAAGAAATGTGCAAGTTAACCATAATCAAGATCAAATAAAGTATCTTACTGTCCCTTTAAGAAATATGCACATTCACGCACACACATTTGATTTTAACCAACATTTCAATGAGCTGAACAGTTTAAAATTCAAACCATTGAAATCGCTCAAGAAATGTAAAAGTTAACCATAATCAACAATATGTTACTGCCCCTTTAAGAAACATGCACATTCACGCACACACATTTGATTTTAAGTAACATTTCAATGAGCTGAACAGTTTAAAATTCAAACCATTGAAATCGGTCAAGAAATGTGGAATCTACCATAATTAACAGTATCTCACTGCCCCTTTACAAAACATGCACATTCACGCACACACATTTGATTTGAAATTGTGAGGAGACGTCACGCACCAACACTCCATTGATTTGTATAGGATTACGCTCACCTCAAACAAAAGCCTCTCGCGACTTAACGGTTGAAGATGCAGATTCCAGAAATGGCTCGTTAGAACGGCAAGGGTTTGGGGAACGCGAGCATGTTCTCAGTTTTTTAATCGGATGAAAAATGACCAAATGAGAGCAGGTTGAAAACTTATGATTGATCGAAAATGAAGAGGGAAAAAACGGCGAAATTAACATGGAGGAGATAGGCGTCAAAGTCCGACTTCTCCTCGCTTAAAGTGAAAATAAAGGTACTAAATGACACCGTAGCCAAATAAAACTTAGTTCTTCAGAAAGCAGAGGCTTGTGGCTACAAAATGTGCGAATTTGAGGTCTAGTGAGCAAAGATTGTGGCCATGGTGACGAGTTGAAGTGAAACTTTTGGAAATAGATTTTTTGGTTCCCGTCACTGAAGCCTTAATTAGTCACACTCTAAATAGGCGACTTTTCCCCTTTGCTCACTGTCTTTGAACCCTCACAGGGGGGAGAGCTTTCATTCCTTAAAATTTTTTTTGACACTGAGCTAAAGATGACAAAAATTCCAACAAAATGAGCTAATTTTCATATCGGTCGGTTAATGTATGCGCGCGCAGCGTGTCTTTGAAAAAGGTGCTTGATTGGAGTTGATCTCTTTCGGATTCCCATTCATTCCTATGGGACTTTATTTGGGAGTTTTTTGGGAATAGCGTCGCCATGGTAACTGGGAATTCTTAGAAAAATAATGCCGCACCGAGTCAGATCGAGCCGCATCGTTTGATACCTCATTCGTGCCGGTGCGATCTACGGTACGGGCCGCATTTTTGCGGAAAAATCGTGGAATAAAATATAAAAAAAACTAGAAAAATTCCCGCGGAAATTTTGAATGGGCCTGCTAACTCTTGCAACTCTTTTCAATGAGCTGAACAGTTGAAAATTTCAACCGTTGAAATCGGTCAAGAAATGTGGAAGTTAACCATAATCTACTAAAAGTATTACTGCCCCTTTAAGAAACATGCACATTCACGCGCATACATTTGATTTTAACTAACATTTCAATGAGCTGAACAGTTTAAAAATTCAACCATTGAAATCGCTCAAGAAATGTGCAAGTTAACCATAATCAAGATCAAATAAAGTATCTTACTGTCCCTTTAAGAAATATGCACATTCACGCACACACATTTTATTTTAACCAACATTTCAATGAGCTGAACAGTTTAAACTTTCAACCATTGAAATCGGTCAAGAAATGTAAAAGTTAACCAAAATCAACAGTATGTTACTGCCCCTTTAAGAAACATGCACATTCACGCACACACATTTGATTTTAAGTAACATTTCAATGAGCTGAACAGTTTAAAATTCAAACCATTGAAATCGGTCAAGAAATGTGGAATCTACCATAATTAACAGTATCTCACTGCCCCTTTACAAAACATGCACATTCACGCACACACATTTGATTTTAAGTTGTGAGGAGACGTCACGCACCAACACTCCATTGATTTGTATAGGATTACGCTCACCTCAAACAAAAGCCTCTCGCGACTTAACGGTTGAAGATGCAGATTCCAGAAATGGCTCGTTAGAACGGCAAGGGTTTGGGGAACGCGAGCATGTTCTCAGTTTTTTAATCGGATGAAAAATGACCAAATGAGAGCAGGTTGAAAACTTATGATTGATCGAAAATGAAGAGGCAAAAACGGCGAAAATTACATTGAAAAGAGATCAAAAATGTGCGACTTCTCCTCGCTTAAAGTGAAAATAAAGGTACTAAATGACACCTTAGCCAAATAAAACTTAGTTCTTCAGAAAGCAGAGGCTTGTGGCTACAAAATGTGCGAATTTGATGTCTAGTGAGCAAAGATTGTGGCCATGGTGACGAGTTGAAGTGAAACTTTTGGAAATATATTTTTTGGTTCCCAGCACTCAGACCTTAATTAGTCACGCTCTAACTGATGCAAGAAAGGCGACTTTCACCCCTTTGCTCACTGTCTTTGAACCCGCACAGGGGGGAGAGCTTTCATTCCTTAATTTTTTTTTTGACACTGAGCTAAAGATGACAAAAATTCCAACAAAATGAGTTAATTTTCATATCGGTCGGTTAACGTATGCGCGCGCAGCGTGTCTTTGAAAAAGGTGCTTGATTGGAGTTGATCTCTTTTGGATTCCCATTCATTCCTATGGGACTTTATTTGGGAGTTTTTTGGGAATAGCGTCGCCATGGTAACTGGGAATTCTTAGAAAAATAATGCCGCACCGAGTCAGATCGAGCCGCATCGTTTGATACCTCTTTTGTCCCGGTGCGATCTACGGTACGGGCCGCATTTTAGCAGAAAAAACGCGGAAGATTAAAGAATAACTAGAAAAATTCCCGCGGAAATTTTGAATGGGCCTGCTAACTCTTGCAACTCTTTTCAATGAGCTGAACAGTTTAAAATTTCAACCGTTGAAATCGCTCAAGAAATGTGGAAGTTAACCATAATCTACTAAAAGTATTACTGCCCCTTTAAGAAACATGCACATTCACGCACACACATTTGATTTTAACTAACATTTCAATGAGATGAACAGTTTAAAATTTCAACCATTGAAATCGCTCAAGAAATGTAAAAGTTAACCATAATCAAGATCAAATAAAGTATCTTACTGCCCCTTTAAGAAACATGCACATTCACGCACACACATTTGATTTTAACCAACATTTCAATGAGCTGAACAGTTTAAAATGTCAACCATTGAAATCGGTCAAGAAATGTGGAAGTTAACCAAAATCAACAGTATGTTACTGCCCCTTTAAGAAACATGCACATTCACGCACACACATTTGATTTTAACTAACATTTCAATGAGCTGAACAGTTTAAAATTCAAACCATTGAAATCGGTCAAGAAATGTGGAATCTACCATAATTAACAGTATCTCACTGCCCCTTTACAAAACATGCACATTCACGCACACACATTTGATTTTAAGTTGTGAGGAGACGTCACGCACCAACACTCCATTGATTTGTATAGGATTACGCTCACCTCAAACAAAAGCCTCTCGCGACTTAACGGTTGAAGATGCAGATTCCAGAAATGGCTCGTTAGAACGGCAAGGGTTTGGGGAACGCGAGCATGTTCTCAGTTTTTTAATCGGATGAAAAATGACCAAATGAGAGCAGGTTGAAAACTTATGATTGATCGAAAATGAAGAGGGAAAAAACGGCGAAATTAACATGGAGGAGATAGGCGTCAAAGTCCGACTTCTCCTCGCTTAAAGTGAAAATAAAGGTACTAAATGACACCGTAGCCAAATAAAACTTAGTTCTTCAGAAAGCAGAGGCTTGTGGCTACAAAATGTGCGAATTTGATGTCTAGTGAGCAAAGATTGTGGCCATGGTGACGAGTTGAAGTGAAACTTTTGGAAATAGATTTTTTGGTTCCCGTCACTGAAGCCTTAATTAGTCACACTCTAAATAGGCGACTTTTCCCCTTTGCTCACTGTCTTTGAACCCTCACAGGGGGGAGAGCTTTCATTCCTTAAATTTTTTTTTGACACTGAGCTAAAGATGACAAAAATTCCAACAAAATGAGCTAATTTTCATATCGGTCGGTTAATGTATGCGCGCGCAGCGTGTCTTTGAAAAAGGTGCTTGATTGGAGTTGATCTCTTTCGGATTCCCATTCATTCCTATGGGACTTTATTTGGGAGTTTTTTGGGAATAGCGTCGCCATGGTAACTGGGAATTCTTATAAAAATAATAGCGCACCGAGTCAGATCGAGCCGCATCGTTTGATACCTCATTTGTCCCGGTGCGATCTACGGTACGGGCCGCATTTTAGCAGAAAAAAACGCGGAAGATTAAAAAATAAGAAAAATAACTAGAAAAATTCCCGCGGAAATTTTGAATGGGCCTGCTAACTCTTTTCAATGAGCTGAACAGTTTAAAATTTAAACCATTGAAATCGGTCAAGAAATGTGCAAGTTAACCAAAATCAACAGTATGTTACTGCCCCTTTAAGAAACATGCACATTCACGCACACACATTTGATTTTAAGTAACATTTCAATGAGCTGAACAGTTTAAAATTCAAACCATTGAAATCGGTCAAGAAATGTGGAATCTACCATAATCAACAATATGTTACTGCCCCTTTAAGAAACATGCACATTCACGCACACACATTTGATTTTAAGTAACATTTCAATGAGCTGAACAGTTTAAAATTCAAACCATTGAAATCGGTCAAGAAATGTGGAATCTACCATAATTAACAGTATCTCACTGCCCTTTACAAAACATGCACATTCACGCACACACATTTGATTTTAAGTTGTGAGGAGACGTCACGCACCAACACTCCATTGATTTGTATAGGATTACGCTCACCTCAAACAAAAGCCTCTCGCGACTTAACGGTTGAAGATGCAGATTCCAGAAATGTCTCGTTAGAACGGCAAGGGTTTGGGGAACGCGAGCATGTTCTCAGTTTTTTAATCGGATGAAAAATGACCAAATGAGAGCAGGTTGAAAACTTATGATTGATCGAAAATGAAGAGGCAAAAACGGCGAAAATTACATTGAAAAGAGATCAAAAATGTGCGACTTCTCCTCGCTTAAAGTGAAAATAAAGGTACTAAATGACACCTTAGCCAAATAAAACTTAGTTCTTCAGAAAGCAGAGGCTTGTGGCTACAAAATGTGCGAATTTGATGTCTAGTGAGCAAAGATTGTGGCCATGGTGACGAGTTGAAGTGAAACTTTTGGAAATATATTTTTTGGTTCCCACCACTCAGACCTTAATTAGTCACGCTCTAACTGATGCAAGAAAGGCAACTTTTACCCCTTTGCTCACTGTCTTTGAACCCGCACAGGGGGGAGAGCTTTCATTCCTTAAATTTTTTTTTGACACTGAGCTAAAGATGACAAAAATTCCAACAAAATGAGCTATTTTTCATATCGGTCGGTTAATGTATGCGCGCGCAGCGTGTCTTTGAAAAAGGTGCTTGATTGGAGTTGATCTCTTTCGGATTCCCATTCATTCCTATGGGACTTTATTTGGGAGTTTTTTGGGAATAGCGTCGCCATGGTAACTGGGAATTCTTAGAAAAATAATGCCGCACCGAGTCAGATCGAGCCGCATCGTTTGATACCTCTTTTGTCCCGGTGCGATCTACGGTACGGGCCGCATTTTAGCAGAAAAAACGCGGAAGATTAAAGAATAACTAGAAAAATTCCCGCGGAAATTTTGAATGGGCCTGCTAACTCTTTTCAATGAGCTGAACAGTTTAAAATTTAAACCATTGAAATCGGTCAAGAAATGTGCAAGTTAACCAAAATCAACAGTATGTTACTGCCCCTTTAAGAAACATGCACATTCACGCACACACATTTGATTTTAAGTAACATTTCAATGAGCTGAACAGTTTAAAATTCAAACCATTGAAATCGGTCAAGAAATGTGGAATCTACCATAATTAACAGTATCTCACTGCCCCTTTAAGAAACATGCACATTCACGCACACACATTTGATTTTAAGTAACATTTCAATGAGCTGAACAGTTTAAAATTCAAACCATTGAAATCGGTCAAGAAATGTGGAATCTACCATAATTAACAGTATCTCACTGCCCTTTACAAAACATGCACATTCACGCACACACATTTGATTTTAAGTTGTGAGGAGACGTCACGCACCAACACTCCATTGATTTGTATAGGATTACGCTCACCTCAAACAAAAGCCTCTCGCGACTTAACGGTTGAAGATGCAGATTCCAGAAATGGCTCGTTAGAACGGCAAGGGTTTGGGGAACGCGAGCATGTTCTCAGTTTTTTAATCGGATGAAAAATGACCAAATGAGAGCAGGTTGAAAACTTATGATTGATCGAAAATGAAGAGGCAAAAACGGCGAAAATTACATTGAAAAGAGATCAAAAATGTGCGACTTCTCCTCGCTTAAAGTGAAAATAAAGGTACTAAATGACACCTTAGCCAAATAAAACTTAGTTCTTCAGAAAGCAGAGGCTTGTGGCTACAAAATGTGCGAATTTGATGTCTAGTGAGCAAAGATTGTGGCCATGGTGACGAGTTGAAGTGAAACTTTTGGAAATAGATTTTTTGGTTCCCGTCACTGAAGCCTTAATTGCATATCAGAGTGGCGATTACACTCACTGTCTTTGAACCCGCACAGGGGGAAGAGCTTTCATTCCTTAATATTTTTTTTGACACTGAGCTAAAGATGGGAAAAATTCCAACAAAATGAGCTAAAATTCATATCAATCGGTGAACGTATGCGCGCGCAGCGTGTCTTGGAAAAAGGTGCTCGTTTGGAGTTGATATCCCATTCATTCCTATGGGTTTTTCCTTCCTTGAATTTTGGGTGGTTTTTTGGGAATAGCGTCGCCATGGTAACTGGGAATTCTTATAAAAATAATAGCGCAGCGAGTCAGAGCGAGCCGCATCGTTTGATACCTCATTTGTCCCGGTGCGATCTACGGTTCGGGCCGCATTTTTGCGGAAAAGTCGGTGGAAGAATAAAAAAGAAAAAGAAAAATAATAAACCCTTTTCTAGGGTGGATAGTAATATGTGCCTGCTTGCTCCGCAAGCAGCAGCTTCGCTGCTGCTTGCTCCGCTTAGCAGGCCCATAACTAGAAAAATTCCCGCGGAAATTTTGAATGGGCCTGCTAACTCTTTTCAATGAGCTGAACAGTTTAAACTTTCAACCATTGAAATCGCTCAAGAAATGTGGAAGTTAACAATAATCAACAGTATGTTACTGCCCCTTTAAGAAACATGCACATTCACGCACACACATTTGATTTTAAGTAACATTTCAATGAGCTGAACAGTTTAAAATTTAAACCATTGAAATCGGTCAAGAAATGTGGAAGTTCAACACAATCAAGTATCTTACTGCCCCTTTACAAAACATGCACATTCACGCACACACATTTGATTTTAAGTTGTGAGGAGACGTCACGCACCAACACTCCATTGATTTGTATAGGATTACGCTCACCTCAAACAAAAGCCTCTCGCGACTTAACGGTTGAAGATGCAGATTCCAGAAATGGCTTGTTAGAACGGCAAGGGTTTGGGGAACGCGAGCATGTTCTCAGATTTTTAATCGGATGAAAAATGACCAAATGAGAGCAGGTTGAAAACTTATGATTGATCGAAAATGAAGAGGGAAAAAACGGCGAAATTAACATGGAGGAGATAGGCGAGAAAGTCCGACTTCTCCTCGCTTAAAGTGAAAATAAAGGTACTAAATGACACCATAGCCAAATAAAACTTAGTTTTTCAGAAAGCAGAGGCTTGTGGCTACAAAATGTGTGAATTTGATGTCTAGTGAGCAAAGATTGTGGCCATGGTGACGAGTTGAAGTGAAACTTTTGGAAATAGATTTTTTGGTTCCCGTCACTGAAGCCTTAATTGCATATCAGAGTGGCGATTACACTCACTGTCTTTGAACCCGCACAGGGGGAAGAGCTTTCATTCCTTAATATTTTTTTTGACACTGAGCTAAAGATGGGAAAAATTCCAACAAAATGAGCTAAAATTCATATCAATCGGTGAACGTATGCGCGCGCAGCGTGTCTTGGAAAAAGGTGCTCGTTTGGAGTTGATATCCCATTCATTCCTATGGGTTTTTCCTTCCTTGAATTTTGGGTGGTTTTTTGGGAATAGCGTCGCCATGGTAACTGGGAATTCTTATAAAAATAATAGCGCAGCGAGTCAGAGCGAGCCGCATCGTTTGATACCTCATTTGTCCCGGTGCGATCTACGGTTCGGGCCGCATTTTTGCGGAAAAGTCGGTGGAAGAATAAAAAAGAAAAAGAAAAATAATAAACCCTTTTCTAGGGTGGATAGTAATATGTGCCTGCTTGCTCCGCAAGCAGCAGCTTCGCTGCTGCTTGCTCCGCTTAGCAGGCCCATAATAAACCCTTTTTCTAGGATAGTAATATGTGCCTGCTTGCTCCGCAAGCAGCAGCTTCGCTGCTGCTTGCTCCGCTTAGCAGGCCCATAATTAAACACTTTTCTAGGGTGGATAGTAATATGTGCCTGCTTGCTCCGCAAGCAGCAGCTTCGCTGCTGCTTGCTCCGCTTAGCAGGCCCATAATAATAATAATAAAAAAAAACTTCGTATTTATACAATTTTGGGAGCAAATGAGTTACATTTATCACTGCTAAATGTTGACGTGGACGTGTTTGCTGCGTTGCGACTGAAATTCTTAAACTTTAAAGTAACTCAAAATGAATGCACTAATTTTGACACCCCTAATAAAAATTTTACAAAAATTATACGTGATTGCATTCTGACCTATCAGATGAGTCCAAATGTTTCCGGTCTCGGTGTGAATTCGGAAGATGCTTCCAAAGCAGGCCCGGAATGAAGGCATGGGGGGGCGATGTCCATGCAGGAGGTAATCGTTGTCCTTAAGCCACTCTGGCAGGACATGGAAGGGAATGACTCTCCAACGCCCCTCCCATACCTGAAAGAAAAAAAAAATCACTAATAGATGTACAAATTCATTACCACTGTGAGAAGCGACAAATTCTAAGGAAAACCAAGGCATGCTTCTCAATTATTTTTTGCTACATATTTTAAAAACTTTTTCTCCACTATATTTAATCATAACATTTGTCATTACCTTTCTTCAAAGATAGTAATCTTTGATCAATCACATCTTACTCCTTTATTGTGTGTTTGATTTTTACTTGAAGCGCCATACAAACAAAGATGACTTCATTTGACTTGAGTTACCAAGTGTGCCCTATAAAGTGTGATCAAATGTTTATTCAGGGTGTAAAACGGAACGTCACACTTACTTTGTGTACAAACTCTTCCATCTTTTCCATGGCGTGGTGCGCCTGGAGTGGTAAGGTCAGAACTTCTCCCACCTCATCATCATCATCATCCTCTTCATCGGCAAGCATGGCTGCTCCCTTTAAAGAGAGGATTATTGAAGCTGAGCAGAAACAATTTTTTCTGTTTGTGAGTTAGGGAATTAGGGGGGTGGGGGGGGGGCATACCTGTGGATGGACACCATTGGAGGCCGGCGGGCGAACCCCTCCCTCCTCCAACAGCGGCCCTAACTCCATTAGCTCCACATCCGGGACATGGCAGTCCTCTGAGATCCGGCAGTCTGCATCACTTGCAGACCCGTTTCGGCCTGACATAGGGAGACTGCCTGATGACCCACTCTCAGTCCCTGTATTCTGACTTCAAAGTGTACACTTTAATTTCCTCCTGAGAAAAATACAGTTCAACCTTCAATGTTTTTGTGAGATATTTTACAGTTCTCAGACATTGTGAGTAAACGCACACAGAGAAAACTGTTAAATGCAAACAAACACAATATACTGTTACTAAAGTGTTTACATTTACAAATACATTATAATGGTTGCAAATAAATACTATTTTTCCCAGCAATTAACAGGGGGGAAACACTGATAGATAGATAGCATTTTGCATAATACAATTCAGTAGTTGCCCTTACTGTTACATGTACTGTAATTTCGTAGTTACAAAAACGTACACATCTGTCACCTAATTGACCCCCCCCCCCCCCCCCCCCCATCTTGTACAGAAGCAAATAACCCAGGTCTGAACAGTCAGTTGACAGTAATACATTTGAGAATGTCCGTTTCGGCAAACACTGATCACTTCCCATCATCTTCCTCGACCACCTTATTGCACGCTTCGTATTGAAGCAAGCCCTCATGTGGTGCCATGCAACATCAACTACTATCACTGTACTGCGTAATACTGTAATGTGTATGGGGCCCATTACCGTATCGATACGGTTCAGTAATTCAGTTATTGCACTGAAATGTTTAAGAGCAGTAATGCATCTCTCATGGTTTCCATATAAAACAGTCTAACATCACATGTAAAACCCCCAACATTGACAACAACGCAAAACAGATTGTCGATAATTAGGTTCACCAAACCATGACTATTTTTTTTTTTTTACAAGTATTGATATGATTCACGAATCCGCCTGATTGTAAAAATGCGACTGAGTGAGTTCGGTTCATCGTTCACAATTGCGATTATGGGTCAAATCCGAAATTACAACAGAACGTCCAAGGTGGGAGAAGCACTGCAAACGCTGGCGGGCAGACAAACAACGGATGTGACTTAGCAAAGCGTAAGACCTAATACAGTACCGAAACAAAGCAAAACGTAAACAAGAAATTGAAAACGCCGACAGTTTGATTAACTTAACTCCCTTCGATCCCTTACGATGCAAGATAAGCAGCAAATCGAAATTTTGTAGGTGTAGTTCAAACAATTTTGAGATGACAGATCGCCCATATTTCATGTCGCTAACGTTACCATTAAGCTAGCGCTGAGCTGGCAAACAGAAGACAGTTTGGTGTTTAATTTGAGACAATTGTTTGACTCATCAGAGACAAAAAAAAGACATTTTCCATCGCAATTGCACTTAAGGCACACAATTTACCTGACAATGTAGTCTCCAAACCGGGAAGGTGAATTATTAATCCAAAAAACAAAATACAATCTTTTCCGGACGTTGCTGTCTCTTCCGCATTGTTAATCCATACCCTTCAAAACAAAAGTATTCGTTCTGTTGCCATACATTTCAAAATAAAAGTGACCAGTCTTTTATGACACAACGCAATTTAGAAAACTCTTACGACATACCACCAAACAACGATGTTACAAAAGTACTACATACATAATTGAAAGAATTATGAATTGGGAAAAAAAATTACTTGCAGTGTGTATCAATTATACAGTAGTTCTCAGAGAAACTATCCTCAAAACGTCTTACATTGGTTTAGTTCTGTCCACGTGCACCACACTCCAGCAAGGTTGATTCCCTGTGGAGATACTTGCGTAAGGTATTTTCTTTTGCGCTGAAATTGTACCTCTCTGTTATAACGTAAGGTCAAAACTTAGAACCTTGTTTTTATTATTCAAAGCAAATATATTAATAATACCAAAGTCTCCCTACAGGAAAAAAAAATACTTGTAAAATTCCATCAAGTGTCACAAAATGCATTACTATTGAAGAAATTGACCATGCGCTCATTGAAAAGCACAATTTAGAAGACAAGTTATTAGTAGGCTTGTAGGCTATACTCATAAATCAGATACTTTGTAAACCCACTCACATGCCATCTATCATACACATCGTTTATCATGCCAAAAAAATGCCCTTGGTGGGACAGACAAACACAAAGCTCTTGATATTGGGCAACGAAAACACTGAAACATAGTTAATACAGTAGTAAAAAGGCTTTATTCCACAGGAAAATATTTTTACATATGCAACAGTATTAAAACAATAATTCCATTTAAAAAAAAAACAACAGTAAAAATGCACGGAAGGAAGCACAATTTCAGTCCCTTTTATACACGTGTTTATTGCATCAGGCATTCAATTCACAAACTCGCTCTGCAGCATTTCAAGTCTGACTTCAGTTGATTTCATAGGCTGAATAAATAAGAGATAAATACATAACAGTGAGGGGCTGTGAACAGGTGTACTTAAAACCATATTGACTTCTACTTTGTGACACACTGGCAAATAAGCAGTTTTGGCGCTAAATAAAAAGTTTGGTCTGTTGTAATCTGCAATATCCCATTTGACATGTACAGAACATAACTGCCATGCGTTGTATTTCATGTACTGGTCCGGTACTGTATATAACAAAGCAGTAGCATTGTTTCAACTAGTTAAGTCATAGGCACATAAGTACTTAACATTAACTGACACAGAAGAAGCAAGTAATCGTAGGTAAACCAGACTATTTAACATGATTAAGTGGCAAAAGTGGCATGCTGACTGATCCAGAAAACACAAAAATATTCTAACATACACTTATTCATATTACTAATTTACATTATCTTACAAATGGTGGCTCATATTCTTCATAACACTACTTAAAATAGATTCAAAAAATCATTAACTGTTTAACATGCTGTCAGGTTGGCGAAATGGTTATTTGGCCCCTTCAGTTCATATTTGCATTCATTCATGTCAATGTTTCAAATTTGTGACCTGTATTGTTTTCACCCATACAGCTGAGATTCTTCTCACGGTGTCACACTTGACTCATATAGTGAGTGCCATCGTCTACAACCCAGTGTCCTTGCGAGTCATCTGCGGATAATTGAAGAGCTCTTCTTTGGACGGCCTGCAAGTTAGTGACATAAAATTCACACTCATTCTATTATGCTGTCTGGTAGAATTGTAATATGGTTGATATGAAAAAATCAATTAAATTGAAATTTGAGGCAAAACTAAACAACAGTTTTGCCTACCTGCTCCTGGTACGTCTGATTTTGACATCGGATTGCCTCCAGAGCCGCCATGTTTTTCACCCTGACCGCACCCTGTCTGTCAAGGGAACGCGACCTGGGCCCTTTGAGCTGACTGCGTCGGTGCCACGATTTCAGCTGTTCGTTCACTACTTGACGTGGAAGGCAGTTGGAGCGGTACTGTGGATGGTCCCATTGTGCGGAGGAGGGGGAGTGCCTGTTATCCGGAGCCAAATGTCTCGGTGCTCTCTGCAGGGGCACAGGAGCCTCTTTGTAGCGGTACTCATATCTGCCGGTGGGGCAGGGAGACTGATGGGTGTAATAGCTCCACGGCATGTCCACATAAGGAGAGTAGACCACTTCCTCGTTGTAATAGGCTTTGTGGACACCCGGGTTGGACTGGTGTCTGGGACTGTGGTGAAAACCAGCATTTGGAGAGGCTTGAGGTCCATAGCACCCAAATGGAGCAGAGAGCGGGGAGGCAGCCTGAGAGTGTTTCGGCAAATCACAAGGTAGCTCCTGGCTGGGGGAGCTGCTGTAGGATGCAAACGAGTGCTCAGAGTTGCTATCCTCAGAACCTGCATGGTGGACACCGCTAAACATGAGCGGAAGGGCTTCCGATGGGATTTTGTTGCAATCCGTCAGTCGCCTCCTTGGACCTCTGGTGCGACCACGGTCCTTCTCTTGTCCGAGTGGGGATTCAGGGTTGGATATCCTGCGCAAATCACACAGAAATGTTAGAATATGTTTAAACAAAGCCTAGACTGAATCAGATACAGTGGATGTATTTTTTTTTTTACACACTTACCAAATTTTTGTGGTGTAAAAAAAAAAGAGCCTAAGATCAATCATATCAAAACTTATTTCACCATTAATGTAACTTATATCCTCTATAACTCAGTTGGGAAAAAGTTAATCTTTTCAAGACGGTGACTAAACAACTAAAATAGTGTGGTTGCGCAAGTGTGCACACCCTCTAATAGCTGGGGATGTGCCTGCATTCAGAATTAACCAATCATATTCAAACTCATGAAATAGGAGTCAGCATACACTTGCCACAAGTTTAAGTGCTTCTGATTCACCCTTAAAGGGGAAGTCAAAATTTCTTGGCCAAATGTTCTATGCAGCCCCACTAGTCTAAATACGGTATTATGATTACTATTATGTTAGTGAAATAGAAGTTAAGGACCAAAAACCAGCATTTTTTATCAATATCAGAAGATGGCCATTTTGCCACTTGCTGTCGAGTGAAAATGACATCACAGTTGCTAAGGTCTCGGGCAACAACCAATCACAGCTCATCTTCAGTCGACAGCAAGTGGCAAAATGGCCGCCCCCTGCGATGGATAAAAACGGCTGGATTTTGCTGCGTAACTCATATTCCCCAAATGTAATATTAATCAGAATGTGATGTTTAGACTAGTGAGGTCGCATATAACATATTATTGTTAAGGAATGTTTAAGGTCGTTGAAGGTCCCCTTTAAGTACAGTTCAGATGCTCTAGTAGGCTTTTCCTTTTTGCTTTCTATCAGAAGCCTCAAGGTTTTTTGACTGACTAGTATTTGGAACTCTTCACAATTCCCTACATATTGTCAAAGACCAGAGCTACAGCTGAAGCAAAATTTGTTATGTCACAAAAACCTGCCAATTTAAACTTATTGTAGACTGTACGTGTTGCCAAGCAGATACTAATAAAAATTCTTTACTGACAGATGAACTGCAGTACCTGAGAGAAAGCTGTCTGTGCACGCGGAGCTCTGGCGTGGAAGGTGTGCTATTGGACTGTGTACGGCTCAGTTTCAAATGGGAGAGCTGCTGTGGCAAAACTGCCAAGCAAGCCTCCAGTGGGGGTAGTAACTCATTCTTGGCTGGACTGGAGAAAAAAACAAACGTTTCACATCACATTCTGTCAAAACATACCATAATATACCGAGCTGTATAATTAGCTTTTAAAGCTTCTTTTTTTTTTTAAATGCAGACCTGCCAATACGTTGTATCTCAGATGCAAAATTGAAACTAACAGGTTACGTACATTTTAAAATTTGATCCCACATTTTTTATGGTTAGTCTTTCTTTGTTCTACAAAGCGGTTAACCCTTCATTACAGCTGTGATGTTCAAGAATTCTATCTTTACCAGTTGGTTATTTTACCATGTATAGACCAGTAGATGGAAGCGCATCTTAAACGACTTCAACCTTTATCATATAGAGGAGGTAAGAATTTGAGATAAAATTAAAATGACCATGAGTTCCGAGATTGTTTTCTCCTTTCCTCATCTTATAAACCAACGATAACTGGTGAAAGATACACAAGGTCAAACTCCAACAACGCCAACAAGTTGATGATAGAAACAGTATGACAAAGAGCAACACTATTTCACTGATAAACTTATGGAAACTGAATGACTTTGAGGGAGCTTTAAGCAATGGCCAAAATGGAGTCATTTTTCATTTTCTTATCAGCTAGCATTGTTCTAAAATGTCAACGTTAAAAGGAACACTGAAAAAATGGGGAGAGATATTTACTTAAAACCCCCCAGTAAAGGTTGATGCACTCAGAAATTCTAAGTACATTATATTTTACAAGGAGTTTAATTAGAATTTATGACGTGAAAAAGAACTTTACTAGATTTTTTTTTCAAATAAATAGCAATCCACATTTTTCCTGTGAGTTCACATGCTTACAAATAAACAAAAGTAGATGTATACTCTCTGTACTGACTTGACTAAAAGAGGAACCTGAGAACCATTGTCATGATGGTTGCTATTACCTGGTTTTGCAGGACGAACGTGACTTCTTGTTCTTCATGTATGGCTGATCAAGGCTTGTTTCTGACCACGGGGAATGCTGGATAGGAGGCAGGTCATAAGCGGGGCTTGAGGTAAAACTCATGGGAGAGTCAAGGCTGGGATGAGGGGACGATCTGGGTGTCAAAGGCAGGCACCGAGGACCCACGGACGGTGACCGGTATGAACCGTCTGTATGTGACGCGGTGGGTGGATGTGAAGAGTCCATCTCTCCTGAATACGGGAGGACTGAGGATGGCTGTGAAGACTCACGCTGCACTTCTAAAAAAAACAAATATTAAACAGTTAAGAGCCAATACGCATCCCGATAGATTGTAACCTTTGTGCCTTACCTTCATCTTGAACCACAGAATCAGACAAAGAGCTGTCATCAGAGGCAGCGAGAGCTGACAAAAAAAAAGGCAAAACATTCTTTGAGCCACTTCAGACGCATCAATCACGATACTCTTTTGACCTCCTAAAGTTCCAGGCTGCATCATTGTTTTACTTCTCAGACTGCAGTAATGTTTGCTATGTGTATTAACGTGAATGGACAGAGTTGTGGGCAATACATCAAACCAACATGATGTGGCTTGTTATTTTGACTCACTTCTACACGGCCTAATAGGAGCAAGAACTATTGTGAGCCCAGATCAAAAACGGGTCATGTATGTGACTCATGTGGGCCCACACATATCCCACTACATTCTTGAATCCGTCCCACAGAGCATTTATTTCATCAAGAGTTTGAAAATATTTGTTTCAGTGTTAATTTAGGCACCCCGCCCGAAAACAATTGGTTATTTAAAATGGATTTAGTTATTTCTGATTAATTTATCTAATTGGTTAAAGATTTACTGTAAATAACTAAATCTGCATCTGCATTTATATGTATTCAGCTAAATAATTGGTATATTAATTATGAATAATATAATATGATACAAATAATAATTATAATGGAAAGATCTAAATATTAATGTAATTTATTATAGTGTTCCCTCACTTTTCGTGGGTGTTATGTTCCACGCCCACTTGCGATAGGTGAATTTCCGCCAAGTAGAAGACGTACATTTCTTTGTTTTGTTTTTGGGGGTCAAGCAAGTTATGCTTCTACCACCACACAGTTCCCACCCTTCTAAACACTTGTTAACTTTGTAAACATAATAAGAAAAATAGCAGCATGAATAAAGAATACATTAAATCCGGGTGGGTGGCACAGGGGGGTAATAATCTCTGAAAACCCTGTGAAATAGCGAGGTACAACCCAAGATAAACCCCGTAATGTATGAACTTTGGACTAAATCTGCGATATAGTGAATTCGTGATAAGTGATTTGTGAAGTAGTGAGGGACCACTGTATTCTAAATGAGCAATTTTACACAATTAAAAACTCTCCACACTTATGACAAGTATTGTTGTATAACTAAAGGAGGTGGCATCCCTATTTACATGCATAAGAGGGTGTGCACACTTGCACAACCACATCTCATTTGTTTTCAAATTTTACCTCCCCCCCACCTAAGTTAGAAGTTATAAATGGATTTTTGCTTTATCTCATTCTTTTATATCACAAAAACCTGACATTTGAATAGGTGTGTGTAGAATTTTTATATCCACTGTACGTAGGTGATACCGACATATACTAACATTGTTTAACCTTGGAGGACATCTCCACTAACTCACCCTGTTGTGGGATATTAAAAGCAGGAAGTGGTGATGATCGGCCATGCTCCAACCGCAGCTGGAAAGCGGTCTCTTGCAGCTGTCTCAGTTTCTTCTCCTCTCGCTTAGACTGCTCCAACCGACTCTTTCGAACGGCCTTACTCAGGTGGTTCTCCTCGCAAACCTTGCGTGCCGCCTCGTAGATCTTAAACTGAAGAGCCAACTCGGCATCCACAAGATTTAGGGCTGACTCCTGCAAAAACAGAACAAAACGAGTTATATAAACGTTCAAAAAACGGATCGTCACACATTCAATCAATGTGTTCCTTTACCCCGACTCCCCGAGGGATGCTTTGCTCATCAAGCTTGAAAGCAGCTCCGATGCGTCTCCGGGTCTGTGGAGGCTTCTCTCCTGGCAGCAGAGGATAATCTCCTGAGAGCCGGCCTGTCAGCTCCTGAACAACACAAATGAAATCACAAATCAAAACTCTATGCAAAAAAAAAAGAAGAAGCCAAACCTCAAATTTCCAATGCAGATGCATACTTTTGTTTCAGCAGCTCACATATGCATAGATTATTCAGGTGAGAACGTTTGGGACCAATACACAAATATCACGTTCCTTTCACATGTTGAGACATATAGGTTCTGGGAGTCGGTTACACAATTCCGCACTTATCGTCACAGCAAATTCTTCTGGTCTCACTTCCTGCACCGGGATCCATAATCAAAACAAACCAAGTGCATGACGACACACTGTTTATGATTTCATGACTCGTAAAATCACTGCATCTTTGAGTCATCCCGATGCCGACGGCTAAAGAGGTTGCTCGTTATTTTGTCTCAGTGACGAGTTAGGTTAGAAGGCGCGCCCTATTAGGTCACCTTAGCATGTCCCGACACGAGTGCCCAGCACAAGTGTTGGCAGGGTAGAATGATCAGTAGTGGGATTTTTACCCTTAAGCAACAACACTTTTTAACAAAGACTCCCAAATCTGATTATGCGCCTAGTTTCAAAATGAGTGAACTTCATGTGGAAATCGCATTCTTGAATGAGCGAGGCTATTTCCTGTAAAGCGGAAATGCAACTGAAATAAAGAACAAATAAATAAATTAATCTGGATCAACACCAAAATGAATACCCTCAAAGATATGCCTGCACCGGACAGAATTTTTTCATTTTTCCCTGGGAAGCACAAAAAAGTTAACCTTGCTCTCGCAACATGTAGTCTCGCGGTATTTGTGAGTTCTCAAACTCCAGAGAATCCATCTTGTACCGCTCCCATTGATTTCCACCGATACGAACAACTGGTGGTTCGGACCAATCACAGAGTGACATTGTATTTGGGGGCGGGATATGCAGCTGTGACACCGAAGCCGCGGGAAGAAACAAACCAAACATGGCGATTAATTCTGTTCTCGTTGAATTAGTCTCTTGTATCCGCATATCAACATTGCAAAACTCAACGCCATGACATCAGCTCGTCACAACAGTCGCATGTTGGTGACGACATTTTCATCCTTTGCCGTGATTGGTCGTTGTGTGTTGCGCACGCGATTCTGCTTCGTCCAATCAGCTCGAAGTGTTGTACAGCATGCCCCGCCTTTCCCGAGCAAATCAACGCGGAGCAGTCCCAGACTGATATTGTGGAGAACTCCCTCGAGTGAAGCACAAATCAATCTGGCTATTGCCAGGCTATAAAAAAGCCTCAGGGTACTAGTTCAACCTTCTGCAATGGCCCATGCCCCAACAACATGTATCTCTACATAACAAAATAAACTTTGAAGAAAGCAAACTCCTTAGATCTTGTAATCGTGTTGTCACAAAAACAAAAGGAAACAAAGTCCTTAGGCATGCTAACAATAGTATCAAAAAGGCCAAAAGGCCAAATTGAAGCCCTCTAAAAGCAGCATTATATTTAGTGGATGATTCATACTTTCCAAAAGATTAACTTCTCTTTTTTTTCTTCCCAAATCTCTTTAATCCTTCTGAATGAAGATTGGTGTTTTTTGTAGCGTTTCAAACTAACTGCCAGCTTCTTCTAGTCATGAAGATGAGTGGGAGTTCAGAAATACTGAAGTGAAAGTGAATCTTGACGGAAAAAAGGAGTGTAGACAAAGTTAATAATAAAAAAATAAGGGAACATTTACAATTAAACTCAGAAGCATCTCATGTTATTTTAAGAAGCCACAGTAATCATTTCAAACTGAACCAATGCACATAAAAAGGTGACGGCGGGTATGGCGCACTTCCAGAATGACGGAATAACACCTTTTCCAAGGATTTATCAACTGCTAGAAGTTAAAAAGGTTTCAAAAGAACAAGACGCTTATGAATCCAAATTACTCACCGCTTCACGAATGCAAAGTTTCTTCAGCTCCAGCAGGCACAGCTCGAGTCGATCTTCGAGTGCTTGGTGCTTGAGCTTCATTGCTCTCGTGTGTGTGTTCACATCTTTCGTATGCGATGTCGGGCTGTCGGAGCCTACGGTGAAGTAGAAGAACATTTGAATGAATTTCTTTTTTAACAAAAAAAAAATGGCTTAAGAAACATTCTGAACAAACAAAATGGATGGATGGATATAAGAAACAAAAGGACAAAAATATTAAGAGATTAAAGACAAACAGAAAGTAATGTAAAAGACTTGAACCACTGTCTCTATCTAAATATCTGCTATATATTAATCAGATAATAAATATTTATTAAAAACAAACCGAACAAACGTGGAATTTTTGAGTGCGTATTTCTTTCTCAGGAACACACGCAAACATAGACACAATCACAAACTGTTCATATTAACTCATTCACTGCCATTGACGGCTATAAACGTAAAAAAAATAATTTGAACTATTTCTATTAGTTTAACAATTTTTCCACGTTTGTTAACAAGAGTATGAAAATGTATATTAAGAACAGATATAAAATTTGTGATTAATCGTGAGTTAACTAGTGAAGTCATGCGATTAATTACAATTAAAAAATGTAATCGCCTGACGAGATGAAAATTAAAAATTAGGGGCGTCAGGCGATTACATTTTTTACTCGTAATTAATCGCATGACTTCAATAGTTAACTCACGATTAATCACAAATGTTATATCTGTTCTAAATGTACAATAAAAAAAATCTAGGTTTCGATTTTTTTAAACTAATAGAAATAGTTAAAATGATTTTTTTACGTCTATAACCGTCAATGGCAGTGAATGAGTTATTCAATCTTGTGACAAAACATCAGCCAATTTCACATTCAAACTTAATATATGTGTATATCTGTATTTTTAGTCTCAATATTTTTTTATTACAGCTTTAATCTTGAAATATCTTTCTATTTTGTTCTCATAATTCCGACTTAATCCTCACATATCTGTCACTTTATCCATGCTGTAGTTGTAGATTTGTTCCTTGCTCAGCACTTGCATTAATTGGTGTTTTGACCTTCAATCCTAATTAACCGTTCTTCTCATTGAGTGCATTTTACTTGTGCTTCAAACTTATTTCAAAGTAAAAGCCATCAGAGCATGCAGGCCTCTGCCAAGGCTTTAACATCTCTTACTAGCAATGAGATTAATGAGTGCATGAATGTTTAAAAATAATAATAAGAAAAAACTAACTAAACAAATTGCAGTAAAAATTTTGAATAAACATGACATGGGAATTGTTGCCAATATTTAATGAGAATCATTGGTAAAATAGCAGCCATCATAAAATAAACACAGGTTAATACTATAGACTATAAAAGTACACAAAGAAAAAAAAAGACATGAGGTAATCAAGCAGAGGACATTCATGTACAAACCATAGAAGTATTGTTTTTTCTTTACAAAAAGCTGACTATGATGAAAAAATAAAATAAAATGTGCGTTTGTCATTGTTAAAATGTGAAACTGTGCTACTATTGACAACTAGTGACTGTTCAGCTAGTGCTGTCTGTCGCCTTGGAGACTAATAACAAGAGGATTAGTCTCCAGGCCGGGGGAGTGTCTTGGAGCAGAATGCATTGAGCAGTGCATACCTTTAGAGATTATTAACAGAATCCCTGCAGGTACTGACAAACATCTGATGTGTCAACAGGAAAGAAGTGTGGCAATGTGACAATGGAGCAGAGGATTCCTATTTCTTAAGAGACAAATGGCTATTCTTGATGGATGGACACTTTCTCATTGTATGGAGCAGGCACCACGCGGTAAATTAAGGCCGGAGGAATGTCACACCGGACTGAACTAATCAGTCTACGTTACAGCGAAAACAACACAGCTAGTCTGTGATAGAAAACATTTTGTGATTTTGATTTGAACAACGACTATTCCAAATTAAAAGTTTGCTATTCAACCGGTTGGCTGATCATCTAAAGAACAATTACTTGCACCAAAGTCCTGACACATTGGGCCCACAACATTAGGTACACCGGCAAGAGGTCTAAAACAAGAGATGCAGCAGAAAATTCGAATAACACTTATTATTAACTGCCAGATAGGGGGGCACGGTATATGTGATACACAAACATATAAACTTGGCCTACAGTGTATACAGTAGATTCTGTTGTGATTATGTTTACTGATGATGTCATTGTATCTGCCTGAGTGTGAAAATGTCTTCAAGAACATCTGACCACAGATTTTTTTTTACTAGCTCAGACTGGTAAAAATCAAATCCAAATAGGAAAAACAGTGCCTCCACGGCGAACATTCACCCATCCTCTGTGCTTAACTACCTACTGGGGGATTGCTAGGCACTAAGCTAACTTGCTACACACAAGCTGGCTAGCTATCATGGCTAAACCCATGGCGGCAATTTTGGCAAATACGATTTCTGACAATTACTGTTATCACTAAAGGAGGACGAGGAGTTGCTGCATTTATCATAGCAAGAAGAGGTAACAGGAAAAGATGGAGAAGCCATGCTAACCGCTAAGCTAATGTGAAATGTAAAGTAGAAAAGCACAACACATAAATGCTTAGGTGGTACAGTACATTTTTAACAGAAATCTGAACAACATTACAGTGCAAAATAACAAACTATGAACACCAAATACTGAGTAAAAGATACAAAAATATATATTTTTTAAATCCATTGTTTGTTATTAATTGGATAAGAGACTCTTTCGACTCTTCTGAGCTTCTGTTGTGTTGCATGCTAGTTTTGTATTGAGTAGAACAATAGGAATAGTACCCAGAGGAGTTGTCAAAGTGTTGCTCTATTAGCAAGTTGTGAACTCAATTTTGCCTCAATTGCTTCAAGACACAATTAATCAACAACCAATTCAGCAGAACTGACCTAGTTTTCAACAATCAAAACAATTCTTCTTGTGCCCATCCCTAATAAAAATCTACTTAAGACCCCCAAAGAATTAGGGCCAATTACAGCAACAAAACCAACCACTGTGTGACTATGCAATTATTATATTGTGTGATTTAACAATCAATTTGGGAGTATGGATGCACACAAAGTCCAGAGGAACATGTGAAAATGAACTCTTCATAATGAATATCATTAATAATGCAACAAGCGAGTAGTGAAAATGTTTTACCAGAGTGAAGGATGATGCCACTATCACTATCGCTGATCTCGCCGTTGCCATCCATGCTGTTCCGTTTCGACTCTTCAATTTCAGGTAAATTCAGCTAATGGTCGCCATGTCCTGTACTGACAAATTTACAATCAAGCAATGACTTCAAAACGGATGACATCTCTTATATAGAGAACGAATACATTTCCCAGATCCAGCAAACTCCGTACCTTACCTACCGACTAATACCCAACCATGTGAACTGTAGCTGGAATGACGCAGTTATGACTTGCCACTTTGACCCCACACTCACACAGGTGGAGTCATTGATTACCGCATACGTGTGCAGCCAGGTCTGGTCTGTTTCCTGAGACTGCTCAGTTGTCATACGAGGCCAGTATCACAACTTCTGGTTCGATTATTAACTACCAATAGATCATCGGAATGCGGCGGTGTGGCAGTGTCACATTCCAACGCGCAGAGGAGGTTCAGCTCGGATAGCCGTGGGAAGCCAATAAGGTTCAATGTGAATGTTGCTACTTGTTTGCACACTGCGAGGCAAGTGTCTTTATACAAAAAAAAAAAAAAAAAGGGATCCTGTTATCAGCCTGGACATGACGCGAGCATGACATCCTGCATTCCGCTCATATGACTGTGACTTGGTTAGGTGTTAACTGGACACTGTGTTGCCAAACTACTTAGTAAACAACAAGTGACGATGAATTTTATCAGCTTAAACAATGATGACTACAGCATTGAAATATTTCCTTAGGTAAACCATGGATAGAAATCCAAATTAAAAGTTAATGGAGTAATCAAGGTCTTGCTGCTATATATATATATATATATATATATATGTTTTTTGTTTTCGTTTTTTTTTCTGGAGAAAAAGCCGCTATATTTTATATTAAATTTTATATTTTATATATATCAGAAGAATGAAATCTCTCTGAGATCTCTCCAGAAAGAGAAAAAAAAACAGGAAAAAAAAGGAAGAATGAAATAATAATAATAGTCTTTCGTAATAATTCAACCTACATTCAATTACATCAGCATTAAACATTACATTCCTTATCCACGGCTGTCAGCACATTTGTGTTTTTTTGTTTTTGAATGTATTAACAATTACTTTTTCTATTTTTCACAGGGTTGCATCAAAACAATGATTGGTGTGGCAAATAAGGAAGCCAAAAAGCTATTAAAGCAGCCATTTGGTTAAAAACACATTATGCAATAACACATTTTTAATCATACGCATGTTGACAGTATGTGTAGAATATAGTATTGCAGTGCACATAAATCATAAAAATGTTCAAACAAAAATAAAATTTAAGTATTGAAAGAAGACTTCCAACTTTTGCTGTTTCACCATTTAATTTTTTTTTTTTTTTTTACAATATTCTACATACTGAAAGTCCATATTGAGCAAGTTTTAAGCACATATAAATAAATCACCTGTCCAGTATTTATTTACAATGTTGACCGTATCATCTATAAAGTATCAAGTTCTTTGGAATCCAAATACCAATTCTAACTGCTCATTTCAACAATATAGAAGCAATGTGAGTCACAAACATGAAAACTGAAGCACAAAACTGGAGTAACAGCAGGAACCAGCTTACTACTATTAAGAGTGACTAATCACACTAAATGTGAGACTAGATTTAAACAATGACCGAAAAAAACATGGATCTGCATTCAATCTGCTTTCCCCCCCCACCCCCCCAGAATTCTACCCACACGGCTTGTCTCAGAATGTACTTACTTTTGGAAGAATTGCTGAACTTCAAAGTGTGATCCGTCCCTCAGAGTGCGTGTGCTGATAGAAGGCTGGCCAGTGTGAAGTATGGACTGGAACGAGAGCCTGGCCCACTGAAGAAAACTCTGCCTGCTGGAAGGGAGTGGCCACACGCAGAGTCAGTATCATATAACTCCCATCTGACTTTCAAACTGTGACAACAACAATGAGCAGGTTACTGGGAATTTCTTTGCAATTGTATCTGGCGCTTATCGGCGATGGATGAGAGAGGCCAACCTGACTAGTAAGAGTGCCCTTTTGGAGAAGCGTGATTAAAAGTAACACGGTAACAAATTCCCAAGGATGGTAGCAGAACACGCAGTTGGAGCACAGCTTATTCAGAGAATCAAATTAGGGAAGAAAAGCCACATGTTGTGGTCAGTATTAATAACATATGTCACTAAGGAACTGTTTGTGCTCTCTTTATAACAAATCACATTAAACAATTTGAAGAAATTATATTTTTGTACACATTTTTTTTTGTAAAACATTCTTCAAATGAATTGATGATTAAATTATAAATGAATCATTAAATATAAAAAAATAGAGTAAAAAAAGATAGACAATTTAATAAAAACGTTTTTTTAAACTACCTAAAAATATCCAAAAGGTGACCGTAAAGAAGGAAGAGGAAAAGCAGAAAAACTACCATAAAATATCCATAAAAGGAAGAAAAGAGGCAGAAAATTACCATATGTCCATAAAATTGCCAAAAATGTCAGAAAATTAATAAAATAATTAAAAAATGACAACAAAAATCCTAAAACTGAAGACAAAAGGTAGAATAGAATAAATATGAAAGTATTGGATGCTGCATATTTTTGTGCTTTGTTGCTAGTGCTGTCACTATCGCATATTTTTAGAATTGATTCATCTATCAATTAATCAAATTATTCAATCGATTAATCAACTAATCTGATTGAGTATTACAAAAGCCTTTTTCCCCCTGATAATTGTTTATTAACCAGTGATTGGTGGTTATTTAGTACTTTGTATTCGTATAGTGATTTAAAAAAGGGGGATTGATGCTGTACTATGTTACCGGTTTGGTAATTGTTTTCCAAAGTAAAGAAAGATGTTTGCAAATGTCTTATTTTGATTAAACACAGAATATAATTGGTCTTCTTTCATGAAGGACTACAGAAAACATTGAACAATTGCTGTTGATATGCTGAAATCAATCAATTAAATAATGGCTCCAAACGATTACTCGATTATTAAAATAGTTGTCGATTCATCAATTAATTTTGACAGCTCTTATATGGTGCAGCTCTAATTAGCTATTGGGCCTTCGGTACACTATTTGCATCATCACAATCTTCAAATGTTTTGCAGTTCCAAACAGATTTTTTTGATTTATTTGGCCTAACATGGCTCTTTTGACAGGAAAGTTTGCTGACCCCTGCTAATGGCTCACTCATGATTGAAGCAGAGATTGTTGTACACACTTTTTTTTTTTTTCATTCCGAGGCAAAAACACATGCTGGTGGGATAGTCTACGTGATTTATAGAAACCCACAACAGCACCTGCTGTCTCACCGCATGGCTTACATTCATTCTGATTCTCAATATTCATTTAGGATTTCCAGGAATGTCGTCGGTGACCAGACACACATGCGCAGAAAAAAAGTATGGCGATTCCCAGACATAGAAAAAGAAGATCTCGCATGACACGGCTCCGGCTCAGAGAAGATGGGGTGGGGGGGGGTGCGGGGAGCAACTGTTTCAATCTGTTAATGAATTCCACGAGGGGTTTATGTTTTTATTGTTGCATGGCTTGTTTGCTACTTAGCGTGCAAAAACAAATGAATCACATTCCATGAAGGCTGTGGAGCATTGAGGGAAGTATGTGTTTACCAAATTTGATATTCCTAATTAAAATTGTCCATAGGCGTTAAAAGTTGTTTTTTTTTAATCTATAAGATATAGTATTTTGTTATGGGAAGAAAGGTTTTGAAATCTGAACAAATTAGCAGCAGACCAGAATCTAAGAATGGATTCCACTGCATGTTTTGAAGCGATGGATGAAACCAAATGGGCGGCGCTGCTTTGCTGATATAATCTGCAGGTATTAGCCAAGAATTGCTGGTGGGTTATTTGTAAATGAGTTAAAGCTGTGATTAGGCTAAAGTATGGCCATAAAAAATGCTGGAATTTTGTTTAAACAGGCTGCATGCCAGGTAGTTGGCGAACCTAAAAGGAGATAAGAATTGCAGGGGATAATTGCTACCGTAGCTTTCAATGAAAAAAAATACAAACAAAATATGAGGTTATCTGACAGGAAATTATCTTAATCACTAAAGTCCATCCGTATGTTAAGTTACACAACAACAAAAAAAGTATAGTTATTATTCTAATCCATCTTTCTCATTGTGTCGCCAAGTCAGGATGTTTAGTTGGCTTCCCTCAGACAAGACCGGTCCAGTGGAATCAGTTGGTGGAGGTCATGGTTTGCTTTTTTAAAGCAACAGGAGACAAGAGAGAGACGGCCAGACCAGAAAGGCCTTTGTGTTGTGCAAACCAGCAGCTGGCTCAACAAATTCTTCAAATAATCTCAAGTCGTTTTGACAAGTCTGCGACCAGCCGTCTGGTGCCGGTGTGTAACACCATGAACTCTTCATACACTATATTCACTGTATTAGTCAAATGTAATGTGTAGCAAATATCTACAGTATGTCATAAAGTTCAATGGAATGATGGGTGAAATGTAATGAACATATTTCACTGTATTATTACAATAGCAAGTTATGTTATATGTCATTGTGATTTTTATTCTCCACACGTTTTTGCCATGTAACAACTCCCACATAATACTTTGGATTTACACCGTACACTTGCTTCAAAAATTCACGCCTCCCGGGATATATGTCGTCTCAGTTAACATTACTTACAGTATTCGCACAATTTAACATTAAATATCAACTTTTTCCCCATTAATTTTCAGTCAATGAATTTTCAAAGTTCCACGCCCTCTTCCATACATAGAACTGAATATCATTGCCAGGTGTCTGATACTGCTCAGTGGCACTGTTGGTAAGAGTGCATTGTCCAGTAACCAGGAGGTCGCGGGTTCGAATCATACCTTTGACTGTACATTGCAAATATATCTATGGCCAGTATGCTAAGTGATATACATGCAGTGTTTCCCACACCATGGTAATACTTGGGCGGGCCACCTAAGTAAACTGGCCACCACCCAAGTAGTTTTCAAGAAAATGTCATAAAAAATAAATAAATATATATATATATTTTAAAAAATGTGTCACGACCAAATATACCGCATGTAACATTAGTTCGCCGTCACTCACTTGTGGATCAGGCGGTTAGAGTAGCAGGACTGACAATGATGTATTATTATTATTATAATATTTTCTTTATGTTTATCTTCTACCAGGTCTAAATAAACATACAGTTTATAGATAGTGCTGCATACATCCTTTAGCAATACATTATAATACAAACAATGCAAAGTGAGTCCCTCCCAAAAGTGATGATTATCCATCAGTGTGGCATTGTGGCTACTGACAACTTCCTTTCTTGTTGTGCTGCCTGCAGGCTCCAAGCGAGAATAATGAATGTGATATTAATATGAGGACATGTGAATGAACTGATTCATGTTTGTGTTACAGTGACTTACAGTACATTCTTGTTGCACAATGAAATAGGGGGGGGAAATCCACCCCATAATGACAGCATGAAATAGCTTTTATTGCAATTTTGGCAACAACAAATAAACAAAACAACAACAACAACTAAGAAATCACATTTAATTTAATGTTAGCCTTTTCACACTGCGCTTAGTTTTCTTGGTGTGCACCGCAGGCAGCATGCAAAGAAAACATAGCAACTAAGCATTAAATAATGAATGCTGCCTTTTTGCTTTTGAGTTGACGTTTTCACAACACCTACACCAAAAAAGGAGCAGCTTCAGCAAGGGTTTCAAAAGTAGAAGATACAATGCAAGTAAATGATTTACACTTGTTAACTTTTTTTTTTTTAATGACCATTACGAATGAATAAAAAACATGAACCACCCTTACTTTACACCTCCAATATTGGTCATTAAAATTTGATTGTTTTGTCTATTTTGTACGCATTGTATGACAGGTATGAAGGTTGATCAGACTTATGTGTTCAACCTTGGAAGATGATTTTAGGGTAGCACTATTCTAATCAGTTTCACATTGCATATTCATATGTATTTTTTAATAATAATTGTTTTTTTTAAATGGTAAAAGAATTTGTTGTGTGCATGCTGTGGGCAGCGAGGTGTTAGGTTCAAGCTACATTTGACCTCAGATCAGCACATTGGAATGTGGAGACTGTGGAATATTTTAATGGGCAGGAAGCAACACAAACTCAACTAAACAAATACAAATTCAATATCAAGATCATAATGACCATGTCGCTATAGTCTTATCTCTTCACATACGGTTAGTTGTTTGTATAGTATGGTCAGAAACACACGTGAGAGGAACTATTAAGTACCAGTATTTTCTCATACACTGGTGAATGTTTTTGCAGAAAGAGGATGTTGCAAACCCATCACTTCTCTGCATTTCTTTATCTTTATGAGCCACCTTTGTACACCCCCCCACCCCCCCAAATACGTCCAAGGGCTCATATAGAAAAACACTCACACGCCCACCTTTTGACAATTTAGAGTCTTCAATTAACCAAATGAAGTTATCATTTGAAAATGTGAACACTGGTCGCCATTTTTTTTTAATGAAGAGCTGCATATCAATATTTATCTTATTCCTAATTATTGTGAGAATTCATTAACACAATCAACGTCTTCACATAATTATCATGAAATATTACTAATACCATTATTACAGGTAATTTTCTAAACAATTTGTTATTTCAGAAGTGTGCATCACACTGGTAGCCTTTCTAATCAGTGTCCAAGAAGGACATAAAAATTGCTCCATACATCATTCGCTAGTGATGAGGCGTGAAATAAACATACTGAAGATGTAGTTTTATTTGATTTTTTCTTGCACCGTTATGATGACTGCAGACAGTCTCTGGGCCTCTCTCTGCTTTAAAGAGCATCTTAACATGTGAAAACTTGCTTTTAAAAGCTGAGATTTTAGCAGTGGTAACATTTGGCATTCTTGTGGGGAAAAAACTGATTTCAGCGGACTTCAGAACCCGAATGGTATGCATAAGCACGGAATGCTGCTGAAATAAACACTGAAATGCAATGCTTGGCTCTTACCTTCCAGGCTAGTTAGCACACCGAGCTAACTGACTCCATACAATCTTCACACCATCGGTGAGCATTTCCACTTTTGAGCTGAGGTTTTCCCTCACAGTAATAAATGCAGTATAACAAGCATGAACACGTATGTACCAATAAACGTCTGGCTGTTTCAAAAGAAAGAAGAAAATTAAGTTTATACGCTTGAATCAAGTTTTACTCCCAAAACTAAACTTTTGTTGGGGGGTTAAGTGAAGTTACGCGTGATACGTTCAGGGGCTCTCGGAAAAAAGGGAGTGTTCGCGTAACCAAACAGCGTTGTGAACGTTGCTGACGGAATGATGACCAAAAGGCAAGTTAGCAAAAGAATAGTACAACCAACCAAAATGTCCAATTGATCAAACAAAAATGTATTATCTCAACAAATTACATTTAGCAGTTTGTTTAACTCCAAAAAGTTAACGTAAAAAAAAAAAGTGATTAAACAAGGAACATTTCAGTTTGCTAGTTATTGTTGAGTTTTGTCGTTAGATTAGCTCTTCGGTCATCTGTTTTTATAATCATCATCAGTATACATCAGCGTCATCATGAAGAGTGTAAAACTTACGACTTCTAAATGTGTCTTTGAATGCCGCTCCCCAGTGCTGCGTAGTTAGTTTATGGGAGAATGTATCGTGGGTAAATCTGTGTAATTTAGTTTTGGGGATTCAATTACAGTAGATAAATAAATAAATCAATAAATAAATCAATAAATAAATACATCTGGCCAGTCTCTGCTTTTCTTTGCAGTGTAATGACGGTATCTGACCAGTAGAGAGCAGGTAAGGTTTACTTCTGTAGTGATGATGTGACCTCCATTTCCTTCATTCACACTGACCAGCAAACGTCACACGTCTTTTCAGTGGCAGAAAATTGAATCAACTGTACAAGATTAAGTTGTAAAATATTTTTAAGTCATTGCAATTTTGTAAAATCCTCTCCCCCATTTGTTTCTTATTTCTTGGCAAATAGCATTGAGGTTGTTTTTGAGCCATTTTTTGTTGGTTCACTAAAAATAGCTTTCATTTATAACAACTCTAATTTATAGAAGAGTTTGGGTCACAGTATTTATCTTTCTCCATTGTATTTTTCCCAAATTGCTTTTTCCCTTCTATTAAAATAAATAACATATTTTTGGATAGGATTGGAATAATCCTTTATAGGTCAGCCCACTTGGGAATTCAATATTTCAAATAATAGGAAATTGCTTTTGTTGATTTTAGTAATGTGGATGATCTTATACCAATTTATAATTTCATTTGCTAGATTGTATTGCTTTAGGCCTATGATATATTCATACAAACAACTGGAACACTACAACAAATAATAAAATTGATTTAATTCATTCCAATATCATCATTTAAAAAGTTAGTGAGGATACTGCACATGAGCTCTGCACCTGTTTTAGCCTGTTGTTTACCATGTGCTATGATGTAATATATTATGTAAATATGTAACTGTATCACAGTGTACAACTTGTCTGCATTTGCTTTTGCATTGCTTTGTTTGACTCTGCTGTCTGAAGCCATACCTGGATAAATAAAGATTAAATGAATTTGAAACATTTCTATTTTGGTTACCAACAATACAAATGTATAATTCTCCGTTTGCAGTACAGTATTGTACTCCTTCAACTCTGTGAACAGTGACATAACAAATAAAGAGCAAAAGACAAATCAGGAGTGGCTCACAGTATTTGTTGTTAATTTAAACTATGAAGCAGTTATCAATTGGTCCTTTTAGAGTGGGTTTATTTGTGAGTTTTCTAGTCCTTCCTGCCTTGGTCCTTGCTCATTTCTACAATCATATTGTCTCCGGTCAAAGCTAATTGAGTTTGACAGCACTGAGAAGGCTTTGGTGGACGCGGACATTGTTCTAGAGGGGAAACTGTCATTACGACGCCCTCCTCGTGACAGGATGGACTGGGGAGAAATTAACTCCGAGGTCCAGCTTGCAGCTATTGTGCACGGCCCGGGAAGAGTGAGGGCTGGAGGACAGGCCGCATCTTATGAGAGGCGGCTGCGCAGGCCGGAGAAGGCCTCATTGTTCTATGGGGCAGTTTCAGTTAAGAAGGCACAGAGAATGAATGACCTCCTTCTAGGATCCCCGCTCCATTCTGCAGAATTCCGCTTTCTTGTGTCAAGGTGATGTGTGGATATACACATCATGCCACATTGTTTGCTTTGACGTCGTTCTTCCTCATGCTCAGCTGTACCTTTAAAAACCCTTTAATGATTTCTTCCTCTGCATTCTTGCTGTTCTGTCAGTGGAACACTGCATTCCTCTCGCCGAATAAGTGCTGTCTCACTCCAATTGAGCAGAGTCAATGTGAATGCCAGTGAATGGAGCAGGCTCAATGGGGGAAAATAAACAATTGCGTCGGTCCATGGGTGCAGCGGGGGAGAGCGGATGAGAGGAAGGGAGAAAGGCCTCCCTAACGTGCTAAGATTCCCATGGATACTTGCTCTCTGCTCCCTTTAAAGGAAGATCTCGTAAACTTCTTCAACAGAGAATGATTTCTCTTTTCTTTCTCTCGCTTTTTTTTTTAAATTAGAGGACAGAAAGGGTGGTCAACATCAGGGCGGTTGTTTGACATGGAGGGTGGGGGCTACATACACACGTGCACTTACACACACACAATTTGTTCCTCACTTGTCGTGTGCAACGTTTCAGAAAAATAGTCCATTGTTTGGGAGTTAAAGGTTCTTGTCTTAGCTGTTCCACTACATCCAAAGTTCCTCCTTCACAATGACGTGCAAAGACAGCGTCCACCACTCTGTGACACTTCAAGAGGTCTTTTCACTAAGAAAACAAAACCCTTTCCTAAAAAGGGATTTAATGAATTCCTTGATTGTGGTTCATCTTCGCCACACACACACACCAGCAAATCAATGTCATCCAACACGGTGCAAAACTATAATTAAATAAGAAAAAAGGCTTAGACAATCTTAAAATGAGTGTGTACAGTACATACAGTATGAATAGATTCATGTTGCATCATAATTATTATGATAAGGATTTGTTATGTAATATGTATTCTTTCTCAAGTGCAATAGCATGTCTGCGATTAGCGATGACATTACGTACATTATTGTGCTGCATAGTGTTTCTTAGCAAGTTGCTGTTGTGTGTAGTTTTTTTGGGTAATGTAATATTAATGTATATTATAATTTAACAAGTCAAGAGCTGCTACAAACCTACAAAGTTCAAATAAAATACATTGTGCTATAATAGAGATTTAAGATTATAGTTTACAAAAATCCATTCTCCTTTCTTAGCTCTTCAGAGCTAGTTAGCTAATTGTGTTGTCTGCGCTAGCTAGCTAGTTGTCATGCTCATGCATGCTATTCTGTCATTTCTGGAGTTACCGAAATCCTTTTCCATGTTGAAACAAGCCAGCCAGCAGCTGTGTTGGCTGACATATTCTCACAATATCCACGTTTTTCTTGAAAAATCCATTTTGAAAACTCTTTTTTTTAAATCTATGATCCCCGACATTCCTCCATTATTCATCATGCACATTGAAAGATTATTTAGCTCAACCAATCAGAGGAATGTGCAGAAAGCATGCACAAAGGCCAAGAGTGGCAACTCTGATCTCTGATTGGTTAAAAAACTACAACAACAGCCATTTAGTGGCAATGCCAGGGCCAGCACTCCTGATTCTGAAGGTTGTGGGCAGATTACATTGGCATGGCAACACATAGAAGCTGTGATCTGATTGGTCCAAATGTAATGAGGATATTAGAGTGTTGAAAATCAATGAATAATATTTCCTTTCTGTTGTAAAGGTATGAAAATGTGCTTCTGATCATGTTTAGGCCAACAGAGAAGGTCTTGCAGGCCCTGACTACACAACAATAATCCTTTCATTACTGAAATACATTCAAAATTCATGACATGACAGTACCTTTTGATCATTACATGACAATCGAGAACGCTGGATGAGTGGTTAGCTTACTCCCCTCTCAGTTTTGACGTTGGGGGTTCCAATCCAGCTTCAGTTATGGAAGATCCCAACCACATTTAAATAAACTTTAGCTTTGACTGTAAGACTTGGGAGAAAATAAATAAATACATCAATTAAAACAACTTGAACTTTTCCCAACATTACCGCATGAAATACTTTGTTATTTATATTAGAGAGGAAGCTTGCAGTAATCGTTGTCCACATTAAAATAATGAAAATAGCCCAGTTTAATGTTGTTGTGAGTCATACTCATAAACCTATGACAAAGCAACATTTGCCACCAAAAGCCATTTCCTTTGAATATGGAGGCAAAATATTTGAAGAAGTTTCCAAGTTACAAAGCACAAGCTCAATACATCATTCCGAATGTTTCAGTTTCCACAAATTAGTAAAACTACTACTCATGAGTTGAACAAAAATGTTTCAGTTTTTTTTTCTCACGAAGTGAATGTTATCATTCCATCTCACAGCATTTGGTAAACACTCAACTGAAGGAGGAGTCATGTTTCATTTGAAGCCGACTGCCCTTGAGAGCTAAATGAGGAGCTTTGACAGAAGCCAGAGAGGAGAGAGAGGCCTGCTGGTCAGTCAGCCTTTTTGAACCTCAAATGGCGGGATCAGATATCGGGCGAATGGTGGCATGTGTGTCAAATTTATTATTATAATTTTTTTTAAAACAGCCTTAGCCGAATAAAATATAACTTTAAGGACCAAGGTTTAAGTTTTTTTTAATGATACTTTAAGACACCTCAACATTATGGCCATTTTGCAAAATTATGCATCCAATACAAGTGTATCAAATATGCTGCCTTTAAAAAAAAAAGAAGCTATTTTTAGTATTGACTATACTTGTGGTTTAACGGCACTGCACCATATTGAGAGCTCTTACTAATATTTTCGACTCTCTCATCTCTCTAACCAAATTACTGGACAGTTCTCAGTATGCAGTCAATTGATTTCCTCAAACTACATTCACAATGATAATATATACATATTGCCATTAATTCTTCTCTGACATTGTCATTCTTTGTATGATTTACATTTGTATTGGATGTAATTATATTGTTGTAGCGAGTATAATGTTGGAACCGGTGTGAGTAAGTCATGACAATGAATAAGAGGTCTTTTTTTTTAATATAGATTTTACATTTTGCCTGCTTTATTTTCTCAAATTTGATCATTTATTTATCTGTATCTGCACACATTTTAAGAATATGTTTGCTTATGTTAATTACTGCTGTTATGAGTCTACAGCTGAGTATAACAAAATATATAACGTTTTACTTTTTTTTTTCTTTCAGTTTATATTGGATTCAATATAAGAGCTGTGTTACTATGTCTGAATTAACAAAGGCAATAATGCTCAGTTTCGATTGACATTGACGCTAACGCTATTTATCAATTGAATATTAATATTATAAATAGGTGTGACTCCTTTCATTGAATTCATCTCACAAGCGGCCGGCGTAACATAACGGTTTTCTCGGTAGCACGTTATCCCTGTGCTACACTCTACAGTTCAGGCAAGATCAATCTAATGAATTAAGCATGGGTTGATTGGTCATGCCTGGAGAGTGAGGCACAAGGATGATGTAATAGATGAACTACTGATGCTGTGGTACCATCATTAGTGTAGCAACAGAGCTAACACAATATTCCATGCGACAAAATAATGATATAAACTAGGGGTGTCAAAATGAGTGTGTTAATTTTGAGTTAATTTAAAGGATCTTTGTGCAGTCTGTCACTTTTTTACTCGTGACTGTCACCTCTGGCCGAAAGCGTAACTGCAGCATCTGTGTCAGGCTCGTTCATGACGCGCGTGGAAGAGCCAGAACCAATATTTTGTGTTTCCGCACGGACATTCATTGCTGACGGGCGGTAGAGCGGAACTTAAACGCGGAAATGTGACGCACCTGATGGCGAGCTGACTTGATTCAGTTTGATTGTGGTATTACGATTCAAAACGGTACGGGTACGTTTGAACAGGTATGATGCAATAAGTTGTTGTCATTTACAATTAGAATGAACTTGTTAGTACTGTAAATACTGTAGCGTTAGCATCTCTCTGTAAAAGGTGATTCGATACGTATCTTGATATATTTTCAAGTGGAATGCTTTGATTCAACTTGATTAGACCAGGGTTCTGCAACCTGCGGCTCTGGAGCCACATGTGGCTCTTTAGTCACTCTCCTGTGGCCCCCTGTAAATCTAAAAAAATAATAATAATAATTTTTTTTACATATTTATTTTAATTTTTATTGTAAAATATTCCTCATATAAATTAATGATTAAATTAAAATGAATAATTAGATATTAAAAAAAAAGTAGTAAAAAAAGAGCCTTTAAAAAAAATGTTTTTTTAAAATACTTAAACATTTCCAAAAAGTGACAGTTAAGTCCAAAAAGGAAGAGGAAAAGCAGAAAACTACCATAAAATGTGCATAAAAATAGTAGGAAAAAAGGTTTAAAAAAATGTCTATAAAAGAAAAGAGCCAGAAAATGACCATATGTCCATAAAATTGCCAAAAATGTCAGAAAATTAACAAAAAGGCAGAAAAGTTTAAAAATGTTGTATGAAAAATATTACAAAAAAAAATCCTTTAACTGAAGATAAAAGGTAGAATAAAATACATTTCAAAATATTGGATGCTGCATATTTTTGTTAATTGCTAGTGCTGTCACTATCTGATTTTTTAAAATAGAAATGATTAATCTATCGATTATTGAATCGATTAATCAACTCATCTGATTCATTTTAATTTTGCATTAAAGTGTATTACAAAAGCATTTTTTCCCTGATAATTGTTTATTAACCAGTGATTGGTGGTTATTTCGTACTTTGTATTAGAATAATAATTAAAAAAAAGGGGGATTGATGCTGTACTATGTTACCGGTTTGGTAATTGTTTGCCAAAGTAAAAACAGACAAACAAACAAAACAAACAAACTTTCACTAAGGACTACAGAAATTAGTGAAGAATTACTGTTGATATGCTGAAATCAGAGGATTTGGACAATTTAAATAAAATAATGGCGCCAAACGATTACTCCATTATTAAAATAGTTGTCGATTACTTTGATAATTGATTACTTGTCGATTCAGCGATTGACAGCTCTATATGGAGCAGCTCTAATTAGCTCTTGGGCCCTCGGTACATTAAACTAACGCTAACACACTATTTCTATCATCGCGATCTTCAAATGTTTTGCGGCTACAGACAGATTTTTGGTTATGTATTTGGCCCGACCCCTGGATTAGACTCACATCTTGCCTATTTTTGTTACACGGTCACCACTACTGGGGACTGTTCGTCAAAAGAATGGGTTTCGATTTCTATCCCTACTTCCATCCCTATTTACAGGTTTTTCTAGTTACGAGCTGCCGCCTGGTCGATTTTTATGAGTCATAAACACGATCCAGCTCCGGATCTGCCGCTATTAGATGGTGGCATTGAACACCACAGCATCCATAAATTGAGGTATGTGGCCTACCGAAGCGGTTGCCGCACAATGAAGATCCCTTGGTCCCCAGTTTTGCAGTGTGCTGTGAAGACCTGTTCACATTAGGATCCATTTTGGGTCAGAAGGTCAGATGACATGCTCAGGAACACCTGGGGGGGTATTCGGGGGGCACAGTTCATCGCTCAGAGAAGGGGGTGGGACGGCTCAAGGACGCTGGTACAGGAGACGATCATGATATTGTGTGATAAAAAGGTGTGCACCAGAGCACCGTTCTAGTATTTGTTGATTGTTGCTTTAAGAGGAGTGCGAAAAGGCGGTCCAGAGGTAGGCTTGATGAATGTTTTGATGGTGGCGTTTTGATAGGGGTAATTTTGACCTGACAGGGCCCAGGCTCTCTCATGAATCAAAATGTGTCAGCCAGGCGCTGGAGATGGAGGGTCGCTCATTGTGACTCTGACACCCAAGTGAGGGGCCGAGGCTGCTGGGGGTCAAGTGTGACACCTCATTAGGACGGTGTTGATTTAGTGCGGCCACAGCGCAACAGACCTCCTCCCATGGGTATACCGAGAGGCGTTTGAGGGAGGGGGTGGGGAGCAGCGAACACCGGACAGAGAATGGGGGCCTATAGCGCTCCTCACGGGTGAGGCCGTCATCTGACAGCTTGCAAATCACGCGCGCCTACGCCGCACACGCTGCCCAGCCCCCACTTTTTATATACTCCCTATTTGTTTCATTACAAAGAGCAGAAATATTTCCCTTAAATTTGTTTTTAGTGATACATGGACCCACACCTGGTCAGCCCCCCCCCCCCTCAGCCACCACTACCCAAAATGAGCCCGAGAGCCCCTGACCTGACAGCATAATTCCGACCTTTCACCTTTGATCTTTCGATTTGAAATTGTTTTCTACAATGTCAAGATGATTTCTGACAAGCCGCAGTTGTTCTCGCCGGGCTGAAGCCCAAACTGGAGCATTTGATTAATGTCAAGTCTATTTCTATAGCACATTTAAAACAAGCCCAGTGGACAAATGCCAAAAATGCAACAAATATACTTGTTACAATTTTAATGCCAAAAGAGGTAATAAAGCTAAAATTAAAACACAATTGTTCAACCGAATGGAAAGTGTAAAATTTGATTGACAATTGATTAATCATTTTTGCTGCTTCGTCAAGGTACTAGTTTAGAATGACAGTTTTAAAGAAAGCACTTCTTCTTTCTTTTTAGTCTTTATTTGGATACTTACTGTATAAACAAAGGGTCACCAAACTTTTTGAATCTGACAACTACTGCTCGGGAACTGATTAATACGGAGGGCTACCAGTTTGATACACATTTCTCAAACAAGAAATCAAATGTTCAAATCACCTTTAATAATACTATTATTAGGGCATGAACTGTTTAATCGTCTGATATTAGCTCTTTTAAAATAGTTTTTTTTTAACTGGCTGCTTTTTATTTATTTGTTTTGTGCATATTGTGTACAATGGTGTTGCAACCGAGCCACATTTTTCTCTTGTAAGTTTAACAAAAATTCAAGGAAAAAGTATTTTAAAATGTATTTCACATTTTTATTGATGTAAGCGTAGATACAAAAAAAAAAGTTATGTTATTTGTTTGATTGATTGATTTGATCGGCCGATTAATCCATTATCAGAATTTTTTTCTGCCATATATCGGAATCAGCATCAGGCTGAAAAAATAAAAAATAAAAATAAATCCATATCGGTCAGGCTGTAGTTATTATTTGTTAAAATTAGCAATTAATGCTCTTCATTTATTTGAAGACACTGATCATAGTAATCATTTCTCATAATAATTAGGAAACAGATAAATATCTACAGTATATGTAACATTATTTTCTATAAATATCTGACAATCTTCACATTTTCAAATGATGACTACTTCAACATTCCTGGGAAATCACAATTGTCTCATTAATGCTGAGCTATTTTTAGCAGAGGCCTGTGGGCTACTCATGTGGCCCTTGGGGGCTACCTGGTGCCCACTGACACCATTTAGGTGACTCCTGGTATAAACTAACAAACTACAGTATTTTCATTTGATTTTCGTAATGTTTAGCAAGTAAAGTAAAGTTTTATGACCGTGTTAAAGTGTTGAGCCACATCTGGAAATTAGTTTAGATCAGAAATTCACATTAGTATCTACTGATACCAGTAACGGCTGCCCTTTCGTGTCCATTTCACGATCAGGAAGTAGAAATGAGAAGAAATCAGAAAATTGAAATCAATTTCATGAACTTTCAAGGAGAAATGCTAAATTGGGATATATAGGCCTTTCTTTAAAATTATACAGCATGTCATTGTTTTTTTGTTGTTGATATTTTGAGTATCAAAATTAGTAAGTGGCGTCGGTACTTGGTATCGTCATCCGTGACTACTTGAAAGTTGAGTACTCATACTAGTATCAGTCTGGAAAAAAAGTGGTATCCCTAAAAATTATAATCACATAAAGAAGTACTATAAGTAGACGTAGAACACAATCCTAGTCTAATGTGGACATCATTTAAATAACAACATTGAAATTGTGTCTACACAATATAACAGAAAAACATTCAAAATCAAAGCAATCAATCATCCTTACTCTTTGAAAGCAGGCTATTTATACAGTAATCATTTTTGATTAGTGGAGAGTATCTTCATTTATCAAATAATCCTGTTTAATGTGTACACTGACTACAGGAGACAAAAGGCCTTAAGGGACCTTTCCCAAAAATTTTTTTTTAATTAACCGTTAATCGTGCATATCTAAACCTAAAATCAGGGAAGGCACTGAGAATACATTAATAATGAATGAATGAATTGAGATTGGGGGGAGGGAGGGGATGGTCATTTACCATTTGAGTAGTAAGAAGATATGTCTTAATATTGGCATTTTTTGCACATAGGTTAAAACCCCAAAAAGTCTGTTTATTAATCCATTCACTTTTTTTTTAAACTTTTTTTTGTAAATTTTTCAAGTATAACAAAACAAAACAACAATCATACATTCGGTCATCAATTTCACATTACAAAAAAATTTAATACAATAATTACAGGTGTTTTTATACAGCAATGGTTCAAAAGTCACTTTTTTGATTCATAAACACAATCCATTTTTCCCAAAACAGAAGACATTTTTCCATTTTTTGGTTCAAAGAAAAGGTAACAAATAAAAATGTATGTCTTTTGGGTTACCCGACACATGATACGCAACCAATAACGAAGTACTGTATTTTTATTTATTCATTTAATTTGAGATTTTAAAAAAGCAGAATAGAAAATTGCCATTAATTTAATGCATTTTAAGGAAAATGCTATATTAGAATATGTATTTTATTTTTTATTTATGATCCCTCATTGTTGTTGTTTTTTTGGGGGGGGGGTGTTATGTATTAAGTACTAGTGGTCTCTGTACTTGGTATCGGAGAGTCGAGTACTCATACTAGTATCGGTCTGAAAAAAAGTGGTATCAAACATTCCTAATATTATTTGACTAAACCTTTTTTAAATAATCAGATATCGCATTTGGCACATTAATTAATAAATCTGGCCGAGACAAGATGATTTATGAACGCTCACAGTCCACTTTTGTTGCCTTTGAGATTTTACTCATTAGACTGAATAATAACTGTCACTAATTCAAGCTGTTCTCAGTTGGCTTTTTGAATAGAGCGAGAGGGAGAAAGAGGCTGCAATAGAGAGGAGAGAGGCCTGAGAGATTAACTCCAGTGAGCTCACTCTGAGAGGCCCAGGAACGGCTGAATATTGTTCTAGTGCTGGGGAGATGGGGAGATGGGGAGATGGGGAGATGGGGAGATGGAGAGTGGGTGTGCAGGTTGACCAAAGAGGGGGAGGCGAGGGGTGGGGGATCCCTATGCAGCCAGAGAAATGAACTTGATGATCTCAGGGGGGGGGGGGGGGGCGGGGAGAGGATCGCCATTCCTTGCTCCTGACAATCAAAATTAGATTGGCCAGCGCTGTGTCAACACAAGACTCAGTTAAGGCATGACATGGGAAGGGAGGGGAGGGACGGAGGAAGGGCAACCCGCCCAAGCCACCCCCACCCCTGTGGGTGCTTGAGAGATGTGCCATGTGAACTATGGAGACCCCACAGTGCCTTTCACTGACTGCTCGGGCCTCAAACAAATCCACAAGATCTTTTTTTTTAATGGCCGCCACTGTAACTGACCACGTTTGATATTTCGCGTTTCGTTTAAAGCCCAAATGATGAATTGTAAGGCGGCGATGTGCAAGAGCTATGAAGCAGGGACATTATTTGTGATGAATGGAGCGCTGCTTCTTTCAGGCCCTCTTACCTAATAGGGACAAACTTCGTAATCAATTAATTAATCATAACTGTTCTGTGGGAGCAGTTTGGAGGAGCCTCTTTTTTGTTAGGCCGCACTGCACAAAGCACGGTCGGTAAAGACGTGCTCGGAGGAGTTTGGTGTGGAAGAAGTACAATGTCGTACATACAATACATTTTTCATTAACAAGAACAGATTGTAGGTCAGAAATATTAAAAGTTATTTTTTGGGGGGCAATATTTAATTTTGTTCACTTTCTGAGAAAAAAAGAAAGAAAGAACTTAATAATTAAAAAATGATGACCTACTTGAAAATGTTTGGATGATTCCTTATTTTGACAAATAAACCCAATTGATACAATGTTACGTAATGATTTTCGTTCCATTTAAACTTCACTCAAAATTACAACTGCTTGTTTGAGTAAATGTTACTATAATATTATTTTGGCTGAGAAATGTTAATTTATCGGTACTTTTATTATTGCTTTTATCATGTAGCCATGCTAGTAGTAGATTAGCATAACCACAATATTAAACATACTGTTCAATCAAAACTGAGCATTATCTTTGTAAGGGCGGAATACATTAAGGCACTCCAGGGAATAAGCCAGATTTAAAAATACATTTAAAAAGTAGCATTCATGAAAAAAATAATTTTAAAATAATTCTTAAATTATGTAAATATTTCAGGAAAATATAAACTTACAAAATACATGTTATATTCAGTATGGGGTATATGCCACGGAGGAGGCGGGACTTCCTGGTTATCACACATCAGCTTTGTTTCCGTTTCCTGTTTGAGATGTGTGGGCCGTGTCCCAGTTCTTGCGCTTCCGCCTTTGTGCCCCTCGGTTGCGTGTTCTTTTCAACGGTTGTTGTCCGAAGCATGTCAGAGATGGTCAGGAGCGTGCCGTTGGGGGGCGCGGGGCTGGGGGTGCGGGTGTTGGAACACGGCCATCAGTGGCCGAAAACGACGCTGATGAGCGGAACCCGGAAGTCGGCATCTACCCCAAAGGCTATTCACTGTCAATGTCCTAAAAACCAGCCTCCTCAAACCAAAATATTTTGATCCTACCTGTTATATGCCACCTAGCAACACCTGTCAGTCATTTGAAAATGGTGACTAGCAATTCAATTTGCATAAAGAGATTAGCCTATCCGTCTCACATTTCTGTTTGTGGGGCCTTGCCTTCCTCCGTGGAGTTTGCATGTTCTTCCCAAGCTTGTGTCCCACCTCCGCCCCCACCTTCCATAAGCAGTCACATTAGGTTCATCGAGGACGCTAAATTGTCCAAAGGTGTGAATCTGAAAATGAATGGTTGTTTTTCTGTGTATGCCAAGGCTTCGATTGGCACATGGACCAAAAACGTACGGCTCCAAATAGCAGAGATGGGAAATATTCGTTCGAGAAAGTAAAAACCCTGCCACATTTTGGCCGTAGCCACAGGTGCTTCGACTCACCCGAGGTCGTTTACTCAACTGCAGTTGAGTAGAAGCACCTGTGGCTAAAGCCAAACTGTGGCAGGGTTTTTACTTTCTGGACCTGAATTTCCCATCTCTGCCAAATAGAGACATTAGATTACATGTTTAGCAAAAAAAAAAAATTTTTGGTGGTAATACAAGTAAATATGTTGATCTTGCTTTTTACTTGAGTAGAGTCCAAACTATGTCCCAGGGGCCATTTGAAGCCTGTCGTCCATTTTTAAGCAGTTTGTGGCATATGCTAAAAACGTAATTTGCTGCTAATAAATAATTTTATATAGGTATAAAGATGCCAATGAACTATTTCCAACTCAACAACATTTCTTTTCATAACATGGTAGTGAATAAAGATAATTAATAAATACACAGTAAATTCTGTAGAGTAAATTTGACTCTAAACTGAGTCTATTTGATTCCACTCTATATAGAGTAAAATTTACACTTAGAGTAAAAGAGTAAAATAACAAATAAAAAAACAGAAGTCACTTAAGGTTTGAGGAACAAACCCACAACTTCAGGGCTCCTGCTGTTTTTAGTTGATCACGCGTGTCAGATGGTATTTTCATTAACTCATAGCATAGCTCAGGTGGTAGAGTGGCATTCTCCTAAAATGAATGTTGTGAGTTCATTCCTCAACCCTTTTGCAACTTTTTTTTAATAAACGAGTAAAATTTCATCAAAATCTCTCCTTGCAAATTTTACTTCAAATTTCTGAGTGAAAAATCTTTAATAGTTTTTTTCATGTGATAGGCAATTTCTCTCGTGCACACTAAGAATACTTTGAGTAAAATTTACTATTTAATATTTTACTCTCTTCCAAGTGTAATTTTTACACTATTTAGAGTAGGACTAAATAGACTCCGTTTAGAATAAAATTTACTTTTATTTTATTTTATTGTGTTCAAGCAAAAATGGTTTCTTCCACTATCTGCTTTGTGACAGGGTCTAAAATGGTGAGCATATCACATGAATGATTCCCTCGTAACTACATTTAAAATGGTCATCTTACGACAGATTGCTCCTGTTTCGGTTCTGAATGGAGAGATGAGATTCGGTTGCTGTTCAGAGACTTTTCAAAAACACTGTAATATATAAACAATATGCTGTTGCTTGAATGACTTGGTGGATTTGGTGGGCTTGATTAAAGTTAAAAAAATATTCAAACCGGCCCTTGCATCCTTCAATTTTTCTGTATGTGGCCTTCAGTTTGTACACCCCTGGTTTGGTTGATTTCAAAATCGAAATGAAAATATAAGCTTCTTCAGGCCTCAATTTTTGCTGCCGCGCTGCCAGTTAATTTTATTGTCATGTTAGATTCTTCTGTCCGGTCCCTTGCGTGTGATCTTTGCTGAACGGTTCCCCTGTGTGGACACACACCATTTAGCGAGCCAGACAAAAAGGTGTTACTGATGACTGTGTCCAGCAATTGACGCTATTCACTGCTTGCCCCCAATTCACCTTCTTTCTCAACTTTATGGCTAATTGCCATAAAGCTCCTCCCAAATGCTCCCAGCCCCCCGCAGCTTTTCTTGAGGGCTTTGGGGCATGTTCAATATTCCCGTTGGACTGTACCGTTTCAAAAGAGGCCTTTCTAGCATTGTTCATTTAATGAGCTCAGAGTTCATCATGTTAGTGGACTTGAGGCTTTTTACGTGCAGCGTTCGACATCCAACTTGTACGACTCATCTTTATGTGGCAAAAACAATAAAAGCATCAATCAATGTCCTCCCTTGTCCATTTAGGGGCGGCTATGAGCGATGATCTGCGCGGCACGTTGATGAACTCGAAATGCAGGGGACTGTGAATGTTTGTTTATGTCGAGTAAGGATTTGTCAAAAGGTTTATGTCATTGCTGGCATCAGTCTCTCTGCGCTTGTACTGGGTGGTCTTTGTCTGTTTGCATCCGTAAAGGGCTTCGCTCTCACTCTCATTTGTCCCCTATTGATTCTCTAAATTAGGTTGATGAGAGGCCCTCCTATCAGTTGGCATATTAATTGGGTCAGGCTGGATCTTATATGAAATCCAAATAATGGCAACTCCAACCCCAACACTGAACCTTTGTCCTCCGAACACTCTCTTTCACCAATTAGCCTCACGCTGGATGCGTCGCTTGCCACCTTCGCTGACCGCTACCCTTTTCACGGATGCACCACGCCACCAGTCGCCCGCATTAGCGTGTGCGTGGGACACGGCACTGCAATAACAAGAGTGTGGGGGGCTCATACTGCGGCACTCCATTTCAGAGTTTAGCTTTGAAAATGACAATAGAAATACATTCGTTAGATGGCACCATGTGAATCAGCTTGTTCGTGCGCAAAAAGTCAGACTCAACAGATAATAAGATTGAATAAAAGAATAATTAATCGATTTTCTCCATCCAAAATTTTAAATCATTATTCAAGCAAATTACTGCTTTTAAGTCAAACAAAGAATAACTATTGTAACGTGAAAATGGGGAAATCAAAACAGCATGCACCAGATGTGCATATTTTAACACGCTTGTGTCACAATTTATATTAATTTTTATGTATATGTGGTAAATAGCTTGACATCATAAACGTCGTGGGGGGGGGGGGGGGGGAATCCGATGAGAGATAAAAAAAGAATTTTTTGGTTTGCTTCCCCACATTTATTTTTATCTTATAAAAAGTACCCAGTTTGGATACATAGATAGTACTTACTAGTGTTGTTCGATATCACCAATTTCCTTTCTGGTCCAATACCAAGTCAAATTTTAAGCTCATTTTGGCATTACTGATGCTTTGTGCAAATATTCCTGATGTGTCTGTGAAAAAGTAATATATTAATGTGTCTGGGGAAAAAGCAATATATTTCAACTCATAGCTTCATAATGAATACAAGACATCATCTACAATATTCATTTATTTATTTAAAACTTGAACTACATTGAGGTTGCAGTCCAATGCTTTATGATATTGGATGACTGAAATTGCCAGTAATATCTAATTAAAGAAATAAATGCCACAATAATTGCACGAGTTTGAAAACATTAATTTAACATTGAAAGCAAACTAGATTGATTACAAATAATTAATATGATAGATAATTTTTTTAATCAATGTTTTATTATAATGTCTAATTTATTGACATCTAGTATATGTCATTTACTTCAAATGATACATTTGGGCAAACTTTACCTGAATAACCTGTTTTGCTCATGTGAGATTATCTCAGTGACAGTGTTCTACTCTACTCCAAGATTAAGACTAAGGTAAAGCTAAGAAAGCTTCACATTTTCTGTTGATAGGTTGACATTTTATCATGTCGATCCCTGTTTTTTGGAGTGTGATTACAGAAGCTGCACATCCAGTATAGTCTAAAACACACAAAAAAAAAACAGCTTCTACCACATGCCATCGGATGCCTGAACAAATAACATCGCTATCTGTCAACAACAATGCAAGTGCAATGTTTTTCTTTTGTAATCTTCCTCACTTCAACTTTTACACTGTGCAATACCTCTGCAACCTTCAATACTTCAATAGTCGAAAGCATCTTTGCACATACCCCCCCCCCCCCCCGATAACCACTAAACTATTATGATTGCCGTGAATTTGAATACACTGTCCCTTTTGCTTTCTTAGTTGTCATTGTTTATAAATTGTTCTTATAGGCTAATACGTTGCCCACCCCCTTTTTTCTTCTGTATTCATCCTCCATTATAATGCTCTTTAAAAAAAAATATTCCAAGTGAGAATTGTATTGCTGAGTGCAACAGTTGCTGCTGTTTTTACTGAGCATATGAGAAATAAACATCCCGAATCTTCTAAGTGAATTGTGTAAAATCGAGAGAAAAGTTCACGGCTATCCTGTGTTACATTAATCAAACAAGTCCAAAATGAAAATAACAAATTTGTTCTAATTTCAAAGACAAATTGCATATACAGTAGTAATATTGAACTATAATTGAATTTATCACCATCACATAGCCTTTATTAAGTGTACTGGGAATGTTTTAACGAACATGCTAACATTATTAGCATTTGTATAGTGTAAGAGAAGTTAACTTTTAAATCAAATGTACTCACCCATATCTTTGATGATCTCACCTGGGTTTGGAGAATACTTTACACTTTCTAATAAAAACTGGAAAATGGAGAAAACCAAGCAACATTGAACCCACCATTCCAAACTAGACATGCTAACAAAAACAGAGAACATTCCTCTATATTTCTCACCATGTGGCTGTTGGTCACTGTAAAGATACATTTTATTTTATGAAACTGAGCGTGAGAACAGCAAGAAATCGGGAGTGTAGTATAACACTGCAGCGTCTAAGTGCCAAAGCACAGCAGTAGCAGGATAGCTAACATTAGCATGTGTGTTTATTTTTCATGTACAATTTCCAACACCGGTTGACTACGACGACATAATATCAAGGAGCAAACCACCAATCTCATAAGCTAAATAAATGATTTATTGTACAAAAGAAAAATGATAACAAACAACAAAGGCAAAAAATAACAATAGAACAGTTATTCATATGCACAACCATTAAACTACAATGTTGGGGTGATTTATTTCAAACTACACAGAGAATGGATGAATGAAAAACATCAGAAGCGGCGAACCTGTCCAAAACATCATAAATGTCAACATTTGGGTTGTTATTTACATAGAGGCTTTTTACTCTCATATATTTCTATGAAAACACTCGCACACACACCAGTATACAAAGACTAAATTTCAAAATGGCTTGAACGATAGTCAAGCCATGACGTGCACAGCTAATTCCATCTTCTGACCACACATGAGCATCAGTCATTCTGTCGATAAGTCCATCCCAGCCTGAGAGTACGGGGACCCTGTGGTTTTCTTCTACTCTTTTTGGGGGTCGTGAGGGTTCATTTGCACATTTTAATCCATTTTCAAAAGCTAGCTTTTTTTTTTTTTTTTAGAATGCTAAAGTGAGGTAGACAGACTTTGTAATTAATATTAATAAATATAGACAATTGACCAGTTGAATCTTTTCCAACCACTGCCCCTAACAGCGTTTTCATCCCTTTGAAAAGTTCTAGCATAATTCCTGCAATAACAACACAAGTTACAGCACACAACATGTCGTCCTCTACTTTGGCTAACGATCCCTGGATACTCCTCCCACTCTTACATGGGCGCTTTCCCTTAAAACACACACAAAGGCAAATCGGACTCTAAAGTCTCGCTAACTTTGTAATAAAGTAGGTGGGCGGGCCATTTCCAGTTAAAGCATTCTGTATTCATCGATGCAGACTTTTATTACACACATGACTTGTCACCCAAGGTTTGTAAAGGAGGCCTTTCAGGCCGCTGGCACGGGACATGACGTCCAGGTTTTCCGGAATGGATCGAATGTTTGTGTGGAGTGGACAGGCCCCCGCTTCAGACAAAAGCCAGGATGAGTGTGATGGCATCAAACGAGTGATAACCTTGCCAGTTTCTCCGCGTGGTTCCTCCGCAGAAGCTTGAATCGTTTCTTTGAGGCTACACTGTCCAAGCTCGCTTGTCAAAACACAAATAACACTTTACCTCCTCATGCCATAGTGCAAAATTTATTGTTGGTCAGGTAGAGTGCCCCCCCCCCCCCCCCCTCCAAAAAAAAAAAAGGTTTTCATACACCTTTTTTTTCTTTTAATATATACATATATCATTTATATATAATAATGTCAGAAGGCTCTTCCTTTATCCAACAGCATAGTGCTTTCGTTTACAACAAATGGATATCTCTGCTAGGACGTCCAGGAGACAAAGACACACTTTGAGCATACTAATCTCTACTGTATTCAAGCACTAACAATAGCAATTCTTCACGATAAGAATGAGCTGGGAAGGTGGGGAGATGAGGGGGGTGTTCAAAATGCAGTTTTCTCAATGGCGGTTAGTGGCATGATCTACATTGTCTTTTGTCAGCTATTAGTGTTTCGGAGTTGTGTCCCTTTTGATTTGATAGAAGCTTGCTAATGGTCAACGACTCAAACTAGTTGTCTGAGCTTAAGGACATTTTTGTTTATTTACATCAGGTCAGGTTTTTCGCCCAGTTTCCTGATGTACAGTTTAAGCTACAAATTATTCATAGCTTAGCCAAATGTTGCTTTAAAGTGCAATGTTATTAATTGAACGGTTAGCATTTAGCTCAGATAACAGCAAGGGTACAAATAATTTAACATAAACTAAGAATGTCTATAATATAAATTACAATTATTCTTTTGCTAATGCCTTGTGTTATTTGCAGCTAAACAATACCCGTTCCTCAAATACAAATTCCCTTAAACCCAAGACTTGATCAGCATATGAATCATTTGGGACTTAACTGTACATCTGAAGTAGCTGCTTTAGCAGAACTTGCCATACTTTGCACTCACGCTGTTCCTTTTTGGAGTTTTTACAAGACTCCAAATAAAACACATCAAAGCAGCAGTGAAAAGGGTTTGTAGATAAGCGAGAATGTCACACTAAGGTGTTATAGATTAAGTGTTTGGTTTTGGATCTCCTCAAAATCTCTAGACATCTGTAAACAACATTGAACCGGATTTCTAGGAGTTAACTGTGGATTCCGGTTGAAGTGTCCCCCCCCCCTTTTTTTTTTTTTTGTAGATTACTCAGGAGGACGAGTGTGAACTAACATGTCTTGAAATTTGGGACTGAAAATGCTTGAGTCTCCTGTCATCTCCATCCACTAACATGGACATTTCACAAAGATGGCATTCAAAACACAACAACAGAAATCAAACATTTGTTTGTCTCATTCTCTGAAGCCGCACCACACGTTCACGTAATGCCATTTCCATCACTACGCCCCTTTTTTGATTCCTATTTCACACAGAACTTTCTACAAGTTAGAATCGTTTGAATTTCAGGAAATGGAACCCCTTGTGTTTTTTTTCTTCTTTTTTTCAATCTGGTGCCAAGGAATGGGTTGTGGTGCCAGGGGAGAGCTCCATTCGCATTTAGGGTGGTTTGATGGAATGGTGAACGTGCACAAGCGTGTGTCATCCCCGCAGCCTAAGAGCAGCCACATCGATCCACCACCATCCCAGGAATCTTGCCGTGGATAATCTGCTGCTTATCGTTGAAGTAGAGCATGTTAATGGGCGACATCTTGGTAGGGGTGCAGCAGGGCCCCGCCGAGCCGCGGGGGTTGGCGTGCTGCACCAGGTGAGTGTGCGGGTACTTCTGCATGAACATGTACTCGCACTGGCCCGAGCAATAGTTGGCTTTGTAGCGCTTGGGCGCGATGATCCAGTCCCAGCCGAAGGCCTCGAAGTCCACCGTCAGAGGGTAGCGACAGCAACGGGATTCGGTGGAGTGCTCGTCGCAGTCCAGGCCCAGGTTCCTTCGAGAGCGTTTGGTCGTCTCCAGAACCTTCACTTCCAGGAACGGCTGCTGGAAACATGGGGACGAGTGAGAGAAAGAGGTGGTTATAAAGGGGGTGGCGGACGGGTGGAAAAGTGGACCAACTGATGATGAATGGTCATTGCATGATGCAAAGAAAAGTAGCACTATTAAAAGGACACCAAGTTATGTTACATCCGGTGCTGGGCACTTACTTTATAAAAGTATTTAGTTATGATGACTCATTACTTGCTCAAAAAAGTAATTGAATTACTTGATAATAAAAGTAACTCATTACCAGGCAAAGTAACTATTTTCACTACTTTAATATACATTTTTTATTGGAATTAATCGCACGACTGCAGTAGTTAACTCACGATTAATTGCAGATTTTTATATCTGGTCTAAATGTACAATAAAATGTATAGTAAAATGTGTTTTTCTACGTTTCATACTCTTGTTAACATAAAAGTAGAAAAACTGTTAATCTAAAAGAAATTAGGCTCCATCTTTTAGTTATTGATACAGTAATTTCATAATAATTTATAAAATTTTGTGAAAATTATAAAGATGTACTGTACTGTGTTGAGGTAATTTTCTGCCACTAGATGGCATAATTGCATTTATAAGACATTGGTGACAGCATTTTTCTTTTCATATTAAGACCTATCAATTCTTTAACATGAAGTAACTTGTGAAATTCTGCAAATTTTTAAAATTGTAAAAACCGCGCAGTGCATTTTTCTTTTCATATTAAGAGCTATCTAATCTTTATTACTAACTAACTTGTGAAATTCTGCACATTTTTTAATTTGTAAAATACAACTTGACCCCAGTCTCCACAAATATATGCATTTTTATCAAATTTATTACTGCAAAATTTTGACATGAACGTGTCTACTGCGTTGTGACAGGAATTCCCCCAGTACAGACTTTCCAAGAAAGGGGCAGTCATTAATCACTCATTTTAAAAAATGTGTGGCGTTAAAGGAACTTTAAATTAACTCAAAATGAATGCTGTAATTTTGACACCATTATATATATATATATATATATATATATATATATATATATATATATATATATATATATATATATATATATATATAAATATATATATATACATGATATATATATATATATATATATATATATCATTTATTATTTTTATATTATTATATTTTTATTTTTGATAATTCAATTATGTCCAGGCTAGGTTTTCATTGATTTTTTGTGAATATCTGTATCACACAAATGTCTCACTCCATGATGACAAATATCATATATGTTCTACAATTGTCAATTACTAGAGCAATCAGAAAAAGAAAAATAATGATTAAAAAAAATGGTGATTTGTGGCACATATGTAACCTAAATTCCAATGAGTTGTTCCATGAAGTTGTTTGAAATTATTCTATTGTTTTCAGTTCCTAGCATTTCTATTGGATGAAACTCTTATATGTCAGTATGTGCATGTGGATGTTTTTGTTCAATCCGATTTCAGCTTCTCTCTATTGCCTTCAGGGACCTCTGGATTTTTTTGTTTTTTGATTAGTCAGAGCAAAAGTTAAATTTAAAACACATCTGCACACATAAGTACATTTCATAATCAGCATCTCTGGATGATGTATTTTATTTAAATGTACTGTATTTTGTTTTTGTTATGTCATTAAATGTTGATTTTTTTTTTTTTAATGTTGCTTCTGCCATTATGCAATTTAAGGTTGGGGCTTTCTTTTTTCTTTTGTTTTTGGGGGGGTTTTACTGTTAGGGGAAGGGAGGCGGCATTTTAAACAGGCCATACTGATGGGTCTATGTGCCACATACACACAGTGTCATGTATTAAAATTCTGCCTCCACCATTTAAAACACTTTGATCTTTATAGGTAATGAAAGCCAGACCCAGAATGGTCCAGTACTACATGGGGCAAGGTATATACAGTCGCACACCAGTATGAGCCAGCTAGCAGTTAATTTCTGAAAGACAAGAAATGGTGTGTGTCAAGTGTATTATAATTCTTGATCCATTTTAACCGTTTAATTTTGTGGTATTGATATTTGGAGGTTCATGTAAACAGCCTGCAGTTCAACTTTTTAGCATGTTGTTTGCATGCGGATGAGACAAATAACTGTTTTCAATCTTTACATGTAGCTAAACACACAGCACATAAATTATGGTAACATAACCTAACATAAATGACATTTTTCTCCAGTAGACCATTTGTGATTCAATATGCATTAAAGAACTACTGGTGTTCAGTGTGAGCTGTATTAACTCCGGTGGAAAGAAAAAGTCTACACACCCTGTTCAAATTTGTGATGAAAATGAGACCAAGATAAACCATTTCACAACTTTTACCATTAACCATTAATGTGATCTATCATCTGTTCAACTCATATTATTTAATAATAATAATAATAATAATAATAATAATAATAATAATAATTCGAGGGGGTAAATAAAAATAAATGTTTATTTTTATTTCCTCTCTCAAACTGTTATTTTTTTATTTCAATTCAGTTATACTGGGCACAGGTCACAATAATAGTGGAAAGTAAATAATAGGTTGATTTCTGAGTCCATTTTTGTATACTGTACTATATTTTATTTTCTAAATTAGCCTTCCTGGATTTTATCCTGGCTAGCAACCAGTTCAGGGTGTACCCCACCTGGCTGCGATAGGCTCCAGCACCCCCGCTACCCTTGTGAGGAATAAGCACTTAAGAAGATGGATGGATGGATGGATGGATGGATATATTTCATCCAATAGTATGGTCCAGAGTGTGCTTTATGGAGTACAAAATTACATCAAATGTGTCAACAGTGATTTTTCTCTCTCTCCAAAAGAACCATTTGGCTTCATGTATAGATGCATTTGTAATCATTTGTGACTGAACACGGGCAGCAGAATCCTGCCTGAATTTTGAAATTTTATTACAACACAGCTATCGACATCCAGCCATCTGTCCATCCGTCTTCTAACCTTTATCCTGTTCAGGGTCACGTGGAGCTGGAGCCTATCTGAGCTAATTTCTGAAAAAAGGCAGACTCAACCCTGAACAGGGCCCACCCGCTATAAACATTTTGTCTCCAATGTACAATAACTACTAAGTGGACACTTCATTAGGTACAGCTTATTATTTCTGACATGTATGCCCTAATAAGATATAATGATATATGTTCTCACCACATATCTAATTTGACTGATTATTTGGGAATAAAATACTTCAAGCGCTCCACTAAATTGAGTGAATTTTCTGAAAAGCCCGTCCCTCAGTGATCCCAGCTGGACTACAATAAAGTTGACGTGACGCATGAAGAAGAAGATATAAACTGAAAGGCCAATGGGGTGAAACCAATTTTGGTCTTTAGGGTCCTTGTTGTTGAAATAAAAGCCCCGGAGGACGATGGAAACGTTTTCGCTTTGCTTATTTGATCTTGCCTTGGTTTTGGGTCTTTTGCTTTTTTTTACTTCGAGAATAATAACGGACACTGCTGTGTACTCCAAGGACAGCGCTCTATTGGCCAAGACACCAGAGATGATCTCTGATATGTGACCTAAACAAGCACTAGGCCGATTCTTTACTGTGAAAACCAAGTCCACTCTCATTCGACTACAGATTTTAAATTCAAGCAACTACTTTTATTGACTGTATCTTTTAACTAGTCTCTTCTGATTCCTATTAATTGCAGCCCTTATTCAGCATAACAACGGTTCACCTGTTCAATGCAAATGTAACCCTCAGCCTTTATATAAGATTCTACATCTGTTTTAACAGATTTTTCTGGCCACTTGGGGGCAGTAAGAACAAGTTACATGATTGTAACTTGTACACATACTCATATACAGTACAAGAAGACTGCAACGACTTATCATTTTAGCACAATTATTGATTGATTGATTTTTTTTATGTACTTTTTGATTTTCTGCAACATTAGTGGTAGTGGTGTGTTTGACATGAATATTTATGAGGTTGGATTATACTCAACAAAATTTTTTGGTATCATTTACATTTACAGAATATTTTTTATATTTATAAATAAATTTTAATAACTACGGTTCTACTTCCTATCATATTTGGACTGATGTTAACAAATATGGTTCCTTGCTCTATAAAGTTGACATATGCATTATGATCACAATGTATTTATACATTTCCGAGGGTACTGAAAGATTTATGTTTTTTTGTGTGTGTTTTTTTACAATGAAAATATCTGACATCATCTATGTTTGCACTGACGTTACATTGTCCTGCTTTTTTGTACTAAATTTTGACTTGAGCATGGCATAAATGTATGGAGGACCCAAACTACCAAAATTTAAAATAAATGAATAAATAAATAAAGTTAAAGTTTAAGTACCACTGATTGTCACACCCAAATAAATTAATACAAATGAAAGTAAAAATTGATATAAAAAATAGAAAAATATAATTCAAAAATGAAATACAAAAATAAATAGAATATATTATATATATATATATATATATATATATATATATATATATATATATATATATATATATATATATATATATATATCCATAAATAAATAAATAAAAGTAAAAAAATAAATAAAAATAATTCTAAAAACAAATAAATTAAACATAAATACAAAAATAAATATTCTATTTATATATTTATTTTTGCATTTATTTCCACTTTTATTTTTGTATTAATTTGTATATTTTTAATCTCGTTTTTTATTTTGTATTTATTTATTTTTACTTTTTTTTATTTATGGCTATACATATATTTTGTTTTTATTTCTATTTCTATTTATGTTTTTGTATTACATTTTTGAGTTATATTTTCATATCCGTATTTATTTATTCATTCATTCATGTATTTTTTTTTATTTGGGCAGTTTTGGTCCTCCATATAAATGTGTTTGAAGAGAATTCCTTGTCCTTGGGACAGGTCTGAGGGTCCTTACCAGCCCCTCCTCCCCGGGTCGCAGCGAGGTAACGGCCAGGTCATTGCCGCTCTCGTCAAAGGCGTTGATGTCGATTCCCCAGTTGGTGTGGGGCTGTTTGAACCAGTTCTGCAACACGTGCTTGAAGTCAATACTTTGCCAGTGTCCCACCCTGGAGTTGAGCTCGATCTTGAGCGAACGGATGCGGATGTGGCGGCTGCCCTGCTCCGTCACGGGCTTGAGCCGCAGGATCTGCAGGTAGACGGTGGAGGTCTGCTGCAGCGGCCGCAGGTACACCCACAGCTGGGCCTTCAGAACCTTGGTGAACATGAGTTTGGGGCTGAACTTGAAGAAGCAGCAGCTCGGTTTCCCGTTCACCTGCACCAGGGGCTCCGCTGTGAGAGAGAGCACGCAGTCGTTTAATATACAAAAAATACTCAGTATACAATAAGTGTAAATTTCTACTTTGGCTGTGGATGCCTGGACGCCACTGGCAATACCATTTTCATAACTTTTATAAACTGATAAAAACATAAAATGGTGTCACTTTTATGAGCTTACACAATGCTGAGCAGAAGAGGAGGGGGGGCAGAGGTTAAATGTCACGTGTTGTTAACTAGTGTTGGCTTGACTGGTATCAAACCGTGTTAAAAGTCTACACACCCCTGTTAAAATGCCAGGTTTTTATAGAAAAATGAGATGAAAATGAAACATTTCCACTATTAATTTGAACTTTAACTTGCACAGTTCAATTGAATTTTAAAAGATCTTTCCAAGAGTCGAAATAATAATAAACCACTAAGATAATGTGGGTTCACACCCTTTTAAGAATGTGTTCAGAATCAACCAATCACATTCAGACTTGTGTTAAATGGGAGTCAACAAATCCCTGTCACCATTTAAAGTGCCTCAGAATAACCCCAAATAAAGTTTAGATGTTCTAGTGGGCTTTTGATGACATTTTTGCAGTCACATCACATCGATTTTGAAATCATTCAATCTGGACATAATCTCTATTTGCTTGCGGTTAGTTCATCATAATATATATACTGTGCTTCTTGTGCCTGAATTTGTTTATACTCTATATAGTATGTATTCTTATTATAAATGTACATATGAATGATATGTAATATTGATGGTTGTGGGGTTGCTATAGGCTTGGTGTGAGTGTGTTTGTGTATATGTGTGTTTGTGTTTAAAATATTTTTGTCTTATGTTGTGGCTTAATTTTTGATCATTATTTCACATATTATTATTACTTGTTTGCGTTGGTAGGATTTCCTCAAAAATTACACAATGCATCTCAAAGGCATATCAGTTAAAGCAGGGGTGGCTCTTTAGTCCCTCTCCAGTGGCTCCCTGTGGATCTCTAGAATTTTTTTTTGTAATAATTAATATATTTTTTACATATTTATCTTTTTTCAGATAAAACATTATTTACATGAATTAATGATTAAATAAATAAAAAGAATATTATATATATATATATATAATAATGAAATAATAAAAAAATGTCAGTTCAAAAGGAAGGTAGAAGAAAACATTTTAATAATTGCCTAAAAATGTTCAAAAAGGGAACGGGAAAAGCAGAAAATTACCATAAAATGCCCATGAAATTGACAAAAATGTCAGGGATAAAAATAAATAAATCATGCTTTATTTAAAAAAACTGCTACTTTTGAATTTAAATCACCGGTATTGTGACTTGGTGACACCCTTAGCAACAAAGGTAGTGCTGTCAGTGCAATATGCATTGTGAAGTAGTTGTCAGGTGCATACCCCCCCCCCCCCCCCCCTCACTACATTCAGATGTGCACTAAACAAATGCAAAAACAGGTCACATCATACTGTATATCACTTTCCCATAAAATAGACTTTTTTCCGTGAGAAAATCAAACGTGACATCATGAATAACTCTAACACATAATAAGCAATTATGCAGTCGTCATGTCATGATATCGCCTGGTATGCATCTGCTGTGATGATAACCTTGTCCTGTTCAAATTGGGTGCATTTAGGAGTTGTTAAAAAATTATTCATGTATTATTCAAAAGTGTTACATTATTCAGCTAATATATTTATTTGTCATTTCAGATTGACATCTCAGCAGCCACGCAAGTGTTTTTACTTTCAGGTATTTAAAAAAAAAAAAGATGTGGTTAGCTCCATCACGTCATTTTTTTATTTGACAAGTGGTTGCTGCAGCTACAAAAGCAAAGTGGATAATTTAAATATGGACAAAAAACATGCTTATGTGCAAAATACATGCTCTTAACTTATAGCCTATTTCATTTTTTATAATTCATTTTTTACTGCATGTACAAAAGATCCACTAAGGTTTTGAAGCAAACAATAAAATAACCACAAACTATTTTATTTTCCAGTACAAAGGACTCACAAACTGCGCAACAGCAAACCACCCTTAGGTAAAAGAACTTAAACTGTATTTTTTTTTCTCTCACAAAAATCGACTTACTCAAACTTTTAATATTATGGAGATAGTATGTTTGTCCATCTTATCATTCCAAATCTCATATATATATATATATATATATATATATATATATATATATATATATATATATATATATATATATATATATATATATATATATACATATACATACATATATATATTCACTACTTAGGCTTTCTCATTGTACTGCATTTAGGGCAGTACAAGACACAGTGTAAGCACAACTAAGACATGTTTGCCATCTAGCGGTGAATGATGATATTACAACTTAAAACTACACTCAACCGCTGCATATTCGTAGTTCAGCACCTGTGGATTCGCATATTCGCAGATTCCTAACGTTTTCCAGTGTTTTTGAAGATTTTTTTTTATTTGTGAATTTTTTTTCAGAGTTTTTTCCCCCCTTTTTTCAATCCTTGACCTAATAGCATAATTGCCCAAGTCACATTTACATATTTCCAGAACTGAGAAAAAAAATTGCTTTTTTAGCAAGCACATTACACAAGCCAAAAATGTCACCATTCTTTTTTTTACGCAACAAAATCCTTCTTCAAAATGAAGAAGCATTATTTTGTTTCACTGCTGCTATCCGCCGCAGTGACATCCCAACTCCACACGAGTTGTTTTTAAAACAAAAGTGTGACAGTAACAGCACTGTGACTTCTTACACTTGCCAGTCTCAGTGTGTTCACACACCAACAGTTGTGTCAACACCACCACCACATCACCCCCAACCCCCCCTTCCGCATCATAGCTTGCATTTCATCAATGGCAAGTCTTGGACAATGCATGTCAGGACCGGAGTACAGAAGCTGCAGATGCATTTGCAACAAATTCATCGCATTGATTGAAGAACTTTCGATTTTACATGTTAAAATGACTCGGCGGACTCTCACTGGCGCTCACATTTTAGTTGCCCACGCAAGGCTATGCGAACAGTCTACCATTTCGTCCCCATCAATTGAGTCGGGTTACAATTGTGATTATATGAGCGCTGCAAAAACAAACTCATTTGCATATTAAAACAAGAATCAGTGACGGTGGCCAGTGGCCAGATGGTAACCTTAGATTCCCCTGGGTCAGTCATAATGAAATGGTCTCTACTCCTACATTACAACTAGCAAAATTACACCCCCCCCCCCCCTTCCCCTTCTCTAGCAGCTCAGCCAAGTAGCAAATCTTCTTTGGCGTGAGATTGAGGTCCATGTCAAAGAACATGCGGTGTCAGCTGAAATAGGCAGATTTATTCCTGTCATGATCCTCTCATGTTTTCGGCAATTGGCACCACATGTCAAATGTGCACAGCGGTTCATTTACATAGACCTCCATCTGATATAATGACATCCATCCATTGCATTCATACATTCATTTCCATGTAAAGTGTTCATTTATTAAGGCAAATTTATTCCGCATCCATCAGGCATAATCGTGCGCTAACAATAGAATATTTTATCCGTCCGTTTGGGCTCGGGCATATTTGACACTAATACAAGTCGTAAGTGAATAAAGTGTCACATACTGTCATCCTTTCGGCGATGGACTGTTGTCAGATAAAGGGAAGATAAAATGCGCACGGACTTGTCAATCATTGCTCAATCGGAGGTTGCTCGGGCAACCTGCAAATGCTTCCTGGGTCAAAAGGTTATTTGGCACCTCAGCCTAGTTAAGAAATGGGATCAGGGGTCAAAACCGTCAGCCTCTTTACATCTCAGGGGTGCTGGGGAGGGGTGACACCTAATAGCCAGATTGAGTTTGAAGGTCAAGGTCGAGCCTACGGCAATGCTAATACGTCTTTCTTCGCAACGCCGAAACATTGCAAATCGGCGGCGCACAACTAAGCCCGACACGTTTCTTCTCGTTGTGATTAAGGTGGAGACCAAACGTACGGGGCTGTCATCGCCCTTTATTTTTTTTACGCTCAACGCGAGTCACAATTAAATTATGGCCACGCATTGAGGGACATGAACTCACCGAGGTAGAGATGAGTCCATTAGAAGAGTCCAGGCCGCCGTTGAATAAGGGCCAAGCCGAGGGACGGACGTAATCCTTCAGCCTGTATGTCCCAGCTGAGTCATTAGCGCGTGTAAATAATACAGTGTCTCACGCTGGACAAACAATATGTTCCTTTTCGGTGGCTTGCTGAGGTCACGGTAATTAACGTGTTTGCTCATCGGCACGGAACTGCGAGTGAATGATTCCGAGGTGTACTCTGGGTTAACTTGACGATGACTAGTTGTTGTTTTGGATCGACGAAGGGGGCAATTGTTTGCGTTTGTTGACTTCATGGAGAGAAAGAGAGAGAGAAAAAGAAAACAAGGTGCCAAACACTGCAAAGATGTCATTGCTGTTGCTTGAGTTCTTCTCGAGGAGTAATCTGAGAAGTCAATTAGTTACGACCTTTATTAAACACACATGCTCGACATATGAGCAATGTCACGTCAAACAATGACTTCATTGATGAATTCAATTTGTGCCTTTATAGATCCTGTAAGAGCTCGAGGAGGAGGAGGAAGAGGAGGAGGAGGAGGAGGAGGAGGAATGCCTCCAGCTTTATTACACAGCACATTTTGGTGGAGTGTTTCACTTGGGGAAAGCCGGTGCTTGTAAAGCACAGAAAACCAGTGGGAGGCCAAAGGCATTAAAGCCTTGCTTCTGATGCCATCGCAAATTGAGCTCATCTGTGTTTCATTTCCCAACTAGAATTCTAGACGTTTTACTTTCATTTAAAACCGAGTAATGGTATTTTGTACATCAAACCAACCAATAGGGGCTTTTATAAAGCACTTTTTTTTTTAAAGCTGAAACTTGTTATTGTAAATTCTTTTAGTGTATGAAAATGCTAATATTTGAAAACAGGTCTTGTAGCAACAACATTATGGTCGAACTATGAAAAAGTAGGGCTGGTTTTAGTGTTTAAAGGGGAAGTCAACCCCCCCCCCCCCCAATTTTTTTTTGACAACAATATGTTTTATGCTGCCCCACTCGTCTAAATACAATATTCTGATTAATATTGTGTTAGTGGAATATGAGTTAAGCAGCAAAATCCAGTAGGTTTTTATCAGTATCAGAAAGCGGCCATTTTGCCACTTGCTGGTCACTGCCTGAGCCCTGAGCGACTGTGATGTCATCTTCAGTCGACAGAAAGTGGCAAAATGGCCGCCCCTGAGATGGATTAAAAACGGCTGGATTTTGCTTCATAACTCATATTCCATGAACGTAATTTGAATCACAATGCCATGTTTAGACTAGTGAGGTCACATATAACATATTATTGTCAAGAAATGTTGAAGGTTGACTTCACCTTTAATGTATAAGGTGTGCCAGAATTGGTGTCCCCAAAAATATATTTCAAACACCAAATTATAAATTGACAATATCTCGTGGTTGCTATGATTTAAAACAAAGGATATGCCTGTCTCTGGTTTGAAAGCGCAGAGTGCTACCAGTGAGCTACATTTCTAAGCCGCTAACACAGCTCAGTATTTGAATGCTCAGGAAGGGAAGTATGTAAAAAAATATATAAAAAAATAAAAACAACTTTTTGATAGATAACAATAACCCCCCCCCCCCCCCCACACACACACACACACACACCTCTTGTGCTCGACTGGGGAGCAGTCCGCAGTCTACCAGCCATGCTAACAACACGGTGCAAATGGTACAATTAGAATAAAGTATTTAATAAACACCGCTTCACAACGATAATGCCACTTATAACCCGGTGTTCCTTATGTATGAAAATGTTTTAAAATAGACCCATCCGTTGATATTGCGCCTAATTTTGGTGTTCCTATTTGTCCATAAAATACAATGTCATTCAAATTAGATCTTGACACTTTCAACATTCTAGCATTAATTTTGTGCACCAACTGCCAACTCATATTAGCATATTAGCATTCCTATTCAGGACTCCCGAATAGCACCACTGTTGTCATTTTTGCTAGTCTCTTTATTGGAATTTTTTTTTCTAAATGGGTCGGGAAAAGTGACTAAATATAGCAAAAACATCGCAAGCCGTAGCTGCTGCAAGCTAACTCACTTGTACCAACGTCCACACGTGTGTACATAAAATAAAAGAACACCCTTCAAAATGAAAATACCACATATTTATGTTTTGTTTTGACTTCATGGCCTCCGTGAGGGCCAGTCCCTCTCCAGATGTGGCCCTCCAGGCTGTACTTTGCCCAGATCTGCTATAAAGGGTATTAAGGAGTTGGCATGCCATGTTTCTTTACAAAGAGACATTGCCAACTACTGGCCTGGCATGCATATTACAACATTTCCAGTTAGAATTCCTTGTATTAAACCTTTTCAAAAATACTTTTAAAAAAAACACACACACACACATTGTCCAACATCATTCTCGTGTAGAGCCCCTAAAACTAGCGCACTCCTGTCATTTTACATAAGGCTACAACGTCAAGAAAAGTATTAACAGATGCTGCGTTTTTTCCAAAGGAAATAGCCTTGTTTGCCTTTCCTGGCCATGTTTCATTACAACAGCAGCTTATTTCCCTGTGGTATAATTGCAAAATATGCAGCGCATGAATTTTACTGCCGAAGCGCAGCAGGCCTGCAGGTAAGCCTATCAAGCATCTGCCTGACTCCCTGGGTACATGTGACGCACGGTTAGCTCACAGCCTTCTTCTATACGTGCAAGTACCGGTAGACGTATAGAATATAAGGGTTTATTCAGCTAGCTGTCCAATCTAGTGTGAGACACAGGGCGTTTTAAAAGCCTTAAATAACCACATGGAGTTGCGCTAGAGTTGAACTAGTAAACTGTTAAAAACATAGCTACGGGGTGCAGTTAATACTATAGAAATGGTTACAGGGCTAGCTTTAAAGTTTGGATTGTATTTCATATTTTTATGGCATTATCCCCCTTTTAAGGCTGCCCTATGGCAACTTCTGGAACTTCACTTCAATTACTTATACAGTGGTACCTCGGGGTTTGAACATAATTCGTTCCTGCGAAGTGTTCAAAGTCCGAATTGTTCAACCTCTGAAACATTTTTTCTTATAGGAAATAATGTAAATGCAATTAATCCGTTCCCAAGCTCCAAAAACAGAAAATTCCTATTTTAATTTAGATTTATGTTTTTTTACATTTACAATTAGAATAAGTGTGAAGTTAGACCCCCTCATTCAGAAGCCCTCCCTTGGGACAACGGCGTACAGTATTTAAACAATACAAAGTGCCTTACCTTTTTTTTAGTGGTGTGATGGCATCAGTGGATGAAAAATGCTATGTCTTTTATAAAAATAAAAATAAAAAAAATGCTATGTTAATGCTTGCTTTAGTTCAGTGCTGAGTTTGTGTATTTCACATCGGGCATATTGTTAGACTACTAAGGAATCCTTGCGTGCGTTGTTTAACGTCAGGCACGTTGTTGAACAGCTAAGGGGGGTCCTCGTGCCTGTATTTACAGAAGTAGTGACGGTAGTTACAACGCCGCGAAAATCTCCTTCCTAATTCCACTGTGGTCCGTAGCACTGTACATTTTTCTTTGCTGCCACTGGCACTGTTGTCTTTTTTTTGAGCCCATGGCGAAGAAAATTGTTGTGGAAAAATCCATATGCACTCGTGAGTATGGACCCCCGGTAGTATTCACGATTTGACTGGAAATGAGCAGCGCATCGTCTCAACTACCGCAACGTGAGCATTCGGCATCGCTCGGCTCAGCTTGCTTTGCTTGCGTGTTCGAACTCCAAGAATGAGTTCAAACTCCCGAGGCATTTTTTACTCCGATTTTTTGGTTGAAGTCCAATTTGACGTTCAAACTCCGAGGTTCCACTGTATTATTCCAGCCATTCACTTGTTAATCAGAACTCATGAAGGCAGCTGTAAATATATACATTACGCCTTCCAGGTGAAACTACACCACAAAATGGTCATCTATTGTTAATGTCCAAATGGACAGCACATCATTGGTATAAATCTAGATAGGACTTTCATTTGCATATATATATCTATATTTTCTTTCCTTAATGGGAAATGCAAATGTGGCATTTTGTGGCGAGTGTGTGTTTGGCAGCCGTCATGTTGAATAAATGTGACTCTAGGGTATCCCCGCGCACCTCGGCATATTAATCATCGTGACACGTTCACGACCCTTCTAATAAGACAGGGGCCATGGTGTACCCCCCCACTCCAAAACATCCCATCCCACCACAGCCCCACTCCCTCTTTGTCTCTCGGCCAGTCCCAAGGGACGGGGAGAAGGTGGTGGGGGTAGGCCGAGCTTGAGCCGCGGAGTGGAGGTTGCGGCGGGGGGCGGGGGGGGGATGCGTGTGGTGGGAGTGTGAAGTTAGACCCCCTCATTCAGAAGCCCTCCCTTGGGACAACGGCAGGCACAAGACTCCTATTAGGACTGAGCACAGTAGCCCCCCAGGAGCAACAAAAGACACCTCCTAATGCTCCCTGTTCTAGCTGAGTGCACACAAACACACAGAGAACAACACAAACAACACATGAACACACAACATTACACTATAGCTGATTACAAACTGAGCCAAAGCACTAGTTTTAGCTAAGTTTTTAAGCCTGTTTGAGATGTGCTTTCATTTTAAGGCACCGGGGCATCTCCGGCACGACTTCAGGGGGGATGGAGGGATGAATTTTTTTGGGGGGGTGGGTGGGGGGGATGAAGAGTGCAGTGAACTGAAATAAGGTGGCCAGCTGGACAGCAGAAAGCACACTATACTCTCGCCGCCTGTGTTTGGGTGTGAGGCGTTAATGTCAGGTCACTGCTCTGTTTCCCAAACTTTTTATATGTACGTACCACAGAAGCCCCATTTACAGTAAGGAAGGACAAATGCTGTTCTTTTTTTTGTTGGTCCAATTTTGCATGCTTTGTAAGTGCACGGGCTCACCAAATTACATGACGTGAATACAAATCAGGATTTGAGGTTTTGGGGAATTCATGTCTGTTCCTGGGAGTATTGCAAAATGACTACTTTCAAAGAAGATTCATAACTTGTGAGCTTTCTAATCACATTGGAAATTTGGGACATGGACTGTTGTGCCGAAAATTCATTTGTCACTTTGTTGACTAATGTCCTGATAAAAGATATTATGAAAAAAATCATGACAACTCAAAATTTTGCCAAGGCATGAAAGTTTTGGGGCCTAACTGTATATGGGTCATTTTCATATCACTGCCGTCGGGCTGAAATCTTGTACCTCCAAAATGATCAGGAGACGCTAAAAATGCCATATTTGTTCAGCAGTGAACAATGCATAATCAAATAGAGTAAGCCATTTCCAACTGGACTGACCATTTGTATAAAAAATATATATCTAAAAACTACCAAATTGTGACTTGAATCATCTTCATCAGTTTTCATTCAAAAGGTATTCTTTGTTTCTATTAAAAAAATAATAATCTTCTAAAGCAAGATGTCAAACTCAAGGCCCGGGGGCCAGATGCATCCCGTCACATCATTTTATATGGCCCAAAAAAGCAATGTTGACTTTTTGTTAGATTTTTTATTACACTTTTTACAGCAACTTGAATAATACTTAAACAAACTATTTTCCTTGTGTTTATATAACAATGCGATGAGACAATTGAACATTTACAGTATTTGTTTCCACTGTCATAACGGCCCTGAGGGAAGCCATAACTACAAAGTGGCCCGCAACAAAGATTAGTCTGATACCCCTAGTAATATTTTTCACACTTATAGTGCCCCCAAAAAATCTTTACCATTATGTGTCCTAAATTCCATGTTTGTTCATGGTACTTACATTTATTTTTATTTTCATTGAAAACTAATGAAAATGCATCTTAGTGTCTTCAGAGTTCTTTTACAAATAGTCTTATATCATTCAGATTGCAGATACATTTGCATTGGCCTGCCATAAAATTAGTTTTAGTTGTAATTTTTTTTTAACTTTAATGAAGGCTGTTTGAGCCTCTGAGACATTACCACACATAAGACAAAAGTGGGATAAAAAATAATAATAACCAAATTGCATGACAATGACCCATATACTTCATACACATCATGTTAAGTTACTTTACAAATCATTTTTCAATGTTTTACTCACTACCACTTGTGCAATACTACAAAAAAAAAAATAACACTGCAAGGGCTGCTACAGGCACATAGTAAAGAAAATAAATCATAATTCAATATACCATTTCATATTTGTAAATTGGTATGGGTGAAATTAAACGAGGTTTTAATTTGTTTGATGCTGTCTCTATTTGGTTCTTTTGTAGTGAATTCTTCGCTGTGATTATTTTTTTTAAAAATGGAAACACATTTACATCCATATGCATGACCTTGCCATTGTACGCCATTGTAATAAATTTCATAATAAAAAAAAAAACAGCTGGTGGACATGTGCACTGACAACTCGAGTTTAAAGTGAATTGTAAACCTTTTTATGCCTTATTGAATTTTCTGTCTCTACTATTGGTTGAAGATATCGATACAGCACACAGGCATTCCCTTTACAAGCTTTATTAAAGTGTACTTTACATTTTACAAGCTCAACTCCCTAAAGCATAATTGGGCCATGCATCTCTATAACGTTGATAATGGAGCTCGCGGGGTGATGCGGCGATAAATACAGCAAAAGGCTTGCTCCCCTTTGCTGCTGAAATGGAGCTAATTAAATTTTCATGGTATAAAAATGAGTTAATGTGCCGTTAATTGTGCTTCCTTCCAACACATTTGCACCCTCCCCTCGCAGGATCCAACATTATGCCCACACTGCATTTCGCCCGCTTAAACGCCTCTTAGTTTTAATGGATTCTACCATAAACTGATGTCTTGCCTATACGACCACACAGAGGCTGAACGCATCCATCAACAATAATCCCTCAATGATCTTCTCACTCACAACCCCACCCCCCCTCCCCCTCCCCCAAGCCGTGTCCCTACACAGGGCTTAATTACTGCTCCGAAGTAATTATTTCCTTTATTAGTGAAACGAAACATCTGTTTCGAGTCTTTTTAAGTGTACCTATAAAACCCTTCCATGATTTCTGTCCCTTTAGGATAGAGCTGGGCTGCTTGCTGCTCCCCGCGGGCTCACTGCCTTCATTCCTCCACCCCCTTTCGTACGCACAGCATGAGTCAAGATGCACCTAACTCCATTGCACACTCCCCAAAATCTTTCACAGAGGAGTTGAAGAGCACGAGCCAGTGAAGCTTGTCTACGTTCCTTCTCAGCGACACGAAAATGTACTTGTGAATATTTCCTAATTATTATTAAAAGGAAAGTCAACCGTAAACATTTATTGACAATACTATGTTATATGTGACCTCAGTAGTCTAAACATCCTGATTAATATTGTATTTGTGGAATATGAGTTATGAAGCAAAATGCAGCCGTTTTTATCCATCTCTGGGGGCGGCCATTTTGCCACTTGCCATCGAATGAACATGACATCACAGTTGCTCCGGGCTCAGATAACGACCAATCACAGCTCACCTGTTTTCTGAAGCTGAGCTGTGATTAGTTGTTACCTGAGACCCGAGTAACTGTGTTGTTATTTAACCTATTATTTGAATTTTTACTCAACAATTTGCTCTAGAAAAATGTTCTATGCACCCCCACTTGTCTAAACACGACATTCTGATTAATATTGTGTTTGTGGAATATGAATTAAGCAGCAAAATCCAGCTGTTTTGATACATGACAGGGGGCGGCCATTTTGCCACTTGCTGTCCTCTGAAAATGACATCACAGTTGCTCAGGACTCAGGTAACGGCCAACCAGGGCTGACCTGTTTTCTGAGTTTGGTCATGTGACCCTCATAAGCTGAGCCATGATTGGTCGTTGCCTGAATCCTGAGCAACTGTGATATCATTTTCAGTTGACAGCAAGTGGCAAAATGGCCGCCCCCTGTGATGGATAAAAAGCAGGTGGATTTTGCTACTTAATTCTTATTCCACAAATATAAGATTAATCAGAATACTGTCTTTAGACTAGTAAGGGCTGAATAGAACATTATTGTAAAGAAATTGTTTGGGCTGACTTCCCGTTGTAATATTTTGGTAAAATAAGACTTAAATGCCAAAACAATTTTGCAAATAGATCAGGAGAAAGCGGCATATAGAGAGACTGGTTCAGAGGAGCGTGGGAATAGAGGAAAGAGGGTGGAGGGAGCGAGATTCCAGAGGTCCTGGGGAAATTTTGTCCTTGTATTAATAGACTTTGGTCCCTTTGAAATTTTATTAGCCATAAAGTTGACAGTATGTTGTGCAATTTCAACAGTCCAGCAGACCATTCTTGACTTTTTACTTCTTTTTAAACAAACCGGTCGTGCCCCGGTGGCCAAACAATTCAACAGCAATCTTCCCCTTGCCGTCCCGCCATTGATGGCGGCCACAACACAAGGCGAACAAGTGTCATCGTCAAACTGAGACCTCCGTGGAATAAATAAATCTATAAAAACCTCACATAGTCACCGACTTGCTGCAAATAGCGACCGGAGAGTTGAAGACACAGAGTCCGGCTTCTTCTGCTCTGTCCTTTTAGCGCTCTCCCTCTTAATTTTTATGGTTCCTGCACCTTCAGGAAATGACCCTTTTATAGGGTCAACACTATAAAAGACTTGTTTTTTTTGTGGGAGTGGTTGGTGGATGTGTGTGTGTGGTGGGGGATAAGTGTTCAAGTTACTACCGGTTCGTCTTTGCTGCCAAAGAAAGAGACCTGATGAGGTTAATAGTCTCCACTTCAATATATCACATAGCTGTGAACTCTGTGACCCTTTTTGTCAATAGGAGAACTTTTCTCTTGAGTGTGTGTGCGACTGTGTGCGTTGGTGCGCGCGCGTGTGCTCTAGCGTCCATGTGTGTTGACACCAGTTGTTAATGTATTTCTATGTATTTTATGTACAGATGCTTGCACCTGTAGTGGGCTACATAAGTGCTGCCTCTAATTTGACATGCTGGGCATGTGGATATACAATTACTTGACGATGGGAAAGTGCAAAAATCCAAAACAATGTCACGTTCAATATAAATGTCTTTTCTCTTGTACACTGTCCAATTTAATCATTTTCGGATCCGCTGGAGATTCACAAATTGGTAGCTCTGAGCTGGATTCCCGAGTATAAGAAACACTCTCAAATGTTTTAGAAACTCCAAAAATGATAGGACAGAATTTGTACAGCAACTGAAATATTTTCCACAAATGTGATGCACCAGTTACAAAACTTTTTATTTGGCTCTATGTGCTCTCCTAGTCCACTTCTCTCCCTAGACACTCTAAAAACAGTTGGTTTAAAAATTACTCAGGTCAAAAAAAGGACTGATCCTCTACTTGGGTCAATTTAACCCAACTTTGAGTCAAGAAATGGGTCTTTTAGTGTAAAACAACTCATAAATATTGGTCAGATCCTTTACTTGGATCAAAAAATATGGGTCATTTTGTATAAAAAAAAACAGAATGTTGGGTCAAATTGACCCATAAAGTCCATTTTTTATCCATAATTGGGTTACTTTTGACCCAACTGTTTATTTAGAGCGTAACGTCAAGGTTTGACGATGTTATACATTTTCCAGGATCGTTGACGTTCAGGTGTGTTAAAAAGAAAGTTTGCAAAAGTACAGTCAGATCCATAAATATTGTGATATTGACATAATTCTAATCTTTGTTCTTCTAAACACCACCACAATGGATTTGAAATGAAACAAACAAGATGGCTGCCAATGCAATTGCCTCTCTTTTATGCGTCGATGATGTGACTGCTGACAAGAGGCTTTCGGGTAATATTTTCTGCCCATATTCAGCCAAATGCTTCAGAACTCATTAAATGGCGCTTCACAGTGCGGATGGACAATGATATCGCGAAAGCAACCAAAGAATTAGAAATAGTGGAAATATCCTGAAATGGCCACATCAATCACCTGACCTGAATCCGATTGAACACGCATCCACAAGAACAAGTAGGAACTGAAGAACGTTGCAGTAAAGGCCTAGCAAAGCATTACCAAGGATGAAATGCAGCATCTGGTGATGGAAACACAGTACCATTAATAGTGCAACTTTTTCAATGTGTCAATTGCTAGTCCACAATGTAAATAACAATCTAATGGTGTCAAATCCCAACTTCCCCTCAAGCAAAATCCCCTCGATGCCAACTGACATAATTAACCTCAAAACATAATCATTACTAATAAAGACCTGCACAACCCCTTTGAACTGCTCTACCCGTCATTGGTTAGTCATGAAATAAAAACCAGCGTTACCTCCAGAACATACTGTATGGAGGTGGATGTTTTAGTACATTAAGTGTCGTACCATGATATAAATAGCTGTACTTTTCCATGAAATTTCATAGTAATTAGCCACTCCAAAGCATGGACCCTGTAAACCCCCACTGCGGCACCCACACGTACCTTGAGTGAATACTAAGAAGCAACTCTGGCACAGGTCCAGTTCAGTATGTACCGTGTGAACCCACACGGCCATCAAAGGCAAGCGAGCATGACCGTGAAAGGGTGATTGGGTTTGACGTGCGCGTGGAACAGTATACTGTTTGAAGTCCTTCTTCTATCACAGAAAGACAGAAAAGGAAGGCACTTCTAATCCCGTGGGTCCCCCGCTAAGGCGCCACAGGCGGAGAAAAAAGATGCACTCCTCTCAACTGTTCCACGGGTACCATGGGGGGGGGGGGGGGTAGAGGAGGTAAAGGGGGGCAGGTGGTACGAGGATGATGAAAACTGCAGCTGACATGAAACAGAAGTGCTGAAACATGACAGATAGAGCAGAGACATCACACTCGCGCGCAAATAATTGCATTGTGCACATCTACTGAAAAGTGAAGAAAAGGGTTCAAGAAAAAACGAATTTGTTGCCTCAACATAAGGGCCACAGTCTTTGATCACATGACATTTTGCTTGTCTTTCTGTCGAGTTGATGCTGGAGTTTGTTTCCTTCTTATTATTGTTTATGCACAGAATTTTGCTTGCTAACTGTTGTGTTTAATTATGCTCATAAATCGATTTGCCTTGACTTGATTGTGTTAGCAAAATACTGTATTACACAAAGTACAACTCTTTATAAGGAACCACCATCTTCTCTCAATCATTGGAGAAAGGTGATTATGATCATGAAAAGTTTAACCTGAAAGTAATTAAATTAATTATTTGAATGTAATGATTACGATTGCACTCTCACCGAGTGCGAACGGAATGCACGGTGCCTGCATGGAGGTCAGGTTAGTGAATCACTACACTTGATTTATTCAGTTTTTAATAATTGCTAATACACTGGAGGCCTCTATTTTCATGCCTGGTGCAAGTTGCAGTGTAAATCTGCGCAGGGGTGGGCTAGACTAAGTTTTAGTATTTTTTTGCCAGTGCAGTGGAGTACATTTAGGATGAGCTGATTTTAAAATATATCTGAATATAATAATAATAATAATAATAATAATAACAATAATTGATTTCTGCAACAATTCAGAGTGTTCAATTCACGATGTTGTCAAATTTAAAAAGGAAATATAATGACATTCACTACATGTCCGCAGAGCTCACAATCTGCCTGCACCTCAATCAAATTCACCAAAATCGCGTTACACTACCTGTGCGAACATTTAGACATGGCTCCAGCAGGTGTAAAGTATAGCCTACTTTCAGCCACCAAATTGTCAGCGATTGGTATGCCGGAAGGCCATGGCACAGAGGGATACATCAAATTCTCAAACAAGCACATTGATGCTTGCATTGACATGAATATCAGGATACGGCAATTTTTACGATCGAGCACAGCTGCACTATAAACAAATATAGAGCCTTATACCCCATTCTTTGAACCAAATTCTTCTTTTCTTTCGGCCCAACCTTAATCACTGGTCAGGTACTTAGACTGAAATGGCAAAACGTATCTCTTCTTGCAGAACACATTCATCCACCCATTATCTGAAAGTCAGTCACTAAATACATTTCACCCCGCTATACACCTATGCTGCAAAATTGTAAACGCAGGTGGGTAAATGTGGACAAATCCCTCACAGCCATGAGACTTCAACACACGTTTCTAATGATGTGATCAGACCAATTGGGCAGGATGAAATCCATTTTAGAGCGCATACATGGCATGTGCGCTACCACCTATAATAGGATAGAAACATACAGAGAAGCGGAGGAGTTCGTATGACACAGGGTGAGCAAGGACGAGGACGGAAAAGGAAGAGGCCGAGGATGACCAAGAACAATCATCACTGATGAAATGTGAAACATTTTTGTGCACCATGTCTTTGACAATGACAGACGCAGGTGACTGAAATATTTTCTGTGCTGGGGATGATGTCCTCTGGCTTGACCCTTACAAAGACAAAATGTTGGAGAATCGCAGTGACTTTGCCTATGCAGTAAAAATTTTTTTTTTTTTTTTTTTTTAATGAAAGCACTGATTGTAGATGAAACTTTGGCTATGATAGTTTTTTGCTAAATGCATGTACGATAAACATTTTCTGTGAATTACATGCTCAAGATACTGTGTCCTGAATTATTCTAGTGTCTAACGAATGCTCGACCTTGAATATGAAACTTTCTGTGCGTATGATCTGAACACATTGTTCGGTTTTGAACACAGGAAAACTATTTTTGATGTGATAGTCCGACTATGAAAGAAAGTAAGCGGTTCTGTGAATATAGTTGACATTTTTGGATTTGGATTTAGGGTTTTGAGAAAATTGGTGGAGACTTCACGAAATGTGATTTAGCCAAACTAAAAACAAATTTGATAAAATTTAATTAGATTTTTTTTTAATGACTAAACTACCTAAATAATTTATTAGGGTTGTGAGTTCGAATTTTAAAGGACTTTGACAAGAGCACTGTGAAGGAGAGAGATTGAGAAAGAGAGGGGCGAGACAGAGAGAGAGAGAGAGAGAGAGAGAGAGAGAGATGGAACAAGAAAAATAAGGATAGAAAGAACAGAGAAAGGAAGACAGAGATAGAGAAAGCGATAGACACAGAGAGAGGATGGAGAGAGACTGAGATGGAGGAAGAGAGCAAGTGATACAAATAGACAGTGAGAAGGAGTGAATATAGATGAGATAAGAGGTTGGATGGATGGATGGATGGATGGATGGATAGATAGATAGATAGATAGATAGATAGATAGATAGATAGATAGATAGATAGATAGATAGATAGATAGATAGATAGATAGATAGATAGATAGATAGATAGATAGATAGATAGATAGATAGATAGATAGATAGATAGATAGATAGATAGTAAATTTAAAGTATGAGAAAATGCAGTATAACAGACATTTGGAGCACATGAGGCACACATGGGCCATCTTTGTTCAGCGGCTTGTTCGAGCTGATTATTTGGGGCGTGTTTTATCCGCCTTGTGCAGAATATATTACGTGTGTAAATGTTGTTGAACCCCACGATCCTGCAGGAAAAGGTCACACACTCCCCTCGACCCCGAATGCTTCTCCGTCTTTGTGTACCCGTGGTGGAAAGAACGAGCTGTGCCTATAAACTTCGCATTTAAAAAGGCAAGTGCGGCCGAGGGGGGGCCCGATGCACGAGGGGAACAATGGCAGCTTTTTGGACACACTTTTTCTCACTGCGATGAACAGCAGGGAGACCGGTAGAGGCTCCTATAAAAGAGCGATAGAGCACAGCTGCCAGGGTTCAACAGTAATTTTATCAAATGTCTCCTAGGGGGCTCCCTGCGGTTTATCATCGGATTTATGGCAAACGAGAAGAGGGCCAGCAAATTGTTAGTCCGCTCGCTGCGTCGTCATAACTGCCCACATTTAGAGCCGCGTTATCATTAATAATGCACTTGACATTCGGGCTGCTTTGTCATGCGCTCGCGCACATAAACGAGGTGAAACAAGAGGGAAGCTTTCCACACGCTGACAGCAGCAGGAGGTGGACTCAAGAGAGCAGCTGCCTGCTGCAAACACACGCGCGCGCACACGCACGCACACGCACACACCAGGTGGACCATCATCATCACCACCATCATTATCATCATCATCATCATCATTATTAGCAGAGTGATTGTTTGCACCGTGGAAACAAAAAGTCCATCAGGCCATGTTGAAGCTACCTTCTGCTTCACAGTGACAATTAGGGTCATCAGGCTGGCTGAATATTGATTTATCAGCTTCGCACCTAATCCCCTTTTGACAGCTGCCACCAACAGCTGATTGAGCCAATTAGCCAAAGTCTATTTGAATGCAGTAAAAAAGAAGGGGGGGGGGGGTGAAGTGTCACTCTGTGTCATGAGGTACAGAAACTCAAGTTAGCTCGGTTGCGTAATTACGCACGGCGCGTGTCGGAAGTCGTCAAGTATTGTATTACTCACGCTCAGAGGCCATGGTGATGACGGACTCCGTGGTAGCGTGGTACTCATCCTCCTCCATAAACTCGTCCTGGGAGGACGCGTCTCCCTGGAAGTCGTGATGGTCCAGGAGCTGCTGGAGCGGGGGCGCCTTCGGCAGCAGTTGGTTGACCACCTCCCGGCTGATGTTGGGCGCCTGCTTCAGACGCAGCTTGCTCAAGATCTGCGACTTGATGGTCTCCAGCCTCAGCACTTTGCTTTGTTCCCTCCAAACGCAGGCGGAGCACTCGTGGGAACCGGCGTCCTCGTCCAGGAGCGACAGGCCGGCATCCGTGGGCGTCTCGCTGGCGGGAGGCATCAGAAGATTGGGCTCATCGCTCCCCGACTGTCCCAGGGAAATGAGCACCATCAAGCACAATAAGAAGTTATACCTCGACATGACGATGCGTGGACACCAGGCAATGCAACTTTTTTTTTTTTTTTTTTTGCTTGTTTCCTTTTGTTGTTTAACTCACGTTACCAGTTAAATCCCCTCTCTTGGCTGTGCGTCGCTCCTGTCCTTATAACAGAGTGGCATCTAATCCAACACCAAGAAGTTGCGTTTTGCAGTGCGGAGAGAACAAAAAAAAAAAAAGGAAGAAGTGCGTTCCAGTTTGTCTTTATTGCAAGTTGAGCAAATCTCAATCTGATGAACGTATAGCCCGATCACGTGTAGTATGATGGTTGTTTTTGGCGTCGTCTGTACTAGTTTCAGTCCATGGAGGTGTGTGAGTGTGCAGAAGTGTCACTGGAAAATGTGCAAGTGCGGTCAAAAAGGGTGCTCTTTATATATCTCAGCTGCCCGCTGTCGTCATCCGTCTCCATTGGCTAAGATGGCAACAAAAGGCTTTTAGGTCTGTCACCAAGTCAAGAGGGACAGAGCGGAGGGTGCAAGGTCTCTTATTAGACAGAATTATTATATATAATCGTGTCATATGTCGCGTTTTTTTAAACAAGGTATGACATTTTTTTTTCTCACTCTTTGTTTGATCACGTGTTCCAGTAAGTCTCTCTATGGTCTTCTGAGCAAATAATCAAATTATTTTTTAATTAATTTTAAGTTTATCTCCTTGCAGCCAAACGAATGATCAGATTCATATCTTTGTCAGATGAGGAGTCAAAATGATGCTGACTCAGTTAACATGTTCATTCACAATGATAATATTTTTTTTTTAATTGGCACACACACAAAATAAAAAAATAAAATAAAACAATGGTTAATACTTTAATAGGTCCATACTAAACATTTCCAAGGGTCAATTATTTATTTAACCAATTTTCATTCCCATTCAGTCTCATAAACTTTGGACACAAGAGCTCAATACGTGCATGAAATGTCGGGATTTGTTTTAAATCGAGCATACTAAAAGTTACTAAATGTGGAAGATGCTTCCAATACATGCTGACCGGTTTTGCCTTCAGTGCATGTGGCATCATTGACCCACTAGTGACATCTACTGGGGAAAAAGAATGACGTGCCTTCACTTTCAGAATACTGATTTTCTGTGCTGGTAGATCACTCATTTGACTCAATAGTTTCACAGATAGGAACACCAACGCCATTCATGCAAAACGACTACTTGTCATAAAATTAACTTTTAATATTTATTCTGGAATTCAAGCCAACCCAATAATTTACATTTATTGAAATCTGAAGTGATGAAGCCAGGAGTCAAGTCACAGAAGAGTATGCTTCCAACTGAGGTGCCAGATTGCTGCTGAAAAATAATAAAATTGCCCTTTCAGTAAGTATTTACTTCTTTTTTATTTGAATATTATTATATAATGAGGCTGTTTTTATTAGCATGTATGTGTTTGTGTGCCACTAGTGGCACACAAACACATATGATGTTTTATGATGGGTTACTATAGGGATAGCTCATGAGAAGCCATGTATTATTCAAATGAATCATCATTATGGAATCCCAGTTGAGTGATAGGTGCCAATGTAATTTGATTCTGTATCTCCGTCTAATTTAACCAGATAACAAACCAGATTGGACTGGTGCTATTTTTACCTTGTGTTTCTACGGTTCTAGATGAAACTTTGCCCCTTTGTACTTATAAAAATATATATTTTCATTTCAACTGATTTGTTTCAGTTTTTCAGGTGACATCTCTTCTTTTTTTCTTTCACTCGAGGCCTAATTTCAAAATGGGGATCATCATATGATGACTCCCAAAACACAGTAGAGCACGTGGAGTCATAATATCAACATGAATCCATCCGTATTGTCCTCCTTAGGGTCATGAGTAACTTGGGCAAGAGGCGGGATGCATCCCTGAACTTGTTATTAATCGCAGGGCCCATACAAACAAACAACCTTCGCACTCACGTTCACACTTATGGGCAATTTAGAGGCTTGTGCCCCTGTTGCTGTGTTCGATAAATTAGGCCGGTCATTCTGAACTATTGGCATTGGACTTTGGATCGCTGTAATTGGGTTTGTGAGGATTATTTTGATTTGTAAATGTGATGAAAAGTCGTTTGACTAATATAACATGAATCTGCCTGGTGTGTATGCTAGTCTTTGGCAAATGCAAAATACAATACGCCATTTGTTTTCACCATGGAAGCGTTACATTAAGAAAATATATTTAAAAAAAGCCTGGATGTTCAGAATTGAATAGCTAGAACAGTCTTGAGGTTAATGCTGTTGGCTTGGTCTTTGATTTATAAGCACAATTTACCACCATAAATGCTTTATTTAGAATAGCTTTTATATCTTATATAAGAACAGATCTTTATTATTTCCAAATTGGTTTTGAAGTAACATAATTCTGGTTAGCCAATTACTCAATAATGAAGGTTTACTTTTAAACTATTTAGAACTTTTGAACAAATTTAGTCTACCTGTTACTCCGAAGGAGTTCGTTGTGGTTATGGATGGTATTCCTTATGGAATTTTGCTTCTTTTGAAAGTGGTGGAAAGAACAGCCTGTTTGCTTAATTTGGACCCCAAGACGACTTCAATAAGGCAACATTTGTCTAATTACTTCTTTGATGAAAAAAAATAAAGATATTGTTTCAAAGAGATATTTCTACAGCTGGTTTCTCGGTCTAGTTTTGTTGACAATTAACACTGGGAAAACTTCTCTTCCATACAACTATCCTTTAAACAATAAAGTAAAGGACATTTTTTTAATTAAAATTGTTAAAATTATACATATCAAAAAGTAACTTGTTAGATTCAAGAAAGACATTTGTGTTGATTGTTCATTCTGAAAGATGCTCCCTGAAACAATAATCAGCTTATTTTGGCATTGTCCTTATACCAACAAATTCTGGAAAGATGTGTCTTGATTTATTATTGATCATATCGACTCTGATTTTAGTCATTTACATTTCTAATGACTATAGTAAACACAATTTTGGGGGAGAAAATGTGTTTCTTATACGTTTGATAATTATTTTGGCGAAATTTCATATACTCGTACACAAATCCAAAGTTAGTCATTCAAAACCATTGTTTTAGGCTTTTGAAACGGACACAACTCTTTTTTTGTTTTTGTATTAATTACTCCTGTTTTCTCTTTGTTTTTTGGTTTCTCTCTATTATTAACTTTGTCTGTTTCAAAACTGTTAAATAAAAAGTCATTTAAAAAACAAAACATGTTATGAAGTTCGTAGGCGTCAGATTGTCCCTGGCGGCTTTCCGTACGTAACTGGGCTGGGCTTTGTCATTGCACTGTTACTTACTTAGCACCGCTGACTGTCTTCTTACTGTTGCGTAGGAGAAACTCGCACCGACCGAGCTCGGAGGTGTCTGTCTTACATAAACACCACTTGTAACAAAAAAAAAAAAATGCTTTCAGTCACTGTGGACAACAATGGGTCTCCAAAAAAGCGGACGCACTCGCGTAGCGAGGATGAATCACTCCGTAGCATCATAAAGGAGGTGAGCGGAGAGAAAGAGTCCGCGGCTTTTTTTGTGTGTGTTTAGAATGCAACTCGAATGTGTCGTTTGGTTTCTCGAAATAGTTCAACGTCACGTGATGTAATCATCGACAAACTGAGCATTATTTTAGTTGTAAATGACGTCTTCCGTGAGCGAGAACGTATCGTATTTCAACCTACTTCCTCATACCAGCTAGCTGTGCTGCTGTGTTGTGACTAATGCTCAGATGCTAAGCGCTGTGCGTGCGTGTGTGTGTGCGCTCGCCAGGCTGAGAGCTCATCCAGGCGTCTGACACGAAGCGACAGCCGACCGGGGACCTTGAAGAGGAGGCCTGACAGTCAGGTAAGGAGAGCAACGGATCGTTGTACTGGCCTCAAACAAATCCGTAGAATCAAGATAAGCGTCACTCATTTGGAGTTTGTGAGCGCAGAGCTGTGCGAGGTGTGTCATAAAAGTTCCAGGACTTGTATTTATACTATATTCACACACACTCAAACTATGAGGTTTCCCCTTCCGTGTGGCCCAGATGATCAACCAACAAAAGATCTTGTGTTTGGTTTGGTCAATGCATTGAGCATCTGACAGTTCCTGGCTGAAAGAACATTGCTGTGCAGGAGCAACCTCCCTAGTGACTTGACCTGGTTCAATGTGCCCCCCTTTCCCAAACTCAAGGGGGTCAACAATCGCCCCCGTTTTAAAAATGTGGACAAGGGGAATGTTTATAGTTTGGATATGATTTTATGGCCACAGTTCTGAAGACTTGAACACACCCTGTTGACCATTTAGTTGGGAACACCTTTTCAGCCTAATGCTTTTTTTCCTCGACCTTTATTGAACCAAGGCAAATATTCTACACTAGAACAAAATATCACAAAAAGTTCTGAGTCTCTTCAATTGTGCCGTTTTTTTTGTTACTTATACCTTCTGTAGTGCCATCTAGTGGAAGACCATTTAATTAGTATAGATGCCTTTTTTTCTGTTTGAGGACTGGATTACTGTAATTCCTGTTGCATATATTTTAACTAACATTTACTTAAAATGTTTTTCTTTCAGCAGTCGGACCAGGACCTCTCAATAGGACTCCCAGAAATGGTGACTATCTTTGTTGTCATTTCTGTAATGTCTCTGATGAGGCTTCTTCTTGTGAGCTTGTTAAGCGCACACTCGCGCCCACACGCCGCCACGTGAGTGCAGCCCACGCTGATTTTGTTACTGTCCGCCGTGTAGCTGGAGCTGCAGGCCAGCTACGACGAGGCGCTGCAGGAGCTGCGTGGGTTGGAGGTGGAGCGCGAGGCTTTGTTGTTCCAGGTGGACGTCCTGCAGGACACGCTGGAAGGTGTGGAGGAGCTGCTGGCCGAAACCCAGAGGGAAGCCGGACAGGCTAATGCGGTACGTGGTGCAAATATGGGGTAGTTGATAGTCAAGAGTTGACTTTGTGACAAAAAAAAAATCATATGCCTGTTTGCTTTCAGGAGCTGGCGCGAGAGCGGGAGGCCAAGAGGAAACTGGAGCGTTTGGTCCACTCGCTAATGCAGGAAGTGGAGACATTAAAAGAGGTCATGTGATATTTGAAAGGAAACTTTGAAATGGTTACGGAAATACTGGGGGTGTCATAATTAGTTAAATTTTGAGTTGATTTCAAGTTCCTTTATCAACACTAATTTTTTTTAATGCGCGATTGACCGCCCCTTGCTTGGTAAGTCTGTACTGGGGGAAATCCCAACGCAGTCCACGTCAAAACTTAGCAGTAATAAATTTAATAATAATACTTATATTTGTGGAGACTGGCGTCAAGTTGTATTTTACCATTTTAAAAAAATTTGCAGAATTTCACAAGTTACGTCATGTTAAAGATTAGAAAGCTTGATATGAAAAGAAAAATACGCTGAGCTGTCACCAATATCTTACAAATTCAATTATGCCATCTAGTGGCAGATATATTACCTCAACACAAATTAATATCACACTTGTTTTTTACAGTGCAGTCCATCTTTTTTAACTCAATTTAATGAATTATGAAATTACTGTATCAATGACTAAAAGATGCAGATATTTCTATTAATTTAACATTTTTCTTCACTTTTGTTAACAAAAGTATGACAATTTAGAGAAATGTTTTTTTACATTTAGAACGAAAAATTTGCAATTAATCCTTATTAAAAAATGTAATCGCCAGACACCCTTTATATATATATGTATATATATATTTCCTTTTCTTGATCCGCTGTACAAATGAGTTAACTGCGTTCCATTCGTCACACCTAGATGTAATAATTACAAAAAAATTATTTATTTATATATATATATATATATATATATATATATATACACACAAGAAAGAAAGAAAGAAAGAAGAGTCCAAGTATGTCGGTAACTGGTTGTTGACATTTTGCTTTCTCTTCACAGGAAAAAGATATCTCTCTCCATGAATCTGAGGACACAAATGAGACTGAAGTGGACGCAGAGAGACCAGGACATCAAATGAACGATCCCACCAAGGAAGCCACTCAATCCACCTTTGCCAGCGAAGCGGCCGCTGCGTCGGAGGACGTATGTCTGAAGGGAGATGAAGGGGCCGTCGTGACCAAAGTCAAGTGGGTGGCCAACAGCGCCCCCTCCCTGTCACTGGACGACCCGCTCGGTGAGGACGGGGTGCACCGGAGGCCTTACGAAAGCGGCAGCGAAGGCGGGCAAGACCCATCCCCGGACAAGAGCGACTCGGACACGGCGAGTACGTACGAGGACGCATCTGCCGAGACCCCCGAGCAACATGACGTGCCGGACGCGCCTTTGGAGTTGCCTCCTGACGGGGATAACTGCGTTGTGTCTTAATTTATTCACCTTTTTCAATGCTACCAGTCTCAGGTGGTTCACGAGCTGATACTTCATCTTATTCTGTCATATTTTACGTGTCTTACTTCAAAAAAATATATATATATACTTTTTCACAAAATGTTTGTTAGCTGCGGCCTAAACAAGAAATAAAAGTTTATTTGTATACAGTGAAACTAAGTCAAACCCCGTAAGTACACTGACTTGTCTGCAATATGGCTGCAGTTCGGGCTTGTTTTTGGGAGACCAGGCCGAGATGCTTGTATTTGGTGATTTATTTCATTTTTTTTCTCCTTAGTCCAGTTCTACAAGTAAGGGAACCACTATTTATTCACTGCCTGACTGAGTGACTTTAAAGGGAAAGCAGTTGTGTTTTTATGTCTTTTCTATCATTGAGTGGAAATTGGCTGCATTTGCACTTTTCACAAGTTTGTGCTTTGAAAACATTCCCTTTGGAACCAAATGTCAGTGAGGGAGACTGCATGGTTGCACATTTGCAGTCCATTTTTCATGTCTGATTGCTGTAAACCTTTTTTTTTTTTACATCTTTTGGGAGCTGTTGCTTGCATGAAGATCGGTTTTATTTCCACATGGCACATACGATCATCTTTAGACCATCTAAAACACTGTTTTGCAAATATAACACGTCATGGCGATTCATTTTGATCATATTTTAAAGAAAAATATTTAAAAGTGAGGTTGCAATTCCATGAACACATCACATCTTTATACTTATGGATGCTAATGCAATGAGCATGCATTTTGTGAACATTTCTAGTTTTTGTATATTTAGTCAACATGGATTGTTTTTGTCCTAATACTTGATGAGCCATGCAACAACATGGATTGTTTTTGTCCTAATACTTGATGAGCCATGCAAAAGCTCTGATGACTGTTTTTGATGCTGTCTGCCACAAAATCACTGGCATTGTGTTGCTACAGTAGTGCATTCGCTCAAGTTCGTTTGTCATTACACTATCAAAGGTTCATGTTTTTAGCAACTCTGACCGAGGATGTTTTGCTTTAAGTTACTCGGTTTAGAGACTTTCAAATAGTTTCCTTCAACATGCTAACTCACAACTGTCATATCTCTGGAGTTATCAAATCATACGTTTTTGTTTGGGGTTTTTTTGACAGGAAAAATGTAAAATATATATTCTTGTAAGTCAATTTTTTGCATCTGAATAATTTTGAGAGAAAAAAACGTTTATCTGTGAGAGTGACGGGCTTGTGAATACTGAACGGAAATTTAGGAATAAAAGGACTTGATCAAGTTGAATTGCTTTGTTTTAATTGGCAAGAAAATACAGAACCTCCATGTCAAAATGTGTTATGACAAAACCAAAATGTTCATTACATTTCAACATTAGTTTGTAAATCAAATGTAAGTTAAAAAATGTTTAACTCAAATGCTTTAGTTGATCATGCTGTAACATATTTGTCCAACAGGTGGCAAACTAGAGCTAGAAGGCAAGCAGATTAGCCTCCGCCTAACATTTACAGTGTAATATCATGCAGCCATCAGAAAGCCAAATATGATTAATATGGTGTAGAAAACCACTTAACACAAAAACGTGCACATTTTACAAGTCTACGTTTTATTGCAATGTTCTCAGTAGCTGTATATTAATGGATACGAAATATCAAAAAAGTCCCTTTTCTTTTTTCAAGTTGAGTTGTCTCCATTTTGGCAGGTTTGCAAATTCGTCTTTGGTGATTCCAAATATGTGCCAGAAGTCGGAGTCAGTCAGATATTTCTGAAAAACAGTCAACAAAATACAAGTGTACATTTTGGAGGCTTGTGGCTTTCTGCTAGTGGATTTATTTGTTTCATGTCACCCTGTAAATAAAGTTACGCACCTCTTTCTGGGTGGGGTCCACATTTCTAGGCAGCTCACTGACAAGCTTTTTGACTAAAACCTCAGCAGGAAAACACTGAAAGCTTGCATCATTTTCAGAACTGGTGTAAACCTAGAAAGTGACGGCAAACAAGCTTATTAACTTGCCAAGTCAAACATCTTTGAGTGAGTGTACAGTACATACATTAAAAACATCAACAAGTGATGATACTTTCCCCAGCTCCTTCTTCAGTTCCTCATAGCTTTTCCATTCCTGCCAATTAAAAACAAGCAAGTTTTAGTTTTAGTTTTTTTTAATGCTGAATTTTACTCAATGGCTTCACGTTTCAGTGAAAACCTGCTTACATTCCATTTGTAAGGATCCCAAGCAGTGAACCAGCCAGTGAAAGTGGGCGGCTCGAACCCTTGCTTGATTAAGAGGATAGGGGTGTCAGGATCTCTGCCGCCCGGGTGCGTGTGCAGGTACTCCTGACTGGTTAGCATGGCCTCCTTGCGTTCTACTCTGTTGGCCTCCTTACCAATCCACAGAAACACCTAATATGGTCAAATAAGCATTATAATAAGACAATAGTGTGATTATTTGGTATGACCCCCCCCCCCCCCCCCCTCCCTACCTGGTCCCACGTGTCTAGTAACATGACATCTTCTTCATTGAGGTCGTCCTGTGTGAACTGGGCCACCTCGGTCGCAACGAAACGGCCCGTCTTGTTGGAGCATTCGAACAGGCGTGGCTCGTGGTCCAGAACCGTCCGCTGCAGCCTGTGGACACACACACGCATACACAATGGCATGGTCAAAAGAGCATAGACACACCCCCACACCCCCCCACACACACACACACACACACACACACACCCCCCCCCACACACACACACACACACACACACACACACACACACACACACACACACACACACACACACACACACACACAGTGAGCCACATTCTATGTCAGGGGGTCAGTAACCTTTACTGTCAAAAGAGCCATTTTTGGCCAAATTAAGAAGAAGAAAAAAATCTGTCTGGAGCCGCAAAAACTTAGAAAATTGTGATGAACTAAACAGTATGGACATATTATGGGAATTTTATGCCTCTCACCTTCCTTTTTGGGACATTTTACGGCTATTTTGGGACACTCTGCCTTTTTACTATAAATCTTCTGACATTTTTGGCAATTTTGTGGACATATGGCAATTTTTTGAATTTCTTTTATTTTTGGACATTTTATAGTTACTTTTTAAACATTTTTTTCTGCTTCAAAAAAATAATAAATTTCTGACATTTGTTGGCAATTTTGTGTACATCTTATGGCAATTTTTGGTATTTCTTTTATTTTTTGATATTTTATAGTTTTTGAATGTTTTTTTCTACCTTTTTTATAATGAATTTTCAGACTTTTTTGGGGGCAATTTCAAATATCAAATAATTTCCCCAAAAAAATTGTGGTAATTTCTTTTTCTTTTTTGACATTTTGGTTAATTTTAAAACATTTTATTTTCTGCCGAACTGCATAACATTTGGGCAATTTTGTGTACATTATAATCTATGGTAATTTTATGCTCATATTGGACATTTTATGTTCACTTTTTGGCCCTTTTTAGGTATTTTTAAAAACTTTTTCACTGACCTTTTGTCTCTTTTTCTAACAACTTACAAATTTGGACTGACATTTTTTTGAATATTTAATTATAAATTTTTTAAAAATCTAAATCTTTAATTCATTCAAAGAATATTTCATCTAAAAATTAAAATAAATGTTTAAAAATAATAATAATTTTAGCGTTCCACAGAGAGTCTCAGGAGAGGGGCTGAAGAGCCACATGTGGCTCCGGGGCCACAGGTTGCAGAGCCCTGTTCTATGTGCCTTCACCAGTCTGAACATGGGAGTTCTGGTTACTATTGCGTTTCTGGAATATCAATTAAGCAGCAAAATCTACCTGTTTCTATCCATCTCAGTGGGTGGCCATTTTGCCACTTACTGGCAACTGAAAATGACTGTGATGTCATTTTCAGTTGCCAGTAAGTGGCAAAATAGCAGCTTGCTAATGTCACATGACCAAACTAAAAAAACAGGCTACACCCGTTTTCTGAGTTTGGTCATGAGACATTCGCAAGCTGAGCCGTGATTAGTTGTTATCTGTCATTTGTAACCGACAGCAAGTGGCAAAATGGCCGCCCCGAGATGGATTAAAAACAGGCCCCCTTTACCTCTTGTCACTGGCATATGGAGCCTGTCCTCCGAGCATCTCCCAGAATTCCAAAGGCTCGTGACCCTCTGCAACAATCTGTCCATGCGAGTTGTGTCCAACGACTGAGCTGATCTCCTTTGCCATGTCCCGCTCATCTCCACTTGCTCCCTACAAATACCAAATGTCGTTGGTTGGTTCCTTAATGGTGTCACCATTGTTACATTTACAGGGGTGCTGCGCACCTTTCCACACCACAGATAATGTCCAATCTGACTCTTGAGCAGAAACACGTCATTGGAGTTGAGTGAAGAGGCCAGTGCTGGAACCTCAATTGCTTTCGTATTGGAGGGCTCATAACCATGAACCTGGAACAGCCGCACTGGTGGGTCTGGGTCAGAGAGTCCTTTTCTGGATGAGCCCCCCTAACATAAAAGAGGGGGTCACATACATTATAGGGGGTAGAAACTGAATCCCACTGAGATTCTATTCAACAATAATATGTTCGATATAACCCCACAAGCCTAAACATGGTACTCTAATTAATATTGTGTTTGTGGAATACGAATTAAACTGCAAAATTCACCCTTTTTTTTAATCCATCTCAGGGGGCGGCCATTTTGTCACTTGTCAAATGAAAATGGCATCACAGTTGCTCAAGTAACAACCAATCATGGCTCCCCTGCTTTCTTAGTTTGGTCATGTGACGTTTGCAAGCTGAGGCGTGATTGGTCGACACCTGAGGGGCAATACAAGGTAAAATGGCCGCCCCCGAAATGGATTAATATTAATCAGACTACCATGTGTAGACTAGTGGCGCTAAATAGAACACACTGTATTATTGTCAAGAACATTTTTGACTTTGAGACACGTGTTCACATTCATACCTCAAATATGACCATTTTGCCTTTGAAAATGGTCAAAAAGTGTCTCGGTTCTTTGCCCATGGTTACTCTCACTTGAACCGGCGCCCCGCCGTACATGTGGTCCATATCTATGGCGTGAAGAGCAGACGCTGCCATCTCATCCTGTGTGGCATGGCGGCCCTAAAATAGCGTGCGATGATTAATTCAACCTGCGAAGACGAGTTGGTGTTGGAGCCTCACCTGCCAGTTGTAGAGCAGATAGCTGTGCTTGTTGTTCACCATGTAAGTGTAGAGGATCAAGTAGCAGTCGCCTCCGTAGAAGTAGCCATGACGTTGAGGGTCCACGGGCATGAGTTCCAGATTCTCAATTCGCCAAACCTGAGTGCAATTGCAGTCACTTGATCATTTTCAATCATGGCTCGGACTAATAGATACTGTGACATCACTTTTATGGATTTATTTAAAAGTAAAAATAAAAGGTTATTCGTGGTATTATTACCAGGTCTGCCATTTAAATTGTTGCTAATAAAAATTAAAAAAAAATAAAAATTAAAAAAATAATAAAATAAACTGCCATTGACGGCTATAAACGTAAACATTTTACTTTAACTATTTTTATTAGTTTAACACTTTTTTCCATTTTTGCTAACAAGAGTATGAAAACCTAGAATTGTTTTTATTGTACATTTACAACAGATATAAAATTTGTGATTAATCACAAGTTAACTAGTGAAGTCATGTGATTAATTACGATTAAAAAGTTTAATCACCTGACGCCCCGAATTTGTAATAATTTTTTTCTCTTTTTTATTTTTTATTCATTCACTGCCATTGATGGCTATAAATGTCAAAAAATTATTGTAACTATTTTTATTAGTTTAACATTTTTTCCCACTTTTGTTAACAAGAGTATGAAAACCTAGAATTTTTTCATTGTACATTTCGAACAGATGTCAAATTTGTGATTAAACTTGAGTTAACTATTGAAGTCATGCGATTAATTACATTTAAAAAATTTAATCGCCTCTTGCCCCTACTTTTTAAAAAAATAATATTTATATATTTTTAATGAATTTATGACAGTGAATGAGTTAAACTGGAAATTATTTTTGAAAAATGAATCTTTATGTTTGTAACAACCAAATAAATAATATAGAGCAAACTTGTCATGACAGTCGGGGTCACCAACCTCCACTTGACCTGTGCCATCGTCCACCATCCTCTCTTGTGCGGCAATCTCTGGGATCTCGTGCATCAGAGAGACATCAAATTTCTCCTGAGTGACAGTAGCTAAAATAGTAAAGAAAACAATTATTTTAGGATTCTCTGGTTGTGTAATGTTGCAGAGAATGTTACACACCAACTTTGCCCTTTGTGTGCACTTTGCCCAGGCCTTGAGTCTGCTCCTTCACTGTCCACGTCTGGAAGAGCTGCTTGAAGAGAGCCGACTCGGCGCCGTCGTTCATCACCTCCACGTTTGTCGTGCTGGGATAGTTTTTTGCCTTGATGAACTCCTGAACACGCCAATCGCATATTGAGAAGATGTGACCATACTGTTTATATTGACAGCTGGATACGTGTTACTCACCAAAGCTCTGGTTATGGCCATCTGCCTCTCAGCTTTATTGGCCTTCTTCCCCTTCCATACAAATACTTTTGACCCGCCATGGTCCAGGATGTAGCAGTCCTGTACATATTTGGCCAGTAGTTGTTTACACCAAGTAACACCTTACTATCATGACCAACATTAACTCATTCACTGCCATTGACGGCTATAGATGTAACAAATTCATTTGAACCATTTCTATTAGTTTAAAAAAATGTCCACTTTTTTTGTCAACAAGAGTATGAAAACCTTTAAAAAAAAATTATTGTGCATTTAGAACAGATATAAAATTTGTGATTAATTAATTGTGAGTTTAATAAAATAAAATAAAAACTAAATGTGTTATTGCAAAATTGTTCATTTTATTTACAACAAATAATTGAATGAGATAAATGTATGCAAAAATTCCAACAAATAATTAGACATATTTATTTACAATAACAAAAATTGAATGAGATGAATTAAATAAATAAATAAATAATTAGACACAGATCGGCAGGTACTTTGCATTTTATACAAAATCAGCAATCGGTTGTATTGGCAAAATTCATAGAACAATTTCATCAAACACGGCCTCGTTCACTACAGGAATGTTCTGTCGTCCGATTGTTAATAATCCAAGGTTTCGCAGCATATTTAGTACAGTCGGATTTCCCCCCGCAAAATGTTTCCTAATATTTGTATTTATCAGACTTAGAACACCCCACCCTCTCCCCCCATATTACTTAGTCACATTTCCCCACGCCCACCCCTGCCAATTTTATTTTTTATTTATTTATTTTTCAAGGTGTGGGTTCGAGTTAGCATTTTTGTGAGAATTGTTAGGCTTTATTTGTTACTCTTTCTTTCTCAATGCATTTCAGTGGGATTCAATTATATGCAAATATTTGGTTGTCGACTGTACAGTAAATAAACTATTTAAATAGATTGGATAAGATTGGCCCGTCTTCTGATCGGATCGGAGATTAGTTAACTGATGAGTTAGCCGAAAGGCTTCCAAAATCCTGATCATGTAAAGCCTACAAATACAATCTCAACAATTTTATGAAAAATACTTAAATAAATGCAACAAATAATGCTCAGTGGGCTGAAAAAAAAACAAACAGAGAAAGCCCACGCCCTTCTAAGAGTCAATGGACCTTTTGAAGGCAAAGAAAGCAACTCACATTATTGTTGAGCAGTTCTTGAACCAGTGGTCTGCTAGCAACCTCTACGACTTGCATCTGGCCTTTAGCATCTGACACACTGGAAAAAGCGCACGCAAAGAGGAATCATCACACAGACAAGAAGAAACATTGAATAGCATTGTTCTGCGGGTGGAGGGGGGTGAGGGGGGGGGGGGCTTACTGGTAAAGAGTGAGTTTTCCCATTTGTTCCTGATTGGGGCCTGCGTCAGAAGCTCCGTCTGTCAAGTGGCCGCGTCGCTCCCCAAGAATGTTCGTCAGCATCTCCATAATGTCAGGAGAGTTTTCCTCGGCGTCGCCCTCGATAACCTTGATCTCCGCCCGACCTCCTCGTTCTCGGTCTCGGATGTCTTTGGCCAATAGCATACTCTTGAGGGTCAAGAGATAAATGTTGTGTAATCAGAGACTTTCAGTCTGAAATAATGTCATTGCTGCTGAGCTCTTGGCTTATTATTTGTGTAACAATGTGACTGTAATTACATTCTAGTATTTGTTTAATAATGCAGCAATTCTGTTTCGTACTCATGCAACAACACTTAACAACAATCGACTAAGCATTCATTTCTCTCCCCAAGTCAAGTGTCGTTGTGTCCTTGGGCAAGGCACTTCACATGCATTGCCTCCAGTGCTACTCACGCTGGTGTATGGAAGGTGCAAATGTTTGGTGGTGGCGGCTAGCTGTGGCTACTTAAGTAGCTTACCGCTTGAGTGCATGAATAATGTATCCATTCCATTGTAAAGCGTCTTTCAGAAAAGCGCTATATAAATCCGATGCATTATTATCATTATTATTATTAATTACCACGTTATAACGATGCAGGAAAAAACCCATGCTAATTATTTGTTATTACTTTTGAGTATTTTTCAATAATGCAGAAATTAGTCCTTACATATACTTGATATTATTTTTGACATATTAACTCATTCACTCCCAGCCATTTTCACAGAAGCAATTCCCTTCACTCCCGGCTGTTTTACTGGATTTTGACAGATTTTGCAAGGCCCACAGAATATTGTGTTCTATTGCTATAAAAAAAAAAAAGGAACCTACCAAAAGAAAGATTAAAGTATTTTCTTTCACCAGTAAAAAAGTATACTTCTATGTTTCCATTTTTCAGCTCATTAGCATTAGAATATAACTAAGTTTCATCATTATGCACGAATCTATTTAAAATTGTGAGTAATTGAGCTTTTTTTCAACATGGCCCTGGTTCATCTCCTTTGCTCTGCTGCCACTTGCTGGCCGTTTGTGTACTAACTACCATTTCTTCAACCGTTCTAAAAAAAAAAAATGTTTACTTATAAATACGTCTTTGGGACACTTAAAACATTTAAAATAGAACATATTTATACGTTTTTGGGAACAAATGAGTTCAGAGATGTGCATTAATGTTGTCATCACTACTAAATGCACTAACATTCATAACTGCTGGTAACAGTACTTACTTATTAGTACGGTACATCCATGTATTTAACAGTAAGTACTCAACTACGATGAAACAGCATGAATGCTTAAAAAAAAGTTTAACGATGGAGAATTTACGGAAGCAGCGCAAGGTCACATGCTCACAATAATCTTACTTTAAGTCTTTCCTGTTTGTTGCTCTTCGGTCCATTCCACTGGAAGATGGTCTTCCCGATGTCCAATAGAAACACATCCCCGAGGTTGAAGCTCTTCCAGCACAAGGCCACCTGAAACCAGTTGGAGCAGCGGCGGCGTGTGTACACAAGGCGCTCTGTGCTTCGGCGTTACATAACGCCGCTGAAATCCCGCGCTCACCTCTTTGGCCACCACCCGTTTCCTCCCTTTGACATGAAGCAGCCTCTTTATGTCGTAGGTGTTGATTTCGGTGTGCCTCATGCCTGACGCAACTCCGCCTTTCTTGTAGCTGCGGTAGACGACGCAGGGTGGGCAAAACCGCAGTAGTTACCTTAGTAGTAGTGACTGTTGTGATGGTACATCGTGTGATTTCTTTATTAATGCGATCCCTTCATAGTAACTATGTCGAGCAAAATAAAGACGAATATGTGCATATGTATTAACTAGGGATGTCAAAATTAGTGCGTTCATTTTTAGTTAATTTAAAAGGTTTAACGCCACAATTTTTTTTTTTTATGTGCGATTAACCTTACTTGGAAAGCCTGTACTGGAGGAATTCCAGTCGCAGCGCAGCAAACACGTCCACATTCAAATTTAGCAGTAATAAATTTAATAATAATGCATATATTTGTGGAGACTGGGGTCAAGTTGTATTTTACAATTTAAAAAATGTGCAGAATTTCACAAGTTAGTTAGTAATAAAGATTAGATAGCTCTTAATATGGAAAGAAAAACGCACAGCTTTGTCACCAATGTCTTACAAATGCAATTATGCCATCTAGTGGCAGAAAAATGACCTCCACACAAATCAATATTACACTCGATTGTTTTACAGTACGGTACATCTTGTTCATTTTAAATCAATTTGATGATTTATGAAATTACTGTATCAATGACTAAAAGTTGCAGTCATTAGTTTAACATGTTTCCACTTTTATGTTAAAAAAAAGTATGAAAACATTTCATTGTACATTTAACAGATATAAAATTTGTGATTATCATGAGTTAACTATTGAAGTCTTGCAATTAATTACGATTAAAAAATCTAATCACCTGACACCCCTAGTATTAACGGAATGTATGGTGTTCCACATGGTTCAATTCTGGGGCCTCTGCTGTTTTCATTTTATCTGCTCCCCCTATAGAGTTGAGTGATGGCAGTCGGCATCCTAGCTGCATGATTTGCAATGCCAAGTTAAGCAATTCTAGTCCATGTCTTGAATTGGAAAATATATATTTTTTTTATTTATTTATCATTATTATTATTATTATTTTAATTTTTCAGCGGTGAATGCACATCAAGGTCAAGAAGCACTGATCTAGGTTAAATTGTCCCCAAATTCCACTTCCACTCACATTATTCCCTGCTTGAAATATCCCTTGAACACATCGGACTCGTGATCCTGAACTTCTCTGTGTTGAACCGGCGTGGAACCCAAAAAGTCATCCAACTGTGTGGTGTAAACGGCAGCTGCACCCTGTTCATCCTGAGAGGACTGTAAGCCGATCCAGAAGTGGATGTCATAGTGCATGGAGCCTTTTACTTTCTGGGTCTGGAGATTCAAGAGTCATCCGGCAAGCATGTTAACAGAAAAGAACAAGATCTCAACACCACAAATGCTAGACTGATGATGGCGCCATTTTGTACTTACATGAAGAAGAACATAGCAATCGCCCTCATAAAAATGTCCCCATGCCTTCTCGGGGACTTGAACAAGCTCCATTTGCTGTTTCACAAAGAGAGGATGTCTGTTTCCCTCATTTCATTGTAAAAAGTAGTCATCACTGTTCTGGCAATATGTGAAGGGAAACTACACAAGTACCTCTATTCTCCAGATTATAATCCCAGGGGTGTGCGTTACGGCTCTAAATGTGTACTCCATGTTGCAGGCAGTTGTGGAAGGCCGATTTTGTTACTTGTTACTTTCACCTGTTCAAATAAAAACATCACCCGGGAGACGCATAAACAAATATCAACAAAACCAAGACAATGTTCAACAAACATACACATAGCGTAACATACCTTCAATCAGTGGAGTTTGGTTGACTTGATAACACAAAGTATTTCATTCAATGCAGCCAGCAACACAATTTGCATGCATTTGCGTGTTTCGGGACTTCACAAAGTTCTGCCCAATCACTGAGGATGACACGTGACCATGTAGGCAAATCGTTCAAAAAAGAGATTGACTTGAATTCAAATTTGAACACAACATACTTTTCTCCATTGCCACCTGGCTGTAGCTACAGGAGTGTTGGTATACTAAATGCAAATACAATTCTAAAACAAAAATAAAAAATAAATACATACAAATATACATGTATTCAGCTTTGTGGTCATTTCTTTGCTATGTGCTACTTTTAAAGGGACACATATTTACAAAATATTTTTATTAATTTATTTATTCATTATTATTATTGTAGAGTGTCTAGAAAAGCGCGATACAAATCTGATGCATTTATTATCATTATATTTTATATCTATAAATAATAACGTCATTACTTTTCAAGTACAATTAATAGCTTTAAAAAGACATTTTGCCACTCGCTGTCACAGCTGCTCAGTAAACGGGTAACCAATCACGGCTCACCCGTGACATCCGCAAACTGAGCCAAGATTGGTCGTTACCTGGGTGATGTCATCTTCAGTCGACAGCAAGTGGCAAAATGTCTTTTTAAAGCTATTAATTGTACATGAAAAATAATAAAGTTGTCACATTAACTCATTCACTGCCATTAACGTCAAAAATTCATTTGAACTATTTCCATTAGTTTAAAAAAAAATTCCCACATAGGTTAACAAGAGTATGAAAACCTAGAATTTTTTTCCCCCCAAATACAGATATAAAATGTGTGATTAATCGTGAGTTAACTATTGAAGTCATGCGATTAATTACAATTAAAAATTGTAATCACCTGACACGACTTAGATTATTAAAAATTCGGGGCGTCAGGCAATTACATTTTTTATCGTAATTAATCGCATGACTTCACGAGTTAACTCACAATCAATCACAAGTTTTATATTTGTTCTAAATGTACAATAAAAAAAAGGTTTTCATACTCTTGTTAACAAAAGTAGGAAAAATGTTTAACTAATAATGAATTTTTGACGTCTGTAGCCGTCAATGGCATATTCACATATTTATGAATGAAATCCATCTCACATGCACCCCAAATATCTGCATAGCTCAGAATCTGTATTCCTGTGCCCAAATCAAATTCTCCAAAATTACATTAGACTACCCGCGCCACTATTTAGACATAGTCCGAGCAAGGTAGGAAACTTAAATCCAACTTTCTGCCTTCAAATTGTCTTTCTGCTTGGGTGTATCTTTAAGGACAAATTGGCAAACAGGCGCAGAAAGCCTTGTGGCTGCATAAAAGTCAGCCATCTTTTTTGCATGCGCACGTGTGCTAAGCTGTAGCTCACCTGTGACCCACTATGGAAAACTGATGAATATATGATTTGAGTTCTTATTGTGAGTGACCAGCCAGACCCATCCGGAATATTCTTTAACACTTTTCATGCTTCTCATCTTACTTTTTACATACAAAGAAAAGAGAAGATGAGTGACAAGTTAAGCAACATTTCAGTCTTTTTCCATTTTTCCAGAACTTCTCCTCGCATGTGCCTCGATCGGAATGATGTCATGCAAGTTACTGGCCAAAATGAAATGAATGACACATCATTTTCAAGTTGAAACTAATGGAAAATGGTCATGGATCAACAGCATGAGCACAGTGGGTCAGGTGAGGCTTTTTTAAAAGTTAAAAGTGGAAAAAATACGGCATAACAAGGAGATCATTCCTTTCAGCTTTTTGATCTTCGAAGACTGCAGAAGGTGGAAATAATTACAGAGTAGCAGACTAACTTACTACTCACTCCAACTACTGTTTGGCTTCCTGCATTTGTCAGCCCTCTAATTGAAAGTACTGTGATCGGGAAAAGACAAGTAACAACCTAAATGTCTTTCAGCAGAACGAGTTAATCCATCAACATGTGACGTGGAGATAGCACGCTAACAAATGATACTTACAATTTCTCGACAGATTGGATCAAAATGTTTTGGCTTGTTCGGGATAGGTATACATCCTTCGTCGAAACATGTTACTCTGGCAACATGGGGCTTTTAAGATCATGGGCGGAAAGGCTATGATGACGTAAAGAACAGTGTTCTGTGATGTCATGCTGATCGCAGTCATAAGAGGATATATAAAGTGCGGCGGACCCTGTGGATTTGAAGGGGTTTTGACAGTCAAACATCTTAGAATTGAAGGAATGTCCGTCCATCCGTGTTCTATAAGCGCTTGTCGTCAGCCAGCCGATTTTGCGTGAAAAGCGGGATACGCCCTGGATTGGTCACTAGCCAATCACAAGAGATTCAAACTCAGAACTAGACATGAGCCGATGACCGGTTTGACAGTTACCGTGGTTTGCAAAAAGTCAATACTTGCTGTCACCGGTTGTAGCTGGCGCTAGTATCGCTGTCAATGGGTTGCCATGACAACGCCACTCTGTGATATTGAACTTTATTATTAGGTGTATTTATTTGCCTGAAAAAATTGCATATAAACATTTGTCATTTTGTTTTTTTTGGCCGTTTTGGGCCACTTAAATTGGATGGTGCGAGAAAGTTTGTGAGGCAAAAGAGAGAGAGAGAGAAGACTTGTTATCTTCAATTTATCGACAACTGGTTAACTGCAGGGCGCACACGGTATATTTATCGTGGTTCTTTACCGGGGTCGATACGCGAGTAATGAACTCTTCTTTTCTGTTCAGTAAACGAGCCGCCTCTGTGAAGTTATTTGCCCCCAATGAACTTTTTTTCCCTCCTCCTCAGCAAGCAGAGAGCAGAGAGCACAAAAAGGAGGGGTAGGAGGGAGCAAAATGAAAGAGACACTGCAAAAATGGATGCGTTTTCATTTCGATTGATGTACATTGTCCCAAAAAGAAAGAAAAAATGGTGCCAGCAGGTACTAGTGAGCCCCTAGAACAACATAAGTAGCTCAGTGGTCTGTTCTAAAAATAGCTTACAAGTGATGGGACACTGAATTACTAAGAAGAATTAAAACAAAAGAGGAATGTTAACTTTTACTTATTTTAATGTATATACTGTATTGTGCTTTGACTTGATTTAATAATAAAAAAAGATTGTGATCAATGTGGGCAAAAGCTTTTTTTTCTTCTTTTTTTTTACCAGAATATTTCCCAAAATTTTATTTTAGAGCTGTAATTTTACCAAGATAAGATAATATATTGTATGGTGCTGATGATAATGTAAGATGAGATGTTCTAAGCAGCCCCACTACTCTAAACATGGTATTCTGATTAATATTGCGTTTATGCAATATGAATAAAGCAGCACAATTTATAGATTTATTTATTGAAAAATGTAACATAAGTGGAGGCGGACATTTTGGGAGCTGTGATTGGTCTTACCTGAGTCCTGAGCAACTATGATGTCATTTTCAGTCGGCAGGAAGTGACAAAATGGCCACCCTTGAGATAAATAAAAAACAGCTGCATTTTCCACAAACTTAATATTACCGGTAATCAAAATGTAGTGTTTAGACTAGTAGGGACACATACAACATAATATTGTAAATATTTTTTGTTTTTGTTGACTTGTCCGTTTTGGCATCCATTCTTAGATATAGTATAAGGAATAATGAAATAAGGCTATAAACTACTGAAAACACAATTTCCTCACCATTTTCCATCTACAGTATACTACCTCTACATTATATATATATATATATATATATATATATATATATATATATATATATATATATATATATATATATATATATATATATATACACAGTATTCATAATTATATTTTCTGTAATTAAACATTGCTTAACTGTCTCTATATGCGCCCCGTTTACATTTACCTTGTTTCCTACATTCGTCATCAGGTAGCAGCCATAAAGGAAACAAGGGGGACAGACCCGTCTCTTCCATCTCCACCAGATGTTCTTGGCTCCTCCCATCGAGCTCAGCTGGACATTCCAGCCCACCTCTGGGGATCCGCCGGCTCCTCCACACACTCGCCAGTCTACGGGAGCAGGAGGAGACAAAATGAGAGGACTCGTTGTATTCATCAGTGTGGTGTGCTTGGCCGGCGCACAGCACCAGGCCCTGATTGACTATTTGGAGCGCAGGCTGCTTGCGATTGAGGTGAGACTTCTCTTCTTTTGCTCCACACGGAAACTTCCAGGAATTAGGTGAAGGCAATGGAATGCAGATGTGCGTATATCCTGTGGAAAACTCAGCTTTCGAAGATGTATAGTGCTTATTTTCCGTTTGTCTGCTTTTGACATAGGGAGGACATAAAATAATGCAGATACATTTATTTTGTCTGTACTGTTATAACTGTCAAACAACTGTAGAGACGTTGCAGAGGATTGCATTTATCAGGCTGATCAAGGAAGTTGTTAGTTCACCGTCAATATCCTGTGTGGAAAGTCTCCAGAAAGTCAATTCAAGTCACTTTCTGAAGACCTGCGGCTTGTGGCTCTTTAGAACCTTTTCTGTGGCTCCCTGTGGATCTCAAAACAAATATTTTTAATTAATGCTTTAGATAAAAATTTAAAAATTAAATATCCCCAAAAATGTCAGAGTAAAAAAATAATAATTTTTGTCAGAAAAAGTGTTGTTGTTTTTTGTTTTACCTAAAAATATCCAAAGTGATCATAAAATGTCCCAAAAAGAAAAGGAACAGTAGAAATTTACCATAAACTGCCCATTAGATTGCCAAAAATGTCAGAGAATTAAATCCAAAAGGCAGAAAAGAAAATGTTCAAAAAGTAACCTAAAATGTCCAAAAACAAAAGGCAGAACATTTCCATAAATGATTTTTCGAATTGTCAAAAAAATAAACAAGTTTTTTTTTTATAAATAAATAAAAGCAGAAAAGAAAACATTCAAAAAGTAACTATAAAATGCCCCCCCTCCCCCCAAAAAAGAAAGAAAGAAATCACAAAAATTACCATAAAATGTCTACAAAATAGCAAAGTCAGAAAAAAATGTCAAATACCGGCCATAAATGAGGCAGAAAGTGACCATAATATGTCCATAAAATTGCCAAAAATGTCAGAAATTTTAGAAAAAAGCAAAAAAGTCTAAAAATATATGAAAAATTACACACACGCACACATAAAAATCCCAAAGCTAAAGACGAAAGGGAGAAGAATTGTGTCGTTTGTGGTGCAGCTCTCATTAGCTCTTGGGCCCTCAGTCCTCAGTACAGTATTAGACTAACACTAACACACTGTTGCAGCTCCAGACAACATTTCTGGTTATTTATTTGGCCTAAAATGGCTCTTTTGACACGAAAGGTTGCTGACCCCTGCACTATACCATTAAAGGATAACAGCTTGGCGTCAAAGAAAATTGAAGTTGCTGTTCATATTACTTTGAATTTCCAACATGTATGATGCCACTGAAATCCATGTAAATATTGTGCTTTGACATTCCACACTCGGTTTTACTTGTTAATCCTTCTCCTCTACACCGAGAGGTAAAAGCTGAGGATTCTGAAGCTGTAGTTATTCTTGATGAATGCTTATATATATATATATATATATATGCATATCTGACCTCGCCTGCTTCAACAAAACAGGACCGCATCTCCTTATGGCACGAACAGGCCACCCGCTACGCCTCAGATCTGCGGGAACTCAAACAACACATGGTTTCTCAGCTGGAGAACCTGGACAAAGAAAAGGAGACACTCCGTGTGAGCCTGGACAGCATGGGGACGCGGGTGGACCGGGTGGAGCGTGAGCTGGACTACTTGGAGACGCAGAACGGTGCTCAGCCGTGCGTGGATGTGGACGACAAGCTGATCGAGCAGCAGGTCACGCAGGTGCAGGAGAAGCAGAAGACGAAATACTTCAAACTTACTGGTGAGATTGTGTTTGAAATACACATTAGCAAAAAATGAAGTGGCACGGTGGTAGTACACAACCCTAACTGTGCTTTTGTAAACTTGCACTTTTCAGTTTGCAGCCCCATTGTTAGTGAAATTCCATGTGAAATGTGTAATACCCAAATCCCAGTGAATTATAATCAATATTTATTCGGGGTGTCAGGCGATTACAATTTTTCATCAGAATTAATCACAAATTTTATATCTGTTCTAAATGTACATTAACATATTTTTTTCAAGTTTTCATTCTTGTTAACGTAAAAATTATTTAATTTAAAAAAAAATAGAAATAGGGCTGCATCTTTTAGTCATTGATACAGTAATTTGACAATTCATAAAATTGAGTTAAAGTCAAAAAGATGTACTGTAAAAAAAAACAGTGTAATATTGATTTGTGTTTAGGTCATTTTTCTGCCACTAGATGGCATAATTGCATTTGTAAGACATTGGTGACAGCCCAGTGCGTTTTTCTTTTCATATATATTTTTTTACGACACATAAGTCAAATGAGCCCAAATTTGGCTCACTATTGTAAGTGTGATATCCAAATAATTTCTGATTTTTTTTTTTTTTTACTTGCGACCACTCAAAATGTTCAGTGTCATCAGGCCTATCCATACATATATAGTTTTTATTTATTTGTTTTTGATGCCCTCTATGGACAATAAAAGCAATATTGTCCTATCATCTATCTATAAAAAAACACATTCAAATTGGAATATTCACGCATGCGCGCACATACACTCATCACATACTCGTGGGCATGTCACTGTTACTACGTCCACACACGCTCACAGGCCTAAGCTCCCGATCCCAACCGTGCTTTCTTGTTTTTGTATAAGAATGGGGACATAGGAAGCACATAAGTCAGCTCGACCAAAAATGATAATTAGCTCTCTAGCGTCATCTGGTGTGTTATGGATTTTATGACTGTAAAGTCCCCCCCAAAAAATTCTACGCTTAGTTGATGCCCCAGTGAAGGGATAAATTGGGTAATCGCGGGAAATGCACTATAACACATCAGGTGTACAGTATTAAAAAAAAACATGAAAATTATTATTTATAATGGGAGTCAATGGGCCAAAATTTTGATATTTTTACTCATGTGTACTATAAAAATTAGTTTCCCACATAATGACAATAATAATTTTGAAATTTTGGACGGTGCAATTTCAGCTCACTCAATGATTTTTTTCATATGCTTTATATTTGATTTATATTTGATTAATATTAATAAAAAGCAAAGAGCCCAAAATTGGAAATTTTCCTTACGAGGGTAGCGCTACCTAATCTTTAACATGAATTACCTTGTGAAATTCTGCATTTATAAAATCGTAAAATACAACTTGACCCCATACCTGTTGTAAATGTACAATAAAATGTTTTCATACTTTTAACATAAAAGTGGAAAAATGTTAAACTAATCGAAACATGGCTGCATCTTTTAATCATTGATACAGTAATTTCATAATTCATTAAATTGATTTAAAATGGACAAGATGTACCGTACTGTAAAAAAAACGTGTAATATTGATTTGTGTTGAGGTCATTATTCTGCCACTAGATGGCATACTTGCATTTGTAAAACATTGGTGACAGTCAGTGCACTTTTCTTTTCATATTAAGAGCTATCTAATCTTTATTACTAACTTGTGAAATTCCGCACATTCTTAAAATTGTAAAATACAACTTGACCCCAGTCTCCACAAATATATGCATTATTATTAAATGTATTACTGTTAAATTTTGATGTGGACATGTCTGCTGCGTTGCGACTGGAATTCCCCCAGTACAGGCTTTCCAAATAAGGGGCGGTCATTAATCGTGCGTTAAAAAAAATGAGTGGTGTTAAAGGAACTTTAAATTAACATAGTAATTTTGACACCCCTAATATGTATCCATTGTTGTTAGCTGACATGCGTTCCTTCAAGTTCCTTTCCATTGAACAGGTCATGAATATTTAAGTTGAAAAACAAACATCATAATAAATAATCCTATGGCATTTTGGGGTGAATATGGTAGTTACGTTAGAGGATGAGAGGAAAATTCCGTCTTCCATGATGCAATCATATCGCTCTTTCCCTTAGACTGCAGCGATATGCTCTCCACCATCAAGGCCATGAAGATCTTGAAGAGAGTCGGTGGTTCCAAGGGAATGTGGACCCGAGACACCGGCGGGGGCTCGGGGAAGGTGTTTGTCTTCAACGGAACCGATGAAGACACCATCTTTGAATTTTCCACCGTGCAAGACTTTACTCGTTCGCAAGGCTTGTCTAACTCCAGGCAGCTGAAGCTTCCCTCCCCCTGGCGGGGAACGGGACACATCGTCTACAATAATCACGCCTATCTCGTCATTCAGGCGGATGAGTTGACGCTGGTCAAATACGACTTGAGGAACAAGTCTGTGACAGATAGCGTGATGTTCCCAGACCAGGACTACATCCCAGCGTACAGCCTAAGCCGCGAAACCGTGATGGACCTTGCTGTGGATGAAGAAGGCTTGTGGGCCATTTACTCAACACGTCAGAATGAGCAGCACATCTCTCTGGCTAAAATAGACGCCGGCTCGCTGAGCATCGAGCAGAGGTGGGACACGAGCTGCCCGAGGCAGAACGCGGAAGCGGCCTTCGTCATCTGCGGCACGCTGTATGTGGTCTATAACTCGGAGCAGCCTGGCCGCTCCCACGTCCAGTGCGTGTTCGACGTCAACGACATGGTGAGCAATGAGGACACGCCGCTGGTTTACTTCCCCAAACGTTACGGAGCTCACGCCAGTCTCAAGTACAACCCGCTGGAGCAGCTGCTCTATGCCTGGGATGATGGCTATCAGATTCTCTACAAACTTGTCATGAAGAAGAAACTTGAGGTTTAGCATCAAATACAACCCCCAACCCACATTGTGGTAGCTAAGAAGTCGTTTTGGCCACCTGGCATCGTGTGAGCCGACTGGCCAGAGTGGACTTTGTAAACCTGTTGTACTATTGTCTGTTAAATGTCTCTTTACACAACATGTTTGTGAAAGTGACTATTTCTTCACATTGTGACTTTTAACTGCTGACAACCTTCTGTCCAAAGCAATCTTTGTAGTTGACATTTGTCAACTTCTTTCATGATTTTTGATTTCCTTTAAAAAAGAAAGAAAGAAAAAACTGCATTCCATTTTCACTCACAAACCGGGAGAAGAGTTGCCAGTAAAGGAAAACTTTTGATTTTGCTGAAGCTGAGGGACAGTCTAAATATCTGCGGGCATTGTCAAATTTCCTGCTTGTTTCCACTAAGCTCTTACATGAGCAGTGCTCGGTCCTGGTTTGCCTGGTTGTGATTATAGCTCATAAAAGGCAAAGCCAACTCAGCCTGATTGAGATATAGTTTACTTAATCTAGTTATAATGAAATACAAACATGGATGTAATCCCCCACATGTTAGTCTGTGTTTGATGTAATCAAATGTGACAGCAGTGGTTCAAACCATAGCAAACATATTGAGTATTTGCTAGCTGGCTAGCACTGTTGCGTTTCCCTCTTTGCACTGTGGAGTTCTGTGAACCATGTCGGATCAGGTTTAGTTGTTTTTCACAAAATAAAATTTACGAAAAGTGCCAACTTGTCAGACTATTTGGTTATTAATCCGCAGAATTCAAAGAAATCACATATTTGTTCATACCATCAGTAAAATAATCAGTTACATCACAATTTTTTATGAGTCATGAGAAACTACCCATTTTAAATACTGTAAATGTTTACGCACGTTGGATGATTTTTTTTAGACTTGTGTGGGCAAAGGTTTAGTATCACATTACATACTTGAATTGAAGGTTATGTCTTCTTGGAAGTTCTCACTTTTTTGAGTTGCAACTATGGTCTCCATCCAACAAGACAAGAATGGGGGGGGGAAATGTAGGAAAAAAACTGCAGACGAAGAAAATATTGACTTGATCCCAACAGTTATATAAACACTTTTATTTTTCTCAACTGTCAAAAAGCGGTAGCCATAAAAAGGGCTCATAAAGGGCGGGTAAAATCTAGTGTATGAAAGATGTGACAGCACACTAGACTGTAAAATCTGAAAATAAGGCCAACATTGCAACAATATGTACAAATATGAGAAATATGAGAGATTTTCACTTTCGGTGAATTCCGACGGCAGGAAAATTGAATGACCAATAAAAGTTGATATTTGCACTATCCCGAAACTTGTATGAGCAATTTCTAAATTCTAAAATTTGGACACCCTAACGCCAAAACACAAATAGAACACAAAACTATATGTCTATGAAGACCTACATAGGTTAGAAGTAGACAACATTTAGCCGAACAATGTTAGAAGATGACAATATTTCGCTGAACAATGACAGGAACAGATAAATGTTTAACAGAACAAAATCTTAGGTCTAAAGAAAAGACAAGACCATCTCGAACAATTGGCTTCAAAGTATCAAAATCACCTTCAAAAGGATACAACTCATTCATTTTTCCTTACTGAACATGTCATGAAGTGAGGTCACTTAGAGCTTATTGTCATGAAAATAACCTACTTTTTTTTTTTTATGAGGTTTTGCACAATTCAGAGTCTCAGATGAGGAAGAGGCATGGTGACATCACGGAAGAAACGATGGACAAGCGCATTCTTGGCTGATAACCTTCTGTTTGGATCGTAGTGAAGCATTTCCTGAAAGACAAGCATAATAGTTATATACATACACGCTTGCTGCTGTCGTTAAAACTAGTGTTCCCTAACCTTTGAGTGAGCCAGGGCAAATATTTTACAATAGAAAAATCTCAAAGAACAGCAAACAAAAGTATATACGGTGTTGATAAAGTCTACACAAATGCTAAGTTTTTGTGATATATAACAATGAGACCAGGGGGGGAAAAAAACATAATTTCAGCCTTCTCTACCAATATTAGTGCTGGGCGATATGAAAAAAACAAAAAACTTATATCACGATATTGGCTATTTTATATCACGGTAACGATATACGACAATATATTTTCAGTATATTAAGACACACTAAGACTAAGTTTATTTTCTCATTTTATTCTGAAGTGACATTAAACAGATCTGTATCAAATGAGAAATGCAACCAGTAGGGCTGCTAAATAAAATTCAGTAACCACTGACATATTTTTTACAAATGTATTTGAGAATCTAAATGGGGGATACAACAAATGTTTCAGATAGAAATTGTTTAAAAATAAAAAACGAGATCTACTGTAATGTCTTTTTGAAAAAGTTTATTGTGCAGATTTCAAGTCAATATCAAAACTCAGGACTGCAGTGTGAAAACAAATAATTAGTGATATGAAAGGTATTCAACTTTAGTAGATTATCCATCCATTTTCTGAATCGCTTATCAAGCCTGTTTAATCTTTCTTTAAGTGTGTAGCATTGCTCCCCCCCCCCCCCCAGAGACTCATTAAAAGGCCGGCTGTTTTGCTATTAAAAGTTTGACACGCTCCGCTTTAACGCGGTACCAGCAAGAACTTTGTAAAAAGTGTAATCAATCACACATGCATTTAAATTAATGTCAGTTTCACTATAACGTTAGCCAGTTAGCATAGCAAGGCTTCTACGTCTTTTCCACGTTAATCACGCCTCGGAATCTGTCCGTGAGAACTTCGATACTTGTAACTGAAGAAGTGCTTCTTATACGCCGCCATGGAGGCTGTTATTACTAACTGAGGAGCGACAGAGCAACATGTTTATGTGCAGTATTAGCCAGCCGAAGCCCGTTGCTATGCTGCGACGTAAGTGGTAGAACCGATCTCGCCTCAACTTGAGTACCCCGCCTGCTTGTAGGTAGGGTAAACATCACAGAGAAGCTTTACTGGGCTTTCTCCGCCATTTTTTTTTTTTAACTAAAAAATCTGTGTTTTAATGATGCTAAAACTGCACATTTAGACCCGCAAACTGCTATGCTTGTTTCACAATCACAAAGCTGTCACTAGGTTATTTCAATGAACTGAAAGGAGTACCCAGGCATGCTTTGAGCTCGGCTTTAAAAAATATGTTTTATTTAAGTTTTTCAAAGTAGTAGAATTCGTTATGTGCATTTACCCACTTTGTTTTCTATTAATTTTCATTGATTACAAGCGGTTCAAATAATGGATGGATAATAGGTTTTGTTACCGTAAGCTTGTAATGTATGACGACTATGCAGCGTTTCTCACATCATGTTAATACTTGGGTGGGCCACCCAAGTAAACTGGCCACCACGCAAGAAGTTTTCAAGAAAATGTATTAAAAATATATTAAAAATAAATATATAAAACCTGTCGCGACCAGATATACCGCTTAGTTTGTGGATCGTGAGGCGAGAGGAGACGTAGCAACATGACTGAGATCCCGCCCCCCAGCCCCACCCGCTGGTGTCCACCCACCCATGTAGTTTTAAAATCTGTGGGAAACAGTGCTATGTATCATTCACTGCCATGTCCACTTGCTCAGGCTGCCGTCTGGTGGCAGCTGTGTGAAACAAGCATGCAGAATGAATGCTTTTGTACGTCAAAAACAAGTGTTCTGTCACTTATTTTGTTTGCTTTTTGCTGTAAGTGACAAATGACGATAGACACGATAAATGTCGTCATATCGCCCAGCACTAACTAATATTGTGACCTATACAACTATATCAGAAAAAAATGATAATCTTTTTGAGCGGGGAGGTAAAAGTAAACAACGGATCATGTGGTTGCATAAGTGTGCACACCCCATTACAATTGAGGGGGGAAATGAAAAGAGCCACGCAAAGCTAACTACTACCATTAACAAAAAAAAAAAAGAAACTCACCCCTTATTTTACAAAAGGAAGGAAAATATACTCACTCGTATCAGATCTCGTCCATCCTCATCCAGGAGAGGAACCACTTTGGATAGATCCTGGCGGGCCCAGTTGGGGAACGACGGTTTGTAGTCCGGCATGGAGGTGACTCCCGGCCACGTGCCCTCATCGGGGGTGCCGAGGGTGCGGAAGATGCGGAAGAGCTGGTCTATCTCAGAGTCGCCGGGGAACAGGGCCCTCCTTGTGATCTAAGAAAGAAGAGATTTTACAGACTATTACAAAGTGTGGAGATGCAGATGGATTATGCAGCACCACGAACCACTCTGCACAAGTGGAAATCATCCACTTAAGTTCTGCCATGCCGCAGAGAGCGGCACCGGTCAAGGCCATGGGGATTGAGACAGCAGACATTTATGAAGGCTTAGTTTAATGACAGGAGCGGGAAAAACAAAATAAGGGTCATCTCGGAAAATCCTCAACTGGATTGAGAAGATTAGCATTATTTTCAGAGCCAGAAATTACAGCACTTGGAAAACCCAAAGAAGAAGAAAAATAGCTGGTTATGCTCACCCACAATGTAAACTCATATAGCACAAATTCAAAATATAGGAAGCTTCTTGTATTTCTTCTTTTACCACTACTTTCTTCTTCCATGTATTTTCTGGCAGTCTAGATGCCCTGTGGCGCTAAGCTGCCTCTCAAAGGCTGTGATTGTCAGTGGAAATATTGTCAAATGATTCTGTGCTAGCCACCTTGTGTAACGCAACACACTATTAGAGCAGAAAGCACACAACCAATTTTTTTTCTCCTCATGTGTGTTTTTAGGCCACAAACTTCACTGCCAGAGCTCCTGACGTTTGCACTTCAACACTCTTCATTTTGCCTTACTCCATCCTATCGACAGAAATCTTAACGATCAGTTAATTATGGACATCCCTAATACCATTTCAGCGAAGATACAGCCCAGACTCCAGATGTCGACAGCCGTGGAGTAAAACTTGCAGCCCAGCAGGATCTCGGGTGCTCTGTACCACAGTGTCACCACCTGACACGAAGACAGCAGACTTTATAAGAAGAAAGCATGAAGAAAAAGACCGCTGTGGATCGGGGTGGCGTGTCACCTCCGACCGAATCGCGCTCCCTCATTTACCTCATGCGTGTACGTGCGCACAGGGACGCCAAATGCTCTCGCCAGGCCGAAGTCAGCCAGCTTGATCTCACCCTGAGCGTTGATGAGCAGGTTCTGAGGCTTAAGGTCGCGATGGAGAACCCTGTGGGAGTGGCAGAAGGCCAAGCCTTGCAGCAGCTGGAAGAGATAACTCTACAGGCACAGCGAAAATCTCAGTTAATATGTGTTTATTCATATTTAGGACAATAAGTAAATCCACTAGAGGCCAATGGACACAATGGCTACCTTAATCAGAGCAAGCGGGATCCCAGTGACTGTGGAAGAATCCATAAACTTCTTTAGATCCTGGTTGAGAAACTCAAAGACAAGGTAGAGCTTGTTCTCCGTGTGGATGACATCATGCAACCTTAAAAGCATCACAAGATTTGAATTTTGGAAATAAAAAAAACAATATTGCATGCAGCAGTTGGAGCTTACTTGACAATATTTGGGTGACTGAGCTCTTTGAGGAGGGAAATCTCCCGGATGGCAGTGCTCGGAACACCCTCAGTTTCCCTGTGGGGGAAAAAAATATCAGGAAATCATCAACAAAAAAAAATATGTTTTTGACTGAAAATACTTATTTAGTACAAATAATGTAGCGTTGTTGATCTATCCATCTATGAGAGCGACAGAGTGACAGGCAGAACAATGAAATTATCTTCCACTGGATGGCAAACGGTACACGATTAACTTGCGTATCCACCTGCAAGTTGTTCATACAACAGGATAAAGACATGGCACGCTAAGTACTGGTAAGTAATTTTGTGTATAAACAGAGACGAGATCATGATTTCAGTATGGTGTCTTTATTTTTTGTGACATTTTGGTTTGGCGAAGCTGTAAGATTTTGGTCATGTAAAATATATTGGTTCAATTAATGTTGGGACTGCATTGGGCCACCTATGCTGCCACTAAAATCATAAATAATTATTGCCAATTCGTTTTTGTAGGCAGACGTTGTCATGCTTGTTAGGATCTTAATAGACTGAAACAAAATGTTCACATTTTTGTGGTAATGATGAATAACAGACTTAAATCTTTGACGTTGACACAAAAAGCTTAATTGAATAAAGTTGAAGCAAACTACCCATGAAAATATAAAAAATGTTTTTTTTAATTTATTTAGTATGACTTAACACAAGTCCACACTAAAGAAAAAAAGTATATTCTAAAACTTAAAAATGTGTACATTTATTTTGTCAGTATATACACAACCCTGGGAAAAGAAATAACTATCCATTGATCCACGCACTGTAAACCTTATACTGCAAAATTATTAATTTAGAACAACAAATCTTCATTGAGAAGTGATGAAATTATGAGTTTCTCATTTTCTATTAAGGTCTATATCAGCAATTCTCAAAGTTTGGTACTCGGGTTGACTAGTGGTACTTAACAGAATCACTACCAAGTACAGTTCAGTTGCATTAAAAGTTTTACTATTGCATTTATTTTAACAAACACAGCCTTACTACTGTATTTTAATGTTGGTCATTATGGTGGCAATAGGAGCACTCGGGTTTTTGTTTTTGGTAATATATCCTTGCTTTATTTGATGTCCTCGTACTTTTCTTTTGTTTCACTGTGTCACCTTGCAATAGTCTTTCAACTTAAATCCAGAGATGTATAAATACAAAATGGGTACACTTGGGTGCCACATGTTGACAATGGAAGGCAACATGGCTGTAAGCTCACAAATGTAAACGCTTTGAAGTTTGACCAATACTTCCTATGGCATTCGTACACTCGAGCACTCCATGGAGACTTTGGCCTCATCCCATGAACACAAAGCGGGGGTTCGTTGACCCCCAACACCGTCCCAGCTGACTTACGTGTCCAGTCTGATCTTCTTGAGCGCGACCGTTTCTCCCGTGTCCTTGTTCTTGGCTTTGTACACCACCCCATAAGTGCCCTCTCCTATCTTTTCGACCTTCTGGAAGGACTCCATCTGGCGAGGCGAGGCCGGTTTTCGGCGGGGATGTCACGGCTCAAGTTAGCTAAAAGCTCGCTCGCGTCTTTTTGTGTCCACGCTAACAAGTACGCGGACATTCAGCCAACCAACCGCCACTAGTTCAAATTCGCCCGCGTTACGCACAGCCGCCGGAAGAAAGAGTTCCGCCGAGTGTTAAAACAGTCACCCGGGGTCAGGTTAACCAGCTAACTCGCTGGGTAATTAGTTCATTCGAGCTAAACGGTGTTAACAAAGCAAGGAATTGAGCCCAGGGTGGCGGTAGTTGCTATCTGTGTCCAACTACAAAATACAGACGAACCAACACAGCGACGTTTCCCGCGTTGCCACCCCGAGCGCGCGTTTTGAATCCCGAACATACCGATTGTCTCCTGGGCGGTGTTTTTCTCAATTGTAACCACGTCTTTAGCGACGTTCGTCGTGTAAAATATTAGAATGTTTTTTTTAATAAAGTAACTGCGTTCGCTAAGTAAGTTAGCTTCCACATGTTGTCTTTTAAGTTCATATGACTGACTTTAGTCGCGGTAAAAGAACAACATACTGAGCAGTTAGTGTCACTTGTAATACAAATCAAACGCCTACCGGCCTCACAGGTCACGTGAGATTGTGACGTTTATGTAATCTGTGCCAGGCTGCCAGCTGCTCTATTTGCTTCAAACCTAACGAATTCAAAGTAGTGAAGATACCACTAAAACAAATATATACTAGCATGTGTTAAAAAAAAAGAAAAAAAAGTAAGTGCTTTAAAATAACTGGTGCACATTAGACCATAATTTTATTTATTCAAATATTTTATTCTTGCTGCTGGCTGAAGCACAAATAAATCTTAATTTGTGGTACGCGGGCTCCCACTAGTGGTACAGGATGTAATCACCTAATTAAATACAATTTCAGTTTACTACAACATCAAACAGATTGATTTTTTTAGGCCGCTTTGCATACAATCTGGTTGAACTTTTTTTTTTTTTTTTTAATCCAATACAGCACTTTTTTGTACTTTTCTAGTGCAGTACATTCTTTAGCACAGTTCTGTTATAGCCAGCTTTTTAAGAAGTGTTTTGTTGTTGTTTTTTAGGTTTTATGTGCTATGATTTTCAATTCATCTTTTAAGGACAGATTTATGTTCATATATTTATGTTTTCAAACACTGCAAAATGTTACAGTCTCTTAAAAATAATAAATGTACTTTTTAGAAATAAAACAACCTCATTTTTGATGAAAATGTAGGCCTGCTATGTTACTATACTTTACTGTTGGTCCATAGTAGAGTTTTGAGTGCTACATATTTTTAGGTGGTGCTTGATAAAAGTACAATGCCGTGCATTTGTACAGCATTTTCATGGAAGGTCCCGAGGAGCAAATGTTATACCTTAATGGTATGTGCAGTCAGGTGCTCTGTGGGAAGGACTTATCCTGAACTCCTTGGTTAGCACATGAGAGGTCACATGCATTGCAGCCTCACAGTCTGGTTGGCATGAGACTCTTGGCGGGAGCAAGTATTGTGGCTGTGAGGAACCACCAATCACCGTCATGTACTAGTAGACAATATAATGATTCCACTCTCACTTAGGGTGGGACATTGCTGTGATATGTAATTTAAATGGAACTATATTTGAAAATCTCTTGCAGTTATTGACTCATGCCCTGGATATGTTTTGCCTAGTCTTTGCTGTTGCTGCCTTCATTTTATCTATAATATGTGAAAATAACTTTAACGGGCCACAGAATTGGGCCATTGAATAATCTTCAATTTCTTTACCTTCAAATTGTCTTTAGTTGCTTTTGTGCTGTGTTTAATGTCCATCTACACCAAAAAGCACCACCCTGTATAGTATGTTTTGTGGCATTGGTCAGCATCAAACACATCTTAATTGTCTTATTTCAGATCCATTGTGGTGACGTAGACGGATGAAATATCCCTGGACGATGTGTGAATAATTTTAGAGTGAATTGAAATATAGTAATTCCGGCATAAATGAATACTTGTTTTCTTATAAATGAAACTACGTCAGAACGGAGAATTGACCTAGCAAATGGAGCACGAGTAGCACGAGTGCGCCTGTGCTTCTGGTGAAGGATTGTAAGAGTAGCCTAAGGTGGAGAACCAGAGTTTGGTAAGATGGCTGAGGAAATAAATGAGCTCTATTGATTTGGCTTTTGCCCTTTCATCCTGTGACACCCATGCACACATAGCTGAAGAGTCATATGTCACACACAGGCATGATATCTTAATGTGTAATGTGTGGGAAATTATCATTTAAATCTCCAACTCACCTAAAACAGTTATTCTCAGCTGCTGACACACTTGGACCCATATTTTCCTATTTTTGCTAAGTCGTTGGCTCACTTTCATCGAAGTCAAGAACAATAAATAAAATGTATTGTTCAAAAATAACCTTTAAAAACTAATGTAATGTTTTTTTTAACAACTACACATGATTACATGTTCAAAGTGCCTTGCAAAACACCTGACTAAGAAACTGAGGATGTACAAAAATTAAAATGCAACAATATAGTTAGTCCCCCCAAATATTTGGGATTTGGGAATTTACATAATAGTAAAAAAAAAAACATTCAGAGCTCTTATGGGCACCTAAGAGAAGGTGAAATTAAAATGTATTATGATGAGATCTTAAGTTGTCATGACAACATCAAATCTTATCCTGATGACTTCAAATCTCATCATGACGACTTGTTGGCATATTTAAATCTTGTATTATTTTTTTCTAAATTTCTACGTTTTTTTAATAATTTTTTTAAATTCTTGAATATTTTTTGGTTGATGACAAACATCTGCTGCACATTCCTACCCATTTATCAGTAACATAGAGAGAAAAAAACGACTGTATAGTGAAATTGTGAATATTAATATATTACTTTTAAACTAAAATTGATATGTAAGTTAAAATGCACCAAAGTCTGTACTAATTTGTATTTGATGTGGTGACTACACTTCCAAATAAGCACAAAAGAATATAAAAATGACTTTTAGAGTTGTGTAAAAAGGGGGGCGGTGCCTGCTTACAGGCAAGCAGTGATGTCAGAGGATAGAAGTATGTTTATGTTAATTCAGGTTCAGCAGCGTCTTAAAAAGAGTGAAAGGACCTTTTCCAAAGTCTCTTTGGGCGTTGCGTTTGGGCTTAGGAGCGGTTGGTGAGGTCCGGGTTCTGGGACGAGAGACACAACCCAAGACAGGATGAAGACTCCGGTGTTACTGCTGATGATGGCTCTGGCCTTGACCTCTACCACTGCACAAAGTAAGTCAAATAATTCATTTTGGTCAAATTTGTGATTTCATATTTTCTGCTTTTGTAAGCGCATGACATCATCTATTAGGCTGATGTGGTTCTTTAGTAAAAATAAACAAGCAAGTGTTGCTAATTACCATGACTAATATGATTTCACACATGAAGCATGCGGCTTGACTTGATTACATTTGTTTGGACAACGAATTGAGGGAAGAAATTTTACATTTCACACCTTGTGTCACACTGGCACAACCAAAACATGAAAACGCAGGTAGCTACTGTATTATAGCTAGTTGGCCACATAGATAGATCGATGAAATGAAATCTAGAACTATTCACTAGTCACTCTTATTTTAAGTGTGAGAAAATAAGTATATTAAAAATGACGGGGAAAAAGACACAACATTTAATTCATGAAGACACACAATATAACTATAATTTTTATTGCGTAGAAGCTTACATGTTTTCATCAGCGCTAACATCAATATTGATTTTCAACTAAGTATATTTACATGTAACAAACTTTCTACAACATATGGACCGCTCCAGTAATTCTCAAAATAAATTATATACACTGTCATGGTTCCATCACTGTGTAAATAAAACATGACACTGATTATCTGGAGGTCCATCAACCACAATTTGTCAAACTGTGAGCCAAATACACGCATTCACAGACGCACCCACGCGCACACACACACACACAGACGCAAGGGTGTGTGAACCCTCATTCTTGGAGGGAAGATTACTGATGTTGCTGCTCAGCTGATGGTCACAAGAAAAGGCTTGAGGGGGATTGCAGACCGTGTGATTTGCACTGCCCGAAACCCCCGCTCTCCTCAAATTCTTGTTCTCTTTGGCCTCTCTAGGCAGGTGTATGGGAACGAATAATTAGGTACTATAACTATACAAAAAGCAGTCCATTTATCATTTACTATCCATATCTGGGTTTAAAATGTGGTTACCTATATAGTACCTTTATGTAGTCAAATACAGAAGGTGTACATACTCAAACCTTTTTATTTTCAATATCTACATATTGCTGGCCAAACTCATAAGTCACAATTTGGTAAATGTATTTATTTGTCAAAAATCCATTCTGTTGGTCAGTCCACATGTGTAGGAGTTATTTTTACACATTATCAACTAATCTAAAGTGCTTTTATTTTTTTTTGTACTTACACATACAAACATGGTCCCCCAGGTGGGGAAGTGAACCCACACCAACATGCATCGTAGGCAAGTGACAGTACCACGCCGCCACCTAGTGCCCATTAAACAGAAGGGTTAAAAAGGGCTTGCTCTCTTTTATGACGTAACATGCCGTTTTGGGGTAGTCAACCCCCAAAAAAATAAAAAAATAAAAAAATAAAAAATATATATATATTGTTGACAGCAATATGTTCTATGCAGCCCTACTAGTCTAAATGCGGTATTCTGGTTAATATTGGGTTAGTGGAATATGAATTAAGCAGCAAAATCCAGCAGTTTTTATCAATATCACAAGGCGGCCATTTTGCCACTTGCTTTCAGGTGAAAATGACATCATAGTTAGCGCAGATCTCAAGTAACAACCAATCACAGCTCAGCTTCAGAAAACAGGTGAGCTGTGATTGGTCATTGCTTGAGCCCTGAGCAACTGTGATGGTATGTGTCGACAGCAAGTGGCAAAATGGCCGCCTCCTGAGAAGGATCAAAACGATTGGATTTTGCTGCATAACTCATATTTCACAAATGTAACATTAATCAGAATGTCATGTTTAGACTAGTGAGGTCACATACAACATATTATTGTCAAGAAATGTTTAAGGTTGATTTTCCCTTTAAAGTATATTGCAATGTTTTAAAGTTTTAACTGATTGCTTTTAATTAAGTCATTGATCAATTCTTCTTCCAGTGTCTCGAAGTCAGTTCACACGTTACCGCTCATGGAACTCCCGCATGTATCCCGTGTGGAAGGACGGAGACCCAAGATTCAGAAATTGTTGGTCTGGTGAGGACAATTCATTCTCTCACAAGTGACAAGTTGTGACAACATAAACAATGTTAAGTTATTATTTTTGTCTACTTCAGGTGGTCCAGTTGCATTTGATCTGAAGAACGATGCTCCCACACTGATTGGAGCAAAATCAACTTTTAGTATTAATCTGGTTTTCCCTCCAAATCAAACCGTGCTCGCCGATGGGCAGGTGGTCTGGGCTCGTAACTGCACCATTGATGGTAAGTCCATCAATCGAGTTGTTTCATCGTGACATGCTACAACAACAAACAATTAAACATCTCAAACTGTAGTGCAATCTAAAGAAATACAAACACAAAATAATATTGTTCAGTTTCAGATATTCTGAAAGAATGATTCATTTAACAGTATGTTTTTATTGGAGTTTGTAGTGGAATACAATTGCACTTAGATATGTTTTTGATATTCTGCCCCTCCTGTATACAAAGTGGCTAAATGTGGTAAGTAACATGGTGAACATTGCAGGTCAACAGTATCAGGCAGGCCAGGCTGTGTATGCAGACCAAAGCAATCAGTTGGCTGGGGTTTTCCCTGATGGCTCGCCTTTCACCAGGACCCAGGACAGGAAGCCCCGCTACGTGTATGTTTGGAAGACATGGGGTAAGACTATTGTAGTGATAGGCCGATGTTTTTTTTTTCAAGGCCGACTCTGATACCGATTATTAGTAGTCAAGGAGACAGATAACCGATATTTCAAGCCGATATTCATTTGCAGTAAAAGAGAAAATATGATAGCGTCAAAATGAAAACAAAATACTTTTTCATTTAATTTTAAACATATAATGAATTGACAGCTTCTTTTTTTATGATACCAAAATTTGCACCAGCATGTGATAAGCTAAATTAAAAACTGAGCAAGTAAATAGTTACCTAAAGTTTTTTAAAATTTCAACATAATTTCTTACTTTAAATTTTTTTTTTTAAAGTGTAGAGAGTTCCCAGTGTCAGCATCATTTTTTATAAAGTGGAAATTTTAATAAATCCATAAATGAAAAGTTCCCTGTATCTCACTGAGCGACAAATACATGTGAATGTAGCTAATTTGGTTTTTTTTTGTCAGGGTTTGTAAAAGGTTTCAAAAGATCTTTGCAGACAATGAAAAAATGTCTGAATATGTTTGAAATGTCTTTGCCGCAAGTAAAAACTGTTTGTGAACATCATATAAATTCTTGATGAAAACCCCAAATTTGCTACGTTCGGCCCAGCCGATAATCAGTCTATCCCTAGACTATTGCAGTAAAAATATCAAACTATGACATTTTGAAAAACTAGACTGGCTGCACTAGTTTCAGAGGAACAAAATACTCCATTGTAAAGTTGTATCTAATCCTTCATTTCCCACTCCTCACTCCTGCTTTGGATTGTCATTACCAATATCCTTTGGAATTGTGGCAATATCTTTACCGCCTTACAACAATATATCCTGATGTACTGCAATTTCATTTTTGCCAAAAAAGTAGATTGGGTTAGAGAGACAATACACTATATCTAATGTATGATAACATGTTTCAGGAAAGTACTGGCAGGTGGCAGACGGACCCTCGTCTTCGCTCACCATCTCAGCAGATGATGTCTCCCTGGGCTCCTACAGCATGGAAGTTGTCATCTATCACTGCCGCGGAAAAAACAAGTTCATCCCCCTTGGCTACGCCTCCACCGTCTTCACCATCACAGGTGTCACATCGAACCACATGGAACCTTTCTAACATTATCCTATGTGTCATAATTACATCTGTACTATATCCCTTCATCCTTAGACCAGGTTCCCTTCACTGTATCCCTGGCTCAAGTCAATGACATAAACCAAGATGACTCAAACTTCATCCAGAACCGGGCCATTGCTTTCAACGTCAACCTTCATGATCCCAGCCAGTACTTGACTAGTGCTGATATCAGCTTCAGCTGGGACTTTGGAGACAGCACCGGGACGCTCATCTCCAGGGAGCGCACTGTAACGCACACGTACCTCACAGTCGGGACCTTCAAACCTCAAGTGGTGCTGATGGCGAGCATCTCCAATGGTTGCGTAAACCCCTCTGCTGGTAAGATTGTGGAACTGTTAACACTCGTGAAGGTGGGTGGGTCACAGGCTATTAGTACGCGAGCAACATGATGGGTTTTATGGCACACTCGTCATTACGCTAGATACACTGCAGCTGCATTAAAATTCTTGTCTAGGCTATAAAAAATAATGGCCCTGCTTAACAAAAAATCTCATAGGTTAAGTGCACACTTTTTACACTTTAACTCTTTTATTGCCAAACGTTATCCAAAAAAAACAACCCAGACAGTGCCAGCCGATTTTGAGCATTTTTACTCATCTTTCAAAGCAAATATAATTTTGTATGACTAAACATGGTGGATACCATATGAAAGATTGGATTTAATTCTTTCATTAGGAAAAAAAACTCTACCTTGTTCCGTTCTTTATTAATTTGAGTGACATCGAGTGAAAACTGAAAAAATAAGGAGAAAATGAGCTTTTTGTGAAAAGATACTTTTTCTGCACAACAGTGACTTTGACACTAATATTTTTTTGTTTAGTGACGCTCGGGTGAATTAGATTTAATGCGACAAACGCTTTGATCATTCACGTCGTCCTTGAAAACGTTCCATTTCCTAAGATCCGCCATGTTTTCATGTAATTTGATACACGGGGAGCCCATTGAAAAGAGATACAATGCTGCCATCTGTGTTTTTGGATTTCACAAACCCCATTCACAAACCAGCGCCGCTGTTTTTGGCGACATTCATTGGGATTTTAGTATACGTCATTTAACCTTTTTGGCGGTAAAAGAGTTCAAGTATGCCCAAAGTCAGTTGGGATATGTTTTAGCTCCCCTGTGACCCTAAAGCCCAGTTTCCAATTTATCGATTCTACCCTGAAATAGCCTGGTTCCGCTCTATGTGGTTGCTTTCCCATGACACCTTTTCAAGATCGTTACAATGGACCCATTCCCCAGAACCTGGTTCTAGAAAGAAAACCATGGAGGGCCATGACGTCACACATGCTTCACTGTTTCATCCATTGGTACATAAATATGGTTAAATATGGTTGTAAAACACAATATGTGTGTACTATACTGTATGTTTATGACTTGGCGTTGGCTTAAAGGGGAAGTCAACCTTAAACATTTCTTGACAATACAGTATGTTATACGTGACCTCGCTAGTCTAAACATGACATTCTGATTAATATTACATTTGTGGAATATGCGTTATGAAGCAAAATCCAGCCGTTTTTTTGTCCATCTCAGGGGGCGGCCATTTTGCCACTTGCTGTCGACTGAAGATGACATCACAGTTGCTCAGGGCTCAGGCAACGACCAATCACAGCTCACCTGTTTTCTGAAGCTGAGCTGTGATTGGTTGTTACCTGAGACCTGAGTAACTGTGATGTCATTTTCACTCGACAGTAAATGGCAAAATGGCTGCCTTCTGATATTGATAGAAACTGCTGTATTTTTCTGCTTAACTCATATTCCGCTAAAGCAATATTAACCAGAATACCGTATTTAGACTGTGTCAAAACGTCTATGCATTTAATGGGCTGTAATTTAACGTAAACATACACGTAAGTGAACATTTCTAGTTTAATCATTTACATGTATTGGATTCACATGAGATAAAAAATGTTTTTATAATTCTAATGTCATAGCTGAATTGAACTACACTTTGAAGCTGACACTGCACTTTTCCGTCAGGAGCACCTGTTGCCCCTGTTGTACCAGCTGTAGTTGTGACCCCAGCGGCTGCCCCAGCAGCGGCAGACGTACCTGCCCCTGACACTGACCCAGCAGCAGCAGCCGATGAGCCAGTCCCCGACGCCACTCCTGTCGAGGCCTCTGTGGAGCCGGCCGAAGCCGCAACCAACACAGATGACACGGAGGCCGCAGTTGATGGTGGAGCGGAAGAAGTAGAAGCTGTCTCAGCAGCACCTGCGGCGATTGACGCAGCCGCTGCGCCGGCAGAGCTCGATCCAGCCGCCACTGTTGCTCCCGCCGCAGAGGCTGACGTCGCTGCTGAGGATGCTGCCGCCGGCGAGGTGGCAACAGACACAACAGAGGTTGAAGCCGCTGCTGTGGATGCTGCCGCCGGCGAGGTGGCAACAGACACAACAGAGGTTGAAGCCGCTGCTGTGGATGAAGCTGCAGAGAATGTGCCCGTGGTTGACGCAGGCGCTACCGTCGCCCCAGTCGCAGAGGGAGAAGAAACTGCAGTAGATGTAGCAGCCACAGCCCTCCCAGGAGTTCCTGAAGTTACCGTAGCCGCAGAAGAAGAAGCTGTGGTGGTGGCTGCTGCTGCTGAGGATGCTGCGGAGGTGGTCCAGACTGAAACAGAAGCCCCCGCTGATAATATTGTAGCCCCTGCTGCCACTGAGAGCGCCGCTGTAGAAGGAGCAGAAGCAGCAGAAGCAGCTGATGCTGAGGCAGAAATTACGGAGACTGACAACGACGTTGCTGTTGCGACAGCAGCTCCAGAAGGTGTGTTAAAAATACCGTTATATCACAAAAGCGATTTAAAAAAAAAATATTTAGAAAATAATTGGCCACCAGCACTTAGCTAGTCTACACGCTGTAAAGCTACAGTATTTGCTTTTACCGTCTGGTGTGCTTTTAATGCAGTAGTTTAATACAGTAAGGTCGCAAAATCTGCTTAGAATTGATGCCCATAGATACGATAAAAATACATATATTTATATGTTTTAAATGTATTTATAATGGGCTTCAATTATATGCAGATTTACATATAAAAAGTAAAAAAATATAAATATAAAGGTTTTTTAAATGTAAAAATAAAAATACCTGTATAATAAAATTATTGTTTTAATATAAAAATGTAAAAAATTTATATTGATATTTATTTTTTAAGTATTTATCATTTGTATCAGTTATGTGCAGATTTTCGCGGGTCAACTGTATTATGCATAAAATTAAAAAATGTATTTATATAAGGTACATATATACATTTTAACCCCCCAAAAACGTGGATAAGTGGTGATAAATTGCCAATAAATGCTTTGGTTTGTCTCTCAAAGAAAAAAAAAATATATATATTAAAAAAAACAAAATTCAAGAATAAGTGAATTTGTGGGTGCCAAACTGCATGTATGCAGGGGGTCATGTCACACTTGAGTAGCCACTTGTTGCTAGGCAGAATTTGTTCATTGGTGCACACTGAACCTCAAATCACTCCAAAACCAGAACTATATATATAAGAACTATGGGACACGTTTAGAATGTACTCTATATAATAATATACTGTAGGTCTATAACCATAATAGAAAAAAAAATCCAGCTTGTAATACATCTTCAAATCTGTGTACTTTTTAAATTTAATCCAAAGAAAATGTACTAAATTATACACAGACTACGAACAGTCTTAATGCAAAATCTCCACTGTGCAACTTTGATTTCAGCTGTGGTTGAAGAGGTTCTAACCGAAGGGGAAGTCCAAGCTGAGGTAGAAGTAGATCCAGCACAAGTTGCCCTTGTTGTTGTCAAAAGACAAGCACCAGAAGTTTCAGCCGACTGCATGGTCTACCGTTACGGCTCCCTCGCCACCTCTGTCGATGTCGTCCGTAAGTTATGACGCTTGAAAGAAGTCTACGCTTCTGTGTAGCTCAGTAAACACAGTACAGGCTAATGATGCTCTCTCTTTTTCCGATCATACAGAGGGTATTGAAAGTGTCGAAATTGTGCAGATGTCCAATGTCGTGTCACTGGCAACTGAGCTGGTTCAGAATGCCGTGGATGTCACAATTAGCTGTCAAGGAAGGTGAGGGATTATATGCATTAAAACATGGTATGGCTCTATCACTGAAGTTACATAATGTCTTTGGTGAGCTCCAAAATAGAAATAAAATGCAATGTAGTCAAATTGTTCAATAAGGTGAAGAGGTTTACACTCACATGCTACAACATTATCACAATCATGCAAATAGATCCAATATAAAAACTGCTGTACAGAGTGGGCCAGAATTCATGATTCACTTAATTGTGGATATATATATTAACAACAACAAAAAAAGAAAAAAAAAGAAGGGAATTTTATTTTGACATCTCTCTCATAGTAAATCTCCAAGAATGCAGGATGTCTGATACATCACATTGTTGAATTTTTTTTTAACCTAATGATCTTTCCCCTAGTTTACCAAGTGAGGTCTGCACAGTCGTTTCGGATGCTGACTGTATCACCCCAGTGGAAACTGTCTGCAGCGCGGCCACGCCCTCTCCTGACTGCCAAATGGTCCTGCGCCAGTTCTTCAACGAGTCTGGCGTTTTCTGCCTCAATGTCTCCCTGACCAATGATGTCAGTCTTGCAGTGGCAAGTGCTCGTGTCAGCGTGGCAGTAGGTGCGTGAATGAAACACTCGTTAAAGTCACTCATTGATGTAATTGTTTACTCATTTGTGTAATTTGCTTCCAGTCACAGCCTCTGGTGGCTCCCCGGCTGGAACTGCTGCCATAATCCTGGGTGTGATGGTTCTTGCCTGCGTGGTGTGCTGTATCGGTTTGATGTATAGGTGAGTCACCAGATTTTGGGCATTAAAATGAAAGCTGAAACCAAGATTCAATACCTTCGCCAAGATTTAGGGCCCTGTTTTTGGAGAAAGATGCACAACATAATTCCCATGCCGGGCCGAGTCCAGTCTAGCATGCTTGGGACCGCATTGTGCCTGACTCGGTGTTCCGGCGGATACGGCTGCTTTGCGCGCGCCAATCTAATTTCTCGGACCCCAGCGAGTCCATTTTAGCTTCCGCAATATCAAGCAAGTGTTCACTTCTACTGCCATGATTTTAATGGGAATGAAGGGAGCCGCTTCAATTGGCTGGGAGTTGGATGCATTCCATCCTACAACGGCGTAAAATGGCCTATTCTATCTGCGCTTATCAAGCAAAATACCACAAGGAAGCTCCACCCAGTTAAACTGCATTTTGCACTAGACTTGAAAATAGACTGAGCTTAGACTTTTGTCACTTGTGACGTCAATGATGGAACAGTCAAAAGAAATTTGTGAAATTTAGAACATTTACCCCGGAGTCATATAAGTAAAATCTACATAAGTGCAATAAATTTCAACATGATTTGACTAAGATGCAAGCAGACACGTTGGAAGGAATTTTGAATGAATTGTGCATTACTGTTGGACAATATAACTTGGATGAATAATAACATCATATTTATTTTAGGTCAGATGCAAAAATTCATCGATTATCTTTTCTTGATCATATATTTCATGTTATAAATGGGGCCAAGTGTAGTATAGTGGTTCACATCGTGAACTTTATTGCAGCTGAATTCCTCATGCACTAAGATGCCCAGGGCCTTCTGCCAACATTGAACAAGATAAGTAGTTATTTATTTCTTCGGGTCATAAACAAGGCCATTGGAAGTGCAGTGGTTCACGCAGCTGACTGGCTCAATTCCAACTCGATTCCCCATTCACATTTGCCCTAAAATTGACAGGCAATTCATTTACGGTGTTAGCCTCTTAGTACCATCAACAAAATAAGCAACTTAGAAAATGGATGAATGGGTGTCATAAAAAAAAAAAAAAAACATAAATTCTCAATCTAATTTAATTGGTTCAGTCTTGGTGGAATGTCTACCCATCAGAACAAAACAAAATCTTTGTAATCTAGCCAGTTTCGCACAAAGAAAGTGACATTTGACTTTCATGTAATCCTCTGAATTGAACCGGATCTATGCTGGTCTTTCAAGCAGTGTTCTCATCTGTAAGGTGAAATCTAATTACCGCTCATCTCTATATGGCTTCCACCAGACGCTTCAAGCAGTACCAGCCCCTGAGCGAAGACAACAATGGCGGCAGTTCAGCAGTAACGTCAGTGCCTTTGCTGCTGTGGAACTTGCTGATGCGACAATCGCCTGGAGAGAGCCGCCCACTGCTTCAGGGGAGGATTGTGTGAATAAAAACACCTTAATGCATTCAATGTCTGAATGACATATACTGTATTTACCTATATACTCTATGATCACCTTGAAATAAACAAGAGAACCAACCTCATTATGAAGCTGAAAAAAAGTAAACAATTTTGTTGTCTGACATATTTATTTTGACTTACAATATTTGTATAAACGAGCCATTATTTTTGGCCTTATTGTAAATATAACCTCAATGGGAAAATCAAGATTTGCTTACTTGCTTCCAAATTTAATCAATTGTCCCATATCCCAAAAGCACTGATATTGTAACGTGAATAAAATGGACCTTTATCATTTTAACGTGTTTGTGTCCCTCTCTTTTGATGGACTAACAATTGTGGCAGCCATTTTACGTTGCCACTGTTACTGGCAACTTCTGTTATTTTTTCACTGTCATCACAGCAGTAATGGAGTAATGAGTACTTCTCAAAGAACGAACTTCACAGTTTACGTCGACCATTCAAAGTTGGCGCACTTTGTGAGTGGCAAACTAAGATGGCTGTTGATGGCTTCAGTACTTCCGACGGGCCGACGACGAGTAAGTGGCATTGTTGGTCCATTCAAGTCTATGATATGGATGCACGTGCGGGTGTGCCTCATTTTCAAAATAAAACTTATTTCACACTATGATGATCAATAAAATATATTATTTTATTCCAAAAAAGAACCTCTTCAAATATTCGTGATTGTGAGCAGAATGTAGCGATCGTCAACACCTTGGTATGCGTGTGTCAGGCGGCATTCTGAAAGGTCTGCATGTTAGTAACATGGTTGTCACATGACACACCGCGGCACTGGAAGTAAGGTTGACGTCACTGTAGGAAAAACATTTCATTAAGAAGGCCAAATGACAGGCACGAATACTGTTAACAGATGATGAGCTTTATAACATTGTGAGCAAATTGCATGAGTCCGTTTGCTAATAAGGATGTTGCGCTTTGTCCTCAATCCTCATGTCTGATTTGATTGATTTGGATATAATTGTGACGCATTTGTCATCAGAAGGCACCTTGTTGAAGCTACACAATGATCTCCCTCGCTGTTGTCTTACTTTTTGTTTTGTTTTTCAAATGTGCTCCATATCTTCCAGTACTGCAATATTGCATTGATCATCACTACTTGATGATTGGTCTCTTGGTTTCCATTTTTAACAAAGGATACGTCTGGCTATGCGACCACCCTGCTTTGGTGATCATTTTTCACAGCCCAGACAACAACGTCAGCTTGGTTAAACCTGCAGACGAGTCATACGCTTCCTCATTCATGCCACAAAGATTCAATCAATGCCAGAGAGGTACAGTACCATGATTTGTATGCCATGTCTGCCAAAACCAGATTAGCAAATGATGCCTTATTTCAAGCTGTTATCTTATTTAAAGCTCTGTGCATTTACCATGACATCCATACATGTTGCTTTATAAGCTCTTATACCCGCTAAGGCAATACCGTTGTTATATCCCCAAGTTGCTGATATCTAGATACCCATTAAGATATGAAACTGGGCACACACTGCGAGACATTGTAGCCCGATCCTTTCTATGATTGGATTTATGGTTCCTTTGGGGTTTCTCTGGGAAGCAGGAGGATCAATCCCTAATGGTAACATTTGGCAAGGGGTTGTGTTACTGCAGCTACAGCTGAGTCCTCCCAAAAAAAAAAAAAAATCATTAAATGTGCTGTTTTTTAATGTGTTGGCGCCACACCAAAGTCTGATACCACATTCAAAGACGGCTGTATATGCACCTTGGAGTTGAATATAAAAAATAAAAATGAAAATAAAAATACAGAAGTGAAGACAAGAAAGTAAATGTGCTGTGAGCAGAGAGAAAGTAAGAATATAGGGGGAAGGGAATGCTAGACCACAATGCTGGTTGATTAGATTTCAGAAAACGAAGACAGACATGGGTCATTTATAACACACAATGCCAGACCTTGGTGGTAGAAGGCATGCAGGATGAGATGGAGGAAAATAAAATGTTTTGCCAATCAAATGGTGAGTTTGGAAAAGAAGTGAAATAGGAGAGAGTTATTTTTGTGCAAATGCTCCAGAGGAAACCCAATACTGATACTTCAACAGAAATAGTGATGAATACATTTTAAAGCAGAGCTGATCCTGCCGCGCCACACCCAGTAACCACTGAGCATGCTCAGAATGATGTCAACTTCAGTCTTGGGTGACAGCCCAATTAAAATTACTAGAGAGCGCACCCACACACATCCATCACTGCAGAGGACGATAAAGCCACATCTCAGCCCAACCCATTAACCCAACCAGAAAGTCAAAGGATCAATAATATCTCGATGCGCACACTAGTGCATTCTCATGTTAGCATTAAGAAGACAGTATAATATAGCGTAGCATAGCATAGTATAGTATAGTATAGTATAGTATAGTATAGTATAGTATAGTATAGTATAGTATAGTATAGTATAGTATAGTATTAAAACAGTCAACTTTTCACACCGAGTTCACCTCTGGGATGAAAAATCTGTTTACAGTAAATTGCAATAAGATCTACAAAATATGTGGTGCTGTTTCAGCTTCATTAGTTATAATCAAAATGCATTAAACTCCACGCTGTGATATTATCTTCATAAGTGAGTCCTGTTCATGCCCACTGATATATTTGACTAGTGAGAATTACTGAACGTATAGCATAAAAGCTATTGAATAACTGCCGAGTCACGGCGGTGCCACAGACGCCCAGGATGTCAATTAAGTATTGGATTACTGTAAAAGGAGAGGCAGTGGAAAGAGAACGAGAGGGAGGGAGATAAGTGGATGTAAAAAAAAAAAAAAAATGAAAGAAACAAGACTGACTTCAAACTATCCCATCAGCATGAGAGCACACTGTTAAAAGTCTCAAAGATTTTACAAGTGGGAGACTGAAATCATGTGCGGAATATGGATGAAAGAATTCAAATGGACAGTGCCTACTCGACAAAGAGAACATGACTCGTGAGAAGGGAAGGGATGGTCGTGAGGAAGAGACATATTTAGATATTGAAGCAGTAATGTAATGTCCTCTTGTCAAAAGGGTGGAGCTGTCCAGACAGAAAGTGGTGCTGCAAGGACGGCAAGGCGTGCTCCCTCTCTGCGCGGAAGGGAGTGGCCTGAGCCGAGATGCTGAAGAGTGATGGGGAAAGGAAGGGCGGGGGTGAGGAATCACAAGCCAGTGTGCGAGTATATAAACCTCCAGCACTGGCTTGAGGACAGTCTTCAAGCCTCATCACTTTTCTCTCTCTTAAGAGATACGCCCAAGACACCAACCATGAGCCATTCTTCCATGCATTCCTCCACTTCCTATAGGCGCACCTTCGGGAGCCCACATCCTATCTCCATGTCCTCTTACTCCAACATGTCCTCACGTCCGTCCGTCTCCGGGGGTCGCTACATGCGCTCCGCGTCGCCCATGGTGTCCTCCCGCTCCACCACTTACCAGCAACAACGTTCCCGACCCGGCGTCCAGCCCCAACGTCTCACCTATGACAAGGTGGATTTTACCCTGGCCGAGGCCATCAACCAGGAGTTCCTCACCACCCGCAGCAACGAGAAGGTCGAGCTGCAGGAGCTCAACGACCGCTTCGCCAGCTTCATCGAGAAGGTGCGCTACCTGGAGCAGCAAAATGGTGCACTGCAGCAGGAGCTGACCCAGTTCAAAGGCCAGCAGCAGCACGGCCAGCCCAACCGCGCCACTGAGATCTTCCAGGACGAGCTGAGGGAGCTGCGACGCCAGATGGACGCCATCGGCAAGGAGAGGGACCAGTACCAACTGGAGAGGGACAACCTGGCTGAAGACCTGGGCCTGCTCAAGCAGAGGTTGGTACCAATAGATAGATAGATAGATAGATAGATAGATAGATCGATCGATAGATAGATAGATAGATAGATAGATAGAGCTTGCTAGCCGAGCAAGATAGATAGATAGGGCGTGGCCCACCCAAGCTGCGACATGCTACAGGTCACGACATCAGCGCATTGCTTAGCAAAGGCAACAAGGTGTGGTTTGTGCTGACGTATTTCCTCAGTTGCGATTGATTAATAATTTAAACAACAAAAGGGCCCAAAGGTGCCCTTAAGCAAGGCATCTTACTCTCTCAATCACTCCAGTTGTAAGATGGCTTATTCACTATGCTCTGATTAATGTTAATTAACAATGGCATACATCAGGCGAGCAGAGGGAAGTGGCTAGACAAAGGGTGGGGTCAGTAAAGAAGCAGGGAGGAAATGGATGCAGCAGAGGGAGAAAAAAAAATCAATGTGACTCAGTGATTCCATTAGGTGAGTTTTCCCTGTCCCTTTGCGCTGATTAAATGGTGCCAGAGACCCCATTAGAAGAAAAGGCCCCCTATAACCCAACATGAATTAAAGATGAGGTAGCCATGTGACGTTTTCCCGCTAATCTACTTAATGTCCAGCCCCTGCATGATTTTAACCAGACAAGACAGATGAAGCGGCCCTCATCAACTAAATGGGCAGAGAATCAGTCGAAGCAGGGGAGGCCAGTAAACTTTTTGGTCTCTTATTGTGATGTACAATACCAAAAAAAGTGTTTCTGCATTGTTTACCGCAACTATACATTAGGAGCCAGTCTGTCAGAAATAAAATACAGTTGTCATTTTAATTTGCTCACAGAGCATTTTGTAGATTTCTTCTGGGAATTAAAAGATGGGGAGCATAGTTAACCTTATCAAGAGACATGGTGACCTTATTGAACTGCATTAGTGGAAAAGGAGCAGCTGGTGTTCCCACGAGGCGTACTTCCAAAAACCTTTTACAGGACAGTGAATCAACAAATTGATTCGGAGTACCTTTTTCCCCAGCTATTACCCTTAGTGGAAAAAGATTAGTAGTGAGTTTAAAGAATGTGCGTGTGTCTCCTAGGTTGGATGAAGAAGCCCAGAAGAGAGCAGATGCTGAAAATAACCTTGCAGCCTTCCGCAAGGTAAACACGCAATGTCGAAAGATACAGGGTGTGTTCAAGGACTGGTGTTACAAATGATATAGTTCAAACCCAAACTACAAAAACGATATCTTCCATCTTGATTTACGTCTATACATATATTCATCATGTAAAATATGTATCATGTTCAACATGGATGACATGCAATGACATGCAATGACAATTTTATTTCAAGTAGACTGAAGTTTAGAGGTAAGAATATATGCATACTTTTCCTAACTACTACAAATACGATTTCTTTTCATTTTACAACAACAAGGATGTGGATGATGCCACAATATCGCGTCTGGAGTTGGAGAGGAAGATTGAGTCCCTGATGGATGAAATTGAATTCCTCAAGAAGATGCATGATGAAGTAAGTGCAGATTATACATGTGTCATTCTTTAAAAAAAATAAAAATAAAAATAAAACGTAATTTAAAGTTCTTCTATTCTGAAAACTGGAAGTATATAATCAATTTATTCTCATTAGAACATGTGAGTTCATTTTGACAATCAGTAAAAAATGTATAATGCATTACGAGTGATTGTTCTTCGCTGTGCTCATGGGTCAACAATAATTGAGCTTTTCTAACTTATTTTAGGAAATCCAGGACGTTCAAGTGAGTGTGCAGACCCAACAGCTGAGGATGGAGGTCGTGGACCACAGCACCCGACCAGACCTCACTGGTGCTCTGAGGGACATCAGGGCCCAGTATGAGACCATTGCTATGAAGAACATGCAGGAATCCGATGACTGGTACAAGTCCAAGGTAGCCAACAACACACATAAACACAAAAACACACACTCAAAGATGCATTTTAATCTTAATATTAATATCTGTATGTGTGTAGTTTGCAGATTTGACTGAATCTGCAAAGCGGAATGGCGATGCTCTGAAGCAGGCCAAACAGGAGTCCTCAGAGTCCAGGAGGCAAATCCAGTCCCTGAACTGTGAGATTGATGCGATGAAGAACACGGTCAGGACAGCAATTCTTTTTTTTTTGATCTTCTTCTTTTACATGACCTCATAATTACACTATAGCCTTGATGATATTTCACTGCATGATGTCAGAATGAAGCGCTCCTGAGGCAGATGCGTGACATGGAGGATCAGTTCGCCAATGAAATTACTAACTACCAAGACAACGTAGGCAGACTGGAGGATGAGATCCGCCACCTGAAGGACGAGATGGCTCGCCACCTCCGGGAATACCAGGACCTCCTCAATGTCAAGATGGCTCTGGACATTGAAATTGCCACTTATCGTAAACTGCTGGAGGGAGAGGAGAGCAGGTAAGCGAGGGCTGTCTTAGTTGTGATGATATTTAACAATAAATGAGTGCTCCTGAAACGTTGGTTATATTTCTTTTTCAGGATCACCATGCCTCTTCTCAATATGGGCATGACAAATCACTTTGGTGATCGTGGTGAGTTCTGGTTTTCTATTCCAACAACAGAGAATGTTCTCATGTTCTGTAAGTTGCTGTTTACTAGTGTAAATGAAGGCCATAGTGGTTAAATGCATTAGTTGACCAGAATTCAACAGCGCCACAGTCATTTTAAAATTTCATTAAATCGTCATTCATCCAGGCAGGTCCAGTAGAATGAAAATAATCTGGCAGTGGACGAGAATAGTTATTCTGATCACCACAGTTTTAACCCTATAAAGCCTGAACCATGAAATATATGAGAGACAATTCTGATTATTTGTAAATAGAGTATTTATTGTTTCTTTTGAAGAAACAAACAAAAACTAATTGAAAATCAACTTCCACACAGGACTTTTGATTTGTGGCATATTTGATACATCCGGTCACAATGCTTTCAATTTGTACATTTATAACCAGTGTTGGGGAATCCAGGTCCAGAGAGAACAAACCGTGAAACAGTTTGACTTTAGCCACAGGTGCTTCTACTCAACAGGCGCTTCCATGAGCTCGTTTACCTCCCAGTTGCGTGTGGCTAACGCAGGATTTTAACTTTGTGGACCTGGATTCCCCAACCCTGTTCATAACGGTCAAAAATATAATAATAAACAGACATATCAAACATTTTAGTATTTCCACAAATCAGAAAGAGCATTTCCCACTACAGTATTAACAAGTATAGGTGTCTCTCCTTTTGCAATTGGGACGATTTTGCAAGGTCGCTGGGAAAACCGTTAGCTGGGTGATACTGCCCTCTAATGGCTCATCCGTGCAATGCATGTGTCAGATCATATGCGTCAGGGTTTTAATGGGAAAAAATATTATACTCATGAAATAGAGGGCTCAAAATGTCTTGTATTTAATATGATTTGTTTGGCTTTATAGGGTTAAAATATTCATATCAGAGAGGAGTGAGGGCAGTGGCCTAAAGCTCCATCTTTGTCAGGAAAATGTTAAGTCCAATAACGAGAACTTTATTCATATTATAACGTGCACCAATATCACACTTGTGTCCTAACACTTGTCGCTGTACAGAATGCTACAAGAGTGTGGCAGTCTTTTATTTTTACAATCACCTAATTAAAAAATGCAAATGTTAAAAAGTAAATAACATAAAATGTTATAAAAGCAAACATTTTCAATGGTACTTATCCTCATTAAGATTGCAGGTATGCAAGAGGCTATCTGGACTGGTTGCTAGTCAATACTGTAAATGCTATAAATTTGATATTACAATGATATCTATATAATTCAGATTACGAACCCAGACCAGAGAGTGGCACCAAGAGGACTGTGGTGATAAAGACAGTTGAGACTAGAGACGGAGAGGTATGATAATATTCATATTATAGTGTGCTAAATTGTCAGAACATTCAATGTATTAACCCAATTTTCCCTTCAGGTGGTGAAGGAATCCAAGAGGGAGACCGAGAGAGATTCTGGCCACACTGATAAAGATGACAAGGACAACTGAAAATAACCTGATTCAATAATGTGAAGGCCTGTGCCACGACAATAACGAAAAAGCATATATCGATATAAAAAAAAGAAAGAAAAAAAGAGTAAAACTTCAGTGTTTCATTGTCTAGCAAAGAGTAACAAAATGCAGGCGCAATGTTAAATGAATACATTTTGACTGGTGTGTCACTTTGGTGCTATTCAAGCCACCCAGCTGGTTCAAAACACAGCTGTGTCATCTGTGTGACAAAGCAGAACTTGTAACCCGATCAATATACCAGATGAGGCCTTTATTTGCAGTGCAATCCCATGGAATCCTTTGATGGCCACATGTTTGTAGCTCGCTTTGTGCTTAACAGCAGTGAAAAAGAAGAAGAAGAGCATCAATTTGCATAATAGCTTTACAAACAGTTCTCGGTAGATACATAAAAAAAAAAAATATCACATTCCAGAGGCTTTGCTGTCTACCCGTACCACTACCCAATATAGTATATCAAAAGAAGAAGAAAAAGAGAAACATGGAAAAAATGACAAGTTATGACATAATTGCAAATAAATTGACCTTGAGCAAGTCTAATGTCTCTGCCTCAATTTCTTCATGTGAAATGTGGCATGCTGTGAGGAAAATGAAGCAAATGAGTTATTCCAGTGGAGCTGAGAAGTGGAGATGGTTATTTTAAAACAGTCAAAGGTTTCTGCCTTTTCCACAATGACACCGAATGTACATGATAAACAACAGTTACAGTAGCGCTGCTGTCACCTTAAGGAGGATACAAGAGAGATAAAGTGTGACATGAGCGACATTATTTATTTTGAATATGTAAGTATTAAAGTGGTTGAAATGGTAAACTATTAGTTAATGTTCTTATCAATTCCAGTAAAACAAATTAAATGATTCACTTGTTTAAAAATAATACAGTAATCCTCAAGAAAAATTTTAAGGACTTTATTTAGTTCAGGAATTAGGAGTATTTAGTATTACTTCACCCTACAACTCCCCTCCAATTTTAATACACCACACAACTTGTGGGTGGGGGGGGGGGGCTTGTGGGGGTGCCATCGGTTGGGGGCCGCAGTATAGAGCAGTGCTGCGGTCCCCTGTCCGTGTCGCCACCCGTCCCCCCCCCCCCGCCCTATCTATTTTTTTTAATGCACCACATACACTCAGCAACATGCTTGGGTGGCGGGTGGATCGGAGCGTGGGAATATCATTTCCATCGGCTCCGGTTCACCTGCTCCTAATTTTAATGCACCACACACACACACTTGTATATACACTGGGTGGGGTCACATTCACGGTTTAGGGGTAGAGTTCGCCAGTCCGCGAGCTGGCGGACTCAGTAACAGGGGTTCATTTTCACAAAGAACGCTGGGGTGACGACGGGGGCCTTCCCCCGCTGGGCCTGGGGTTCGGGGGTGTCGGCCGCCCTCCGGTGCCCCCATCTCCCCCTTCTGCCCCCGGTGTTCCGTCCTTCCACACGGCGGGGGGTGGGGTGGGCGCGGCTGCCCTCTCCGCTCCGCTGTCCGGCCCCTCTTCGGCGCCGGTGCCTGGGTGCGGGTGGTCCCCGGGGGCTGGGGGTCGGGGGTTGGGGGGCTGCCGGTTGGTCGGGGTGGGGTCGGGGGGGGGCGGCTTTGTTGGGGGGGGGGCGGTGGTGGGGGTTGCGGGGTGGGGGGTGCTGGGGGTGGGGGGTGTCTGGGGGATTGGGGGCGTGGGGGCGGCTGGGGCTGGGTTGGGGTGGGTGGCGGGGGTGGATGGGGGGCGGGGGGTCGTGGGGGGGGGGGGGGGTTGGGGGCCGGTGGGGTGCCTGGTGGGCCTGCAGTGCCCCGTCCTGCTGCGTTGGGCCGGGGGCGCGGGCCGTGTTGGGGCGGGGGGCGCTCCTGCTCCTGGGTTTGCTCTCCGGCCGGTGGCCCTGGTGGGGCCCGGGGGTCGTCCTTTGGCGCTGCCGCGGCCTGGGGGGCCCTGAGGTGTTGCGCTTGCTCTGTTCCGGCGGGGGTCGACGGCTCCCCTCTTTGGTGGAGATTTTCATGCATGCCAGATCCACCACACCAGCATCTACCGAAAATCAGACACAATCTGTTTCCTCCTCAGGTTATTGAATCGGTGGAGGCTGGTGTCTGCGGATCTCACGCGGCTTCGTCTGTCCTTCCTTCCTTTTCTCGGTCTCTCCGTTGGTCTCTTGAGGCCTCCCTGATTTTATGTTTTTTGGATTTGTTGGGGTCTGGATGTTTCTTGGGCTGGGGAGGAGTTCTGGTGGGGGGTGTCTGGTCGGTGCTGGATTTCACCTTCCTTGGTTTTCTTCGGTCCCCTCGGGTCTCCTGGTGTTCGATTTAGGTGAACGGTATGAGATTTTTTTTCTAATAGGTTTTCTGGTGAGCTAACAAATACACACACGCACGCACGCACGCACGCATGCACGCACATACACATACTCACCCACACACAAAAAAAAAAATATATATATATATATGTATGTATGTATGTATATATATATATATATATATGTATGTATATATATGTATATATATATATATATATATTTAAAAAAAAAAAAAAAAAAAAAAAGAGCAATGATGATGACATTTCCGAATGAACAATACTGAGCTCTATGAAAAAAAAAAGAAAAAAAAAAGGAGTATTTACTCTAATTCATACTAAACTGATAAACAATATTCAAAAGAGATTTGAACCCCAAATTTTGGAACTGTTAAGTACACCATACTGTTTGATAATAATTTAACTTAATTGCTGCAAATTAGTTTAGACAGGTTTTGATTGAGAATTCTTGCAATATTTTATAATTAAGTACCGTGGGTATTTTACTGTCAAAGTTACAGAACAGTACTGTACTATGAAGTCGTATGCATTTCTCCATTACTTTGTTTGAAAATGAGATTAGGTATCCCCAGCACTAGATGGCGGTAATATGCAGGTACGTGCTTTCCACTCAATTTCAATATCCCAAGAAGAAGACCACAAAGTGACGTCATTCTACATCCGATGTAGTTCGCTTATTGGCGCCAGACTTGTGTCGCTGATGGCGAGTTTTCCTCCTGCGTTTTTGACTTGTTTGGCACAACGACACACTTTTTTTGAGCGTATTTCTTACCACGTGAAGCTTGGCAGTGGGCGCCGCCAGGAAACGAATTGAACGGCTACTTCTACGTGAGTAGAAAACGTGTTTTGTGCGATATGATATGATATGATATGATGTACAGTACACTCAGCAGCCACAACATTTGGACCTCCGCAAACTACAGTACAACTAGAATAACACAAAGTCAGGATTTCTGAGTGTCCGTTGTAGACTTCTTGATACAATTTTATTTCAGCTCTTATTACACCGTGTATATGTACCTAATTATTTGGTCGGTGAGTGAATAGTGCTCAGCTCATTTTAAAGATTTTTTAAAATTCAATCATTTTAACTATTTGTCATTATTCCCCATTTTCACGCTTACATTCACTTTTGTTCTTGTCGAAGGTGTTTGAACTTATTCAGGATGAATTGTGATCTTCTGGCAACATGCAGTGCTCTTGGGTACCTGGAGGGAGACACTTATCATAAAGAAGCTGATTGTTTAGGTGAGTGGATTGGCTTTTGTAATGGGTTCTCATTGTGCTTCATAATCATGTAATGTATGTCATGTTGAATAAAACAAACAAACATGTTTTTTTCTCTTTCTCAGAGAGTGTGAAAGACCTGATCAGGTTCTTGCGCTATGAAGACGACACCCGTGATGTCCGCCAGCAGCTGGGTGAAGGCCACATTGTGGAACATGACCTTGTGCCTATTATCACTCAACATGGGAATGACAAGGCCTTGTTTGATGCATGCATACGGTAATTACCCCAAATTAAACTTGCCATTTCTAAAATACAGTCAGTTATAGACAGTTAGTCATCTGATTATACCTGTAAATACATGAAATCTATTGATTATATGATAGAGAGTCAAAACTGTAGTAAAGCAGCATTATCACGCTGGTTGGACATATGACACAATGTGCATATTTGTTCTTTTCACAGGCTAATGGTCAATCTAACACAACCTGCTATGCTCTGCTTTGGGAAGGTTCCTGATGACCCCATATTTAGACACCACTTTTTGCGAGTGACCTCTCATTTGCAGGCCTACAAAGAGGTACTGACTGTCACTGTATATAATTGAATGACTAATTCACTCAATGAGGTTATGTTAGCTCATGTGTGTCTGTATCATTCAATCCTGCTCTTTTTTGCATCATACTTTGTAGGTACTAGACCCAAACTAAACTAGTGTGACACCTTTACAGTAACCTGAAATATATTGTATTAAAGTGCCAAATGAAATTAAAATAATTTACCAGAAAACCTATTACTTTGTTTTAAACAAGATCTGATCAAGTCACAATTTTACAATGATGCTTTTCTATTTTAATTGTAGGCATTTAGTACTGAAAAGGTGTTTGGTGTTTTAAGTGAGACACTGTACAACCTGTTACAAATGGTAAGTGATAGACCGGTGAAAAGCACGTCTTTTATAACATGTCAGTTTGTGTTCATATATTTATTTTTTTCTTTTCTTTTCCCTCCCCTGACATGATTCACTTTCAGGAATGGGAGCAGAGGCAGGAAGAAGACAACCTTCTGATAGAGAGAATTCTGCTGCTAGTCAGGAATGTGCTTCATGTACCGGCCGACCCTTTGGAAGAGAAGGTTATTATGCTTTGTGGTTGGTTTGGATGAACTATCAGTTGATTGGATGACATATATTGATGCATTTAATTAGTTGTGTCTTGCGGCAAAATTGGCTGCAACCAGCAAAGGTGCTGTTGATTCAATTAGTTGAGTAGGTGCTTTGATTAAGTTAGTTTCTGAAGTTACATCCACTAGAACAGGGCTCAGCAACCTTTCCTGTCACAAGAGCCAAATAAATAACCCAAAATGTGTCTGGAGTCGCAAAACATTTGAAGATTGTGATGAAGGGAACAGTGTGTTAGTGTTAGTCTAATACTGTACTCAGTACTGAGGGCCCAAGAGCTAATTAGAGCTGCACCACAAATGACAAAAATATGCAGCATCCAATACTTTGTGAAATTCATTTTCTTCTACCTTTCTCTAAAATTCCTGACATTTTTGGCAATTTTATGGACATATTATGGTCATTTTCTGCCTCTCTACTTCAGTTTTTGGACATTTTATGACTATTTTTGGACATTTTTTAATGCCCCTTTTTGCCAGCAAATTTCTGACATTTTGTGGACATTTTATGATAATTTTTGTGATTTCTTTTGTGTTATTGTTAGTTTTTGAATGTTTTCTTTTCTGCCTTTAAATCAGATTTATTTTGGCAATTCAATAATATTTTATGGTAATTTTCTGCCTTTCTTTTGTTTTGGGACATTTTAGGTTACTTTTTGAACATTTTCTTTTCTGGCATTTTTGGCAATTCCATAGACAGTTTATGGTAAATTTCTGCTGTTCCTCTTCCTAATTGGATGTTTTATGATCACTTTTGGGATATTTTTAGGTAGATAGAAAAAAACGTTTTCATCTTTTTCTGACAACTTAAAAATTTTGACTGAAAATGTTTTGAATATTTAATTCTTCATTTAAAAAAAATCTAAATCATTAATTCATTTGAAAGATATTTGATCTAAAAATAAATAAATAAATAAACGTGTACAAATAATAATAATTACTACTACAGTAATTTTTGGACTATAAGTCGCTACTTTTTTCACCTGCATTTGACCTTCTGGCTATTACAAGGTGCGGCTTATCCATCAGATCACAAGGGGGGCGCACTATAAAGGAAGCGCAAGAGCGTCAGGCAGAGCAAAACAAGTGAGCCCAAATACAGTAGGAGACAGAATGAGAGAGAGAGAGACAATTTGCGCCCTCATTATGGAAAAGAAAATAGCGGGAACCCGGTGCGTTAACATTAAAACACCTGCGGTTTATAGTCTGGTGCGGCTTATATGTGTAACAAACTCAACTTTATTTTAGAGATCCACAGGGGGAACCAAAGGAGAGGGACTAAAGAGCCATACATGGCTTCAGAGCCGCAGGTTGCAGACGCTTGCACTAGAAGCACTATGGCATGATTCTGAAAGCAGAAGTTTAAAACATTGTTGATGTTCCACATTTTTATAATAATAATAATAATAATAATGAATCAATTAGTGATAAATGTTTTAATCTACACATTTGAAGTTGTTCTCATCAAGAAAAGAAAAAAAGCATTACCACAAGTCTCCACTCAGTTTTGTTGTCTCTCCTTTAAATTCTCCTGATGCAGAAAGTAGATGACGACGCCAGCGTCCACGACAGGCTGCTCTGGGCCATTCACATGAGCGGTTTCGATGACCTGGTCAAGTTCTTGGCGTCGGCCCAGAGTGAGCAGCAGTGGAGTATGCATGTGTTGGAAATAATCTCCCTCATGTTCAGAGACCAGGTTCAGCCAAATCTTTTTCTGACTCATCAATGTACAGTACAGATAGCTGTTGGGTGTTTGAGCTTTCTTCTGCCACGTCACAGACACCGGACGCCTTGGTGAGTGCCGGGCACGCTCGCTCGGCAGAGGAGAAGCAGAGAGACACTTCGGAGCTGGAGGTGCTGAGGCAGAAAGAGCAGGCAGAGAAACGTTCTCGCACGCTGCAAAGAGGAACCAGGTACATGATATGAGATGATCTTAATACAAGTACAGTACTATACAGTATTTTCATTTTGTTGTGTTGTCATTATAAGATTTCAGTTGATTAACTTCAAATTCCATCAAATTGTTTTTCTGTCAGACATTCACGCTTTGGAGGGTCTTTTGTAGTGAAAGGACTCAGAGCAATTGGAGACAATGATATGATTTATCACAGAAATGTTCACAATGTAAGTACTATAAAGCAATTTACGAAGGAATGTTTGCAAAAGACACTGACATGTTTTACTATCGTTATTTCATAGTTCAAAAACTACACTCACGACATGGGTAAAGCTGTGAGGCGCGTTCCCAGGCGCAATCGGCAGGCCCGGGAATGTACGGACAAACGGCGCTCGGCTTTGAATGTTCGACTCTTCCTGCGGGAGTTTTGTGTGGATTTTTTAGAGAACTGCTACAATCGCCTCATGTACATTGTCAAGGTCAGCAGCTGCAACAACATATATTTGTTTGCATCATAGTTGACAGTTGACAAACCCTAAGTGTTTATTTAAATAATAGTGGTAGTTCTTGATTATTTGTTGATAATACACACACCAATATTCTTTACCCCATTCATGTTGATAATATAAAATTGTTTTAACATCAGTATACAGTACTATAAAATGCCATTCTACTTCATAAAAGCTACAATCGCAGTATGTAACTCTATGTATTCTCTCGTACAGCGTCAGTGGAATATGACATTTGTTAATGTTTTAAAATCAAATTACAAAAAGAAAGTCTCTTCTTAGATCTCAGTATTATTTTTTGGTGGGATGGGTTGCCATGAAAAATAGACATAAAAAATAGGGCACACAGAAAACAAAAATGGAATAGAGAACAACTTTTAAAACAAAATGTATTTGTTTTGTATCCTTCAGCATTTATATTATACACGGATGCAGTACAGTGCAGTATTAGCTATTCCAACTGTAGGAATCTTGACATTCTCTTTTCTTGCCTCCTCCTCTCTAGGAAAGCCTGATGCGGGAGCAGTCTCAGGAACACGATGAGACCTACTACTTGTGGGCGCTCAGCTTCTTCATGGCCTTCAACCGCGGCAACAATTTCCGTGCTGATTTAGTTTCCGAGACGATGTCCACCCGCACTTTCCATTATATGGAGCGCAATATTACCAATTACTATGAGATGATTTTGGCGGACCGCAAAGAGGCCACATCCTGGTCCCGTAGGTAAGAGGAGTGTTTAGAAGCAGGGCTATTTCTAAATTGCTGAAAATATCTGTTCAGATTTCTCTCTCCTTTGTTTTTGCTAGGATGCACCTGGCACTGAAGGCATATCAGGAGCTACTGCTGACTGTGAACGAGATGGACCGATCACAGGATGAAAGCATCCGCCACAGTGCCAATGTTATCAAAAGTAAGTATAATAATAATAATGCTCAGATTGGTATAATATATAGATAAGGTTAATTCAAATGTATTGCTGAGCAATTCTACATCACAATAATAAAGATTTTGTTAGATTAATACCTCTCTGAGCATTAACATTGTAAAGAAAGAATTGGTTGATTCAGCACTTGTATTGGCTGTTACTCTGAACATGGTGTGCAGGTATACGTAACGTAATGTGACCACTGAACGTATAGTTTTTAAGATGAATCACGCTATGAACCGGTACATACTGTCATTGTGCTATGCATAAAACACAAGTTATCTATTAAAATATTGATGTAAAAGTTATTGATTGCAATTGTTCCCCCCCCCCTCACCTTGTAGGTAACATATTCTACCTAATGGAATATAGGGAGATATTCCTGACTCTGCTGAGAAAGTATGACGGGACCAAACAGCCGCAGTCCTACCTGAAAGACCTGGTGGAGTCAACGCATCTCTTCCTGCGCATGTTGGAGCGCTTCTCCAAAGGTCGCAGTAACTTGGTTGTGCAGGTACAATTTGTGTAAGAGTTGCTCTAATGTTTCTCCTTTAATGCCAGCTTGAAAAGTTTCAATTTTGGATGTGGTAATTTTACAGAAAAAGCGAGTGAAGCGGAAACAGTCCAAGAGAGACAAAAAACCGCCAGCTGTAGAAAGGACTCCAGAAGCTCTGGCAGATACCTTGACGATTGTGGAGGGACAACTGAAGGGTGTAAGCTTTCAGGTCAGTGTAATTATTTGTATTGGAAAGTAAACAATTATACCACCAAAGAGGATGGAAAATGCACAAAAATGCCCTAATATCTTGATTTACAAGAGTCCCAATTTATAGATTTTTTTAGATAATAGTCACATTTTTTACATTGATTTGTAACCAATAACTTGAGTTATGAGTGAGCTTTAGGTTTGACACAGTAATATGTAAAGGGGCGGGGGCCAATATTATTATTATTTTTTTATTTGTATCCAGTGACACAGTCATGTACATCACGAGGTTAATTCATACCAATTTATTATTATGGAATAATTTATAATTCAATATTTTTTTTCAGAATCTGGCCTCTCAATCAATAGTAAGAAAAGTTGTAGTCCTTATTATTAATCATCACACATTAATTTCCTGCCCTCATTTGCAGTTGTCAGAATCTTTAACTAAGCGCATCGTGCCTTTCGATGCCACATCGGAAACTCCCCTCGAGGAGCAGCGGACTGAGGCCATGGTGCGGGTGCAGGATGCTTTGCAGTCTCAATTAGGACCAGAGGCCTTAGCGCTCCTGAGGGCCGCCAGGTCAGTCGTAAAACTCCGCTCAGTTAGCTTCAAGCACCAACCAAAAAGTTAAGAGATGTAAAAGACATTATCGTATCCAGGGAAGTATGGCCCGAGGGAGACATTTTTGGCTCGACTGATGTGGAACCTGAAGAAGAACTGGAACTCCTCAAGCAGATCTTGCATGCAGAGCTGCCAAGTATGCACACAGCGTATTTAGACGACATCTGAGAATCGCAACTTCTGATCTGTATGCAGGATTCATTTTTTTTACCCTTGATTTCAGGGTCGGCTGCTCCTCCTGAGACTCAAATGGAAGAGGAGGGGGAGGATGATGCAGATCTAGTGGAGGACGAAGAGTTGGAGGCAGTCCAGGTTTCGGAAACAGACTTCAAATTTCTGGACTTTATCAAGAAGTGAGGCCATAACTTTATGAAAGAACTGTAGAAGCTGGCGCCTTTTCAGTCCTTTTTGTTCGTATATTAGTTCAGTGCTTTTGGACTGTTCACCTTTTTGCTGCCCAAGCTGACCTTTTGCCTTTAAAATCATACTCCACTCTGACATCGCTGTTAATTTTCCGCCCCTGCCCAGGTTTGCCAACCCCAACATTGTGCGTCCATACCTGCTCTTACTCAAATCCTACTCCAAAAACACGCCTCACACAAACCACTGCATTGCTCGAATGCTTCACCGTGTGGCATTTGACCTCAAAATGGACGCGTTGCTGTACCAGCTGTCAGTCTTCCATCTCTTCAACAAGATCCTAAGCGACCCAGCTGCCTCTGCTTACCAGGTTGGCTAATCACGCAAGTAACAAGAGCACAGTAGGCTACACCGCAGACCCCTACCTATTTAAATGCCGATAACATCCACCGTCTTCCGTGGATCGATATGAAATAATACCTAATAAATGTTCTGCGCCAAGATGTAATGGCTTTGTAGAGGTTGGTAGTTTTTCGTTGACTTAGTTTTGAAGCTAACCAACAACCAAATGACAATGATGAAGCCCATGAACTAACCTCCTTTCTGTCCTCCACAGGAGCTGGTCGCCTTTGCCAAGTATGTGCTGAACCGTTTCTTTTCGCTGGCAGCCACCAACAACAAGGCCTATGTTGAACTGTTGTTCTGGAAAAACGTTGGCGCTGTGCATGAGATGACTGAAGGCTACGGCAAAGAGAGGTTTGTGTTTTTGTTTGTCTACTGTATCACTGTAGAGCTGGGAAAGATGAATTAGTGTCGAAATGTGAGTCATTCACATACAAAATGAGTTGCTTGAAACTCGGGGTGTTAGAAAAAATCGATTCGGCAATATATCGCGATATTACAGCACGCAATTCTCGAATCGATTCAGTATGCGGCCGAGTCGATTTTTAAACATCAATTTTCTATGGCAATATTCAACAAAACGTCTTACTTAGGGTTAGGATTCACACATAAAGCATGGAAGAATGTTATATCAATGGAACATTAAGCCTTAATATTTTATGTCAGTGCTGTTCAAACATGAAACAGACTGCAACCTGTTTGTTAAATGCAGTGGCTCAGTTATAAGCCTGAATTTTCAGATAAATAAATACATTTTCATACAAATCTTAAAGTGTACATGTACAAGTTTACTGATTTGTATTTTCTAAATTTGAGTTTTAAAAAAAAATGGCAATAATCAATTTATAGATTTGTATCAGGATTAATCGGTATCAAATCGAATTGTGATACAAATCGAATCGCCAGGTACTAGGCAATTCACACCCCTACTTGAAACATTTCTAATGTAATTCTCTTTTATCAGAGATGAAAAGATGCCACCTTGGACTGAAGAGGAGGAGGAGCAGTTGCGTAATCTTTATGAAGAGCATCGGCACTCTGAAGGTTTGCTGCTTGTTTACAGTTAGCACTCCTGTTTGTCATTTATTTTACATGATGCAGTAACTGGGGAAATAGTCAATCTTAATGTTGCTAATTGGTGACTCTTGCCAGTGCCAGACATTGTGGAGACTCTGCTGCCGTTGCTAAGCAACAGTACACGCACACGGAGGCAGGTTGTGACCCAGCTGGTGCGCATGGGTCTGGTGGACAGCGCTAAAGAGCTGAAGAAACCAAAGTATGTAGGCTGGATAGGCTGACTCATTATGTAATAAGTAGGAATCCATAACTAATCAATAGAAAATGATTTTCTTCAAAAAAGGAAAGGTACCGGGATCGTTCTTTGGACTGAGGACCAGGAAGAAGAACTTCAGATGCTTTATGAAGAATACAAAGACTCTGATGGTGATCACTGGGGGTTTTATTGACTAAAAGAAGCTTATTTATTAAAGAGACTCAGTTTCATATTGATTGTTTCCCCCCTAGATGTGCTTGGCAACATCCTTAAGAAGCTCACAGCCAAGCGCTCCCGTGCACGCATCGTGGACAAGCTGATCAGCATGGGCCTGGTGTCAGAGAGGCGGGAACTTTACAAGAAGAGAAGTCGAACTACTCATTCGAAAAGCTCTGGCGCACAAATGGTAAATTCTAACAACTGTTCGTAGACGATAGAACAACGCAAGGACCATTTGACAAAATTAATTCTTCAAGCAGAGTGAAGAGGATTTCCTAGCTGGAATCACGCAAGATTTCCCAGATGAGCCTCTGAACAGAGAAGAAGATGAGGATGAGTCTGAAGAGAGTGAGGAAGAAGATGATCAGGAAATGGAAGAAAGACAGAATGGCGGCAGCAGGAGGAGCCAAAGTCTTTTGTCTAATGGGGAGAGGCGAGCTGATGTCGGCGCCATGGTAACAATGCTGCATAAGGAAGGTGCGACAAACTTTTTGTTTATTTTTTCAATTATCAAATTCTGTATTGTGCAGATTTTACAAGATAAGCTAAATACCAGCAACCTTTCAATAGGATGCGGAACAGACATTTTATTTTGGATCTGGATATTGTTGCGTGTTATTAATCCATTATTGCAAGGCTCATCTTATGTTTGTTTGTCATCCAGGCATGACCGAAGCACTTGGGTGGTTACAACGCTGTCTGGACCGAGCAGCTAAGGGCCGGGAAGAAGATGGTAAGAATTGTCTGCAAGAGTGTGCAACAGTGCACTTCTTTCAAAAGGTGTTCAAGAATGCCCGGTTAAAACTTTTTTTTTTAAATATATATATATACTTCTTTGGCCAGGTTTTTCGCAGGCTACGCCTCTTGTGCCTCTCACGGAAGCATGTGAAGATGCCATGGAGGACAAGACCTTTCACAAGCTACTGCGCAAATTGGGGATGCGGGCGCCTGCAAATGAACAGGTGGGGGTTTATTGCGTAGTATTACGCTGAAAAGTTTCCGCAACTCCATCTGCTGCTTATGGTGATCAATATGATTTTGTTTCAATGTTTTTTTAATTAAATGGAAAAAAAACTGGCACTTCAATCAAGCCCACTGCCTCACATTACTTTTTCTTTGATGCTCACTGCTTAGGAGACATTTTGGAGAATCCCAGAAAAGATTAGCCCATCTCAGCTCCGTAGTGCAGCTGCGTCTCTCAGTGAAAATCAGGATGAATCTAAAAGTGAGGAGGTCCTTGTGGAAGGCAGCGGCTCGGCTGAAGAACCTCGGGAGGAGACAACGGAGGTCTCTAATTCACAACAAGCAGATGCTTTGAAAGCCCTATTGGTTGCACGCAAGAGGAAAAAGCACTCCAGCAAAGATGGAGGTATGTGAGGACACGTCATGCCTCTCATGCAGTCAAGTCCATATTGTACTTGGGCTTTATTTATGCATTTTGTTTTGCTGAAAGCCATGAATGAATACTGGTTGTTTGTGGGAGTTGGTATTGTTACATATGATTTTGTTTTCTGAAGCCGGTAAATAGGATGGAAAACCACGCCATTTATTTCTCTGCCCTCATTATTTCAGCTCCTGATCTGCATTTAGCCTCTACTGAAGATACAGACAGTTCATTTGAGAGGTGAGGTCACAAAAGTACCCGTTTCCCTTGTAAATGTCAAAGTCCTCATTTTATTTGTTTATATTAGGCCCAATGAGATGACAACTAAAAGAAACAGAGTGTTGGATGATGATGATGATGATGACGACGAGGAGGAGGAGGTGGAAGGTATTGTATTATATTAAATTTACAGTTTTGTCAGGAATGAAAATTATACATGCAGTATTTAGTTGCTTAGAATGACAAAAACTGTATGCCAAAATTTCAGATAACAGTTCCACCAATCTAATGGATATGGTTGCAAATGGCGACGCAGATTCAGACGAGGAAGATATTTCAGCACCAGTGAAGCGTCGACGCAAGATGGTGTTAATTGATGAAGATGATGAGGATTAGTTTCCAATCCATGTGATCCAGTCAATAGTGGAAACATTATGACTCTGAAACCATATAAATATATGACCCCCCTCATATGGTCTCATATGCACAACAGAAGCCAGTAAAAAGAAAAAAAAAAGAAATCCCAACTATTTGTCCATTTATTTTAAAAGGATAATGGGTAACAAAAAAATGCTTGCAATAGCTCAATGTTATTAAAAGTGAAGACAATTAGCAGTTTTCGTATTTTATCAACAAACAAAGTTGACTCGCATGATTCACCTTCGCGGGCCACAAAATGATGCAGCGGGCCAGATCTCCCACCCCAACATTGTTAGACATCTGTGGATTCCATGTTAATTTCCTTCGAGTCACTCTCAATGCTGATTTTGTTTGTTTCTGGTTTTCTTTCTTTCCATTTTCTGGGGTGTGTAATTGTGAATGTTGCTGAAGTGACTAATTTCCGTCATGGGCGGAACAATGAATCTGTCCAAATGTTTGAGTAAATCGACGTGTTGGTTACAGCACACAGTACTTCCATTTTCACTCTTATTTTGAAACTCAGAATTGCACTACTTCAAGTGGCAGATTGTCAGAACGTGACGATCGCGACATTGATTGGCAACAGGTTCATGAACGTCACATAAACACAGGAGACTGAATTGTGCGTTAGGTAAAACAAACAAACGGGCATTGGCTAATCATAACAATGCCCTTTCAGACACGTGCGCACGCGCATATTAGACTCTTCAAACAGCGTTATGTAAATACATAGAAAAAGCATGTTTACATAAACAACGTCCCAGCGTACATTTTACAGATGTAACATGAAACAACAAATCCCTGTGGCCATTTCTACACTCACTGCAAAACATTTACTAAATAAAGCCCCATTGATCGCTTTGACTGTTGAATTGTGTGATGTGATTTTGAGGAAATCGGTGACAGATAATGGACATGTCAATTACATCACAATACCTGTAGGTGGTACTAGAGAGCAGCAAGCACCCAACAATCAGGCTAACAGACCCTGCAAGTGTAAAGTGCATTTCAATTCACTAGGGCTTGGGTGGGGAACCTTTTTGCCTATCAGGGGTCTTTTCGGTTTTATGAAGTCCTCCGAGGGTCTTCTTACTATAGCTAAAAAATATGTTGTAAAGATTTCTAGAATTGCATGGCAGGCCGGATCAAATGTTCTCATTGGATGTATAAGACCAATGGTCTGTCGGTTCTCCACCCCTGCATTATGGAATATAATAAAATGAAACTGACACAAATAATACAAGGACAGCACTTAGCATTTGATTTACGCTGAGTGTCATGTTCAATTTGAATTTTCTTCAATACAAGGATCTCGTGTGTGTGTGTGTGTGTGTGTGTGTGTGTGACAGCCTTTAGTCGTCATCCTCATATTCCAGCTGTGTGGGAGGTGGTTTCTTGTCCTCACATCTGGACTTTGTTAGCAACTTCCTGTCACCGCATCTGCTCTGCCCCCACCTCGCAAAAAGCCTCAGTGCGACCCGATGGTCCTCATAAAGCGCCTTGAGCGTGCGTATGTACAATGGTGGGAGGGTTTGTGTATGGTTTGAGGTGCACATATGTGCCTATGGAATAATGCTGCGTGTTCCACAATCAGGATGACTCATTTTTCGTGATCAGAACATAAGAGTAACTCTAGCAGCTTTTATTGCTTACATCTGAGTTGGGACACACACACATGGTCATTAAATCTTGCACAACGTTTGTGTGAATACATGCCAGATTTGTATCTCTCAAAACAAAGACTAGCCTTTCCTTTGAAAACAGACATGAGTCTTAAAGTATTTCAATGTGTGCAACAGTTTTATGACTACAGTATCTCAGACTCAATCACAAGCATAGTTTAATGAGTTGCACAGGTGAGTCCGACCTGTTAATAACGTAATAATTTAATAGAGAGAGGAACTTTCATATTGCAAAACACTACACTGGTAGCATGATGAGCTTCTATTCAGTACATTGTAAAATGCCCGATGTTTTGCTGTTGGCACTAAGGGGTGTGCTTTTAATATTTTTTTTTAGAAAACGTGTCATGAAAGCAGACGTGCACAAGTAACTGCTTGAATTGATTACTCTATCACATTCCAATAACATTTCCAATTAATATTGGATGAGTAATGGTTTTTCATGGAAAGACAGGCAATGGCTGCCAGGGACGCACCACAGAACCTGAAATGTCGGCAATCTTTTGCCTTACAACTGACGACCATTTCATCTAACGTCGCTTTGTTATCTCTGAAATACGGCTTCCCCCTGTCTGTCTTCTGCCAAGCAGGAAACCTGTTGTCAACTTCCCTTTGTGATTGCGTAAGGCGTTGCTGCATCCCCAAACGCGGCAACAGTTCACTGACACTATATTTCGACTCAGACAGCTAAATATGACAATATCTTGTCAGGGGGAACTCACATCAACAAAGCACATCTTTGTAGTCCCATTGTTTCCAAAATAACTGATACATCATCGATGGCGCAAATTGCACGTTCCCGTTAGGTTGATGACCTTTGCAATAAGTATAAAAAGGGGACATAAGTTCATGAAGCCACCTGAGCTGACATTCCAGTGACTGAAGTTATGGCAAACAGTTGACAGTAAATTACGGTATGTATGTGTTCCTGTATAACCTTCCCAATTTAACCCCAGTTACTTGTTTTTAATTACGGCCTTCTGGCCAGTGATACTGGAGATTAATGCGTGTCTTGTGATTTTGGACCTGACTTCAGCATACTTAATTTTGGTTGGCTCATTTGCCGTGCCAGGTGGGCATTAATGGTAGCCGACTAGAGACGTTTAGATAATATTTGGCAGCTAGGACTTTTGGTGTTGCATGGTGTTCCACAGGGTTCAATTTTGGGGGCCCTGCTGTTTTCATTGTATTTGCTGCCCCTGGGTTCCATCTTAAGAAACCATAATATTTCCTTTTACTGCTATGCGGTTGACCGTCAGATCTATGCCCCGCTAAGCAAAAAGGATACTTTCTCCATTTTCTTGAAGAAAACAGCAGTTCATCTAAAGGGAACAGTCATAAACTTGAGTTTATATTGGTGATTATATATATATATATGTTTTAATCTTAGGCAGCTTTCTAAAATAAAGCCTTGCTTTCACAAAAGCACTATAGTAATCCATGACTCCGTTACATCTTGGCTGGATTACTGTAATGCACTATTTTGGTGTCGGCCAGTCCTTCCTGATCCCTCAAGCATCTCCAGTTGGTCCAAAAATGCTGCTGCTCATCTTTTAACTGGATTGGAGCACAACTCAAACTAGCCTAGCTCCCTTCATTAGCTCCATGTACGGCACTTTCACTTTGATGCAGCTATTGTTGTTAAAGTGCTCTATAAATAGAGTTGAGTGCAGTTCACGAGAAAGAATGAGAAACGTACTAGCTTACTTAGCCTTTAGCATGAAATAGAGGCGCCGAGTTCAAACTGTGGATGCCCCGCGGCGCGGCCAACCCCTCCTCGTCCTCCCCTCCTGAGGATTGAGAGGGATTTGCCTCTGACGAGGAAGAGGGGAAAAGTTTTCCCCTTTTTTTTTTAAAGTGCAGATAGAGAACGGGGAGAAAATAGGGGCGGTGCGTGACGACAAAGGAGAGACTTTCCAGGGAGAGCGAGCGAGGTTGGACCGGGACTCGTCCCAAGTGGAGCCCGAACCTCCCTCTCCACTTCCACAGCTAAACTCAACTCACTAATAGCTGAACGACTCTTTTTGGACAACTTACACGAGGTGCTGAAGCGTTGTTGTTGGCGTGTTGTAGTTGTAGTAGTCGCTTTTAAAACAAGGAGGTTTAGGAAAAGTTAGGGGAAAAAACGGTTTCCCCCGGTCCATTACGACTGCTTTTGTGTTTGTGAATGGTGGAATAATTTGTCTGCTGACAGCGCCAATTGTCCCGCTCAAGTGAACGTTCCAAGCTGCTGGCTCTCTCGGTAAGTTTTCCTTCGTCATTCGAACATCTTGTGCCGTACGTTTCCATTTTTTGGATACACCGCATCGTGTTGTTTTGTTTTGTAGTGGTGAACATGTGGCGTCATAAAACAACGCTGGTTCCAATGCCCCCGTACACATCCGTGTAAACTGTCACAAAGTCATCATGAAAATGGCTTTTAAAATAGCGTTGCCATTTAACTAAATATCCCTGCTAAACGTGGCTTTATGAGGTGTGCAGTTTTGTGTATGTATGTGCGTGGAAACGATGATTTCATTTGTTGTGTTGACATTTGTAGAGCATTCTTTACAGCAACAGTTTGGCTAATCTGAATGTATTATTATTGAAATAGGGTACGGACAAAATACCAAATTGAATGTACAGTCAACAGTAGGGGTGTTAGAAAAAATCGATTCGGCAATATATCGTGATATTACAGCACGCAATTCTCGAATCGATTCAATATGCGGCTAAATCTCTTTTTTTTTTTTACATACATTTTTAATGGAAATATTCAACAAAACGACTTAGTTAGGGTTAGGATTCACACATTAAGCATGAGGGAATGTTCTATTAATGGAACATTAAGCCTTAATATTTTATTTCAGTGCTGTTCAAACATGAATTTTCAGATAAATAAATACATTTTCATACAAATCTTACTGTGTACATGTTCAAATTTACTTTATTTAAAAAAAAATCGCAATAATCAATGTATAGATTCGTATCGGGATTAATCAGTATCGAATCGTGACCTATGAATCGTGATACGAATCGAATCGCCAGGCACTAGGCAATTCACACCCCTAGTCAACAGTGTTGTAACACAGAAAAGTCATGGCAACATGTTTTATTTTTGTGCGTGTGTGTGTGTGTGTTCATTCAATTTACAGGAAGCCATCTGCAGTATACTGTAAAATACCCCACTTGCCCAGTTCATTCAGCTCTATTTAAAAGACACAATTTTAGGTTTGTACATTCTATGCAAACCATAAATACATTCTTCACTTCACAAGGCCAACATTTCTCCTTGTGGCCTACATGGCGTGCCGGGAGTTTGAGCCCTGCGGTTATGTTCTTGTGATCTAGTTTAGGAGTGCCTCTTGGTTTTTTGGGTAGTCAGATGACAGCCCACAGGTCCCGTCTTTACCAGGGACTTGAAGGCTGTAGTTCCAACCCCCACTTGAGTGCACGCCACCATCTCAATGTGAACTAGTCTGTCAGCCTGCAGCAGATGATTTTACCCCTTTGAAAAAGGCAGAGAGGAAATCCTTCCCTGCTTTGGGGTAAAAGAGAAGGCAGGAAAAGAGGCAAGCTACCTATTTATTTATTTTTTAAACAATCTTGCTTGTTTTTGGACTAGGCTGTTATCGAGGATTAAATAAGTGATAAACCACTTTTCAGGAGGGGTGACTCGCATGGCAACTTTTTGTTCATGATCTGTAGGATTTACTGCATGAACATAACTCCTATAATCCCGCTTAAACCCCTTTGAGTTAGGAGCGTGGTCACCAAACGACTTAAACACGTATCTCAAGGCACCACTGTATTTTATATGGCAGCTGGATGAGTTTTGGTGTGAAGGTCTTTGATCTCAACCTCATCTCTCAACTGTGGGAACGGAGATGATGAGCCAGCAGGTCCTCAAAAATGTTCTTCTGGATGAATGGACCCTCCAAAATGTTGCACAAGAGGGGGCTCGCTCCACAATTGATTTCATGTTCAGGTGGCACAATGCTTGAGTTCTTGTAGTCTTCCGTTACTGACTTTTGGATTTCAGTTTAGACTGTGAGAACGAATTCTGCTCAATTCAGCCTTGTCTCTCTCTCTCTCTCTTTTTTTTTTTTAAAGACACAGATGTTATTCAGGATTCCAAAATAAATAAAGTTTGACAGTGACACGGCTGAATAATGACGTTAAATGTGAATTAAGCCACAAATTTGCTGGGGGGGGGGGGGGGGGGCTTGCTGTGGGCTTCAGCGTTTTGAGCGCATGCCTAGGCTTCGTAGTTTTGTCCAAGTGTTGAGCACATGGACACTTCTAAGCAATGGAACTCTGAGCTTGTCTTTATGAACAACAGCAGTGTAGAAGAAGAGCGGAGCAATCTGTTGTAGCTCAAGTTCACATGTGAAGTACATTGTTTGCTATACAATATGGAGTTTCACCCTCCTTTTGTTTGCCTACTGGCATACTGGGAGGAGCTGAGAGGGATTCAATCCTAATAATCATAGTCAATAATAGTAATTCAATACATTTAGCCCCAGTTTAAACATAAGGATATGTTTACATGAGAATCACCCAATTCAAATGTGAATGCATTTCTTGTTAGTTTTTAGTTGCTTTTTGACAAGACTTTTTTCAAGACCATTTGAGGTTGTACAAACTAGTCGATTTGTCATCTTTACTATTCAATTATGTCAACTAGTCGCTAATCATGTTTTGGGCTTGAGCAGGCAGAGCAGCTTGCAGCAACAGATCAGTGTGTTGAATGCATTTAATTAGGCACCTTAATTGATTTAAATTGTCTTCCATTTCTGAATTTGCATCTTTGGTAAGTGAGTGTGAATCAGTAAAGGGGAAAAACAGACTCCAACAGGATTTTAAATAACTTTTCAGCCCGCGCTGTAAAAAGTAGAGAGAAAGATCGGGAAATGATTCCACCGCACACGACGAGATCCCTGATCATTTGCTAACGCAACAAATTCCTTCAATGCAAAATCCAGTGCTGTGGTGGTCCCAGAACAAGGACACATTTTCCTTGTTTGGCCAAGTTGTGCACGTGTTATCTGGACGTCCCAGCGGCTAACGCATCCAGCAAGATTATTTTTCTCTGTCTGGAAAAATCATCACTTCACAGGGGATGAGTTTTGTGTTCCAACGTGTATGTTCTGCGTAAATTCGGTGTACGCACTCTCCATTGTCAGTGGGGGTGTTGAAATAAAAATCGATTCGGCAATATATCGCGATATTACAGCACGCAATTCTCGAATCGATTCTATATGTGGCCAAATCGATTTTTAAACATACATTTTTTATGGGAATATTGAACAAAACGTCTTACTTGGGGTTAGGATTCACACTTTAAGCATGGAAGAATGTTCTGTTAATGGAACATTAAGCCTTAATATTTTATTTCAGGGCTGTTCAAACATGAATTTTCAGATAAATAAATACATTTTCATACAAATCTTACAGTGTACATGTACAAGTTTACTGATTAATATTTTCTAAATGTGAGTAAAAAAATAATCGCAATAATCAATTTATAGATTTGTATCGGGATTAATCAGCATCGAATCAAATCGTGACCTATGAATCGTGATCGAATCGAATCGCCAGGTACTACGCAATTCACACCCCTAGTGCCAAGCATTCCCTATTCCTGTAATTTTTTAAATTTCTTAATACAGTACTGAAAAAATATCGATCCGCTACTAGTTGAGTCGAAATTTGTCACATTGGTGTTGAGTTTGTCGACAAAAAATCAAATAAAAATTGCAAGTCATGCAACCCTTACAGACCAGTCGTCGTTGACAGAAACTTGACATATGTGGGCTAACAAATTTGTCTGCACATACTGTATGTGAAAGAACAGTTGAGGAAGTAATGTGACTCAGCCGATTGCAATGTGGCGTATAAATGTAGACGTGTAAGCACAAATTCTACAACAGTGATGTTTATTGTATTATTGTTATCCGTGTACTTGTGTGTGCCAGATTGAACTCTTTGTTTTCACAAACTATGACTTTCAGTGTCCAATTGGAAACAACAACATTGTCATATTCCAAAAAATTAATCACATTGAGATTGTTTTTTTCTTCTTCTTCTTTTTTTCTTGAAGAAAAAAAAGAAGAAAAAAAGAGAAGAAAAAGAGATTGTTTTTTAAATTCAGTTTCATTTAGTAAGCACCGATTTTCTAATCTATTACTAACAACAGATAGCGTTTAATACCACAGTGTGAGGCTGTAAGCGTTTGTCTGTAAAATAGAGCTGTGGCTTTGTGACAAGAGTGGAAACAAAAACAATGTTGAAAATCACATACATCCCATCACGTCCAAACATCTACCCAAAAAACTGCTGTTAGAACTGTAAACACTGATTATACCTGTGTCATGGAAGAGTTTTGGGGAATGCACTGAAGCAACCCCACCACACCTCTATTTTCATTTGCTTCCTAATTATGCAGCTGTATAGGACTGGAATACGTCATGTACTAGACACCTTCTTGTCTATGCATGCTCATTTTGGGAGTGTTTACATTTTCAGTAAAAAACACCTAAAACTACTCTTGATGGCAGACAAAATGAAACAAAATGGCTGTGAAACTTCCATTTTAATAAGCAAGTGTGCTATTGTTGTTGGATTCTATTTTAATCTGCGCTTGACATTTGACAGGTTTGCAACCTCCCAAAAAAAACCCACAAGATCAGTTTTCCCAAAATATACATGTATGTTGGGATTGCAGGTTATTTACTTTTCCCTTTATGCTAACTTTGGAGCTGTACTTTTTTGGGGTTACAGTTAACCAGACAGAAAAATGAGAGGTTTTTGTGTTTGTTTGGAAAGCACGTTACCATCTTTTCAACTGCCGAGGTCACTCTCAATGTACAATTATTGTCAATTGCTGTCGTGCGGTGTTTTTGCTTTGAGAACACCTTTGAAGAGTGGTGATCCACTTGATTCGTTTCCAACCTTTAATGTAAACCTCATCATGTCACATATAGTATTTTACAGCCACACCCGGCATGGGATAGAAGCTCATCCCCACCGCTAGTAAGAATACTTTGACTTGCTTTGACTTGACTCGCCTTAATTCATGAACCGCTTTCACACTGCCTTGACAACAAATTGACATATCAGAGTTGTAACCACAGAGTTGGCATTTATTTGCGTGCCTCGGTGAGACACAACTTGCAGAAAGTGCGTCAGGAGTGTGCGTTATACACGTCTGTCGCAGCTTCACGCATTCACTTGCGCTCAACTGTGTAATGTTGGTGGAAAGCGACAACACACTTTGGCCTACACTGTCTCAGTGCAATGCGGAGTCCGGACTTTCCTTACTTACTCGGAATATGAGGCTGTTAGGATGTGATGCATATTTCTGCGCTACATTATAAGCATACACTGAAGACATGTGACTGCCCTCTTAACGGGTCCTCTTTGTGTTGCTGTTTTCATGCTTCTTAAAAGTACAGACTTGCTCCCAGTCTTTTGTTGAAAGGCCTCTATTGTTTGGACTGAGGGCAGGCAAGCTTTAATTAGGTGAGATTATACAGTATGAATAATGTGTCAGTTGGGCCGGGGGGGGGGTTAGCAAACTTAAAGGGTACTTTCACGCTAGCTCTCATGGGTCCGTTTTAAAGTGGAAGTCAACCTTAAACATTTCTTGACAATATGTTATGTGTGACCTCACAAGTCTAAACATGACATTCTGACCAATATTACATTTGTGGAATAAGAGTTATAAAGCAAAATCCAGCCATTTTTATCCATCTCAGGGGGCGGCCATTTTGCCATATGCTGTGGACTGAAGATGACATCAATGTTGCTCAGGCAACGATCAATCACAGCTGACCTGTTTTCTGAAGCTGAGTTATGATTGGATGTTTCCTAAGACCTGAGTAACATTGATGTCATCTTCAGTTGACAGCAAGTGGCAAAATGGCCGCACCCTCAGAATACCATATGGGTTGACTTGGCAATTTGTAACTAAGTGTAAATGTGAAGAGCCCTTTGTTTTTGTTTCGTCACTTTACACTTAATTATGCGGAAGTTATGCCGTATCTTCGCATTATAGAAAATATATTTGGGAATACTAATCATTCATACCAACAATATGGAAAAGTATGTAGACATTATTGAAAGATCCCCGGTAACTAGTAGTTACTACCAGGAGTTGAACAGCTGACGAAGGACATACTGTGTGGGGGAGACGGCTGAACAAAAACCAAACAGAAGAGAATAACTGACATTTTTGGCATCTGAGCAGGACAAGTGGCACAGAAACTCAAACTGAATAGAAAAAAAAAAGCAGAGAATGGCAGGAATGATGGCTGCAGATGTTGCCTTGAAAAAGTTATGATTGTGATGATGTGATCAGAAACAAGGACCTTTGACCTTCATCTTTGAGCATTAAGAGTCTGGAAAATGTGCCCATGTAAGTTGTTTCAGGAAACCAACACGAAAAGAGTTGCAACACGCAGCGGGAACCAGCTCGGTCGTGTCTGCAGGATCACTTGGTGACGTGTTCTCTTTAGATTAGCAAGCGATCCCGAGAGATTGTTATTTCCTCTTCTGACTCTGGCTGATGTTCTCCGCAGCATAAAGTCTTCAACATCGGTGTTCACTGATCTGAGGCGTCAAGTGTTGAGGATTCGAAAGCTTTGCTGGTGTCATCGCTCCATGTCACAAAAACAGACCCGTTGAAAGCTGATGTTCCACTTCCTCATCAGGTCCTTCCTGCTTCAGCAGGAAGCTGACTTGGGGGCCCAATATGATGCCCTGCTCAATAATCCTCCCGAATGAAAACAGATGTTATTATGTTTTTTAATTCCCTACTCAGCTCGTAAAAACCCATTTGAAACCCACCACATTTTCTCTACGGCTCCCGTTGTCTAGACTTGACAATTTTTTGGGGGCTTGTGGACATGTTCAGTCGAAGACGGCCTGATTTATGGCTGCAACTGCACAGCACAGCTTGCATTCTTGGGTGGCTTCTTCCAGACAGCCAAATCATAATCTTATCTTCTCAGCTGTCCGTGGCCATCAAGTCGGCGGGACAGACGTTTTTTTACTGACCACGCGTGTCCAACTCTTGATTAAACACACCCAAATTTGCTATGTGGGGAACTTGTAGCCTGGCCGGCCTCCTCGGCAGCTGAGCACTCAATTGTGCATTACTCAACCCCCTGCTGTGTTTGTTCAGGGGGGTGTAACCTCCTAAGCAATTGTACGAGATGCTTTCTAATGCCGCTCATCAGTGGTATTAACTGCCGGTCCGTATCTAAATGAGAAATACAAGGTTTTCTCAGTTTACTACGGCCATGGCGTAACCCCAAAGTGTATGTAAGTGTCCCGCATTGCCAGCACAGAAGTCAGGTGAGCAAATCTCGTTACCGTCTGTGACAATTTTGTTTATGTGTGAAAATTGCTCGACAAAATATTTGTAATGTTTGGATTTGTTCTTCACTTTTGTTGAACAGAAAAATATGTTTTAGCAGTTGAGGTCACTTTCTGACCACACATTGAGCTAGCGAAACTTTTGAGTCTAAAAAGCTTGAGTCAAAAATTCATTATTGCTGTTCTAGATGATAAAAAAAAAAAAAGAGAGAGAGCTCACTGAAAATGAAAGTTTCCATTAAAGCTCTTCATGGTACTAGATGTTCTCTTTACGGATGTGTTAAGCACTGTACATATGCCATGAATTTAATTTGTTCCACTGAGTTATCAGGTTCCAAGTTTACATGTAGTATGATGACTCGTATAGCTTTGGTACTTTAAGCTTTGTTCCCAGTCCCACTAAGCTTTCTTTCTGGACTCCAGGTTCAAGGTAAATTGCATGTAGAAAAAATGAATGATGAGATGAATGAATTTCTAATGTGGTATAATGGTTAACGCCTGTCTCTGTGTGATTGACTGGCATTCTTTCCAGAGTGTACTGTCATCAACTGAGGAAGTAAAATATGGAGAATAGATTCAGGAAGCTCTTCAAGATCTTTTTGTAGCCCGTTTATGGAGCAAGGAATCATTTTTGTTCATTATTATTACCAAAGTAGTAATGGATGCCAGTCTTATTCGTTATTCATCGCCTTTTAGTCTGCTGTATTGAGTTAACAGTGTCTGTTCATTCCACCATGTTGAAAACTGAAAAGCTAGCTGGACTACAGACTTTTCATCTTGTTGACACGCAATTAGTTGCTAGGTGATTTGAGCTCATGTAAAAAATGCGGCGTAGAAGCATTGCTCGAGTTCCATCTTGAAGATTGATCATGTTGCTTGTTGTCACTCCCGCCTCCCATCAATCAGCTGCAGTGTGAAGGAAACACTTGGCTCCCATCTTTGACGGCAAACATTCGTTCTCCACTCGTATCCTTGGAGTTCCCGGCCGTCATTTTTTGGGCCCCCGTGTCACGTCCATGGTTTCTTGCAATTGCCACTTAGAGGTCACGGCATGGGCCTCTGAGTCTTTGTTATGGCCCACAATGGCTCTATTCTCCAACAGCGGCGAGGTCTTCTAAAAACTGCAAGACATTGGACACCATTGTGACTCATGGTAACATGATGCAAACGCATGGGAGCGTCTGTGTGTGTTCATCGCGACTTACTTAACTAAGTTACTTCTCAGATGCTCACGCTTAAAGTGTTACTTGAAAGTAGCAAAGCGGCTGAGGTGTTCTAGCAACGTTAGCATTACACCAAAAAATTATGTTGCCCAGGGCGCTGGATGTTATTAGCTGACCGTTGATTTCATTTCGTATTGGCGAGGTAGTCAATGACATCAGACTTAACAAGCATTACAAAGCTTCGATTCAGTTCAACATTTTTCTTTTATGGCTTACTGGAAAGCCCCAGTCCGAAGGGAAACAAATTGTTGTAAAGTTCTTGTCTGTCCATGCATGTACTAAGCAGCCTATCACGTGCTCAGTTTTTACAGAAGGCTGGAATCTTCACCTACTTTCACACCATATAGACAAGCGGTGGGCAAACGTTTGTGCACATTTGATTGTTAAAACTGACAGATGAGTGAGGCCATTCGTAGATGAGGTTAATTTTTTTTTTTAATAATAATAATGTTTTGGGTAAAATTGTGTCTGTAAAATATGTAATATTGTTTATTTAGACACGGTCAGAAAATGTGGTTGTGTGATGGAAAGGATTATCCGCAAATCTGTTATAATATAATATAATACGTTGTTTTTGGGAGACGTCATTTTTCCCAAAACAAATGCACACTTTCCTCTCTTTCCTGGAAGAAATATAATGTAGTAGACCAACATTGGACCAATTGGTAAATCAGATGTCATCAACACTTCTCTTAGAAAGAATTACACGTGTTAAAGGACACATTTGAATCAATCTGGATTTTGGAAGCTGTTAAATGAAGATATCATTTGATTATGTTTATGATTACTGCAATTGTATATGAATTGATCGGGCACTTGTTCGTGTTAGTGTTGGTGGGTAGTGTCTTTTGTTTTTGTTTTTATTATGCAAGCATCCGACAAAATCTTGTTTTGCATTTGTGTTTTTCTAAAAGTATTATAAAAATGTTATGCCCCCCCCAAAAAAATTCACAAAAATGTATAAATAGTTTTATTATCATTAATTAATCTATTATTTGATACAAAAAAAATGTACCTTTTAAATGAGTCATGATTAAAAATACTTTTTAATTATTCCGTTTTAGAAATGGATGAATGGATTTCAGCATTCTGGATAATCAATAGAAAAGTCACAATTTGTTCAAAGGAGACAGACACTGCCATTCTCAAATGCATTTTAAATGTAATGTTGAATTCAGGAGCGTCTGTTCATGTATTCACGTTATTCTCTCTGACTGCAATCAAGAAATGGGACAATCTTGCCAAGAAAAATCAATGATTCAACATTCGGATTAGAATATGTTCACATTTATTTAGTTTAACTTGGAAGGCGCGAGTACCGATACTAGGTATCGGGCCGAAACCAGTGTGTGTGACGTGTGCCCATTTTATGATCAGGAAGTACAAATTATAAGAATAGAAAATTAAGTCGTACTTGGTATTGGTATTGGTGACTACTCAAGAGTTGAGTACTCAAGTTTTGTCTAGTCTATTAATTAAGTACTGAAGCATCAAACATGTTTCTCATTTTCTCCAGACTTGAGCGGCCACGTGCGTTGCCATGATCGGAATATTCCGCATTTGTGCGTTGTCCTGCAGCTGATAGCAATCAAAAGCAGAAGAGAGAAACCAAAAAGTACAAGAGTGAGGAAAAGTTTCCGAGGAGGCCTCATTTTTTTCCACATGGTCATTCCCAGGAAACACATGAAGGTGCACGTTTTTGTGTTGAACCTTGAACTGTCAATGTGGAATAACTAAGTGTGAGGGACACTTCGAGTCAAGGAGCAGTGACGAGGCAAACTTGCATGCCTAAACCCTTAATAGTGAAAGCAGGGCCATATGCTACTGACTGCTTCTTTTTTTTTCTTCCTCGTAGAAAACGTGAGTTGCTCGTAATCGGATCTGGTCTGTGGTGAGCTCATGTCGGAGGCCTGCCAGCGGTCCACCCATGCAGTCGCATGTGGCTCCCTCACATTAACCTCCTAGAAGTCACAATCCGTTTAGTTGTAGCAGCTTCAACAAGTGTGTTTGTGTATACAAGTTAGTATGAAGTTTGTGTTTATGACGTATCAAACTTTTTGTCTCCATAGCAACCAAAGTGGCTCCGATGGACCTGAGATAACATCAGCAGCCAGTCTACCTTGTGTCCTGGTCTTGCTCTGGACCCGAAACCCCAGGATGGCAGATCCCACCGCGCTAAGCTCCGATTCGGCGGGGGTCGGCAGCGCCGAAGTGGACGCCTGTAGCTTGGAGATAGAGCGGAAGTATGAGATCATCCCTGCTGTCATCTGCTCCATGTGTTGCCTCTTTGGCATCATCTACTGCTTCTTTGGTGAGAAACAAACTCGTGTAGGCCCCCACATTACACGCATGCTCGGGATGGGAACACTAATGTCAGATTCATACATTTTAGAACAACACAATTCTCGTGTTTTTGGCCCTAAAAGACCACAATAGATTTGAAATGAAATAAATTGTGTTTTAAGTGGAGACTTTCAACTTGAGTGAGATGGTATTTATGTCCAAATCAGGTGAACGGTGTAGGAATTATAAGTTTACCGGTTGGCTATATGCCTCCCACTTTTTAATGCCCTCAAACGTCTGCAGCACAGCTTGTTTAATTTCAAATCTATTGTGGTATTATTCAGAGCCAAAAACATTAACATTATCAGTAGGGCTGTCACCATTGAATCTTCTTAAAACTCAATCCACTAAGGTTCGACTTAAATTGAATTGACTGAGTGAAATAAGTATTGAAACACCAACAAAATTAGCCTATGCTAAATTGTTAGCAATCGCGATTAGCTTTAGCGCGCTAGCGATTACCATTTAAGGTAAACCAAACACCAACTACCATTTAGTTCACACACACATCATTATATCTACATTACACGTGTAATAGTGTCTTAAAAATCACTTACATACGATGCTTTAACATTATTCCATGAGTAAACAAGGGTAGAGCTAGCTATTAGCTACTGTTTCTGTCTTCTTCTGGGCGTGCTTAGCTGATGACTGCCCTCTACTGGTTAAGTGGTGAACACCTAAAACCGAGTGGCTGGTTATATATTGGAATAATATTTACAGCGCAAATTCTTTTTATGACATTCAGAACTTTCTTTCTTGTGTTTTGGGGAGGCTCAACGTGCTGTATTGTCTTGAATAGAAACCCACTTAAGTACTAAGTCAGTGAGCGGTTTAAGCAGGCAAATTACTTCTGTCATTCGACCACTAGATGGGGCACTAACTGAAGGAATAAAGATCAGATCACAGCCGCCATTCAATGTCCGTGGATAAAACATGAAATATGGTTCAGGCGGAGCTTCGAGGCAGAAAATGTTAGTCAACTTATCCAATTTGGTCGACCTTTTTTCTCAGCCCTTATTATCGGTGTCCCAAAATGTATGGATCTGACCGTATTTGACTTATCAATACCGAACGGTAAGCCATGACGATGCAATATGAACTCAATCCCCGATGATGCATCCCCTTTGTAGGTTACCGTTGCTTCAAGGCGGTCATGTTCCTGTCCGGTCTGATGTTCGGCTCCGTCGTCATCTTCCTGCTGTGCCACAAGGAGCACGTTCTGGACACCCAGCTCAGCGTGGAGGCCAGCGCCGGCATCGGCCTCGGGATCGGCCTGCTCTGCGGCCTGGTCACCATGATGGTCCGCAGCGTGGGCCTCTTCATGACGGGCCTGCTGTTGGGCCTCCTCTTGGCTCTGGCCACCCTGCTGCTCACTATGCAGTTTTACACGCCCACCACGGTTTGGGTCCCCCTGGGCACGCTGCTGGGATCGGCCATGCTATTTGCCGTTATGACGCTGCAGTGGCAGAAGCTGTTCACCGTCCTCTCCACGGCGGTTTTCGGCGCCGCCACCATGACGGTGTGCGCCGACTATTTTGTGGAGATGCTGGCTTTAGTCAAACATGTGTACGGGTGCCTGCGTCTGTCGCCGGGGCCGCCACTATGCTGGTACAGCTTGGTCATTCTGGGCATCTGGCCCGCCCTCAGCATCATCGGAGTTCTGGTCCAGTGGAAACTGACGGATGGCAGATTCTCCCACACGGATGGTGAGGATGGAAAAGCCCGATGGCCAGTGGATGCTGTGATGCTAACATTTGCCCTCTTTTTTTTAGTGGTTTTAAGTCGGCGTCAGAAGAGAGTGCAACTGATGCGCATTCGAGAGAAGGACGCTCGGAAGCGACAGCAGGCAGGTGGGCAGGAAGGCACGTACCGCCGTAAAGCCACCCCAGTGAAACGTTACGCTGGGGACCTTCTGGCGCCGGTCAGTGTCACCCAACATGGCGTGTGCTGTCGTCACTATCTATTTCACAACTTGTCTCCTTCATCTTGATTTTCTACTCTCTTAAAAACAATTGGGACAAAATGAACACAAATTGGGTAAAAAAGGGACCGACCCAACATTTTGGGTTAGTCAGGTAACCCTAAAACATTGGGTCAACTGAATAACCCACAAATCAACCCAAGGTCAAATGAATAAAACCAATTTTGGGTTGTTTTATTTTATTATTTTAATTTGACACCACATTTGGGGCTAAATACCTCAATAAGTTGGGTCGGTTCATTTTTGACCCAATTTAATTGGGTCATTCAACTAACTAAAAAAGTTGGGTCAAGTGAATAACCTGCAAAAAAAAAAGTGAGTTGATTTGTGGGTTATTAATTTAATTGTGCCAACTTTTAGGGTTAAATACCTCAAAAAGTTGAGTTGGTTCATTTTTGACCCAATTCATTTGGGTTATTCAACTAACCCCCAATTTTTTTTGATTTGTGGGTCATTAATTTGACCCAACTTTTGGGATTAAATACCTCAAAAAGTTGGGTTGGTTCATTTTTGACCCAATTAATTTTGATTATTAAACTAACCCAAAAAGTTGGGTCAAATGAATAACCAACAAAACAACCCTAAAACAGGTTTGATTTGTGGCTTATTAACTTAATTTACCCCAACTTTTGGGTTGAAATATCGTAGAAAGCTGGGTCAAATGTTTTGTGGGTTATTCATTTAATTTGACCCAACTTTTTGGGTTAAATAACTAGCAAAAAAAAGTTGGGTTGGTCCATTCTTGACTCAATTGAGGTTCATTTTGACCTAACTGTGTACTTCTTAATTTTGGAATTTAGTACAGTGGACTCTCAGAACTCCAACTGTTCTAGGAGGCTGTTCATCCTGATTTGGGCAGGACAGTGTCCTAGTGGTGTACTCAAATGAAGACGCGCTATCGAAAATAGTTTGCTGAATCATCCATCTGTTTGAGTTCCGAGGGTCCACTGCTTACGTCTCCTGATCACAACAACGTAGTCGAGCTCAAACTGTCTCTGCGTGTTCCTCAGAGCTACCTGCAAAGTCTGCGGGACAGACAAATGGGCACCGGCACCTCCCTTAGCAGCCAGAGCACCGCCAACCACACCATGATCGACTTGGACTGTGACACGGGCTCCACGGTGCCCCTCACAGCTACAACCCCTGTCGTCAGGGTCTGAGCACCGTGATGTCAATTAAAAGAGAAAAAAAGGGACATTGTGATTCTGTGACGTGCTTGTGATGTTCTGAAGAACCTGTGAGAATGTTTTGTTTATCTGCGTATGAAAAGAGGGATGCTGTTTGTTTGTTTGTTTTGGGAAAGAAGAACATTTAAAGCCACTATGACAGCGGTGCTTCTCAGAGGAACAAGACACGAAGCGTACAAGGTCCTACCATTTCCTCGCATCGTGTATTGAATACAAAACAGAGCCTGAGGTGCGTTCCGATCAGGTGGTAAATCTGACGTACTGTACTTCCAATTTGAGTCACATTGCCATTGAGTGTTGCGTCGTTACTGTTTAACATTGAAGGATGCGTGGTTTTCTTTTCTTTAGCTGCAGTGTGTCAGGAGAGTGAAGTAAAACACGTGAAGCAAAATGTTACATCACAGTCAGTTGTGTTTGCATAAAAGTTGTTTTTAGGCTGCACTCAGATTTTTTTGTGAAGTTCTAGCTCGTCAAACGTTCTAATTTATTTGTCATACAACCATCATGGTAGTGATGATTAAAAAGCGTGTCAATTGGTAGCCGTCTTTTTTACTTTAGACAATTCAATGTGTTACCTGAATTTGTACATACGTGTTGATAGAAATGAATAAAATACATGTTTGATACTTAACAGCTCAATGGGTGCCATTGTTTTGTTCTCTTTGGGCTCTTAGCAACCAGACCTTTCTCAGGCAATAAAGAGGTCATTGGAAGGATTTCCTATTCTGGAGTTGGTCGTCGCCGCCATGCTGTGCGCAGCCAAGATTTTTTTCTAGTTGCTCACTCACACAAGGCAGGAACAAAACAGCCTTTCATTTAATTCTCGTCTTTCTGTCCCTCTCATGAGTCTTAGCATCACAACGCTATTTTTGCTGTTGCTTCTGGCATCATATTGATTTTATTTGTGCAAAAATATCAGAAGATACAATGGCGGCTTGTGCTGTTTGTTTCCCGTGCACAATGGAAGCACTGTGAATCAAAAAGTTCAGCACACTCCCATCATCACGTTACGTCCTCTTCAAAGTATGCTCATAATCTGACACGTAGCAAAAAATAAAAAACAGGCCTCTCTTTAATTTATTCCTAACATACAAAATCATTCATAATTGTCACAGTCACAAAAGTACAACGTGGTGAAACTGTCCTTTCAAAAAATGCCCCATGGAGCAGCTCCCTGCAATTTGGTGTCTGCTGCCCCCTGTCGGCGGCCCTCAGCATCCCATCCAGCGCTTTTCCTTACTCAGCGGGTATCCTCTGTCCACACTCAGCTGCTCATTGACACGCCAGTAGTCATCTCCCTTGAAGAAGTACACCCTGCCGTTGGTCCAAGTGAAGGCGGCGTCCGGGCTGGAGGGCGCGCCAGTGAAGAGCATGGACAGCGGCCTGGGAGTTAATATGTTGTACTTGAGCTCATCCCACTGCCAGAAATTAGAGCCCTGCGAGCAAACAGACGTCATGGAAGTAGAGTACGGCCCGTTTTGAGCACATGAATGAGGAGCGCGCTCAAGATTTGTACCTTGATGAAAATCAGCTTCCGGTTGTTGTGCAAGTACAATGCTGCGTCAATGTTAGGAGGGATGCGCTGCACTTTCTTTGGGTAGCCGTAGTCCAGCACAAAGCCAGTGTAACGCCACACTTGGTTACCTACAGCAGCAACAAAATGGCTGACAAAGTTGCCATACTACATTTCTACACATTTGTATGTGTCCTCCCCCGTACATTTCGTCTACTGCAGGATTCTCGAGTGGTTTACCTTTAAGAAAGTACGTCTTATCGGTCCGTGGCGAGTGCACTGCGGCATCCATATTCCCTGGGAGCTCCTGCCACAGCCTGTCGATCCTTACTGGTGTGTTGTGTCCCAGTTCGGAGATGGTCCACATGTACTTCCCGCTGAAAGCAATGGTCTTCATCCAAGGACCTGATTGGATGAAAAGAAACATCCTAAAGATCTGGGACATCTTTTAAGATGGAGGAAAAGGCAAGCTACACCTAATGCTAAACGCTAAGACCGTCATCTCTAACCTTATCATAACCCTTATGGTTAACTTATAACTGGTGTTTGCTGCCTCGCATCGTACCAAGCATGATGGCGTCTAGTGTGGCCTTGCACGGGTCAGGGATGCTCTCAGTCTCACTGCTGCCTTCAGTAGGAAAGACACCGTCTGGGGTTGTTGGACTTTGTAAAGTGGCGGTGGTGCGTTTGCCTGGAACAACAAAAGAATGAGCCTTTAATAATAACTCTTTATTTGTCAAAATAAATCAGCAGTGACAAGATAATATTTTGTCAAGGTGATAACTTCATTATTTTCCACGTATAATTATCTTACGTGCGCTCGAGAGTCAGGAAGCACGTAACGACCAATCATGGCTCAGTTTGCTAACGTCACATGACCAAACCCAGAAAACAGGTGAGCCGTGATTGGTCGTTACCTGTTTCCTGAGCACGGGTGATGTCATCTTCAGTCGACAGCAAGTGGCAAAATGTGTTTTAAAAGGTATTAATTGTACAAAAACAATTAAGTTACCAAATTAATTCTTAAATTAACAAAATATTTACTTTTTACTGCTGGAAATGGTTCAATGAGTCAAGTATCCCTTTAAGAACAGGATCCAATTGATGAATTTGTGTGATAGATAGATAGATGGATAGATACCAAGCTAGCTAGCCAGCTAACTAAATAGCAGCTAGCTATCTAACTAGATAGATAGATAGATAGATAGATGGATACCAAGCTAGCTAGCCAGCTAACTAAATAGCAGCTAGCTAACTAGATAGATAGATAGATAGATAGATAGATAGATAGATAGATAGATAGATAGATAGATAGATAGATAGATAGATAGATAGATAGATAGATAGATAGATAGATAGATAGATAGATAGATAGATAGATCGATAGAAGAAAAAAATCATTATTTTTCAAAATTGTTCATCCCTACAACAGACTACAACAGCACTGAGCACAGCCATTGCATTCCATACTGTCTACTGAAGTAGCCTGTATACAGTATTTACAGTAGAGTATGTTTCAATCGGTAGCATTGGACGACTCACCATACAGTGATTGGATGCCTTGCACATCATCGAAGTGCAGCTTGAAATTTCTCCGGTAACCGATATAGACGGCGGCCATGAGGGCGTTTCTGTACTGAGAATGACCCAAGCCGAGAGCGTGGCCGATTTCATGGGCTGCCACGATACGCAGATTAGAGCCGGAGTACATCCCCTCCGTCCAGAACTCATCCTCATCGAAGTGGACCACTCCAGTTTCTGGTGGCTCTGCGTGGGCCAGTACGTGACCTGCAGGGAGTAGATGATGATGACGATGATGGAGATGCAGCTACAATCCATTACACACACAAAAATCTGGAAAAAAAACAAGACTAACCACGGCCATCGAACGGGGTGCTGCAGTAGCCATCTCTCTTGTGGAAGGCGATCCTGATGTCACCTCTTCCATATTCAACCTCTCTGAAGGTCAAATCCGTCACGTGGCTCCAATACTTGAAGGCCTCCTGGATGGCTGTTTTCACCTGGGCTTTTGTCATGTCCGGTGTGTAATTGTAAATGCGGTACGTCAGATTCTTCTTCCTCCAGCGACCTGAGAAGATACGGATAGCATTGGTGGATATTTGAATGCAAACAGTGCATCACATCCGGGTCATGGCACCAATTGAAAAGTTCTCCATCTCCAAAATGATCTCTACTCTTGTACTATCTAAGCCACGCCCACTTAGGAGTACAACATAAACTAACCTAAGGAATGTGCCGTGTCTTAACTGGTTTCAACTGGTAAGTGTGCAGACGGATTGGAAGATGTAGAACACAACGGCCTAGCTCAAGTGTCACCTATGTGCCAAAGAATCCTAATCTAACAACAGAAAATATATAATAATACTACAGGCATGTATTTTTTTTTACACACTGCAAAGAACAACTTATGGCGGTCTTACACCAAAAGATTTTCACAGTCTCAGACTTGAGTATGGTCTAAAGAAGGGGTGGGCACACTCGGTCCCCGAGGGCCGGAGTCCTGCAGGTTTTGAATGTTTCTCTTCCCCAACACAGCTGATATATGATCAGCTCATCAACGAGCTTTGCATAAGCCTGATAACGATCCAGTTGATTGGAATCAGCTGCGTTGGAGCAGGGAAACATCCAAAACCTGCAGGACTACGGCCCTGGTCTAGAGTCTAGAGTGATAGTTTACTGTGAGATGGTAATCTCACACTAAACTCTATGACTAGTCTCTAGATGTGAGCTAGTGTGAGATGCTAGTCTTCCAAGAGTCTTTTCTGAATCTTCTCAAAGTCTTCTGATGTAAGCCCAGCAGTAGACTGCGGCAGTGCTGAGGAGTGACCGTCTCCATTGATATCCTCACGTCTGTACTATAGCGCCCCCGGGTGGCCAATAGGGAAAGTGCATTATTTCTAATCAATTTAATTAATACACCATAGATAATAATATACAGAATAAAATAACAGTTTAGATTAGCTATAATGAAGTAAAACAATTATTTAATACATAATAATAATAATAATTAATTCACAATATCCTGTATGTAAAACAGTTTATTTTACTAACATTTTTATTTTACTATTTACAAAAAAAAACTGTTATAATTTTATATTAATAGATGTGGCCTATAAAATAAACAATTATTTTTCAAAACAACAATACACACCCCTTCAATTTCTATATGCTAATCCTGGTCAGGGTCATAAGTGGCCAAACATTCCCATTCTCAACTCCAGTGAAATCAAATTCTGTGCAGCTTCGACATTAAGACTCATGGCATAATAATCACCCAATACTCTGTATTTGTGCTGCTTCTTGTTGAAAGGGTCCTCTAAGCCACAGCGAGGCTGCCGCATTACAGCCAGGGTGGCCTCATCCAACTCTCCACTGATGGGCAGCTCGTTCACCCTCTGGAAGACCCTGGAGACATAAATTAAAATAAATAAATTAAATTAAATAAACATTCAAACTCTGGTCGAAGGGAGAGCTGACAAATGGCCGTCACATTTACGCTGTCATAGTTAACTAATTACTTAATCACAAAAATGTATCGCATTAATCATGCACTAACGCAGATTAATCACACTATTCATTTTGACCACAGATGATCCTTTAGTTGACAGCGGATGGTTACGTCAAAAGGTAGAACAAGTGGTGTCTAAGCAATAAACATAACTACATGCATCAAAGTAAAGCATTTAATAAATACTTGCGTATGACATTCAGAATATTTGTTCATGTCAAACTATCGAGGTCATTTTTATTCTCCATTTTAAATTATGCAAGTAATTAACTGATTAGAAAAAGAGGAGGATGACCGTGTGCAGTGGATATTTTTTTTTGAAGATGTCCTCATAACATTAAATGTAGAAAAAAATTAACACATAACAGGGGCTCTTTTTTTTTTATTTGGCGGGCCAAAAATTTTGACAAAGGCAAAATCCAAAATATGAAAAAACTTCTTTTTTTCATGTAACCTTTATTTAACCAGATTGGTCCTGTTAAGATTAAAAACTTATTTTTCAAGAGAGACTTGGCCAAGACAGGCACTAGCAAAATAACACAACATTTTCAGACATACAGTACAGAGTGAGGCAAATTAAAAATTCACAAAGCATTTTGGATTAAACGATCAATAAATTATTCAAACAGCCAAGCTAAAAACATCAACATTAATAAATATTGAGGAGAGAAAAAAAAGAAAAGAAATGCAGGGATTGACTGTAGTTTTAAGTTGTAATATCACATATCACCACTAGATGGCAGACATGTCTTCGTTTTGCTGACATTTGGTCTTATACTACCACATTATTATTATTATTATTATATTTACAGATTTGGAATGATATGCAAGACTTAGATAGTATTGTACCTCAATCATATTAAATTTTTGAGTGACTTGATCTAAATGTGTTTTTACCTCATGTTGTTACAGGTAAGTGGTTTTATGCCGTACTTATTTTATGCAAGATCGAGAGCCTTTTGCACTGGCGGGAAAATACAATGTGATTATTATTGCTTCGTTCAAACCCTTTGTTGTTGGGTTAGGAACGTGGATCTATTGTTTTTGGTTATTACTAGTAATGAGCAGCAAAAGGGATGCAAAACATGAGGAAGGATTCTCACTGCCAGTGTAGCTGCAATTCAAATTACCTGAGAGCTTCATTGACCTCCTCCAGGTAACTGGGATCCTGTGGATCAGTGGGCTCATTCAGGTAGCCATACTGTTTCAAATAAGCCTGTGATGTACAGAAACAAACGTTGGAATTGTAGTTCAAATAGCACACTTTATAGCATCGTACCTGTGCCTCATCCAGTTCCGTCCACTGCACCACTGCGCAGAGTGCTCCGCTGCAAGCGAGCACCGCGACCACCACGAGTAGCCCGCTATGCTCCATTTGTGTTTCCCACCCGAAAGTCCACGATGGAGTGCTGCTTGGCCAGTGGAGGCAGCGGCACTTTTAAAGCGGGCCTGGTGTTTGTGACTCAGCCCCTGTGGAGACGATGAGACATCGGAGAAGAATGCAGATTTGAGGAACAGGCTGCACTAAATTTGCGAGTGTGTGTGTGTGTTGTCTTGTCCAGCTGCTCCCAGAGGAGTCAGAGCACTCGTCAATGCTGTGCAAGCATGTGTACAGTCAACAGGTTGCAGGCCAGGCCTAGCAGGAGAACTCTCGAGGTTGCATACTAAGGCAACCTGCAAAAATCATTTAAAATCTAAAATTAAATTTTCATAACAATCTGCTATGTCAAAATTAATAAGCCAAATCAAACATTTTCTTTACAATAATATGTTCTATGTGGTCCCACTAGTCAGCCTTCTGATTAATATTATGCGTGTGAAATATGAATTAAGCCACAAAACGGCCACTCGTTTTCAATTTACCGACTGAAAATGACTTCAGTTAATCAGGGCTCAAATACGAACGACCATTCATTCAAAGGTCACCTGTTTTCTGAGTTTGGTCATGTGACATTGGCATGCTGAGCCATGATTGGCTGTTCCATACGGAACAACTGGTGATGTCATTTTTCAGTTGACAGCAAATGGCAAAATGGCCGCCCCTTGAGATAGGTAAAAACGGGTGGATTTTGCTACTTAATTCCTATTCCACAAACATAATTTTAATCGGAATGCTGTGTTTAGACTAGTGGGGCAGCACAGAACATATTGTAAATATATATATTTTGTTTTACTCTTGTCAGACACATGACACAATCACTATGGTAACGAGAACCAAGATCGATAAGCTAAGTGGCCTTTTTCACCTTTCTTTGGGAAGAAGCATCCAATTCCTATAATTGTGCAACCTAGACAGACAATTTGCTTGGTCTTAATACAGAAATGTTTGTTTGATTTTTATTGTTTTCCCTTTATTACATGTTAATTTTTGTTCTTGTCGTTCTTGTTTAATGGCCGGTAATTCTCAGCAGCACATACACCATCGACCATTCATGAATGACTCATTGGTTCTGGCTTTTTACTCTAAAACCAAGATTCTGTACTCATGACATTTTGATTAATCTATTCTGCGTACCCCAATGTCCACACAGCCATGAGTCACAGACAACAAATGAGTAAAATTTGCATTCACTTGGATAAGCGGAAATTTAGTGTCTATGACAGTCTTGAGGAACATCAGGAATAACACATGGTGATGCGCAGGAGGTTGCACAACGTGCGTGTAAACAAAACAACGGGTATTACTTGAGGCCTGCAGCCAAAATAACCAAAATAGCCAAACAGGATGTGGCTAGAATTCTCAGAAGTTGTCCTCATTTTGCTTTCACATCCCTCATGAACGGAAGCCGCATCCACACATTACATGCAAGCGCTTAGGTGAGCACCTTGATGCCGATCTTCGGTGTGAACGCTTGCATTTTGCCGTTTGGGACCCCCTCTAGTCGGCAAAGTGGAAGCCCAGTTTTAGCACAAAAAAAAAGCTTATTGAGCTTGCAAAAGCCAGAGAATTTATCACCTGCAGGTTAGTGCAATCTTGTCGGTTAGGAGAACATAACGGAAGCCAAAGCAAAGCAACTTTTACCCACCCGCAAATAAATCATCAGTGACTTAAAAGCTCTTTATTCATCATCTTCAATGATAATGAACATTTCCCATAAAAACAATTACTGGAAACATGCCAGTGTTCAATTTTAGTGGGTATTCCGCAGTCAACATCTTCACTGATCATTCATATGACACATTCCAATAAGCCAAGATTCTTTCAAAGAATGAAAACTTTAATATTCCTGTGATTTTTTTTTGTTTTGCACAATAATGCGACAGCTCCATTTTTATCAGCTCTGTGTTCTCTTCCTATTGACACACATGATCAATTCAGCAATTGAGACCAGAGCCGAAATGAAAAGGTAAGCCTTGCCTCTCATTACATTAGTTAACGTTTCTAAATTCAAGTAGAACTCCAATAAGGACGAGTTAAAAAAATAGCTTTTCTTTGCTACAAATGAAAATGTTAAGCACTGACTTTACTTATAAATATGACCAAAGTGTGACTGACCTATAAAAAGCTGTTTGAGCATCTAAACACATGGACAAAATTATTGGTACCCTCCATTAATGGAAGAAAAGCCCACAGTGGTCACAAGAAAAAAAAAATTGAATAAAAAGTAACCAATGAAACTCAGATATTGCCTTTGAATTACAGTTCACTAGAATTATATCTATATTTTTTAAATAAGCTCATGAAACAAGCCTGTAGAAAAGATTGAAAATAATTCGACCATACGGAAATGTTCCATAAAAGTCTCATGTCTTCGGAGATAAGAAAGGAAATTATAGACCATCACGTAAAAAGCAAAGGCTATATACCTGTACACTAAAAAAAATGAACACTGTCCTTACTATAAAATCTAGAAGAGGCTCTGTAATGTTCTGGGGCTGCTTTACTACATCTAGCACAGGGTGTCTTGAATCTGAGCATGGTACAATGAAAATATCAGGACTATCAAGACATTCTAGAGAGAAATGTGCTATCTGGTGTCAGAAAGCTTGGAATCAGATGCAGGTCATGGGTCTTGCAACGGGACGATGACCTCAAGACGGCCAAGAGCAAAATATTGAAGAATTTTGAAGTGGCCTTCTATGAGCCCTGATCTAAATCCTATTCAACATTTGTGGTAGAAGCCCTTAATTTAAATTTAAAACACTTGGAGTAGGTTGCTGTTGAAAAGTGGACCAAAATACCAGAGGTGGCATTCCGTCAGTACTGACGGAGGTTCTGTCAATCCGGTGCTGCCAGATTGTATCGGGCTCGCCTACAGATGACGTCGCGCTACAGGATTGGCTGGAAATTGTCCGTTTACAATTGTTCAATAAAGTTATATGAATGAAATTGACGGTGTCTGTACCAGATGTGATCGGGCTGCCAGATTGTTTTGGGCTCGCCTACCGATGACGTCACGGTCACGATACAGGATTATCTGGAGATGATCCGTTTACAAATGTTCAATAAAGTTATTTGAAGAAAAAAAAATACGGTTGACGTCAAAACGTTGAATAGGAAATATTAAAAATGCAATACAAAATATATGGACTGAAAGTGTCAAAAATTTAAATAAACCTAAGAATATAAAAGCAGGATACTTTAAGATTGACGCTATAAACAAAATAGATTGAAGCGCCTTTGAGCTTGCCAATGACGTCATTACAGCGGCTCTAACGACATGTTCACTTTGGTTTGGTTTCTTTCTTTGGTTTTTTTAGCAGTTCACATATCACAATAAATCACAAAAATAGTCTTAATGATAATAGGAACACATTAGCAATCTAATCTTGACAATATTTGTCACATCTCAGGCAATTATTTTGTGTATTTAGGATTTAATCAATCTATTTGATTATTTATTCAGCATTTCTAGCTTTTGTACATTTTCTTACTTAAATTCCATCTTTAATATTTTTTTTCCCCCCAATGTTTGACGTCAACTGTATCATTTCCAGCCAATCCTGTAGCGTGACGTGTTCGTTAGGCGACCCCGATGCGATCTGGCAGCCCGATCACGTCTGGTACCGACACCGGCACCCCTGAGAGTGAAACGGACCAAAGCGAGCACACTTCAATCCTAGCTGTATGCCACCCAGCCCCTGGACAAGAACTGTGAAATAGAAGACAAAAATATTTGTAATCATATTTTGAATTGAAATTTAGTGAGACGGAAGCAAAAAGTAATATCAAGTTCTTTCCAGGACCACTGTGAATGTCTTTTTCATTAACAGAGGGGCACCAACGATTTTGTCCCCTTGTGCATACAATATCCTTGCGATCCAGCTTGTACTTTGTCCTCACGAGTAAGGCACTCTACCACCTGAGGCATACCGCCCGCCCACTCGTGCAAACAATGAGCGTACTAATACATGGACCTTTAATCAATGCTCAAGTGACTTTCTCGACAGACTCTTGACTTGGTCATTCCAATTGTTGTCAAAGCATGATGGTCTCAATTTGGCACAGTCATACACTGGAAGCATTCTAAATGAAACAACGGTCTGATGATGATGATGTCTATTCTTCATCATCAGCGATGGTGACCTTCACCCTGTGCCAGGCGTTACTCAGCACCCCTCTCAGGTTCCAGATGGGAGCCACCGTGTCGGGCTGCATGTTGTAGCTGTTGTCCACCGCCTTGCAAACGATCTCCAGCTGGCGGGCCTCCGGCGGAAGCGGCGCCGTGATCTCCCAAAGCTTCCACGCCCAGGCTCTCCCCGGCGGCGGCGGCGAAGGCTCGGGAGTTTGTCCCTCGTCGCCGTTCCTCAGCTGGGCCACCTGCCACGTCTTCCCTCCGTCCAGGGACACGTCCACGCGCACCACTTCCCGTCCTCCGCCGCTCCACGCGTAGCCCTTCACCGTCACCTCTTCGCCGCCGCGGGGGACCACGGCGCCGTCCGCGGGCAGGGTGATGGCGGATTGGACGGGCAGCTCTTGGATAGCCGGCGCCGACTTAAAGTCGACGGTGTCCCAGTCGGTGGTGGGCGAGAAGCCCTTGTAGTCGTTCTGCTGCCAGTGGCTGCCGCTCTCCTCGGCGCTCACCGTGATCTTGGACAGCCACTTGACGTTGCGGGCGCCCACCGTTCCGGGCACCACCACCCGCACGGGGAAGCCGTGGTCGGCCGGAAGAGGCTCGCCGTTCATCTCGTACGCCAGCAGCACGTCGCCTTCCTCGCTCGTCGCCTTGTTTACAGGGATGGACGCGCCGTACGTTGTCCCCGTCACGTCTTTGTCCAGCCCCTCGAACTGCACGTGGCGAGCCCACCGTGCCACATCCGGACCGTAGCCGGCCGCCAGCAGCACGTCCCGAAGGCGAGCGCCGGCCCAGGTGGCGTTACTGATGGCAGCGATGCCCCAGTTCAATCCCTTCACCTGCTTGACCGCGTTCATCTCCGAGCGGCGGTTGCCGGCGCACTGCAGCGTTGCCGTGACCGTGTGTTTGGGGAAACGGTTCTTCAACTCCTCCAAGGACAGCTTGAGGCGTCCTCCGGGGAGGCCGTCCACCTGGAGTTCATACGACGCCGGGTCCACATGTGGGACGGGCAGGTGGTTCCTCTTGAAGAAGATGGCGGAGGGCGTGACGTAGCTATCCGAGAGGAGTTCGGGAGGGGGCTCGGCGTTGAAGGGTTTCAGGCTGTTGACGTGCAGCACGGGGTGTCGCTCGGGGTCAGACGAGTACGGGTCCGATGACGGCGCGCTCTGCTGCTTCTTCTGATCCTCCGCTCGCAACTCGCCAACCTTGTCGACAAAAACGGGATGATGTTGAGCCACAACTTTCTGCTCTCAATCAATAATTGCCGGCTTGTGTTCATCGCACCTTATATTCAGAAAGGATGTCCAGCACGTGCTCCTGGTTGTGCACCGCATAGAGAGCCCAAAAGGGTTCCAGGGCCCCGCCTGCCGCCAGCAGGATTTTATCCCCGCCGGGGTGCATGCTAACGAACTGGGTGATGTCATAGACGCCGCCTTTGTAAGTGACCCACACGCCATCTTTCAGAGTGCGGTGCTTCGTGACCTCTTCTTGGCTGAAGACAGGAAGTTGGGCGGTCTGAACGCTAACGACTTCGGCCTGTTCCGCCTGCACGGCAGAGATAACAACACTGTCACTGGCCACTTTTATCAGACGGCACAGCATCTAAAGCCGGGTTAGTTGAAGGCTGACTTTAAAATACACGATGACGTCTTCAGTACTGAATCGTTTCTCATCCGTTTGGGAGTCATCCGCACTATCCGAACTGGGATTTGGCCAACTTCCCGTGACTTTACAGAGATCTGACAGGGATGCTGAGTTCATGAGGCGCAAGCTGAGTCACTGAGTGGGAGTCAAAACTGAGAAATGTGCTGAGTCGGGTTTCTGATGCACTGTTTGCAAAAACATTGCACGGGAGTGGCAGCTAAACACTAACTCAACTTACTTGGAGTTCATGCTAGCAAAAGGAATAATAGAGCCAAAATGGTAGAATAATAACGGCACGAAGATATAAGTACTTTTTTCTCAAAAATATATGACTTTGTAGTCTTGAATATATACAACTTTTTTTAATCTAGAAAATATCATAATGTAAAAGCTTTTCATTTTGAATACATACAACTTTAATCTTAAATATACAACTATTAAAATGGTTACTTTAACCTAAAACGTATCAAACTTTTCATCATGTCGAAAATACACAACTCTAATCTTTAAAAAATGACAACTTTTTCTTCTAGTAAACCTTTGCTCTCGCAAAATCATCACTTTAACCTTTAAAATGTACACATTTATTGTCATAAATTATGTATTTAAAAAATATACAATTATTTAATCTAAAAACTATACGACTAATTAAAAAAAAACAATTACTGTACAACCTTGAAAATTACAACTTTTTTCTTGAGACTATCCAAATGATCAGGTTAACATTGACGCTATAAAACTTTTGGTCAGAATGAAAAAATAAATTAAATTAAAAAAATAAATTTAAAAAAAAAAATATATATATATATATATATATATATATATACCATTTTACTGTACTCTTATCATATTATGACTTGAATCGGAAAAAAATATATAAAAAAATGTTTAAAACTTATCTTGCAAAAAATTCTAGCCATTTTGACTTAAAATTAAAAAATATTTAAAAAATAATATCAGATATAAGACTACAATCTTGAAAATCTACAACTTTTGATAATAGTCAACTTCACTCTGATAAAATTCTGACTTAAACCTTTAGATTATAAAACGTTTTATAGAAAAAATTTACAACTTTTAATATTGAAAATATACATTTTATCTTGAAAAAATAAAACCAATCCTAAAAATAAATTCTAGAAAATATAGAACTAGTAAAATTATGACTTTTAAATCTTGAAAAAACAAATTCTCTCAAAGATATAAGACTACAATCTTGAAAATATACAACTTTCTCAAGAATACTCAACTTTATTCTGATAAAATTCTGACTTTAACCTTTAATTTATAAAACAATCTAAAAAATGTACCAGTTTTTTGTTTTGGGAAAATATACACTCATATTATGACTTCTAATATAAAAAAATATATATACAACTTTATTCTTGTGAAATTACATTTCCCAATAATACCTTTATTCTCATAATACAATTACGTAAGTAATAACACCCCCCCCCCCCCCTTCGTTTCAGTGTGGTATGAATACAAAATGTGTGTTTTGTCTTCTAATCATTTATCATTAAACCTTAAATGGAGATTTTAGCTAAGATGCGCATCCAGCAGACCTTGTGATGGTGGAGGCCATATGCCAGAACGACCCCGGTCCCGGCCAGGAGACCCGCTAAGGCTTGTCTCAAGTTTGGACCATGTCCAGTGCGTTCCCATCTCTGGTCCTTGTTGCTGCTGCTGCTGCTGCTGCTGCCCACGAGACGAACCGCACAAAACGCTGCTGCAGCAGCAGACGCTTGGGGTCTACGGAAATTGAGACAATCGCATTAGGTCACTAGTTAAATAAAAATAGGGATGAGAAAAGCCACACGGTACCTTTGCGGTGTGAGGTGACCAAATCGAGTTAGATATCGACAGCGTCCAAGTAGCAGCATTGCATTGATGTTCTGTGGGAAGATCACATTGAGAAGATTTGATCAAAACATGAAAAGCTAGAGAGAAATTATATATTTTGTAACTTATTGTAATTACATGAGAGACATGATAACAAAATAACAAAAACTCCCGAGTATGTTGCAGTGCACTTTTTCTAACAAATACTTTTTGATACATTGTACTTGTCAAGAGTAGTCTTATTTTTAAAGGATGTGATTTCATATCATCTCTTGAGTCACAGGCGGTCACTCGGGGATGAATAACAAACATGAACATTGACTTTATCCTAATGTTGTGTTTAAGCTAGCTCTCACTCCAAAGCTCATATACCGTGCATTCTTGTTAAAATGCCAAAGTGCACCTTAAACTCTACACCTCCTACTGAACCGACCAATCAGCAGAGACCTTCAAAAAAGGAGCTCTACCACCAGAAATGTGGAAAACGCAGACCATGCACACATTGATCAATAGCGACTACCTACACTACACTTCCAGAACTAAAGCCGAAGAATCTGTAAACAAACTGTCAACAGTTCTTGTGAAGAAAGAAGAAGAAAAAAAAATCAGCCACCATCAGATGCTGATGCACCATCAGATGCTGATGCACCATCAGATGCTGATGCACCATCAGATGCTGAACATTTTCCATAATAAGGACGGTAATCATTATCATTTAAGGGTACTTAAGTTACCAGAGGTTATCATTATTTGGCGTCACACCACCAGGGCACGTTACAGTGCATTCCTTTGTACTTACACATTCAATTATCCTTCTGCTGTATGGTGAAAGAGTCTGATTACTTGAGTGCCTCAAAAACACCGCAAAATCAGTCATGGCTCGCAATTCGCTAATGGAGATGAACTAGTGCCATCTAGCGGTGAACTGTGTCATTACTACTTAGATGTGGTAGAGGAAGCATTTTATATGAAAAATTGTACATAACTGTAAAATTCTGGAGATGGTGAATTTCTGATTTCATTACTTTAAAGATAAAATTATCACATTTTAGAAATAAATAAAATCAAAACATTTGATTCTGTGTGTAATGATTCTAATATGAGTTTCATTTTGAGAATTAAAGTACTCAAATAAATCAGATTTACCACAGTACTGTATTGAGATGCACCAGTATCAAACAACAAAGACAGTGCCGTCACAAGCAGGAACTATGTTGCACATTAAAGAATGATAGTTAGAGTTCAATGGTTATAGAATAATAAATAAAAAAAAGTTTGATAAGATTGAACGACACTCAATGATTTAAATGACTCCAAAGGGTCAATCTATCAATAGCGAACGGATTTGATTAATCAGACAGACTTTGTCTTCTTCTTTTATCATTGATAAGCTGTACTATAAAACAGTGAAGATGAAGAATCCACTCAACTCTCCATCAATTCATTTGAATTTAGGTTAGAAAAACAAACATCTTTCAATGTGGCCTCAAGTTTTGGCAAACAGACAGAATTAAACGCTATATAAACTCTCTATTGAACATATCACATTTACAGTTTCATTGCATTGCATGCAGTGACAGTGACTGACTGATCTCAGTCACAAACACATGGATTGCATTGTGGTTGTAAGGGCTCACCTTTAATCACTTACGTCCGAACGTCTCAACTTTTTCGGTAGCTTGTGCGATTACTACCAAGGTTACAGTATTTTCCAGCAGCTTTAATTGATCCAACAGCTGACTGAGAATAAAAGCAAGCAAATATCAAATTCTACTGGTGGCCAGTTAAAATGTACAAATATTTTGTTACTTGAGTATTTTTTTTTTTTTTTTTAAGTACCCGTACTTGGGAGTGTTTATCTGACAATGTTTTGATAAAACTAACAAACTAACTAACGAAATGGAGGAAACCATTTCTGCTAATTGCTGTTTAAGTAATTAGTTGTCACTTTCTCTTTGTCTTTGCAGATCATTACCAACTTTTGACACACACTTTTCATGCCTCCTTTTAAAAACTAAACTAAAATAGTAATGTAGGCCGTGACAAATGTTATTTTGAGTAAATGTTGTGAGCTGGTTTAAACAAAAAAAAAAGGGGGGAAGGATGTGCTTCAAAACGTGTATTTATTCAGTTATAATTGGCTAATTTTACAGGGGTTTTCCCCCCCGTAAGTCATTCAACAACGTAAATGTCGAACAACGGCTAGCTAAACGTGTAAATCAGTACGAGTGCGAAGGTTAATATGAGGACAATTGTTGAGCCAAGTTATCAATTATCAAAATGAGCACTCTAGTTAAATGACATTAAAACTTATTTTTTTAGTTTTGACATTTCAGAGTCTGTACTTTTTTAGGTTTAGGGATAAGAGTTAATGATTCAGTAAAAGCTGAATCAGTACTTCTGCTTTTTCTACTAAAACGAGTCCGTTTTATCGTGCATCTGCACGGTTCTGTAACCTGACTCGTGTGTTGTTGCCAAGAGCTTGATACTATTTAATATTAATATTTCTGGTAAGACCCGTCGAGGAAGTGACACACGGGCAACTAAAAACTTGAAAGGGCAATCAAACGCGGTTGAGGCAATAAACTGACAGTTGTGTGGCAATTAAGTGCAACGGCCACCAGTAAATATGACTCAAATGTAGTCATGGTCGTATAATTTATTAACACATTAGGGAGTAGCTAAACTTTAACATATGTTTTTTTTGTTTTTGTTTTTTTGTAACTTGAACGTTACATATGTACAGTACTCAAAACTACAAATGCTGATACTATGACAGACTGCGTTTAGCGTTCTGGAGTTTGTAAGCACATTTGAGTTCCCATGCCTAAACTGGTTGTTCAACATTTACACGTCATCCTCACGGCTAACTTTGCTAACAGTTAGCAAGTGTTGTCACTGATGGCCAGGGCGCATGCGAGCAATCACCATTGAATATTTGTCCACGAAGAGGCCCTGGTATAATGTTTAAGCGTGTCTAAGGGGTAAATCAAATTTTAATTAAAAAAAAAAAACTCACGAATGCGCTGTCAGACGCCCGCTTGAGTGTTGCTGCTGCAGCCCTGCCACGCCAAATACTCAACACACATGTGATGTAAACCCTGCAACGGCAGCAGCAGCAAATAGAAGTGGCAAGCAACCGTGCAAGAGGCGTTCAAGATAACAAATGTCGCGTAGTGTTGTAAACTACGTAGCACAACATTCATATCGAAATGATGCAAAAATAAATGTTTTGCCCTCGTGTATAGTACATGATTTTATCATGGGTATCCAGAATATTCTGCGTCATGATCTAGCGACGTGGGCCCATGTAGGAAAATGGAGGAAAACAAACAAACAATTCTTTACGTTGGCTAAATTATTTTAATGAGCAGTTCCTAAGTCTCTGTCATGCTTTACAAAAATATGGACTTGAATCATGATTAATTTAAAATGCATTTCACATTAAAGTTAAATAAAAATGTTACTAAAATTATTTTTGACAAACAGTTCTCAGATGCAAATTTACTGAACTTACAAGTTAAATAGAACATTTTGATTTTGGAAAATATCACTCAGCATAACATTAGGTATGTATCTAAGGATCTCTTTTACAAGAGCCTTATCTAAGAGTAAAAAGTAGTTTATAGTTGCACTTCGCAGTGGTGCATGCAAGTATTTAAATAACAAAACTATTGGCAACACATCTTAATATATGTACACTCCTACACTGTCTCAAACTACCGCCACAAAAATAAACACACTGTTAAGTAATGGCAGTGTTGTAGTCATTAAAATAAGTGTTGTTGTTTTTTAACTGTAAGTTACAATGGGTACACTGGACTGTCTCCTCCAAAAACTTCCCAAACAGACAAACAATTTTGAAGTAGAAATGAACATCCAGTTGGTGTTGTTCATTTTTTTTAGACTCAGTGTTTGTATTAACATGACAAAATGTTTTCAATTCCTCTTTTCACTTTTAGATTTTATAATGATGTATTTATTTCCCTTATTTAATTTCAACTGAGCTGCACTTGCACTTTTTCTTCTTACATACTACCTTTGGTTCCCCTTTCAGTTTAGATTGTGCATTCATAATGTTATTCTTAGGTTGTACACTTCTCCTTGTATAGCCTTAAATTCTGCAATTCTTGCTGTTTTAATTCCACGATACCTTATTTGGTTCTTCATTTAATATGACACAGCAATAAGACAACTATAGTGTTTATGTTTTGGTTTAGTGGCCCTTATCAGTGTCAAGAGAAGCGCGTGTCAACTAGTGTGACAAAGACAGTACAGAGAATTAAAAATAAGTCTTCACACCGGTTTATTATTGTGGAAAACATTCCCTACACAATTTAAATAAAATAATCTGGAAACTGGAAAACGGGCTCCACACCAAGAGAGTCTACAGCACATCACGGAAAACGTTCATAGACCAGCTTGTCAGAAGAACTTTCATAAGCACGTAGTTGAACGTTCACTGTTGTGTCATCTTGGCTGCTTCGGCTTTGATGAGGGAGATGAGTTCCAGGTTTATTAGAAACACGAAGCGAAGTCCTGCGATCTATAGAAATAGACGTAGCAAGTAAACACCGTTATGTTACACTCTGTATATTGACGTCAATGACCAAATTATTTTGTCAATATTGACATATATTGCTATATCGTACAGGGGTGTTAACTCGCTGATAACCTCGACACGCACCTCCACCACTGAGTTGTTGTTTAGTTTCCACTTGTTGCCCGACAGGACCGGTCTGCCATCGATGTAGATGGGTCGCCTGCCCTCGTTGGCGATGAAGAAGTCCCCATTATTCTTCAGTTTAATAATTCCTGCGAACATCAAACGTCATTTTACCCTCACACGATTGTTTTTGTTTCGCACTTCCTCGTCATGTTAATTCACCTTGTTTTCGTGATATTTTCCAGGCGGGCCCCTCTAGTGACAGATCCACATCTATCTGTTTATCTTTGGTCGCGCGGCCCAGTGTAATCTGGGTGAGGATGAATGAAAAGAATGTAAGAAAGTTACAAAATTGCAACTGGATCTGATCGTGAGAGTACACACCACTGTGTTTGACGTACCTCTCGCGATCTCATGAGGTAGCGTACCATTCGTCCTCTCAGAGCGGCCAACGTCTGGTTGTCAAAGTCAGGCATGCTCATCCCTGTCGCGCGCAGTCACAGGTTAGCACAGGGGAAAAAATTAACAGATTTCTACTTATTTTTTCCTTCTGAATAGATTTTTTTGTTTTTTTTCAATTTGCTTTTCCACAGCATATTTTTTTTATGGAAAATAAAGTTTCTAGTGCAATTGGAATTTAGCAGAACAGACTGATGCTTTGTAAACTAGCTCCACTTCACAGCCATGTTATTAATGTAAACAGTGCATGTCTGTCAGTGGTCACACGCTTCTGAAATATGAAAGTCATCTTGACAAACTCAATTTAAACTCAAGTTAATCCATAAATTGATTCATTGCTCATCCCTCATTCTCTGCAATTGACGGCTATAGATGTCAAAAATTCATTTGAACTATTGATATTAGTTTAACATTTTCCCCCCACTTTTGTTAACAAGAGTATGAAAACCTAGAAAAATAATATTGTACATTTAGAACAGATATAAAATTTGTGATTAATCGCAAGTTAATTATTGAAGTCATGCGATTAATTACAATTTAAAAATGTTATCGCCTGACGCCCCTAATTTTTTATAGTCTTTTGGGGTAAAAAGAAAAGAAAAGATTATTTTAAAAAATGTCTACGTTTTCATACTCTTGTTAACAAAAGTGGGAAAAAATGTTAAACTAATATAAATAGTTTAAATGAATTTTCGACGTTTATAGCCGTCAATGGCAGTGAATGAGTTTTAATCATTTCTACCTGTGATACTGTCCACAAGGACCTGCCAGCGGGGCAACTCTTGCTCCAACTGCCTGATCTCCTTTTTTTGGTGACGATCAGATATCATCAGTTCTGGAATGGAAAATCAGATTTTTAATGTTTTCACTTTGGACAATTAATAATGCAAATGAAACGTTCGCCCTTCTTACCGTGTTCCAATACTTCATCTCTACTTTCTCTGCATGTGAAGACAAGATGACAAATGGATCAGAGGTGGAATTTGTTGGATTCTTAAAAAATGCACTAAAATGACACCATGCCTTGTCCACATTACATGACATAGGCAAAAAAAAAAAGGGGGGGGGCAACTTTCAGTTTGGGCAAATTTGATATAACTGGTGTCGGGTGCTCTTTCCCCCCGCAAATATTCCAGGGGGCGCTACTGAGTGAATTTTGATGTGTTTTGTTTCAATTGCATTTTCAGCAGGATACGCTGCAATAATTGGAGATTTTTAGGCATTTTGAGGCCCCCCAAAAGGTGCAAAATAATTCAAAAAAATGACTCAAAGAGGCTTGCTAAGGTCCTAATAAATAAAAAATGTCATCATTTGGCCCCAATTTTGCAGCAAATGTAGAAAACATACACACATATCCAAATCAAAGCATGCCTTACTTTAACTTGACATCATCAACAATCTGCTCCGCATCAGAGAAGTTCAGCACTTGATCCCCCTTTGGGAGCGGCTGGACTGCAACACAACACAATCATTAACACACACGACAATACATTTGTTTTTGTAATTGAATTACTACACGTTTGCATCACAAACAATTACTATAATGTCAAATCCTTTGACACTGACAGGGTTTCATCATTTCAAATGCTGATAAATGCAGTGAATTGAAATTAATGGATCATGTCCACTATAAATCAATCTTGGCAATTGTATACATTTGTAACTAACATAACAGTATTATAAGTCTAATATAGTCAAATCTGTTACGTAAAGGTTATTAACTCATTTACTTGGCATGAATTCATAAAATAAAACAATTATTAAAAATTAGGGACGACAGGCAATTCAAATTTTAAATTGTAATTAATCGCATGACTTCACTAGTTAACTCACGATTAATCACAAATTGTATATCTGTTCAAATGTACAATTTAAAAAATCTAGGTTTTCATACTCTTGTTAATAAAAGTGGGAAAAAATGTTAAACTAATAGAAATAGTTTAAATGAATTGTTGACGTTTATAGCCGTCAATGGCAGTGAATGAATTAAAAAAAGATTATAAAAAATTTGGGGCAACAGGCAATTCAATTTTGTAATTGTAATTAATCGCATGACTTCACTAGTTAACTCACGATTAATCAAACATTTTATATCTGTTCTAAATGTACAATAAAAAATCTAGGTTTTCATACTCTTGTCAACAAAAGTGGAAAAAAAATGTTAAACTAATAGAAATAGTCCAAATGAATTTTTGACGTTTATAGCCGTCAATGGCAGTGAATGAGTTAAGTCCACATGTTTGCCATGCCGAGCGTGAGCCGACTCACCACTCTGGTCATCCAGTAGGTAGTATTGCTTGAGAAGCTGCCAGTGGACCAGTAGACTTTTGGGAGTTCGGGATTGGTGAAAAACACTTGGGTGTTTACTCAGGAGATCCTGGAATATGTCTAATTTCGGCTGACTTGTCTGACGACAAACAAAGTAACATGCATCTGATTCCGTTGCAACGTTACAGCAGGGAGATCATCACCCAAAAAATCCACGTGCGCGTACTCACCGAGCCAATCTTGGCCAGCAGTACTTCCTCGGCCTGACTGAAGAGAGCTTTGCTTTGTATGGCAGCTACGGCTTCCGGGTGGAGCTGCCGCATGGCCTGCCACGCAAGTCTAAAGAGCCGCAACGGCAGGGAGGAAAGTGAAAAGTCAAAATGTCAACACAGCGGAAGGAAACACGCGGCTTGCCCGTCCGGTCGGTCTTACTTTGAGATGACGGGATCGTAGAGAAGCGCGTACCACCGCTCTTTAATTTCCCGCAACGTGAAACGACAGCTGAACTTGACCCCTAAATGGACAGATGTGAGGTCTGTTGTCTGCAGAATATAAACACAAATGTTTACGGTCACATACGGGCTATTAACATCACATCTGCACAATCAAATTCAAATTTCTTGCGCGGAAAACAGAATAATCATGATTGTTCAATCTTAAGACTGTGCTTAAAAAAACATCTAAATAATGATTCAATGAAAATGTTTTGTACTTAAGTGTTGAATAAAGAAATTGTGCCGACATGAACGTTTCAAACTCACCTGCAATACTGCATTAATGAGCAGCAGGTCATCTGTCGGCTTCCAGCGACCTAAATCTTTCGTCGTGTGTAGCGGCTGTTTACTTTTCTTCATTCTTTTGGTTATCGCCGTAGGATGCATCAGCATCGCGAGAGGCGGCGTCAAAGCCGGTCCTGATTTCGCCACCTGCCAAGATAGCACGTAGGATGAAATGAAATGAAATAAATAAAAATAAATTTTAATAAATCATAATTAAAACGAAATTTGTTTTTTCACTCATATGAATTCTTTACCTTCTTTTTCTCACTGGAAGAAGGCTCGCTACCTGAGCAGCGTAAAGGCTCCATGAGAGGAGGCCCTTTAACGCGGCTTGATGATTTTACGAGGCTGCTTTCCACCAGCTCATCGTCAAACTTCTTTCTCTTTATCGATCTATGGATGATGTTTGACCACATTGACAAGCACAAAAGACTATCGTCAGGCACAAGAAGTAACACATCTACATCTTTATTTATCCTCAACAGAATATGAAGACCAAGCTAGAAATAGACAATAGATTTAATGGAACCTGGAAGAACTTCTGCGTTTGGGAACTCCACTGCCAAACGCTTGCGTCGTTGTCCTTTTCACATCTTTTATAACAAGCGACTCTTCATCTTCTGAGCGGCTGTGTGAACCTGCAACTGCCATTGGCACACCAGGCTCAACCGCTTGCATCTGGTCAGAGCATAGGTCAAAAAAGACATTTCACATATAGAGAGAAAGTAGTATGTAGACTGTTGTTCACCGTTATGTTTTGTATTGTTTCTGTAGATTGTCGTTTGAAACTTTGCATTTAAAAAATGACAATAACTGAGATGTTTCCTGAACGCGACAGTGCAAGCTGGTAATGATATAATTTTTTTTAAACCTAGATAAACGTCCACACTTTTTCAAAAACCTCGCATTTATCAAGAATGTATAACGACCTCAACCGTACTTTGTTAGACGAACACGTCACAGCACTTCAGAACATCACCCGACCTAATAAACTGGCCCTTTTAGGCAATGTAATGCAAGCGATGCTACTTCCTTAACAGCTAGTATTGTTTACATGTTAGCTTTAGCCACAGGACCGAAGATACTAACAAAAATACGCCCCACTCCGTAACGTCTGCTCGATGGTCGATGTAAAACAACAATAATGTGAATCATACTTGCTTAATTTGATTGGAACGTGTTATCTTTAATCGTAATCTGTATTTACTGACCAACATTCCAATGTGAGCTAACGTTAGCCGCTGTTGATTAGCAAGCTAATACTAGCGAGGTGCAATTTCTCGTGACTCACCGTTCCTTCGTTGTTTTATTGCGGTATTAGATCCAGTATTTGGCTGCGTGTGTACTGTATATCGATGTATACTTAATCAAAACCGTGTAAGCAGGTGTGTCTTTGTACTACATCGCAAGATCGCAACAGCATACGGTTAGCATAGAGCTGGTTGTAGTTGTAGTCATGTTTTCCTCTTCTTGTGAGGAAGCGGCGAGGTCAGTAAACATGTTCGCGGCGCAATTGCGACATCATGTGGACTGGAGAGTCAGCGCGAGAAAAAAAAAGTGTATTCGAATATATGCAATGATGTATGTTTATATTCTATTGCCCGACGCCTGCGATAAATGTGTCTTGGTTTTAATTAAGTTATTTGCTAATTCTTTGCTAAAAACTCAGTCCTGTTACACACATTAGTTATAATAAAAACAATGACAAAAATATGAAGTTGTCTGAAATGGACCAATATACAATTCCATATGTGTATTTTTTTTTTTGATTTAGAGTTGGAAAAAATTCTGAATGAGTTACAGCAAGCAAATTGCACCGATTCGGTGAAATGGCCCAAATACTGGATGCTGTAATTTTTTGCTATCTCGTCGAGAAAGTACAGTATTATTGATCGTTTTCATTTTGACGCATTGTCTGTTGCAAAAGCAAACATAAAGAGTGCAGTACAGACACACGAACGTTGACATCCAGTACCACATTTCTGAGAAATGTATGCCTCCGCTACGTGCCAAAAGTTTAGTTACTGGCTTGCCAGTTCTAAAAATCTTTTTTAGATTCGACCTTGCACACACACCCACACTCACACACTCACACACACACACACACACACACACACACACACACACACACACACACACACACACACACACACACACACACACACACACACAAAACAATGCTTGCTGGGATTTTATTGTCATGTAATTTCAAAGTTCCATGATAAATTACAATAAATACAGAATTCAGACACTAATGTTGCTACGTTTCCAAAGTGTACAAAAAGAAAGGGAAAAAATGTGAGGACAGTAGCTATACAGACAGATTTACAAAGTGAATTCAAAATATTTGCACCTGATTGCTTATGAAAAGAAATGTTTCTAACAGTTGCCAACGGTGCAGAATTTTAAAAAGAACCCTATCTCGATCTTGATCCCACGAAACGTGCAGAAGGTCCCAAGTGAAACGTCCACAATCGTCATGCAATTTGGCGTTTAACCAAACGTTCTCAAAAGTCAAACACAACCTGGAGTTCAATCTTCACACGCGACATTGAACAGACAATGCGTCAAAATGAAAACGATCAATAATACTGTACTTTCTCGACGAGATAGCAAAAAATTACAGCATCCAGTATTTGGGCCATTTCACCGAATCGGTGCAATTTGCTTGCTGTAACTCATTCAGAATTTTTTCCAACTCTAAATCAAAAAAAAAAAATACATTTTTTTTTTTTGCGATGTCACCACAGCTGAACAGTGATGGTGAAGAGGAAAAGGTGTAACCATAAAACTCAAAATGAAACTTACTATAACATTGAAAATCACCTGGCTGCTCACCTGAACAACACAAACAATTACCTACACAAATTAATTTGACTAAGCAGATGCTAATGTAAATAGAATGGATTGCCACTAAATCAAACAATACAATAAAACACCACTAGGTGACAGTGTTGTACTGCAAACAACTTGTGCGCCTACTATTTTTTTTCCACAAGGTATTTTTGCTTTGAATTTTACACAAGTCAACTTATTATTATTTTATTTATTTACATTTGTCAGTTATAAATGAGAAAATGTTACTTTAAAACCTTGACTGCACAGCTGATACAGCTTTCATTATGGTGACATGATGAGCCTATCCTAAACTGTTTTACAGATTAGAATTTGAAAGTAAACCATCTTCATGGTACACATTTAATTTGGCATTTCCACTGTGACGCCCTGTCACGCATGCACCACACACTTGGACCATGAGTTCTTAATCACACCTGCTCCATTTGATCTAATACAAAAAAAAAATCAGCTTCAATGGCTTCTTAAATGTTGAATTCTAAATGATAGTCTGAGGAGCGTCTGCTAAACGACATTCATGGCAGTTCTCTGACTGATTTGTGCAAATATGCGTTATCATAACCAAAAGGCTCCCATGGAGCGGCCTGGGCCGCTGTACTCGACCCCAGCGGCGTCCTGTTTTTGAAATGATTGTGAACAGGTCGCTGCTTGCTCGTGTGCTCTTGAAGGCCGCGGCCACTTTCACGTAACTCAGCCCGCCGGGAAGAGTGGGTCATCGTTCAACAAACTGCAGGTTGATGGCATTTTCCGGAACGAGCAGCGTCCGCGTCATGGGCTTCACAGAAACACCTTCTGGGTCCGGCCGCACGTCGAACTCTATCAGGATCTACGGAGAGCACAAACACAGGGCAGATTGAGACGTGGTCAGCGCATGAAAAAACGCTTTTTGGTTAGTCAACACACTTGTATGTGTCTTTGAGCCAAAATAAAAACGGAATTGACTATAATAATCGATACAGTTTTGACTGGCTCAGTGTGTGCATGTTTTGTGGGATAAATGGCTGCGCGCTTCCACCGTTCCTTCTCAATATTCTATAAAGGGTGATTCCACCAGGGGGTGCAATTTCCCCATTTAAACAATGATTTCACGCAGCATTTCTTGACACCCCCCCTGTGCATCTGCATATATTTCACATACCAGAAACTGCTGCTTTGTATGAATGGCAACAGGTAATTTATGCATTTTCTGCCATCTAGTAGAAGCACATTTGATTGTTCTGTCTGATAGATGAATAAAGATAGATTATTTGTAGTTTAAAAAAAAAAGTGGATCAGATCAATTCAAACGCTGATTTGAGATTTATCCACATATTGAAAGATTTTTTTTGAGAGCTTAGTTCCGGGGTCCACTGTATTAGAGTATAAAAGACATACCGTGAAATCCCACGAATAACAATTATTTTCTCTGCACACCGATTTGCTGGTATATTTTATTACCAGAATAAATAATATGAATTATACAGATTCAAAATATACCAATACTGTAAAGTGTAAATGCTTTTAAATCCAGGTTAAAAACTATGCTCTTTTCCCAAACTTATAATGAAGGTCTTTCAAAGTGTTGTTAAAATCCTGTATCCTTGTCTGTACACTGCTTTATCATTTTAGTAAGATTTCTTTACTTTGCCTATAAATCTGTTTGTAACTACTTTTAAATGTTTTACTTTTATAGTATGTGAAGAATATTGAGTAAGATTGTGGTTGAAATGCGTTATAAATCAGTGATTCTATTTTTGTATAATTTTTTTTTACAACCCCTAGGTACTTCCTAGGTACCTTTAATTAAAACGTCAACAATGTGAAAAATGTTCACCCTCTTTTTTTGTGATTTTTTTGGGGGCAACAAATTTTAGTGTTATGCACGGAATTTAATTAAATGATCATCTCTTTGACGGTATCAGTCAAATCAGAGGATTGTTATCTATGTAAAAGAAAACATTTGGTAAAAAGTTATTCCGTTTTTTGAGAGGGACAATACTGAATAGTTTAAAGTCATCAATCCAGATGAATTGTTTATAAAATTGTGTTCTTACCCTGGCGAGAGCAAGGTAGAGCTCCAGCTCAGCAATACGCCGGCCTATGCAGCTGCGCTTTCCCACCCCGAAAGGCACCGAGGCGTACGGGTGATGGGTCTGGTCCTTTGTCAACCATCTGTGCGGCAGGAACTCATTCGGATTGGGAAAGAAGGCCGGATCGCGTGACGTTGCAAAGTGGCACAGCGTAATCAGAGTCTGGAAGAAGTCATTTGAGTGTTACGCTTTCACAGTGCTGATGATTCGTCTGAAGTGTACCAGATGTGAAGACTCACATTTTTGGGAATGAGGTAGCCTCCAACCTGGATGTCTCTCTCAGTGATGACCCGAGCATTCGCAGGGATGACCGGATACAACCTGGAAAAGGTCACCAGCCTGTGAGCATGAACAAACGTGCGCATTTCAACATGGCTTCTTTTGGAGGATTCTTACCTGAGCACTTCTTTGACCACGGCCTTCAAAAGACGCATGCGTGCTACATCTGCTGCCTGGGGCACCTTCCTGCCTTCCATTACGCTCAAAACTTCATCGTGCAGTGAGGCCTGCACCTCAGGATGACGTGACAGCTCGTACAGCGACCAGGACATCGTGCAGGATATCTGGAAATAACATAAACGTCATTAGAATTACAATAAACTTAGTATTGAGCGAAACACTATCAGAATAAATCACCTACATTTACAGTATAAATTATAATATTTGTTAGATTTTAGCCTATATGTGGTGTCAATAGACATGGGCCAATAATAGATTCTGACGGTATGTTAACGGTGAGCAAAAATATCACAGAATATTATATTAGATTAGATTAGATTATGTTATATTAGATTAGATTATACATATATATCATATTATATTATATTATACATATATATTATATTATATTATATTATACATATATATCATATTATATTATGTTATATTATATTAAATCATATTATATTAGATTAAATTAGATTAGATTTTTTACATTAAGTGTTCAACTAGAATAAATGAATAAATAAATAAATTAATAAATGTTAACTGTCAATGGTGAGCTATTTTTTTTTAAAAACAGACCCATGTGCTACTCATGTTGTTCTTGGGGCTAACTAGTATAAACAGGCACCTCGCACATGAATCAAAATGCCCCCGAGTAAGTAACTAACTGTATCTTTCATCTAATCTCCCTCCGTCATCCCTCCTTCTCTTCCGTGCATAGTTGCTCACGCCTCCCCGCTCGGTCTCTGCTCGCCAAGAGGGTGGGGGGAAAAAAGTGACTAGCCTCCAATTAACTTCAAAGAGGCGGCTCGCGTACTCAGCTCTGAAAGCCTTGCTTAGAAGTCCCCTCAAAAAAGAAAGGAAGAGCTCAATGGCAGTGTCGGACAGTATTAGCGATGATTGAAATCTTGAATTAATTAATTGATTGAACAATTTTTCAATTTTTTATCAAGTACCACCCGCACGGCCCACCAATGCAATATATACATGTAGGTAAAGTGTGACAGCAACAAAGACAAAGAGGATGTTTGGTCTTACGGTGTCGACGCCTGCAAGCAGCAGCTCAGTGATATTGCTGTAAATAGTCTTCATGGGCAAATCTGTTTGGGACAGGAAGTAGGCGAGGTAGTGGCCTTGCACTTCTTGGCAATTGCTTTTTCTCTCGGCGTCTTTCAGGTGCTGGTCAATGTGGCTTTTAGCTGGAAAAGCGGCACAAAGTCACGGCATGTTAACGCGGAGGAACAAGGAAGAAGATTATAAGAAAGATTATGATTATAAAAGTGGATACGCAGGTTGATGATGCACTTTGAACATTACATGAAACATTTCCACATAATCCAGCCTTTACATTCCCATATGTTGTAGTGCGTGCAGTTTAAGGACTATAATCTCTGGTTTGCTGATGTAACTTTGGATGAGCATAATTATTTCAAACATGTTCGATTTTCATGTTTGGACTCCTAAAACGGGCGGACATGCGTAGAAGCAAGTATGGAGGACCCAAAATGCCCCAAATTAAAAATAAATAAATAAATGTAGAAATAAACGGATATTAAAAATAGGTTTCAAAAAGTAAATACTGAAAATAAATATAAATGGGAATAAAAACAACACAAAATATATATATACACATAAATAAATAAATAAAATAATAAAAAAAACAAGACTGCCCCCTCATTTGAATAACATTACATGACATATGTCATGCTGACAACGTCAATAAATATGAGAGCAGAGCATTTTTTATGTATTGATTGACATTTAATTCTATTTCTAAACAGTGTTCCCTCGTTTTCCGCTGGGGTGAGGTCCCAAAAGATACCCGCAATAAATGAAATCCGTAAAGTAGCTCGCTTTATGTTTTACAGTTATTATAAATGTTTGAATGTTTCTAAAACCCCTCACCATACACTTTTCTCATCAATGCATTTACTTTTTCTCACATTTCTCTCGTTTAAACATTCTCATTGTTCAAACCTTCATAAAGTTTATACAAATATGTACAACACTGTGAAAAAAATAAAAATACATGCAAAATTGCACACACAAAAATCTGCGATACAGTGAGACCGCGAAAAGTGAACTATTTATTTATTATTTATTGAATTATGGCGAGGGAACACTGTACTTATTTTTGTATTTATTTTTTGTAATCTCGTTATTTATTTATTTAGTTATTTATTTATGTATACAGTGTTCCCTCGCCATAACGCAGCTCACTTTTTGCGGCCTTGCTGTTTCGCGGATTTTTTTGTGTGCAATTTTGCATGGATTTTTTATTTTATTTTTACAGTAATGTACCTATTTTATAAAATTTATGAACGTTTGAAAATTAAGAATGTTTGAACTAAAGAGTAAATGTGCCTCGATGAGAAAAGTGTAGAAATTGTGCGGTGAGGGGTTTTAGAACCTTAAAACATTTATAATAAATGTAAAACATAAAGCTAAATACGTTTTTGAAATATATATATATTTTTACAGTTTTATTTTCACATGTATTTATTTATTTATTTATTTGGGCCATTTTTGGTCCTCCATAAAGCAAGTAGTGGAAACCAGCACGAGCCAATAGGAGTTGAGAAGGCCGGAAAAATAATTACAGGAAGTGTAGATGTTGATTTTCTTTTTCTGTGTTTGGTTTGAGCAACTTCATCTGGAGTTTCACGCAACACTAATATCAATCTTGATTCACCCTTTTTGAGGACATGATTTGATTATTTAGGCACATTCCATAGCTCTGCAATTACATAAGCTCCAGAACCAAAGACCCAAAAGAACCTACCAAATTCAAACAGGTTGTCCCAGCAATGGCAGAAGGCGTTCCAATGTTTGGGGAATAGCGAATGCATCCATCTTGGGAGGGCCATGGTAAGAAGCGTCTGGACAAACATGGTGTTGATGGACTTGATGAAGAGCTCCGTTTTTTTAGGAACCACCGGCTCCAGACAGCCGATTCTGGACTCAAACAGCACGGAAGAGATTCCTGTAAAAAAATAAAAATAAAATAATAATAATAATTAAAAAATTGTCATTAATCATCGCTTGGTCCAAATGTATTCAGTGACAGATTTACTGTACTCGTAAGCTTTAGGATTTATCAGAGCTGATGTGACAAGATTTATAGTATACCCCCATCCACTATGTTTTTACAGCATTTATGGCACTTAATTTTGAAGGTATTTAAATGCCCTTTTATAATCATACGAAGACATTTAAACACATCTAAGATTTTGACAGATAGCAAGAGCAATAGATAACACAAACATAATGTACATTGTAACAGTGTATACTGATGCTTCTGGGTTTGGAGGGAACAAATCCTGTTTCTTCTAAACTTACCATCTCACAATTTTATTTATTTAATAATCATGCTAAACGATGTACAATATAAAGTGAACCTACAGATGTCCCTTTCTTTAGCCCAGATAGATAACAGTGGGCAAAATTCAATAATTTTCCACAAAAATGAGGCTGTGCTGGAATCACGGACTTATGTATGACGGGACCGTCAACAGGACCCTCGCGGCTGAAGCCAGAGGGCAGCCATCTTACGTTGCCACTTTTCCTGACAACCTTACCACTTAGCAGTGCGTGTTTTATGCTAGGATCCCTTTATGGAGTCACGAGAGCCTCGTCAGCAAAAATGTCAGCAAACGTCAGTGTTTGAATTGACCAATCAGAGTATATTATCTCAAAATCATGAATTGTGACTCACACAGGTTAGCTTTACCTTTCACGGTGATTGATTTTACTTTGATTGTTCTGATGAATTTTTAAGTAGCATCCAAAATAACGTGAAAACGCCGCTGAGAAATCAATATAAGATGGCCGTCAGTTACGCCACTTGTTATTTCATTAATATTTTTTTTAAGTATACATTTTTGGGCTTTTAGCCTTTAATTGATAGAACAGCTGAATAATTCATACTGTATATACACTAGTGGCTGGAATACAATAGCCAACTGTATTTCCTGTTTCATTCTTCTTCTTTTTCAAATGTACAGTTTTAATTAAACTAAATAAGTACGTGCTCCAGTGGTCGAAAGAGGAATTACACCCGTTTTTTACAAACTGCAAAAAATTACGTCTCGTCATGTACTTGCTGTAAGACATTTATGTTTATTCTATGTTTTATCAATAAAGTTTTTTTGCAAACTGATTGTGTTCATCATTTTCTTCTGAATTCATTGCAGAATTGTGTGCATTTAAAAAAAAAAATGTACATTACAATATATGCTGCTATGATGTTGTGGAGTTCAGGTATCTTCTTTATCAATGATTCTCAAAGTGTAGGATGGTACGAGAATCGCTGCCAAAGTAATTTTTAAATTCAAACCATTAGCATTTAACATCAAATCAAAATATAACCCGCAATGGCAGGGCCTTTTACTGTACCATACTTAAGCTAACCATAGCATGATGCTACATCAGCGGAAAAAGGAAATAGGCACGTTCAAACTATCTGCTTCATCACGAAACAGCCATTTGAACCTCACCCTCGAGGCCGAAGTAATAGAACTCCCTGGCGATGTCGGTCACGAGGCCTTCGGGTTGTCTGCGCAGGCGCAGTTTGACGATGAGGTCGCTGACCACGCCGTTCAGGGTTTGTTCGTAAGCTTCGACCGCCTTGGGCCGCAGCATGTGCTTCGCAAGGAGGCTTCGCACCTCCTGCCACTCCTCGCCTTCACTGAGCACAATACAGATCAACATCATCGTCAGTATGCCTGGGCTTGTTTTGGGAGTTAATGAGGAATGTGACACCAAGCATTTTGGAGTAAACAATTAAGGCGCAATCTCATTTTTACCGTGTTGGGACGGCAGTGGCTCAGTCCCTAATGAGTTGGCTTTTAGGACTTGATGACCAAGAAAGTTTGTACAGAAGACACACAAAAAAGGTTTCAATGTACAGTTTGCATAGCTCACTCAATTTGATCTCGCGCTGAATGTTTATGACGTGTTTTTTGCATGTGAGTAGTTTTGTGTTTTCTGAAGTCATGCCACATCCATTACAGTAGGTGGCAGTGGCGCTCTCATTGTCAGAGAGTCTGCAATGGATATGAGCTCCTCTGCAGACATGTATTTATAACAATTTTATAGATACTATTATTTTATGAGACTATTTATAGTCATGGTGGAGAGTTGAGGTGGGGGGGCATGAAATACTTTCTTCTAAGAGGGGGGGCATAACAAAAAAGTACAAGAGAAGCATTGCCTTAATGCGTACAAGAAAATGGTTATTTTCATTTTACAATTGGAACGGAATGCGTAACTCGCTCACATTAGCAGTATTTGCATGACGTTTAATTTTTGGTTCCTACCAATAATTCGGTGGCGTTTTGAGGCGGAACTAATCGTTGCCTTAAATTTCCGCATGGTCACATAAGATAGATGCACGTCTGACAAAATTGCAGTTTATTTTTTATCAATAAAGTTTTTTTGCAAACAGTGTTTCTCATTTTCTTCTGAATTCATTGCCGAGTTATGTGCTTTATATTTTGCGTTACATGCTGCTATGATGTCACGGAGTTCAGGTATCTTCTTTATCAAAGTGTGGGATGGTACGAGAATCGCTGCCATAGTAACTTTTCAATTCAATCCGTTAGCATTCAATGTTTACAAACAGTATTTTTGGACCTGATACTGTATTTTCATGTTGGTTATAATGGTGCTACTTGACTATCATCTATTCATAAAACAAGGCTGGGAAATTAAGGTAAAACGCTAGCACGGTCTGTAGCCTGCTGTACGTCACGTCAATGACGTCATTCGTCTTGGCTGGACATTAAAACTTACGATGTCAACAGTCCGTAGTGCTGACCTCGGAGCTTCCTGTAGTCCTTCCAGGATGACAGGTTCGAGCGCATGGGGCGCTGGCCCTCCTGCCTCAGCACCTGCTCAACGAGCGCCGGATGAGCTACATGGACCGTCTTGATGGGGCCGAAGCTCACCTTCCACATGGGGCCGTAGCGCTGCACTCCTTCCAGCTGCACGTGAAACACGGGTTTGAGCTCATGAAACCAGCAAACTTGGGTGCATCTAAGGTTGTCAGTTTTGACTGAAGATGACTTCCCGGACCTTAGTATGGCGACTGACTGACGCTGTCATTGCCCTGCAAGGTGATGTTTTTAGAATTACCCTAAACCCGTGTGTCAAACATATGGCCCGCGGGCCAGAACCGGACTGTGAGGGGATCCGATCTGGCCCGTGAGGACGCAACTCAAATTGCAGTTTTTCACTAAAATGTTGCTAACGTTCTGAAATTTGGCTGTTACTCAGGATCAGATGGTGTAGTGGTCACTGAAGAAGTGGGTATACTCTAAATTTTCAAATATATATTTTTTAAAGTATAGTCCAGAAAAACACCCTCTTTTAGAAACGGTGACCTGTAAGAATTAAAAATCTGTCATTTGTACTTGCTCACAATAATAAACTTATCATGTCTTGTTAAGAACAGTTTGATAACACAAGCAGTTTTAAATAATGTAAAATGTATTTATCATGAGGAAAAAATAGAGTATATGTTATAATACAAATTACAATATGTAGGGAACAATGAACAAAAATAGTGAAATTAAAATTGTTTTGTGCTGAATTTTAAACTATTTGTCCCCGTTTTTGTGATTTAATTTACCGGTACTTAAAAATCAAGTACCAGCCTATGAAAACTTAACTGGCAGCATCCACCCCGGGAATCGAACCCACGTTGCGATTAAGTATCCCATGAACGAGGGCAAACCATTTCACCTGAGCTAAATTTCTTGGTCACCATTGGGGCTCGGGGGGAGCATTTGAAGGATTGTTTTCCTCGACATGGCCCGCCCTACTCTGCCTCCGATTGGCTCATCAGCCCTCATGCCAAAAATTAGCCAATCTAATCAGTGTAGGCAGGAGGTACCAGCCAATTAGAGGCAGAGGAGGGTAAGCCGTGGCTGAACGGTGTGCATCAAGGGGGTATTTAGAAGGGGGTATACTCCATACCCACTAAAAAAGAAGTGCATACCCTGGATTACACCACTGCTCAGGATCTGATGCAAAAGTTGTGCACTCATTTTTTTGTTCCGAAATTTCAGATTACTCTGCGACAAGATAATAATGAATGGGATTTTCAGAATGCACGTGTAATTATTTGCACCAATAAAAACTGGAAATGTTTTGACCTGTTGTTACCTCGAGCTTATCAAGCCACGGACGTACCAAATTTGGGTTAGAGTGACCCCTAAATTAAAATAAGTTTGTTTCTGTTCACACAATGTAAAATGGAATTCATGTATTTCACCTCGAAGGTTCCTCTGTATTAATTGGAAATGCAAGTTTTTGGGGCACATCATTAAGGAGGGAGACCGCTTATCCAGTGATCAAAACGTGTATGGACCCTTTTTGGCAATTGCAATAGGCACACCAGCACAGTGAAATGCAAGATACAAAAAGAAAAAAATCCTCATTAACAGAGTTCAGTTTTGTCTTACTGCTAAGTGATAATTGTGATAATAAATACATAAATAATAAGAAATAAGTGATAATTTGGCAATGAGTGGGTTGTTAAACTGCATGAGCTGATGTTTTGGTTGAGTTTTAGGGTAAAAAGTTCTAATTTGATGGAATGCAGCTTCAAAAATCGACAATTTACATCAACGACTACTTTAAATGGATTAAATCAGGGGTGCTCAAGTCCGGTCCCCGAGAGCCCCTATTCAGCCTGTTTTCCATGTTTCCCTCCTGCAGCACAGCTGAATCGAATGATCAGCTCATCAGCAAGCTTTGCAGAAGCCCGATAACGATCCTGATCATGAATCAGGTGTGTTAGTGTAGAGAAACATGGAAAACAGGCTGGATAGGGGCTCTCGGGGACCGAATTTGAGCACCCCTGGATTAAATTCTTGAAACAACCAGAAAGTGCATTTGCATTTCATTCTTGGTCTGTAACCACTCATTTACAATAAATAACCAAAAAACTTCCCAAATAATGTAGTCAATTTCCATAAATGCATTCAAATGTCCTGCTAATAATCTCTTTGGTTGCAGTCACGCCAAACGTGCTCCCTTACCTGTAACTGGTGCAGCTTGGACAGCGCCCGGCGGACTAACAAGTCCCAAGCGAAGCCGGGCATCGACGTGCCGGGCATTTCGTCCATGCTCCTCACCGTGGTCCCGTCGGGAGCGACCGCCGCGCCCTCAGCCCACCTTCCGACCCACTTGAGGAGGTGGGAGGCGCGCCGGCTTGAAACTCGGAGAGCTTGCTGCAGCATCCTTCTCAATGAGATCATGGAGCCCTCGCCGGACGCCGATGCTCATTTTCTCTCCCCCCGCCGGGTTGGAGGCTCTATTTATAACCCCGGCGACCTGCTCCTCGAACCCGCGGAGATAAAGCTGTACATTTTCTGATTCGGGGGCCAATCGTGGGTGTGTGTGTGCGGTCCAGGTCCCGCCCCCGCAGGGATGAAACGATGGAGCTTGGAGGTGTGTCCAATCACAGGGTCGAACAAGGACCATCCCCGAGAGGCTGCACACGTGGAGTTCCAGGATAAATAATACATGACTTACTTGGGAATGTGTGTGTGTGAGCGGGGAGAGAAAGTGAGAGAGAAAGAGAGGGTGCGAGAGACACTGGCTTATCTCTAGCACTTTGCTCCCCCACAGACCCCGCAGGCTGACACATTTAGTTATCACGCATTCGTGCGTTTGGGGCCATTCTAGGCGAATGTTAACAGGGGAAAGAAGGGCTACATCATTGGGATGCTGTCACTGCATTTTTTTTTGGGACACTTTTGCACATTGGCAACATCTCTTTTGATGCTGGGAAAGGTACAAACAGTTAGTGGCAGAGGCGGTTCGAGGATCAGAAGTTTTGGCTGCTGAGCACATCAGTTTGGTATGGAGGGGTGCGGTGGGCTTGAAGTTTTGATGCTCAACAACATACAAGGCCACATACACATAACAATAAGCCTTGTATGACACAGCAGGAATTGGGGAAATGAAAGGGGAAGCCAACCCCCCATTTTTTGGGACAATAATATGTTCTATGCAGCCCCACACGTCTAAATACTTTATTTTGGTTAATATTGCATTAGTGAAATATGAGCAGTGATGGGAAAATGAAGCACTTGCGATATTTTTATTTTTTTACTCCTCTGGATTGTGCTCTTGGTTTAAATATAAACACCAGTATAATGGAAATGTATTACATTTCTACTTTGTCTTTAAACCAAGTGCCATCTAGAGGGGTTAAAAAAAATCACAAGCTCTTCATGAAGCTTAATTTGTCCATCACTAAATATGAGTTAAGCAGCAAAATTCACCAGTTTTTACCAGTATCAGAAGGCGGCCATTTTGCCATCTATTGAAAATGACATCATAGTTGCTCATGTCTCAGATAAATAACCAATCGCAGCTCAGCTTCAGAAAACAGGTGCGCTGTGATTGGTTGTTGCCTGAGCCCTGAGCAACTGTGATGTCATCTTCAGTCGACAGCAAGTGGCAAAATGGCCGCCTCCTGAGATAGATCAAAACGGTTGGATTTTGCTGCATAACTCATATTCCACAAATGTAATATTAATCACAATGTCATGTTTAAACTGGTGAAGTCACGTATAACATATTATTGTCAAGAAATGTTTAAGGTTGACTTCCACTTTAAAACTCATTCACTGCCATTGACGGCTATAGAAATCAAAAATTCATTTGAACTATTTCTATTAGTTTCACCCCCCCTCCCCACTTTTGTTAACAAGAATATGAAAACCTAGGAAAAAAAATGTATTGTACATTTAGAACAGATATAAAATTAATGATTAATCTTGAGTTAACTAGTGAAGTCATGTGATTAATTACAATTAAAAAAAAAAGTATCGCCAAATGCCCCTAATTAAAAAAAAAGAAGAAAGAAAAGATTATTAAAACAGCCCGTCAGACTATTGAATTTTTTAATTGTAATTAATCGCATGACTTCAATAGTTAACTCAGGATTAATCACAAATTTTATATCTGTTCTAAATGTACAATAAAAAAAATATATAGGTTTTCACACCCTTGATAACAAAAGGGGGGGGGGGGAATGTGAAACTAATATAAATAGTTCAAATACATTTTTGACATCTATAGCTGTCAATGGTAATGAATAAGTTAAACACACGGCTTATCGTAAAAGGAGTTTAGGCAGCATTTGTATATAAGCGATGGTGTTGTTTTTGGGGCACATCCCACAAACGTCAGCGGAACCAATTGGGCCTTTTTCCACTATCAAACAATTTAAATAGATAAGCAAACAATGCATTTTATCACAAAAAAAAAAAGTAATATCAAATCGATTTGATTGAAGCATTCTTCTGTGTATGCATGTTCACCCCCACAAAAGGCTCCTCAAGAAGCACTACTTTAAAGTTGAACTGGAATAACCGGCCAGTCTGGTGGTGGTGGACTATATTTAAAAGCGTCTCCACACAATTATTTTCGCTGACTTGCTGGGTTTTCCAAGCCCGGGAGAAAAACCTGACCTGATTTAATTTGAAGTGGAATTGGTGTAATGCGCCATGTGTGTGCGCCGCGTTGAGTGACGAGCCAACGGCTATACTCCCGAGCGGCCTCAGGGCCTTGGCTGACCCTTATACAACACTTGAACCAGAAGTCTTAAATCAGCAATGGTTCAGGGAAATACACGGGACTGGTTGATTCTCTTCTTTAAGGAAATTAAGACATGGTGGAGTTTGGCATCAGTAACGTATCGTGTGGTGAAGTCAAGTATTTGAAAGCTTTTGCCTCTTTCCAGTCCAGTAGTGAGCTTTTTGTCCTTTTGCGGCCACTATACCTCAGCTCGTTCTTTAACAATGTAGAAGTCCAAGTCATGTTTAAGAAGCAGAATTATAATTGGCGGGACATCATTCTATCCATTTTCATACACTATTGGCTTTATGAAGCTATCTTTAAAAAAAATAAAAAATCAAGCAACAACATTGGGAAAAAATAATTTCATCATAACAACATTCTATCCCATTATTCTAAATAAAAACACCAATACACCCAATAAATACGATTTATTTCTCTCTGATGAAAAAAAAAAAAGGCAGGGGGAAAAAAATATTACTTCTCAGTGACTTCTCATTTCCACCTACAAATTTATTTTCCAAACTTCTATTTAAGCTGGTATAGATTTCACTGGCTTTAACGTCCTGATCTAAATCAGGGGTATTTAAATCATTTTAATGCAGGGGCCACGTTCACCTGAGTATGATCTTAAGTGGGCCAGACCAGTTTGTCTGTGGCCTAACGAGGTATAAATAAAGAGCTAAATTAATACTACAAGTAAATATTATTAATAATAATAAATAATAATTACAAGTACATTCTGAAAATATTCAGATTTTTTATTATCTTTTTGCAGAGTAATCTGAAATTTCTTAAAAAAAATTAATGCAATTTTTTTCATAAATAATAATTACAAGTACATTCTGAAAATATTCAGAATTTTTATTATCTTTTCAGAGTAATCTGAAATTTATTTTAAAATGTTTTGCATTTTTTTGTATAGATAATACAGTAAATATTAATAATAATAAATAATAATTACAAGTACATTCTGAAAATATTCTGATTTTTTATCATCTTTTCGCAGAGTAATCTTAAATTTCTTAAGAAAAATTAATGCATTTTTTTGCACAAATAATAAATAATACAAATAAAAGTAAATAATAATAATAAATAATAATTGCAAGAACATTTTGAAAATATTTAGATTTTTTTATTATCTTTCACAGAGTAATCTGAAATTTCTTAAGAAAAATTTGTGCTTTTTTTTGCATAAATAATACAGTAAATATACAAACAATAAACAATAATTACAAGTACATTATGAAAATATTCATTTTTTTAAATCATCTTTTCGCAGAGTAATTTTAATTTCTTAAAAGGTAATGCAACAGGAAGTCAGACTCTTGCTCCACTCCTCACTAAGATTTGAAATTACCGCTCAAAGGGGGTGTTGCCTGGTGGATCGTTGGGTTGCGAATGGGAAGAGGGTTGGGCGTGGTCTGGCTGTAATTGACAGCAGCAACTTACTAAGAAGGCGTGTATGAGACTGAGCCGGTGGGTGGTGGGGGCGACTACGTCATGCGGAACAAGTGACGTAGTATGTGTCGTCTCGTGTTTATCTCAGTGTGTAACCTTAAGATGGCACCAAACAAGTTCAAGCTTTCAATAAATAAGCACTAAAATGTCAAAATAATGACCAGGACATGTAGACAACATTTGTAGACACCAGTTTATCAGCAAAAATAAATAAATAGTTGATTTAGTGTTGAGTTACTCTTTAAGAAAAATGAGTGCAATTTTTTTTTGCATCAAATCCTGACTAACAGCCAAATTTCAGAATGTCATTGAAGTGGTCGTCAGTGTGCCCCACCCCAAAGCCCCCGCCCCCGCCCCCTACTCCCACCGGAGAAAACGTTCAAAAAATTGGACTTGCAAATCCACGAGACAATAATTCCATAAAGTAGGTTAAGGGGCCGCTCCAAAGACCTTTGCTGTTGTGTCTGTTGTAGCACATCAATTTAGGTGTGCTCATGTATGTTGAAGAGGACGATCAATCACGTCACAAATAAGATGATGACATAACGAAGTTAGCTATTACGTTGCGCAATGATTGTGCAGTGAAATCAATTGTAAAACAAAAGGCAACATTGACAAGTGCAAGGAGAACCTTGTGAAGCATTTCCAAATATGTACATAAGACTAGTGTGATGTTGAAATATAAGATGAAAATCACAGCACATGGAGCAAAGGTCAACCCTTGGGAAGCGTCGAGACTTGTACACGAGGTGTCCCAGGTGGAAGACGATGCCTTATCTTGACGGTAAAAGATAAACAAATTTTCGATAAAGGCCACCAGAATGTCTGCTTGTTTCAAAATCGCAATGCAAATACAGCAAATGCCAATGGTGTGCAGTGGACAGCACCTGTCCAACAGCCATTTTTTTTTCAATATCTGCATAGGAAAGCTCGCAAAGTCAGGTTATCGTAGCTTGTTGAAAGCATTGTGGGTGAAAAAATAGAAAAGCCGCTGAGGAGGGTGAACGCCTCTGCCAAAGTGGAAAGTTTAAGGCATGTTAAGAAGAGTTTAAAATTAAATATTGTTGGGAGTTTGCTTGATTAAACTCTCGGCCGAATGTGACATACTTAATGAAGAGAGAAATGAGGGATTTATATTGATTATGAAAGAACATAAGGGGTGGCGTGAAAGAATAGCCTCTTTGTGCCGTCTGGGAACTGATGTGGCCCAGTTGTAGATCATGTTCTGGAGGTATTTTCCCTCATTGTGTTGGCCGAGTGCCCGGAGGGGAGGGCGGCTCTATACTTCCAGGCTACTATGTTAAAGTTCATGGCTGCAGTCGCACACGCATGCTCGCACGAACACACACACACACATGTGCAAGTGAGAAGCGTGCATGTCTCGTCTGTTGAAATTAAATGGATGGAATGGTATGGTAAACTGGTAAAATGGCATGTACATAATAATAATAATAATGGGCATAGTAATTAGGTGGGTTTCCATCCACTCATTTTTATTCAAATTTTCAAGAAATGCAAAAATAAAACTGAATGGAAATGCTAGAAATTTGAAAAAGAGTTCAAAATTCTCCAAAAGGTTTTTACGCTTGGGCGGGGTGGATTTTGAAGCGTATCGAAAAAAGGAAAATGCGACTTTTGGCTATGGAAACAGGTTTTTTGAATAAACGCTGACAAGACCGGATACACATCGCCCATTTTGACCGATATTACGTCACGCGTACGTTTGTAGTCATAAAGCAATGGCGGACGATAAAGTAAGGTGTGGTAAAGTCAAAACCTTTTTTTTCCAGTTTTTTTTTCTTCTAAAAATAAGAAGGCTGTGAAGACTTTAAAGTTGTGTTCTCATTTTGGTGTTTTTAATATTTCTTAGTTTAAGAACCCTGGCAATTTCTATTATTTATTTTTCCCCTTTTTTAGTTATTGTGAGATGGTTGTGTATAATGACTTGTAAGTTTTCTGTGCTGCTTAATATTTGCCAAGATTTGGCTCTTGTTTTAAATTTTTTAAATAAAGGAATTTAAAAAACAAAAACAAAAAAACAAAGCCCCCCTAAAACAGAAATATTTTTGGGAATGAATTAAAGAAGAGAATATTAATGCAATTTTAGATGGCAAACAGCAAAGAAACGCTACGGTTGATCAAGAATTACAAAAGCAAACTCATACGACGTCATCGCGCGGCGCAGTCGCTTCCTGTTCTTCTTTTTAAATTACTGGTGGATCCCATCTCTATGGTGTATACCGCCACCTACAGCTGCGGAGTTCCCTCTCAATATTCGCAAAAGAAAAAAATGAATGATGAAGTCGCATGCCCGTTTTGCGCATTTTCAGTCAATTTGGGGGCACTGTGGTCTGCCCATGTTTAAAATTGGTATTGGAAATCACAGTCATCGAGTCCTCTGGGCTGAAAAATTAAAGGACCACCCAGAGTGTCACCAGCACTCAACTAATGGCAATACAGTGCCAAGGCACACTGTCTATGTTAGGCGGCATGGCTTTGTGATGCAGGAAACAAATTTGAAAATCATAACCTCAATAGATTTATTTTCACTTCACACGTTTCAACTTTTGGGGATTTTGTAGTTTGCCATTCATTGCTTATTTGCCAACCATTTCAACCTTTAGTGCTCCTATCTGAGGCCATTTTTGTTTCTACAAAGTCCTCCGAGGGCCATACTGAATTCATGAAAAAACATGATCAAGCACACGTTTATTATTATGCATTACAAGCATTTGCGGGTTAAATATTCTTGGCCTTTAACTGTCTCTCGAAGGCTTGATTTGTTTTTACAATTGCATGCCGGTTCATATCAGATTCTTTCGCAAGTTGTCAATGGCCCAGATGCTGCTTTGGGGAGTGCTCATCACATGGTTTTTTTTGCCAGCATATACAACTGAAGTTATGATTTTAAACTTAAAGGGCAATGAAACAAGATGCTTACTCAAGATTAATTTGGAGCTTAGTTGATATTACTATTACTTTGACAACTAATTCGTCTTAGGAAACCTATCTACGCATATATGACACTCACAAAAATGTCAGTTGTTAAATTTCTGGATTAACCTGGAAAAATGCTCGTCTAATAATTTGTAGGTACTTGGAAATCGCACCTTACCTGCAGCTCTAAGGTTGCCAGGTGATGACATCACTTTTTAATTCAGGGGCTAGCTCTGCATGTTTAGTCGTGGAATTCCCATTTTGAATAATTGATGCATTTGAAGATATCACCCTTTTGTCCTGTTCGATTTTGTTCTGGTACCCCGTACTTCCACATATCACACTTAGATGTGTTTTAGAACTCATGAATTATCTTCTGACGAAGTTTCAGCACTGTAAATGCCCCCTTCGTTTTAATGCCCCCAATGCATCAGTGAGATGCGGAAACTGAGAAGAAAAAACAAAATCATGGGTCACGTGTCCACTTCTAATTGGCTTATACTGACATCATCACTCAATTCATGGCTCTGATTGGCTGTTGCTTGGCTTGTTTGGAAAGCCTTTTGGCGTAACAGTTTTTTAAAATTCCGATGTAAATTAACCCTATTTTAATAGTAGAGGGGAAAAACAATTGAAAAAGGTTGGGGAAAAAAAGAAGTCCAAGTGCCTATAATTTAAACTTCTCTAGACTTTTGAATGCAGAGGCCAACTATTCCATGTTCCAGTACTTTTTACACAACTTGATGCTCTTTAGCAAAGAGACCACCAATTAATTTCCTAACTCAAATAAAATTGTGCATTCAAATGGTGAAATTAAGTTCAGCAAGCAATTTGAGTTTATCCTTAATGTCACCCGGAAGCCGACTCGCCTTCTTATAAGCAGTACTCTATATCGATTTATTAAGGTATGTCAGAAAGGTTCCAGGACTGGTGTCAAGCAACATTTGAAATCCAGACTCCAAAATCTCCACTTTGAAGTAATCTCCTTGAAGTCAGTCTACCACTGACACACACACCTTCATGAACTCATGGAAGGATTATTTTGGGATCCTCGTCGTCAAAATGAGTCTTCTGATGACATTCTGTCACATCAGTCCTGGAACTTTTCTGACACACCTCATATGTCATTGATAAGAAGCAGTATTAAAGTGGAAGTCACCCTCCGAAAATAATTCATGACAATAATATGTTTTATGCAGCCCCACTAGTCTAAATATGGTATTCTGGTTAATATTGTGTTAGTGGAATATGAGTTAAGCAGCAAAACCCAGCAGGTTTTATCAATATCAGAAAGCGGCCATTTTGCCCCTTGATGTCGAGAGAAAATGACATCACAGTTACTTAGGTCTCAGGTAACAACCAATCACAGCTCAGCTTCAGAAAACAGGTGAGCTGCGATTAGTCGTTGCCTGAGCCCTGAGCAACTGTGATGTCATCTTCAGTCGACGGCAAGTGGTAAAATGGCCGCCCGATGAGATGGATAAAAACATCTGGATTTTGCTTCATAACTCATATTCCACAAATGTAATATCAATCAGAATGTCATGTTTAGACTAGTGAGGTCACATATATCAATTTATTGTCAAGAAATGTTTAAAGTTGACATCCCCTTTAAAGCCACACTGTAAATAAAGCAAGTTTAAATTACAGGGGGAAAGTCTTGTTAACTATATGAGACAAAATTATCGATTTAATTTGTTCATGTCCAAATTCCCATGTGAATGCAATAATAATAATAATGATAATATCAATAATAATAATAATAAAAAAAATTAAAAATCCCCCCAAAAATCTGAGGCTTATGTCCCTTTGGATAGCTGCCCGCATTAAAAAACAAAACAAAGTATTTGTTAAAAAAAAAAAAAAAAAAAAACTTGTTAATGCTGATATGCCAAAATTGACAATTTTTCTTGTTTGTGAAACTTTTCATTCAGGCACTATAATACTCATGTATTGCTGTACATATTTCAAAGATATCAATATTCAATACAAGTAAGTGATCTAGAATCTAAGTTGACTTCTAGCTAATAAAATTGGCTATAAATTTGAACGGTTTAGCAACCAGTTTACTTGAAGAGCAATGAACAAGGACTTCATCAAATACATTATTTCAAGTGCTCCAGCTGTTCATGGCATTGCGTCGAATTAGCAGCATCTGGACGCCACATGTACTCGGTCATATGTGCAAGACTTTTTTTTCATCGTCCACATGATGGATGACCACTAGTACGGCAACATGTGCCGCTATAGGAAGTGAGGATCTCTCGTCTGTGATAGCAGCCTGCTGGGATCTAACTAATATAAAGTCAAATGGCGATTAACGTCATTTTTGCCAGTATGCATCATAACAGCTGGCTGACTTTTTTTGATTTGATTATTTTTTTTTTTTTCATGGTCGACTGCAGTCCAACAGATTTTTACTCTACACATTCCACTGCAATGTGATACAATCCCCCACACACATACATACACAAAAGATGTTATGCTATGGTTGAGGTCTTGTTACTTTTAGCCATAGAAACACAATTTGAGTTGACCTTATAAACATGCTTCTGGCACAGAGAGGCCCGAGTCGACACACAGATTCAAACCCGTGACTTGCCTGCAGTGGTGGTGAATAGAAGCACACCATCCAGATGTGCTGCCATATTCTGAACATATGTTATAGTTTGTAGGATGGCATCAGCAGCAGAATGGTGATGGATTTTTTTTTTATTTTGGGTGACTTGGAAAAGCTCAAGGATCATATTCATAAATATAAATTATATAAATATATATAAATATGTTGACATATTGGCAACATGTCGGCCATTTGTGATGTTACGTTGAACTGAAATTGATAGCGCAATGTAGTGTGATGTAATTTGGGGAAAACAAAACTACATAATTTCTGTAAACTGGTAGGCTTCATTTTTTTAAATATATGTAGCTATATTTTATATATTTATAGTGTCTAGATCTGTTTATTGTTTAAGATGAGTGTGCCACATGTTTACAAATTGTATAAAAAAACATGAACAATTGATTAAAGCCACAGATTTGTTAGCATTATTGTTGTAATCTGCTTCATGACTGACTGACTTACGTTTATGAAACAGTTTGGCAGACTTGTGTGAAGTTGTTGTACTCAACGCTTAAAAGACGAAGTCAAAGTGCTTAGTAAGTTTGTGTAAAGTTGTAAACCAAATACGAAAATATTTATGTCTTTTTTTTTGCTAGTTTATTGTAATACTGTACAGATTAATTCATTGCTTATGTTTGTAAAAGTAAATAAATAATTGAATATATTGAGATAAATATGGAGGGAGGGGGGGACCAATCACAGTCGATTATTCTTCAGCTCTACTGTTACGTCAATACCATTTTGGTGATGTACATGTTGCATGATGAACAAAATGCGGTGATTGACTTGTAAAAATTCTTCTAGGAATACTTTCTGGTTATTTTGAAGGCATTTGGCTCGTTCTAAGGAGCAGGTCAAATTCTTGACTAAAGCTGTCAGCAGTGTGCACATGCTCAAACTCATACTTTGTTGAACCTTTTACATTATTGACAGTTTGGGGTCATCTCAGAGTCTCAGCGTGGCACATACGTGTCCGATTTTGACTGCATGTAGTTTGCACAGCCATTTTTATCCTATCAACTGGATTTAGGTCTGGGCGGTGCCTGGGCCATTTCAAAACTTTAATCTTCTCTAAGCGGAATTTTTTTTTTTGACACATGCATGGGGTCAATGTCATGCAAAAAGGTGAAATTCCTCTGCAGCATGAGCTTTTTTTCTTTCTTTTTTTTTTTGCAGACAGCTGAAGGGTTTGCGCTAAAATTGATGGATTGGACCTGCACATAATCCCCTCTACCTTGACTAAAGTCCCTGTTCCAGCTGAAGAAAAACAGCCCGAGGCATGACACTGGCACTACCATGCTCCGCTGTGCATATGGTGTTTTTCTGGTGATGCATGGTGTGGTTTTCATGCCAAATTAAATCTATTTTAAATGTGTTATGCACAAGAGATGCCTCACGATCACACACCAAGTTGAAGGATCAAAAGTACTAGTGGTACTGGTACTTGGTATCTGTATCAAGAGTTGCGTACTCGTACTGGTATTGGTCTGAAAAGAAAAAAAAAAGGTATTGAACATCCCTCCTTCAGACAGATCTAAAAAATGCCTGGGACTCAATTCTAATCCTTAGGGGACAATTACGGCATCAAAGGGGGAAAAGTAGAGAACAAGACCACTTTGGTGTCTTACTTGGTCAGCTGATACTTGGTGACTTAACTAATGAGGCAGTCATGATGTCATGAGCTGCAGGTGTAAACACTTGAGAGCCTGCAGCTGCTTGCCACTTTGAAACTTGTATCAGACATTCCTATTATTTCTAACATACACATGCTGGACCTTGATTTCATCAAATAATACAATAACCTGAAACTTGACCTGAAAGATTAGAGGGAGCCATGTTAAATCCCATAATCCTCTTTAGGGCAAGCAGTCAAATGAGGTCTGTGGCCTGATGGTGGAGGTTGCATATGATCAAGAAATACGCAAATTTCCTTCATGATGATAAAGCAGTGTTTCTTAACTCTTTCACTCCCAGCCATTTTCACTAAAGCAACCCCCTTCACTCCCGGCTATTTTACTGGATTTTGACCACTGAATATTGTGTTCTATTGCTATACAAACATAGAACCTACCAAAAGAAAGATTAGACTTTCTTCTTTCCTCAGGAAAAAATATATATTTCTATCTGTTTTGGTTTTGCAGCAATTAGCATTAGAATATAGCTAAGTTTCAGCATTATTCACAAATCTATTTAGAAATGTGAGTAAAAGAGATTGTTTTCAACATGGCCCTGGTTCAGCTCTTTTGCTCTGCTGCCACCAGCTGGTCGTTTGTGTAATAACTATAATTTCTTCAACCGTTCTTTGCAGTTTAGAGGCTGCATCAAAGCCTTCTGTATACTATAGCATAAAAAACGTATAAATAAGTCTTTGGGACACTTAAAACATTTCAAATAAAACTTATTCATACATTTTTGGGAGCAAATTAGTTAAAGAGATACTTGACTCAGTGAGCCATTTCCAGCAGTAAAAAGTTAATATTTTGACAAGATTTAATTTGATAACATTATTATTTTTCATGTATAACTAATACTTTTAAAAACTAAATTTTCTATTTGCTGTCGATTGAAGACACCTCACCTCACCTGTGCTGAGGAAGTAGGTAACGACCAATCACGACTCACTTGTTTTCTGGTCAGCAATCTGAGCCATGATCGGTCATTACCTACTTCCTCATCACAGGTGATGTCATCTTCAGTCGACAGCAAGTGGAAAATACGATTTTTAAAGGTAATAATTGCACATGAAAAATAATGAAGTTATCAAATTCATTCTGGACAAATTATTAGCTTTTTACTGCTGAAAATGGCTCAATGAGTCAAGTATCCCTTTAAGCTTGATGGAGGTACTGAACCCCACACCAGTTTCCTATGCACATTCACCAAACCCTGATTTCTTCTTCTTCCAATTTAAGATTAGGATTTACTGGTAAACAAAATGAAAAGGGAGAGTAACTTTTCATCAAATCTGGCTCTCCACCTTGAATTCACAAAAAGCAGTTTAAGGAAGTGTTCCTTTAGTTTTGCTATAGCTGGTTGTTCTGGACTACAATTGCTCTACTTGACATTGCAAATCAGGCAGTTAAGACACTGACTCCCATCACTCAACTCTATTTTTTTATATAAAGCACTTTAAAACAACCATGTTGTTTTTATAAAATGAAACCCAAGGGCCCGCAGATACAATGAAAACAGCAGAGGCCCCAGAATTGAGCCCTGTGGAACGCCATACGTTTGTTATTCTTGAGAATTCATATTGCACACATTTGTCCAACCACTTTTTTCTTTTGTTCGAGTTAGTATGAAAAGATTAAAATAATAAATAAATCATACGACATACCATAAGTCGACTACTGAGCGCATCCGATTTCTTGCAGCATAGATAGGCCAAGCAATGCAGCTTGATCACCTGCAGCCACAAACATGAGTTGCGAGCACATACCAGTGAGGTGATTCCAACCTGTGGAAGATCTTAAGAGAGAAGAAAGAACACTGCAGCTTTGGTAAGATTGCACAAAAACGATTGAGATAGGAGAACGAAAGCAATTGCATCATCTTCACCTTCTTAATGGCTTTAATATGTTTAATCGGGGGATTTTCCTGTTGAATCACCTCCGATTTGTTGTGGTGGGAATGCATGAGTCAGGAGTTTGGGTCTGACGAGCACAATACAAAAGTAGGTTGCCGGAACATTTCCATGAGTTATCAACAGCTGCCTCTGTCAACACATGCAGAGAAAGGAGTGATAACTTCAACATGTCTGAGGTCCAGATGGGACCAAATGGAACTTCCGCAACATGTCACCACTAGGGTTATCCAAAGCAAATTGCTTCAGTCTTGAACTTCAGCTTTCCTTCGAAGCACTTTTAAAAGGATTAATAAAGAACTTTCCCTTGCTGGTTCCATGCATTTTCTTAAGCGCTTGTTCTCATCGGTGTCTGGCGAGCCGGCGGGTTACACCCCCGGACTGGTCGCCAGTTAAATGGAGATTAAATTCAGTTAATGACCCATAATTTATGGCTGCTTTAAACAGCTTTAGTCCACATGGCACAGGTTAATAAATTTAAAACACCATAAACAAGCATCTGGACCATTAAACACGACTCAGCAGATTGGAGAACTGGAAGAAAACCAAGCTCTGATAACAGCAAAGGATGAAGCTTTTATAATTCAGTGTCATAGCAAAAAAAAAAAAAAAAAAAAAAAAAAAAACTGATGATACCATCAAGGTGCATTTTTCTATCCCCCAACTTCACCTTCAATTGACTGAGGCGAGTGCTGTCCTGTTCCTTATGCAAATACCAGGCATGTGATTTGACCAAAGTGAAATTATCTGAAAATTTAGCCGGGGGTCTGGGGGCCGCGGGCACTCAGCTAGGTCCAGAGCTCATGGGTTTTCCGTGTTTTTGAGTACTTTCAATGCACTCAGATGACAAAGAAATAGACAAAACAACAGCATAAATTTTCAATGTATATTGAACTATCCCATATAAAATTGCAGTTTTAGTCAACTCAAAATCAGTCACATTCAAAAACATTGGACTGCCTTTGCTTTTAAAAACTATCACTGAGAATATCATCATATATATTTACCATGCAATAAATCATTTAATCAATCATTCTTAATTTAATACATAATGCATAACAAAAACATAAAATACCTCATGCAGCAAGCTCTGGTAAAAACACAATCATGCATTCGGATTGACTAAGATCATCTCTGTAACTGCATACATCAAGATAGTCAACATATTGAAACCTGAAAAGTGCAAACATGCAGCATTCATTTGAATTTGTGTCAATGATTAACCATGTTAAATATTTATGACCATTTTTATTACGTTATAATATTTTCGAAAATTTGATTTCGATTAATTTGAAACGTTTACCACCGACCTCAAAATTCACGACTCTGTCAGCAACTGGTACAGGTTGTTGGGGTGGATCACGTCTCTCTATTACCGCTTCCGATTGTGATGTCAATAAGGTCTGGAGGCCGTAAAGTTTTGGAGTTTTCGTTCGGGCACCGAAACTTCCAGCGATGGAATAATTTGTTGTTCTTGACTGGAGTTCTTTCACGTGTTTTTTGCTCTTTGCGTGACTTTCAAGAGCTTTGAAACCTCTCCCACCATAGTCACGATCGATCTTCCGAATAAAGTCACTGAACAAATTCGTCACAGTCTTCTTTCCAACATTTGTAGATATATCCTTCTCTAACCAGTCCCATCGAAACTTGTTTTTTACGATCTTGTCAATTTCCTTAACTCGCGGAGCATCTTTGCGTTCGATCACGGACATTTCTTTAAACACCCGGCAAAAACGTCTGAGAAATGAACAATGGCATACTCCTGTGCCTTTATAACAAGCGCGTTTATTGGTCAACAAACAATGGCATACGCCTATGCCTTTATAACAAGCGCTCTTATTGGTCAACACGGAGACTTCCGCCAATCGCAAGATCGGTTTCATTTCAGTTGCGGAAACACTAAAACGGAATGCTGTAGAGAGACGAAATCGGATTTTTTTTTTGGGGGGGAGATAAAAAAAGCGGAATTCCGCGAATTAGCGGAAAAATCACATGCCTGAAATACTTACAAACTCTCGACAAAGTGCCAAAATTAACTGTTGAGTTCAGAAAGTTGACAAAACGTGTCACATACACCTCTTGGCACTCCAACGACTGTCAGATAAGCTCGATCTGCAACATGAAAATAGTTGCTATGATCATTCACATTCTCGTTTACAGTTGGCTTGTGAACTCGAACCTGTCGCGGCCCGAGATTTAAGTAAGCTTTGTTCAATGAAGAAACAGCTGGTAAAAATTGAGGCTGAAAGGGAAAAAGTCTCATCTGTGGACAAATACTGCACTTTCTTGATGTTTCTCACTGAAGATATCCAATAAATGTTTGACAATATTTACAAGATATCCAGTAAAGAACATAAAATGTTGCATTTATATGCTTTAAGTTGTTACCACTGTTTGGCAAGCATCTTACAATGATTCACAGAATTAGTTTTACAGAATTAAAGAGTAGTTACAAAGAAAAATCTGAAAAAGAAATCATTAAAAAAAATTAAATTAAAAAAAGATTTAGTCTAATCCTCAATGATGGACCAAGAACGCAAAAGTCTGTTATTGTGTTTCATTCATTGTGCGCAGTTTTAGGCCAATTAGGATCTTCAATCCGCCGGAAAATAGCAGGAAAGTTTTTCCCTCCGTTTCGTTGCACTTTCTGTCCCTCTTCTGTGCACACACCCAATCGCGAAATGATGACATCATCAACCTGCAAATACAAAAGATTTGGATGAGACACAAACACACTAGTGCATCATATGGTAAACAAACCTTACAATTAGATAACACGATGCACCCACGTTTGTTTGAACAAATGAAAACAAAAAAAGTCAGAAGTGCTTAGTTTACGCAGTTTTTCCCACAGATTTGAAATCTACTTGGAAGGGTGGACTCTCGGGGGTGTTCCCAGTCCTGTTACTTGCATCTCCTCTAACCTCATGATCCACAATTGAGTGACAGCGAACTAATGTTACATGCGGTATATCTGTTTTTTATATATTTTTATTAATTTTTCTTGAAAACCTTTTGGGTGGTGGCCAGTTTACCTGGGTGGCCCACCCAAGTATTAACATGGTGTGGGAAACACTGTTACGTTAAAGTTAGTTTAAGTTATGGCTTGTGCACATTGCATGTGCACTTCCAATGCATATATTTTTCATACTAATTCATTTTGAGCCTTTTCTTGTTAAGGATCATGTAAGTTGGGTTTTACATGGTATTGCTTTGTTCTCACAGTTTGTGTTATGCTGTAGTTATTTATGGCTTACGCTATATTTTGCTATTTATGGCAGGGATCATCCCTAACCCATATTAATTACTTTATTAATGGAGATTACTGTAAGTTTGAGTTCTATATTATGTATAAAAAAATAAAAAAGTGTTTGTGAGTGTTACAATTTAAAAATATCCTCACTAGATCTTATCTTTATGCTCACTATGTAATGACTGTTTAAAATCACACCATTTCTCAAGTGACTTTTTTCTCTCAGACAATAGCAATATTTTAGTCAAATGTTGCCTTTATATATCAGTCAGTCAAGAACAGTGGGAGATGGAAAACATCTCCTGATATCATTGACCCAAGATGTCAAAAGAGGGAGACCTGAACCTCTCAACTGCCGACATGCATTGAACTGGATGTCTCATTTTCACAGGCTGCACTACAATAGAGATTTGAGAGTTCAAATATTTAACAAAAGTAATCATTTGAAAAGTTAAACCCTTCAAAGAAAGCTGGAACATTGCAACAAAAAAAGTGTGACCTCTGTGGCGCAGACAGAAAACAAATACAGTTGTGTGTGACCTTAGCAAACAGAGTGGAGGAAAAAGCACCACGGTACCATCTCTTCATCTGGGACCCGTGTAAATAATGGATGATCGCTGAAGTGCTTCACCATCCAAAGGTGGACCTCCTGCACGTCTGTGATGGTGTAAACCAAACCCTGAAGAGAGACACAGGACGCCCAATAAAATAAAAAGGCAAGGTAATAAGTTTGTGGGGAATTTGGATCGATTTATCAAACATTTAATTCCTTCTAGAAATTTTGAACAACTTTGAAAAATAAATTGTTTTTTTTCCCCCCTCAGTATTGCAATTTAATATGAAATTATGTTTTCAAGTTACTCTTTCTACATATTTTTTTAACAAACAAGCAATAAATTAATCTATATTACAATAAACAATACCAGATGTATTATGGAAAAATATTGTGCTCTTATACTGTAGGTTAACCTTATGCTAAAATAAAGGCAAATGTGGAAAATTGCATTCTTTTGAGCATTCACTATCACAACTTCACAGGATTATACCAAACAAGTGTGAAGTAAACATAAATCAGATTACAATAATTAAAACAAATCTGTGGCCTAATCACTTCATCTTTTCATGTTCCATGAAAAGATGATATGTAAATGTGGACTGCACTTCTTCAGCACTGAAACCATCTAGACACTATATAAAAAAATCAGGACTGTGCTGCAACTGATGAGGATTTTAATAATCAATTATTCTGATGATTGTTTTTTTTTTTGATGAATTAATCATTGAATTGGATTAAAAAGACATGTTTTAATTTCTATCCCTTTATTCAAAAACTGGACAGTGCAGAAAATGAATAAACAATAATAATTCAGTTCCTGGCTTGCTACTTAACATGGCAAAAATGTCAATTATTTATTACAAAAGTAAAAGCAGATGCTTTCAAATGTCTAATTTGGAGAAGAAGAAAAAAGACAATCAGTCTGCTTTCATGGAGAAATCTGAGGCTATTTACAAAAGATGTGGACAATTTTAAATTTAACAATGTCTGTAAACAATTAATGGATTACCAAAAATATTTATTGACTCATTTGTTCATTCATTAGTTGCTACTCTATGTGTAAAAAATAAAGCCTAACGACAAACGGAAACGAAACATTTTCCCCTCAATGTACCACATTGCGATATAAAGCTGATTAATTGTTCATTCCTACTAAAAAATATGTACAATTAAAGTCCACTAAATAATGACCAAGTCCAGCCCCCCAAAGAAGTAACTGATACCCCACCAAAATGTTTAGAATTGCTAGTAAACGGTAAATATACCGCAAACCCCAAAGACTTCTATATCATTTCAATCTTATCTTATATTAGCCATTAAAATAAATGACTTACAGATGACTTTTCACCAGAAATGTGCGCGTATGTAAGCCGTAAAAATACCAACTGTCAAGAAATTGCAAGACCTCCTTGTAAGCTGAGCTTTTTAATAGCCATGCAACAGAGCAAAAACAGACACGTGGCAATAACTTCAACCCAGGATGGACTTCATGATAAAATTTTAGAACAGTTCAGACGAATCGTTTCAACTTTACTTCACAGGAGTTAGCACTTTCTTAATCCGGGTACATTCACAGCGAATACACCGAGCAATGTGTATCAACCAGCAATCATTTTCAGCCGCTTGTTTGGTTATTTTCCTTAATAAAAAAAAAAACATTTAAAAACTGCATTTTATGTTATCTTAATTTGTCCGATATTTACATGGTTGACAATCTTAAACAATAAATTGGGGAAACTGCAAAAAAATATGACTTTGAGAAGAGAGTTGATACTTTTTCAAGGCACTGTAGGTACAAATGAGGGTTATGCAAGCTTTACAGAGATCTGTGGCCCGGCGAGAGCTATTCCACTTATTAGGATGTTAGGATGTAAATTGCGTCTGAAGGTTTCATCACATGTGCAGCGCAATGATCCCTGGCAGGATGATAAAAATAACCCAGAGACAACACAGAGGTTAATCCCCTGTGTCACTGCAGTTTGCATTGGAGGCTGCACAGATAGCTTTACTAGAACAAGGACTTCTTAGAAAACGCAGTCATGGCACACATTACCACCTCACTTTTTTTTCATTTTTTTTTTCCAGGGAAGCTGAGATATGACAGACTGGACAGTGGACACATTTGATCTGATCAGCTGTCTTAACTCTTTGACTGCCAGACGTTTTCAGAAAAGGGATGCCGTCAGTGCCAGCCGATTTAAGCATTTTGACTGATCTTTCAAGGTCCACAGAAAAAGTTCTGTTTGGACTATGGAAACACACATACTACCAAATGGAAGATTGAACTTTCATCTTTCATCAGAAAAAAAAGTTTGTTTCTACCTTATTCCGTTCTTTAGTAATCAACAATAGAAAATGGTTAGTTTGACCCAAATGCGGTTGTTTTGGACCAAAATACGGAGAAATCAAGCTTTTAGTGAAACGATATTATTTCATGCACTCTAGTGAATTTTACACTTCTTTTTGTCCATGAATGATGCCACAAACACCTAAATAGTGCTTTACTTCTATAAAACACTACCACCAAGAATGAAAAAGTGTTTTTTGATAGCAAAATACGTTTATTTACATTTAACAGTGTAACAATTTGACAACAATTTGGCAAACTATTTACAAATGTGTGCAACTGTGGTGCTATTTACAATTATGTGGATGTTTCAACGACAGTTTTTCTTTTTTTGAAACACTCCCCTGCGTGCAAGGAGACGCAACATGATTTGCACAACAGATTAGTTTCACTGCGATTGCCTCTTCGCGTGCAGAAGCTACACTTTCTTGCAGGCCGTTTTTTCCGGGGAATAGCAAGTATATACTGCAGTGTGTGTTGCCATAAAGTCTAATATCAGGATCATGTTACGGTTTCGTTACGGTGGTGTTACGTGTCTGGCTTCCTCATGTCCTTCAGTTGCTATACCGGGTGGTAAGAGATGTTCTGATCCATCTTATCCACTCCATTCATGGTGGCATCGTAGTCCAGAACCAGTGTCTTCTCCGTGATCAGACTGTACCCGCTCCTCCGATGAATATGCATTGGAATCGGGGTACTCTTCATTGTCCGACCGAATGTCCGCCGCTTGTGCAGCTCCGGCGTTAGCAGCGCTAGCCGGTGAGGCTTTATGACGTGAGAATAAAGGCCGCGTCCAACTGTGGCGTCCAACTGTGGCGTCAACCTCGGGATTCACCATCATCATCATCAATGTGCATTGGTTGATGCTTTTCGACAACTCTCCATCGCCCGATCGAATCTCCGCTTGTGTAGAAGTACCCGGTCGGTTGTGCTGCGCGTTTTCCGGCGTTAGCAGCGCTAGCCGGTGAGGCTTACTACGTGATCATAACGGTCGCGTCAAGGCTTCCAACTTTGGCGTCAAGCTCGGAGTCATCATCATCGTCGACATCAATGCGCTTTTTAGTATTGATCGATGCTTTCCGTCTTTGAAAAAAATGCTCAAGCGTGAGCTGCTTGCAACCGGTTGCATCATCAGCCATTGTCTCCTTAACACTCTAACTCCGCCTCACGTCTTCTACTGACGCCCACGGTGGGCGGCCTACCCAACCTTGTGCAAAGAGAGTCATCGCTGTCATCTAGGGGCCAAAACGAGTCATTATACTGACTAGATCTGCTTGATACTTTCAACACAGCTGCCCAAGGCTTTCCTCCATCCGTTTCCAAAAAAAAAAAAAAAAAACATAGTGAATGTCTTTTAACGTCCTCGGTGCCCCTCCGTAGGTTTTTACTAAACGTTTTATAACGTTTATGGCGGTCAAAGAGTTAAATGTGACTCGTGTTCAGATGCAAAAAATGGTGTCACTCATAAACTCTAATTCATGTTTTTGGCGGGGACGACTGCGTCATGTAAGTCGATTTCTATGACGGCCGTCCCACCCACCAGCATAGTTATGGCTGGGTGCCAAAAGAGAAGGAAGGCCATGGCAGACTTTGTGCACGCACACATGGACATGCACATACACGCCAAAGGAAAAACTATAAAGTTTAATTCGGCATCAGGCCCTTCTTTGTTACAAGTAATAAATTGGTGACTGGAGAGAACGCATATCGGCTGTAGGGTTTGGTGTACGCAACAGGCAACTCAGGGATTTCTACACTGTAAAAATGAGTGACTTATGACTTATTTACAGGTAACGCCATGAGTACAATGGAGGAACCCTTGATATACAGTTCATTTAGCAACAATCTCCTCCACAAAAAAAAAGGGCTTTATTTTGCAACAATGATACATTTTGTCGAGGTGAGGTCCACTTCTCGTCTAAACAAGTGTGAAAAGCCTTATTTTAAAAAAAATAAAAAATTCTGGAAGGCTTCTACATCAACACAGAAAGTGACCCGGAAGTGGCCTAAAATCAACAAGAAGTGACACAGAAGTGGCCTAAAATCAACAGGAAGTGCCTGGATTTCAATAGGAAGTGACCCGGAGTGGCCTAAAATCAACAGGAAGTGACCCGATTTCAACAGGAAGTGCCTGGATTTCAATAGGAAGTGACCCAGGAGTGGCCTAAAATCAACAGGAAATGACCCAATTTTGACAGTAAGTGCCCTGATTTCAACAGGAAGTGACCCGGGAGTGGCCTAAAATCAACAGGAAGTGACCCGATTTCAACAGGAAGTGCCCTGATTTGAAGTGACCCGGAACAGGCACGCTGTTGCGTAGACCTTTTACACTTAGCGAGCAAATGTGTGTGAGGGTTCGTTCGAACAGGTTACATTTGATTACGTTTGTCAATCAAGGTACAGAGAACGTGCATATCATGCACATGCACTTTGATGGAAATGACTTGGAGAGAAAACCTATTGAGTAGTGTTGCTGCCAAATTTGCTCACAAAATGGGAGGGGGGAAATTGTGATGATGAACATAGAACATTTTAACATTTTTTTTTTTTAATGCAATGGCAAGCCATTCTGCCTTTATGTTAGACATCATTAGCGCATTCACGTCTTTATATCTTCAGCAGCACTTCAGTTCACACATCAAGCAGGAATTTCCAAAGGGGACTGAACTTTGCATGCACAGGTTATGAAAGGTTTGAAGGTCAGGCAGAAAAATAGACACAGTTGCTCCCCAAATTTTTGAAGCACTCGCATCAACTTGCTCAGAACATTGCACGAGCTAAAAAGGCATACAATGAAGGGAGGGGAGTTTGTCAAAACATGCAAGAGACCGCTGGTCTAATGTATTTAGAAATGCGTCTCTGAATTCAGTTTTACAGTCTGTATAAGATATCCTATTTTCACATTTGTATGGCCATTAGAAAAGTAAAAAAAAAAAAAAGGCTTTATAATGGGGGCAGTTTGACTTTGAATGGGTCATTTCTGTTTCCATTAATTTCCTATAAGAAAAATTTGACACGCATATAAACAATACATGGTACAGTCGCAACAACCATGCTTTGTGTTGTACATACCCCAATTCTCAGTGTGTAGGCATATTCTGCCAACAGCGTGGGACTGATGATCCTCCATTTGTGTTTGGTCTTCTTAAAATGAGGGTCCGGGAAAAGGAAGAACATTTTGCTCAGCTGAAAAGAAAGGAAAATGGTTACAAACTCTTAAATGAAGTCTGAGATTTAACAACTTTGAATCACTCCGACTCATACACAATTGTATTTTAAGACAACTACTTTGACACTATTATACTGTAAAGTACAATGTGACCTTTTAAAAATGGCAACCAAAAGATTTTGCGGGTGGGTTGTTAAACACGGCTGTTTGCAAGCTGGAATTTCCCTTTATAGTTCCCTATAGTTTATCGCGTCAAATGTACAGACTGTTGATATTAGTCTGCCAGATCCTTTAAATAACATAACCACTTATTTTTATACAAGGAAAAATGATTAATGTCAGGTATGGACAGAAAGATGTGAAGGTAATCAGTGGGGACTGCAGCAGCCTCAGGGGACTCGGTGATGATGGAAGAGTTATAAAACAAACCAAAAGGACACAAAAGTGGTTTTAGGTCTTCAGAAATGCATGTTAAAAAATAACTTTGGACACTTTATTGTCTTCTACAAACAACAAAAAACATAAGCATTAAGTGCTGTTTTTTTTTTTTAAGAGAGAGAAGAAGAAGAAGATTAGCTTGTTTACTTAAATAATACATTTCCAAAATAATCAAACATCTCTCCCTAGATCTCTCTCCAGGCCGCCCAGTACAATATGGCTAAAGCAGTCATAGGTCAACAATGAGTACAGCCATTTTAGATATCTCCAGAGATATTTAATCAGATTCAAGACCACGAATAAAGACCACAAAGTCATCTATTGCCTACTTTCGACTGAGGTGCCCTAAAATGGATTGTGTTCGACTTTAGAGGTTCCATCGTATGTGGAAGCCTTTATACTCCAACATATCAAACACATGCGTTGTGACACAAATGGAAACGATCAACCTGTAGACACGCCTTTGAGAGTTGTGCTCCAGTCATGGACCAGCGGGGCAAACAAACATACCGGTAATTGATCACGCTACGGTTAAAATACATTTTACCGTTTAAAGCTTAAGAGTCACTCCTAGTTACGGTGAACTGTCACCACATTCAAATGTGCTTTGCTGGGGTTGAATAATGTGGCTTGTTATATAAACATAGCATTTATGACATCATAGTAACCTTGGCACTAGACCATCAAATGCTTCAACTAGCTAAGAATTCCATACATACTGAAACAAGAATGGGACAGATGGAAACTAGTCGGCTAATGTACACTATTTTTTCAACTCAAGCATGTACTGTTTAGAGTTGAACTCCAAGTTCCAGTGTACAGTACAACAAAAGGCTTCTCCAGTCCAGAACTGAAGAAGTTTCCATTTTAATCCACTTGGCTGTATTCAGTTAAAAACACTTTTTTGATTAGGAGTGTGCCCAAAAAAATCGATTCTGATAAGAATCACAATTCTCATTTAGTACAATTCAGAATTGATTTTAAATGTCCCAAAATCGATTTTATTTAAATTATTTCATACTGTCTTGCCTTTGTTTGTGTGTGCCTTTACTGGGAACACTGTTCATGTTGTACCCAATTTGGCCACTTAGGGGCAGTGTGGTTCTGCACGTTCTGATACACTGTTAAGTTGTAGCCACATTAGAGAGTAGAAGGAAAAAGTCACAATCAAGTTAGCCAATAAAAGTTGTTTTTTGCAGATTAGGAAGAGCATATACCGGTGAGTAATGTTAAGATGAATCTTTGTATACATTCCTAAAGCATTTTGTATGAATAGCCGTTCTTTTGAGTGATAAAAGTGCCGTGAGTAGCGCGCTAATTAGCATTAACAAGTCGGACTGCAGTGGATCATGACAATTCTTTGCTCATCTATAAATTGAAGCAGAAGTCATTGAAAATCAAATCATTTTGAATTGAAAATCGATTCTGAATCGAATCGCAGGCCCAAAAATCGGAATTGAATCGAATCGAATTGTGAGACAGTCAAAGATTCCCACCCATATTGTTGATTACCAAGACATGGATGACTGAGAATCTACACAGATATATCTAGGGGTGTGGCTGCGTTCAGAAGGAAATAATCACATTCAAACACATGTTAAATGGGAGTCAGAACACACCTGTCAACATTTGTATTGCCTCTTATCAATAATTTTGTGTTTGTGGAATATGAATTAGCTCATTCACTGTATCATAAATGACGACAATGAAAGATGTTGACTTTTGACCTTGCAAGAGAGCTATTAACACACTGTTTATTATTTCCATGATATTTTGAAGTGGTGCAAAAATTGCCAAACTGTACATAATGGTATTGTCGATCGTATGCTTAATTTTACTGTACTGGCTCAGGCCATTTAAGGTGAACACTTTATCCAAAGTAACTAATATGAGCGTGGTACAATACAATCACTGTGTAATCGAATAGGCGTTTTAAAAAGTCATAGATTAATGTAGCTAAATGGAACGGATAAAAAGTGTTGTGCACTAATGTACTCTAAACTCAGCTGATGCAATGCTACATCAATCACTCCTTTGTTTTGAAATCCTGGATTTTTTTTTTTGTTCCGCAATCCCTAAAGCAATTCACTCCATATGTTAAACTTGAGGAACGTAATTATTTTTTGTAAAAAAAAAAAAAAGTACTCGTTACCTTGGCAATGCCAGGACTGAACATCAGCATTCATTTACACTTATTAATGTAACTGCAGGCTTTTGTATAGAAAGTCTCAGTAGGAGGGAGTATATATATATATATATATATATATATATATATATAAATAAAACATGTTGCATAAGTAATGTACTGGTACTTTCACAAATGTTTGGCACCTTCAGCCACCACAGTGGATACAGAAAGAAGTAATCACTTTTGGTAGGTACGACAAATCACATTAGCAGTACAATAAATTTTTGGGCAGAAAAGTGAAGAAACCAGCGACATAATTAAATCAATGATCATTGTTAATATTTTCAATGAAAACTTCATGGCCCCACTTTGTGCCGACTGACATGATCATTCAGGAAATTCTACCGCCTCTTTATTGAGAATATTAGTGCAAATGGGAAAACTTTTTTTTTCATAATCTTCCATTGAGAACAGGGAGTTTTGGAAATATGCAGAGTTGTGGAAACGTAAGTGAAATTGTGAATTCATCCAGATTTACAAAACAAAACAAATGAGTCTCCTTCTATGGACCAATCAAAAGGGGATGTAGAATACTCCTAATATAGTCTAATATATATTTTAAGTATATAACTAAAATTTGGGCAAGCTCAAATTTTTTTTTTTTTAATCAACCTAAACTACACTGAAAGTAGATTATATTTTACTTTCTGAAATCTCATTTAATCATATACTCTCGCTGTGTTTTAATTAATGTGCTGGTGATTATGCTTGTTTTATCATTGCCTTGTTTAGAGTTCCCCTGAACTGTTGCCAAGCCCAAAAAACAACAACTCAAACCTAAAAAAAACTCAAACCTTTCAGCAAGCCAGCTTGTCATTAAATAATATGGGGAACAAGCCACATTTGGCCCCCAAAAACGATTGGCCAAGTATCAAGACATCCACGAGGTGTCATAAGTCTTCAAGTGAACAAATTTTTTTCAACATTATTACATTACAACATAATAGTAACAAAGTAGTTTCTAACTGGGCCTTGCAGTCGATTTGAAGCCAAAATAAGATGGGGCAGTGTTTCCGGCAGATTTAAAAACTACTTGGGTGGGTAGACTCCGGTGGTGGGGATAGGAGGCGGGTTTGACAGGAGGTGGGTCTCAGTCCTGTTCAGTGTTTCCCACAGAATTGAAATCTACCCCTATATATATATGTATATATATAATATAATATATATATATATATATATAATATAAAAAAAAATTGTATTAAATTTTCTTGAAATCTACTTGGGTGTAGCCAGTTTACTTGAGTGGCCCGCCCAAGTATTAACATGGTGTTGGAAACACTGTGTGGTGCTTTTATTTTGAAAGTGGTGCTTTAATTTTGATGTGTATGCATCAGTACAGGAAGCAAAATAAGCAACAACTTTTGTCTTCAGTGTTGCAAACTCAGCAACTTTGTCTGAAAATCTGTGACTTTTCTAACGACTAACCACACAAATGAATTCTTTATTTTAATATATTAAAATGATAAGAAACAAAACTGAGGTTAGTACATAAGTCGCAAACTCAGGTCCTCGAGGGTCCTGCTTATTTGAGAGATTTTCCCTCCTCTAACACACCTGAATTAAATGTTCAGGATCGTTGTCAGGTTTCTGCAAGTGCTTGCTTGATGAGCTGATCCAATAAGCATGAGACTGCTAATAGTGTAACATTTGAAAGTACAAATGTAACAATGGGAAACGCATGTAAATCATACCTGTCCCTTCTTGAAGAAGTTGGGAAGATACTTCATAGCATTGCTGCGAAGACAGGAAATGTTTTGGTAGCTTCCTGGATTGGCCTCACGCAATGATTTGATACGATCCTGGACATAATCGGACACCTTCACCCGGATCTCCAGGCCCAGCATGAGTTTGTCAGGGAAGAGTGGAGATAACTCCACTGAGAGAAGATGCATGAGTTACAAATACCAAAAAGTCGACAGACACTACAAGCCTAAATGGGTAAGACGTAATTACCTAAAAGTCCCCCATATCCACACCCAATATCTGCAAACTCAACTTGTGGAGTTCCTTCTTGAGACTGCTCCCCATTAAATAATTGTGGATAAAGCGAGTGCCAGTCCATCTCCTCTGAACACACAGGACTGACGAGACAAAAATGAAAGTAGTGAGTCTCTATGAACACGTATGGAAATAGTTCAAATAAGATGAGGATGATAAACAACAATATTGCTTCGTGAAAGACACAAAGGTGTGCTGTAATTGAATTGTTGAAGAAAGTAAGTAATGTACACATGAACGTCACTCACTAATCAAACGAATGATGTGCCATCGGGTTTGAATGTGCTCGCTGTCTGTAGTAACGCTTCTGCGGCATTGACGACGAACTCATCTTGGCTTCCAACATGTGTTCTTTCCTCCCGATAACACACAATTTCGTCTTTTATTCGCTTCTTGTGAAACGAGTACCCCCTGAAAAAACAAGCTCTCGTGTCACGTTTGCATCTAGTGCATACTTTCCCCAAACACACGTCGCGGAATTTCGACGTCATCGTTAAGCGACTAGTCTTTTTTCCCTTCTTTTTAAAAAACTAAACACATAAAGAGGATGATATTAACAAATGTAGTTACGGTATGCAAACTAAAAATCAACAGTGGATTATTTTAAGAATAAAGTACGGACCTGCGTGTAATTGAAGCCCATTGAAACAAATTTTGATTTTATTTTTTACTTAATTTTTAACTACCTAAACAATTAATCAGAAAGCGGTAATAAACATTCACTTTGGGATTGGAGTTGATAAAATCCCGGTCAAACCGGGAAAAATAAATAAAATGAGAGAGAGAGAGAGAGAGAGAGAGAGAGAGAGAGAGAGAGAGAGAGAGAGAGGGAGGGAGGGAGAGAGTGAGAGAGAGTGAGAGAGAGAGAGAGAGAGAGAGAGAGAGAGAGAGAGAGAGAGATACTTGGAATATGACTGTAAGCCTACTTTTAATATACAAAAGGTAATGTTTTGTTGTATACTGAGTGAAGACATCTGGGGTTCAAATCAAAAGATGAGACAAAAGTTGAGAATTCTAGCTTTTATTTCATTTAGATGTGTTAAACTCCGGACAGAGCAACTTTTGTTTGAAGCCACCCACTTTTCAAGTGAGTAATACACTGCATACAGTACATAGTGCATGTAACGTGCCTGGTTGTCAATTCCCAGTGCTTAACTGATCTTTGTCAAGCCACAAGTTAATAAAAGGCATCAACACAACAGTATTTCATATACAGTATGTACACATTTTGTTTACCTTCACTTGGATTCAAAAACATTACAATTTAAGGAAAGGTGAGGTAATGTTTCAAGGCATAATTTTATTAGGATTTTTAAACCCTGATACTTTGGCCCTATAAATTCAAATGTCTCAATAGATGCAATTGCAGTACAAATACGCATGACAGTATTTCTACAAAAGGCATCTGTCAATCCTTCAGAGAACAGCTGGACAACGATTGGTCCTGACAGTAAAATAAATAAATAAATAACAGTACAATCTTGTATTGGCCTTGACAGTTAAAAAAAAAAAAAAAAAAAGTAACATTCAGTACAACCTTAAAAATATACTCCAACAATTGCCTTCAAAATTATGTTCTTTTTTTCAATAATTTTTTTTCCTGTTCCGATATAACCAATCCATGCACCACATTCACAAAAGATGTGCTTGTGTTTTTTTGTTTGCTTCTAATCCTGTCATACAGTGGTCATCCTCATGACGACCTCATGGTTGACCGTAAAGTTGTTGGGCCTTAATCTGTTCAGGATGCTCAGAATAGTATTGCTAACATAGAGAGTAATGCAAGACCTTGACCGTCGCCTCGGCTCCTGCCCAATGTCTGGGACTTCGACGGTGTTGCTTTCCTCACCACCTTTGCTGTCGGAACTAGTCAAGTCTTTCGGTTTCTCATAATTCAACACTTTCCACTTCTGGTTCATTATATGCCAGCGCTTTATAATCCGGTAAACAGACGGACCTTGTAGGATTATGAGTCCTGTGCATAAAGAACAAAGGGTAGGGGTGCAGAAAAGAGGGTTAAATACTATTTATTCAATGGGAATCAGGAACTACTTAAAGTAGTCAAAAGGAACTGTTAAGGAGAGTTAGGTGCAGAAAATGTGGTGCTCGAATTGTTAAATAATCAAAAGAAAGTAAAGAATTCACAAAGATTTACCATGAAACTGAATGAATGCTGATTTGCTGAATGGCTAAAACTGAGCGCAACAAATCTGATGCCAACAGCTGTCTGATGGACAAAACACGGTCCATCATATAGAGTACTATCAAAGCACAACCTTTTCATAAAGTCATACTTTACCCAATTGTATCTGTTGTCGTACCTGTACAAAGGACGTCCATGAAGACGCATAAACCGTATAATATCTGACCGATATAATCCTGACGCGGGAATTCGGCAAAGAGGGTGGCAATGGACCACGTAGCGCAACCCAAAAAGACAGAGCCCAGGATGATGGCTGAAATCTGTCCCTTTTCAGTCAAGTTCAGGGAAATGGATTGCCACTGCAGAAACAGACAAGACACACACAGATGAGGTCAATATCACTTTAAATTTGGGTGTCACTGTGAACATGATAATGCAGAATACCAAAACTGAGGTTTTTATACAAATGGCCAAATAGTTGAACACATACCACTAGTACAATGACAAGTTTCTCAACATGTGTTTCCTTAGTTCTTTTGATTGGGTGTACGTGATATTGCTATGTCCCCCAAACTGCCCTGTTTGCTATGTTAGGTGAGTAAATGATACTAAATCAAAACATTTTTACAATCTTGAACTCATTCACTGCTATTGACGTCTACAGACGTCAAAAATTCATTTGAACAATTTCTATTAGTTTAACATTTTTTCTACTTTTGTTAGCAAGAGTATGAAAACCTATATATTTTTTATTGTACATTTAGAACAGATATCAAATTTGTGATTTATTGTGAGTTAACCAGTGAAGTCATGTGATTAATTACGATTAAAAAATGTAATCGCCTGACGCCCCGAATTTTTTATAATCTTTAAGTCATGTCAGGCGATTAAAATTAATCACACATTTTATATCTGTATTTCAAAAAAAGTAATCTAGGTTTCCATACTCTTGTTAACAAAAGTGGAAAAAAATGTAAACTAATAGAAATAGTCCAAATGTTTTTTTGACGTCTATAGCCGTCAATGGCAGTGAATGAGTTAATTGTTCATAAAAAATGTTTGATAAAGTTTGATGTTTTCAGTGATATTTATGATCAGCATTTTGTTTCTTCAATGGAGGCTTAAACAGTGGCTAGTTAGAAAGTATTCTTAGTACACAATTTTCATGAATGTCAAGTTTAACGTTCACTCTATCATAGTGAATATTGCTATAAAAGCCTTTTTTAAATTTCAAATATATTTTTTTAAATAGTAGTCATCTTGCTAACTAAATCATGCTGCTAGGTGAAGGCCCAGCATGTGCTCAATTACGTTAATCAACAATATCCACTGTAATATTAGTCATTTTTTGTAAAGAATAACATACATGCCTGTGTGTATTGTCTTCATGTATTGCTTGGCCATTGGTGTTCAAATTATCTGAAAGACTGAATATCAATCGCCAGTATGTTTGTATGTGACCAGTAAATACAAAAACCTAAATCTGACACATTTCGTTTTGCAGTGTTGACCAGGCGGTGATAGCGATCAGTTATGTAAATAATGTTGACACAAGACAGCAAACAGTGGAGGACGGTCAACATTTCATGTTCATTCATGTAGCAATACTGTCGACCCATCAAAAGACTAATTCACCCTTCAGGATCTGTATAAATGATGTAGAAAACAAATGTAAAAAAAATACTCTGGTATGGACCAGCTATTTTGGTACTTTTCACAACTTTTGAAGAGCTGAGTATATTTATTAAAACTCTCAAGATCACCTTTGTATAAGGGTCACTGTACTGTATATCACATTGGTGATGTCAGTGATTCTCAAGATCTATTTGATTACCTTCCCGTGGAGACCCTGTCTTGGTTGCACAAGTGTGCACACCCTCATAAAGGTGTTCTTATGCTTTGGAATTTTGGTCATTGTAGCTGCCCAATGACTCATTTTCAAAAGTAGACCGATAACTGGGTGTTAGTGGGCGGCTAATTCGGAGATAAATTTTTGTTTTTTCACATGTCCACTTAGTGACTACTTTTTTTAGGGGGAGGTTGCTGACCTAAAAAATTGGAGACATTATGGTACCTGCAGTGGGTTCTTGGTGCCAATGGAAAAGGCTTGGTACATGCAGCGGCAGAGCTCGCAGCTCAAGGAGCCTGTTTCCCCAATCCAGCGGACAAGGCAAGACTGGTGAGAGTAGCGGACGCTCCCATCACAGCGGCAGGGGCTCAACAGCTCACCCTGCAGAATACAAAGAGCACCTACATGAAGTCGGAGATGATTTTTGCGTCAGTCTTGGAGGAAGTGAATAGGGTGTTAAAATAGATAGCAATAATGTGCACACTTGAATACTGACCTCCATTCATTGGCTATGCAAAATAATGACATTCAAATATGACATTGTGAAGCCTGACAATTATTTGAATCAGGTGTGTTGGAGGAAAACTTCTAAAACATCTAGGTTAGTGGCCCCCGGGGACCGGATTTGGACTTCTTGCCTATACTGTGCACACCCACTGCCCAATTGAGTTTGAGAAGAGTGAATGGTGATGGATGGATGAATGTCTATGGATGCCTATTTATTTATATTTAGGTAGATATTACCTATAAGGAGGGCCAAAAATGTCAAAATAAAAAATTTAATATAATCCAAAATTTAAATTAAAAAAAGAACACTGAGGACGGCCCCTCATTTGATAACATTTCATGATGCATTTCATGCTGATAGCGTCTGCAGCCTGAAATAAATAGGAGCAGAGCATTTCTATGTTCTGATTGATATTTAATTATTTATATTTGTATTAAGGGTTAGGGTAAATGGTTAGGGTTAGTTAGGGTTAATATATTCACTTGCATTAAATGAATCCAATGTGAATATATTAAGTTTAATTAATTATGAGTTCATTAAACTTAATATATTCACTTTGGATTAATTTTTTATTAATTTAATTAACAGATTACAAATTGAAGCAATTTCATTAAATTGGTCAACAATTCAATTTGTAATCTTAAATTGGTTCAATAATTATCTTTTTAAAGAATGCATCCTCATCAATAGGATCATTGTCAAAAGGACATGCCATGTTCGTAGAAAAAAAGCGGACTTTTAATACAGTCTAGCCTATTGACTTTTTTCTTTTCTTTTTTTAAATAACAGGCGACCGAACTATGTAACGCCAAAACTCGCCAACTGACTGATGAATATGGAAATCAAATTTTGTGTGTGGCTGAAAGGAGGAGGAGGGTTCATTGTGGTGGTACAGACCAGGTTAGATTCATAGAGTCTGTTACTATGGTAACTGAACGAGAGCTTAAATTACCTCTCTTTATGACTTTTTAGTTTGAGTTGAGTGAAACGAAAAACTCAGTTTCCCGCATTTCAAGGTTAACAGAGTTTTCAAGGTTGACAGAGTTTTCACTAAACCTGCTTTGTGAAACGGACCCCAGGAAGCCATGATCTGGCAACAGGTGGGTACGCGTACAGATTTATTGTACCTTTCTGCCATCTAGTGGAAGAGCGCGTAATTGTTCTGTCACTATAGACACCGCAGGTGTATATATATATAGAGAGAGAGAGAGAGAGAGAGAGAGAGAGAGAGAGAGAGAGAGAGAGAGAGAGAGAGAGAGAGAGAGAGAGAGAGAGAGAGAGAGAGAGAGAGAGAGAGAGAGAGAGAGAGAGAGAGAGAGAGAGAGCGAGAGAGAGAGAGAGAGAATAGCCTACAGTACTGTAGTCTCCAACAAGTCCTCCCTACAAGTCCTCAAAAAGAACACATTGAAGCGTACCTTGTCTGGGCCCTGGAAGCAGATCCGGCACTGCGGGGTGCGCATTCCACTTTCTGCAATACTGTGGAAGGATACAGCGTCCTCCTGCAGAGCTTTATCACCTGGCTCCTGGTCATCACCCTCCTCCTTGTCGTCCTCCGGACGGAAGCGGGTGAGCGACGGCCAAGAACCGCCTCCGATGACCCCCGTCATGCTGGAGCCGGTGTCGGGCCTCAGCTCCTGCTTGATTCGGAGCACAATGACTGTTATTAGTCACCTGTCATTCTCTTGCCGACACGCTTCTATGAGTATGAGCTCGGCCTTGACGTCAGCTGGCAGGTCAGCGAGCAGCTAAGTGCAACGTCGAGCAGCCAGCAGGGGAGCATCGCTTTCAAAAATATGTTGTTTGTTTGTTTGTTTTTAACCGAATCTACAATTTAGCTTGGATTTTGGTGGGAAATGTTCTGTCGCGCATTTATCTATCCAACACTGTACTGCCTCCTCTTCGTCAGAGTATGAGCATAATTATTAGCCATTTTTACATACTCTTGTTGAGATCGTCCCGTTTCCACTACACAAAACTGTAGTCAAAACTTGATCCACTTTTAATCGCCTGCTTCTGTCCGGCGTGGCATTTTTGAAATAGTGACAACGATGGCGTGTGTGTTCATCGTGTTTTATCACGGTGACGTAATTGGCGTAATGACATAAATGACGTAATGAACAACAATCGCAACTATTTGGATATGCAAGGAGACACAAGGTATACGTCATCTTTCAATGTTTTTGTTTGCTTCCAACATGTGGTGTGATGTTTTTGTTTACAGTATAAATAGGGTGATGTGCACTGGATGTAAAAACGACTGCAGACAAGCTGTTAAAATGTAATTTGTTTTATTGGTGATATAAAGAAAATAATAATGCTTTCAAATTGCAACGTTGTGTGAACAATTTAATTTAAAAACTGTGAAATATTTTAGGACAATTCAGTGCTGCTTATAGAGCCCCACTGGGCACAAACCTTAACCCCACAAACATGCTCGCGTTCACATTCACACCTATGGGCAATCTATGCATGTTTTTGGAATGTATGGTGAAAACCCAAAGTTCCTGTTTAAAAACCCATGTGAGCATGGGAAGAGCATGCAAACTCCAAAGACATTCCAAAAAATTCAAAACCAGATCTCCTTATCAATGTGAACCAGATATCCTAAAATGTGTTTTCTGAAGCTGAGCCATGAATGGTTATTTCCTGTGTCCTGCGCAACTGTGATGTCATTTTCAGTCGACAGCATTTGGTAAAAAGGTCGCCCCCTGAGATGGATAAAAACGGGTGGATTTAGCTGCTTTATTTATATTTTACAAATTCAAGATGAATCGCAATACAATGTCTAGACTAGTGGGGGCGCATAGAACATAATTATTATTTTTTTGACTTTCGTTTTAAGGCCTTGAGTGGAAAAAAAAGGGTAAGTTTGTTGATGTGCTCTGATGTCATGTTGATGAATGAAATCAGATTGCATCCACCCTAAATTAGCATAAATTGCAGTATTTTTTTTACACCACCTGCGCCACAACATAGACCTGGTTTAACTATAGTCTAAAGTCTAGTCTACTTCCTGTCACCAAATTGGCAGGTGTGCCGGGGGGGGGGGGGGGGGGGGGTGTAATAGAAAACGCCTTTGGTCCACAGTGTAAGAAAAATATAGCAAAACAGGAAATATACCGGTACCCAGAATTGGACATTCTTCCTTACCTGATCAAGACAAAACACTGGCCAAGGAGGCTGCAAAGAGGCCTACTGTACAGCAACATTAAAGCAGATGTAGGAATTTTTGGCAAGTACAGACTTTGCCTGATATGTGACAACAATCTTGCCTTGAGGGGAAGGTAGCAACTTTCTCTTACAAAGAAAAAACTAAAACCTGCAAAATTGTTTTAAAAAGGATGTGGAATTTTTTTTTATTGGCCTGGTGTTGTCATGTTTTGGTTCTGTGTGGTTGGGTTTTTGTTTAGTTTTGGCTGTTCAGGTTCTTTGTTGTCTGAGCCTGTGTCCAAATTCACAAGGCTGGGTTTGTCGGCTGTATGACGTCACGCGACGCGACAGCACGCACGGATTTATGACTGATTTACACATGAATGGATTGTCAGTTAATGTGCTACTGACAAGCAGTATTGACAATCCATTTATATGTAAGTCCGTGCGTGCTGTTGTGTTTTTGGGAACCGGTCTCTGGCTTCACAGTCTAGCTTTTCCTTTGTAAAATGCCGCCAGTTTTTTTTTTACATTTTAACCATTTTTGACTGGCCACACAGCCTTTACAAGCAAGCCTTTGCTTATGTTCTCGCAAGACATGTCTACCCATACCCACAATGCAAAGCGGTGTACTAGCCCTATTAGAAAGAATTGTCTGTCCCGTCCTGGCCAATTGGCAGTTACTGTGTTATGCGTACCATCAAAAATCATGATTTATTCTCTGTGAAGTGTCAAACAGCTTCTGCCACCTCACATGATGTCAATTAGTGCCACTATCACGAACCACTTTAGTGGGTGGGAGCCCAGTAAAGTGATCAGCCCACAGGATGTGATCATTAAGTTGTTAAACTACAATATTTTCAAGATAAAGGGGATCTAAGACTCTCAGGGTCAATTATTGTGGGTCGCTTCATGTTTTAGCTGCATGATACCTAAAGCATCAATTATAAAAATGTATATATTATCTGCCTGGGTCACCCAATCAGCAACAAATTCAGACAATTCATTTAAAACCCCAGAGTAAGGGCCAGGGTATAAAACTGTAAGATAAGTCAACATTCTGCACTAGTTAACATGTAAGTACTCAATGGGCTATACTATGTTAATAAGTACTTAATCTATACCAGGGTTATAATAGATTGGGATTGTTTATCATAGTTAGTTTTTATTTCATTTTGACCATTGCTTTTTTAATTCTTTTTTCTGGAGCAGGTTCTTTATAGTTTTTATTCATTTTTTTTTTTTTTTCAAGTTTCATTTCAGTTTTTTTCCAGTTATTATTTGTTGTGTTTGTAAAGTGCAAGACAAAAAAAATTAAGAATTGTGTAATCAAGTAAACTACAATTCTCAAACGACTGTTTGACTTTTTTCTTTCATGTGGACATACAGCAATACCAACATAAGTACATCTAAAATTAACTTTGAAAGCTCATGTATTATTTTAATTCACAAAGGTGAAAACAAAATACATTTTCTCTAATATTATCACTTAAATTATATATTATATTTTATATATTATATTTTGCTTTTGAAATTCAGTTTAATTCGTTTTTGGAGCAGGTTCCTTATAGTTTAAATTAATTTAAATAAAATAAAAAAAGTTTCATTCGAGTTTTTTTTTTTAATAGTTATTAGTTTTTGTTTGTATTTTATTATATATATATATATATATATATATATATATATATATATATATATATATATATATATATATATATGCAGTATTTGTCAAGTGCAAGACAAAAAAGTCATTAAGCATTGTGTAATCAAGTAAGCTAGTAAAACTACAATTCTCAAACAACTGTTTGACCTTCTTTCTTTCATGTGGACATACAACAATACCAAAATAAATACATCTATAATAAACTCTGAAAGCTCATGCATGATTTTAATTGACAAAGGTGAAAACAAAAGATATCATTAGTGCTTTAATTAGTTTTATTTCACTTTTTTTTAAGCAATATCTTTTTCTTTTGTACACAAAAATGATTTTTTTCTTGATAATAAATTGTTATAACCTTGGTCTATACTTTGTTAACATGTAAATATTCTGCCGTCGTGCACACCGCATGCCATGAGCGCTGCATATATGTAGCACCGCCCCTGAATGGACTTTCATGAAGCAACAGGAAACGACAACCCCCCCGAAAAGAGTGCCGACTGCGAGGAAAAAGAAAGGGTGGGTGGAGGTCGAACAACGTATCGATTGATTGTCTTTGCTCGATCGAGATCCCTGGGCAGGTTGCACAACTAGTTCTGGCCGCCTCCGAACCACTTCTACGTGGCACCGCATCGAAAAGCATGTCCGCTTCGTAAAGCTCCAAAGGAAGCGGACCCGGTTCTGGAGAGAGACGAGGGTAAGACCCCGTGAAGCAGAAAGTGTATGACAATTATCTTTCTTTTTCTTTTCTTGTTTCTCTCCGTGCGGGCGACAGACGTAAGGCGTTTACGTAAAGTCCCCCCATGTGCAAGTTTTTACAGAGCTTTTATTGCTTTTGGGGTACGCCACGTCAGAGAAGGTGGAAGCGTGAATGCAACCGCGTGGGTGCTCCTTGCTTTAGTTTTTGTCGCCTAATTAGTAACCGCTTTTAATTAACAAAAGACGAAGCAGCACCACGTGTTGCGCTTCCTCACCCCACCCCCGTCCTGTCCTGGTTCTCTCTCAGCCTCCGCCCACTGGCCCCTCCTCTGTCCGGATGCCTAGATAACTTAAATGTTGCTGGAAAATACACCTAAATGTAAATTTGCACCTTAGAACAGTCCCACAATAAACAGGGGTTAGCTTTAAGACGAATGAGTGACGTCAATGTTCAGGCGAATGACCTCAGTGTTGGTAGACTGACATCAGCGTTGTCTCCAGCTGTTTCCCCTGCTGGTGTTATTGAGCAATGAAATGTTACAAGCTGATTTAACCACTTGGACCAAAATCTCAAGGCAAGATCATGTGATCAGTTTTGAGGTTCATGGTTTTGAAATTCAAAGCTGTGTCGAGTTTGCTTGTTCTCACCATGCTTGTGTGAGATCCTCATTTCCAAAAACATACAGTAGCGTAGTTGGATGAATGAATAGTTTTGTTTCGGCTCTGTATACAACACAGAAAAGAAAACACAAACATCCATTGAACAAAACAATTAACCAGAAAAAGGTTCATTAAAGTGAAAGTCAACCCCAATTTTTTTCCTTAACATTATGTTCTATGCAGCCCCACTAGTCTAAATACGGTATTCTGGTTAATATGGCATTAGTGGAATATGAGTAAAGCCGCAAAAACCAGCAGTTTTTAATCAATATCAGAAGGCGGCCATTTTGCCACTTGCTGCCGAGTGAAGATCACAGTTACTCAGGTCGTAGGTAACAACCAATCACATCTCACCTGTTTTCTGAAACTGAGCTGTAATTGGCTGATGTCATTTTCATGCAAAATGGCCGCCACCTCAGATGGCTAAAAACGGCTGGATTTTGCTGCTTAACTCATATTCCACAAATGTAATATTATTTAGAATGTCATGTTTTGACTAGTGAGGTCACATATAACATATTATTCTCAATAAATGTTTGATTTCATCTTTGAAGCACCAGGCTTTTTATTGCCTATCCTATATAGTCCCATGAGACACATAAAATTACAACATAACAAAATAAATAACTACTACATGTATTTGATATTATTGCAACCCACTTTAGCATGATGCCATTTGAACATTCACACTTTCACATACACACAAACACACAATTCTAATTCCTAATTTCTAGTACAAGAGGGTGGCCGGACCGGCCGATACCGTCACGAGGACCGATACCTTATAATAAGGCTAGTATCGGTATTCGCCCATCCCTAGTAGAGTTTTAAGTTTTTCACTTTAGCAATATGAACAGTTTGAATAGTTGATGATTTCATGATTCAGAAGAATTCACCGAATCAAATTGATCTACCAGTAATTGTGACGTGACATTTGCTAATATAAAATGGCTGCTTTGTCTCAGTAAACCTTGGGAAACACTGCAGTGGATAATCACTAGTTTAGTTTCATACGGAAATGTCAGAGTTAAACAATAATACATTACACCAGGGTTAGCTTCAGACAATGACTCGGCTTTCTTGGCATACAGTAAAATGTGCTGTGGCAGCATGAAGCATCACTTTGCATCACTTATCTTTCTTATTCACAACAATGTAATGTACTGTACTTTGGCTTTTATTAATGAGCTGTTGAAAGTGGTCTGGCACCGTAAATACATATTTTGACCCTTCATTATTCATTACTAGGGGTGTGCCAAAAAATCGATTCTCTTTAGTAAGATTGAGAATCGATTTTAAATGTCCCAAAATCAGTTTGATCTCAATTATTTTATACTGTCTTGCCCTTGTTTGTGTGTGCTTTTATTGAGAGTGCTGTTCATGTTGTACACGATTTGGCCACTTAGGGGCAGTGTGGTTCCATGCATTTAGAGAGTAGAAGGAAAAATCTATCAAGTTATGCCAATAAAAGTTTTGTTTTTTTCGCAGACCCAAAAATCTGAATCGAATCGTGAGACAGTCAAAGATTCCCACCCCTATTTATTACCACATATAAGCATGTGATAATTATTTGTTATTGTGCACATTTGGTTGTAATAAAGACTAGAATTGATCCCAATGTTGCAAAATATGTAAGGCTGTCAAAATTAAAGCGACGGATGAAGCAACGGCCTCTCACCACTGGTGTGCGAAAGGGTGAATGCGAGGCATTATAAAGCGCTTTGGGCACCATATGGTGTCGTAAAAGCGCTACATAAAAAGCAGTCTAGTTTACCAGCATTTACCATTTAACCTCCCAAAACTGAAGATACATTCCGACGCTGTCAAACAACAGGCACTTAAGAGTGTTAAAAGAGTTTGAAAGTCAGCGAAAGGGTCGCACTACAAAAGGCAGTCGATTCATTGCCTAAAGTGTTTGGGTTTGCAAGTGCTTCTCTTCATTTGTCGCCGCACTTCAATCACTCTCCCCTGCAGAAACAATCCAAGCTGCAGCCCATTTCTCCCCCTTGAACAAGCTCTGACCCAGCAGGGCTTGGAGGCACCATCAAAGTCACAAATACACACACACACACTTCTCAATAGCATTAGTTTATCCAAAAAGATTAAGCCTCTCAGGTAATAATTAATCTAGAGCACAGCCCCTTTCCACTGTTGAAAACGAGAGGAAGAAAAGCCTAATATTGTCAAAGGCTGTTCTTTCGTTAACCAACATTTCTATTTTAAAATACGAATGCCTTTTAAAATATGCCTTTGATATGCGCTCCTGGAATGTTAACAAACCCACTGATACACTTCATCTTACTTATTCACATTCTACAAGACATTTTACTGCACTCATATAGCCTATGATTTTTCTTGCATGTTGTATGTTGTTTTTTGCAACCGTAAAAGCAAAAGTTATGATTATATTATATCTTAACTCATTCACTGCCATTGACGGCTATAGATGTCAAAAAAATCATTAGTTTAACATTTTTCCCCACTTTTGTTAACAAGGGTATGAAAGCCTAGAAAAAAAATATTGTACATTTAGAACAGATATAAAATTTGTGATTAATTGTGAGTTAACTAGTGAAGTCATGCGATTAATTACGAAAAAATGTACGCCCCTAATTTTTAAAAATATATATTTTTTAAACAAAACAAAAAAAAGAAAAGATCATTTAAAATTAGGGGTGTCAGGCGATAAATTTTTTAAAATCATAATTAATCGCATGACTTCACTAGTTAACTCATGATTAATCACAAATTTTATATCTGTTCTAAATGTACAATAAAAAATGTTTTAGGTTTTCATACTCTTGTTAATAAAAGTGGGGAAAAATGTTAAACTGATAGAAATAGTTCAAACTAATTTTTGACGAAATAGTTCAAATGATTTTTTGACGTCAATGGCAGTGAATGAGTTAATTATATTTTAGCACAAACTTTTTCTTTTCACTGCGCTGTGACAAAACTGAAAAATAAATTTGTCTTCCTACAATAAGAAAGCTGTATATCTCCCCTCTATTTTTGATAAGTATTTGATAGACTTTTATCCATTTGTGGGGACTGTTCCAAGGATGTTTCAGTAATATTTAGTAAAAATTTGCATATGTATGATATAATTAAAAATAGGATAGCTACATGGAGATAAAGATAGGAATTTAAATTAAATTAAAAATGATCCATCCTTCAATACATTTTAATATTTTGTTTTTGGCTTCTCACAATGTTAAAAAAAAGACATCATAATCGAAGAAAAATTACTAATGTGTGGAACAGCACGTGTGTGTTTGCAAGTTCCTACATTGTGAAAGAACCATGAATGCACCGTTTTGCTTGCAGGGTGACGTGTATGTTATTTTGCCTTCCTGAAGCAAACTAAGCTGTTTAATGACCCCACTTGGAGTTTACAGTAAAATTAGATACACACAAAAGTAATTACACGTATTGTGTATTTAAGTACAAGGCATACTTGGTCTTCTAAACATCAGCAGTGTTAATGCTAGCATTCAATGTAAAATCCTATTGACATGCTAATATTCTATTAGCATGTCAATCATGAAGTTCCAGGGGTGATTTTCCTTCAAATAACGAATATTCACACACAAATGCTGTAGTAACACACACAGACAGGTAATATAAAAAAACACACGTTGGCATTGTTCTTCGTAATCTGTGAAAAAATGGTTAAATTAATCAACTTTCTTTTTCTACTTTTCTTATGTATGGTGCCACTCTGCCCCTAAGAGGCTGGAGGTGCACACAGCACTCTCAGCCACTATTTATCTTTGTATTTATTTATTGATTTTATTATTATTGTTTTATTTTTTTTTTGTATTTCTATTTGGTCATATTTATTTTTTATGTTTTATTTATTTGTATTATTATTTTAATATATAATTTTTGAGTTTGTTACTAATCTATTTTTCTGGGTCTTTCAAATTGTATGTAAAGTTGAGTTTTGGTAGTTTAATAAATACTAGTAAGTTTTGAAATCAATGAATAATTATGTTTGCTAATCGTTATTTCAATGTCAATCAAAAATATTTGTGATCATCATTTTTCCCATAATCATCCAGCCCTAGGTAAAGCTTCCCCCAGAGCTAGAATACCTTAAGGATCCGAGGGAACCAGATCTAAAAATAGACATTCACAAATGTTTAAGCCTCAGCCCTGTGCTCTCCGGTTGTTCTTGTACGATAATGTAATGTCATCTCTATTTCTCCTTCAGTGTGAAACCGGTCATGGCCCACGGCACCAGCATCCAGTATGAGCGAGTGGCAGAGATAGGCGGCGGCGCTTACGGGACTGTGTATAAAGCCCGTGATATGGAGAGTGGGAGGTTTGTGGCTCTAAAAAGCGTGCGGGTCCAGACAGACCATAATGGCCTCCCCATCTCCACGGTCAGAGAGGTGGCTCTGTTAAAGCGACTGGAGCTGTTTGACCACCCCAATGTGGTCAGGTAAGACATTGGTGCACATTGTGTGCGGGTTCTTGTGAACACCCCCTCAAACATCGTCCTCCTGACCATTCCAGGCTTATGGATGTATGTGCCACCCAGAGGTCCGAGCAGGAGACTAAAGTCACTTTAGTCTTTGAACATGTGGAGCAAGATCTCAAGACGTACTTGGAGAAAGCGCCAGCTCCGGGTTTGGCAACTGAACGCATCAAAGTGAGCATGTTCTTCAAACCAAAATATTGAGATCATCTTTTGTTGTATTTAAAGTAACTCAACTATTTTGAGTGTGATGTATGTAGTTGGACAGATAAGTGATGGCTTCAAGCAGCTGATTGATGCCGCAGTGGAAGTTTATGGTAAAACGAACACATAGTAAACACAAATATATGTTGTAGGGGAGAGTGGGGTAATTTGTGCCAAGGGGCAAGTAGTTCCACCCCTGTTATTTAGAAAACCATAGAAGAAGTTGGTCATGTGACCACACATTTTTGAAAGGGCATCCATTTCGCTCAGCCGGTTAAAAAAATACGTTCAAAAACCTTTTTTTGCCCTCTAAAGTAAAATTTCTATGATTGAGGTTTTTGGGGTGGCTGTGTTTTAACAATTATAGACAACTTTTAGTGAGCTACATTATGAGTCTATATGGTTAGCATGATGCTGGCTCAAAACAGCAGCATTTTTTTCCAAAATGGTGGGCTTGGGCTATTTTGTGCCAAATGACCTGGGTTAAGTTGTGCCAAAATTAATCATGCCAGCAGATACAAAAAGAAGACAGTCAGGGTTTCAACTCCTCTTTAGGAGTTGGAAAGAGCAGTGAAAGAGAGGAAGAACATACGTCTGGTTGGGAATGAGATAAAATTATGCAGGATGGCCATAAAAAATATAGGAATAAGGAAAACAAATAAGCTCAGGCTTACCCTCCCGATCACTAACCAAGTGACAAATCTGGTTGTTCTGCTCACTTGAGTTATGTGCCAAAATCCACAGAAAGAAAGAAGCAAATTGTAAACAAAAGAAAGTGAAAACAAGAATTGTGACTGACACACCTGAGAAGATAGAGTGTTAGAAAAGGCTCACAAAGAAAGAGAAGATAAAAAGGCTGAACAGAAAAAGAAAAAGAACGAAAGAAGAAAAGGCCTCTGAAACCTGCCAGTCAAAGTTTTGTATTGAATTTGACTTCTTTTCATATAGCATTATCATTTGTGAGATTAAAATGATGTTTTTGACTTCAGTTATCAATGGCACAATTTACCCCGCTGAATTCTGACTAATGGCACAACCTACTCCGCACTGGGGGCAAGTTGTGCCACAAAACACTGTGCCACTTTTTTCCCCCAAAGCTATATTTCTCAAATAGTTTATTGAAGATCCAATGTGATTGCTTCCATAGATTCACAACATCCTAAACTATATGAACATATTTTAGTTGGAGGTATTCCTGTAATCCCGTGCATAAAAGACACTTTAAGTGCAAATTGGCACTACTTAAGCCACTCTCCCCTATGTTTAAACCAACATGGCTTGGTCTTGCAAATGTTTGCTAGCCTAATGCTAACACATAATGCTAAACTCCATAAGCAGGCTTAACACCAATGTTGTTGTATAAAGCTCAATTAAAATAATGAATACTCAAACACAAATGGCGCAACGACATTCACAGCAAGATGATATAGCAAATGTATTCTTATACGTGAAGAATAACTATGTGGAAGTTATATTACAGCCTGTATTCCGCCATGTTCTTTGTATCTTTTCATCAAATCTACTTTTGAGTTATCTGCTCACAAAAGAACCTCCCGGATGTTTGTCTGACATTTGTCTCATATTCAGTGAAAGTCTGTTTTGTGCGTGTTTCTGATCAATGTTTAATTGTGTGCGTAAGACGTGCTATATCTGAGTGAAACTAATGCCATATGCAGTTCAATGTTTTTGAACAGTGATTAAAATAAAACACATTTTCTGAATACCTCTGTGAGCATTATTGCAAGCCAGAACTACTGTTTTGACTATCTTTCGTTTCTGTAGGTACCCTTACAACATTGTAGTTTCTGATGACATGTATCTGCTTGTTTTTGTTCAGGACTTGATGAAACAACTGCTGTGCGGTCTGGCATTCCTGCACTCAAACCGTGTGATGCACAGAGACCTGAAACCAGAGAATATTTTGGTAACCAGCCAGGGTCAGGTGAAGCTGGCTGACTTTGGACTGGCGCGCATGTTCAGCTGCCACATGGCCCTCACTCCTGTGGTAGGAACCAGCTGAATTGATGTATTTATTACAGTTACACATTGGAATGGGCCGATTAACAAGTCAGTAACTGCTAATACTGGCTGTCACTGGTAAGGGTGAGGGGAAAGCAGAGCAATATGATTGGCTGCTTGCGCAGTTGAGTAAACGAGCTGCCTCTTTGACAGAGATTCACTCCAATTCACCCCCCCCCCCCGCATCATTCTTGGGGAGCAGAGAGGGGAGGGTGAGCAGTTACGCAAAGCAGGAGGAGGGAGCTTTGATTTGCATTGTCCTTAACTCATTTGCTCCCAAAAATGTATAAATGTGTTCTATTTGAAATATTACCATGCTCCCAAAGATGTATTTATACGTTTTTTTAAATGTTTTTTTTAATGCTACAGCATACAGAAGGCTTTGATGCAGCCTCTGAACTGAAGAGGGACGCTTTAAGAATGGTAGTTATTACAAAAAAAGGCCAGCAGGTGGCAGCAGAGTATAAGAGATCAACCAGGGCCATGTTGAAACAATCCGTTTTCCCCAGTTTTAAACAGATTTGTGAATAATGAGGAAACTTAGCTATATTCTAATGTTAATTGCTGCAAAACTGAAACGGAAATATACTTTTTTTTTTCCTCATGAAAGAAGAGACTCTAATCTTTCTTTTGGTAGGTTCCATGTTTTTATAGCAATAGAACACAATATTCTGTAGGCCTTGCAATATCCGTCAAAATCCAGTAAACCAGCCCGGAGCGAAGGGGATTGCTTCAGTGAAAATGGCTGGGAGTTAATAAGTTAAAAAATAATTAAGGGAAGATATTTAGCCCCAATGACAACATGAGGAGCCCAGGGGTCTGTTCTAAAAATAGCTTACCAGTAATGGGACACTGTGACTTACTAAGAACAATGAAAACAGAAGATGTATGTTATCATTTATTTATTTATCTATTTTGGTTATTTAAACAAGGTTCTTCTGTACCAAATATTCTTTATTTTTGTTTAAAAATCAAATAGATTGTGTTCAATGGGGGATAAAAATGCATTTTTATTTGCCCAGATATTTCAAAGAAGGTACATTTATAGCTTTAATTTTAATACTCTGATATTTTTGCTCACGGTTATCATACCTTCAGAATCGGCCCATGCCTAGTTACACATTAGATGGATATTTCCAGTGTACATTTTTACAAAGTAAGCCTATTTTTTATTTTATTTTTTTTCTTGCTGCTTGTTGCCACATGCCTCTCTCTAAGGTGGTGACACTGTGGTATCGGCCTCCTGAGGTTTTGCTACAGTCGAGCTACGCGACACCTGTGGACATCTGGAGCGCCGGCTGCATCTTTGCGGAAATGTTCAAACGCAAGTGAGTCAACAGAAAAGCTAATCGGACTAAATGACAGTGGTTGTGACGTCAATATAATTCGAGGCCCTGAGTTGGGAGAAGTCAAATACGAGTCAAATAAGGTCGTCAAAATATTAGGAACACCTTATTTTATTGGTGTAGTGCAGTTCTACATATGTCATTCAAAATTGAACTGAAGTCAAGGCTGACTTTTTAATATAGCTATTTGGTCAAATTATGACTTTACTATTGGATGTATGTTCCATTCATAATCTAAAAGCAGGAAGCAATTATCATTCTCATCCATAAACTGTTATTTCTGATAGACCCTTATTCTGCGGAGAATCCGAAGTGGACCAACTCGGGAAAATCTTTGAGTGAGTCACGCATTCATGCGGAGTTACCTCAGCGTGGGATGTGCCGGCCGATGATTCCCATTTGACTGAAATCGAATGTGTCATTGCAGAGTGATTGGTCTGCCGCCAGAGGAGGAGTGGCCAACTGGTGCTACACTTTCAACAAAACACTTCCCCGCTTTCTCGGCTCGCCCAATAACTGACTTTGTTCCAGAGATAAATGAGCTGGGGGCGCAACTGCTGCTGGTAAGATGTCAGTGAGCTGGAAGTGAAGTGACAGCCTTTCAGTATGTGGAAAAGAAATGCAAACAAAGACTTCCTGCTGACTAAGGAAACCTTTAAAAAAAAATGCCAGAATTGCACCATGTTGGCATGGAAGTGTTATCTTTAGAATTCAACAAAAGCATTTCCAAAAAGGCTGTTGAAATGTGACAGTTGACATTATGACCTCATGAATAATATAATTATTCGTGTGCAGATCTGTCTTCAAACTTCTGCCTTTGCAAAACTAAGATCATACCGAGGCCTGTTTTTAATGTTTTGATACTCATTAAACTAAACTTTTTGTTTTTTGGTAATTATTTTAGCCAATATTTGTTTTTTTTAACTAACCAGTATTTATCTAAATTTCTTTAGGTTGGGTGCTTGAAATTCTAAAATACTTTATTTTATAAAAATAAAAAAATAGTTTTCCTAAGTATTTTCCAAAATATTAACCCTACCTACTGGGAAATACTTGAATCTTAATGACGCAATTCTTTGGTTTGAAAAAAAGCTTGAGTTCTGGTTAAAACTCAAACTCGGGTGCATTTCCAGGGGCGTATGTAGTCATTTGGGGGGACCTATGTAAAGCCAGTCATGTGGGGGGGCCTCCACATCCTCATGTAACTACATGCCAATTTGACAAAAGGTGAGTATGTATGTCTACTTTATTGTCCAATTACACTGGTCAACAACTAATTTTAAACAGAGATGGCTTCATGCGTGTTATTTTTGACACTGATAAAAAATTCTTTTTTTAGCACATCAGGTTTTTGAGATATTTTCTTTCTTTTGTTTTTAAACCCTTCAGACCGAGTGGACATGACATTCGCGTGTCAAAACCAATAAAACGCTTACTGTAATTTGGACGATGTCAACACTTCTGGTTCATGATTGGATCTCAACTAACCAATCACAATTGCAAGTTGATTTACATGATGTTCATGTTAAAAATGCTGCATATAAGCTTACACGTTACAGCCATATTATCCTGGCGTCCACTATAACAACTAAAAACATGAGATACCCCCCCCCCCCCCCCCAAAATAATCCATGTTGTTCTTATGTGGGAAAAGAGTCAAAATCAGAAAAATAAATAAAATTGCCCAGCAGAAAAAATGCTAGCCTGAAGGGGCTACGTTGACCTATAAAAGTTTGTGCAATATAGATTTAAATATTTTTTCAGAACAATTAATTTATGAATATTAATAAATGTATTGCTGCCGCTGCTATTATTATGACTATTATTATTATTATTATCATTATCATCATTATTATGAAAACCTGATGTGAGAAAAAGACGGCACATTCCAAATCAGCGCAAAAATAAAAAAATTCTAGTTTACATGCATCTCTGATTTAAAAAAATATATATATATGTTAAAAATTTGTCGACCCGCATTATCTGGGGCGGCATGGCTCGATGGTAGAGTGGTCATCTTTCACCTCAATTTGCTCCCAGTTACACGTGGCAGCAGTCAACCGTTGGTGTGTGAATCTGAGGCAATGTAAAGCGCTGTTTGGGCATCATATGGTGTAGTTGAAGTGCTATATAAAAAGCAGTTCATTTACCATCTGATGTAAGTTACTGGTTGCCTGCATAACAGTTTGTATACTGTATGGCCCACCTTGTTGAATTGTTGTGAATAATATTTATCACCAATTATAATTTTTTTTATATTAATGTTAATTATCAAAGTGTGATTTTCAGTAAAAATCTCCTATTTCTTCATGATAAAAAGCCCCTCAAATCCTCTTTGAGAAGTATCTAACAAGTGACTCATCTCAACATTTTACTATTTTTCTTTTTACAGTAATTTACTCTATCCTCCCTCTGTTAATTCTTTTCAAAGCATAACGCCACTATTATAAAAAGTAAGCATTTTGTCACAGTTCTATGATGCTGGCAAAGCTTGAATTAATTAATTCATTTTTATGTCCTTGAAAACGTGTGTTTATGTGATGTAGTAAAAGTTATCCAAAACAACCACGATCGGAGAACTTGACCCTGATTATTCTTTTTACCGAGAACTTCTCCCAATCTCTTTCGGTTGCCTGGCAACTGGCTTCATAACCAGGATGAGAGCAAAACATCCTGTAAGATGGCAGCTATCAATGTTTGCAAAGCGGATGGTAAATCATGTGTTTTTCGACCTGATGGTCAGCTTATTTAAGGCTCACCTTCTCGCATCATTCTCGGCAAGCTGGTGAATAAACAGGCATCACTTTTCAATTGGACTTTTCTAATACCCCACTCTTCTTTCTTTCAGGAAATGTTAACCTTTGACCCCTGCGATCGAATATCCGCCCTGAATGCACTTGATCATCCGTATTTTCGCAATGAGGAGATATTGACTGAAAGCTGAGCTGCCGCAATAAAACAAAGCAACACGAGAGGTAACAGCCCAACTTTGACAACAAGATTTCACACTCAAAGAGTCCCTCCTGCGCCCTGGGATCTTCTTTTTTTATTACTCCAGTATCGAAAATGATTGGAAAAAAAGAAACACATTGAAGAGGAGCAAACTAATGGATCACTGCCATGCTTTTATGAAATGTAAATGTCACACTTATTGATGTCAACATATCATGACTTAATTGTTTGTGCTCTGCCTGTCCCTCAGCATTTAGTTACAAGGCTCCACAAAGTGACAGAATTGACATCTTGGTTGTGAGCAAGTCTTTAGTCAATTGAGAATACACACCGTGACATCAATCACCCTCAGAGTCATTTTAGAAAAATGTTTGACATTATTAGATGACTGAAGAGGTCGATTTTATTTAGATTGCAGTGTTGTTCTTTTTTTTATGTGAAAACCGTATGAAATCAGCCTGCACTGCAACCACAAAGGAATAAAAACACATTTTAATGAAAACAACTCAATGACTGAAAGTTTCCTTTTGTGTTATTGTTAAATGTTGTCCAAACTTCTTCTTCTTTTGTCTTTAATGCTTATTATAGAGGACTGCGAGTCAATTGTCTATCAGGTTTAATATACCAAGATGGATGAATACCAGTAAGATTGAGGCTGGTTGACCTCAAATTTGTCCTCTTACAAAATAATTACAATATAAATGATCTATTTCAGAGTCAAACTGTCACATCATAAACACTTAATTGATCAGAAACGGTTTTAGGTAGAATTTGACAGTGCCAGTGATCAGTGTTTACAATTTGTTTGACCAATATTAAATATCAAGCATTTTAGAAATCTTTCCAAATCTGGCTTCCGTTTTAGTGAGTTATAGACATTTTACCATTTTGAACAAGAATGAGGAATTTCAAGCTGAATTAACTGTTTTTCTACCCTAATTTATACTGCGATTCAGCTAATTGGGCTTTTTGCTAGGAGTCAGAAATTAATTAAGCATAATATTCTTGAGAGGGGACTGACGGAGAACAGAAACAGAACAATTTTTTTTTTAAAACATTGTTATTTTTGTTACTATATTTGCATCGTTTTGATTATAATTAATTTTGCTTCATGTCCTGTCATGTTGTTTTGTGTGTTTTTTTAAAAATATGTTTAGTGATTTTTATACTTTTAATTCAGTCTTTTTTTATTTTTTTTTATTTTGCTGCACTAGTTTTTTTTTTTTTTTTTGTCGATCTCGAGAAAACCTATGACGAGTATCCAGAGAGAGGAACTGTGTACTGCATGAGGAACTCTGGAGTGTCAGAGAATAGTACAGGATATGTATGAGGGTAGCACAACAGTGGTGAGGTGTGATGTAGATGTGACAGAGGAGTTTAAGGTGAAGGTGGGAATGCATCAGGGATCAGCGCTAAGCCTCTTCCTCTTTGCAATAGTGATGAATAGGCTGACAGATCATGTTAGACTGGTCTCCCCATGGACCATAATGTTTGCAGATGACAGTGAAAGCAGGTGGAAGGACATTTAAAGGTGGGGGGCATGTACTGGAACGGAAATGAAGATTAGCAGAAAAAGGACAGAATAGATGTACGTGAATGAGAGGGGTGGAGGAGGAAGGGTGAAACTACAGGGAGGAGAGATAGCAAGGGCGGAGGACTTGAAATATTTGGGGTCAAAAGTCTAGAGCAACGGTGAGTGTGGTAAAATGAAGAAACAGATCCTAGCAGTTTGGAACATTATGTGATCGGAGTCTGTTAGGATGAGGCGGAATGTTTATAAGACAGTGGTGATGATGTACGGATTTGAGACGGTAGCACTGAAGAAACGACAGGAAGCAAAGCTGGAGGTGGCGGAATTGTTGATGTTTCCTTTAGGAGTCACCAAAAAAGAAAACGTGAAAAGTATTGCTTTGTTTGATTTGATTGTTAAGTGTTTTTTCTTGTATTAAATGTAAAATGTTCTGATTCTGTATTTTATAACTTACGGACAGGTTAACGACTTTCACTATGCAAGCACTGTAAAGTGTGGTTCTCCATGAAAAGTGCTATATGAATAAAATGTACTCACTCCAAACCACGCAAGGTTATATTGTAGATGTAGAGGTTGACCTTTTGATTGACAATATGTTTTCCCCTCCCCCAAGGACATATTTTGGTTTATCGCTGTTTCTTTAGTTATTTAGCAACATTACTAAAAAAAAACAAAGCTTTATTTACTTGCATTTATAAAAAAAATTCTCCAGTCAATTTTGTTAACGTTTCACAAAAAAAGTCAACCCCAAAATTTCCGTTACAATAATATATTGATAATTATGATTAATATTGTGTTTGTGAAATATGAGTTAAGCAGCAAAACCTTTCGTTTTTATGTATGTCAGGGGCCGACCATTTTGCCACTTGCTGTTGATTGAAAATGACATCATTGTTGCTCAGGGCTCAGGCAACAACCAATCACAGCTCATCTCTTTTCTGTAGCTGAGCCATGATTGGTTGTTACCTGAGACCTGATCAACGAATCGTGGCTCAGCTTCAGAAAACAGATGAACCATGATTGGTCGTTGCCTGAGCCCTGAGCAACAGCAAGTGGCAAACTGGTCGCCCACATGATGGATAAAAATAGCTGGATATTGCTGCTTATAATACACACTACAGACAAAGTTGCGGCATATAGAAACAAAGTAGAGGTGTTCAATTTGGTGTCAATCAAAATGAAGACTGTTTGGCCTCGTTGGAATATCAGTAGAGGTGTTACTCAGTTGTGAAGTTTGGGGTTCGAAACGCTGTACTTCTGAACTTCCTGTGTGGCGTTGTCATGTTCTCAAATGCTCTCCTGTACTTGGATTCTCCACACATTCCATAAAAACATGCAAATTGTTTCACTGAAGACTCAAAACAGTCCATAGGTGTGAATGTCAGTGTAATGAAGACTTGTTTATGTGCCTGGAAATTGGCAGCGACCAGTCCAGGGTGTACCCCCTGCCACTCGCTCCAGTTCACCCGCAACCGTAATGAGAACAAGTACTATAGAAAATGGACGACATGGCTGGCCTTGGCAGGGTCTTTCTGTCATAGTGTAGTGACATTTTGCCTCTCAAGATGTCGATGTTAATTGTCCCTTCCCTCCCCTTTTTGTTGTAAATCTTCCAGTTTTTAATTTGAGCGTAGATATGCTAATTGTTCTCATCTTGTGCATCTTCTCTTTTGTATGCGAGCGGCCAGGCAGTGAGAGCAGGCGCTGCCCATAAATTGCTTTGGAAAGGACAGAGGGAGAGAGAGAGAGAGTGAGCGAGCGAGCGAGCACCAGGGCAGATGCACTGGCAAGAGAATTGTCTCGCCCCCCCCCCCCCCCCTCCTCTCCCTGTCTCTTTTGCAGTGTGCGCCGATAAAAATCGGATGAACGTGAGCAAGAAGCGCCACCACCTCACATTTAGCTTCTCCTCGGAGCCAGCGAGTCCAGTTGTGCTGCAGGATTACGGTAGAGTAACTGGGGGGGGGGGGGCTTTGAGGGGAAGAAAAAGGGAGGAGGGGCCGTGGTGAGCTGGTGGGCTTCCTTTGCCTTACAGACACATTTTATTGACTTGCTAATTGGATGAGGCACTCGGAGGAGAGGATGCGGTGACCGAGAGGAGCTGTTCTCCAGAGGACCGATGCACACACGAGGAAGCGTTGCCGAAATTCTTCCGTTTTTGGGGTACATAACAACAGATGGGCTTTTCCCCCCAGTAGCCGTCCTGCTGTGAATACCTGCTTTTATGTATGACATTGTCAAATGGAGACTCCAGCTGCAAGACGCATCGTGACAAGTGAATGATTTCCTTTTCTTCTCCTCGGCAGGCTCCCTTTTCACCTATTTTTATTTCCCTTTTGGATCGATCAGCTCTAGTTCCATCTGATGTCCTGTTTGATCGCCAAATGAATCCTTCATTTTTGCACAAGGACCGCTCTAATTGATGCGCGACAGAATGACGGTAAGAAACACAATTCAAGGGAAAAAAGATAGGGAAATGTGACGTTTGTGTCTTTTCCATGTAGCTAAATAGAATGTGTATTACCGTCTATGTCGTTTTCTATGCATTCGTGTCAACCTGTCAGATTTGTACAGAAGAGTTCAGGATATAAAGCAAGGAAGGGCTCATGAATGAATTAGTGGTAGTAGTATAGCAGTGTGTGTGGATGGGGATTAAGTAAGGCAAAAAAAAAAAAACAGTCTAGACTGGGTAAGACATTTAAATATAGTCTAAAATTGTATCTAGCATCCATTGTTTTCTCTGTTTCAGTTCACTCCTGAGTTTTGCATGCGTGGCCTGGTTGGAGAGACGGAGTCACTGTGCTGAGGTCTTCTGTCCCAATGAGCCAAGCCGACAACCCACAAAGACGCACCACCTATCTCATCTCCCTCACCCTGGTGAAGGTTGAGGCTTTGCCAGAGGATGTAGCCGACCAGCAAGTAGAAAAGGAGGGGGAAGGGAGCCCCAAATCCAGGGAGGAGGTGAGACATGCCCCAAAAGAGGAGGAAGTATGCGCTGGTGGTCCACAAGTGTCGGATCAAGTGGAGCAGGTGCACGTCAAGTACGGCAGCCCGATTGAGAAGAGGGCGAAAGCTGAGAGGAGAGAGCAAAAAGACATCGTCCCGGTCGCTAAAAGCAAGGACGCTGCCGTTGCCCACCCTCACTTGAGGCAAATGGTGAAGGTGTACAGCGGCAGCAGCTTCGAGACCACCGTCCGCAGAGAGGGGCCCCGTAACGACGCCTCGCGCCCCAAGACGGAACTCTACCGGGAGCCTCCCAGGCTCTTCCTAAAGGGCGAAAATGGAGCCGAGCTCAACAACCGCTCCCGGTGCAGCCTCCCCTTTTCGGTCAGCCAGCGCCCCGAAGTCCTGATGAGGTCGCATACGGGGGCCAACGCTGCAGGATGGAGGGACGCCAGAGAAGCCAGTTTGTATCACTCTGCGAAAACTCTGGAGAGGAGGGATAACCGCATCGGGGAGCAGTCCCCCTTAATGGCAGCTACGACTCTGGGGCCTTACAGGGCGTCTTGGGCCGACAACGACGGCAGAGGAACGCTCATCCGTCCCACCGCTCCCCTCAGCGGAGGCTATTCGGGAATCATGAACAAGGAGAACTCTCACGAGGACAGATTTAAGGTTTCCTTGGTTACCTGCGACGTGAACCGGCCTCAAAGGAAAGCCACCAGTCGCACCCTAGATAACAGCGACCTACATTGCCTCTCGGAGGATGCCAGGAGAGGCAAAGAGGGCCAAGGGGGGACAATCCAGAGAGCCCCCGCCCGTGACCGCAAGATGCTCAAGTTCATTAGTGGGATTTTCTCCAAAAGTGCAGCTGTGCCCCCAAATGTCAGCACCGCATCCGTCCTGTATCCCACTGTGGAGAGGGGCTCCAGCGAGGAGGAAGGTAAGTTCTTCATTGATTCATCTCTCGGGGAACGTGACAGAGATCTATGGCGGGCTCTCTGTACTTTTAACATACGCATTGGCCTTGTAATTGGCCCATTATTTCACAGTGTGCCTTCCTTCCACAGTCACTGACACAATGATGCTACAGAGAGATGGTCACATTCCCAAAGCAAAACCGTGATAACAAAAACATCTTGATCACCGCTTACCTCTCTGAATTTAAATGAGGAGGCCGTCATACCCGATAGTGATTATATATTACCACCTCTTACCCGGTTCTCAGAAATGCTGTCACTGTTAAGCAAATTTTTTTTAGGCATATCTAATGTTATAAATAGTTAGTCAGCTAGTGTCACGGTTGGCTGTGGTTTTAGACCCAAGTGTGTGTGTGTGTGTGGGGGGGGGGGGGGGGGGTGCAGAGCGAGGTGGCCGAGGTAAAGTCCAAAACAAAAGGGTTTTATTAATTAAACAAAAACAAGGTGGTGCACAACGTGCCGACAAAAAACAACAAAAGTCCTAAATCAAAGCAAACTCGAGTCGCATGACGAGGAACTAGCAAGACATTGGAGAAACGACAAAACTTGGAAACGGCAATGAACCAACCCGGACTGGACAAACACAACAGACTAAATACACCAACACTAATGAGATACACCTGGGGAACACAATAGGCTGAGGGCACCGATTGGTCAGACACACTGGGAAGGGAAGAAACACAGGTGGACGTGATCAGACGTAACGAGACAAGGGGGGAAATCAGGAACACGTGACAAATACCAACCACAGACAAAAACAACAAAACATACCCATAATAAACAAAATCCAACCCTTACAAAACCGAAACATAACAGCTAGACATTACCATTGTTGTTTTGGAATGGTGCAAAAAATTGCCAGATAGGATCTAAGATATGAATGACTCTCTGAATATGTATATATAAATATGTAAAACAGAAAATGGCAAGCATGTTTCATTAATATCTCTTACACAAAGTATAGCCCTTCGATATTAATTAGAAGATAATATTTTGTCTAAAATTAATGTGCTAACTTCCTTATTTTTCATGAACAATTAATACATTTAAAGTGGAAGTCAACATTAAACATGCTATATATGCTATGTATATATATATGCTATATGTGACCTCACCAGTCTAAACATGACATTCTGATTAATATTACATTTGTGGAATATGAGTTATGCAGCAAAATCCAGCCGTTTTTATGCATCTCAGGAGGCGGCCATTTTGCCACTTGCTGTTGACTGAAGATGACATCACAGTTGCTCAGGGCTCAGGCAACAACCAATCACAGCTCACCTGTTTTCTGAAGCTGCGCAGTGATTGGTTGTGGCAAAATGGCTGCCCCTGAGATGGATAAAAACGGCTGGATTTTGCGGCTTAATTCATATTCGACTAACACAGTATTAACCAGAATGCCATATTTAGATTAGTGGGGCTGCACAAAACATTTTATTGTCAATAATTATTTTCGGAGGGTTGCGTTACACTTTAATACTGCTTCGTAACGCAATATTAACCAGAATACCACATTTAGACTAGTGGGGATGCATAGAACACATTATTGCCCAAAAAAAAATAACATTTGGGTTGACTTCCCCTTTAAAAACAAATTTTGCTACTTGCTGTCGACTGAAAATGACATCACCTGTGCTGAGGAAACAGGTAACGACCAATCATGGCGCAGTTTGCTGACCAAACCCAGAAAACAGGTGAGCCGTGATTGGTCGTTATCTATTTCCTCAGCACAGGTGAGGTCATCTTCAGTCGACAGCAAGTGGAAAATTTTGTTTTTAAAGGCACTGTATTAATTATACATAAAAAATAATGAAGTTATCAATTAATTCTGGACAAAATATTTACTTTTTACTGCTGAAAATGGCTGAATGAGTTAAGTATCCCTTTAAAGTCTGACCAGGCGTTTAACCTTTTTAACTGCATATTCCATTTCCAGTGTTGTCATTCACAGAATTGTGTTAACAATAAAATGGGGGCTTGTTCTGACATGAATGTCTGTCATGTTTAAACTCTTGCTGCTACCTTTTCTTGTACTTCCACAGCGGCAGCTTACAACAGAAATGAACTGCACTTGAAAATGGAGCATAGGCGATTTTACATGTAAAGCTGCCCGCCCAGTTGCCACCCCTGTTGGCAATGAAACTATCAACACTAAATTCTAAATTTTTATATAAGTGTTCCTTATATTCTCTCTATAGTGTGTAGAAAAGTGGGTTTAGAATTTAGGCCTATCTTTCTTTCAAGAAGAAATGTTTACATCCACTGCCATTGTTTTCTGTGTTTTTATTGTCCCTCTTGAAGCGATTTCTTCATTTTATTTTATTTTAATCAGTTGTACATGTTATAGTTCCCATTCATGGTGGAAAATCTATTGAAGTGATTTATCTCGGTGACAAAAGCCTGACATTTGAACAGGGGTGTGTTGACATTTTGTGTCTGGTATAGCGTGGAAAATCGGACTAACATTTCAGGCAAGAGGTTATTTGTTGAGCGAATCGTCTTTTTTTTATTTTTTTTATTGGTATTCATTGCTAATTGCATCCTGGCAGTTATTGACTGTGACTTTTAAAAAATCTCAGAATATGACAATATGTCAAGCCTTTTAAATTAATCATGCTTAAATAACTCGCCTCAGGTGCGACTTTTTAAACAAACACGGCTTTACATTAAATTGCTAGCAATAATTCGGTCTTGTCAAAAACAAGCAACGCCATGAAATATTGATTTTCTCGATTAGAATAATAAGAACAAGATGCACCCTTTTATCAAGCCATAAACTGAAGGAAGTTGTCTATGATGGTGATTGTGGTATCGAAGCAAGCGCTGAATAATTTGTCAGGAGTAAGTGGGACATGAATAATTAAGGTCAGGGAGACACAGAGCTGTGTTCATGCAGAGAACGAGCTACTACTTCCTGCTCTCTGCGGCCTGGTCATCAGCATTCACACTGACGACACATTGACTCTTCGAGAGGAACGTCGTCTGCACTTCACCTGTAGTCTTTTGCATATTGTGTTATAAATTGCACAAATCGATACATACTCTATTTGCACACACACGTACCCGCAGAGGTGGACACGGCCTCTTTATGCCTCTCACATGTCGCCGCTACCGAGAAAGGCCATTCATTGTACGGAGGCTTCTGGAAAAGGGAGTTGCCATGGCAACAGCCAGCTGTGAGGATTGTTATTTGGTTGGTGGTGTGACGCTGATTGAGGGGAGTGCGGGGATTGCCCAAAGATGGAGGATTAGGGTGAGCGGTGGGAGGGGGACAGTCGTCAAACGGGTTTTAAGGTAGAACGTGTCCCCAGTGTGGCAGACAACGTATGGGTGCATTTTGCACAACATCACAAAAAAAGACCTTCGGCGTGTGTGTGTGTGCAAACAGACTGAGTCACGCAGACCAACGATGGTTTCCATGGCCACATTAATGTTCATCTCTTAAGCAGAATCATCCTGGGTGCTTTTACATTTTTACTGTATAGTGCAGGGGTCTGCAACCTGCGGCTTTGGAGCCACACGTGGCTCTTTAGTCCCTCTCCTGTGGCTCTCTGTGGATCTCTTTAAAAAAAAAGAAGTGTAAATTAATCATGTTTTTTACATATTTATTTTTATTTTTTAAATGAAATATTATTTAAATGAATTAATGATTACATTAAAAAATTAATAATTAAATATAAATTAAAAAAATGTCAGTCCAAATTTTAAGACGAAAGGTAGATGAAAAAGTTACCTACAAATTTCCAAAGAGTAACCATAAAATATCCCAAAACAAAAAAAGGCAGAAATTACCATGAAATGTCTTTGGAATTACCCAAAAATGTGCGCGTCTGTGGTGTCTTTCAGTCTAGTCTTTTCTAGCCACTGGTATTGTTTTTTCAATGTCAGCCATTTCTTCAATTTGTCGGTGTTACATGCCATGCAGGGGACTTTCCATGACTGACCATCTGGCTCCTTCTCCTTATTGGGCTCCTGTTGCCTGAGGCTTTCACTTATGGAGCCATCATCTTGATGTATTCGTGGAGACCTGCTGTTTCCAAATCATGTAGATTCCAATGAAAAAAATGTTGTAAAATGAAGTAAACACATTTTAAAAGATTTGAATGAGGGCATCAAATGCACTTTATAGTGATTATGACCCTATTAAGTATATTTTTGAAAATATTTCAGTGGGACTATTTTCTTCTGTGTTTTTTTTTGTTGTTGAAAATGTAAATGTGAGAGTCAGGGTTTGTTTTGGACTGAATTTTCTTGTTTGGGTTTGCCTTTTTATGTCTAACTGGACACAACCACCAGCACAGCAATAATACCTTGAATATGGCATTTAAAGTGTGTATATTGGAGAATGGGGAGTAAGGGAGGTATCAGCTGTTTTATGTTCACTGAGGGGAAGCTTACTGGCTCATACGTTGAAAACCTGTGTGATAGACGACAGCTCGAGGACAACAAGTCAGACAACGACGCCACAGAAATAAAACACACTGTCAGTGTGACATTTTAATGTGCTCCTCAGTCGTCATGATGTCTCTCTCATGAGAAGGAGCAAAGCGTAAGAGTCAAGAAGACCAAGAGCAGTTTACAAACTTGGCTCCAGTTTGTTGCCCTCCAAACCACGAACCGCCACATTACATTGATGCAGCGCTGTATTTATGAACCACGTTCTCTTTTTGCCTCTAGCTGCATGCACCAGCAGTCAGGAATGGACCATCACTCAAACTGTACAAGAACTTCACCTGGTAAGAATGCCTGCTTTCATACTCAGAGCTTTGATATTACAATAGATTGTTAGTGACTTACTCCATGTGTGTGCTTGTGTATCAGGCTGTGTTGGGAGGCCTGTGCAGTGGGAAGTCTGCGCTGGTCCACAGGCACTTGACAGGAAGTTACTTGTCCCTAGAGAATGCTGAGGGTCAGTTTCGCTTCTCATCATCTCCGCATTCTTTCACGACAGACTGACTCATACACACTCATTGACCACAACATTTGGTACACAACCATAACAACTCACATTTCCACCTATAGGCAATTTATAATAACAGCTCCTGGTGGACTTTCTTTTGTGCATGTCTCACTGATGTGGCTTTCACTGGAGAAAAAAGTCATATTTACTTGAAAAAAAAAGGAGAGTTTTGAGTACAGTTGTCTAGTTTATTTATTAAAAAGCTACTCAATGGTTGAGGAACGAACCTACAACCTTTAGGTTCAGAGACAGCCACTCTCCCACCTGAGTCATGCCGCTCCTGCTGTGTGTTAGTATATTGATGGCGGAATCCTTGACCTGTTTTTGGTCTCATTTTGGACACACCAGCAATGCAGAATAGTGGAAAACAACAACCGTGACATGGCTCAGGTGGTAGAGTGGCTGAAGCTGAAGGTCATGAGTTTGTTTCTCAATGCTTGTGTAGCTTTTTAAAAATAAATAAACTGGTCAAATGGTAAAACTAGATTTTTTTTCAAGTAAATATGACTCTTTTTTTTGTTTTTTTGTTATTTCCTTCTTTTCTATGGCAAATTTGAATCATTATTCATATTAATTATCCAGGGCGTCAGTACATTAAAGACGTCTCGATTGATGGACAGAGCCATTTGTTGATCATCAGAGAAGAGACTGAACTCCCAGGAGCCCAGGTGAGTCGGGAACCGATGTTATGAGTCAGCCCTTCTCTCGTGTGTCGTGATCGCCTACTCCTTGTCTGCCTCGTCTTCAGTTCGCAAGCTGGCTGGACGCAGTTATCCTGGTCTTCAGTTTGGAAAACGAAGCCAGCTTCCAGGAAGTGTACAAGATCTACCATCAGCTTGCCGCCCACAGGCCTGTCACCGAGATACCTTTCGTAGTCGTTGGCACGCAGGGTGAGAACGTTTTGAAGTATTTTTCTATTAGGAAGCCATTTTAGTTTGGAGTTCATCAGCACTGACAAACAATTCACATTTAAAAGCATTCCAACAGGATTGTTGATTTTTTTTTTTACTTTCTTGAGATGAAATGTTCATTCAGATTGGCACATTTTGTGAATAATTGCAACTAATTAAAGGAATTAAACCGTTTTTTTAAGGAACAGCTTTTACTCCTTTTACCTGATTGTCAGTTTACCCTAAACCTGCTTCGCTGCTTGTCTAGCTCACACATACACCCACTCACTCCTCTCGCAAATCTGCTCTGAATATAAACCGTTCGACTGTCTTGAGTTGTGCCTCGTGGGAGGCGGGAAAATGCATGCAGTGTGTCTCTGTATTTTCTGTGTGCATACATTTGCTGCTCGGTGAAGAGAGGTGTGCAAGTTAAAATGTAAACGGACAAATATGGACTGGTTAACAATAACATACATTTCTCAAAATAATAGATGACGACAATAGTTCTGACCTACAGTCACGCCAGTCTAACACATAAGCAACACTTTTGTGAGGTCAAGAAAATCTACCTTCTACGGAAGAAACCTTGAAAATAGATTACTTGGATGTGATAAAGCTGTAGGGGATAACAGGGGAGGTTCAGGGTTTTATCTGCGTTTTCAGAGGCCACTCCCCAGCTTTGATTTAGCATTTATGTCTTCACCAGATAAGATCAGCAGCAGCAACCCCAGGGTCATCGATGATGCCCGGGCCAGGCAGCTCTGCTCAGATGTGCGCCGTTGCACCTACTACGAAACATGCGCCACCTACGGCCTCAATGTCAACAGGGTCTTCACTGATGGTATCTCACAGCCACATTACAGTATTTTAAAAAAATGCGGGGAAACTGTTGTCCTTTTATTGGTGTAAATGATTTCTTCGTTTTGTTCCAGCTGCTCAGAAGATCATGGCTGCCAAGAAGCAAGCTGCTTTACTGGCTTCCTGTAAATCTCTTCCAAACTCTCCTAGTCACTCTGGAGGTTCGACCCCAGTGTCTGGTGTCTTTCCAGGACAGGTAAAGCATTGAAAAAAATGGTCACATTACTTTCATTATCGGCTACTGAATTTAAGCCAGTGCCAATTTAATTAAACACGCCGGTGTTAGAAGTGGTCTGAGTGGGCGTATGGTTCAGATCGACTTTCTGCCACCAAACTGTTACTCCACCAAATGCATCTCCAAGACACTCCTTCTGCTGCGCCAGCTTTCCCAGCTTGGCCTAGACCGATCTGCCAAATTGGCACCAAAAAAAAAAGGTGCAGTGAGCCTTGCAATGATAAAAAAAAAATCTGGATCCGCCAGCATTTGCGCCACAGCGCAGATGTGCTGTTGAAACTAGAGCCCCAAGTCTGTGTTTCAATGTTAAATAGAGATGCGCAGTTCCACTGTGTGCTCCACCATGTGACCCTAGAACATGGGTTTGTTTAATAATAATAATATTGCATCAGATTTATATAGCAGTTTTCTTTCTCAAACATGCTTCACAATGGATACATTATTCATGCATTCACACTGCGGTGTCGGTAAGCTACTTAATTAGCCACAGCTGCCCTGGGGCATGTTGACAGAAGCGTTGCTGCCCTCCGACGACCACCAAACATTCACACCTTCCATACATCAGTGTGAGTAGCACTGGAGGTAATGAGTGTGAAGTGCCTTGCCCAAGGACACAACAACACTTGACTTGGGGAGAGCAGGGATCAGACAGCCGACCTTCTGGTTACTGAACAACCGTCTCTACACCCTGAGCCACGGCCGCCTTTGGTCCCGCTCTTGTGGCTCACTGTGGAGCTCTAAAAAAATAATAATAATTAGCTGAATTTTTGTTAATACATAATTATCTTTATTTTTAGATAAGATATTATTATTATTATTATTTTTTTAAAGAGCTCAGTATTGTTTAAGATATTATTTTAATGAATTAATGATTTAGATTTAAAAAAATATAAAAAAAAATGTCAAAGTCCTCATTTTTTAGTTGTCAGAAAAAGAGAGAAAAAAGATAGATGAAAAGTTTTTAAAATTACCTGAAAAAATGTCCCAAAAGAGGAAAAGCAGAAAATGTGCATAAAATGTCCACAAAATTGCCCAAACAGTTCGAAAATTTCTTTTTAACAAGGCAGAAAAGAAAATGTTTAAAAAGTAATTGTAAAATGTCAACAACAACAAAACAATACATCTTGAAAATTACCACAAAATGTCCACAATATTGGAAAAAAAGAAGTCAGAAATTGATTTAAGAAAAGGCAGAAAGAAAATGTTAAAAAAATAATTATCAAATGTCTAAAAACAAGAAGGAATCCCGAAAATATATAAAGAATACCATAAAATGTCCAGAAAATTGCCCCAAAAATGTCAGAGAATTGATAGCAAAAAAGGCACCAAAAAATTGTCAAAAAATAGCCATAAAATGTCTAAAATAAGGAAAAAGAGGCAGAAAATTACCATGATATGTCCACCAAATTTTCAAAAATGTAAGAAATTTGACAGAAAGGCAGTCTACAAATGTATGAAAAACAAAGTCTGAAAAATTATAACCAAAAAAATCAAAAAACGGAAGATTAAATGAAGAAAAAAATGAATCTCAAAATATTGGATGCTGCATTTTGTTGTTGTTATTGTGTAGCTCAAATTAGCACCGTCTTGGGCCCTCAGTACATTAGACTAACACTAACACACTGTTTCCTTCATCACAATCTTCAATCTTCTCCAGACAAATTTTGGATTATTTATTTGGCCTAAAATTACTCTTTTGACAGTAAAGGTTGCCCTAAAACATGTTTCTGATTAAAGACCAAATTTTCAGCCATTATAGAATACATCAATTATTTGCACTATGGGGTGAATTCATAGCCACGTTAAATTAATTAATTAATTAATAAAACTATATACTAATAGGAAGAAAAAAAACGATCTGAACTCTGCTTCTCACGAGGCAGTTGATCGTTAATTCTGTTTACCATATTTCTTTTTCTTTTTTTATTGCCACCACGTATAAACTCTTCTCCCCATATAAATGCAGAGTTGTTTGAAAAATCAAATGTGTGATAACTGTAATCCCCCCCCCCCCTCCATAAAAACAACAACATTGTTTCATTTATTGGTAATTTTCCCCACAGTCAACTATATTTTGTTTTTTTCTATTAACTTTCAAAGAAATGGCACCCAATCAAATTAAAGTACAGGGAATAATTACACTCCTTGAAAAGTAATGTGGCTCATATCACCCTTCAATAAAAACATTATTTGTGTTAATTACAGTTTTTACAAGCATGGTCATGGGAAATATTTAATATCATTTCACACACACTGCTATTAACTACTGCCTCGACTCGATGAAGATCTTTTTCCCCTCTCTTTCATTTGCAGGCCAGTAATGGGGGTCAGAGTAGCGATTACTCCTCATCACTTCCTTCCACCCCCGTGATTAGCCATAAAGAGATTGGCAGGTCGGCAAGAGGGGAGAAACAGGACAGCGGCACTCCTGGCTCAGTCCGCAGTGCCACCCGCAGACGCACCGCGCGCTTTTCGGTAAATATATGCCAAGCACAAGCATGTAAATATGTTTAACCAATTGAAAACAATGAAGCTGGCTGTATCCATAATTAAATACATTAGCTGAGTCACTCTCAGCCACAGAGGTTCTTTTTAATTGGCCTGCGTGGGGTATGAATGTTGTAATCCCTTTGTTTTCTCCGAGGGCTCCACTCAATTAGCAGTGTTAGCAAGTTAAGTCTAATTTGTCGGCTGGTGTGACTATAATGTGCAGTAGGTGTCATTACTGTAAAATGGCAGCCATGCAAATGACTTATGACCTTTTCATTATGGAGCTCACTTCTCTGCCAGTGCTAGCATTCTTCCCTTTTTCATTGTTTTTTTATGTTAAGAGGATTTCACATATTTTTGTATATTATTGATGATTTCTAAAATTGTGACATAATAGTGGCGGTATTAAGAGGCATATTAATGAAAGCGGATTCATCTGCCTAACCACTTTAAGTTATCTCCATGAATTGCACAAGGCTGCTCATGTTTCTTGATTAATAATGGCCGCTTATGAATCGAAAATAATCCTCACAATTTTGTTGGATTTACTACATAATTGCTATGTTTTCTGTTTTTAGCATCGCTAACTCGGTAGCATTCTTTATGTCGTCTTAAAGCATATCGTTAGCTGTGAGACGGTGTATTTCATTGCCGCTGCTAACGTAGCTTTATCGTGCTAGCAGAAGATTGCATGGCTTGCGCGTCATTAGCTGTGAGACAGACTGTTTCAGTGCCGCAGGCCAGCTGGCGATGATACGGTGGTGAGCCAGGAGCAGAAGGAGCAGAGAAGGAAGATTGCTAGGCCTGTGCATACTCCACAGAAGCTGAGATTTGTATTTCTTTTTTGGGTTGGTTTTCTCAAGGTGGCAAAGGCAAGAACCAAGTTAGTTCTGGCCAGGGCATTTCATACTTCATGAAAAACTCAACTCTTGTGGCCGTGCTTTTGTTATTTGAGCTTTTAGTGGGGGTTTAGCTGACTCAATTACACCTTATATATTAATATATTAGGTACGAAAATATCATTGGGAAAAATATAGCTTACAGTGTATGTGAGCCAATGTACTATATTCCCATGCAGGTTGTTTTGGAATGTACATTATGTTTACATTTCTGTATGAAAAGCAATAAAAACATTCTGAAAAAAATAATAATATATAATTATATAAATACCATCAATTTGATGTTGCAATTATAGAAATTATTACTATACATCTATAGGGGGCGGCCATTTTGCCACTTGCTGTCAACTGAAAATGACATCACAGTGCTAAGGGCTCAGGTAACGACCAATCAAGGTTCAGCTTGTTTTGTGAGTTTGGTCATGTGGCGTTCGCAAGCTGGGCCGTGAGTGGTCGTTAACTGAGAAACTGTGATGTAATTTCCAGTCAACAGCAAGTGGCAAAATGGCCGCCCCCTTGAGATGGATAAAAATGGGTGGATTGTGCTGCTTTATTCATATTCCACATATGCAATATTAATCCGAATACTATGTCCAGACTAGTGGGGCCGCATAGAACACATTATTGAAATAAATAAATAAATAAAACATTCACATACATGTATCAACTGTTGGAAATAGATTAATACAATTTCATGGAGAAAAAAATATTGTAATTCAGGTTGTAAATGTAGGTCAGTGCTTCTGAAATGTTTAGGCTTTTTTTTGTCAAAATGTGCCCTGTCTCTCATTCAAAAGGCTCCAGCACACCCTAATGAAGATCCTAAAGAGGACAAGCACTTCTAAAAAAATGTATGTGTATAACAATTAGAGATTTTAAAATATTACTGGAAAAAAAAACCTGCCTAACCGTCGTACCATGGTGGAGTTTTGACACTTGAATTAATTAAATTTCTTTTATTTCCTATGGGACATGTACTGTTCGCGGTGCACATTGTGTAATAGTTTCAGCATCACCACACTTTAAAGCACGTTTTTGTCCCCTTGTGTTTCCTTCAGGGTCGAAGAGGCAGCGACTCAGCCAGGCGAAGTGCAGACTGCAAAGGAGATGTGGGAAGCGGGCGCTTCATTCCCATCAAGCAGGTAAGACAAAGATGCAGAATGCAAATCTAGTGCATCCAATGAACTTCAGCAGAGGACATCACAGCATGACTCCCTTCAAATGACACATGTAGCGACACCTGTCATTGTGTGAATTAATGCATACCCCATATGGGTAAATAATACATTGTGGGCGTTTTTAACGGTGTGAGATGAACACACAAGATCTTAACAGCGCATTTCCCCCCCTTTTTTTCCCTGTGACCTCTACCAGGGTTTCTTGCTCAAGCGCAGCGGGAACTCACTCAACAAAGAGTGGAAGAAGAAATACGTCACCCTCTCCAGTGACGGCATCCTGTCATATCACTCTAATGTCAACGTGAGTGTGTTTTGACAGCACTTTTGAGGGTTTGCGATGTTGAAGCATCAGCCAACTGGTAGTAGGTTGTAATGGAGGCTGTATGATTTTGGCAGGACTACATGCTGAATACCCCCGGGAAAGAAATGGATCTGCTGCGAGTGACTGTGAAGGTGCCAGGAAAGCGTCCCCCTCGTGCTGTACCTACTGGCGGCCCTCCAGTCGGGCTCAACGGGAGGGTCAAAGATGGGCAGGGACCTGAGGGTGTCAGCCTGGGTGAGAGAAAATGTCTTATCCCTTTGTCGGATATAAAATGTCCCAAAAAATATGTTGACATGACTAAACATTGCCAACACCAAATCCTCTTTGTTGCTAGAAGAAGGCATTATAATGCTAATTTGGATTGGCACCAAATTGTTGGCTTTCAGCAATGCATAACCCTTGTAGGTTGCTAAATTTGGTCAATTCATGTTTTATCTAATAAGAAATTCAATAAAATGCATCAAATTTGTACACAGTATGCCCTCATCAGGGTTCCAGGTGAGCCCTGTGTGGAAAAATGATTGCTACTTTTGTTTTGTCAGTCCATAGAATATAATGTAATCATGTAAAAACACTTGTTGTCAGAGAACGTGAACACAAATACTGTATGTGATTAGCCATAGTAATTCATGATTTAAAGGGGAAGCCAACCATCAACATTTCTTGACAATAATATGTTCTATGTGACCTCGCTAGTCTAAACATGACATTCTGATTAATATTACATTTGAGGAATATGAGTTATGCAGCAAAATCTAGCCATTTTTTATCCATCTCAGGGGGCGGCCATTTTGCCACTTGTTGCTGATTGAAGATGACATCACAGTTGCTCAGTGCTCAGGCAACGGCCAATCACAGCTCACCTGTTTTCTGAAGCTGAGTTGTGATCGGTTGTTACCTGTGACCTGAGCAACTGTGATGTCATTTTCACCCGACAGCAAGTGGCAAAATGTCCGCCTTCTGATATTGATAAAACGGATGGATTTTGTTGCTTAACTCATATTTGACTAATGCAATATTAATAATAATACCGGGCTGCATAGAATATAATATTGTCAAGAAAATTTTTGGGGGGGTTGACTTCGCCTTCAACAAGGGGTGTAAATTATTTTTCACACAGGGTGAGGTGGCTTTGAGTAGTCCCCCCCCCCCCTTAATAAATCAAATCACCATTTAAAACCAGACAAACATGAGGCAGAACATACAAACTGAAGGGTCTGAAATCTGATTCCAACCCAGAACATCTTGAGTTTGAGTTGGACATGATAAACATTCCTCACCGCGCTTACATAGCAATGAAAAATGATTTGACATTTTATTCACTCTTCTGGAGTCTTTTTCATCACTCCGCCTTTCATGGTCGCCTCATAATCCTGCTAACAAACAAGCAAATGGCCATGAAAAAATCCTTGGCTGAGCAATTAACTTTAGCAAACAAGCAAGCAGTATTATCAGATGGGAGATGAATAGAATTTAGCTGTATTTGTTTGGGAAATTTCCGTTTTTTTACAGCAGCAAGGAGACACAAAGAAAAGGTTTATATATACTGTATTTCAAAATAAAAGATATCTATTGCATAAACAATTGCAAATAAGTGGCAAATAAGTGGTACTTGAACATGAATTAATGAATAAATTCTATGCACTTGTGAATAGGAAGACGCGGCATCCTTGGAGGGGCGCCTGTGTATGAATAAATAAATCATATTGACACTGCTATGAATAGGATATACAGCGCTGTGTTGATTATCTAGTCTAGAAGCACAAAGAGGATCTTTTTTTCTTTTTTTTTTGTTTAACTTATACATTCACTCCATGCTTGTCGTAGTTCCTGTCAGTGCCAGCAGCCTCCTACAAGTGGACGACATGGAGGGACTTGGGGGCGGTCTCTTCCTGAGGAGCAACAGAGGCGTGCAGCGATGTTCCTCCAACGTCTCCAACCACGCTCAAAGTGTCGGTGAGGGAAAGCAACAGAATTCTTGAAATACTATGTAACATAGTGCGAGAGGATTCAGTGTCTGTGAACGTGTTAGCAGACTCTGCAGTTGAGGGCGTGTCCAGCTCCTCGTCCACCAAAGACGTAGGCTCCACGTCCCCAGTGGAGGACAGGAAGAAGCATCGCAGGAAGAAGAGCATGAACCAGAAAGGGGACGCCACCATTGGCCAAGCAGAAGGTGATGATGAGCTCCTCCGTATTATAAAACTCACAAATAAATATGAAACAATTAGTTTTGACTGATTGTTTGTTGTTACACCAATTTTATATTTAAAAGAAATATACATGATAGAATTCTCGCAATGTTAATGATTTCAGCGTTCTCCCTCCCCTCTTTATAGCCAAACGCAAAATGTGGAAACTTAAGAGCTTTGGTAGCTTAAGGAATGTCAGCAAAACAGGTAACGTGCCCTATCTTTGTCCTCTTTTGATGAATCTTCTGGACTTTTATTGTACCATGTCTTATATTGTATGTGATGTGCTACTGTTGGCGTGTCAAAAAAGGGAAAGACATTGCATCGTATGGTGCAAGACTATGTTGCTACTGAATATTACATACAGACTACTGGCGTGCTTGTCTTCGCTCAAAACATTGATCACTTGCCATATTAACCGTTTAAGTGAAGTACACGGATTAAAATTTAGTGTGGTAATATTTTAAAAGTTACAATATATTTGAACCTTTTGGTGATAAGTCTTTTCTCCCGTTCAGGTCTACTTTTTGCTAACTTTAAACAGTCACACACTCGACAAATATTACTCCTTTTGTTGTGACTTGGGTTTCTTTAAGTCCCGCCTCCTCTGCCTAACTGTGCTGTCATTGGTCGACATTTCAGTTACTGTCACTTAAGGGTCAGTTGGACCGATTATCATCTTTACTGCTGCACATTTAACGCTCTAAGTCAGCTAATCACTCATCATGTTTTTGGCATCACGTCTTCTAATTAACCAATTTACAGAGGACTCTCGAGCCTCTCATCTACCAAGGCCGCCAAAGTATAACGCACTGTGGAGTAGCGAAAAGTGCGAAAGTCTGAAATGTTAGCTGGTCATGGAACAGCCTAGCAGTTAGCCTAGCTAGCTTGGGCTAGCCCACTTGCCTCTATAATGTTGAAGAATGTCGTGGAGTGAAACTCAATCTTAATCACCAAAATGTAATGTCTAAAAATGTATAGACAACAATTGTGTGAAAACAAGAACTTTATTTATCAGAAATTGTGAGATGGATACAACACACGCTAACATCATGACCCTTTACTGAAAGTAGTATACTTTAAGTACATAATAGAGTATACTTAAGTATACCTAAGTTTGTTTGTTTTACTTATTCTTGTACAAAAAGTAAACTTTAAGTAAACTCCTTGGGACTAAATTGGCCCATTTTAGTACACTTAAAAGTATGCTTAAGTATATTATAAAGTATGTTAATAAGCATACACAGTAAATTCTGTAGAGTAAATTTGACTCTATTTAGAATAAATTTTACTCTATTTTGAGTGGGATCAAATAGACTCCGTTTTAGAGTAGGCTAATATTTACACTTGAAAGAGAGTAGAGTAAAGAATTAAAAAAAAAAAGTAACTTGTGCCATTTAAGCTATGCTAGTGTTGCTTTACAAAACTGACGTCAATATAAGCTAGTATATGGCTGCTTGTGTGCTATAAGTGTGTGGAAATATTTTACCAAAATGAGACTCCTAGCAAGTCTATCTTCAACAAATGAAATTAAAACAGTCAAACACAGAAACGCTTTTTATAATAATAAAAAAAATAATAATAATAATTTGAAATAATAAAAATAATAAAAATTAAAAAAAAAAAATCATCACATTATAGTCCACTACACAAAAAACTTTAGTAGTTCAACCCCTGTCACTCCTATACTGGACGAACGAGCATGCCAGTCAGCAGATAAATCTTTTTTATGTTTTGGTTATATTTCGTATATTGAAGAACAGAATTAAGATTTTTGGGTCATTGTTTGGGTTAAATGTCATACTTTATTATTACAGAGTTACTTTCAAGAAAGTATTAAAAATTAAAAAAATTAATGCAGATGTTCCAATTCTAGGATAGTAATATAATTAGCAATGTATAACTTTTTTGTGTGTATTAACAACCATGCAGGTCAATTCAAATAAATAGGGCAAAATACAGTAACCTGCGATTGAGAGCTTGTATGTTTGTGTATTGCGTGTGTGACAGATGAAGAAAACAATGACTTCCTCATTGTGTCGAGCTCTGGCCAGACGTGGCATTTTGAAGCCCAGAGTGTGGAGGAGAGGGATTCTTGGGTGCAGGCCATTGAGAGTCAGATCTTAGCCAGCCTGCAGCTGTGTGAGAGCAGTAAGAACAAGGTCAGACACACGCACATACGCAAATGCGTACTTCCTTTAAAATCTTGCTCCTCCTGTATTTAATGGTGCCTGCTGTCTGTTTGCAAAAGAAAAATACAATAAAACATCTCATCCGTGATTCATGACCCTACAACACTGTCGTGATGGCTTTTGTCAAAAAGAAAAAGACAGTTTAATTGATTTTGCACCGCTGAAGCCACTTCATCACGAGCGTGTCATGATTTCGGGCCTGCTCAATATTGTCTTGTGCTGATATCCGCACTGCAGCAAGGACACATTCTCGGATGAGTGCTTAAAAATGTAATTTCCTGCGATATCACAAGTTAATGCAATGATTTTTTTTTTTTTTTTATGGGAACAATTTACCTCGGGTCAAACCCTTTTTAATATACTCATAGACGCTTTTTCACAGGCAGATTTGAAAAGGACAGCTGTCACTGTACACTTTGTGTTTTTCACAGGCCCGCAAGAATAGCCAAAGCGAGGCGGTGGCTCTGCAGGCGATTCGCAACGCAAAAGGGAACAACTTCTGCGTCGACTGCGATGCTCCCAGTTAGTGACATCTTTTTTTGCATTCCGTGTCACATCTGACTGCTGACTATTTCAGAGCGATTCATGCATCAATCATCGTTCATCTTCTTGCTGCACTCATTTGAAGATGAATAGCGCTTAACAGAACAATAGAACAAAGTCGCCCATTAGTTATTGAGTAATTTCTCACATTCTTGCACACTCGACTGATCACAGCGTGGGGAGAAAAAACTCTCAGGATGAGACAGCGCATTACAGAGTGTTAAAATCTTGATTACAAGCTGCAAAAAAAAACACTTTCATGTCGTGTTAATTGTTACACTGAATATAAAATTGGGTCACCATGATGTGGGAGGAAGGAGACTTTTCTCCACTAAAAAAAAAACTTCTCTCAGTGGTCTTCTTTTGGGAACAAATGTGAAAACATGTGAAATTATTGAATCATATAAAGATTTTTTTTTAAAGAAGCCTTTTTTATACTCTAGTCAAGTGACAATAATAGGATTGTATCAATATAAGCAGATGACATGAACAAAGTATTCGAAACAGCTCGGGATTATGCGGTGCTGTTGTACACCACTCACTGCAAATAAAAAAATATTTAACAACTCATTCACTCCCAGCCATTTTCACTGAAGCAACCCCCTTTGCTCCCGGCTGTTTTACTGGATTTTGACTGATTTTGCAAGGCCCACAGAATATTGTGTTCTATTGCTTTTTATCAGAATTTTTTTTTTTTGCTATCTGTTTCTGTTTTGAAGCAATTAGCATTAGAATATAGGTAAATGTAATCAATATTCACATTCCTGGTGAAAACTGGCAAAAAGAGCTTGTTGCAACATGGCCCTGGCTGATCTCTTATACTCTGCTGCCATCTGCTGGCCGTTTTTTGTAATAACTGCCATTGCTTTAAGCCGCCTCTTCATGTCAGAACCTGCATCAAAGCCCAAAAACATACAAAATAAAAAATTAAAAAGGGTAAATATGTGTTTGGGATTGAAGGACAAAGTATTAAAAAAGAAACGTTTTTACACGTTTTTGGGTTTGAATGAGTTAATACCTCTACAACAGTGTTGATTTAAAAAAAACATTATTATCCTTGTAAAAGCAAAATTTTGGATACAACGTTTGTATTGAATCTTATTAAACTGTGATTAGTTAAGAACCACTGGTTTAGTATCTAAGGAAATGGTTACACTCTAAAACAGTTGGGTGAAAAATAACCCAAGTATGGGTAAAAAATTAACAAATGCTCTACTTGGGTCTATTTAACCCAACTTTGACTTTTAGTGTAAAACAACTCATACAAATTGGTCAAATTGGGTCATTTTGTATAAAACAACCCAGAAAGTTGGGTCAAATTGACGCATAAAGTGGATCGGTCCATTTTTTTTTATCCATAATTGGGTTACTTTTGACCCAATAGTTTTTAGAGCATAGTTAGCGTTGATTAAAGATTGTGATTGTCTTGTGTTTTTTCTTCCTAAGATCCTACGTGGGCCAGTTTGAACATCGGCGCCCTCATATGCATCGAGTGTTCGGGGATCCACAGGAACTTGGGGACCCACGTTTCGCGCGTTCGCTCTCTTGACCTGGACGATCTGCCACGAGAGCTCACGCTGGTCCTCAGTGCCATTGGCAACCACATGGTTAACTGTATATGGGAGGCGCGCACCATGGGCCACCGGAAACCCCCACCTGATGCTACCCGGTAATGACTGCACAAGTAATATTTGTATTTATTGTTTATTTTGCTGTGGACATCACAAAAACATTGGACAAACAAGATGCATTGCTGTAATTATTTTAGCAGAAGTTGAACTTAATTGATTGGATAATCAACTATTCCAGTGATTTCTCAAGTAATTGCGCCTTTTGCCGTAATTACGTAAGACTTTATTTTTGTCATTTTTAAGTTTAAAGTTGAAACCTTGGGCTTTTTTTTAAGTATGTTATCAGTTTTTAAGCACTCCCTGGAAGTCAGACATTTGTTGGTGACGGACCAAAAGTTCAAACATGCAAATGGCCAAATATTGTTTCTGGGTGACGCAAATGTGTTTTCTTTTTTCATTATTAGCGTAATTAGAGTTTTAAGGCAGAAATGTTACCAATTTTTCAGGTCGACTTGACCAAGTCAGCATTTAAAAAACTCTGACCAACCAATCAGAAGAGGGAAAAATGTTGACATTATTGTGGGCCAATAATTATCTAATAACATCCCTATAATTAAATAAATGAATAAATAAACACATTATAGTTACCAGAGATGATGATTATTAAAATGACTATGTGGCAATAGCTACAGACACATTTTGCTTGTCCAACTTGACTGTAACAAAATTGACTCTGATCACCAATCAGAGGACATAAAATTGCTGATGTTATTGTGGGGCCATCTTTCTGGCCCTCAGAGTTAGGTTTGAAATCTGATTGGTTAACGACAGAATTGCTGATGTCATTTAAGATGCATCTGCCAGAACTACTGATTCTGAAGCAGAACAGAGTGACAAGTCAGGTGAAATCTGATTGGACAATAAAATCCAACATTCACATATACACTAAGAGAAACACTACAAAATGAAGAGAATAGGCTGTTAGGAATAAATTAATACACTTGTAGGGAACAACTATTACAACATATTGATTAGTGCTTCTTATACTGTTTCGGCCTGCTGGCAGCTTTCTGTCCCTGAAAGCCCACAACTTTTATTTATTTATTTATTTTTCCAGAGAGGAACGAGAGTCGTGGATTCGAGCCAAATATGAGCAGAAACTTTTTGTGGCGCCGTTGCCTCCTCCCACTCCCAACGAGGGTCCCGACATCACACTGTCCGGTCGTCTTCTGCTGGCCGCGATGGAGCACAATCTCCCCAAACTGCTGCTGCTCTTGGCCCACTGCACTAAGGAGAACATCAACGGCCCCCCCAGCATGGCGCTCTCCTCCCGGTCCCTGCTGGCGCTGCGGCTGCCCGGCTCGGCCCTTCACGCTGCCTGTCAGCAGGCCGACGTGGTGATGACACAGCTTCTCGTTTGGGTCAGTGTATACTTTACTCTTTTATTATTCCCTAAAAACAACTCAAAATTAAGCCGTTTATAGCTAAATCTCTGGCAACAAAAGCCTGTACACCCATAAGTTAAAATTGTCCCTCCCCGGTTGCATGTGACTCGTTAGGATAACAATAGGGAGCAGTTGTGTTAAAGTTGGTATTATGGCTGCCACACGCTCTCATACTAGTCACTGAAAGTTCAACATGGCACCTCATGGAAAATAACTCGTTGAAGACCTGAGATGGATAAAAAACGGCTGGATTTTGCTTCATAACTCATAATCCACAAATGTAACATTAATCAGAATGTCATGTTTAGACAAGTGAGGTCACATGTAACATATTATTGTCAAGTAATGTTTAAAGTTGGCTTCCACTTTAAAAAAACACTGCGACCTTGAACTGACCCTGGCGTGAAATCAACATTCGCGAGCATTCACCCCACAATGGGATACGGGCTTCAGGTGTATGCAGGTGTAATTGATATTCACACACGTTCTCAAATTGTGAATCCTATTGTTTTATGTCTCCTTGTCAGTATGGATGTGACGTTCGATACAGGGATGCTCAGGGCCAAACAGCGCTGACCCTGGCTCGCATGGCGGGCAGCCAGGAGTGCGCCGACATCCTGCTACAGTACGGATGTCCCAATGAAGCCGCCCCTTCCGTCGCCGCAACTGCCGGATTCGCATCGGCAGCCAACCCAGGCTTCCCCATCGGCACGACGCCGAACCTGACGGTCGCCACGACGCTCAAGGTCTCGCACAGGGGCGGCGCTAGCTTCAGCTACAATACGTCGAGAAAAGCCGTGTCATAAAACAAAAACAGGAGTGTTTTTTTTTTTTTTTTTTTTTAAAGATGGTCGTCAGATTGTGGCCTACACGTTCAGAATGGAGGAGCATGTGGCCAGATGTTGCACTAGTGTTGTGACACAAGCTCTAATAGTGATAGAGTGAAGAAAACACACAGACTGCCACATACTTGTTTGTGTGTGTGTGTGGGGGGGGGATCTCAAATCCAAATGTAAAGAACTGCAATAAGCTAATGAATTGTTCTGTATGTATCTGATTGAAATGCCATCAATTTACTGGTATTTCCAAGAGAGTGTATATATTGTGTTGCACTCAACGCAGCCAAACACATTCAATTTTCAAGTTGCGCTACAATGGCTGCTTTCGTTTTAATTGAAAATCTAGATATGATGATAGAGTTCTATAAATCCCCCCCACCCCAAAAAATCAAAAAAATTAAAGTGCTTAATTTCCAGCATTGTTATTGTACTTTTTGTACAGTTGGTTCTGTGTACAAAAAGTGGCTCGAGAAAAGAGATTTACAGTTTCTTGCTTTGGTGTTCCTTTGATAATTAACTCTTCAAAGCTCAAGACTAAGATTTATATGTAATGTTTGTATCACTGTGCGCGCCATAAACACTGTACATGACTTGTGCATTTTCGATATCTTGAAAGTGAAGCAGGCCACTGCGGTGATGTGCACATGAGCGAAGGAAATGCCTTCATTTCAACTGAATGTATTTAAAAGCGTCATGTCGTCAGGAAGACAAGAGGGTGCCGCTTCGATGGATGTTAACGGACTCTCCTGCTGTGACTAATAGAGATTAAAAGTATTGTTTAATAGGTTGTTTTCAATATATACAAGTGAGCATTTGGAATGAATGTTTATAAGTGGCTGATAATCAGTGTGATGAAATGAGGAATGTTGCCCACATGGAGATTTAAAGAGTAGCATAAAAATAAGTCATTCCATCCGTACTCGATGTAATTCTGTGTTCATCTAACGACTGTTGCTGAGTATACATGTCTGTGCTGTAAAGAGTCTCTATTCATTTGTATTTTTTTACTCATGCAATGATTCATAAAGCATTCATTATCAATACACGTAGCCGACTTCCTGCTGTTTTCATTGAGTCTGAAAGCAGACGACTAATGTTTCGTGTCGGCAAGATTGTGTTTATGTCTATTTATGTCCCCCAAGATGACAGGAACATGTTGCAGCTCAGCAGTAATCAGCCAGTAGAAATCACTTCACACTCATCATCTCACTGTCAGATTGTCTGCTTCTTGGCTTTGGCCTACATCTTTCTAGGTCAGAGCGCTGGCCTCACTTTTATTACTATGGAGCTTCAACACTGTCTGCTGGAGACCCAGAGACCAGAACCAGATGATTTATGATAGGACCAGGGCCTCATTTTCAGCCCTGGAGTTTCAGGGCTCAGACAGGACAATTTTAGATTAGAACATTTTAATAAATATATACAATTTTAACCTTATTAGTGTCTCAATCCAACAATGCTTACCATTCCCTCCAACAACATGGATATGGTATTTGATCAAAAATCGAATTTACAATGGAATGTTCTTACAAGATCCCAATCGGTGATTATAACATAAATAGTTAAAATGTACAAAAGGAGACCAATAGCAAAAATACATTTTATTTTACACGTAACAAGACAGGTTTACCAAACACTGTTAAGCCAGCAAGATTAAGGCAGCTAACACTGCATTTCCTGTCAATGCTCATATTTTGAAACCCATTTCAAGCCACTTCCGGTGCACTACGTGGCAGTGACGATCATTTTATGAAACCAATGGTAATCTCGTAATTGGAGGAGTTTTTGTTGCCGTTACAAGTAACACTTGTGACTATGTTGTGCCTCATTAAAGTGTTATTTTGTAAAGACAGGATGTAATATACTGTAGAGTGATATTGTTTCTGCTTGTGTATTCAATTAGGCCTATTGCTACTTTTGATAATCAATTCATATTGTGACTATTAATGACATCCTGAGAAACAAAAGTAGGCAGTCAATGTTGTATAGCAAAATGGCCTTTAAATTCAGGTAATACTGTGCACTTGCACAACAAGAAAGGTAATGGTTGAATTCAAGTGTCGTGGACGTACTATGATTTATTGTTTAAATACGGATCTGCTGCGTTTATAGGCCTATTGCAGTGGCCCAGCAGGAGTTCGACAGAACGTCCAGATTATTCACTCTGAGTCTGGAAAGAACTTAAGTTATGTAAAAAAAGAAAAGGGGGACATCACTAGTACTACACATTCAGTACACTTGATCTCACTGGCATTTAATAGAATAACAGAGGCAACACTGTTCAGGCCGACTTATATAAATTCATTAATACAGACAGAATAAAATTATCTGACTTCATGCTGACGTTTCACTTCTCAACCCTTTATTTAGGGAGAAACAAGGGAACACTTGTAGGAAGGTTTAAATAAACCAACATGCTGAATATTTGATGCTCCTCTTGAAGTTGCTGTCAAAATATGCCAGCGCAAATGATCTGTGCCAAGTTGCACTGTCTCTAAAGCATCAGGTCAAAAACTAAACAGCTTGCATACGCCAGAAACCGACTGAGGGGAAAAAACTATCAAACCATTCCAAAACATTCATGTGAACCCATTCCTTTGATGATTTGGAATGATGTCATAGCCTTTAGATTGTTGCCATGCTTTAACTATTTCTCGCAGATAGCTGATTGTTTGGGGGCTGATATGACCTGCTCATGATGTTATTTATTTTAAAAAAACAACAACAACAACAACAGAAATCTGTTCTCATTTGCCTTACTGGACACACAAAAAGGTGAAATAAATCAATCAATTCTTTATTCAAGAGGGAGGGTGAACAAATAAGAGCAGCAATGTTAACAGCAATGTAGACGTTGCTGCATTAAGACATTGTATGTGTTTTGGTACCACAAATGATGCAAACTGATAATGATAAGCTCGGACAACACCAGACTGCACTGCTTGTGCTATTGCACCCCCAGCACTGAATGCTGAGACAAGAAATTGGTAAACAAGTTTATTTTTTTAATGACTAAAAACATACTCTATGAGCCACAGTACACAAAAAGTCTCCAGTTTAAAAGGCACATCTTTTGAAATCAGATTCTGTAATGATAAGTATTTTAAAAAATGATCATTAGGACGCTGCTATAGTAGCATCCAAGGGCAATATCTATTTTGATTGCACAAAATCAATGTGTCATTTAAAATGGTATAAATATCAGCATAACAGACACTGCTTACATTGATTTCAGAAGCATTTTCAGGAAATATGGTTGATTTAACAGCATTATTTAACAGTAACATAACCTGGGAAAAATATGCAGCACAAAACACAACTGTACCTAATGTATTGTCCTCCCTTGCTCTTCTGTGGCTTCTATTAGTGGCTTGCAAACCAGCTTAATGGCACATTAGAGCCATGGAATGGCATCCTTCCATGGCAAGGAAACCAATGTGAATTGATGCTGACCTGATGTTGTGACGTTTGCTGGCGCCATCTAGTGGTAAAGGTCTGATGTCATGATTTGCGTTTTTGTTGATTTGGTTTTCATGATAGTGTTGTTCACTGTGTCCATTTTGTGACTTACTCGTTAGGTTTGTGTTTTCACCAAATCTCATAGGCTCAGCCCCTTGTGTCTACCAATCAGCTCCCTCAACCACTTATGTTTTGTCCAGGTGTACCTCATCAGTTATCTTATGTTTCATTTCCGGCTTTCTGCCAGTCTGCATTTGTTCATTGTTGTTTCTGTTGCGCTCATGTGACCAGTACTGATGACTGTTTTTGTTTTTTCTATATTTAGGATTTGTTTGGAGGACATTAATTCGGTTTTCTGTTCCTTTCACGCACCTTGTTTGCGTTTAGGATTTTATTTTATATATTTTTTTATAAATCGTTTTTTGGAGCTTCATCCTGCTTTGTCTACTTGCTTCCCTGCAATTGGGTCCACCATTTAGATTTTTTTTTTTTTTTTACATAATATTTTATCTTGAAGATAATTAAGAAATTGTGTTTATTACCTGTGCTTTTGACCTTTGAACAGCAGGTTAAAAGATTGTCTTTGTTTTATCATTCTTTTGGGGAAAATCTAATTTAAGCAGTAACTGGTTTTAATCTATCTCAGAGGGCGGCCATTTTGTTATTTGCTGTCAACTGAAAATGACATCACATTTGCTCAGCTAAGGACCAATCAAGGCTCATCTATTTTTTGAGTTGTGATGTGTGTGTTTGCAAACTGAGCCGTGATTGGTCGTTACTTGAGCCCTGAGCAACTGTGATGTCATTTTCAATTGACAGCAAGTAGCAAAATGGCCACCCCCCTGAGATAGATAAAAACTGGTAGATTTTTTTTACATTCCACAAACACAATATTAATGTTCAGGGTAGTGGGGGCACATACAACATATTATTGTCAAGACTTTTGGGGGGGTTAGCTTCTACACCTTGTACGTGTAAATGATGGATCTCTGGTCTGCTAGGCAAATATGTTTGTGATGAACTCCCTGAAACGCTTAGCATACTGTTCTGGATGAACCGTCGAGATTTCTGCTCCTGCCTACACGCAAACACACACAGACACACACACACACACAGAGTTGTCAGTATGAATAAATATCATCGCTTGCTTTACATGACACTGATGCTCACCCCGTGTTTGACGGCCTTAGCTGCGTGAGCCGCTTTCTTCTTGGTGTCGTACTGCGTCAGCACATCAATCAGCCCCATGAAATACACTTCCCTCCGTGGTGCGCCTACACGGGAGTGAGGGAGGCTCAACGCTTCATTCAGCCTTTGGTGATTGCTTTTGATCTCTATGTATGATCTCGTGCGCTCAGGCCCGGTGTTGTAACATGTTTTTAAGGCGAGCAAAAGAGCGACCTCGGGACTTACCTACGGCGCTCTCGATAGCGTACACGTCAACGTAAGGGTCGAACTCCCCGGGTCCCATGGGCTTGAAGGAGTTCATGTAACCAGCGATGCCTTCCGGTGAGGTGGAGCCTGGAAGTACTGATTGGCTGTTTTCATCTTGCTCTTCTTCGCTGTCAGATGACTCCATCTCCATCTCTTCCTCCTCCATCTCTGCCCTCTCCACGTCATGGATACCCAGCAGGAGGCTGTAGTCCATGATCCTCATACGCACCATGAACTGCAGAAGGAGGGCACAAATTGCACTGTTGTCACTTGGGCCGGGCCTCAAATGCCAAAGGTTATTGGTTTGATTTTGTAACACTAGGTGCGTTTCCATTACCCTCAGTTTTGCGCATAAGCAAGCTGGTAATGGAAGCACATGATTTTCGGGGAAAAAAATAAAATATTGCAACAACAAAAAAAAGTTTTTGCGCTCTCATGAGGTGGGTTTTGAGACGTGTCGAAATAGAAGTATTTTGCAAAAGTGTAATGGAATTCCCTGTAGTCATGTGACCCCCGCCCGGTCACGGAGGAAAGAAAGTAGGAAGCCACTCACTTTCGTGTCTTTTTAAGCACAAAGCGATTCCGTTATGGAGCCAATATGCCGTCGTTCAACGCACGTCCCATATCGTTGCACGAGAAACGGCCGTTGCCCCTGGCAACAGCCAAATGAGCGACATACGGCGCACGTCGTCGTTGAAATCCATCCGACCGCACCATAACACAAGTTGTAAGCGCGCGCATACACACCAACACCAAATGGCCGAACCCGCCCGATGAGGGGAGAGAGATGTTTTTAAAGTAATATTAACAACTCCGGGCGTCTGTCTTCCGTAAACATCATGAGCACCTCCTACAGAACTGCGCGATCCCGCGAGACGGGACATTACGAGAATTGCGCCTCAGAAGCAAAACGCTCTTCAATGGAAACACCGGCAAGTCGAAATTGTACTTTATCGAAATAGTACAATATATCGCTTTTATTTTGCAAAAACAAACTGTGATGGAAACGCAGCTATTATTAAGACACAAATTGTCAACGGTTCTTGTGGCCTATCTTGGTCCACTCTCCTTCTTCTGTGGTGGAGAAGTACAGTACTGGATGCGTTGTTAAGTATTGTCTGCCATCTAGTGGTCAACCTTATAAATACAACTTAAAACTGCCCTGATACCGGGTTTTTTTTTTATCAAAATGTATCGAGGACCACTTCAAGTCAATACAGTGATACCTCAAATTACAAGAGCCTAACTTGTGAGTTTTACTAGATATGAGCAGTCGCTGAGTCCATTTATTTGGTCACGAATTGCGAGCATAAAAATATTGTTACGAGTTCTAGGTCAACGCAGCGAACTTTTCAACAAACAGCATACAAAGTAGTAAACAATTCTACCTAAAAAAGATCATGTGCTTTGCCTCAAGCTGTAATAAGGGTTACTGTAGAACATGATTTTACCTCAATATCTCTGTTTAGCTTGTCCATGAAACCTTCCTTCTCCTCATCACACACGTAAATCTTTTGCATGTTGTTCATAAAATCGATGTCCTTATAGGTGGGAAGCTCCTTGACCTAGAAAGGAGAGGCAGCTTTATTTATATATATAGTGCATTCATACACAAGGTAACTGTGTACTTCACATACAACACATTAAACAGCATTTACCAAGAAAACAGATAAAGATATTTAGAAGTAAAGAATTAAAAAAATTAAATAAAAATACAGCGTAAGTAAAAGATTTTGGAAAATTTGATTTTAAGAATGTGCTAAAAGACGTGAATCGTAGATATGGGGGTTGGGGGAGCATACATTTTAACCAGTATTAAAAAGCATTTACCCTTTTGTAGGTAAGTATTTTTTATCTGAATAGAAACTCCCTTCTTTTGTATTGAGAGCTCATTTGACCTTCATATTGGTATCCCCAATTTAACAATAATCAATATGTGCGGTGAATTCCAGACATATATCTGCTTTGTTTGTCTTGAAGTAACATTTCAACAGACCAAACCTGGCCACTCACTCATTGACTTCACAAAAACATTGTAATTCCTAAATTTTTAATCTCTGCAGTATTTGTGTGAAACCTTGACAATTAAATCACATCTTGATTTTTAAGAGGTCAACCCAAAACATTTCTTTACAATAATATGCTCTATGTAGCCCCACTAGTCTAAACACGGTATTCTGATTAATATTGCGGTTGCGGAATATGAATTAAGCAGCGAAATCCACCCGTTGTTATCCATCTCAGGGGGCAGCCATTTTGACACTTGCTGTCAAATGAAAATGACATCACAGTTGCTCAGGGCTTCGTCTAAGAACCATCCACAAGTGAACTTGCAAATGTCATGTGACAAAACTCAGGAAACAGGTGAGCCGTGATTGGTTGTTACCCAAGCCCTGAGCAACTGTGATGTCATTTTCAGTTGAGAGAAAGTGACAAAATGGCCGCCTCAACAGGTGTTTTTTGCTGCTTAGTTCATGCTTGCAGTATTAATCAGAATGCTGTGTTTAGACTAAGGGGCGCATAGAACGTTTTATTGTAAAGATGATTTTTGGGTTGACTTCCCATTTGAATTCTAAATCTACTCAGTATAAATTGTTAAAAACCCATACTTTCAATGTTAAAAAAAAAGTTCATTTCACTTCATACTCAGTCACTCATATCTAATAGCGCAGTCTGGAGTATGCCAAAGCAAGCTCACTGCAATCATTCTGCTGTCATTATTAATGTTACAGGCTAAGATGAGTTCATCGCGTATGCATGAATTTCAATCAGTTCTCACAGCACTGACACGTCCTTTCATGTGAGCTCACCTTCTCTTTAAAAGTTGCTTCTCGAGACACCAGGGAGCCCTGCGGGAAGGAAAAGACCACACAACATTTCTCATCTGAGTGGAGCTCAATTAAAGTGAGGACCTGACTCACACATGACTTCACTGAGCTGCTGGCATATCACTGACTTTCAATTAATGATGTGTCTTGTAAAATATTTTTAGCGGATCTTGACACCTTCCATCAGCTTTCATAAATTTAGACTAGTTGCATTTGTACAATGGCCATTGCTGCTAATAAAAAAACCCGAATAAAACATGGAGGTATTGAAAATGTGAATTGATCAGACAAGTCAACCACTTTGGCAACCTTACCCACTTTACCTTGAGGTCATACTTCCTGTGTACATGCAGTCTGTGGCTGAACATGTTCCTCATGACCAGCAGGTAGGTGTCCTCACTCTCCACTGTGACTCTGTACATGGCCAGGAACTGAGGGAGCAGCGTCGAGCCGTGACAGGTGACAACATGCTGCATTGGAAAAAAAGGAGAATGTTATATATTTGACTTCAGGGGTGGATGCGTCATTCGCCAACAGCCGGGCCACCTGGCCGTCATCTTAAATCCGTAATTATTTCAAGCCAAACCAAACTGTAATTGTCAATCCGTCATTATTTTAACCGCGCTACCATCATGGCTAAATTACAGCCGCTGTTTTAGGACCGTCAGTAAATTTCACCTTTTGATGCCATTTCAGAACCGTCAGTAAATTTCACAGATTGACGTCATTAGAGGACCGTCAGTAAATTTCACAGTTTGACACTATTTAGGATCGTCAGTAAATTTCACCCATTGATGCCATTTGAGAACTGTCAATAAATTCCACCCTTTGACGCCATTTTAGGACTGACAGTCAGTAAATTTCATCATTTTACGCCATTTTAGGACGTGAGTAAATTTCACAGTTTGACGCTATTGTAGGATCGTCAATAAATTCTACCGGTTGACGCCATTTTAGGACCGTCAGTAAATGTCACCGTTTGACACGATTTTAGGATCGTCAGTAAATTTCACCATTTGATGCCATTTTAGGACAGACAATCAGTAAATTAAATTCTACCGGTTGACGCCATTTTAGGACCGTCAGTAAATTTCACCCATTGATGCCATTTGAGAACTGTCAATAAATTCCACCCTTTGATGCCATTTTAGGACTGACAGTCAGTAAATTTCATCATTTTACGCCATTTTAGGACGTGAGTAAATTTCACAGTTTGACGCTATTGTAGGATCGTCAATAAGTTCTACCGGTTGACGCCATTTTAGGACCGTCAGTAAATGTCACCGTTTGACACGATTTTAGGATCGTCAGTAAATTTCACCATTTGATGCCATTTTAGGACAGACAATCAGTAAATTAAATTCTACCGGTTGACGCCATTTTAGGACCGTCAGTAAATTTCACCTTTTGATGCCATTTGAGAACAGTCAGTAAATTTCACCGATTGACGTCATTATAGGACCGTCAGTAAATTTCACCCTTTGAAACTATTTAGGATCGTCAGTAAATTTCACCCATTGATGCCATTTGAGAACCGTCAATAAATTCCACCCTTTGACGCCATTTTAGGACTGACAGTCAGTAAATTTCATCATTTGACTCCATTATAGGACGTGAGTAAATTTCACCGTTTGACGCTATTGTAGGATCGTCAATAAATTCTACCGGTTGACGCCATTTTAGGACAGTCAGTAAATGTCACCGTTTGACACTATTTTAGGATCGTCAGTAAATTTCACCGGTTGACACCATTTTAGGACCGTCAGTAAATTTCACCTTTTGATGCCATTTGAGAACCGTCAGTAAATTTCACCGGTTGACGCCATTATAGGACAGTCAGTAAATTTCATAATTGGCATGGCTTGCCCTATTGTTAGTATATTCTCCCAGACTGTAGGAGGCAGTGAAGAGTATCTACGGCATATGAACACTTCCCCATAATAGAAGTCGATTTTTTCAATAAACTGGCGACAAGAACAGTTTAGGCTGAAAAGTCTAAGAGTCTAAAAGTACAAATATACTGTTGTTTATAACAGCTTTAGCTTGTCCGCCATGTTTTTGTGCGCTGACCATACGCATATACGGACGTATACCAAACGATGGCGGCTTTAATATGTTGGCGCTCACTTAGCTTGTCTCACTTGAATAAACTGATTTCTCCCAGGTGTTTTATTTTCCAGCTCTACGGTGAAAATGCCACAGTGTATGGAGTACAGTTGTACCAAAAAAATACCAAATTGGTGTCCGTCAGTCCGTACTAACCCGGTTAGTGACGATTACATTGACGGACAAAATCCCACTTGCGTCAGTTCTCAATGTGTGCGTCACCTGGTGATACTCGGAAAGTATGTTGTGCATTTCGGCCACCTCCTCACTGGAAATGTCTTTGACCACCAAAGTGTGGTCATATGACGCCAGCAGCATGCCCTCACACGTCCCCTCTTTGAGGGGCGGACTGCGAGCCAGAGACACCTGTTGATGAAAATGTGCCCTTTTTACATACCGCATTTTGTACACTCTTTAACATGCAAATTTCAATGAAATGCAAATCACTACAAACAGGACCATTTTTAAATAGGCTATATTGCACGTATTGAGTATTTCCTGCAATGTTTCATCGGTGATAGAAACACAGTTTGGGTCACATCTTTCTGTCTTAAGCTCAAATGTGCTCGGAGGGGCACAGAAATGCAAATTTTACACAAACATATGCAAATTTAGAGGCGATGCTGAAAAAAAATGCAGAGAATCTTGCGTGATTTCAGACCTGTGTGCTTGGGCTGTACTTTTTTTCTTTTCTTCTTGAACTGTACCTGGAAATCCTGGTCCTCAATGCCAAAGCGCTCACGCAGGTTCCTGAAGACTTGCGGACAATACTCTTTGAATTTAAATTGTCCTGGGAGATTTTCTCTGAGGAGAAAACCACATGGAAAGATTAATTTTCTTATATGAATAAATCCAGAATCATGTTATGTCTACTTACTGGTACATACGAGCATAGCAACATTAGTACTAATAAGACATTACAAGTGTAACTAACAATCTAAAATGCCTTAACAAATGGCAAATGGTAAATGGACCGAGTTTGTAAGGATAATAATGTCCAGTTATACCGTTTTTAATATTTTGGTTATTTTACCTACCTAATGAAGCATCTCCAAAACAACTTTGTTCACATACCGGTAATAATAAATGAATGTGTACATAAAAAAATCATACAGGCGAAAGTATGAATCTCTGTATAGTAACATCACATGACAAAACACATTTTATTGTTCTTCCCAAGGCTGTTACACAACCTGGATTCCTGACTGGATTATGGGATTATTTAAAGCTACCCATTTTTCCAGACTTGACGTTGTACTTCCCAGCAGGATGGAGAAACTATTTTCTTTATATTGTTACTATGTCAACAACTCATGTTTTACCAGTGAATTACTTCCCAATGTAACATCAGAAAAATAACATTGTTTCATGCAACTTTGTCACAATTTGATATCCTACCTATTGGAGAGAAGTGCAAAATAATTGATTGTAGATGAATAGTGTTTGGAAACAAGTGAGGCAAAACCAGAAGAGAAATTGCACTATAGCCAAACAATGGCAACCTCATCCATTTGAGCAGTACATCCGAGCCTCAGAGGAGCAGTCATTAAAAGTCCATAACATTTCACCCATAAATGCTCATAATACAGTTTGCTCTCTTGCGAGTTGATTTTTTTCTCTCCTTGAATTTGAATGGTCTTTTATCCAAATTTAAATGACCCGTGATGGGATACTATTCTATAATGTATGATTACCATTGTTTGCTAACACTCTTTGCACTCTTTGTCTAACAATTATGAGAAACACTTGAAAAGTCATTTAATTTGTAAATTGACAGTTAGTAAAACACACACACTCACTCACACACACACACACACATACTTCAATAGACATAATGCATTTTCTAGCCCCTTCACCGAACCCCAACCATCAAAAATGATTGCCTACCCGCATTCCTTACCCTAACCTCAACCATAACCCAATTCAAACCTAAACTCTAAAACCAAGTTTTGACCCTCAAAAAGAGGTCTTGAGTTGTGAGGACCGGCCAAAATGTCCTCACTTCACAAAAAAGGTCCTCACAATGTCGTATGTACAAGTACACACACACACACACACACACACACAGACACACGTTTGTTTTACTATCTTTGTGGAGCCATCTCATTGACGTAATGCATTTCTTAGCCCCTTCCCCTAACCCCAACCATCAAAAATGATTGTCTACCCCTATTCCTTACCCTAACCACAACCATAACCCAATTCAAACCTAAAGTCTGAAACCAAGTCTTGACCCTTAAAAAAGAGGTCTAAGTGGGACCCAGCAAAATGGCCCCACATGGACGGGTTGGCCCCAACAACTCTGTGAAATCCCGAAATGTTGACCCCACAATGTAACAAAAACAAGAGCACACACACACGGCTAATACATGTCCTATGTTGCATTGCGGTAGCTAGGTAGCCTGGTAGCTAGTTAACCACTCTTCCAATGTGCTCTTCCATTGGTTATGGATTCTGAATCATTTTTTTATACACTACAATAGACAAGTCTGAGCAGCAATGTAGTTTGTATCTATCTATTAAGTTTACATGAAGCAGATTCCACTTTTCCTTTTTTGGAGCGTAAGACTCATTTGACACCTCTGAAGTTCACACCTTCTATTGTTCACTTAAGTGCTACTGCAGTGAAGTGATGCTAAAGCAGTGTTATTGGACAAAAGCAGTCACATGAAAGGGAAGACAGTACTGTACTTGTTGAAGAGGTGGTGGTTGACTTTGACCTTGGTGCTGGCTCGGAAGTCATCTGGAAGCAGCATGACAGGCACAGGCACTTGGCTAAGGTCGTTGATCTGCACACATGTATGATTGAATGGAGATGCTTTTCTAAGTAGATTAGTAATTTACTAAAAGTAATTTACTTGACTCTGTTTTTCTGAATACATTTGACTTTCATTCCCTGAGACATTTTCAGACATTTTTTGTGATTAAGGACTATATAAAGAAACTTGACTTGGCTTTCGAAAATTCTCTGACAAATGTTTAAAAAAAACATACACAATTAATTTAAGTATGTAATGTAATGTGAGCAAGTAATGTCTATTTTTTTCTAGTTATCGTTAGCGAAGCATTTTTCCCCTACTCGGTTCATGTTAGCAAAGAACGTGTTTTGATAGTGAGGTGAGACAAAGCTAGCTAGCTCTTGGTTTAAAAAACTAATTTTTTTGGTCATCTTTTCAGTATTAACAATGAGGGAAATTATTTCATGTGATGATGAACTGATTATCGGAATGGCGTTTTGAAGCATATTAGCATCTGACTGTTTTAAAAAATTTTGACGGCCAATAAGAGAGCATAAAACTGGGTTAATTTGACGCTACATCAGAGGCAAAATGATGGAAACTTCCTGCATTTTTTTTTTATGAACTCAAAACAAAGATAAGTGAAAGATTAACATTTCAGTTATAGTGAAGTTCAGGTTAACTTTATTTACATTGTCGAAGATGAAAACAAACAAACATTAAACCCCTAACAAGTTGCAAATAGGAAAAGCTGTTAAATAAACATATGCTTAAAAGCATTCAAGCAAAGTTAAGTATTCAAGTTTGTATTATTTAAAATTTTGATGACAATATTTTCCTTTTTACTGCAAATGAATATTGGCTCCAAATATCGGTTATCAATCTCCATGGCTACTAATAATCGGTATTGGTCTATCTCTCCAATTTTGTGTGTAGATATATTTGTTTCCATTGTGCCAAGGTACCAAAACTGTATTGTATTGCATTTCATTGACAATAAAATTAATCTCTATACATTAATTCAGTTTATTTTTTCTTTACTTTTACAGGTACTGCGAATTTAATCAGTAAGCTACTTTTAACAGTCTTCGTTTTGCACAAATAGCCAAACTACTTATAATGAGTAGTTTTACCAAGTTTTGCTGGACACGGCACACACACACAACCCACACACACACGCACACACACGCACCCCGACAAGCAGCTCTCAATCACATACCCACCGAGTGATTGACTCCCCACATGAGCACGCTCGAGACGGGCTCTCCAGCGCGGAACACTTCCACTTTCTGCTGCACGAAGTGCTTCATCTTGGTTTTCCTTTTGTGAGGGACGCGTACTGCGCTCGGAGAGGACATTGGAGCACTTTGGCTTGAAGGCACGGCTTTTACGACTCTGCCGGTGGGAGCCAGTGGTCAGTCAGTGCACCTCGTTGTGGTCGCTTTGCAATTTGCAAAGAGAAGAAAAAGGTGGGGAAAAAGTGGGCTGGATGATGTTGAAGCTGTGGATGGATCAACTTTCGCTGCAGGATGGCAGCGCTGTGACGTAACAACACTGATCCACCCCACCTGCTATTGAAACCGTTTTTCAAAACCTGAGACAGTTTTGTCGCAGAATGCTCAATATTTAAATACTAAAGCTAAGGGATTTCCCTTTTAACTCATCCATTCGAATGTCACACAACATCCATAAAACAGCAGTCAAATTTTTCAACTTTAATCAAGTCGATGATGGTCAATTAATTAAGGGAATACATATGTAAATAACAATTGTGACATTTTACAATGAAACGTTGTACACATATGAAATGTCAAAGTTGAACTGAATGTACAAGCTACTCCAATGGCTCAGTTATGTTCCCAAACTGTCAGCTATTATACAAGCTTTATAACCTTGAGGGTACCAACCCAGTTGCGAGCCATGCAACTACACTCCTAATGACACAATCATATGTTTTAATAAGTCAAAAATAAAATAAAATATCCTCATAAGTCAGCATTCAAAGTCCATGTTTTTGTTGTTGTTTTTTTCTCGTGCCTGCTAATTAGCATTGGTTAATGTCTATATATGACCATAAATAATGTGACAAATAGATACTATTATACAATTGATTCACTGCTAGAATAGCAGTGGTGTAAAAAAAAAAAAAAAAAGTATAAATATGTTATAGAAAATATGTGCTGACAAAGAATCGAGTTTACCTAGACTGAACAAACTATTACATGTGATAATAATTGGTAAATGACTGACACAGTTTATGTTAACATGTAACAATTGGAAGGATATACAAACACACGCCAGATACTTAATTAGGTACACTTCCATCCAATACAGAAGCGTCTAATCAAAACAGTTCGCTATGTGTTCTCTAGAGGGCACCAATGATCAAAGTTACACCTGAAACCGCTGCTGAATGAGAAGAGAGACACAGACGCGAAATTCCTAAAGTTTGTGAGGAGGTTTTTTTTGTCATCAACCCATGCTGGCCGCCAAACTTCCCTCCTTTATTTAATCCAGCAGTGACACTCTTCTTCAGCAAGTCAAGCCTTTGTGTTTTTGTGACGTCACCGGCATGCCACTCTCATCCACGCACCAGCACCGACCGCGTTGTTTACCTCGAGAGGACCAACACTGTGCACACACAAACAAACAACAAACTGGATCTCATATGTGCGTATGCAAACACACATGTAAGTTTTTTTTTAAAGACTATCTATCCATCTATCTATCTATCTATCTATCTATCTATCTATCTATCTATCTATCTATCTATCTATCTATCTATCTATCTATCTATCTATCTATCTATCTATCTATCTATCTATCTATCTATCTATCTATCTATCTATCTATCTATCTATCTATCTATCTATCTATCTATCTATCTATCACACACATGTAAGTTTTTTTTTAAAGACTATCTATCTATCTATCTATCTATCTATCTATCTATCTATCTATCTATCCATCTATCCATCCATCCATCCATCCATCCATCCATCCATCCATCCATCCATCCATCTACTCACCTGCTTCTTTCTGAAGAAGCCACGTTTATCACAGTTGGGCATGTAGATATCATGATGGGACTTGAATAAATTGGTATCGAGGCCTCTGATAAGTGTGGTTAGCAGCTTTCGACATGGGGCCTGTCAGTGGAGAGGATTTTTAAAGTATGACTAATCGTTAACTGTCTCCAGTAGCGTATAATTATTAGAGAAGATGATGGTTACCTCGGCTGGATTCTCGGTAGGTGCGGGATCTAAGAGAAGAAACACATCACAAGTTGACTATTGTATGTGTTTACACCTAAAATCAATTATCCAATAATGTCTGATGAGCTCACTGTTTTGCAAAGTGCTATTTTTTGTATTATAATGAGTTTTTCCCATAGCATTAAAAACACTGGCTCTAAATAAGGATCCCCATTAGGCAGAGAGACTTTAGCACCTAAACTTTACTTTTTTTCCGCAATACGAGTTATTGATGCATGCACATCCATCAAAATCGCCTTCCAGGCACCAAGCCGGAAATGTTACCTGCAGTCTGGCTCTTTTCCGTCCAGCTGATGACGCTGATGTTGCTGCACACGCCCCTGCCCTCTAGCAGGGTGCGGAGGGGCCGCGGGTCATTTGGCACAGGTGCACAACGCAGGCCGCTGGCACAGCTCAGTGTGTACACCCCACATGCCTCTCCAATGGTCAGAGCGGTGACATTTAAATCTCCCGACATGTTCATTTGGAAGGGCTTTCCTTTGCATCCCCTGGACGGTGTTGTTAGCGGCCTTGAGCTGGAAAGAAGTGGCTGCAGGAAAAGCAGCCCCAACATATTCACACGCAGAAGCATCTCCCACTTGAAAGTTGTCCAGGACCGTGATTTGTTGATGCTTCTTTTCTCCGAGGACCTGAGAAGCTTCCTTGTTTATTTCCACTTAGCTTCCAAAGGTCGACAGCAATTTGCTCAAGCCAAGAAATGGTGATAATGAGGCTGACAGATAGCACTGGCAGCAGCTTTTAAAGGGCCAAACTGGAGAGGAGAGGTATGGGAGGGTGCATGATGAAGAATGCTAGTTTTCCTTCTCATTTCCACAGAGCTGAGCACACCCCATTTCTCCTTGTCACACAAACACACACACACGAACACGCTCATACCATTTGCTGTCTGTCATCTTGAAGGATAGTCATGTTTTCTATTCCAGCATAAATCAGTACTGACAGTTGTTATACTCTGCTTTTATGCCAGTTAAGGTAGCACTAAGGAACTTTTCAACCGTAATAAAATATTTTCATAACTCTTCTGATGAAACATCGACTTAAAAATAGTTGAACGGTACCTTCGCCATGGCCTGAGGGGGTCTGTATCATTTTTACTGGCACTAAGCAACTTTGAGGAGGATGGTAGGAACACTGCCACACAAAAAACTACAAATGTGCTGACTGCTTTATGGCATACGTCACCCATTCGTTACAAAGACGGAAGTCAATTTGAATGTCGATGCATGAAAAAAAAGAGGCAATGCCATGGGAAATGTGGTCTTCCTTCAGGCATAACATTACCGCTTTTGTCCATTTGGCGCCACCATAATCAACATAAACTGAAAGTTCCTTAGTGTTGCTTTAAGGTGTCATTTATCCAAGTTAACCATTCAGAGCACTGCAAAAAAAAACAACTATATTTATGTACTGTACTATTGTTTAGCAGCTCTATAGTTTCAGTATTGTCATTTGCTCAAAAGAAATACCAGTAAAATAATTTATATTTGTTTTTAAAAGTAAAATTGGATTTATTTTATAGTCCATATAGAAATGTATTCTGGTGTCATGCACAACAGGTCCACAGCACATCTGCTACAGCATTGCGCAATCTACATGTGTGAAGTTGCTACTTGATCATGGTATCAAACTGGATCACCTGTATGCCAAATGTCAATGTGAAGGGAGGTTTTCCATCCATCCATTTTCTGTACTGCTTATCCTTGTATATTTTAATAATAATAATAATAATAATAATAATAATAATAATTATTATTATTATTGTGTTTGTGTGTTTTTTGTTTGATCTGTACAGCACTATGTTACAGCTGCAGTTTTTCTTTTAAATGCTCTGGAGTTGAGCTGGGCACACATGATCGTTAGACACTACGCATTTGTTGCATCGATAAAAATATAGTTTCAAAACAGGTGTTGTTGATATTTGGACAGATATTGCACCATATGGTTATGAAACAGATTTTTTTTTTTTTGACCAAATGTCAGCTGCCCGCTGTGTTTATTGTCGAGGGGAAAACATAAACATGTTTGATTTTCTGAAAAACTGCAATGAATAATCCCTTGAAACTTAAACATAAAAGATCGTTTCAGTATAAATAAACACATATACAGTTCGGGCGCAGTTACGTTATGCGCCTTGAACGCGCACGTAAAAATACTCACGCGCACGTTTTATTAGTCCGCGGATCCGATTGGCTGTAGAGGCGGAACTTCCGGTAGTACCGGTTGGACAGTGGACACGAAGTAAAAGACTTCATCTGCCTAAAATCAGAAGAAAGTCAGAAGAACATCGAGTTACGACTTGTCAAAGAGTAAGAAAGTAGAATGCGAAAGCGGGAATGTAACTAGTTTGAGTTAAAACCGACGTATCGATGGGTTGTCAGCGGTTTTAATCACTCAGAGCGAAAAGTAGCAGCTAGCCGGACAACTGTGTCGTTTTGGTGAATCTTGTGGTGCGTTTGGAGACGTCGTAAATATGTAAACAAAAGTGTCGGAATTGCACGTTTCTCTTTGGGCATCTTCCGACGATTTTAGAATGTTTACTGAAGTGTTGACGTTTGGTTACAATGTTTCCGCGCGTGTGCGACCGTAGCGTTTGCTTGCGTTCAACCCGGGATTGTAAATGGTCGATTCTCATATATCTTTGTGTTGCATTACTTAAAATAAAACACTGTGGAACTTGTATCCCATCGCATTTTAGTGTTCTGTTACTTAAAGTACCCCCCAAAAAAGTTTACTCGAACCCACTTTTTTTGGTCTTTACATAGTCAAGTGTGTTTGTGTTGAACTATGATAGCCTTTTGGTGTGATATGTACTAACATGTTCCTCTTCCACTATTTACGTCAATTTGGTCTGCTTTCTAAACCTGTTTGAATGGTTTCTAGTCTTCTAATTGACTTGTCAGAGCTATTATGTATCATCATAGCCATGTCTAATTACATAACCACATATACAGTGTTTTTTTTTTATGTCTTGATCTCATACAGTGTTACTTCTATGAAATGAACAGCATATTTTTTTTGCAAATATATTCAGGCACTTGTGATATTTCATTTAGAGACTTAGGTTACTAATGGTGTAGTAGTTCACTCACCTGTCTTCCCATGGGTTAAATTTTCACTCACTGATGTGACAACCAGTTCAGGCAATAGTCATCAGGATTCCACCTTCCCACAACCCTTAACAGGATAAGTTCTATTGGAAGTGGATGGATGAAACGAGGAATTCAGATGTTATGCGTCTGATCATCAATATTTGAATGACCCGATTTGTTTCTTTTGGCTTCAGATTGTGATGATTCTCACAAATGGACGACATCAACCTCCATTATCGCTTTTTGAACTGGAGAAGGCGAATACGAGAAATTCGTGAAGTACGACCAGTGCGCTACCGAGAGCGCCTGAAAAGAATGCTGAGGGATGGTGACGTGCTCAGGTAACGCCAAAGAGAGTGTACCTCTGCATTGATTACTTTCACTTTCACTATGAAAGAAACATTTTGGGCTAGTCACATCTGGCATTTGTTGTATTTCACACATCAAAGCGTTGCGTAATGGTGGCTTTTTGTGTTTGCATTCTCATTGCAGGTACCATGGGAACTCGGATGAAGTTGGCTGTTTTGTGGCGGCGAGGCCATTGTCGAAGAGAAATTGCTATTTTGAGGTAAGTGTCACAATAATACAGTACAAATAAGAATTCAACTGTAAGATCTCAGTTTATTTTGATATAATGTGGAAAGTGGCGGCCGTGGCTCAGGGTGTAGAGACGGTTGTTCAGTAACCAGAAGGTCGGCTGTTTGATCCCCACTCCCCCCAAGTTATGTGTCGTTGTGTCCTTGGGCAAGGCACTTCACACACACATTGCCTCCGCTGCTACTCACACCGGTGTATGGAAGGTGCGAATGTCTGGTGGTGGAAGCCTCGCTTCTGTCCGGCTGCCACCAGCCACCACAATGTGGATGTGAGTGCATGAATAATGTAACTATTCCATTGTAAAGCGTCTTTGAGTGTCTAGAAAAGCGCTACATAAATCCGATGCATTATTATTATTATTATTATTATTATTATTATTATTATTATTATAATAAACTACTTAAATTCATCATCCATCCATCATTAATAATAAATAAATAATAAACTAAATTAATAAATTTATAATAAAGTGTATATATCAAAGTGCTATAGAATAATAATAACGTTATGCTCTATGTGATTTCCTTCTTAACCTCAATTTTTTTTTAAATATGAGAAACTATTCAACATAGAAATAATTAAAACATGATATAATCTATGTATCATAATGCTTTTTTAAATGTGTAGGCAATATTTTTGAAGCTACATTTACAAGAAGAAGTGACTTCTGGCTTTAGTAGTGTGAATATTATTATTTTTCAAATAAAACTAAACACAACTAAAATACGGTAAACTAAAACTACACACCCTTTGTGTTATTCAACACAAAATACCCACTGTATATTAAATCTGCAAAATTGACATTGTATTTGTAAAAAAAAGCAAGAAAAAAAAAAGCACCTTTGCCACTTATGCTGCATTCAAGGAAAGTGGGAAGTCGGACTTTTCTGTCTTCATGCTAGGAAGTGTGCAACTGCATTGGAACGCCCCTTTGAACTGACCCTGCTTTCACGTGCTATGGGAAAGATGCACCTTACCACTAATTACTATTAATTACGACCGAGTTCTGTTCATGTGCTTTTGTTGTTATAAATAAAAATACAAAAAAAATACATATAGCAGCTGATGTACTCTTTGCTCGTAAAACCAAACAATTATGGCAAATAATGAGTTGTAAAGGACAGGACATTGAATCGTGTCTGCTACATAATTGTGTAGATTCTAAAACAACCTGCTGGCGAACGTTAACGCCCTTCACAAATCTTTTTCGGCGCTCGCCGCCATGTTGAAACTTGAAAAGTTCTCTCAGCTCGGAAACTCGGGTATCAAAATAAATTCCCAGTTGTCCAGTGGAAAATACGACACGAGGGGGCGTTCACGTGCAATTTTCTACTCGAGATGTGGTATTTACCATAATTTCGATACTTTATTTATTTATTTATTTTATCAATAGACACGGAAAAACTTTCCAGCACATTTTTATTGCGTTAGTGTTGAAGCTCAGGATGACAAAACTGCCCACACTTAAGTGCATTCCAGACCAGATATTCTGTCAACTTTTATTGCAACTTTTCCGTGTTTTTTAATGCTTTTATTTTTGCCAAGCTCTTGGTGGCAGGTATTGTAGAATATTATGAAGTCATAATTACGGGATCGTGACAACGCTCCCCTCTGTAGGTATGTAATGGGGTGTGTTTATAACGCACTTCTGACAAACGACCAAAAAATTGGCTGCAATTGCGGTGGGGTGTCAGGCCCGTAATTAGCGTCTCTGGGGTGTGTTCAGCAAAAAGCGCTTACTGTTTGCATCGTTGCTGGCCCGCAGGCTCATCCATCTGCGCTGGATGTCGATAAACCCGCCTTGATTTCGAGTCTGGGTCAAGGAAGTGCTGTCAGTGAATCAGTCGGGGAAGTTGACGATATAACTGGAAAAGCCCCCGGTGGGAGATGTTACACCACATGGACGCCTTTTATGGTGTTCCACTAACCCCTTTCACATTTTCCCGTCTACACCTACACATGAGATATAGCTCATGGAATGATGCACTTTTGTTAACAATGACCTGTCCAGAATGGTCTTTTTCGTGAATGGGTGCGGGTTTTGTACCGTCAGTTCTTTCCCCTCCCTAGTCTGTATGTCTACTGTATAGAACGTGTTATTTAATTTAAGACGCATAACAGGCTTCGGGTATTGGTTGTGTGTCTCCACCTGCATGAGTCATAATAATTAAGATTTCAGTACACTTTGTTAGAATGAGCTTTTAAGCTTTAATCTGGTTACAAATGACAATACAGTATCCCAGATTGTATACAGACCCTTCAATGATGTGGTTGACCGCTGATTTGTTTGAATTTGGAAACAATCTTTCCCATTGGAAAAAATGAAATTACAAATACCGGCAATCTCATCCAGGGTCAAACTGTTGTCTTTAAAACCATTAACTATTCAGACAATGTTGTAAGTAACATTTTAATGGTAACGAAAGTGTAAAAATGAATTTGCCGCTGTTAAGAATAAAACATTGAAACATTCTTTGATGTTGAGGTACAAAATTGGAAAGTTCTTCAATTCACATGAATTCAGTTTGATTCGATTTTGATTATTCTTATTGATATTGATTATTCTTCTTAAATATCAAGGACATGATCAAAATAAAAATAAAAACCCCCATTAAATTCCATTTTGCGTTGGCAGTACCTAGACTCATTCACTCCCAGCCATTTTCACTGAAGCAACCCCCTTCGCTCCCGGCTGATTTACTGGATTTTGACCAATTTTGCAAGGCCCACAGAATATTGTGTTCTATTGCTATAAAAACATGAAACCTACCAAAAGAAAGATTACAGTCTCTTCTTTCATCAGGACATTTTTTTCATCATTATTCACAAATCTATTTAGAATTCTGAGTAATTGAGGGTTTTTTCAACATGTTACTGGTTTATTTCCTATGATCTGCTGCCACCAGCTGGCCGTTTGTGTTATAACTACAATTTCTTCAACCGCTCTTTGCAGTTGAAAGGCTGTATCAAAACCTTCTGCATTAAAAACAACAACAACCATAAAACGTATAAATACGTCTTTGGGACACGTAAAATGTTTGAAATAGAACATAATTATACGTTTTTGGGAGCAAATGAGTTACATTATTTATTTATTTATTTATGAAAGTAACACATAATCACTTACGTGTTACATAAACATTGACACCAGCATGGATGAGATGCAAATGTTCTCGTAATTCTAATATAATAAATTGTAAATATAAATTATAAAGATTCAGAATTGTCATAAAGTGCAATATGTCCGGTCTTTCATAAATGAAATTTATGTGAACAGCTAATTTGAAGAAAACAGTAAGATACCAAAAAATTGGCCTTTAGATGCATATTTTCTTGTTAATTAATGGGGGGGAAAAAGAGATATTAAAATAATCGAGTCATGGTTTTATAAATCTTATCACGCTTTCTAAAAAGGAAAATCAATTCAATATTGATTATTCCTTTTTTAAAGCCCTACTGTTAACAGATACATGTGTAAAATCATACAGAAAACCTGCCAAAACTGTTACCATAGTTACAAGTTTCTACCTGACCATGAACCTGCAAGCTTGTAACCGTTACATCATGAGCATGCATGTTGCCATAGCAGCAGTTCAGAATCAGGACAGCAACAGGAGGACCGCATTTCTTCATGAAACAAAGAACATTCTGTTTTCCAACTTTCCACATATCGCCTTACCTCAGGCTCACTTGCCATCTCGGAATCTTAGTTGTTGGCCTCGAAAACAAAGATTTACGAGTCAGGGTGTGAGCGCCGACTACATCATATGTTTTGTTGATCTGAACATTCATCAAATCACCTTCCAAGTATCTTTTTCTGAAAAATATTTTATTGTCTTTCCCAGATGGATTTGTGAAGCAAAAAGAAATAAATATGTTGTCATAGTATCTAAAAATGTCTTCATCTTTTTAGTAATGACAAGTAAGGACAGTTTCAGTTTGTGTTATGGATATACAGTTTCTATAGATATACAATGGGTATAAAAAGTGTACATACCCCTGCTTTTATTGTGCTATAAAAAAAATAAATTGAGCCCAAGATAAATTATTTGTACACATTTTCCACCATTATTGTGACCTATAACCTGTATAACTTAATAAATAAATAAAACAATTGTTTTGAAAGCGGACGTACCGTAAAAATCAACAATAGATATAATGTGGTTGCACCCTCTTGTAATGGGATGTAACTCTTTAGAATCAGCCAGTCGCAATCAATTCTCTGGTGAGATTTGTTTCCCCAAATTGTACAAGATATAGACCACAATAGAGAGAAAAAACGTAAGAAATTATTTATCTTTGTCTCATTTTTTAAAATATCACAACAACAAAAAACAGAAAAAAAAATTCTATGTACATACAGTATATAATTTTTTTGCAGTAAGATCATTAGACCTGTAAGTATTTCTTTCATAAACGATTATTGATTGTTGTTTTTAAATTATTTGGATTGTATGGGAGAATCGTTGTGAATGTTCTGAACGCCTGTTTTAATGCTAGTGTTGTACTGAATTAAATTGCGTTGCCTGGAGGAGTTGTCATGAAGTGGTTGTGGCTCAAATTCCCGTTGGTCTTCTTTAGACAGCAATCTAGTTGAGACTGCTGGCTGCAGCAAAGTAGTACGTGCTACTTTTGCCTTCAATTCTACAAGAGACGACTGATGAACAATCAATTCCACAGAATCGGAATTCCCAACAATCAATAAATCCCGATACCAACCAGGAGAATGACTGCCACCTAAGAATTGAATAATAAATATTAATTAATAAATAATAATCGATGATGTGATCCCGCATTGTTTTCCTCTGACCACAAAATATGCCTCCCGACGTGGCTGTTTACCAAGTGAGAAGCTCCTCGTTGCGTCAATTTGGCCTTAATAATTTGAAGCATGAACGATTCTGACTGGATCCAGATGATATTTTTTGGCTGTTTATCCTGTGACAAATTCAGCTCGTGAAGGAGAGTACGTGCTGCTGCCCGCATGGAGTATGGCAGCTGATTATGTGGCCAGTGTGCTACTGCATACACGTTTGCAACTACAGTAAACCCTCCAAAGTCAAATTCAGTCTGTTGTGATGCCGCTTGACTTCCAGGCTGAAACCGATGTTAAAATCTGTCTTTTTCCTACGTCACAGTACGTATGAGTTGGTTTATTGGATAAGCATGCTGCACCTGTTTTCAGCAACATTTGTTTTGACATCTTATTGAAGATTCAACTTTGGAAGTTACACCATACATGATTTCGATGCTAACTTGCAGCGGCAGACGGAACCATGTTCAGACTTGCCGAGCACACCCACGCTGTCCGGTCTACCGTTTAGTGATACACTAACCGCACCTTTTAACCTTTCGACTTGCATGTGCTTCCTTCTTATGACTCACAATGTGGGAGGCGCAGTGGAGAAGGGAGGGGGGGAGGACATCTGCGTCAGTGGGGTTGGGGGCCTAATCAGCGACGCGACCTCCTCATAGATCTGATGTCAGTATTTATGGGCCATCTGACAGATTTAAAAAGAAAAAAAGATGTATTCGCTTCTCAATCACGAGGGATCTTTAAGGGATCCGTTGAGGTCATGAGAAAGAAGTTGAAGTTTTCATCTTTTGCTTGCCCTTCGTCTGCCAGCAGCGCTCGAGCTTGTACGCTTCCATGCAGGGCTTCCCAGGAATCACGTCACACGCTTGGTATTCAGTTGCGATAACAACGGCACAGACCGGTTCCTGGCTTCGCTCTGAGTCAGTAGTTTGTATATTGGAGTTGGACATCCTACAAGATGAAAAAAAGAAAAACAATTCCATTGAACTTCATATTCATTGTATTAAGTAGATGCATATTAGTCAAGCTTAGTCACTTTTTGGGGAAAAAATAAATAAATAAGTGCAAGCTAATTGCTAATGTTAACATTTATTTACTGAGCAGATAAACTTAGCAACATGACATACCATAAAACTGACAGAGTGGAGAAGTTACGCGTGACCATATCCAACTATAATACACGTCACATAATGTAACATTTTGTAACATAAGCCAACTATTTATTCGGCAACTAGCCTTTAGCAACATAATTAAGTTAGCACGCTGACTGCTTTTCACATTTCTGAAACTTTTTTCTATCAACTGTTACTTCACTCTGACGGAGTGGAGATGTTAAGTGTGACAGTTTCCAACTACACACGTAATCTGAACGTTATGAAACATGAGCGTAAATATTTATTCCGCGACTAGCCTCACTGTTTCAGGCTCCTTTTCAAGAAAGACAAAATGGTGGACATGATGGCACAAGGGTTTCTTAAAGGGGCAGTGACCCCATCATGAAAAGGTGGATAGTGATTTCAGGGGCACATGAAACATTTTCAATATGATGAGGAAAACATAATATACATGATAAAAAAAATACTTATTTTTTTTAAATTTATTAGATCACTTGTGTACAGTAAAACCATGTAAAAATGTTTGATTTTTGTATCATTTAGGCACTTGTGACACACACATGTTAGTTAGTAGATCATTGTGCGCGCCATGCCACATATACATAGATGGCATCTTTTAATCTAATGTTTTTACAGATTTGTTACTGTGTTTTTTGTTTTGTTTTTAGGTGACAATCGTCGATACAGGAGTGAGGGGGATGATTGCTGTTGGTTTAGTGCCTCAACTGTACAAGCTGGACCATCAGCCGGGCTGGCTCCCAAATTCTGTGGCTTTCCACGCAGATGATGGCAAGTACGTGTGACCTTTTTTGTTTATTTATTTTTTCCCTTGAGGTATGCACATCATGACTTGCGGTCATGTTAAGGAGTTCATAACGTGGCAGTTTTCCTGCAGCTCACTTATCACTTACATTTAACTTGTCTGTCATGCATTGAAAGAAGTTTAAGGAAAGGTGACCTATAAATGTACACATGACACTGATTGCGCAACATTTCCGTACAGATTTGGTTTTGCATGCGCTGTGAATTCATGCGAATTCAATACTTGACTGTCACACTTCCCCTTAAAAAGTCTCACAGTGGTGGGAACGGAGAGAAATCAACAGTAAATCTCCTAGCCAGTGCCATCATCAGTATAAGTTGTATCAACATACAGTAAGGCTTGTTTTTTTTTAATCATCTTTTTTTCTTTTTTTTTAAGGTCAATGTTGATTTGACAGAATACAGTTCAGATAACTGATTCATTGGTTGATTAATTAAAAAAATTATACATGTTTAATAGGGGTGTGAATTGCCTAATACCTGGCGATTCAATTCGTATCACGATTCATAGGTCACAATTCGATTCGATTCTGATTAATCCCGATACGAATCTCTAAATTGATTATTGCGATTTATTTTATTACTCAAATTTACAAAATGCTAATCAGTAAACTTGTACATGTACACTGCAAGATTTGTATGAAAATGTATTTATTTATCTGAAAATTCAGGCTTATAACTGAGCCACTGCATTTAACAAACAGTTTGCAGTTTGTTTTATGTTTGAACATCACTGAAATAAAATTTTAAGGCTTAATGTTCCATGAATATAACATTCTTCCATACTTAATGTGTGAATCCTAACCCTAAGTAAGACGTTTTGTTGAATATTTAAAAAATTATGTTTAAAAATCGATTCGGCCGCATATTGAATCGATTCGAGAATTGCGCGCTGTAATATAGCGATATATTGCCGAATCAATTTTTTCTAACACCCCTAATGTATAATGATTAACGTGACTTATTTTTTGCTTCCTTAAAACTTATCGTAAAAAACATAGTTATTTGACAGTTTTACAATACTTTCTCCCTTACTATTTGTTTAACATTACAACAGACAGGAAAATGGTCAAACATGGGCCGATTAAAAAAAAAAAAAAAAAAAAAAAAATATATATATATATATATATATATTTTGGGTGTTTGAATACCCAATGACAATGAATTCTAGTGTTATAATAATCGTCACCCGATTTTAAAATCACTAATATCGTCAAATTAATCAGTCAGGCCCTAGTACGAGATGTCTCCTATTCCTGCAGGCTGTACAATGGCAACACAGTAGGACAACAATTTGGTCCAAAATGCTGCAGGGGGGACCGAATCGGCTGTGGAATATCCCTGGACTCCGATGATGGACAGTTGACTGTTTTTTTTACCAAGAACGGTAAAGAAGTAAGTGCTGTTACGTTTTGTTGACTTCCAATTGGGTGAATTTGAAGACTTTGTACGTATACTTTTGTGTCCAGGTTGGCAGCGTGGACGTGCCGGCAGCGGAATCTCTCTACCCTGCTGTGGGAATGCATTCGCTGGGGGAGGAAGTGCTGCTGGACCTGCACGCTGAGTGGAGAATGGAGGAGGATGATGGGCTGATGATAGTAGACAGCCATGAAGATGACTGGGGCCGCCTCCATGACATTCGAGTGTCTGGCACTGTAAGTACTCAACAGGCAGAGCGTGTTTTGTTTTTGTGATCAATAAAGTTTGGGGAACACAAACTAGTTAGTGTCTATGTAATGTGTTTCGTCACTTCTGGGGATTTTAAAGGAAAGTTCTCACTTGACACTTTTTTTTATGACAATATGAATCATTAGCGAGTCTGTCAAGCAAGAAATGCCAAATACAGAAGTAATTGTTCACAATTTTTTAATGATAGAATCAAATTATTATTACGGAAGAGGTCATTGACCTCCCTCCAATTTACGCTCCCCACCCATTTTGGAGACGTCCAGACTGCAGTGTTGGTGTCTGACTCAGATGCTGATGTGCACGAAATCTGAGCTCAATTATAGGAGGCAAGAGGGAATCGCAGCCTCGGGCAACAAGCGTCTGCAACACCTTTTCTTCATGCGTGATTTCTACAAATTAGTCCCCTATCATTTTACTGACGTCCATTCTTTCGTACATCACGACATGCGCATGCTAGCTGAATTCCTTTATACGGTCCTCAGGAGACCTGTTGGGGGGGAAAACAAAAAACAAACGGGCTTCTCACAGCGTGAACTTGCAAGCTTCTGGGGTGCTGCTTATTTCCATATATTACGGTAAAAGTGATTGCTATTTGTCTGTTAATAGTATTTTTTTAAAGCAACATACATTTGGTTCAATCATCAACATCAATTTTCATAACATTTTAAGCAATGTTTGTTTTAGGCTGTCGCTCATTTTAGGTTTTGCCATCAATATTGACATTCCCCAAAAATTTCCTTTTGTTGCACATCAAGCAGTCATCTCAATTTCATGACAAGGAGCATGTCCTTTGTCTTTAGTTTATAATGCTGGTTAACAGCAAAGAGATGACTTTTTGTGGCCCTGCACGTATTTTTGACGCTGATTTAAAAAATGTTCTTTACTTTTTTTCCTAGTACATCAGCTTTTTGAGAGATTTACATTTTTGTGTGTTTTAAGTTTGACCAATAAAAGCTTGCACCATACGGATTTTCCCATGGAATTTATAGTTCACCTGTCCACCTGTTTCTCAGCCTATCCTTTAATTCATAAATATAACTATATATTACAATACATATTATATTATTGTTATTAGGGCCAGCCAACTGATGTTTGTGAATTATTTTTACCTTTATGTACTCTGACTATTTACAGCAGTTAGACACAAGTGACATTGGTCTCATTATTTATTACACATAAATCTATATACCACAACCTTATGTCTCTAAATACTGAATTTATAAACGAAAAATCGTCATTGGCCTAAAAAAGTCCATATTGGTCAGGCTCTAATCATTATTATAATTATGAAAGCCTGGTTTGCTAGCTAGAGAAAAAAAAAACGAGAATATTACAAATCAGCAAAAAAAAAAAAAAATCTACAAAAGTGAATTTACATCTCTAAATTTACAAATCTCAGTTTGTCATGTTAGTAGTGCAGATTTGCAAGTAAAAAACTGTTAACTCATTCACTGCCATTGACGGCTATAGACGTCAAAAATTAATCTTAACTATTTCTTTTAGTTTGACACTTTTTACACTTTTGTTAATAAGAATATGAAAACCTAAAAACTTTTTTTTATTGTACATTTAGAACAGATATAAAATTTGTGATTAATCGTGAGTTTATTAATTAATGAAGTCATGTGATTAATTACAATTTAAATTAATCGCCTGACGCAATTTAAAAAGAAAAGAAAAGATAATTAAAAATTAGGGGCATCAAGCGATTACAATTTTTTATTGTAATTAATGGCATGGCTTCACTAGTTAACTCACAATTAATCACAAATGTTATATCTGTTCTAAATGTTCAATAAAAAAATCGAGGTTTTCACACTCTTGTTAACAAAAGTGGAAAAAAAAAATGTAACTAATAGAAATAGTTCAAATGAATTTTTGACGTCTATAGCCGTCAATGTGTTAACATACTATCAACATCAGTTGTTTCATTGGTTTGTCTGTTTTTAATTCGAATCATGATGACAACCTTTTGCTCTCCCGACTCTCTTTTGGGACATTTCGTCTTGTGTATGTTTGAAGCGCTAACACGAGCATGTTGTTTCTTCAGCTGCTGGAGTACACGGGCAAAGGGAAGAGCATCGTTGACGTGGGCTTGGCTCAGGCCCTTCGCCCGCTCAACACGCGCTTCCACTACTACGAGCTGGAGATCACAGACGCCGGGGAGAAATGCTACATCGCCCTGGGGCTGGCGCGCAAGGTACGAGGCAATCGGCGCGAGGCTACACGCTGCGGCTCAATCTTTCCAGTCTGTGTGATGATGGATGAGGGAGGAAAAGCTAACAACAGAATAAATATTGTCTCATTGTGCCCTCACATCTGCGTTTGCGTCCGAAGCAGGTTGTTCCACTTAGATGCTAATCTGCCTCATTAAGGAGGAAAGTGCAGTCACATCGGGGAAACTTGGTTAGGTGTTGTTTGATTGCAAATGATTCACAATCTGGAAACGGAAAAAAAGACCTGTTGAATGTTTATACATGATCGAGCCATTGTGTCATTGAAATAATATTGGAGAAGAAAGTGGGCCTTCGATCTGGAGATGTTCTGCCATGTGCTCATTGTTTTCACTTTGCGGCGGCGGTGGGCGCGTCGCCACATCGGAGAATAGAGTTGTCATTTTCATGATCATTTTTCTTGGAATTGTTTTCCCTGCACGTCTGTTGTTTTTAGAAAGAAAGAAAAAATAACAAGTCGGTCGTTCCTTTTGCTCTAATAATCAAAACAAAGGTATCTTTTTTTCCTGTCAGGGTAACAGTTTGTTCTTTGCTCAGTCCTTCCACAAGGGTTTTATTTCCATGTTCTCTTTTGAGGAAAACTAATCAATCTGCCTCTCGCTATTGATCTGATTTGGGTTGGTTTTCACTTGGCGCATGTGTTTCTCTTGTAATGTCCAGCACACGCACAAGAAGGAACAATCGCATATCTCATCTTGTGCCAGTCCGATCGGTCAATCTTATGACATTCCTAACACGTCAGCCATGTTCTTCCACTGTCAGGGAAAGTCAAGGCTGGTGATGTCAAAAGCCATTTGTAAGGAAAATGTTTATAAAGACTCTTAAAGCAACCTCACCCTGTTTAAATGCACAACTTGAAGGGTTGACGGCTAAAGCTGCAGAGAGCGCAAGTGCTCACATCAAACTTCTGCTGTCTTTGTTTTGCAAGGTCAAAGCCGTCATAAGGGGAAATTCTTAAGACTCTTAAGGCAACCTCACCCTGCAACGCAATATGAAAAGTTGAAGGATAAAGCTCGCACGAGCACAGAGGTCACGCCAAACTCTTAAGTCGCAGCACTTAAAGTGGAAGTCAAGCCAAAAATGTCTTTACAAGAATATGTTGTATGCAGCCTCACTAGTCTAAACATGCTATTCTGATTAATATTGCGTTTGTGGAATAGGAATTAAGCAGCAAAATCCACCCGTTTTTAGCCATATCAGGGGGTGGCCATTTTGTCACTTGCTGTCCACTGAAAACGGCGTCACAGTTGTAAGCAAGAATTGCCACGGTGCGCTAAAATGATCTACATGCACAAAAATACAGATATGATGCTGAACTTTACACCTTGGTTGGTAGATCAGCTTTTACATCACACCAGGGCCAAAGATTAAAGTCCATTTTCACGCATACTTGACGAAGTGTATAATTTTGTCCCACAGGACTATCCTAAAAACAGACATCCAGGATGGAGCAGAGGGTCCATCGCTTATCATGCTGGTGAGTATTGACTAGGGCTGTCACTATCGAGTCTTTTTAAAATCGATTATCCTATCGATTATTCCATCTAATAGTTTATTTTATTTTTTTACGTGAATTGAATTCAGTGAATATAACTACTCATTATTTTTATCATCATCATTGTTTTACATTATCATCTGTGCATAGGCATTATTAAACAACACAATTAGCCTATGGTAAACATTAGCGATTAGCATTAGCACACTAGTGATTACAATTTAAGGTGAACACACTAGCCACCATTTAGTTCACACATACATCATTATATGTACAGGAGTTGATATAACTACTAATTGTTTTCATTTTTTGCATGAGTATTATTATACACCAGCAAAAGTAGCCTATGCTAAACCGTTAGCAATCGCGATTAGCATTAGCGTGCTAGTGATTTACCATGATCTACCATTTATTTCACACATTCATCATTATATCTACATTACACATGTAATTGTGCTTAAAAGTCACTTAGAGACGATTGATTTGGCTACAATGAGCTCAATAACTTCCTGTCCACTCTGCGTTTGCCAAAAAGTCCATGTAGAAACAATAATGGCGGCGTAAACATATTTCCGGCGGAGCTACAAGGCAGACATTTTCAGTCGACCAATTTTTAAAGTCGACAAATCTGACTTGGTCGACTTTTTTCCCAGCCCTAGAATGAATTATGATACACAGACGGTTTTTCTTTTTGACATTGTTTTTTAATAGTTATTACTTATACATATTTTTAATATTTAATATTATTGTAATGCAGATATATTTATTTGTTTTGTTTGTTGGAAAAAAGAGGACCTTGAAAAATTAATCGCATTTTAGATCACAATATTGAGTGCAATTAGATAATTTTTCTAAATCAAATACTTCCTGTCCTTTCACTGATCACAATGATGTTGTAATTGACGTAACCCCGATGTTGCTTTGTAGATGACGGCAAGTTGTTCCAGGGCAGCGGCGTGGGCGACGCCTTCGGACCGCGTTGCTTCGAAGGAGACCTCATGGGCTGCGGCATCATGTTTCCACGTGACTTCCTCCACGATGGCGGAGGCGAGTCGCCTCACACTCCATCCGTCCACGCCATCACGCCCGCCCTCTTAACCGTCCGTCTTTCTTCTGACGGCTTCGTTTAGACGATGCCGACGACTGGGACCTGGAAATGTTTCCGCAGCCCGGCGTGGTTCAGAACGACTTGTACGCGAGCAATGACGATGACGACGATGATGAAGGGGAAGACTTGGAGGGAAGCAAGGTCACGGTGAGACGCTGGCAAAATCGCACAAAGCATCTTCATTGTCCCTCCAAAAGCTCATTGTCCTCTCGCGGCAGGTGTTCTTCACCCGCAACGGAAAGGTGGTGGGGCGCAGAGAGGTGGCCTTGCCAGCAGGAGGCTTCTACCCCACTATCGGCATGATGAGCACCGGCGAGAAGGTTAAAGTGGACCTGCACCCCCTCAGTGGCTGAACACCGCCATGGGACTCCATGACCTCATCAACAGGCTGCTGCACATCAGGATGAAACCGTGGCCTTCTCATGCTGTGAGATGTGTCTATTTTTGAAGTTGTAAGTGAAGCACACATTGTGTGGAGCAGGCTCAATATAAGCAGCAATCAACATTTATTTAGTGCCTGGGCTTTATGTCCCATAAATGGTACATTACTGCCACTCGGTGGTGGGAGTCCTGTACTGCAGTCATTCTTTCACTTTATGGCCTGAAAGTGAACGTAACAATTTTCCACCAACTTTTTGTTGAGCCAAGCCGTATATTTTTACATTAAAAAAAAAAAAAGTCTCACAGCGTACTCCAAAAACAAAAATATAACAAAAAATGTGAAATGATGATCTTGTCTCAATTAACTCACAAATTTAACTTGGTGTGAAATCTGGGCCTGTTAAATTGAACACAAATTGTATCTTCTGCCATCTAGTGGAAGAGCAGTAAATTGTCACACTGTGTTTTTTGGCATACATGGATGAACCAAAATACTACATTTTTTCAAACTGCATAATTTGCAGATACTTGGATGCCTGATGATCTCACACTAATGTGCCACAGCACTCTATGGCCCAAAAAAAGTGATTACATCTTTTTTTTTTTCCCCCCCCCTTTTTTTTGTAATGTTGCTAAACCACACAATATTTTGCAAGCTTTTTTATCAAATTACACAATTGTTTAATATTAAAAGGGAAGAAATATATATATTTTTCATATGGAAGGATAATTGACCCAAAAAATAAAATAATACAAATAGTTGAAATGTTCTTGACAATGAAGCCATAACTATGATCTATTGCGCTCAGGTATATTTAAATATCAAAACAGATCTTTTTATTTATTCAAGTCACAGATGTCCTCTACATTGCATTGCGTTTTCTTTGCCTTGCATCGTGTGTGTGTGTGTGTGTTTTTTAATAGTGTTCACATAATTGAAGATAATTGTTTTTGACGATGTCCCACTTTCATCGGAGTTTTAGCTTCCTCCACAGAAAGCAGGTTGTGTGTTCACTCACCTCCCACGTGCCACAAACATGTATGCTCGGTTTACTGAACACTAAATTGAGCCTAGGTGTGAATGTGGGATAGGCTCCAGCTTGATAGGCTCCAGATCCTGAATAGTGTAAGTAGCGTATACTGTAAAATGGTTGAATACATGGATGTTGCCATAACATTACGAGCTTTACTGATTAAAAAAAAAAAATGGCATCAGAGCAGCCAACTGTAGACAGTTCTGACCAAAGTGCCTGCACGAGTTGCATTGTCGTCACATCAGCATGTATTGTCTTTATTCATGTCACTTTTTTTTTTTTTTTACAATGATCAGTATTTTAAAAATGGCCAAATGGTGCCCTTGTGCACATTTTCACTCTCAGCTCAGCTCATGATTTCAAAACAATCAGCCAAGCCAGGCCTTATATAGCGGATGGCTCTTTTGTGTGAAGCAATCCGATACAAGCCAAAAAAGTTAATATTTGAAATAGTTTGCTATTTGCTGGTGCCTTTTACTCACATGAATTGTACATATTAAAATGTCTTATCCTGTATCCTTGTGTTTTTAATTTTTCCAATTAGAATTGCTAATTTATTTTGTTAGCTAGCTGTCTTCCTGGTTCAATGGAAAGCTGTAAATTACCCAATTTGCATTAACATTTATTTTCACAATTGCTTGTACTTTCACAAAGATGACCAAAAAAAAGCCAGATGATTTCCTTAACAATTTATTAAACTTGAACAACTTAAAATAGTGCTACTGAAGTGGAATCCATCACACGTCATGTAAAAAGCCTAACAGGAAAACCAGATCAGTGGCACTTCACATAAAAAAAAAAAAGATTTTTTGAAGCTAGTACACAAGAGCAAATATTGAGGAAAAACATCTGTAAATATATTAATCAAGAGCGCGTTTTTTTTGTGTGTGGCAATAACATTTCAAAAGCATTTTAACTGAGGCAAAAATAGTTTACACATTTCAACTCCTTTTGGATATCAATAAGGCTAACATGGCAATACCGTGTTTGGAAAAAGAAAAGGCATTTCAGAGCAGCTGCGTATTTGTGATTTTGATTTATTTACCTGAGAAGTTTTGTTTCCAGTCTAATTAATTTCTTTAACAGTCAGAAAGCAAATGAGTGACTCCTTAAACAGTACAATTAGGAGTTATGTTAAACAATTGATAAAGCTAAAACCAAAAAAGACTTGAGAAATAAGAATGTTTTTCATAAGACAATTGTTGATTACGGGATGCTCTTCTCAGTCATCGTCGTCGTCATCGTCGTCGTCATAGTAACGGTTCCTCTTGATGATGTCCTCCGCCGTCAGCCCTTCTGCGTCGCTCTCGTCTTTGTCCTCCTCCCAGAAACCGACATCCTGCGAAGAACGGTTCTCTTTGGGCTGCGCGGGCGGCGAAGGGGACGCCGAGATATCAGGGGAGATGCTCAGGGAGCCGTCCTCGGCCAATGGGCTTCCATCCTGCGCGTGTTGGCCACCCTGATGGTCGCTCTCCTCGACTTCCTCCGGGTTGCTTGCATCGACTCTTTCACTCGCAATTTGCTCATCGTTCTTCCTCTGCAGCTCCACTTTCTTGTCCGCCGTTGTTTCTTGGGATTCGTTGTTCTTCTCCAGGGATGCTCTCCAGTCCTGCAGGGCCTTGAGAGGCCGGCGAGGCTCCCTGAGAACGGCGGCGGGTTCGGGGCTGGCCTGGGCGGCAATGGTGAAGGGCCGACTGCGCTCCCTCAGAGAGGAGCTCCTCCTCAGGCTCGTCAGTTCGGCGCGCTCGGCGCTGTGGGACGACGAAGCCGAGGACAGCAAGTCGTCCTCCGGGGGCCACTTGGCCCTCCAGGCTTTGCCCCCCTCGAAGGCCGGGCTGCGCAGGCCTGCTCCGGACTCGCCGGCGGGGGGCGGCCAGGCGACCCTCAACCTGCGGGTCTCGGCTGGCTTCTCCGCCGAGATGGCGGCCGTCTGCATCCGACGAGTCTCCAGGTGGGCGGCGAGGTCGGTGACTTTGACCGGCGGTGACGCGTCGGCGGGTGGGCTGGACGGTTTGTCCGACATACTCTCCACTGACTCCGCCCTCCGTTCCCTGGGCTTCACCGCCTCCTCTTCGCCTTCGTCGCTGTCCTTGCGAGGCGCCCACAGCTCCTTATGAGGCCGATGGCCGAAGCCCTCGTCGTAGTTGCCCTTGGCTTTAAACAGCTGACTGAAATGAGGCTTGCAGTACACGTTGCCGTGAAGGGAGGCAAAGTTGCCCAGGCTGAAAACAAACAATTGGGCATTAGGGTGTGCCCAAAAAAACCCCCAGATTCTCATAAGAATCGCACAATTTGGCCACTTAGGGGCAGTGTGGTTCATCGCGTTCTGATACACTGTTAAATTGTAGCCTCGTTAGAGAGTAGAAGAAAAACGTTTATGCCAATGAAAGGTTTTTTTTGTTTGTTTTTTTCAGCGCAGGAAAAACATGCTGGTGAGTAATGTTAACATGCTCCTCTGTATACATTCCGGAAGTGTTTTTGTATGACTAGCCGTTCTTTTGAGTTTTGAGTGATAAAAGTGATGCCAGGTAGCGCGCTAATTAGCTTTCCATTGTGCGTTAGCCTTGATCTAGTTGCATTCGCATTTTTTCCCTGTGTACTTTTCTTTATTTTGTGTGTTTAGATTTACAGTTCACCTCAACTGGAGCGTAATAAACCGCTTGCTACTTAACAATAGTTGTTAGTTTGAGTTTATGTTGCTTGGGGGACTGATTAGAGTAAGGGGACACGCTACAGGAAGTGAGGTGTCCTATGAGCCAGGAATAAAGGTACTTTCCTTACAATTCACTTCCTTAATACAGAAAATGTAAAAAATAAAACATTTAAATGTCTCTATTTGTCATTGTGTTTTGCAAACCAGACTGGAGTAGCTCATGATGATTCTTTGAAGTAGAAACCAGTGTCAATCAAACAATTTTGAATCGAAAAATTGATTCTGAATCAAATCATGACACAGTCAAAGATCCCCACCCCTAATAGGGCATATACAACAAAAGTTGGATTTAACCAAACATTTTTGGACGAGAGAGCAACCTGAGCTTTGTGCTGCAGTGGACGCAGCGGAAGCAGCTCTTGTGGTAGACGTGCTGAAGAGCAGCCAACCTCTCCAGAGGGTACACCGTCTTCTGACAAGCAACGCACGTCTCCTTGACTGGAGGGCAAAACTTCTGGAAAAAAAAAACGCACAAAGATGAAATGTATAGTTTGCGTTTGTCTACTGCCCGAGCGCTGCACCGCTGGACTCACCCTGGATGCTTTTGGAAGCTCAATGCTGCTGTCCCCTGAAACGAGCAACACACACAAAAACTGGATTTAATTTCACTTGACATAAAACTGGTGACATTTCAAGATGAAATTTCATGACAATTTACGATATGAGGACACACAAACACTTTGAATAGTTTAAGCACTGTATGTGGTCAAGCTCAATGCGATTACGCCTGCTGCCAAGCGTACATAATATCGTCGTCGTCATGTCACGGTATTAAAAGCAATGCGTCTTTCGAAAACACCAGCTTGTTTTCCATTTGTGCAGTTCCAGCACCCTCTGGTGGTTAGTCTATTAGTGCAATTTTATTTAAATTAATCCTATTTTGGCCACCTTAAGTTTAACTGTCAGATAAAGGGGAACCTAACGCATTTGAGTTGCTCCACAAATGGACTCAAATCACAATGTGTGTGCTTTAATAATTAAGTTACAAACTGAGTAAGGCAGGAAGTATAGCTAAACCTGGCCTAGTATGAAAATATTTGCATGAAAACTATTTAACATCTATTTACATCTCCTTTCTGCTGTCATCCAGTTATCCCCATTCAATTTCCTTGCTTGTATATGTCATTGATTACGGTATTTTGACAACCAGCTTACAATGATGCTTGCTCGTGCGATCTGCACCGCTTAGACTGCAGTCACACGCGCTTTAGCTCGGCCACATTAAGTCACCTCAGGTCGATCCAACAAGTGACTCACCATTGCACTCGGGTCCAGGTAACACTTTCTGAATTGCAGATAGGGATATTTTGGAGGGCAGCACCTCCGGTGTCACAGCCTGGAGACAAAACAAAATGGCTGTTATGTACATACTGGTAGTGTCATGTTAATCGCAGCGTGAACATTTGAAAAGGGAGGAGGGGGCTTCAATCAAGAAGCAAATAAATACACAAACATTCACTTTTCAAAGTTCACATCGACTGCTTGATGAATCGCGTCATCCATTTGTTACATTCCATTAGTTTATGGAGAGCTAGGATGTCATGATATAAACCTCACAATATGATCATTATCACAATATTGTTGGGAGGTTGTTGATTAAAACAAAACAAAAAACACCTCATGATACTATATAAAAGGACAATATTGTAATATATATATATATATATATGTATACACACACACACACACACACACACACACACACACACACACACACTATGGGGAAAAGGCACATTGTTTTTTTTAAACAGAATAACAGTAGGTTTGCCACTTTCCGCCATCTTGAATTACTCTGAACAACAGCGTGCGGTGTGTGTTTGTATTTGCTCAAGTCATCTTGGTCTATGTGGTTCACAGTGCTGTGTTTGATTGAAGCGAGCGAAAAAGTAATGTTTCTTTATGGTCATGTTCCGCTTTTAAAATCATACCATGGCGACGACATTGTGGCAATTTTAATATTGCTGTATCGGGATATCGCAGTGATCATTACATCCCTAATAAGACTCAAACAGTTTTGGGTGAAAAGCGAACAATTGTCTATTTTGGATTACATTATTTTTCAATTTTAATATGAAGAAACTTTTTTTTCGTTGGACAGTGATAATATAAATTGACATTTCAAAAATGTCAAAATTTAGTACGAAGCACTTTACCACCCAAAAAATTTGCAAAATGGACACAAAGCCCCCCACATGACCCAAAAGGCAACGAAAATAAAAAAAATTATTGCAATGTAAAAATACTTCTCTTAAGACCAATTCCAAATGTAAGACCTTGTAATTACAGGAAGAAGATCTGGGCTAAATATTACATCACAATATTCTAGGAAATGTTGCAATAGTACAGTTCTCTCAATTTATTATTAATGCAAAGTTACCTAAATCTACCTCAGCTAAACATATTTTCTTGCTGGCTGGTAGTTGGAAACAATGAAACATTTTGAAGATCTTGAACTGTGCATATGAGGATTAAGTATCTAAATATCATATTTTACAAAAAACAAGGAAGTATCTTAACACTAAGTTATTTTCCTGGTATGTGTCCAAATATGTAGTTTCATTCTTCTGCTACATCTTCATAACGAGTCTGACGACAGGAGAGGAGAGGCGGCCATTCTTTTACTCACAGATTTAGTGTTGCTTTGTTTGGAGACAGCAGCAGAGTATTTGGCCAGCTTCTCTCTCAGTGACGTCTTCTCCAGCACGCGGTCACACACTGCCCAACGCACACAAGTTCAGCTTTTTCTTCTGTCATTCTTAGCAGTTAGCTGAAATTCATGTGAAATCTCACCAGGCGTTTGGTCCATATCTTCGGATGAGGCACTCAGTAGAGTCGACCTGGAACCCTGGGTGAAAGGTGGGGAATAACGGTTGAACATTGGCACCGGCCTTCCTCCTTTAACCGTAACGCTTAATTCAATCAGTGCACTCGGTTATCAGCTTATCATTACTCACAGGCCACTTCCACAAATTCCAGGCCGCCTTCCTGTCTTTCAGCGGCCCGTACTGTAAATGTCACGCTCCCGTGCAGTCTAGACGCAAGTTACAATGCTTTTGGCCTGCACCAACTCAATTGTGAGTGATTGTCAAGAAGATCCAATGTGAGAGCACGGTGAGAAAATGGAGAAAGGGAGATAACAGAAGTCTGATTGATGAAACAGCCCTAGGTCAGGAATGTTCCAACATTCCTCGCCTGGCTAAGGTGAGCTCTTAGTGTTTTTTTTTTTTGGGGTGTGCAAAAAATTTAAATACATACTGAAAAGATCCTTTAAAAGCTCTGGATTACTTGCTACAGAACGTTAACTGGACAACTTGCACAGCAGATGATTGGCTAGCGTCGGAAAAACTATGACCCATGATGCTCTTATCAGAAAACTACATTTTAGGGCATCACATATACAATTATACACATTGCTAATACACAATATGTTCTATACAGCCCCGCTAGTCTAAACACGGTATTCTGATTAATATTGTGTTTGTGGAATATGAATTAAGCAGCCAAATCCACCCATTTTTATTGTTATGACATCACAGTTTCTCCGGGCTCAGGCAACGGCCAATCACAGCTCACCTGTTTTCTGCAACTGAGCTGTGATTGGCTGTTACCTGAGACATGAGCAACTTATGTCATTTTTATTCGACAGCAAGTGGCAAAATGACCGCCCTCTGATTTTGATAACTGCTGGATTTTGCTGCTAAAATCATATTCCACTAACGCTATATTAACCAGAATACAGCGAGTACCTCTATTTTTACAGTTTTATATGACTCAAAGTAATGTGTCATCCATTTACAATGTAGTGCAGCAAAGCAGATGGGTCACCTTTCGTGGGCTGTCGTCAGCCTTCTCAAACTTCATCTTCAGATTGGTTAGTGGCACTCTGGGTTTTTCATAGGAGGCACGGGGACTAGTCGGGACTTGTTCGTCGAGCTTTTCGGGGGCTTCGCTTTGTGTCGGCGCATCTTTGTCCATCCCACTCGGTTCTTCTGCTCGTGGAGAGGCTGGGGGCGTGACGACAAAATCAGTGGCACAAGGGGGCGTGAGGACAGGTTTGGTGACAGGTGTGCTAGGTGGCTCTTCCTGAGGAGGACGCCAGACCACTGAGCTCTTTGGAGGAGCGGACTGCTCGCTGACAGAAACCGATCTGTTCAGAACAGAATGTAACGTGCTTTCACTGTGTATGGGCGCGGAGATGAAGGGGGTCTTGTCCTGATGGCCGCCGTTGCCTGCTTGCTCCCAGCGCTTCTTCAAAGCACTCAAGTTGCTTGTGCGCTGGGAGGAGGAGGAGGACGACGCGCCGTCAAAGCCCTGAAAGACAAACCAGAAAAAGTAAGTGAAAGGCCAAACGCAACATTAAAGAGCTCTCTTGCTTGCTGAGAAGGCAACATTGCAGGGGGAAAATTCTTTAAAGGAAATGCCACAATCTCCTCGCTTGGCTTTAATGGTCCATTTACAGAATAGCTGTTAAAAAAAAAAACTGTGCTTGAAATCTTGAAGATGTCTTTGCTGAGTCTGCTTGAGGCAAAACGAATGGCCCAAGACATATTTAAACAGGGCTGAGCATGCTTGCCGCATTCCATTGTGAACAACTTCACCTTGACTAAAACACACTGAGGAAGGCTCTGTTCGCCACTCGTGCCAATAATAAAGCATGCGGCGCGGCGGACAAGACACAGCAGAGCAACGGGAGGGAGGCAGGCTGGCAGCTGCTATGCGACCTTCAACAACTTCCTGAATTGTGAAAGGAATGACACGTTGACGAAAAGAGGATCTGTACATGGGCGTCAATCACGCTCAGAAAATCTCAGTTTACTTTTGCAGCCAACTATGAACATGGAAATAACTAAAAAAATACATGACAATGACATTCAACTTCCATCCCTAAGATACTTGAAATGATAGAATATAGCAAAACAGTATGCCCGCTACCAAACACACACAATAGGACAAAGGAACAAAAAAAAACTGCCATAAGCTCAAAATGACAAACTAAATGAAAAGCAATCGAGTCAACCTGTGGCAAAAGCAGGCAGCAAGGTGCGAGCCAGCGTCCTCTGCTTGGTCCTCTTCCGATGAGTGCGAGATGGAAGTGTGCCAGATGTTCGCCACCAGACTAAATAAGCTCCCACCACTTACTTAGTCCAACCCCTCCGACACCAGGAAAGAGTCAGAAAGCCCAGCAAGCAGGAAATGATACATATGAGGAACGTTAACTCTTTCTTTACTGTGCACTGATGGGATAGAAAGCCCTTTATTCCAACCCTGCGTGCACATGCCAGACCGCTGCATTAAAACCTGATCTTTAAATGGATATGCAGGTCTGAAATGGCTTATTGTTTTTGGACCAGAACAAGCATTTAACACGCAAAAACTTTTTAAGTGTGAGCAAAGAGAATTTAGGCTTGCAATCGACAATGTCAAAAACATGCCCGTTCACGCAAACAAACTCCCATTTGAATAAGTTCATGGTATGCAAATGAGGGATGTGTCTAATATTTTGTTTCTTAGTCAAGTTCCATGAGAGTCGAAAATATTAGAAACAGCTCTAGTCTCATTATGCTGCAGTAAAGTTCTACAGCGGTGATACTTTTTTTACACAAGAGCCACATTAGCAGAGCAAAGTCAGGGGGGGGGGGGGGGGGGACTTTAGTGACAAGAGATCAAATCACCGGACCCCATCAATAAGCTGGAACACTGACTGAGATGAAACGAGACAATGTTTGCAGTTGCATCATGTTTGTTATATATTTATGAAGCAGAATATAAAAAGGGAAACAAGTATTGACTGTGTTATCATATAGTCCTAAATTGCCACTAAACATGTGCTGATGTTACATTCCGGCGGTATAACCAAGCAAAAAGTCATACCATGGTAATAAAATGACAGCTCTAAAATGACTTCTTTAAAAATATATATATATTTGGGTAAATAAAAACAGCGCATGTGGCTCACGAGTCGCCCATTGAGTATCACTGTTCTAGTCTACAACAGCACTGCTAACGACAACAAAAATCAATACTAAATTGATAAATACTTCTTTTTTTATAAAGGCAGAATATCCAACTCCCCAGTATTATATATATATATATATATATATATATATTGTCTCGTGAAAGACTTATTGTTGCAGCTATGATGAGATGAAACTGTTGGAAAATTTAGAACATGCTTGACTGTGGGTGCGGTGTACTTCATTTTTTTCCCACCTACATACATTGATGTTTTCTTTGAAGAAGAAGCCACTCTTCTACGAATATGAGTTTATATGCTATTTGAAACACAAACAATACTTGCCAACAATCCTCGTAGCTCTTTTAATGCTGACGTGGGCTTCTTGGCAGCGTCCCTTATCACGTTTCTTCTGGACTTAACACCCACTTTAAAGGGAGGCCCGGGTGTGGGCCATGTCATCCCGGATGAGCCGGATTTTCTCCATCTGTTAAAGGTCTTCATTGTGGACTATTATGCGCTATTGTGTGTCGTATGTTAATACCCTGCCACCTAACTTGCCCCTTTAAGGGTTTCGTACCCTTTCATGCATTTTCCCCTTTGTGACTTGAGCTTTGGCTTTATGATGCTCTCCAGAAAACATCAAGAACGTTGTTAAAGAGCTGGGCTCAACTTGTAAGTACGAATTTTCATCTGTCATTTGTTGCGATGACAGAAAAACCCGCTAAATATGAGCGGTCACCTTCACAGTGAGACACAATATCATTATCGTCACATATTGTATTGTTAGCACTTATTAACGACACGTCAACACCGGGTATTGATTATATTGACATCTGCCTTTACGTTGACTTTGTGTCCAAACAAACAATGACATGATTTTATATTGTGATTCATACACTTGAGCTACCATTTTATGGTTCATCTTCGGTTGAAGAGCAATGACTAAAAAAAAAAAAAAAGTTCCAAGAACAAAGCCAACCACCATTTCTTTGTTTTAATAAACCGACAGAGAGCTAAAAACTGGATCATGAATAGGCAAAGTATGTTTGACTGATACACAAGTCAGAATGGGGTGAATCAATTCTACATGATTCTATAAAACTGCAAAATTAGGTGTAACATATAAAAGTAACACTCTTCGAGCGTTATGTTTGTGTAAACATGTTTCACTTTGCTATCCTTATTCGAACTTTCTGAACGTAACATTTTAAAACATACGTACTGAACAGAGTGTGACAAAGATTTTGATGCTCATTCTGTTGCATAACTGTTGTCTGTGTTGACTTATGTAATAACTAGCAAGCTAATCTAAAAAAAAACCGTTTTCTTAAATTGGATACTTGATGATTTTTCTAAAAGTTCTTCTCTCCACTAATTTTGATAGCTGATAAATACTGTATGCAACTCTGCTCATCCCACACTTTGTTTATGTGCACTGTCTTTTAATGTTATTTTTAACCAACAAAGGATTTCAGTGCCTTTTTGAATTGCCAAGATGCCATTTGAAAAACGTTCACGGCCAGACTTCCCCCTTTTATTTCCAGGAAGAGTTTATCCTTGAAATTTAATGACTTACATTGTGACGACTTGCTCACGCACACACAGACAAACAACAGATGGTCTTTTTTTACGCTGCATTTAAATTAGCCTCAACTACACCAACACACCATTTACCAATAGTTTAACAATGTTGCATATCCCTGAGATCTTAAAATAGAAAATAAATCACTTGGTGAACTAAAATGAACCCGATTTAAAATTTCACAACAACTAAACTTAACAGATGCAAGCTACTAACAACCATTTCCCCCAACAAACCTCTAGGAAGGCACCACAGAACACGCAGCCATATTACCTTGATTTTTTTCATGATCGTGGCTGGTCAGTTATCCATGCAATAATTATAATCATCATCATCATCAGTCCAAGCATGTGTAGTTTTGTTTTTCAGTCAGACAAAGCTGCTAACATACAGTCGCAACAGCAGAGACCATTGCGAGCAGATTACACTGACTGAGGGCGGATTATGGGGTTGATAGCCTGCCCATTGCTACTAGTTGCCAATGAGAGGTCAGCCAGGACAACACGACTTGCCAAGACTTGTGTTGATGGCATAATGTCTATCTGGCAACATTGTTCTATCCACATCAGGAGGACCAGTAATTTTGGTTTGGTTCAAAGTTCAAACATCTATTGATGAAGGCGATAGAGTACAGTGGAACTTGAAAAGCACCAAGGTCGCAAATTTTGGATTAAACCAACATTTTCTGGTGTATAGGAAAAGCAACTGCGTAAAAAAATGGAGGCCAAAGTGACCCGTCAGCCAAACGTACCTCTGTCAGCATTGGAATGATCAACTCCACATGTGTATTTGGTGTTTACAAAATCAAAAAAGGCAAAATGAGACAATAACCTTAGAAAATGGAGTGACCCACCAAGTAGTAGTAGTAATTTTAGAATATAATATTACAAATAATTTAATGACATTCACCTATGTGAAGACACGACTCATGTTACTGATTTTTCACAACATCACAAACTACTTATTTTCTATAAATTTCTTTACGTGTTCATATTTTCAAATGATTACTAATGCAACATTCCTAGGAAATCACAATGTTGCATTACTGGTGAGCTATTATTAGAACTGGCCCGTGGGCGACTTGTGGTCTATGGGCGGGATCTGGAACCCGTGGGCACAATGTTGGTGACTTTTGCATGAGAATACTTTTTTTTCAATGTCTGTCCTGACCGCTCAGTAAAATGTCCACGCCGCAAAGTGAACTGCGGGATTGTTTATTATGCATTTCTGCACATCTGGGATGCTAAGAAGATCAAGTCTTCAAAAATAATAATAAAAGAAAAAAAGGAATATAATATGGAAACATATTATATATACTTTAAAAGCGGAGGTCGGGCTTTGGAGGTTAAGCGTTCAAATATGTACTTACTCCTTTTTTCTTATTGGCATTTGACTCCTCCGCAGCTCTCTGGTACCTGAAAAAGTCACAAACACAAAGATTAGGTCTTGTAAACTATTGATTTTTCAGAAATTAAAGGAGAAATTAACCTAACAGCAGCATTTACCTTATCTTTCAGAAATGTATAAGTATCGGTAGGTCCGGTACTGTATTTTTTTTTTTTTAACTAACAATATGTGCTACAGAAATAATTGCGTTGACTCACTTGGAGAAGCGCTCAGCAATGGCGTTGCTTCTTCCTCGTCCGCTGACCAGGGACATCTCCTTCGCAGTGACACGCAATGACTGCGACACCCACGCCTGTCGACTGAATGGAGCGCTGTCCATCTTTGCAGCGACCTAAATTCCTAGACACAAACACATCACGCAAGTCAGCACACCCTGCAATCACTTACTCCTTTTACCTGCATTTTTGTCCGGTGCAAATCCAAATAAACATACAAAGTGCGATTTTCAATATGCATTCCTGGTATTGACACGTTCAAACTTGCGCTCCCGTGCCTGCTTGATCGCAAGAAGAAAACTGCAAACAGCGAGGCTGTTATTTTGGGAAGGCCAGCGCACGCTCTGCTCTGTGGATATAACTCACTGGCGGATCATAACCACATGGCTCAAAACACACACTCGCTTTTTAACTTCATTCTGACCAAGCCATATCATAACAGCGGCAGACAGATGATAACCCTCCATTAGCTTTTCTGTGTTTAGTGGAGTTTGACTTACAAAAGTCTGGGAATGAATCCCACTTCTGGTGTTCACATAGTGCTCTATAAACGTGATTTAGGAGCAATGGGAAAGACGGAAGAACCATGCTAGGACATAAAAACATTTAGTATTAAATGGCTGTTGGGTTGTGAAATACTATTTTTTATTGCACCAACATTCCCTTGGTGGACCTTTATGCATCAGCTCATGTCTGTAATATAAAAGAAGAGCCAGACCACACAGACAGACAGACAGCTCCTAAGAAGCTGGAAGCTATCAATAATAGCAGAAAAAATATGTATACACCTTTGTAACGCACTCAAACAAGTAGGTCACACAGGCATCATCATGTGAGTTGTCAGCAAATTTGGTAACTATTTTTGCGCTATTGAATGTAAATTTTCTGTAGTCATATTCTTCGACGGACCGACATAAAAAATTATTAAAAATACAATGTAGTAGTGGTGATTAGAATAGTCAAAGCTAGCAAGGCTAACTGCTACTGTTATCCACCACAGGCCACAGCTATGATAGTTTGAGATGTTTTATTTACTGGTAGTTTTTATTTTGACTTTAGTTTTTTTTTTTATTCAGTTAGTTTTAATTTGAGAGAAAGTTTGCTTTTATTAGTTTTTGTGAAAATGCCTCCTGTTAGTTTACTTTCTTAAGATATGGAGTGTTTGTTAAGTGTAAGATTAGAAAAAAAAGGTCACAAAGACTGCAATTCTCAACGACCATTTGACCTTCAGTCTTCTACATGGATGTAAAGCAATACTGAAATAATCACATTTAGAATTAACCCTGAAAGCTTATGTATGGCACTAATTGACAAAGATGAAAACAAAAGACCTTTTTGCTATAACTATAGCTTGTTTTATAAACACAAGATGCAGATTCTGTTAGCATTTGTTTTTTTTACCAACTTTGTTAACAAATTTTTATTCTAGCTTTAGTTATTCTATTAGTTTTTCTAAGTAAAATAACTTTACCACAGGTTTGATATGATATGAACAGAATTTGAATTAGTGGCCAAATTGTACAGGTTGTGTTTGACCTTTGAGGTTCCACTGGCCTTTCCATCGCACACGGGAGTGGCATTTATCACTGGTGTTAAATTCTAAGCAAACAAAGCAAAGCGGGCACAAGTGTTTGATTGCTTTTACAAGTGCACTGTGCAATATCCACAACCAAGCACTGATTGTCTCAATGTCTGGATCATCCGTTCCGGCCCTCTTACATAATCACTACGATGGCAACATATCGCGTGGACTTTGAACAAATGATTTAACACACGGTTACTATGTCGCTTGCAGTTCTTACGGTGTGAATGAACATTCTTTCATTTTGTAACGTAATTTGACACCACCACACTTGTTAATGTTTCTCTGTTGGGATTCGGTGTGTGATTACGGGATAGTTGTGTGACACTATTAAGAAATCACCAGGGTGTCAGGCAGTACAAAGCCAGAGCTGCTGAATGAACAATGACATCAGCAAATGCATATGAACTCCCCAGAAAAAAAAGAACATGCTTTCAGAATTCTTTCCATTGTTTGTTCCTGTTTAATGGATTGAAATAATAGATTACTAAAGAATGTGGCGTGTCTCTTGAGTGTGACACATTACAGTGTTGGTTCTTTATATCCTGCCTGCCCTAAGATGCTGACGTTCTTTGCTTTAGGCCTTGTGTGAACGACCGCACATTATGATGACACATGGAAAGGGAGTGCTGGCCTTGGTGATGCCTTATATCTTTTTGGTTGGTTAGTCATTAAAAGTGGCGGTCAGTTCTGAGAGTTTTACATGAACAAAGGAGAAGAAAAAAAAAGGGGGAAAAAAGTTCTTAATCATTTCGCATTAGCGCAAGGTGCATACTGAACTTGAACGTTTTCGAGTTATAACCACAGCACACTCAAATACTGATGCAGTAATAGAGGCATCACAAGAAGTTTAAGATTTAAATCAATTAATCGACGTAACGTCTGATTTGTGGGACATGTGAGACAGTAAAACTGGAGAAGACTGCTCCTACTGGCCCCTACACAGTTAGCAACATAATTACAGGTGTACGACATAGTGGCTTAAATAAAAGTCATAATTAAATTAAAAACACGTGAGCTCGTTTAACATTATATCGTGTATAGATAATGTTTGAGTTTACCGTAGGCAAAGGGACAGGTTTAGCAATTTATCCCTAAATAAGCACCGAGAGCGCATTATGACCACAATGAAGCTACGTACAAAATAACTAAATGACGAATTGTAATTAAATGAATACATTTCTTGTATGTTTTACAGTGTCGTGTTAAAAGCTGTCTTACCTGAACGTACTTCCGTGGAGTTTTGACGAACCTTCCAGACACCTGACACTCGCTACAGCCTGATGCGTGGTTGCCAGATCCAGCTGATGGTGTAGGTTAAGGATCTCTTGGCAACTGAAATGTGTGATTCCCACAGTGTGTCCCTCTGTTGTAGTTAAACAAGGTAACCAAACTAATAGAAATGTTTCATATAATCATCTAAGACATTCAAAATAATTGATAATTGGTACCTCGCTTCATCAAACTGCTCCCATTAAACCGTCCAACCTGGCAACACAAGGACAGCAGGACAGCTTGAGGTGGAGTGAAATGAAAGGTGTCACAGGAGTGGAGGAGGCGAGTCATGTGACTGTATGCACCAATGACCTTTGGTGTTACGTTACTTCTACCTGCCCGGGTTTTGTTTATTGTTCCAAGTCAAACAGGCTAGAGTACATTTACAAATTACACTTAGCACGAGATTTCAGAATTACAGGCGTTCTTAGTGGACTGGCTTTACAAAGCAAGGGAATGAAAGAAAAATGTCGTTTGGATTGTGACGTAGGCAGCTAAGCAAAGGGCGATTTAATTAAGCATTAACACGTTTCGTTACTCAGCCATTTTGCTTGGTTATATTACCAACCAAGAACTACATGATATACGCACCTGTGTCACTATAGTGGACTTAAAAGTGAGGTTTCTACTGTCTCGTGTCTATGTAAAAAACAAAAACAAAAACTTTTTAAGCAACTGGTGTCTAGTGATATAGCTCATTGTTAGGCTCATAACTTTGATTTAGGTTGAAAATATTATGTATTGCAACCAATCATCATCTGGTGCGGTTATTGTAGAAAGCTTCCCATGATAGATGTCCTGAATTATAAATATATATAAATTGTAATCATAGTAAACAATAAATATTATATGCATTTTTTTAAATAATACATTTACTGTGCTGGATCTGGTGAAATCCTTAGCCGTCTGACCCCACGTGCCATTTATTTCGAAAATATCTCTTTCCTATAAAACTGTTGATATGTATCTTAAAATATTTAAAAGTGGAACGGTTCAATTCGATTTGCTGCACTAGAATCTTTGAAAAAAGAATTTCCCATTTTAACTTTTTTGTTACACCCCTACAAAACAATCAACACTTTCCCTATTTTATGACTAAACCAGAAACGGAATCAAATTTGTTGATTTGAAATAATACCCTGTCCTGTTTTTTAATCAGATTAATTGATTGATACAAAAACCAATCAACAAATTAATCGATTATGAAAAATAGTTAGCTTAGTTCATTTAGTATATTTATCTCTTCTGTCTTCACTACTATGGTCTACACATTTAAAGTGGCACTTTGAAAAAAAGGATCAAGCAAGGCTGTTTCCAAATGGGAGACATTCACACATATAGAACCAAGGTGGCATACAAAGGTGTCTTTACTATTAAAGGACAGTGACCTATAAAATCTCTAAACAATTATTTTTTATCATGAGACACGTGTTGAGGGCAATCGTCCTAAAATTGAATTGAATTGAAATGTGAATACTGCATATTGAGATGAAAATCAATATAAAGGATTAAATTGAAATTTGTAATTCAAATGGCAGTGCGTTATTGTTTTGTGATTCTGATGGGCTTTCATTTAGAAGGGGGCTGGAGCTGGAGGGGCGCGGGTTGTTATGCTGAGTGCTTCTCTCCCTCCTCCTCTTGTTCTTCCTTCTCCATCTGCGTCTCTTCAGTCGCGCCTCTGTCCGCAGCAAAGCGCGCTAGGACAGCTCCCACAAAAAAATAAATAAAAAAAACGCCCCCACAAACTCGAAACGTCGAGTAAACGTCGCAATTTAACGTCCAAATGCTTTCCGCGAGCGCGTAAGGTTCTTTGAGTCGACGCTGGCTGGCCACAGAGTGGTTGAAGAAGATGATCTCTCGGCTCGGGGAGGCTGTGCTGCTGCTGCGTGGGGGAGTGGGTCCTTACATCCTGTGGCGTTTCCTGTGTTTGTAAACTAGACGCTCTCGGAAAATCCTCGGCCGACCGAAGCTCCAAGGTAAAATGATCGCCCTTTTATGATCATTCTAGTGTTTGCTGGGCTTTCGCGATTCGTTTTTTGTGGTGATCGCTGCTTCGTGCGAGACGCCCACGTAAGGACTAGGGTGGAAGCGAGACATTTACTCGATATTTTAGCTTAGACGTTAGCCGCCGCGAGCTAACGTTAGCTTGTTCATCGAGAGGGGGAGGCTCTCCACGACGGCCATTATGAGCGTCGTTATCGCTTCATCTAGTCTCGAGTGACTCGGGCTTTGTCTTCCAAGATTCACGAAGAGAGCGTTGTTGTTAACTCCCCTCTTCGTCACGGACGTGTTCGTCTAGCTTCTGTGTGTAATTAAAGATTAAAAGGCATAAAACACGCAATGTGTAGCATTGCAGTGGGCGAGGGCGCTACCGAGGCAAGCAAGCTAATGGCTACTTGATGTTCGCTAAACTAGCGTCAGGTCAGGTTGAAGCGCGAAGGCCAAGCCCTGCAAAATGTCGAAAAATAGCTTTCTTTCTCTCAAACATAAGGTGGTAACAAAATTACCATCGTCATAGTAATAACATACTCCAAAATGTAGCATTTTTATGTGACCCAAAATAGTGTTGTCTGCTTTAGTACCCAGTAACAAGTGTTAACGTTAGCCAAGCAAAGCTAATCTAGCACTGTAGCTTTCACCTATATAAATATTTTCGATTTTTTAAGTTTGGTTAATTGTACACGAGCCTAACGAAATACAAGGGAAGACCACTACATTATGCTCCTAAATGCATACTACCAGGCCATATTTATTAAATGAACATTATACATTTCTCCTATTTAGTTGTTAGCTTGTTGCTAAATATCGAATTCGTCGTCTGAATGTCATTAAAAAACATTTATAGCAGCTTCCACTTCATTATTATTATTTTTAACAGTTTTTCAACTAACACATTTAAAGTTCAAAAATAAAATATACTGAGTTAGATTTGTTTGCATTTTTAGCAACTTTGTTGTGGTTTAAATGTCATTTTCCATTTAAATCCATATCACAATCCCTTGTCAACATGTCCCATGCTATGTATGTTGTCAGTTATTGCCATATATTTCTGTATTGTTTATCAACTACTACAACTAGCAATACAAATTAGTACCAATACTAACTGTAAATTCAGATTATTCACACATATGTTATACTTACAGTACTTTACCTATAAATCCTTGAAAACAATAAGTAAATGTACCATTGTACTGTAAAGTGACATAATAGGGTCAATAACTTTGTGAGTTAAACATTATATTCACATTTCTCATAAGATGCATGTTTATTTCCAGTAGCCCATACTTGTATAAACATAACCACTGGAGATTACGTAGCTAAAAAGGCAAAAAGTGATGTTGTAATTCCACGTGTTGTCTATTTCATCCACATCCTCCTCTTCTTCAGTTTGAATGCTAGATGAGTGAGGTGGGTGTGGCTTCCCACCAGCCTGACCATCCTGACTGACGGCTCTCTGGATGACCTTGTCCCCACCCCTGTCCCTGCGCTCACACACACCGTTACCACAGCAATGTCACATCTGCCCAGCAGCTCAGTCCGCGACCATATGAAATGGGTTTGTGTTTTATAACACCAAAGTGGTTGCAAGTCACTTTTGATGAACAGTCTTGTGTCACTCAGGATGTTGTCGTTGATAAATTGCAATGCAGTGGATGCATGTCAACAGATTGTTAATCTTAAATCTTATCTTTCATTTCCCAGGCCGGTCTACTCGGCTGTGAAGCGGTGCTCTCGAGTATGGCCCTGATGCAGGCCAGCACCATGGCAGCTCCACCCAAAAAGATGATGGCTCCACTCGGACACGCACCGCCACAGAGGGATGGACCTGATCGTGGTCCCCAGGGTCACATGATCCTCCCGTCTGGCATGAGCTGTCCACCCCTGGTTAGGATTCACTGTGAAATTTGGGCGGCAACATTGCACTCTTTGAAAGCCAGATTTGTAATATTTCATAAAGTGTTGACTTTTTCTCAGTACAATGCAAAACCTTCATATTTTCACGGCTGGCTTTGTATAGTGTTATACATTTTAAGGAGTTCCGAAAAGCAGACATTTTGAAATAATCTTCTTTTCTTTATTTTAGCTAATCCGGAAGGAAGGTGAATTCCAAGCTCCGCGCCTGCTGGATGAGAAGGACATGAGGACCAATGAGGACCTGCAGCAGAAAAAAAAGAACAGGAAATCTGTGGCGCCCTGTAAAGTGAGAGAACAAGAGGGAAGGGGAGGGAAGGTCAGTGGCTGTGATTGCAAAACAGGGAACGGTCTCGGAGCGCTCCCCCTCTTGGGGCTCTCCCTAGTCTGCACATTTGTTTGTGTGTGTGGGGGTGGGGGGAGGAGCGGCAGGGAAGATGTGGGTGGGGGTGGAGGATCTGGAGAGGAAAGCGGGGGGAGGGGAGCAGGGCAGAGCGGTGCACAATAACAGCAGTTGTGTGCATAACAGGGGGAGCAGCACCACGGCCTTTTGGAGGGGATTGTAAGTTAATTCTCCATCAATTCTTAAACAAAAATTCTAAAATACACATTGATTTAACATATTTGTGTGTAACTTATATACATTTCATTAACAAGATGGTGGGAGAAGGTATGGAAACAAACAGTTAATGAATGGTGCACAGAAAGTGTTGCTAAACAGCGATTCATTAATGTCCTCCTCAGGGCACAGGTGGAGATGAGAACGGTCCATCTTCCAAAGTGCAGAAAAACTTTATTTGTGACCACTGTTATGGAGCATTTAGGAGCGGATACCACCTGAAGAGACATATCCTCATTCACACAGGTACACTTCATGCTATCAACCATAGTGCCCTGAATATAGCAAATCTAAAATGGTCTGGTCACTACTGTGCAGCAACTGTAAGGTTTAAAATGGCCTGTTTGATAAGATAGGATTTGCCTCACAGATTTAGTGGTTTCTGTGAGGGCTTGAACTAAAACTGGTGCTCTTCGGTTTAGGGGAGAAGCCGTATGCTTGTGCCGTATGTGACATGAGGTTTATTCAGCGTTACCACCTGGAGAGACACAGCCTCATTCACACGGGTATGCGTCTTTTAACCGTACCCATGTTGCATTTATCCTCCAGACTACCTCTGTAGTCTGACACTTTAAATAATGGACGGATGTTCAGGGTTCATTTTGTCTGTGGACAGTAATTTCCAACAAAGCCACCACGCCCCCCCCCCCCCCCAAAAAAAAATCAGTTCAGCCCGAAGCATTTTAAGCACAACGTTTGTCTTCCCAAGTTGTTTCCTCAACATCAAGTAAACCTGCTCCAGACAGTTTATCACAGTGTGTGGTCTATTAGTGCAAAGTCCACTATTAAAAACCCTTGCTTTTTGGGGTTTAGCATTTTTTTGGTAGTTTTCTTTATTTCGAATACTACAGATCCTAAATAATCTATATGGAAATTAAAAAAAAATGTGTACTTGAGAACTGCATGCATTTCCATTTAGTCACTGGTGTAGTAGGCCTGAAAGGCATAAGATTTTTTTTGTAGACAACTCTAATGTGATCAAAGTTAAGTTTAAGTTGATTTATCGACGTCCTCTATTTTTTTCAACACAGTATCAGTACAGCAGTCCCCAACCTTTTTTTCCACTACAGACCAGTTTCATTTTAATATGTATTTTGATGGACCATCATGAATTAATTAATTAATTAATTAAAGCAAATGATTAAAAGTAATCAAATCCATATTACACTGAATTCCATTAGTGAGAGCCTGGTGCATGGTTTTGTCTTAAACAGCCATCAGGAGTTGCAGATTAATCTGTGACCTTTCAGAATTTGTGAACGTACTGTGTGACTTAAGCACACATTTATACATACTTAAAATACACATATATAAATACACACGTTAATAGCGGTGTGTGCGCACGCGTATGTGTGTTCAAATATGGAGATAGAGAATTTAAAGATTAATTGATTGACTGATACAGAGAGTGAGACATTAATTTCTACATGTAATTTATCAATGCAGACACTCGGGCTTCTTAACACGTCATACAACAGCGCCCCCTATGGTCCTTATGACACCGGTTTCATCTTGTCTTCCATATCGCAGTGTGTGTTGGAAGACTGTTGTGTTATGAGGTTATAAAGGTGCAGTGGCATCAAAATATCATCTGATCACAGAATTCTGCATTAAAAAAATGCTAATAAACATTTTTGTGAAGTAAAGTTATAAAAGCAAGATTTCTTGATAGTGGACTTGACTATTGACTTTTGGACCACGGTGTTGTCCTCTATAAATAGGCCAGATGTGCACTTCTTTTTAAATACAAAACATTTTCTCATTTAGAATCACTGCATGGACATCAAAGGACTTAACATATATTTTTTGTATTATTTAAGAAAAGTCATCTTCTAATAAGTAATGTCCCTTATTATCCCTAATTATAAGAAAGTAAATCTTTCATTACGTTGACGCTGTGACATCAGGATTTAAGACCATAGGAAATCAGACATCAGGTGACATTAACAAGGACCTTGTCATCATCACACCACAACCTGTCGTCTTGACATCCCAATCACATTATTTGACTTAATGTGGACACTCTTGGTATGATGTTAATGATGGAATTGTAACCACAGTATTTGTTTTCATTCCATTTATTTAATAATGTAGCTTTTTAAAGATGACAAGTTGCAGTATTTCTTGGTGGCTCATAATTTTGGGTGTATAATTAAAATTATGGCACGTGAGGTGGAAGGAAATGTTGTATTAAGTGTGATGTTGCTCATAAGGTGTGTACTTTTTTCCCATAGATGAACATGTCACATTTGATTTGTAGTGTTTTGCATCCTCCAGCCTGGTGCATTTTGGCAGAAGCAGTTTCCTACCGTGTTACCAATTAGTCCTTTGATGTCCACCCACATTTATATGCACCTTAATGGCTGCAGCTTATGTGGCAGAGCTATAATTATCTCTGGCTTTTTTACTTGAGGCCTTCAGCAAAATTTTAATGATGTGAGTTTGGAGCAGGAATTGAATGGCAGGCTCTAGCGTTTCAAGGCAGGTCATGCCTTAAAAAAACAAAACAAAGAAATGATCTCAAACAACACCCCCTACCCAGCGTTAAAAAGGTCATTCATCATAGTAACTAGTGGTGCAATGTGTCTGCTTCGCTGGCCAGTGTGATCGCTGTCTCCCGCGTTTCTTTGCTGTCTTGCTGCTGCTGCCTTGTGTGTCTCGTTCACGCATGCTTGGCTCACATCCTGTGGCTGTTTTTGTGTCATAATCCCACACAACAAATGCTTCCAAATAACAGACGACACAATTGGACCTAAACAAACCTTTGACTGTCCCTTTTTAATGGCAAAGTGACGTTCGTAGCTAACGTGTTACTTTGTGTATGTAGGGGTGAAGCCGTACGCTTGCTCCATGTGTGACATGAGGTTCTTCCAACGTTACCATCTGGCAAGACACAGCCTCACTCATACTGGTATGCGTCTACTTACACTAGCTTCCCCGGTAGATGTTTGCAGAAGTGCCTTCACTTATCGGCTCGTTAAACAACAGACGGAAACGATATCATGTCTCCATAGAGTTTCAAATTTTTATTAGACTTGAATTGTGAGGAAGAATGATGTATCCAGACATGTTCCGACTGCCAAATATAAAATAATTCTAGCGTGACGTATACTCGTAAATGTTCGAATCGTCATCTTTTCCCCCGCTTGAATGCTCTACTTTGTTCTGCGTAATTACTTCTTTGTCCCATTAAAAAAAATAAAAAATACGTAAACACATTTTAATGTAGCTGACATGATTTGGGTATATACACAACCAAATATTAGTTGCTAGAAGGATGTGTGGATGTATAAGAAGAGCTACGCGTGAGGGAAGAGTTGATGGTTCTGAGTTGTGCTTGTAGCTTCTGCTGACATACTTTTTGTGTGTAGGGGTGAAGCCATACGCTTGCTCCATTTGTGACATGAGATTTTTCCAACGCTACCACTTGGCAAGACACAGTCTCACTCACACGGGTATGAGGTTGCTCTTCCTTGATCCATTTCAACTTTCCTACTGGCCTAGTAATAATTAACTCTTCCTTATTTCTAGAATGATCTACACTGGTCTTCTCGGGCCCAGTGCTTGTTATATTTCGACTTAACTCTTAAAGCAGTTGTTCAGCTAGATCAGGGGCCTGCAACCTCCGGCTCTGGAGCCACATGTGGTTCTTTAGTCCCTCTCCCGTGACTCCCTTTTTTTTTTCTCCCCCAATTTTTTTTTTTGAAGAAAAATTCTCTAAATAAAATATTCTTTGGACAAATTAACAATTTAGATTAAAAAAAGAATAATTATATATAAATAAATAAAAAGTCAGTTCAAATGTGTAAATTGTCCCAAAAAAAGGGAGAAAGGTTAGTTTAAAAAATAATACATTAGAATGTTCAAAAAGCAACCATAAAATGTATTTAAAAAAAATAAATAATAATAATAATAAAGAAGAAGAAAGGCAGAAAATTACCAGAAAATGTCTTTGGAATTTCCAAAAAAGGCAGAAAATAAAAACGTTCAAAAAGTAGCAATTAAATGTACAAAAACAAAGATGAAATCCCCCCCAAATTACCATAAAATGTCCACAAAATTGCCAAAACATATCAGAAAATTGATAGCAAAAAGGGCAGAATAAGATGTAAAAATATAGCCATAAAAGATCCAAAAAAGGAAGAAGAGAGGCAAAAATGTACAATGCGTCTGGTTTCGTTCATCCAATGTTCAAAGGTTTTGCGGCTCCACAAAGATGTTTTTATGTATTTGGCCTAAAATGACTCTTTTGACCATAAAAGGTTGCTGACCCCTGAGCTAGATACTTTCATTGGTTGACACACTTTGACCTTAGCTTAAAGACGAACATGTTGTACTCTTTCAACATGTATTGTGAAGGACTATAAAACAATAGCTCAGTGCGTATGGTGCCCTTTGGCATGTCTGGATACATAATAACCGGGTGTGTCCCTGTTGAGATCATTGTGGTGTTTGGTTTTTCTTTTTACAATTTTTTTTTGCTCTGTGTGTACAGGGGTGAAGCCATATGCTTGCTCCATGTGTGACATGAGATTTTTCCAGAGATACCACCTGGCGAGACACACTCTCACACATACGGGTACATGTTTATTCTCAACCCCTCTTACCTTACCTCACATTGGAGTGTTCTAGTGTTAGGCCTCACCCTACTTGTCAGAGCACTGGGACACAAAACGCCTTTCCACTGTACGATACCTACACGGACAGCTCTTGCCCTATTTCCACTGTCGGTTGAGGTTCCAAGCATGACGTGACGAGACCATATGGGCTAAACCGCGGCAGATTTGTTGTTGCGTTTTTAGAACATTTGGATACAAGGCTATAAATGATGAAAAGCAACACGCGCTAATGTTAGCATTCCATCATACTCCACAGGGCCTTGTTTTCTTGCTGGTGCCAGCCTCTCTCTAAATAAATCTCCATTATTGTTTGTTAGCGTAACTAGTTAATTCACTGCCATTGACGAGTATACTTGTCAATTAAGCTTTTTTCAACGGGGATATGTGGGGGAGCATCTGATTCTGCTCCACTGTAAATTTCAAACTTGGAAACAACTTTACTGATATGCAATTGCCAGTAGATGACATCATTGCCCCATTTTAGATATGAGATCAGCACAGTTTGATAGTTCATGAGAGAACTAGTTGCATTTATGTGCAACCTACCTTTTTTTCTAAGAATGGACAAAGGCAGAAAGTCTATTCTGTCATCTGGTAGATTCATTCAATATAATTATTGAACACAATATCGTGTGGGTATTGAACATTTTAAAATGTTTTAAAATGACTGATAATTTCATTCAGGCCTGTTTTTTTTAAAAGTTGAAAATCTACAGATTCAAGCAAACCGAGGCGAGCCGTGTAGGTGCCACACAGTGGAAAAGCAGCTCAAAACAAATAAGGGCCCTTCCATTTTGTACAGTTCTTTCATTACTTATTTTTGGTTTCCTTAATTTCATTGTATTGGCTTGAATGTGTGACTAGCGACTCGTTAGCCATGATAGAATATAGAATTTGTAATGGCCCCAAACTGACGTGTACATGTAAAAATACATTTGTGTTTGTAGCTGACAGGAGCACTTTAATAAAGTTTGGTACTGTATGTATTCAGGGGTGAAGCCGTACGCTTGCTCCATGTGTGACATGAGGTTCTTCCAACGTTACCATTTGGCAAGACACAGCCTCACTCATACCGGTATGCTGCATTTGTTCCCCTTTTACTTTAAAAACTTTAAATATAACCAACCAACAACATGTCTAACCTATTATTTAAGTCCCGTTTCCTACAATGACATCATTATGTAATTGGTGGAAAATTTCCACTAAAACTCTAGGCTTTGTTGGAAAACCGTCCACTGGAAAAAATGTCCCTCTTTGTGATTGAAAACTGTAATGTTACCTACTATAGCATGTGAAACACTGAGCACTTTATGACACCACCAATAGCGGGCACATTACACAATTAAGATTCAATGGCAGACATCAGTAGTCTGAAATAACCAAAAAGAGTTTTGAATCAATATTTGGCTTCTTGACCAATGAAATGATGCATTTGTGCAAAAACGTTGACAACTGTCTGCATTGAGACTGAACATTATTAAAGTAGCTCCTCCATATATCTTTTTTGTAATTGCTTGTGATGTCTGCCAGTTCTTTGTGGCGTAATGTCTCATCTATGATCAATTTGATAGCATTAAATCACCCAATAAATAGCATGTCCTTGCATCTTTTACATGTTGTGTTTTTGCGTTTTAGAACTGCATCTAACCTTCTTGTGTTCTATTCAGGAGTGAAGCCATATGCTTGTACCATGTGTGACATGAGGTTTATACAACGTTACCAACTGGAAAGACACAGTCTCACTCACACAGGTACGTCCTTTTTATCTGAATGTGACACTCATGGTGATGAGGTTGCCTTAAAGTTGTGTTATCGCATGTCCCAATGTAGACAAATGATTGTGTACTTCGCAAGCAGTTGTATAGTCTGATAGAAATGAAAGTCCCACTTCATGTTTTTAATTGTTATGTTTCTGTTATATTGTGGCACCATACATTGAAGATTCTTACCTAATAACTGAAGATGACGCGTTTGATACGTAGGTCTTTATTCTTAAACATGAGGAATTTTTTACAGAATCTTCATTAACATTAAATAGGTGTGAGGGATTATACAAATTATTTCGGTTAGCCCTAGGTCAGAAAAATGTTTTTTATGAGTATGTATTTGATCAACAACACACTCAGCACAGGCTTAGTTATTGTGTTGTTGCTTACTCGAGTGACTCACATTGTCTTTTCTCCACTTTTGTCTTTGAAATGATTTCCACAGAAGTATCAGTCATTCTACAGTTATCAGTTAATCACTTATCTACAGTGTTACATTTTATGTCCGATTTTACTTTGCAGATGTTTGCCAACTGCCTAAAATTGTCTAACCTGCGATCAGCGTTGAAAAATAAATCTGTAGATATTAGGAAATCTCTTATTGGCTATTGTGCTTGGTGAAATGTGTCCATTTAGGACCTCAATTTTTCGCTTGGATATTTAGGTTTCCAGGTTTGCAGATTGGTTCCGCTTGCTGCCCGGATGATTTTTATTGGCCTCCAATATTTATAAATTTGAACACAGACTGTAGCATTAGTAATCTTAGTTATAGAGAAAAGTCATGTTCAATTGGAATGGCAGATGTACTTCCTCACCTGGCGGAATCTCTGCAGCAAACTAAGCGCTGATGAGTGCAACCAAACTTTACTAAACAATTAGTAAAGTTTAGCGGCGATCATTTTTGGCAGTTGAATAATTTCTCTTCCCCGCTAAAGCTGGTACTTTGTGTGCGTAGGGGTGAAGCCGTACGCTTGCACCATGTGTGACAAGAGGTTTTTTCAGCGCTACCACCTGGCGAGACACAGCCTCACTCATATGGGTATGCGCCTGCCAATCTTAAAACCGTCACACCATTAGGATGCTGCAACATCTGTTAACTGTTTGTGTTCTGACACATTGTTGATGGGGCAGATTTAGTGTATTAGCACCATTGTCATTATTGGCTCGAGTAATTGTAAGTGGACCAGAAAATAGTGTAAATTTATACAACCACCTATTTTGCCCATGTCACTAATGTTAGGGTATGACATTGGTTATTAACCACAGACATCAATTTAGCCCGGATGATCAAGATTTCTTGTTTCTTTGGGGCAGCGACACAAATTAATGCTGTTGATGCTCTGCATTTAGGTGTGAAACCTTATGCTTGCACCATGTGTGACATGAAGTTTTGTCAGCGTTACCACCTGGCGAGACACAGCCTCACTCATACGGGTATGGGTCCGTACACCGTGCCCAGTACATCCTGTGTGCACCTTTCCATTTGTCACATCACTCATGTGTAACTTCTCATATCTGATGCGGGGGATTTGAGGAAATCTATTTTTTTTTTATTACGGTAGGATTCTGTGAGTTTTTAGTATTATTTTTGTAGTAAAGAGCATAGATCCTTATAGTTGTGAACACATTTCCTTTACTTAGTGTCAAAAATGTATTAATCGAAAATACGACCCATAGAAACAGACACATCACTCTGTATGGCTGACTTTTAATTAGGATTGTCTGCTGCTATATTTGCATGAATACGTTTAAGTAAAGTTGCAATTAATCATCTCCAATCTAAAAACTAGATAAACATGGGTATATAATGATTGTTTGAGGATATAAAGGCAGTGGCAGTTGTTTGGATTAGACAAAGGCAAAATGGAAAGCATGTGAACAGTGACAACTTCTGAAGAGGGTTAATGGACACTTTTTATGGGAATACAACATATTAAGAAAAAACGAGTTCTCTTGAAGCATGTTTATTCGTTTGCGTTATTTGCTTCGGCTTTCGAGACCCTGATTGCTTGTCAAGCATGTCAATAGGCTTGGACCGATTGCCGGTTTACCGTCAAGGTTTCAATAACCGCTAATATGCGTTTTGCTCCGATTAATGTGGATTGTCCTAAAAACAAACAACAAAAACTGTGCCTGCGAGTACTAGTTGGCCTCAAGGACAACATGAATAGCCCACGGGTCTGTTCTAAAAATAGCTCACCTGTAACTGTCCACTGTTACTTACTAAGAAAATTTAATACAGAATGTTAAAGGTGGATTCAAGGATTTTTTTTTGCCGCTGTGCCTTCCGGGTGGATCATCTTAATGATTGTTTCTCGATCCTGTCAATCAATCTGCCGTATCGAGACAGTGCGTGCTCATTCCTAGCTGCGCATGCGCACTTTGTGTGTTTTGTGAGCTTCGGATTCAGCCATTCATCGTTGTTGCTCCACCGAGCTCACCGCGTACTTAGAAAATAGCTGAGAGCCGCAAGAGGACACCCGTCTTTGAAGCGAGGCCGGCTGCAAAGATTAAAGAGACTGATGAAGATGAAGATGAGCTCGCACGTTAGCGACATTTGAGAGGCGTGTCGCCCGGACAAGCAAGAGTTGTGTGCAGTTTTTTTAAACGTCACAAACAGACGTTTGGCTTCTACTTTTTGAGGAAATCCTTGAATACACCTTTAATGTTTATTTATTTGTTTAAACGTAATATGGTACATGTTTCTTCTGCACCAAATATTGTATATTTTGTTTACAAATAAAATAGGTTGTGTTCAATGTGGGAAGAATTTTATTTATCCACACAAATTTTCCAAAAGTGATACTGCAATATTTTTGCTTACGGTTATAATACTGTCACAATCTAATATCGGCCAATGCCTTCATGTCAAGTATGTTTCTTTAACTTTAAATAGCAGCGCTGAATAACAAGACTGATTAATAATTGATTTAATAGACTCTTGTTCAAATTTGTTCTGTCGGATTGTTTGTGATGTTTGACATTAGCTCGCCTTAGCTAGCGTGTTATTTGCCTAAAGTAGTGTTTCATTATTCCACAAAATCTAAAGCTACATCGGCAGTAAAAACAAGCTGAAATGTAAACAGATTAAGACATTGTCATTGCATTAATTGGGAAATGTGTGGTTAATAACCAATAGCTTAGGCATGTTTACATAAACAAAGCAGCAAAGTGAAGCAAAAATATTATAATGTTGCTACTTTGCATTCAGGTGTGAAACCTTATGCTTGCACCATATGCGACAAGAGGTTTTTTCAGCGCTACCACCTGGCGAGACACAGCCTCACTCATATGGGTATGCGCCCACCTTGCCCATGACACTTAAACGTCACATTTGATGTGACATGACATCACACACAGCATATGTGACGGACACCTAAAATGTTGTCATATCTGTAACGACATCTTAGATGTGGATCATTGTTTTCCACATTTTGTACAGAGATTGGTCATAAATTTAAAGAAGTATTTCAAAAATATTGATCTAATTACTGAAAATGTTGGTTTACAACCCATCAATTCTTAATAGAGAAGACGCACATTGCATCACTGTTGGATTGTGAACACCAAAAACCGAAGTGTGAAAGTAATACCTGTAATACTCTGCGTTTAGGTGTGAAACCTTTCGCTTGCACCATGTGTGACATGAGGTTTGTTCAGCGCTACCACCTGTCCAGACACAGCCTCACTCATACTGGTATGCGTCTATGCACTTACTGCCCATTAAGCTTTAGTACACACAGCCTCACTTCAAATCTTTCTTTTATGTATTAACGGCAAAATGTGTTTAAAAAAAAATGCATTTGGCGTTTATAGCTGAGTTACCTTTTACAGTCGAAGGCATTCATCCTCAAGAAAATGGAGGACATTATTTTTGGATATTGTAGTGTGTTTTCACAATGCAACAGTCACAGCAGAGATGCCAACACTCCTCATTTTCAGAATCAGCCCAACTCCTGACATAAATTAAAAAAAAAAGAAAAAAAATCTGTCTTCTATTGTCTATGTGTGTTATCTGGCCACACAATTGTGAATTCAGGGCGCCTTCGCACAAAGCCATTAATTATACGACATGTCAATGTTGCGAGCTCATGCACGCATGAGCTGACGCGAGTGCACCTGAATTCACAATTAGACTTGATCACTAGTCGACGTCTGCCATGTCGGCGGTTGTGCCCATTTCTGCATCCTGGGCATTTCGAGAAGTCGGGAGGATTGGCAACTCTGTTACTGGCAGGTACTTGCATGAAATGTACAGTTGAGAATCGCGCCATATTATTTATTGTGTTGTTGTTGATGCAAAAGCAGCTAAATGCGCCGCCGAGAGGCTGAATTAAATTTTTGCATGAATTGGCGACTGTGTGGTTAATAACCAATCGCGTCGGGATGTTCTGGAAAGGAATGAAAATGGAGCGTAAGTCATATAACATTGCCACTTTGCATTTAGGTGTGAAACCTTATGCTTGCACCATGTGTGACAAGAGGTTTTTTCAGCGTTATCACCTGGCGAGACACAGCCTCACTCATTTGGGTATGCACCCGCCCACCTAAACAATGAATGTAACATAATAGATGACACAAGGCTAGCTAGCTCCTAGATGATATAACGGAATTGGTCGTGTGCCATTAAGCGTTTTCTACATCACGTTTAAATCGCAGACACTAAATAAATGCCAACATAGTGTGACATCATCAGCTCATGTTGTGTTAGCTGTGGATTTGGAAATTGGTCAAACACAACTTAAACTTCATTACTAGAATGAGTTCTGAAAAGTGGTTAACAACCCATCAATGACAATTTTACTAATCGATTTGATGACAAAGTCTTGAAAATTAATGTCTTAATGCTCTGCGTTTAGGTGTGAAACCTTTTGCTTGCACAATGTGCGACATGAGGTTTGTTCAGCGCTACCACCTGGCGAGACACAGCCTCACTCATACGGGTATGGGTCCATACACCTGCCCCTCTCATCTTTCCAGTCACTCAGTGTGTTTGACGCGATATTTCCAAGAGGATAGCTTAGACACTGCCTGCCACAAATGCCGACACTTAGTTCAACCTTTCCCTCTAATTTGAACAAAAACCTCCTTCAAGCTTTTGTCACACGCACAGGTTGAAGTTGATGACACGACAAGCCAACTTTTTTTGATTGTTACCGTGCTAATCTCTGAACTCGGATAGAGAGCGTCTCAGATGTGGATTTGTGTAATCCTCCGTCTTGTTTCCCCACTGCAACTGTTTCACAAGACGACTCATTGGGACGTAATTAGTTTAGCGTATTAGATTAACTACCAATACTTTGTTTGTTTATTTATTAATAGAAAAAAAGACATTTGTTTTGGACCCTCACTGTTTCAGTTGAAAATAAAAATAAAGGACTTCTGTAACATTAAAATAAAAAAATAAAAATAATATACCAGTCCAGATACTGGTATGTTTTTTCTTCAGGGCTGATTCTGATACCAATTACTACTACTAATTGTAGTCAAGGAGGCAGATAAATAAATAACAAAAAAAAAACTCAAACTCATAGCTTTGTTGTTGTTGTTTTTTTAAATTATTATCTTAGACAATATAATAAATTATTGTTTTAAAATTCTAACAAAAAGGTCAGGAGACTCCCAGTGTCATAATCTTGTCTTAAAAGTTAAATTTGAACTTAAATATGTAAATAGCTACTAAGTGTCTTCTACAGTTAGTAGAAAATTTCAAAATTACTAAAATGTTAAACTTTCACTTATTTTTATTTTTTATTGCAAATTAAAGTAAAAGGCCAGCAGCATCGTTTATAGTTACCTGATAAGTTAAATTCTAAATTGATCTCTTAACGGCTATCACATATTTTTTCTTAAATCAATGATAATCTCAAAGAATCGGTGCTGATAATTAGTCTGTCCCTACCGTACACATTCCTTTTGTTATCATTTCTTAACTGATTTGTTGGGAGAAATGTCAGTGCTCTATTACCTCAAAGTGAGATATGATTTTGACCCAATTTAACAAATATTGACCTTTAAACGACTCCATACATGCAGAAATTAGCCTTCGTTTATGACACGTATCTGTGAACGTGGGAGAACAAAAGTTAGGGTTCTTACAGTACATGTAGAACGCCCCATTGTTAATGTGACACAGTGCGCTTGACATATTCTGTGTTCCAGCTGTATCCACGTAGTTGCATGTGTGAACATGTGTGTGTGTGTGTGTGTGTGGCAGAGGTGATGTTGCACGTTACTTGACCTTGTGTGGTGTGTGGCGGGTAGGCCTAATACGCTGCTCTGTGTGTGTAGGGGTGAAGCCGTATGCTTGTTCCATGTGTGACATGAGGTTTATTCAGCGTAACCACCTGGAGAGACACAGCCTCACTCACACGGGTATGCGTTCCGTTGCCGCGCCTCTCCCCCCTACCCCCCACCCCTTCCCACCACTGCCGCGCGCACCCCCATCCCCCGCCCGACGCGCCACACCGCAGCTTCCACTTTGATGGGATGTTGAACCAGCATCACACAGTCGCAGCCCAGATGTTGTTGCGTACATCTGGGCCACGATAACTCCACTCTGATCTACACATAATGAGTTGATGAGCAGGCCTTTTGACAATCCAAACACTCATTAGTTACAGATAAGGCTTTTCTACTATTGCTGCAACGATAGTCCTTAAAGACAGTTTGACACACTTTAGTGGTGCAAAAACACAAATATTGACGCATTGACTCTGTTGTGTGTGCTTTTTGCTAGGGGAGAAGCCGTTTGCGTGCGACATGTGTGATATGAGGTTTATCCAGCGCTACCACCTGGAAAGACACAAGCGCGTGCACAGTGGCGAGAAGCCTTACCAGTGTGAGCGCTGCCAGCAGGTGAGAACAACCTATTTGATTTTATTCTGCAGAGGAGTTTAATTGTGAATGTTTAAAAAAATAATAAAAAAAATTATATTAATGTTGTTCACGTCAATAGTTAACAGTGATCCAAAATGTTAAAAAGTGTTTTCATTTTAATGTTACTTTCTCAAGTTTTGAAAAGTTGAATAAGTTATGATTCTTAAAATCAAAAGCAGTCATTATGTGCATAAACGGTTCCGAAAATTGATTATTTTTTGAACTAATTGATGAACAAAAAGCATTTTTAATAGGAGTGTGTAATACAATTCAAGGACATTTCAAACAGTTTTTTTTCCCCCGGTTTGATTCAGTGGGGTTCGATTTGATATGATGCACTCACTTTGAAAGTACGGAACTGCTAATGTGGAGTTAGGTTTGACTGGGCTATGTCGTTCAAGCAAACTGTAAAGTCATACAAACGTATTCATAAATGTTTTCCAATCATATTGGTGCTGAATGCTAAAAACAAAGTTTTTCCCATAATGCAATTGTGGCATCACACTGTGAAATGGGGGGAAAAATGCTACGTGTTAAGTATTTGCCACACATTTTACTAATACATTCAAACGACTTATTAATACATTCATTGAGAGTGCAGACAGGATTTCCACGGGTCTTTAAAAAGCATGAAATGCCATTAAATAGATTTTGCTCAAATGAATGCCTTAAATGGCATTAAGGATAATTAAATATGATGTATTAAATTTGATTTGCAGATAATGCATAAACAAGAATGATTATGATTCAGTTACTGGTTGACCGTTGTTTTCCAAAGTATAAGCAGAACCAATGTCTGATTTTGATTACACACAAAGATATAATCAGTCTGCTTTTGTGGAGGAGGACTACAGAAATCTGAGAATATGCACTGTTGAGAGGCTCAAAATTCCAATGGAAAGTGTCCAATTTGGAATATTTGCAAAATTCCCCATCTTAAATGTAAAATGGAAAATGTACCTTACGTTTTCCAACCTCTTTGCAAGTGTACTTGTATTTCATGTTGACGCATGTGTGGAAAACGTCATCCATCCATCCATCTTCTTAACTGCTTGTCCTCACCAGCCAATCCAGGGCACACTGAGACAAACAACCATACACACTCACAATCACACCTAGGGACAATTTAGAGTGTTCAATTAACCTGCCATGCATGTCTTGTATTAACAAAAACCCACTTGTTGCTTTCCCAAAGAACTTTTCCCGGACAGACCGTCTGCTGCGGCACCGCCGGCTGTGCCAGGGCCGCGGCGTAGCAAAAGTGGAGAACCAGCCGTGTTGTGAACCGCGCCAATACGCCCAAGAAGCTCCACCCGCCCCGCCGACCTGGAGCCCCATGCACCCACCTCCGGGTCGTCTGGCCGTCTGACATTCCATGTTCGCCGCGTCCACTATGCTACCGGACACAGGACGGGCCGACGGGCGCGGCTCAAGCGCAGACTGACCAGTCTTGGATTACTAATAACCGCGGGACATTTGTTTGTTTCGTTATAACTGTTTCTTTTCTCCCCACCATCTTTTTTTAATGACGAGACTTTTCTGTGATGAAGAGTGTTCCTGTTTTGTACTTACTCTGTTTTTATTGTTCCGATGCATCCACATTTGTTGGTACTCTGTAATGACAGCAGGTTTTTTTTGTTTTTTTTTAATGGACATACATGGACATCGTTGCGAGGAAAAGCATTTCATTGTGTCTCTTAAGCTTCGTCACTTAGGTCCAAATATGGCTTGCCGTCAACCAGGTCTGTCCGGCCGTGGCAGCTGTGTTTCAGTTGGTTTCACCATGGCAACGGTAGCTTGACCGGGACTCTATTGTGAAGCCATCTGGTTGACCGGCATTCTTTGCCTCTAACAACATTAGAGGTAAACTGTCTGTAAATATTGCTACTTACATTCACAGTCGGACTTAAGTAGATTTTTTTTTTTTTTGTGTGTGTGGCTGAGAATTATTTACAGCCTTGTGAGCCAATGGGCGTTATTGGACTTCCATGGAGTAGGAGATGAGTGGATGATCCCATTCTGGCCACGTGTTGAGTCCCCCACCCCCCGCCCCCTTTCTGTTGCTTGTACACATCTCTCACATTGAGATTTCTCTCAGTGTCAGAATCCTCTTCTTTTATCCAATTTTATTTAGCTTTTTTTCCCCCTCAATGTTTTATTATTGTGTATCAGATGTATCTACAAAGACAAAGGACGCTTTGATGTCACAGTGGACGTTTTTCCTCTAAACTGTCGTGGTTACAGAATGTTGGTGAACCCAGTGGCGCAGAAAATGTCACTGATGGGGAGTCACATAATGAGCCGCGCACTAACCATTGCCTTTTTATGCAGATATTATGTGCTTGGTGTGTTTAACAGGTGTATGTCATATCATTGGGTGTAGCCTTAACAAAGTGCGGATACACAAATAATCATTGTAATGCTAAACATTATTGTAACAAGCATTTTTGTTGTTCCGGCAATGGCAGAGAGGTTCCATCACGGCCGCTTTATTCCCTGCTGATTGATTTCTCAAACGTGACCCTCCTCGAGTTGTTGTCGTCGTCCAAGATCTTGCGACGAGAACGAGCTTGTGTGTACATAAGACATTCTTGAGGTTGACTGAATGTAAGATAGGCGCAATCCCAGAGTGTATTTACTCCCTCCGTGATTTCCAGAAAGAACGTTCACGCTTTATGTTCAATACAAATGAACGGTGTTGATTTCACTTTGCTGTGTTTACAGCCGACGGACTAACGGGAGGGTCAGGTTCGAGGAATGCATCGACACTGTTCCAGCTGTGCACAAAGCATAGTGACACTTGTTAAAAGGGCAATACAGTACTTGTTGTCAGTTTAGTTTTTAAGTAGGACCACGCAAAAGACCCCTGATGTCTCAATCGCTTGTTTTTAACATTGAGGTTTTAACTTTTCGCTCGGATCAAACGTGGGTCCGAGTTTTATTTCAAGTACGTTTTTATTCTAAAATTGTGAACACTGGAGTGACGAGAGGGGGGGGAAGGCAAATTGTGTGATGGATATTTTTGTTCCCTTCAAACTGTACTCTGTTTTAGACAAAGCCTCTTTCTCCTCAGAAAAGATGAACAAAAGCGTTTGGATCAGTACAGTTGACAGCCCACCATGGTGGTTTGTTTTTAAGTAAAAGATTCCTTCTAATGCAAAGGCCCTGGTATTGGTAGTAAATTATATTGATCATGGTATTAGGAGAGCGACGGCGTAACGGTAGCTATCACAGATTAGTTGTTTTCTTTATTAGTCTTGCATGCAGAGTTATGGTCCTCAGTTGAAATAATAGAATCTTGATATTGATTATTTTGTGTAGAAAAAATGAGTGCATTCAAGTAACTTCCTAAAACTGTTACAATAATTATTGTAAAATGGGCTAACTAATAATGTACCCTTGTGATCCAATTAGTTTCAACCGTATGGAAATCGGAGGAGAGGCTTCTTACTATTATGCTGAAATAAAAACATTTGTTAAGGATGTCTGTCTCATTAATTCAATTGCTTATACTTGATTTCAAATAACAGATTTTTACATTCAGGGAATTTAGTATGTTCAATCATTATGCATTAATTAGTACAGGTATAGTTTTGCTGTTGAAATTTAAGATTTATGCAAAACCAAGAGTGGACCTACAACTATTACTACTACTAAGTTTTTTTTTTTTTTTTTTTAACTATTCAGAAAGAGTTCTGTATTCCACATTTTCCATTTGTTTTACACAATTCACAACCAATTCAATTTAAAACTTTTCGGAACGTATGCACTATGCAGCACTATTTATCAAATTGTTTTCTGTATTCAGCAATTCACTAAAAACTCCCTCAATTTAAATATATTTGACGTATTTAGAAACTCCCTTCAGGACATTTTAGAGACTTTTTTTTTTTTTACACTCCCCGAATTCCCATATGTTCAGTATTCCACATTTTCCATCAATACAATTCTCAAATTAATTTTACAAATTTACCTCTATCTTTATAATCTGCATGTCAGTTTTAGAACAAACATTTCTTCAATTTAAATTAATTCAGAGCATTTTAGTCTAATCTCAGATTTTGAGATAATCCCAGTACAGATGTAGTACATATTCCAAGACTGAAGGCGGCGGTAATGTCCTCAAATGTTGGTTGTTGTCTCCGTAAAACAAAACGCACACAGGAAAGAAACGTCAACACAGTAGCTTGTAAATACCATCAATGCAAATTGAACAAGAATCATGTTAAATGGCAGTGAATTGTCGCGAGGTGATGGAAACGAGCAGGACGCAAAGGAACGCGTCGTACTAAAGTGGATCCCGGATCCAAACGCGACCCCTTCATGCAGGTTCCTGAAGCTCGAACTGGAGCTCAACGCGCACCTCCGTGGGCTCAGTTTCGGAGAACCCGTCCGCTATGTGTACAATCCACTGGAGTACGCATGGGAGACGCACCGATGCTACGTGGAAAAGTACTGCCAGGCGGGCCAGAGCTTCTTGTTTTTAGGCATGAATCCTGGACCGTTTGGCATGGCCCAGACTGGGGTGAGTTTAGCATTGATTTACTAGCAATCAGTCTTCAAGATCACTTCATCAGTCATTTTCATTGTATTACATACATTTGGGAAAATCTACACTACATTGTTAAAACCGAATTGATAGTGTTTCCTCACGGGAGTATGCAGGGAATTTCTTGTACGTGAAATCCATCCTCTTAATTGAAATATTGCCCCACCAACAAATGAAAATAAATCGCTTAAAACAGACTCTCAGGGCCACAGTCAAATGTTGTTGACCCCACACACCCCACCCCACCCCAAGAAAAACAACAACAAAAAACAATCAAACTCGTATATTTTTCAAAACATCTATTTTAAAAAATCTATTATTTTAAATTTTAAAGTGGTAATGTTACAAGAATAAAGCTGTATATTGTCAAAATAAAAGTTTTTTTTAGATAAAAAGTGATGAAAGGTCATTACGAGAATGAAAGCTTGTATTTTCAAGGAGGCATGTTTCCAGATTAAAATGTTGTCTTTTTTTTTTTTTTTAATTTTATGAGAAAACCATTTGTATATATATATATATATATAAATAATTTTTTTTTTAGAATAAAGTCAAATATTTTTGGGGTAAAAAGTTTAATATTTTCAAAATTTTTGTCATAATATTACAAGAATAAATTAATATTACAACAATAAGTTTTGTATTTGCAAGGAAAAAAACTAGCATGTTGCTTCAATATTAAAGTCATATAATGAGAACAAAGGTATATATATATATATATTTATTTATATACCAAAATAAGTTACATCAAAGGATGGGAACTTTAGATGTTCTGATCAAAGTGGCAAAAAACACACATAAACATCCGATCATTATGAGTATGAGCATTATCAGTAATTTGAATTGATTGTTGACTTTTTGATTGAAAGTATTAGATTGTAATTATATGACGGGTATGGAGAGAAAGCAGGTAGCTGCTTATCTCAAATGTTTGTATGTATGACTTTAATAATCATAAAACCTTACTCTGAGGTATATGACTTTGTATCTCAAATATATACGATTTAAGATTATGACTTTAATCTTGTGTTTTTTTTTCTTTTCAGTGTGACCCCAATACTCAATAATTGTTGTCGATTTCAGTCGTGCAACTAATATAATTGTCAGACGTTGACTTGCATCAATTCACTGGGAGGAAAGTAAACACCGTCATCTCTCACAGGTTCCTTTTGGTGAAGTGAAGTCGGTAGTTGATTGGCTGAAGATCACGGGGTCAGTCGGTCGCCCCGACGACGAGCATCCGAAGCGCCGCATCAGCGGCCTGGCCTGCACTCAGAGCGAAGTGAGCGGCGCCCGCTTCTGGGGCTTCTTCAGAAAGTTGTGCGGTGAGCCGGAGGTGTTCTTCCGCCACTGTTTTGTGCACAACCTTTGCCCCCTCATATTCATGAGCAGCAGCGGGAAGAACCTGACCCCCCCTGAGCTCAAATCCAGCCAGCGTGAGCAACTCCTGCGCCTATGTGACATTGCCCTGTGTCAAGCCGTGGAGGCCCTGGGTGTCTCCATGGTGATCGGTGTGGGCAGGGTGGCGGAGCAGCGGGCACGCCGCGCTCTTGCCGTAGCTGGTATTGATGTACGAGTGGAGTGCATCTTGCATCCTTCCCCCAGGAACCCTCTGGCTAATAAGGGCTGGGAGACTGTTGCTAAAGCTAAGCTAGCAGAACTGGGTGTCCTCTCTTTGCTGAGTAAAAACACATGTACAGAATCCTCTCACACTCAAGAGACTTCATAGATGGAGAATGCATCCACCCGTTTTCTATACTGCTGTCTTCATTAGGGTTGTGGGTGAACTGGATTCCCCCAGCTAATTTTGGGTGAGATTCATAAATATACTGTACACAAATGTATACTCATGGTTTTTGTTACAGGCAATACTGTATGCTGTTTTTTGTACAAATACGTTGTATTCTTATACAATTATTTATTTTGCATTACAATTTTACCACTTATGGGTATTTAGATTTCTTCTACTTAATATCATGGTTATGGTATTCTGAAGGTTTATATTCCTAAACTTTATGAATGTTCAGGTCATGTTCACACCTTGTAATGCAACACTATTACAATTCCATGTATTATTTATTATTACTACAAATTGGAAAATTGATGATAATTAAAATAAAGTGTACTGTTTGATTGTGTTTTTGGACATGAAAGTTTTTGAATTTATCTAAAAATAGTGTGTGTGTGTGTGTGTGTGTGTGGGGGGGGGGGGGTTCTAAGTGACTTATAGTCATAAATGTGTCATAAATAGCCTACCCACTCTTCCTGGGAAGCCTCTGCTACTGCCAAGAAATGAAAGAAGCGAGTAAACAACTCACGGCAGCGGATTAAGTGTCGAGAAACAGGACTCTGTTATGTTCTTGATAATGAACTACTTTTCCCATGATCCTCTGGGGGTGACTATCCACAGAAGGCACCTGGTCAACTTTCGTCAGTGTGATGTTGGGAGCACAACTGTGCACTTCTTAGAAACGACTTTTTTTCCCCCGTCAGGTAAGACGTTCTTTTCTTTCTTTTTAAACGAAATAATGATTCTTATTCTTTAAAGAAATAAATACAACAGTTGCTTGATAACAGCTTACGTGGCTGCTAGCCAAACTGAGCGGTAATGTATATGTAAAATATGTTTTGTTGTATTTATTTACTTATGACAACTATCTATCTTATCTATCTTATCTATCTTATCTATCTTATCTATCTTATCTATCTTATCTATCTTATCTATCTTATCTATCTTATCTAGTTTGCATAACAGTGGGTGAGAGTGAGCATGTTGTTTATAAACATGTTGGAGGGGGGCCATGGTGAATTGCCCAACAGTGTTTCTCTCATACATGTGTTCTAATCTCTGGCCAGCTGTCCTCGTCCCGTCGCCGAATCAGCGTTTGCCTTCCTTCTCGTCACCGTCATGGAGAAACAATATCCACAGTCCGCGGTGGTGTTTCGAAATGTGGGTCAGCGTTACTTCCCCCAAACCAGAGTCGAGTGTCACTACAGCGTGACTTCAGCCCATCAGTGGAGTAGCAGTGACTGGATTGGCATCTTCAAGGTGTTGTTATAGCGACAAGGGAATGAAGAAACCTGCTGCCGCCATTTAAAGTGCCTCTGGAGATTTGTTATGTTGAACTTTCTTGCTTTGGGATGCTTCGGGGACTGTTTTTCTTCAGCTGGAACTACCTTAGAGAAGGAAGAGGGAATTGTGAACAGAAATTAACACTCTGTGTTGGCACAAAACCTCCAAGCTTCTGATAGACAGCAATACAATGTCAGAAAAAGCCTACTGGAAGAGTTTGAACTTTATTTGGGACTAATCAGAGGCACTTAAAATAGTGGCAGTTATGTGCTGACTCCAATTATTATTTAAGCCACCCAGTTCTAAGAGGGTGTGCACACTTGTGCAACCAACACGGTTATAATAGTTTGTGATTTTTCATTATAATTAGTTCATTTAGACTTTTGTTTTTCAAAATTCAGCTAGTTTGATAAATTTTTAGGGCAAGTTTGTTACTTTTACTAGTTTTTTTTTAGTGCTTCATTTGAGTTTTTATTAGTTGTAGTATTAGTTAAAAAAATATATATATATATGGAGTATTTTTCGAATAAAAAATAGAAAAACTAGGTCACAAAATGTAGTCTAATAGATAAATAAATAAATTATAATTCTCAAACACCTTTCTTCTTCTGTAACCACTGGTATACAGCAATATCGAAATAAATACATTTAAAATACAGAACACCGAAATACATAATAATACATAATATTAATTCATAAAATTGAAAATGGACATTTTTGCTCTAATTGTACTTAGACTAGAAACTTAAGATATAGTTTTTCAGTTAGTTTTTGTTTTTTTATTTCGATGAGTGACTTTTACACTCATTTCATTAGTTTTCGTTAAATATAATAACGTTGGCAACCACATCATCTCAGTTGGTTTATTTTTACTTCCCTAAAATAATTTTTTTTCAATTGAGGTTACAACTCAAATTACCTGTGGAAAAAGTTTTTAAATGATTTAGCTTGGTCTCATTTTCTATCTCACAAAACGGTGGCATTCGAACAGGGGTGTGTAGACTTTTTTTTTTATACCCACTGTATTGTGTTTGTCATTCGATTGTGTTACCTAATGTTGGTGGTCTTGTTCCTCCATAGGTGGGATGGTCGTCACTTAGCGAGTACCACACATACTCATGGTCACTGGTCCCTGAAGGCTACACCGAAGGAAACGGCGTTGACTGCTGTGCACTTTTTCAAGGTGAACATCAAACACTGCAAAGTTTCTCTATAGTTCTGTTAAAGTAAACCACTCTGTAAAGGAAGGCCACGTATATTACAAGAGGAAACTTCAACTTTTTGTCAGCTTTCTACCTGCCTCGCCCCAGCGCAGTGGAGTACCACTTTGTCTACGTCGACAAGATGGGAAAAGTATGCGCCCAAACCCGACCCTTCACCTTCTGCTCCCCAAAACCTCTGGATGAGCTGGAGACCCTGAGAGAGGAGCGAAATGAGGAAGAAGAAGGAGGTGATGATGATGACGAGGAAGAGCTTCTCCTTGTGGTCCCCAGAGCTCAGCTGCTGCAGGTGGGTCATAGGAAGCTGCCCAACGTCTACTTTTCCACGACTCTTGAATTTTCTGTGGGTTATTTGCTATCCACAGAGAGAGCTGGACGAGTGCTTGAGGGAGAAGGCAGAGTTGCAGCAGGCTGTGCAGGAGACCAAACAGGAAATAGAGGAGGAGAGGAGGAGCAACAGAAAAGCAGAGGGGGAGTGGGAGAGCGAAAGGGACGCCTTGAAGGAGGAGATTTACCAGCTCCATCAAAACCTGACACACAAATGTGACGCTTTGAAGACGGTGGAAGGAAAACACAAAGTAAGACCAAATAGAGATCACCTATTTTGATTCTTGATTAATACTCATGTGTCGCCGTGCAGGATGTGAAAAGCAGTCAGGAAAATCTCAACTCAGAACTGAGTCAACTCGCAGCTGAAAAAGTGCGCAGTCATCAACATACCAAAGACTTGGAAGATGAAGTCAAGGTGCTGACTGATAGAGAGAAGGAGAGGAACGTTGAGTTGGAAAGGCAAGTCCTTAAAACACCTGGGCCCGGTTGTTCAAAACTCGCTTATATCTTTGACCACTGGTTAAGTAGATTTAACCCACGGTTAACTTTAACGGCACTGTTATCCTGTTGTTCAAAACTCTGTTAACTTTAACCGGCTGTTAACTTGCTCTTAAAGTTAACACACCTAAGGACCGCCGCTAACTTTTTAACAGTGTGGTTAACTCTGCGTTTGTGGCTAATGCTGCCGTCATGATGCCCGTTGAGCGCAAGAAAAAGAGAGCCAATCGAGGCCTTGACGTTGACATTGGTGATTATTCTGATGAAGAGTTACACACACGTTACCATTTAGCAGTAATACAATGCCAAGTCTCATGCTGAGTCAAAAAAGAAATAATCAAAATTTGTTTTTTAAGACGAGCTCTAAAAATGGACAGCGAGAGGGCTTCAGAAATGTTAAGGGTGTGCTCACTTTTGTGAGATTGTTACTCTATTTTGTGTGTGTGTGCGCTTGTTTATACACTGTGTTTCTTATTGCAGGCTAAAAGAGATACTGATGAAATTATCTGGTCAGATCAAACATGACGAAGAAAAGAGAAAGTTGCTGCAGGTCCGTAAAGTCCTCCAACCCAGAACATCACGTCATGATGGAATTTTCTCGTCCTAGCAAGGAAGTTCACCTTGCCCGTTCTCCTTCCCCCGCAGGTAGAGAACGAGGCCTCACAGGCCGAGGTGCGCAGCCTTCAGGCCCGCCTGGACGCGAGCGAGCGCTCGGCCGAGGGACTTCGCGGGGAGCTGAGGGAGCTGGGCACCCGTCAGGGCCACGCCCACGCCGAGCTGCACCAAAGCCGCCTGCAGGTGGCCCAGCTGGGCCTGCAGCTTTCTGAGGAGAAGCTTCTTCTCAGGGAGAAAGATGCCAACTGGGCCCTGGAGAGAGAAGCCTTCAGGAACGCAGCGCAGGTAGAGAAAAGCGCATAAATATTTTATTCCGTGCTGTAATATCGAAATTAAAATATTTAAAATCAAACTCACAAGCTCATGTATTGCATTGACTCGCAGTTGAAAATGAAGGTAATTTTTGCTATAATAATAATGAATAAAATGTTTTTGTAGTTTTGAAATTTTACATTTTCTATTTTGTTAACGAACATTTTTTTCAATTTTAGTTTAAGTTATTTTGTTTGTTTTTGTTCACTATAACAACCTTGGTGTGTGCTTGGGCATGCGTAGGTTAACCAGCAGAAAGTGGAGGAGCTGAGGAGTGAGGTGCAAAGGAAGGAAGAGCGACTACGACAGGAAACGACTAAAGTGGAGAAGCTGCAAGCAGAGTTTTTGAGAGAGAATGACAGCGATAGAGTGAGTCTACGCACACACACACACACACACACACACACACACACACACACACACACACACACACACACACACACACACACACACACACACACCTTTTAATAGAGCCGCTGGTAGGCTGCTCATTGGCGCGACTCCAATAAGATTGTCTACTGGGGAATGTCGCCAACTCACTTCTTCATGCGTCAACATTTGCGTGACCCGATAGATTCGAGATCTCCCCTTTCATTGTTTACTTGTTCTGCTGGCTCAATCAGAGGCAGACTGAGAAGCATAGTGACAAGAAACAAGTGATGCTGCCGCCAATTGTGGACCCTTTCTTCAGGTGACCCCTCCAACATTTAAACAGCACACAAGTACATAAAAACACAGCCTTTAATTCAAAGTGTTTTCTCTGCAGTGAATTGACGGGCTCCATCATGTGGTGACGCAAAGAACTGCAAGTTTTTAGGTTGCGACAGCTGTGTTGGGTTGTACATGTTTGGGCAGTGATTCCCAACCTTGATTTGATGCACAGCAAACAAAAATGGTGTACACTAAATAATAATAATAAATACATGAATAATGATAAACAAATGAAACTAAAAATGAAAAAAATAACATACAAAAACATATTAAAGATATATATCGTCACACTCTTAAAATAATTTCCTAGGTCTTTTTTTTTTCCCCCAAAATTTTTGTGGGGCAGAAATAATCTCCTCATAATGCAAATGGTTAAATTTTTTGTGTTTCCTGAAAAATCTGAAAAAATCACTTTGGCGATTATTTTAAGATGCCGTCGATAGACAAACCATCAAATAAACAATTGCACATCCTACAAGTGCATTACCCCCAAAAAATAAAATAAATGTGTAGCTACTAAAATTATATTGTAGATGTTTGCAATTTAAATTATGACAAGTAAAAATGGCATTTTCAATAGTTTTGAATGGGGGGGGAAACTGGATAACATATTTGTCGTTTTGTGTTAGATATTTTAAATTTAAATTCCAGATATTCAAAATTAATTACGACTAATCAGAACTGCAAAGTCTTTAGCCCAAAGTCTGAGCTGGAGAACATCTTAACTAAACTATGCTGTCACTTCCGGCAAAACAGTAAACCTAAAATTGTCCAGTAGGTGGCAGAAATTTTCATTTAATATTCATACTGAATGTTTGTAATGAGGTGCATACACGTGATCAATTTTACTAATACTACTAAATTTACTATGCTTCAAACAATCATATAACGAGAACAGTAATAATATTTCACTTGTATGAATTGCAACAGGTTAACACAGGTTAATCGTATCTTCTAGTGGAAGAATATTTAAATCACTCTACTCACTATAGGTCATAGATGAAAGGCAATAGATTATTCGTAAGAAAAATGATAATTTTCTATTAATAAAAAATCAGGAAATTTCCATGTGCCACTGTGGTTGGGAGTCACTACCATTATTGCATTAATGCTTAAAGAATAAATGTAGATGTTTGAGTTGGTTTTTTTTTAATTATAATTTTTATGATGCAGTTGTAAGTGTATTTGTAGAGAAAGTGATACCGGCATTGCCTGAACGGATTTGTGTTAGCATGTGTTCAAAACTTGGATTCAAGTGTGTGACAGAAAGGTTTGCATGGCTCTTGTGTGTAACTTAAGTCGAAGCTAAAACGTCTTGTTGAGCCATTTAACGCTTTCATTTACGGCTCTCATTTCATTGTCAGGATTCATGTATGACATCTTACACTACTTCTGGGTTTATGGCGGTGTATTTGGAATGCCTGCTTTTAAATCACAGTCATGAAATGAAATGCATTACGAGTGTCCGGTAAATGTGACGGTTTTAACTTGATGTGTCTTATGGGGATGACTTTCTTCATGGTTCACATGCTCATTAAGTATTTGAAAGTGATGACAAAATAAATACAGCTGCACGCCAACGGGTGTGAAAACACAAAGCGCCTTTTATCAAAAAATGGAGCCAAAATAACAAGCAAACCAAAGAAGCAAACTACATAGACAGATTTAATACAAACAGAAACAGATAAGCCCGTTGATGAGATGTTTAAATCTCTCTGCATGGAGATGACAGAGGTTGGTGATTATTAAAAAGAGACACAATGAGATGGTTTAAGCATCATTAAATATTCTCCAGTCCGTACATAACAAAACACAAAAATGTCACAACCATCAAGATGATGGAATTTTAATTAGCAAAAGTTGTTTTGATTTGTCTGAAGTTATACTTTTTTCTTTTTTTTGCAACCTTGCATGCGGCTTTTGTTTTATTGCACTGGCTCAAGTTCAGGAAAAAGACAAAAGAAACCAGACTTTATTGCCCCTGTAAGATCCTGTTGCCGAAGATCTATTGTGTTCCAAAGCAACATGCCGTGTACAACTGGATGACATTTAACAGTGCAAAAAACATTTGACTGATTTTTGTCCTTGTGACATTCAGAGTGAATTAACATTCGTCTTAAGCCTCCTTACATAAATCCTATTTAATACTTAATGACATTCTGTACATTCAGGCTCTGCAAACAGCTACAACTGCAAAGATGTGATCAGAAATTAATATTTGGCATCAGAAAAAAGACCACTGTGTCCGATGTGTGCGTTTGTTAGCTGTAAAACGACAAAATGGAGGTTGACTGTAGATGGTTAAAGTATGCAATTATTTTTCATACAGTAAAAAAAAAATACACACACACACCTGAGGATTGCTGTGATGTAAAAAGTTCGTAATGGCTGCTGGGGCGTCTTTATGGCTTAACCGCGACCTCTTCATTATGCAATGCTGATTACTGACATCGTGGAAACATGTTTCACCACTTATTTGATATCCAAGCCAACGTTGCCCCCCCCCCCCCCCCGCAAAAATTCTTAAATGGTTTTCCATACCGACATCACGAGCGGTTTCGTTTTTGAGTTGGGGATCGGTTGTTTTGAAATCACATTTGGATGACAAGGGATGGGAACGAATAAGAATTTAGTAATTCCTTAATCGACACGATTCCTTTTCAACCCTCATTGGGTGAGTGGATGAGATAATAAAAATGAGTTAGCTTGCTTTAAACTCTTAATATCTTCAACTGGTGCTTCTCAAACGTTTCACACCACGATGCAACTCCAGATTTGACCTGACCAGATAACGGAATGCATGCAAGAAATGAACCGAAGGAAGTTCAGAAGCATCTAACAATTCCAATTCGGAATCAAATCACTCTGAACCATTTCTCGATTCCCATCCCCCGTTCATGATACACAAGTCAGTATTGCTTGTTTTTAATCGATGTTGACCACCTGGAAGACCATTGGAAGTTGGAGTCCTGCTCTCACCATGTGTCACCTTAGCGCATAGAAACAGACACGCACACAGTAAAGAAAATGGACAAAGAGCTGAGACAATACATCATACAATAAGAACGTATAAGTAGCATTTCTTGTAACAAAAAAAAAAAAAAGAAGAGATGTTTTCTATACAAACGTAGCCCTTTTCCTGAGGAAGGGGACATTCCTTGTGTCCCCCCCACCTCCCTCTTGTCACTGCGGACCACAATGAGTCGCTTGTTGAGTGCTTTTGCTTTGTCCCTCACTCCCTGTAAACTTTGCAATTCTTTTATAAGAGCCTGATGGTGTGAGGATGAGTATGCCAGGGAAGGAAGCGTCCTACTGCGTTGTCCCGCTTTTCTTGTGTGTACTGGTCCCCGCCGCCGCCACAGCCGCCGCCGCCGCTTCCCCCCACGGCTCGGCGTCACTGTCCGCCAGCCGCTCCCTGTCCTCGTCCCAGTAGTCGTCGTCCTCGTCGTCCTCTTCCTCCTCCACCGCCGACTCGTACGTGGGCTTCTCCTCCTGCTTGATGGCCTGAACGGCGGGGGGCGCGGCCGCGGCGGGGCTTTCCGCCGAGTCGCTGCTGTCCTCGAAGGCGTCCGGGTTTTCCAGCATCTCCCTGATGAGCGGTGGCATGGGGCCGGGGATCTCCATCTTGAGTGTGATGGCTCTTTCTGCACCTGTGTGGACAGACGAGACGGGTGCAATGACAAGAACTGCACGACCATGTTCCTCAGCAAATAGTCAAAATGAGTAGTTGACGCCCCCCTAAAAACGTATATGCCACAAAGAGCGGCAAAGTACCACTTTTGTCTAAAGGTAAGCTCCTTATTTTAATTCAACGTAATTCCTTGGCACCAAGATGCCGCCAAAGTAAAAGCAGATGTCTGCAAATGTCTTATTATGATTGAAACACAAAGAGAATGGAGAACTACAGAAATCTGAGAATATTTAGTGTTGAGAGGCTGAAGTCATGAGCATTTGGACAATATTAAGTTAAACAAGGTCTCTTAAATTATTGATCAATTAGCAAAATAGTTATCAATTAATTTGATAATTGATTAGTAATTGATTAATTGTTGCATCTCTAGTAGGGGAGTTCAATACCATTATTTTTTCCCAAACCGGTACCAGCACCTGACAACTTTTGAGTTGTCACTGATACCAATACCAAGTACTGATACCCCAAGTACTTTTGATACATGAAATTTCCATGGGGAAAGTTTCCACCTACTGCCCGAAGCCAGCTGGGATAGGCTCCAGCACCCCCCTTGTGAAGACAAGCGGTTAAGAAAATGGATGGATAGATAGATAGCTATTAATCGGTCATCAAAATTTTATTCTACCTAATATTGGAATCGGCACCACTCAAAAAAATCCACATCACTGTGGGCCCTAGTGAAGAAGCACATTTAAAGTCAACCTTAAACATTTCTTGACAATAATATGTTATATGTGATCTCACAAGTCTAAACATGACATTCTGGTTAATTTTACATTTGTGGAATATAGGTAATGCAGCAAAATCCAGCCATTTTTATTCATCTCAGGGGGCGGCCATTTTGCCATTGGATGTTGACTGAAGGTGACATCACAGTTGCTCAGGCAATAACCAATCACACCTCACTTGTTTTCTGAAGCTGCGCTGTGATTGGTTGTTATCTAAGACCTGAGCAACATTGATGTCATCTTCAGTTGACAGCAAGTGACAAAATGGCCGCCCCCTGATATTGATAAAAACTGCTGGATTTTGCTGCTTAACTTCTATTTCACTAATGCAATATTAACCAGAATACCATATTTCAACTAGTGGGGCTGCATAGAACATATTATTGTCCCAAAAAAAAGGTTGTTTGCTCCCCATTTAAGGTTTCCCCAAAAAATATATATTTTCTCTTTTTCAAAACTGTTCCAGGTTTTAATGCTTAACAAAACACACGCCTCATAAGCCAAGTCAACCCCAATCCATTTGACCAATTATTGTGCCGTGTGCATATGCGAATGGCGCGGATGGCAAACTGACCTTTAGTGCTAATTCCTCGCAGGTCGGTGACTTTCATCAGCATGCGAGGGAACATGTGAGGCTTGTTGGGGCGTCGGCGGCGTGTGTAAATCTTCAGCGCTTCCAGCAACGGCTCCTGCAGCTTGTCCACCTTCCCGGGTTCTTCCAGGTCCATGCGGTCTGACGAGACAGCGTGAACACCTCGTCAAGGTGAGGTGAGAAGATACAAATGAGGCGAGGCTTGTTGTACCTCCGCAAATGAGGCAGATGGCGCTGAGTAGCCCCGTTTCGGTGTCGTCCATCTCCAGCGGCAGCAGCTGCCCGGCGAAGGCGAACACCAGGTCCGTGAGTGGGCCAAAGCCGGCGTTATGCATCTGGGTTCTGTTGAGGGTCAGGCCATCGGAGAAAGTCATGGTGTCTTGCTCGGGGGTGTAGCGCGTGCATATCCTCAGCATCTGTAGGCGGGAAAAAAATTGACATTTGAGGAGACTTGCTGGCAGCTGTTCACATTTTTATGTTTTGGCTAAGCTGCGTGGCGAATGAGGCGGCATTTTGTACCAGGATGTCCAGACATGCAGACTTGAGGAGGGTGATCTGGTCGGCGATGGTTAGCGTGGTGAAGCCTGGCAGTCGCTTGGCAAACTCCACAATCTTGATGATGCACTTTGTGGACAACTCGCTGAACTTGTCCCACAGGCCTAAGTCCAGCTGGACTCTGTGGTCAGAGCTCGAGTTCTGGGAGACAAAAGCGGCACACGTGTCCAAACTGGGTCGGCAAGCTTTCCACCGCCGCCGCCGCCGCCGCTTTGTCATTGTTATGCGACACTCACTGTGGTGTATTTTCCCAGCTGGCACAGCGCCGGAAACGTCTCCTGGTGAGCTTTGCTGACTTTGTTGACCAGCTCCTCCAGCTCGCCGCTCAGCTCGTAGTTCTCGGGCAGCACCGCCTCCTCCTTCACGTCCTTCTTCTTCTTGTTTCTGTCGTTGCGCACCGCCTCTTTGGACATGCCCACCTCGAAGCACTTCTGCAGCCGGCAGTACTGACAGCGGTTGCGGGTCACCTTGTTGATCTGGCAGTTCTTGTCTCGGTGGCACGTGTACACCATGTTCTTTTGGATGCTGCGCCGGAAAAAACCCTGGAACACAATAATGGAGTGACCAAGTATTTATGGTATTTATTTGTATATTAATTAAAGTTTCATTCATACATTTTACCGCCGACAGACAATATATACATGTGAGGTGCTGGTACTATTTTTGTCCACTTGAGGTCGCCATCCACACATTTTACATGTTTTTCTGCCTTTAATAGACAGTTCTGGTCTGTTGAGTGACGTGCCAGTAAACATATGTTGACGTCCTATTGGCTGGCTATTTCCTGGCTATAGCGTTTGCCACTGTTGTTTGCTGTGACGGTGTCAGTTGAGGCTGCCGGCTTTTGATAGCCGTATTTTGTTATCAGCAGCTGTTTCCATCCTCTCTCTAACAGAACCACCTGTTATAGATTACAGTTCATTCTAACTAGCAGTGGTAGGCTGTATACAATTATCTATTTACGCTTCTTAATTAAATAAATTACATTATATTCATGTTACTCACCACACTAATAAAGCAGTCATTTTTGTTTACCTCTGCTTGTGTATTTCTGGTGGGTTGTGGACCAGATGCACGGACTTATACATGGATAATATATGAGTGGATATTCACACACTGTTGCATTTTCGCCGTAGAGACGGGGGAAAACGTGGGAACGCCGCAGATAAATCAATGCATTCAAGATTGGCTGGCTTGGTGAGTGGCAACGTAAGATGGCTGCCGTACATACAAATCGTTACTGTTGTCATAAGACAAAGTTTCTTGCAAATAGAGCATGCACAGAACCCAAGCCAGTTATGTTCAAAGGAGGTACCTCAATCGCGTTTATGTCATCAAATATTCCGGTTAGAAACGGAGTAGCCCAGGGGTTTTGCGCGTGTTTACATGGCCTTCCAAAACCTGAATATTGCCAATATTTGGGTTTTGAAAGGGCTATTGACTGCATGAAAACGCAATCTGTGTGTTTTGGTGTTCTTCCCATAATGCCATATGATGCCACAAGATGGCATCAAAGCCTTGGCTGGTAGGAAAGTAACTGGTGTCAAGGAAGTATGTTGAAGTGACACGATTCAGATCTTTTTCTGGGAGGAGCTAAATTATAGCCTGGATTTCCAGTTCGTCATGAATGATTTTTTTTTTTCCTGGTGAGTGGCTATTATAAAGCTAACAAAGAGTTGCGTGATAAATTATTGCATAATTGGTGATGGTTATGATTTATTTTTTTTTTTTTTGTGCTTTTGCTCAGTCAAGGTTGAGTGTAAAAAAATACTTTTGACAGTAGTACTAGTAAGTCCACACTAGAGGGCAGTAGACTGATAACAGTGTACCAAACGTGCTTTGTAAGCTTTCCTCAGTGGGTTCTAGCGCGCAATTACCTTGCAGCCCTCGCAAGAGCTGACCCCATAGTGGTATCCGGACGACTTGTCCTGGCACACGAAGCACGGCTTGTAGATGCGGGGCGGCGGCGGCGGCGAAGGCGAGCTTGGCACCATCTCCTCTGAGCTGGTGCTCTGGGTCTCCACGGCTGAACACACAAGAAGTAGCAGCATTCAAGTCAGTGGTTTGACAGCCCGTGGTCAGCGGGGCCAGAAGGCCATCTCAAAAGCAGAGATTTTTAAGAGAAAAGGGAGGAGGGAGGCGTCCTGTCTGATTGACAGCGATTTAAAGGACACACAATTAGCTGATGGCCAGATGGCCCCGCTGATATAACGCTGATTGGCAGCTGAGATTTGATTGGCTTCTCCATTTACTGGCCAACGGGGGGGTGCGAGGGCCGAGGTGGGCGGGCGACATTCCTGTTGACTTATTCTGGAGTTTTGTGTTCACGAGCTCACATTTTTACGTGAATGCCCGTATACCTCGTGGCCCATGTGAACAAACAAAAAGCTGGACGTTTACGAGACTTGGCCCCTGTCCCCTCGCTCCGAGGGGAAACTCGATTATGACATTTGCCAAACTAAAGCCGTGTTCAAAACAAACCAAAAGAGAATGAGCAATGGTAACCAAGGCTAAAGTAAAAGGCGCAAGAAGCCACTTTGGCCTCCTCCATATTTGGAGGTGCTGACTGAAGAAGCAGATTGTCTGGAACTTGCCTTTCAACTTTCACCTTCACTCACCCCAACTTCACCTTCCTCTGCCCATTCCCACCCCCAGCCCCACCCCCTTGTTTCCTGGCCCTAAATTCCTCAGCGCAGGCAGGACGGAGTTTTAATAGTTGCCCGGGCTTACAAGCAGCCCTATAAAGGTTGTGTCTGAGATGGGAAGGAGGCCCCCGGCCAGGCTGACGACCCCTTTATTGGCATCCAGTCACCTTGGGCAGCTATTCACACATACAGCTCCATCCTCGCATCCCTTCCTAGTAAAAATTCAAGAATCCGGGGGTCAACCCCCCCCCCCCCCCCAAAGTCGGCACCCCCCCCCTTGTCACCTTCAGTAGACGACACAGAGCCCAACCAAATGTAGCCCGTCCCCCACCCTGCCACAGCAACCCTAAAATGAACCCGGTGGCCTGTCATTAACGAGAGTGGTAAGGTTTCAAAACGCACAGAGGTAAAAGCACAAAGGAATAATCCAATAAAAACAAAAGAAAGGAGAAAGAAAGAGAAGGAAGGAGGTGAGCGCCGGGACACAAACTTCCCAGTGAACAAGAGCTTCAATCAAAGCTTCCACCATTTCACTTTGACCTTGGCTCAAGAGGGTCATTACTAACTACTTGCCCAGCAGGCACTTGAAAAGTTCAATGTGTGTGCAAGTGGCATTCAACAATTCACCCTTATGTCGACGTCACTTTGTCTTATACAAAATAAGAAGAAGAGCTACAATTGTAGCTGCTTAATACTAAAGAAATATGAAGCAATATATATTTTTAAATCCGATATAAACTTATACACTCCCCATATATTAATTTTACAGCACTTCTATACTGCTGTTTCCCACGTCGCCAACCAAACAGAGCATTCCATCGTTTTCCTTCAAATGCTTCAAATAACGTGTTTGGAGGCAAATCTCAAATTTCAGCTCTGGACAGCCTTCCTGCGAAGTTTGCACGTTCTCATTGTGCTTGCATGGATTTCCCCTGTGTATTTGTCCTGACATCTTCCAAAAACAGTTTCATTGAAAACTTTCAAAAATAAAAAATTTAAACCATATCAAATCAAAACATAAATAGTAATAATAATAATGAAATAAAATAAAGATTTAAAGTGCCTTTTATGACACTTTAGGTCACTTTGTAAAACCTGGTAAGACACAAAAACAAATACAAAGTAAAAATTCTAACATGTAAATGGAATAGTTGAGTTAGAGGCTGAATGACAAAAATCTCAAATGGAAGTATATAAATTCAGCTAGTGCCAAACAATATTACTTTAACGCTAACAATAATAAATGTAATCTTCATAGCATTAAAAAAAAAATACAGAAAATTCCACCACAAGAAATTATCTTAAATTAACTTTCTATGTTTATACTCATGCAACAGAACATTAGGCAGAGATTAGGTTTCACAAAAATTTGTCAATTAAAAATATGCTTCTCTATGAGACTGTATGGTCATGTGACTGCGAAATGCAGTCAAACGTCACTAGAATGTCGCTCAATGCAATGGACTAAAAGTACCATTTCTTCTTCATAAAAATACTCAAGTAAAAAGTATGAATCTGAATTAAGCGGCAAAATCCACCCGTTCCCTCTCGGCGACCATTTTGCCAGATCCTGTTGACTGAAAATGACATCACAGTTGCTCAAGGCTCAGTGACCAATCACGGCTCAGCTTCAGAAAACAGGTGAGCTGTAATTCGTCATTACCTGTGAGCAACTGTGATGTCATTTTCAGTCGACAGGAAGTGGCAAAATGGCCGCAACCCTGAGATGGATACAAACAGGTGGATTTTGCTGCTTAACTCATATTCCACAAACGCGATATTAATCAAAATGCTGTGTTTAGATAAAAAAAATGACTTCAGTAAATGTGCCTGTGACAATGGTGGAGGAGATGCATGAATATTCTGCTGTGCTAATGTAGCTAAATAAGCTAATAGCATCAATCAAGACATAAGACCTTTTGCATTGGATCCCATTAACAAGTATCCAGTGAGTGTATTGCTCTACTAGTTCTTCTGCTGAGAACACACAAACAGTACAAGCGATGTGTTGACTTTTGAGGCTTTAGAGCTCAGGTGAGAGAGGGGGAGTGGGCGGAGCTAAAGCCGTAAGCCGATCTGTTGATATAGCAACAATGTAAGAGTGTGTCTCGGAGCGGGAAAAAGGTAGCGCATCTGGCGCCAGACGACAGGTACTGACTGACGACGTCTGAGCGTGGTGAGAAAGAGCGAGCGGGAGGAGGAGGAGACGCTACCTGGCGTGACGAAAAGAGGGAGAGGAGCCAAAAAGTGTCAGCGGGCTGTCAGCACCCTGAACTGCGCGCGGCCTCGGAGGCTTGGCTTGAAGAAACAGCGGTCGGGTCTTAACCTGCCGCTCACCCCGCTGTGTGTCATAACGTCTGTCAGCGCACCTTTTGGAGGGGCCACGACAGACGACGTGACTGGTGGAGCCACAACCCGCGCACATTTTTCCAACATCCTGGCAGACTTTCTGTCACCTACATCAGCGTACAACTATTCAAGCGCCACGTTTGTGTCTTGTTAACATCCCTTCCTTCCTTCCTTTCAGCCATGAGTTTAATGTCTCATCAACACAGTCCAGTTTGGCCTCGTAGTTGACACCTACTTGTAGTTCACCTTTGAAAAACCGCCAGTTGGCCCCCCGGCCTGCCGTGTCGCCGTCCATTTGGCGTCAATACAGTTGGACTTGACCAATCTGCCAGTGTGTGTGCCTTTACGCCGACATTGAAGGTGTTTTTTTTTATTGCTTGTGGGGGTGACTGCGCGGACGACATAGTGACATATGGCGTGCAGCTTGACTTTGGCCTAGGGGCTACACACAGCATCATATTGGGGAGGCGTCGAGGATAGTGGACCCTTTTACACTGGAGTGTCTCAGTCTTGTACAATTTGGAATCAAATTTCAGTCAGACCGCAAGTTTTGCTTTGGTTAATTGTATTATGTGACACCAGCAGAGAGAAAAGTCATTTCCAAGTATGAGATTAAGCGATTCAAAGTAACCCCAACACTAACTTACTGGCGCTTGTCTATCCTTGAACACTTGCAGGAGCATTACAATATGTTCTGCTAGCTATTAGCTCGCTTCGATACGTTAGCTTGTGTTGGCTAACGTAAAAATGTAAGAAAACAAAACGCGTAATATAAGTGTTCATACATGAGCTTGCGAGAGCCACAACTGAGGCTCAGTTTCTCAACACACAGACAGGCTAACAGGTCAGCCAGTTATGTTCTACCAGTTATATTAAATTAGCTATCATCGATATGTTAGCTTGTGTTGGCTAACGTAAAGTGGTAAGAAAACAAAACGTGTAGTAAGTGCGTTCATACATGAGCTAACAGGTTAGCCAGTTATAGAGCTGTCAAAATGAGTCGATTAATCGGTAACTCAATTGCCAAATTAATTGTCAACTATTTTAATAATCGATTAATCATTTAGACCCATTGTTTAACTTCAAATTGTCTGCCAAATCCTCTGATTTCAGCCTCTCAACAGTAAGTATCGATCTTTGTAGTCCTTCATGAAAACAGACTTATCATTTGCAAACATCTGCTTTTACTTTGGAAAACAATGATCAAGCAGAAACTGAATCAGTTTCAAAAAGGTTGGTGAGTAGACCATTAGCACTAGCGTTAGCAGTAGAGTAGATCAATCCCTCTTGTGTAACATTGCCGAATTGTTTAGTTGTTTTTTTAAATCACTAAACAATACCAAATAAACAACAAGTGGTTAATGAAGAGTACTTGGGAAAAATGATTTTCTAATACACTTTCATGCAAAATAAAATGTTATCTTACTATTCGGTTGAATAATTGATAGATTATAAAAAAATATGTGATAGTGACCACCCTAGCCAGCCAACTCTATCTGACGCCCACGGCACTCACTAGACCAGGCCCTGCCTTTTTAAGGCCATACGCACTCAATCACAGATACTACAGTAGAACGTGTGGATGGCAACCCAAAGCATGCAAAATAATACCTGCACCACATGTGCAAAATCCTTTTTTTATTCTCTTGCTCGATTAATTGATGGGACAATCAGTAGGATACTCAATTCCCAAAATATCAGCCGTGAACTGTCTTCAGCAATCCTCCATGTCCCTAAACATGACGCAACCATCACAAGTTATCGACGGCTGGGTGGTTTTGTGCATTAGATCTGTTTCCTGACATTCTTTTTAACACCTGCGTGACAGTCGAATGTCCAAAGGATGCCCTGGAGCTTTTATGCCGACAAAAGTTGGAAGGGGTTCGTTCAATTAGAATTTTCCACTTCAAACTGTCAGTCAAAGATGGCGCCTGAGGAGAATCACCATAAAGTGAAGCCGTGTGCTTCCAACAATGTCAAAGCTGAATAAAATCTAGCATGATTCTAAAAAATCATTCACAAGGCAGCATTTCATCTGGCTCCACCTAATGTTCGGCAGCACCCTGTGGAATGTGCGCGCACATGCGAAAATGTGCGAGTGTGTGTGTGTGTGTGTGTTGGGCGGCTGCACTGGGGCCGTGGGTGGGCGAGAGCGGCATGGCGCGTACACACACAAACACACAAACGCCTGCCTCGATACGATCGCTTGAAATCGATTGTCGTCGTCATTGTCAAGTGCTCGGGAGTTGTTGCGACGGACGAGGGGGAGGCGGCAGCGGCCGCAAATATGCTGAGTGAGTCGTTACCACAACAGCAGGGAGGAGATGGGGGAGATGTGAGTGACAATCCCTTTCATCAGCTGTTCTAAGTTCAATACCGAGCCCCCCACACACACACACCCCTGAGCAAACCCTCGCTAATAACCCTCTTCCCCCCCTCTGTCCTCTCCTGCCTTCCTGCCCGGGTAGGAGGAGGAGCCCTTCCTGTCATTGGTAGCGCCTCTTAAAGGAAAGACTGTGAAAACCGGGCTGCTGTCCAGAAGACAGCTCCATAAAAAACAAAGCAGCAGACATTTAAAAAGGGGGAGGCAGACACACACACACACACACACACACAAGCTGACCAGAAACCCTGGACAAATACTTCAACTTGACAATCTTCACACACTTGCGAACAGAACAACGCCCTTGGATTTCAGAGCGACTCCACAAACGTGAATCATCAGCAGTTTAGCGCTCGCTGGGTTTGAGTCGGGGGGTTGGGGGGGGGGGGGATATTAGACAGCTTGTTAAAATACGTCTTCGGCCAATCGATATATCATCAGGTCGTCAATACGCCAATCGGACAATAATCAGGCAGTACACGTGCTCTTTAAAAAAAATCATATGGAACCTTAATCACCAAATTTTGTATACAATGTAATTATGTAACATTCTAATTAGTAGGAAAAAATGCTTATGTTGGGGTTACTTGGCTATGTTTTTTTTTTTTCTTTCTTTCTTTTTTTTTTTTATTACTGGACCCCAAATTCAGTAAGTTGCACTAAAAATGACCCTAACCCATATTATAAAATATTTTTCTGTTTGTTTGTTTTTGGCCAAATTACAACGCTTAATCGACAATTCATTGATTATCACATTATTTGGTCATTATTTTTGGATAATCGATTCATCGTTTAGAGCACAGGTGTCAAAGCAAAACGGGGGAAAAAAATCTGAAAATCAAGAATGTCAACTCTCGGGGTGCGCTCTCCAAAAAAAGGCCATTTGGTTGTCGATACGTGGGGTGCAAAACAATTCAGGGACGGTTGGATTTGAAAGTGGAACAATTGAATTACGATTCGTTTCAATATGGTCTGGCTCAGCTCAAGAGGGTATGATGACTTTTTGTTGTTGTCATTTGACATACTTTTGAATGAACTCGTCAATACTGTAAATGTGCCAGTTCCTTCTAAGATATACTCTCTAATAAAAGACCATTCGATACGTATCTTGATATATTCCAAAGTGGAACGATTCGAAAACGTTTGAAACGACAACAAAAACATCCGGTCCAAACTGGTTTTTGTTACACTCAAAGTCAACTTCCATGATGCTGGCTCAAATCTGTCCCAACATTTCAAAGTGTCGTATGTAGTTAACAACTCCGTTGAGATATTGCAAACATTTTCTTGTTACGTTGAATAATATGCTGAAGCATTCCCACATATGTCATTTTTAGTCTCGCACAATTTAACATTAAATATCAACTTTTCCCCATTCATTTCCAATGGGACAAGTTAGGTAAGTGGTTTGAGCAATTGACTTGGGTTCAAACCCCGCTTTGGGCAACTCTTTAGTACAAATGCTATATTGAATACTAATGATTGTCAAATTATTTCACTGTTTGTAATTTTCACATAATTTATCTTTTCAATTGACTTCGTAAGACTTCAGCTATTAGCATTTAGCTTTTTAGCATTCCCACGCAATTTCTACAGAAATTGCACTTAGTCTAGTTGAACAAACTATTCGTCTTGAGTTCTGATTTCAAAAATTGTTATCCAGGCGACAAAAATGAGTTTGCCCCCCCCCCCCCCCCCCGGTTCATTCGTGAATATTCTGAGATTTCTGAAATCCGCAATGAAAACAAACTTATTTGACATCATCTGCTTTTACAGTGTGTCGGAAAACAATGACCAACATGTTTGCCTATTTTCTGACCTGTTGATAACCGAATATTAATTAATTTGTGTTTGTCAATTTGAAGGGAAAAAAAATTGTATATAGGAGGAAAATTTAAAACTTTTTTTTAAGTCTTATTAATTGATTATTAAATGAATAATAATCATTAATGCAGCACCACATTAATGTCATGCTGAACTTTTCTTCGATTCTACACTAAACACACGCATCTGTATCTTAGTATTGATCACTCTCATGACTTGCACGAGCTTCCGTTACCTCATCTTTACTTTTAAGATCTGCGATCAGACCGACGGAGCAGCCAAAAGCACATTCAATGCTCTTTCGCAAAGTTTCCAGACAATATTGCTGCGACCTCAAAACACAAACAAAAAACTTCCCGACTCACGAATGCGGGTCGGCGCATCTCGCTTTGTCGATTTGAAGATGCCAGCCGAGAAGGAAGATGCCCCCCCCCCCCTTCCAGGCCCGAAACGCCAACATATAAGGAGTCAATGGGAGGGGAGGCGGGGGGGGTTCGGGGGGCTAATCCCAAAACCAAATTCATCCCTCTCCTCCTCTTTCATGCCCCCACACGCCTGCTAATCTCTTAATTGAGGCCTTTTCTAATTATAATGGCTTCATTAAAAGCTGCGGGTTACACAAGACGAGGCGTGTAAACTGAGCCGTGCGCGAGGAGGACATCAGAGAGGCGGACCCACACACACACACACACACACACTGCCGGACGGGGGCCAAAGGGAGAGTGGATGCTTAAAAGCAGAGGAGAAACAAAACGTCACACACTTCGCTATGGACGCCGATCCTTTGAATGGCCGCTGACGTTGATACAAAGGACGCCACTGAGGTGCTCAGCGGACCCACAAGCACAAAAACGCAGCAAAAGCTTGCCAGAGATTCCATTTGTCCGGATGGACCAATCACATGTTTTCCCAGTCACTTAACTGAACATCCAAACTGCCTCGTTAATGACGCCATACTTTTTTGTCTTTTGACACACAAACTAAAATCTGAAAAGTACAGAGATCTTTCGCTTCAAGCGGTAACAAAAATAAAGACCGGGAAATGGTTTCTCACATTGCAACCTTGTGAAAGTGCTTCACTCTGACCCTAAAGAAGTTCAGTCAGTCACTAATAAAAACATCAAATCACATTTCAGGACAGTGTGGAATGTAGAACAACTCGTCTCGTTTTGAAATGAATGTTTTTTATCACGTAGAAAATGTTGCTGTAGTTAAGTTAGCTGGCTATCGCTAGTTATGTTATGTTACTATATTTCTCTTCAATGTATTTGGGCTGCAAATAACGATCAGTTCATCTGGTCATTATTTTTTTCGATTAATCGGATTCAAAAACTCATTTCAATTTCCAACCTAGCCATTATTTCAAATTGACAGTACACAAGTGTGAATTATGATTCAGTTACTGGTTTGGTCTCTAACGTGATGAAAATAAGACACAAATGTCGATCGTGGTATTCCAAAGTACAAGCAATTGTTTTATTTGAGTTCATAACAAAGAAATCGGAGAATATTACTGTTGAGGAGCTGAAATTCTCACCATTTGGACAATTTTTGATAAAAAAAAAAGATACCTATATTATCAATTAGTTGCCAATTAATCGTTGCACTTGTCATGAGATTACAAAAGCTAGTTTGGCTAAATGCATTCAAGCAATTCATTCCAATGTCTTGATGCATCTATAAATTCGACTTTACACCGATCTGGATGGAATGATATTTAGCATTCTATGAAAAATCGGTATTCGGCTGTAATGTCTTAATTTGCCCGATCAATCAATGACAATCGATCGGATCCACAAAATAATACGTTGCATTTTATATTTAATGTTTACCAGCATTTCTTTTTTTTTTAAATATTTTTTCTTCTTCATGTCACAAACGTGGGTTTTTATATACAGTATATTGCTCCATCTTCTGATTGAATCGGTGATGAGTTATCGTTTTTTTTTTTGGGGGGGGGTTAGACCGAAAAATTCATCATGCCTGAAGAAAGCATAATTAAGTAGTTAGTTGAAAGAATTATCAAGCAGTAACTGTCGAAGTGTAAAGAGGAGCCATCAGGTAAATGCCGATTGATATTGGGCACCATTTAAGCCTCCAAATTGTTGGTAAACAAGCAAGCGGTTGAATTTGCATTCGCATTACAAATAGATGGAGCGCAAAGGTATGAGGTGAGTCACCCTCATTTGCATGCTTCTCGTCAAATAGACTAACAGGTTAGTCCAGGAGTGAAAACACTTTAGTTTCATCGCTTCAATGCCGTTCTACGTGTCAGTTCAGTTTTTCTAAAAAAAAAAAAAATTTGGAACACGTTGAATGGATGAACATTTTGGCTTTGCGTGTGGGGAAGCTCCCGAGCGAGTTGCGACAGGCCCCCCGCGCCGTGATGTTTGCAAAGCCCACTTGTCATCCGTCATCGTTAGCCGACTCGACAAGTCGCCGGCCCAGTGATTAGTCGGGATGAATCGACTCGAGTTGCTCGGCCCGGGACGCGTCAACCAACAAATAGATCCGCTTTTTTGTCATAATCCTGAGCGGGATTGTTCCAGCGTCCACACTGTGGGACTCACAAATACATCACCGCCGTTGAAAATGAACATGGCCGCAAGAGGCCAAATGAGCAACAATGTGATTTCAAGGCCTTCAATCTGTCAAAGCGGTTTCTGTTGCGGGGGGGGGTCAGGTCCTGTATTGTTCCAAGCCGCTGTCAATCATGTGAAGTCATTCGCAAAGACAACAAACATGATGATGTATGAATATGCGCCTTGAAAGTCCCCCGCTGAGCGCATAAACAAACGGGCGGGCGGCGACCCCGATAAGAAGCCGTCCATGCCACGACTGGCCGAGTACTCACACTGAAGGCCGCCGGTCCCGGCCCAGGCGAAGGGGTCCAGGCTGGAGAAGAACGGGGGGGCCTTGGACAGCATGCAGGAGCCCTGCGCCGACACGTCGTAGAGGGGCCGCGGGGCCAGCCCAAGAGCCTCCATGCAGTCAAACATGCCGGACTCGCGCTCGCAGGCAGGAAAAGGACACAAACTCCAGCTGAGGTCTGCAGCCGACTTTCTGCCCTCGGGTCAGTCAATGGACCTCAGCTGTGTAACTGATCTCAGTTCCCCTCTCAGCCGCTCTGTGGGCCTCTCGCTCGCAACCACAGGCATGAGCGCGAGGGGGCGGGGTCCGGGGAAGGAGGAGCGGGAGCGGGAGGGGCCGGCCACGCGCTTGACGTCTGATAGGCCGCGCGGAGAACCCCCCTCATTTTCCCTCCTCATCGCCTCCAACTTTTCCAGCTTCGGATTTCACATTGGATGCAAATAAGAAACAAACGTGCCCGGCCCGGCCCGGCCTCGCAGTACACTTTGGAACTTTCTTTGCTTTGATGCCACGACTTCAGCATGAAAACGCCGTCTTTTTGAGATCCTCGAATGAGACGCTGCTCTGTTGCCGTTAGCGATGAAAACAAACGAGGGTAACACTTGAGAAGAAGAAAAAAAAATCACTTCACACCTGTTGGAAGGAAGAGAGACGCGCGTTGAGAGATGAGCGGTCACATTGAGATGATGGACTGCCGGGAGGTCCGAGTGCTTACGCAAACATACTTAGTCGCCATGCGAACAATTTCGCAACATTCAGAATCTCTTCGTACCCGTGACACTTTTTTGGGGTGTCAAAAATTATTTATTTTTTTTGTTTTTTTGCTAATGCAAGCAAGAGTGTAACAAAAACGGGTTAGAAAAATGTTTTGGGTTTTTTTTAAGTTGTGAGAGTATCAAATGAAACCGAATCGTTACACTTTGAAGTAAATCAAGATCAGAGGTGTCAAAAATGATTGATTATTCAATAACTAATCGATAATGCTAATACATTTTATTTGTGTAGCACTTTTCGAAAGGCTCATTGTGATGTGGGAATGCTTTTTTTTTTGCCGTGTAACAACTCGCACGCGATACTTTCGATTGACACAAATTTCAAACTTGCTTAAAAAAATCATTGTATTTCACGTTACTTACAGCATTCACACAGTTTAACGTTAAATATCAACTTTTCCCTTTTCATTTTCAATGGGACTGACATTGAACTTTCCACGCCCACTTCCACGCATACAACTTATCATCATTACCATCTGTCCGATACTGCTCATTGCCGCATTTAGTAAGGAGGGGTCGCCGGTTCGAATCCCACCTCCGACTGTACATTGCAAATTCATCCATGACCATTATGCTAAGTGACATGTATACCAACTGAGAAAAAGAAAGCATTCGAGTCTGCGTGTCAATTCGGCGCGGAAGGTTTTCGCAAGCGTTCTATTTTTTTCCCGGACGCCGCATGCAAATTTTCATGAAGCGGGAACAATTACACGAGCCAGACAGGAAGTCGAGCGTCGGTATATTTCAAAATAAAACAGTTTGCAAACTAATTTTGGGGGGAGGGAAGCTAGCTAACCACCATAGCATGACATGAGTCGGACATTTTAGACAATTTTTAAAACATTTTTATCAGTAAAATACCACATAAGCAACAATAAGAGTATCAGGGGGGGGGGGGGGGGCGTTGTAATGCACGTAAATGCAAAATCAAATTTTATCGGATTGATGAATGGAAAAATGAATAGAATAATCTATTTTAAAAATATGCGATAGTGATAGCCCTAATCGAGATATGTATCAAATCGTCTTTTGGCACATTTACATTATTGACAAGTTCATCCAAATGTCTGTAAAATGACAACAACAAAATCGTTGTATCATACCCGCTCGAACTGAACCGCACCACATCAAATTGTTCCACTTTCAAATCAAACAGTCCATGAATCGTTCCGCACTCCCTCATATCGAAAAGCGAATAAAATATAAAAGAAACATTTGAGTTGCCTTGATTGAATCTTTGCTGATTACCAGGCTGCTTAAGCAACTGCCATTTATGTTGCAGCCCATTTTTATTTTATTCACCAATATTTAAAACATGAAAAATTATCCTCTGTGTGTTTTCACTTTTTCCACAGAATTTATTTGAGTCTTTTATATTGTATGATCACTTTTAGCAAAAATATCTGTGCTGATTTCAATAACTTGGATGACTGAAAATCAACACAGTCAAAGAAAAAACAACATTTATAGTACTTAGTATTTAAGTACATTGGTATTTTTTTTCATTGATATTGTGGCAAGTTAAAAATGACATAGGCTTATGCTGTTAGGCTTGGTTATTTCTTTTAGGGATGGACCCATTACATTTAAATGTGAAATTTCAATATTTTATTTTTAATAGTATTAATTTTACATTGAAATTTAATTATGTTTTGTTTTATTATAATGCATTTAATTTAGTTTAAAATGGTATTATAATTGTAATTATAAATTAAAATTCGTTTTTATACTACTATTCAAATGGTTGAATAAAAACACACCTGTTCAATTACTATGAAACAACATCATGAGCGAGCAATTTAAATGCAATCTTAAATCCTGTTAACTGAGCCACAAATCTCATCAGATCATTTGATATATATATTTTTTTTTCCCCATCATGGCCTAGATTTGGCATTCAAAGATTAATTAAAGTCCAAGTGCTCTTTTTTTTTAAACGTCACATATGATTTTTCTTCATTTCTCCGAAAGCGTCCCCCGGCATGTGCTGCTATCTAAATTCCCTTCTTTCATACACGGGGTCCAACCTGATTAAGTTGTGCGCGTGTTCAGCTTACCGGACCGCAGGACCCGAACGAAGTGTGTGCGCTGCAGGCGACACGCACACGCGCACGCTCGCGCACGCACGCACGCTGGCCTGCGGTGTGAATAGTTTGTATACTAGACAGCTTCACTCTCCTCCCTCCACACTCCTCCCTTTCCTTCCCTCCTTCAAGAGGGATGAACTCTAGAAGAAACCCCCACTGGGGCTCCACCCCCCCCCCACCCGCCCCCTCCCTCTGCACACACACGCACACACACATGCACACTTACTCCCAAATATGTCATGCCTTCGGCTTTGTACACTCCGAGTATTACAATTGTGTGTGCGTGGTTTTTTTTCTTCCTCTTTTGTTTGTTTCTCTTCACCCCCCCCCCCCCCCCCCCCGACTGCATACATGATGATTTGGAAGTTAAAGGGATGCTGCGCTCTATTTCACACATCGTGTGAGCTCTCCTCTGACCCGCTCCTTGTTTTTTTTCTCGTTCTGTTGTACCTGTCTTTCAACATCGCGGCCGGGCACACACAAACACGCGCTATAATGACACACCGCAGGGAGCAGAGTGGCACAATAACAGCCCGCTGAGCTCTCTCCACACCTTGAGACAATTACCCCTCCCCGCCTCGCAGCACCCTGCCCCCCTGTTGCTGCTTTGTGCAAAAAGAGACGGGGGGAATGTGAAAGAAGAAGACTCATTTTGCTTCACTTTTTTTGGGGGGGGGGACCAAGAAATACGAGCCGCCACCTCACCGGGGCGCGTTTTGCACTCGCAAACCACTCGATTCCGCCTCATACTTTTTTTTGCAAGAGGGTCACGTTACAAGCGTTCACAATCAGGTTCTTCAGCTATTCATCCCGTCGTCATGTCTGACACAAACACACACACACAGGCGAACAATAGCCCCTCTCTCTCTCTCTCTCTCTCTCTCTCTCTCTCTCTCTCTCTCTCTCTCTCTCTCTCGCTCCGGCTCGGTCGCAGATATTTGCACAAAGTCTCACTGCGGCCGTCACACGGCGCACAAATAAGTCACGAATGCGAGAAGCACGCCGTTCGCCAATGCCGGAATGTGCAGCCAGCCTACGGAGTGGCAATGGGAAGATCGGCAGTATGTGTGTGTGTGTGTGTGTGTGTGTGTGTGTGTGTGTGTGTGTGTGTGTGTGTGTGTGTGTGTGTGTGTGTGTGTGTGTGTGTGTGTGTGTGTGTGTGTGTGTGATAGTAACTTGAGGCCGAGAGTGGGACTTGTGTGTTTTTCTTTTTGTCTGTCATCACAGGCACTCAGTTCAAGCATACACGCATAGTTGTGCGTCGGCACGCACACGCACACACACGCGCACACACACACTACAAAGAGTGAGTGAATTTATGTGATGAAACCACCAAAGGACATTGTGTTCATTTATAAGGAAAACAAAAAAAAAGAAGAAAACAATTGTTTCCTCATATCAATATGGTGACATGTTGAAATGTTTTTCAATGTCTACGCAATATGCCACACCAAATTATCACCACAAAAGGTTTTTCCTGTTTGCGCTGGATAACATACAGTGGATATAAAAAGTCTACACACCCTTGTTCCAATGCTACTGCCAATGTGGGAAACATTTTTGGACAAATGTGTTTGAACGTATTTGAAAATGTTTGCAAGCAGAGGTGGCAAATCCAGATCCAGAAAGTAAAAAACACAGTTTGGCTTTAGCCCCAGGTGCTAGCTAGCTAGCTCCCTAGCTCGCTTCCCGGGTGAATGTCGACCTAGCATGAGGGGCTAAAGCCAAACTGTGGCAGGGTTTTTACTTTCTGGACCTGGATTTGCCATCTCTGTTTGCAAGTAACTTCAAATGTACTTCTGGGCTAAATGCTAAAAACTTAGCATTTTTTCCCCCATAATGCCACGGGAAATTGACATCTGCATGCACATACCCTGTGGCAGTATGGGGGGAAAATAAAACACAAATCATGTATAATAATAACTCTCTGAAATTACGAATAAACAATGCTTACTTAATTTTCAAATGTATTGATTAGAGCTGTCAAACGATTAAATGTTTTAATCAGATTAATCACATCTTAGAATTCTGAGTAATCACAATTAATCGGCTAATAAAAAAGGCTTTTTTTATCCCCCAAAAAATTCCCGCCAAATTCGAAGAGCACCTGTTATGTGTTAATTTTTTCAACATATGTTATGAGGACGTCTTAAAAAAATGTTATCCACTGCACATGTTCATCCTCTTTTTCTAATCAGTTAATTACTTGCATAGTTTAAAATGGAAAAAAAATGACCCCGACGTTTTGACATGAACAAATATTCTAAATGTGATACGCAAACATTTATTAAATGCTTTACTTTAATGCATGAAATGATGTTTATTGCTCAAACACAAGCTGTGCTACCTTAAACGTAGCCATCCGCTGTCACGCTAAAGGATGATCTGCGCTCAAAATTAATAGTGCGATTAAGCTGCGTTAATTCATGATTAATGCAATCATTTTTTTTGTGATGAATTAATCAATTAACTTTGACAGCAATGTAGACCAAATGTTTAAAAAATAAATACAAAAATTAACTTGCACATGCGCAATGCTATGTTTTTAGCATTTAGCCTCGAAGTACATTTAACCGTACTTGCAAACACATTTGAACGTTTCTGCCTGTCAAAAAAGTTTACTCCACATTGGCAGTTCCACGCTTCCGTAGAACGCCAGATTTTTGTGATGTGAAAAAAATGAGATCACGATAAATCATTTCAAACCTTTTACCGCCCTATAAAAGTCCATTTTGTTTTAAATCTTTTTGAGAAGGAAAGTAAAAAATAAACAGCTGAGATAATGTGGTAAATGTGTGATAAATGCTTGTCAGCATGTCTGCCAACATTTAAAGCTCCTCTAACCTCAAATGAAGTTCAGATGTTCTAGTAGGCTTTTCATGACATTTTTTCCTGACAAGATTTGTGTGGACACTGACTGATACTACTGTCACCATGTTTCACTGTAGCTGCGGTGTGCTTTTGACAGGCCATGAAAACATTTCACAGGTGGGAAATGGGGTGTGTAGACTTTTTATAACCACACTTTGGCTTGAATAAATTTGAAAAACACAGAGCGTCCGATGGGATTTGAGATAGAAAAACAAGTTCAATATTTGCATTAGTGAAATAAAAGACGTCGTATTGTATGAGTGAATAGGCTGCCACAAGCTTTTGAAGTCGATACTGTATGCGCTTCAAGTGCGCCAATGTTTCATCTCATTAGGGAACGCCGCACGCGGATTAATTAGCAAAATAATGAGAGATCACTGCTGCTTTATTTGATGTAAAGGAATGGCCGTGCGATCCCGATAGAAACCCTCGGAGAACCATTTCAAACAAGCGAACCGGGACCTTGTTGGCATGTTGGCAATTAGTATTCAAAAGACGCCATCCATCAAGTAGCTTTATATCTCACCGCTGCGAAGCGAGGGCGCCCGTCGAGAATTGGGTGTCACGATGATTCAAAACAGTGAGATCAAATTTGATGTCATAGCTATTTTGCATTTTTATTTCTTCTTCTTGCTTAGATTAGATTTACATTTCTTTTAACTCCTACTCCATGCTGCTATTTATGTGACTTTTTTACTTCATTGGTTGTACTTGTTTCTATAGTCAGGGGTCAGTCACCTTTCCTGTCAAAAGAGCCATTTTAGGCCAATTAAATCATTTAAAAAAAATCTGTCTGGAGCCGCAAAACATTTGAACATTGTGATGAAGGAAACAGTGTGTTAGTGTTAGTCTAATGTACTGAAGGCCCAAGAGCTCATAGAGCTGCATCATAACTTAAAAATATGCAACATCCAATATGTAGATTCATTTTCTCCTCCAACTTTTTGTACACTTTGTTTTTCCATACATTTTTAGTTTTTTTGTATTTCTGTCAAATTTCAGACGTTTTTGGCAATTTATGGACATATGGTAATTTTCTGCCTCTCTTCTTCCCTATTAGACATGGCTATTTTTTGACATTTTTTTCTGCCTTATTTGCTATAAATTTTCTGAAATTTTGGACAATTTCGTAGACATTTTATGGTCATTTTTTGCATTTATTCGTTTTTTTTTTAATGGTTATTTTTTTTAAAAAGTTTTCTGTCTCTTTGAAAATATGTATTCTGACTTTTTTTGGGCAATTTTGTGTACATTTAGTTATTTATTGAACGTTTTCTTCTTTTTTAAATCGATTTCTGACTTTTTTTTGCAATTCCATTAGGGTAATTTTTTGCCTTTCTTTTCTGTTTTCTGTCTCTTTGAAAATGTGTAATAAGACTTTTTTTTGGGGGGGGGGGGCAATTGTGTGTACATTTAGTTACTTATTAAACTTTTTCTGCTTCTTCTTTTTTTTTTAAACAATTTCTGACTTTTTTGGGGGGCAATTCCAAATAATTTTTTTCTTTTGTTTTTGCACATTTTTGGTTACTTTTTGAAAATGATCTTTTCCGCTTTTACTCTTTCTTTCTGCTTTTCTTTTTCCTTTTTGGACATTCTTTGGTCCATTTTATTTTTTTTTACTTTATCTACCTTTCATCTTTCTTTTTCTGACAACTCAAAAATGTGGACTCTAAAAAATAGTTTTTTAAATATTTAATTATTCATTTGTTATATAAATCATTAATCCATTTAAAAATATTTTTTATCCTAAAAATCCCGTGGTATAAATTACTGTATGTGTGTGTGATCTAAATAGGTTCTAGGTAGGTAGGTAGATAGATAGATAGATAGATAGATAGATAGATAGATAGATAGATAGATAGATAGATAGATAGATAGATAGATAGATAGATAGATAGATAGATAGATAGATAGATAGATAGATAGATAGATAGATAGATAGATAGATAGATAGATAGATAGATAGATAGAAATGGAATTTCAAATCGTCAACTACGGCAGTACCTTGATGGAACTATCATAATTACAATTAGCCTACCATCTGCTAGCCACTATTATCCATCGTTACCACCACTAAATCTCAACTACATGACTTGAGTGCAAGTCTGACACATCTGTCTTCATATGTGATAAAGCACCGGGAGCGACATGTCGGCGATGTAATCACATGCTGTGAGCTACTAGCCTGGTGAAATACATGCCGCTATAGGCTCCACTAAACGATTGCAGATCAAATGATAACAGCTGCTCGGCGGAGCGTGCACAATTACACACACATGCGCTCAAACGCACACAAAGCGATTGACAGGCATGTTGGGCCCGGTGCCTGTTTCGCAGGGTAGTGGCACACAAACATGCTATGTAAAATGTTTGATTTGGACAGCGCACGACTTCGCACCGCTGTGCTGCCTTGTTCTTTTGCACGTCCCTGTCCATTGGGAGCGCCGCATTGTGGCTACAAGATTATTATGCAGCTAGCCGGGACATGACTTCAGACTGACTGCAGCAGGCTAATGTGGAAGCTACACTCAGCGGGGGATGTTCAGGTGGGAATTAGTTACTGTAAATGTGGCTATTTATATCCACAATGGTAAATTTGAGATCATTTGGGGATGGCGATCAAATAAACTTGGCTTAAATGGGAAGTTGGAAGAGGATGAATGTTGAATGTGACCACGTGACCTTCAGCAAGACATCAAATCCAAATCAGATTCATCAATTGAATATTGCAGCTGGAATGGTAATCAGGCCAAACCAATTTTTTACACAAAATTACAAGACGACTATTGTTCGGACTGACTGACTTTGACTATTAAGAGGCCTTTTCCAAAACAAGACCAAAAACAATTTCAACATTATTCTTCACAGACTCGACTGTACACGCCACTTTCGTTTATTGTTTAGATTGACACGTTGATTTGTTCTAGCAGCATCAAATTTAGTCTGGGTAAACAATCTGATTTTGAATCGAAATGGATTTCTCGTGTTTTGGAAAAGAGCTCTTCATGTGGGACTTCTGTTTTAAACGGAGAAATTAGGAGCAATTCTGTGTATCAAACAGGCGCATTCAACTACAAAACAACTTTTTCCATTCACATTAGAATTTAAATAGATCGAAAATAATGGATTTACTTTGCTGGCCAACTAACTACAAGTAAAAAAAAAAAAAAAAACACAGTTAAACAAACGCATAACATATAAGTTTGCAATCTTCTCTTTTCATGACTTGATTGGCATCCAGTAATTACGAGAAGACTGGTAAAAGTTGAAGAACTCCAGGAGCAATTCGGCTTTTTTTTTTTTTCACTACTTTTGAGCGCCACCGTAACCACGAGAGCCAAGGCAGATCTCTGTGCAAAAATAGTTGTAAGGGATAACTTTACAGCTCTTTGAACTAAACACAATACAGATGTAGTATTTTCTGATGTTCAAATGTGGAATACAAAAAGCAGTTTTGATCTTGCGCAGTCATCATGTCATATCTACAGCACTATTTTCTTCCATAGATAAAAAAAAAAAAAACTTCTTCAAAGTGATGTGTTCTCTCAAACCCCAAGTCTCCTCTTAGGAATAAATGTAAAATGTCTAGTTTCTTTTAATGTAATAGTTTGTTTTTCTATGCATTTAAATGTACGGAAGAAATGAGAAAAAACTTATTTTCGGACATCTTGTCCAAATGGGAGCTATTGTAATTATTATTTATTTATATTCACTATCCTTTCAGCTTCAAACCTGGAGCGTCATTTCATCTTACGTCATGCTAATATTGACAAGGATGACGGTACACTTTAGGCCCTCTACACAAGAGAATTCAAGCCAAACTTAAAAAAAATAATCAACAACAAACTGGTTGAACCAAGAAGAGACCAACAGCCACAACATTAGGTACAGAGTCCCACTCGAGTAGCTGTATAAAATGTACGCCTTTTACATTTAATGGACACTGTTAGATATTATTTAACAACATGCTAATCATGTTGATAGTTGTAATGAAGTGAGCAGTAGTAGACTTTGACCTTGTGACAGAACTGAATGAGTCAACCAAAATATTAGAAATGGCTCGATTGTTGCTGTGGGAATGAGGTCATCCATTTGAAGTGTGGCTTTTTTTTTCTTCTTTTTTTTTTAAAGGCTCTTTATACTCAGAAGTGACCACCCCTCATTGACTGTTCATGTGAGAATGATCTGTCTGAATGTTTCCTTTGTTCTCCTTGCGTTTATGCTACTTTCAAATGTAATCTGACAATTAATATCTGGATGATAATGGTATCAAATAATGAAGTATTAAAGGTCAAGCGAGGAAACCGTGTCACGCTTTAAGATTATGGAAGTACAATAGCACCCCCTGTAGCTCAAATGAAGTCATCTCATGCTTGAGTTCAAGGCTCAATTGAACTTCAAAAACAACCGCAGCTCACAAACGTCGGGCCTCAAAATAGCTCTAAAACGCTCCCTAAATTGAGAGGAATTCCAAAGTTGTTCACACGGCACAGACAGGCCACACGCCGTGTCATGTGCAGGACTGTGTGACTGAGATTAAAAATGCCAATTCTTCACGCATTTTATAATTACCAGCAGAATCCGACCTCAGCTGCATTTTTGAGCCCGTTATACGTATTAACTGGAATGTAGGACGTTTTTCTCCATCGATACATCCATGAATTTTCGGTCGCCGCTCTCGGCGAGCTGGGGGGTTGTTACACTTGTAAAATATATTCTGTGAGGAAACAATATTTGTTGCGCCGTGTTTGTAAACACAAATTGAATTGAAGTCATGACATACACAACGCCGCCATCTCTTTGGGAAGGTCAGCTCCAAAGCGGCCGAAAAGGTTGCTGCTGGCCAGCAGGTCAAAGGGCGAGTGGCTCCTCATGGCGTTAAAGGGGAACGGGTAGACGGTGCGAGGGAAGCCGGCCATATGACGCAGTTGATGCTCCCTGTTGGTTGCCATGGTAACACTAGAACGCTGCTGCTGGTGCAAGGCTGGCGATTCTTAGCGGACTTGTGTCGACGTCTTGGAGGTGCTCAGGGGTGAACGTGAGAGGGGCCGGTGCCATTCAGCCCCTCAAGGTGCTGGCTCGTCCCAGGTCGGGATTCCGGCTGGGTGATGCTGACCGCCTCCCAGGAAGAGCCTGGCCGAAGTCTGTAGAGGGCAGAAGGCAATAGAGACGAGTTGAGAAAAGGTTCGAATAAATGTGAAAAACAATCCCGCTGCTGCTGAAGAAAAAAGCGGGAAAAGGAACAGCTTTTCCCGAGCGCGGTCATGATTTCAAGGCAATGCCATATGATTTCAATCAGCACAACTGTATTTATAAAGGGTCTCTGTGTTCCCCCTGCCAGCCTGCCATGGGTGAAATGAACCCCTTACAACAACACGCACACAAAACTTAAGTCGTCCTCATCGTACCCCACAGGAAGCCCTCTCTCTCTGCGCGTTTGGCTTTGCTCAAGGTCGCCCAGCTCTCGTCCCACCTTTTCTGTCGTTCGGGACTCCCGCTGTGCCTCAGTGACCCGCTGGAAAAGTTATACGAGGGCTGCCCTCTCTTGTTTCTTTCTCATTCCCTTCAGTGATTTTCGCGAGTAGGCGGGGCTTAAGTCTCTGTGGTAGAGCTGCGGTAAATACAGCTCAGCCAAAGAATGTCTTGTTGTTTTGGGCCTGCTTCAGCTTGCGAATCAAACGCGCGCGCGCACGCAGGCCGAGGGAGGGAGATCCGAATATACACGTCTTCCACTAAAGTACAAAGAACAATACACCAGTGGGGGGGGGGGGGGGGGGGAGCGAAAATAGGCAGAGTGGCGGAAGTCGTTATCACAGGTACACGCTGTCACACACCAGCTGCTTGTCACTTCCACGGCGACTGCAGCCGGTCGACTCCTCAATACCTGCTTCGATAGTAAACTGTTCCACATGTGCGGGGAAACGTGAACACGCGCACACACACACACACACACACACACACACACACACACACACACACACACACACACACGCATACCTGTGAATGTAGCTGCAATACACTTCATTGTCAGAATGTTTTCGTTTTGCGCTTCACATTTTTAAAAAGGCATAATGGCATCAGTGCTGTCCAAACACAACGCTTTGCTCACTCTGAATAATCCACAAGACCCCGGTTTGGAAAGTTTTTACAAGGACTCGCTTATGAAAGAAGGTACATCCAGTCTATATAATGGTTCAGTTTGACTGGTATGTAAACGTGGAAGTATGTATAACAAAATGTGAGGTAATACACCCATAACTAACTCAATATAGTTAGGAAAAAAAGTTTATAAGTGCCTATATTTGTAGTTCAAACTCACAAAAAATATCACAAAATATGATGGCAATAAACACCTAAATAGCATATCAAAATGATTTGCTAAAAACAAAAACAAAAAACTGAAATCAAAATTCCACGTGGCAAATACTCAAGATCTCTCAAACAGTACATCATTGACACCAATTACTACTTTCTTATTCTTAGCCAGGGCTTTGGCGCCATCTTGTGACATCTTAGAGATTTGCAGTACAAAAATATGCAAATAGGTGAAGATTTTAGCAACAACCTTAGGATGGCACACTGTTTATAAACAGGATGCATTCTGAGGTACTACACCAATACATTTTACAACCAATATAATAAGTCTACACACCCTGGTTTATATATTCTTCACACAGTTTTTCATTGTTTGGCTGGTCCGGTGAGTTATACTCAGGTGCGACTTGTGTATATTAAAATTAGAGCCCGGACTCACACCTAAAATCCCCGTTCTCTAATCGCGTTGACGCTAACAGCTTGTAAGCTAACAGCTAACAAGTTTTGGTTGGATTTGAAACTTCCACTTCCAACTACGGACGGTAAAAGAAGTAGTCATGGCAACTAATATGTGATGTATCTCTCATGGCAACAAAGGGACAGTGACAACCCAGCTAGCTCGCTAGTTTAGCATGCAGCATCCGCCACAACAAGGATTTGCTATTTACAGCAGTAAAAGGCGCAATGACTGACCAGGGTTCCACCTTTGGCCACAGTGAGATGCGGGAATTTAGTTAAGGTAAGCCAAAAAGAAAACCGTTTCCGTAGATAGATCTCAGCCCTGGAAATAATCATATTTCATGAGCATTAATACAGCACGTTGGGTAACATTAGAATGACAAATCAGCAGTTGTCATTACAGTCAAATTATTTTTGCTGTTTCTTCCCCCACTCTCTCTCACACACAAAGTCAGTGCACTCAATGTTGTTTTTAAAGTCATATTTCCCATATTGACATATTTCTGTAACTGCTCGGCTCCGCTGCGGTTTTTCTTCACCGCGAGGGCCAGTTGGGGAGAGTCCCTGAAACTATTTCCACAAAGAACTTTTGACTGTTTGACGATCAAAGAATGTCAAACTCCGGCTGGACAAAGTGGGCAGTTAGTTTAAAAAAAATACATTTAAAAAAAACGTATGCATGTGCACAATGCCACATTTACCCAACATTAACATACACATGCCTGCACATGAGAGAAACACCGACACATGCAAGCAGAGACATGTAGCCCGCAGAAGTGAATGTACACAGATGTTCTGCACATTTAACCCTTTGGGGTTCAAGGACTTTTTTTCCCCCCGACTTGGATGAATACAATAATGAATATAACATGGTTTCTTTGTTCAGCACCACCTGTGCTATTTTGTATTATTATTACACGCTGGTTTGAAAATACGATCACGTAAGAGCGAAGCCAAAAGAAACGAATAAAACAAGAGTTTCAATTCTAAGCGACTTTCAACACAAGAAGCTACATAAATATTGATCAAAGTGTCAAATACTCGCTTTTCCCGGCATCACTAAAAACTGAGAGGGTTAATCATTTTCAGGGGCAAATAATCAAGTGGAACATTCGGGCAGTTCACACAAGCTGAAGCATCATTGAAAGCTGTAAATTGACCTTGAAGAATGAAGGAGTAAATATAGGACAGCGAATGCCTCCACAGATGTAGGTTTACGTTGACTCTTTTACAAAATCAAACCCCCAAAAGACAAAAAAAAGTCAAGTATGAAAGCCAGATGTGTAAAAACATTTGCCATGGAGAGAGAGAGAGAGAGAGAGAGAGAGAAAATCGAGTGTTGAAAGTTGAAAAAAGATGGCAGAAGAGAGCACGAGGAACACGGGAAGGAGTTCCAAGCATCTGGCCCGGCCATGTGTAAAGAGTGGAGTGCTATTAATTAGGGGGCGCATTGGAAAGTGGATTAACAGGAGAAAGAAGGAACTGTGGTGACACAGCATGAGGCAACAAGAAAGCAGACAGAGTCGTTACCGAAAGCAAACATAAAAATAAAGCAACACTTTTATTTCTGCTAATAAACTATGAAATAAAGCGTGGCTGCGCCAAGGAATGGTTTCTTTCTCTAATGAGTAACACCCTCCGCCCCCTCGTTCTGCCTCCAGGGGGAATACACCTTGGGTAGGGCAACAAAAGTGGTGCTGTGTCTCCGGGCCTCCGGGCCTCAATGCTGCTTTTATGAGCGCAAGGCTGGGTCAGGTCAGACTGGGTCACCTGGTCCCGGTCCTGCTGACACACACGTACACTTATATGTGCAAACCAACGCTGCCTTTTCCCAGACTATGGGGATTAAAAACAGCTTTAGTGTAAAAAACGATGAATGGGGCTTTCCGTCGGAGTGTCTTTTCCAACAAGTTGCTACATAAGTTACCATCAGTTCTGCTTATTTTCACTCCATTTCCACATCTAAACAGTTGAAATGACATCAACTTTTTCAATCACATGTTCCGCTGTTTGTGAGGCGAGTCATCTGGATCTAGTTATCCTTTGTAAAATGCGACTGGATTTTTATAGATTTTCCAAATCAGCTTGCGGTTACAGTTATGAAACGCACACGGCCGTTACTGAGAGTCACACTGGTAACGGGTGCCAACCATTTTATATTAATGCACGCGTCCACGGAAGAATCCCCAAACACCTTCACGCACATTTCTGGTAAAAAAAAAAAAGACTGAAAAACAAACACATTTAAGTTTGCTACTTTCCATTTGTCTGGCACAAGCTTTTGAACAAAGCAAGCTCTCATGGCAATTTATAAAGTTTAGTACCTTGGCCACTCCGACACGCAGACAGGAGGAGTCAACGCTTCAGCTGCCAAGCCGTTAGTGCTCATTAGTGGACGCAGAAGACGACTGGCGCTGTTATGAGCCTCGGTTAGCTAAGCTAACTTCTTGACTTGCTGTGATGATTACACGCGGCGATAAACATTTAAACACACGGTCCGAAAACAAAGATGCCTTTGCCAATTCATGAACTGCACACAAACGCACATCTGTGTTACCAACATCACGTCTTGTTATCAACATTGTTTGATCATGTTAGTATGCTACAAGTTAGTGCAACGACGACTCACAAAACAATATGCGAGACGTTGACACTCTTCAAGCAAATGCTGTAGGGCAGTTCTGTTAAGTGAAGCGCACAATATTTACGGTTTCCATGGTCAGGTCCTCGTGAATTGTCCCAAAAATAGCTTATGAACCATTTCGTGGCACCCTCCATTTTGGTTCCAACCGCGGTCGTACAGTGGAAATAGACAAACACAATCGTCACTTGTGTGTGACAACAAGTATGGAAAGGAAAGGATAGAAAATGCACATTTTCTGAAAACCTCTCCTTGTCATTCACACCACTCGACATTCATTGTTAAGAACGTTAAATGTTTAATGTCGTGCTTTGATTACTGTTCAGAGAAAAGCAGAGCGAACTCTCCCGCTTTGTGTAAAAGCGGCTTTTCGACTTCTGCAAGCAATTAGGGTAACACCACGGCATGGATGTTGACACAAATATACTTTTAGAACACTATAAACAAATCTCCAATAATTATTGTATGAGATCTTCAATGTGACTATCCAGCCCATTCGAAACTCTTCCCTAAAATTGTTTTAATAAAATAAAAATCACTGGCCACTTAAACACCACCTGTTCATCAAGGTCCCTAAAAACCACAACGGTTATTTCTCATTTTTGTGCCCAACCACGTAAACATCCTTTGTTGAGTATAGTATAAACTTGAGCTATTCTAATCTTCCGATTACTGAGGCTGCTAATGAAAGCACATAGATCTTGTATGTAAACACTTTGAAAAGCATGATATCCTAACAACATTAGTCTCATAAGTCAAACCAACACAGTTGAAGATGGACGTAAAGATAGTCACGCTTCATAACCACATGGTCTGAGCCATTTGTAGATCACCAACAAGTGCTGTTGGTTACCATTTACATTTTTAGTCCAGCCTCAATCGCGCTTGTTAGTTTTTATCATAGTTAAGTCAACCACATCCCAATTTTTTTTTGGTCAACTGTAAATCTAGCATTTTAGTCTTTATTTTAGTCTAAATCCCCCAAAAATTTTCATCTAGTTTTAGTCAACCAAAACTGTCTAGTTTTAGTCAGGACATAATTTTTTTTGTCATCAGATAATGTTGAACATTTTGGATCTAAAACTATTTCACATAAAAATGTTCCCACATCTTTTTGATGAAAAACAACTTGACACACAATTACAGTATATCAACAAGTGGCGACTATGGCTCCATGCTACGAGCTAGTAATTTAGCCAGTATTAGTTAGCGGTCGGATTAGCATTATTGTTGAAACGTTATAGCCGTTGGATTAATGTCACGTTATTTATCACGATAATTGACTTCTTTTTTTAATATTTCACCGTGAATTCCCCTCCTGTCTGTCCCATGTGTGTGCATATTGCACTCGCTAGCTGCATATTTGAAAGTGACAGATTAGCAGAGACAGGATTTTACAAAATCTTATAATTTTCGTCTCGTCTTTGTTCATGAACTAAAATGTCTATATATTTTAGTCCAGTTTTTATTAAGTGAAGTAAATTTTTGTCACGTCTTCATTAATCGACGAAAAATGCATACTGATTTTGAGTTATCGTTTATTAATGTGGATTTTAGTCTAATCTAGTTTTCGCCCGGTGACGAATTTTTTTTTTCGTTTTCGTTAACGAAATTAACGCTACGTACACATTTTCAACAATGAAAAAATGTAATGCCCTACAACACAATAAATACATAAAGTTGTTTTCCAATGACCACGTCAGTTTGAAAGCCTGCTCTGCTCTATGACACGGAATACGTCCAAATTGCCATAGCTAGTTAGCTAGCTAGCACCTAGCTAACGGTGGTAATTTCTTTAAGCTTCTTCTAGCTAAACGTTGCAATTCTTTTGACACACTTGTCCAACTCATCCATCTTCTTTTTTTTTACTCCATTTCACACACATTCCTGTAGCAGAACGTGACGTCAAACAACGGCAATAAACCAATTTCATGTGACTTGGGCTGATGTCGCCAAATGGTGTTAATGGCGGAACGCAGACGTGATGTTCGGCAATGCTTGGATGGCCTCCAGTGGTTACAAAGTAGAGCCAGTGAGGACAAATTGTCTGCTTCACACTGTACAATGGTGGTCTTTATGTAGTTTGATCATGTGGTTGATTAGCACTCAATGTTAGCATAGCTTATGGATTTCATGGGGCTGTGACACCCTCCGTAGAAGTGTCTATCTACGACTTTTGAATCTGTGCTTTTATGAGAACCACACTCAACTGAACGCCTCAATATTTATGTTTGTAGACCTTCAAGTATTTGCCAAAGTGACAGTAGCATAAAGGCAAAGCGATCGGTTCCTTTGTGATTCATCAGCTGCAGACTATTTTCCCACTTTGACACCAACCATTGCAACAACAGTTAATCATGGAAATTAATATTAAACCACCCTTGCTTCTTCAAGTTATTATTCCTTTGAAATGTCTGGTACAACTAAATCTACCTTTGATTGGACAAAGATAATGATAACAACAAAAATAGCTCTTTATTTTTTATTTTTACTTAAGCACTGATATCTAGCCATTTTTATGGTTATTATTATTTTCTTTCTGTTGGTCACATGATACACCTTTAAATGGTAGGGGAGAGTGTCTTTTTACGCAAAGGGATTACAGGAAACCCTCCAACTAAAATATGTTTGTATAGTTCAGGATGTTTTGCATCCCTGGTAGCCATCACTTTGGATCATCAATAAACTGTTTCAGAAATATAGCTTCAAAAAAAAATTCCCCATCCTGCATAATTTTATCTCATTCCCAACAAGATGTATGTTCTTCCCCTCTTTCACTGCTCTTTCCAACTCCTCCAGAGGAGTTGAAACCCTGACTGTCTTCTTTTTGTATCTGGTGGCATGATTCATTTTGGTCAAAAATTAAGAATGGCACATACTTTTAGTGATCCAATGTAAAAATGCAGTTTACAACAATAATAAAATACAAAAAAAGTAATATCGAGCAAATAATCATAATTATGGGGAAGTTGTGCCAAACCCAGGTCCTTTGGCACAAATTACCCCAAACCCACCATTTTGAAAAAAAAAAATGCATCCCCCAGCTGTTTTGAGCCAGCATCATGCTAACCATATAGACTCATAACGTAGCTCACTAAAGCACTAAAACATGTGTGAACTGAAAAAAACCTTAATCATAGAAATTTAACTTTGGAGGGCAAAAACATGTCTTTTGAACTTATACGTGCTTACCTCTCAAGCCATGTGTCTCCCTTTTTTAACCTGATGAGCAAAATGGATGTCTCTTCAAAGAAATGTCTATGGTTTTCTAAATAACAGGGGTGTAACTACTTGCACCTTGGCACAAATTAAGATTAGCAAGAAATTAAAGGTCTAAAAATGTAAATACTTACATAACAAACAGTATATTTGATTTATGTCAGATTAAAGCCACATGTTAAATTAGCCTAGAACCACTTTAAAAAAAAACCCACTATTTTAATGAGGGGGTGGGGGAATTCTACTTCAACCACAGATGGAGCCACAAAAGACCAATAAAAATAAATATGTGATGAAAATAACAAAGGAAAATAAACAGGACAATAAGCTGTAAACACACCAACCACATTCACAATCATATCTGCCATATTTTAAAATACGGGGTGGGAGATGGCCAATATCTCGACAATACCATAAAAGACACAAATGCCCCTTTCTCACTACAGGCTATAATCTCAATTTTCCATTGGTAAAAGGCCGTTGCCAATATGGATGGGCAGTGCTGTTTTCAGAATTTCTGCAGATTGAATTATTTTGCAAGATTTTTTAAGATTTTTTTTCCTCTGGAAAACACAAATTGAAGATTTATCAGTGTTTTTGAAGAACTTGCTCATCAATTATACACACATTTTTTGCTATTGGCGGAGCAGTCAAAGTCAAGTCAAGTATACATCTCACATATAATATAAAATGGATGGTTGGGTGGATTCTTTTAAGTTGGGAATCTTATCTAGTTCAAACCAAGGTGAGAATAGCCAGTAGATACATAAGAATTTTAGCCCCAAACCTTGCAATTGTATTTCCTCCAAAACTTTCAACGTGTCCAGTGTGACGATGAGGAATGTGCCAATGTGATAATTAATTGATCATTTAAAGTATTTGGCGTGTCAAAATGGCGCTAAATACGCTGTTGTTACCCTTCATTTGTTTCAAATTTGCTGTTACGCTGGCAAGGATTTTGATAAATGAGCTCCACATTTTTTTTTCAAAACATAAATCAAGCGCTCTCCACAAAAACAGGAGTACTTGGATCTTGGAATTACACAGCGCAGATGGGGATGATGTGGATTGACCGTGATGTTTTACCAAACACACAATGTTGTCATTATGTGGAGTGAAGCCTGTGGGCTGCTCAAGGTCTCCAGGTCGACGCCGGGGTCAGCTTCTGTAGCTCCGGGCCTCGTAGTCCGGCCATGGGTCAGGCCTAATTGAGGCATTTGGTAGGCAGCTTTTCATTTAGTATTTAAGTGAAAAGTGAGTCTAAACTCCCCCCGCCCCGACCCCCACCCCCCCTCACACACGCTCACGCACAGTCCGCGGCTCCAGATGGAAGATTAGAAGCGTGTTGTGTTGGACTTGTAGCCAGTGCTGAGCACAGAACATCCTCAGGCCCACAATTGAACACACATTGTGAGCTTCTTTCAATGCACTGGCGCACACACAAGAAAGCAGCAATTCCAGTGACTTCCAAATCTCTGAAGTCAATTCGGCATGCATGACTCTCACAATATCTTTCTAAATAATTCCATGGAGAAGGAGAAAACATTTGCTGGGTTGAGGATGCTTCAGTCTCAAGTTTCTGCTTATTGTACAATAACAAACAACAAAGACAACTGGGGACAAAAAGTTGGACAAGGATTAAGAATAAAGACTGATAAAAGTTATTAGCCAAACAGATGATCTCTAAAGTCGTCTTAGCCTACGGGGGTCATTCTTGAAAATTGTAGACAACAAAAGATGAAATAATGACATCCAGCACACTCAAATCAATTTGAGCAGACACCAATAAACAATCGGAGGAGTTTCCATGCGACAGGATGTAAGCACCAACAGATGCATGCAACTTTATTTGATAGAGCTTTTGAGTTGAGTTTGCAGTTCAGTCGAAAACGGCAGATTGGGAATGAGAGCGACGAGCTGAGCAGACATGAAATGCATTATATATAGCAGGGCACATCAATAGGTGGGCTTTTTTTCTAGATCCGGACGCAGACACGCTAGCAAACTTATAAGCACGGGTATGCTCCCACGTGCAGGTTTTATGGTAACAGGTAACAGTTATTTCCTCAATTGGTTCGATTTTGATTCGAGTTCAGTTCGATTAGATTTTCCAGATATCGATTAATTACAGAACTTCAATTCTTCTTAGATGTCAAGGAACGCCACAAATATTAAGTTCCAAATTAAATTTTGCGGAGGTCAAATGATTTTGTTTATTAATGAAAGTAACGTGTTATAATCAGTTACTGGTAAGTGTTACACAAACATTGACATCAGCAAGAATGAGATGAAAATATTTTGTTTATATATATTCAGAATTGTCTTAAAGTGCAATAAGTCAGGTCTTTAATAAATTTAAGAAAATAATTTTAAATTCACGTGAACAGTAAATTTCAAGAAAACAGTAAAAACAAATTTTTTATTGGCCTTTAAAAATCTTTTTGCGTAGGAATTTATGGGGGAAAAATGAGATATTTAAATAATCGATTAATCGTTTTATGAATCAATAAGGATAATCGAATCAATATCGATTTATGTATCGATACGGCGGCATCAGAATCGATATTATAGTTTTCCTGCTCCTTGCTATACAGTGTGCACACATTTTGACAAGGCATGACGCTGGCGGCAAACCGGAAGCGCTGCTAATATTAGAAAATGAAAATATTTTTGCCATCCAGCAAATATAATAAAAACATGATGTGGGTATGTATATTACTGTTTTCAGAAACATTTATGTAAAGTCATATAGAATATCTGGATACGTATCGACTTGAAGACTATGTATCGCGATACGTATCGTGATACATGTCTCGCAATACGTATCGTATGTATCCCTGAATCACTGAAAATATTTGTTATTCACGTTTTTTCGTTTTTTTTTTATGCAGACCAGTGTAATAATTCTATATATCTGTGTTTTTTTTTTTTCAAGAGTTGGTGGCAGCAAAATATATGCGACTAAATTATGATCCATACGTTTCCCTGAATTGGACCGCTGACTTTTAATTGTTATCGTGAGTCAGTCGTCAGCATGTCCCGAGTGTTTACTCAACTTTTGATGCCCCCATCAACATGATGAACTGATATGACGCCAATAATAAAGAGCCATGGCAGGACTGCTCAACAGTATAGTGTCAGGGGGGCCGGCCTGGATATCGCGGGTGAAGTGGGGGAGAAGGCACTTGTTAGCAACTTACTCTTACTCATCAATCATGCTGTATTTATAGAGCACAGGCAGCATTAAGGACATGACAAAAAAAAGTAACACAATGCAAACTGGAAGAGATTGGACAGATCCCGTGACCAAATGTGTACATACTCTGCTAAGGGATCTACTTGGCTATTGTTATGCGAGTGGAGTGACCCATCAGCCAACTTTTCAACAATCTCACATTTTAAAGATGATCTTTCAGCATCGGTGAAGCCGAGAGGTCACACGTGTGCATCCATCACCGGAGCAAACCGGGCCGCGCAAACAGCCGTGTAAAACTCCCGAACCCGCTTCCCCTTCAACTTTTCTTCTCTTTTGCCCTGATCTCAACTCAAACCGCCTTCAGCAAAGCCAACCTCTGCACCCGTGCTGTCCCGACAACACACAAACAGGCAGAAAGAGAGACATCTCACTCGTGCTCTGACATGTCCGTCTTTTCTTACACTCCAGTTTGAAAGGAAAAATTCAGATGCAGCCCAAAAGTCAAACTTACCAGATGTTTGATGGGAGTCCGGCACAGTCTGCTTGCTTCTTTTTTTTAATTTATTTTATTTAAAAAAAAATTACAAGGATATCAAGTCAGAGCTTGAAGTCAAACTTGTGAAGTTTCTCTCACGGCGACGACTGACTTTAGCCTGTTGCATTCCGCCTCCCTCTCCTTTTCCCCGTCTCTCCCTCTCTCTCTCTTGAAGTCATAGTGCGCTTTGATTCACAAACCCAGCCTCTGTCACGTGATCCAAAACCTCAAATATACAGTGCATTTTTTTGCCGGCCACAGAATGCCCGTAGGAAGGGAGAACGGGGTCCGCAAGGCTTAGGTTTCATTGTGCTGCCCACCCCCCTCCCATTTTTCTTTTTTAATAGCCTTTGTCTCACAGCACGTTTCACTTTGTACCTTTACGCTGTATCATCAGCAAACACTCTTTTTTTTTATTGAGTTTTGCTTCCAGCTCTTTGTCCAAATATAGTCCACAGCTGACACGCGGTCGCACTAATGAAACAGTCGTTAGCTAGCAGACGTACACAAACTCGCATGGCCAAACAGGGCCGCGCACCTTTGGGGGTATCAGTATCACACCCATTGCGCCATGTTTACTATGCCTTGACTTGAACCTTGTGGCCAACCAATGTGCGAGTCCAAAGGGGGTCCAGGAACATTCAAGGAGACACAACATGAGGCACGAGGACTAAATACGACTCATTTGTAAGAAGCTAGTGGAAGAGTCCTGATAATAAGATTGAAGATTGAAATAAAAGGAGACATTTTGCTTTGCGAGCTCTCAACTCAAGCAAAAGATCTGTTTTCGTGTTTTTGCTGTTGTGGTCGGTTGCATACAATAATGACCTTTTTCGTTTATATAATCAATTGTATCCATATTCTGTGTGTATTAGTCATCCATTTTGTTTTATGTACAGTATTTTAACATTTTCATGATTACAGTTGAGCCTAAGCTGACTGGGATGAGAGTTGGGTACACCCTAGACTGGTCACCAGTCAATTACAGGGCACATATAGACTAAACAATCATAGAGTCTTCAATTAAAGGGGAAGACAAACTTAAACATTTCTTTGACAATAATATGTTATATGTGACCTCACTAGTCTAAACATGACATTGTGATGAATATTACATTTGTGGAAAATGAGCTCAGAAGCAAAATCCAGCCCTTTTTATCCAACTCAGGGGGCGGCCATTTTGCCACTTGCTGTCGACTGAAGATGACATCACAGTTGCTCAGGGGGTGCTCAGGCAACGACCAATCACAGCCCATCTGTTTACTGAAGCTGAGCTATGATTGGTTGTTACCGGAGACTTGAGCAACTGTGATGTCATTTTCACGCGACAGCAAGTGGCAAAATGGCCGCCCCCCCTGAGATGGATAAAAAGGGCTGGATTTTGCTGCTTAACTCATATTCCACTAACTCATCTTTCTTCTACAGAGACCACACTAATCTGTTACTTACACAACTAAAAACTTTTTAATGAAATGATGGAATTTACCTGCCTTAAAATAATGTGTAAAGCCCATCATGAAATTTTACCAGTCAATATACAAATATATATATATTTTTTTAAAGGGAAAGTGAGAACAAATGAAGGGGAACAGACATTTTTTTCCAAACCTAAATATAGAACAAAACAAAAAGAACAATGTATTCCAACTCAAGGTGTCAGTATGTGGAACAATCTGAATTGTAAAACAAAATCTTCTCAGTCAATTTATATTTTTGAATTTTTTTATAAAAAGCACAATTACTAGAAAATATATGTGTAGATCAGGGGCCGATATAACACGTTTTTACTTCTTTCTGTCCCCTTTCATTTTCTTTTCTTTTAAAGAGTGAAATACATTTTTGAATTGAAACTCAAATTTAATTTTATTCAATTTTACATTTAGACTAGTGGGGTTGACTTCCCCTTTAACCTAGCATGCATGTTATTTAAAAGTGGGAGGAAATCCGAGTACACAAAGAAGACACATTCTTCAAAGAAAAACCAGAGATGAGATTCAAACCCAGAACCTCTGACTGTGGAGCAGCCATGACCATGAAAGAGGAAGTAGAGTCACACATTTTCATTTCCTCACAACTAACAGCTACCACAACAACAACAAAAAAAATCAACCTCGAAGGACGTTTTCATTGGTTGTTTGGCAAACATGGCTATTTATTGTGAATTCCTTTTCTTATCATTTCTCACACCTTAATACAAATTCAAACGCTTTCAAATCATGAAAACCCAACCCCATTTTCATGAATTTCAAACACTTGTGGGAATCCTGCTTTGTACTGCATTTGCATAAAATATTCATATAAACGCCAATCCAGTGAGACTTCCGTATGACAACGAGCATAGGAAATTGAGAAAAGTGATCCGCACGTACTTCACAAACGAGAATTATATGCAAAATAGTCAATAGATTGCAAATCCTTGCTATAAATATATGACACGACTTCATTAAAACACCCTAACGTCGACTCTTCTTGCGCTACTGGAGTTTCGAACCAGTTACTGCCTGGTTAGGAATCGTTAAATGCAGCCCCATGATGAGATCAAACCTGAGCCGTCGGCCCCTCCAGGGTTCCGGCTACCTGCTTCCTCAGACAAAAAGCGTCTACTACAGTCTGACTAAACGCTCACAGCTTGGCCTCTCCAATCACTGCCGGCCCATAAAAAAACAATCAAGGGGGGTAATGTACTGTATGTTCTTTAGAAAGATGTTATCACAGTACCTGTCAATTAAAGATAATATACTGCCTTATAAAGTTTGTTGTAGAAAAAAAAGAATGATTAAGATGTCCAAGAATTTGCGTTGAATGCAATAAGAGAGACAGACGTAGCTACTTATCTGGATTTATCTGGACGCTCCTCTCTGAGCACGTCCGCTGAAGTGAAGCCGAGGTGCCGATGGGCAACCTGCAGTCCAACGTGCGTACCTGCAATAGCCGGCACACAGATTTTGTTCTCGGTGGAGGTCCAAGTCCATTTGTGTTTTAGCTCAAGTGGTACGCGGGTGACATCCTGGACAATTTTGGGCTCGATGGTGGCTTTTGGCCAAGTGACCCAAAAAAAACCCTGCATGTGACTTTTGATATATTGCACAAGCACCTAACACCTCTTCCATCCTTTAAATTCGGCTTCCTTTTAGACATCATTACCTTTGTATTCCTTTGACAATTTCCACTGCTTTTATACTTGAATGGGACTTTGCTTGGGGCGATAGCAAAGCATAACAAAATTACTTAATCAATTGAATTCAGTCTAGTTTTTCAGGCGGTATATTTATTTGCCACACGTGAAACTCATTGTTTTCAATCATTTGAAGAAGTGTGTAGGGACACTTTATTATATTGGATTTTTTTTATACAAAAAAAAAACAAAAAACTTGCTTTCCAAATTTTCTTTCCAAATGTAAAGTGTGCCTTATCTTTCGCAGATTTCAATATCATTCACAAGTTTCAGAGAAATCCATGATTCCAAACAACCTCCATTGTCCGCGAATCACGTCTGTTTGATAAGGCCACCTTCATTCATTCACAGCGTGCAGTGCGTGCAGTGGGTGTGTCTGAATTCTGCACGGGCGAACCTACGTGAAATGAAACGCTTAAAGGGCTGATGTGCAAACGGGGGGAATCAGGCCCAAAATGCTTTTTCTCATCGAACACCGACACAAAGTTGGCCATCATTAAACTATAACACACCATCAGGAATTCAGTCGTAGGGTCCTGTCATATTCACCGTCGACATCAATTTAAGCCATGTGTGGAGAAATGAATATGTGGCAGGTTTAAGCGCAGGCTCAAACGACGACCTCAAATGCAACACACAACGGGCGCATGTACAAAATGTACGTTCGTACGACCCCACGCCAAAGACAACAGAAAATGGGGCAACTATCAAAAAGGGGCAGAGGGCAATGCCCCATTGGAACGAGCTGATGGTGCTGTTTATGCATTTCATATTTAATACAGAGCAACAATTTAACTATTCAGTTATGTGAACGACTTAATTTCTATCATTTCTATCAGCTTTTGTTTTGACAAGTTTTGCATACAGAAGACAACATTGTCAAAAAACAAAAGCAAAAAAAAAAAAGGCTGTAATTTGTACACGAGAACTTCGGGTCATTATTTGAAACTTGCACTTATCTTTTGAATAGGCTACCCTACTATTCCACTGTCCCGCCCCTCTCTGGCACTGATTCCTGTGTACGGGGGGGGGGGGGGGGGGGTCTCCGGGATTTGGGGAGCTGGGGCTTGTGAGGGGTGGGGAATGTTGGTAGGGGTGGTTCGGTGGGGGGTCTTGGGGATGGGGTAGGGGTGTTTGGGGGTTTGGGGGCCGGGGGGAGGGGGGCTGGTTTGTGGTGGGCGGGGGTTTTGTGGGGGTTGCGGGGGTGCCTGGTGGTTCCTGCCATGCCCCGTTCTTTTGCGATGGGCTTGGGGCGCGGGCCTTCCTCGGGTCTCCTGACAACTTCACGACTCGACGGGATTCTGAAGTCTTCGGTTTAGGTAAAGGGTATGGGATTTTTAATAGGTTTCAGGTGAATTAATGATATATATATATATATATATATATATATATATATATATATATATATATATATATATATATATATATATATATATATATATATATATTAAAATTAATATATTTATGTCTTAAATATAATGGAGTGTTTTTATATAACGCCTTCATCTACACCAATATTGAATAAGCCAGTATATAAATGTATAATTATTTACTTAAATACTTTTAGAGATTAGGCCTTATAGGAGGTAAAAAAAATGTACTGGTAAAATATGAAAGCAAATAATATATAGCTCAGTTAAATGCTAAACTAAATAGGTTCATCTTGAGCCTCCTTTGAAACATTACAACAGTGTTTGCGGTGCTCTAATACACCACTCTCACTTTGCTTATCAAATGCACTGTAACAAAGTAATTCAAAGAGGAACAAATATTTACACACAAGCGAAACCAAATACAATATTGCAGGCTTTTTCAATTTTTTATTCATAAAAGTAATGAAAGAACAGCATCCAAGGTGGGAACACGGGAAGCTTTTTTTTTCTTATCCTTTACGCAACACGGGATGCTGGTGTGCGGGATGAAGGCAGTGGAGGCGCATTTTCTTTTATCTCGTCGGTCTATATGTGATGCATTTTTTTTTAAAGGGAAAATAAATCTATTTTTTCTGTGACATCACGTGTAGTATAAAGTGGGCAAATGGGAACGTGTGCCGTGCGTATGACAGAGTGACACCCGACGGACTGGCTTTTTTAAAAACTATTATTTAGCAATGATGGAAGCAGTTTGGTTTAGCTTGAAATAATGACGGACTGACGGCGGCCCGGCCGCTGACGAATGATGGAGCGGCAAAATTGACTGACATTCCCACCTCTGGAAATTGTATTAATTTATTTCCTAACCTATTCACATAACTCAATTTTAATTTTGTATCATTTCTCTTGGCTACATTGCTACAAGGCATGGATGTGGATGTTGGAATTGTGTCTTGTCCAATCATATTTCAGCCTCTACGTGCTCACAAGTCAATCTAATCAGTCAAGGGCCTTTAGAGTCAGCAAGGCTGTCTGATGGCATTTAAGATACTGTATTTACTTTATTAGCAACGTGACTATTCCTTTAACCAATCAGATTTCAAATTTGTCCTAACAGGGGGTAATGATGTGGATGATGTCAGCATTTTTCTGTCCTCTGATTGGCTGGTAAGAGTAAAATAAAAATAAGTATACAGTCAGAACGAGAGTACAGAATGTTTCCTATAGCACTGTTAAAAGAGAGAGACAGAGAGTAATATTCACTTGAAAAAAATGGTCAGGTTTTTCACTCAAAAATTCCAAGTACATTTTACAAACAGAGTTTTATTAACTCATTCACTGCCAGCCCAGTTAAAGTGGAACTTTGACGTCGATAACCGTCAATGGCAGTGAGTGTGTTTCAAAAAAAAAAAGGGAAAAAGTTACTCCAGCGTTGAGGTCTTAAGCTTGGAAGACAGCGACTCTATCACCTGAGCCATGCCAATCTTGCTCTTTGCCACGATACTGCATTGCTGGTGTGTCCAAAATTAGACCAACAACTGGTCTCTTGGAGGTACAATATACTAACGCACATGGTGGCATGGCTATGGTGGTAGAGTGGCTGTCTCCCAACCTGGAGGTTGACTGTTGGGTTGCTTTTTTATATTGTTTTAATTTTTTTAAATAAACTGGTAAAATATGTTTAAAACTCTGAATTTCTGAGTGAAAAAACGTTGAGTGAAAAGGTTTTTTCCAAGTACATATTACTATTATTTATTTATTTATTCTTTTTTTATTATTAATTAATTAATTTATTTATTTATTTATTAGAGTCAAGCTGTCAGTGTTATTGTATGTGAATATGCCACAGTACCAACCTATTTTTGGATAGCTTGAGAAAATGCCCCTTTTTTAAATAATGTAAAAAATAAACCCTAACTGCACTGAAATGATGGGAAAAGTTTCCAATGCAGCCATTTCTGTGTACAGCATGCATGTTGTGGCCAGGCCATGCCATGCCACAGTGTGTTACTGTTGTTTTTGCGAATGCACAACACCGCTTGCACTGGCACAATGACTCTCATGCTGCTTGAAAAGAATCCAATAATAGATGTCATTTTGGGTCTTAAATCTGTCCAATTTCTTACTAAATTGTTGCTTATATATAAGGAGCCCCGCACTGGGTTACGAGCAAACTTCCAAGCGAGCGCGTCAGTGCGAGAGGTGTAAGGTTACTACTGTTTGTGTTTCTGTGTCAGTGAAATATGCCAAGAGCAGGCCCGGTGTGTTACTCCCTGGCCGAGTGTGAAAGAAGCAATTTGTGTATTTCACAATGTTAAACAAAAACAAAAGCGATGACACGTAGCCACATGTTGATGAGTGCACTCACATCTGGGAAATAAAACGCTCCGTATGAGAGGGGTTTTGATGAGGGTAGCGTCGGCTATTCGGGCCTTGACCGCAGCAGCATCGAGATGAACAACAAAGTGGAGAGAACAAAGAAAAGGAGTAGGAAATCAGTAGAGGAAAAAGAGGGGCGCTTTTAACTTTCTGCAGAACTGGAAAAGGGGCCCTTTTTTTGGCAGCGTGTAGTGGAGAAACCGCAGAATGGTGCGACGCTGGAGTCGAGGGTTTGAGGAGGCGGGTAAGGGGGGGGGGGGTAGAGTACAGGGAAGCAGGGGAGCGTGGAGAGGAGGCAAAAGAAAAGAAAGACAGGCAAAAAAAAAAAAAGGGGGGGGGGGGTTCAGACGGCAGGTTTTAATCAGCAACAGGCTGCCGGTAATGAGATCACTACCCGGCCGCTCTCAGATTGATGTCATGTGAAGCTGTGTGATGCACAGAGAGGCATGCCGAGGATGACAGGCATGCATGACAAGGCTGCTTACCAGCTCGGACACGCGCAGGGGTACAAAAAAGAGGGCTGGCGGTCATAAATAAAGTCACAGGAATAGCACAAAGAAGCTTCAATACCAAAAAAACTGGGTTTTTTTATTTCTAGGAAAGCGAAAGAGCTGACACAAATATAATCACACCCACATTCGCCATAAACACTTTTTAGGTCCCAGGTCTGCTTTATGTGTCTCTTCCTCGAGAAACATGCCTACACACAAAGAACATACTGTACCAGCGGGCGAAAAAAATAAGACGGGGGGGGAAAAAACAGGGAGCGAAAAGGAAGCGGGCGACACTCCGGGTCGCCATTTTGGGGTTAGCAAGTTTACCTCACATGTTGCGAAATGAAAGGGGTCCTTTCAGTGAACACTAGAGGCAAAAAAAATCACAGTAAATCATACGCGCGCATGGAAATACAAACAAGCTCCAATGAATATTAAAGCGCCAAAGCGTATTTGTTGTTTCTGTGTGGGTGAAAAGGGCGTACATGTGCATCCAATGAACGCTGAATAGCTCTTCCCGTACAAATGTTCCCCAAAATTCAACCATGATGTCACCATGAACCTGTTGTGAACTCAACACTGTCAACTACCATTACCGTCTCATCCCTCCTCCCAAATCGACCCCCCCCCCCTTTGCTTCACCGCACTACCTCTCCGTCCCCATCTTGTTGTCGGCCTTCCGCTCTTCATCTTTCGCCATGCAACATTGTCTGGATGCATTTTTCTTTTCAGCACAAATAGGCGCATGTGCCCCCCCCCCCCCTCCCCCCCTCTCCCCCCCCCCCCTCCCCGAGCAAACACACAAACCACTCACAGCCATTTGGACCGTCTCTACTCTAACAGGGACAGTTTTAATCAGAACAAGCTGGCATATTTTGGCCAGGACCTGCACTTATGGTAATTCAATCAGAACGAGAGGGAAAAGAGGGGGGGGGGGTGTAAAAGGGGCACACGGAGGGTAGAAGAGTGCGAGACGGGGAAATAAGAAAAACAGAGGGAGGAAAATGGAGACAGTGGGTGGATTGGAGCGTTGAGTGATTAGAGGAGTTTGATCCACATGTGGGAACGATTGTCTAATTACGGCAGATACGGTAAAAGTGTTGCCGCCTGGGGGACAGCCGGTGATTGGAGGGCACCGTATGGCAAAATGAGATGATTGGATGAGAGCGGAATTACGGCGGGTAATTGCAGGAGGAGAACGAGATCAAGAGAAATTCGCTGGTGGTTCCTAACAAGGAATTTTCCAAATTGAGGTCTTGGAAATTTTAAAGGCTTCCTCCCTGGAGCTGAAGGCCAATTTCGGCTCGCGCCGCAATCGACTCACGTGGACAGGAAGCATTTTCGATGGTCACGACGTCATTTTGGGTCAAAGGGTCCATTATGGCTAATGTGTTAAACAAGAGCATTCAAAGGGTCCGAATACACAACTTGTCAAAAATAGGAATATATTTTGGGAGTTTTACATGAACTTTTTTTTTATATTTTTAATTTAACAACATTCTCATAGCAAACCCTCTTCATAAATAGACTAGGAAAAGAAATGATGGAAAATGCTGTAGTATACACACCAGGCCACTAGCTGGCGCTGACATTTTGGAAAGAAACTCTGATTAGTGGCATTGCATACCACCATTTTCTTTTAATACTTTGTGCAGATACACATAAAAAGTCATTTCAAATCGTAGATTCATAGAAAAACATGCAACACCTGAGAGTAATTTATTTTAATTGATGTATTTTTTTGTGAGGTAGCGCTGACAGTCAAACGCTTGTTTTATAATACCGACTGACTCAAATTGGAATGAGTCGTAATATTGAATTACATAAAGGCAGGGCTGGACTGGCACAAAAAAAGTCAGCCCTGGCATTTGACTTAAGCCTGCCCAGCCCGACTCCTGACCACCCCCCTGCCGTTAGGCCACTGATATTGACTGATGTCTATATTCGAAAATGGATTAATGGAGCAGCCCATCTAAATTGTGGGCCTGTCTCTTGGGGTAAAAATGGAGGAAAATAATCATTAAAAAGCACTGCATCAGCGCAAAAGACGCCGGCCCACTGGGCATCTGCCCTGTATGCCAGATGGCCGGTCCAGCCCTGCATAAAGGCCTACAGTTTAAAATATTTTAAAATATTACTTAACAGTGAAAGCTAATTATTTTTGATAGCAAATAATAATGGATATCATTTATTATGGATTTTTTTTTTTATTGCAATTGCTTTATATAATTAAATGAAATGATCAATTCCTTAGCCGGTCTTACCGAGCTGAACTCATGCAACTATTTGTATAAGCGTGTATTTATTTTAGAGTATCGGGCCAATAACCCGACCTTATTTCATGATATCGGTGCTCGCAAGCATCGACCACCCTCTTGCGGCGGTTTTACGATTAGGAACTAGAAATGAGAAGAACATACAGTATTGCCATTAATTTCATGCAATTTTAGAGATTTTTTTTTATTTATATTGGGATATACTGTATAGGACTTTCTTTGAAAGAATCTGAATTTACATCTCAGTCTATAATAACGTGTATTCCAAACGGATACTTTGACAAAGACAAAACAATGTACTGTTTATAATCTCAAATCCTAATAAACGCTACTTTTCGTTTTTAGAGCAGGTGTGAGGTGTTTCACTTTCTTTTAAAGTCCCGGTAACCCAAAAAAAATTGCTTGTATTCTGCAGTGACTGATGACCACACGTGCACAAACACTCTGGACAGGAAACACCTGGCTGTGACGTGCACGTTCTGCTTTTTTCAAACAGTTTGTAGTTTTAAAGATGTATTAGCTCAATTTGGGATGTGGGCGAATTCGGCCCTCAAGGCCAACTGTCTGCTTATTTTATTGTCTACATTTTCAAGGACTTCAAGAGGCTACTGAGGATTTGTTTGGATTTAGTTTGTTTAGACCAGGTGACCAAACCACCAAGGGAAAAATTGAAGGATGCGGGGGCCATTTTCACATTCCTGGGTCCTTGTGGATGTGCTGTATTTGTGTTGTGCTGCTGCTGCTGCTGCTGCTACCTTTAGTCTGTCATTTTGTATTTCGTACATGCCGACAGCTGATTGGTGAGAATATAAAATGGTCGCTTTTGGACCTGTCCTTACTGCTTCCTCTGAACCTACTCTCACCTGCACCGTGTGTCATGGTTGGCTTCGTTTTGTTTGTGACTGCACCTTAGAAGCATGTTGACCTTTAAGTGTATGTAATAAGGAAAGCTGTCCAGGTAACTGTAGGGTTGGGCGGCCATTTTGATTTCAGTTTTTATCCGGTTTGGAAAGAATGTTTGATTTTCATTGTTTTGGGTTTAGAAAGTTTAGTTGAACAAATTGATTTTTGTTTGTTTTGGCCACCCTGAGCCTATTGCTACCTATCGCTCTACATGTAAATAAAATAGCGTTTTGTTTGGACTGCTCACCCTTGGGAGAGGGGAAATAGGTGGAACGAGTTAGCGTTAAGTAATTTTCGTGATAATATTTGGACGGAACGGGGGTAAATAAAATAAAAGTTTAACATTTCAGTTTGATTGAAATTTTGTGAAACTTTACTGTGGAAAGCTTTAGAGAACTATTTATTTGTTAAGGTTTTCATTTAACTTAAGTCATGCTGGTGATCGGGGGAGCTCCTTTCACTTTCTCTTTTTTTAAACAAAGCTGTCTATTCGCAATTTAAAATTGAAAAAAAAACCTTCAACATGTTGCAAATTTGAAGCATTATTGTAACAAACATGCTTAACTCATTCACTCCCAGCCATTTTCACTGAAGCAACCCCCTTCGCTCCCGGCTTTTTTACTGGATTTTGACAGATTTTGCAAGGCCTGTAGAATACTGTGTTCTATTGCTATAAAGACATGGAACCTACCAAAAGAAAGATTCGAGTCTCTTCTTTCATCAGGGGAAAAAAGGTATGTTTGCATATGTTTCCATTTTGCAATTAGCATTAGAATACAGCTAAGTTTCATAATTATTCAGAAATCTGTTTAAAACACTGGGGGAAAGAGCTTTTTTGCAACATGGCCCTGGTTGATTTCTTATACTCTGCTGCCACCTGCTGGCCGTTTTTGTAATAACTAGCATTGCTTTAAGCGTCCTATTCAGGTCAGAGCCTGCATCAAAGCCTTCTGTATGCTCTAGCATAAAAAAAATACATTTAAAAAATCTTATAAATACTTTTTGGGAACCATGAAATATTTAAAATAGAACGTTTGTATATGTTTATGAGAGCAAATGAGTTAATGGAATTTCAACAAATATAAGAGTTGCAATTTTTTTTTATTATTATTATTACTTCAATGTCACCATTTCCCCTTTTACTGCAAATTAATATTGGCTCCAAATATCAGTTATTGGAATCCATCACTGCTAATAATTAGTATAGAGTCATAAATAATGCAAATTCAGTTCCCGCACAGCCACACTGTTTTTGTATTCCCCATGATCATGAAATTTCGTGGCTTCAAGCTCATGATGCAAGACTAATCACATGAAGAAATGGAAGCATTGGGAAGAAGACATAACGTGACGCCACTCAGAACACAGCGTGACAGAGTTGAAGTCATCTGCACAAGACTGCAGTGTGATTTAAGCCGCAAGCTTGAAGTTGCATCAATAAATAATGGATGGTCGCCCCCAGCAGCTTCACCAAATATTTGAATTCCCTACCACCCTATCGGGACCAGAGAAATGCGGATACAGCAGGGGATGTGGCACTCCCCTCTCTCGGGTTAATGTGGCACCTCATAACAAGAGGCTGCCTGTCAACAGATGTCGGCATATTTTAACTACCTAGTGCAAAATCGATGCGCCCTAACAAGGGCATGTTCGGATGTTACTTACTAAATTACATTTGGATTCATTTTAACATTTAACATGAGACTAATGTCCTCAGTATTTTTATTGTAACCAGCTGTTCAATACATTCTCTTCATATTTCCGTCAAGCATGCCAAATATACACTCACGATTCACAACACTCGGTACAATTGCCTCACTTTAATGAGATCTAATACAACAGCGTGCATTTATTGACACTGTCGCAGAGGTAGTGTGTTAATGATGTATTTATTATTGGGGTAGTTAAACTGTAATTCATCATCTTAAGCGATGTTTTGAATCGTACAGCTACCTAATTTTGCAACGAATGCCACATGGTTGCCTCGCAGAACAGCATCTTCTTTTCCTAAATGCATTTTTTTTTTTTACATTCCTGGCCTCTTTATTTGCGTGTGCTAAAATATGCTACAGCTATAAACAATGTTTTGTGGTGATTTAGGCAAACTCAGCGAGTCCAAACAATCCTGTTGAATTACATTCCCATTCAGTACTCTCACCTTTCAAAGTCGGACAGTATGTTAATGCTAAGAAATACAGTCATTGGGTCGGATCATACACTTCTCTCTCTCTCAGTGGAATAATGTTAAACATATTTCTCCATCATTGTCTGGTGGACGTGCAAATCCAAGCAACCAACAGTGTGCCTCAAAGTAATTTAACAAGCATACCATTATTGTAAGGTGTCAGTGACATGCATATGACCCTTTATTATAGGAACGATCACATTCTCCTCTGTAACGACATGAAGGCATGTAGAATGTATGTGAGGCCCAAGTGCACGATACAACCGAACCAAGCACACACTGACATCTTGTGGACAAACGTTTAGGTGACACATGAGGTCATTTTGTGAAATTGCAATACCTCATTTTAACAACGTGGGGGCGCTGTTGTTTTACTATTGCATCTGGGAAACGGCAGTTTGGAGGTAACAAGCTTTTTCTTTCCTTTTTAAGGAAACTTCCTATCAATTCTGCCACATGGTTTGACTTCTGACCATGATAGTTTTGCTAAATGTCATGAGAATATTAGTTAATTCGTTTAATAGACATATGGATGAATTCATAGGCAATTCATATTCATTCAATGAGGGAAATTAAATTAACACGTAAGCACTTGTACTGTATTAATATAGTACAACCAGCAGAATACAAACAAAAACAAGCAACAACATTTAGTGGAAATTAAAAGAAATGTAAATATACTCTAAACAAGGAAAACAAGATGAAGATGTTAATATATAGTGGTATTTAATAAATATAGTTTCAAACTGCTATACTAACATTAGCATGGTTAGTTTTCAATTTAAAGTACAAAAATTATTGGCAGTGATATACAATAACATAGTAAAAAAATAATAACTAAACCTGGTAATTAATTGTATTTTAAATACAAATCTAGTCAGTCTGGGTGTCCATTATGGCCCCACTGTCACAACACAGGCATCCAACAGGATTTTGTTTTCCTTAATTAAAGTGCTTCATCATGGGTGGCCTTCGCAAACATTGGGGTCAACTTTAAACTTGTTATTTTTAATATCACATTCTTCATTGACTTCATCTATCAAGAATACATTCGAGCGGATGAGAATAACATCGCACTTTGCTTCTGCCAGGTCGTAAAACAACGTGACCCAGATTAAAACTCGTTACACCTGCCGCCAAAGGGCGGGCTTTTCATCTTTTTTTTCTTTTTTCTACGACGAGCCCACGATTTTAGGCACATTTAGGTCGTTTTTTTTCTTTCTTTCTTTCTTTTTTTTTTAAACTCATGTTTCCACAAGCAGCTTGTGACCTACATTCGGGCGGTCCCAGCCAATCTTGGGCTGATAGCCTGGCTGTGAGCAAACACAATCTGCAGAGAGCAGGAACGTGACAACGGTGGGGGAGGAACAGAGGAAGTCACGCTGAGCACCGCCCATTACGCACGTGCTGGCAGTGACGACGAAAAGATCGTCTCGGCAACAACAAGCTGCTCACTCGCTCAATCTGCTGCGGAATGTTTCACATTGACGTGTCGTTGAGAACTTAAGGAATGTCCGCATTCACTGCAGTCCTCAACACGTTCATTCATACAAACCAGGAAGAAAAACAGCCCTAAAGCACGAGGCTGCCACCACCATGGGCTATTCCGTTTGGTATTATTGTCACAAAGTTAAAGGAACACAGAACTCCTCATTCCTTTGCCGTCATTCTATGAGACAGTGTGTATGAAAATGCAAGTATGAATGGCATCTGTTTCCCTGAAAAAAAGCTTTAAGCTGATTAAGTATCAAAATGATGATATACCCTGCCTGTGCGCTAGGACTGGGAGGGAAATCGATTCAAATTTCCTCAATTGAGTTTATTTATTTATTTATTTATTTTTTTCGATTTGATTCACTTCACTTCAATCCGATATTGATTAATTATGAAACATCAATTCTTCTTAACTCATTCACTGCTATTGACGTCAAAAATTCATTTGAACTATTTCTAGTAGTTTAACATTTTTTCCACTTTTGTTAACAAGAGTATGAAAGCATATAATTTTTTTACTGTACATTTAGAACAGATATAAAATTTTGGATTAATCGTGAGTTAACTATTGAAGCCATGCGATTAATTACTTCTTTTTTTTTAATAATCGCCTAACGCGAGTAAAGAAAAGAAAAGATTATTAAAAATTAGGAGCATCGGGTGATTAAATAAATAATAAATATTATAATCGTAAATAATTGCATAACTTCACAAGTTAACTCACGATTAATCACAAATTTTATATCTGTTCTAAATGTACAATATAAAATTCTAGGTTGTCATACTCTTGTTAACAAAAATGGGAAAAAAATGATAAACTAATAGAAATAGTTCAAATGAATATTTGACGTCTATAACCGTCAATGGCAGTGAATGAGTTAAATATAAAGTACATGATTAAAAAAAAATAATAGGAGGGCAAAAAAAATCACATCATACCTACAAAACTGCATAATAACGTCACAATTATTCATTCACATCATCATGTCAATGTGCTGGCTCAGGCCACGTTCTCCCCCCTCAGGCAACGTGGGAAATAACTCATGGTATGTTGTATCCACGCTTGGTACGCCTCCACACTTATGCCATTCGAGTTCCATGGTCCGCAACACATTTTCACCGGTGTAGGGTTGACGGTCATAAAAACAGTCAAGACTTCTTGGTTGATATTGAAACTTTGGAGCAAGGACGCCTCGCTGCTCATCTGTTGAACGAATTCTGTTCAAACACTCTATAAAGAAAAAAAATTGAGATGGTTGTTAAGTTGCAAAAAGAAAGACAGACTTGTATGCTTTCAGTATTGAGTATTGAACTCCTACAATGTAGGAGTTCAATACTCAATACTGAAAGCACATGTAGGACCTACATGAACATACTGGAATCTTTTCTCATTGACGCTCTCTGAGTTGCGTCCGAAGGGCACTCGACACAGCTGCTTCATCAGCGTTGTGTTGCGTTTGAGGACACGATCAATGTTGTGAATGATGAGCCGGGCGATGCCTTCAAAATTCACATGCTCTTCAATGATTTTCTGCAGTGCGATTGCCTTTTTGTGTTGGACCATGTCAACAACCAGGGTCTCAACGTGGTGTAAAATGGATGTTTTCAAAACACTTTTCCACTGCAGTCAGAGTGTAAACGTGTACGTTAATTAAATCAACTGAAAAGCAATTACCTCTAAATTGTTGGACAAATTATTATGCTAATGATTCTCATTTGCATAGACTTCATAAAAATCAGAGAATAACATCATTTGAGCATGTGAGTGGACTTTGGTTGGGCTGTGCTCAAAGTCCTGCTTCCTTTACTGTCGAACCGTGGACAACAACATGCTATGCAAGAATTTGAATGACTTGAGGATTTGTATGTATTTTTTTTACTAGACATGTAGTGTGTTTTTGTTTAAGTATGAGAGAGATTCCAAAAATTAGAGACAAATTCCTCGTGTGGTTTAAAATCCGATGTGATGATTTTCCCGCAACACACCTGCTGATCTCTCACGAACAGTTTTGCCAGTTACCTTGAAAAGTGACTTAGTTACTTTACTGATTACTTGCTGTAAAAAGTAACTAAGTTAGATTACAAGTGACTTTAATAGCTATGTTTAGCAGATACGACCACCTTGCTTAAAGCTGTAATAATTTGCCCCCCCCCCAAAAAAAAAATGATTTGACAATTTATGATTCAACATCTTCTAATTAGCAGATTAGCACCTTAGCTGTTCACAGTGGGTACTCCTGCAAGCCTCTGGCCAATAGTTTTCAGGTTCGATTCGGGTTTGAATTTCCCGCCCTCTGCCTGTGGATGTGACGTCAGGCGCACGTTGTGTACGTGACAAGGGAGTGTGCTGTTTTTCTGCCACACGTGGCAGTAGCGATTCCAATTAAATTTTCTGCATTGGACAGCTTTAACATAAAGGTGACACCCGGTTTTGTCACTTAATTGGAAGTGTGTTTTTAACAGTGATGTTTAAGAATCAAGTTTGCTTTTATTAAATTTACCCCAAAAAGACGGCAACCATTTTGACTTATCGTAATTATTTTAAAAAAAAAATGTAATGAATCTTTTCAGTATTCCACCTAAGAAATGTGCTAGTGCTAAAAATATTTCTGCTTCACTAATTATTATTTGCTAAAAAATAAAGGCAGTCAGTCTTATTTACTTGATATATTTATGATATTGTTTTTTCTTTCTTTCTTTCTTTCTGAAACAACATTTATAATGTCCATTTATAAATATAGTGATTAAATTTGAGGACCTTCGGCAGTCACACGATCTGGTGTGACTGTGAATGCATACTGCCCTGTGATCTTTTTTATTGATTTTTTGACATAATGCTATTGAAGCTAAGCAGATTATCTAACTGTCGACTAACAGAGTGTGCAACAAAACCTTAATATTTTTTGTTTTAGCTGATACAAACTCAAAACTTGAACGTTCTATAATGTATAGTTAATTGTTTAGTGACTTTAGTAAGTATTATGCTGTTTGGAATCATTAACCATTTGTTTAGTTCAGTTACAAAGCAATTATCAGGGGCATTTGAAGAAAAATTGTAGTCTGATTATATGTTTGGAAAAAGTCATACGTTAGTCTATATCCCTACTTTGTAACACACATAACATAACATGACATAACTGCTCACGCCAGCAACACTAGTGGCTGGGAATCCCTGCTCTTGTGTGAAATAGGCTACATTTCACTTCCCTCCAACAACAGCAGCAGATGAAGTATTTCACACCGAGTGGGACATCTTTCCGGCCCCACTCGCATCACCCACTTCGCTGCGAGCTCAGGCAGCTCATTTGCATAAAATCTGTGTCAGTAGGGCAGCGCTGGCTCACATGCCGTGCGCACATGCAGCAGAGCTTTAAGCAGCAGCATTCCAATGTGCAAACGGCCCAATGTTCCGTCTCCAAGCGGCGGCCTCGACCAATGAGAGGCCGAGCACGAGCGACCGGAGTGGGGGCGTGAGGAGGAGGCGGAGGAGCATGAGGGTGGGGGCAGAGAGAGAGAGAAGGAGAGAGACGCATCTACAAACGGGCGGTGGAGGGGACACGAGAAAGGGGGGGGGGGGGGGAGAAAAAAACGGTCACATTTGTCAGGCACCTGAAAACGTGCTGGTTATTTCAGGACGCGTGTTGCTTATTGATGAGTGGGGTGTGTTTAAACTACTTGCGCTCTAATCATGGTGACTGTACACGGCAAGTAGTTCAGTGTGACAGAACCCCTTTGAGGCGCACATTCACCTCGGAGTTTTTTCCTCCCGGACTGAATACAGCATTGCTCTATTTTCTCCTTCTTCAACAGTTTTTTTTGCTCTGCTGACCGGATTTTCTCAAGAACCTCTCCCGATACTTAACGCCCTGCGTGCACATCCCTGCTCTTTTGATCTGTGGGATACGCTCTGTATGCCTTGGCGGTTCAGGACCTTTTCACCTGTTTCTACCCAAACTCATCGGCGGCGAGAAGAGGCGCTAAACACGAGAACAACGGAAGCAACGTCTGTCAATCCGATAGGAGACATGGAGAATAGCCCCGGAGGTAAGCGTTCTCTTCTTTATCAACACACAGCTAACTAACCGTGTGTTATTAATAATGGCATTTTCTATACATTTAGTTGGTCAATCACAAAATACAAAAGGTGGTTAAGTGTGAAAAGTATGTCTATGAATAAACTCAATGATAGTCTTTATTCAGATGATTGCCTGCTGTGTTGCTATTTGATGATCATCCAACAGCTTGGGGGAGCTGCAAGCTCTTAACAAAATGCAATATGGACCTTAAATCCCTTTTGACACTTGACTTTCGAGCAATTGCATGTAAACAAACTCACGTGGAATGAGACCCACTTTACACACCCTTAACTCTTGCTATAGTTAATAATGATGACCTTCTTATATTTTACTGCATGACACGGAGCACCTGATATGGTGATGTAAAATACCGCGGAAATCCCAACGGGGGCCGTTCTAAGTACGTCAACGTCCCTTCAGTCGTTTCCTGCGCCATGTCTTTTTGCGTGCCCGGTGCATTGTGGGTAGAGGCGGCGGCGATAGATAAAACTTGCAATCATGCGGCCAAGTTCTGACACGCAGCCCCGCCCCGCTGTTCTGACACGCAGCCCCGCCCCGCTCCACATTGAACGCACAGCACGTGTAACAACCTCGTCGTCCACGTGCCCCGCATGATTTCCTCTGAGCCCCGCCCCTCGCGGATGTTCCTCTCCAAGCAAAAGCGTGCACGCTTGCTCGCTCCGGGGGCCAGCACGGGGATTCCTCTGTATTCGCAGCAAGTTTGGTCAGTGGGTCAGAGGGGTTTTAAAGTGTTTTTGCGCTACTTACTGGGACTGCTTCACAATCTACTGATTAGCAGGCACAGTCAAGTGTAGTAAACATTCCTTCATCCTATTAGAGTGAAGTAAAACATATGTTCCATCCTATCGGGCTGGATGTTGCTGGTAGCATCTGGTCCTTAGCACTAACTTACATGTTTCAATCATGGCCATTAGCGGGTATAAATATCGGGTTGATACCCTGCCTTATTTCAAGATTTTAGTACATGCATGTATGACGATTATACTATCAGGACTGCAACGTAGAAATTAGAAAAACTATATTTTAATAATAATAATAATATAAATAAGGATATGGTTAAAAACAAATTATATATAATTGCCATTACATTGAAGGGAAAATGCTACATTGATGTTAAGTACTAGTGGTATTGGTACTTATTGGTACTCATATTGGTATGGAAAAGAGTAGTATCGAACGTCTCTAATTCCATATAACATTATGGATCTGTAGGGGAGGTTTGGATGGATGAATGGCATTTCAATGGGGGAAACGAGAAAAGAGTTCCAATCATGGCCACGGAGCACTTAAAAAAAGTTAACAATTGTCTCTTTACAAGTTGAATATTTAACGGTGGCATTTCAATTTAAATGCTGAAGGTGTTTACGTCCATCAATTATCTACTCGATTTCCACTTATCCCACTAAGACTTTGGGTGAGACCCATTGCCAGGGCGTCCATGCGCGTCCGAATGCGTCACAAATGTACTCAAAACTACTGAAGACAGTCATTCATTCATTGCGCAAGACTCAGCGAGTCACGTCGCTGCACTGACATGTAAACAAGCAAATTATAGTACTATATTCCTGGCAATTAAATTGGTATAACTTCAAGCTTCAAGATTTAACAACTGAGATTTGTTGTTAATGAGGTTTAGTCACCACTATAAAGGGTCATTCATCCCTGTTCATAACAGGGGGGTTAGGAAGGTGAAGGGTTTCTCTGAGTCATGACATGAGATTGATGTTTATACAGTAAGCTTGCCATGGTCAGATGCCTCGGAGGCGGGAGTACACGAGATGGGAAGTCATCAAGGACTGGCAAGAGGGGAGGGAGGCGGCGGGCGGGTTGTTTTGTTTATTCTATAGCTCTTACGGCCCTGCGCAAGTGCACGCCATCACGTGTTTCAACTTGTGCACGACCACAATGCTGAGCTCACTCTATAGGCACCCAGTCGAACCAGATTCCAGGAAGTTGTTAGGGGCCGGCGGAATGAGGGGATGTTTTGACACGAGTGGGCGGGTGAATGAAGCCAGGAAGAATGTTCCATGTGACGGCGGCCGTGACTCAGGTGATACGCATGTTCATAAAACTTGACCTCGTTCGTACACATGCGTCATTTTGTGTGGCTCACTCGCTGTTGACACGTGCGAGCGCAGGAATTAAAGAAGGGAGGCACTTGAACCTTGAAAGAAATGCCACACGTTTCCTCAAGGAGAGAGAGAGAGCACCGGAGCAAGCGGGCTAATCAGTTATGCTGGGATGATTCAAGGTCATTAAAGGGAAATGGACACAAAAAAAAAAAGACCACGTAGCAGATAACATTGGGACAAGTTTGTCTATATTATATTTTAGCTTCAAACATACAAAACAATATATAAAATGTACAATACATTCACGATCCAAAGTATTGTAATATATTGCCAAATGACATCTTGGAACGGAGCCATTCCTTCCAGCCTACATGCGGCATTGAAAAGCCTCCGTTAGCCCAACGTGATCTCACCCTAGCGCTTATTATTGTACTGCTGCTTGTTGTCTACACGAGACTGCGCAAAAAGGGCCTTGTGAGCCGGGCGGGAACTGTGTCAGGAGTCCATGTGAGCTGGCGGTCAGGTGGCTGGCGGATAGATGGGTCTGCGTGCTCTGAGCCAAAGAGGAGAGGGAGGGGAGGAGAATGGAGACGAAGGGAGGGGTAAGCAGGAGGCGTAAAGGACTGTGGCGAAGTGAAAGCGAGCAGGCAGGGGAGGGAGTTGGCTGGCCCTCGGGCTGCACGTGAGAGGGAGGCTGTCATCTTGCGGGAAGAAAACTGTCTGCAAAACAAGGGGTGGGGGTGGGGGGGTGGGGGCTGCATTCAGGGGTAATAGGGCATTTCCAACTTGATGTGACATCCCTGGAACAAAAGGACATTTTATTGCACGTAGGAGGCACGTGACTATACGGTGACAAAAATGGCACGAAATTGTAAAATATCTGAAAAGGTAATTTTTCACTTATCTTAGTTTTCAATGAAAAACAGAAGGTACATAGTTCCTAGAATCTCTTACTTAGTTAACTAAAAAAATCATAAATGGTTTCCTACTTTCCTGAAGACAACAGAGTTTTAAATTGATTTAATATTGGCTATAATATCCTTCAAACAGGTCGATGCCCAAATTGTCAAAATGCTGAATATTGGCACCGATAATCTCCCTAATGCTAATGTGTTACTTTCTGAAGAGAACCGTAAAAAAAAAAAAAGCCAATTTTTTTGATTCAATGTTTAGAGCATGTTTCTGCACTTGTTGTTTTCACAATTTCATGATGGGCCAGATCCAATTGTCTCAAACATGATCAAGGTATCAACAAGCCTGCCAAAAAGTCATGAAAGCAGAACTTAAATATGGGTCAACTCATGTTTTTTTTCTTCTCCTTTGTGTGTTCCTCAGGTGGTGTCATCCTTTATGCCGGCTCCTCTGGCAGTGCCAGCCCGAGTCCTGGCAGCCCCTCCAGTGGATACCAGACCCAGTCGCCCTCCTCCCACTCACAACCCTCGTCCCCAGAGGGTGTCTCCTTTCAGGAGATCGGGGCCATGAAGCAGGGAGGGGAACAAAGGGGAGGGACGCCTTCCCCGAAAATGGTCTTCCAATTTCCAGAAGTGAACAATGCTCCAACGGTGTCATCAGCCACCTACAACCATCCCACCGTGGCCAAAAGACCTTGTGGTTTTACAGGCAGTTTTCCGAGTAAGTACTGCGCCCCTGCTCCCATCCTACCCGTCCTATTTCTTTCTGTCAACCTACTAGCAGTTAGCATCCCTCTCATAAATCATGCGCTTATGTCTTCACAGAAACTGGAGGGATGGTGCTTCTGTGTAAAGTGTGTGGGGACATTGCATCCGGGTTCCATTATGGCGTCCACGCCTGTGAAGGTTGCAAGGTGAGCTCAAATGCAGCGTTTAGATCTTACCTGCCAAGTCACACTGAAAATGACGTCTATAGCCGTCATTGGCACTGAATGATTGAACTCCACTTGTGCGCTCTCCAGGGTTTCTTCAGACGCAGCATTCAGCAGAACATCCACTACAAGATGTGCGTGAAGAACGAAAACTGTCTCATCATGCGCATGAACCGGAACCGCTGCCAACACTGCCGCTTTAAGAAGTGTCTCTCAGTGGGCATGTCCAGAGATGGTAAGAGACGCGCACAGAGACACATAGCGGGAACTTAATGCGTTTCCATTGCAGAGGGAGTTGTTCAATATGCCGCAGCTTATAAAACCACAGTTATACATAATACATCATTTTAAGAAACGGTTCCCTCCCTCTTTGATTCGTATTCTTCCATTCCTTCACTTCTGTCTGATTTATGGCAAGAGGAGCTCGAGAGTCCCAGTAGTCATCATTTACTGAGAAACTGCGACAAAAAATAGTTTATTTTGGGAAATGAGGACACCGGAGTTGTTGATCATGCGTTTTCAGTCCCACCGTTTGTTTAAGGCAATCTTATGTTGCCGTTATTGTTATACTGTTCCATTAATCATAGCAAAAACGAGTGTTCCAGTTTAGATATTACGCATGCAGTCTGCCCTTTATTGAAGATATTCACAGCGAGGCTGGAGCCTCTTGGGAGGCGGGCAAACTAGGTGGCGATTAATCATCTCTTTTTGGAGCGAACATTTTTAGTTGACCTAAAAAGTTGGAATATAATGGAGGAGCGGAAAAATCGCCAGATAATGAAGTAGATCACAGCAGGGAATCTGTATTATTACGACCTATTCAATAGTTGTCATTACCGTTTCTTACCCTAGGACGGGCCTATGTCATTTCCATATCATATTTTGAATGACATTTGAAAATATCCGGTCCAATTTTTTTTCCCCCACCCTAAATAATTTCCACCTCGCCTCTCCTCTTTTTTGTACCTTTTCTCTTGTCAATTTACAAATGACATCATATTTAGCACTGTTGACCCAGTGACCTACTTCTACACAAGAGAGCCGCAGCGCTCAACTTTGAGACTGAATGCGAGCAGCAACTGCGGGGGGGGGGGGGGGGGGGGAGCATATAGCGACCTATAAATAGGGCTGCCAGTGCGAGAGCAGTAAAAATAGGGAAGGGCGGACTGTGACAGTGGAGGGAAGGAAGACGCTTTCAAATGAGGAGGCGACTTTACAGTCCATAGAATGATGATAGCATGTCGGCTTTTGAGTTTTTTTCCTTCTTCGAATTGCTGCTTGTATATTCTAACGGAAGGCGCTCTCTCTCTCGCTTCCTCTCCTCAGCTGTGCGTTTTGGCCGCATCCCCAAACGAGAGAAACAGAGACTATTGGACGAGATGCAGAGCTATATGAACAGTCTAAACGAGTCGGCCTCAATGGAGATGGAGATGTCCCCCCCCTCCGACACCCGCTGCAGCCCAAAGAACCAGACGAACGAAGGAGCCGGCTCCATAATGCAGGCATACCAGAGCGACTTAATAAACAGCGAGAAGAAACCTCTCAAGAGGCCCGCCAGCAACAGCAACCTTGGCAATTCTTTCCAGAACAGTCCCGCGCAGGAAACAGCCCCACCTCATGCAACGGCGCAGGCGCACCACACGTTTCAGAGGGACCCGACATCGGGATACGGCGTGCCGTCAAAGTGTCCTGTTGCCAACTCCAATAATGACAACGCCACGAATAATAACGCCAACATTTCCAAGTATAACTTCGCCAATCACAACCAGTGTCCCGTCCGCGGCCTTTCATCTCAGCACTACGCAGTCAATCAGAAGACGTATCTTCAGAACCAAAATTCATGTCCGTGGAAGCTAAACGGTGGAGCCAAAGTCTTGGTGAGTCTCGTAACGTTCTTACATTTTGTTTTTAATCTTCTTCACGTCAGTGCCAGGCAGCTAACGCATCCGCTTGCTTTGTGACAGGCATGTCCGCTCAATTCTTGTCCGGTGGCTCCAGCCAGTCGCTCCAGCCAGGAGGTGTGGGAGTCCTTTTCCCAGTGTTTCACCCCCGCCGTCAAAGAAGTGGTGGAGTTCGCAAAGAGTATACCTGGATTCCAGACTCTCAGCCAACAGGACCAAGTCATGCTACTCAAATCGGGCACTTTCCAGGTACATTGGTTGACGTAACTTGGGTGGGTTGTTTACATGTGATTATTTGACCCCCCAAAAATTGGGTCAAATGAATAACCCAAAATTGGGTTGTTCTGTGGGATATACTTGACCCAACTTTATGAGTTAGACGGGACAGTTAAGTGAATAACGCAGTTCATTTAACTTTATGGGTTAAATAAATAACCCAATGACATTAAATGATAAATTAGGTTATTCATTTAACCCATAAAGTTGGGTCAAGTGAATAACCCAAAATTTGGTTTTGTGGGTTATTCATTTGACCCAACTTTATGGGTTAAATGAATCCAAAGTTAAATGAATTGGGTTCTTCACTTAACTGTCATTGGGTTATTCATTTAACCTATAAAGTTAGGTCAAATGAATAACCTACAAAACCCATTTTCTGGGGTCATTTTTGTACAAAACCAATTCATAACCCAAGAAGTTTCTCACCCCAACATTGCTTTATTTATTTGCAGGTGCTGATGGTGAGATTCTGCTCATTATTTGACCCCAAGGAGAAGACCGTGACCTTCCTCAATGGGCAGACATACTCCCTGGCATCGCTACGGGCACTGGGCATGGGCGTCTTACTGGACGCCATGTTTGATTTCAGCGAGAAGCTCGGATCTCTGCGCTTAGAACCAGACGAGATGGCCCTTTTCATGGCTGTCGTGCTTGTTTCAGCTGGTAAGACTTCACAAACTCACCGAGGAGCAGCACATTTCCCTTCAGTCGCAGCTGTGCGCCTAACTTACTTTCCGCCATTATCTTTAGATCGCTCCGGTATAGTGGATGTGGGAGCAGTGGAGCAGCTGCAGGAGAACCTCATCAAAGCTCTGCGCACGCTCATTACGAGCCGCCGGCCGGACGACAGCGGCCTCTTCCCAAAGCTGCTGCTACGTCTGCCGGACCTGCGAACCTTGAACAACCAGCACTCTGACAAGCTTTTAGCGTTCCGCATAGATCCGTAAACGAGCACAAGGCGCCCACTGAGACGTCTGCTTCGGGGAGCTTCCGGGCTTCCCGTTCAAGCCGGGCCCGCCACAGACGTTGGCCTCTGCATGACGGATCGTTGTCGTTGGAGCTCGGCCGAGTGCGATGCCGTGAGAGAGGGGACTCTGAAAGTAAAGGGTGTATGCCCAGCAGGGGGGGTGGAAGCCCTTGCACCTTGAACTCGACCGATCTCTTGCTTCCAAGACTGTCAGTACATGACTTAAAACTGTGTTCTTCCTGGTTGGCTCACCAAATCCTGACCTCTCCTCCCTGGAGTTCCCTGTTGGTCTTTACTTGAACTTTGTCCTCTAATCTCACTCGGCAGCAAAGCACACACTCCAGCCCAGGTACAAGGGGTTTGTACACACCTTCGCCAACGATGACTTTTGACTGTACATTCTCACCTCAATTGTAAATGGCACGCTCCAGACATTAAGAAGCCCCTCGACCCAGTGCAGATGATAGCAATAGAAATGGCGCAATGCTAAAAGAAAGGTTGTTGTGCTCCCTGTCGAAAAGATATCAGCTATTTTCACGTCATAAGTAAATCACCTTATTGCGAATGAGAGATGTATAATGATGTATTTTTAAGAAATGAAAATAAGTTGTATTGTGTTGCTGCGTGCTCATCAGGGAGAAATGATCGGTCGTTAAGACCGAGCCTGATGGGTTTTCACTGAAAATGTTCTCTGTAAATGGTTGTAAATATTATGCTTGTTTGGTACCCATGTTAGTTTGAAGAGTCTTGGATATGTTAATGAGGTTGTTAAGTATTGTATTAAGCCAGCATCATTAACAATATATTACAAATTGCTCTATAGACTGCATTCGAACCATGCACTCTGAATATAAACTTTTTATTTGAGAATATATGAAAGAAGTAAATGTATTGTCAACTGACTGCATCACTTGTGTATATTTTGTAACTTTTGTGGTTACACCATAGAGTACTATTATTAAATAATGTTATAAAGCAATTCCCTTGTGCTCATTTTCATTCTTCTTCCTCACAAGAGGCACCATCATCATTGCCAAAACACAACATGTAAGGTAACCTAGCAACAGAAGCAATCGGCCAATCTTTCAGATGGTCTAAGAGGCATAAGCAAGTAGGAAAATCACTTCATTTTCAAGGGTGTGGTAATAAGTAAATACTGTACTGCAATAAATACAAGGCGGCTAAAACACAAATAATGTGACATGCTAAGCCGCTAGGAGGAGAGATTTTTCCGCATAAAACAGTCACGGATATGTGTTGTGCCAATCCCCGAAGTTAAGTGCTCCCTAAACACGATACAAGTCCGTGCAAAAGAGAATCCCGACCTACCGCAGTGTTATCTCCTCATTTCAAAGAAGTCCTCGCAAAATCCTAATTGAAGATGTTTAGGAACCTTATCTGAAAACAGTAAATGACCTTGTCGAGCATGAATTTGGCTTATTTCTTGAACAATAGACTAAAGTGGGCTCCCGTGACCTTTGGTGGTCTACTGATCTTCCCAATTGTGATTGATAACTGTAAAATGTCAAGATGATCTCTTTTTGCACAATTGTCTTTGAGCAACAACTTGTGTGTTTTAAATTGTTTTTTAATACTGATTATACTCCCTCAAGGGGAATTCAATTATTTTTCTTCACGTGTTGTTGTTGCAGGCAATAAACGTCTGACAACTCTGAGACAACAGTGCAGCATAAATTTCCAATAAATTGGAGAATTAGACATGGGTTCAAGAAATCCAAAATAACACAAACAATAATACTACTATGCCAACTAGTCTAGTCCACAGGGCCACACCTGTGCGTAAAAGAATGCCGAGAGGCGGAACAGGTGTTAAGTTTGTCACTCAACACTCGTCCCGTTGTGTTGAAAACAAATGCCACTGTCTGGCAAGATTTCTTCTATACACCACACCGGATACTGACGTCACCACGCATGACATGATCTAATTGACCAAGGTGAAAAGTCAACATTTGCTACAATATCCTTTGATGGTTCGGAGTAAAAAAAAGGCACAGACTGAAAAATGACTTTAGAGCTCTTCTGGACTTTTCGAATGTAATGACCATAACACAGCACCTTAGTGACACACTAGAGGTTTTAAACAAGATTTGGACTTGGACCTGGAACTCTTGCAGTACTGAACCTTGAATGGGCTCAAGTATGACAAAGGCGTAACAGCAGTAGCCTACTGCCATTGATACCTGTGACCCTTTGTATCCCTGCAGCCAAAGGAGTGAACGTCATCCATGGAGTTCCAAACTTCGGTGATGAGGTTCCGCAGGCCATTATCACTGATGGCAAGCACTGTTAACAGTGAAATATAGACAAGTATAACTGTTCAGATCCAGGAAAAGAATAAAAGCAGACAATGTGTTGAATAAGAGCCCTGCCCGTGGAAGTTCAATTACTTGGTAAGCATATGCTCCTTCACTTCCGGGTCTTAAATTATACGGTGGGTAAACCAGCCACATTGCCAATGCTTTCATCCACGCCAAGCCACAACGGGACATGTATATAGGTTCTCAGATTTAAAGGGAGACAAGCACCAGACATTGCTACAAAGCAAAAAATGCAGTTGTTTGATAAACTTTGGATGAAAGGGATACCCAACAATATTCGTGCCTTTATCCTACTTTACCTCGGTAAAGACGGGAAAAGTCCATTTGTGAATACAACGGAATTTATTACGGTGTTCTGCTGCCATCTGGTGGAAAGGCGGTGACAATGCACGTATAATTTGTTGCCTCCATGTGAATTCAGATGATCATAAAACAATCACTCTAATCTACACGCACACAAATCTTTTGCCCCCAGAAGACATTATTCAAACGCAAAGACAACGAAATTTTTCTTAGATATAGTGTACCATTACGGGTACTTAAAATGAACCACAAAAGTCGGAGGAAACAAAGAGAATACATGAGATAAGTAAAAAGTGTGTGTATCGGATTTAACGTATTCCTTTCCCAATGTGCTCGGGTGCGTTTTCTTGGTTGTCTCCCGACTGCCAATTAAGCTAACAGTGACCCAAATTAACATTACAGGGAAGGAGGTCTAGCCAGGTGTGCGTCGCCATTCGCCAACTTCTTGTTTGACGATAGCTATCATGGCGTCGATGGGGAGTCCTTTGTTAAGGTAAATTGTTTAAAAAATTCGGTCTTGTACGTATTTCGCCCGAAGTAGTAGTTATCAGCACATAATGCATTATGCGCAACCATGCTAAAAAACAAAACAAAACCCCCCAGCATAGATAGACCAGCAGTGGCAGCTCAACAACACACGTGTTTTGTGTGTAACTTTATTAACAGTTTGTTTTTTGTAATGTGAATGACTAGTTATATTGTGTTATTATGTATGTAATAATATTTTATAGAATTGCAATGGGATAGTGGCGGTATGAAGAGATGGATTGTTACCTAAATCTGCACTGAACGCTCAGGTTCGAAATACACAACCCTCCACCTGTTGTTATATTGATTATATTATATGTACCTTAATCTACCGTTCTAATGGTACCCTTTTCCTTTCATTACATGTAGACGTTCTAAATGTTCCTTTTGTTAGCGATGCTTGTTACTGCAATAGTAATGTGGCTCATACCAACAGAGACAAAGTTCCTTTTATGTTCTTATATTTGGCTAAAAGTATTACGTTTCTCTGTCTGTCAATGTACGCCGCTGGCATAGACAGATGAACAAAGATACATCATAATTTATTTTCGGAGCAATTAAAATGAACTGGATACATTTCCTGTGGCACATCATCCATCCATCGTCGAGACTGCTTATCCTCTTTATGGTCGCTGGTATTCGGAAGCCTGTCCCAGCTGACTTTGAGCGTCAGCCAATCACAGGTCACATACACACAAAAATAGACAACCATTCATACTCTCATCCACAGAAAAGGACAATTTAGGGTCTTCAATTAACCTACGATGTATATTTTTTGAATGGGGAGGAGAAAACCCACACAAGCATGGGCAGAACAAGCACACATGGACGCATGAGCTTGGATTCAAACCGACAACCTCGGATTTTTGAGGAAAACTCTCACCCAGTTCGGAGTTTCATGCTGCAAATCTGGACTCCGACGTTCCTGCGTGCAGCTTTCATGTTGACTTTTTCATGTTTGGTGTGAATTTTTATGGATTTGTGTTTGTTCACTGTTGTGGACTGGCAACCATTCGAGGGTGCCGCCACTTGCCCAAAGTCAGCTGGGATAGACTCAGACGGGGACGGATAGACCTCACCTATGACACTTTTTAGGACAAGCGCTGTAGAAAATGGATGGATGTCCTCATTTTAAAATGTGGAATCAAAGTTTTCATTTTTTGTCTTGACCACGCAGAAACCAGACAAAGCACGTGCAGGAATGCAAGCAGAAATGTCATCCCAGTCAACTTGGTTGTACTACAGTATATGTAAGTGCGATGCATTTTCAGCATGTTGATATTATCATTAATTTTTCTGTCCTTAACGTTGCATTTTGAAGACATTGTGATAAATGTTTAGCTTGGTAAAATCATTAACTTGTAAAAGTTTGCTCTTTATTATGCTTAAAATGGTCATGATTTTAGAGTACGGTAAAAATGAGTACAGCATGTATTTTCCCAATTCTTCTTCTTGATTGATTGTTGTAAACCAGATTAGGTAATCTAGTTATCTTTTTGGGACTCTCATTCACATGTGACATAATGAATTAGCGGTTTTGCAATCCGAAACACGTTTTGTGTGTCTGTGGAAGGGGAGATGTAAAGCTAAAGGAGGGGCGGTCTTTCAGTAAATCTCATTATTAACTCATTCACTGCCATTGACGGCTATAGACGTCAAAAATTCATTTGAACTATTTCTATTAATAAAAAAAAAAAATCCACTTTTGTTAACAAGAGTATGAAAACCTAGATTTTTTTTATTGTACATTTAGAACAGATATAAAATGTGTGATAAATCCTGAGTTAACTAGTGATGTCATGCGATAATTATGAAAAAATGTAATCGCCTGACGGCCCTAATTTTTAATAATATTTTCTTAAAAAAAAAAAGAATACATTTAAATTTAATTTATTTCTTTTTTTCTTTTTTTTCTCTTTTCTTTTCTTTTTTTTTTTTAAAGAAAGGATTATTAAAAAATTTGGGGTGTCAGGCGATTAATTTTTTAAAATCATAATTAATCGCATGACTTCACTAGTTAACTCACAATTAATCGCACATTTTATATCTGTTCTTAATGTACAATTAAAAAAATCTAGGTTTTCATACTCTTGTTAACAAAAGTGGATTATTATTTTTTTTAAACTAATAGAAATAGTTCAAATGAATTTTGGACGTCTATAGCCGTCAATGGCAGTGAATGAGTTAAACTATGTGGCAGTCATAAGAGCATCATAATGTCCTTAACTTCCATCTCATTAGTCCGTCGTTACCAAACCAATCTCTTACACAAAGCGTGATGTCACAGGTCACTAGGTTGGTGATGGAGTTGAAAATAGCAATCATGTTTGGACTATACAGCACAAATCAACATTGTCTGTGGCTTGTTTACTTCTACCGATGGTTACTATCAAATGCATTCACAATGTAAACACTAATGATGTTTGTAGTCATGAACATATCACCATCTAATCCTGGAAATCGAAGACATTTGAGTCTTTGTGGCTTCATCTCAATGTTTCCAGACTACCTGTACTGTGCCTAGAACAGCCTCATTATAGGAAGCGAAGAGGGGTGGCTCGGGATCGGGGTTAGAAAGAGATTAACCACATGGAGGACGGACAGTAAAGCTGCTGCGTAATCCGCACAGTCGATACAAAACCGGAGCGACAACAACTCGCATACTTTGGACGACATGCTAGCTGTCAAGTGACGACCACGGAGCTGAGAGTCTTCTGAATTTTGGATCTTGTTTTGAGAAACAGACAAGGAACGTCACCATTTTTGTTTAAACATCTTCCTCATCATCATCATCATCATCATCATCACCACAAAGGGAGAACCATGAAAAAGGGAAAGGTACGTTTTAATGTTGAACCAGTGATAACTGTTTAACCTTGCTAGTAGCTACATGATAGTTGTCAATTTTTAACCACGTTAGGGAAAATCTTATGATATGTTGTTCCCGAAAAAGCACAAATGTCTTGATTGTTCATTATTTACAGTGGTGGCTTTCAATTCCGATGAAGGGCCTTCGCATTCAATCTAGTATGCGAAACTAACATGGAAGCCGTTAGCGTTGTGTCCCAGAATCCCAAAGAGCTAACAGTCAAATAAGCAACACACAGGGTTGTCGTGTATTTATGGAAAATGTGTTCGTCACTTGGCATTGGAAAAATTATTAACTTCTTTGATTGTTGATTGTGTGACTCTGGCTGTTAAAAGTTTAGCAACAACAGCGAGGGAAACTTCATTTATCTTAATATAGAGAGCTGCTAAAGTGCTAAAATTATATATTTAAAAACTGATTGGTAATTTTCCCTTTAGTCCACATATATCAAACCTGATCCGGGCCACCACATTATTTAAATATTTTTTTTTTTGTGGTCCACAACAGCAAACCAAGTGTGTCTACTTCATATTTCTAGCTAAATTGATTTTTTTCTTTTATTTTTTTGGTTTACAAAAATTGCAATTTTTCTTTACTTTATACAGCTAATGTAATCGACATTGAACACTAGTTTCTAACGCTTTTTTTTTTCTTCTCAGCAGGTCACCACTGACCATGAACCACCAACATATCAGGAAGCGACTGCGGGTAAAATGCTGTTTTATATTAACGCAAGAGCATGGGCAGAATATGTCTCGCTAAGTTCTTGCTGAAGAATGTGACATCTTTTAGCACTTTCTACAAAAAAAAGAAAAAAAATTCTGGTTAAATTATGAAAATATGTTTTTATTAATTGCATATTTCCAAGTATGTTAAGATGAACGTCTGTCTGTTCACAAAGGCTATGAGGAGATGCAGGCCCAGTTTTCGTGGGATGACCAGACCATCAGGCAGACCTTCATCAGAAAGGTTAACATTCTTTTCATAGTCATCGAAATGCTGAATCTGATAACGAGAAAGTCATGTGACATGATAAAGACGCCTGATCTCTTTGCAGGTCTACGCCATTCTTATGGTCCAGCTCTTCGTTACCGTGGCGATTGTTGCCCTCTTCACGTTTTGGTAAAATCTCTTCAGTATTATAAACAATTATGCATACTGTGCACTCAATGATCACTTTATTAGGAGCACTTGCCATTACGATGGAAATGAGAATTGTTAAAGTGGAAGTCCACCTTCAACATTTCTTGACAATAATATGTTATATGTGACCTTACTAGTCTAAACATGACATTCTGATTAATATTACATTTGTGGAACGGATATAAACGTGAAAAATTCATTTGAACTATTTCTATTAGTTTAAAAAAAAATTCCCCACTTTTGTTAACAAGAATATGAAAACCTACGAACAAAATCTTTATTGTATATTTAGAACAGATATAAAATTTGTGGTTAATTAAAAATTGTAATCGCCTGACGAGATGATTATTACAATTTTTTATTTAAAAAAAATCATAATTAATCGCATGACTTCAATAGTTAACTCACAATTAACCACACATTTTATATCTGTTCTAAATGTGCAATACATTTTTTTCTAGGTTTTCATACTCTTGTTAACAAAAGCAGAAAAAAAATGTTAAACTCATAGAAAAATGTAAATGATTTTTTTGACGTTTATAACCGTCAATGGCAGTGAATGAGTTAAAAAAAAATGAGGCCATTAACAGGTATGGCAACTTTTAAGGTTTGGGTGATTTATTTTATATATTAATTTTTTTAACACACAGTTTAATGGGATCATTTGTATTTTGTTGGTATTGGGCATACTGTAAGTTTTCCAACTTTCAAAATCAGTTTAAAGAGTGGCGTTCAATTGAAGTTCTACGAGTCACATTCCCCTCCTGCTATTTTATACAGTTACTAGGTGTCTTCATAACATAAGTGACATGCTTTTGTCAAAATATCATTCCTTTCCAGAGAAACTCAATGTTTATGTAAATGAGCTGATCTGTGATGTCACCAGCCCAACATTTGGTTGTCCCTGGTGAAGTGGCCAGTGATTGCCGTGTTGTTGTGGTTTTTTTTTTTAGAATCACGCTAACATTCTCTATTTGTCTTTGCAGCGCACCCATAAGGTTCTTCATTCAAACTCATCCTAGCTTGTACATGGCATCTTAGTGAGTGCAAACACTTTATTACATCTTGTACTCAAGTGTCACTTTTAATATATATATATTTTTTTAAATCACGTTGTTTGACTTTTCTGGACAGTCTCATGTTCTTCGCCACTTACATCGCTCTGTCCTGCTGTGGGGATTTGAGGTAACTCTACTTTTGAAATAGCAATTAAGCAAAAAGACCCAAGTAATACTGAGCGTCTGCGGATGGAATGATAAAAAAATTGATTTCCCCTCAACAGAAGGCAGGTTCCCTGGAACATCATTTTGTTAGTTCTCTTCGTGAGTATTCCTCATTTGTGAAAGCCGCGGTATTATGAATATGCGTACCCGGCGTGAACTGTCGCTTTTTTTTCGCCCTCACGCAGACTTTAAGCATGGCCTTCATGATGGGATTTGTGTCGAGGTGAGTTCATACTCGGGTCACATAGACACCGTTTTTTTTTTCATTTTGTGAGTTGGAGATGATCCGTGCTTATGAAATATGCGCCTAACATTTTGTCTTCTCCAGCTTTTATAACACCAAGTCAGTGGTGCTGTGTTTGGGAATCACCTCCCTTGTCTGCTTTTCTGTCACCGTCTTCAGCTTCCAAAGCAAGGTGACAAGAAGCTTACTGTACTTTATGTAGATAGATAGATAGATACCAAGCTAGCTAGCCAGCTAACTAAATAGCAGCTAGCTAGCTAGATAGATAGATAGCACATTTCATACAGGAAGTAACTCAATTTGCTTCACATAAGAAAAAAAATTAGGGTGTCAAAATTAGTGTAGTCATTTTGAGTTAATTTAAAGTTCCTTTAACGCCACCATTTTTTTTAATGCACGATTAATGACCATACCTTACTTTACTTACTTACCGTATTTACTTACTGTAAAGCCATCCACTTCGAAATTTAGCTGTAATAAATGTAATAATATTACATATATTTGTGGAGACTGTGTCAATTTGTATTTTACCATTTTAAAAAATGTGCAGAATTTCACAAGTTACTTCACGTTAAAGATTAGGTAGCTCTTTATATGAAAAGAAAAATGCACTGAACGGTCACCGTCTTACAAATGCAATTGTGCCATCTAGTGGCCTAAAAATCACCAACACAAATCAATAACACACGAGTTTTTTTTTTCTGACAGTACAGTAGGCCGACATCTTTGTAATTTTAAGTAAATTTTATGGTTATGAACTTAGTGTATCAATGACGAAAAGATGCAGCCATATTTCTATTTGTTTAACATATTTTCCATTTGTATGCCAACACGATTATGAAAACTTAGAAAAATATATTTTGTTGTACATTTTAGTGAACCGATATAACATTTGCGAATAATCGTGAGTTAACTATTTAAGTCATGCGATTAATTACGATTTTAAAAAATTAATCGCCTGACACCCCTATTAAAAATTCAATATTTAAAGGCTTTTATAACAAGAATTTAAGATATTTGAAAGTATATAATAAAAAGCTATCTTACAAAAAAATATATATATATATTATAGAAATGCTTTCAAAGAGCTTAATCATAGGTATTGGCAAAAAAAAAAGAAGCTTTTTATCCTGTACTTAAAAACATCTACACTTGAGACTGACTTCAGTTCTGTTGGCATCGTATTCCAATTGCATGCATAACAGCAAAATGCTGATTCACCATGTTTGCTTTGAACTCTGGGATCCACTAATTAACCCGAGTCTGCTGACCTGCTGCCGGCTTCTGAGATAGATAATAAAGCTGCAAAAATACGATACAGTAAAAATGAGTAAATATTAATGATGATGAACGAGGACAAACTCATTGTGGTACGATAATTGTGTTTGAATTTGGCGTGTGAAGCATTTTTCTGTTTTTCCCTCTTTTCAGATTGACGTGACTTCCTGTCAGGGCGTCCTGTTTTCGTTGTGTATGGTCATGCTGCTGTGCGCCATCACCCTCTCCATTGTCGTCCCTTTTGGATACGTACGTTCCTTGCAAGACCTTCCCACAACACGTCAAAAATAGCGGAGATTTCGTAAAAAACATGATGCCACTGTGCGGTAACCTGAAGGGATTAACATCACAGATAATCTAGTCGAAACGCTGCACGGCGTTACCTGATTTAGAAGCATGCTATCCTTCTTAACAGTGTTTTGTAATATTGATTTTATCTTACAGGTTCCCTGGTTACATGCCATTTATGCCGTTTTAGGAGCCATCCTCTTTACTCTGGTGAGAAGCACAATAAGGGCTAATTTAGCCAGCCATAGAGATACACATTTGGATCTCCAAACTTGACGTTCCTGAATTGTTTTTATAAACAAAACACAACAATGAATATGAATATGCAGTATATATATTTTGAAATGAAACTTTCCATCTGTTTTATCCAGTTCCTGGCATTCGACACTCAGATGCTGCTGGGGAACAAGCGCTTCAGCATCAGTCCGGAAGAATATGTGTTTGCCACGCTCAGCATCTACCTGGACATCATCTACCTGTTCAGCTTCCTGTTACAGATTGTGGGAGGGGGTCGCGACTGAATCGCCTCCTGGTGTCCATGCATCAAATTTTCAAAACCTCGCACACCAACTTTTTACCATCTTTTTACCTTTGTAAGTGTCAGCTTTGTGAGAATGTGTGCACATTGTGATTCGTGACATCATAGCTGACTAGCACTCCTCTGGTCGGGCAGGGTAATGCATTACAGTCATCTGCGAGGACTTGCAATGCTTTCATTCCAAAAGTACAGGATGGCAGTGAGGATTAAGGAAAGTTAATGGTGAACATTTGCTCTTTTGATAGTTGTGATTTGGGGGTTAAAAATGGAAATGAGTATTTAGTGGTATATGCTATTTTTCTATTTAAAAACAATGTGATGATATTGAGATTAAAAGATAAGACTAAAAACATTCTCAATTATCTTGCCTTAGTTCATTATTTTAAGACGGAAATTCTTTAAATCCATGTGGTTTATTAAACATGCATTCGGTGTAAAAGTGTTCATTTTCTCAGCCACTTTCAAATTTAGTCTCAGTTTTAGTCCAGTTTCAATCACGCTTGTTCGTTTTGACCAGTTAGTCAACCTCATCCCGTTTTTATTTAGTCAACTATAAATCTAGCATTTTAGTCTTTATTTTAGTCCAAGAAAACATAATGTTATTCATCTAGTTTTAGTCAACAAAAACTGTCAACATTTTGGTCTACTTTTAGTCAGGACAATCATTGTATTTTTTTTGTCAGCAAATAATATTGAACATTTCAAATCTAAACCTATTTCACATCAAATTTCCTCTCATCTTTTTGATGAAAAACTTGACACACAATTACAGTAGAACAACAAGTGGCTAAATAAATAATAAATTAGTTAGCGGTGGGATTAACATTTTTGGAACAGTAAAATTGTTGGATTAATGTTATGTTATAACTATAAATTAACTTTTTTTATATATATATATATATTTTTTTTACCTTTCACTGTGAATCCACTTTCTGTCTGTCCCATGTGTTTGTGCACGTTGCACTCGCTAACTGCAGATTTCAATGGGGGTGTATTACTATGTGTCACATGACAGTGTGACAGTGACAGATGAGCAGAGACAAGATTTTACAAAATCATGTCATTTTTGTCTATATCTGTATGTTAATTGTTTATTAATGAGGGTTTTAGTCTAGTTTTAGTCCGGTGAAAAATGTGTTGACAAAATGATTTTTGTTTCCTTTTCATTGACGAAATTAACACTAGGTGTAAACACAAGTATGCTAAATTGACAAAATGGCCCTTCTCCACAGATAGATAATCCACAATAACTCTCATCATTGGAACAAAGCTTTTTATTAAAAAAGAAAAAGTACAACAGACATTTTCAAATAAAAGACAAAACCAAGACAGAAGGAAAATCTTTTCTTAAAATCAATTCTTAAAAAAAAGAGAAAAAAGTGACAAGTTACAGACGATTTCAGAAACTCTGGCACAGGAAGACAACAGTAGCCAAGTGGCTTTGCAAAATAACCAAATATCAAAAGCTCTTTCCTCTAACAAAACTGTACAAAATGAGTTCTTGTATAAATAAGAAAACTGTTCACAAGCAGGAGGCGGGAGGCAACCAGTGCATTTTCAAAACCTGGGATTCATTTGTTTAGTTTCCATTACTACATTTTAATATGTATACCGGTAATTATAGAAATGATAGAATCTTCGACACAGACGCAACACCAAAACTAAAGATTTAGAAAATGCAGACAGGGCGACAACCCTCAACCCGTTGAGAATTCCTGTTTTAGCAGCAAAACATTTTGAAGCTATGAAATAAGTCTTCAATCTCTTTAAGGATGACTTTTATCAAATTGGTGTAAGTACAAATAAGTGCATGGAGAGAAAATGTGGACCATTCATCAGAATAGAGTATGACATACTACAATTCAAAAGTAACTTGTCATGATGCAGATTCCTTTTCCAGCATCATAAATAAACTGTAACCTTAGGTTTGCTTATAATTTGGTAGAAAACGATCAAATAAATAAACACTGCATTGTAACAAAGTAGTCATTTCATAGTTCCAAAATCCTTTTGTGTGTGTGTGTGTGTGTTCAAAGTGATGGCTAACACAATGAATATTCAATTTCTCTCATATAAACATTTTCCACGACATATTCCTTCATGGCGCGATTGATGCAGAAGACTTGCTAGCTCGTGTGTGATCTGGACAGTTTATAAAACAAAAAATAAGTCATGAAAACATACTCACACAAAGAAAAAACGGTGTCAAGAAAAAGTGAACCCCGCCCCAAAAAAAGACTGTACAAAATGTGCTCTCTCAAGTTGCACAAGGTGCTCCTCCTGGAAGCCTGCTAAGCCCACTAAGTTTCATTAGAGCAAATTTATATGCACTGCAGCCTTCTCTCGTATGCTGAATTTATAAGCATCCTGCTTCCTATTTACGAAACAAAACCACCTTGGATTGTGAGTGCACGGAGTCATTCACTATTGATTCAAAGCAGTTTGTCCGGCTCGCATCACACATCTTGTTGAGAGCAAAATATGAACGTGAATGTGTGGGTAACTACATCTTTGGTTGCACAAATGAACATAATAGCACACAAAATATATATATTTTAAACTCAGCGTTTTTTTGTGTTTTTTTTTTTTTTTGCTGGCGCCAAACATTTATGAACAGCTTAACTCCGGCTAAAAAAAAAAAAAAATCCTCAATGGCTTTCCAACAAGTTGGTTGCTGTCATGTGTAGTGACAATCCCTTGGTTTTTATAGGCAGTTCACACAACAAAAGAACATTAAGGCTTTGATCAAATTAGGATTTGACTTTGTATCACTCACTAATCGAAGATATTCATGACCCTTTTCCATTAGCTAGCATGCTGTGATAAGATAACTACAGTAGATGTGTGACAATGCCAGCACCAGGTGACGGAATTCCTTTACACTGCTGCGATTGGTTCCCTCAGTCTCACCTTCAGCCTCCAGCCACATGCTGTGAAGTAAACAAGAGAGTTCTTGTGCTTCGCGGTTACTCGATTAGCGTGTGTTGTTCTAACTCAGGGGTCAACAACCTTTCCTGTCAAATAAATAACAAAAAATGTGCCTGGAGCCGCAAAACATTTGAAGATTGTGATGATGGACACAGTGTGTTGGTGTTAGTCGAATGTATTGAGGGCCCAAGAGCTCATTAGAGCCGCACCACCATAGCACAAACATATGCAGCATCCAATACTGAGATTTATTTTATTCTACTTTTTTCCTTCTGTTTTTAGATTTTTGTTGTAATTTTTCATACTTCGTTTTTCAAATATTTTTAGACTTTTTTGCCTTTCTGTTAATTTTCTGTCGTTTTGGGCAATTTTATGTGGTAATTTTCGCTCTTCCTTTTGTCACTTTTTTTTTAAATGTAATTATTAATTCATTTGAAGAATATTTTATCTGGAAAAAAAAAGTCAAATAAATAAAATAAAAATAATTTCTTTAGAGATCCACAAGAGAGGGACTAAAGAGACCCATGTGGCTCCAGAGCCACAGGTTGTAGACCCCTGTTGTAACTGATTCATTTATTTTTTTGTGTGTACTATTTTGAGGTGGAAACCACCCAACCCTGAGGCATGTCAAACCAAGCCTATCCGGTACTGGGTAGTGGAAAAGGGGCATGAATATTCTCTCCAATGGCACTCACGCTCTAGTGATCAATCTTTGTGAAGCCAAGATGTTTACAGTTGGTAATGTGTGCATAAATGAAAACTTGTGTGGATACAACGGCTTGTCGTATGGTCAAAGCTTCTTGTTGAGCTACGACACTGATGCAGCGTCAGTATGAATGTTTCGAGTGAGCAAACAAAGTTGGAGTTTGGTTGAGCTGTCCCCACTTGCAAAGGCTTGTTTTTCTTTTTTCTTTTTTACAAAAAGGCTCAAAGCACAACATCGGTACAAAAAGAAACAGATTCTTGTGAATCCAAAACGAGAAAACGCGATGTTGAGCAAGAAAACGGCAAAACGAACCCCTACAAACTAATCTAATGTGATCTCTTTACAACTAAAATGTCATCTACTTCTAAGATAATGAAAAATAAGGCAAGTTAGCGCAAAAGGTTTTCAAGTGACAGTTAAAAGGAAAAACTTTCTACAAACAACAACAACAACAACAAACTAATCAATGACCCAAAATCAGGCGACAACAGCAGTATTGAGAAAAGACCTACAGCTCCCTTTGCAACCAATCACTCGGAAGTCTTCAATTCGAATTCCCTCATGTTATATCTCAATGTATCAACTGCGGTCATTTCACTGATGCACGTCCTTCTCCTCACGACAAGAGGACCAATTGAATGATGCTTGAAGATTTGCTTCAACAAAACCGCTTAAAACCACTTCTCAACATGGCCGTGAGGAGCGTGAACAGGTGTCATGCTGATCCACAGCCCGTGTGTGCACCCTATACGCAGAACACGGATCACATTAAAACCCACCAAATCACCAGAAACGGTGTAGAATCCTTGTCCTGTGCCCGAAAAACAGACCCTTTTGATCGTGATGTCACACCGTGTCTTCCTGGGATTATCTTCAGATACACAAATTTGTAATGGAATACGATGTAAATAAATTCATAAAAAGGCAAAGTGTGATACATAAGGCATAACGCATGATTAATGTTTCTACTTAATATCTACGGCAGTTATCCATCAGCGCCACCTTGTTGTCAAATGGACAAATATTGGCCAAAAATAGAGATGGCAAAAATCGCTGTGTTGTTAGCCCTTAGCCTGGTTAGCAAGCAAGTCCGCTAGCAAATCATCCGCTGCTTTTAGTACATATTTAATCGCTGAAGTTGGGACCCTCAGTTGGGCTAAGCTTGATTATGTCACACAATTTGGCTACTTGTTAGCTTAAAGTGGAAAAATTGAAAAATTTGGTTACACTTCGAGATTGACTTTAGTGGATTTCGCCAGCCAGTCCTTGTGTCCCGTCTTTTGTTTTTATTTAAAGTCCAGTCAACAAGTCAACTGTTTGGGCCATGTGAATGTTAATCTCATAGTTGCCATAGGGATTGTACAACTAATATAACTACATCTAATGGCTAACATTTTTTTTTGTCATACCGGAACTGCAGTTACTCCCTGCTTCCGTGTCTAAGAATCATGGGAAATGTAGTCTTACTGCTAACGCTACGATTGCTTGTCAGACCCAACGCAAGCTATTCTGACAGCACATTTCCAATGCTACAATGCAGGACCGGCGCGAGATAAACAACACAGCCAGCTTCTCATAGTTGCTGGGACCGAGCAAAAAAAAAGTTGGATAATGGTGAGTGCAATGTTTAGCGCTGTTGAACTGTCAAACAAGCTAGCATTTAGCATTAGCGAAAGCAATAACGCAGCCACTTGTCACCAGATTGACTTGCGATTAAATTTGTTATAAAAAGCTTCTTGTGAGTATTATATATTTGATTTTCCACAAAATTGTAGTATCCTGTTTTTGTTTTTTAATCTGGTCACCCCTCGATTTGGTCCCAAGTGTGCTAGAATTCCAGATGAATTGATGCTTGGGGTAATTTAACCAGACAGGCAGACAGCATCTGTTTAAATTGGTGTCCTTTAAGAGAATTAGTAATATATTTGACACAAGGAGCTGAGAAACTGCAGCACTAAGATGACTAACAATCATAAATAATAAAACATCACTCATCGGACTTAATAGTACACTATTCATTTGTTTACATCTTATTCCATTCATGAGCAAAAGGGTAGAGACAGGCGTGGCGTGCCTGTGAAAAGGGTCAATACAGTTCCCCAAAAATGTCAGCTTATCACTCTGTGGCTTCTTTGTAGTCTTTAGAGACCCCCGCAATTAAATAACGTCTTTTGTGTTAAGGTTTAAATGGTCTAAAAATTCTGGAGGAAAAAAAAAGTCAAATATAAATAGGAATAATTGATTGTCTTTTGTTCACCCATGCTTTAAAAAAAGGACTAAAAAGTATAAATAAGATGTGTTTCTATCATTTGTGCATGAATAGAAATCTCTGCAGCAGTTAGAGGAAGAAGTAGCTTTAAACGGTTTGCATCCCACGCTTGCAATGACTTGACATCCAGCAAAAGTCTTTTTGTTTGTTTTGGGGTATTTTTTGTTTTGTTTTTGGAACCTGTACAAACTGTTACCCCACTGCTGCAAATAGAATGTCAAACAACAGACATCAGGAAATAAAAAGTTTGCATATTCTACAAAATAAAATAAAAGACACATTGTGTTTGAACTCTTTTCCTTGAAACACTCTGAAACATCCAGAATGCAATTTTTAAAAATAAGAATTTGTTATATTACGTGCATAAAAATAACGCTCTGTTTTTTCCCCCCTCCTCACTAATTTTTTTTCCCTCCAACATCTTGTCGTGTTCCTTGTTTCAGTTTTCAAAATAGATCAGATCTTCTCTGGAGAAGATTACCTCCTTTGGTAGTTCAACTTGAGAGCAGAAACGTTCAATGACGGAAGTGTTGTCTTGTTTCTTTAAAATGGAAGAAAAAACAAACGAACAAAGAAACACACACACATTTTTTCACTCTCTTGCACGCGTACACTCGTTCCTTTTGTCATCCATGTTCAAGTCCGGATGCTTGGTGACGGTATGGAGCAGAGTTCTCGTTTCGCTGAACCCTGATTGGTTGGATTCATCACATGGCCTTAAGCCCCACCCTCAAAGAGCTGGAAAAATCCGCACAGGAAAGTGATGTAATTAAAAAATAAACAAGTATTGATCAAGGCATATTCTTAATAGTGTTATAATATTGTACATTCGTACCTTAGCGTCACTTGGTGTGCTGGTACGAGTAGTTTGTGTGTTCTGTGGGAGTTTCCATAGCAACCTGTTGCTGTTGACCACCGTTTTCCTGAAAAACATATGACTAATTATTTCATAAGCAGTCTACTTGCCTCTTCAAAAGCAGAGTTTGTTGTTTATTGATGTTTCTGATTCACGCTTCATTTCACAGCCTCCATTTTCACGCCTTGCTACCACCAAGCCGCTCCCCCATTCATAAATGTTGCCCCCCCCCCCCCCCCCCCCCCGCTGACAGCGCTGCTCATTCCGCAGGTTCCCACCAGCATTTACACTGAATTAGATCAGTGACGACGCCCCGCAGGCGCAGACGGCCTCATGCAGAGAACTCTGTCAGAATGCTTTCATTCAGCAGTTAATGTTGGCTCTATATCTAAAGTCTTGTTTTCTTTTCATCCATTTGAGAAATGTGTTGAAAATGAACTTGTAATGGGACTAAGTGAGAAACACAGAAACCTTGAGTGGGCCGATATACAGAACATTATGCCTAATGAAAGCAATTGTGCAAAACATCAGAGCTACAATGTAGTCTAAATGCGTTTGGAATTGCACCGAAACACAACAACTCTTATGAATACACAAAATGAACCTACCTTAATAATCCCCATCTTGCGGATGTATCAGGACATAAATCAAACCAATAACAATCATTCAATTTGCATTTTCTTCCTTTTGGAAAATATTAAATAGTCATTGATTCATTTTGTACCATTTTATACCATGAGACATTTATACAGCGTGCACAAACATACCTTTTCTTCACTCACACACACACACATAATATATATATATATATATATATATATATATATATATATATATATATATATATATATATATATATATATATATATATATATATATATATATATATATATATATATATAGATTATACAGTACATACCTCTACTGCGACATTGGAGGGAGGCACTGGGTTGTACTGGGGGATGTAAGTCCCCTGCATAGTTGTGTTGGCCGGAATATACTGTGTGGAGAAGGTGAGAGGACACATATTATATTAGTACTTTAAAGGAATTATTAAATTTGGAGGATTTTACAAAATCTCAAACTGTAAAATAACTTGAATAAATAAGTCCCTTTTCCCCCCCAAAAATGTGTTCTTCTTAACTCATTTGCTCCCCAAAACGTATAAAATTTTCTTTTCCTTTTTTTTTTTTTTTTAAATACAAAAACGTATTTGTTTTTTTGTTTTTGTTTTATGCTAGAGCATACAGAAGGCTTTGATGAAGCTCTGACCTGAAGAGGACGCTAAAGCAATGGTAGTTATTACAAAAAAACGGCCAGGGGGTGGCAGCAGAGTATAAGAGATCAACCAGGGCCATGTTGCATCAAGCTCTTTTCCCCAGTGTTTTCAACAGATTTGTGAATAATGATAAAACTTAGCTATATTCTAATGCTAATTTCTGCAAAACGGAAATAGATAGAAATATACTTTTTCCTTGATGAAAGAAGAGACTCTAATCTTTCTTTTTGTAGGTTCCATGTTTTATAGCAATATTCTGTGGGTCGAAATCCAGTAAAACAGCCGCGAGCAAAGGGGGTTGCTTCAGTGAAAATGGCTGGGAGTGAATGAGTTAAGGATGGGCAAGTACTGATACCGGTATCGGTTTCATGTCGATACTTTTTTTTCTCAAGGTATCAGTACTTGTGCCGGCGGCCGACACACTTGTGGCAGTTTTTCATGGCTGTTTTACGATCAGGAAGTACAAACTAGAAGAATTAAAAATTTGCCATTAATTTCATGCAATTTTAAGGAAAAACACTATTGGGATATGAAGGTCTTTATTTAAAATAAGCTGTCATCGTTTTTTGGGGGGGGAAATTATATGTATCAAAAGTACTAGTGCTATTGATACTTAGTATCGGTGACTACTCAAGAGTTGAGTACTTGTATCGGTCTGAAAAAAGAGGTATCAAACATCCATAGTTCTTTTGTTTCTTTTTTTCTTGGCTAATTAAGTAGCTGACTGCCACCACAGTGTGAATGTGTGAGCGCATGAATAATGCAACCACTGTGAAGCGTCTTTGAGTGTCCAAAAAAGTGTTATATAAATCTAATGCATTATTATTATTTTGGACAAATATGACATAATAACATTGTGACTTTGCTCCTGTAAAGAGTTTTTTTTTTCTTGAATAACTATGACTTCTTTCTTATAACTTTTCCCCTCAAAAAATATACATTTGTTATGGTAACATACTAACATTATAGTTTGTTTTGCCAAAAAGTCTTCTTTTTAAATTGCCCTATGACGTTTAAAGTTAAATATGCTAGTTGTGTTTGGTTGTCCAAAAAAATTGAGAACCACTTATGTATACCACCCAAAATAAGTCCAATAAGGAGCGTGTGCGTACTCACTGTGCCCGTGCTGCCCAGGGACAGGTGGCTTAGCTGCTGGGCGAGGGGTCCCATCATAGACGTGGGCTGGATGGACATTGCGTGATCCATTGCTGGGGTAAGAACTGTACCCTGTGCATGCAATCAGACACTGTTGACTAACAAGACCTACTACACATGGCAATGAGGAGCTGAAAATGACAGGGATGTAAAAAAAAGAAAGAAAAAAAGGCTACTCACAGCTGGCTGCATGAGGTATGACTGGTGGTGCATCCAGGACGGGCTGTGCACCTTTATTACATGAGGGAAGAATGAGAGTAATTGAGTCTGTGTACTCAATATTTGTGAATGAAATGGAGTTGAAAGGTTGACGTTTGAGTCAAATACACCACCTGGTAGGATGAGACGGGAGAATGCATGTAAGGTGAGAGGGACGTCTGGGCGATCATCCGGTTTGGAGCTAGACTGTATGGCGACGAGTAGAAGCTGTCAAACAGAATGAGACCAAAACATGAACCGCATCCGCTTATACAGTATGTTTTCATCTGCATTGAAAAAGGCACAGATAATGGAGACCTCCACCAAGGCTTTAAGTTCAACATAAGCTGAAAAATAAGTAAGTGTACATTATGTAGCATTGTAATATCTGGATTTAGAATTGATCCCACATATCCTCCGTAGAGAATAAATGGTATTAGCACAACAAATTACAACCGGATATGATCTATTGAATAATATTTGTATGTTACTTTTTTTTTTTTTAAATAATGCAGTTATGAAATAAAATATTACAAAAAATATTATATAAAACCATCTGATTTTCCTAAAACATTTTCACCTTTTTTTTCTTCTTGTCTTAACAAGTCTTAAAGGAACACTGAGGAGCTTTCAGTTTACGTTGATTATGGTGCTGCCATATGGACAAAGTTGGTAACATTATGCCTGAAGGAAGACCACGTTTCTCATGAGGACAAGCGCATTGCGTCATTTTTGAGCTCGCGACTTTCAAATTGACTTCCGTTTTTGTAACAAATGGGTTAAGGGGGGATGTGACGTATGCCATAAAGCAGTCAGCGCATTTGTAGTTTTTTGTGTGACAGTGTTCCTACCATCCTCCTCAAAGTTGGTTAGTGCCAGTAAAAATGATACTGACCTCCTCAGGCCACGGCAAAGGTAACAATTCAACTAGTTTTAAGTCGGTTTCATCAGAAGAGTTTTGAAAATATTTGATTAAAGGTTGAAAAGTTCCTTTGTGTAAATGTAAAATTTTGATGATTATAACCAAACAAAAAAACACCAAGTATGTAAAATTAGGCTTCAAAATTGTGAATATCAAGCTTTTGTCTCCACTTGCAATTTCTTTAGCTGTGTCTGTTGAATGTTTGACACCACACTATGCTGAAAAATGAATGCTAATGTTTAGTATATTTCTTACACTTAAGCTTGTTAGCTCATGAGCTAACAAGCTTGGGTGTAGTACCGTAATAGTAACTCACAATTGCGCTGGCTAACCAATAGAGCCAACAAGGCGCTCAAGTTGTTATATAGTTGGTGAGTGGGGTTCATGCTGGACGCCAAGTTGTGTTACTTAGCACCGTGTTCGCCACGCTACGAAAATCTGAAAAACTGAAATAGTGTAATGCTATATATCTCCACAATTCAGCACTACATAATTATTTGCACATGTTTTCACCACTCATCTTCAAACATGTGTAATGTATTTAGAAACAAATCTCCAAATTCACTTATAGGGTCTTTACAATCCAATTATGATGCCATATATTTAAAAGTTGTACACAAACCACTGTAGCAAAAAGCATAACCTCAACACCCAAGCAGGGGGCAGCGTTGCAGCAGAGTTGAGGCGCTGCTCTTATTTGCATGTAGGTTGGGGCTGTTTTCACTCAGGCCCTGCATACCACTCACCCATTTTGTAATGCTGTGGGGTCATACGCAAGCGTCATTCCTCCCTGGGAAAACAATGTGGGATTCAAAACCAGTGAGGTCATGCAAACAGCGCGGCATTCAGCTCAAAACTTTACTAGTTTAGAGCAAAGTTCAAATGTAAGCGTTGCTTACAGTCTCTCCGTCTCTGGCCCAGGGCCTTCCGTTGGGGAGGTACTTTCCCTGGTTCTGCCTCTTTTTCTGACCTCCATCTGCAAACTTACATAATAAGGGCTCTGTGGGCACTGGGAAAAGCAAAAGAGCGAACAGGTGAACACCGGCACCAACAAAAACAATATCAAGATGGCATGGAAACAAAAAATAATAATTGCCCTCACCCGGCACTCCAGGTAGAGTCTTAATGAATTTGCCATTGAAATGTTGAATTATGGCCTCACACTTCTCTGTGGACTCCATCCTGGAATAAGAAGAAATAAATATAAAAACATACTCTTATGCATTTTCTCTCTATTATTTGAATTGCCGGAGTCTGACCTGGCGAAACCCACACCGCGGCTGGTCCCATTGGCGTCTCGCAGAATGCGTGTAGAAATGACCTGCCCAAAGGACTTGAGCATGCTCTCCAACTCCTGCTCGTCCATGGACACCGGCAAATTGGAGATGTACAGATTGGTGGGGTCCTGCTCTTGTTGCTATTTGGGAAGAAGGGGTTACAAAAAGAAATGTTTAGCTGGAATATTTCTTTATGCACCATTTTTAAAGGGAGAAATCCCCATTTAGACCAAAGTCTAAACTGGAGTGGCAGACTTCCCCTAAGGTTGAACCGCAAACAAAATAGATTGCAAAAATAGTCCAAATGTCAGGGGATTATGGTGCAAAAGATGACAGTACTGGAGGGGTGGGAGGGGGGGGGGGGCGTAGTTCCATTGCAAGTGAAAACAAACTCCTCAAACAAAAGTGGGGGGGGGGGGGGGAAATCATAGAGTGCAAATTTTGGGGGGAGATTCCACTAAAGGGAAAATAAATAGCCGTATCAACAACTTTATCACGCTCTCTCCATAATCTAATGCTAAAGTGTTGTGGGAACTGGTTGTGATTTTGCTAACTAAATAACAGCGCTCAAAACAACACAATTTGCCATCATGTTCTTGCGCTTGGCAGACATAATACTTATGGAGGACCAAAACTGCCTAAATTAAAAATAAATAAATGACTAAATAAATATATAAAAATATAATTCAAAAATTAAATACAAAAAATAAATATAAACAGAAATAAAAACAACAAAAAATATCTATATCCCTAAATAAATAAATAAAAGTAAATAAAAAAAGATTTGTAAAATAAATGAATAAAAATAAATAAATGTTGAAATAAATACAAAAATAAATATATAAATATAATTAAATATTAATCACTAAATAAAAATGCTCTACTCTCATATTTATTTATTTCAGGCTTCATGCTCTGTCAGGTCGAAATGTTATTCAAATGAGGGGGCGGTCCGAAGCGTGTCTTGGGTTGGGCTCTGCTGTTGTAAACTGCCTAGACTGAGTGGGTCGGCGAACAAGGAAGTCTCGCCGGCTTACATGGAGAGCTCCAGCAATGGACGACTATGTTGTCCACTGTCACCACGACCTGTTGTCGAGCACCTCAAGTCGTATGTGAGAGAAGAGCGTTTTTATTTATTGATTGATATTTAATTATATTTATACATTTATTTTTGTATTTATTTCCACATAAATTTTACATTATTATTTGAATCTCCTTTTTATTTTTGTATTTATTTTTACTTTTATTATTTATTTAGGGATATATATATATATATATATATATATATATATATATATATATATATATATATATATATATATATATATATATATATATATATATATAGGGAGAGAGAGACAGAGAGATAGATAGGTAGTTTTTATTTCCATTTATATTTATTTTTTGTATTAAATTTTTTTTTTTACACTTATTCATTTATTTAGTCATTTATGTATTTATTTTTAATTTGGGCAGTTTTGGTCCTTCATAAATACTACGGCAGGTAGGTAGGTATAGGTCAAAACTTTTGATCTCATTTGATCATGAAGGAGGATCCAAATTGTAAGTTTGTAGCCAGTGTTTTTATTGTTGGGGGCTTTTCCAACATACCCACCCATATAAGGTTGGCTTGGCTTTCTGTACACATATCCAATGAAAAATTCTCAGAGAATAACTCCTCAGTTCATCTTTTAACTCTTTGACTGCCATAAACGTTATAAAACGTTTAGCATAAACCTAGGGAAGGGCGCCGAGGACGTTAAAAGACGTCCCCTATGTTTTTTTTTTGTTTTTTTTCAAAAACGGGTGCAGGAAAGCCTTGGGCAGCTGTGCTGAAAGTATCAGGCAGATCTGATTAGTAAAAGACTCGTTTTGGCCCCTAGAGGGCAGCGATGACTCTCTTTGCACAAGGTTGGATGGGCCGCCCACCGTGGCCGTCAGTAGAAGATGTGAGGCGGAGCTAGAGTGTTGAGGAGACAATGGCTGGTTCAAGCCATTGTGGCTTGACCAAGCAACTCACGCTTGAGCATTTTTTTCAAAGACGGAAAGCATCAATCAATACTAAAAAGCGCATTGATGTCGACGATGATGATGACTCCGAGCTTGACGCCAAAGTTGGAAGCCTTGACGCGACTCCTATGACACGTAGTAAGCCTCACCGGCTAAGCGCGGCTAGCGCGGCTAGCGCTGCTAAGGCCGGAAAACGCGCACAATAGCCGGCCGGGTACTTCTACACAATCGGACATTCGATCGGGCGATGGAGAGTTGGCATCGACCAATGCAGATTGATGATGATGATGATGATGACTCCGAGCTTGACGCCAAAGTTGGAAGCCTTGGCGCGACTGTTACTATCACGTAGTAAGCCTCACCGGCTAAGCGCGGCTAGCGCTGCTAAGGCCGGAAAACGCGCACAATAGCCGGCCGGGTACTTCTACACAATCGGACATTCGATCGGGCGATGGAGAGTTGGCATCGACCAATGCAGATTGATGATGATGATGATGATGACTCCGAGCTTGACGCCAAAGTTGGAAGCTTTGACGCAACTGCTATGATTACGTAGTAAGCCTCACCGGCTAAGCGCGGCTACCGCTGCTAACGCCGGAGCTGCACAAGCGGACATTCGATCGGACAATGAAGAGTACCCCGAGTCCAATGCATATTCATCGGAGGAGCGGGTACAGTCTGATCACGGAGAAGACACTGTTTCTGGACTACGATGCCACCATGAATGGAGTGGATAAAATGGATCAGAACATCTCCTACCACCCGGTATAGCAACTGAAGGACACGGGGAAGCGAGACGTAACGAAACCGTAGCATGATCCTGATATTAGACTTGATGACACACTGCAGTATATACTTGCTATTCCCCGGAAAAAAACGGCCTGCAAGAAAGTGGCGCACGCGAAGAGGCAATCTGTTGTGCAAATGCTGTTGCGTCTCCTTGCACGCAGGAGAGTGTTACAAAAAGAAAAACTGTCGTTGAAACATCCACATATTTGTAAATAGCACCACAGTTGCACACATTTGTAAATAGTTTGCCAAATTGTTGTCAAATTGTTACACTGTTGAATGTAAATAAACGTATTTTGCTATCAAAAAACACTTTTTCATTCTTGGTGGTAGTGTTTTATAGAAGTAAAGCACTATTTAGGTGTTTGTGGCATCATTCATGGACAAAAAGAAGTGTCAAATTCACTAGAATGCATGAAATAATATCGTTTCACTAAAAGCTTGATTTCTCCGTATTTTGGTCCAAAACAGGCGAAATTGGGTCAAACTAACCATTTTCTATTGTTGATTACTAAAGAACGGAATAAGGTAGAAACAAACTCTTTTTTTCTGATGAAAGATGAAAGTCCAATCTTTCATTTGGTAGTACGTGTGTTTCCATAGTCCTTGAAAGATCAGTCAAAATGCTTAAATCGGCTGGCACTGACGGCATCCCTTTTCTGAAAACGTCTGGCAGTCAAAGAGTTAAGGATCTCAATTCATCTCTTTCAATGAAATGTGCATTAGTAAACTTTTTAATGTCCTCATTCCTTTGATTGTGCCAACTGTCTTTTCATGTTAATCCTTTGCAAAGTATATTCATAAATAATGCCCAATACGAAACATTCTTCAGAAATCTGTGCCTGACTAAAAAAAGCGTAACCCTGACTAATTTGCCACTTATGCTAGTAGTGCGTCAATGACTTGACTAAGATGTCTGTCACTTTTAAAACTCTGCATACACTCATTAATATACTCACACATGCAAATACAAATTTGTCAACTCGCACATTGCGGCAAAATGTTATCTAATTAAGAATTATTGACAGCTGCGAGTGCATTAAAGCAGAGAGATTATCCATACACATGCAGCTCTGAGACTTAATTTTTTTTTGTGGCGCTTGCCGGAAAGTGACACCGTGTGAGACTGCAGAGGAAGACAGGAAGTCAGGCATGAAGTTAAAGAGTTCACAGAGCAACAGAAGCCTGGCAACTGGGAGAAAAAAGGCTGGGCTAGAAGGAGGAAGGGAAAACGTACAGACAGGAAAGGGGAGGGTGGGATGAATGAGTGTCTTCCAATAATATTTGGTACTGGAGGAGGAAATTACAGGATGGGAAGTAGTGGGAGTTTTGACTAATATGAAAGCCGGATGGCTGAAAAGACGATAAATGGGTCTTCTATAACATCCAAATACATAATCCGTTCAGCTTTTCCTCTCTGCCTGATGATTACAGTTATCAAAAAAGCAAATATTTCTAATCATGCCGGACAGATATTGTCACATGAAACTATTCCATTTCAAAAATGGAAAACTTCATATCTGAGCAGCGATACTGGTGAGACAGTCAGACAACAGATGCCTCTGCAAGTATTCTGTTTGACTGTTGTTCAATGCCTTATCAGTTATCCTGAACTTTATTGCTGATAACGGTCGCGTCTATCGTCTGCCAAGAGACACCATATTTTCTCAGTGATTCTCATCATTCTGGGTGCGGCAATTCAGCAATGAGCTGATTGTGTAACACGGTGGCAGACTGCTGGAGGTCATTGACAAAGTGTAATTTTGTTGAAGGCCATGTCACAAGCTGAACAAATAAAACCCACCTCCTGGTTCATATTTTATTTACCCATCGCCTCTGCTAATTTCATTCGCTCAAATACCGAATACAGTTGGCGCCAGTCGATTCTATCTGTGGTGTGAGCATCAGCTGAGGAGTGTCGCGCTTCGTTTGGCCCATTTGCACAAGGAGGGGCAGCAAAGTAAGTTCTAACTTCTAGTTTTAAGGGGAAGCCACTCCCCTGAAACAAAGGAGCTGTGATTGGTCGTTGCCTCAGCAACTGTGATGTCATCTTCAGTTGACAGCAAGTGGAAAAATGGTCGCCCCCTGAGATGGATAAAAATGGCTTGATTTTGCTGAGGATATTTAAAGAAAAGTTTGCTCCATTTTGCTTATGGAAAAAAACACAAAACAAGCCACGGTGAAGTTTAAAAAAATATATGGTCAGCAGCACTTATTGTCTCGTCTTCATATTAGACTATTCCTACAACCTGAAGTAACCCTGTCGCTCTGAGCCAGCTGTGTATATTTAGGCTTTTATTGTGGTTATCAACACCACTGCTGGTGCACAAGCCTGTGTGGGTGAGTCACGTAGTAGTGTCCAGTTGCACTCGTCTGGTATGGAGATGCATGATATTGCATGAAGTTCGGGTGCAGATCGCTTACAGTGCAGTGGGATACCCTGGTGTTACATTACAGTGGACACAGGGGGGTGTGTGGCTGGGGGTAACTTCGGAATGGAGTGAATTAAGCGCGGGTGTCAGCCCCAGGCCTTGAGCCCAGACGCCGGACAATGCCAAGCCATTGTAACTGCCCCATTGACGAGTGGCTGTAGTGGCACCCTCCCCTGTGTTCCCTCAATGGGGAGCGGGAAAGCCGGGGGGATCAGCTTAATGGGCCGACAAGAGTTGCTTTGACTGCAGCAGACACCCGCACAAAGGGCTCTGAACAAGAGCTACAACGGGAGCAAGTTAGCAACGTACACAAACAAAGAGGAGCTGGCGTGCAGAGAAACAAGAGAGGCGGTTGTGAGGAGGCGATTGATGAGGATACAACAGGGCTTGAACCTTCCGTGTGACTGTTACTAAATACACACTGGTGGTCTCAAGTGGGTTTGTGAGGACGGAGTCGTTTGTACAGTTCCGAATGAAGCTGAGGTGAAAGTAGATGCAATCTTACTTTGGCCATCTGTGCCTGGACGCCACTTGATTTCAGAGCCGTAACAGCTTTCTGAGCTGCTGCCGGACTGTCAAAGTCCACAAAGCCATAGCCTGTCAAATACACACATGCATATTAAAGATGTCGAGCAAAATGGTGAACACTTACTTTATAAGACCTTGTTCCATAATCGAGGTTATTTGGTTGTTGCTAACATAACTATGAGATTCATTTTTCAAAAATCATTTCCAGTTTAATACATTTTGTAGAAACTTTATTTTTACGTACGCCGCCATTGTTATTTACGTCGCAACGCATTCAGTGCGTAGTGACCTAGAATGGCGGCTGGCAATGTGAAACGCCTATAAAGAAAGCAAGGTAAGTCTCCGTTGCGTTCCTAAAGGGACGATCAAAACTCTTGAATGTGTTCTTTAGGAACGCTACGAGGCTTACCTTGCTTTCTTTATACACTCTAAAATAGATTGGTAAAAAAAAAAACTACCAATCTAGTAGAATCTCATAGTTATGTTAGTAACAACCAAATAGATAATATAGATCAAACTTGTCATGACAGTCGGGTTCCTTTTAAACAAGGCCGCCGGTAATGTTAAATTAGTTGGAATAAGAATTTTGTTAAGTATTTTGAATAATGACGATTGTTTCCTTTGTTATTATTGAAGAAAAAAACGCCTACTCCATCTTTACATACAGTGTCAAGCAGTTGCTGTATGCAAAATGTGCTAGCCAGAGTCTGTAGACTGATGCAATTTGATATGAAAATATGACAACTCACCTTTACATTTGTTGGTAGTTTTATCCAAGATGGCTTTAGTCGACACAATCTTGCCATACCTTTGCAGACACACAGAAGGAAAAAAAAATTCTGTCAGGAATTTGCTCCTTCCACATGCATAACAGTCCTTACGCACTTCCTCGGACTGCATACCAACATAAACACACATGCTTCACTTTTACGTCATGGACAACTATGTCCACATACACCCTTCCTGCTGGGGGAGGATTTCTGGCTTTGTTTTTGACAGGTGTACGTACGCCTCCCAATACCAAAGACTATTTGTCCCGAACGTGTCTTTAACACATGCACACACTTCCCCTCAAGACTCGAGTGCTGTCGCTATCAGAATGGGCTTTCAACTAACCACAGAAACTACGTAGAAATCACTGTACTCGACTGCTTTCAATAAAAACTGTGACCAATGAGACACAGAATAGGCACAGGCGTCGTTTCCAGCATGATTCATATTTTGACATTGACAAGTGTGGAGGCTAATGAGGAGCGTATCCACTTTACAGTATAATAGATTGTCCCTGCCTGGCTGTTGTATTTATCCAAAGCAGTAGGCTGGTCTTCCTCTGTTTGGGCGACATGGTGTCTGGGCGGATTGTAACCTGATGCTTCACCCCTCCAGTTGGCCTTCCTTCCCTCCGTATCCCTCCTCCTTTTCCACCCTCACATCACGGCACACAGCTGGATCTTACGCTCCTGCTTTCTCTTGGTGGCCAGAGGATTTGGACGTGTCCCATGTGTCTCTTGACACCTCAGTGTGGCATGTTCTTGTACTATTGTATCACGGCTCTGTGTCTTTGGTTTCCTTAGCCACACTTGCGACTACATTCTAGTTACAAGGTATTTAATTACACACACACTAACACAACTGTAGCCAGAAAAATAGCTACATTATGAAATCCTTTTGGAGGCATTTATATTTTATCATCATATGCTTGTTTATAATTTCCCCAAAGTCATCTGACAGCTGTAAGTGGTGCGTGACTCAGAGCTTACTGACCTCATCATTAGGGACATCTGAGCATTGTGCCAGTTTTGCTTTTTACTAAGCTTATGTTCATTTTTGTTTTTTGTTTGTCATTTCCAGTGTTGAAAAAGTAATTTACTTAACCTAGCTACTTTGTGATTACTTGATTCTAAAAAGTAACCGGCAATTCTGCTTAACATAAAAATGGCAACTTGTTTTGCCAGTACCACAGCAAATTGTATTATAGTAATTTTGATCAGACTATTTTATTAGGAACAGTATCACACTAGATTACTAGTTACTCAAAATGGCTGCAATTATTGGGTTCCTGGCATTACTGGTCATTTCTTACTGAGGTTATATAAGGTGATGTTTCATAGCAGAGCACCCTAAAAACTGATATTAATCATCAATATTAATCTAATAAAAAAATTACAAGATTTTTTTTCAAATTAATAATACAATAATAAATATATAAACAAAATAATAAATAATAAATATTAATAAAGTTTTTTTTCTCTCGCTTTATTCCCTCCCTGCACTGTTTTTACATTTTAAATTGTGCTAAATGAACAAACAAACAAACAAACAATTAATGGACAATTTTCTATACTTCAAATTTTGAGTTTCTGATCGTAAAATGGCCACAAGATGGCTGCCCATACTGGTGTAAGGCTGGGTATAAGACCCATACTGATACCTGGTATCAGTACTGATTCAATTTTATATCAACCTGTTACTATTTATACAACAAAATAAGTCATAGCCTCCTTTCAGTATATCAGATTTGTGTTCATTTAAGAAGGCCCAGATTTCAAACCTAATCATTTAATTTGTGAGTAAATTGAAATGAGATTATAATTATTTCAGTATTTTGGTTTAGTGATGTGCCATGAGATTATTCTTGTGTAAAATGTGTGCGTTGGCTCAGTAAAGGTTAGGAAACAAGGCATGTCATACACTAATAGTACATAGAGATTGTATGTACTGAAAAAGGTGACAAACTAGATTAACTCATTCAGTGCCAGCCATTTTCAAACTCTCCTTTACCTTAACACTCAAAAAACTAACTACCTGGGAATAAAAGTCTGGACTCTGAAAATACATAAATATGTTTTAGGGATTGAATGAATGAATAATATTTTAACATCTTGTAAGCCTTCTTTGAAACTAGCAAAAATATTTTACAGATCTTAGTCTGAGAACGATTAGAATGGCAGAGAGCTATTAGGAATGATTTAAAAAACAACAACATGATTGTAAAACAAAGAAAGCCAGTCCCTGATAAGTGTCTGTTTGAGGTATGACAAGAAAAACAAAAGCATCGTTTCATGTGTCCATGTTTTCCCTGCCGGGAACACCAGACCAGTTCAAAAGTCCGAAAGCAGTGCTTGCCTGACCTTCCACTTAACCCGAGACCCCTCCAAAAGCTCACAACACTGTCGAGGCCACACACACTTAAAAGACAGTCATGACCCACATACAGCTGCTTGACATTCTTTCCCAGCAGGCGGTGCTACTCTTTTCCCACTCATTCATGTTTCGCCTTCGAGGAGCCCTCCCAATCACGTCGGTCCCCTCTCCACATTTCTTACGCCACACAATGACTCCTCAGTCAGCCGTCTGTTTTTACAATCAAGTTCCGGTGTTTCACATACCAACCGCAGATTTCTGGTCCGCTTTGATTGCGGCGGCTTTAACAACAGGTTGTACACATGCTGTGTTAGTACAACTCGGGAGGATTTGACGCTTTCTTTGGGATGCAATGGAGCATCAAAATCAGGTAGAGGATCGGGTAAGACTAAACTTTTTATAGAGCGGGGGGAGCCGTCACTTTGATGGACCCCTGCAGGCCCATGCTTGCAAACGCTGACACTTTTCACGCTTGACTATGATAATGGTAGTTTATGTTCACAAACAAAAGCTCTATGAAATAAAAACTTTGAGCCTTGAAGCTCAACCACTGATGGTGCACAATAATCACTGGATGTTTGTGAGGCTGGCATGTCACTTCTGAGAGTCTTGAACATAAAGCACTTCTTCTACTATCAACTTTATGTCCCAATACTTTTGTCCATATGGCATATGGAGCTGTAGCTACAGCTTATGGGATGAATATGTGTTGACAGCCGTTTGTCAAAGTTGATTGGATCCAATGAATGAGTAAGGATTGTGGTTTTATCATTGCATCGTTCGTCAACGCACTGCATGTTGATAACTCATAGTTCATAAGACGTGCCAGGTCCTTAAAACTGGATCCAGTTGTCTGACAGAGTGCTAAATCTGGAGTAAGAGTCATGCAGAGGATGTTCAAGTGAGTTGATAACATCTGCTCCGTGCTGAGCTCTGCTCTTCATCTGTTGGACACATGACATTAAATTGTTCAAGCCATCGTTTTATATTCAGAAAATGGCTGTCAGTGGCCAAATGAATCAATGGATTAAAAACAATTCAGATTGGTTTGATTCAATCTTAATTACAGAAACTCAGTGCATTGACAACCAAATTGATTAAACGTTGTGCATTAAGTAGAGGAAGGAGTCAACTTAGGCCATATTGAGTCAGAAAGAAAAGAAAAGACAGAGCAGGGGGCCAGAGAAGGGTACAGACAGTTGCCTCCTGTCCTCGTCTAACCTTCAACTTTCTGTAAGCTTGGAGCTGGCTCAGAGGTAAGCACCTGGAACACTAATGCATCGGAGAGTGGGATGTATAACACACACATACACAAACACTTTGTCATGCTCTGTGATTCATCTCATTGAGTATTTCCATTTTACATTAACTAAAGGGGTAGACACATTAGAAGACTAGTACTGGAACAACCATGGTCCTCCTAAAACTGCCACCACAAAGTTCTAAGTATAGAATTCACCAATACATTTTCAAATAATAAATAATTAATATTTGTAGTAAACTCGCCCAGCCATTTGTAGATGAATTCACTAATCTAGAATAGTAATTAATTAACTACTACAACTGTGTTATATACTATCAATCACTTTTGTGTAGTTTGTTGGGTCATTAAAAAAAATCCCTCAGGAGAGGCGTAATTGATCAAAACTGGCAGATTTGACAGTTTTGTAGTCCAGACAATATTATGCCTACCAAAGACCAATAGCGAGCTAGCCAATGTCCCCAAATAGACATTAAATATAGACTTTTCTGATCACTTCAAAGTGTCAATTATTCAAACTTACGGCTGGCAGAGCTTCACCAGGTCTTGGTCCGTAGTCCCCGGATGAAGGCCACGGATGTACAGATTGGTTTTACTCAGCTGTTCTCCACCTCCTCCTCCGCTGCTGTTGCTGCTACTGTTGTTGTTGGGACTGGGGGGAGCCATCTGGTGGCCGGAGGACACATAGGCCTGCTGCGAGAAGAGGGCGAGTGTCAGAATTGGACAGGTAGGCAGCTCTACGAAAATTGGGGAAAGAAAAACTGTTCTTTTCTTTACCAACTGATCTGGGTTGGTCCTTGACCAGTGCTACTTTCAGAATGTTGTTTGCGCAATTCAACACAAATCCAGAAGTGTTGTTTTTACATTCAATCTCAAACTGTAGGAATAAATTGCCTCAGCTAACAATGCAGACTGTCAAAAGGCTCATTTATTAGAGTTTGTTTTAATTTATTTGAGATTTTAGACTATTTAGTTAAAATCCCACTTATCGTGTTATTTTTAAAGACTTTTAAAAGATGAATCTAAGGCATTTTAATGTCAATTAAGGCCTTGTTTTTAGATTCATGCATTCAGTGCTTTTTAAGACTTTTCAAGGACGCACGAGAAATAATAGTAGCATCACTCTAATCGAAGGATAACAAAAAAGAAAATTAAGCACAAATGCGAAAAATGTGTGTGTTTAAATTGTATCTATTAAGAAGGGATCATCGGAGATAACATAGCAGACAGTGGCGGTCTGTGACGTTATTCTGCAGCGTGAAATCCGAAGGGGCGAGTGAGAATGTGGAAATGGTTCTGCTTGTTGTTGTTGTTTTGTATAGCTCTGTGCATCGTGAAAATAAAGCCAATTACCCAGAGGAAACCACTGCAGAGCCTGTGTGTCATTATTTCGGCATTGACGGGACAGGGGGGATTAGCTTACAAGTCAAAGTACCCCTGTTTAGAGCAAGTGTTTTTCCGTCCGTATCCACCGACGTACAGCATTATTAAAGGCCCGTTATTTGACTGCCCACACTGTATGTTTGTGACGTTACTTTTTCACTTAAATCCTGTAGATGTTGGTTAGTGTGTCTTTGAAATTGATCCAAACCCATTGATGAAGATGAGTCTATGGACAGAAATGCTCATGCTAAAAACTGAAATCCATCGGATTATCGTATGATGATCATATAAAGACACGGGTGACTCAAAAGTAGGTTCGAATTCTGTCAGAAGGCTTTTTAAAAAATTGGCTAGTCATGTCGCATGCTTACCAAACCTTTCTTCTCCAAACCGTACGCCAACAAAAGGGCACTGAAAAGTTGGACGTTCTTGTTGGGATATTTTGGGACGCTTTCCAATGGAGACGTAAAAAAAAATAATAATAATAATGCCTACTGTACCAAACTGCTTAGTTGCAACTGAATCTTGAAATGTCTGAACAAACACAAAAATGAAACGTAATGATGATTTTCATTTTTCGAAACACATCACCTACTGTATTTATTTGGGCAGCTGCAGTGCTGTTGTAAGTGAGAACAAGGGAACATGCTTTTATGAGGAGATAAAAAGTAAATCTGCGGGAGACAGATGTGCACTCTCTTCAGTGAAAAATGATATCACACAGCGCCCGTGTCAACACTCACCAATAATGCTTTCTGAGGGGAATGTTGGGCCTCTTGGCTGCTTGCTCCACGTAGGGGGAAAAGGGGCCTCTTAGGCTCGCCCCATGTTGGATAACTCCTTCTTCTTGTGGTGCATAGCAAAACCAGCAACGGGAAGACCGAAGACCAACATTTGGGTAGAGCACAATTACTATTTTGTGCTGCTTGCGTTCTCTCATTTCTGATCAAATCTTCATGAGGAATATTGCACTTCAAGTACGGTCTTGTCTCTCTTTTAGGCCAAGAAGCTTTGAGGGAGCCGAAACGGAGACAATAAAGAGAGCAAAAAGTTTCAGCGCACACCAGGGATTCATTGCGGTAAGACTTCTATGCAACCATCTGTAATGGCCTGATCAATCCCTCTTGCCGTTCCCAACAAACAACACGTGCCACCGCAACTGACTTTAACGTCCCCAGTTATGAACTATGGCGGCCGACTCGTCATGACTCACCAATATAACAGGATATTACGCAACAACCAGTGAATCATGCATTGTGGCTCTCCATGGAGAAATCACACAAAAGATTGTGTAACCATTCATCCAAATCCATTTTGAGGTGATCAAGGTTTCATAATTCCTGTCAAGCTGTGAAAAAAAAAGCCTCTCCAGGAATAAATTGGCACTTTTATGACTGAGGCAATAAATAGCAACACGAGGATTCACTACAATTGGCAAACTGACTTTTATCACATTTGTTTAGCCAAATAGTTTAAAGTGAGTAATAGGAATAGATGTCCTATCCGACTGGTCTCGCAGTTGGGCGCAGAGAGGCTCCCGTCTCATTTGCGAGACCAATTGGACAGCGGCGACGTGGCAACAATGGGTTCTTATTAAAGACCTGAACGGGTCACTGCTTAAATTGACGTTGTTTGGGGAAAGCCCAGCAGGCCGGCACAACAGTAACACCAGCCACGTCAAACAATCACGCTAATCAGAGTATCCGGAAAGGCACCGTGCCCCTTGATGACAACCGCTCCTGTCGACCTTTACTTAACCAGCTGCAAGGTGGAGGATAAAAAACACACACACAAAAAACAGAACCTTTCTCTAAAGATCATACTACACAGAGAGACAATTGTATTCAGATTTTATATGCTACCCACAACAGCTAAAAAAATTTACCTTGAATATTTTCAACACTATGTCTTTCAAAAGGGGACGGTAAAAGGATCCAAAATGGCTCTGAATTTAAATTTCTTTTGAAATATGAGGTCTTTTTTTGTCAATCAAGTTACTAACATGGAATGGGAATATCTTTTCAATTGACTTTTTATTTATTTATAATTGGGGTTTCTAATTAAAGCAACCTTTAAAAAAAAAAAGGTAGATGACCCAAAAATAGTTTTCTCTTATAATGACATTGCAGACAAAATGTCCCTGTTCAGTCAGCAGAATTGTTATGTCTTATCTTCCTCTGCCGCAGTTCCATAGCAAAGTAACTCAAAATATCTAGTGCATATTTTTAGGATCCAGCAAAAGATAAAAAAAGGCAAGATCATTTCCATAAATAAAACAATTTCCTCTTATCTTATTGGGCGGGATCAAAATATTCTGATCTTTGTAAAGGCAGAATTTTTTAATCCACTGGACAGCTCATAGATCTCATTGCAGTAGTAGTGTACCTAATGAAGTGTCCGGTGATAAAGCTTTTACTTCAGCACAGCCCAGCTTGTTTCAATGTCCACCCTTTTTATTAGTTTCACTTCACTTCCCCGTGGGGCTCCTCCAGTTGACCCTGGCTCGACCCTCAGAATTTCCTGGATTCCAAGCTGTTGCAGAGTTTTCCCGCCTTTGTGTGTCATGGCTTCTTTATCCTGAGGGGACTGCTTGTCTTCTCCTCAGGAAGGAAAGTGACCAGCTGACTGACGTACATGCTGATGCATGGATTCATAGCCTGTCACAAGGAGGACCTTGGAGTAAAGTTGCAGGAATGCTACATTACAAAATATGCTCTTCATGAGCCTCTGCATTTTCCCTCCATAATTTCCCAACCTTTTCTTTTTGCTTTGCATCTCCTAAAAATACTTTGATTGTTCTCACGCCCACAAAAGTATCTAAAATGTTTTGACAATACCAGAAATAACACCCCGTCTTAGTTAGCAAATCCCTGGTCTAATTTCCCAATAAATTCATTTCTGATTTAAAAAAACAACCTCAAGTTTAGTTGAGAAAATAACTTAAAAAACATCTCTACCCCCCCCCCCCCCCCCCCCCCCCCCCGTTTGACCTAAAATTCACAGTGGTCTATCTTATTAGACCAGGTAAGCTTGCTGCTTCATGCAAATCCCAATGAATTCAAATGACTGCTAAATTTGATAAGAACATACAATAGAACCTCTACACTGTAGAACATAAAAAAACAGATACACACAAAACACTCTTCGCCCAACTTACTAACGATTTGCATGTGCTAAAGCGGGTGCTGACTTAATTGCTCACGCAACCAGATGTGAACGCTGAGGTAACCAGGCATACTCAGGATTGTCTGCCAAACTAGTAAAATTGTCACACAGTTTATTTTACGCATTGTAGAGGGAGTATATGCAAATAGGTCACCGTTTTTCCATTACAGCACGTCGGTAGGCGTGTGGCGGGGAGTCACAACTGGAATTGTTTCGCGATTGTTCAGTTCAGTCACATCCGGTCCTGTCGTTCAGTGTGCAGCGGGCCTAGAAGGACACACAGTCCTTTGATGCTGGCTAAAACGAGCTCTCGAGGTATGCTAAAGTCATATTATGATCTCATGCATGACAGCAGTTCAGACTCAAAAGTTTTGAATAACTTTTTTTTTTTATTCTGAAGTATTCGATTCCAGGGGCATCTTCAGATTCCAGTGAAATTATATTTTAGCATTTATTAATATATTTTTTTAATTATTGATCCAAAATCCACCCATTTTTATCCATCTCAGAGGGCGGCCATGTTGCCACTTGCTAATGTGTGAAAATAGCATCACAGTGATAATCACCAATCATGGCTGGCGAACGTCACATGACCAAACTCAGGAAACAGGTGAACTGTGACTGGTCATTACCTGAGCCCTGAGCAACTGTGCCGTCATTTTTAGTTGACAGGAAGTGGCAAAATGGTCGCCACTTGTGATGGATAAAAGGGAGGATTTTGCTGCTTAATTCATATTCCACAAACACAATAGTAATCAGAATACCGTGCTTAGACTAGCAGGGCTGCAAGAACATATTGTAAATACATTTTTGGGGTTGACTTAATCCTAATGATTAGTTTGCATGGGGTAGACTAACTAAATATAATATCAGAAAATATGAACACATTTATTAGAGCCTGAATGATTCTTGACGTTTGTTTGTAATTTCTTCTGCTTACAAGACATACTAGTTTCTGTTTGTGAAAGAGGCTTTATACCCTATTATTATCATCAACATCACACACCTTTCTTAATTACCAGTCACATTTCCTGTCCAAAGAAGAAAATGAATGTGGCAATATGAAATAAAGCTTTAAAATTAGCTGAGTGTTCTGTATGGAATGTGTCTCCGATAAAGCTATAAACTAAGGACGACGACAGGAAATCCTGTGCGTCTACGCTTGATCTTATCACACTGCAATTTGTACAAAGCACTCCACATTCCTACCAGGTGACAGGGACACTGAACGCACATCAAGACCGGTTCCTAAATCCTGCTCCTCCCCCTCCTTCTGCTTTTATAGGCAATGCAGCACACATATCACTCTTCAGTCTGTCTGTCTCTTCGGCTATGATGGCACCTTGACGCACAGATGCACAGGCACGTGTTAGCTTTCAAGCCGTTTCGGGTGGCACAAGCTCGGGAGCTTTGAAACGTATACGCCCACAAAGGCACTGGCCCACAGCCCTGCTGGAGATCTAACAGAGTGTGAGAGGCACACCAACGTCTGGCATCATCGCCACACAACTTTCGACAACTCGGCCCCCACCCCGTCTAGCCCCCGCCTCTGCCTGCTCACCTCGGCTGGATCATTCAGCGGGCAGACGCATTTGGGACGGGTTCAAAACATCTGACATGTTAGACCGAGAAATAGATACACATACCTGTAGTCGAGCCAGAGGGGACAAAGGTGAAACTTGAGCCGCGCTAAAAATTCAAAGTAGCCCAGCAGACATCAAAATTTGATGTCAGATATTTCCTATTGTTAATACTTAATATGCATCCTGTCTTTTAAAGTACAGACGCAGAACCAAGGGCGCAGATATTGAACTTGTTTTCTTTTCAATGTGCAGACGATACAGGTGAGCTACGCTTAATCCCTCTCCACCCATTTCAGGACATTAAGAGCTGTTGGCAGTCAGTCAGTGTGCCATGCTGCTGGCTTAAAGGCTTGGTTGTACTAAAAAAGGACCGAGTTATGATGTGCTGCATGACCACGATTGCAGCCGATTCAAGCGGGCACACTTGAGCAATCCAAAAGTATTTTTGTCACAGACGTGCCCATCATTGTGCAGGATCATGCAGGACATGTGAGGCAAAAAGCATACGATTAATATGAGGCGGAACGGGTTGCACAACAATGTTTGCATCGCGTGTGAAGCCGGCTGTCTCTATTACATTTAGCACAGTGACTGACTATCGCCATCTTAGCAGGTCTGATTCGCAGTGGAGGGGTTCTGGGTTTGAATCTCAGCACTGTGTGAAGTTTGCATTTTCTCTTGTCTCTTGATTCCTCACACATTCCATGTTCGGTTGAATGAATCGTCCATGGGGATGAATGTGAATGCGATTGGTTGTTTGTTTATACTGATTGACTGGCGACCAGTCGAGAGTATACAGCACTCAAAGTCAACTGGGATAAATGCCAGCTCACATGTATGAGGATGTGGATTAGGGACAGACCGATTATCGGCGCAAATATTTGGCATTTTGACAAATATCGACATCCGCCTTTTAAAAATTACAACAATAATGTGACGACCGAAAATAGATCAATTTAAGGCTGTTAACTTCAGGGAACCATTTGTTTTTCAGTTAACTTTATAAGAGATGCTTGCAGCTGACCTATAGTAACTCTCTGCACTTTTTGTTTGGAATTAAAACAAAGATAAGCGAAATGTTAAACTTACACTTATTTTGAAATTTTTGACTTTATTTACTTTACTTTTAGTTTTACATTTATTTATTTATTTTTTACTTTTTAGGACATGCTGATTATCCTGAAGTTTTTGTTACAATTTAAAACAAATATAAGATATTGTATTAATAATAATAACTAATAATAATAATAATAATAATAATAATGCAAATCCTAACCCAGTGGTTGCCGGTTCGATCCTCAGACCACCCATGCCCCCGCAAGCACAGGCATCATTATCAACATTAGGTAATTGAGGTGATGGTGTTATTAAAGCTCTTGGGGTCCCTTAAAGGTAACAAAGTGCTTTACCAAAACCCAATGGTAAAAACAGTAGAAAAACATAACCATGTTGTGCTTTTTGACCTTGGCTATAACTATTATGTTGTCCATCACTCATAATGTATAGCATTCTTCAGAAATGTCTTAATTCTGTGTTGAAAATGTGTTGGATGACAGGCAAATCGGCTATAATCCCTTTGTTGGAAAAGATACTATAAATCTTATTGACTGTGAAACACATCCTTGTGGCACAGATTTGCACCCTAAATGGCAAAAGCTGTGTTTTGGGTGCTGGTTATCCGAGTGACTGGTGCTGACAATAGTGTTGAACAGCTGTTCAGTCTGCCTTTTTGACTCTGACTAAACGTCTCACAGACAAAGAGAGGAAGCATTTCTGCTCTGAGTGCACAAACAGCCCCTGTGTGCCCTTTTGAAATTTGATCCAGGATGGACTAGATAGCTGTTAGCTACCCCCTCTACATGAATATGCACTCACCAAGACGTCAGTGGGTACATCTGGAACATCTGACAAGATCAAATATGTGTACAGTAGAGAATGGGTTCGGTCAAATACTAAATATTTAAAACAGATGATGATATAGCATTGTTTAAATAGGACCAAATGCAACTAAGAATAGAAAGGAGTTTGGCTGCTTCTTAATAGAACTACAGTGTTTTGAAAATGTCAAACCTCCTACCCCAAAATGCTTATTTTTGAGGACTTGAAGACAGAACATAGCTTAGCTTATTAGCTTAACAAGCAACTCTATATTTACTGTGACCGAGGCACATGAGACCAATAACCAAATACACGCAGAGTCCGGTTTTACAAATGGCTCGGAGTCGGCATGACCCTTACCAAAAAGAAGTATATATAAGTATGCTTGAAGTATACTCAAAATTAGTAGAGTATACTTACGGTTTACTTTCCTTGTACTTATTGGAAGTATACTGCACCAAGTAAATGTTAAGTGTACTTGTAAATATACTAAAACATATACTAAAAGTTTACATGCTGTAGTACAGTGGTGCCCAAGTCCGGTCCTCGAGAGCTCCTATCCAGCCTGTTTTCCATGTTTCCCTCCTGCAGCGCAGCTGAATCTAATTATCAGCTAATCAGCAAGCTTTGCAGAAGCCTGACAACGATCCTGGTCATGAATCAGGTGTGTTAGTGGAGAGAAACAGGGAAAACATGCTGGATAGGGGCTCTCGAGGACCAAACTTGGGCAACCCTGCTGTATTATATACTTAGAAGGCACTCGCTAAGGAACCAAAATTATAGGTTCCATTTATTTATAAAGCCCTAAAGCTTATGTGGCTGGATAGCCTAGAGGTTACGGTCGCTACCTTTAGTACTGGGGTTTGCTGGTTCGATCCCAGTCAATTCATCGCTGGGCCTTTTGCTGTAAATTAAACTGTGGACAAAAGTGTACTTAATAGTGTACTTAAATATACTATAAAGTATGCTTAAGTATACTTTTTCATATCCCTTATAATATGCAAGTGTACTAAAATGTTCCAATTTAGTCCCAAGGAGTTTACTTTTAGTACAAGAATAAGTACACTCGAAAAAATTAATTTTGGTATACTTAAGTATACTCTATATTATGTACTTAATGTATACTACTTTTTGGTAAGGGCACAAGCAATTGGCGCTCGTGTGTAGTATTGGCCCAGCATGCATATTAGCATTTTCAGTCATTTTCAGTCTCACCGTGTCAACAGGGATGGTTTTGACAGTGGTGTTGGCTGTAGCGCAGAGGTGGGCATGGATGGCCGGAGTCCTGCAGGTTTTGCATGTTGCCCTTCTCCAACACAGCTGATATACGATCAGCTCATCAGCAAGCGCTGCATAAGCCTGATAACGATCCTGTTGATTGGAATCAGCTTGTGTTGGAAGAGAGAAACCTCCAAAACCTGCAGGACTCCGGCCCTCGACGACCGAGATTGCCCACCTCGGACTTCAGCCCCTGTATTAGTCCAAAGCCAGGAGCACGTGGACTCCAGTCTGGAGCCTTGAGACGGAAAGCTAACACCTGGATGAGTATATATTTTTGGGGTATTCACAATCAAACTTTTTGTATTGTTTTCACTGGATGTACCAGTATCTGTTTCTGTTGTTGTGCTTTACATTTCTTTGAGCAATACCGTAAAAATCCTGATAACTATGATCATTTTGAACACTTGTATAAAATGTTCATAACCGATCAGCTCTAAGCTTTAGTGTGACGCATCACCTCTCAGATTTGTGGAAGTTTCGTTTTGACTGACACATTTCCTTGAACAGACATAAAGGACCTTTACGATACTGCAGATAGACGTCACCATCAATCACGCTCACTTAACTTAACTCAACATCTTTCTCATCAACATCCTACTCATACGTATTCAGTTCGATTGTAATATTCATGCTGATCCGACAAAACTCGCTTTTGAATACCCTCGGTGTATATGTAACGTGAATTAAGACTTTAATTAGTAATGGGACTCCTGGACGTACTTCACTAGATAAGTGCTATATGCACACTGTGTACTTCTTCTACCGCACCATACTAGTGCATACCCAAACATGCATAAGCTTGTCTTCCACACAGACTACTATTTTTAGTGCTAGGTGGAAATGATAAGGCTATATCGTTTTCAAAAACTTCCATCCTGACATCTTTTTGTGAGACTTTTTTTTTGTGTTTTAAGTAATAATACACCTCCTTTTTAGTCCAAAAGGAAAAATTTAAGACGTTTCAAAATGAGTCTCGGGTTGAAAAAAAAGCCAAAGCAACATTATTTGTATTCGTTATGAATGGTGTTGTGTAAACAGAACATGAATTGGTGCGTCTTTCCAAAATGTGCTTGATTTGTTAGGTTCCCCAGAAAAATACATTAAAATTTGTGACTAAGCGCAAACAGGCAGGTGTTCACTGTACGCTGGGAGTTTGCTAAATAATAAATATTTGTCTTGATCCAAATAAACAAGGTTAACGTGCTTCAGTTCAGAGTAGTACAATAAATGTACAAGGTATTTTACTTGTTAAAAGTCATCATTAAATTAAAATGGCACGCATGCAAAAAAAAAAAGAAAAAAAAAGGGGTGCATAGATGAAAAGGACTTCAGTCATTACAGGGTGGAGTACGAGGCAGGAGGAGGCAGGCTGTAGTAAAATTACTCAGTGAGCCTTTTAAAAGTTAAAAGTTAAAGGCTCTTTTTTAGTTGAGCCTATTCCGTTTTGTTACTGGATTTAGTTCCTCGTAGTATTGTGATGCTGTCGAGTGTCTGCGGGCTCATCTGGACAATTAAGTCACTGTAATAGGCATTGACATTTTTTTCCGATGAGCTCACGACGAGATGAGAATGAACGTCTGACTGAAAAGAACATAAACAAGCCATTCGATGAGGCCCGAAGCGAGACCCATGATACCTTGAGAAGGCGACAGGCCGTCTCCTGTTATTTTTCCTCTCAGGAAGCCTTACATGGAAAATGACCAAATTTAATTTGAGAACATTAATTCTATTTATTCGAAGGAGGAAATGAGGTGCTGAGCCAGGGGAGGAGCCAGCGGCTTTCCACGCAGCAGAAACCAAACACCTTGGAGCTGCCGGGCTCTGTAATCGCCGCCCCCACACAAAGAGCTTTTCTCACCCCTCTCTGTGTTTATTTTGTGTTCAGACATTTATTTTGTGTAATCGTGCGACTCAGATATGGCACAATGTGAGCAACACAGCGAAACTCTAAAAAGGCGGTGGGAGGGGGGGGAACATTTACACAGTCGCCTGACCTTTTGGTGAACCTTTTCTCCACTAAGTAGGCCAAAGAAGGTTGAGAGATTTTAACAAGTGCTCCAATTTTCTATTTGTTGCCTCTTCTGAATGGTTGGGATTTGTCTGAAGATAATAGAATACATCAGAAAGACGTAACAAGGGTCTGCCAAATAACCTTTCAATTGTGCTTATGTTAATCAGACCCGACTGTTCTGAGGCCTTTCGTGACTATTGAAAAAAAAAAAGAAAAGAGCCATTAGTGACTTCAATTAGTGGTAACAAACATGTAGCATGAGTGGAACCATTTTCCCATTCTGTTCCATATGACAAGAAAGGAACCCAGCGGAAAGCAATCGCAGAGTCGTTCGCACTGAACGTCAGACGTATGGACCCATGCAGTTGGGCGGCTTGTTTTATGACGTTAAATTGTTGAACATTTAAAATGTTCATTTATTAAGGAGTGTGCAATCCTACACATGTAACCCTAACCCTATCAAATAACTCTTCCCAAATGAAATGATCATTTCAGCCATCCAAGATGATTTGGATCAAGAAAATAAACGTCATAATGCTGTCAGGTGAGTGTCAAGTGAACTTCTGGTGGCCCGACACAGTCACATAGTGGCCTCAGGTAGAACTCTGTGGGCCTGCTATAAAATGGTGTCCATTTCTTGATACATTCGCCTATCACGGACTTTAAATTGAAAATGTTTCTTAACTATCAACTATACAACCATTGGCTGAGGCTGTACATATTGTTACTTTGCAGGATTATCAGGAAATCAGGATGTGTGAGTACCGATACTAAGAATCGGAATCGGGCCTTATTTTAAGGTATCGATGCTAGCAATCGGGAACTAGAAATTAGAAGAATAGAAAATTCCCATTAATTTCATGTGATTTTATGGAAAAATGCTATTTTGGGATATATAGGTGTTTCTTTAAAATTACCTGTCATTGTTTTTTTTACTATTAGTATCGGTACTTTGTATTGGTGGTACAAAAAGTGGTGTCCGGAAATTATTATCGACTGTATAAATGACAAATATACTTTTGCTTGTACTAGGAAAAGGTAAAACAATGGAATCCTCTTCCTTTAGAAATCACAATAAACCTGTGTATCCACCTGTTTCCAATTCTACAACAGAATAAGTCATGGCTTCCTGAGTAAGTCCATTTGAATTGAGATGAGATCATTAGTTTTGTTTGGTGGTGCACCGTGAGATTTATCTTATGTAAAGTGGGTGCCTTGGCACAATAATGGTTGGGAAAGACTGTCTTAATGCATACTCATTGTTATGCGCTGGTCATTACATCATTACAGCCTACATTAGTACCCTGCTGCATCTTTTGATACAAGTAGATACTTTCTAATTCATGTTGTATGTACAATAGACGCTGACATTTATATGCCCAAGGAGTCACGTAATGTGTAGAAGAAACAAAATATTCATATAACCTTTTCTATTTTTCTGTGTCACGTTGCATGCGCGCCTGGGGTATTTACGCGGTTGCGTCCTTTTGTTCAAAGTCCCAAACATGCACTACCATAACATCAACATTAGCTACATCAACTTGTATTCAAAGTGAGAAACCCTTTGAAGCGTGAACCTCGTGAACATCGACATACACAAATTCCAGAGTACTACTTGAAAAAGAGCGATACTCCGCTTCTTCGATGGCATCTTCCACAGACACAAATGCACACTACACTCGTTGTAAACATATCAAACATGACCCGAGGATGACAAAGTGGCAGAGATTACGCAATACTATCTTCAAAGTGAGTCCGCCTAACAGCACTTTGATTGTTTACGCACACGCTTATCTATGCTGACGAATTGCGGCCCCTTTCATACAGTGTTTTCCATAAAAGCACGTGCGTCAAGAGCATCTGTTTTGAAAAGTGTGTTCTGCTTTTTTAACTGTCCCATTTCAGATACGCCGTCCAAATCTAATGGCAAGTGCTAAGAGTTGCTTAGCAATTAAACTAAAGTATACTTTTAATTACTCAATTTCAGCATCGCTTTCTGCTGTCTGAGTCAATGTTGGTTCAAATGGCAAAGAAATTATTCCCATTGAAATTGTTATAGCGGGGAATTACCCCACTTTAGGTAAAGGCGCCCCAATTCAGATTTTATTTATATTCTTGCCCATATGTAACCGATTTTATCATGGCAGACTGTAAAGAACATCTGATTTTTATTAATTTGGTCCCGGGCCACTTTCTTATAGTATGTAGTCCTCGAGATGTGATGTTTAGAGATGTGACCGCAGTCTGATTGGCCGTGTCGCTTTCATCAAACCTCTACATCAAGAAGGAGTTACTCCAGTCAGTAGAGCCCGATTCAAGGCACAAACTTAGAGATGAGGCATTCTGTCTTGCCGTACGAGTCTTGAGGAAAGGGGCTGACAAATGTAATCAAAAGTCTGCCTTGATATCCTAACATTTTGGCGAAAACTTTGTGTGATCCCACCACATCTGGTTCTAAACAAAGCTGGCAGCCATTCCTTCACGAAATATTATAATAAAATAATGGTTGCACTAATTCTTCGAACCCTTCTTCCAACTATGAAAGGTGATTTATCGATTGTTTTCGATGTATTTGTCATGGCGATTTATTTATTTTTTTCCACAGCAAAAGCTAACGTGCACTAGCCGAGCTAACCAAATCGCTGTGAACAGAGAAGTTCACAACAGTAAAATCAGTTTTGCCATCTTAGCGATTTGGTTGTTATATCCACTGACTCTTCTACCTCCTCTTTTCTCAAAAAAAAAAAAAGTGACATCAGAGGAGCCGTTTTCACCTTCCGGCAGGTGATCAGCTGAACATCGCCAAAGACATGCTAATTTACTTTATATGCTGCAAAAGCAGTGATTTATCGACGTGTTGGAAACCTTTGACCCAAGTTATGTCCTTTGAAGCCGCAAATATTGTGTCGAGGTCGTCATCCCTCACCTTTACAACTCGACATGAGAAAAGACTTGTTGAACATTTAAAATGGGGGAGAAAAAATGACTTGCTTTTACAGGCACTCTGTGGTTCAAATAAAAGCTTTATTTTATTAATTTCTTATTTCAATCATGCTCACATGGCTTTCAAAGAACATGCCATAATTCGTTTGACAACACATTTTATGTGTTGTATTTTATTATTCATTTAAAGTAAAAAAGTTTACTTACAAGATAATTTTTTTTGTGGCCACACTTGTAGCTCATACACTCAAGATCTCACATCATCTTTCTCTACTGAAATGAATATTTATGGAACCGGCGTAACACAAGCATTAAAAAGAATGTGCAAATAATTAAACTGTGAGTGTCAACAAACCACTTCAAGCGAGAACTTTTTTTTGAGGAATTGTTCACTATCTGCCAAATTGCTGCTTGCTGTGAAGATCGGTGCCACCATCTTGTGCTTTCAACTCCAATTTTTGTTCACAGCATAGGACAAAAAAAAAAAAACTTAAGTCGAGGTACCTTTTTCTAATAGTTGACGTTCTGACTTGACTATGCAGTGTGCTGTCTTGTGAGGATGGTTTGCTTTTTATTTATTACAACGTCGCGATTCTGTGTGTGTTCAGCTTTTAAAGTGCAGTTGACATAAAAATATAAATAAATCCCCCAATTGGCCTCCACTCTGGTAACTTGTGAGCGTCTCTCTCCGACAGATGCATTTAACATGCTTCAAGCGAGTGACGTCAGGGCGGGCAGCTTCAGCGCATGCGGATCATTTTGGGCCTGATGTACATTCACACTGGACTCTGATAACAATCACTAAAAAGTCATGTGAAACAACTACAGTGCACAAAAAAAAAAATACAGTATGATCAAAAGATGTGATTTGAGCAATAAGACCTGCATTCATTCGGTTCGTGCATGAACACAAGCGGGCTTACAAGAAGGAAACTGCGCTAGAAAATGACCCCGTTGTTCAATGGGTTCTGCAACAAAGCAGCTATTTTTAAACGAGAGACAATGAACATCTGAAAATAATCCACTTTGATCATTTATGGGAGGAAGACTGGAAGAGTTAACAAGTCTCACAATGAGACTAATATGCAGTATATGTACAGTCAGGGCTGGACTGGCCATCTGGCGTACAGGGCAGATTCCCGGCGGGCCGGTGTCTTATAGGGCCGATGTGGTGCTGTTCAATGATTATTTCCCTCCATTTTACCCCAAGAGACCAGCCCTCAATTTGGAGGGAGCAGCCATTTAATCAGTTTACAATATAGAAAGCAAACTGAACCAATCAACATGGTAGCCAAGGGTGGTCAAGATACCAGTCAAGCCCTGTGTACGGTATATATATTTTTGCGTGCGAGTGTGTGTACCTGTCATATAAAGCAGACAATTGAAACCTAATGCTTATGCAGACACAAATGTTGACATTAGAGCCAGGCGTTGGCCTCTATCGCAGGAAGACAAAATGTCACTATACATGTTTTAGCTCAAAATGTGAGCAAGGTACATGCATAATGAGGGAGAATATGTTCCCCCATATTTATGGATGGGAGACAGGGCAGCCTAAAATAAAGGGAAATAATACAAAGACTACACAAGAATCAATCAAACACAAACAGCTCGGGTTTCAATTATGTTTCAACACTTAAGTCGTGACTGCTGTTGAATGTTTTAAGCAGTGGGCGTCTTCACACTGGTTTCAGAATGTCCAAATGTAAACACAATCCAAAGAATTCACAATTCTGGGAATAAAGCAGTCACCGTGGGGGGGGGGGGGGTTCCCCAAGGGGTGGGGCATATTCCACTTCCATAAGGAAAGTACACACGAAAAACAAAGTTTGCCAACTTAACCGGTTTCTAACATTCGTTTAAAGAAAGCGAAAAGAGGAGCATTCGTTCGTGATCGGGTCTTCTCAAACTCGCGCTTCTGCTCCCACTTTCACGCACGCATCCAGCCAAGGCGTCCGCGCACAAGTTGCTCTGCGCCGGAGAGACGAGCCCCCCCCCCCCCCCCCCCCCCCATACATAAAAGCCACATACATAAAACATACGACACACAAGGCTCGTGACGGCCATCACTAAACGTCACCCCGCGACCGAGCGGTTCGGACCCAGCCGGGTCCGGACGAATGTTAAAGCTGTCCGCGGTCCGCCGAAGTGTAAAAGTTCAATTCAAGTGGCCTCTCAAGGACACTGCAGCCCACTGTCACCAACCTCTCCGTGGCGACGCGCGCGGGCGGGCGTGTTGCCCCGCGAGGTGAAGTCGAGTCAAAATGGTGGAAAAGCGACAGAGACTTTTACCTTTTTGCTGTTTCTGCTGTTGAAGCCGCTGTACGGGTTGATTCCTGCCCTTGGCGGTACGGAGAGCAGCATTTTTCTCGGCGCTATGTCCGGAGCGGCGAGCACTGCCCAGGCTGCCAGCTGACGTCAGCAGCTGGGGAAGTGAGTGCCTGGAGTCCCGCTGCTAGACTGCGAGTGGTGCTGCTGCTACGGGACACGGCCGGAGGAGGGGAGAGTAGGGCGGGGGAGGGTCGAGCTCGGGAAGGGGAGGGCAGTGGAGCTCCCAGGGGTGTCCTTCCAACGGCTCCAGGTGGTACCGTGTCGCTCATGGTGGGATTACTTCGAATTGGCTTCGCTCATTGCGTGTTTTCACAAGAACAACATTTGAGGCCGCATTGTTTCCCAACCATTGTGACCTGGACTTGTGGGCTAGAGATCATCATCAGGTGGGCCAAAGGGAAATTAACCAATTTCCTTTAATTGGTCCTAAAAATGTATAATTATTTACTACAATGCCAACCCCAAAATTGTCTTTACATTTATATGTTCTACGCAGCCCCACTAGTCTAAACACGGTATTCTGATTATTATTGTTTTTAGAGAATGAATAAAGCAGAAAAATCAACCTGATTTGTATCCACCTTGGGTGCTGCCATTTTGCCACTTGCTGTCAATTTAAAAAGACATCACAGTTGCTCAGGTAACAACCAATCATGGCTCAGCCTGTGAATTTCACATGACCAAACTATAAAATAAGTGAGCCGTGATTGGTCGTTACATGAGCCCTAAGCAACTGTGATGTCATTTTAACTCTCAATACATATGACGTATTTTTATGTTATAAGCGTTTTTTCATGCAAGAGTGTAGAGGAGAATCGGACACAGCTTCTGACTGAAGGATTAGGCTTGACTGCAATGTTATTTAAAAGCAGCAGTTGGCAGCAAGTATAAGATCAGCCAGTATCACGCAAGGATCCTGTTGTAGAAGAAGAGAAGCAGGAAGTGTAGATTGGGACTGGGAGTGTCGTCAGTTAACATTGCAGGATTGCTTTTTAGCTTTAAAAAAAAGCATCCTCATCAACTCATCAAAACATAACGGCGGCGATCGAGTTGCAGTTAGACAAGTCAATTGTTTATTGTTATTTTGTTATCAAAAGTACTTTTTGGAATGTTGTTTTATTGCATGAAAACATTATTTAGATGTTTGAGCTGTCACAAAAGAAAAAATAATGTTAAAGTCCAAGTTGTGCTTGAATTGTTTGTTTTACAAAAAGCTCCTTTTCTATGTTTTTTTTTCTCAGGAATTGGAATTTCGACAAAACTTGGCTATATTCTAACGCTGATAACTAAAGAACGGAAAAAGATTGAAATACACCTTTTTTCTGATAAAATATGTTTTCATGTTTATATAGCAATAGAAACCAATAGGGGTGTTAGAAAAAATCGATTCGGCAATATATCGCAATGTTACAGCGCGCAATCCTCGAATCGATTCAATATGCGGTCGAATCGATTTTTAAACATAATTTTTTAATGGAAATATTCAACAAAACGTATTACTTAGGGTTAGGATTCACACATTTAAGCATGGAAGAAATGTTATATTAATGGGACATTAAGCCTTAATATTTTATTTCAATGCTATTCAAACATGAAACAGACTGCAACCTGTTTGTTAAATGCAGTGGCTCAGTTATAAGCCTGAAGTTTCAGATAAATAAATACATTTTCATTTTCATACAAATCTTACAAGTTAGTATTTTCAAAATCTGAGTTGCAAAAAAAATCGCAATAGTCAATTTATAGATTTGTATCGGGATTAATCGGCATTGAATCGAATCGTGACCTTTGAATCGTGATACAAATCGAATTGCCAGGTAGAAACCAATATTCTTTGGCCCTGGCAAGATCAGTCCAAATCCAGTAAAACGGCTGGTATTGAATGGGGTTGCTCCAATGTAAATGGCCGGTATTCAATGAGTTAAGTTGACAGAAAGTGACAAAATGGCCGCCCTCTGAGATGGGTGAAAACAGGTATATTTTACTGCTTTATTCATGTTCCACAAATGCAATGTTAATCAGATGATCTATTGTTTTTAGACCAGTGGGAGCTCACAGACATTCCAAACTACTGTCAATGTGTCTCTCAGCGCCGGACCTCCCTCCCCAGGTAGCACTGCTTGCTTTTGCTCGGACATTTTCTCCTTGTTTATTCATTATGTTCAACTGAAAATCAAATGTGCATGATAGTGTGTCAGGGAAGTCGGACGATGATGTAACTTGGCATCCAAATTCTTGTGCAATGAGTGAGAGCAATTGATAGTCAAAGGTCACTCATGTGATTCCGTCTCCTGTCACCTTAAGTGAACGAGCTGCCCTTCCTACTTCTGTTAGCGATTAATTATGCAGCACAAATTGGATACAAATGATTTTCACACAAGACGCAACAAGTGTGAACCAGTGAGACACCTCATTGGAGCTCGAAATCTATTACATGTGTGATAGAGTCAATGTGTAAACCATTTTTTCCCCCCTCACTTTTTGTGGCTTTTTGGTGACAAGACTAGCCTAGACTAGAACATTTGAATACTGACCGGAAGTTTTGTGAGGGAAAATGATTCACCTTCAAAATACCCAAATGATTAAGAATTAAATAACAACTTACACCGCCTTATTTTAGTTCAAAGAAAAAAGCTCCCATCATTTTCACTCATGGAGGCAGCAATTATTCGATGATCTTAAGCTAGCACTGTTAGCTGCTAACAGCTAATGTGTGCTAACACAGCACCTCTGCGTACCTTTTGGTTTTGATATGATCGTTTTCTGTCTAGTCTGTCTACCGCTTGAAAATGTATATTTAGCCAGCATAGCAGCCAAGTCATGGGTGGAGGAATTCGGCATGGGGCGGAATTATGTAAATTATTCTACACATGTTGTATAACCACTAAGTGTTAACATTATATTTAAAATAACCTGTACAGTTTAAAAGTTTTACACAGGTGATAATATGGCCCCACATTGGATATTTATATTACAGTGGTGGCTTGAAATACAAGTGAATTTTCCCCCCACACTCATAACTCAAACCACTCGTATCTCAAATCATCTATTCCCATTGAAATGAATGGGAATGCCATTACTCTATTTCACCCTTTTCTCCCCCAAAAGTGGTACTGTGTATTTTTATACAAACAAAATAGTGCTCCATATTTGTAGAGTAATGTTGAATTTTAAATAATTAAACCGTTTTTGTCACACTGCATCAATTGAATAGCAATTGTGCTGCTCTTTATGGTACGTGTTTCCACATTGGCTACCTGGAGGCAGTTTAAGACAGAGACAGATTTACTGTTCATTGAGACATTTCAACTCAATATTACTCGTTCTTTGAGGATGATAAAGAAGAGTACCGTTATATTACTATTTGTGTTCAATCCGTTCCTCAAAGGGTTATAGAACCACAACATACAGGGTAATTGTTAGCATTAACCTAGCCGACTGAAAGGCTAAGCTATGTTATGTTATGTATTAATACGCAAAGTGTAATTTATAAGGAATGGGCGAGTACCGATGCCAGGTATCGGTGCTGATACCAGCCTTATTTAAAGGTATCGGTATTCGCCGCCCTTTTCGTTTTACGATCAGGAAATTTTGAAGAAGAATTTCGGGGAAAATACTATACAGTATTGGAATATATAGGTCTTTCTTTAAAATTATCTGTCATTTTTGGCGGGAATTTTATGTATTAGTGGTATCTGTATTTGGTATCGTTATTGGTGGCTACTCAAGATTTGAGTATCAGCCTTAAAAAAAGTGGTATCGTCGTCAAACATCCTTAGTCATTTTCTTTGTTTTATGTTGGTGAACAACTAGGAGTGACAATAAACAACTTGAAGCCTCTTTTTTTTTTTTTTTTACTGCTGTTTGTTGAGTTGAGTTGGAGGTTTTGGAACTTGTAAAAATACTTTAGCTTACAGTTTTTCTTTTCCCATTAGCATGATCATTTAATTGTGTTCTATTTTTACACTCACATTGCACATTTACCCTAAAAAAAAAAATCAGTAAAGAGAGTTTTTGGGGCTGAAATGTGGTGGGGTGAGTGCATCTGGTGCCAACTCTAATGATGCCCTGTAGTTTCCTGTGAAGGTCACAGAGAAAGGTTGTTAAACACCAGACACACATACGCACATGTGCAAGCACACACACAGCGTCCTAAACCAAAAAGCCTTAGCGTTGGCGCGCGAATGTCCTCAAGTCACCTTTCCCATCGCATTCAAGCTTGTTTTTTGTCACAGATCCTCGGATCTACTTTGACTTCTATATTTAAATGTCTTTTCACTTTCTCCTGTTGCTCCAGATTGGCCGGGGGGAGATGAATCCCTGGGCAGATGGCGACTGAAACCCGATGCCTAAAATGCAGTGGCATTCAAATGAATCACCACAAGGTAATTAATTCACGGCATTGCGAAGAATCGCGGCTAGTACTTTACCCACTTTAAAATAATCATACGCGCCATTTACCTGGAATCATAGCATGTTTCACGACATCATGAATATGACATACGAGGAACTGAGACTTGACGCTAAACCTTGCAGCCTGTTTCACACCTTAAGTTTGATGCAGAGCATTTGCATAATGAAGAAACAACCAGTCCAGCTTTTACAAAACCTCACTCGTAAAGCATTTTAACCATTCCATACCGCCGATTTACAGCTTTCATAAAGAGCCCATTGACGGCTTCAACTGCATGTCGCTACCCAATCTGCTGATGAGCTTATTTCCGTGTCCACACCCTGCACCACTGCCACGAACAGTTTAAGGAAAAAATGCAATGTTTGATGAGCATTTGTAAATTTTGTTGCAGTGCAAGCAGTTTTGTTGGCTCATGATTCTTTCAATCCAGCAGGATGTGCGTGTGCGCGCGTGTGCGCATGAACTGTTCCTGCATCTGTGCGCTCTGGATCACACCAGTGACATTGTTGCACTAAGCACAACCTATAAGTAAGTCAAGCACGACCGGCCTCTTTGACATCAACATTGTTTGCACATCAACAGGCTCGTTGCTATGTAACCACACCCCCTCCAAACTGGTCCGGGTTTTCATACTTATTGCTGTTGGGATAAAGACTAGTTTTTTTTTTGTTTGAAATAATTTGGTTGTGCCAGTTGAAATGAACATTCAAATTTGATCTCCGTAATCCAATCAATCTGATCGAAAGGCAACACACTTTCAATTTAGCATCAAACTCAAGGACAAAAGCAAATGCACAGGAAAGGCCACACAAAGCGCCAATTCTGTGGGTGTGAACCTTGCTGATCAAAGTGGACTGTTGTTTGGGTGGGCGGGAGGGACGCTTGTGTGTGTGCGCATGTGAATCGAGTAAAACCGGCGTGAAAGGGGTCAGCAAGTTCACGTGTGGCTGGTGAAACTGTCAAGTTGGGGTTCAAGGTCAAATGAGTGGAAAGAGCATGAAAGAAAGCGGACTTCAATGGTCTGTCAATAAAAGGAAATCGAGCGGAGCTATTATTTTATTTTATTTATTTTTTTGACTTTTTCCAAAAAGTGCATATAATTTCACTTCCAAAGTAAAACACAAATCATTCTGAGGCGCGGGTTAACTTCCAAGTTGTTCTACTATAAACTCGTGTTTGCCACAGGAATTCATTTGTTCCAGGCTTGAACTGCCAAATCATCATAAATAATGTAAAGCCTTCTTTTAAGACACATTTGAACATTCTTAACTATTATACAAGCGGCGCCGGCAGTAGCGAGCTCAGTCTGTAAGAATTTAGATTTGGGCTTCAGAGTCAGAGGCTACTACTACTACTACTAACAACAACAAAAACCCTACTACTACTGTCAAGGTGCCCTTGAGCAAGTCCCCACCTCCCCAGATCTGCAGGCTCTGTGTGTTGTGTGCAGTACATAGCATTCATGCGAGTGGGAGTTGGATTGCGCCTTGAGGAACACTAATGAGTATAATAATGACGTTCAACACTGTAATCAAAAATAAATAAAAAGAAAGTAAAAGTGAACCAACTAACCCTTTAAATATGTTTTTTAAAATCCACTTCTTTTTTTTTATGACGGGTTACCTGTGTTTTTTATTGTGTTAATTATTAACCAGATTTAATTAAATATATCACCTGGGTATTGTTTCTAATTTTGATTCACAAGAGTTCAGTTCGATTCAAATTCTTTGTTTTTTTTATTTTATTTGATTCTATCCGATTTGCTTCCATTCAATCCGAAATTGATTAATTTTGGAACATCAATTCTTCTCAAATATCAAAAACATATGATAAAACCTCTACAAACATTAGATTCCAAATTAAGTCTTGCGGAGGCAGTAACTGGTTGAATGTTTTAGTTTATTAATGAAAGTAACACGTTCAATAATTGTAAATAACTATACTTGTACCTTTAAAAGCTTCTGAATTGTCTTTAAATGCAGTAAGTCAGGTCTTCCATAAATGTAAGAAAATAATTTAAAATTTATGTTCACAGTAAATTTCAAGAAACAGTAAGATACAAAAACTATTCGGCCTTTAAAATTCTATTTCCTTAGAAATTTATGGAAGTGGGGGGGGGGGGATAGTCGATTAATGGTTTTATGAATCGATATCAGGCTCAAAAAGTAACATCGATTCGACATCGATTATCGGATTTTTTTTAAACCCAGCCCGAAGTTAGATTTTCGTTTGCAAAATATATATATATATATATATATATATAAGAAAATAATTTAATCTAATATCTTCAAATGAGCAGACAAAATATGTCCACGTTACTGAATTGTTATGGCCGCAGAGCAAATCCGTCACCAATCGGGACTAAAGTTCAAATGTACAGCAGCGGTATTAACACATATACTGTAAATGTACCCAAAAAAAAAAAAGCAGCACTAACGATGCAATAAAATAAATTCTGATCTAATCTAAACAAGAAAAAAAAACAGAACATCAAGTAAATGGTAATACATTGAGTGTAATTAATCATAAACAGACCACAAAGTTCATTCCCTCCCACCTGAAAGTTGCAAGACGAAGTACCCGAAACTGTTCCAAATGCTAAACATCTGCTTTTGTTTCAAGATATCTTAATATTTAAATGAAGTTGCATTTTAATGAGAAACACGTGTGGCTGGATCAACGGAGAGGTGCAATTTGCGTCTCCCATGAACTAAGTATGGCGCGATGAAGATATGTGCCAGCAGTACACCGATAAAGTGATGGATGTGCTGGCTTCGCACCAGGGTAGTCAGGTTACATGTCTGCCCACCAGACCACACACACGCACGCACACACACACACACACACACACACACACACGCACACACACACACTCAGACAATCACTCAAGCCTTCCCTGTGGTTGGAATGTGTTTTGGAAGGTGAGTGTGAAAGAGGAAGTTTGGGATGGTTTGGTGTACTTGTAGAAGGAGAATAGTACACATCTTATGTACACATGTATGTACAGTATATGCACGTGTGTGTTTGTAAAAGTATGATGGGAAATTCCATCATAATCTCACATTTTAACTTAACATACATGCGGTCTTTTTCTATTGTGAATTTTTTTGTTGATTTCATTAATGGGTAATAGTATTAGGGTAATGCATGAAATAAACTGAATATAAACAGCACATGGACATTATTATATACTAGAGTAACGTTGCAGGAGACAGATGACCTAAAAAAAGTACAACTCACGATGTAAACTGTAAATATTTAAAAAGTCTACACACCCCTGTTCAAATGCTAGCTTTATGTAATACAAAAAAAAATGAGACCAAGCTAAACCATTTAAAAAAATACATAACAAAAGAGAGGGGAGATAAAGATTCAGTAAACAATTCAGATAGTGGTTGCACAAGTGTGCACACCCTCTAATAAAAGAAACTGTAGCTCAGAATTAACCAATCACATTCAAACTCATGTTAAGTAGGAGTCATCCTACAACTGCCACTATTTTAAGTCCCTTTGATTAAACCCAAATAAAGTTAAGATGTTTTAATGCCCCCCCCCCCCCGACATTTTTGTACGGCACAAGCCAGAGATCTTCTTCAGCGGCATTTCATTGTTCAAAGGTATGTCAGAAGAAAGGTAGGAAAACAATTCAAACACAGTAGTGATATTGCCAAGAACAAACGTTCCTCCAAAACTGATGGAAAACAAGAAGAAAATTGGCTCGTGAGGTCTCCCTAATTTGTTGGAATTTAGATGTTTCTGGGGTTGGTGAAAGATTCTGGTTGGTAACCCGGTGGGTAGTAGGTGATGTCGGGTCAGTGCTGGATTTCACTTTTCTTTCTTTTCTTTAATCCTTCCTCGGGTCTCCTGACAACCTCACGACTCCAGCTGGATTCTGAAGTATTCGGTTTAGGTGAACGTTGTGGGATTTTTAATAGGTTTTAAGGTGAATTAATGAGCACACACTTACGCGCACGCACACACACACACCCGCACATGCACATACAAAAAAAAGAAAAAGAAGAAAATTGATGGAGTTGCAGGAATTTCTGGTAAGTCCTGGCTGTTTAGTACGTGACAACAATCTCCTTTCTTCTTCAATTGTCTGGGAAAATGGCAAGACTGAGGCCTTATTTTAAAAAGAAAAACATCCAATCATGGCTACATTTTGCAAAAAGTGAGCTCCAACTGTTCCCATTGGTAATGCTCATTGCTCAATAAACACATTTTATCCTGTGTTTGCCTTCTTAAGCCTTATTATTTGGCAGACTAATCCTCCCTTATTGTATTTTATGCAGACCGTGACAATTCACTTCCCCCACAAGAGAAAAAAAAAGCAAACTTTCCTCAAAATTATCCTTTTCACTTTCAAGAAATCTCTGAAGTGGACTATTTAGTCTAACTTGGAGTAACATGAGCAGTGGATTTGAGGAAGCAGAAAGAAAAGGAGCGGGAGGGAATGAGGGAAGGGGGCAAGGGCAGGCAAAGGGGAGAGAGAGAGAGAGAGAGAGAGAGAGAGAGAGAGAGAGAGAGAGAGAGAGAGAGAGAGAGAGAGAGAGAGAGAGAGAGAGAGAGAGAGAGAGAGAGAGAGAGAGAGAGAGAGAGCCAAAGCGGATGGGGGATGGGCTGTTTGTGCATGCCTGGAATTCTTTAGGTGTTATCAGCATATCCCGCTGCATAATTGCTGGCTTCAAGGAAGAAGAGGAGGGGGGTGACAAGAGCGCAACAGGGAAACATGGCAAAGCTTCTTCCCTTGACCAAATGGGAGTGGGGGTCAAGATCTTTGAACTGCTACGCTGACATTTCCGACGTTGCTATTCTTGTCTCATTAAGACAAAGGACATATTTGACTTTCCAACCCCACGAAAACAAAACGAATCCTGAAAGGACACGTCGAGAGGCCGATAATACTAATTTTCCTTCCACCGCTTGCATAAAGTTATCTTCTGCCTCCGCAAGTAGCAGTGGTTCTTAACCTTGGTGGAGGTATGGAACCTCAGCAGTTTCCTCTATACATGCTTTTGAAAAATAAATGTGTTTTTTTTTTTTCCAAATTCAAGACACAGTTATAGGGTTTACTGGTGAACAAAATGAACAGGGAGAAGTAGCCTTTTCATCGAATCTGCCTTTCTTCTGCCTTAAATTCAACAAGTTGTGTTCTTGTATTCTCAGTCGTGGACGTCAACATTAAACATGACTTGATAATTTGACGTTATATGTGACCTTACTAGTCTAAACATGACATTCTGATTAATATTACATTTGAGGAATAAGAGTTGAATGAATGAAAACATTTATTCGATTCATTGGCAAATTAAAAATTCAACATAGTCAAACAAAATTCCGTAGATAAATATACAACCGAAAGGTTTTTTTTGGGGGGGGGGGGGGGGTGACTTCCCTTTTAAGGGAGTGTTTCTTTTGTTTTGCTAGGTAACTAGTTGTGCTGTACTAGAATTGCTTAACTTCACTCAACTCAACTCTATATTTATAGAGCACTTTAAAACCACCACCGTTTTCTTAGGATGGAATCCAGGGGCAGCATATACAATGAAAACAGCAGAGGCCCCAGAATTCAACCTTGTGGAACACCATACATTCCCTTACAGATAGTCCTCAACTTACAAGCACAATGGGTTTTTAGTGGTTGTTCGTAAGTCAAACTCTTCGTAACTTGAGCTACATTATTATTATTATTATTATTATTATTATTATTATTATTATTTTCATTTTTGGGATTTTTAAAGCCACACATCTTTTGGAATTATAGCCAAAAAGTTCAACCTTGTTTTCATTTGCCCACAACAAAATCTCCCAAACAAATGTACTGAATATTCTTTTTTTTTTGTTTCTAACAATCTTTTCCCCTGCACCATCCTTGTTGAGGAGGGCCCTCTGTTTGGAATAAGTGTTGGCAAAAAGATGAAGAAAAAAAAAGTTTGGAGTTACATTAGGGCCATTTGAGTTTTTTTTTTACTGTATTTGCTCCACCTCCTCCTTTCCAAACTACCTTGATTCCTTTCTTTTCCTGATTATTTTTCAATCTGAGTCATTCCTGCTGTAATCCAGAAACCTTCAAATTGCAGTCTATTCAAAGCGCAGACTTTCGTGCTGGTGTAAGATTAGCGGTTTCCTGTGTGACCCCCCACCCACCCCCTTCACAATGAGTAGATGGATAGGTATGAATAGTAAAAAAGTAATTTTCCAGCATTAGTTTGCATTCCTTACAAAATGGCTGCGGTGCATGAGAGAGTAGCTGCGTCGGTGGGACGCGCACACACAGGATGTGATTCCAGGAACTTTGATTGATGAGATAATCCATCTGGCTCGCAGGCAAAGGAGGGGAGGAGCAGGGAAGGGCGGGAGAAAAGGAGAGTGTAGAACATGAGCGATGGTGTTGCTCCAAATCATGATGCCGTTTAGAGATTTATGCATGTGCTTGCTTACAGCATGCACACTTGTAGATATGCTGGCTCCACTTAGTAGGGGGGAAAGACAAAGTGAATGTCAGGATCGATCTTTTCCCGCGAATACGCTTTTCTTCAACACCATATATGTTGACAATAAAGCTGCGGGGGGAAAAAAACAAAGTGTTTCTCCGGCCTCTGCGTGTTCCTGGCTTGTGTCACAGTTGCAGCAAAGTGGGTGGAGGTGCATCATGGATGACAGATGAAATACTTGCCCCAGTCATGACATAAGCCAGACGAATGGTTTTTTCGCTTTCTTATCCTGGCCAGTAGAGCAGGCCCCAAACTCATTTCGAGCAATACTAACAAGTCAACATGAACACTTTTCCCTGACTGTGATTTCCCAATGGGAATACTCCACTTCTGCGCTAAAGATGTCAGTATATGACACAACTTTGCAAATTGAATACTAGCAGTGTTATTGATCGTAACATAAATTCTCCTTTATATTCTCTCTGAAAAACATAACTCTGTCATTCTATATGGCATAAATGTAAGTGTGAATAACAAACAGTTTTTTTTTCTTTTAGAGAGGGGGAAACTGCATCGTGTTCAGACTGCAGTATTTGTATGGGATGCGGAAAAGGGCACTGAGCGATTCCCCTCAGATAAAAGTATCATGTTACAACATGATGCTGCAGAGGCACAAATCAATACACTGCAGCTTCTCATGAAAGATAAATTAGCTCACAGATGAATGAGAAGAGGCGTTTAATGGTATGTTGAAGAAGGGGGAGGAATTTGAAGCTTTCTGTGATTAATTATTTTAAGTCGATTACTAAAAAGAACATTATTTTTCTTCTCGAACGTCTGTTTCTATGCAAGTGTCATTTAGTTACTAAACTTCACATAACACTTTGCATGTTCTACTTCTTTTAACAGAAAATAAGTGCTGCGAGTGTCGTCGCTTCATTAATCCAGAATTGCTTCAAGACACGATTAATCAACAATTAAATCCACACGCTCGATAGAATTCTTAACAATCCACTTTATCTTGTCCAATCCCACCATATAAAGTTAGTGACTGTGCCAAACATGACGGTATGCTGGTCTCGCCCTCCCTTTTGCATGTACTTCATCCTTGGCATAGACCCAAATGGAACACATGAGTAAGCACACTCACTCTGTACTATCTTTTCTGAGAAGAATGTTATGATGAAAGATGAAATGTATTATTATTATTATTATTATTATTATTATTATTATTATTATTATTATTATTATTATTATTATTAATATTATTATTATCTTTATTATCATTATTATTATTATTATTATTATCATTATTATTATTATTATTATTATTATTATTAATAATATAATTATTATCTTTATTATCATTATTATTATTATTATTATCATTATTATTATTATTCATGGTTTCCATCTGTCCTAAGAATCTGACTCCAGGACATGGGAGGCTTTTTTTTTTGCATGCTGTCCACAATGTTCGACACGTAATGGGAGGCTTTGGCACATGAGCTGTTCTTTTCATTCACCATACCTTCCTCTTTCATCTGTCCAAAGAATGTGTTTCCATAACATTGGAGGTATTTTAGATGTCTAATGTGTCTTGGCTGTTCTTAAATATCCCCAGTATTTTGTTCGCTGTTGTAAATCTTCTATAATGTTTACATTCACAAAGATATATCTTCTTTAAAGGTTTTGCAGTTGTTAAATTCTTTGTGTATTCTAGACTTTTATTTGTTTTAGTTTTTTCCTTTCACCGTCACTCTGCTTCTATGAAAGTCATTTCACAATTATTGTTATTTTTTTAACTATGGAGAAAATGGGGGGTTTTACCACTTTTTGAATGGGTGGGTATACAACTGGTTTTACAGTTTCAGTAACAAAGACTGATAGAATAGAATACTCATAATATATATTCTGTTGACTTTCGAGTTGCTCTCATTCAGCATGACTTGAGTTTTGCTTCCATCTGCTGGTGAATTGTGATAACCCCTTAAAAATATTGACTGTCGTGTTTCAGGTTAAAAGACAGAAATCCTTGTAAAAAGGGGAGTGTATAACCGGTACAGCACTGATTGTGACAAAAGTAGATAGCCTACTGTAAACTAACAAATTTTGTTGATTATTAATTGAATTTGACATTGGCCTTTGGTGAAATATGATGCAGTCTGTGTACTCAACACAATGGAACTAGATAACTAAAATGGAGGGATTTTAAAGCAAGATAGAACCAAAAAGTATATCTTAAGATTTATTTTATTTGATCAGTATGTTCCCATCGTACAATGTGTAAATGTAGCTTTTCTGTCTTTTCCACTGCATTTCTGTAAGAGTATGGTCAGATTGGGCAAAAACATCTGGCAATGACCACATTTGCAAGCACCAATGAAAGTGCTAAAATAAGAAGTGCTTAAAAAAGTCAAGAATGTGACGAGAACGTGCAAATGCCTGCATAAGCTAGTCATTTCTCTTTGTGTGATAGAATAGCTGGTCACGGTAAAGTGGTGGGCTGAAGACCAAACAGTCATTTTGGTGGCGAGTTACAGTATTTTCCCCCGGTCTCTCCTTCCCCCTCACACAAAGAACCCTTTGTTCCGCTCAACATTGACATTGTAAAACCTGTAGATGTCACTGTTGGGTAGCTTTTTACAGCTCTTGCGCTTATGTGCACGTGTGAACTGTATCTAAATCAAATTTAAACAAGTTTGTATTAACACGATTTCAAAATTTGTATAGATGGATAGATGGATAGATGGATAGATGGATAGATGGATAGATGGATAGAATTTTGCACACCTGTATGTAGACACATTAGCACAACTGTATGTGAGAAAAAGTCTTAATACCCATAAAATCCCAACTATTGCGGCGATTGTTTTGCTATGGGAAAGTAAAACACTGTACTGCACGGATATTTTTATTTTTATTTTTGCAAGACTATAGACTCCTAAATCATCACCAATCAGAGATGGCACACACACAAAAATCCCGACTCCTGACCCCCCTCTGCCACTGATGTTGATTGGTTCAGTTTGCTGTCTATTGTGCAAATGGCTTAATGGGCTGCTCCCTTTAAATTGTGATCTGGTGATTTAAGGTAAAATGGAGGCAAATTATAATTAAATAGCACTCTATTGGCCGACCGGGCATCTGCCCTGTATACCAGATGGCTAGTCCAGCATTGTCATCAATCATTATCATAATCTGTCGCGACTGCAACTCAACTCAGGTCAACTCACACACACCACAATAGTCTTGAATCTTTATTTGTACTTATTTGAAGCCTGTACTGTACGCAACTTGAGAATGCACTTTATGTTACGTGCAAATGGTGAACTGCTGATGCTCAACTCAGTTGCCACGGAATTAATTGAAATGTTGAAACACTGAATTTGAGAATTTGACCCTGAGGAATAAGCGGTTCAGAAAATGGATGGATGGGTTGATGGATGAATTTGAGATTTGGAAGGAAAAAAAAGAAAATGAAGTCTAATATAATGAGAATAATCTGATTGGTTTGGACTGGTTGAGAAATGTGCAAGGAGGAGGAAAGGAGGCCAAAATATGAAACACATGTATTGATTTGGGGATTTTGTCATGGAAAATGTGAATTACAGTGGGAATGTACTGTGACCAATACTTTCCGATATGTTACAAATGTGCTGCACAGTTTGATGTTGTAATGGCTGGAATCAGTTAAATAAGTAGAGAAATGCAAAATGTAGAACTATGGGTAAAATAATTCCCCAATGTGGCCTGATTTGAATGAGCTGAACATTTTGACACTGCAAGTTACAAATTGGTTGAGAACAGGGAAGGATAAAAAGTATGAATAATAATAATAATAATAATATTTTTAGTGCACAGGTTGCAAAATTCGGGAAGTTAGAAACTGTAGGTAATTTAATAAAACTAATGTAAATTACTTGCAGGAAGTAAATGGTATTTTAGCAAAATAGCAAACGAATTTTCTGATCATATGGATGTACTGGTCTACTAATTTGCTGCATGAGGAATTTATAGTTTTCTGAGTGGGCCGGGTGGGGGTGGGGGATGAATTCATATTTAACGCAACATTCATATTTTTGTTGTTCAATGAAGGAATTGATAGCTCATTCAAATATTTTAAAGTTGACAAAGTTCCGGCACAAATACGTGGACATTATATGTATTTTAATTGTTTTATTTGACATTCGTTTGCGTTTCTATTTATGCTTCATCCCGGAAACTTTCCGGGAAATTGTCGTAAATGTTCCTCCCCTACGATAACATATGCGATATACAATTACAACAATGCACGAAGAAGAGCCTCATCGAACACGATGGAGGTGTCGTGTGCTTGGGGAGGAGGAGGATGAAGAGGAGGAGGGCCAGCCGACGTCACTCATCATCGCTTGGAGCCTCTAGCTGGTCAATCTGTGGCCAGCGGCGGCAGAGGCGACGGGGCGAAGTGAGCTCAACCCTCCACCAGCTTTCCTGACGCACTCCACTCGCCTCCGAAGAGCACACGCGACCCCCCCTGGACGAGTTGCACGATCACCAGCTCCAGCTCGAGCTCCAAAGCCAGGCTAGCCGAAACCGCTAGCCTTCGTAAGGGTGGCCGGGCTGTCCATGCATCCGGGGAGCCCCGAGGCAGCCCCGGGCTGGCTGGGAGAAGACCGAGCCGGAAGCCTTGAGCCTTGACACTCACCGCGCGCAGCGGCGGCGGATGCCCGGCGAGGAGCATCTTCTCGCCTGTCTGCAAGCCACCAGCGTGACAGCTCCAAGAGGCGATTGGTGACTAATATTCCCTCCGGATAGACCACAACAATGTTGCGCACCGCGGCCAACGTGCTGGCAGCAGGATTGCTCGTCTTGGGAATGTTGCACAGCTCCGAAGTCGTCTCGCCATCCAGGGCTATTGATGGTAAGCGGTCTTGAAATGCGTTCCCTATCACCTGCTGCTTTGTTTTGTTTGTTCTGAACTCGGTGTGCTCCACCGCTTGCCCCAGGTTGATGCAACAATTAAAATGGGTCTTTTGTTTGGGCCACATGTGAATATTGCAGTGTCACAGTCAGCCTTCCTCTGCGAGATGAGACACATCCAACGCTGACATTAATTGAGAAAATGATGGCACAGGCCCCAGGAGCGCTTGCTTTTTAAGGGAGCACTTAATGTATCGCAGATGTGTACATTTTTATTGCCAGTGAGTGGTGGCGTGTCTTTAAATCAGTGGTCTCAAACCGGGGACCCCAGACCTTAGTAGACTGTGAGTCCTAGCTTGGGGGTCCGCAAAAATAATTAGCAATGAATTGCTTTTCGACCATTTTTTTTTTCAATTTGAGGTCTTTGTTTAAACTTTCTTGAAATGCTGCTGATAAAGGCGTTTCTTTCGACTACTTTCTACGTCAGTTTTATAGCTTTTTATGGATAGATACCAGTGGTTCTCAAACTGGGGTCCCCGGACCCGTTTTGGGTCTGCGAGTCGTAATTTGGTGGGTCCACAAAGTTACACATACATATGGGCGTTGATTAGCTTATAAAACAAACTTAATAAAACAATGACTCCTTCCTACCTTCGTTTTAGCCTTGTCGTAATTGTAGCATCTCATAAATCTGACATGCCTGCACAAATATGATTTATATAACTGAATTCTTTCGTTAAGCTTGGACTTGATCACAATATTCTGATTTTATCCTGGAAAAATCCAATCAACTCTCATTTTCCCCCTCTAAAAAGTATGAATTTGTTTTTGTAACATTCAACAACTTTCTCAAAAATAGGCAAGATATGACACGTTAGTTGAAAATGAAAACATTTCTATACTGACCACCAAACATTTGAGAACCACTGCTTTAAATGACAGGTTTTGGGCTTTGGTATGGTGTATTTGTGGAGTGACATCTTTTCTGCATTCCAATCACATATGCTGGTCTAAAATGTCTTGTCCACTGAGAATTTTCAATAGCTCAAATAATACTTTCCATTAAAACCAGTATGACTTTTGTTGTCATCTACAGACTAAAACAGCCCCCTCCCTTTTTCCCACAACTGACCTTGCACACCTTCACAGTCTGGAACAACTTCTGGAAACCATTAAAATCCCCCAATCCTACTCACGCACACCTCGCGGTGTGGTGGCAGAGGAAAAAGGCTGATTGGTTCGATTCTATTCAGTTGAAAAAGGGAATTTGTTGTTTCTAACACGCCGTTACCTCGTCATTCAAGCTCTTCTAAAACAAATTAGCATTTGCGTGCGATATGTCATTCAATTCTGGAGGTCTTTGAAGGCTTGTCTGTTCTAAATCCCAAACTGGATTTTATGAGATTCATCGTCCAGCCAAAAACCTTTGAAGTCATGTTGTCGCACCCGACGAAACCCAGCTCAATTGCCACCTTGAATGTAGCCTGCAACCACCAACAAGTTAGCTTGCAACAAGCGGACAAATCCCACAATACTTCTTTGACTAATGGGAAAACTCACAATTGACAATTCGGAACATCCGGGCGTTTCTGGTAGTTCCGCAATGCAAATGCTTACTTCACTCGGTGAAAACAAATTGTATTGCTTTCGCCTGTGACTAGCATACAAAACAGGCAGATTGTTATAGTAGTCAAACGACATTTAATTACATTTATAAATCAAAATAATCCTCACAAATCAAAAATACAAGGATCCAAAGTCTAATGCTTTTTAATGAGTGGAGCGCGTCATTTCACTGAGTAAGATTGCCATTTTGACTTATGACGTAAACTCGGAATTGTCAATTGGGAAAACTAACAATATGTTCATCTGTTTGTTTTTTTTAAACAGTAGTTGTCCAGTACAAATTTCTTCATGTCAACACGCACTAAATATCGTTTTTGATATTCATTTTTGGTGACAAAAAAAATCCCAAGGAAATTTTAATGTTTATGTCAAGAATAATCTGGAATTTTGCCCATGGAGTTCTGCGTGTGTGTAGCTCAATTTCCCATAATTCCTGTCATGTTGCTCTTCTCCATTCCACAAACGGACTCTGTTGGTTGTATCCAAGTATTGTACTCCTGCTTTAACAGTTAATCACCAATCATTCCGTATAACAATTAGAATTTTAAATGATGAGTTCATTAAGTTATCACATGCCTATTTACAATGGTTAAAAAAAGTTAATCTTATCTTGTAATTCATACAGTCAGTTTTTTTTTTAAAGACAAAAAGGACGCATTCAGGAAGGCGACACTTGTAAAGGTAAACAAACCATTTTTGTTTTTAAAAAGAAAAAGTGACTATTTAAAATGGATTCATATTTTTGATGGGAGTGTCGTCGCTCTTATTTGATGAGTCATCCTTGTGTGTTTAGTTGTCAGCTTGAATAATCATTGTGCTTTGTTTAAGGTCACCGTGACTAAAATACGGATGTATTTTTTTCAACACAACATTGTGAAATGTGTTTTTCTCCTGAATAGTTCCATTTTGGTTTTAGTCATTATTTTTTGCATTAACGCATTTGTCATGTTTTTCAAACGTGACAAATCTGATTCAGAGGATTTATTTGTTTCATTTTTTTTTTCTTCGACTTGAGTTGTTTTGCCATGTGCCGGCCGGCCGGACCGCCAAAGACCCTTAGTACTGTAGCCAGGCCCCAGGTCACCAGCAAGCCTTTGGTTTAATTGGGTCTAAACTGCTCTTTGTTTCTCAGAGGAGACCTCGGCGAACAGTCTCAGATTGTTCAGAAAACTCTACTAATTGGGGGCTTAGTGGAAAAGGCCCTAATGAAGGAATTCACATTGCTTCACCGTACGACACAATGTCATTGCAAAAACACCCTCCGTCTTTTGTCTACTTGCTTATGTTATTTTACGTTTAGCATCTACTTCCTCTTTTTCCACTCCTTGCTAAGAAACGTAATTTTCCTTACCCCACCCCCCCCCCCCCCATGTGGCCTCAGTTGTAACATTTGGTTCGAGTATCAGCGGAGGTGAGACCAACATCGCCGATGGCACCACATGGCCAAATTGTTCACATTTGACTGTTTGCTGACAACTCCAAGCAATATGGCAAACGGAGCGCATTTGGCAGCTTAGTCTTGCTCACTTAAATTGAAAGTGCATGCGGAAAATACATTTTCAACTGTGCATATCTCGGCTTGTTCTGCGGTTAAATATCTAATGCGACACTGTAAAGTAGCTGCTTTGCATTGCCTGGCGGTATATAATCCAGTACTTTGGTCAGTGGATTTCCTGGGGAAAAATAACAAGCGAGGCTCATTGAAATCCAGCCACATTATTACGCTGATACTTTAAGGCTGAGGAGTATCATCAAATTCTTCACAGTTTAAACTTGTAGATTAAAGATGTCCGCAGAGTTGCTTCATGTCTCTTGCGGGCCGTGGATGTAATATTTGCATCTTTGTAAAACACTACATTACAGAATTGCACATCATAACTTGCACACATACATATTTTATTCAGACTTCATTAAAGCATTTCAGCGCTTCCGTGTTGAATGGAAAGTGTTGTAAATCGATTTATTCGCAAGAGCGTGTACCGCCACAAGCCATTTGTTAGCTTTGTGGACGTACTGTAAACGGCTAAAGTGGCTGTTTTCATGTGGGGAAACAGATTAAAGGAATCGAATGGATTTAGCTCAGCAATAACGTTAACACCCGTTACTTATTTTTAGCATTGTTGTTTCTCCTTTGGCGGTTCTGCTTTTGATGAGTAAAGCTAGTATTTGTCTTTTAGCTTAAGTCCGTATCTCACTGAGATGGTGAATGTTTGCGAGTGTTGGTGTTCAACGTTCGCCGACATTCGCCTAGGTTCTTCTTGTCACAAGGACATTTTGAACATGTGCAGAATTTCCTTGCAACCAAAAAATGTCTGGTGAACAGTTGCAAACGTTTGCCCCTCAGCGAGACACATAACTGTGGTGTCATCTAAAATGAACAATAATATCTTGTTTTTAAAAAGAACACACTTAAAGGGGAAGTCAACCTTAAACATTTCTTGACAATAATATGATCTATTTGACCTCACTAGTCTAAACATGACATTCTGTTTAATATTACATTTGTGGAATATGAGTTATGCAGCAAAATCTAGTCGTTTTTATCTGTTTCAGGAGGCAGCCATTTTGCCACTTGCTGTCGACTGAAGATGACATCACAGTTGCTCAGGGCTCAGGCAACGACCAATCGTAGCTCACCAGTTTTCTGAAGCTGACCTGTGATTGGTTGTTACCTGAGACCTGAGCAACTGTGGCGTCATTTTGACTTGACGAGCAAGTGGCAAAATGGCCGCCTTCTGATATTGATAAAAACAATGCTTCGGGGGATCCAAAGATTATGGCAAATAATTTGTTACATAATAAATTTCAATTGTAGTCTCTAAATGTCGAAATACATATTAAGCATGCAGATAATGTGCTGTTTATTAATAATGTACAAAGAACAAGTCACATTTTGTCCCCTTATTTTGTTTTCCACACACCCTATGAAAAAAAAAGTTCCTTATATTACTATATTTACAGCCTCATAATGTTATTAATGTTATCAAATCCCCCAATTCTAGACTAAAAACGTTAGGGCATATATATACTAAGTATTCTTCAAGCTGTTTTGTGTGTGATGTTTAAATATCTTATTTTGAAATAAATCAATGCTTTTAATTTGGAAGGCCGCTCCGTAGTTCTGTTTCCTGTTTCACGTCTCTGTTTGTCATTCAGCTCATGCATTTACATTTAGCTTGTGCAAAACAACGTTAACTTATTGATGTCCGGCTAAAACAATCTATCTGAACATTGGACTCGGGAGATTCTTCTTCTCCAGACTCTTAGTGAGGTGGATTTCAACATTTTGTAGTAAATAGCGCCAGCTACTGTGCAGGAAGGGCATCATTAGTAGGCGTCTGATTGATAAAAATGCTGGCAGGCTGCAATGCAAGACGTACAGTGATATGTCAATCATTTGGCGCTGCGGGGTCCAATCACATTTGAGCCAGGGGCACGTGCCACCCCGGCCTCCTTTCTGGCTCCGCCAGTGCCCTAATGAGGATATGTGCTTTAGATAATGGACCGGTGACTTCATTAGATTTCAGTCAAATCCAATATCTTGCTTTTACCGTGCTAAAGAGGCTTGCTTTGGATTGACATTATCAGGCAAATATTCATTTAACAACGTGGTTATATAAGTGGTGCAGAATTGCACTGCATCACACTGTTTCTGATATTATAAGGAAAAAATATCAGAAAACATTATTCAGTGCTGTATAATATATTTTGGCTCTATTTTCTTTTGATGCAGCTCTTAAATTGGAGCACAGGAGCAGCGTAATGTGTTGGCTTCGTCGGTGGCAGCTTTCCGAGACGAATGGCCTCTGCTTTGTTGTCAGGCTCTGTTTTATCATCTGGACCCAAATACGCCCAAATGGCGGCAGAGGCATTTTTCTTCTTTACAAGTCTTGTAGTGTACTCTCCTCTCGCTCTTGCCATCTTTCTTTGCCCAGAAGTCTGTTGTCCGTTTGGAGAGTCAGACAGAATCATTGTGCCATGTGAGGGGTGGACATTTTTGAATGTCTCACGATTCGGTTCCGATTTTTGGGTGTGCGATTCGGTTCAGAATCGATTTTCGATTGAGGCCGATTTTTGATTCAAAATGATTTGATTGACAACGATTTTTGCTTCAATTTATAGATGTTCAAGAAATCGTAATGATCTACTCCAGTCTGACTCGCTAATGCTAATTAGTGTTCTACTCGCGGCACTTTTATCACTCAAAAGAACGGCTCCACGCTGCAAAAAAACAACTTTTATTGGAATATTTTTGATCTTGTTTTTTTCCTTCTACTCTCTAATGTGGCTACAACTTAACAGTGCGTCAGACCGCGTGGAACCACACCGCCCCTAAGTGGCCAAATCGGGTAGAACATGAACAGCGCTCCCAATAAAGGCACACACAAACAAAGGCAAGACAGTATAAAATAATTTAAATAAAATAGATTTTGGGACATTTAAAATCGATTGTGAATCGTACTAAATGAGAATCGATTTTTTTCGCACACCCCTAGTATGTATCCAATGAATTAAAGTACACATTTTACACAAGTCTCTGACAGCCAGCCACAATTTCAAAATGCTGGCAAAAATTAGTCTTCACACACAAACCATGAAAACTGTGAAATCCTCCCATTGAAGTTGTGGTATTTATTGGAAAAACAGTCAAGCAGATAGAAATGTAAGAACTCTATGCAGAACTGCATTGTAATGTTGCTCACTAGTCCACTTCAGCCGCTAATTGCATTCATTTCCTCTGACCATTAATGTACAAAACGATCTCCAGGCAGTGATATCGCCTGTTGCCTCATTGTTAAGAGATGATTCCTTCCCCCTATAGAGAATTTAAATGGTTCCACCCGTAGATAAAGTATGTTCTATTTTAAGCTCCGGCCCACACATCTCATACAGTCATTGTCCTCCGTTTTTACTCTTCACTGGGATTTTCTCTTGGCCGACGTCCATATTTTCAGTGGCAATCGTGGAGGTGAGTAGAGCGGTGCCCTTTACAGATGAGCATTCAGTCCTTTTGAGGAAAATTGAAGTAGGCACACCTGACAGGATGCAACAATCCAACGCCTTGATAAGAGCTCTCATTGTTGTTATATGTATTATCTGTCTGAATGCAATAATGAAAATGGGGATCATTTTAACATGTTATTTATCGGCACCGCAGCGTGATATGTCGTTATGTTGCCTGTGTAGCTTTGTAATTCAACCGAAATATCGGGACAAACTTTCAGTATGAGCCAATGCAGTTTTACGTGACTGCAGATTAGGGAATAGTTTAAAAGGTTGCATCATTAATTGTTGATTGTGAGGAATTGATTGTTGACTAATTGTGAGACAAAATGAAGTCCACTACTTGGCTCCTTCCAACCAACTCGTTTTTAATCTTATACAGGAGATATATGGAAAAGCTACTTTTAATTGCTTGCATACAAATGAGAGACAATAGGGAGTGCATACGGCTAAATCAAAGTAATCCTGCTCTGAAGTCTCTTATTAACACACAGAAAGTGGCTAGCTTTGTTGCTAATTGTTTGTTGTTGTTTTTTTAAATAAAGTAACATTTTCTTTTAGTTTAGTTTGACGAGCTGCAACATGAATTTAGTAGAATGTGGCTTTCAAGTTTGTTGTTTCAAAATGTATATACGCCTATAACACCACAAGGCATTTTTTTTATCATTAAAAAGTTTTTTCATGGGTTCGGGGTGAACTTAAAATCAAGTTCAATATAGAAAAAGTTTTAGAATGACTACGTTATACTCGGATGCCTACGCTTCTTAATGCACAGGCATCCAAACAGGAATTCAAAACATTACTTTTTTTTTTACCGATTGTTAATTTTAATCATAGTTGATCAAGGAAACATATATATTCACAAAAACTTTTGGATATTCAGCTTTCCTGGAAAATGTAAGGATCAACCTAAAATGTGCCCTAACCTTTAAAGGTGAACTTAATTCGATCGGTCGATACCAGGACTCATTTCAAGGTATCGGTATTTGCAACGACCGTTTTGAACTAATTTGCTCCCAAAAACGTTTAAATACGTTCTATTTTAAATGTTACCATGCTCCCAAAGACGTATTTATAAGTATTATTTTTATTTATTTTTATGCGAGAGCATACAGAAGGCTTTAATGCAGCCTCTGAACTGAAGAGAATGCTTGAAGCAATGGTATTATTACAAAAATAGCCAGCAGGTGGCAGCAGAGCAAAATAGATCAACCAGGGCCATGTTGCCAAAAGCTCTTTTCCCCAAAAATTTTAACAGATTTGTGAATAATGATGAAACTTAGCTATATTCTAATGCTAATTGCTGCAAAACGAAACAGATAGAAATATACTTTTTTTTCCTGATGAAAGAAGAGACTCTAATCTTTCGTTTGGTAGGTTTTTATGTTTTTATAGCAATAGAACACAACATTCTGTGGGCCTTGCAAAATCGGTCAAAATCCAGTAAAACAGCCGGGAGCGAAGGGGGTTGCTTCAGTGAAAATGGCTGGGAGTGAATGAGTTAAATGAGAAATTATAATAGAAAGTTAGATATACTGTACTGTATATGTATAGGGCAGGGGTCAAGGGTGTCAACGATTTAATTTATTATTAATTAATGAATTTAAATTTTCTAGGAATGTCGTAGAGGTGATCATTCGGACATGAACACTGGCAGAGATTTATAAAAAAAAAGAGTTACATATTGATATTCATCTGCTCTCTTCATCCAGTCAGTATGGAGGTGCTACGGCTGCCTCGTGCATGATGAGAGCATGAAAGAACATTCTAGAGAATCTGGTGCCGTTCCATGGAGCTTCTGCATCTCACGCAAAGTTGAAACTTGATTTGACCAAAAGGCACCGAAGAATTGGATCTAATCTTCTTTAATGTTTCCCTTTAGCAGCATACTAAGTAGGCTTAATTGTCATTCTTCTCCCTCTGCAGCTATGTACAGCGTGCACTCTCAATGGCAGAGGGATTTGTCGAAACTGGCTCTGCTGATAATTGAGGATCACACCTTGGGGTTCTCTTCAATTTACCATCCTTACTCTCCCCCACTGAATTTGGTGTAATGCTCATGCGGAAGTTAAGGAGGCCAAAGCCTTCTTCCTCGGGGTTCCAATGTGGAGCCTAACGCAAATATCTGTCTTGGTTGATTACAGCTGCAGGGTTCAGACGTAGTAAAATCTCAGACAGACATCTAACTTGTTCTTAATTACATTCACTTGTGATTACTCCGCTTTGTAAAGAGGTCGCGCCTTTCGGTACCACCAAGGCTTGTTTAGATCTACTTTGAGCTGACCTGTAAAAAAATCATAATTCCCTTGGCAACTATAACGTCGCACACAATGACATTCTTGATGTTAAGACTCCTTCTGTCGTTTTGTTACACATGCTTAGTTAGACCACCAAAGGGACACGTGTTTTAATCGCTTAATTAATCGTTAAGAAATTGGCCAATTGCGCGGAAGTGATTGTTGTTTACTTGCATCATGAAGCAAAATGGAGTGCACTACATGGCTGCAACCAGCAGAGGCTCTGTAGAAGAACATTGCATCAACTTCTACATAAGACTGACTTTCGACTGGGGATGGCCCGATTATTGGCTGGGCCAATTATTGGAAAATGCCAAATATGGGCATCTGCCTTTTTTATGAATCTGAAGGCCGATAAAGCTGTTATGTATCTCACTGAGTGGTGAATGATTGCAAACGTAGCAAATATAGGGTTTTCATCAGGATTTGTAAGAAGTTCACAGACGGTACTTTACTTGTCGCAAAGACATTTCGAACGTATTCAGACAATTTTTTCACTGTCTGCAAAGATCTTTTGAAACCTTTTACGAACCCTGACGGAATCCCCAAATTAGCAACATTCGCATGCATTTGTCGCTTTTCATTTATGGATTTATTTAAATTTCCACTTTATAAAAAAAATTATGCTGACTCTGGGAACTACCTACACTTTTTATTTCAGATTATTTTTTATTATTTTATTTTTTAAATTATGTTGACATTTTGTAAAACTTTATTTACAGTCGAAAACTTTAGGGAACTTAGTTTTTAATAGCTTAACACATGCTGATGACCCTGGAAGCTCCCTACAATTTTTGTTATAATTTTTAAACAATTCTTTCTATGTTTAAAATTAAAAGAAAAAGTCTTTTTTTTTAACGCTCATATTTGATCTTTTACTGCAAATGAATATTGAAATATCGGTGATTGCTGGTCTCCTTGACTACTAATAATCGTATCGGCCTTGAAAAACATATTGGACTTTTTTAAAAATTGAGAGAATCAACCATCCAATAGCAAATGCTTTAAAAGAATATACATCTTAAGCCACGCCCATTAAGTACATGTGTACAATTTAATGGCATCCAGTACATGAGCTGTGTCAAAATGTCTGCCTTTTAATAATGTTATGTTTTGATTGACGCTGTCAGAAGCAGGCTATTTTTATGGAAAAAGCACTTTAAAGACAAAGTACTATTTATCTTTCTTTTTTTGGCTGATCCGTAAAACGATCCAATCTGTGACTCAAATCCATGATCCGATCCGAACCGTGACTTTTGTGATCCGTTGCACCACTACTACACACCCATTTTTAAACGGTTAAATGAATATTTCGGTGTCAGTAAAACAAACCATTATTATCATCACCTCTGTTATGACACAGCTCTTGCATTGGATCTCATGACACTGTGCAAATAGAGCTCGTGAGCGTGTAAAATGTCTTAAACCAGTAAACTTTGTCATCCATTGCGAGTTCCATATAAATCTTTATTTGCAATCCATTAGCTCTTTCTTCTATCATTTTTACAGCTTGCGCAGTTCCTCCAAACTCTGTTGAAATGGTTTATGGTAACAAACAGGCACAGCTGGGGCCCCTTCTTCTCTGTTTTGTAACATGGCAAATTGGAAAACTTTTTTTCTCCCCCTCACTCTTCTGCTCTCTCCTGTTGCAAAACATTGGTCGTGCCTTTGTTGTGGCGGCAGATCAAGAGGTGGCCAAACAGACCAGAATCTGTGTTTTTCCTAATTTTATCCCACAAAAGAAGAGGACTTATTACAGTTCCTCATAATGCCTGTCAGGATGTTTATGAGCAGCTGTGTTGTGGTATCATTTGTGCCTCTCAGAAAAGAGGCAAGTCGTATCAGAGGCAAGTCCATGTTGTTTATCTCCTTCCCCTCAAATACTTGTGAAATCTTAATGAACAGTAAATTTAGGATGGCAGGATTATCGTCCCTCCTTGAGAAACTCTTTGTTTTGCTGGTGAAAGTACGTCCTATCTTTAGTAGACTAAACTCAGTGACTTTTTAACCCCAGTAGACATTGCAAGAGTCTGTAAATGTTTTGAATAAGCACGCTATGCAATTACCTCAGCCAACACGCCCACCTGGTGTTTTTGTGTGCCCTGACGTTTTTATTATTCTCAATACTTGAGGCTGAATCATTAAATCCTGAGTCAAGAAAAGGATCGTGTACTAAGAACACAGTAGTTGTTGCCCCGGATCGTTTTGGAAATACTTTCTTTTTCTTTTTAATGTCGGACCAACTAATCAGCCGGCCACAATCAAAACATATACATTCGTAATTTCACAAGCAGTCCTCAGATGAGCAATGCAACTTGTACACAGAATCGTCCTGGATGTCATTATTTTACACACAACCTGAAGTCACGGTTTGCTTAAAAATGTGTTTTTATTTTTATCATAGACCCACATAAAAGTGTTAAATATGACACAAATTAAATTACTGGGAGCACAAATTCATATGACAAGGATTAACGTCCTTATAACTTCATTAACTGCGTCCCACAATTCATTCTGGGAACAATATATATGCAAAACAGGTAGATTTAACACATCCGGAACTCAAACAGGCAAAGTGTTGCTGCGTCCCATTTGCATTTGTGTTATTTTTTGGAACACTATGATTACAGTTGAGCTACGTAATTTAGAGCTGACCCACAAATAGCAAAAATATGGGTATAATTGACGGCAATTGTTTTTAAGTTATATACCTTTTTTTTTTTTTTTAAACGATCTTACTAATATATTTTCCTGCGGCCCCTGAGCTATTATGAGTTTGACACATTTAAGGCATTACAACAAAGTCAAGATTGGCATTTGTATTTTGTATTTTTTTTTTAAGGCAATACCCCCGCCCCCCCCCCCCTTTTTTTTACAAAAAAATTATATTGGCTTCAAATATCAATTATAGGCCTCCTTGACTGCTTATAACTGGCATCGGTATCGGCCCTGAAAAAAAACCACGTCTATTTCTAAAATCTTTGGCCCCTTCTTGGTGCTAAACAAAACATGTTTAAGAGAACATGTAAGTGATTGGATTTCATGAAAAAGGTTAAGGTCACATGACCCACAAGGTCAATTTCAAGGTCAAATTATAGGTCAAAAAGTCAGGTAGGTAAATGTGCAAATGGCCACGGACCGTAGTTTGGACACCCCTGCAGTAGCTCATCCTCCATAATGCGCATACTGTGCATTCAATACAAAACTCTGTTAGCTTTCATGTTCATTATACTGACAGATCAGAGCAAGTTTGTCTCTTCTTAACTCATCCCTGCAGGGAATTTCTGTTTCCTCTCTGCTTTAATATGGAGGTCAAGGAAAAGGGTCAGGAACAAATCCGGCCCCCCTGGAGCGAACGCGCATCGTCCTTCTCAAGGCCGTATGTATGAATGGGGACCGTCTCGGTTGAAGGCAGGTTTTCTTGTATAATAAGTTGACTTTGAACAGTGGACGCGCACCCCCGTTGACAGTGCGTACTCTCAATGTCTGCTGGAACTTCGGAGTGCTCCCGCTGATCTCCAAAGGCAGACGTGCAACTTATTTATAGCCGTGTTGTGGGTGTGAGGAAATGGGGCTGTGGCTGGAGAAGAGGGTGGCGTTTGTCTTAGGAGAAGACGCTTCCTCACCACCAGACTGAACTCATCTTGGAGGCCGCAGAGGTGGGGGGAGGGGGGCGGGTGTGGTGGGAGGGGGGGGGGGTGATGTGCGTATGCTGATGCAGCCCAAATGGAGATGACCCAAAAGTAGCCTCTACCTTGGTAAACACACTGCTCGTTGGTAGCATATGTGACATTCCTCCATCCCATCTCAGTATCCCACTCAAGCTATTTTATGAGACCCCCAACCCCCCCACAACTTGGACCTACTTCTCCATTTGCTCTCACTTCATACAGTTTATTCTCTTATGTCATCCTATGTCATATGTTTCTGTTTAACCTCCTCAGTACTGACTCTTCTTCCCGCTTTCAGTTGTTAAAATAACAAGAGACACCTGATCACCCTTGTAAGAGGCTGGAAGAATAACGGATGGAAATACTTAATTTTATCCCCACACTTCCCCAAAACAGCTAAAATTGCAAAAACAATCCAAAATAGATAAAACTGCAAATGTTCTTTTCTGGGCTGTTTACTGAGTTGAATGAGCTTTTGTTTTTGTTTAAACCAAATCTCAGATGTAAACAGGAAGTCACTTAAGCAGATTAATCTTTTAGCTCCAAATTGGAATTCACTGCGAAACTGTGTGGGAAAGATGAAAATCATTCACAAGGCAGAAATGCCCAAGTAAGAATTGATGACAAATGCAGGTTCATACTTTACAAAATACAGTCTCTACTCCAGATAATAAGCAATTCTGTCCTCTAGTGGCTTTGAGTAGTATTCAATAGAGAAGATGATCTGTCGGTTTAGATCACTAGTACACATGTGACGCCTGTAAGTCAAATCACTGAAATAAAACAAATTCCAATAATCCATTCCAACTTCCCACAGAAACCCATTTTTGTTTCATGTTAATAAACAAAATTGTCATTCTGTAAAATATAAATAGTAAAACATAAAAGATGACATCAAGAAATGATCTATTTGTAAATGTAATCAAGCTGTGACACGCGCATACACACGCACATGGTGGGGAAGCTGAGGACTTAGCTGACCAGCAAGAGTTTCACTGACGCCACGCTCACTTTCCAGAGCTTCTTAATAGAACAATCAATTGCACTTTTCACTTTCTTGGGAGCCAAACTGACGGATAATTTATAGCATAAAGATACCTGAAATTCGTGATGTGGGAGCAAATGACATTTTGAGAGCAAGCACAAGTGAGAATTGTTTTTTTTATAGTGAACCCATGTTCCACTAAGAAGTTCCACCAGCAGTGAAAAGTCTGAAACGCACTCATAACTCAAGACAGTGCTCACAAGTCAAGGCAAAAATGTGGCTGTGCGACGGCGAGTATCTCGATAAAACCGCTGGATATTGAATGGTTTGCTCTCCAAGTGTTGTTTTACAGCAGGGGTGTCCATACTCCTTTGTTACAAGGGCCACATGGAAAAAAACAAAGGAAGCAAGGGCCACTGACCCTCCAATTTATTCAATTTATTTGATTAGCTAAAAATCAATTATTTAGTGCAACGAAAGATATGTGAAGCACTTATAAATTACATTAAATAAGAGTTAATAAGTACAGTTAGATGATAGTATAGGATTATTTTTTCTGCACTGAGCAGAATCAGAATAACAATCTCCACATTCAAAACCAAAACAAGCACAATATATACTGAGCTCACCTTGTCATGTAGCAGAACGTGGAGCTAACCATCATAATTCGCGCAATTTGCTATTCTTCTTTTCTTCTCCTGCCTTGCCACCCATAGAAATAGGTCAGAAGCCTAATAACACGGGGCCTGTCATTTGTTCATTTTAGTATATACTACTCCTCCCTCCATCTTGGGAGTTATATTCCAAACCACCCCCGCATTATGTGACATCTGCAATATAGAAATACAGTACACTATTTATATACTACTATACAATGAGAGAGAGAGAGCGAGAGAGAGCATAAAAATTATTGTTCAGTAATTATAGTGTAAGAGTGTATGTGTTTACAGTAAACAAATGCCATTTTTTTCCAGGATTTAACAAATGTAATGATTTAACAAATGTAATTTATCATGTCACAATTGACATCAATAATTCTACCTAAAGATGTGCATTGCAAAATGAACCTACAGCCGACGCTTTCTGTAGTAGGCGTAAAAAGAGATTGCCATTCAATAATCTTCAGCTAAAACTTGGCTGAGTTTAAAGCACTTCCTGTTTTCATTCTTCTTCTTTCAAATTTACAATGTGTCAAACTAAATTGTGTGCTGCCATCTAGTGGTCGACAATGGCATAACAGTACACCCAAAATAAACAGGTGGCAGAACGAAATAGTTATGAAAACAAAAAACTGCAGGACCCGGAATCTGCGATGGATATGGGGTATATACCCTAAAAACAGATTTGTCAAATTTACCAAAAACAAGGTTGAATTTGACCAATCTAACTGTTCCGTAATGTGTCCGACAGATCCTTTGGTTTGGAGAAAAAAAGTACCACTGATTGTCACACTCACCGAAGTGGGGCGAAATTTGTTCTCTGCATTTGACCCATCCCCAGAGGGAGCAGTGAGCAACAGCAGGGTCCACGCTCGGGAATCATGATCGTGATCAAACCCCCCAATTCCATCCCATAATGCGGGCAAGCAGGGAGGCATTTTTATAGTCTTTGGAATGACCCGGCCAGGGATTGAACCCACAACCTCCCAGTCTCAGGCCTAAGTGATCTATCTAGACACACATTTCCATTTTTAAACACTATATCATTTATATATTATAATATATTGTAATCACTTATCATAATTAATACGTACATTTAGAATACAATAAATTGATGCAACAAATATATTTATAAGTGATCTATCTAGACTTATTTTCTATTGTAACCAATTTCATTGGTTGTTTGGCTAATTAATGAAATTGGTATGCCCGTAACCACCCGGAATGATCAATACCTGACCAATCTATTGGTTAATCAAGCCAATATGATCTTAACCTACTAGATTGGTAGTTTTTTTTTTTAACCATTCAATTTTTCGAGTGTACTGTATGCCACGGCCTGCAAAATAATTGACTGAGGGGCCCAAATTGCTCCCGGGTTAGAGACGTTTCCCCCGCCACCCCCGAGAAAGCTTTCAAGCTTCCTCCAGAGTGCAAAAAAATAAGTCATTTTTGTTGCTTTTCAAATTAAATCAACCAAAAACCACTAAATAAAAACGAGATACGGACGTGTAGTGAGCTTAATCTTATTATGAACACTTAAGTTGAATTTGATGAGCTAATGTTTTGATGATGATTGTTTGTTTTGGCTTAAACAGACCTATAAACAGAAATATAAAACCTATTGGTAAACAGTGAGTGTTTTACCCAAGTGCCGGACAGTCATCTCATCTCCTTAAACAAACAATACCCAAAAAGTGATACCATGTATGTTTGGCTGTATGCTCTGACGACTTCTCCATGAACACTAACCCGTACCTCCACCTCTCTAACCTCCTGACCTACTTCCTAAGCTCTGTGATATGTTTCTGCCACCAGAAACTAGCGCTCCTCCCACAGCTTTTATTGGAAACAGAGCATCCTGCCAGGCTCCAGCATGTCAAGCATCTAAATAAACCGTGGACAGCAGACAGGCGCGGTGCGAGTATCTGCCTGCTACGGCTGTTGTTGATACCTCCAAACATGCAAACAAACAAAGACCTTTGAGAAAGAGGGATGAGGAAAATGGTGAAGGCTTTTGAGTGTAATCCTGGCTGCCGTTCATGAATAAATCAAAACCTTGTGACTTCTCAGAGAGAAATTACGCCACTCCATGTGCACGCGCACACGCACGCACGCACGCACGCACGCACGCACGCACGCACACACACACACACACACACACAAACACACGCGCGCGTTAAATGGAGCGCAGCAATATGTCAGATTGAATTCTTAATATTTAGGTTGAGCTCTGTGAAAGCTAGGTTTAAATGTAAAAACTGTCATACTGCTTAGCTGCCTTCATCCTGTCATCCGTGGACGATGATAGTGCTTTTCCCTTCTTTTTTTTTTGATGTGCGTGAGAATGTGCGGGTGTGTCTGTGCATATGTGCGTGCGTGTGAGTGTGTGCTCATTAATTCACCTGAAACCTATTAAGAATCCCATACCGTTCACCTAAACCGAATACTTCAGAATCCCGCTAGAGTCGTGAAGTTGTCAGGAGACCCGAGGAAGGATCAAAGAAAAGAAAGAAAAGTGAAATCCAACATAGTGCTCTTTCCCATCATAAGCCCAAACAATCCTGAGGTTACAGCAAAAATATATTAGTCTTTTTTTTCTTCTGACCATGCTGTGTGAAACACATTGAGACGTAAAGGCTCTTATCAAGGGCTTGACATGGTCATTACCCACAGAGGTCGGCCAGCGTCCCAGAATGATTGCGGTTGACTTTAGGACCCCAATCAGGAGTGGCAGTAAAGACTTGGGCTTTTGGAACCGGGTCATGGTTTAATTCTTACTTGTGGACAAAAAAACGGACAGGTCAGTGTTGGAGAAATGCTAGCTTGCTTCCTGATGACTGCCAAAGTGCCTTTGAGCAATGTGCTAACCCACCACCTCTTTTTTTCAAGAGGTTCAGCACTTTTTAAATATATATATACAAACTAAATTACCAGACCAGACCAGTCCATATTTAGAGTTCTGTTTCTTGACGGCGAGAGAAGAAGCGGTAAGGAAAACAAAAGATAAATAAATAAATAAAACAGTTTATACTGTTTAAAGCGTGTAGGAGGCATACAACTTTAAAAAAAAAGTTCTTTATAACGGTCTCTCTATATTGCAAATCTTCTGTAATGTATCACAGATGGGGGTTCACTGTACATAGCAGACAGCTCAACTTCCCCTTGAGTGATTTATATGAATAAGTACGATATAATAAAGAAAAACGCTGTTCACTATAACGGCTATAAAGATGGCAGTGACGAAGAAAACGTGGAACATTCATAAGACTAGCTGGCAGCTGCTTTTTCACTGTCACAAGGGCCTTCATTAATCACTGACAATGTGTTATTAAAAGAAAGTCACTAAAGCCAAAATTGACTCGCTGTTGCCAGTGCGTGTCTATTGATTAATTAAATATTAATCAATATTTAATTGATTATGTAGCCCAATTCTTGATTGATTACATAATCACACGACAGACTAATATGTCCTGGCACAGTGGTTAGGAATCAATGTCGTAGTACAGTTTTGTATTAGGAAGCGATAGCAAACATAAACTGAAGTTAAAGCGAGAAGAATACAATGTGTTGTATGTGTGTGTATAATGGCTTCTGTGTTATACAGCACATTTAAATGAAAATGGTGCAGTAAAACCAGCAACTTTTATTTCTTTGTGTTTTGAAAGGTTGTGCATACAGACGACATTATTAAAATTATCCCTATTCACACAGAGCTGCAAAAATGCCTGAAGATACTCATTTGCATACCGCCCCCCCTTATCACACGCAGTTACAACACGGTGCTGTGCCATTCATGAATGGATGAGAAGTACTTTTTGAGTCAGAGAAATGTCTTTCAGTATTTAGACTGGAACAATAATACCTTCATTTTAATGGACACCATCAGTGTCACCCACACAGCATTACAAATCACTCGAGAGCAACATGCATTGCTAAGCTAACCTTAACCCAAGCTAACCCTCAGCTGACCATTGAGGAGATTACAAGTGTTTGGTCTGCTTTAGAATTGTTTGCAAATTCTAACATTTAACGCGGATAACTTGTCTGCTTCACAGTCACTTTCCTGTGTAGTGTTCTCCTGAGGCTTTGTCACACGTTCTAAAACATGCTAGGTTCACTGAAAACCGTATGAATGTGAGTGTGAATGGTTTGTGTATACGGGTTCAGGAACTTCAGGGTGTATTCTTCGGCTTGCCTTATCAGCTTTTATTATCATTATATAGCTACCAACTTCGAAATCTTATTCAATCGCTAATTTAGGATGCTAAGGAACTGCTAGTAAATTATGCCATCATTGTGTGTAGCCGCTAGCTGCTAGCAAAATGCGCCTGGTTGGTAACAGCAAGTAGTCCGGTGACTGTTGCTTTGCTTTCTTTCTGTTCTTCTATTTTAATGATGTGAACATAGGCTAGTTTGTAATTCACTCTCCATGTTTAATGGAAGACGATGTGCCTTAAATTGCACTTTGAGGTCTTTTTCATTCACATTCCATGTATAAAATAAGGTATCCTGCCTTATATTGCACTCAAGGTTGTGTTCCCAAAATCCAAACAGCCATATTTGACTTGAATGTTTTTTTTATGCTGGTCAATGATAATTTGTCTAGATTCTGTTTGATTGTAACTAAAGGGGATGTTATCTGTTCTCATCATTGCATTGTACCGTTGGGAACTCTGACCTGAATACAGTACATGGGAGCATCAAGTTTATGCAAAGCTTTTTCAAGCTTTTTTTTGTGTAACCACTTTTCTTTTCAGTCAGCCAACAACTGTCCACAGTTTAATTAGAGCCACCGGCAAAGAACGAAACAGACGCCTCTGGCTAATCAGACTTTAGGAATAAATATCATTGACACGAAGGGATTATTTTACTCTCGTGGGTTTAACATATTTTGATTTGTTCCTTTTCAGCTCCAAAGACCTGCAGCCCGAAGCAGTTTGTGTGTAAAGATGGTGTGACGTGTATCTCAAAGGGATGGCGCTGCGACCGCGAGAAAGACTGTCCAGACGGCTCGGACGAGGAACCGGATGTTTGTAAGTGTTCCCAAAAAAAAGTCCACGTTTAAGTCATACATTTGTTTGTTTACTCTGATTGCGTGGACCTGGCTGCATTTACGGCAAAGTCCTCTTTGGCTGATATTTAAGCATTCAGAGTACATCATTGGAGCTTTAGTGGAACTAAATGTTCCTGCAGCTCTAAATATGTGCATCATGTAATTTATGGACATCAAGATGGATCAGGATGCCTGTTTTTCTCTTTTAAATTCATTCTGCAGTGTGTGATATGCATTAATAACACTGACTTACCTTCATTTATTTGCAGCGTATTGAATTACAAATGAAAGTAATGGAACATTTCACCTAAATAATGTTCCGTGGAGGTCATTTTGCCTTAAAGCTTAAAGCGTAAAGCGTCATGGAGATGTGCAATGTTTGTTTGTTTTATCTGGATGGGATTTCCTTTTTTCTCCCAGCGCCCCATAGATGCAGTTAATGAGACAAATGCAAACTGAATGAACTAAAAAAAAACAGCCATGGTTACAAAGTCTACATTAGAGATGAAATGCTCTCAGGCTGGATCCCTGGCGAGGGAATGAGAGGTGCAGTGTCTCCCTGGTCAGCTTTTCAGAGGTAGTTTTCCAAGAGGATCCAACGTTTGGACGTAGGGGAAAAGGTGGGTGTGCGTGTGTATACGTCTGACATGTTTTTGGAGGGTTGGCATCGAGTAAGAGACTGAGAGGCGGGGGTGAAGCCTGAAGTTAAAGTCTAGACGCAAAGACTGTAAGAGAGTCGGTCTGGAAGTCATTAAAGACGCGCCCACAGCAATGGAGAAACCTGCTGTTTTGCACAACCTGCTCTTTCCTCCTTTCTCATCATCTGTGGGCGAGCCTGCTTCCTTGTCTTTATCTGGGACAGAGACAACAGTGACTGCATCCCTTCTCTCATTCTACGTCTCGCTTCTTCCAGAACTTCTGAAAAACAACACTTACGGGAATAGCGCAATGAAGGAACTGGAGTTCACACTGCGGTAGTGGAAAAGGTTGTGAGTCAGAGACAGGCCTGTCAAATTAGAATATGTGGGCAAAACTACTGAGAAATACCTTTTAATCAATCAGAAGTTGCTTTAGATCTCTGAGTCTTCATATAATTGTTCTGGACAATAGTCTGGAGACAGTTTAGAGAAGAACCTTTTCTGTTGCAGCATGATTGCACTCCATCAACCCCATTGAACACATTTGGAATAAAGTACAGCAGAGTATGCAAGTCAACATCAGTGGATGAATGTACAAAAATTCCCCCAGGCACACTTTCAAATGTGAGAAGAAAACAGTTTAACATAATGGTCGGATTTCCACTTGAAAATAGGGAAACTGCGAAGAGCAAGGTTTTTACATTGAAAGCATCAGAAAGAGACACGCTATCAGACCACAACAATGGAAGAGAACCAACTTGTTCTTTTTTTGATCCACTTAGGCCACTGTAAGGAGACTATACCCCCTTACCAAAAATAAGTATATTTAAGTATACCTGAAGTATACTGAAAATTAGGAACGTATACTTCCAGGTTACTTTTTTTGTACTAATTGGAAGTATACTCCACCAAGTAAATGTTAAGTGTACTTGTAAGCAGGGCTCTAAATTAACTTTTTTACTAGCCAAACACGCGATCAAACAAGCGGTGTGTACTTCTTTTTTTTTTACCACAATCATTAAAAATCCATCCACAAGTAAATAATAGATTGAAAATATAGTTCAGCGTTGTTGTAAAACATTATTATATTTATTGTATATACTGTGTTTTTATTTTTAGTGTACTAAAATGGGCCAATTTAGTCCCAAGGAGTTTACTTAAAGTTTAATTTTAGTTAGTGCTATCAAAGTTAAAGCATTGACTAATTAATTAATCACAAAACAATAGCGCATTAATCATGTATTAACACAGATTAATCACACTATTAATTTTGATCACATATTATCCTTTATCTTGACAGCGGATGGCTATGTTAAAGGTAGCACAGGTTGTGTTTGAGCAAAAAAATATAACCACATGCATTAATTTATTAAGCATTTAATGTGGCATTCAGAATATTTGTTGATGTCAAACTAATGGGGTCTTTTTTTTTCATTTTAAATTATGCAAATCATTAACTGATTAGAAAAAAAAGGAGGATGAAAGTGTGCAATGGATCAAAAAATATTGAAGACGGTTAGCGCTCCTTATAATATTAAACATCGAAAGAATTAACACAACAGGTGCTCTTCAAATTTGACGGGAAAAAAATGTTGATTAAAAAAAGCCTTTTTAATTAAGCGATTAATCGTGATTAATCAAGATTCTAAGATGAGATTAATCTGATTTAAATTGTTTATTGTTTGACAGCTCTATTTTTAGTACAAGAATAAGTATAATCAAGAATAAACTTAAAGTATACTTAAGTATACTCTATTATGTACTTAAAATATACTACTTTTTGGTATCATGGAATTTGGACCATATGAACCCACAGCTTTTCCCCCAGCTTTAACCCATGCAGCTAAAACTATCTAACTCACCAAAATCATGTTTACTGTTCATAAATTTCAAGTGCCCCTTCCAACATGTCAAAATTGAGACCTATTAGTTTTGTGGTGCATATTTCTATTGTAATTTCACTTGTTGAATGTTATTTTGCATGTTAATTAGTGCTGTTTCCACTCACATTTCCACTGTAAGATTGGCAGTTTTTGACTTCTCTCATACCTTTACATATTCTGCCCTCTCTCTCTCAACATGCAGTGTTTAGTTTGGCAGATAGCTACCATTTGTTCAAATGAGAGGCAGAGTGTTCTTACTTCAAGCCATTTGTCATAAATGTTCATTCAAAGTACTTTTTTCAACAGAGCATTATAATTAGCCTAACAAGTCTCCTGCCAAATGCCATAATTATAGAAGCTAATGGAAATTAGCATTTCTTTTGTGGTAATTTCAAACCATCAAACAACTTGCTTTAACATAAAAACGGCAGAAGTACAAACATTTAACAGTATTCCCAGGCATATATTCTCTATGCTTTGTGGAAATAATAAGAACTGCTGGAGGTTAGCTTTAGCTTTAGCTAAGGCGTACACACCAGAGGGGGTGTTACAGTCAGTCAGTGTATTATGTCTGGTTTATGTGCTAAAAAAGTTTTGGTTTTTTAGCGGCTAATATACTTACATTCCAATTGACAGAATTTTATTGTAAGTTTATTCGTGAGGACACTCAGGGAAGAGGATATAGTCCGCTGCAATAAAGTGGAAATTGTGAAGTATGACACTGCACCATCCACAGCAAAGGTATAAAAACATGGCAAGCTAACACTGCTTGACTAATAAGCAACCAAGTGCTGGATTTCGGGGTTTTGGCAATTGGAAAAGGGTAAAATGTTAGTAGAGCCACGCAGAGTTGAATAGGTAGCTGGCAAAGGCGAAAAGGCGTTAAATTTCACATCATTTGATAATTTTTCTAAATACAGAGCCCAGTTAAGGTTGTATGAGTCAGAATGGACTGTAATTGTGGTTATCTTTGGAACTGTGGACTACCATCGACTCCTTCCCGCCATCATACTTTTGTTCTTATGGTGTTAGGCTGGTCTCTGACTCACATGCTTTTCCACTACCACAGTGTGAAATCCAGATCCTTCAGCCTGTTTATTGCGATGGTGCACTTTTTGAGGAAGCTTTTGGTTCAAGGATGCAAAAGGAAGGTTTATTGATTCTTTACGTGGATGCAGTTTCACAGTGGCCCTTGTCGGTGGTGTGGCTATTGCCAGTGAAGTCAGCCACTGTCCACTGCAGCTGCTGTGTTTCTCCCACAATGCTGTTCTTTGTACCCTGGGGTGCTGGGCCAGACTGGGATAGAGGGATACTGACAGAGGACAACAAAAACTGGACGGTTGTTTGGGCATATGCATACAGATCTACATTCCTGGTCAACAATAAGCCAAGCTACAACGTGATAGTCCAAAGGTCAGGTGTAGGACCTTCTTGAGCTCTCAGCCTATAGAATTTATGTGGGTCCCGCCGGGGCCCCACATCTAACGCAAGGTGGCCTTGGAAACATAACAAGTATAATGCTGACATCCGCTACCTGTAGTAAGGACTCTTTTACAGTCTGTTTACTACCTAAGCAGCCATTAGCCTTTTTGCGGTAACATGTACCCGACAGTTGACCCACGAAGGCGGTTCCAATGCCAAATTCAGCAGTCAAAATCGCCTTTCTAAAGTTCAGGATATTTTATCCCTTTCATTGGTGCTTAGGAAAACAGCAGCAACAGCTAAATGTCAGCATATACAACGCACTATATTGAAGGGTGTGCTGGCCTGCCGGCCATCAGTCGAGGCCATTTTTAGACAAGTCTGGCCAAAGCTGCCCCCATGAAGAAGGACAAGAGGGCCCAGACTGTGTTCAGCCAAGAAAAGCGTGTCAGGGGTTTAAATTGAAGGGAGAAAAAAAAGAAGATCCTTATGTAATCCCAGCAGGGCTCCCCACAGACAGTGTTGGGGAAGGCCAGAGGCACTCTAAAGGGGACACGAGGCAGGCTGGGACAACAGGAGAGATTAGGATGCAGCCGTGTGCGCAAGATGACCTGAAATAATACATTTGGACTAAGTGAAGGCATTAACATAGATGCTGAACATCTGGTTTGAACTGGTGGCACGATCTTTGAGGATGATGATGTCGTTTGTGTGACCGTACTGTCACATTGGTCTTCTCTTGTCCCCTCCCCCTTACCTGTCATGAGCATGGCTCTTTAATGGGATGTTAGCCACCTGGTTCCGCTGAAGATAACACTTTTGAAAAGGCATTAGCATTCCACATCTGTTCTAAATAATTCAGCATCGAGGACTCAAATGTTATACTAGCAGATTTACAGCAGATTTATTTCGTACTATTTACCTGCTTTGTGAGCTCAAAAGTCCGCCACCATGATAATATTACTTTTAATTAAATTTCTGAGATAAACACAAATTAATATTGCATTTGTTTGGTCCCCATTTTGCTTTCTAATTGTGTTATACACAATTGCTTGGCGCTCAATTTATACAATAGAAGTACATCTTAGCAATTATTCATGAGGCAAATAAATGTGTCCTCATAAAGAAAGTTGTGTTATGCTGAGTTAGAGCAGTACATCAGGGTAGCAAAGCTCAGACGGCCAAAGTTTTTATATGGCTGGCAGTGGGCTTTGTGCTAAACACTTACTAAAGCTGTTTATCTCAATATGACAATCATACATGTAACCAATTGCAATTAAATGGTACAGTACCTATTAATGCAAAAAAAACAAGCCCCCAAAATTTGTGTAACAGATCTTTCCATTTTCTTTGTAAAAATCTTGTACTTATCCATCCATCCATCCTCAACTGCTTATCCTGTTCAGAGTCACGCTGGAGCTTATCCCAGCAAACGAGAGAGATGTTATGTTATGTGTTTTGGGTTTTTGGGTTGGATCATGGCGTCATTGTGTTGTTATGGTCCTGTATTTGTCCCATGTGATGATGATGCTGTCAGTTGCTATGTCTCTTGTGATGATTATGTTGTCAGTTGCTATGGCGAGGTCCTGTAAGTGTGACTCTCAGGTCCTGTATTTAGGTTTTGTATTTGAGTCTTTTATTTTGTCATATAGGCCTTTATTCTATCATAAATTTGGGGGAGTTACGGAACGACATTTTTGTCAGTAAGTCGGTGTTTTTCTCAGAGCGTCAAGGTATCTCATCCCATTCCCTACTCCTCCATGCAAGCTGTTCTTCCACGTTTTTCGAGTTTTCTTCCATGCATCCAGACCTGCTCTCTCAACCAAGGTTTCTCCATCAAGTGTTTTCTTCGATAACCACTCACCTTGACTCATTAAGAAAGGATACTGTAAATCAAGTAATGAGTCTGTAAAAAGAAAAAAAGAAAAATCTGAAATTGATTTGCTACTCACTTGAAGCAAATTGTTTTTAGTTAAAACATACTACTGTGTATTTGTGGGGGGAAATCGTGAATGAATGCTGGTTGTGCTTCAAACATCACAGCCGAATTCCAATGTCTAGTTATTTGCTTTTCCTCCTCCTTCACCTAAATAAATATGGTACAGTATGTTTATTTGCTTGGGATAGCTGGCGATTTTGTCTTGAATAAATCTTGTTTACCTTTGCATGATAGAAGTGTTTGCTCAGTGGTTCATCCCCCCCAAGGAGAACTCTCGCTGCGGCATTTGGAGAAGTTTGTTGTGCTATGGAGAGCTGGATTTGGGCTTCCTGCTTGGCTTGTCACCTTGCCAGCTCTCCCAGGAGCCCCCCTGTGAAGGATCGCAAACGTGGTGTTGATATTTTTGAAGAGCAGGGCCTGAGCAGCAAGTAGCCAAGGATCCAACTGTCAAGTGCAGTGTGAAAAAGGATCTAGCACAGGTGTTAAGTTGTCAAAAAGGAATGCTTCAGTCAGAGCAGTATCAAACTGTTTTCCCATCACAATATGTGAAAAGGTTATTCAAGATTATCCTGTGCCCTTTCACATTGATACTTTGGAGTGTTATGGTTACTTTGTCCCATTGGTATGGGAGTTTTTCTTCTTCTCTTTTTTTTTTTTTTTATTGGCAGGGCAAACGGTGGAGGCGGGTCAAAAAGTTCCATGAAGGCGCCAGGTCAAAATTTAGTTGCTTCATCCAAGAATACGTCCTTCGGTCCATGGGCGTCACAGACGAGGCCAGCTGGTCAGCAGTAGCCTCCTCTTTAGTGGTCCGATTTTTTATTATTTTTGTATCATTAGGGGCTGATGGTGATAAACTGGCGCAACACTATTTATTTATGAGGTATATTTACGGATCAGCGTACTCGATTATTCATTGTCATCTAGTTGGCTGACATCTGTGAAAAGTCAAAGGATTATATTGGACGACCAAAACCTATAGTAGAAAGTGTTTTTAGAGTATATATTGGGTAATGATCCTTTCATATAGATTCTTGTTAGAGAACCCAGTGACACTTGTTGCCATGGCGAGTGTGGTTACATCACTGTCAGGCATAATGTGTGGGTGGTGTTGGAAGAGTGGCATCTGAATAATATAATCCGTGACTAATAAACTGCTCTTGTAGTTAGAAGTCATCTTATTATCAATTTACATGGTAATATTTTGACAAATGAAGTTGAAATCTGCTCTTAACCCTTATAATTGAAATGACTAGTCAGTTACTTCCCGACTGAAAATGTGCATTCATTTTTACTGTATATTTTTAGAGTTAAAGGAGAAGTCAACGTCAAACATTTCTTGATAATATTATGTTATATGTGACCTCACTACTAGTCTAAACATGACATTCAATTATGCAGCAAAATCCAGGAGCTTTTATCCATCTCCGGGGGCGGACATTTTGCCACTTGCTGTCGACTGAAGATGACATCACACTTGCTCAGGGCTCAGGCAACAACCAATCACAGATCACCAGTTTTCTGAAGCTGAGCCGTGATTGGTTGTCACCTTTCTGAAGTTGAGCTGCGATTGGTTGTTTCCTCAGACCTGAGCAACTGTGATGTCATTTTTAAGTGTCAAAATGGCAGCTTTCTGACATTGATAAAAACAACTGTATTTTGCTGCTTAGCTCATATTCCACTAACGCAATAACGCAACTAAAATACTGTATTTAGACTAGTGGGGCTGAATAGAACATATTATTGTCAATCATTTTTGGGTGTTGACCTTTTAAAAATGTGGAATATTTTACGTCAGGATAAGAACTGTAAAACTGTGTCCGATTAGGTTTACTTGGAAAACAACACAACGTTTTTCATTAAATGTTCAATTAAATCTTGGTAAACTCGAAACTAGAAAAGTACATATGCATCTCTCCATCGTGTTGACTGGCACAGTCTATAAAGCACGAATGACTGAAAAGAACAAAGTGCAGCCAAAATTTGAGGATTCCTGACTATAAATGTAAATTTAAATTCTGAAAAAGACCCCTCACAAATTACAGTGAGTAAAATCAGATCCTAGACATGAAGTACTAGTAAATGTGTGTGCCAACAGTAATCAATCGCTCACGTGTCTCGCGGCTCTACCAGCACCTCCCCGGCCGTGCCACACTTCAGATCAAGGTTTGCACATGACACCGCTTACAACACGGCAGCTCAGTGTGCTTTGTATGGGGCCACAGCCGACTTATGTGATCAAACAATGGCTTCATCTCGCGTGGCCTGACTCCATCACACTGCCCGATGGAACATGTGATCCATCTCTGTGTACAGCGACTTAATGAGTCTGCGCGTGCAAAGTGTCTGCAATCCTGCATGTCTCGTGTTAATAGAAAAAATATATATTTGGCTGAAATAGTAGATTGAGCACCTGCTTAACTTCTTCTTCTTTTTTTTTTTTTTTTTTTGCATGATATAACATCTAAAGAGGAAGCCAACCCAAAAATGTTCATTATGTTCTATTCAGCACCAGTAGTCTAAACTCAGTATCCTGATTAGAATTGCATTTGTGGAAAATCCACTCGTTTTTACCCATCTCACGGGAGTGGCCATTTTGTCACTTGCTGTTGACTGAAGATGACATCACAGGTGCTCTGTGCGCAGGGAATGACCAATCACGGCTCACCTGTTTTCTGAAGCTGAGCAGTGATTGGCCGTTTCAGTGGTGGTTTTTGGCTTTACAGTGAATAGCGTCTTTTAACACTCGTATGCAGGTAAGAGTGTCGATAGTTACTTTAAAATCACAAGCACAGTTACTAAAGATTATATAATCACATTTGTTTAAGTTTAGAAGGAATTATTTATCTAAATGGAACGGAACGTTTGGAAATTTGAACAGCTTGGATGTCGTTCAATAGACAATAGTCAATTCAAGACAACAGCATTTCTGCCAGATAACCTCACTTCACCACCACAGAGGAATATTGAATAAAAGGCCGCGTTTGCTTTAAATTAGCAGCCATTTCCACTGCAGCCCTGCTATCTGCTGCCAGCTCACAGAAGAATGAGGCCTTGCGGGACTTTGGATCTCTTCCTATGAATGAGGTGTTCAATTAGCTCCTGCGAGGCTCGCCTATTCTTTCTCTTTCCTTTTCCATCACTTCAATTGTTTTCGTACTCTGGTAATTGACCGCACATTTATTCAACGTAACACGTGGCAGGAAAAATTGATTCCATGTGGCCTCTGAAAGATGAGCCTTGTTGAGGTTTACTTGAGACCTCGTCAGATGCCTGATTCCAGTGGTCTTTTACGCTGCATTTCGTTGTGGTTATTTCTTCCTTACTTGTGGCACTTCACAGCTTCTTCTTATCAAGCGAGCAAAGGTTTGGTTTATATGCCGCTTCTGTTTTTCAGACTGGTTGATAATACAGTCCATCAATCCGATATGACGCAGCCAAACGTGCGGCAAACAAAGCATCCGGCCATTTGGTTTCTCGACATCCCAAGCTTCGTTACTAACTAACACCTTACATTTGATTTTCCTCATATTTAATCCCTTGGCCAAACATGAGTCGACTTGGGTCAGCTGTTTGATGGCAAGGCCGCAGCCTGCTGTTATTATGGCTCCCTGTTCTTTATAAAAAGCATTAATCCAAAATGGGGGGCTTTGTTGTCCCGTGTTAAGTCGGCGGCTTAGCGATAGGAGAACCAGCACGGGGGAGAACGTCACACGTCACCCTGATGCTATTGTGCTAACATACCTCGACCATCGTGTTCTGCAATTTTACAGTTTGTTTATTCATAGCGTGTACAGTAGCTCATTATGAAGTTACTTTAAAACTTGCTTTCTTTTCAGCTTGCTGTTATTGCAAACAAATGTGATAAAGCGTTAATTTGTAAACTTAAAAACAAAAGTTCTTCAAGTTCTGATCACATTTCTTCATGGAAGATGATGTTTCACCACCATAACTTAATGATTACAATTCAAATATATACATAAAAAATGGTTTTCCTCAGTCTTAGAAAGCCGTGCTTTTAGTGAACATTGATTAGTTACTATGATGAATCCCGCTTCAAAAGAAAACAAAAACTATTTGTTCCTTTGTTTTGTTCATTAATCATGTCGCACCGCCCTTCGACTTGGAAAGTATGTGACAGCCGTTGGGAAAGGCTGCACAAAATGGTGGGCAACAGGACAAACTTCTTGCTGAGTCATTTGTCCTTTTGTGGATGAAATACTGGTCAGAGTCACAAGGCAGCAAAACCTCATCCAGGAAAAAAAAGTTCAGTGAAGGATCATTAAGTCGAAAAAAGCGTCTGCGCTTTTTATTGTGGCCGTCCATTCACTTGTTTCTTAAATTCCGGCTGCAAAAACCTTTGAGGAATTTGAGAAAGTCTGCCCAGACTGGTGTTTACCCGAGATATATTTTCTCTTTTGGCGATCCCAAAGATATCTCTCAGCAAACACCAGCATGCAAGCCTGCATGCCACTGCACTGGCATGCTTATTGTGGGTGTTTAGTCTCTGTGGATGTGCGCATGCTGTCGATGCATTGAAGGAGCCCGTTCGGCCCGGATAATAGTGTGTTTGTAGTTCTGCTACTTTTCCTCTATGACCACAGTGGGATTGCGTATGTCAGCCTTGTGGTTGCCCTGTAAAGTTGCTGTACAGCCGATCCTTAAAGAGGGAAAACATTTTTTAAAAATGCTGGTTTGTTTTGACTTGGGTTACTTTTACTCAAGGTTTCATTTGTTTTGTTTTTTAAACTCAGCAGCTTAGGTTGAAGACTGGATTTAGGTGAGCTGAAGCTGGTCACCATTTTCGACAGTTTTGTGGACGGATCGCGGTTTAAATCCTGATTAGGGCCGATAGCCCACCCATGGAAATTGTTTGGGTTTTGTCAGGTGTAAAAAGTCTGCAAAACTTATCACGCAAGAGACTTGCTGTGACGACACCCGACAGAGGAAAGTTGCTTCTTCTTCATGAAACATGTTGGCTATAAAATTATTTTAAGCACAATTATACTGCTAACCTGCTAACCAATTTCTTGGTGGCTTTAAAGTGATTTTTAGCGCCATCTAGTGGTGAACTACTAATTGATTCAATGGGGTACCGCAAGATATACGTCACCACACTTAATTAATAATCATGAGTCTATTTTTTTATTTTATTTTATTATTATTATTATTTTTTAAAATTTAAAATAAAAAAATAAAATAAAAATAATAATCATGAGTCTAGCAAAGAGGGTCAAACTTGGCGGGCCAGTCATGCTAGACCAGTGGTGGGCAAACTGGGTCCTCAAGGGCCGGCGTCCTTCAGGTTTTGGAGGTTTCCCTGCTGCAACACAGCTGATTCCAATCAACAGGATCGTTACCAAGCTTATACAGAGCTTGCTGATGAGCTGATCATATATCAGCTGTGTTGGAGAAGGGAAACATCCAAAACCTGCAGGACTCCGGCCCTCGAGGACCGAGTGTGCCTACTACCCCTGTGCTAGACGCATGTAAACAGTCTACTAGCGAGATGTATACTGCGCTAAATCTACTTCTGTCCGAGAATGATATCTGTGGTGCCAAATTCATTGGTATGTTCAATTAAGGAGAAAGCTCGAGTGTTCGATGGATGAAAAAGACGGGGAAAAGAGCAATCGTAATTCTACTTTGGAAATTCTTGGGCACAACCAACAAAACTCGCTAGACCTTCATCTTTCAATTATTATATCCTTCCCGCTTATAAACCTGTTTCCTTAATTCAGAAAAGGCCCTACAGATCAATTTTCATACATGTCACAGCTGCACGAAAGGCAACAAAATAAAAAATCAGCATTTAGCATTTTCCCTCGTCATTCATCATTGTCGTCCAGCAGTCGGGGTAGTGCCAAACGCCCAAAAATAAAAATAATATAAAGACAATCGCTTACCTCTTCGGGCCGGCGGTGGCCGGCAAGAGCTGCATTGTCATCGTAGAAGCATGCATGCATGGCCCCCAACAAAATGTACATATGAAGGTGAAAGACTCACTTCGCAAACAGCTCTGTTAGACGTCTGCAAAAGTTGATCCACGTTCACATTTATCCCTCTGAACTTTTGGCTTCGGGAAACGAATAAAGAATACATCCTTCATATGTGGACGGTCATAGTGTCTGGAGTTGTTTCTGCAAGTTCCATAACAGCCGTGTTTACTCTGTATGTTTTTTCCCACAGAGATAAACTAGAACAAAACAAGCACTACTTGCATAGGTCGTCAACGAGCCGGCTTAATTTTTGACCCGCTTCCGGTTCAAGCTGCTGAAGTCACATGACCTTGCGGTCTAAAAATCGCATTCGTGCAGTACCCCCATTGGAAAACCCCACTATTGATTGATCACATCAACGTACATAAAAAAAAAAAAATATATATATATATATATGTATATATATATATATATATATATATATATATATATATATATATATATATATATATATATATATATATATATATATATATACGTATATATATATACATATATATATATATATATATATATATATATATATATATATATATATATATATATATATATATATATATATATATATATATATATGATTCCCGTACTTTGAAATGCATGCGCTTCGGCTGCATTCTAGTGGTCAACTATTACACACTGTCACTGTAACTCATCAGCGTGAGTAGTTTTTACCCCTTGTGGGATCAAAATCTTGACCCAGGGTCAAATCCCTCAACCCAATCTGCTGAGTATGTGCTGGGTTAGCTATTTCATCCAATTTACTTTTCACCCAGCAGTTTAAAGAGTGAACAAAGTGAAATAACTTGAAAAAAGAAGAAAAAGTAGGCCTAAAGAGGCAATGGATTTGTCAATCAAGAATTGATAGCAGAGTAATGGCCAACACAACACAACATCTTAATCCATTTTCAAAAACATTTCAAAGTTCACTTTTGGTCCACAAACACTTGTCATCTCATTATTATTTAAGTTACTTTATTGTCTCATAAAATATGAATCAAGCCTAGAATGTTGTAGAGGATCATCACTTTTTCATGAAAGCTGTGGGAAACTCGTTATGCCCAGGACAGAATATAGAGTCTCCATGGAACCTCTTATAGTGGAGTGCTGCTGTGCTGAGGTCGGCCATTTTGGGAAAAGGCTTCTTCTGGGGGGGTCACACAAAACTTCAGAGTTCAATCCTCTGTCAGGCAGGCACTACCCAAGAATATAGAGAAATATACATAAACAGGATGTTGAAAGATGGAGGCAGACTGACATTCATGATGGAGAAACAGAATATTTATGGTCATACATATATGAATGCCTGTTCACAAAATGTGTCTTCTGCATTTTAGCCATCATAGCAGCGAATGCAGCAAACGCGCACATTTAGTAGCACACATTGAAGCAATAAACATTTCAGGGTATAGGTGTCTTGCTCAAGGACACCACAGCTGTGGGTCCACGGGCTGTTGGGGGATGGTCCACCGTTGCATCTTTTCTAGTTTTGTCCATCCACAATTGGCCAAGCTAAAAGCGCTCAACTCTAAATTCAGACTTGCCTGTATACATAATTTAAAAATCCAAACAGCAGATTGTGACCTGAGCACAGCCTTTGAAGATTGCATGGTAAAATCCAGACGACTCCACACACTATAAAGTGGAGTTGTTAAATGTTGTGAAGTGACAGGAGCCTTCCGGTCCGATGTTAAATGCTTAATCGTTGCCAGCGTGTTTGTTTTGGTGGAAGGCGAGACGAATCAGAGTAACGCATCTAAAGGGAGGTTGTTTGAGGTCCACAAGTGATGTCAGTGCTGATGGTTAAAAATCTGCTTGCATGTGTTTTACTGTATTACTGCATGAGGCTTGCTTGAGTTTTGGAAAATGCTGTGTTTCTGCCAAATGTAATTGACCACTAGAGCAAACAACCCAAGCAGAGTGACTTGAATGATTGTGTTTGAATGTACAGCAAATTACATTTATAGTTTGGGAAGTTTAACTAAGAATAATATTTGTAAACGTAATGCAGGTAAAGCTACACAACCTAATGAGAACAATACAGTTAGTTTGTTATTGACACTGTCAAAGAGGTTTTTAGATTTTAGGCCACAGTGTCGTTTGAAACTAGACTTTACACCTATCTAATTGGATGGGTCGGGATCGGACGATATTTAGTTTTATTCAAAATCGGTGATCGGCTGTAATGTCTTAATTTGCCCCATTATTCAATGAAGTCATTTTATATTCAATGGATGGATGTTTGTCACTTTTTTTGGAAAAATTTTGGGGGGTTTAATTAAAATTTTCCCCCCTCATGCATTTCAATGAGTGTCAATCATTTGTGTGTTTTCATTATTCGTGTGCCGGGCCAGTCCCTATCCCCCGCAAATGACTCCGTCTTCTGATCGACTCTGTGATCGGTTATTGTTTTTTTGTTGTTGTTTTTTTTAAATCGGTGATCGGGCAAAAAATCCTGATTGTGTGTAAAGCCTATTTGAAACATATTCACAAATGATGTTTCAATAATCTGAATATATTTATTTGTTTACAATATTCAATACCAATTGGCTTTTAGACTCATATGTTCAATACAACACTCCAAAAAGTACATACATACAAATTTAGGATTTTTAACTTCATGCGGTGCAGATAATGGATGGATGGATGGCATCACATGTTGTACGGTATGTGCCCCCCTAGCCAAAAAAACAACATTCTGATTAATATTGCATTTGTGAAATATGAGTTAAGCAGCAAAGTCCACACATTTTGCCACTATATGGTATCAGATAGATTTCAGAAAGTGCACACTAAAAAAATTAAATAAATCAAATCTTGAACGGGACATTTGTAATATTTATTCCTTACGATGCTAATAACCTTTTGCGTTGACCATATTGGTTTTTGTCTCCCTCAGGCCCGCACAGTGCCGTGTTAAAGTGCCCGCCGAATGAGTACCAGTGTGGGGGGACAGAGCTGTGCATCCACATGAGCAAGCTGTGCAACGGAGCTCCGGACTGCACCGACGGCTGGGACGAGGGACCTCATTGCCGAGGTATCGCCCCCTTCTTTTTTTTTTCCACTTGTCACACACATCCTCACCATGTGATGATGACACTTTCATTTTTCATCATAGCAGTGCATATCTTCAAATTCCCAATACTGATATCCGCCTGCTGTGCCAAAGCAGTCAAGTAGTGGTAGCAAATTGATTCCCTGCATCAGGGCGATATTATCAGAGTGCACTGGGTTCAGATGTTCTGTGTATATATTTATGTGAAAACTGAAGGCTTTGATTACTACATGAAGCCAGGGGCTTATTCAACTATGACTCACGATCAAAACTGTGCTGCACACCCATATCGAGATGACAACAGCAGGACGCACAAGGCCCAAATCAATCAACGTGCTACGTTTGTGCTTATAAAATATCGACCTTGTCAACATCGACTGACAAACTGAAATTGTCTCCATGCGTGTGCTCTGCTGTCTTCATCCCCGACTTGGCTTTAATGGGTGGACAATTGAGCGACTGTCAATCAAAGAGGCAGCCAGGACGGGGATTCTCCTCTTGTTAATCTGACATTATCTGAGACAAGCAACTATTTAGTGTCGACAGATGCTGCAAATTTGTCGTAATTGTAGCGAACGCTTCGCCGCATGCAGTTGATGTATAAAGAAGGCAAGAGAGGCAACGTGACGGATATCCATGTGCTGAATGAACTACTATCAAATTTGTTAATTTGTTAAAATGTTTACTTGTACATTTATGTTTCCACAATTATTATTTACACATTCCTACAATTTGGTATTTTTTTGTATACAAGTAGCTAAGTTGATGTGTCGAATCTGCTGCTCTCCGTCATTCACTTGCATTGAACTAAAAAGTATGCTATCTTCTGATTGGTTAGTGTTAGTTAGCTGATAGGGGATCAGGAATTGTTGTCGCTCGAGCTGCATGACCAGTAAAGTTAAATTAAGAATAAATCCGTCTCCATCCTGCTATTTCATTTTATAAACAGTGTCCCATTAACTACCAACGCATCCTCACGTTAGACTATAGCTATGCTACGTGTACGTTTTTTTTCTTGCAAATTTGCCACTTTATAAAGTTTATAGAGGTTTTTTTCGGAATATTACCCCCCCTGAAAAAAAATATATATATACGTGCCGTATATTATGCTGTCAAAGTTAGGCGATCCTTTTCTGTTTGGACTAGTAAACGGAAACAGAAGGATAACAACAATAACAATAATCTTATTTTGTCAGCTTCGCACCAGTATTTTTCCACAGAATCTTCCACAATTTAGGTCAGAATGAAAGCAACCAGCAGACCTCTTTAAAAAAATAAAATAAATAATAATAATAAGCCACGTGTAGGACACCTTACGAAGCAAGATGCAGCACGTACATAATCAATTCTGCTAGTTGGCCTTTCAACTTGTACTGCCAGACAGCATAATAATGAATCTATTTGCCTCCTGATTTGAGTGGAGGGAAAAATCGGAAAAAAATAAGGTGGTTACGGACAGCAGTCTTTTTGCGAAGCTAGGCGCAAAAACCAAAATTAAATAAATAATGACTGCTAGCTTGCCTGAATTCTAATCAAATGTAAGAATATTGTACATTTTGCGATGACTTTAAATGTTTAACATAAATTGTTTTAATGAGGTAACCTTTAGCTCTTTATAAAAATGCACAGCACCAGGAATAATGACCAGATTTAAATTATTAATATTGCTACGTGGCGCACAAAGGAAAAAAAAAGCTTTTATTCATGATCAGACGTTATGATCCTGAGTTGAAAGCAACTATTTTACAGCGGTATGTATCAGATGAGGTTGTTTACATTGCTGCCTGTGTCGCTTTACCAAACACGTCTGAGTTGTCGAGTGCTCAGGCTTGTTTTGGAAAATTCCGGCCATGCCTGTCATTTTGAGTGCGGTGTGTGCCTGCAAGCCCGAGAAGCTCGCGCAGAGGCTTGCATACGGCTTGCTGTCGTCCGTTTTTCGGATTCGCCGCGTAGCGTCAAAATCGGCCGCAGCGCATTTCAGTCGAGTTACTCATCAAGACCCTTTTTTTCCACTGAGATCACATCAGCTTCATTTCAACAGAGACTGCTGAAAGAAGACAAACAAATGAGTTATGCTATTATGTAATTATGTGGGAACACATTTGTTTTTGTAAAATAGTTTCTGGAAGAAACAATTCTTATCCAGGCTCTATTGCTGCAACGGTTTGCATGTTGATGTGGTTTTTGTCTTTCTGGGCAAAGTGATTCATTCGTGTCTGGTTAGACTGAGGTGTGTGTGTGAGTTTGTGTTTATGTATTTGTGTGTGAAAGAAGAGAGAAGAGTCACTGTGATTTATGGTCTATCTCGATACGGTCAGCTGACAGGAAGGTGTGATTGTGGCGTGTTTGTGCATGTTTGTCCTTCTGCGTTTGAATCTGTGCATGGCGTCCTCGTTATAACTGTTTTTGTTTTTCTGTAGTTGTCTTTCTTATTACTACTGCTTAGTTTGGACCAGAAGTGGTTGATTGTGAAACCCAAACATTCTTCTCAAATAGTTTGCGTGCACTGTCTGGTCCCTAAAAAATATATGGGTAAAAAAACAAAATATGAGGCATAAAACAATAACATAAAACTAAAATCACAATTAAAAGGCAATAAACTAAGATTATGCTTTACTGGTTTACAGAGGGGAAATTCAGCAGTTGGAAAAAAAAATTACCCAATTTTTTTTTGACAGTAATATGTTCTATGCAGCCCCGCTAGTCTAAATATAGCATTCTGGTTAATATTGCGTTAGTGGAATATGAGTTAACCAGCAAAATCCAGCCATTTTTATCCATTTTATGGGGCGGCCATTTTGCCACTTGCTGTCGACTGAAGATGACATCACAGTTGCGCAGGTCTCAGGTAACAACCAATCACAGCTAAGCTTCAGAAAGCTGCTGAGCTGTGATTGGTCGTTGCCCGAGTCCTGAGCAACTGACGTCAGTCATCTTCAGTCGACAGCAAGTGGCAAAATGGCCGCCCCCTAAGACGGCTGGATTTTGCTGCATTTACTCATATTCAACAAATGTAATATTAATCAGGATGTCATTTTTAGACTAGTGAGGTCACATATAACACATTATTGTCAACAAATGTTGAAGGTTGACTTCCACTTTAATGGCCTTTCCTCAAGCTGTAGGTGGGGGTTCAAATTCTATGTTGTAGTAGCAGTGAAGACCAGTTCAGTCTGACATAATAGCAAATGTGCTACTGTGACCAAAAACAACATTTAAACGTGACGAAAAGAGGAATCTAAGCAAACATTTCAGTGCTGAAAAGAGCAGAAACAAATAGCGTCTGATTTCTCCCTTCACCGCCTTGTGCTCTTTTTGTGTCCCTTTTTTTTATTTCTGTGCTTCTCAGTCAAATAATGAACCGTTTAACTGAAGACCAATTGGAAAAGCACAACTTGTTTGGGGCAATTCAATTTGCTTGAATACGTTTTATTCAAGGATAAGATTTCAAGTGGTAGTGAGTTACGGAGCTGACTCTGGATCTTTTATTCTTAAACCTATTATTTGCACTGTCACTAGAACAAGTCTGGCCACACGCTGTAGTTACATCCAAAAAGATGCGCACACGCACACACTATGTACTTCAGCTCAAATGCCGACTTGTAAATATTCCCCAGAATGTGTACCCTGGCAGCCTTGAGTGTTCCAGCTCCCAGCAGAATGAATTAAACCTGAGTTTTGCAGTACATTGAATGGATTCTTGCACAAATCCTCCAAATTACCTTCATCTTCACACAAAATACAGTATATGTCCTGCTATGTTACAGACAGTATGTCTTTGCACTTGTTCCACAAATTGATGCTTTGTCAAATAATGTCTGCCCTGCTTTTTTTTTTCTTTTTTTTTTGCCTCCACAGAGTTTATATCCAACTGCTCACTCATGGGCTGTCAGGACAATTGTGCAGTGACTCCAGCAGGACCCGCCTGTTACTGTAAAAGTGGTTTTGAGATCAGCTCAGATAAGAAAACATGCAAAGGTGAGTTTTATTTACAGTTTATGCACAATTTTTGAAAATGTGGCGTTTATCTGCATGTATGTAGGATTTCAGTTAAATGGAAATTTGAATCAAATTGTTTTTCTGGCAAAGTTACTTATTATTTCTCGGATAGGTATGCTCATTAATTCCCCAGCTAAAAGGAATATTGCTTCAGGCTGCTGTTTCAAATTATTAAACAAGTCACAGATTTCAGCAATAATGTTGTGGTGGGGAGGGGGGGGGGTCAATCAGTTGATGAAAAGTTTGAATTATAACGCCTTGCGAAAGGAATTTTCGACCCATCCCTAGCAAATGGATTCATTCGGACACAAAGCAACTCAATGTGCCTCACAAAACCAAAATGCAACACCTAAAATCATTTACAACACAACAGCTCACAACAGTCAGAAGCAAAGCAGAGAAAACAAAAGAAGCTTATCAACATTACTAGACGTGCTTTGACAACATTTAAACATGTTAACAGAAGACTTTAAAAGCATTTAAATAATGAAAACATCAAGTCAATAATTTGAAGAAGGTTTCTGAAATTACTAAAAGATCATGCTGTGAAACTGATTTAAAAATTGATTTTTAACCTCAATTTAATAGCATTTGCACCCACGGCTGACTTCACTTCTATTGGCAGCTTATTGCAGTTTCATGCAGCATAACACTGAAACACAGCTTCACCATGTTTGCTTTGAAAACTGAATTATTGCTTTGACTTACGTCTTCATCTGAATAATTGCTGTGAGGAAAATTGATGTCAGGCAAAATCGTATTAAGAGTGCCCTGCTGCCAGTGAAAGACCCTCCAAAGGCGTAAAACTTAAATCTCAACCACCCCTTACCCCATGATCATAAGGACAAATTGCAGTTTCGGTCACCAACGAATGCCATGCTACTTTTAGTGGCCCAAATAGCTTTTTCTAGGTAGCCGCCATGTCCAGAGTGAACTGAGGTTTTAATAATAATAATAATAATAATAATAATTGGCTGGCAACCAGTTCAGGGTGTACCCCGCCTACTGCCCGAAGCCAGCTGGGATAGGCTCCAGCGACCCTTGTGAGGAAAAGCGGTTAAGAAAATGGATGGATCGATCATAATAATAATAATAATAATAATAATAATAATACTAAAAAGAGCAAAAGCAGCCTATGTCATATAATTTGATTTTCTCCATAGCATAAATTGCTGAAGTCATTTTCAACTTACTTGATATCAATAAATACCAAATCTGCTTGCAAAAATAAATACATATTATTTTTTAATTTTTCAAAAATGATTTAATATGACTGAGGGGAATTATTATTTAGCTGTTAGGCTAACACAGTGCATACTCGCAGGACAGCTCATCAGATGCAGTTGTTAGAATCCGATAAATAAGCGTGCTTATGTGCTGTATAAAATAGACGAAATGTTGATTGTTGGATTCAAATGTACGCAGATTTCGATGAGTGCAACTTGTACGGGACGTGCAGTCAGACGTGCACCAACACAGAAGGCTCTTATTCTTGCTCCTGTGTGGAGGGCTACCTGCCACAGCCGGACAACCGCTCCTGCAAGGCCAAGAACGGTAAAAAGTCGCTGACAGCAGCACATTGGCCCAGACGCTATGAATTTGTGTTGATATTTGTTCTGCGCAGTCCCAGTGGACCGTCTGCCCGTACTGTTGATCGCCAACTCCCAGAACATCCAGGCCACCTCTCTGAGCGGCACCACAGTCCACAGCCTGCTGTCCACCAGCACCAAGCAAACCACCGCCATGGACTTCCTGTACGCTCAGGAAACGGTCTGCTGGATCCATGTGGGAGAATCGCCCTCGTCCACGCATCTCAAGTGTGCCAAGATTCCCAATCTTAAGAGCTTCACTGAGGAGAGAGTCATCAACATCTCCCTCAGCTTGCATCGTGAGTACGCGACTACGCTCTTAAATTACAGGAGAACAGATATTTTATTCAGATTAGGGAGATCTGAGCAAACAATAGTAATTTGGAGCTTTCTAAAAGCAGCGTGCATCTCAAATCACCTCTCGACATTGAAATGAATGCAATGCAATCAGTCCATTCCAGACTCCCCTCAAAAAAAACAACAACAAATATTGTAATGTTTTTTTTACGTAATAAGTAGGGATGTCTTTTTTTTCAGACCGATGTCAATGTCAATACGAGTTTTCCCTCTGAGTATTCACCAATACCGAGTTCTGATACTAATCATTTTGATATATAACATTTTATTCGACACAGTGACAACAAATTGTAAGTAAAATCTGTGTCAAACTGCCGCAGTATAGCGCCAACTACTGCCAAGGAGGACTTACAGGATGTCAGATTTTTTTTTAAACGTAAATATCGGTGGCTGGTATCGGCAGTCTGCACTTGCACCTAATACTGTAAAATAAGATACGAGTACCTGGTACTCGCCCGTCCCTGGTGGTAACAATTTAATAGAATGTAAAGGATTCAGCAGTGATGATTGAATCATTGCAGTACCATCTGGTGAAAACAAATGAGTTTCAATAATAGTAGTCATTTTCCGTGGAGGATAAAGAATATATGCCGATTGTATGTAAATATCCATGGCGTAAAGTGTTAGGACACCACCACATACATGCTATTCGTTAGTCCGTTGATGGCATTTTGCATTGCGTGTTAGCGCTATGTTAGTGTTAAGGTGCTCATATCTCAAGTCAAAGCAAAAAAATCATCCAAACGTATCGCAAAAAAATTGTAAATCAGGAAAAGGTAGTTACTTCACATATACAAGACGTGAACTTTCTTTCTTTTTTTTTACACTAGTTGTGGAAGTCACATGCAATAGTTAACACTGTTATAATGTCATATTTCACATATCTTTCATTATTATCGTATTTTCATATTAAGAGATTTAGATAATTAAATCCTCTGAGAAAAACAGTCACACTATTTCTTTGGTACTGCATACAAAGAAACAGGTTGAAATGTATAATTATTTTTTCATTTTTTATTTTTTTTAGGAAAGTACTGTGTAATTCTCTGATATGATTATTAATGCAGGTCAGGCATAAAGGAGGCTTGGGCTTGAATAATACATACAGAGCAAGATTTTCAAATAAAACAGTTGTGCCACGTCTACAAGATTTGTTTTTGACCACGTTCATATCTGGAACCAGCCCAAGAGGAATCGGAAATCGGCCTGTGCGATTAATTAGATCAGAAGTTTAAGTCAGATTTAATTGTTCTTAGTCTTTCCGCCACGTGCCACTGCTGCTACTGCTGGATTTTCATATCAGCGTATGCTGCACTGAGCATTTCTTACAGATACAACTTTATTTGTGTGCATGCTGAAATGTAAAAAATTAGACATTGTCGTTTTCTTTTTTTGGTCCATCAGTTCAATACAATTCTTAGTTAAGCAGAACAATTGTGTTTTAAAAGTAATGTTAGACAAAATACATTTTTGTAGGGATGTGCAAGTACCACTGCCAGGTACAGTACCTGTGTCAGGCCGATACACGGCCTTATTTTATCGGTACTGGTATCTTATGGCTGTTTTATTATTAGGAACTAGTAATTATAAATTGGAAGAATAGAAAATTGCCATTGGGGGAAATGTTTTAATGGGATGCATAGGTCATTGTTTATTTTTAATTGGAAATTTTATGTATCAGAAGTATTAGTGGTATTGGTACTTGGTATCAGAGACTACTCGAGTTAGATAGTCGTACTGGTATTGGTCGAAAAAAAAGCGATATCAAACATCCCTAGTTTTGTGTGTGTTCAATTAACAAAATAAAACTGTGAAATGAGTTGACAAGGAAATGAGAAGATCCGTTATATCAGTCTATTTGGTACAGTGTGATTATATAATACATGGCTCGGGGCAGTGAAACACATTTTTACATTAAAAGAAAGATAAGAAGGGTACAATATTGATGATGATCACTGTCACTTGGCAACTTCTCAGCTAAAAGTCACGTTTAAAGATGAGAAGCATGAGGAAATACCAGCTACGTCCTTGTGTTGCTCAAATAATGCTAAAAGACATTTTACATCCTGTAAAGCAAGTTCACATAATACAAGTATGCCTAAGATCACGATAATAGCGTAGCATCGGCGATTCAGCTTGAATGCGTTTATAATTAAAGCCGCATTTGTGAATAGATTGGACCGAATAAACCGCTCGCCCGAGAGCACGCAAAAAGGCATCTGCTTGATTTCAGCCTCTTCGATGCTCATTCGATACCCAACACCAGGAAAAAGAAACAGAAGTTGTTTAATGAGATACAGCAATGTCATTTTCTGGGAGCATCTGAGGGTCTCGGACCAGACGGCACATCTCGTGTCAGTGCCACTCGACCTTCTGAACGGGCAACAGAGTGGGAGGTTTTTGTTGACAGTCGTCGTGTGAAGGCGGCAGCAGAAACCAAAGGCAGGCGGGAACTTACAGGAAATGATGCACGTTTGGTTGGAGTGACTCATGACCTCGGTACGCCACAGATGGCTTGTCCAGATGTGACTTCACCACTCTCTCTCCTCTCTCTTTCTCCTTCCATCTGCACGAGAGTTTCAGTTCGTCCTTCAGTGTTATGAAACCTGCAGTTTGTAATCACTCTTTCGTTCAAAAACACATGTTGAAATAGGATAAGATTCCTATTATAACAGCTGAAAGCCAGTCCAACGTCAACTTGTATTGGTTACTAATTGTATTTATTCCCCCCCACACACACTTCAAATCCCCAAATTGAAAATTTTAATTTGATCAAAATATTAAATGGAGTGCACTTTTATAGCGCTTTATCGTCATCTTATATTTACAAAGCCATATTCACACAAACTGGGTTTCACTTTTCACTTTAAAATAACTTAGCACAACCTAGTAGGGCTGCCCAATGTATAAAAATAAAATTAAAATCGATATCGCGATATTGGACCATGCAATATGCATATCACAAAGACATGCAATAAGTTTTATATGGAATTTTGCGCTTTTATCTCAATTTGACCAGTCAGCCACTAACTAAAATGCACTCTAAAAACAGTTGAGTCAAAAGTAACCCAATTATTACTATTTTTAGAGTGATGTGCACCGCCTTCCAACACTCTAAAAACAGTTGGTTCAAAAATATCAATTTTTGACCCATAGTTGGGTTATTTTTGACCCAACTCTTTTTAGAGTGATGTACACCGCCATCCAACACTCTAAAAACTGTTGGGTCAAAAATAACCCAACTATGGGTCAAAAATGGACTGATCCTCCACTTGGGTCAATTTGACCCAACTTTGAGTCAAGAAATGGTTCTTTTAGTGTAAAATAACTTATAAATAATACAGGTCAGATCCTTTACTTGGGTCCAGAAAATTGTGAAGAGTGAACGGAGGTTTACAAGCGTACACTTACGTTTAGTTGAAGCTTTGGAATGGTGTTTTGTTTTTTTTGCCTATAAACTCCATTAGGACAGTTAAAAATGGCACAAAGTAAACTTGTCGTTTTGTCGCTTAAGCCTGAAAGCCGTTTAAATGTTTAATGTTTGCAAGCGGTGTGCACTTTCAGCGCTCTAATCTCCGCCATCCAAATGATGGCAATGTTTGGCAGCAACGCTTTAAAAAATATATATATATATATAACGTAATGCGCACTTCCCTTAGTGCGAGAAGTTAGCATTAGCCGGCCAACAATATACGTATATGTTACTAAGGCGCCTCAAATTGTTCCCAAACACACACAACTAGCGTAGCATAGCGTGAATGTAGCTTCCGCTCATGTGCACCCCCCATCGAAACAGATTTTTGTTTTCTTGATCTCTACACAACAGTTGTATCTGTAACAATAGTCATTTAATTTGTTTATGATGTTGTTCTACATATCAGCTGCACTACTGCTAATATTAAACAATGTAAGATGTATCATTGGTAATCCAACTGTAGTAACTAACTAATCAGTAAAAAATTTGCACTAATATGTTATGCACACAGTGATTTTTTTAAATTAAAAAAATAAAATAAATAATAATAATTCACAATTTTTTCTGAGTACAATAAAATGTTTAGGTTAAGTCCAAAAGCCCGAAAATGTCAATATAGTGTTTACAAGTAAATAATGGCCGAACCGTAATTTGTGGTACCCAAGAGCTCCCCTGCTAAGACTCCTCGAAACGAAAGCAACATGTTTTCAGCAGACACACTGCACACTGCACAAGAGGGCTGATCCCAGAGCTGTTGCTAAGCCTCCAGGATGGACCTGCTCCCCTCCCTGCACAGCCTGCACCATGTTCCGATCAGCATACACACGGCGCCTTGAAATCTCCTTACGGGGTCATGTGCTGCAAAAAGTCAAGCCAGCCAGCACATTTCAAACAGTTCCCCCATTCACACACACGCACAGGCGTACCTTAATCTTTATTGACAATAAAACACCTAACATACATTTTTAATCCTCTGCCTTCCTACCATACATCAATACATTGAATTATTTTTTAATTAAATTGCTGCGTGTCTTATTATGTGAGATGGACAGAACTCATAATGAAGTGCACTTAATGAATCCAGACCAGGAAGGGGAAACACGATGTATGCGGGAGGAGAGAGAGAGAAGGTCAATGGCTGCTCCTTTTAGAATGTTGCGCAATCTCCTTCTCTCGTACCTTTGTTTATACATGGCTTAATCAGTGAATCAGTGTGTCGCGCGGCAGCTGGAAGTGTTTAAACAGAGCAGTGTGTGTTCAAAATTAAGAGCACCTCTGGGATTACGGCCGCTGACTCCCATAAACCTCAGAAATGCGGCACAATGGCCAAGTTTCCCTGGTGGAAATCAGATCTCCCTTTCCCTCCCAGCTTCTCTATTTTTTCCTCACATTTTGTTCCTTTCGGCTTCATTCCTTTGCCGTTTTCATTTCACTTCTACTTTTTCTCCAACATTTGCTCAAAGGAAAACATTTGCAACACTGGCAACTACCTTGCAACGGGAGACCGATTTATTGGTAAAAGTTGTTTTTTTTTTATCCCAAGAATCTGCTCAGTCATTTCCTCCTTATCAAAGCTTTTCAGTCTTGGTTGGAGAAATGGAGACGTTGGTCTGCCTTCATCATCGCAGTGACCCAGCTCAGCCTGGAAAACAAGCCAGTACTTCATGACCTGGGACCCCTGCTGCACGACTGCAGCCCCATATCTGGGCTGTTTGTGTTTGTGTGAGGACAGTTCTGGGCCGAGCAGGGCTCATGGCAGCTGTAAAAATAGACGTCTCGCGGTTTGCAATGCCCTCCTCTCCATTCCACTTTTTATCTGTTGCTCGTCTACCGCGCTGTTCAGATGTGAGCTGGCAGATGTGGAACAACATTTCGATGTTTAACTTAAAGCTTCCCGATGGGCTTTTCAATGGAACGTTTTGCTTATCCTCTATAAAATGGGGTCTATAAAATGCTTTGCTTGCATTCGATGTTCCTTCAAAAGCAGATTTTTAAAATTTTATTATTTATGTTGATACCTCGTGTGGTTTGTATTAGGGCTGAACAATGAATTGAATTCAAATCAATGTTGTAATGTAGCACAATGTAATTTTCTAATCGCAAATGTGTCGCAAGTGTTTTAAACACCACATGTTGTAGATAAAAGGGCTGTATAAGTTCACTCCGTCTATACCATTAACCATTAAAAAAAAAAAGTTTTTGAACTTAATTTTTTGTTGTTGCTTGAATTATTATTATTTTTTTAATTCTTGATGAATCAATAAATTCCATTTTCCATGGGAAATTAAGTGTGGTTTAGAGTCATAAAAAAGGAAAAATCCCCAAATGGATTTTTTTTATTTATTTTTAATAGAAATTAAAAGAAAAATAAATCTGAGAATATGCGAGTCCGTGAGTGCCTAAATGCAAGAGGGTTGACTGTAGCTTTAAGTTGCAATATTACCATTCACCACTAGATGGCAGATATGGCTCAGTTGCACTTCATATACTGCCCTATACTACAACTTAATAGGCCTAATTTTTCTCATTTTATTTTATTACATAAATGTATTTATTGCAGATTTAGAATGTTATGCAGGAGAAACATACCTCAATATTAAAACATTTGAACTAGTTGATCTTTGTGGCGAAAAATATGCACAAAATGAGATGCACTTAGATTTGGTTTGCTGTTCAACAGTTATGTGCTGTCCTTGAATGGTTGTATGAAAAGTGAAATATATTAAGAAAAATTTATGATTTAAAAAAACGACATTTTAAGGGCACATATTTTGCATGCATGCGCATATTTGTCCACATTTAAAGTGACATTCAAGTGTGTGGTCTTACGTGGCCCCACCAGGAGCACGGATAAAAAATTGTGGCCCCCTGCAGCATTAAAGTTGATACTGTTTTTCATATTAATTCATGGTTTATTTTAGTGTAAGTCTAACCTATAAAACCAAAACATTTATGCACAGTGTGATATTTATTGTGATACAGATTAATTTATTGCTTATGTTTGTTTAAAAAAAAAAATACATGGAGAGAGGACCTTTAATCGCATATTAAATCACAATTGCTAGATTAATTTTCAAAATCGTTCAGCCCTATTTTGCATTCATGCGAATGCTTGGTCATGCTGGCCTTTGCACAGTGTTGGCACATTACAGCTGTTGGAATAGCAAGGCTCCATTGTTCAGCCATCATGTTGCATCAGCCACATGCAAAACAGGGACCTATTGATAATGTGGAGAAACGATGGTATGTCGGAGCCCTGCACGGGTCCATTTTTTTTCAAACCCGCATCCGCCCGCTTCCATCAAGTTCCCAAACAAAACTGACCTGTCAGCCCTCATTCAGGTAAATAGCAATTCATAAAACCACAAACTGAAAAAAAATAAAAACTCATGCTCACAATAAACAATCTCAAACCAAAGGTTTTGCTTTAGAATGAATCAGAAACATTAAACTTGTCAATTGTTTTCCTCTATCTGTGCTCCCGCATGTGTCATCATATTTCCTCTGCAATCATCAAATATGTGCTTATCTTGAAGCTGTCAAAAGAAAAAATCCCTTTTGGCACTCTTGCAAGCAGCAGAGCCATTCACAATGTTAATATGCCTGGCTCTTATCACACTCAACTTATCCCAAACATCAGATTTCATCTTCAATGACAAGTTATCCAAAAGCTCATATTCCCCTCTCGCTAATTTAGCTTTAATAGTATTCATTATGAGAGGGCTCAAGGGCTGACTTGCACAGTATAAGTAATTGTGCTATGATAAGAATGATTTATTTGATGATTATTCCTTACTCTTTTTTTTTTAATATATATATATATAATGAAAAACAAATATATTTTTGTTTCGATCCACTTCCCTCGCACACCTGGATCATTTTCACCTATGCCAAGAGCAAGAAGTATTGCTGATAAATGTTTGTTGGCTTTAAGCATGATGCAAAAAGTACACACCGTCAATTTCCATGATACTTTCTGGAGGGTGGCGCTAGTGCTGAGCAGGAAATTACATTTTTGCGTGGATGGGAAATTGTTCTCTTTTAGCTGTTTGAACTGTACCCCTCAAACCAGAATATGAAAGTTGTTTTCAGTCTAAAAGGGAAGTCAACCCAAAAATTGGGCTGAAAAACAGGTTGTACGTGCCCCCACGAGTCGAAACACGACATTCTGATTATTTTTGCGTTTGTGGAATATGAGTTTCTTAAATGCATAGGTAATATTAGTGTAAGTTGTAAACCCTTATCCATCGCATATACATAAAAAAATAAAGCCCTGTATTTTATAACTAATTAATATATTCTTGTAACACTATATTTTTGAACCTCTTTTTGTACACAGCAAGTGATTCACACTTTTTCAATTTAGTTTCATAATTTTTCCACAAATTAACCTCTTTAACAGAAACACACATTTGCTTTATGTTCTTATCTTATATATATATTTTTTTAAGTCACTTGTGTGCCGTAACCCATAACAACAACCCTCTCGACTTGGTTATTAAATAATTCACTGACAAATGATTTCACAGACTTGCATTTTCCCATAATGTGGTCAGCAAGGTTAATGAAAACTAACTAACTAACTAACTATTTAAAATTGAAACATTTTTGTTAACAAAATCAAATTAAATTTGCCCCCCTCCCCAAAAATTAATTGAAAATACATCATATGTTTATTAAACTTATAACAAAATTATGGTGAAAATGTCCTTTGTTTCTGTCTTTGTCAATTAATATCGTACGTAAACTTTCAGGGTTCATTTTTAATGTATTTATTTTGGTATTTGAAGGAAGGTCAGACATTTGAGAATTGTAGTTTACACTATACTTAGTGACATTTTTTTTTTTTATCTTTCACTCTACAAATACTCCATATAAGTAAATAAAAACCCCCCGAAATTAATACAAATTAAACTCAATAACGCAGTTTTAAAAAAAATCAATCAAATGTTATTCAAAAACGAATTTAGTAACTGAATAAAAAATAAAATAAAATAAGTCAATAGCCATAATGACAAATCCAAAACTTTTACAACAGTGGCGGTCCGACAAAAACTTTTTTTTAACTCCAGTTTTATGTTAACAGTTCAAGCTTGGTAAAGAGGTGTTATAAACTTTAGAAATAACATAAGCAATGCTTGTCACTGGTCACATTTAACTCGAACAAATATATTGCAAAGAGGACACAGTAAGAAAAACGACATCCGCCTGGGAAGTGTTTGGCTTGAGATGCTGTTTGGAGGAGGGAAGGAAGAAGGAAGTAATCAAGGATGGTTTAATATAGTCATCATTTTTTTGCCCACTGTTTTTCACCCGCACCCTCCCCATGTGGGGAACCGACCTTCACCACATTCAGAGTAGTGTGCATGGAGGTTTAGTCTTACTTGCTTTCCTTGACACTCTCTAACTTTGTCTGCCCTTAATGTCTCAATAAAGTTCAGATGTAGCATTTAATTCATCTTAAGCGACGCATCCTGCCTGATTGGCCTCGAACCGACATTTGCCGGCTTTATGCCATAGCTAGTCGTGCAAACCTCCCCTCTGAAAACATGGACCGCTTGTGTTTATAGTACATAACTGCTCAACATTTTGATGGCTCATTTAATTGACTTCAACCTATGATCATGACCTCTTAAGTATTAACAACAACATCACATGTTCAACTTCTTCGCAAGTCCACAGGAATTTAAGGACTAAAAATAAGTTTGACTTTTCCTTGCACCTCCTCCCTCCCACCTCCTCAAATCCACGTTTTTTTTCTTCTTCTTTTCTTTCCATGCAGATGTGGAGCAGATGGCCATCGACTGGCTCACCGGAAACTTCTACTTTGTGGATGACGTGGACGACAGGATCTTCGTGTGCGACAAAGACGGGCAGACATGTGTCACCCTTTTGGACCAGGAGCTCTATAACCCCAAAGGCATCGCGCTGGACCCCACCATGGGGTCAGTGTGTACATAAACCCACTTGGAACAACATTCCCATGATACACACTAAAGTCAATGTCACACATCTGTGTTAAAACTGCGCAAGGGCATTTGGAGGGTTTGAAAATTAAACTGAGCACAGATGTTGCGAGACACAATGAGTAGCTTTTCTAATGTAAAGCTTCTTTTATGACAATGCGTTTGCAAGTGTTCAAGCTTTTTAACAGGAAAGGTCTTCGTCATATAACACAAGAAAAAAACCCCGATATGCTTAGTTAATGCCTTACTTTCTACTCTTTATTGTTTTCCATTCATGGCCTAGATTTGTTTTTCATATTTACTGTAATTATGACTTTACAATGATAGGCATACAAATTTGGCACCGTAGAAAGGTAAGCAGAGTACTCGCTGTATATGACTGATTTATTATCCAATCCAATCCACTTTATTTCTATAGCACATTTTTTAAACAAGCGTTTCAAAGGTGCTGCACATTGAGATCCGTGCACTATCATACACATTAAAATCTTTTAAAACCTACCATAAAAATGGAAAATTGTCAATAAAATAGTAAGACACAATAAGAAAAATAAATAAAATACATAAAAAATAAAATAATCCAATTATCTAATGCTAATGCTAAAATTAGCTAAGCTATTAGAGAATGTGTTTGGCTCTAGACCAAAATAAGATTCCCTTTGTTAAATGCGGCGAGCAATAAAATCACTGCTCTAAGAATGAAAACATGATCAACTTTTTCTTTCTCAGCCAGTTAAACCTATGACAATATAATTCCATCACTAGTGATGAAACAAACACAATTCCTCACAATATGATTGCAGTTGGCAGAAACCAACAGAACAATTTTGACTTTTTTTTTCTTGAAAAATTACTTCAGCTGTATTGATTTCTTTGTTCGTTGAGAGAATATTAAGTCCAATGTGATGGAAATGAAAGCAGACCGGTCTTGTATTTAGTGGCCTTTTCACCAGGAAAACTGCCAGATACATTTTGACTGACTGATTGATTTTAGTTAACTTTCAATTTCTTATGCGCTGTCTTATACATTTGTAAAACAAGCAATCTGCAACGTAGGAAACAAAACAATCTTTTTCTTGGCCTTGCTCGGGAGATTTCATTGGAGACAAAACTGCCACCTCACTTACAGTATTGACGCTAATGAATTATCATTCTAAATCACTCCATATTATTCCACATGCTGCAATCTTTTTTCTTCAGCCTTTAAGTCTTTCACACACAATTTCTCCAGAAATCGCAAATTTGCCCATTTCTCTCCTCAGAAAGGTGTTTTTCACCGACTACGGTCAGATCCCCAAGGTGGAGCGATGCGACATGGACGGCCAGAACCGGACCAAGCTTGTGGACAGCAAAATTGTCTTCCCCCATGGCATCACGCTGGATCTGGTCAGCAGGCTGGTGTACTGGGCCGATGCCTATCTGGACTACATCGAGGTGGTGGACTACGAAGGGAAGAACCGGCACACCATCATTCAAGGCCTGCTGGTAAGAGCATCGAACACAGTGACCACCTCGACATGTCTGCCGTCTGCTTGGTGAGGAATGGACGCAGAAAAGATGGAGGGCATTGGCTTTTTCATTGGAGCGGCTGATTAATCGCGTCTAATATCAAGGTGGTTAATGTTCCGTGCGGGTTGCCTCTGAAAGCCGTTACCATGACGTTTACTGTGATCTGCGGGAAGTAATGGCTTTCATTTATAGTCAGTAAGCCTCAGGGCACAGACATGCACACACAAACAGAAGCACCATGCTGTGGTGTGTGCGCTGTGGTGTGTGTGTGTGCGCGCACCCTTTCTTGGCAGTGTCCTTGAGTCACGTAATGTTAGACGCATGATAACATCAGAGTGAACGATTATCTTGAAATTAAACGCAACTAAAATATAGAGTGTAGGGTAGTGATAGGAGGAAATCAAAAAATTCCTACTGGGCAATTTATTAGGCTTACCACAACAATCGGTAGTTTCTGGACTGACTATTTAACTTATGTTTATGCCACACTTTATTGGTCGAATTTTCAGATTTGTCGGAGCGTTTAGTAAGTTCTAAATGAAGTAGATAAATAAAGTATTTCATATTAATTCATGGTTCTTTTGCCTTTATTTTAGCGCAATTGTCACAGGAGAAATAGAGTGTCTCTATATACAAAAATACAAAGTAGCAGAAAGCAGGACTGAATTCAGAGATAGAAACCTCGGCTAAGGAACCTCAACGTACTGACAAAAGTGTCATTCAGTAGCGCTCGCTAGGCAATGCACATTTCTAAAAGACAGAATAAAGGCCTATATGATCAAATAAAAGTGTGACTAGACAAGCTACGAGTGACTAATGTAGGAGCATAGCAACTGCATAAGTAACTGTCAACAATATCACTTGATCATCATAAGAGACATAGTACGGCATAAGACTAGACAAACTAAGAATGGCTAATACATCATTATCATCATCCATTATCATCACGAGGGACATAGTAACTGCATAAAAACTGACAGCAGTATCACATCAGCATAAGTGACATAGAAACTGCATGAATAGACAAACTAAGGCTAATGCATCATCATCCATTATCATAAGGGACACACTTTGTGGTAACTGCATAAGTAACTGACAACATTATCATCATAAGGGACATAGTAACGGCATAAGACTAGACAAACTAAGAGTGGCTAATGGATCATCATCATCATCATCCATTAGCATCATAATGGATATACTTTGTAGTAACTGCATAACTGGCAAGAATAGATTTATCATCATAAGGGACATAGTAACTGCATAGGACTAGACAAACTAAGGGTGGCTAAAACATTATCGTCGTGCACATTTCTGTGATGACTTTGCATATTCTCTCTGTTTGTGAGTTCTTTCCAGGCACTTCAGCTCAAGCGCTATTGATTTTAAGACACGATTAATCGTCATCCAGTTGCCCCAAATCAAAGCACAATGATTAAATAACCGGTTGATAAATTTTAACTGCAAAATAAGGGCGAAAAATATTAGCATGTTAACATTAAGTTGAATTAATACTATGTTTGTAGTGTTATAAAAGCAGCAATAGTTTATGTGTCCAGCCTGTGTATTTTAAAGCTAGTCTGGTTCTCTAAGTCTGCTCCACAGAGGGTAATTTGGGATGAATAGAGGTAGAAAAAGTGGTGCCCTTAAAATAATGGCGCTGCAGTTCCTGTGTCACCATAGCAGCGCCATGTCTTTCAGCCTGTCGAAAACCATAAATCGTCTCTGTGTGTTTGGCCGCATCATTGATTAAACATTTAAGATCTGAAAATTCCTTTCTTATTGTTACATTCCTGCCTCGGAAGACGAGTGGTCCATCATATCTGTCCTGTTAGAGCAGCAAAAACTTTCATTTGTTGCTCACAACTTGAAGACAGTTTGAGTTGCTGCTCATGGTTGAGCTCAGCGGGTTACCATAGCAACAGTACCTCTGCCACATGCTCCTTTACCAGCAAATTATCCTACTTAAGGAGACTATAAATGCGTGCATGAAGGACGCACAGTCGTTTTGTGATGTTTTTGTGGTATTTTCTCTGTAAAGTGCTGTTTTTAAAAGTAGGCGCACTTACAGTAAGTGTCTGGCAGATTGTTAAATCGCATCGACTGGACGAGCCTGTAAGAACATCACATGTAAGAGAAGTAAATAATGTTTGTAATATTTTGTCCCATTCAGGCGACGAAATAAGGTCAGCAAATTATTCAAATGTGTTCTCAGTATAATCCAGTGCAGATGTAATAAATGCCGCTGACTGTTTGTGAAACAATAGCAGTCAAATTCTTTCCCTCTGACAATGCCACTCAAATGGTTGGGGAATTTAACTAAGCAACATTTTCAAGATGGGGGACTTCATGTGAGGCAAAAAGAAGACTACATCTGACTCATTTGAAGAGTTGTACTCACTTTTAAATGGATTCCTTGCTTTCCTGTCTATTACAATTGTCCATCAATAGAGCTATTTGGCACGTTAAGAAATTTGTACCATCATCAAGAAAAAAAGAGAAAGAAATATTAATATTATTTTTCTTAGTAAGTCAGTGTCCCATTACTGGTGAGCTATTTTTTGGGACAGACCCATAGACTGCTCATGTTGTCCTTGGGGCTAACTAGTACCCACTGGCACCATGTTTTTTCTTTTTCTTTTTTTAGGACAGTGCACATCAATCTACATAATAATAAGGCATCTGTTGTATGCTCTCATCTTCAAAGGTTACACCTCTCGCCTGTGTGCAACTGCTCACCCCTCCCCTCTCTGCTCAGCTGAGAAGGAGAGGGGAAAAAACAAGTCCTCTTGGCTTTTTATGTGTGTGATTTTTGCAAGCAGCCAACCATATGGCATCGGGACTTTGCCTGTTTTGGAGTTTCGTCAAAAATGGAAGGAAGTGATGGACAGTTTTAGTGGTAATTGAAATCTTGATTGATTTAAAATCATGGTGAGCCCATGCCTAGTTTGGATTTAACATTATTGACCATTGGTCAAGCATTTTTTTTGTCATCTACATATACCCTGCCTCTCTCCCAAGGTGAACTGGGATAAACTTTTGAACGCCATCGACCCTAATAAGGAAAATCGGTATAGAAAATGAATGAATGGATTTGTCTTCAACCCCGAATGTTGTCTCCTGCCTGTTTAGATCACTCATGTCAATCTCAGACAGGTTTGATAATTACGTTGTCAGATGAGCCTAAATGAAGGAAAATCATTAAGGAAGTTCATAATTGGGTGGAAGAATCTTTCCGCTGATGAAAAGTGACAAATAGTCCAATGTCTTACGAAAGGAAAACACTGGACATTTCAAGAGAGATATATATCATGCAGTTAAATAATTTATGTATGACTCAGAAAGCAAATGGGTTCTATGTGATAAATGCATATTAAGGAAAGATTCTGACAGGCAAATGCATTATGCAACAGAGCGGCCGTGAAAAAGCCACTGATGAGCAGCTTCTGCTGTCCCTGGAGTCCAAAGAACCTCTTGAAGCAGGATCCTCCAAATGCTCGCATTGATGGATAAAGATGTATGTCGGCCACCCTGAACAAATCTCACAAGGAGAAGGATTTGCAGGAGGCTCAGAAATCCAGATTGATTTAGAAAAAACATCTGGGCTGTCTTTCATTTTTGTCGCACGCTAATTTACTGTGAGCATTTGACGTCTACTTCTTCTTGGCACCGTATTGTCATGTGTTAGCATTAAGCTAGCAGCAAAATTATGGAATTAGTCTCACGTACACAAGTGTAATTCTTATTGTTTGATGTTTAGTTTTAGCATTAGCTTGAATCATCATTTTTGAAGATTTGTTAACCCAGCTAGCTACTGGTGTATTTATTATGATGCACAACAAATCTTTTCAAACAAAAACATTTTAGCATAAACATAACTTTTGAGTTTCCATATGGAGAAGCAACAACATTCTGTCTTTATTTCTTGTCCAAGATCGAGCATCTGTACGGGCTGACTGTGTTTGAAAACTACCTGTATGCCACCAACTCGGACAACGCCAACATGCAACCCAAGACCAGCGTGATACGGATCAATCGATTCAACAGCCCAGACTACCAAGTGGTGACGCGCGTGGACAAGGGAGGCGCGCTGCATGTCTACCATCAGAGACGCCAACCACCCGGTACACACCACTTTTGTCACGTACAACGTCATGTGTGCGTAAACAGCGGCGTTTGATGCTTTCACTCCTGTGCAGTCCGAAGCCACGCGTGCGAAGTGGACCAGTTCGGAAAAGCGGGGGGATGCTCGGACATCTGCCTGCTGGGAAACGGACACAAGACCCGCACGTGCCGGTGTCGCTCCGGATTCAGCCTGGGAAGCGATGGCAAGTCTTGCAAAAGTAAGTGGAAACGAGAAGTCGAATGTATTGAAGTGGAGGTCAACCCTTTACATCGGTATGTTCTATGCGCCCCCGCTATTCTAAGCACGACATTCTGATTAATATCGCGTTTGTGAAACAGTGAATCAAGCCGCAAAATCCAACCTGTTTTTAGCCATCTCAGAAGCGGCCATTTTGTCACTCGCTGTCGACTTAATTGAAATCACATCACAGTTTCCCATGACTCAGTTAACAGCCAATCACGGCTCACCTGTAATCTGACTCTGGTCATGTGGCATTCACAAGCTGAGCCGTGATTGGTCGTTAGCTGAGCCCTGAGCAACGGTCATTTTAAGTCGTCAGCCAGTGACAAAATGGCCGCCCCCTGAGATGGGTGGTATTTGCTGCTTAATTCATTTTCTACAAACACAATATTAATCAGATTGCCATGTTTAGACGAGAGGAACTGCATAGAACATATTGTAAAGAACATTTTGGGGTAAACTCGCCCTTTAAATGGCGTGTGAAGGAAAAGAACGTTATTATTAATGATGCACAGAACCTAACTTCAAGTTTCTGAGATATTAAGTGTGACGTTAGCTCTGATCTTTAAGGTCTTGAAAATTGAAACTGAAGGGTAATGGTTTGAGTCCAGCTGTGGACAAAAAAGTAAAATGTCAACTAGTAGTTCAAGAGATGCTTCTCGCACTCAAACATCTCATGTGTAGGATTTGTTTCCAACAAAGATATACAGCATAGTTGAACTTACGCTTTAGTGATTAAATAAAACATTGCAACATTTACAAGGATGCGTAGGAAGTAGCATAGGTCAAGTAATAGGTACATTTTTAACAAATCCTCACACTTTCAGGGATTATTGACCAATACAGAGCAAAAACCTGATGGATTTGGAAGGTTATTCAATTCAAAATGTTTGAGGTAGCCGCTTTTCGTTCAATTGTCCTCACTGAACAAAAGTCTCTGCTAAGATGCTTTGAAAGAAATAACTGATGGTCGGTGTGATTGTGTTCTTTTAAAGATTCAAATTTATATACCTATTCATTTATTTCCTGAGGTCAGACAGCCTGTGAATATGTTCCAAATGGTCTTACTGAAGAGTCTATCAAACGCTACATAAAGCTTCCTCAAGAGACACAACTGAAGGCCACTTGCTATTCACTTTTGATTAAACACAAAAAAAAAAAACAGACCTGAGTTAGTATCTCATTTGCTCATTTGTTCCAACAAGGAGATGTGTGCAAATGATTTCCGCCTAAGCGCTGCTGTTCATTCCTTTTGCTTTCAGAGCCCGAGCATGAGCTCTTCCTAGTCTATGGTAAGGGTCGGCCGGGTGTCATCAGAGGCATGGACATGAATGCCAGGGTTCCGGATGAATACATGATCCCGATTGAGAATCTGATGAAGCCCAGAGCTCTGGATTTTCACGCTGAGGGCGAGTTCATTTACTTCGCCGACGCCACCAGCTACATCATCGGACGGCAGAAGATCGATGGGACTGAGAGGGACACCATTCTGAAAGAAGGTGGGTCACGACACCGTGAAGAAAAACAAAGTCCCACAATCAGCACAAAACCTAATTGTGATTTATTTTTTTATCTTTTTCAGGCATCCACACGGTGGAGGGCATCGCCGTGGACTGGATGGCAGACAACTTGTACTGGACAGATGACGGGCCCAAAAAAACCATCAGCGTGGCTCGGCTGGAGAAAGCCTCCCAAACTCGCAAGACTCTCATTGAAGATAAAATGACTCACCCTCGCGCAATCGTGGTGGACCCTCTCCATGGGTATGTGAGATGGGAGTCGTAGAAACAGAAAAAGTAACTTACTGTAAGATACCCCCCCCCCCGAAATTGAGCCAAAATTAAAGGAACTCAAACATACAAATACTAACATTGTCATATAACGCACCATACAAAATAGTTTGTATTGGAATATCTCTACGTTGAAATATGCTCATCCCAAACCATTGCTTAATTGGCAAAACGCCCTGCCACAAAGTTTGAGAATGACATCTTTAGATGATGAAAATATAAGGTAGAACTCGCGCTCGCTCCACCATCAATGCTGCTTGTTGTGCGTGCTTATTGGTGGTCATAGAACGCACTTTGAGTGATAATGATGGGCCATTATCTCATTTAGTCTGCTCGCTTCCAATCATCTTCCATCATCTCTTGTTATCGCTAATAATTACTACAAGGCTGCTCACAGACCTCCACCAAGGTTGAAGTTAATTTGAATCAGCTCTGTACAAGTGGACCGCTTCATAGACAAGTTTTCCGTATTACTCATTGAGAAATTGTAAATAATGTCACAAAAATGTGCTCTCAATATTAGTAATTATGGAAAATGGTTGCACAACTTTTATCAGTTTTCTTCTCATCTTTTCGTCAGTTTTGCCGGTATGATGTCCAGTTCTTGGTAATGGTAATGTGTTCCATGATATATTCAAGGCCTTGGAAATACCCACTAGAACATACAAGATTTATTTGGGGTTAATCTAAAAATGTTTTAAATATTGACAGATGTGTCCCAAGTCCCAATTAACTCATTTACTCCCAGCCAGAATATTGTGTTCTATTACTATAAAAACATAGAACCTACCAAAAGAAAGATTAGAGTCTCTTCTTTCATCAGGAAAAAAAAAAGTATATTTCTATATCCGTTTCCGTTTTGCAGCAATTAGCATTAGAATATAGCTAAGTTTCATCATTATTCACAAATCTGTTTAAAACAGAGATGGGGAAGAGCTTTTTGCAACATGGCCCTGGTTGATCTCTTATACTCTGTTGCCACCTGCTGGCTATTTTTGTAAAAACTACCATTGCTTCAAGCATTCTCTTCAGTTCAGAGGTTACATCAAAGCCTTCTGTATGCTCTAGCATAAAAAAATGTCTTTGGGAGCATGGTAATATTTAAAATGGAACATATTTATACTTTTTAGGGAGCAAATGAGTTAACATGAACGTGATTGGTTAATTCGGAACAGAGCTTACATCCCCCAGTTATAAGGGTGTGCACACTTGTGCAACCACATTATCTAGGTACCCGCCCTAATATATATATATTTCATTTGAGAGTACATAAATGCTGCAAAAAAAGTTTTGAAATGATTGATCTTAGTCAAACATATTTTGGATAAGGGTGTTTAGACTTTTTATATCTGCTGTATCTCTCTCCAATGACTTAGTAACACGCGGGTCTGTCTCTCACGCTGTCATACCGAGCATAATCTGCCAGTGTATGGATGAGTCTTATTATCTTGACCTCCCCGGGCTCTCTTGAGAAATACGCGCTTGAAAATACACGCATGCACACGCACACGCACACGCACGTATGCAGACAGACACGCATTGACGCACGCGCGCACACGCTCGCTGGTTTGCTGCCGTGATGTGTGTTGACGGCGCTACCCATGGGAAAGGCACTAGCCTGCACTAATGCCTGAAATCCATCAGGCTGCGGAAGAAAAGGCAGGAAGAAAGGACATTTGCAGAAGGAAGGGAAATTAAGACAGATGGGGAAAGGAAACACATCGTATGAGCAAAAGTATTGAGACAGACCTTTCGATCAATTAATCGCTCAGAAGCTTTATCTTCGTTTTGAATTTAGATTCTTCAGCATATTATGGAAACAGGCTGGGGAAGGAAATTTTCTGTTTTAGCATGAATTTGCCCTTGAAGGCTCCCTTCTTTGGCTGTGTTTTCTGTGCAAAAACAAAATACTAGGGATGAAAAATCCCACAGATACAATGCAAAATCTGGTAGAATGTCTTCCCAGAAGACTATAATCTGCAACGTCACCAAACTATTCTCCTCTGCCTACAGGTGGATGTACTGGACAGACTGGGAGGAGGATCCCAAGGAGAGCAAACGTGGAAAAATTGAACGCGCTTGGATGGACGGCTCCAACAGGAACGTTTTCCTCACCAGCAAAACGGTGCTGTGGCCTAACGGCCTGAGCCTGGACATCCCACAGGGTATCCTGTACTGGGTGGACGCCTACTACGACCGCATCGAGATGGTCTACCTCAACACCTCAGAACGCAAGGTCAGAACTGGACACTATCGCTGTTATTGAAGCACTTTAGCCTAGCTTAGCTTTGGTACTAACAGTGTTTTCTCTGTTAGTGACCTTATAAGGAAGTAATCGTGAAGAAGTGGCACATTTTAGTGACATGTATAGTTTATCATTCATATTGGTGTTTGTTTTTAGCCATTTTAAAGTGGAAGTCAACCTTAAACATTTTTTGACAGGGGGCGGCCATTTTGCCACTTGCTTTTAGTCGACAGCAAGTGGCAAAATGGCCGCTCCTTGAGATGGATTTTGCTGCTTAATTCATATTCTACTTACGCAATATTAACCAGAATACCATGTTTAGACTAGTGAGGCTGCATAGAACATATTATTGTCAAAAAAATCAATTTGGGGGTTGACTTCCTCTTTAAATACAAACTGTTTTGTTTATTGTGATACTTGCACATACTTTAAAGATATTTTCAAATGCGAACTCTACCCAAATGTCTTTATTTGTTTTTATGAAGTGGCTACAAATCAAAGAGGAAGCCTTTTGTTCTCAGGTGTTTTAATGGTTGTTCGGTATTAGGCCCCAAAATGTTAACAGCCTCGATTTCTAGCATCATTAGCTGGAAACAGGCAGACGTTAGAGGAAAGGTCATTACTGTCACATCTAATCCTCTCTCCACTTTTTTCCTCACATGGTAGACGGTGTACGAGGGTCAGGAGCTGAACCACGCTTTTGGTCTCTGCCACTATAAGCACTTTTTGTTCTGGAACGAGTATCGGAGTGGCAGCATTTACAAGTTGGACACCACCACGAGCACTGCCACCCTGCTGCGCAATGAAAGGCCGCCCATTTTTGAAATACGCATGTATGATGCTCAGCAACAGCAAGGTAGACTGTCTCGCATACAAGCCGGTTCTGGTATTTGTTGTCTCTGGTCTCAGTAAGTACGTTCTTCACGTTCGTGATCTCCAGGTTCTAATGCTTGTCGTGTGCACAACGGAGGTTGCACCAGTCTCTGCTTGGCCATACCAGGGGGCAGGCAGTGTGCTTGTGCAGAAGACCAAATACTCGATTCCACTGACAACACCAGCTGCAAAGGCAAGTATCAACTCTTTGCAATTACTTTATGCCAGGGATGGGCATGCGGCCCGCCACCACACTCTGAGTGGCCCTTGATTCATAAAAAAATGTATACAAATCTTTTAAATATATATATATTTTTGTAATTCTCTGAGTGGCCCTTGGTTAATAAACAAAAAAAAAAACTTTTTAAAATTTTAATTAATTAATTAATTAAAAAAAAATAATCAAGGGCGGAGAACATTTTTATTTTTTAACACTTCCCCCCCAAAATCTTTAAATAACGCTGATAAACATTCAATATACTTTTTCCACGAGAAACGGAGAGAAATTGTTACAGAAAAAACACGGGGAAGATCCTAAATATTAAAACAAAAATTTGAGGAAAAAAATCCCAGAATATGCGAATCTGCAAGTACCAAACTGTGTATATGCAGGGGTGGACTGAAGCTTTAAGTTGTAATATCACCAATCATCACTAGATGGATAGCTTATACTGCCCTATACCATAATGTGAGTAGGCCTAATACATTTTTTGTGGATTTGGAATATGAAATAAATGATAATATATGAATATAATAAGTAGAAATAAATAAATAAAATCTGGACACACATTGTATATACCTCTACTTTTACCAGTTTACTTTTTTTTACTTTGTTCCCCCCCCCCCCAATGATTCTTTTTGCCATCCGCAGCCAACCCGTCTTACGTGCCGCCACCTCAATGTCAGCCCGGAGAGTTTGCCTGTAAGAATAATCGCTGCATCCAGGAGCGCTGGAAGTGCGATGGCGACAACGACTGCCTGGACAACAGCGATGAGGCTCCCGAGCTGTGCCGTGAGTTAGCATGCACGCACACACAGACACATACCGTACACCTCAGAGGGTCGTTGCTTCCAATTTATGACACTGATCGAAGTTAGTGTAAAACTTCCTCTCTGCTTCCCCCTTTCAACGAATTTGCATATCTCTCCAGCCCACCTCTCATTTGTTTCTTTTCTCTTATCCAGACCAGCACACTTGCCCCACCGACAGGTTTAAGTGCCAGAACAACCGCTGCATTCCCCTGCGCTGGTTGTGTGACGGCGACAATGACTGTGGCAACGATGAGGATGAATCCAACACCACCTGTTCAGGTAGTCAGACGAAGGAGAATCCGGCGGATTCGCGCTCACCTTTTTTGCTCAGTTCTTGTTGCGTTGCCTTTCAGCTCGCACATGCCCGCCCAATCAGTACTCGTGCGCCAGCGGGCGCTGCATCCCCATCTCCTGGACGTGCGACCTGGATGACGATTGCGGGGATCGGTCTGATGAGCCTGCCTCTTGCGGTGGGTCAATCCGTTACCAGCTGCCCCGTGTTTAAGGGGGGATGGGGGTCAAAGGTGACACGAAAATACGATGGCTTCACAGGTAGTATGAAATACATTACACAGGCGGAGAACGTAACGTTTGCTTTTTCGCTGACATCGGCAATTATCTTAATGCAGGAAGTGGCAATATTTGTGCAAACTCTCACTTATGTCCCACCTCGGCGAATTCTTTTTGCAAGGCGCAGGTGAATGCGCTTTTTTTTTTTTAAAGAAAAAAAAATCACAATGGTCACTGAAATAACTTGAAAGGATGAGGCTGGGGTGTTCTAGTATTGACAAGCCACAAAGCCTCTGAGAAAATCTCTGCTGGATAGATAAGATAAATTGGAGGTTTTTGGGAAAGGAACACTCTACCTTTTGTGACACACGGAGGGAACTAGCTGATGTTATATGGCCGCTTTGTTGCATCCGGCACAGAGTGTCTTGAATCAATGCATTCTGAAGCGAAATGTGCTGCCCATTGTCAGAAAGCTTGATCCCAGTCACAGGTTTTTCCATCCTCTAACAGCTGTCAAAGTCTAGGTCCGAGGGCTAGATTCGGCCCGCCACATCATTTTATGTGGCCCACTAAGGCAAATAATGTTGTGCATGTTGACTTCCCTTTCTTCACTTTAAAAAATTTTTTTTTATATATTGCAAGCATCTTCCTTTTAAAATTATTATTTTCTTTCTGATTTCAGAACTAATTATCCATCAAGTTGTCGTGTAAACAGTATGTAATAATATGAAGCAAGCACACATTGTATGAGTTCACAGTCATGACGACCCTCCGACGGAAAACATATTTACGATGTGGCCCACAAAAAATATTATTTTGACACCCCTGCTTTAAAGGATGAATTCCAACAATTTCCTCTACATTTGTATTTATTTATTTATTTTCAAGCACTATTGTTATGTATCTGCTCGGTAAATTCTTTTTTTTTTTTTTTTCTTTTTTTTTTTTTTTTTAGAGCTCAGTATTGTTCATTCGGAAATGTCATCATCATTGCTCTTTTTTTTTTTTTTTTTTTTTTTTTTAAATATATATATACACATATATACATACATATATACATATATACATACATACATACATACCTTTTTTTTTTTTTTTGTGTGTGTGGGTGAGTATGTGTGTGTGCGTGCGTGCGTGCGTGTGTTTGTTAGCTCACCAGAAAACCTATTAGAAAAAAAAAATCTTATACCGTTCACCTAAATCGAACACCAGGAGACCCGAGGGGACCGAAGAAAACCAAGGAAGGTGAAATCCAGCACCGACCAGACACCCCCCACCAGAACTCCTCCCCAGCCCAAGAAACATCCAGACCCCAACAAATCCAAAAAACATAAAGTCAGGGAGGCCTCAAGAGACCAACGGAGAGACCGAGAAAAGGAAGGAAGGACAGACGAAGCCGCGTGAGATCCGAGACACCAGCCTCCACCGATTCAATAACCTGAGGAGGAAACAGATTGTGTCTGAGTTTCGGTAGATGCTGGTGTGGTGGATCTGGCATGCATGAAAATCTCCACCAAAGAGGGGAGCCGTCGACCCCCGCCGGAACAGAGCAAGCGCAACACCTCAGGGCCCCCCAGGCCGCGGCAGCGCCAAAGGACGACCCCCGGGCCCCACCAGGGCCACCGGCCGGAGAGCAAACCCAGGAGCAGGAGCGCCCCCCGCCCCAACACGGCCCGCGCCCCCGGCCCAACGCAGCAGGACGGGGCACTGCAGGCCCACCAGGCACCCCACCGGCCCCCAACCCCCGCCCCCCCACCACCCCCCGCCCCCCATCCACCCCCCGCCACCCACCCCAACCCAGCCCCAGCCGCCCCCATGCCCCCAATCCCCCAGACACCCCCCACCCCCAGCACCCCCCCACCCCGCAACCCCCACCACCGCCCCCCCCCAACAAAGCCGCCCCCCCCCCGACCCCACCCCGACCAACCGGCAGCCCCCCAACCCCCGACCCCCAGCCCCCGGGGACCACCCGCACCCAGGCACCGGCGCCGAAGAGGGGCCGGACAGCGGAGCGGAGAGGGCAGCCGCGCCCACCCCACCCCCCGCCGTGTGGAAGGACGGAACACCGGGGGCAGAAGGGGGAGATGGGGGCACCGGAGGGCGGCCGACACCCCCGAACCCCAGGCCCAGCGGGGGAAGGCCCCGGTCGTCACCCCAGCGTTCTTTGTGAAAATTAACCCCTGTTACTGAGTCCGCCAGCTCGCGGACTGGCGAACTCTACCCCTAAACCGTGAATGTGACCCCACCCAGTGTATATACAAGTGTGTGTGTGTGGTGCATTAAAATTAGGAGCAGGTGAACCGGAGCCGATGGAAATGATATTCCCACGCTCCGATCCACCCGCCACCCAAGCATGTTGCTGAGTGTATGTGGTGCATTAAAAAAAATAGATAGGGCGGGGGGGGGGGGGTGGCGACACGGACAGGGGACCGCAGCACTGCTCTATACTGCGGCCCCCAACCGATGGCACCCCCACAAGCCCCCAAGCCCCCCCCCCCCCACCCACAAGTTGTGTGGTGTATTAAAATTGGAGGGGAGTTGTAGGGTGAAGACGGTGTTTCCACCCTACCCCACCCCCCAAAGTGTGTTATGTGCCCTATATGTCTATAAAAGTGTATTGTGCAAACCTAGTGTAGTGAGTTAAGAGGTGTGACCAGCGGGGCCCCCCCCAACCGGGCGGGGGCAGGAGGCGCACCGGCCCACCAAGCCCCCACCCACCCCACCAGGACCCCGGCGGGCATATGGGACCCGTCCGGCGGGGCGATAGGGCTCGCCCCCCGGATACTGGGTCCCGCCCGAGGTGTCAGGACGCCCACCGGAGCGGGGCGGGCACGACACCAAACCCCAGCCACCCCCGCCGGCCCCCATAGCACCGAGACCCGGGCCATGGATGGAGCCCCCGGCCCAGGGGAGGGGAAGGAAGGCGTACCGGGGAAGGGGAAGGGAGGAGGGAAGGGGACGACAAGAAGGGCAGGGGGCAGCGGCAGGGACGCAAGGAGAGGGGGAGAGGAGGAGGAAGGGCGACGAGGGAGAGGGGACAGGGAGGCGGAGGACGGGCGGGGAGAGGCGAGGAGGGAGAGGCAGCAAGGGGGAGGAAGGGGGAGGGGAGAGGGAACCACCGGGCACCGGTAAATTCTGTAAATTTTACTCTAAACAGAATCGATTTGGTCTAAAGTTTACACTTGGAAGAGAGTAAAATATTCAGAGATTTGAATTTTTTTTGTAATTTGCCAATCCCATAAAAAAAAAAAAACGATTCAAGATTTTTTGCAAAGTAAATTTTGCAGAGAGAGATTTTGACTAAATTTGTGCGGAAGAGAGAGAAACTAAAGTTGGCAGGATTCTCACTTTATTCTCAGAATTCACACTTTAAAAGTCAGAATTCTGAGTTAAAAGTCAGAATTCTGACTTTAATGTGAGAATTCTGATTTTAAAGGATCTTTGTGCAGTTTGTCACTTTTTTTTACTCTCTTCCAAATGTAAATTTTACTCTGTTTAGAGTGGGACCCAATAGACTCTGTTTAGAATAAAATGTACAGGTCAATTTATTAGGACTTTTGTGTGAAAGTGGCTGTATCGCAGTGGAAATGTACATTCATTTAAAAAAAAACGTACATTTTCAACACACACACACAACACATGGCGTTAATCCACCTTTGCTCACAGTTTGATATTTCTACTTTTAAAAAATTCATTATCAGTATGCAAAATGATCTTATCTCTTTTTGTGTGCACAGCCTACCCCACGTGTTTCCCCCTCACCCAATTTACCTGCAACAATGGACGTTGCATCAACATTAACTGGCGCTGTGATAATGGTGAGTGTCACTCCCGGATTTTACTCTCTCTCTCTCTCTCTCTCTCTCTCTCTCTCTCTCTCTCTCTCTCTCGCAGTGTGTCTGCCATTTCCATGTTTGAGCAGCCAGCCTCCTTCTGGCACGTGTCCTCTTTTGTGTCACCATGCAGATTTGTGTGTTTTCTTTCCTATCTAGTCCTGTGCTATTCGCCCATTCTGGTGTCTTCCGTTGGTTCTGTCTTTCAGAAAAGGATTGTGCTGACGGCTCTGATGAATTGCGTTGTCCAAACCTGGCCGGTTAGTGCATAGATCAACATGCACCGCGGCAGCCAACACGCTCGCCCAGCTGGTAGATTAGCCCGGCAGGCTAACAAACCATTAAAGGCTTGCTTGGCTTTAAACATGGCCACGCGCTGCTGCTGCTGCTGCCGCCGCACGAAGGTTCAGGGCTAAATTAGATCTAAAATCGAATTGGATATTTTAGAATGACAGGTCAAACGATCAAAAGAAGCGTCAGGGCAGAATCAATTTTCGTTAGATTCTGTCGCGATAAATGTGCTAAAGGACAGGTTAGAAATGGTGCAAAAACTGCTTATCGTGCTCCGCTGCCAAGCTCAATGTATCAACGCTGGGTACATACCCTCATGGTGCATGGTCTGATCTATGCAGTTTCAGTCATTATTAAAACTCTCATCATTCATATTTTGTTAGACGCAATCTGTTTACTGTGTGTGAACAAAAAAACATTAATATTCAAAGCCCTCTCCTACAAAGGGTTTCTATCAGGCAGTGGACGCCTCCTACATTTGTAACAAGTCGTGTGACAGTGAATTTTCCTTTCAGATAATGACTGCGGGGACAACAGCGACGAAGCGGGCTGCAGCCATTCGTGTTCCAGCGCTCAGTTCAAGTGCAACAGCGGCCGATGCATCCCGGATTATTGGACTTGTGACGGCGATAATGACTGCGGGGACTACAGCGATGAAACCCACGCAAACTGCACGAATCAGGGTCAGTATCTCGGACGGTTTCGACACAAGACCCTTGAGAGGGTGTTGACTATTGATGGCCGCAAATTAGGATAATGTTATGAAGAATTATGCAATGAAATGACCGCACGTTGTTGTCTGATTTACCAAGGATGATGAAGTGGCATTATCATTTCTTCGTGTGAAGGTTTACAGGCTCCAGATTAATTACCAAACAAAACAACAAGTGAATTTAGAGAGATAAGCTATTATTATTTCTCAGCCCGCTTATTGGTTTCTGAAGTGTAAGATCTCGTCTAATCAGATTGCTCGTATGTCACCTACATCCTGGCACTAAGGAGAATATTTACATTTAGGGATGTTCGATCCCACTTTTTTTTTTTTGACCAATACTAGTTAGTGCGAGTACTCAACTCTTGAGTAGTCACCAATACTGATACCAATTACAAATACCACTAATACTTTAAAATAAAATTTCCCCCACAAAAAATGACAGATACACTCACCCAATTATGGATCAAAAATGGACCGATCCACTTTATGGGTCAATTTGACCCAACTTCATGGGTTGTTTTATACAAAATGACCCAATTTTTTTGACACAAGTAAAGGATCTAAGCAATATTTATGAGTTGTTTTACACTAAAAGACCCATTTCTTGACTCAAAGTTGGGTCAAATAGACCCAAGTAGCGGATCGGTCCATTTTTGTCCCATAGTCGGGTTGTTTTTGACCCAACTGTTTTTAGAGTGTAATTAAAAAAAAATATATATATATATATATATATTATTTATTTATTTATTTATTTATTTATTTTTTCTCACTAAAATCACATCAAATTAATGGCAATTTTCTATTCTTCTCATTTCCAATATCCGGGTATCGGGCTGATGCCTAGGTATCGGAGGACGGTGCATTCAGCAACATTACAGCCCTTAATTTAATTACTTTCTTTGGTATTTTGGTTTAGCATCTCATATCATTCCAACACAATTTCAGAGGTTCTAGTTCAACTGTTTCAACTTTTACATTTTTGTAATAAGGTATTGTTAAAATGAGCAGAGCTGGGCATTTCCGTTAATCGGCACTTCCTGTCGATGACGACGCCTCGAAAAAATACCCTGTCTGAGCACCGTTTGAAGCAGGTTTACGTCTGAATCGGGATGAGTACAGACGGTCCCTCTATTTCCGGGTATTTTAGCGAGGCTTTGCATCGTAAAGCATTCGCCGAAAATGCGGAAGCACTCAACGGGAATGAACGATGAACGTAAGCATCTCTGAAAATTAGTTTAGTAAATCCTTAACATTTTTTATGTCCCGCTTCTTGTTTAGTTCAAATTAGTTTAGTTTCATTAAACCAAGAAAACAAGCGTATCTAAATAACTGTTAGCTAAATTAGAGTCTGACCCTGAACAAATTAGATGCTTCGAGGAATGTATAAATTAAGTCTTTGCTGCCTGCGAAGAGTGGCACTTTTTCTTTTTTCTTTTTTTATGTCTATCAGTAAAAGCCGTAGCCTTGGACAATAACTGCACTTCATAGCAGCATTCATCACGGCAAGCAGCCGTGAATGCCAACATACTCGTCCTGATAAGCGCTGCCGTTTTCCCATGCTGCACATGGAGTGGCTTTCATTGGCGTTAAAATACTGGCGAACCAAATTGCTGTTTGTTTGGAACGCTTGTGTAGTTGTGAGGGGGCGGCTGCTTCTGTTTTTTTTTTTTTTCTCGACTCTTGGCTAAGTCTATTTGGTACTAACCAGAGTTTATATTTACATGTTAGGCAGGAGATTTAACAGATCCTTGGATCAGTCCCTGACGGAAAATACAAACGACTGCAGACAACCAACCAATTGGCTTCCTAATAAAATCACTATTATATAAACATGCCGCCTTATCACTTTTACAAAATAAACCATTTAATGATTAAACAAGGAGCGTCTGGTGTTGGATAAACAGCTTGCCCGAGCTGCCGGCTGTTGGTGTGAACGAGATGAACATGTGAGATGAGTGATAGCGCCTTTCCCCGCAGCCACTCGTCCGCCCGGAGGCTGCCACACGGACGAGTTCCAATGTCGCATGGACGGCCTGTGCATTCCCCTGCGTTGGCGCTGTGACGGGGATACCGACTGCGTGGACCTGAGTGACGAGAAGAACTGCGAGGGCGTCACGCACATGTGTGACCCGGCAGTCAAATTCGGCTGCAGGGACTCCGGTGAGGAGTCTGCCGTTGCCGCGGATGAATTGGTGGGGATTATGGAAGTGACACAATCATGTCTTTGTAGCTCGGTGCATCAGCAAAGCCTGGATGTGCGACGGAGACAGCGACTGCGAGGACAATTCGGACGAAGAAAATTGCGAGGCGCTGGTGTGTAAACTGTCTCACCATGTGTGCGCCAACGACTCCACCATCTGCCTGCCTGCTGAGAAACTTTGCGATGGCACGGAACACTGTCCAGATGGCTCAGATGAGAAGCTCTGTGGTAAGCACCAACGGAACAAATCATTCGTTTTTGGTGCCGGAAACATGAAAACAAGGGAAACCCAAATCTTTGTACCCCCAAGAAGTGTCAAATAATCGCATTCCACTGGTGGAACTGGATTTATAGCTGGTTGCCATTGCAGAACATGGTCACTGCTCACATTCATATTTTGTATGTTAGCAACAGTACTAGAACTCTCAATGTTTTCCAAAGTGAATTTGAAATACAAAGATTTTTTTTTTAACTGCTGTACAGTTCCCAAAAATGTGAAGCTAGAAAATAATAACAAGAATGGAACAGGAATGAGCAGCAACAAAATCCACTTGTTTTTCTCCATCTCATGGCGGCGGCCATCTTGCTGTCGACTGAAATTGTCATCACAATTGTTCAGGGCTCAAGTAACAACCAATCACAGCTCAGCCTCTGAAAACAGGTGAGCCGTGATTGGTCATTAATTACCGAGCCCTGGCAGCATGTGGCAAAATCCCCGCCCTGAGATGGAAAAAAAAAACAGGTGTGTTGTGCTGCTTAACCGTATAAACCATGAAATACATGAGAGAAAATTCAGATTATTTGTAAATAATTGGTCCTTTTGAACAAACACATTTTTTTTTTACGTCAACTTCCACATATTCCTTTTGATTTGTGTCATATTTGATACATCCAGTCACAATGCTTTAAATGTGTACACTTATAGCTGTATTACATTAATAAACAGACTTATCACACATATTAGTATTTCCAAAAATCAGAAAGAACATTTCCTACTATTAATAAATATAAGTGTCTCTCCTTTCTCAATTGGGGCAATCTTGCAAGGTCGCCAGAAAAGCCATCAGCTGGGTGATACTGCCCTCTAATGGCTTAGCCGTGCAATGCATGTGTCAGATGATATACGTCAGGGTTTTAATGGGGAAAAAATATTATACTCATTAAATAGAGGGCTCAAAATGTCTTGTATTTAATATGATACGTTATAGTGTTAATTCATGTTCCACAAACACAATATTACAGGGCCATTTAAAAGCATTAAAAGTCATTAAATGGATTTAGCTCAAATTAAGGCCTGAAATGGCAATGAAAAGCATTAATTACGATGTCCAGAAGCATTCAAAATTAAGAGACAATTGATGTAAAAACATTGTTGTTCATGCTTTATTTTACATGCAACATTGTACAAGGAAGTCACTGTATTGCAATTTAGCAATAATAAAAGTGCTAAAAATCTATTTATTTGTGGGGGCTGGTGACTAGTTTAATTAGGTAATGTAATTTACAATGAACAAAGTGGCTTGGAGTCCACGAGTTGGTTCCAAATACCAATTGCTCTGAATTTGAAAAGACAAATGTACTGTTCCTGTCACCAATGTCCAACATGAAACACTAATGCCACCTAGTGTATGTAGGACTCAATTATTTACACTCCTTTAAACTGTTGTGTTGATATATTTGTTGCTACAAATAACTACGAAATAGGGGCGGCGTAGCTCAGTGGTAGAGTTGAGGCTGTGGGTTCGATCCCATGCCATTGCGACTACTTCGAAGTATCCTTGAGCAAGATACTGAACAACCAGTTGTTCCTGATGCTGCGTCAGTAGGTGAAAGAGTAGTCAAATGTAAAGCTCTTTGAGGGCCATCTAAGGTGGAAAAGCGCTATATAAATGAATTTACCATGATTTACTTACTCTAAAATGACCCTGTCAATGGTTGAAAACATACAACCACATTTGTATTTGGTAACCATATTTGTCCACTTTAATAATTAACAAGAGTATGAAAAACTTGAAAAAATATTTTAATGTACTTTAAGAACAGATATAATGTGCGACTAAATTGCGATTAATCGCGAGTTAACTATGGAAATCATGTGATTAAATACAATTAAAATTTGTAATCAACTGACAGCCCTAATATGTAAACACAACAGTATTTGCATATATGTATTTATGTATGTACAGTATATATTATATACAGCTATGTATATACATATAGGCAGTTCCAACATGTCTGGAATTCCTTTTTTTATTTTTTATTTTTTATTTTATTTTTTTCCAGACTTGTGTTCTCTGGACAATGGCCACTGCAGCCATAATTGCACCGTGGCCCCTGGCGAGGGTGTGATTTGTTCTTGCCCGCTGGGCATGGAGCTGCGTTCAGACAACAAGACCTGTCAAATCCAGAGCTTCTGTGCCAAACACCTCAAGTGCAGTCAGCGCTGCGAACAGGACAAGTTTAGTGTGAAGTGTTCTTGCTATGAGGGATGGGAACTGGAGCCCGATATGGAGAACTGCAAGAGCACCGGTAGGAAAAAAAAATTTGTTTGGAATGTTTGTGGAATGTTGAAAGACCTCAGTGAACCATTTGAGTGATGACAAGTAGCTCTATTCCCGGCAAGGTGTCCAAAAAGTCTGGCTAAAAATTGAATACTGAGTTACTTACACAAGCATACTTGAGACGAGGGTAAAATACAAAGAATCTCAAGTGCTATTAAGTACTGAAGATGAGTGAAGATGCTTTTATTTTCAGTCACTTTGAATCCGCTTTAAATTCCATTATCCCGTTAAAGAGTGTCTCTTCCAACACAGTTCTCGTGATGAATGATCCTGCGCTTTACTACCAGACCTTTCATTCATCCTGTTGCCCGCTAGACACAAACAAATACGCTGTTTTATTTATGCTATGTTGCAACCGGCCAGGTTTTGAGTACTTTTACGTCAGCGGATGAGTGGCATGTTGGTGTGGAACTGCTTTTTATAAGTCACATTGAAAAGTGGCCCCGCTGAGGCTTAAACCATTTGCCATCTGGTCGACTGTGTCCTTTAAAAAATGTGCCCTGTGACTTTTATCCTCCATTTCCACAGATCCTTTTAAACCCTTTATCATTTTCTCAAATCGCCATGAGATACGCCGCATTGATCTCAATAAGGGAGAGTTCAGCGTGCTGGTGCCTGGTCTGAGAAACACCATCGCTCTGGATTTCCATCTCAGCGAGAGTGCGCTCTATTGGACTGACGTTGTGGAGGATAAGATCTATCGTGGGAAGCTCTCAGAGAACGGGGGTGAGATTTGTGTTGTTGTCGGACCAAAATGTTGACTTTGATATGATAACGTGTACAAAGTATCTTGACACTTGTAGTGAAACAATATGGTAAAAAACTAGGGCCTGGGTATCAATTCTAATTCCCTCAATCGATTAGATTTTGATTCACGAGAGTTCAGTTCGATTCGATTTCGATTTTTTCTGATTCGATTCACTTCAATTCATTCCGATATTGATTAATTATAGAACATCAATTCTTCTTAAATATCAATAACATGATCAAAACTCCACAAACATTAAATTCCAAATTAAATTTTGCGGCAGCAGTAACTATTTAAATGATTTAGTTTATTAATGAAAGTAACACGTTATGATTGCTTAGTGTAACACAAACATTCACATCAGCAAGGATGAGATGAAAATATTTTCATAATTCAAATTCAATAAATTGTAAATATAAATTAAAAGGATTCTGAATTGTCTTAAAATGCAAAAAGTCAGGTCTTTCATAAATGTAAGAAAATATTTTCAATTAATGTGAACAGTAAAAAATTGGCTTTGAAAATTCTATTTTCTTATGAATTTATGTGAAAAGTAGATATTAACGCATTCACTCCCAGCCATTTTCACTGAAGCAACCCCCTTCGCTCCCGGCTGTTTTACTGGATTTTGACTGATTTTGCAAGGCCCTCAGACTATTGTGTTCTATTGCTTTAAAAACATGGAAAATATTAGATTAGAGTCTCTTCTTTAATCAGGAAAAAAAAAGTATATTTCTATCTGTTTCCGTTTTGCAGCAATTAGCTTTAGAATATTGCTAAGTTTCATCATTATTCACAAATAATGTACAAATGTACAAATAATTCACAAATCTGTTTAAAACTGTGGGTAAATTAACTTTGGTGCAACAAAGCCTTGGTTGATCTCTTACACTCTGCTGCCACCTGCTGGCCGTTTTTGTATTAACTACCATTTCTTCAACCATTCTCCTCAGTTCAGAGGCTGCATCAAAGCCTTCTGTATGCTCTAACACACAAACACACACACACAAAAACGTAAAAATATGGTCTTTGGGAGCATGGTAATATTTAAAATAGAAAGGATTTATACGTTTTTGGAGCAATTGAGTTAAAATAATCGATTAATGGTTTTAAGAATTCATATCAGGCTCGAAAAGGAAAAATCGATTTAATATCGATTATTCTATTTATTTTTTGTAAACCCATTCCTACAAAAACACTAAAAGCAGTGGAATAATTCTGAGTTGTCGTTGCGACTTTCAGTTTGTCCCTTTAGGGGTCGCCACAGCAACTCCTGCATAATTCGTTTGGTACAAGTAATAAACCAGTGCTAATGGCGCCATAACTGTTAACCAATGTAAACAGTTTATGTTTCACAATGGGTGTTTGTTTTGCTGGAAGGTCTTTTTATGTAAACTATCAGGAATTTTCAGAAATGTTTTGCTGCAGAGAAGGCAGCACCATACTCATTAAAAAAAAAACATTCAGTCAGCGTAGTGTGATATGACTTCCTGATGGCTTCTGTGACCATAAACTGCATTTTAAAAATTCTTAGCTTGTCAATTATGACCAAGATGCTGATGAACCCCATCTTTCTTCTTCGGTATTATTGCCCGCCAGCCACTGCAATTCACTTCAAGTACAATCAGTGTATTCAAATAACTGATTGTGCTTCCTCCCAAACATTTAAAAAGTAGTATTTGAGTTAATGCAATGCAATGTTAGCTCAGAAAAAAAAATGGTGGATTACATTACATTTGCATAATTTGGAAAGCCTGAAGCAAAGTAAACTCTCCTTTGGGGCACAGTGAAATTTGAAAGCCATGCTCTATAAATGTTAAAATATTGTGCAAACGGTCTAAGAAAAGAAGCTCCCAATTGGAATGTTAAACGATATTATGTTTGATTTTCTTTTTATTATTGTAAACCAAATTTCTCATGGACCAAATTCTTGAGGCCATTCGATGCCACAAATGGATTCACATTCACATCAATGTGTTTTTGTTGTGTGCGTGTGAAGCTCTAACCAGCTTCGACGTGGTTATCCAATACGGGCTGGCGACCCCCGAGGGCCTGGCAGTGGACTGGATAGCAGGAAACATTTACTGGGTGGAAAGCAACCTGGACCAAATTGAAGTGGCCAAGCTGGATGGCACCATGAGGACGACACTCTTGGCTGGAGATGTGGAGCATCCTCGCGCTATCGCGCTGGATCCCCGTGATGGGTAACAACCTGCGCTGCAAAGCACACAGTATATAAACAGCCATTTCCTTCAACGTCAACTCTTCTCAGGATCCTCTTCTGGACTGACTGGGATGCCAGCTTACCGAGGATCGAAGCCGCATCCATGAGTGGCGAAGGCAGAAAGACGATCCACAAGGAAACCGGCAATGGAGGCTGGCCAAACGGACTCACTGTTGATTATCTGGAGCGCCGCATCCTCTGGATTGACGCCAGGTCAAACACAACGAGCTTTTTTGGCGGGAAATACTCTCGTATTCCTTGGATTAAGGGGGAAATCCAATTAAACGGGTTTTGTTCATCGTAGGTCCGATGCCATTTATTCTGCTAAATACGACGGCTCTGGGCTGATTGAAGTCCTGAGGGGCCACGAGTATCTGTCCCACCCCTTTGCTGTCACCATGTACGGCGGTGAAGTTTACTGGACCGACTGGAGGACGAACACGTTGGCCAAGGCCAACAAGTGGACTGGGAGCAACGTCACCGTCGTCCAGAGGACCAACACGCAACCTTTTGACCTCCAGGTCTACCATCCGTCCAGACAGCCCGAGGGTGAGGAAAAAAAAAAGAAAACTTACATTACATGCAGTATACATATACAGTTGAATTTAGCTCACTGTAGAAAGGCTTGATTTTTTTAAAAATTCCATTCTATTCTTGTTGTTGTACAGATATTGTATGATTTTATCCTTTTCAAATATGAAAACTAAGGACTCACAATGAACAGGCCTTTCACAATTCAACCAAAAAATGAGCAAGTGACTTTGGGTAAAATACAATCACACAGCACACAAATCAAGACAGAAAACCATTCACACTGTTCTGAGTGGGAACTGAACCCACGCTGGAAGTCATCCACTTGACTACCACAACCCCAATCCGTGACCCACACTTTTTTGTTTATCAACAAATGAGCGTGTGTGGGAGATGAAAGAGGCGCCTGTGAGTTGGCAAACTGTTACAACAAAATTAGTGGTCATTTTCTTTTTGACTGCACTTTTCCATGTTTTTTTTAATATTCATTGTTTATCGTGCGAACCTGTTTTGGATTGTTTTCAATGGTTTTGGTCATGCCATTCTTTGGCTGAGAGTATTAACCCTTGTTGTGTGCAGTGTACATTTCGTTAAAGAAAACTGAATAAAAATATTTTGGTCAACACACATTTTTCACCGGACAAAAACTAGATTAGACAAGACTAAAACCCTCATTAATGAACAATAACTGGGACTAAATCAGTTAGCATTTTCGTTAACTAATGAAGATGAGACGAAAATTGTCTTTACTTAATAACTGGACTAAAATATATGGACGTTTTAGTTCATGAACAAAGCAGCACATCTGTTTAAAAAGTCAGGTTGATTTCCATTTGTGCAGTTCTAGCACCCTCTGGTGGCTAGTTTTGTTTAGTGCAGTTAAATTTTCACAGTGCATGTTTTGGCCCTTCTATGTTTAAAATCCACGCTAATGGGGAACGCAATATGCTTGTGAACCGAGGAGGAAATCAATGCGTGCGTGCATTAGCAAGTAAGTGCCTCAATATTAACTCATTCACTGCCATTGACGCCTATAAACGTCAAAAATTCATTTTAACTATTTTTATTAGTTTACATTTTTTTCCCACTTTTGTTAACAAGAGTATGAAAACCTAGAATTTTTTTTAAATCATCTTTAAAAAAAAAAGTCAATAAGAAAAGATTATTAAAAATTAGGGCCGTGAGGCGATTAAAATTTGTAATTGTAATAATCACATGGCTTCAAACGATTAATCACAAATTTTACGTCTGTTCTAAATGTACAATATTTTTTTCTAGGTTTTCATACTGTTGTTAACAAAAGTGGGGAAAAAAAATTAACTAATAGAAAAAGTTAAAATTAATTTTTTACGTCTATAGCCGTCAATGGCAGTGAATGAGTTAAGTGTTGTTAGAAATTGTAGATTGTTTATATGCATTGCTATCATGTACAAAAGCACAATATTGTGATTTTCTTTATTAGTATGAGCTCTTTTTTTTTTGTGACCTTTTTTATATATCGCCAACCTCCCCACAATATCATGCTAATTATCATATTGTGACCTTCATACCGTGAAAATATCGTATCGTGATGTTTGGATATCGTTACATCCCTAATAGAGACTGCATCCCATAGGACATATGGAGAGGGACAAAAGCCGATGCAAAAATGAAATAAAGGGAGGCAATAGAGAGGACTACATGAGACAGGAGAAATGTATCCATTCCTTCTGTATGTGCATTAATGTCTGTTGGAAAATGGCAGTTTGTTTCCATTCAACCTCAGCTTTTAGCAAACGTGAGTGATGTCATGCTTGATGTGATCGCGAGATTACAATTTCAGTATCCCAGAAATCAAACATCTATTATCCTGGTGCAGCTTCAGGTCCCCTGAGAAGCACTAATGACAAAATAAGTGGCTTATGTACCCCTCGTACTGTAGCCTTTGATCCACAAATGATGAAGCTTGTGATTCAATTTTTCTACAGCGCCTAACCCATGCGCAGCTAAAAATGGCAAGAAGCCCTGCACTCATCTATGCCTCATCAACTACAATCAGACGTTCTCGTGTGGCTGCCCCCACCTCATGAAACTCGGGCCTGACAAGCGCACTTGTTATGGTAAGCGTGAACACACACACACACACACACACACACACACACCCCCACACACACACGCACGCACGCACGTACTGTAGCAGAAGACGAATTCTCGACTCACTCTCTCGTAATTCCCTCTCACTTGCTTGTTGAAAGGAGAATGGAATCCCTGTCCTCGCTGGATAGTTTATTTTTGTTTATGTATATATGAGTGTGTGTGAGAACGAACGGGGGTCTGGTATTAAACAAGACTTCTTTTTTTTTTCACTTTGAGGTGCCATTATGATGACGGCTTTGGTGTCCATTGAAGTGACTGTGTGTGCAGTTGGCATTTGAGATTAGTATTCAGGGCAGGGTTTGCTATTCTCTTCGGGGGTAATGGAATGGAGAGGCCCGTTCTTGTCTGATGCAGGCATCCCCCCCCCCCCCCCGACACTTCGCCTGGCTGGGCTGATCCAGCTTGACACTGTTATTATTCCCCTCCTCCTTCTCTCTTTCGCACTTCTTCTCTTCCTGTCTATCATTTGTTGGCTACCGCGCCAGTTAAGTGATAATGGGACTGGCGAGACCGTTGCAATTGTAATGGATAGCTTCTCGCTGTGCAAACCGGTTAGCCAGCCAGACGCAATTGATGCAAAAGCTGCAGGAACATGAACTGTTTATTCAAGTAGCTGTAATGACAAAGCCATTGTTTACGTAAGTCTCTGGAGACGCAAAGAGAAGAAAAAAAAAACATCTCATCTCCCCCCCTCTCCCTCAGAGTTTCGTCAGTTCCTGCTGTACGCTCGCCAAATTGAGATCCGAGGAGTGGACATAGACAACCCGTACTACAATTACATCATCTCCTTCACTGTGCCCGACATCGACAATGTGACGGTGGTGGACTACGACGCTCTGGAGCATCGCATCTACTGGTCAGACGTCCGCACTCAGACCATCAAGAGAGCTTTCATTAACGGCACCGGAGTTGAAACTGTGATCTCCGCTGGTATGACTCGTAAATAATGCATTCATTAATGTCCATGTAAAACTATTATACTAAAACAGCATTCAGATCGTACAAAAAAGTGAGTGCAGTGGTACCTTGACTATATATTAAAAAAAAAAGTAGGGCTTATATAAAAGTAAAAAACAAATTGAGCAATTAAAGTAATTTAATGCCTTCACATGGGCAAGGAGAGCCTCACTACAAAATGAGAACACTTACAAGGAGCAACTCGAAGCCACAGCTCACGCTCAGACGCTCTTGATGTCACTCAGTAAATACAAAAAAACATGTTTTATAAAACCGCTTAACGAGCAAGTCAACCCAAAAACATTTTCTTTACAACAATATGTTGTATGCACCCCCACTAGACTACACATGGCATTCTGATTAACATTGCGGTTATGTCATATGAATTAAGCAGCAAAATCCACCTTTTTGTATCCATCAGGGTCGGCCATTTTGTAAAATGCCATCACAGTTGCTCAGGGCTCAGGGACTGACCAATCACGGCTCAGCTTGCCTAACGTCTTATGTCTATACTCAGAAAACAGGTGAGCCATGATTGGTCATTGCCTGAGCCCTGAGCAACTGTGATGTCATATTCAGGTCAACAGAAAGTGGCAAAATGGCCGCCCACTGAGATGGATAAAAAACAGGTGGATTTTGCTGCCTAGTGGGGCTGCGCAGAACATATTATTATAAAGATTTTTTTTTATTTGACCCCTTTAAAAACAAGCTTGGCAAGGGTCAGGAACGGATTAATGTACTTCAGTTCATTTCAATTGGGAACATTTACTTGATATACAGTAGTCCCTCGTTTATTGTCAAAGTCCATATCACTGTATTAAATTACTATTACTAACAAATATGCATGTGAAGTGCGGGCGGTATTTTTTTATTCACTTCGGTTCACCAGCGGCACGCATTCTACACCTAGTAACTAAAACTGTTCATGTGCGTATGCCTTTAAAAGGCAGGGCTGGTTTACTGTACTTCCTGATGTATGTTTAATAAGCTAATGAGATCAAAGAAAAAAAACTTAAATTACATTTGTAAGTCAAGGTACGACTGCATATTGTATAGAGTGTAAATAATAGTGTAGTTGATGATATTTTGCCTACTGTGCGTTTATCCCTCTTTAGATCTGCCCAACGCTCATGGCCTTGCGGTCGACTGGGTGTCCAGGAATCTGTTCTGGACCAGTTATGACGCCAATAAGAAACAGATTAATGTTGCCAGACTGGACGGCTCGTTCAAAAACGCTGTGATCCAGGGTCTGGACAAACCCCACTGCCTGGTGCTGCATCCCATTTTGGGGTGAGTCGCACATAGAAGCTGTCACACTTTGTCAAAGGAGAGCTTATTGAAATGTCTCTTTGAAACGTCACAGATCTCACCTTTAACCTGCAACATGTCCTTTCCTCCTGTCTCGCTCCATTCTTCAAGAAATTTACGCTCCACTGGTCTCTGCGTTTTTTTACAGTCTGTCTGTCCCTATTTCTGCTTTCGTCTCCTTTCGTGTTGAGCAAATGTCTGTTTTCCTTAGTGTCTTGAAACCAAATCCCAGCTGAGCTCCGCAAACCAAACCTGCCTGGCCTCCCTCTTAACCAGCACAGTAGAGACGGACCATCTGTATTTATACTAGAATTTTTCTTTTCTATTTTTGAGGTGGATTACAAAGTGGAGATTGTGTAGCAAACGTTGTGGTTTTCTGTCTTTTATCTGCTCCTTCCTGTCTTTCTGAGACTTGTCCTGTGTTTAAAAGCAAAATTGAACGGAGGAATGTTTCCGACGTGAGCATTGTTGACGTGGGGGGAAAATGAGGACCAGATGCTGGTAGATGCATTTGTCCGCTTTCTGACACGAACACAATGAATGCATCAGGGGGGTGTAGAGGCAACGAGTGTCAAGGGGGCGGGACAAAACTCTGCTACATCCTGTTGTTACTTGAATTGAAGGCATTTTAGCAATTACATTAATGGTGTGGTGGAAGCTTAAGTGTGATTGGGAATGTAACTTTTGAAGTGCTAGTCAACCTTCAACATTTCGTGACAATAATATGTTATATGTGACCTCATTAATTCTAAACATGACATTCTGATTAATATTGCATTTGTGGAATATAAGTTATGCAGCAAAATCAAAATCAAATGGCGGCCATTTTGCCACTTGTTGTCGACTGAAGATGACATCACAGTTGCTCAGGGCTCAGGCAACGGCCAATCACAGCTCACCTGTTTTCTGAAGCTGAGCTATGATTAGTCGTTACCTGAGCCTTGAGCAACTGTGATGTCATCTTCAGTCGGCAGCAAGTGGCAAAATGGCCGCCCCCCGACATGGATAAAAACGGCTGCATTTTGCTGCTTAACTCATATTCCACTAACGCACATATTAACCAGAATACCATATTTAAAGCAGTGGGGCTTCATAGAACATATTATTGTCAAAATAAATTGGGGTTGACAGGCAGCAACACAGACACTTGATGTATTTTGGAGCGCTGCATTCTTGATGCTATGCGTTTTCGTCAAATCCGGCACGCTTTCATAGCCACATTATTCAGTCGTCACAGGTTTCCACCAAAGGAAGAGACCATTGATTTTGGTGCCAATTTGGATAAAGGAACTTTTTAGCTGCTGTAGCTTGACTGATTCTCTCCGTTTGCCTTCCTCAGGAAGCTCTACTGGACAGATGGGGATAACATCAGCATTGCCAACACAGATGGCAGCAACCAAAGTGTCCTATTCACCGACCAGAAAGGCCCTGTTGGTGAGTGAGCTGTTTTATTTATTTATTCGGATGATCCTTGGGCTTGTGTTGCCATGGGACCAGGATTATGTGCTGGAGAGTGAAACACTTGCAATGAAAAATGACACATTTATACAGATAGCACAGTAGCATATCGTTCTATAGCCGCCATGTTCTCTCATTTATTTACAAGATTTTTTTTAACTGCTAACCTGAGCTTTATTGCCCATTTCAAGGCTTTAGTTTATCATTGCATTGTGCACACTCCAGTTGGAAGCGCTGCTTTTACCGCTTGCAGACTCAATGCGCACGGCTGTCGGAGATTATTTGTGGCAAATATCCAGACAGTTATAATCAGATGTATTGATTTTTTTGATTTATATTCTGTTTGTGTAAAAGAGCACTTAAAGATGCTGTCGTTTTTTGGGGGGGAATAAATTGCAAGAGGCTTTCAAACTAAATTGACCTTCATGCATTATCTTCTTCGAACTGGCTCATTTTATTTTGATAAAACTTCAAGTGGCAGATTAACTACTTATTGCTTATGTTTTAGTAGTTGGGTTCTTTATTTTCGCTGTTAAATTATGTAGTGATTCAGTATAAAAAATTTATTTACAGCGCTATTGTTACAGATGTTTAGGACTTGATTTAATAAAGGTTTGCATGAAGAAAACATTTGATTGTGAGCTGAAGCTTCTGACTGATTTAAGGGCTCACTTGAAGCCAGTCACAAGAAGGAGTCATGCCCAGTGGCATCATGCTGAAAGGCCTAGGTGCAAAAACAGTTTTGGGTCCCCCACCCCTCATTTTTTTCCCAGCCAAGCCACAGAGACAAGCTACTATCAGTGGCATATGCAAATTTCGCTGTGTGCGTACGCCCCCTCCTGCTTAGTGGACTGTTTCCGCGGACATGTTAGAGAAGTTTGATTCCTGTGTCTTGTCTGCATGTCGTCGCTGCTATGTGAAAAACACTTATGTCCATTTTTGTCATTTCTTGCATTTTTACGTTTTTGGAATGAAACTGAACGCAGACATACCAAAAACGTTAAGTTAAGTTATAAGTGTTTTTCACAGGACAGCGACGATATGCAAATTTGGCTGTGCGAACTCTTGCTCCTGATTGGTGGGCTGATTTCACTCTCGTTACTGGTTGGCTGCTGTCCTCGGCTTCCTGTGTTTACAAACGGCACCAGAAAAATGTCGGACAGCACCTTTAACTTCATCATGTTTTTTTTTTGCACTTTTTTTTGTTTGCAAAGCGTGACGATGGCACATCCACTAGCTATTCCAAGTCTAAGTCCTATCTAAGTTTTTAGTTTTAAAAGCAATGTTACACAATCCGTTAACGTGAGCGAACACACAATTTAGCATCAGTTATTTGGGATCTTAGCAAAAGATCGCAGTCTTAGTGGATCATATGCAACACCGCCACCAAAAGCATTCGGGTCTGTTAGCATGAACATGAAACTTAACACCTGCTATTTAGGATCTTAAGCTTTCCTGGTGAAACACGGGTTAAATTAACTCATTCACTGCCATTGACGGCTATAGACGTCAAAAAATCATTTGAACTATTCATATTAGCTCAACTTTTTTTTTCTCACTTTTGTTAACAAGAGTATGAAAACCTAGAAAAAAAATAATTGTACATTTAGAACAGATGTAAAATTTGTGATTAATCGTGAGTTAACTATTGAAGTCATGCGATTAATTACAATTACAAATATTTAATCGCCTGACGCCCCTAATTTTTAATAATATTTTCTTTAAAAAAAAAAAGGTTATTAAAAAAAATTCTAGGTTTTCATACTCTTGTTAACAAAAGTGGGGAAAAAAATGTTAAACTAATAGAAATAGTTCAAATGAATTTTTGACGTGTATAGGCGTCAATGGCATGTGAAAGAGTTAAATGTGAACTAAACCCCAAAGATCTTTTTCGTTTTACAGGGCTCTCTATTGACTTTGACACCGAGCAGCTTTACTGGATCAGCTCAGGAAACGGCACCATCAACCGCTGCCTGCTGGATGGCTCCGGGCTTGAAATACTTGAAGGGGTCAAGGGAAAGCTTACCAAGGCTACCGCTCTGGCCATCATGGGTAAAGTCTCTCTTGCCTTTGCAACTAACATTCATTTCGGTATCATTTGAAAATGTCAAGGGGGGGGGGGGGGGGGGTTCTACTCTGTCGTCATTCTGTGCTTCATCCTGCAGGTGATAAATTATGGTGGGCCGACCAAGGAACTGACCAGATAGGAACATGTGACAAGAGCAACGGCAGCAATTGGAAAATCTTGAGGAACAGCACCTCCCCGTTGATGCACATGAAAATATACAATGAAACTGTACAGAAAGGTGCGTACTGTCATTCATACCCATACGCATAGTGGTGTTCCAACTATGGCTTGGGGGTCATTTGTGACCAGCCAGCCATTCTCTAGTGACCCTCAGAACATATGACAATATAACTTGTGACATGCCGACATTCCTACTGGGTGTTGAAAAAGCGTGTTAGTTAATTATTCCAAAAAAGCTTGATAGAGCTTTTCTAGATTGCATACAAACTAGAAGAATAACAATAATTCTCTTTATAATGCCACATGAGTAAAGTAGATTCAGTTAAGATACTAAAGATAATTCAGTACTTTCCTCCACCTTTCTGCTGTCTGAGTTGAGGACTGATTTGTGACTATATCACATTAATGATTAATTAAGATCCTCAAGTAAACACTGATTTAAAAATTGTCATCTTGTGACAGATTACTGCTATTTTGGTTCTGAATGTGGAGTTTATGAAAAATCTAAAACTGCTTTTCTTGTCACCTTCAACAGAAAGTGAAAACTGCTAAAAACAAAATACACTAAAGTAACTATAATAGATAGATCGATAGTTAGATTGATAGATTGATAGATTCATTGGTTGTTTGGTTTTATTGTGTGAGTTGGAGAATGTCAAAGTATCCCTTGCATCCTTTTATTTTATTTTATTTTTTATATTCTGCCCTCGGAGGCGAAAGTATGGACACCTCCTGACATACTCATAATGATGATAGCAATAGCAACACAATTAATGAAATGCAGGATCTGGTAAGGTCCTATACTGTATAAAAAATTTAAAATAAATAAATAAGTGTTTTATTTGGAGCTGTATACTTGTAAGTACGCATAATTACAATAATAAATGATGTTACATTAATTTCCCTTTTACCTATTTTTATCAAAGTCAGATTTTTCGATACAGCTCTTGTATTGAATCTTATTCGATGCACATGGACCTATTAAAATGTCAAGATTTTTTTTCCTCACAATTCTGAGCCATGTGTTTTGGTTGATGTCATAGAAATAGATGTCAAAGGGGGGGGGGATACCCATTTAAGGTCTGTTTCTTTTGCCAGCATCTCGCTTATTTATCTCAGCAGATGCACATCTGTTTAGATTTGGACTTTTCTATGTTTTTATGTGTTTGTACTTTTTTTTTGTTTCTAGGCACCAATCTTTGTAGCAATAACAATGGTGACTGCTCCCAGCTGTGTCTCCCCACCTCCCCGACCACCAGAGCGTGCATGTGCACTGCAGGATACAGCCTGCGCAGAGGCCAGCAGTCCTGCGAGGGTGCGACACATTACACTCTATTATGCACTTTTAAAGAGCGTGTTAATTGGATCAAGCGTTTGTTAAAGAGTGTGCATTTGCTGTAGGTGTTGGCTCTTTCCTGCTATACTCTGTGCACGAGGGTATCCGTGGTATTCCTTTGGACCCGTCGGATAAGTCTGATGCCCTGGTGCCGGTGTCAGGCACTTCGCTGGCTGTGGGCATTGATTTCCATGCCGGTAATCCTATAACGGAGAAAATATACACTCTCATTAAAACGCATATGGACAGAAATCTCGTACAGTTTATATTGATCCATGTCCCTTTCGTCCTCAGACAATGACACGATCTACTGGGTGGACATGGGCCTCAGCACAATTAGCAGGGCCAAACGAGACCAAACATGGAGAGAAGATGTAGTCACTAACGGCATTGGCAGGGTGGAGGGGATAGCTGTGGACTGGATAGCAGGTGAGACAAATGGCAGTCCTACAAAAATTACACTAGGGTACACAGGGTAGATTTTTTTTTTTATTATTATAAAATGTCAGGAAATTGCCAAAAATGAGAATTGGGGAAAAAAAGGCAGAAAAGAAAATGTTCAAAAAGTAGCCATAAAATGTTCAAAAACAAAAGAAAGTCAGTAAATTACCATAATATATCTTTGGAATTGCCATAAAAGTCAGAAACTTTATTTTAAAAAATTTAAAAAAAAAATAAAAGAAAGAAAACATTCAAAAAGTAGCTATAAAATGTCCAAAAACAAAATAAGAAATCCTGCAAATTACCATAAAAATTTTTTTTTTAAAGATAGAAAGAAAATGTCAAAAAAATAGCCATCAAATGTTGAAAAAAGGAAGAAAAGAGGCAGAAAATGCCCATAATATGTCCATTAAATTTCAAAGGCAGAAAAGTCTGAAAAATATGTATGAAAAATGAAGTCTGAAAAACATACCCAACCGCCCCACCTATTTTTTTTTTTTATCCAAAATCGGAAGACGAAAGGTCGACGATAAATTAATGTGTACATATTGGATACTGCTGTCATATTTTTGTGTTCTGTATGGTACAGTTCTAATTAGCTCTTGGACCTTCAGTACATTAGACTAACACCAACACACGGTTTCCTTCATCACAATCTTCAAATGTTTTGAGGCTCCAGACACATTTTTTAAAATTATTTAATTGGCCTAAAATGGCTCTTTTGACAGAAAAGTTTGCTGACCCTTGGTCAAATTCTAGATTTTTGGGGGTCTGGCAGAGTCTTCTTAAGAGGTGGATTTAACAGTTAAGGTATGATTGAATTGTAGATTTCAGCAGATGTTTTATGGAGAGTACCTCCATTCTTAGGGCCTTAAAGTATTTGAACAAGGAGTTCATTAACGCATCCATCCTCACTTCCCAGGAATTTGTAAAACATCATTATTTATTCTCGTGGTTTCTTACAGGAAACATCTACTGGACAGATCAAGGCTTCGACGTGATTGAGGTGGCCCGACTGAATGGCTCCTTCCGCTATGTCGTTATCTCCCAGGGCTTGGACAAGCCCCGCGCCATCACTGTTCACCCCGACAAAGGGTGAGAGAAGCCAGCTGATATTTCTCTCATGATTGATTACAAGACGAGTCATGTGTGTGTGTGTGCGCGCGCAGCTACTTGTTCTGGACGGAGTGGGGCCAATACCCTCGTATCGAGCGCTCCCGACTGGACGGCACGCAAAGAGCGGTTCTGGTAAACAACAGTATTAGCTGGCCCAATGGTATCTCCGTTGATTATGAGGTACGGTACAAACCCACTCTTATTTGTCTTTGTGTTCTTCTTTTGTTTGAAAGCATCACTTTTTTTTCCACTGCAGGAGAGCATGCTTTACTGGTGTGACGCCAGGACGGACAAAATCGAGCGCATCAATCTGGAGACTGGAGAGAACCGGGAAGTGGTGCTGGCCAGCAACAACATGGACATGTTCTCTGTGTCCGTGTTTGAGAGCTACATCTACTGGAGTGACCGGTTAGACACAGTCCTTCTTTCCCGTTAAGAGTATAAAGGGAAAAATGCAGTGGTGTCCTACATATGGCCCGAGAGCCAGAACCGGTCCATCAGGAGGACTGGCCCGTGAGGACTAAACACAAACTGCAGTTTTTCACTCAAATTAGATGTTGTTGCGACTTCTTTAATAACATTCTGAAATGTGGCTGTTACTCAGGATCTGATGCAAAAAATTTTGATTCATTTTCTGATTATGTTGCAATAAGATGTTAATTATTCGCATAAAAAAAAAACTGGAAGTATTTTGACCATAAACATTAGGGGTGTTAAAAAAATAGATTTTTGATGGAAATATTCAACAAAATGTCTTAATTAGAATTAGGATTCACATTCTAAGCATGGACGTGTGTTATATTAATGGAACCTTAAAATTTGATTTCAATGCTGTTTAAACATTAAAACAGATTGCAACCTGTTTGTTAAACACGGCGGACCACAGATATAAGCCTGAAGTAGAATTTCATACAAATCTTACAGTGTACATGTACAAGTTTACTGATTAGTATTTTCTAAATTTGAGTTTTAAAAAATCGCAATAATTGATTCGTATCAAATCGAATCGTGACCTATGAATCGTGATACAGATCGAATCGCAAGCTACTCGGCAATTCACACCCCTAACAAACATAATGGTCCGGCCCACTTTAGATCAAATTCGGGTTTGGCACCACCGCTTCAGTCACAGTCTCTTTTGTTTCTGCCCTTTGGCTGTTGTGGAGCAGAACTCACGCCAATGGCTCCATAAAGAGAGGCAGTAAAGACAACGCCACAGACTCTGTGTCTCTGAGGACCGGGATTGGCGTGCAGCTCAAAGATATCAAGGTCTTCAACAGGGCCAGGCAACAAGGTGAATTCCTTTTTCCATGTGTTTAATCACTCTGTATGATATACAGTTCACATTTTTAACTGTCACCAGCCACAACTTCAAGTGCATTGGCACATGTCGTAGATCCACTTATTTGCAATAGCTCAATTGTCAAGGAAGTCAAATGATGACCACTTTGACATGAGGGAATGCAAACGGAGCATTATCTTCACATAGGCTGAAGACACTCATTAGACTGCATAGGTGACCCTAATAAAGGTCGTTAAATGCATCATTTTATGTTTATCTATTAAAAAAAAGAAAGCAATGCAAAAAGAATATTTATGAGCATTTACCGTATGTGTGCAGGAACAAACGTGTGCAAAGTGAAGAACGGCGGCTGCCAGCAGCTTTGTCTGTACAGCGGCAATGGACAGCGCACGTGCGCCTGCGCGCACGGCATGCTGGCCGAGGACGGCCGCAGCTGCCGCGACTACGACGGCTACCTGCTCTACTCGGAACGCACCATACTAAAGAGCGTCCACCTGTCGGATGAAAACAATCTGAACGCGCCCATAAAACCGTTCGAGGACCCCGAGCACATGAAGAACGTCATAGCGCTGACTTTCGATTACCGGGGAGGAGGCGGGAAGGGAGCCAACCGGGTGTTCTTCAGCGACATCCACTTTGGTAACATCCAGCAGATCAGCGATGACGGATCTGACCGCAAGACTGTCGTCGAAAGTGAGTATTCCTGCTTCCTGTCTGTGTTGTCAGATAATCAGTTTGCATCAAATTTTATTTACTGACATATCTACATCTTATTTCAGTTCCACAATTGATGTGCGGCCTTTTTCATGTCCTCAATCTTATTTTTATTTTTTTGCGTCTTTTCATCAGAAATGACTCCCTCTTTGTGTCTGCACTTAAAGATAACATTTTTGCTATTTCAATTAGAAGAGCTGTTTAAAATTCTTCTTCTTTTTTTTTTTTTTTTATAAAATTAAATTAAATTATTATTCTAATATTTCTCAGCTTTAAAGGGGAAATCAACCCCTTCCCCCCCAAAAAAACCTTTACAATAATATGTTCTATGCAGCCCCGCTAGTCTAAAAGCGGTATTCTGGTTAATATTGCGTTAGTGAAATACGAGTTGAGCAGCAAAATCCAGCAGTTTTTAATCAATATCAGAATGCGGCCATTTTGCTACTTGCTGTCAAGTGAAATTGACATCACAGTTGCTCAAATCTCAGGTATCAACCAATCAAAGCTCAGCTTCAGAAAACAGGTGAGCTGTGATTTGACGAGCCCTGAGCAACTGTCATGTCATCAACAGTGGACAGCATGTGGCAAAATGGCCGCCCCCTGAGATTAATTGAACTTGAATACAGCACACATATCTGACAGAGTGAATTAAAACTGACCACTATTAATTTTGTAATATTTGGAACGCTGGAACAAGTGTATGTTTTAGCAAATAGCAGACTTTTAAGAGACTTTCTTGTCTCTTTTACACATCTCAACATTTTTTGGTGGTGTCTTAATAAGTCATATGCCGCCTCTTTGAAGGTAATTGCCTCCAATTAACTTTTTTTCCCCTCCGTCTTGGTGAATGGATGCCTTCTGATTAATATGCATTGTCCTTAACTCATTTGCTCCCAAAAATACAAATATAAATATGTTCTATTTTAAATGTTTAAAGTGTCCCAAAGACGTATTTATACGTGTTTTATGTTGTTGTTTTTTTAATGCTAGAGCATACAGAAAGGTTTGATGCAGCCTCTCCACTGCAGGAAATGGTATTTATTACAAAAATGGCTAGCAGGTGGCAGCAGAGCAAAAGAGATCAACCAGGGGCCATGTTGAAAAAAGCTAATTTACCCATAGTTCTAAACAGATTTGTGAATAATGACATTTAGATATATTCTAATGCTAATTGCTGCAAAACGCAAACAGATAGAAATATACTTTTTTTTTCCTTGATGAAAAAAGAGACTAATCTTTCTTTTGGTAGGTTCCATGTTTTTAAACCAATAAAACACAATATTCTTTGGGCCTTGCAAAATCAGTCAAAATCCAGTAAAACAGCCCGGAGCGACCGGGATTGCTTCAGTGAAAATGTCTGGGAGTGAATGAGTTTTAAAAATAAATAAATAAATAAAAAAGCATGGTCCCAATCTGTACTAGTTAGCCCAAGGATAATAATGAGTAGTAGGCGGGTCTATTCTAAAATAGCTTACAAATGATGGGACACTGACTTGCTGAGACGATTTAAAACAGAAGACGAATGTATTTATTTAAACATATATATATTTTTAAAAATCAAAACTTTATTTGTAGCGCACTTTTCATACAGAGATTGTAATTCCAAGCGCTTTACAGACTAAAATCACTCCCCCGAAGATTCTTACAACTTGTTATGAACTACCGTGCAGTGCCCGTTCCTTGCAAGTCGTCTTTCAAATGATTAATTGTAATTCCCAGTGTAGCGTGGATCAGCCCCGTGTTTGTGCAGCCGCTGAGTAATTACTGTCAATCGGGCAAGCCCGCCCCCACTAGCTCACTGCCCTTCCCCTCTTAAACAGCCTGAGCAGATCCTGTCTGAACCTTTGGGAGATGAGCACGTATAGGATGGGGTTCAACACCGTCGACGCGATGGCCGTGAGTCGTGCAAACACGCTGAAGGCGCCGTAACGCGGCGAGGTGCCGGTGGCCCCTGAGCTTTTGTCCGATAGCAAGGCAAGTGTCAGGCCATAGGAAGGCAGCCAGCACAGGGTAAACGCCACCACCAGTATTGCTGACGTCTGGGTTACCTTGCTGTGGTAACGTTCGACTTGTGGAGCCTGAACAGCGTTCCGAGTCCTCCACAGGAACAAGTAGATGTTCCCATATGCGATGGCGATGGTGACGAGCGGGAGCAAGAACGCCACCAAGAAGTGGACCAATCCGTAAATGAGCTGATCTCGGTGGAGCAGGAAAGCGAAGCAAGCAGTTGCGTCTGGGTTATTGGGAGCGCTTCCTACAAAACGAAACAGCAGCTGGGGCGCCGCCAGGCAGCACGCCGGCACCCAAAGAAGCGCGGCCGCGATGGCGACGTGGCGTGGAGAGAGGAAACGGTACGTTCTGGCAGGGTGCACTACCGTCATGTAGCGCGACACCGCCAGGGCGGACAGCGTGAAAGCGCTGGCGGAAGTGCAGGCCGATCCCAAAAAGCCCGCCAGGCGACACAGGAAGTCCCCGAAAGGCCACTGCTGCATGGCGATGGCGGCGGTGTGGAATGGAAGCGTGGCGAGTAGGAGAAGATCGGCAAAGCTCAGGGCCAGCAGGAGGATGTCCGTACCTGTTCCTGACTGAGCCATCCGTCGTCTGCTCCTCCGACATAGGATCACCATCACCGTGGTGTGCCCCCCAACACCCAAAACCAGGATCGCAACATCAAATATAGGGACTAGGACCTGTTCCACATTGCCGGCCCCGTTGTCACTGCTGTTCCTGAGCAGATTCCACAGCAGCATTTTTTTATATCTTCACTTGTCACTGCAGTCGTGCTCATAAAACCGCAGATAAGACGAGTGGAAATGATTGCTCACATTGTGGATTGAATGGCCGTCTAAGCCGAAAAAAAATAACCATTTCCAACCATTTCTTTAACCGTCATTGGTGAAACACTCCACAGGGAGTCTTCTGTTGTTGTTGTTAAAAAAAGATAAAAATAAAATAAAAATCCAGGGAAGTAAATTGATGCTCAATCAATCCTTCAGAAATCCCGGTAAAGTCATCCACGTTTCTCAATAGGCCTATGGCAGTTTTGTTTCTCATCACCTCACAGTCGCTCCACATGACATCTTAGCCGGGCTGGTTCTCAGCAAGCCGTCCTTAATTGTTCGGGCTCCTCTTGAGGAATTGGCTGGTGACGGAGGAGGAAAAGAAATGCTGAATAGCTTTACAGCAAGGCAGAATGAAAGCGAGTCACTGGCAGGTGAACTCTGGACTGATTATCACGGAGCAGGACGGCGATTGGCTGGCCTGCTCGCTGTGGGTGGTCCCTCTCAGGCCTAACAGTTTTTCCCAGGGTCTGTTGTTTCTGGCCAATCCCTAAAAAGGGTACAATTGTTTTGGGTTTGTTGCACACGTATCGATGAAAATTAGACAAGAGAAAATATGAAGCGAGCAAATTCATCACCAGACCCAGCACAGTTAATTTATTATTTAAAAAAAATATATATATATATTTATTCTTTATTATTATTTGCGATTATCTAGAATGTTGTTATTGTCTACATTATAGGACAGCTATAATTTAGGACGTACATTTATCGTGGAAATTAAAGTTATGACGCTAACAATCAGCCATCTAAACAAACAAGCTAGCTCGCCACACAAGTGAAATTATAATGAAAATATATATTTGGTGGGGGGGAAAAAGTAATATTATTTGTTTCAGGTCATACTACATGATGTCTAATTCTAAATATGACCACTACATACGAGTTGTTAAAAGGACAACTTTTTTTACATAGTTGTGTGACAGTGCAAACCTGATAGTTGCTCCTATGAGTTATTTGCTATCTTGTGGATGATACAAACTCCTGTCTTAAATTTCAAAATAAAAATCCCAAATTGGTTATTTCTTTTTCTACCGCATAATAATTCATAAAATGCGTTTCGTCGGACAAACGTATCCGTCAATGACCCATATGTCAAGTATGTAGCGAAACAATGTGAAATATTGTTTGCTATCAGAAACCTGGCTAATAATTGACTGCTGATAACAAACACTGACCTGCAAACACGCTCAAATAACGTGAGCGTTAACAAAACAGTTCCGAACTGAACATGACCTAAAAATGCAGTATGGGTCAATGTGGAGATAAACTTAAGTGGAGAGCAATCATTTAAGAGAGAAAACAGCAGGCCAGTCGATCTGCTCTAAAGTGAGTGGAAAAGCCTTCACTTGGCTCTCTCGTGGCTCGTACTGAGACAAATGTTGACTCATGTCCATGGCATTGCACCGCAGATATTGAGTTTTGGTGTTAAGTGTCTCCCCTAGCGGTGAACCTCGCAGTATGGCCACAGCTGTTAAACGATAGCAGTCAAACTCCGCCCCAGGAAAGGCTGCTTTAATCGATGCACCGTCACTGTTTGGGTCAATTAGCAACATGATGTCTATTAGCTGTTGTGGCTAATAACACGCTTGTATTTTACAAATGAGGACGTTGTGCTCCTCCATTTTTGGCCAGTTCTTGAACCGTCTCTGGCTTCTGTTCAGGCATGAAGCACCCTATTTTTTCTAGACTGCCCGGGTAGAATTTTGCTTCTCCTCCTCGCTTGATGAGTTATCGCAAAGAAAAATAATACGATACTCCGTAACAGTTGTTGTAACCTTGAAGAAAAGCATCGAGTCACACAGTGTGAAAAGCTGCCTCTGACTCTTCCACTTGCTTCCTTTCCCTCATCCTTTTGATCTATCTCTGATTTGCAGGTGTGTTTATAAGTTGTTGTTTAAAAAAAAAAAAGGTTGGGACTGATGCAGTTTTTCTAATAAGCAAAACTTCTTAACATCTGTAATGTCTGTACTAGTAGACGATCTATAGGCAATAATATACCTTTTGGAGGCGTCATTAGGCATGGGCCGATATTCTGACAGTATGAAAACCGTGTGCAAAAATATTGCGGTATTAAAATTACAGCTCTAAAATGACATTTTTTTTAAAAAAAATTGGCAAATAAAAGTAGCATGTCCCCCCATTTTTACAATTTTATTCATACATGAATTTATTCATTTTCTAAACAAAATAGAGAATATTACAGAAGAAACTCATACCATGCAAAGTTTAAATAAATAAATGTTAACATTCTTCTTTGTAAACAAACCTTTGGGCTACTCATGTTGCCCATGGGGCTAACTAGTACCCGCTGGCACATTTTTGTTTTGTTTTAATCAGAGCAAAAGGGCATCCATTTACAGTGGGTGTCTCGTTTGTCTTGCTAACTCCTCCATTCAGTGCAGAGAAGGAGGAAAAAAATGATTAGAGCCCTTTATTGAGGCAGCTCATTTACTCAACTCTGCATGTCATATTGTGCCCTGCTTAGAAGTCCCCTTAACAAAGAAAAAAGCTTATTACTGGTGACAGCCAGTATTAGCGGTATTGAAACCTTGACCTTTTTGAAGTATATTGTCAATCGTAAATCGGTAAGTTTAGATTTGGTAAGTGAATTACCTCTCTGTATAAACTATAAAGTACATATTTTGTTTGTTTTGTTTTTTTACTGCGGTGTCATCTGCTTCGTCAGGTGGGGCTGCTAGTTGTAATGCAACCCCCCCTGTGTTTATTTGCCCTTTTCCTCAACTGACTCACTCAATGTTATGTGTGTTTTTGTAGATGTGGGCTCAGTAGAGGGTCTGGCATACCACAGGGGCTGGGATATGCTGTACTGGACCAGCTACACCACCTCAACTATCACCCGTCACACCGTGGATCAGAGCCGCTGGGGCGCTGTTGACCGGCACACGGTGGTCACCATGTCAGGAGACGACCACCCCAGAGCTTTCGTCCTTGACGAGTGCCAGAGGTCGTCATGTTACACCTTGACGTTGACCTTGACCTTCACGTTGTTAATTTTCCATTTCCCCCCCCCACACACAGCCTGATGTTTTGGACCAACTGGAACGAGCAGTCCCCCAGTATCATGCGCGCCACACTCATGGGGTCCAACGTGATCGTGATCATTGGCACTGACATCCGAACCCCCAACGGCCTGGCCATTGACCACCGGGCTGAAAAGCTTTATTTCTCTGACGCCACCCTGGACAAGATAGAGCGCTGCGAGTACGACGGCAGCAGGCGTTACGTGAGAGACACGCACACATTTGCTCAGCATGACCCAACACAATGGCAAATATTTATACTGCGTTGTGATTGCATATTATGATCTGTGGGTTTGTTTGTCCTCTCCAAGATTGGAATTTCCTGAATGCGTCAATCCATAAGTTTGGTTGTGCTTCCCCCTGTAGGTGGTACTGAAGAATGAACCAGTGCACCCGTTCGGCCTGTCAGTATATGGAGACTACATCTTCTGGACGGACTGGGTGAGGAGGGCTGTGCTTCGGGCTGACAAATACACTGGAGGAGACATGAAGGTTCTGCGTGCCGACATACCCCAGCAGCCAATGGGAATCACCGCCGTGGCCAATGACACTAACAGCTGTGAGTATTTTCCACAGTGTTTGTGGCAGCGCTAAGATTTATTTTTTTTCAAAGGCTGTCAGTCTGTTTTACTGATCTGAGTCCAGTCCCCCTAAAGCGGAAAGCAGGCAAAGATACTGAAGGTTGTAAACGTAAACCCCTCGTGTAGTGGTTTACATACCTGACTTCAACGCTGCAGGCGTTGGCTCAGTTCCCAGTCCCCATTTTCACTCCCACTGTCCGTCAGTCCAGGATGTAGTACTTTTACCCAAAGTCTTCTGGGGTTGGCCCATAACACACTTTTACACTTGCTTGTACTGTGTATCCATAATGCAGCATAAAGCAGCATATTTGCCACTTTCTAGGTTGATAAAATTATCAAACCAGTGCTTCTCAATTTTTTTTGTTGTTAGCTAAAAGCTAGCCCCTTGACTATAAATAATATAATTTGCCTATAAAAAAGGCCTCTGCAGAGAAACTAATACTCCCGTCTCTGACAATGAGAGCGCCAGTGCCGCCTACTGTAGTGGATGTGCAATTACATTACATTATTATTCTAGTATGGCCCAAAACAAAAACAACAAAAAAAACATGTATCTTGGGGTCACAATGGCCCCAGCACCCCAATTTGAAAAGGACTGGATTAAACAATAACAAAAATAATTTAATAAGTGTAACTAGTGATATATACACTATTTGATGGATGTGTGTTAGCATAGTTAGCATGAAATTTGACATTTCTACTGATCTCTGGACAGGTGAATTCTCTCTGTGCCGCTTTAACAATGGAGGATGTCAGGACCTGTGTCTGCTGACTTCGGAAGGGAGGGTCAACTGCAGTTGTCGTGGTGACAGGAAGCTTTTGGAGGACAACACTTGCATAGGTAATGCACTCTCGATTTATTGAACGCAAATACAATGTAGATACATTTTGGACTAAATGTATTGGCATATCTGATTCAGACTTGTGGAAACCTTGAAAGGTCTCAATTCCCTTTAGCCTGATTAATTCATTTCTTTTTCAATAAGTATGTCTAATGCTTTTGATTAAATCTTGAAACCGCACAGGTCTTTTTTTGTGTGCTGAATTTCTAGAAGTAAAGCCAGTAAGTCTGATAATAGATTAAGTGGAGACAAATTATGCAATTTTTTCAAAAGCGTTCCCAGATGTCTTAACTCATTCTCTCCCAGCCTATTTCACTGAAGAAACCCCCTTCGCTCCCGGCTGTTTTACTGGATTTTGACTGATTTTGCAAGGCCCACAGAATATTGTGTTCTATTGCTATAAAATCATGGAACCTACCAAAAGAAAGATTAGAGTCTCTTCTTTCATCAAGGAAAAATATATTTCTATCTGTTTCCGTTTTGCAATTAGCATTAGAATATAGCTAAGCTTCATCATTATTCACAAATCTGTTTAAAACACTGTGAAAAAAAGAGCTTTTTGAAACCTGGCCCTCATTGAGCTCTTATACTCTGCTGCCACCTGCTGGCCGTTTTTGTAATAACTACCATTGCTTTAAGCATTCTCGTCAGTTCAGAGGCTGCATCAAAGCCTTCTGTATGCTCTAGCATAACAAAACATAAACTTATAAATATATTTTCGGCACCACGGCAATATTTAAAATAGTTTTCATACGTTTTTGGGAGCAAATTAGTTAATAATCGGTCTCTGACATTCTTCCTTCAAAGCACACTTAACATCCTCTTATCATATTCTGTCTTGCCCACCTGACTGACTTTGTCTTTCGTTATCGTGACGGACAGGGATGGAGCTTGGGCTATTCAATGTTTCACTCCTGGAGGCAGCACTTTATTGAAAATAGGCAGCTGGCAAAATATTTACTTGGTTACTCACACTTGGTGGGTGGGCAGGCGTAATTATTTATATGCAAACAATTAACAAGTACATTTGACATAATATGTCACCTGCTATTAAACGCAATTGAACAGTGAAAACGAACTGCTGTTCTTATCCTCCTACTGTAGCTGTGAACGCCACATGCAATCCCATTGATGAGTTTGAGTGCGGAAACGGAGATTGTGTGAACTACACGCTGACTTGCGACGGCATGGCCCACTGCAAGGACAAATCGGATGAGAAGCAGTCTTACTGTGGTGAGAAGCAAGTCTGTTTTAATGAGGCGCCAGGGCCAATATATTTGTTTTTATTTTTGCGTGCTATATCATGCCAAATTGTGTTCCAGCCAACCGCTCGTGCAAAAAGGGCTTCAGGCGTTGCGTGAACGGCCGCTGCGTAGGGCATCACTCCTGGTGTAATGGTCAAGACGACTGCGGAGACAATTCCGATGAGCTTTTCTGTAACAGTAAGTCAATGGCATGTCAATTCACAATACAAAGTCAGATTCGCTAATCGGGCACTAATGTCTTGTTTTAAAATGAGAAGACGTTATTGATTAGCGCAAAGCTGATCATGGATGTTTGTGCTCGTCAGCCACACTGTGCTCACCCGAGCAGTTCCAGTGCCGAGATGGAAGTTGCATCACAAACACCAGCAAGTGTGACCAAAAAGTGGACTGCGAGGATGCCAGCGATGAGATGAACTGCAGTAAGTTCCAATCAAAAAAGCCCGATGCTGCAAAATATAAATACGTCAATCTGTAAAGTGGTTTGTGTGTCTCTCTCTTGTTTTAAGCTGCCACAGACTGTTCCAGTTATTTCCGCCTGGGAGTGAAGGGAGTGACATTTCAGAAGTGCGAGTTCACCACCCTCTGCTATGACCCCGCGTGGCAATGCGACGGGGCTAACGACTGTGGAGACCTCTCCGATGAGAGAAATTGCCCAGGTCCTGCAGTACACATTGATTTTCACAAAATGGGAAGGCGGTGATCTAGGAAAGGTCGTTTTTCACTTGGGAATAAGAGCATAATGTCCAATGTCAAATAGTTTCAAATGGGAAATATTGTTCTTGAATAATACAACAATGTAAATTACCTTTCTCCTGTCTTTTATGATAAAAGCTTATAATTACATTGAACATGTCTGTGCTCACCAAGGGAGTGGAAAAACCAAGTGCCCAACGCCATTCTTTGCCTGTCCCAGTGGAAGGTGCATCCCGATGAGCTGGACTTGCGACAAAGAGAACGACTGCGAGAACGGTGCAGATGAGGCTCACTGTGGTAAGTCGGCATACTTGAAGCCGAACAAGCCACACGAGCTTCATACGCTTCCTCGTGGTCTTCCAGATAAAGTCTGCTCAGCCTCCCAGTTTGAGTGCGGGAACCACCGCTGCATTCCTAACTCGTGGGTGTGTGACGGAGCGGACGACTGCGGCGACAGCAGCGATGAGGACAGTAAATGCAGTGAGTAAAAATTCAATTCTCAACCGAAATGAAGTTACTGAGTCCCCTGTGTCTGGACTTGGGGGGGGGGGGGGGGGGCATCATCGGCACTCAAGAGTCTCATTCATGTCATCCACCGAGTCCCGAATAAATTCGAATCGCTTACTTATTGTACTTTTCCCGAAAACGCTTCACAGTCCAACATATGAAAAATTATATTTGATCAAAATGGTAAACAAATGGAGTGCACTTTAATAGCGCTTGATATTCATTCATACTTAGCCATATTCACTTCTCATTCAAACATATTGAGTTATTAAAACCTACACTTGCTGTTGACACAGTTAACTCCATGGAAATAACTTCACTAATTTACTTTTAAGTACCAGGATCCCGCATCGTGTACCCTGGCCAACAGGATTTGTTGTTTTGTCCTATTTTAAATCCATCTGCGTCGCGTGTACTAGCTTGTTGTAGCTTCGTCTTTACTAATGATACGCTTGCTAATGCCATGCATGTCAATTCCTCCTCGCTAATGACGAGCTCAAGTAGCTTTGTCCTCGCTAATGCTAATCTTGCTAATGCTACGCTTGTAGCTTTGTCCTCGCTAATAACAAGCTTGCTAATGCTATGCTAGTAGCTTCGTCCTTGCTAATGCTGCGCTTGCTAATAAGCTAGTAGGCTTGCTAATGCTAAGCTAGTTTGTCTAACCTAAGAAGGCGTGAGAGACAGCCAATACGTGTCCACGTTTGTGAAGTCCCTTTTTGTTTGTTGTGTGAGAGGCCAACAATTAGACGTTAAAGCAGACAATTATTCTGATGCTAGGACAGTGTCTGACACACACAGACACAAACACGCATAGATAAATTACTTCCTGGTTACGCAGCATATGTCGCTTCTGCGCACGGATTATTTACAGTGGCTATTTTGCTACTTAATTCGAGTCACCACCGATTCATGCACAGCCCTACAGTTTAAAGAATAGAAAATTGCAGTTAATTTCATAAAGTTTGGAAAAAATGAAGTAGGCTATTAGACATCTTTTTACACATTAAACTACGCCAGTGAAACCCGACATTCGTAAATATGCCTATTCGCCTGAAGTATTCATCTACACATCTTTAGTAGTTCATTGAGTAGATGATGAAGAGAGGTGATTTCTGATTGTTTTCTTTAACAACGATAGAGACCAAAACATGCAGTCCAGAAGCCTTCCAGTGTCCCGGCTCCCACATGTGCATCCCGCAGCGCTGGAAGTGCGACGGAGACAAAGACTGTCCTGACGGGGCGGACGAGAGCGTCAAAGCTGGTTGTGGTGAGTACAGACGAGCTTGGATACAATCAAGGTGACAAGAAAAAATATATATTTATTTCACTGACCCAGTATGTTTGTTTGTGTCCCAGTCTTTAACAACACATGCAGCAACAATGAGTTCATGTGCCAAAACCGGCAGTGTATTCCCAAGCACTTTGTGTGCGACCACGACAACGACTGCAGCGACGGCTCGGATGAGTCGCAGGAGTGTGGTAAGTGGAGAGGTTTTTACAAACCGAGCGGATGATTCTCGCGGCTCAATTCTCCTGTCACCGCATAACAGAATACCCAACCTGCCGCACCAATGAGTTCCGCTGTGCCAACGGACGCTGCCTCATTCAGAGCTCGTGGGAGTGCGATGGGGACTTTGACTGCCATGACCACTCAGACGAAGCGCCTAAAAATACACGCTGCCTGGGCCCAGGTTATATATTAACTGTGTTTACATGGGTATGGTGTACCAATTGTTTTATTTAATTTGTGTGTGTGTGTGTGTGCAACAGAGAAAAAATGCAATGACACGGCATACGCCTGCAACAACGGGAAATGCATCAACGAGACGTTACTATGCGACCATAAGGACGACTGCGGCGATGGCTCAGATGAGCTCAACTGCTTTATTAACGAGTGCCTGAACACCAAATTGAGTGGCTGCTCTCAGCTTTGTGAGGACCTGAAGATAGGCTTCAAGGTAAGTGCATGCCATAAGTGTGATTTAAAGATGTGTGTACAGCTTTGCGATGTGTACTGCGGCTTTACCTGCTGTTTGCCGGGTCACCCCTCGCAGTGCAGATGCCACCCTGGATTCCGGCTGAAAGATGACGGGAAGACGTGCGTCGACGTGGATGAGTGCACTAGCACCTATCCCTGCACACAACGTTGCATCAACACACATGGAAGCTTCCACTGCCTGTGTGTTGAGGGCTTCCAGCTTAGCCCAGAAAACCCCACCATATGCAAATCGACATCTGGTAAGAGACAGACATTTATCCAGTAGTTTTCGAGAAGGCCGTAAAGGTAGACAGATCAGGGCTTAAACGTCTAGGCACACTCGATTTATAATGTACAAGGCACATATTTACATTAGAAAACTCTTAAAGCACATAACCAAACAAAAGTGTCACAAAAATGTCGGTCATTATCGGTGGCTAGAATAGATTAAAAACAATCATTATTTGTAATGAATAGGATCAATGAATTGAAAGTGGATAAACTTTTTATATTGCTTTTTGGACTGTGGGAGGAAACTGTAAAACCAAGACAAGCAAGTTAAAGAAAAGCAACTTTATTTAGATAGCACATTTCATATAGAAGGCAACTCAATGGGCTTCATACAACCAAATACCTAAAAGCATTTACAAACAGAACAGTTTGAAGATATGAAAAAATATAGCAAAGAGAACAAAAATACTTTATTAAAATTACTAACTTACTTGGCAGCATTTAAATACACAAATAAAAATGCTTAACAGACCTTTAATCAAAAGTATAGGGAAAACCCACATTTTTTAACCTGGATTCAAAAGCATTTGTACTTAGAGCTGACTTCTGTTGGCAACTTATTCTATTTGTGTGCAGCATAACGACTAAAAGCCGCCTCACCATGTTTACTTTGAGCCTACAGACCTCAGAGCCCTAAATAGCATTTCCTTAATGTAGGTCAAGGCTCCAGACTGCCTCTAAATGGTGGAATTTTGCTCCTAAAGTTTGAGATCATGCAAGTAAATTGCTCATCTAATCATGCATGTGTGACCAGTAAATTTGCTTATTTTATTTATTTTGTTAGTGTGATTTGTATTAATCTTCTATATTTTTTTGTTGCTGACAAACTCCTGCTCCACATTTCAGCCTATTATTTGTAATGCAATAAAAATGAGTGGGAATGTGAACATATACACAAGTTAATTTACAGTATGCACCCCTACATTTTTTACATGTGCCCCTAAAATTGCATGTTAAATTGCTCCTAGTAAAAAATAATAATAATAATCTGGAGCCCTTCAAGACGAAAATCATGAAAAGGAAAGCAAGCTACACATAATAGTCCTGAAAATCATGCAGTGTTCCTGAATAATTTCTCTATTTTGTACAGATGAGGAACCCTTCCTGATCTTTGCCAATCGCTACTACTTACGCAAACTCAACTTGGATGGCTCCAACTACACTCTCCTCAAACAGGTGAGCTCTGCTGCTTCCATGGGTATCAGTTTCAATGCACGTCTGCTGGGGTTCGAACTAATATCTGGCGCATTGGCAGGGATTGAACAATGCTGTGGCTTTGGACTTTGACTATCGCCAGCAGATGATTTATTGGACCGATGTGACCACGCAGGGCAGCATGATCCGACGAATGCACATCAATGGCAGTGATGTTCAGGTCAATGTGACTTATATTGTGACACTTTTTATGTCAAGTTGTGCAGCAGAAGAAGAAAAAAAAACGTGTGTATGTATGGATCTCAAAATGAGTGCGTTAATTCTGTGTTACTCCTTTAACAGCACAATTTTTTTTAACGCACCATTAACTCATTTTCTCCCAAAAACGTATAAGTACATTCTATTATAAATGTTGTTAGTGTCCCAAAGACGTATTTTTACGTAAAAATAAAATAAAAAATATGCTAGAGCATACAGAAGGCTTTGCAACTGCAACGGTTGAAGCAATGCTAGTTATTACAAAAACGGCCAGCAGGTGGTAGCAGAGTATAAGAGATCAACCAGGGCCATGTTGCACATTTCCTCACAGTTCTAAACAGATTTGTGAATAATGATGAAACTTAGCTATATTCTAATGCTAATTGCTGCAAAACGGACACAGATAGAAATATATTTTTTTTTTTCTGATGAAAGAAGAGACTCTAATCTTTCTTTTGGTAGGTTCCAAGTTTTCATAGCAACAGAACACAATATTCTATGGGCCTTGCGAAATCAGTCAAAATGCGGTAAAACAGCCTGGAACAAAGGGGATTGCTTCAGTGAAAATGACTGGGAGTGAATGAGTTAATAAAATTACCAACATAAATCAATATCACACTCGTTTTTTACTGTACCGTAATTTTAACTAAATTTTATGAAATATTATGAAATTACTATATCAAAATTTGTTTCCACTTTTATGTTAACCAGAGTATGAAAATTAACTAAATACAAATATTTTATAGTACATTTTATTGTACATTAAGAAAACATATAAAATTTGTGATTAATCATGAGTTAACTATTGAAGTGATGCGATTAATTACATTACTTTATTAATTGCAATAAATTAAAATCGCTTTTTCTTTTCTTTTTTTGACAGGTCCTCCATCGCACATCACTTAGCAACCCAGATGGGCTTGCAGTGGACTGGGTAGCAGGAAACCTGTACTGGTGCGATAAAGGACGAGACACTATTGAAGTGTCAAAGCTGAATGGGGCGTACCGGACAGTTCTTGTCAACAATGGCTTGAGAGAACCGAGGGCTGTGGCTGTGGATGTACGCTATGGGTAAGAAAATGTATATAAAATGGTGGCGCGTGCAAGGCAGTGTGGGTTCAAGCCGGCTGCTCCTGTTTACATATGGATTTGTCTCTATCCTGATGCAGTAATTCTAATGCACCCCTGTTTTTTGTTTTTTTGTTTTTTGTTTTTTTTTTGACAGGTACTTGTACTGGTCAGACTGGGGCGACACCCCTCATATTGGGAGGATTGGAATGGACGGCACAAACAGGACCGTCATTGTGGAGGACAAGATCACCTGGCCCAACGGTCTGACTCTGGACTTTGTAAATGACCGCATCTACTGGGCCGACGCACGAGAGGACTACATCGCCTTCGCCAGCTTGGACGGAACCAACAGACACACAAGTAAAACACGCACACAGCCGTGTGGGACGGGAGTTGTGATTTTTGCAGGATCTTGCAACCAATGTGTGTCTCCTTCCATGTGCAGTTCTAACCCAGGACATCCCCCACATCTTTGCCATGACTCTGTTTGAGGAGTACATCTACTGGACGGACTGGGAGACCAAATCCATCAACAGAGCTCATAAGACCCTAGGAATCAACAAGACCTTGCTGATTAGCACCTTACACAGACCAATGGACGTCCATATTTACCACCCGTACCGCCAGCCGGAGGGTACGACCGAGCCATCTTTCAGTTGCTGTCACTGATGGAACGTCTAATTTCCTTTCGCCTTGCTCTGCAGTTGCGGATCACCCGTGCCAGACGGACAATGGCGGCTGCAGTAACCTGTGTCTACTCTCACCAGGAGGCGGCTACAAATGTGCCTGCCCCACTAACTTTTATCTGGCAGCAGATGGCAAACAGTGCTTGTCGAACTGCACTGCCAGTCAGGTGCGCTCGTTTAAAATGATGATGTCATTGAAGGGTTTTGAAACTTTCCATGGGAATTAAAGATGTCATCAATTCAATGTCATCAATTCCAATGTAAACTTTAATTCCCCTACTAGCCTTCCCGTGGAAAGTTTCTAGAAATTTTTTTCTTCTTTTATTTTTGCCTTATGTCTATAAATAAGGGATTCATTCCCATCTCTTATTCTTCAGTTTGTTTGCAAAAACGACAAGTGTATTCCATTTTGGTGGAAGTGTGACACTGAAGATGACTGCGGGGACCGCTCAGATGAGCCCGCCGATTGCCGTAAGTGACGAACGCTTCCTCGCCGTGATCGCCGACATACTTTACCGTTGGGTCTGATAATATCCCTCCGTCTCGTCACTATAGCTGAGTTTAAATGCAGACCAGGTCAGTTCCAATGCGGCACAGGAATTTGCACAAATCCCGCCTACATCTGTGACGGCGATAATGACTGCCAGGATAATTCGGACGAAGCCAATTGTGGTATGTAAATTGAAAAAGTTTCATCTTCTTTTGCCAAATTCCTACCTGTGATCTTTTGTGCACCCACCCTTCCAGATATCCATGTGTGCCTGCCCAGTCAGTTTAAATGCGCCCACCCCAGTCGCTGCATCCCTGGCATCTTCCGTTGCAACGGACAGGACAACTGCGGCGAGGGAGAGGATGAGAAAGATTGTCGTGGGTTTTACCAGTACAATATTGTCACGTTGTGTTTTGCTCCCGATATGGAAGATGGACTCATGCTCCGTCTGTCGTCTATATAGCGGAGGTGACATGCGCCCCCAACCAGTTCCAGTGTGCCGTCACCAAGCGCTGTATTCCGCGGGTGTGGGTGTGCGACCGGGACAATGACTGCGTGGATGGATCTGATGAGCCAGCCAACTGCAGTAAGACACATCTGACCACATCAAAGTGTTCATGCATCGGAAACTGATATCTTTTTTCTTTTCTTTTTTTAAACGGGAAGTCAATGCAAAACATTTTTGGACAATAATATGTTCTAAGCAGCCCCACTGGTCTAAATATGGCATTCTGGTTAGTATTGTGTTAGTGGAATATGAGTTATGCAGCAAAATCTAGCTATTTTTATCCATCTCAGGGGGCCGCCATTTTGCCACTTTTTGTCGACTGAAGATGACATCAATATTGCTCAGGTCTCAGGTAACAACCAATCACAGCTCAGCTTCAGAAAACAGGTGAGCTGTGATTGGTTGCCTGAGCCCTGAGCAACTGTGATGTCATCTTCAGTCGACAGCAAGTGGCAAAATGGCCGCCCCCTGAGATGGATAAAAATAGCTAGATTTTGCTGCATAACTCATATTCTACAAATGCAATATTAATCAGGATGTTTAGACTACTGAGGTCACATATAACATATTATTGTCAAGAAATATTTAAAGTTGACTTCCTTAAAAGGAAAGTATTTAATTAGATAATATTATGAAACTAACATAGCTGAACAAAACAACATTTTCAAAAGAAGACTTCCTTGCATTTAAAATCTCATCTCTGCTGCAGCTCAAATGACATGTGGCGTGGACGAGTTCCGCTGCAAGGACTCGGGCCGCTGCATCCCCGCACGCTGGAAGTGCGATGGCGAGGACGACTGTGGCGACGCTTCAGATGAACCCAAAGAGGAGTGTGGTGAGTGGACAAAATGTTTATCGCTATAATATTGAAAATCCTTTAAAAAAAAAAAAATGGCGTACTCTTTATGTTGCTTTGATGCTCAGATGAGCGGACGTGCGAGCCATATCAGTTCCGCTGTAAGAACAACCGCTGTGTGCCCGGACGCTGGCAATGCGACTACGACAATGACTGCGGGGACAACTCTGATGAAGACAAGTGTGGTAGGTTCCCACTCACTAGGTTAATCATGCTTCTAAATATATATTTGATAAAAAACTCGTTTTCAGGTGTTAAAACAGTGTTCCAATATACATTTTCTAGTCTTGGTTCAAAAATTCCTAACCTCCCTGGTGTGTTCTGGAATGCAGCGTTCATATGTTTTATAGCTCCTTAAAAACACAGTCTTGTGCTTCTACTGTGTTATGAATCCATTATGAGATTTCTTGCTCTCGAGTGTGATTAAAAACTCATAACAGTCGGGGGAAAAAACTTCTTTTTTTAACAAACAAAATAACATTAGTTTGATTGCATTCAATGAAGACCTGCACAATACACATATATTGTTTTAATACATACTTTTTCATTTGCATACATTAAAAAAATGGAAGGATGCACGAGCCACTTTAAAATTATTCAACTTTGGAAAAACTGCTACATAACAGCTTTCTGGTAAAGATTGTATGGCAAATAGTCTAGGATTTTTTAAGGTTTTGGGGTGGCATCGGCCCTGTATCGCGCTCGACTAGATCCGGCCCTGCACTGAACAGCAACTGAATCCCATCTCCACATCCAGAACCAAAGCGAGCACAAACTGTAGTAGGATGACCAAATTTTAAGACTGTTACTTGAGAAGCATTTTTGTGATATGTTCATAAATTGAACCTTCACACAACAGAAAGTGGGAGAAACAATTTTTGCTTCTTAATTTGAACTATCTATATTCACTGGTGTTTTGAAGGGAAATTGTGTTATTTTAGTTATTATTATTAGTGGCATCTATTTTTTCAACACCCTCACTCTGCCTACCTCCCCACTTTAAAAAAACAACAACCTCATGGGCCGTGCTTAAATGCCATTTTTAGTATACGCCGTGGGCCACTGAAAAATGGATGGTGGGCCGCAAATGACCCCCGGGCCTTAGTTTGGACACCACCGTACTAAATTGTGCTCTTGTCCAGTGAGTGTTTGTAGGTGTGCGAGTGGTTAGCAACGTGTCACATTTCACTGTGTTTTGCTGTTTGATTCACCCGCCGACGAGATTCCATTTTAAATCGGCCTTTTGGTCAGTTGCACATCTCATATCATCTCATATCTATTTTGTATTTCACACTGGCCTGTTGCTGTGAGCCAGAGGTAGGTGTTTTTATAGTTTCATCTTAGCAACCTCAGCTATTTGGTCTTTGTTCTTTCTGCCCTCTTTCAGACCCCCCCCAGACCCCCCCTTCCCCAATCTTCCACCATGTACCATAGTATGCCGTATGCTGTCCCATCCCCACCTCTGCTCCCATGAGTCATTCCTGAAACAAACAACTTTATCAACCTCTTTTCTGTTTTATTCTATCAGCCTGACGCTCAACGGATGGCAACCTTTATTATTTGTTGCACTGCTTCCTCGTTTCTTTTCTGCTCCTCCTCCTCCCTTTCCCTTCCTAACTCACAAGCACCTCTCATCCTCCTAAACTGCAAACTCTGTTCCCTCAGTTCCTCGGCAGTGTTCGGAAAGCGAATTTGCCTGCACAAACGGCCGCTGCATCGCCGGACGCTGGAAATGCGACGGTGACCACGACTGTGCTGATGGCTCCGACGAGGTATCGCTCAATTCCTTTTGTTTCATACTTGAAAATTGGCAACGCTAATGGAAAGGATTGTTTTTATTTTGATCCAGAATGGCTGTGAGGTCAAGTGCGACAGTGATCAGTTTCAGTGCAAAAACGGCCACTGCATCCCCATTCGCTGGCGCTGCGATGCCGACCCCGACTGTATGGATGGCAGCGATGAGGAAAAATGTGACAGTGGTGGTGAGAAACACTTTATATCTTCGCAACGTAATTCCCAATCTTTATTGATGACGTCTCACATCTCACTAAGGATGAAAATATCAAAAACATGGATTCAAGGCTTAATTATTTACCTTCTGCCGCCTAGTGGAAGATCCTTGAATTGCATCTCATCCCCTTCCTATTTCAGTGGGAAGACACTGCCCCCTGGACGAATTCCAGTGCAACAACACTCTGTGCAAACCGCTGGGCTGGAAGTGCGACGGCGAGGATGACTGCGGAGACAATTCTGACGAGAAGCCAGAGGAATGTGGTAAGAATAACACTTTGACAGCTTCCCTGCGCATCGCCCGCAAAGAGACGTTTCTCCTCCTGAGAGCTGCTCTCTTCTTCTTCTTCTCCTCTCCAAGTTCAATTCCAGTGCCCGCCCACAAGACAGTTCCGCTGTCATAATGACCGCGTGTGCCTGCCGATATCAAAACGCTGCGACGGGATCAACAACTGTGGGGACAACAGCGATGAAGTCAACTGTCGTGAGTTGAATTGATGCTTTCTTCAATTGAAACACACTGAATATTATAATCGGAATTTCGTTTCAGATGAATATTATATCAATTACAGCAATTTTACATTTAACATCAAGAATCCCTTCTACGGTACAATGAAGGTGATGTGTTCAAAGACCCAGCTGCAATAAGGGAAAATTCACCATATAGAAACGATATCATTTTGAAGTACAGTGTATTTTTACATCCTCCCACATGCTTAAAAATACAGAAGCGTGGAACTGCCAATGTGGAGTAAAGAGTTTTGAACGGGCTTTGTCTTTTATTCTTGGTAAAATGTTGGCCAAATGATAAAACATTACTTTTTTTCCCCATAATGCCATGGGGTAAAGCCACAATTGTGCATGCGCAAGTCTATACCCCGTGACATTATGGGGAAAAAAGTCATGTTTTAGTAATTAGCTTACGTTTGACCAATACGTTTGAATGACTTTACTAGGCTAAATGTGAAAAAGATTTTGTGGGCATTATAGAAATAAATGCTATGTTTTTAGCATTTGACCTACATTTGACCAAAACATTTGAACGATACTGCCCATTCAAAACTCTTAACTCCACATTGACAGTTCAATGCTTCTCTATTAAACACGTTTAAACTTTTAAAAACAGACTTTTGGAATTATTCCATGACGCTCACTCACACAGTTCTCCAAATAAGAGTCAAAGTGTGCTTGCTTCAAGCTGTTTATTTAGCACTCGCAGTTAAGTTTACTGTAAAATTGATACATTCAAAAATGAGAATTAAACCTGGTATTTTTAAATAGCAAAATGTTCAATGAAGCCATGTAAGTTTGTCTAAGGAAAGTCAAAGGCTAACTTAATGCTGAAAGTAAAAATATAATGTGAAACGTCTTTGACCAACTTTCTCAAATTTCTCTCTGCTCTGTGGGAACAACGGCTAATATTGGGGTCAGTAATATTAAGTTGGGGACCTTCCCTGCCTAATTCTATTTTAATTTTTTTAATTGCTTAAAAATCGGCCATATGGCAGAGTATCACTATACAGTAATGTATCTGTATTATCTCCTCAGATTATATGTAGGATTGCGTAACATTTCGCTCCCTTAGAGAGAGTAGAAATTCTGAGAACGGCTCGACCTCTTAAGATGTTAACATACTAGTTTGTACATGTTTAAACCTTGGTGCGGGCATCTTCTCCAAAAAGTAAATAATGACTCTGGATGACCTTCAGAGCATACCACATCCACACCAGTCTGCCAAAAAGATGAATTCCAGTGCTCCGTTGGCCGCTGCATCAGCTCAGTCCTGCGCTGCAACTTCTTCAACGACTGTGAGGATTACGGCTCTGATGAAATCAACTGCAATAAGAAAGGTAGGCGATGCCGTGACGGCGAGCGGGGGGGGGGGGGGGGGGGGGTGAGATGGGCTCCGCCTGGTTCTAACCGTGACGATGTTGTCGTACAGACACCGTGTTGAACGAGTGCCACAACAACAGGACCGTGTGCGGCGACGGCGACGAAGCGCACTGTGTGGTCAACGGGACGAGCTCGTTTTGCTCCTGCAAACCGGGCTTCCAGTCCTACGGGCGCAACAGATGCGAAGGTATGTTCTTTGGAAGCTCTGGTCCCGCGTGATGTTACATGACCAATTTGCCAACCATCTGTGATGACAGATAAGAACGAGTGCAGGGAATTTGGAGTGTGTTCTCACATGTGCAACAACACAAAGGGCTCCTACAAGTGCAGCTGCCACAAGTACTTCACCAGAATCAATGACACTTGCAAAGCTGATAGTGAGTACAATGACTACTTGAAGGGGCAGTCAACCTTAAACATTTCTTGACAATAATAGGTTATATGTGACCTCGCTAGTCTAAACATGACTATTACATTTATGAAGTATGAGTTATGAGGCAAAATCCATCTGTTTTTATTCATCTCTGGGGGCAGCCATTTTGCCACTTGCTGTCGACTGAAGATGACATCACAGTTGCTCAGGCAACGACCAATCACAGCTCATCTGTTTTCTGAAGCTGAGCTGTGATTGGCTTTTACCTAAGACCTGAGCAACTGTGATGTCATTTTCACACTCCAATAAGTGGCAAAATGGCCGCCTTCTGATATTGATATATATATTGTTGTCAGGAATTTTTGGGGGGTTGACTTCCCTGTTAAATACATTTTTAGCATTCTATTCGAACATTTTATGAGAAAAAAAAATATTGTTGAACGTGACCATCCCCCAGCTCAGCGACAAGTTCTCTACATCGCGGATGACAACGAAATCCGCGGGCTGGACCCGTCCATGCCGAACTGGCGCTACGAGCAAATCTTCCAGGGCGACGCCAACGTGCGCATTGACGCCATGGATGTGCACATCAAGACAAACCGCATTTACTGGACCAACTGGCACACGGCGCGCATCTCTTCGTATGAGCTGCCTTCTTCCTCCTCCCCGTCACCCAACAACAACCGTAACCGACGCCAGACAGAATCGCGGGTCACCAACGTGGAGGTGAAGACACACAGCAACAAAACAATTGACTAAAACGCTTCACTTGTGTGGTTGTTGAAATTGGACTTTGGCGCTGTCTGTGTTGAGATCCCTGATCTGAAGATGCCCCGAGGCATTGCTGTGGACTGGGTGGCAGGGAACCTGTATTGGACCGACTCTGGTCGAGACGTGATCGAGGTGGCTCAGCTTAGCGGAGGGCACCACCGCAAAACTCTCATCTCGGGCATGATCGACGAGCCTTATGCCATCGTGGTGGACCCTCCCAGAGGGTAAGCGGGGAAGGGAAAGCCGACTTGCATTGGGAAGGGCGTTCATTCAATTCCATGTCATTGTCTAGGAAAATGTACTGGGCAGACTGGGGGAACCACCCCAAGATTGAGACAGCTGCCATGGATGGAACCATGAGAGAGACGCTGGTGGAAGAAAACATTCAGTGGCCAACCGGTAGAATATAAACAACATCCACCAGTAAAATGCATCTTTAGTAACTTTGCTGTGTTTTTTTTTTGCTCAGGCCTTGCAGTGGACTACTTCAACCAGCGACTGTACTGGGCCGATGCTAAACTATCGTTGATTGGCAGCGTCAGGTTGAATGGCAGTGATGCAGTTGTGGCTGTCAACAGCATCAAGAATAGTTGAGTGGCGCTTTTTACTTGTATTTCTGTACAGTACTGTACGCGTACCACATGTGCATTTGTGGCAAATGAGTTCGAGGGCAACACTGAAAAGGGAAAAAAGAATACAGTAAGACTGACAAGTTAAACCCTAAACCCCATGCATGGATACTTGTGAGAATTTTAACACGTTCACTCTGTCATCTCATCTGTGTTGAACTTTAAAAACTCAAGGCCAGGAGGCAAGATCTATATTGCCACTTCTTTTTTTTGTTGCCCACAAAAGCAAACGAATTGCATCGACTTCAGGTTTCTTGCTAAATAGATGTATTGTTTTTTTAGAGGTGCAACATTTAATTGTTTAATTAACAGCTAATTGGTTATCAAAATTTTCACTAATTGTTTTATTATCAATATTTATTTTTGATAATTGATTAATCATTTAGATACCTTTTTAAATTTAAAGTTGTCCGCACCAGTTATCTTTGTGTTGAATCAAAAGAAAACATTTGCATTTACTTTGGAAATTTTCATTGCCTGCATTGTCAGTTACATTGAAATAATGTCCTATTTTTTAATAAAGGGATGGAAACCAATCTATTTTTAAATCTTATTCATCGATTAATTGACAACATAATCGACAGATTAATAAAATATTAAAATAATTGTTAGTTGCAGCCCTCGTTATTGAAAAAAAAAATGTTTCCATGACTTCAAATTCCATTTGTTTTCCAAAGCAAAATATGTCATAACAATGAACTGCAGAGGCAATTAAATGTATTTATGCAATAATATTATGAGGTGATTATACATTCAGAGTATAGTATATGGTGGTCACAGTCATAGCAGTCCTCTGAGGCTAAACATAAACATAGTAAATGATTTAGGGATTAAATGTAAAATGTGTTTATTTTCCTGAGAAGGAACTATACAAACTGAAATGAAAGCGGAAAAAATCCAATTATCAACCAGAAGTATTTAAAAAAATATATCAAACAAGTCCTAATAAATATATAATAAATAAGTCCCTATCAGGAACAGCAATGTCTATATGTTTAATATTATATTTGAAATGTGAACGTTTTATTCCCATAATTACACATTTTTCTTTTTCTACTTTTTTCCTCCTCAGTGTGGCGCCAACAATCCTTCATACATCTGCATCTATTTTCTTGTCGATACGGCTTTCATCGTGCTGTACTTCTTTCCACAGAACTCCATCAACCCTTCAGTATCGATATCTTTGAAGACTACATCTACGGCATCACCTACATCCACAACCACGTCTTCCGAGTCAATAAATTTGGCAAGGGCGACGTGGAGAACCTGACAACCAGAATGAACCACGCCACAGATTTGGTTTTGTACCACCGCAACAAACAGCCAGAAAGTGAGTTTGGCGTGTATAGCAAGAGAACGTAAGAATAGAAGAAGAAAGTGCGGTTGTATTGTAAGATGTCTTTATCTTCCAGTGAATAATCCCTGCGACAGGAAGAAATGTGAATGGCTGTGCCTTCTGAGTCCCAGTGGGCCGGTGTGTACCTGTCCCAACGGACACGCGTTGGACAACGGCACGTGTGTGAAGCAGCCCGCTCCCACGCTGTCTCCTATCTGTGAGTGAGCATCAAGACACGGCACCAAAAAAAAAAAATGCTGCTAGTTGATTTCTGGGAGGTCAAACTTTAATAGGGGCCGTCTGAAACATATTGCGACTATCATTGCCCACAGCGCCTCCGAGTGGCCCCTGCCTGGTCCAGTGTTTGAACGGCGGCAGTTGCTTCCTGAACGCCCACAAGCAACCCAAATGTCGCTGCCAGCCCAACTATGGAGGAGATCGGTGTGAGATTGACCAGTGCAGAGACTACTGCAAGAATGGAGGAACGTGCGCACCTTCTCCAACGGGTAGGAAGCACAACCTGATCAGCGATGCGGCTATCAATTATAACCTAAAACTACAAATGAGCTGCATTGTGTTTTTTTATACAAACTACGACCTGGGGGCCATTTGTGGACCACCATGCATTTATAAGCAGCCCGTGGCATATATACACCCCAAAAAATATTTTCTACTAATACATTTCTTCTATATACTGTAGAGTTTTGTTAAATATGCAAAAGTACAATGATGCAAATTAAATATTTACAATTACAGTATAAAAGTAAAATTTTTCTTCAGAACACTGTGGTTAGTCAAGAAAATTTATTTCTACAAACAAAAATGGTGTCCTCCACGTTCGGCTCTGTCAAGGTCCAAATTGTGAAAATGACTGCTTTAAATATGGTGGGATTCGATTGCTGTTCAGTGCATGGGCTGATGTTTTCTGGTGGCCTACAGGGTCTTGACCACTCCAAAATCTTGTAAAATCCAATACTATTTGCTTTATCGAAAAGCTGGTCAGGGAGCAGTTTTTAAAAAACAAAACAAAAAACAAACAAACACTAATATATGACCAATATGCAATTGTTTGACTTGTGTGGGTGTACTTGATAAATTAAAGAATAGTATAAAATTGCATACTTCAGTTTATCTGTATGTGACGACAAAGTTTGGACACCCTTGATCTAAAGCAAAATAGAAATGTTTATTTTTTTACTTTTTTTTTTTAGTTAAAATATTCATTAAATAAATTAATGATTAAATAAAAAATGAATTAAATAGTCCAAAATAATTATTATATTATATTTATTATATATCCTTTTTATATAATAGTTATATATTATTGATAAATATTATATATTTATATATATGTATTTATATAATATTTATTATATTAAATATTCCATAATAATTAAATAGTCCAAAATTTTAAGTTGTCAGAAAAAGGGAGATGAAAGGTCGATGAAAAAGTTCTTTTTTAATTACCCTAAAAATGTTCAAAAAATGACCATAAAATGTTCAAAAGGGTAGAAGAAAAGCAGAAAATTACAATAAAATGTAAATTAAATTGCAAAATATTTTAGAGAATTGAATGATTGAAATTGCCAGAAATGTCAGAAATTTGACAGCAAAAAAGTCAAAAAAAATTAGCCACTAAATTTCAAATGAAGAGAGGCAGAAATGTACCTTATGTCCATAAAATTGCCAAAAATGTCAGAAATGTAACAGAAAGGCAGAAAAGTCTACACATGTATGAAAAATTAAGTATGAAAAAATACACACACACAAATACAGAAGATAAAAGGCAGAAGAAAATGAATGTCAAAGAATTGCATGCTGCATAATTAGCTCTTACATACGTTAACACTAACACACTGTTTCGTTCATCACAATGTTCAAATGTTTTGCACTTCCAGGCAGATATTTTGATATTTATTTGCCCTAAAATGGCCTTTTTGACAGTAAAGGTTGCTGACCCAGGATCTAGAACCTTATCACGCTGTAGCCAGAAAAGAACTGCGGTTAAATCTGGAGTGGCAATGGCAGATTAGTATGTTAGAACAGTACAGGACATGCATGACAGCAACAGAACAATGCTCAGGTCTGGTTAAAGGTGTGACAGAGCAGTTTAAGGTGGAGTGCATCAGGGATCCTCTGTAAGCCCCTTCATCTTTCCAATAGTGTTGAATAGACTGTCAGATAAGATTAGACTGGAATCACCATGGACCACAATGTTCGCAGATGGCATTGTGATCTGCACTGAAAAGCAGGGAGCAGGTGGAGGAACATTTAGAAAGGCGGAGGCATGCAATGAAGATTTGCAGAGAAGGGGGGAGAAAGAAGCCACAGGCAGGAGAGGTAGCGGGGGTGGATGACTTTAAATACATTGTCAATGTCAATTCCTTCCAAATGTCAACAGGCTCGCCGACCTGCCGATGCCTGCCAGGATTTACGGGGCCGAACTGTAACGTGCGCACGTGTAAGAATTACTGCACGAATGGAGGCAACTGCACCGTCAGTGCTGGCAACCAGCCGTCTTGCAGCTGCCCTCATGACTTCCTTGGTGACCGGTGCCAGTATCGTGAGTGCCGCTGTCTAAAAGCTTCAACACGCACATTTTGTTTTCGAAAGTGGCACACTTGCATAACCTGAGTATGTGTGTGTGTGTGTGTGTGTGTGTGTGTGCGTGCGTGTAGGAGGCTGTGAGGGCCACTGTCTGAACAGAGGCACGTGTCTACAGACTGCGAGCGGCTCCAAACTGTGCCGCTGTCTGCCTCAGTACACCGGCAGCACTTGCGAGATCGACAAGTGTCACTATTGTCGCAACGGAGAGTGCATCCCCAAGGACAGGTTCACGTCCACGGGGGAGTTCACATGCCGGTAACAGCTCAAATTGGCAAATTGTCTGGCACATTCACATTCTTTTGGCGATAAGCAATATTCAATATCTTAAAGGCAAATGCACATTTTTTCCTCGAAGATTCTGGTCATGAGGAAGGGTTACCATAATGTACCATAATTCTGTTGGTGAAGGTCAGGGGTGGGCAAACTGTGGCTCGCTCCGTTCTTTATTCAAGCCCACCGAATGAAGTATAAATTCAGATGTTTTTATTAGTAGATTGAAATGCATCAATTTGTTTATTTTTTACTAATTGATCTTATTCAATCAATTATTTTGAAGAATTTTGTATTATGCATTATTATATTTTATTAAATAATTGGTTAATAATGTTTAAAATTATTGAAAATAATATTTAATCAAATTCGGCATTAATTATTTTACAGAATATTACTTCTTTCCTAAAAATGTGTTATAATATATTTTTTCATTTAATTAAATAATAAAGGATGTTTGATATTGATGCGACAATTTTTTTCTAGTACTTTTCATACATAAAATTCCCCCCAGCCTAAAAAAAAATACAATAAAAACAAATTGCATGAAAAACGATTTTTTTTTAAATGTTTCCAATTTTTAGTTCCTCATCGTAAAACAGCCACAAGAGAGCAGTACATACTGATATCAGCAGCTGTCGCGGAAAAAAAAATACTTATACCAATACCGATACTTTGCATCGGTACTCTACCATCACAGTAAATAATGTTAATGGAGTTATAAAGAATATAAAATATTAGTAAATAAATAATGTTATATTCACTGTACTTTAGGATGTCAAATATTGGTTTAATCACAATTTAATTATGATTGACATTTCAAAATGTGCATACATTATTATCGTTCATATATCGAAAATAGTATGTAAATATGTAAAAAAAAAAAAAAAATTGCAAACATTTTGTGCATAACTCAAATTATTCCACTGTATTTGTTTTGTACTCATCAACATATCCAGCATTTGCGTTTAGAAGTACTACCAAAGTATTCCGATGCGAACATCTTTCTGTCCTCGCTAGATGTGCAAATGGAAGAATCCAGCCCAGCTGCTACACATGCGACACAAACGAATACTGCGCAAACGGCCAGTGCTCCATCAATCCTCTCACGCACCTTCCAGAGTGCAGGTGAGCAAACTTTGCATCAAAATTTTCATCATCATGTCTGGATGTTAAAACCAACCGTGTCGCCCCATACTCGCAAATTCTGCAAAGTGCACATCATCCTGTGTTTTTTGTGGGCGTGTAGATGTTCTCCTGGATGGGCGGGGCATCGCTGTGAGTCCGTCACCAGTAGCGAGGATTCCAGCAGTTCAGGAGGGCGTAAGTAGACACTTGAAAACATGACTTGAACCTGTTACAGCAGTCGTCATGTATCAGAAAACGTATTTTGTGTGTAGGCACGGCCTCCATCGTGATCCCTGTGCTGATCCTGCTCCTGCTGGTTCTGCTGGCCTTGGGAGCGTTGTTCTGGTACAGGAAAAGGATGAGAGGGTGAGTCATAGTTGAACGCCTTCCATTTGAGAGTGGTCTTTTCTTTTCTCCTGCATTCCTTTTCCAGTTTCTTTCCGCTCTCCTACACTGTAACGGCATCTCCTCTGCTCCTCAGGTCTAGCCGGCCCAGCAAAACCGGCTCCAAACGCTTGCGGTAACAGTTGCGGGCGGCGCTAACGCTTTTGCCTCCATTACCCCATCCAAACCCTTTCTACCTTGCCCCTTATGGCGGACCAAAAAAATGGCCAAAATGAAAAATAAATCAAAGTGAAAATAACAATAGAATTCAATAATTGAATGCAAAAAAATTAATATACAAATGTCAAAAATATATAAATCAATAAAAGTTCAATTCAACAAATAAAAATAAATGTGGAAATAAATATATATATATATATATATATAAATAGATTTAAATGTCAATCAATTAATAAAAATGCTCTGTTCTCATATTTATTTATTTTGTTGTTATTTATTGACATTTATTTCTATTTGTTATTTGTATATGCATATATTCGTATTTCCATTTATTTGTATTTTTTTATTTTTTTATAATTCATCATAGCAATCTAATATTATAATTGATATGATTTATTTTTACATTAAATTTTTGAATTGTATTTTTTATATCCATTTTTATTTATTTTCTTTTATTTTGTCATTTTTGGTCCACCATATCCCCTTCCCCATAAGTCTTAGTTGCTATGCAGTGTTTGGTCCTGTGGTGAGTGTCGCATCATTCGAGCTGTCTCCTGTTTAAAATCGGCCTCTTCGGGAGCTGTTGGACAGATCTGCGACGAACAGATCTGTTTTGCGTGTACTGTAATCCCGTAATTGTCGTTCGTGGTGTCGTATGGTATTGCACAGTAGGGATGGGCACTTGAAAAATGGCCGTAACGCAAGTGTAGGCTTCTCAGCTTTTATAGATTTCACAAATATAAGAAGACAGTTACCATTTCAAAATGACATCCATTTTTAGGGGCCCAAAAGTACAAAGTGAATTTTCATTACGTGGATGAAAATCATTTTCATTGCACGACTGCCTCAAGACTGGAGCTCATTTAATGATCCAATTCGGAGTTTCCTCTCTGGAGATGCTTTCAGACAGTCGTACAATGTTCATCACAATATTAAAAAGGTTGCTTTCTTTGTCCAAATACCTTTTCAACTCTGAAAATGGAAGTACGCTTAATAGAAATTCCAAACTGGTAATTGCCTTCTTTTTATGAAACTTCTTAAACTGAAAGTCTACACTTTATTGCATGTTTGTTGTATTAATTCAAATCCATTGTGAGAGATGTATGACCCCCAAAAAAATCTTTCAATTAAAACTCCAGATACTTCTGGACCTACCAGTATTTCACATTGTTTCTTCCTATCAGTGTTTGCAGCAGCCCATTAAGTCAGCAAATGAGTTGGGCCTCAATTAACTGCGATGCAGTACCTCGTTTTTAAGAAATGTCAGCTCGGTCAAGATGGAAGATGCTCATCCCTACCGCATTTCAGTGGTGATTTAATTGGTGGCATTGATAGGATTTATGGTGCTTCGTTTCGGATCAGTTCTGGTTTGAATCGAATGCCGAGTTTGTGTCTGTGCCTGTGCCGTGGCTTTTGCTTTTCCTCAGTCTGGTTGGACGTGACGTGGCCATGATCCGCCTCTCTCCATCGTATGGATGTGTGCGGGCGCCGTTAACAGCGTCCGGGTCTTATATCTGGACCTTTCTGTGTCGTGCAGAGCGAAGGGCTTCCAGCACCAACGGATGACCAACGGGGCCATGAATGTTGAGATCGGAAACCCCGCCTACAAGATCTACGAGGGCGAGCCCGATGACGACGCAGGGGAGCTGCTCGATGCCGATTTCACCCTCGATCCAGACAAGGTACGCAAATATTCGAGAGGGAACCATATGACGTAAATGTGAACTCATTGCGCCACACTGCCCCTAGAGGCCAACATGTGCACAGCAGGAGATGACTAAATGACTCAATTATTTTCTCGTGATTTTTTTTTTTTTTTTTTAACTCTTCCCAGCCGACTAACTTCACCAACCCGGTGTACGCCACGCTGTACATGGGCGCCCACAACAGTCGCAACTCGCTGGCCAGCACGGATGAGAAGAAGGAGTTGCTGTGCCGCGGGGAGGAGGAGCCTCTTGTGGACCCGCTGGCGTAGGCCGCCCCGTCACGTTATTCCAAACACACCCCATCTTCTTGCCTTTTAGTGAAGACAAAAATAAAACACATGGAGAGAAAAAAAACAAATAAAAGTGGGAGCGAAAATGACAAAAAAAAGTGTGAACACTGTATAAAATGTACAAAAATGAAGGACTACTTTTGTATGTGATTGCAGTATTATATTTTGTTCTTTTGAGATTCCTCTGGTCAAAAAATAAATAACATTTTCTATGAGAGATTTTTAATTTACACGTGTCCCTTACCCCTTTACCTAAATAGCCACTACCTCTGTGCAAAATGAAATGGAAAATTAGGCGTTATCATTTGAGCAATTTTAATTTGTTTTCATTATTTTTTTTTAATGAATGGTATAGAGAGCAAGTGAGAAAAAAAAAAGTTCCATTTCACCAGTGCCAATTGTTTGTTGTTTGTGTGGACTTTGAGAGGGAAAGGCCAAACTCAAAGTTGTCCAAAGTTGTGCGGCCGTCGTCTCGCTGAGGATCCTCGCAAGATTGTGTGAGACGCGTTTGCGTTTGTTTGTGTTCAGCAACGGATGCTCTTGAAATGATTGTGTCGTCTTCCTTGCACAGAAAACCAATCTGATGGTATTTTTTTTGGCTTTATGTGGTCCCATGTGAAGCCAAGGTGGCTTTTTATGACATGGCTCGTGGGCTGTTTTCAAGTGTGTCGTGTACGTTTGACAATTTGCTCCCGGGTGAAACATTCCAGGCAGAGGTGGCAAATCCAGGTCCAGAAAGTAAATACCCTGCCACAGTTTGGCTTTAGCCTCCCTAGCTAGCTCACTAGCTAGCTCGTTTACCTGCTAGCTGTCAGGGAGCTAAAGCCAAACCGTGGCAGGGTATTTACTTTCTGGACCTGGATTTGCCATCTCTGATTCCAAGCAGGTGTTGCGAATGTGTCAAAGCAAACATGGTCAGCTGGTCGATACTGGGAGGACCAAAAGCACACACATTGGCGTGGCGAGTTGGTATCACGTGACACTTACAGGGTCTTCCTTGAGTTGAAGGTGAGAGTTGAGCTCCTTTCAGATGAAGCAGCCATCCTAATGGACCTTTTCTAAAATGTCAGTCATGAGTAGCTTTTTACCTTGAGGTGGACCGTTTTGTAAAGACTGTCTTTAAGTGCATTAAGGTCATTTGTGTTGTCGTCGAGCTGTGTCTAACCTCCCGTGTCTAACTGGCGTGCCCTGCTGCTGCTAATGCTACCACTCTTGTCCTTACGCTCAAAATGCTGCTTCTGTCAGAAATGTGTCAGCCATATCTTAGTGCATGTAACACCGTCAAATATTGGAAATTATTCTTCAAGACAGCGACAATGTTTTTATTATTTTTGGCATACTGTCAGCAAGTGTTATTTTACTCAGTTGTATATGTTTTGTATTTTAATTGAGAGATGAGTACAATCATATTGTTTCCCCGAGCAGCAGTTTTGCTAAAAATCATCCGATTGTTGTTGATTTTTATTTTTTATGAATGACACATAGCTTTTATAGTACACAATGCATGGAGACTCAGACTTTCTTCTGGAAAGAGACTAATGTTTAATTTTTGCTGGAGTACTTTACAAACTAAATAACAGATATTGTTATAAATAAATGGAAAATTGTACAGACAACACGGTGGTGTGTTTTTTGTGTGCGTGTTGTGTCAAGGAATCGGCTAATTAACAATGGCTTACTCAATTTATGGAGAAGTGGCGCCACTGGCGGCCATCTTATGTTGCCACTCACTCAGCCTAACCATCGATTTTGCTGCAGCGTTTTCACATTATTTTTTGCCTCTACTTTGAAAATGCCACCATGTATAGTAATTCTGGGAGAAATGCTACATGTAAATGTATCCGCTAAAATACTTTCCCAATATATATACTATATAAGATGAGTCTGTTTCATGTTAGAACCCTCAAAAATCAAGTTGAAAGTAAAGCCTACCAAGTCAAGTGAAATTTATTGGGGGGGGGGGGGGGGGGGCTGAGCTATGAAATGTAAAACCTAGATCTATGTGAATTAACTATATAGAAATAATATAGGCCTGCTGTAATCTGAAAGGTTGATGCAAACAGTGAAGTTGAGAGGCTCTCATAGTCTCATTACTCCATACAGGGATCCTAGCTTAAAACGTAATGACAACAGTGTTTCCAGATGGGAAAAAAAGATAAATTGTCCGTAACAGTGGCAACGTAAAATGGCTGGTTGCCCTCTTATGCTGGCTTTGGCCGCGAGGAGCCGTATTGTTTGTGCTCTTGTGTTTTGTACTTTTGCTAAAACTGTGACGACTTTCGAATTTGTGTGCTTATTGTTGGGTGGAGTTGATGACAGGGAGGGAACTTCTTTGTTTAATTCTTAATATTGCTAATATCAAGACGAAAATGGGCTACAGCCGCAATAAGGGACGGAAAAAGAGCACTTTTTTTCCTTCCCATTCTTGGCATAATGGCGGGTGCTTTAGCACCATCTAGTGGCTGTAAGTGCACATTCGTCCCCGACACAACCCTCCAAAACGAAAATCAACGGTAGTATTTGTTTTTTCTTGATTTCCTTAATAGTTATGAGTCAAAAAATGATTAACCCTCTGACAGTATCAAACTTTGAGTCACAGAATAATGTTTTCTTTGGTCTGTTTGTAATGGTTACTTGTCTGGTGTACCTAATGTGTGTCCTAAACATCAAAAATCACTCAAAACAAATGAGATGCACAATATATATTTTAATGTCCACCTTCCAACACACACAAAACACTTATGTAGTCATTGCAAATATACATAACTCAAACAGCATTTAACAGATGCAAAAAAAATGCAATCTTATAAAAAATAAAAAAAATCTTAAAAAGGCATCAAACACAAAAGCAAGCAAGGTGCTGTAAATCAGATAGCAGATTCCTAACACTGAAGTGGCATTTTGAAGTGATGAAGTTCTAAAAATAGATCTGCTTTTTTGCATGTTTTCAAGCCTTTTCATTCTTTTCCTTCAATCTCCCGTTTCGCTATTATTTGATTTGAGTCAAGCTCTCCTCTCGTCCGTACCTAGTGCATATGATGATGTTTGTGTTATATGAGCGTTTTGAGTGCTTCCCACTTGTAAGTTAGCACGAAGAGCTCGAAGCTGGGGGCGGGGCCTGCGACAGCGGCGTCTTGTTATACGCAAATGGAAAGGAGAAGGCATCAAGTGTAAGCTGCAGGAGTGCCGCGTTCGCACCACGACATCATCAGCGGGTTCGTTACTCTGCTTCATCTCTCAGGATAAACCTGGAACGAGCAGGGAATCTTTGATTGGTTCACCGTTTGACAATCGACTAAATGTGTTGACTGTCGTTTGATTACGTGCGCGCTTACCACTCAGTGACACCAGGCACCAGCTCCACCTCCGCCAACTCGATCTGCACCTACAGAACAAGATGAACATATGTGTTTAAGCACGTTGACTTAAGACAAGTACTTTAAATTAGTCAAACAAGTCAAGCACAATCACCTGTCCAATGGCGTCACGACTTCGGAACGAGGCGGCGTTATTCTTCACAGACACGCTGAGGTGCCTCAACTGCAATTCCTCCACAGGCAAGTTGTATTCAAACCTGTAGAGAAAGTAGACGATATGGAGGCAGCCAGCAACCCAAACGAACAAGAAAGAAAGGTCAGACTTGAGTCTGGTACCTTTCATTAAATTCAGGGTTGGGATCTCGTTTCTTCACAGCCGTCTTCCTCTTGGTAGCTTTGCTTTTGTCTGGCAGCAGCATGATGGAGACGTAGCTGTCCACAGCATCCTTACCGGAGCACAACAGACCTCTGTGCACACACACAACAAAAGCATTCATTAAGTCTTCCTGCTCATGGCAATAGAAATGAGCTTTCAGCAGCATCCATTTTGTTGTGTATATTGTGCGTTGTTACCTGCAGGCGTGTACAATGACGACCATCTTTCTCTCTCTCGAATCATACGAAAGCGATAACTTGACCTGCCCATTCCCGGATCCACAGGGAAGATTCCCACCACTGATCATCTCCACCATTTTGCTCTCCAGGACCTATTCAAGAGCAAAAACACACACGCAACGCGAGATGTCTACTAGTGCACTAGTAGTGTATGTGGTGTGTTTTCATTCCCACCTTGAGTTCAAGCCTCAGCAGGACTTTACTGTCAGGTGCCGCTCCATCCAGATTGAACCACTGATCCAGGACCAGCGGTGGCTGTGCCAGCAGTTCCCTTACACAAACCACCAAAGAACCCATCGGCTGGTCCCAGCCGCTGGACAACTGCAATACAAACAAATGAATTGCCACATAAATACAGTATATATTATGGAGGATCGAAAATGCCTAAATAAATAAAGGTGAAAATAAAAATGGCTATAAAAAATATATTTCAAAAATTAAATACAAAAAATAAATATAAATGGAAATAACAAAACAAAAAATATATACATAAATAAATAAAAGTAAAAAATAAATACAAAAAAATGAGAAAATGAGATACAAAAATAAATATAAAAATAAATGTGGAAATAAATACAAAAATAAACGAAACATAAATATAATTAAATTGGACTCTTAGGACCGCCCCCCACATTTGAATGACGCATTTCATGCGAGCAGAGCGTTTTTATTGATTGATATTCATATATTTATTTCCACATTTATTTTAATTTTTTGAGTCTTGCTTTCTATTTTTACATGTATGTATTTTTTTTGTTTTATTACCATTTATATTACTTTTTTTTTTTAATAATTTTTTTTTATTTTGGCAATTTTGGTCCTCCATAAATGTAAGCAAATAAATGAATGAATATTGGAAATGTTTGCATAATGAATCTCAATGATGGCACTGGCCTTACCTTGAGCACAAGCATTTGGTGTTGAGGGTCACACACAAGGAAGTAGAAAGACTCCCTCCACTGAGGATTAGTGCTGCGGTCACATAGCTTGAGAAATATGCAAAATCAAAGACAGTGAACATAATATATTGATCATGTCATCATATCACGCTTACGCTTTACGAGTCTCACCTGCGTTTTGTAGCTTTTGTCGCCAAGAATAAGCTCCGCTCCAGTTTTGGGCTCCTTTCCACTCTTCTTCAGCTAAAAAAATGGACCGGTACACGTTTTATTGATGACAATTCTTTTGTTAGTCATTCAAATACACCGAGAGGCCGCCAGTGACTTACGGGTAATGAGTGTGCTCGCTCCAAATGGACAAAAAGCAAAGCAGCAGAGGGGACTGATTTGTTCTTAAATGACTGGAGAGACTGAAGCTGCAGAACCTGCACAAGTCATGCAAGAAAAATTGCCAATCAATGATTTATTCATTTGGCACTCAAAGTGAGACATTACAATAGCTTCATCAATATATTTTGAAAAAAAATGCCTTTTTTTATTAAGCGATTAATCGTGATTAATCAAAATTCTAAAATGTGATTAATCTGATTAAAAAATGTAATCGTTTGATAGCTCTAATAATAATAATACAGCTCTAACAATAAATACAATTCTGTATTTTCAAATTGTATATAATTATCTTCATAAAACATTAATAATGCTGTATGTTTTTCTAAGTGCACAATTTATCTAAAAAATATGCTAAATAATTCAAATGACTGAACACGCATATCATAATAAAACATGTTTCTTATTATTATATATTGTATTATGATGTTTCCGTTTTAACACAGTACTGGTAAATGTTGAGATTTGTCAATCTACCAGTATTATGCAATAAAAAATTATTTCCTCAGGGTTTAAATAAATAAATAAATAAAGTGGCATTTGTTTGAGGTGAGGCATTTATTTTTTTCAAACGGGTCGATTAATTGATGGCTGAGCAAGAGTCCGCGAAGCATTTAAGCTTTGTTAAGGCATTATAATGTGCAAGCATACTTAATGACCAGTAAATTAGCATTACCATTGATAATAAAAAATCCAAACCTGGTCAAGTTGGACGGAACGCGACACTGTGGGAACCCACTCCAGGATCAAGTGAAGCCGCCCGGACTTCACGTCATTCAAAGTGTACCACTGCAACACAAGTTAGGTTAGCTACCAAAGCAAGGAAAAAAAACTGTGACAATATATATATATATTTTTTAAGACAAACCTGATCTATGTACTGTGACCTGATGACCTCACTGAGTTTAATATTGAACCTAAGAGACATGACAACATACAAATAATCAGTTATCTTATCAAGTGTACTCAAGACTCATACTGCTACTTGGACTACTATGACACGAACCTGCCAAGGAAGTCATCAGAATCTAAATCTTTATCGAACACTTCAAGTTGAATTTCCTGAACACTGCGACTGCTTAAAACTACCTGTAGAAGGAAAACAAAATACACAAGTGAATAATCCCTCACGTGCAAATCTTCAAGTTCTGTTGTAATGTCTTTCATTATGTGGCTATATGTGCTTTTTTTCTTTTCTTTTCCAGGTTCACGCTAAGGAGCAGACGGTAAGCCTTGTTTATTTTTCTTAGGCAGGTTGTGACTAGGAAGACGGATGCAAAGCTTAACAAACGAAACAAATAATTAAAACATGAACTCAAATATGAGTTGCTGCAGGTATTGAAGGACCTTATGAAGGACTTTGTGGGTTATAGGTCAAAGTGACCTCGCAACAAATACGGTGCGTAAAAGAGGCTTCATGACACAACCACTTAACCACGTTTACCTCATACATCTCATTCCACGTGGGGTTGAGATTCTCCTTGACGACGTGGCTTTTGAACGCAACCTCTCCGACGCTGATCTTGACGTAGGGGTCACTCTTGCCTTTCACCATGCCCCCCATCAGGTTGTCCTTGGCAACCAGACTCTGGGCCTCCAGCAGGTGAATCCTCAGCAACGCCTGCAGCGTGTGAGGTAAGCACACGGCACCCAATTTTTATATTGTACATAATTATACGTACATGCATACATAACCGGGCATTACTAGTAGAGTATTGCTTATTGTTGACATGGAGATATAGAACTAGAATGTCACTCACAAGGCAACTGCAAAAGAGAAACAAAAGCCAAATCCGAAATTAAAAAATATGATATTTGACTGCTGTGCATTAGAGCAACAAAGCGAGACTTTTCCACATGAGTGTAAATGTACAAAAGATAAAATATAATGAAAACGTCAATTGTCAAATATAAAAAAAAAATCGATTTTTTGGCTCCCTTTTATAAGCACATTTCTCGAAGCATAACATAGAAAAGATGCAGATCAGATTCATACAAAGCACCGACGACAGTTTCACAATAACAGTTAAAAAAAAAAACTGGAAGTGGCCCACTTATTCACCGCAATTGAAAAAACAAAAAAGCACCAAACCCACATGATGTTGATTCATCAGAATGAGGAAGGCCACTCACTGAAATGTCGATGTATTCTTATTTCACTAAACCTTTGCTGGAATCTAATATTTGACATTCCGCTTAATTTTCAACACTGCACGCACTTCTTGACTTAGCAACTATTAAAAAAGACAACAAATGTAATTGACTGGCTAATTGAGATGAAAACCAGACCGACCTCAGTGGCAAAATCCTGGCCGGGGGTTGTGTGCTGTGGGGAAACATCAACTTTGGGCTTCAAGGGCTCAGCAGGAGGACCAGGCTCTGTGAAGTGGGCCTGGTCTAAGGACACTTGGCGATCTTCTGCATCTGCTTGATCGTCCACCAACTGAGGCACATTTAATGTATGAAACGTGACGTGCGAAGGTGAAACGAGATGCATAATAATATTAAAGTGCTCAGACTCACCGTAGCTTCTGGGGACTGAACTGCAAAGGACTCTGCATCGTCTTCTGGGTACTTCATCTGGCTTGTTACTGGAGCAGGACTGACAAAAACACACTCTGGGTTACTTGTTTTTAGCCAGTGATTTGCTAAATAAAACACTCACTCATGAAATGGCAGCCTTGAGCCATCTTCCTCCTTCTCAACCATGTCTGTCTGCTTTGAAGCGGGACCACGAGGCTGTGGGGCTTCTGTCATCCTCGAGCTCAATATCTTGTAGCAAGAAAAATTACAAACACCCACAACATTAGGTATAGATTTGAAATAAGTATGAAAAAATGTGACATTTTGACTCAAAACACCGCAGATCTCCGCCAAGGCTAAACTATCCTAAACTCGTCTGATTAATTTGTTGATGGCAGTATGTGATAGGTGATACTATTCCACCCCGTTCCTGTAGGGGGCAGTCGTAGGCACTACAACGTGGATGCCAACTATCACACGCTGCAGGCAGTTTTTACCGCAATGTTGTCTTCAGGATCTGCTGGTTCACCTCACCACCACTTGGCCCTGATAGTGATATAAAATTCCAGAATGTGTCCTTGTATCTCTCCTTGAATGCAAGCGATCTGCTTATCTATGTGGCGTAAAATCAAAATATGCCGAAGAGTGAAAATGTCATTTTATTTTGGAAGGTTAGTACAAACAAAAAAATCTGCCTCAAAATGTATTTAATAATTACAAACTGTGAACAAAACATCAGGTGAAGACAAAGTCTCAGTGTTGATTGACAGTGTAAGAGATGTATTATTTTTACCAATAGTTTTATTGTTGTGGTTTTAGTTAACAATGGTGTGAACGTCATACTCACTATACAAATAGAGATATAAATCAGCTATGACGATGTTCTCCCACCTTGAGTTCAGCCCTGAGTAGGATCTCACTCTCAGGCAATGCACCATCCAGAGGCATCCACTGATCCAGGACCAGCTGGGGTTCTGACAGCAGCTCTTTCACAGGAACCACCAGTGAGCCCATTGGCTGATCCCAAGCACTGGATAACTACAGACAAAATATCACAATATTACACTCCGGTAGAGACTGTATGCTTTTGATACGACAAATACTGTACCTTGACGACGAGCATCTCCTCGGCAGGGTCGTGGACCAGAAAATAGAAGGCCTCGTTCCACTCGGGGGACCGCGTGCGATCACAAACCTTCACACACGAGCAGGCGCGAACAAGATGAATTTAATCCCTATAATTAGCTTGCTTGCGCTAGCATGTTTTGCCTTGTTATTCGTCCGATGAAGTTCTATGAAACTTAACTGTTATAAACTTAGCTATGTCACTGAAAAGTAATAAACAATTGCCGTAGTTTAAACATCCCTATGGGAAAAAATATGCAGATACTATATGAATTTCCATACCTTAGTTTTGTAGGTAGTGTTTCCAAAAATGAGCTCAGCTCCAGCCTTTGGCTCCTTTCCACTTTTCTTAAACTGGACAGAAAAAGACACATTACGTTACACATCATAGTGTATTCATAAAATGTTTTTAAGGCTGAATTCCTTTTGGAATTCCCAAAAATATTTGATGTGGTTTTTTTTCCACACTGGTGCCATTATTTGTAAAACGTGCAGTTTGGTACACAAGGATTCGCATTATTCAGGGATTATTTATTATGTTGTCTTTTGGAGGGAAAATGCATAGAAGTAGATCTTTATTCAAATTGATTTTATCTGCGTTATTTGAAGATTTGTAGGGTTAACTTTTTAATTTGTTTACCAATGCATTTCAATGGGTGTCAAATTAGAAGTTCACCATTTTCTACTGGTCAGCAGAGAATTTAGTCATGTTCCCGATCTTGAATCAGACCTCAACTTCTTACACTATGTGATCACCAACAGGCCACTGGAGGCACAGCAGTCGTGTTGAGATGTCAACAACTGTTTGTTTGTTTGTTTTATAAATAAATACAATTTAACAAAATTATTATTATTATTAAATTATTTTATTTATCATTTTTAAATTGTTTTAACGTCTGAATTTCCCCTTTGGGAATTTTTAAAGAATATATTATCTCATTCGCTGCCATTGACGGCTATAGACGTCAAAAATTCATTTGAACTATTTCTATTTAACAAATTTTTTCCATTTTGTTAACAAGAGTATGAAAACCTAGAAACAAGTATTTTTGTACATTTAAAACAGATATAAAATTTGTGATTAATCGTGAGTTAACTAGTCATGTGAATAATTACGATTATAAATTTTAATCGCCTGATGCCCCTAATTTACGAAAAAAAATATATCTTTTTTTTCTAAGAAAATATTATTTAAAAAAAAAATCGGAAATCGTAATTAATCGCATGACTTCACTAGTTAACTCTTTTTTATATCTGTTCTAATACAATAAAAAAAATCTAGGTTTTCAAAGTCTTGTTAACAAAAGTGGGAAAAATGTTTTACTAATAAAAAATAGTTAAAATGAATTTTTTTTACGTCTATAGCCGTCAATGGCAGTGAATGAGTTATTTTAGAGGAGCTCTTCGTCAAGCCTACTACACGCATCAAACACATCTACTAATACAAGTAGTGTGCAGAGGTGACTCACAGGCAATGTGTGCGCTCTGTCCACATAAACGAAGAGCAGAGCTGCAGACGGAAGTGTCTTGTTCCTGAACGACTGCAAAGACTGCAGCTGCATCACCTGAAAAATACACATCACTTTAGAGTATACAAAATAGTCAGATGAGTCAACATTGATGAACACATGGCAAATATAAACAATTGTTAAAAAAAAAAAGAAGCATTATTTGGAAGTAAAGTATCTGTTATTTTCATGTACAAGATGAGCAATGCAGGTTCTTACTTTGTCAAGGGTTCCATTATGGGACACTGTTTGGACCCATTCCAGTATGAGACGGACACGGCCAGACTTAACATCATTCAGAGTGTACCACTGGGGGGAAAAAAAGTGCAAGCATGTACTACTGAGCAAAAATAAAAGATATTAAAGATGCAGGTTGGCCGTTTACTCACCTGGTCTGTGTACTGCGAACGAACGATGTCCGCCATACTGATGTCAAACCTGTTGACAATATCGATGCAATTATTTTGTGGTTGAGTGCGTGTGTGACGGTGTGTCAATGAAATGTGCTGAGGGGTCTTTCAGGCCTTTGCTGGACAACCTTCATCACATCCTCACCTTCCTAAAAAGTCATCTTTGTCCATGTCTTTGTCATACAGCTCCACGTGGACGTCCTGTCCAGACTGAGGCCTCATCACCACCTTTTGGAACCCAGACAAGAAGATGGTCGATTTCTGTATTTATTACCTATAAAAGGTCTCCAAAATTCTCAGAATTTTCAACCAATCTTCAAACCTTTTGGGATTAATACTCAAAGTCAATGCAACGGAAAGGATGCTCTACTGGTTTACAATAATTCCTACTGCTACAGTAATTCAAGATCACTCCACTGAGATAACACCACCCGATTTTATCCGAACTCGTGCTAATCACCTGATACATCTCATTCCAGACGGGGTTGAGATTCTCCTTGACAACGTTGCTTTTAAAAGTGGCCTCTCCGACGGTGACCTTCGCATAGGGGTCGCTCTTGCCCTTCTTTAGACCCCCCATCAGGTTGTCCTTGGCGACCAGATCCTGAGCCTCCATGAGGATGATTCTCATTAGCCCCTACAGGAAGAAGAAGAGTCATTTCACACATGCTGAAGGTTATCTCAAGATACATCATTACTGTAGTTATTTAAATGTCTTGCTGCTTTAATAAGGCTATAGGCAGATTATCGGCGCCAATATTCAGCATTATACAAATATCGGCATCCATTTTGAAGAATCATACGGCCGATAATAGATCAATATTAAAAAAAAGTGTTAAATTCAGGGAACTATTTATTTAAAATTTCAGTTAACGTTATAAGAGATGCTGCTTACTCTGGGAACTCTTGCAGCTTCTGTTTGTTTGAAATTAAAACTAATGTAAGTTAAAAAATAATAATACTTGAGATATTTTGACATTTTGGAAAACTTTATTTACTGTAGGAAACTATAGTGAGCTATTTACTTGTTTAAAATGTTGTTTAACTTTTGAAGACATGCTACCTGGGATACCTGAACTTTTTACTACATTTTTAAAACAAAGATGTTTGACTAAGATTTACTTAGTTTTTAAAACTCTAATATTTTAAGAATCCTTAAAGTTGTTCAATAAACATATGCTTGAATAAATCATCACATTTAAGAGCTGGACTTTGTATTTTTTCCAATTTTGATCCCAATATTTTCTCTTTTAGTGAAAATGAATGAATCTGCTCCAAATATCGGTCCTTAACTCATTTGCTCATTTTAAATGTTAAGTGTCCCAAAGACATATTTATACGTCTTTTATGGGTTATTTTTTTTATGCTAGAGCATACAGAAGGCCTTGATGCAGCCTCTCTGCAGAGAACGGTTGAAGCAATGGTAGTTATTACAAAAACGGCCAGCAGATAGCAGCAGAGTATAAGAGATCAACCAGGGCCATGTTGCAAACAAGCTGATTTCCCCAAAGTTCTAAACTGATTTGCGAATAATGATGAAACTTAGATATATTCTGATGCTAATTGCTGCAAAACAAAAACAGATAAAAAATATTTTTTTTTTCCTGTTGAAAGGAGAGACTCTAATCTTTTTTTTTGGGTATGTTCCATGTATTTGTAGCAATAGAACACAATTATGTGTGGGCCTTGCAAAATGAGTCCAAATCTAGTAAAACAGCTGGGAGCGAAGGGGATTGCTTCAGTGAAAATGGCTGGGAATAAATGAGTTAATAATTGGTCTCGGCCCTGAAAAAACATATCGGTCTATGTCTACAAAATAGGCAAAAGTATTAAGACATGCCTCCGTGTATAATAGAAACCATGTCATTAATGACATTACCTCATTGGCAAAGCTAAGGTCTGGTGAAGTATGAGCAGGTTTCACCACAGCAGGACTTGATTCTTCTTTCGTATCTTCCGTCACATCAGCTACAGGCGTCTTTACATCGACTTCATTCATCACATCCGGGACAAGAGTTTCTACTGGCGCATCCACTGAACTTGACCTGAGAACACACACACTTAGCATCAGAGTCAACAAAGAAAAATAAGATCTGAGACGAGAGCACTCACTTTTGGATCACATCACCCTCACGTTTCTGCTGATCAGGAAAGCGGTTTGATTCTTTGACCTTAGCTTGACCACTGGCACGCGGACACTTGCTTGGTATCAGCATCTGCGGCAGAAAAACCATATGGAATTTTAAAGGATTGAAAATTTGAAACATATTTCCAAATGAAAGCTCTCCTACCTTGAGTTCAGCCCGAAGAAGAATCTGACTCTCAGGGGAGGCTCCGTCCAGATGGAACCACTGATCCAGGACGAGCTCTGGCTCAGCGAGCAGCTCTTTAATGGGAACGACTAAGGAACCCATGGGCAATGTCCAGCTGTGGGACAGCTAGAGAAACACAAGTGTTAGGACTTAAGTTCCAGGGAGGGAGGAACAAGAACATTTGGAGGGCCTGTGTTTTAAGACCAAACAGAACGAAAGCTGCTGCAGATAAGGCGGGGACGGAAAACTGTTCTTTCCTGAGCTCTGCTAATGTGCTACCAAACAGTGACCTCGCACCTGCATACCCAACCCAGTGAGTGGAAGGAAGCTAGTAACTCAAGTTGGAGTCAAGGACGCGTAAGCCAAGAGTCAAAACACTCCAAAAGTGGTCATGAAACCGGCATACAGCAAAACAGTTATTAAAAAAAAGAAAAAAGAAGCAAATAAATTCATTATCAATTTTTATTTAGTGACTGAATAGACGTAAGAGCTGATTAAAGTCACATGATTAAACAGTTAAATTACAACTACTACAATTGAATTGCACTCGAAAAGAATTACTGTTTGTATGACTACCTTGACAAGAAGAATATCCTCTCTGGGATCACGGACCAAGAAGCAGAAGGCCTCGTTCCACTCGGGCGATATAGAGCGATCACACACCTGCAGAAGAGATGAAAGAGTCAGGTTATTGTGATTTCTACAGTATTGTCAGCGAAAAAAAACCCAGGGAGGAGCCTCACAGTCGTTTTGCGGGACATTTCTCCAAGAACTATCTCTGCTCCCACTTTTGGCTCTTTCCCACTCTTCTTCACCTGTTGATGTATAAATTACGGGTAGAAATAAACACAGAGCATGTGTATTTATTTACTGTTACATCCTCCAACAAACTTACAGGTAAACCATCTGCCTGCGCAACGAAGACAAACAGAAGACCTGCAGATGGAACGGCCTTGTTCTGATAGGACTGCTTGGAATAGAATTGAAGAACCTTAAGAGACACAACGGAGCGAAAAGTGAATTTTCATTCAACATGATTGTTTTCATGATATCACCGTTTCTGCCCAAGTACCAACCTGATCCACTTGGTCTGCTTCTGAGGCTGTTGGAACCCATTCCAGTACCAGGTGAACCCGACCGGACTTGACATCATTGAGATTGTACCACTGATACATGAACACACACAAGCGCGGTTATTTTGATCATGCAAATGGGATAGCGTTTGGTATTCTCGCCTGATTTCCAAGCAAAATAAAATATGTGTGTTCGTACCTGATCAGTGTACTGAGAATCAATGATGTCCTTTAGATTGATCTTTAGCCTGTATTTGGGGGTAACGTGAGATTAGTTTACATCCCAAATTAGTACACTCTAAAAATAGACAGATTTTCTACTTCAATATGACCCAACTTTCAGGGCTGTTTTCGCACACACAAAAAGAATGCCTCTTTGGCATAAAACAACCCCTAAAGTAGGGTCTTATCCTCTACTTGGGTTCATTTGAACCAATTAAACCAGTTAGGTTAATTTGATCCAACTGGGTTGTTTTGCAAAAAAAAGGTAATCTTGTATAAAACAACCCAGAAAGTTGGGTCAGATCATCTACTTGGGTCAATTTGACCCAACTTTGGTTAAAAAAAAAAAGTGTCATTTTGTACAAAACAACCCAGAAAGTTGGGTCAGATCCTCTACTTTGGAGAAAAAACTTTGGAGAAAAAATTGAGTCAATTTGTATAAAAAAACCAAGAAAGTTGGGTCAATTTGACCCAACTTTTTGGGTGGTTTGGCAAAAAAATTAAATAAAATAAAATAATAATAACACTTTAGTATCAAACAGCTAGAAAGTTGGGTCAGATCATCTAATCTTGTCAATTTGACCCAACTTTGGGTCAAAAATTGGGTCATTAAAATAACCCATAAAGTTGAGTCAGATCCTCTAATTGGGTTAATTTAACCCAAAAATTGTGTCATTTTGGATAGCCTCACCCCCCGCCCAATTTATTTTTATTTTTTGTCAAACTGACCCGTAAAGTCGATCGGTCCATTTTGTATCCATAATTGGGCTACTTTTGACTCAACTGTTTTTAGAGTGTAATAAAATGTGCATCAATACATTTTAATATGGCGCTACCTTCCCATGAAATCATCCTTCATGTCCATGTCTTTATCAAACACCTCTAGATGTAGCTCCTGACCAGGCAACTGTGTTAAAATCACCTGAGAGGGAATAAAGTTATTATATCGAAGCCATTATCATGTCGGGTTCCTTCAACTGATTACGGGCATTTATTTACCTCATACATCTCATTCCAGGTGGGGTTGAGATTGGTCTTGATGACTTCACTTGTGAATGTTTCCCCTCCTATATTGATCTTGACATAGGGGTCACTCTTGCCTTTCACCATGCCGCCCATCATGTTGTCTTTGGGAACAAGGTTCTGCCCAGCCAGCAGGTGGATTCGAAGCAGCCCCTGCAAACACAAGTCATTCAGAATGAGTCCAATGAGGGCGAGAAATTGGGGAATGGGACCGGCAGTGGATTTATCGTTACCTCTGTGGCAAAGCTGGAGTGGGGAGAAGTCTCCTGGGGCAACTGTTTGCCTCCAGATTCCAGGTGAGATGACACATCAGCTGTGATGCGTTCCTCATCTAACCACAGCATCTACAATATTTGGAAGAGAAATTGAACATTTCTAATACTTGAGTCGTAAATGTGTGTAATTCCACGACTGACTGCAATTCACCCTGAGAACTGCGTTGATATAAATACGACTGGCTGATCCAGAGTTGTCCAATTGGAACCACTGGTCCAGAGAGAGGCCAGAAGTGGACAGGATGCGAGACAGGGGGATGGTCAGACTGCCCAAGGTCTGCACGCGGTCAACATCCTTCACCTGGTCCACACAGTTAAAAGACAATGACCAACAATTCTGTATCAATCTCATTGGATTTTGCAGGCGTATCTAATATTGTGAAAATGGTCACCTGAATATCAATATCCTGTTTGCGCGGATCCTGGATAAAAAAGGTAAATGCGTCTTCCCATTCTGGATTGACGGTTGTATAACATGTCTTCAAAGGATAATAAACAGAAGAAGCGGTTAGTCATTGGGCCAAGAAATGCGACATAATATGTGACATTGTAATTTAATCAACCTTGCTCTCCCTTGTGATGTCCTGCACAGATAACTGCACCATAGGGTTGGGCTCTTTATTCCCCTTTTTCATCTACAAAAAATGCAAAACGTTTTTTTTTATGAATCGACAATACCGCATGTGAATTGTCGCAGAGAAATATTTAAACAAATTGTGGAAATTCACCAACAACTTTAATACAGGAAGCAAGCATTCTATGAGTCACATTTAAGGAGGCAAAGTTCTACAGTAAGACCTCAATGCGTTCCACACATTTTGTCGTGGGGGGGGGGGGGGGGGGGGGCTAAAAATAGCCACACTCTAGCCTGGTTAGAGGCCACAAGAACAACTGTGTAGAATGCCAGACAGATGGCAAAGGGCGGCGTCATTGTCACCACACAGGAAGCAACCGTGAGCAAGTTGACTCACTGGAAGCGCTTCAGCCTTGTCAAGATAGACCACCAAAATGGCCGAGGAGGGCGGGTCGGCCGTCTTGCTGGTCACGCTCTCGTTCCTCTTCAGGATCTGGAATGGGGGAGAGCGCCAGTGAACGTTTTTTAACTAAATTGTCGTTACGGTGGAAAATAAGACACACCTGTTCAAGTCGATCAGTGGTCGGCATCAAGGCCAACCACTCCAGTCTGAGATGGACGCGGCCTGAAGGAGTATCCTTCAAAGGGAACCACTGAGGACACGAGAACATAATGAGACCACTTCACCAAATCTAGTGAGATTTTTAAAAAAGCAACAATTGCAGTAAAAATGTGTTTTATAACGATAAAGATGCTTATTGATCAAACCTATTACAGATACATACATTTAAATTTGTATTATGATTAATTTAAATTTTTTCTAGATCATACTGAGAGTTTGCTCAATAATGTAACCATAATTACAAGTACATTGCTAAAAACAATCATGTTTATTATTGATGTTAGTTTTCACTGCTAATCTGTCAACCAAAACTGAGGAAATATGTAAATATAACACACAGTTTATATTTAGTTAGTCTGCATCTTTTCTTAAAGGGGAAGTCAACCCACCCAAAATTTCTTGACAATATGTTCTATGCAGCCCCACTAGTCTAAATCCGGTATGCTGGTTAATATTGCGTTACTGGAATATGAGTTAAGCAGCAAAATCTAGCTGTTTTTTATCAATGTCCGAAGGCGGACATTTTGCCACTTGCCGGTGTGTGAAAATGACATCACAGTTGCTCAGGTCTCAGGTAACAACCAATCACAGCTCAGCTTCAGAAAACAGGTGAGCTGTGATTGGTCGTTGCCTGAGCAACTGTGATGTCATCTTCAAACAACAGCAAGTGGCAAAATGGCCGCCCCCTGAGATGGATAAAAATGGCTTCATAACTCATATTCCACAAATGTAATATTAATCAGAATGTCATGTTTAGACTAGTGAGGTCACATAACACATTATTGTCAAGAAATGTTTAAGGTTTATAACATAAACATTATGTGTATGCATGATACTGTTTGGAGAAAAAAAACGGTGGCTCCAAATTGCGTGTTATTTTCCATTAATTTTCATGAAAGTGTCAAAATTGTCCAACTAAATATTGCCAAATGTTTTAAGCTCAACTTTCCAGAGTTTCTACAAATGTACAAACAACTTTTCCACCAATTTTACGTTACATTCCCATCAGGAAATGTCCCAAAATGATGAAAAATGTAAAACAACATTTTCTTACATTATCCACAGCTATGGACTTCTTCACAATGCCCAAATCCAATTTGGTCCTATGTGGAAGAAAAATAAATGAGGACATTAACAAAAACAAAAAAAACATTTAAATCAGTATATGCAACTTGAGGGTAAACAAACAAATGTGATTGTAATGAAGTGACTGAATTAAAACAAGACAAATTACAACAGAACAACATGAATGATGCACATCTACCTGCCCAGGAAATCATCCTGGTCTGTATCTTTATCATAAACCTCCACCTCCAGTTCCTGACCAGGCACTTCATGGACTATCACCTGGTGCAACCAGACAGTACAAAGAAATGTATACAGACAGAATGGTTGGAAAATGGCTGTGCAGTCACACTAAATGAAGGAACCCGGAACACTGAACGCCAGTCTCATAATAAGCCCTCCATGTTCCTTACCTCATACATCTCTCCCCACTTGGGCGAGTCCGTGTTGTCAAAGTGGTGGGAGGTGAACATCTGAGGACCCACCCGCAAAATGGCGTAGGGGTCTGACAGGCCCGCCATAACCCCTTTCACATAGCTGTCCTTTGCTGCTAGATTCTGGGCCTCCACCAGGTGGATGCGCACCACACCCTTCGGCGATAACGACAGCGTTGGATAGGATCGACGTGGAATGTATCGTCATGAGTTGCTGTGTATTGCATCGTTACCCGAGGCAAAGGAGAACGAAGATGCGCCACATGCAGGTTTGGAACCAGGGGCACGACCAGACGGTTGGGCAGCACCAAGAAGGAGGCGATGGCGTCCATGATCATGCTGTCAGACATGATGCTGAAAACGAACCACTCGTATTATAAAGATGTTACAATGCTATATTAAAGATTATAGGGTTATAAGTTACCATGCAAAAAAAACCAAAAACACATTTTTTTTCTATTTTCTAACAATATACTAAAAATAGCCCATTCTTGCCAGTAAAAAAAAAAATAATAATGTTTTTTTTTTTAACTCGCAGCAACGTCCCTGTTGTTTTTGTGGGAGCTATTATTATTATTATTATTATCATTATATTATCACCTACATTTGTGAAAATTAGGAGGCAGACCTACAAAAAAAAAAATTATATATATACATATTTATAGCCATAGGCTAAATCTAACAGAAAGTCTGCCATTTTTACTTTATTTTGGAATTTGGAGGCATTTTTGCCTTTCTATAGCGGCCATATTTGAGCGAATTTCTCCTAGAAATGTAATCTAAAGACGTTTATGATGAAAAGAAAATACTGAAAATGTTTTATTTCGTCCCACGCTGTTGTCGTGGCGATGCACTTTTAAAAAAAAAGAAGAAGCTATTTTTGAGGGTCTAAACCTAGGCAGATACTCATGAAACTATGCAACCACTTAAGGCCTGACAAAAACATTTACATTTTAGAGATTTCAACCCCAAAGTACTCAAGTGTTTTTGTTTTATTTTGTTTTACTGTACTAAACCCATTCCTTTGGGCTGACTTAATATTTACCATTTTTTTTAAGTGATGGCTGGAATCCAGACGACGGACTGCACAAAGGCACTATCACGTCAAAACAGAAATCTAACCAAAGCTAGCCTACGGTATTAGCTGAAATTAGCAATCGCTATCAGTGCTGCCAGCATTAGCTTCTGAAAAACAGCACATACTTGCATTTCATATGTCTCATTTTCAACCTTGTGTGAACAATGCGAGATTATCCGATCATAACTCACTTCAGTCCAGGAATATCCAACAGATTAGTCAATCCAGTCCAGTTGATATCTAGTTTCTGGGATGACATAAACGTAAGAGATGTAAACGAATATTGCAAATCAATCAAGATGGGAGTCGATATTCGAACAATACCAGACACACAATACTCACAAAAGAAGGTTGGGGGAGGGGTGTGCAACAAGGAAAGGACAAATAAAGGTGAATGTAGACAGATCAACCTACGGGTCTGCGGATGAAGAACATCGTGACTGCGCCCACAATGGGCACATCTCCAATCAGAGGCTCCAAAATGACTCGCATCATCCCATTCAACTATTTCAACACAGAGAGGAGATAAATGTGACATCTGCAGGGAGATTCCTTCCTCCATGGTATACAATATTTCGTCCGACGACAATGACTCACTTGTATTCCCTTGACTCCAGCTTTGCAGAAGTATCGCTTGACTTCCACGTTGATCTCTACATTGCCAACATAGCTAAAAGGAACATGACACCCAAGGTTTTTTTTTTTTTTTTTAGCATTTTAAAAGATGTGATGCAAAATTGCCCCGAGCGTGAGGTAACATTTTACCTGATATAGAGATCAAGTAGGACCTGTCCTTTGTCATTTTCTGTGTGCGCCTTAATCCCAACCACCTTCATGGCCTGCAGGAAAACAAAAAAGGCGTTAACTAGCCAACGGCTAACTCGTAGCATCAAAGCAAAAATGGCGTCACCTTGTTGCCCATGTCCACTTTAGTGAAGCTGAGCGTCTGGAGGTGGCCGCTTGAGGCTCGGATAGACGGAGCGATGGTCTCCACCAGGAGCTTCTCCAGGTACTGGCCCACAAAGGGCCACACCTGCTGCAGCACCTACAACAACACACAGCATATGATATTAGCGATTTATACATTTCAGATTTCATACACAGTTTGTCCTGTTTTCTGAGCCACGGGGCAAAATCACCAGTAACACAGTTCACACAACATTTTCAGTCATGTAGCTTAACTCATTCACTGCCATTGACGGCTATAAAAGTCAAAAATTCATTTGAACTATTTCTATTAGTTTAACTTTTTTTTCTCCACTTTTGTTAACAAGAGTATGAAAACCTGGAATTTTTTTATTGTACATTTAGAAGAGATATAAAAACTTGTAATTAATCATGAGCTAACCAGTGAAGTCATGCGATTAATTAAGATGACAAATTGCAATTGCCTGATGCCCCGAATTTTTAATAATCTTTTCTTTTTTCAATTAATTCACTGTCATTGACGGCTATAAACGTCAAAAATTCATTTGTACTATTTCTATTAGTTTAACATTTTTTTTCACTTTTGTTAACAAGAGTATGAAAACCTAGAAAAAAAAAGATTGTACAATTAGAACAGATATAAAAATTTGTGATTAATCGTGAGTTAACTAGTGAAGTCATGCGATTAATTACAATTAAAAAATTGAATCGCCTGTCACCCCTAATTTTTAAAAATCGTCTTTTTTTTAAATGAACTTATGGCAGTGAATGAGTTAATGAGTCAACCATTACAAATGCCTCAGTAAATACAGTGCAGTTCTCCAAAAATAATAAACACACTGTTAGATATCATATCATTAAGTCAGTGTATGTATTGAAACAGCAAAGTAACAAAACTCCAGGTTTATTATGTAAGTTTTAAATCTGTAAATTGTGTGTGCCCTTTGAGTTAAGTGAGCAGCTGACATCTTATGAACAACATGACAACTGCTCAGCTCAATCTTTTTTTTCCATAGACAATTACTGTTGCCATGAAAACACATTCTTGTCCCACAGGGGAAAGAATGAGAAACAGGCACAGAGTTCGGGTTGTGTGTTGGTCTGTGTGACTTTATAAAAGGTTGGCAAGAACTGGCATAAGTGGAGAATGAGTCATCAGATGCCTGCTCACGTGGAGTTCTCAGCGTCCCAGTAGCAGACGCAAAACTCCACATCGTCTGCCGCTAACGTCTTGTGATCCTATTAGTGTGTTTGATGGTATTTTTCTATGACTTTATAATCAACCAAATGAAATGTCTGGACAAAGCCAGCTGTTTCTGTTACTTCGTGTGTGTGTGTGTGTGTGGGGGGGGGGGGGTGCTCCTCCCCCTTCCTGTGAGCAAGGTCGCAGTAAAATGGAAACGTTTAGTGGGTTGACTGACTAGAACGAAAACTGTACTGCTGCTGCGTTTGCAGTACAGACCGAGTGGCCGAAACAACGGAGGGGGTGTGGTCTTTGCTGCCCGCAACATGGCTACAGCCATAAGCAAGCATCACATGGCGATGCAGAAGCGTCAGTCAGCACAGCAGCTGTGTTTGATCCCGTGTGCGCTTTAATAAAAGGTCAAACAAACAGATTTTTTTTTTTTTACCTTATTCAGCCATTCTACTTTCTCAACGTCCGGAAAGTTGACCTGTAGAGAAACGAAGAAAACGGGGCATACTGTAGTTAAATTGTGTATAGGTACGCTTTGCACTGTTTAATGAGATCAAATACAAGTGGTTCTTTAAATCGGGTTTACGTTTATAAACCAAAACACAGCTGAATACAAATAAGATTTATGCTTTCTATCACATGGTAAGTGAATGTGACTTGCTTGGGGTTAACAGCTTTCTCTATATACATTTTATGTATGCTAAGGAGTGCACATTTGTGTGCACATTTGATGCTTTCTGTCTGTTTGCCAACACAGCATCGTGGAAAAGCACTCAGACAGTATCCACTTGGACCTCACTCAGCTGGGTGTGGCCTCAGAAGAACTTGTGGCAATCTGCATGTCCATTTTAGGCTCATGCTGATTGCTGGCTGACAGATAGGCCTACATCGATTCCACTTTTGAGAGAAGGATTCACTCAAAATGTTGTTTTGTCTAAATTTAGCTGATCTTCCCATTTATAATCATGTAAATGCTCATTTGTTAAGAGTGATGCCAACAAGTATTTTATACAAAATGTCAAATAATTTGAGGATGCCGTGAGTGTTTATCTTTAGTCTGCTACTACAGTCGTGCAATTCAATAAAGCTGAAGTGAGGACATATACAAGGGACACGTCTTACCCACGCAGGCAGGTCTCGCTTTATTTTGGACATTTTCAAGCTGCCGATCTCCTCCTGCTCGTCGCCGAACAGCTGCATGGCCGACCTGAGTCTCTCTTCTCTGGCCTCCCGAGCGTGCTTCCATCCCGTGTACACCACCATTCCGCACACCAGCAGGCTGGTACTGACTCGGTAGTAGCCGGCCAGGTAGACGGGAAGCAAAGCGCCCAAGCACTTCCCAAAAGTCCACAGCACCGCCACGGCGTTAATCCCTTTGGCCCGGGGAAGAGGCTGCACTTCGCCGCCGTGAGTCGACGCACTCATCTCGGGCATGTCTGGGCCCGAACCCTCGGTGTCTTTCGGCTCCGATTTGTCGCTCTGCATTGTCCTTTAAGTCGTTGACGTCCCAGATGAATGCTTTACTAAACAACCTCGGAGATAAAAAAATAAAATAAAATAAAAATACCAGTTAAAGAGCGTCTTTATAATGACTTACTTACACACGCCGCCGACGTTTATCTCAAAGCGTCAAGCACCCCTTCAAGTAAAAGTACTCAAGTACCTAAACGCGGATCCTCGCTGTAATTAGTTTACCGCATATTTAATACGATTGCTAAATCCGCCTAGTTGAGGTGGTTTTGCGGTTAGGTTTGCACACATCGCTGCGGACTCGAGTTTTGCTTCTTTTCTTCCCCAGTCCCGTTATCGCAATGAAAACACGCCCTCTGGAACAAAATATGCATCCTTGACTGCCAACTGCTGCTGCGACTGGACCAACCACGATAAATTTATTTGGAACAACTGCTGCAGCTTGGAGAAGACTTTCAATTATGCATATTGCTATAAGTAGTCGTATCACTCAAAATTTCCCGATGTTAATGCGTAGCTTTTTTTCCCGTTGCAATTGTGTAGAATTACACTCAATATTTTGCATGTCAAACCACAAAATGTTTTAAAAAAACAAAACGCATTTTTGTTATTTAAACCTAATCCAATTTACCGGCATTAATTCATGTGTGTTGAGACAGGCGGATGTCGTGCTACGGTGGAAGTAGAACGTATTAAACAAAGTTTATACAATGCGACTCCACCCTTTAAACTCAAAGGCAGACATGTTGAGGTATGCTTTGCTCCCGGTGATCTATTTATTTTGTGCGTGTGTGTGTGTGTGCGCGCGTGCGCATGACCACTTCTTGTTCAGTAGTGTGCGATTTATAATTTTATTCACAAGTCTAGTGCAAGTGTACAAACTTTTTTTTTTGGTGCAGAGGAAAAAAAAAATAGAAAAAAAATTACGTCCATTGCATTATTAGCAAAAACTAATGTAAATGGCCAGAAGTCTCTCTACTGCCCTCTGGGGAAGGGGTGTTGGGCGGCAGGTACTTAACTGAGCCGTAGTCTGATAAATCAAATCAGTAAAAACAACATGAAAGATAAATGTAAAAAGTAGAATTATAAGAAGCCATAATAATACCACAACAATAATAAAGGTATTGTTTTACTTAAAAAACAAAACAACCCCCCCCCCCCCCCATTTTTGTGTACTACTTCTGCTCAGGGTCACAGGTGTGCTGGAGCCTATTCCAGCTGACTGACTAAGTTATAGTGTATTCAACAATGTTTTTTGTTTTTTTTAACTCCCAAGAATAAACAAATACACATTGGTGTAATTTAAACAGGCCCGTGTCAAAATTCCCACGCAAAAAAAAAGGCATCAGTCTGAAACTAGCAGCCAGTGTCGTAAACTACTGGAGAATATACATCATATATCAATCAAAATATCTATAAATATTTCCGTTTTTTGTCAAATGATCAACCAAAAGAGAAACGATGAACACATTTAGTTCTTCTCGTATTATTTTACTTTATTCTTGTAATTAAACAATTTTAAATTTTGTCCTATTCTTGTATTGTTACATCATTTTTTTGTTTTCACTCCGGCCCGAATACAGTCCGGCCGCGTTATTGCCATTTATCAGGTAATATGAGGCAGAGTGGTGATCCTCATGCTCTGACTGACAATGGGGTACGACACCATGGGCGTAGTGGCATGGCTCATGGTGATGCCCGGCAGAGCCTGCGTCATGGACACGGCCACCGGCGCCACAGACACGGCCACCGGCGCCATCGAAACGGGAGGCACCATCCCCTGGGCGATGGTCTGCGCCAGAGCGGCCGACAGCGGTGTGATTTCGGGGTTGAGATGAGGGGGCGGCGCCGTCGGGGGGACAACATTGGTGGGGGGTGCGGCGGGAGCGCCGGTGGGCACCACCAGGTCCTGCTGGGTGACGGGTCGAGGCTGCAGCCCGGTGCTGCTCAGCGTGGTGTGGGTCTGGGCGATGCTGTGATTGTATGAGCTGACCGCGCCCACCGGGGCTGCCAGAATCTGCTCGGTGGGGGCAGGTGTGGAGGACAGCGTCATCACTTTAGCCTGACTTCGGAATTGGGCATTCTGATCCAGGAGAACTTCATTTGTGGCGATCAGGTTGGCAACCTGAGAAGAGGGGACACAGATTAGAAGCAGAGGTAGTTCTTGGTCAAAGCGCAAATGCTGCAATTTAGGTCGGCCGATCGGCTTTATTATTTATGTGTATATTTTATATATTTATTCATATACTGTCTACAAGTTCAGTACTTAAGTGCAGTCCACATTTACAAATTGTTCCATGTAAACATGAAGTGATAAAGCCACAGATTTGTTTGCATTATTGTTGTAATCCGATTTATGACGAACATGTTTACACCACAATTTTTGGTGGAATTTTGTAATTAGTTAACAATTTTAAATGAAGTAGAAACAAACTTTCATATTATTTAAAGGTTCATTTGCCGTTATTTTAGCACTAGCCCTTCCAATGAGACCAAAACATTTATGATAGTTTATTGTTGCTTGTTTGCTCATAAAAACTGTACATGGAAATAGGACCTTCAAAAAATATCCATATTAAATCAAGGGGTGAAAACCTGCTTCAGGTGATGCTCACTAGTCCATGTATTTTTCTAGACTTCCCATCTTACATAAAAAATGTGGGCATCCGCCAACGACGGAGAGACGGAAGTGCCCACCTCTGACAGGGTGTGTAGACTTTTCATACCCACTCTGTATATTTTCCATTTAGTGAACTAAAAAATAAAAATCTATGACCTATTTGCTCTAATCTGCCATGTACTGTTTATTAGTCTGGATTTCTTTTTTTGCTCCCATTACAATTTGTTAGAACAGAAAGACTTGATATAGTGAAAAACTACATTACAGCGTGCCCGCCTATTTGCGGCGTAACCTTGCTTACTGTTTGTGCGGTAAAGACCCGTTCAATAGAAAAGTAGCATTGGCACAATCATATGGTATCTTTAGGCTATTACAAACCTTTTGGGAGGAGGGGGGCATGAATTAGTCACAGAAATCTATTTATGACAGAGCTCGTCATAAATAGATGCCCAAAAAACTCTAAACTTTGTATTTATTTATTTCCCTCGTTTTAAATCTCTATTTCTCAATAGTAGTCTCCAAGTGCTCTCATTCTAACCTGTTTCTTCAACTCTTCCACTCTCTTCCTTAGCATGCTGTTTTCTTCCTCCAATAACCTGTACTCCACAGGACGTGTGGGCAACGCGGCCTGGACTCCGAGCTCGTAGTGGCCGCCCACGCTGCCGTCCGCCATTCGCAGGCCTTCCAACCGCCGCCTCTTGATCTGGAGGGCCGTCTGCTCCAGTGAGCTGTCCAGGGTCGCAGAGTCAAAGAGCCCACTCTCAAGTAAGGGGTCGTACACCGACAGTGGGCGCCTCTGTCCTGAGGTGCCTACTGCCAGACAGCCGCTCATTCCCGCCGCACCAACGCCCCCCACTCCTGCGAGGCTCGCATCTCTGCAAACGCCCAAGCTTGGGCAGCCCATCCCCATCATATTATTTCCACTCACACCTCCCACAAGTCCTGGAATCCCCACACAGGTTCCTCCTGCGCTCCCTCCAGCAACTATGCCACTTCCAGCATTCACCATTCCACTTGTGCCAGGTCCGATAACACCACTCGCTCCGACCCTGGCAGGTTCATATTCATAGTCTTTTTGGACATGGCGAAATTTACACTTATTGCCTCTCTGGCACTCCCCTTTCAAGAAGTCTCTGCAAATTGGGACCTCCCCTCTGCTATGTGGCAGATCCGTGGGGGAGAGGCCAAGTCGTGCTGCGACTTTCCCTCTCAGTGCAAGTGGCAGCTCTCCATTTTTCTTGTAATAGTCCTCGTCCTCTTTCGATCCATGAACAAAGCGACAGGAGGCGCGCAGGCACTCCTTATTTTGGTAATCATGGCAGAAGATGAATTCGTTCTTTTGCACCCCCAAGTCTGGTACCTCATTAAAGTCGGGATGCTTGAAGCGACAACGCTTCCCTCTCTTGCAGACGTTGCGAATAAAATCCCTGCACACCCCGTCTGCTGTCAGTCCAGCGCCTTGCATTGCTGCTCCTCCATTCCCACAACCACTGCCATTACCTAGTGCCCCTCCTCCTCCCATGCCACCAACACCCCCTCCTGACCCCCCTCTGCCCTCTGCAGTGCCCTGTCCTCCCTCCTCACTCAGATTGCCACCACTCCCACCCCCACCTGACAGGTAGGAGCCGTCCCGATCAGGCATGAGGAGAATACAGCACTCATGTGTCTGAGATCTGCAATGCCCTGGTGACCTTTTACATGCGTAGGGAAGAAGTAATGGATTGATTTTTTTCCCTTGGCTCCAGCCTTCCCCTGTTAAGCCTGCAAAACAAACATTAAAGAATTCAGACCTTTTTTTGTTGCGTAAAAAGACACAAAGGGTTGTCATGGAGAATAGATACAAGTCCTGTCACAACTCTGAACACAGCAAACACCGGGGCCACACTGAAAGGAAGATATTCAGCTGGCGCAGTTGATAAAGCATTGCTCTTTTATTAGTGTCCTTGGTTTGATCAGTCATAGATTTGAACAGTTTTTAACTCATTATTTATACCACAATCTAGGCTACTTATGATTAAAGTGTTACTTATTCCGTATTTGCACTACACACCTAGTGCTAAAACTTCAATATTACTACTTATGGGCGTCTTGTCACGGCCTATTATCTTATTTCATTCTGCATCTTTTATTAATTGGTCTTTTGACCACTAGATGGCACCGTCCGGTAAACAAATCCTAATGAAATGTCAGTACATTTGCCGGCACAATCGACTGAAAGTATTGATGCTTCACCTCACCGTCACGATTAATCAGAGCCTTTCACGGCAAAATAACACTAGCAGGGGAGTTGCCGGTCACGACAAAAATATCCACAATCCAAAAATCACATCCGCCCTCGTTACGCAAAAAAAGGAAAAAAAAGTTCCCTAGCTTTACCTAAGATGAACCGAACCGTGAATTTCATCCTAGTTACACTCCTCGTGACTTTACATATATGTGGTTTATACTGTCTTGACCAGCCGCCGTCAGGGCAAACATCACGATGCGGCCCGTGATAAACACAAGTTTGGCACCTTTGTTAATAAATAAAGTCTACAATAACATCATGCACATGGACATCGAGAAGCGCTATCAAACATATGAACAAGTTAAGATTCTTAGTGACATAACTCAGCAAGCATGTAAAATTGTTGCATTCATCTAGTTCTCGTACAATCAACGTTGGTTCTTGTTAGCTCGTGCTTTGCTAACATTAGCTAGACAAGTCTAGATGCTAGCTTGCCAAGTATCTTACCAAATCAAATAGATGCCGGCAGAATATCAAAGCAAGGGCTCCGCCACGCTGAAACGGGTTAACTGTGGTACACGCTAACTCAAAACGATGTTTTTACGTAGTAATGACCAGGTTGGAGTTTAAAGTCATTTGAGGCCTACGTGCTGTTCTGTTTTTCTTCACTACCCAGAAGAAAGCTCTTCTTCTGCCTTTCCCCCAAAGCACGGGCGTACATTTCTGCCCCCAGTGGCACAAATGATGAACTGCTCTGAAATAAGTTTTCGTATGCGGCGTAGTTTGTACTAAAAAGCCCCTGAGCTGTCAAACGACAACATACTGAGACACACAGTTTCGATGGTCAGTTAGGAGTACACAATAGAAGTCACGCAGCTGTTCGTTTTTAAATAATAAGAATAAGAAAACGTTTGCGTCCAAACATGGTAGCACAAGCCGGTGTGCTCCTACTCTTGTTGTCACAAGTGCTGTCTGCAGCCACAGCACTAATCAGAAAAAATACTACGAAATACTGGACGTGGAGCCAACAGCAAGTGAAGGCCAGATAATAATATATATTAAAAAAAAAAAAGGCTTTCCGCAAACTTGCCGTTATGCACCACCCTGATAAAAAACACATTTGCACGCCCTGTCATTTTAGCCACTAAAATAACGAGACCTGGCAAAAAAAAAATCAATAAAAAATAGCAACAAATCACAAGGTAATTGACACCCTATAAAAAATGTTGATAATTGCCTATATATTAGCATAGATACACGCCACAAATTACGCTTCCAAAACTCATAAATATCTATTCATACCCATCTTACAACATTACCCTTAAAAAGGAATAGATTATAGATTTGATTTGGAAATAATTTAGACTGTAACGTTCACTCACCCAAGGCTAAATTTAGCTCCACCCCAACATACAAAGATTTAGATTAATCCCCTTAAAGATTGACACAAATTATTACTTTTCTATTTTAGCACCATCTTAAAAAGTGGAAGTCAACCCAAATTTTTTTTGTACAAGTTGCTTGTGCCCACTAGTCTAAACACAGCACTCTGATTAACGTTGCCTTTGTGGCCTGAAAAGGACAGTTTCTCACTCAGGGCTCAGGTAATGACCAATCACAGCTCACCTGTTTTCGGAATTAGGTCATGTGACATTAGTAATCTGAGCCGTGACTGGTCGTTACCTGAGCACTGAGCAACGGTGATGTCATTTTCAGTGGACAGTAAGTGGAAAAATGCAACATAATATGATAAATACTTTTTTGGGGGTTGATTACCCCTGTAAAGGATTTCAAAAAGGTATTTCAGAAATGATATTTAAACGGAACAATGAACAACAACAAAAAACAGAAAATAAAAGGCCTTTTGTGCATGAACTTTAGATTGTTGTTTTCCCTCCATTTTGTCCCTAAGCGTACTCGCTGCTCTGCAACAAGAAGAGAAGGTGGCTCTATGATGACACTTTGGGCCATGACGCCTTCCTGAAAAACGAGGCGTCTGTGGACTGAACACAAGAGGACGAGGAGCGCTTTTTCTTTGTTTTTTTGGGACGTCCACAATCTTTTTGGTGAGATGGTCTTCCACTGGAGCTTCTTTCATGATGCAGAGGATGAGGAGGGTTCGCACTGTTTGGGATGAGTATTTTTTTAAACTTTATTTCAGTGTGTGTGTTTTTTTTTAAATATCCGCTACTGCATTGTCTGCAATAATAAAGTCGAATTGAACTCTTAAGTTAGTGTTTTGTCATCAGTAGCTCTATTGTACTGCCTCTTTTATTGAATCTCTTCTAAATTCAACCCTTCTTTACAGGTCACTGATTGGGCCGCCATGCCCCCTTCTCCCATGTGGGTGTGTCGAAAGTCAGAGTTACTGACTAACACACCATTTACTCCTTTTTCCCCATGGCCAGCACTTTAGATTTGGCACAGTTGTACTCCATTTCACATCAAGGCAGCGTGCACTTTGACCCCAAAGGATATCCTGTGCCTTCTCAGCAGTTGCAGTTTGAGCGCATTGCAGCCAGCTGACAAGATCTTCAGAGTTTTAATGCACATTTCCCCCTGCGCAAATAAGGACTTATTGGCATTCTTTGAAGCAGGAAACAAAGCAGGCTGAACACATTAGCTCAGAAGATTTGACGATGATGGTAAGTTCCTCAAAATGGTCTTTTATGACAACATCGAGAGTCATGTGACAACCAGTTAATGTGTCCAGGGAGCTTATGTGGACAGTAGGTTTACTGTTAAACAGAATACTAATAGTTATTGATTCACTCAGGAGTTATTTTACATTTTAACTAAAATTTTATTTGACAGGAAGAGGTGAAAGAAGAGGCGCCTTCTCTGAGTGTCCATGGTCATAGCATTAAGGTTACAGAGGTGCTGCAAGATGGTGATGGATATACCTTTCTAATTGTGTCTCAAAAAGTAAGAAAAATTACATAACTGCACCAGAAATGATCACATTTTTAGCAACTTCTTTTGATTGCTACAAGGTCAATAAAATCAATACGTTAACGCCAATAAACAAATAAAAGTCGTGCTGGCTCGGCACATTTCGATCTGGTGATGCTGTCCTAGACATTTCTGTTGAACAACAAATATCTGGAGATAGGCTTTGTTTTCTTTGCGCTAATGGGTTGTGGGCCTGGAACAGGGCCGTAGTCATGGGCAACTTTCAACCCTGGTCAAGAGACTCTTTTAGTATGAAAACCTAGAAAAAAATTATTGTAATTTAGTAATTAAAAAAGAAAATATAAAAAAATTAGAGGCGTCAGACGATTCCATTTTTAATTGTAATTAATCGCATGATTTCAATAGTTAACATTTTATGTCTGTTCTAAATGTACAAAACATTTTTTCTAGGTTTTCATACTCTTGTTAACAAAAGTCGAAAACAAATGTGAAACTAGTAGAAATAGTTCAAATTAATTTTTGACGTCTATAGCCATCAATGGCAGTGAATGAGTTAATAATACACCTCTACAAACTGCAAGTACAATAATAAACATTGTTAAATCAATACTGCTCTGACAGTGTTACGCCGTTAGCCCAAAATTACCTTTACAAAGGAATTTAGCAACTGCTCTTGGACTGCAGGTGCACTTAATGTTGTGGTCTCTCTTACTGGCGCTAGCTGTCTGGGACCGGGGAGTACCACGTGGACCGGACTTATGAGGACTTTGAATGGCTGCAGCAGAGCTTGTTCACTCAGGAGGATGTGCCAGGGATACAAGGAGTCATAGTCAGTGTTACCTTGATTTCCAAATGTCCTTTTATCTGCATTCAGAGTATCATAGCTATAAATACAATCAAGACGGCAAGTACGTTTGTGTTTTCCTAAGTCAATGCAGCAGAATCATATCAAGTATATTTTTTATTGTGCAACACTTTTGGAAACTGACACCAGTTTGAGTATTGTGACATGTGTACATGTTGTCAAGTCATATGTAGCTTCCATTTCCATGAAAGGCACAAAATATTTAAACCAATAGCAAACATTCAACATTGTCTTTGAAAACAATGAGTCATTGTAAAATCATTTTCCTATTTTCCCCACCAAGTTTCCTCCACTTCCTGCAAAGGCGCAGATGAACGTAACAGCAAAAGCTGTGAAACAGCTTGGTGAGTAAATCTGGACGATGCTCACATATAGGACTAAAAATCCTCAAAGCATCCTACTAGCTGCTTCTCTTGAAGTAGTACAGTACATGAATGCAAAGGGCTTTCTGCAGGTTTCCTGGGGTTGGGGGAGTTGCGGCCATACTGTGCAGCACTGGAGACCTTCCTCCACCAGGTGGCAGCACACAAACTACTCAGAAAAAACAAAGCTTTGGCGATCTTTCTCACCAGCGCTGAAGTGAGTAGGCTACTACACTTGCACGATCCAGTCAGCATAAGTACAAGTGTAAGGTTTAGAAATGATTAAGATTTAAATTAATTTGTTAAATATATATTTACTTATACATTTATGTTTCAATAATTATTATTTACACATTCATATATTTGTATATATATATATATATATATATATATATATATATATATATATATATATATATATATATATATATATATATAATAGTGGCTGAATTGACGTGTTAAATCTGCTGTTCTGGTTCACTTGTTTTTAGCTGGAGTTTGCTGGCTCCTGATTGGTTAGTGTTGGTCAGCTGATGAGTGTTCAGGAAGTGTTGCGCTGTAGCTGCTTGTGTGACGAGTAAATAGCTGTACCTGAAAAAAATCCGTCTCCATACTCCTTTCTCATTTTATAAAGAGTGTTCCATTAACCACCAGCGGACCCTCACGTTACACAAACAAAAGTGTGGATTTATAATTACAAATATAATAACACTCAACGTTATAAAAGTGTTTGTCTTTAACTGCTCTATGTCATACTGAGAGCAGTTTCTAATATTTAGTTTTTATGGAGCTAAATATGGTAACCACATTGACAAACGTTGTTATTGTTGTAAACAGTATCACTTTTGTTGAAAAAGGAATTCTGTTTTACCAAGACTGGTGTAAGAATCAATAACATACACGGTAAAATGCTGTAATTCTGCTTGTATATATGCAGCCGCCAGGTCGACACAGAGCCAGAAAAAACATTTTCAATCGTTTGAGTCAAGCTGTGGAAGAGATGAGAAAAGAAGGCCACAAGGTTCTCAACTTGGACTCTTATGGAATTGAAAGCATCTCAGCCAAACTGTGTTTTTCTAACCGTGTCTTTGATTGCCTTTGCAGGATGTTGATGAGTTCTTTCAAACCAAACGGGACCTCAATCTCTCTTTAACCGGCAGCACTAAAACTGCAGTGGATGTAAGTTACAGCCAGATACACTATTTATGTATTTTCTTTTTGTTTATGTTATTTACTTTCCTGCAGAAATTCCTGGATGTGGTGCTAACTGAGCAAAGTAAGATCATGACACACATCTACCTTAAGTGGGGATAAAATAAAGACCCGTTATTTATTTCAAATGATGTATTTTAGGTGAATTTTAAAAAAAAATGTAGTGGAACAAAATTTTGTGCTTGATTTATTATTATTTTTTTAATAATTCTTTAATAATCCACCTTGACACTTGTTTTCATGCTTGATGCCATCATGTGTTGGTACAGAAATAGCAGTGGCCTGTGGGCACTTTGCAGCTGCCCTGCATCTGTGTGTGGAATCAGATGATGATCCTGACAAAGCGTCTTTTTCTAAGTAAGACTGCACTGGTCTCAAGACCGTCACGTGAAACTTTGCATTGAAAAGTTTGGTTAAAAAATAAGATGGCCTAATTCGGCACTCTTTATTCATATAGGATTTGTGTAAAATTATCAGACATCTTTGAGACAATGAAGGTAATTTCTACCTTTTTAGCCAAAAAACACACACAATATATGGTCATTATGAAAAAAATGTTTTTGTTGAAATGTTTTTGACATGTAGAAAAGTATGACAAATACTGCTGACAATGATGTGAGCACTCTCGGACTTGCCCTGGATCTGGAGTCACGCTATCAGGAAGCAGAAAAAGTATGTCACATATCTATGTGTAAATTATAAACTTCTCTTTGGTTTTAATAAGTCACACTGATCTATTTCGTTTCAGGAGATGCTTTTCAGGAGGACCTGTAAACTAGTGGAGTTAGAAACTGCCATAAAGAATGCAGAGAAGGCCAAACCAGTCAAGAAGGCCTTTGTGAGTATCTTCGTCCATGTAGGACAATGACAACATTTGACCAGCAGGTGTCAGTAGAGTAGTGCTTGTACAAACGTGGCAAAACGTCGAAAAAGGGCTCCTTTATTTTTACGGGCATATATGCTGTTTATGTTGAAGGTGTTGTTGCCTAATTACGACCCACTCTTCATGTTCAACAGTTGGAGGAGGTGAAGAAAGCATCAGAGACAGAGTTTAAGCAAGTCTGTGAAGTGTCAAAAGATGAGGTAAATCACCTAAATTTGACCTGTTGTATATTAGAACGTAGGGCTGTGATATTAATCAAAATTCAATTACAATTTCAATTATTACACTCCACAATGACAAAATCGGCATAATCGTAAATAGGAATAAAAGATCATTATAATACAAATTTTGAGTTGTTTAAATGTATATATTTGCACCTTTTTTTTATTTTAAAATGACAAATTTAATAAATCTTGTTTGGTCCAAAATGATCTTGCATAATTACGTTTAAAATAATTATAATTATGTTTAAAATAAATGTATTTGTCTTTTAAATTTTTTTTTTTTTTTACATGTTTAAACATTTTCTTGTTTTGTACAAAAAAACAAAAAACAAAAGATTGTCCTAATCATTATTTCAATTATTACCAAATTCATCATGATTAATATTTTCTTCATAATCAGCCCTATTAGAACTACGGGTGTCAAAATTAGTGTGTTTATTTTGAGTCAATTAAAAGTTCCTTTAACGCCACAATTTTTTTTAAATGTGTGATTAATGACTGCCCCTTACTTGGAAACCCTGTATAATTCCAGCCTCAACGCAGCAGACACATCTATGTCAAAATTTTGTGGTAATAAATGTAATAATAATAATAATGCATATATTTGTGGAGACTAGGGTGAAGTTGTATTTTACAATTTAAAAAAATGCAGAATTTCACAAGTTACTTCATGTTAAAGATTAGATAGCTCTTAATATGAAAAGAAAAATGCACTGAGCTCTCACCAATGTCTTGCAAATGCAATGATGCCATCTAGTGGCAGAAGAATGACAACACAAATCAATATCACTCGTTTTTTACAGTACAGTGGGCCTACATCTTTGTAATTTTAACTCAATTTAATGAATTATTACTGTACCAATGACTAAAAGATGCAGCCATATTTCTATTAGTTTAACCTTTTTTCTACTTTTATAATATATTTTAACAAGAGTATGAAAACTTAAAAAAAAATTATTGTACATTTGTTTTGTACATTTAGAACAGATATAACATTTGTGATGAATCGTGAGTTAACTTATATAACATTGTGATTAATTGTGAGTTAACTATAAGTCATGTGATTAATTACAATGAAACATTTTAATCACCCCTAATTAGAACATATATGAATTTTATTGTGAGTCAGAGTGGTTTGTTTTGTGTTACAGATTGAGCACTTCGAGAGCGCTCACGTGCAGATGTTGCAGAAGGCTCTGGTGATGTGGTGTGAAAAGCAGCTCGACACCGCCCGGGAAATCGCTGACCAGTACGACCAGCACCTCCAGGCCTTCAGAGGGATGTGACGTCCACGTGCACGTTCAGTATGTTTGAACATCGCATGTCACTTATTTGCATTGAAGTGTAAATGACACTCAATGAAAACAAATATATGCTAATGAGAACAATTCAAAGCGAGATAAATGATTTGCTGTCAACTTTCTACACTACTTTTTTGTTTGATGTTATGATGCCACCAAATAAAGTGACAAATTTCGCATTGGTATGTCTCACTCAGACCATTAATTCATTCGCTGCCATTGACGGCTATTGATGTCAAAAATTCATTTGAACTATTTCTATTAGTTTAACATTTTTCCCACTTTTGTTGACAAGATTATGAAAACCTAAAAGAAAAAAAAATATTGTACATCTCGAACAGATATCAAATTTATGATTTTCATCGTAATCAATTGCATGACTTCACGAGTCAACTCACGATTAATCGCAAATTTTATATCTGTTCTAAAAGTACAATAAAAAAAATATAGGTTTTTATACTCTTGTTAACAAAAGAGTAAAAAAAATTTAAACTAATAGAAATAGTTAAAATTAATATTTGACGTCAATGGCAGTGAATTAATTAATCAGTTGCACGCTGATTTCCTCTCATTTTTCAATCCTGTTTTGTGTGAAGAATGATATACCTCGAATTTGTTTTAAATACACCATTTCCCCCCGAAAGCTCAAACTAAGACACACCTCGGCTCGTAAGCTCCCCGCTCATGTTTGCGAAGGACTGCAGTGTGCCTCAGAACCACTGCCTGCTCCATCTCATCTGTTCTGGGTCTGCAATCTCTCCATTGGGTGAATTAGGTGGAGTGGTGGTCCATTTGTGGGGGCGAATGAGAAGGAGATAGATGGCTCCTCTCATGAGACGAGAGGGCAGAGAGGAAGCTGGAGATAAAGGATAATCATCTCACTTAGTGTCCAGAGTGCTTTTCTTCCCCTTGTTTAACACACCTAACATTATACAACATGTTTGCAATGCTGACAGAATGAATCAGAGTGGTTCTGCTGAGGGATGGCCATGGTAATGAAAAAATGTATTGTTAACATGGCAGGAATACAGAATAAGAATGTTAATCATAATTTGAGTTTAGGCAAAATGGCGTGCACTACTTGGCTGCAACCACCAGAGGCGCTGTTTATCTAAATTGGTAGTCTGAGGAAGTGAAAAAATGGGTAGCTTGCGTTAGGAAGACTGAAACTGACTGAAAAGGAACTGACTGAAAAATCGAGTGACTTGCTGTGGTGATCAATAACAGAAGATAAAAGTCACAAGGCTGATATTGAAATAGGAGTTTTTTTTAAAATTGAGATTTAAAACAAACAAAGTGATCGATTTGATATTCAACAATTTGCAACTTCTGCATTTCATACTGCACAGTATTCTAGCATATGCCCACCCTGTGGGCAACGACACATTAAATAAATGACACATCCCCTTGACTCAGCAAACTATCATTCCTTTATTGCTTCGTTTTACGTGGAAGGAAGGAGCAATCCGACTCAAGTCCCCCTTTAATTTATTGGTCACTAAACAACAATGTCCCCCTGAAGGTTTGTACATTTTTCATTAGGTTGTGTTCAATGTTAAATCTGCAGAGTTTTCATGAATTCAAAATTTTTGTAGGACAACTTTTAAAGAAGTGGTCAAATGTCAGGTGAGTTAAATGTAGTGAAAATATTTGTACAATAACCTGCCAATGGAGGTGATACCCTTAGTCACTACTTTTGTATTGTTGATTTTTACGACATGAGAACACTTTTGGAGTCCAGTAATTAGTCCTGTGGTGGTGCATATTGTGTAAGTTGCAAAAAAGCGCTCTACTCTTTAGACCAGAGGTAGTCAAAGTATGGCCCGTGGGCTTGTCGTGTAACATGTATGACATGACACAAAGCCAACGTTATTATGAAAACTATCACATTCTATTTTTACCTCATTCAGATTAAAACATGCATTTGTTTTTAGATGAATTGATTAAATCATTTAGTGAAAACAAAACATAAACTGGTAACTACCATCACCGTTACCTGTACATTATTGTAATTATTACAATAATTGTAAATGTGATTGGCTGCCTTGTTCAACGTGAATAAAAATGAATTACTTAGTTTATCGATTACCAATTACATGTTAGATTTAAGTAAATTAAACAGGCTGATCAATTTTTTGAGAGTGAAAAATGAATGAATAGATGGATTTTTTGCCGTATTCCTCAAAGTGAAAGGTGAATGCTCAGAGATGCTAGTTGTGGGAATGCGTTCACTTTTTTTTTTTACCATGAAACAACTCCCACATAATACTTCCGATTTACACCGTTCACTTGCTTAAAAAATTCACGCCTCCCGGGTTCAAGTGTTCTTTTTATTCATTTATCTTTCAAGTACAATTAATACTTTGTAATTTTCCCATAATTATCTTTTAATTTACTTCATAAGCATTCAGCTGTTAGCATTCAGCTGTTAGCATTCAGCTGTTAGCATTCAGCTGTTAGCATTCAGCTATTAGCATTCAGCTAATATCATTCAGCTAATATCATTCAGCTATTAGCATTTAGCTAATAGCATTCAGCTAATAACATTCAGCTGTTAGCATTCAGCTGTTAGCATTGAGCTGTTAGCATTCAGCTATTAGCATTCAGCTAATAGCATTCAGCTATTAGCATTCAGCTTTCACCATTCCTACACAAATTGCTCTTAGTCTAGTTATGACCCCTGCGTGTCTGGTATCATGTAATTCCCACGCCAAGGTAATCATTTTGTCCCGTGAGGCTGATTTAAACCAGTTGGGGGCAGTGCCAGTGAGTCCAAGTCACTTTCTTTCCACTGCGCGGTGGCTGCACACAATCACACCCACAGTAATGAGAGCGCCTCTCTCAGCTGTGACCCTGATCAAGGACGAGGAGAGATCATGGCAACGCTGCATGTGTTTGGAGTTTGCGAAAACATTCACTTAGCGCTGATGCGCTGGAAGCGCTCATTACGGGCACTCAGTCAGCTTCGCCGGCGCACCCACAACCTCCTCATCCCTCATGGGCTTGTGTGAGCGCACAGACATGAACAAATAAGGAGACGAGACCTATAAGTTTGGTATTTCATTGATGTCAGTCTGTTAAGGCACAATGGGAGATTTATAAACAGTATTTATCATGAATATGCAATAGCTTGTCGGGTTGTGAGAGCAACTCTGGATAATTAGTCTGCTTGTCTTACTGCACTTTCATGAATTTATAATGCAAGCAGGCCAATCTATTTTGCCTATAGACAGCTAATTTGCTGGATATAACTACCTTACGTGATAGTTGCTTTGTCTTTGCGTCCCTGTTACCTGGATTCAACCTTCCCGGCTCCTGTTCTGTCTTCACAAAGCGGCTTTGATATCCTGGAGGAGCTCGGGCTCCTGGGAGTTGAGAGAACAAATTTTGACTACAGAATGGCAATATGAAAGCTTCCCCCCCTCCACCCCCTCCCCGTTTGCATCTTCCCAATCGAGTCTTGCCGGGTTTGAAATGAAGTAAAAAGGGAAAATAAACCATGAGCTTTAATCTTATATTCACTTGCATCTGAATTGAAGTCCGTCACAGACGAGTGTGTGCGTGGCAGCTGACTTGTGTCAACCCAAGGTTGTTGGCACCTCATTAAATCTAATCACTGCCGTGCACAGATTATGACTCATTAAAAGTTTTTGGGGAGTGAGATATGATGAGCGCGAGAGAGAGGAGGAGAACATAATGTAATGCGGATTTGCTACCACCTGCGGCCGTTACACTTTCATAAGGCACATCCCAAACAGACCTCCGCAAAACCCGCTCGCAACACCCCGCCAGTATTTTCAAGACGGTTTTCAGTTTTTCTGCAGCATTGCAAAGCATTAGACTTGCTAATTTTCTCTATTTGTCACTTCGCGAGTGAATGGAGGCCATAAATATTTATACGTTCACACTCCGCCACTGCCTTATACGTTGAAAAGATAGCGGATGATGTTATGATACAGTTAATTAGGTTTGCAGGAATAATGTCAGCAGCAGGTTCACACGCTGAGCCGACGACTTCCCTGCCATTGTCAATGCGCACGAGCGTTGAGTGAATATGAACACAAAAGCCGACAGTGTAGCGACAACTCAGACATAAAGCGCCATTTAAATATCAAAGGAACCACTTTAGAAATAATTGTTGGTCAAGCAGTGCAGTATTGCATGAGTAACACATTGTAGTTCCTTCCCGCAGCATGTTTTCACTCCCAAATACAAATGCGGCCATTAAAAGCCAAATCAATTATTCATCCATTTTTCCATCACAGCTTTGACCAGAGCAGCAGGACAAATTATGATGCAATGATCAGTATGGATCCGCCCCCACAGGGCAAGTGGTCACTTGTCTTCTACATGTGGCCCCGGATCATGCAGTACACCCTGTCCCACACTGGATCACATGCAGCACAGTTGTGGTTTGCAAGTAGTGAGGGGCGACGACTGACAAGAAATGTTTTGCTGCTAACCCTAAAATCCCGTTAGTTTGACTGAACATGGCACCAAGTTGGTTATATCAGTTTTCTCAGGCTATTCTGGCTTCCATCCACCAGATGAGCACAGTATGGAGGATTTGCGAGAGGGAGGGCTGTGCTGTTGTGGGAGTGGCCACTACTGACTACGTTTACATGCGTCAATATTCGGGTTAAGGTCAAAGCATTCCGGTTTCTGAAATATTTGAGGTAACCCGTTTACATGGTCATTTGTGCTTGATTGGAATATCCGGTTGATTTAAACGGACTCATGTCACTCATCATGCTAAATAAAGTAGTTGTTTTTTGTTGATTGTTTTCTGTTTAAATGTTGCTTCTGTTGTCATCATGTTATTAGGTTAAGGATTCCGACAATGATGATGTTCAAAATAATGATGATGACGACAATAATGACAATGTTTGTGTGGATGTTAAGATGTTAAGTTGTGTACGGATGTTTTTTGTTTGTTTTTGGTGGGGGCTGTTTTTTTTTTTTTCTCTGTCTCTGGATATATGGTTGTTGTTGTTTTGTGAACTCATGGGATCCATGGAATGAAATAAAAAAAGTAGTTGTTTTCCTCCTTGCTCCAGAAGTGTGGTTCTTTGTTGCGTCTTCATGTTTGTTTACACCGGCTTGAGTATTGGGTAGCACGCTAGCAGCACGGACTTGTATACTTGTGTATAGACACAAACTGGCGTTCTCACCGTAGATACGCAAAATAACGTGAAAACGCAGCAGAGAAATCAATGTATTCAAGCGAGGCTCCTTTGGCAAATGGGACGGAGCTGCGTATACAAGTCGTTACTTCAAAGACCAAAATTCATTGCAAATTCAAATAAGCAAAGAAGAAGAATAGAAGACGAAGAAGAAAATAGAGAGCATGCGCGCAGCACAAAACAATGCGCCGTTCAATCGAGGTATTCCGAATGCGTTTATATGAGCAAGGATTTGGGTTATCAGAGGGATAACCCAGGGAGTCTTAAAAACCCAAATAAGAGCAAAGTGTGCGTGTTTGCATGGCCTGACAAAATCCAAATATTGCCAATATTTGGTTTTTAAAAGGGTCATTGCCTGCATGTAAACATAGTCACTGACATCACTGATTTCAGATATGGCCAATCAAAGCAACTTTCCCTTTATATGTTCCACGCTAGTCTCGATGGAGACCCATTCTATTATTATTATTATTTTTTAAAGAATAAAAAATTATGAAACAAATACATCACGGTAGACCAGCTGTCTATCTTGCACCACTCTGATGATGTGTCAAGGTTAGGTTGACTTTTCTGCCACCAAAGGTTTCACTACACTAGGCACACCTCCAGGAAACTGATTTGGTCTGCCAAACTGCCAAACATGGGCAGCAAGCCTCACACTGATACAAAAATCAGGATACGCCTGCATTTGTATGGAGCCACAACACTGACAATAAGATTTGGTATTGAAAAAAAAAATTTCATTGTGGAAAAAGGTGCATTGACATTGAAACAAGTATTGACATTGTAAAACAAGTATTGGCATTGTAAAAGGTTGTATTAAAAAAATAAAATACAGACATGAAAAAAACACTATTTTCTTTAAGCATATTTTTTTTGTATTATGATGCCTTTTTCAATTTTACATTCTTTTTTTCCGAATGTCACAGGTTTTCAGTTTCACTTCTTTTTTTTTCAGTTTCAACTTCTTGGCAGTGTTTTAACGTGGGGGGCGGGGCTTTGAGCGCAACAACGCCTTCCAGCTTTTCAGGAGAGAAGAGAAGAGAGTGCGCCCTCTGTTGGCTAAAGGCAATACTCATGGCTACAAGTTCACCAGGAACTCCTAAACCGCCTGTAAACCACAAGGTTATATGTGGTTATATATTATGTTACTTGCCACAAGGTTATATGTGGTTATATATGTTACTTGTGGCGTTAAAACCACCATGTTTGAAATTACTTTATGCTTCATATCATGCTGATTTAGCTAACGTGCGAACTGGTTTACTACAGAAACATTAACACTGACGCCAAAAGGTTACATGTAGAAAAAAACTCAGATTTACAGGCGGTTTAGGAGTTCCTAGTGTTTCTCTCTCTGCTTGCATCTTTACCGCAATGTTTTCAGCAGATAAGGTCAAAGCAACCGGATTGAATGCCATCCCAAATAGAGTAACAAACAGAGGTTGAACATCTGCTGCAGAAAAACGTGGCCAAGCCCACCTCTGGTTCCCAAGACGAATGTCACCTCTACCTTCACGCTGTTGTGCACTACCTAATGATCTAGTAAGTAGATAGTTATGCATGGTTTTGTAAATGCCTCCTGGTTATACGCGAATACAATTCACTTTGAGATAATGAAAGTCTCATTAATCCCAGTCAGCTATAACATATGGTAAACTCTCATTAAGGTTCGATGATAAGGCGCAAGAGCTGCAATCATACTGATTGTGTTGTTTATCAGCTGCTGCAGGGGAAAAAAATGAAATGATGCAATAATACAAAACAAGCTGAACAAGCAGTAACATTTTTCTTTCCCTCTAACAATCTTCTCAGACAACAATTGTTTATTGTTTATTGTTCTGGCCATAATGAATGTTCCATTCGACAATAGTTCTTAAATAGCTAGTTCTGTGCTGAAAGAGGAATTTTGTTGGAACAGAAGAGAGTGTAGACAAAAGAAATCCAATTTAAAAGCATCAAACAATATCTCTATTCAACAATGATAATGCACAGTTTGATTGACACTGTCAGAGAGATAATCTTTCAATGATGCCTTTATTATTTTGGTTGAAGTTTGCCAAAATATATTATATTATATATTATATTGTGCAGTGCAGCTCCACACCACTGAAAACTACTATCACAATAATAAATGCCAATAAAGACTGAGCCAATAAAGACTGAACATTTTTATCTTTATACAGCTCTCGTATTGGGTCTCATTAAATGAGCGTAAAGCAGAACATGCGCCCGGTCAATTTTATTGAGCCTACAAAATAGAATTCATAATCACATTTGTGGTCATTTTAAACACTATCCCGTTCAGTTGCAGTCATCACCAGATCCCGTGTGAAATTGTTTTTACAACAGGTTCTTATTTATTGTTCACTTTAGGCTGTCCATTGGAATCTTTTGAGAAAATTGAAAACACAGGGAATAAAAGAAAGGGTAAACTTAAGACATAATTCAACACCACAGTTACAAGAATCACACTTTTCTTGATATTTGTGATGATAAGAGTAGCCCATAACTTAAAACGGCAACACTATGCTCAACCTGAAAATTCACGACATCACATATATCCTCAACAAGATTGTCGGAACTTAAAACTGGTATATAATAAAAAATGAAAATAAAAATAGAATTATTTTGTTGTGATTTGTTTAATTAATTGACATGTCATAAAAAAAAAGTGCTGTTGAATTGAAAATATTTTATGACTATTTGGAAGTATCTAAATGTTAAATAACTATATAAGTAGCCCACAATTTAGGAATGAATGTGCGTGAAAATAACATAACAATAGACATATCCAATAGAAAATGGATGGACAGATTTGCTATATACTTTTAGTGGACAAACTAATAACAACTAATGACAGTATTCCAACCTTTCAAGTGCAATTGTGTGAGAAGAAATACAATTCTGTAAGAATTTGCAGTAAATGTCCCAAAATAATCTTATTGTCATTATAGCTGTGACATGAAAACTGATTTAACAAAACAAAAGAAGTGATGTGATTATCGCAATCTCTTTGGGCCAAATGTGGTGGAAAGTAAAAGTCTGACAGCAGTATATTTGTGTTTTTTGGGGATTAAAGCACATTAAGTGGAGGGGGGGGGGGAACCTTACATAGTAATGTATGTCATAATGAAAACTCTGAAAGTTCACTGCAAAGTGGAGGCTGTCAGCTGCGTACTTCTCACCATTTCAGATGATGCGCAGAAATGTACAAGCTCCCTAATCTGTGCTGCGTAACCGCTGATGAATATGAATGACTTTATGAATATAGATGAGAGGAATGAATAATGATGGGGAGCGCTTTCCCCTCCCTCCTATCGACGGTGTTGGGGCACCGAGCATAACCAATCATCACCAAGAAGGCCCTTGATTGACAGGTAGTGCGACTTTGCGGAATATGGTATTTTTCAACAATGACAGATAAATTGTTTGGTTGCTCTTCATCTGTTTGCTGTTAAACTAACCTGCATGATGCGTCTGCTGCCTCGGTGTTTAATGATGACTTGTAGTTGGCACATTGTAAATGAATCCGACGAATGCATCAACATTACAGAGGGTAATAAATGACATGCAAAACAAGTGCATGCATTTCCGCTAATGGCTTCAATGACATTAAGCCCATTAAAGTCGAGTTCAGTGAGGCACGGCAGTTAAATGGCCGATGAACTGATAGAAGTTATTGTGTGAGGTCAAGGGTCAACTATTCAAGCAGACCTTTGATAATTGGAACAGCTTGAGGCAACAGTTGTATGTGGCAATCTAACAGCAAAAGTTGCCATCTCTCAACGCTTCAATGCGGGCCTAATGCAGCGTTTCCTGTTCCAACACCTGTGGGATCGCTTACCACCTATTTAACTTGTGTTCCCCACCATGTACCCCAGGCCTCCCATTCCGTGTAATGGCTGCATTGATCACACTGCTGCACCCCCTCCGAACAACATCAATGGGATATCGACTCTGCAGCCTTGGTCCAACGCACATCGTGTCTGTGAGGCGGAGGAAAAAATTGAAATGCAGACCACTGGACCGAACAGGGTGCAAGTTCAAACAGAACTGGCAAAGTCTAATGCGTATAACGTAAGCCCATGAGGTGGCAGGAGTCCAAAATCCATTACTGCATTAATATCGTGGCTGACTATTAAGTGCTGGGTTCAGTTTTTCATGTTTAGAGCTCATTTCCAGGGCAGCACTTTTCTCTGCTTCCTCTGACCAGTTTATTGGTTTTACATGTAAAATTTGTAAAAAAAAAAGTGTGCCAAACAAGTTTGGGTGACCAAGGTGGGACAAGCTGACATGTTTGTTTGCAAATGTGTTAATACACATCTTAATATCATCATTATCAAGGTGCAATAATAGAAGCAATAAATACCATATAAAAACAAAATATAACAGGTGTGTCCTTGCAGATGCGCTTAGAGTGACAATATGCCATATGTGGCTCTTTAGGCTCCCTGTGGATAAAAAAAAAGAAGAAAAAAAGAGTAGAACTTAATATTTTTCTTTTACATATTTATCTTTATTTTTAACTATTCTTAAAATGAATTTCTGATTTAAAAAATAATAATAATGAAATATTAAAAATGTCAGTCCAAATGTTTAAGTTGTCAGAAAAAGAGAGGTGAAAGGTAGATGAAAATGTTTTTTAAAATTACCTAAAAATGTCTAAAAAGGAAAAGAAGAAAATCACCATAAAATGTCCATTAAATCCCCCCTCCCCCCCAAATGTCAGTTGAATAAAAAAGGCAGAAAATAAATCATTTAAAAAGTAACTATAAAACATCCAAAAATCAAAAGAAGAAATACCGAAAATTACCATAAAAAGTCAGAAAATTGATTTAAGAATAGGCAGGAAAGAAAATGTTCAAAAAGTAACCGTAAAATGTCCAAAAACAAGAAGGAATCCCCCCCAAAAATGCAGAACAAAGTGTCAAAAAAAGCCTCAAACTGTCCAAAAAAGGATGAAGAGGCAGATAATTACCATATGTCCTAGATACACCAATCCGACGTCGGCCAAATGTGACCGACCTCTACCCCCTCTGGCGTCGGCCCAGACGTCGGCACGTCGCGTAGAAAAATGACGCAAATACACACCGCAATTACGCAAATACACACTGCACCGACCCCAACTATTACGTACCTTCAGCGCATGCGCGAGAAGTAATTCCCCTTCCATACCATCGGCGGCGGTAGTCATTATTCCTAAAGGCAACCAGAAACCTCTTTACGGGGGCGGGATATAAAAACTTAAACATTGCATACCGGCTACTTTTACTCTATCGATGTCCTCCCACGTGAATGAAACCCTCTGGCTTTTTGCACAGTATCGTATATAAAAGTAAATCCTACCTGCTATATCCAGTCGCGTCCCCATGTCATGCCGTAGCAAAGCAGAAAGGGGACGAGCGACGGGAGCCCGAATCACAAGACTCAGCGATGACCATCTGTAGGCCCCAGCTGTGGAGGGTAAGCGACCCATTGGGTTCGACACTCGACGTTCGCAAAGTTGCCCTTTGGGCATCCGTAGCAGGGAGATGGCGGCGAAACTCCACCCATGTAACACAATTAGTGATAACTAGACCTACAATTATATATAAAAAAAAAAAGTATGTTGATGTGAAACTTTTTTTGTGTACATATTATTGAAATCAATAGTGGGTTTTTAAATTTAGTTCACCACTAGATGGAGCTAAAGATTGCACACTGTGACTTTAACAAACAGTAAGCGTGGCATGGCTCAAGTGGTAGAGGGGCTGCCTTTTTTGCAATTGTTCCTCAAACCTTGAGTGATTTTTATTTTTTATTTTTTTACTCTCTTCCAAGTTTACTATGTTTAGACTGGGACCAAATATAGTGTTGTTGTTTTTTGAGTAAAATTTACTGTGCATGTACTGGAAGCAGTGCAACACAGTGGAACACGATAAAATGAAGTGAATAGACTGTTGGGGAAAAAATTTATACAATTTCATGGAACAAATATTTAGGTTGCAAATGTAGGTCAGTGCTTCTGATTGTGTTTAGGCCAGCAGAGAAGGCCCCCGGCTTTGAAACAAAGCCACCTTGTAAGCTAATCAAGTTAATAACAATAAGTGTTGTTGCTCTGGTTGGTCCTTCTACATGGACCTACCTCCTTCAGGCTGTCAAGCGTCATGCTCACAGGTCAAAGTTCACTGCCAAGCTCTGGAACGCTGTTCACATGTTGTGACATCATTAGGCCGATTCCATGCTTCTTGTCTCAGCACACTACGCTTGGCGTGATAGGGACAGATGTTCGCATCCAGAGACAACGCCCCACCAGAGCCTGGGAACTTGTGCGAAGGTTCGATGCGACGTTCACACGTATCCAAATGCCTTCAGTCGGAGGGGGCGTCCGCTCAGCTGCGCAATGCAGGCGGGGGTCGGGTTGCTGGCTGGGCTGCTTCTCCCGCTGCACGCTTTCATACTCTATTGATGTCCTAAAGAGTGCAGGTTAGAGGTCAGCCCTTCAGCGCTGACGGGGTCAAACTTCATCTCATGAATATGGAGGACGGCCGGGCCCGGGGGACCATCTGCTCCACTCTTTTGGAGCCCAAACAAATGAGCCTGCTGAGAGGGTGCCGTATTAGTGTAATTGCTGTGGATTTCCCAGGCCTGACTTGTAGCGCCAACCCCCATTTTCAGTCACCATTGACAGGTGGGTTTGTAACAGATACGGCACATGTAATATATACATCAAATAATGGCATTTGGTGTTGAATTGAACATGATTTCATTTATAACCAAAATTCTGTATCACTTTACAATAAGGGTACACTTCAAGGGGCAGGTTTCATTTTTAAAATGGATTCAGCTCATTCATAGAGGAAGTCATAGAATTTAATGAATAATAAAGTCTTTTTTTCCCAGAGCACTGTGGAGTGTGGTCCTTTTTTTATTCTTAGCTCACTTCCTCGACTGTCTACTAAATAGATTTTGCAAATCTTAATGAACTGTATGTTCTCTAGTGAATAAAGGGCTCATTTGTTATTTGCTTGGGTGGTTGATTTTCACTGACTGTCGGGGTTGTTAGAAGCCAATCGCCATGTGACAGTAATGACTGTGGTTACAGTACTGTATTGAGGTTCTGCATCATAATTGCAGAGATTACATAACTTGGCGATGTGCCTCCACTGCCAACACAGAGCCAAGCTGCCGTTGTTATCTATTTAGTCGCATTGTCAACAAAATAATTCTGGAACACTGCTTTGTGGGGAGCTATTTTTTCCCCCATTTCAAAAAAATGCCAAATTAGTAGTAATATGTATAAAAGGATTTCTATTTCTATTGAGATTATCGCATACAAGGAAAATGGAGACGATACTTTACAATCACTTGCCACAAAAATTTACCAAGACTTTCACTACAAATCAATGCAATGTCGACCTCTCACTGACATTCAGCGGCCTCCTCTCCCTCTCCCGTCATATTCAACTCCCACAAGGGAGCCCTCCTCAAAGCGATGTGTACTTGTTTTGATCGAGTACATTTCATCTCATGTTTGAATTCAGCGAACAATATACCTATTCTTTACGCACTGATGTGGCTGCGTTGGAGCAGATGGAAGCAAAAAGAGCGGCTGGCAGATGAGAGGGTTTTTGTCAACTGGCATCTTTTTCTAGCAGCATTTTGATGTTGGAAATACAAAAGAGGACTTAAAAAGCTCATCCTTTTGCTTCACAATTGAGAATCTTTCAGCATGTTTGTGCTAAGAATCCGACATAAACAGATGGTAGCTAGATAACTAGCAGACAAGTCATCCTTTTTCTATACTGCTTATCCTCAAAAGAGCAGTGTATGCAGGGAATTTGGTGCGCTAAGTAGTTGACTTGTTACTGTTGTGATGGTACGTCATGCGATTTATTTATTATTGTAATCCCTTTATACTATGTCGAGCAAAAAAACAAACAATACCATATGGTGTTCCACGGGGTTCAATTCTGGGACCTCTGCTGTTGTCATTGTATCTGTTGCTCCTGAATCACTGTGCTAAGTCGATTTTTGCCTGGAATAACGACTGTACTGTATCCCAAAACCCAATACAAACTATATCAAAAGTCACAATTACAATGTTTTTTTAAATTTGTAGTCTGGGTTGGCTTGGCTGTGCCACACTAAAACAGTTTGGGTGAGTATCTCAGCACTATTGACTTTTTAAAAGGGAAAATAATCCCCCAAAAATTCACGACAATCGACGGCAAGTGGCAAAATGGCCGCTACCCGAGATGGACAAAAACGGCTTGATTTTGCTTCATAACTCATATTCCACAAATATAATATTAATCAGAATGCCATGTTTAGACTAACAAGGTCACATATAACATATTGTCAAGAAATGTTTAGGGTTGACTACCACTTTAAAGAAAGTAGCACCCTTTTCAGTGGGCGTGAACTTGATGAGCTTTGTCTGAGTTTATTGTTAGTTTCTGTGTTAAAATTTTAATCTGAAAGGAAGTCAAACGTGACTGCACGTCACCTTAAGTATTTGGGAGAAATGTATTTGCTATATGATGGTGCGGGTGCATTATATTTAAAGTAAATCACATTTATGTACAGTAGAGGCTAAGCTTGGAGCTTGCCTGTCAGCCTGAGTGGCACTTAAGACTCAGAGCATGAATAAATCACCACAGTTTGACCCATTTGAATACCAAATGGAGCCATACCCACTGGGTAACAACAGGCATGCTTGAACTCACAAGCTCATTTCCATGATGGAGGCGAATTGCCACATGCAGACAGTTGGACCATCCCAGGTATACTATCGTCCGGAAAGATGTTAAAACACCACAGGCATGACCGCCTTTTCTTTGGCTTTAGACATCCCAGACCGTGGCCCAAGGTGTCTAATCAAGAACTAATGCGACCGTGGTGTGAACTCAGCATTTCTCAGACACAGCGCTATGATTTTTATGTACCCTTTCAGTGACCCAGCATCACCTCAAGAACTCACCCTTAATTGGGTTAGCAGGATGATGGCAACCTCCGCTCACTTACTCATCCATGCAGAAACAATTCTTTCACTTACTGTCAACTGAAGTACTTTCAATTAGTAAAAAATAATACATAAATTTCTTAGTAAGTAGGCCAACATACACTGGCTTTCGACACCGACATGTTTTTCCACTCATGCAGTCTGGGATGTTGGAAGGATAGTGGTACGCATACACACAGGTTCCGCTTGTCGACGCTGGAAAATCTTCAACGTTATAGTCCTAAACCTGGATAAATGGGAGGGTTGTATTAGGGTGATAATCTATCATAATCAAAGAGACAGAAATGTTGTAAGGGTTAGAGTTAGGGATAGTTAAAGATACCGAGTACATTCACTTTTGGATCTCCTGTGTGAGCTGAATCAAAAAATTACATATCGTATTTTTTTGCATTGCTTATTTGATCCTGCTTCAATTTTTGTTGACTCTGGGATCATTAACTCCTTCACTCCCAGCCATTTCCACTGAAGCAACCCCCTTCGCTCCTGGCTATTTTACTGGATTTTGACTCATTTTGGAAGGCCCACAGAATATTGTGTTCTATTATTAAAAACATGGGACCTACCAAAAGAAAGTTTAGAGACTCTTCTTTCATCAGGAAGAAAAAGTATATTTCCATCTGTTTCCATTTTTCAGCAATTAGCATTAGAATATAGCTAAATTTCATCATTATTCACAAATCTGTTTAAAACAGAGGGAGAAAGAGCTTTTTGCAACATGGCCCTGGTTGAGCTCTTATACTTTGCTGCCACCTGCTGGCCGTTTTTGTAATAACTAGCATTGCTTCAAGCATTCTCTTCAGTTCAGAGGCTGCATTAAAGCCTTCTGTATGCTTAAGCATAAAAAAAAAGAAGTATAAATCCGTCTTTGGGAGCATGGCAAAATTTAAAATAGAACATATTTATAAGTTTTTGGGAGCAAATGAGTTAATAAAAAAAATTGTTTTCCATTAAAAAGTATTTTGGCGTAACAAACTTATTTTGGCTTTTTTTCTGTCATTTTTAAAGACTCAGCTGGGTTCCTGGTGGGCGACGCAACTTTGCACCACAGGCAGGTTATCTGACAAGACGGGCTAAGCCACTGTGTGAGTGTTTACAGCCGACTTCTCTCACCGCCAATCAAAGCGGCCTCTCACATTCCCTTTAAAGGGATATTTGACTCATTAAGCCATTTTCAGCAGTAAAAAGTTAATATTTTATCCAGAATTTGTTTGATAACATCATTATTTTTCATGTACAATGAATACCTTTAAAAAAAAAAAGAAAATTTCACTTGCTGTCAACTGAAGATGACATCACCTGTGCTGAGGAAATAGGTAACGACCAATCACGGCTCACCTGTTTTCTGGGTTTGGTCAGCAAACTGAGCCATGATTGGTTGTGACCTGTTTCCTGAGCACTGGTTATGTCATCTTAAGTCAACAGCAATTGGAAAAAATACTTTTTAAAGGTATTATTTGTTTATGAAAAATAATGACATTATCACATTAATTACAGACAAAATTATATATTTTTACTGTTGAAAATGGCTCAATGAGTCAAGTATCTCTTTAAATGTAGCACACTCACAGTCCAATCAAATTCACCAAAATCACATTGGACCAATTGTCCACTCCGCGCCAACATTTAGACATGGTCTGAGCAGGAGAAGGTTTAGATCGATTTTCTGCTACCAAATTCACACTTCCTCCGAGAATATTCACTCTGCTGCGACGTACCGGCCAACTTGGCACAGACCAGTCTGCCAAATTGGTAAACATGCACAGCGAGCCTTGCACCGCCATGAAAATCAGGATCCGCCGGTAATGTACAATGCCATGAGATGGCTGCTGTTTGATCAGAAAAGCACACGCTCAGGATGTGTCAGACAGCCGGTTTCCACCTGCCGTCAGCATCTGTAAGCCTGTCCCAGAGAGGATGTCTCCTCTTGTCTGAGGAGCTGATTAATTTTTAAACTCCATGTTTGTCAGGATGTGAGGACTGACAAGAACCACAGCACTGGGAGGACAGGAGCGAAATGTGGCTGTCAGAGTCAGAGGTTGGTCACCGATACCTGTGACTCATTAGCTCCCGTTTACACTCCATTTTCATGATAACCCCCCCCCCCCCCCCCCCCCCCCTCCTGCATTTTCAGCCTTTCTGTTTTTACGAGTCACTGTTCTGTGACACAGAATGGAATATTATCACAGCCGTAACGGAGATTGGACAGCGGCTTTGTATAAGCGAATGCTTGAAAGGCAGAACAGATTTTGATTTAAAATTCAGAACTCGCATCCCTTGTCCTGTATTGTTTGAAACTATCTGTCACTGTCCACCATCTATGTTCAATATCACACCAAATGCTGTGACTGACATCATCACACATCTAGCTATTTGATTGAGGAGTGCCATTTTGTGGTGCGAAAGTGCGCACCTTGCTGCAATACTCCACTTTGTTGGCTTCTGTGTATAAGATGATGCGGATAAATGGCAGGTTATATTTTATGACTCTGATACAGTATTCAAAAGAGGCAATTTTATTAATTGCGGTGCTAGAAGGAGAAAGCAGAAGACTGATAATAATAGCATATCTTTAATTCATGTAAGCATTCTCTAATTGCTGCTAAGATTAATAGGTTTCAGCCAGAAAATAGGTATTTAACAATAACTACTTATTTATGGCAGGCAATAATTGTCCCTGTGGTTAAAAATTATCAATTTAAAGGTCTTTGTCTCGCAAATAAAACTACAAACTAGTAACTAGTTCAAAACATTTGGTCAATGCTAAAAGTATTTGATCATAAGTGAGCTGAAATAGTCTCTTGTCCTTCGTTACCCTGAACTGGTTATGCATAGAGAATCAATGGATGGATAAAGGATAAATCAAGTTTCCAATAAGTACATAAGGTATGCAGAAATATTAAAAATTTGATTGAAAGAAACATTTTGGAGACCATTTTTGTCCCTCTGCAATGTTGAAAGGCCTGGTTTGGGCGTTCACCAAAGCTGGCTGGTGTGTTGTTTATTTCCCTGAAAGGAGTTTTACTAATTAGGCTCATAAGAGCTATAACACAGCCTCACAGGGTCACTTTGAAGAACAGTTTTATTGGCTTAACGAAGTGAAGCGCCCTAAAAATAAAAATTTGTCTTGCAGCTGCAAATAGTCCTGAAGCAGAATGAACACGAGCAAAGCCCTGTGAGACATTTGAGTTTTATTTATTGTTTTTTTTTTTTTTTTTTTACCATCCATCTATCCTTCCATTTTCTTATCCTGCTCAGGTTTGCAGCAGAAGCCGGAGCCTTTCCCAGCAGGCTAAATACAAACAGACCCTGCAGTGATCATCAGTTCATCATAAAATGAGAGTATGGATGGGACAGTATACGACGTGGTCATCTACGTGAACCACTACACTACTAATGACTGATAATACACATAAGTTGATTATTAATTACAACAATTACTAATTACCAAGCATTTAAACATTAATTCAAGTATATAAGCCAGCATTAACATTTTTTTTTAAATTAAACTATTTAAAATATACAGTACCAGTAATACATATAACAATATACCATTGAATAAAAACATAGTTATAGGTATATACAATATAATTTTATTGAAAGGCACATTCTATGAAACAAAGACTTGCAGTGTTTTGAGACAGGCTGAGAAATATTCAATACAAGAGGCAGACTAAAGGAGGTTACCCGGCCCACTTCTCCCCCTCTCGCCCAAATAATACCCCTCAGAGAGAAGACTACTAAACACTCCCTCAGCCTCCAGCACATCAGTCCTGCCGTATAAGGACAAAAGTGGGCGGGCTAGGAAAATTCCATCACTGCCTTTGCCTTTTCCCTTATTCAAATCCTCCCCGTACATGTTCGTAACACTCCAGCATGTCTTTATTTACCTGCTTCCGAATTGGGACAACACAAAATGTCCTGGATTGGAGTGTTTTATTACCCTAGCATGCTTGGAGTAGTCACAGAAAAGAAACCGAGTAGATACTTTAATAACATCTCATCCAGCAGGAAAAGAGCAGCGTTTTTTGGGGGGGAAATACTGTCAAGGACAAGTGGTCTTAACAAGAGACCTTTATGGATACAGCTGCCTCTCCAGCTCTTCACACACTCAGTCGCCATTGAGAACGTCTGAAAAAGGTGCTGATGCTCCAAACAGAGTGTGCACAGGGCCTAACATTATCTTTCAGATTATATTCTCCCTCTTGGCTGCCCATACAGATACATAGGCAAGCGTTTCTGTGCTAAAAGCACCACAGAAGCAAGATGCAGTGTGATTCTCAGCGAGAGCCAACAAAGAGTAGTTGTCTTTGTTCATGGCAGTGGATGAGGGAGGGGTGAACAAGGATGGAGGATGGGTGAGACTTTGCACTTTTTAGCACAAAAAGAGCTGAGAAGCAAAATTTCCCCCCACTAATCATCTACATATTTCATGTCTGTTTAGGCCCAAGTCCCAAACTGCATGTTGTTAAACTCCTCGCTGCCAGCTCAGGTGGGGCGAATGGCTATTCTATATATAAGCACCTGCACATTAATGCATCTCACGGAAGCATATGTTATCAGTGCATTTTTGATAACCTGGACCATGTTAGCAAATCTCTACTTATGGGTCCTCCACTGTTTATAAAATGCCTGAACTTGTTTCATGCAAAACATCAGAGATGTCAGAAGATGCGGACTCCTGACTTCACCTGTCAATTAAATATTAATGCACACTTTAATGTGGATGGACCGAGAGCCTGAGAGGGGACTTAGAAGGGAGGCTTATATCTGCCTTTTATTTGAAGGACGTCTTTATTTCGTAGACAGAGATATATTGGGCCATATTTCTATCTTACAGTGAGAATTAAATTTTTTCGGTTGGTTCACACTGGCAGTTCCTATTTGCACGTCCTGTCAAATACAGCAGATAGATAAAATCTGCACACCCCTGTTCAAACGGCAGGTTTTTGTGATGTAAAAACATAAAATTAAGACAATTTCAAAACTTTTCCCACTATTACTATGACCTGTTATTTCTTTTTAAATAGGGAATTTAAAAATTAACAACTGACCATAAAACATTTTCCAACATGCTCTGATCATTTTGTTGAATTATTTGTCCATAGTTCCAAAAGGAGCCTTTTGAGTAAACACAACACTCCTCATAACCAAAAGAAGAGCATACCTACAGTGAAGCATGTTGGTGGCAATATCATGCAATGGGACAGTTTTTTTTTTTTTTGCATCTGAAACTAGAGCCTTAGACAAGGTGAAGGGAATTATGAACAGTTCAAAATTGCAGTCAGTGTTAGCACAAAATTTAGAACATCTGAAATTTATTAGGGTTAATCAAATGGTGACAGGTGTACGCTAATTGCTATTTAACGTGTTTGAACGCAATTGGTTAATTCTGAACATAGTCACATCCTAGATAAACATAACGGTTGTTTCTCAATATCAAGAACACAAAGTAGGTTCTTGTGACGCAACGAGTAAGATCTTAGGCCCCCGTCCAGACAGAAGCAAAGCCGGCTTCGTTCCTCAAACAAATCTCGTACACACAGAAGCATTTCAAGACTTGCGTGTGTCCAAAAGAAGACGTAATGTATATGCCAAGTCTGGAGTGGCGCTGTAGCGCAGCCACAGGGAGTTAACAGAAAGTGTAGAAGAAGAATCAGCGAAGAAGACGAACACTTTTTTTTTCCTTCTAACTTTATTGCAATCTACAGAACAAACATGGCTTTGCATGCATCAAAACAACATGAAAAAGACGAACACAGGATATTTATCTTTATTATTATTCTTTCAGAAATACTTCATTTTAGTATTTAAAAAAAGTTTTAGTATCAATTTTTGTTTTTTTAGTATATGGAGTCGACTTAAAAAAGCGGTCACTTAGTACTGTGTACTGTAATAAAGTAAAGTAAACCACAATTCAAACAGCTGTTTGACCTTTCTTCTTCTGAACGCATGCAACAATATTGAAATAAATACATTTAAAATAAACACCGAAAGGTCATCTATTATATTAATTGACAGACAAAAATGAAGGACATTTTCATTATAATTAGTTAATTTTTTTTTGGGGGGGGGGGGGGCTTCTAAAAACGTTTTCATACTTTTTAAAAGCATTTTTGTGTTTATATTATAACATAAATGTGCTTTCAGTTTTATCTTTAGTTATGGTGTTGTTTTTTCATTCATTAGAATAACCTTGATCCGATGTACCTGTATGATAGACACATGTGCACAAACAGATTGGGTGAAAAAAAAAGAAGAGGCTTCTATTTGCTCAAGTGGATGATGCACCAGGTGACTAATTAAGGCAAGATGCCCTCTGTGACACTATTTCAGGATACACAGCATTCAACTCTACCACAACCTACTCAGCACGTGACTGGTAAAAAAATGGACGTCAACTCCCAAGAGGCTGGGAGAAATTGCTTTGGTGGTAAGCAATTAAAAATGCATCTGGTGATGTTGTTAACTGTTAAGTGGCCCTGATGGGTTGTGAGATAGCACGCCAGCGTGTACTGTAGGCTAATATAAAGTGACATGCGTAGCGTAGCAGGAGTCAGGACCTCATCACCTCTGTGGCTATTAAGACAAACTCCCATGAGGCGGTCAACACTCCAACTCATCGGATGTGGCCATTTAAATGTCTAAAAACAGCTGAGGACTTACAGAATTCATATCAATAAAAATAGGGTGATTAATACACACAATTTAAATATAAATGGCAACATGTAGTATGGCTGATTTGCCCTTTTCTAAAAACAACACATCACATACATGGATGATATAAATCAATCCCATAAAGACTGATAAAAACTCACGGGAGAACAATAAAGACACAAGCTCCCAACTATGTTGCAACCCGATGCAATAAATTCAACCCCCGCAAAGCTTATAAGCTTCAATTTGTGTCGAGAGCTGCTGATTCAACTCAACTGGGGGGGTTGTGTTGCTGCCGTTGTGTTGTTTTGTTGTGTTGTATTTTCATTAGATGGTAAGGTGAGACTGTTCCAGCGTCCGCACACTGCAGCAACATCTGCAACATTTGTCAAATGCGAGGCTTAATGCCTGCCAAAGGGTACAGAAGTTAAGAGGCACAGTATACCGGCCACGAAAAGCTGTTCCATTTCCAGGGGCAAGCATTTGCTGTAGTCACATCCGAGAACAGCCTCGAGCTGTTTTGATCTACGCCTATTACGATGGAGCTTAATCAGATCGTCAAAGAAAGAGAGCCTGTTGGTCTTATAAGTAAAATGTATTTTTACACAAGGGAAAAACAGTATGTTCTTTTCAATGATATGAAAGGAGTATTTGTAATTCATGTTCTGGCAACATCCACCCTCCTCCCGCCTTAGCTCATGAAGCCTGACAAGGAAAGCCACACCTTTCCTCCGACGAGTGCGAAGCTGCCAAATGATGAGAGGACTTGTGAGAGGTAAAGCAGGGGACACGCATTTCTATCTAACTCCTTTCCCCAGATGGCCATGTGGCAGGAGCTGTGTGATCAGAGATCTAATAAAGAGGCAGATATGCTGCAGCTCCTTTCCCTGGAAGGGAATCGTTGCCATGGCAACCGCACCCCTTGCATCGCAGGTTAATAGTGGGAAATTAGGATTTGCCCGGCTGCTACTCACACCAACTTTCAGCGGCGCTCCTGTTGCAGAAAGATATGAGCTGCTCCTACTGGGCCGCCATTACGCAGCAGCAAAACAGTAAGCAAAAATTGGAGTGTCAAAATTCCAGAGTTGAATTTGTGGGAAGTTAATTTTAACTTCCCACAAAGTGTCATTTGAACATTTTTAGAGTTAAGTGCAGTTGATCACCTTAGAGTTAGAGTCTTAGATTAACTCCGCCTTTGCACCTGCACTTTTCCAGTTTCAGCGCCATTTTCCTCCTCTTCCTTATCACTGGGAAACACTGATATTCAAACAAAAGGAGTTTGGTTCCATGACGTCATTTTCACTCATAGGAGAGACTTTGGTCAACGATAACGTGCTTGAAATGCTCTCTTCAAAGCAAGTGTTCTCAACTCGTTGGATGGTCTTCAAGAAAGTGGGACTTGTTTGCAGTGGAATGACCTTCCAGTCGAATAACTGTACTCAATGTACTTTTAATCACATCTCAGCGGGTAGCGCTGCTGTTTTAAGCTACACGGTAGTCAGGGTAAAACTGATGTGTCTTGTCTACACATGCAGTGTTAATTTAACTCTGTTTAGTCAGTTAAAAATGTACTCTGCAACTTTTTTTTTTTTTTAAGTGTGGAGTTAGATAAGCTGAAAATGTGTTAAAATTAACTCTGTCGGTGTCAATTCAGCACTGGACTTTTTCTGTGTACACTACTTTTACAAGCAACGAAGTTGGGGTCCACTTTGGTACACATTTTTTGTGTGCTGTGAGGGTTACAAAAACATCTGCAATACCTTTTTGCCACTTTTTAAGATTATTGTCGGAGGGCCAATGACAGGAGCATGAGGCAGAAATAAAGTGCATATTCCCGCTGTTGGGCTTATACTTCATATTGCTATCATATACTGTTGCACACAAACATATCACTTCCCCATTATCATGTTCAAGTGCTAATTTAATTCACAAAATATTGCTCATTTATTTATTTATTTAGACTGCTTTCTACGACTAATCGTGCGTCTGTGTGTGGCATAAATCAGTTGGGGTGCTTTGAAAATATATTTAAGATGATAATAACAATAATTTGTTCAATGAATTTAATTTGACAATGATTCAAAAGGATTGATGCACACTGTTGTCATGTTTATGTCTGCCTGTGCCGGGATCAAATCCATCAAAAACGCATTCCACCACCTGCGCCACAACTTAGACATACTTTTAGCTGGTCTAAATTGTATTTACTTTCCGCCACTGTATTGTCAGGTGCGTTGGGAGCGCGTAACAGAAAATGCAGTCAGTCTGCCGGAATGCTCAGCGAGTCCAAATTCCCAAACATGGTCAACTGGACTTGCCCTGGTACAAAAATTAAGATGTGACCGTTTTTACGCAGAACGCATATGCGCCAGTCTATGACCCATATGATATAACCCATATCCTGCAGAGTCAAGAACACTTTAGATTCGTTGTTAATTTGTAAAAAATAACAGACTACATGCAGACTCACTATTAGTATCAATTTGCAAAAAAATATTAAAGTGACCATATGTGGAGATAGGCGGTTTCTGCCCGACAGTATTGATATGCGCCATTTAAGGTTTAATATAGCAACAAACAATCCATCATGTTGTTAGGAATGAATTTACAGATACATTAAGGCTTGGACTCGATGCCAGTCAATCGCAGGACACATCTGAACAACCATTCGCTTCCTGTCTAGGGGGCAGATTGCAAATTACAGATCACTGGCCTTATACTGTACACCTCCAATTTAGGGGGTAAATCAAATATGGTACAGTAAATATGAATTATACCTTGACATAAGTGGGGCTTTGCATGTGAGCAGTTCCTCTTTCAAGATAAAACAGTGCTTAAAAAAAGTTCTAAGAGACCAATGACAAGGGAAAAGATGCTGATTGATGTTTTGAATCGGATCACAACTGATCAGAAGCATTGCAGTTAAGAAAAGATATTTCCTCTATTTTGATGACAGCAGTACTTTAAAGGTCAGCGCCTCAACTTTATCGCTGCATCCGCATCTTTGTGCTTAACCACTCATTTATTCAGGCTGCGTCTTTAAGTTCACCCTGTCTGCATGGGATGCCATGACAGTTGAAAACAAATGCAAACAACAATGCCGCCTTTAAAACAAGTCTAAGGAATTTTGCACAGCTGCTTATTTCGATTGTCTCAACTCCTTGTCTTTCTTCTCTGGCTACACTGTGGATGAAAAAAAAGCAGCCGGGCTGCTCCCAAAGCTGCAGCTCAGACAGTAAATGATAAAACGCTGTCATTTCGCTGCTCCCCTCAGAGACGAGGAAGCAGAGGAGGAAGAAGCCAAACAAGTGACAGCTCAGAGAGAAAAAGACATTTCGCTCTTGCGCTTTCTGTTTGAGGGCGGATGAGATTTCAGTCCTTGTCTTATCTGCCCAAAAATCGGTTTGCTGTCACATTATGTAGTGTCTGTTTATTTGTCCATTGACACGGAACACCACAAAACTACACTGCCCACAACACTTGCATTTGGTAACTGTCACCTTAATGCAACAAACATTGCCGATAAGTAGAGAGGCAGTGGTCACACCTACAAGCAGAAATATTGTGTAGACTTAAATAATTTTGGAGGGTCCAATTAAACAAATTGCAAAAAGCTATACAGCCAGTTATTAACATATTCACTGTTGTGGGTGATTATGTTCATGCGACTTGTCACCGACAACAAAGAGGCATTCTGGCACATATATCAATTTGAAACCGGTCAAGACCATCAAGTCAGACATTGTCACATGGGCTAGGCCAAGCAGCCCCTGAGTGGAAGAGTAGAAGCCATTTTGGATAGATTAGACCGTCTTCCGCATCCAACAGAACAGGCTCCACAGCTGTGTACTCGATCTTTTTGGCATTCATAGTTCAAATGAGAATATGCAGTCTTCTGGTTATACTTCAAATCTGTGAGGCAGGCGTGCTAACCAATAGGACAAGACTAAAAATAAAAAAATAAATGAATAATATTAGTATAGAAATGTATCGATAAAGTCGTTGACCCTTGATGCCTGGTACTCTCTACAGTTTAGTAAATAGACTTTGCGGCCTATAAAATAACAATTCTGAGGTTAATGTTAACTTAATGTTAGAGCTGTCAAACGATTAATTTTTTAAATCAGATTAATCACATTTTAGAATTTTGATTAATCACGATTAATTGCTTAATTAAAAAAGGCTTAATTATCAAAAAAAAAATCCCGCCAAATTTAAAGAGCACCAGTTATGTGTTAATTCTTTTGACATTTAATGTTATGAGGACATCTTCAAAAAAATGTGATCCACTGCACACGCTAATCCTCCTCTTTTTCTAATCAGTTAATTTCTTGCATAATTTAAAATGGAGAAAAAATTACCCCAATATTTTGACATGAACAAATATTGTAAATGTGATACGCAAACATTTATTAAATGCTTTACTTTAATGCATGCAACTATGTTTATTGCTAAAACACAACCTGTGCTACCTTAAACGTAGCCATCCGCTGTCACGTTAAAGGATAATCTATGGTCAAAATTAATAGTGCGATTAATCTGCGTTAATTTATGATTAAAGCAATAATTTTTTTTGTGATTAATTAATCAGTTAACGCTTTAACTTTGACAGCACTACTTAATATACAACAAAGTGCCATTTGCGTTCTTATTGGTTTTGAACCAAAGTAGCCTACAAGTAGGCTATGAGCTATAAATTTAAAGTGAAATCTATTTTCAAACACAAAAACAACAACTTGTATTGAAAATAATGTCATTAAATCTGTGTTACTCTTCACCACAAAGAGCCTCGAGCAAAGAAACCTCGACACGTAAACAGATCAATAAGATGGAACATTCAAACAAGGACATTTACTCCATGTAGCTGCTCCGGTATTGGTTCCTCCTGCCCGTGGCTTCGCGTACCCTCCCTAAATAAATTCTCATGCTCGGACGAGTATAGGGAGGGACTTTTTGTTCCCATGGTGTCGGTAAGACAGCAGATGGTGAGGCTGCACTGGTACCGGTGTCGGTGTCGGTGTCAGACGCGTCTCTGTGCGGCTGACCTGCAGCAAGCAGATGCTCGTCGCTGCAGTCTCGCCTTACCGAGGATCTATTTGCGCTGATTTCCGTTTTTAAAACTTGCTGAAATTTGAGCATCGAATCGCGCACCCAACGTCATCATCAGTGTGGAGGAGCTGCGGATGCTGCATGGGTCGCACCGACTATCGTTCTGCTCAGCGCTTCGTAAGTGAGAACAAACGTGCGTATATGCTGAGAAATGGTCGTTTATGAGTAAACCTTAGACAAAGTTGGTCATTTTATTACTATATTTGGTTAATTCAAGGGGAAATGATCTATTTTTCACAAGGCGTCTTAGGTGGTCTTCGTGTAGCGCAAGCTGCACATACAAATAAATAATTTCGTATTGGCATCAACGCAAAGATAGGCGACATGGTAAAAGCGAGTCATAAAATTACGTGAAGAATAAATACATGTGTTATTATTGTATGCAGTTATCAGCAGCTACAATATGTGCACTAAGGGAAAAGTCCATAAAACATTTTCAAGGACATTACAGTGCGTGTAAGAGATGATTGTTATGAAGCTTTGTGTTCACAGGGAGCAAAACAAAGAACGTGCAACTGCAGTGTTATTTCAACGTTTAGACTAATTGAGCCGTTTGCATGAATTAAGTTATCCAACAATGTGCTTCATTCTTGTTGTCTACTTTTTTGTTGTTGTTGACATTTGAAGTGCACTTGACTCTGAAATTACACCAACAATGCACAAACTGCAGTACAGCTGACGAGCAACTGTGGTGACCATCAGAACCATTTGCATGCCCATGAGAACAGACTGGCTTGGCTCCAGATTTGGGCAGATGTCAGCCATGAATACTGAAGAGAGAGTGCAGACACTTAGGAGTGAGCATTGTTAGGGGGATCACCTTTGTCAAGTGGGTCCATTGTTTCATTAGCTGCGTTACACCTGTTACTAAAATCAAACAACAACAAAGTGGATTACAAACTCAGTGGTTAATCTTGGAGTGAAACAAGTCAAACGTTATGTTTTTTATTTTTTTTATTCTTTCTCTACTACAACCCCACAACTTTGTGGTGTTTACTTTACTTTACTAGACAACAAAAGGAGACCCACGTGTCAGGTGACGCCCATGGGCCAATGATAGGTGGGCTTTGTTGTCACAATGTCCAACAGCGCTCAGTTAGTAACATCTGGGGTAACAAAGGAACATTTTGGTGTTTTTGTGTTGCCGTGTATTTGTTGGACTATTGTGCTTTAACTGTGTAAAGAAGAGTGTAAAATTGTCTTCTATATGATTATGCATTAAGTTTTGGCCCCCTAATCTGCGCCAAAAAAAGGAAGATGTAGAAAAAGATGGCTGTGCAAATATAGACAACTAAACATGCTGCATCTTAATTTTAAAGGTCTCTGAACCACATACAGTAGTTGCAGAGTTCTCCTTTAATTTCATGGCATGGTCTTTTCATATTGGGCCATCCGTCGTCCCCTATGACCTTCTCGCTTCAGCCGAGCCGTGCATCGGCTTCCTCCTTTCGGACATGCTTCTATATCTCCTGCTCGGCTCTGCAGCTCTGCCATCAGCAGCTGCACCAAAGCCTCGTGTGATGTCAAGTGAAACTCTTGCATACTAATAGAGCACCAATAGGATGTCTCTCAGGGTGGCTAGAGCAAAGACCTAATAGTGAAAACATCAGGCGGCGAAGGCTCAGTTTATCCATGATTCTGGAGCGCGAGAAAAGTGCTCTGTCTTGATTGCCAGTCATGTGTTTGTGTTACATTAACATTCTCATTAATGTACTCTTTGGCAAATCCATTTGGGCCATTTTTAAGCATTATTGGCCGTATTCTCATTTGGTTATGAAACGCACACGATGGTGGCATAGGCGTTGCCATGGTGACGGCATGCTAGTGCGCCTGTGTGCGGCTGCTGAGCCAGAAAAGGCTGTTTATATTTGGTGCCCAGTGAAAAGGCGGCTCAGAATCAGGGTAGGGGAAAATGTGGTTCTCAAAATAACAATAAATGACCAAATGAACATCACAACAAGCGGTGTTGTAGTCTGTTAACACATTCACTGCGATTGACGGCTATAGACATCAAAAATTCATTTGAACTATTTCTATTAGTTTAACATTTTTTTCCACTTTTGTTAACAAGAGTATGAAAACCTAGATTTTGTTTTTAAAGAAATACAGATATAAAATGTGTGATTAATCGTGAGTTAACTATTTAAGTCATGCGATTAATTACAATTTAAAAAAAATAATCGCCTGACGCGACTTAAAGATTATTAAAAATTTCGCGCGTCAGGCGATTACATTTTTTGATCGTAATTTATCGCATGACTTCACTAGTTAACTCACAATTAAACACACATTTTGTATCTGTTCTAAATGTACAATAAAAAAAAGTTTTTCATACTCTTTCATACTTAGAAAAAATGTTAAACGAATAGAAATAGTTCAAATGAATTTTTGACGTCCATAGCCGTCAATGGCAGTGAATGAGTTCAACTTGTTTTGAAAAAATCCTAAATGATCTACTATTACATTTACACATAAACAGCATAAATCAGAGCAACCTCATTACGTTGTCACAATTACATTAGGCTGTCTTGTGACATAGTTATTATCAGTGCTGAAGAGGCATGCTGTAGTATTTAGATTTGTGAGTGTTTTATATGTGAATGAGTACTTGGATTAAAACCTCATAAGGATTGGCTAAGCAAAGAGAATAAATCCCTCCTGCTGGTGCCTTCAAATCAAACAGTCAGTTGGATAATGTCAAGCTGTTGAGGGATTTTGTTGCCTATTCCTTTTGGGTTGTGACTGTGCGCATGTCCCGATGTAAAGCAAAAAATATTTTGTCAAAGTATAGAAGTATACTTAAAAAAAAATGCTAGCACTGAAATAGGCAGTATTGGCTTCACAATGCCACATCATTCCACTGCTTCAGCCTGCAGATTTAATGACGGCTTCTCAGGATACAGATGCTGCTGTGTAGGCAGCGAGGGAATTAATCTCAAACCTAATCTCTCTCTTCCCTCAGAACAAGAGTTCACAAAGGTGTTATTCCACCAAAGCCATTCTTACAGCCTTTTGCTATATCAAGGCTTCACTCTAGGAGAAATCCTCCTCCGGGTTCCCACATCTTCCCCATTGATATTCTTGTCAGGTCACGAGGCAAGCATATTTGCTCTGAATGTTTGTTTCATCAAAGAAACGGAGTTTTATTGCCATTCGGTAGCAGTAATGACGCCGCTGTCATATAATTTCAGCCAGCTGAAACACATTTCCAAAGAAACAGTGCAACATCATGTAAAAAGTCACCCCAGAAGAGTGGAAGCTGCTATAACAGCAACTCCATAACTGTATCTCTTTTCACTTCCTGCGGTGTAATGGCCAGCACTCGCATTAGGTACGAATGTGCTGCAGTGATTATGAAGCAGGCCATCAGTGAAATGGGCCAAATGTGCCCAGCAGTGCTTCCTTGGATCAACAAGGTCACCGCAGCAGAGAGAGAAAGAGAAAGAGTGGGTAGGGATGGACGCAGACACCCACAGCGTTGCCAGAAACCTGACTCCAGGTGTCAAGAGATTCATGGCCTCGGCATGACAACAACAATTATTCTGGCTATCTCCTTGAATTTCATACCAAGGGTGATGTAATTGTAGTCACGCTAAAGAAGATCATAACAATAAGCAATTCATTTCATTAACTAGGTTAAGGGACATCACGGCTAATTAAAGTGAAGCTGAGGTTGATTCACTTGGCATCCTCCTCAGTCATCATCTAAGAAGTTCAATATGTCTGAGAGTGACTCATTTGTAGAGACAGACCAGCTGATGCATAGCAGGTGTTCATAGCGTAATCGCGAGGCGGCACGGTTCAGCGGTAGAGCGGTCGTCTCCCAACCCAGTGGTTGTCCCTTGAGCAAAATACCGAACCGTCAGTTGCTCCTGATGCTGCGTCATCAGTATGTAAAATGAAAACAACGGTGTTAAAACGCTAAAGGTAGAAAAGTTAAAAGGGTCATTTACCAAAACAAACAGAATCTGTTCTGATGAATGGCACAAAAATTGTATACGATCTACTGAAATCATTTTTGTCTCGGTTTATGTAATCGGACTTTTCAGAGTCGTTATCTCTATCTATATACACGCTCGTATAATATATAGACATATTCACACTGTAGGGGGTGACAAGGTGGTCCAACGACTTCCTGTACACCCTCACATTGAACAAAAAGCAGTGGACATAATGGAGCTTTTAATGGCTTAAGAGACAGATATTTCCCTCCGGAGTTGAGAGGCTAAATCTTGAACATTGGTGCTTAGTCACAAGGTGGGCATAAAGACAAACCAAAGTAATAATTCTGCTGCTACTGTTTGTTCATCAATTCTTTGTATCACCTTGAGAGTAGCACTTAAGAGTAGTGCCGGCTTGAGTGAAGCATTTTCGTAAGTATACAATTAGTAATGTCACCTCAATTCATCATACAGAAAACAAAACACATTCATCATGTCACTAATTTCACCGATGTGATACTACTGCATACTCTATATGTCTGCGGTATTGTACGTCATCGTTGTCCAAAGCACAGCGCCGACATCTCAAAAATGCTTACGCGTCATATTTTTTATGACTTTCTGTCATGAGCAGAAAGCGATTAGCAGTGAAGAGCGCACATTCTGTGTTTATTAAGCCTGTTGTGTAATGGGCTCACAGCCATAGCTGCTGACTGTGCCTGTCACACACACACACACACGCGCACGCACATGTGCGCGCGCACACACACGCTCAAGTGGCTCAGTGACACTAGGCTGCTATGTGCATAATCTACAACGCACTGGGAAAAAAATAACATGGTAATCTCTGTTGAGTTGGCTGGGGGGGTTGAGAAAACCTAATCTGAGATACAGTACTGTCAAGTAACAGTGTGCTTAATTAATGAGGCGCTAAAACTGAGCTAATATTTGGATGACTGAATATGTTGATAAATTCCTTTTTGGCATTGGGCTTGGAAACTGAAGGAATGTAAATACAATTGCCAAATAGAGTTATCTAATATACTACATTTATTATATGAATTAGTTATTTTTAACATATAATAATTAGCGAAATGTAGTAGCCTTCTAGCCTCAGTGCGTGTCAAAATTAATCGATAAATCGACAAGTAATCGATTGTCAAATTAATCGACAACTATTTTAATAATAAAGTAATAGTTTGGAGCCATTTTTTAATCTAAAATTGTCCAGACCCTCTGATTTCAGCATATCAACAGTAATTTTTTCACTGATTTCTGTAGTCTTTCATCCAAGAAGACTGATAATTTTCAGTGTTTAATCAAAATAAGACATTTGCAAACATGTGTTTTTACTTTGGAAAACAATGACCGACCTGGTAACATAGTACAACATCAATCCACTTAATTTTTGTAATGTTTTTTTTTATTATTTTTTTTTTTTTTTAAATCACCATACCAATAGGAGGTACGAAATGAACACCAATCACTGGTTAATAAACAGTAATGGGGGGTCAAATACACTTTAATGCAAAATGAAAAGGAATCCGATTAATAGATTGAATAATCAATAGAATAATCTATTCTAAAAATATTCAATAGAGACAGCACTAAACTTCCAGTTCTTGACTGTGCACTTGTTTACTAAATTGATAAATTGTTATCTGTTATAATTTAATTACGACAACAAATGAATCTCAGTTTTATTGCAGTTTTTCAATGTTCTTCCATATTTGTCTTCTTTAGGTTTCCATGTCGGGACAAGAAAAGGAAAACATCTGAGGTTGAGAGTGCATGTGCTCGAGGATTCTATCTGCAGAGATCTTATTCTGGACTAGACGAAGAAATTCATGAGGATTGCTGGCCACGGTGGAGACTCATGCTGAACCTTCCCTTCCAGCCTTTACTTCGAAGACCGCCTCTCATTTAAGCGTTGTTTGAGCGGAGAGCAGACAACATGGCGCTTGGCTGCCTGCCGCGGCCACCTCGGCTCTGGCTGTGCATGGCCTTACTCCTCGCCTCTCAGTTGCCCGTACATGCCACCGACTGTCCTCATTTGTGCGTATGTGAGATCCGACCTTGGTTTACCCCCCAGTCGACCTACAAGGAGGCGACAACTGTGGACTGCAATGACCTGAGGCTGACACGCATCCCGATCAACCTTTCGACAGACACCCAAGTGTTGCTGCTCCAAAGTAACGCCATCTCTCACACTGGGGGAGAGCTGGAAGCCCTCCAAAACCTGACAGAGTTGGACCTGTCCCAGAACAACTTCAGCTTTGTGGAAGCTGTAGGCCTCAAAAGCATGAATCATCTTACCACCCTGCATCTGGAGGAGAACCAGATCAGCCAGCTCCAGGACAACTGTCTGGGAAATCTCTCTAGCTTGCAGGAGCTCTACATTAACCATAACCTGATTAACTCCATCTCCTCTCGGGCATTTGCCGGTCTGCACAATCTGTTGCGCCTTCACCTAAACTCCAATAAGCTTCATGTTATTGACAGCCGCTGGTTTGTCGAAACGCCTAACCTTGAGATCCTCATGATTGGGGAAAATCCAGTCATTGGCCTTTTGGACATGAACTTCAAGCCACTCGTAAGTTTGAGGAGTTTGGTTCTGGCTGGCATGGATCTTACTGATGTTCCTCCAAATGCATTTGTAGGCTTGGACAACCTGGAGAGCATCTCTTTCTATGACAACAAACTGGTCCGAATCCCTCAACTGGCGCTCGAGAAAGTCCCCAATTTGAAATTCTTGGATTTAAACAAAAACCCAGTTCAGAAAATCCAGGAAGGAGACTTCAGAAACATGCTTCATCTAAAAGAGTTGGGAATCAACAACATGATGGAGTTAGTGTCCATTGATCGTTTTGCTCTGGACAACCTACCAGAACTGACCAAGTTAGAGGCCACAAACAACCCCAAGCTCTCTTATGTCCACCGCCTTGCCTTCAGGGACATGCCTTCCCTGGAGAGCTTGATGCTCAACAATAACGCTCTCACCGCTCTTTACCACCATTCGGTAGAGACCTTGCCGAACCTTCGGGAGATCAGTCTGCACAGCAATCCGTTGCGATGTGACTGTGTCATTCAGTGGATGAGTTCTAACAAGACCTCTGTACGCTTCATGGAGCCCTTGGCGATGCTTTGCACCTCCCCGCCAGAACTCAGGGGCCAGCGTGTGCGAGAGCTAAGATTGCTGGAGTCCTCCGAGCAGTGCATCCCGCTGATATGCCATGACACCTTCCCCGGCCACCTCAACCTCAATCTCGGCACGAGTGTCAGTCTGGACTGTCGGGCCATGGCTGAGCCCGAGCCTGAGATCTACTGGGTGACCCCTCTTGGAAGCAAAATCACGATGGATACCGTGTCGGAGCACTACCACCTGAGCAGCGAGGGGACTCTGTGGCTATCCCATGTACAGGTGGAAGACTCGGGGCATTACACCTGCGTGGCCCAGAACATAGAAGGGGCTGACACACGGGTTGCCTCAATTCGAGTGAACGGAACCCTGCTTGATAGTGCTCAAGTGATGAGAATTTATGTTAAACAGACAGAATCCCACTCTATCCTTGTCTCTTGGAAAGTCAACTCCAATGTCATGTCCTCCAACATAAAATGGGCCTCAGCCACCATGAAGATCGATAACCCGCACATCACGTATACGGCTCGCGTACCTGTGGATGTTCACGAATACAATCTTACTCATCTTCAGCCTGCCACAGAGTACGAGGTGTGCCTCACAGTGTCCAACGTCCACCTTCAGACGCACAAGTCTTGTGTCAATGTCACAACCCGTAGCGCGACCTATGCCCTGAACCTGTCAGACCAGCACCCGAGCGCTGCCGTGCTAGCAGTCATGGCTACCGCGTTAGCCTTCCTCAGTCTGGCTACCGTCGGCATCTACACGGCCCGCAGATGGAAGCGAAAGAACTATCACCATTCCTTGAAGAAATACATGCTTAAAACCTCATCCATCCCTCTCAACGAGCTTTACCCGCCGCTCATCAACCTGTGGGAGGCTGACGGAGAGAAGGACAAAGATGGCAGCTCAGAGGGGAAACCCTCTCCTGTTGATACCACACGTAGTTACTACATGTGGTGAAGATGTAGCAAGGAGGCCCGGTCGCCTCTTCAGCAGCACAAACAGACAAGAACTTCTGACATTTTGGTGCAAAAGTCACCAAGTTGTATTGTGGGCTTTGCTGAAACGTGGCAGAGAGAACAAGGAGAATTTTTTAGTAGTATAGCGTATCACGCTAATTCTTTCTATTTCTTGTTTTGTCTTCAAGGAAGCAGCTGTATTTAGCTTCTATGTTACCTTAGTTGCTAATATTAGTGGTGCAACAGATCACAAAAGTCACGGTTCGGATCGAACCACGGATTTGAGTCACGGAAAAAGAAAAAAAGAAAAATAGTACTTTGTCTTCATTTCTTTGCCTTTCCCTTCCTTTAAACATGGCAAGTGAATAACAAAGTAGCCTTGGTCCAGAATATTGAAAAAATAATTAAAGTAAGCGGTCAAACTAACTAGCCGGAAGCCAGACACTCGTTGGTCATGCTAACAGTAACAGCTAGCCGCTAGCCACTTGCGTCAGAGACTTCGGCCGTATTATACAATGACGGCGTAATTAATTAGCGGTTTCTTAGCGTCCTAAATTAGCGATTGAACATGAGTTCGGGATAGCGTTGTGTTAATACAACTACAATGTCAATCAACTACAATGAAGAAACGTCTAAAAGGGATGTCAAGCTAGCCATCACGCCACGACGTGGGCAAACGTCAAAGTAAAACTGTACTACGGCTATTTTGCTTTGCCGTCAATATATCGCTGTATTTGGTCAACTTTATTTTGAAGTTAGGCTTAGCGTGTTACGTTGAGTATATTTCCGCTTCCTTGACATGTCAGAATGGACTGTGAATTGTTTTGTTTTTGTCAACCAATCCGCGAATCGGGCGTGATCCGAAACGCGGGGCCTGATCCGAACCGATCGCGGATCAATGATGATCCGTTGCACCACTAGTTGCTATGCTGTATCTGTGGTGCATTTCTAACTCACTTTTACTTGGGTTAATAATAATGCAGCAATGGCAAGGGGGTCTTGTGGCAGCATTAGTAATGATGAGTCTTTTCTTTCTGTTTTGTAAAACAGTTAAACTTTGTGCACCAATAGGTAATGGAGTTTGTTTAAACTTCAACAAATAAAAGCTGACAGCGGGTTTTAGACGTGTTACATTGTCTACTGAATGTTAGCGACTGTGCAGTAATGTTGTATCAACTATACCTTTCAACTTTCTGATTTAAATAAAAATAGCATTTTAGTTTGCAGATATTTGTGATGTTAAATGCTAGAATTGCAACTGTTGGTTAGAACCTTTTCTTTTTTAAATTTATTTTTCAAAAAATTAACAATTTAAGGTTTTACCTTCGTTCTCAGAAATAATATGGGGATGTACTTTATTTTGCTAGGATTTTTGCTGATTGGTTAGTTTATTTTTCACATGTAATATGTTATATTGCCAAAATAAATACTTTTCAGATTTTTTTTTGCATATTTGGTCTTTGTTTCCCCTGATGTTTCAGTGCGTATTTTTTCTAAATAAGCAAAATACAATTCTTAAATTAAGATTTTAATATAAAAAAAAATGGCAGAAATGAACTATTAGGGGGATAGTTCCAGTTTCATTCATGTTGGCTCTTTACTTACAGTATTTATTTATTCAAAGTCTATGCATAAAATGTTCCCGTCTCCATCACTTACATGAGAAAAATACTGTTTTATGAATACAGACAAATGTGCAAATTATTATTTTTTATATTTATTTATTTTTCATAAAATTAAAAGAGTAAATGTAACTTCTGCAAAATGATTAGTTCATTCAATTTATGTAGTAAAGCAGCACTTACATTTTGAAATACTGGTTCTTGATCTAAAATATATATAAAAAAAAAATATATATATATATATATATATATATATATATATATATAAAATAATAATAATAAAAAAAAATATATATATATATATATATATACATTGTTTAATGTGAACCAGAGCTCAAGTGTAAGTCAGTGTGGCTCTTGAGAGACGCAACGAAAACCAAGATTGGAGGCCGAGCTGTCCGGAGTGTTTTGGCTTCGCGCAGCACAGCGGTACCGGTAACAGTATGACTGAGGGAGGGAGAGATATGAAATTTAAGACACTGATGTACATAAATATACCTCAGGACAGGACAGTACACATTGCAAACATAGCAGTGTAAATGAACTAATAGAAGAAGTCATCACTTTACCTTGTGACACATGTATGACCCTCCCTTCTTTACTTTGTCTGTGCCTGATGGAGGACCTGACTAAAAACAAAAAGTTATTTATGTTAATGTGATATTTTAGAAGATCACAAATTGTTGAGGGATGACATTATTTTGTGAAGTTACTGGATTGTGTTGTTGTTCGGCGGAATGGCGCACAGTCCACCAGTCTGACGTCCATTCCCACGCATTGCCCACCATGTCGAACAGACCAAAAGCATTGGCGGGAAAAGACATGACCTGCAGGGTGTTTTAGTCAACAAATGACATGTGCATCTAACCATCAGAAACGATTCTAACAAGATCAAAAGACAAGCAGTTATTGATTATTTTAAATTAGGTACATTAAATATATTTTTCAATTATAAATGATAATACTCAAATACTGCATCAGAAAATTACATCATATTGACTTTCTTATAGTGTGACTTTTATTGAATGGATACTTTTGACGTTGTGTAAATGCGTACAATTGAAATTGTATTTACAGGTTGAGAGCTCCCCCTACAGATGCTGAGCTAGAATTAAAGTAATCAAGTGTCATCTTTGCTGCAGCCAAAACCTCTAATATGAACTCTCTCCACAGAGCAAAATAAACATTTCATTTCCTGACTCTCACTTACCGGCGAGGTTTTGACATATCCGTCTTCTGCAGAATTATGGTGAGGGAAGTCCCCTTGCCAGAGGTTGGCATAGTGTTGCCCTTTAGGGTTCAGTTGATTTCCCCAGGGATAAAGTCTGAAAAAAAATATTCATTTAATATAGTATTATTCTTAATATTTAATTTTTACAATTATAAATTTGGATGTAGGATTGAAGTTAAATGAACATCCAAGTTATCATTTTTCTCATGTCTATTTGGATCACTGATATAAATAAATGTCTGACAGGTTTGATGGAAAGGAAGAGAAATTACTTAAAGGGGTTGTTCCACATTAACTTAACACATTTCAAGAAAATATTCATACTGTTAAATAATTTGTATGGTACTCAGAGAGCAAAAGAATTTCACTTTGAAATTCACGTATTATGAAAGATGATGTTAAAACGCGTTATATTAAAGCAGTAAACGGGCATTTGAAACTGCTGGTGACTCTGGAGTCCGTAGAATCTGTAATTGTAGGATCTTTCGAAGGTTTGCCGTGATGCATAAAGCTGTATTTTGGCCACCCTAACACACCAGGAAAAATGTTTGCAGTGGTCTTCAAATGACTTAAAGATCATTTTCACACAGTTTTACATACTGATGCATGCAATGCTACATGGAGATGGATGGAATTCTGAATGGCCACCATGCCCCAACTCGGCTGAGACAAAACCAAGGAGATGGTTGGGTCTCTTTTGGCTTCCAAAGATGTCAAAATGACCTCTGTAAAATATGTGGAGAGACTAACTGACCATTTCCTTCCATGGTATGAAAAAAAGGACTCATTCTGCAATAAATTCATTAAGTCCCAACACAACACACCAACCCACGGCTGCAGACAATACCATTGAAGGTGCTAAGGGTATAGAGGGAAAAAAAAACTCATGGTGTGGCCATCATCATTCCCTGACCTCAATCCTATTGAGAACCCATGAAGCGTCCTTAAAAGTGATGCATGGCAGTACATCTAGAAACAGCAGCTCTGAAGGAAATTCTTGTATCATCAAATTTAATGGTCTAAGTAATGCAGACAAAAATATATATTAAAAAAAAAAGTTGTTTACCACATTTTAACTGCTGAATATAAAAATTCGGAACACTGTGTTTTTAATAGTTTTACAAAAAAATACTGTTGTCACCATAGTGATTATGCTTGATGAAATCAAAGACTTTCTTACATAAGCTAATATTGATAACATTTCACCCACTGTAAATTGCAAACTGGAATAAAAATTAAAAAAACTAACAGATGCTTAAAAATTTCAATGTCACAATTTTTAATCTACACATTGAATGAACATCCTACCTGTCTTTTAAATTGCCTCTGCAGGCGTACTCCCACTCTGCCTCCGACGGAAGCCTTTTGTTGGCCCAGACGCAGTAAGCAACAGCATCTGCCCAGGATACATGAAGCACAGGATGATCCCGCCTAAAATGGACCCGCTTTAATTAGCTCAGTCTCACTATGGCAAAACAAAAACAAAAAATGGATCATAAGAGTATCCCCTTGCCTATTTTGGATATTGGAGTCAGGGCCCTCAGGTTGTCTCCAGTTTGCCCCTTTGACTGGAAGCCACCAGGGGGCAGCAGCCACCTAAAAAAGAAAAAGAAAAAAAGGAAGCACATGACTTGATAAATCATAAATGATTATCAAAACATACCCGAGTTCAATTGCAAGATGTGTCATGCAGCTGTCACAAAAAAAATTGTGTTATAATCACAAAAGAGCTTTACAAGCTTGATTACACAGTGAACATTTCTCTTCAATGTTTGCCTCGTGTCGTGCTGTGGTTTGCTAAAATGTGTGGCGGCTGTGCACCAGCAGCCACTCAGCAAATAAATAAATAAATTGCAGCAAACATGCCCACAGGAAGCAGTGGGGAAAAACACAGCCGATGAACTTCACCCCTTGGCGCAGACAGCTGCAGGTTTCCACGACAACCACAATGAGAGTGCGCCCATATGTGGGCCATTATATACTTGAGTGGTCTGTGTAAAATATTCAGGTTTTTTTTCATGTTTGCGCACCACAACAGTGACAATAAGGAAGTACTCACCGCTTGTGTGATTTCGCTTTTGACTGTCTCACTTAAAATTCCTTCAAAAACAAATGAGTCCCCAAATTTCTCTGCCTGAAAAAAAAAGAAAAAAAGTGAGCAATCCATATCACAAAAAAGGACATAAACAACATGCATAGCTGTATTGATCAATTAGCACCTCTGTCACATAGCCTGTGGTATTGGCAAAGTTCTGGAACTGTCGGTTGGTGACTTCCTGGATGTCCATGTAGAAGGAGTCCACTTGGACCCGTCTCTGAGGACCCTCACCATCAGCAGGGATTCCTTGGTTGTCTGTTCCCATTAGAAAATCTCCGCCAGGAATGAGCACCATCTATATACAGCATACAGGATAAATAATTGTTCATCTCAGTGTCAAGTGATGTTATAATGTTATATGGCTTTAGTTTGAATATTCTAAGCTTTTGCATGATGAATTTTTGACCATTTGTATTCACTTTTTCTCTCTCAAGAACTTGTTGTTTAGGTTACCAAAGACGATCTTGGAGGTGGCATCTAACAATTTAAAGCAAATATCGTATCAAGTAAAATGAATTGTGTAGCACCAATCTTCATAGTTGCGCACATATTATGTGCACGTTTCATATCTATCCAGTATCCTGAAAAATTGCGTTACAGTACTATTGAGATCACATATATTGTCAAAATTTGAATAGCTTAGCATAATTTTTTGTCAATTTATGATTTTTGAAATAAGTTAATAAGAGAGAGAGAGAGACAGAAGGACAGACAGACAGACATGTCCATGAATAATCCATTGAACTACCTTTGGTCAGAAAGCACTTGATTCAAATAATTTTAATAAGCCTTTCAAAAACCATTAATGTAATTTATAGCACTCAATTAATTTATTTGTTTTAATTTCAGCTCAGCGAGCAGGCAACCTGTAGTTAACAGAATTTTTGCAGTTCTGAGGTAAAATAACAAATATAGTTGTGATCAATTTGAGCCACTAAATACACAGAAAGAGCTATTTACTCAAAATAATCTGTGGATGGTTACCTGACTTAGCATCTTCTTGCCTCCCTGTGGGTCAGACTGCATTTCATTGGCAGCTCTGGAATATTTTGCACTTGGCTCCTCCGATGATGTGCTTTCGCCGACAACAGCGTCCCTCTTTAAACTCTCACAGCCGCAACTGGCTGAACCTGGCGAAGTGACGGGCTCGGTGTGAGCCCTGCATACAAGCGTTTTGTCCAGACAGCCCAAATAGATCATTAATAAGGTCAAAAAGCGGAGCATTGTTGCTTACGCGTCGCTCATGTTGTTGATACTTCCGCAAAGTCACGTGGTCAGTCAGCTGGTACTGGCTACTGTACTGTACTTATGTTGCGCCTCCAGAGGCTGATAGTGGTACTGTCAATTTGAATAAATTAAAATGTTCACTAATGTATTTTAAAAATGAATACTATTATAATAATGTATTTTTAATGGCGTCAATGAATAGTTAAGTACGTAAGGGTCATCCACTAAATAATAAAACCGAATAATTTGCCAGAGATCAACAGTGCCGCCGCGCGGGAAGAAGCGGCAGTGAGCTCAAGCAGCAACGGGCAGCTCAAGCTCAGAGCACCACACAGCACCGCACAGCAGAGCACCGCCTGTCCCTCTCCTTGCTGACCTCCTCACAGCCACAAACCCTGGCTTGTATCACTATCGCTCGGTCGCACGAGGAGAGAGTGGAGCCGCCGTCATGTTGTCGTAGCCGGCCCTCGGAAGAGCCGAACATCCGAGCGTTCGAGGTAAAGTTGCAGCTCTTCAACTTCTTTTCCTTATCTTCATCCTCTTCTCGGTAGAGAAGATAGAGCGCTCCATAAATGGCTAACACTGTTTTCCACTGCTGAAGACAACCAGTGCTCTTATCGTTTGTACAAGCCATGTTTTTTTTAAATATTAAAATGACAGACTGACATGTGTTGTTGTTTTTGTTTTTAAATAATGCCAATGCTAGGAGGATGAGCTGGCTGTTTGCACTAGTTTAAATGTTTTGTTTCCTGTGCTGTGTAATCCACTGTTTTTGGTCTGCTCAGACAGAGTCAGATAGAGCAATGTGGACCTGTTGCAGGTGCACAGCTTCCTGTTTGCAGTCCCAATTATTAACCATCCAGACTAAAACCAGCAGCAATCTATTGCTGTAACATGAAACGGAATTTTCCCGCCAACTTGTAGTTGTAGCAGCGACATATTTAAATTTGCCTCTAACCGATGTAATGGAGTAGGCAAACTAGCATTAGCAGGATGCTGGATAGAATCATTTATTTTTTTACGTCCTCTGTTGCAGGTGTTCCTTTGTGTGTTTCCAACATGTCGGATAAAATGTCCAGCTTCCTGCACATCGGGGATATTTGCTCCCTGTACGCAGAGGGGTCCACCAGTGGCTTCATCAGCACCCTGGGGTGAGCACATTTGACTATTTAACATGACACTTGCAGAATTTGGAAGATATATTATGAACAAGATGAAGAGAAGTAAACATGTTTTCTTTTTCTCACTAGAATGCCCATAGTTAATCAAGTCAGTGGTGATAGTTTAGGAAAATGTGGCTTCAAGTAAGCCTGTAACAGCAGCCTAGCCTATTCAAATAAATGTCATTTATACGGTTTGCTGAAATGCCTTTTCAATACTTTTTGTTTACTGTTCAAAATGAAGACCAAAAAAAAGGTCATTATATTGTATTTTACACCATAAAGCCAAGTAATGAGGCAGGCATCGAGACAGCCAGATAGATGATAGTGTTGAGAGAGGTGAAGAAAAGCAAGTTGAGCACACCGCAGGGGAATTGTGAGACACCAGTTTTCAGAGAAAGGGCATAGGGAGGACAGAGACTGCTGAAGACCCTGAGAGTGGAGTGTGGAGGAGAGTGAGACATATTAGAATGAGTGCTTTATGTGCATCCACAAGCACTGGACCATCAGGTTTGCATGTTAGGAAAAAAACAACATTTGCCTGCATGTCTGTTAGATGTAATTTGAATGGCATTCGAATTAACTTTAAAGATTATTTAACAGGGCAGATAAATCTAATAATTATTTTAAGATGCGGAAATGTGATGCATAGTGAAATAATTCAATATTGATCAAATATTGTACATGTATGTGTGTCTTTTTCAATTATTGACAAAAAGCAATGGCAAGGAATACACGTTTCAGAAACCCAGTATGTAAATAAGGCGACTGTTGTGGGGTTACTTGGTTTTGTGTTGGAAGGTTAGCTAACATCATCAATCAACTCAATCCTCGTGGTCTGGCAGGCTGCTATTAAAATTCATAAAGTTAGCCCACAGCATGTCTAGACCAGAAGTTTCATATTGTAAAAATAAAATATTGATCGATTTGTGATAATAATTTCTTGTGAGCTGTGGCTGCCTCTTGTTTGGTGAGTGACGGTAGCTTCAGTCTCGTTCAAACTCCACTGCTAATTTGGTGTAACTGTGATGTTTTACTGCCATGCTTTTATGTTGAAAAACAAACATTACTGGCTCTCGGATGTGTTACGCCGACGTTGCCTGAGCGTTGCCAAAGAGACCAGGACGTTGCCATGAGTTCTTGATAATAATTTGTTGTGAAATGCGCCTTGCTGTCTGATAAACCCTTTTGTACAAAACATGACAGATCTCACTGCCGCCCGCCATAATAATAGGATTCAGCGCATGTCCATCATCCACACTGCTTGACGATTATTTTCCTGGGCTGATTTTTGCTCCCAGTCCATCTCTGTCTGAATACAGTTCCGCATGATCGTTGTTCAGAGATGGGGTCACAGCCCACAGTGTTACGGGGGCATCCTCCCCCAGTACCGCCACAGTAGTTGTGAATGGATCTATTTCATGGGTTCTTCCTTTGCAGTTGGCAACTACCACACTCCTCCATTAATCACTGCTAGAAATGTACTTTTTTTGCATGATCTTGCTAGCGGACAAATGGGCAATTTTTTTTTACATACACATAATGTGGTTCCATCAGAAACACTGCTGTGGATGTTGGTGGTCGAATGTTTGCATATGTAAGAGGCATAATTTCCCACTCTCAATGACGGAAGGGCTGGCGAGAGTCAGTGATGCAATTTTGCAGTTTATCCCATTAAATAAAGGTGTGAGAATCAAGCCGGAAGAATGTTTTTCTTTTCTTTTTTCCAATGCATTTGTAATGGCCATCAGTTACAATTTTTCTATTTGGAGGGGGTCCACTGCACAGGGTTGGTAAATGTGATAATAAATGGTGTTATTGTGAGTATGGCCAGAGTAAAAGCGGTGAACAGATGGAAACTATAAAAGCTAATATTGTCTATTGCGGAATCAGTAAAGCTGTAAGGACGATGAGTCATGGTGTTGCAGAGTTGATTAAAAAATGGAATGACCTCCTGTATAAAGACCAAGTCGTTATAGAGACTTTGAGGCATTTGCTGCATTCCACAACATCCCACGCACATAAGACTGCATACATTTGCAAAATGGTCATACCAGTTTTGGCCTGCTGCTTTTTTTCCGGCTACATTATTTACAACGAGTTGCAAGTTGTAACTATTTAAACTCTCATACATTTGAAGCCTTTTCTTTTAATTTGTGTGTATTTCAAATCACTTGATACTATAGGAAATAATGCATTTAGGATTAATTTGTTCCAGCATCAAACTGTCACTATTGTAAATAATTCTAACTGTACTGTACAGGTGATTTAATAGTACTATTTTAACATTGTTAGTGAGCTTACATAAAGACTTGTTTTATCATTTTCTTTGTAACTGCCATCCATACTGTCATGCAAGAAACATTAGCAATTGTGGCCAATAACCATTGTGTACGTTGCTTAAAATGAATGAAGAGTGATGGTTAGGGGGAAGAAAATCTCTAACAGAAGGTTAATTTGGTCTGCATCCAGAGAAGTGACATTCTCTGCGAGTAAATGCAAAATTTGGCACCATTGGTTCCATTTTGCCTGCTGGCCCTTTCACAGGGTTGAAGGGAAACAGCAGATTTTTGTCTAGGGTGTTTTCTCCACCAGTGATGGGCATTTGATTGAATATCTCTTCAGAAAATTACCAATCAATAAATCCATTGATTTAAAAAAATATATATATACATTTTTATTTTTGATTGAATGGGACAAACTCTGTAAATCAACTTTTTCTTTAAATTCTAAATTCTACTACTTCTTTGCTACTGATTCATGTGAAGGGCTACCAGTTTGATACATATTTCTGAAATATTATATTTGCTCAAATTACTCTCAATGCAGTAATCACCCTTCTATGCATATATATATATATATCCCATTTTTCCCAAACAAATTTATCATCTCATAATATCAATGATGTACATTAGGAAATTAACCATACAGCGTTTAATTTCTGTAGGCTTACAAAGCAGGATGACAGCAATAATTTTCAACAAAAACTAGGCTTTGCTGAAAAACTTACAGTTTTAAGTGTGCCGCCATCTAGTGGTCAACAGTAGAATTACACCCATTATAAATGAGAATTGGACTGAAATACGTTCAATTACTGTACAATTTTTGGGGGGTGAAATAGTGGGTCCGCAAATTGCGAACCTGGAACCCACGAGGGAAATTTTTAAAACTACTTTTTAAATTTGGGTAAAGACTAAGTTATATTATTGTCAGTTCAACATGTTTCACTGAAACTATTAATAAAGACACAGTTGTATTAAATGTGTCTTGCGTGTTAAATTACGGTTAGAAATAGACGTGTTATAATTGTCTGTATAAAAGTTGAAATGTATGCTGAAGGAAAAAAAAGAGAGCAATTTTAGTCGACTAAATTGACAATTTAGTCGACTAAAATTGCTCTTTTTTTAATTTTTTTTACTAAAATTGCTCTTTTTTTTCCCGTAGACTAAAATTGGATTAAAACTAAAATGAAATCAGATGACTAAAACTTTAATTAATATTAGTCAAAAGATTATAACTAAAACTAAATAAAAAATGTATTGTGAAAATTAACACTGGGTCCTTGGTGGTTACCTGGTGTCCGTGGGTACCACGTTGGTGACCACTGCTGTTAATGCCAGTTTTGTGTTGAGCAGATGAACGCTGGCCAGATAAGCCATAGCAAAAGTCTTCACGGATGCAGTTTGACTTTTCAGCTGCCATCTTGTACATTCGACTGTAAACTAGTTGACGGTGAATCAACAGTGCCTCTGCTGGTTGCAATCTAGTTTTCCCTAGTTGATGACTAATCAATCATTTCCACACAATCTACCAATCCAATAATTGTAACTATATTCCTAAAAGACCTTTTAAAACCAGTTTTTTTTTTTAATTGGTGATATATTCCAAATATGCCTCACATGACATTAACAGTGTTGCAATATGCTACAATCTGCAGCTTGGTGGATGACCGCTGTGTGGTCCAGCCTGATGCAGGTGACCTCAACAACCCTCCAAAGAAGTTCAGAGGTAAGAGGCACAGAGATTGTCCCCCATGTGGCTGACATCATCCCCACTAACTGCTGTGTGTTTATACTGAGCGCTCTGTGATCGACAGTGCTCCATGTGTTGTGCTTCGTTTCTGTGGTGACGACCACAATACCTCTGCCCACCGGGCTTCAAACAGGGATTCCATTGGCAATGTTCAAGCTGCATCCATCTCCGACAGCAGCATTGATGTTAATAAACCAAGAACCATTGGAAAGCGTTTCATACGTAAAAGCCTTGAGATGCTTATTTGGGTGTAATTGCTATAAATAGTCCTCATACAGGAAGTGGAACTGGTGACCCTTGGTTCTCAGGCTGGAGGCTTGTATCTCTGGGGGCTGCTGGCCCCCACATTGCATAGAAAGCATCTTGCATAACCTTGACACTCTGTCAGTCATCTCTTTGCAAACAGCTGATTAAAATGTGTCCCTTAAGGAAAATCATGTTTGATAGATTTCGAAGACAAATGTTTTTCTAGAGCACTTGCAAGAACAGTCCAAGCTAACTTTGAAGAGTCGTTTCCAAATTAGCCCACATGATAATGATCTACAAAGAATTCTCCTTGTTGCTGTGGAAATGTAGATTGCAATTGATTCTGCACTAAGGCTAAATCTTATCACATATTATTGAACATGTTTCACAGTAAGAGAGGCACAAACCTTTTAAAGGATTAATGATGTAACATTGATGTTTACGATGATATTTTACAGTCCCAAAGGTGGACAGACATTTTAATTGTGTTTAGAGGCTTTGGTGTGTTCTGATATTTGTCTACACTCGCTTACAAGCCGCCACTACTTTTATATCCCAAACAACTGCCGAGTTTATATGCATAGATGACAGGGAAATATAATCTATTAGTTTGTGTGTTATATTCACATTGTACTGATCTGGTTTCAAATGGACTGTCTAGTGTCTATTAGGGGTGTGCCAAAAAAATAGATTCTCATAAGAATCGCGATTCTCATTTAGTACGATTCAGAATCGATTTTAAATGTCCCAAAATGGATTTTATTTAAATTATTTTATACTGTCTTGCCTTTGTCTGTGTGTACCTTTTATTTGGAGCGCTGTTCATGTTGTACCCGGTTTGGCCACTGAGGGGCAGTGTGGTTCCACGCGGTCTAATACACTGTTAAGTCGTAGCCATATTAGAGAGTAGAAAGAAAAAGTCACGATCAAGTTATTCCAATAAAAGTTTTTACAGCGTGGAGCCGTTCTTTTGAGTGATAAAAAAGCCGTGAGTAGCGCGCTAATTAGCATTAGCGAGTCAGACTGGAGTAGATCATTACAATTCCTTCTATAGATTGAAGCAAAAATCATTGTCAATCAAATCATTCCGAATTTAAAAAAAAAATGTTCTTAATCGAAAATCGATTCCAAATCGAATCGCAGGCACAAAAATCGGAATCGAATCGTGAGGCATTCAAAGATTCCCACCCCTAGTGTCTATATTGTAAATTACCAGCAACATAAGTGCAAACTGTTTGAAGAGCATTTTTTGGCAGCAAACATGATGCCTCATTTGTAAAGAAGGATTTCACTAATCACTTTTCGTCCTTTAATCCTCCATGCTTCCTCCTCTGTCACCTTATTGACTCATCAGAAGGTAGACTGTGCTCTAGCCCTATTGTAATGTCTTTCCACCAGCAGCAATATCATGCTAGATTTCCAATTTTTTCCCCCCCAAATAGCTCATACTAATGCACAAGGAACAACTTGCGGCTTAAGAAAGAAATGAAGCCGATTTGGTATATTTGAACCGTGCTTGTGCTCTTGAACAGAGTGAATGAGATTAAAGAGCCTTTGGTTACTGCCTTGTCAGCTGCTCCTGATCAGAAGAGGCCTTTATGTCAGTGTGAGGTGACTCTGAACGTCAACCAGAAGGTGAAAAGAAGTGCTAATGTGAAGGAAAGCAAGCAGCGAAAGCAACGTGTAGTCTCAACATTGCATGCCCGTTTTCCCAACAGATTTAAAGATTCCTATTATAGTGGATTTGGTATCCCATTCGCAGGGGTTGGTGATTTGAATTATTTTAATATACTTGGTGATTTTAATATACTTTGGAGATTGACAACCACGAACTATAGATAGTTTACTTGACACTTTATGCTTGTTGGTGAAATCTGTAGTTCTGTGTGCGCTTTGCAAAGCCAAATTCAAATAATATATTCGTTGTACGTCTTTGGCATATCGTCTCAACACAATTACCCAGTTCAAGTTACCTCCACGGAGCCTCACAAATCAGTGCTGCGGGAGTGTGGTACTGATGGGCAGAACTAGTGAAAAGTTTTGAGAATTCTTTCGATTATAAGTATTTAAAATGCCTGTAAAAATGAGTCGGTTTCGATTGTTCTGTTCGGCAGTAGTTGCAGTGACTTGCATTTTGTTGCGTTCTACGGAAATGATCGAATGGCTTACTATCATTAATTTGGCCCGCTACTGCCTGTCACTGGTGTGTAGATGATTTGCTTAAAACCAATTCCTAAATCCAGAAACAACCAGACTGATGATATTACCATCAACATTAGCAGTGTTTTATGATCATTGTCATGTTTGTGCAGGCGTAGCCTACAGGTCTTGCTAACTGTGTCATCTGTGTCTAGTACTGTCTCTGCTGAGGTATGCTCAACATTTCCCCCTAATGTAAACAGAAGCACTTTTAATGTAATCAAACTTTCACTCATGCAGGCCATGAGCTATATTTCACACTGACACAGAAAAGAACTGTGAGTGGTAGTCAAAGCAAGGCAAATATACTACTGTGCACAATGTACCAATAATCCACCACTGTCTATTTTTTGTACATAACAGTTCAGTTCGTCATTAGCTTCATCCACAATTAGATTGAAATATTCATCCTCTGCATGGATAAATTAATAACCCTGGAGAGGAGGTTATGTTGTCGTCATCATCATTTCGTTTGCAGTTTCTAAACCCAAAAATATGCAACTGATTTCCAGTAAACCATTATATTAAAAATCTGGTGCAAATCCGGAATTCCGGAATCCTTCCAGGAGTGCATGAAGGTGTGGCAGAGAAGGCTGCGAAATGTGTTCGACTCTGGGGAATTACTTCAAAGGGGAAGAGGTTTGTAGTTTTGGAATCAAAATAAATATTTCTGGACATTTTCTGACAAACCTTACACTTTAGTTCCCAGTGCAATTATGTTGCCCCTGAAAGTTTGAGAATCAACACTTCCATTAAAGGGGAAGTCAACCCTCCAAAAAATCTTGACAATAATGTGTATTTGACCTCACTAAGTCTAAACATGACACTCTGATTAATATTACATTTGTGGAATATGAGTTATGCAGCAAAATCCAGCCGTTTTTTATCCATCTCAGGGGGCGGCCATTTTGCCACTTGCTGTCGATTGAAGATGACATCAATGTTGCTCAGGGCTCATGCAGGTAACAACCAATCACAGCTCAGCTTGAGAAAACAGGTGAGCTGTCGACCAACCAATCACAGCACAGCTTCAAAAAACAGGTGAGCTGTGATTGGTTGTTGCCAGAGCCCTGAACAGCAGTGATGTCATCTTCAGTCGACAGCAAGTGGCAAAATGGCCGCCCCCTGAGATGGATAAAAAATGGCTGGATTTTGCTGCTTAACTCATATTCCGCAATTGTAATATTAATCAGAACGTCATGTTTAGACTAGTCAGGTCACATATAACAAATTATTGTAAAGAAATATTTAAGGTGCTTTACATCACATTTTAAAATACTGGATAACAAGAAACCATCTTTGAAATAACTGAGCTACATACTTACTTGTGAGACAGTTCAAGTCTAATTTACAATTTGTGTTGGATTCCAAAGTGCATTTCCCTATGTTTATTTCTCGGATCAAGATCTTGGATTTTTTTTCCGGTTCATTTCACATCAGGGTCTTCTTGTTAGGATGTCTCTGAACACCAGTACACTTGGAGCAATGCAGAGCCGCCCTGTACCGGTGCTTTAAAATGACCTAAGTTCTTCCCCACACAAATCAGCTGGTTAATTACCAGAAATAGATCTGTCTTAAGTGCATTCCTTTCCAAATAAGTCCAACATAAGTGCATAGTTTTACTGGCGATCAAGAGGGAGACACCTTACTGGAAATGGCCATGGCTGCTATTGCGGGATATTTGTTGTCTTAGATGCTGTACGGATGATGAGAGGCTTCCTCTATCTCTTAACAGGATAAGAAATTAGGAGCGAGTTGCAGTTTATACAACCCAGATCAGTGAGGATGTGGTTGACCTAACACAGAATAGAAGTCTTATGCAATGTGTGTCTTTAGGTCCCCTGCCAGATGTTGTTGGAGAGTTGCTCACATTTCATAGCAATACTAGGAAGTCTTTCTATCACATGACATTTTTTTGTATACTTACTTAGTAGAGGCCAGCTTTCTTCAAAAAAAAACCGATGCAGTTTATGTTATAAATATCGACACAAATTTGAAGTGCTGCCTTTTGTGATAGGGCGTCTTCGGAAAGTCAAATCTAATCTATACAGGTACCATTTCTTAACCTTTTGTAGAAAATGTCATCAGGTCAAGGGTGAGATGAAAGGATGCTTCCTTTTAAACATAGAAAAAGTCAGCACTGTTTAAAATCAGTTTGACGACACAGTTCTGAGCTGGCGTCATCATGCAAGCAACAAGTACTGGGGACATACGGTGAAAAATGCTGTTTTTGTAAAATAGTGGCCTGTTTCTTTAAAAAATGGCTTCTGTAAAGAATTATGGCAAACAAATAGAGCAGACCCTTGCTATTCACATTGGACAGGGACTGGGCCCGACTGCGAGTAACGAAAATCCACATATAATTGATGCCCATTAAACAAGTAATTGCATTTCTTTAAAAACAAAAAACGTGGTTACACTGAATTCATCTTTGACATATGAATGTGTTCTGCTTTCATTTGTTTACTACGGTGCGTCACAAGAATGTTACAACTCACAACTGTGAGGCAATCATGGGGTGAAAAAGCAAACAAAAGAAGACACTTTTTGATATTCTGATCATTTTGCATGACCACATTTAGTATTGTTATCTAATTAGATACTGTATAGGAATTTAGGAAAATAAATATCTACTATTGTCGTGTACCATTGTATTGTAACGATTGAAGTGTTAAAATGATGGGGTGTCTTTTTTTTCAGCTCGTAAAAGATTGTTTTACATCCCAAGAATGTTAATGATTCCTGGAGATACAGTACATGGCTCTGGATTGCTCCCAGCAGTTCTCCTGCCCAGTGACCCCAGAAGGAATTCTAAGCCCTGTTTCAGTACAACTAGAGCAACATGTGCTCTCACAGTTGACTTTAATTAAAAACAATTGCAGGCTGATATAGTTCAACACAGTACATACTGCATTTGACACGATTGTGTGTTATAATAACACAACTGAACTGCCGTATGGTATGTTTACAGATAAGAAGATGTTTTAAAGTGAACATGGAAAGATGTGGAATGCACATTTAGCAGATGCAAGTGTTAGCTCCATTGTTCCTGCAGCCTGTCTCGCTCTGTCTCTCTCTGCTTAACATTCTTTCACTGTCTTCCTGTCTTCCTCATTTTTGGGCCACTTCCTTTATTGCGTGTTTAAAAAAAAAAGAAAAAAAAGAAGCAGATTTCTGGGTCAGAGTAAAAAACAAACAAATACGATATGGTTTAAGGTGAAGAACATTTTGCAGAGTTGAAGCGAGCATGGTGAAATTTGTGGAATTTATAAAGGCAAAGAATGGATGAAAGAATATGGACGTTAACGATAGGGAATCCCCACCCACTTTTTTCATCCCACTCCTCTTCTCTTGGTTGGCCTTATTTGGACATGTTGCTGCAACCAAAGCTGGAAGAGAGAGTGAGTGAACAGGCAAAGGATCGTCCGGTTTTTCTTTTCTTGTTCCTTCCCTCTTCTTACACCCTCAAAATAGACGATAGGCCTGAGAAGAGGTGAAGTCGTTTGCAGCGCAGCTGAAGAGGAACTTCTCAAGGACAGAAGAGGAACTCTGTTAACATCAACTGCCCTCCCGCCTGCTTCCACTCTATCTATGAAAATGAGTTACACATTCACTGATAAGAGCCTCACATTGTTGTTGTTCTTTCGAACTGACTTCACTGTTGTGGCCGCGCACTCCTTTGGGTTGACATACATGCTTGCACGCCCTATGCAGATCCAGACCAAATGTTTCTTATCTTGTACAAAATGGCTGCATACACAAACTGACACGCACTGTACAGTGGCCTGTTCTTCATCAAACCTCGCTCTAGTGCTTCCATTTTCATTCATGAGAGTGCTGTTTGAAGTGTGACACATACACACACACATGTCAGAAAAGTGCAAATGATTGTTTATTATATGTAGTGTAACTTTTTTTTGGGCAAGTTAAATCTGCCAGTCCTAAATGTGTGTGAATGGTAAATGATGCATTATGGTTGCACATGTACCACCATTGCTGGTCAAATTAATGAGTGAACTTGATTAAAACACATTGATATCCTTGATGTTCGAAATGGGCTAAAATAACAGAGTTAACATTGAAGCTCATTCATCCATTTCATGTGACACAATCTAATTAAGATGAATGACCCTGCAGTTGTAATCATTTAAACACCACTATTTTCTTCTTGAAAAATATGCCAGGAAAAGTGTGATAAGGACTATAGAAAAGGAAATGGAAGTTATAGCGACATAACTGAAACGTAGCGACAATCTTGTTAATACGTCTATCCTGTCTACTCAGTACAAGAAGGCGCCATATTGAACTCTTTTTATCGCCCAAAACATTTAATGACGTCTACTAAAATCCAAATGAATGCTTCCAAAAACGTTAATTGACGATTACTACGTTTTTGTTTTTTTCTCAATTGGCAGTGCAACTTGTTGCACAGCCCTGCCTGCTTAATGGGCTTGTGAAATCCAAAACACCCTCTAACTGTGGCCAGCAGATGGCAGCATTGTATCTCTTTCCAATGGGCTCCTGGTAGTACGAAATTACAATGAAACATGACGAATCTGTTGAAATAGAATGTTTTCAAGGACGACGTGAATGATCAAAGCCTTTGTGACATTGTCTAATTCACAGAGCGTCACTAAACAAAAAATATTAGTGTCAAAGTCACTGTTGTGCAGAAAATGTATCTTTTCACAAAAAAACTGGTTTTGTCCTTAAATTTTCGCTCAATGTCACTCAAATTACCTATTTTCAAATGGTGATGACTAAAGAACGGAATAAGGTAGAAACATACTCTTTTTTTCTAATGAAAGAATGAAATGTGATCTTTCATGTGGTACCCACCATGTTTATATAGTCAGAGCACACAATATTCTGTTTGCCTCAAAAGATTAGTTAAAATGCTAGAAATCTGCTGGCGGGGTTGTTTTTTGGGATAACGTGTGGCAGTAAAAGGGTTATAAGGAGAAGTCAGGGCAAAAATTGTATTCACAATATGTTATATTCGTCACCTCTAGTCTAAACATGGTATTCTGATTTTGATTACTCCGTTTTTTCCCCTCTCGCATTGTACATTTATGAAAAAACTAACTCTGTCCCTCTTTCTTCACGCCTTTTGTCTTTTGGAAGACTGTCTCTTCAGACTGTGTCCCATGAACCGCTACTCGGCCCAAAAGCAATTCTGGAAAGCGGCCAAGCCTGGAGGGAACACAGACACGGTGCTCCTCAACAAGCTCCACGTAAGTGTGACAACACCTTGGCCTCGCAGTCATCACTCGGGCCGAGGGCACTGCACACCAAGCTGTCCACACAGCTCACTCAACACAAAGATGCGAGATTTTGAGATGTTCTTACATGACTATTTTGCTGCTAGATTTAACAAAAGCGTAATGTGGCACAATGTAGTAAGTTTATGGAATTGTCAATTTTTTGTTCTCCTATATTTTCAGTAAAGTACATTTGCTGAGGTAGAATTTTAAACAATCTTTTTATAGACCATTATAAAGCCTTTTACTCCAACTTTTCTTCCTCCACACTTTCCTCCTTACCCTTCAAGCTATCACACAATACCTTTTAAAGCAATTGGCTATCTGACCACATTCTCATAAAAACGAACACTGAAATCTTTCGTTTGTTAATACGCATATGTGGACATCTAGTTTTGGTCTGAAGTTTGCATTTTTACTTTCTAGTGTTTTAATTGTCATTCGTCTTGTGTGTTTGTTGGTGCACAACAATAATGCAGTAAATAACAGAGATTTACCATCAGTGATTTCAACCTGGCCCCTCCCTCATCTGCCTTTTTCTTTATAGCATGCTGCTGACCTGGAGAAGAAACAAAATGACTCAGAAAACAAAAAGCTGCTTGGAACAGTAATTCAGTATGGAAATGTTATTCAGGTTTGTCATAAGTGTTTTTATTCCCACTAATACCTATTACATTTGGCTATCTTTGCACTCTTTTTACTAGGGTGTATTATTTCTTCTTATCCAATAATTAATTAATTAATTTATGCAAATGCAAATGTACCAGCATTACTAATGTTGTAGTTAATGACAATGGTCATCAGGCCATGTCGATAGTGTGTATCGCTGGCGTCGGGCCGAAACCTTATAAATCACAATTTGATACATTTCATACTTTTTCAAAAATCTATACTGTTGGTCAGTTCACACGTGTGCGTGCCGTTTTCTTTATTTTAGTTTAATTTTTTTAAACTAATTATTTAACATTCTAAAGTGTTGAAAATTGCTTACTCTCTTTGAGAATGCCATGTTAATGGTTGAATAAACTATTATTGGGCTCATCTGAAAAGTGACTATTTTGAAGGTAAATGTACATGGTTTTGGCCTGACACTAGTGATATTATTATTATGATTATTGTTATTATTATTATTGTTATTATTATTGTTGTTATTTATTGTATTTGTATTTTTTTTATCTTATCCATTATTTTTTATTTTTTTTAAATCTCATCTCTCATATTTTTATCTTGTTATTCTAACAACAATCTCCCTTGAAAGTTCCCCACAAAGAAAAAACACACCAAAAGCATTTCCTCTTTTCTTCCCGCTTAGCTCCTTCACCTAAAGAGCAACAAATACTTGACAGTGAACAAGCGTTTGCCTGCACTCTTGGAGAAGAACGCCATGAGGGTGATGCTGGACCCTGCAGGAAATGAAGGCTCCTGGTTCTACATCCAGCCCTTCTACAAGCTGCGCTCCATCGGGGACAGTGTGAGTCAGAACATACACGCGGGGCAATTGCCGTATTTTGTTTTTATTTGTTGTAGTAGAGATAACTGTCTACATCATAATATAATCAAATGTTTCAGAAAGCCTTTAAAAGCCGTTTCAGTCTGCAATAAAAAAAAAAAGTCTACTTTTTGAGTCAGATGACAGATAGTGGCCACATGTAAACAAGTGAACTTTGGCTAAAGCAATCCCAGTGTCTTATTTTGTGAAATTCCAATGGTGGTCTTTTGATGACACATTTGGCTCGTAAATCGGAGCATCCCTCACATAAAAAGTACAATATGTTTCCTGTTTCCTCTCCCTTTCTTTGCACAGCAAGATAAGTTGCTCACTATCACAGATTTAGACTGATTTGTGAACAATATTTGAGTGAAATAGTGATATTGTGTAAATGGAAGAAGTTTTAGATCTCTTGAGTTCATCTCATAAAAAATGGGGGCAAAAACAAAAATGTTGTGTTTATATTTTTGTTGAGTTATAATACTGTATAACATCTAAATTATTTTTAAAAAACACGCTGACGTCATACAACGGAGACAAGGCAAAATAAATTCTGGTAGTTTATTGGGAGGGAAAATGTTTTTCAAAAACAGATTTTTTGGGGGGGTATTGCAAAAAATGCAATTAACATGCGCTGATGCTCTCCCCCTTCCACACACAAACACTCAAACTTCAGTCAGTGTGTACATGACCCAAGTGTATGAGTCACCAATCAGATTGCAAAGATCTACTCAATCCCTACATGAAGCTCTGCCAGCCCACAGTAGGATTTTACCTGGTCACGAATCTCTTGTTGGCACTAGCACGGTGTTAATAAGAAGCTCGCATAAGCTCCTCCCAGACTCATTTGAGCTATTACAGGAGCTCTGATTATCAATTTAAACCTCACAAGATACTCATTGCTTCATGCGGTAGTTGTCTTTTGAGAAATGATGTATGTTAAAGGTTAATAAAATCCACATCACTGTTAGCAACAAGGGCGACTTTGTTTTTTATTTTTATGTATTGAATGTTGGTTGTGTTTTGTGTGATGACAGGTGGTGATTGGTGACAAAGTGGTGTTGAACCCAGTGAACGCCGGCCAGCCACTCCACGCCAGCACACACCAGCTCGTGGATAACCCAGGATGCAACGAGGTCTGGTGGCGCTGATGCATCTCATCTCAAGCCCTTTGATTTCTCTGTGGGCGTGTTTGGCTCTGGAGAATCTATTTTTAACACATTACTGCTGCTCGGTTATCAGCCAGCTGATAGAAAAGCCACCACCGCTCACAATGTTGTGATTTTTCTCTTGTATCACTGTTTCTTTTTAACTCCCACAAACATCTATTCACAAAAAGATGGTTATTTATAGTTGTACTGTGTATAAGTTGTTCTAATTAACTTCTTGCCCACAGGGGCCACTTCCTTTTTTTTCTTTGGCACTTTGCTACTAAAATACAAACGTTTAAAGGAAATAATTGATGTACTGTATTGGGCATCAGAAAAAACATTCCCAGTTGATCTATATAAACTGCATGGAATGGCGAATGAATCAATTTAGAATACTACACACGTGAATGAGTTTTAGATGATCCCTTCAGTGACATCAGACTCTCGTTTTTTTTTCTTTTAAGGTGAATTCAGTCAACTGTAACACAAGCTGGAAGATCGTCTTGTTCATGAAATGGAGTGACAATCAGGAGATCGTCCTAAAAGGGGTTTGTTGCATGGCAGCATTGTCATTACTTTTTATTAAATTTTTTAAGATAATACATGTATGTTATTATTGTCAGCATTGTCAGTCACAGTATTATTTGGATCACATTCAAATATCCCAACAAGGGCCAAAATACAGTTTGTATCTAAACAATTTAAATTAAATGGTGACTTTATTCTCACATGACATTGTACATTGTGGAAGACAATTTTACAACATCACCCAACGTGATTTATAATATTTCTTGTCAGGCTATACAGATATCATGTCTGGTATGTTTTCGTATCTTATAGTTAGGGCCTTTTTTACAATGTTTATCACCAAGAATAACTTACAAAACTAGTATCAGTCCATGCTAATTGAATGTAAGTCTGTAAAGCTTATGACACATCTTGTAAATCCACAACAGTATGTTTTTACCTGAGTAATGACCTTTTACTGTTCAGCTGTAAATAGCAAATCATAATAATAAAAATGCATTGGGCTTCTGTCCAGGGCGATGTGGTACGCTTGTTTCATGCAGAGCAGGAAAAATTCCTCACTTGCGATGACCACAGAAAAAAACAATACGTGTTTCTTCGCACCACTGGACGGCAGTCAGCTACCTCAGCAACCAGCAGCAAAGCCCTTTGGGAAATAGAGGTGAGGTGCGGGGGGTGGGGGGGGTGTCTTGGACAGTTGTTGAACACCTCCTTGCCGTGTCACTGTTCAACAAATCCTACGCTTATAACAGTTTAACTGTGTATATATCAGGTTGTACAACATGATCCCTGCCGAGGGGGTGCAGGCTACTGGAACAGTCTGTTCAGGTTTAAACACCTGGCCACTGGACATTACCTTGCTGCAGAGGTCAGTCCACCACAAGGCAGTGTAACATACTGTCATTTGTCAATTTTAATTTTGATATTGAGATTGTTGCAGTACAGGAATTCCAAAGCAATTAAATTATGAATTATTAATAATCCGTGTGTATTGATGGATATTCAATTAATTTATATTGTGAAGTGTATTACCTATGTGTTTTGTGTATTTAAAGGTGAATCCAGAGTATGAAGAGGAGGGTCTGGAGTCACGGCCATCAGTAAGAGACACATTCAAGTCGTTTCACTCATATAACATGTGTGCAAAACTGTCTTCAAACAAACACTAAAAGTTGAACAAGACAGGCTTTTGTTAAGATTCTTCATGACAACACTTGCTTTTTGGCTATTACATTACTGTAGTGTGTTTTCATTTGTGGGTACCGACGACCAGCAGATGGCAGTGATTGACTGATAATGTTTTTTCACTGTTCAAGATTCTTAGTGTTCTTGATGTGGCACTCACTGCATCCATTGGGGGGTAATTAATCAAGAAAAATTATAGCATTTATTGTTGTTTGAGTAGAAGATGTATGGCCTATGTAGTTAGCTACAAAATGTATGTAATTAGATGATGCCAGTATTCCTACTAATGCAGGCTATCTATTGTAGTTAAGGTTATTAGCCTCATGAAACTTAACTAACTTAAAGTTTGTTTCACATAAAGACTTTCTTGCAAACAACCCTGCTTATTAATGCCATTATTTGACTTTTAACCCGGCCAGTTACATTGTGTTTAGTGAAGCATTTGTTTTGTTGTCAGAACAATAATGCTTTTAACTATTACATTTCCTGCTGTCCACACTTCATTCCTAGAAATCCTCTCACGGTATTAAAGCAGGAATCCCTTTTGCTGACAAAGCTGCTTACCTTTGTTTTCCATAAAATGTGGCATTGGAAGATTGTGTTTGTTTTTGCAACATTACATGTTTTCTGCTTGCAGCTGGATTCGGAGCAAGAGGCCTTGCGGGCCCGTTTGCGAAATGTACAAGATAAAGTCATGTACACACTTGTCTCCGTTCCTGATGGAAATGACATTTCTTCAATATTTGAGTTGGACCCGACCACGTTAAGAGGAGGAGACTCACTCGTACCCAGGTACTCTAGTAAATTAGTGTATTAAGTTGACCTAATGTGATTTACAGGAGCACATAATTCTCCTGTTATGCTTCATGTGTAACCTATTGGCCTGACCTTGTTTCGCCCTCATGTTGCACAACATGTTCGTAAGTGCACATTGCCTTTGTTTATATTTAGCTTATATTTCACTTGCCTTCAGACGTAACTGGCTGAGTGTCTTTGGTTATATAGTAGTAGCAAAGTGAATTATTAATACATTGAAAATATGAAAATGTAATTTCAGGAATTCATACGTGCGCCTCAGACACCTGTGCACCAACACATGGGTTCACAGCACCAACCAACCCATTGACAAAGAGGAGGAAAAACCTGTCATGCTTCGTGTAAGTGTATAAAGTTGATTAAAAGATGTGATCATGCTGGAATGATTTAAATAACTCCTTTCCTCACCTCCACCGTGTGGAGACAATTATTGGGATAGAAGAAAATTATTTCAAAGTCAACAGTCATTAATGTTGGGTCACAGTCTCTATTTGAGTTCATCACAAAGTTGTTTGATGGGGTACAAATCGAGGCCCTCGTTTTCTTCCGCAACAAACTCACCCAACTTTGGGTTATGAAATGTAATGGGGCACAGTCATTCATTTCTTAATGGAACAGAAAAGGGCCTTTACCGAACTGTTACACATTTAGAAGCGTAGATTTCCCCAGGTTCAATTAGCTGTTTTTGATTTGATTAAGAGTTGTTTCAATACTTCATCCATAGTCTAATGTCCATTGGCCCTTGTTATTGGACTCACATCTTTATGAGTCTATATTCGTCTCTGACATTCCGTATACCTTTGTTGATGACAGATTGGCACGTCTGCACTGAAAGAGGACAAAGAGGCCTTTGCAATTGTGCCCGTCTCCCCAGCTGAAGTGCGAGACCTTGACTTTGCCAACGATGCCAGTAAAGTGCTGGCCTCTATTGCTGGGAAGCTTGAAAAAGGCACCATCACACAGAATGAGAGAAGGTATGAAGCCGAGATGAGTAATAATTCAATCTTAAATGTGAAATTTGCTGATTTTTCCTCTTTGCGTGGACAACCAGAGCAGTTACAAAACTTCTCGAAGATCTGGTGTTCTTTGTTGTTGACATTCCTAACAACGGACAGGATGTTCTTGAGATTACGGTCAACAAACCAAACAGAGAAAGGCAAAAACTCATGAGAGAACAGAATATTCTTAAACAGGTACTAATTCAGCACTTTGTGGCGAGGAAATTCTTGTCTGGTAGCACCTTTTTATGAGATCTCATAGACATGTTCAAACCCTCTTCCTGGATTCAGATCTTCAAGCTGCTTCAGGCCCCCTTTACTGACAGCGGTGATGGCCCAATGCTTCGATTGGATGAGCTCGCCGACCAGCGTCATGCCCCCTTCAGACACATTTGCCGACTCTGTTACCGGGTTTTGCGTCACTCCCAACAGGACTACCGCAAGAACCAGGTACAGGGTTTCTGATCTAGGGGTTTTGCGTTCTGGATTTGTGAGTGACCTGGCATAACTTTTACTTGCAGCTGCTGTGTGTGCTGATCTGCCTTCCAGTAACTCAATAGTCGTTGGCCTTTTCTTCTTTAGCAGCACTAATGTGTTTAGCAAAATACATTTCTAAGAATCTTTGACGAGAAATTGAATGACTCATAATTGTGCCTTTTCCCATTTCCAAGGCTCTTTTGCAATTAATATTATAATACAAATATCCAAAAACATAGTCGGCTGCAGATCCTAGAACTAGTAAAATCATTCATTCATTTTTGAAGCCTTTCTTTTACATGAAACCGAGGGTAATTTAGAATGGACTTGTTTAAGGTTGCAAAATGGCTGACTTAACGAATCGAGAGATATCGCAAAGCATTATTTTGTAAATCTCAGGTCAAGGGGTGACTTGCACTCATTGTCTGCCGCTTTTCATCCACAGGAGTATATAGCCAAGCAATTTCGCTTCATGCAGAAACAAATTGGCTATGATGTTCTGGCAGAAGACACTATCACAGCTCTCCTCCATAACAACCGCAAGTTACTGGAGAAACACATTACTGCTGCAGAGATTGACACGTTTGTCAGCCTGGTCCGCAAGAACCGTGAGCCCAGGTTGGTAAAGTGGTTCTGTGTGGTGAACCAACCAGAACGGAAAAGCATTGATTTGATTATAATGCATTTCCATGGAGATATTTGTTTGCAGAAATTGATTTGATATTTTTTCAGGAGGAATGATTTATGTTGCTTATTTTGTTTATCAGAGATGAAAAGTAACGAAGTACAAATACTTTGTTACTTTACTTGAGTAGTTTTTTCAGTACTTTGTTCTTTCCTGAGTATTTATTTTTTTAGACTACTTTTTACTTTTATCCGTTACATTTTAACAATGCCTCCTGGCTCCGCCAATCAAATGAAGCGTTACACATGTATATACACCCCTACATCCCAGCTCGTGATTGGCTCTACGACACGCGATCACATGACGTGCAATTTGCTAGATTAGAACAACCCTTAAATATGAGGGCAATGTGCGTCGTCACTACAGAGGATAAATTCAACTTGATAGCAAAGCAGCAAGTCAATTTTGCTCCATTTGAGCTAATATCTTTCAATTTGACGTAGGAGGAAATATCTGGTAAAAATAAGTTTTACTTTTACTTGTCAAGTACATTTCAGACCCCGTACTTTTACTTGAGTAATTATTTGAGTGAGTACTTTTACTTTGACCAAAGTTGTTTTTTACACAAGTACATGTACTTTTAATCAAGTACAGAATATCAGTACTTTCCCCATCTCTGTTGTTTATGAAGTATGATTTGTGTATGTCTAGGTTCTTGGACTACTTGTCGGACTTGTGTGTCTCCATGAATAAGTCCATTCCTGTGACACAGGAGCTGATTTGCAATGCTGTGCTGGATCTAGCTAACGCAGACATTCTAATTGAAACTAAGTAAGTGTCCCCTCATCTAAAAGGGACCCCAAATGAGCTGATTTTAGATCAAGGGTGTAATTAATTGGAATTATTAAGCTATAATGAAATGCAATAACAAAAAGACAAAATGCCAGGAAAGATGTGCATTGTATGTCCACCTAAACATGTGAATCTGAGTCAGCAGTAGTGGTGAAATGATTCACAGTTTACAAATAAACTGATAAAATGTTTGTTTCAAATAAAAATAATCAAAATAAATTATTTTAAAAACTACTGTGATAATCAATTGCCTTAAAAGCATGGAACCTACCAAAATAAATTTAGGGAAAAGAGTATATTTCTATCTGTTTCTGTTTTGCAGCAATTAGCATTAGAATATAGTTTCATCATTATTCACAAACCTGTTGAAACCACTGGGGAAAAGAGCATGTTGCAACATGGCCCTGGTTGATCTCTTATACTCTGCTGCCACCTGCTGGCCGTTTTTTGTAATAACTACCATTGCTTTAAGCGTTCTCGTCAGTTTAGAGGCTGCATCAAAGCCTTCTGTATGCTCTAGCATAAAAATGTATAAATCCGTTTTTGGGACAATGGCAATATTTAAAATAGACCGTTTTTATACATTTTTGGGAGCAAATGAGTTCATCGGTAGTTGCCAGCCAGTGTATCTTTATCATTTTCCTAAGTTCTTCTTCTTTACACTTTCCGGCTGCAGACTAGTGCTGTCAAGATTTGCGATTGAAGGGGAAGTGCTTGGAGACAACTCTGAGGAGTCGGAGGAAGATGAGGAAGAGGTGTGGTTGTTCTGGAAGGACAGCAATAAAGAGATCCGCAGCAAAAGCATCAGGGAGTTAGCCCAGGATGCCAAGGAGGGTCAAAAGGAGGACCAGGAGGTGATCAGTTACTATAGGTAGTTATTGGCCTTTTGTTTTCCGAGGAAATCCTTTTGAGGTTTATTGCATGGTAACCGTTACCCTTTTGTAGGTACCAGCTGAACCTCTTTGCCAGGATGTGTTTGGACAGGCAGTACCTGGCAATTAACAAGATCTCTGGCCAGCTGGATGTAGACTTGATCTTGCGCTGTATGTCAGATGAAGACTTACCTTATGACCTGCGAGCCTCATTTTGCCGCATGATGCTGCACATGCATGTAGACCGTGACCCACAGGAACAGGTTACGCCCGTCAAATACGCACGACTGTGGTCGGAGATCCCATCTGAAATTGCCATTGATGAGTGAGTTCATGGCCAGATTATGACAATAATGTGCACATTGTCATGTTTTAGTTTTTATTCAGCTTTTATTATTATCTTCATGTAGTTATGACAATGACGGAACATCTAAAGATGAAATTAAGGAGCGGTTCTCACAGACGATGGAGTTTGTTGAGAACTACCTCAGAGATGTGGTTTGTCAGAGCTTTCCTTTTGCAGATAAAGAAAAGAATAAGCTCACTTTTGAGGTGAGTTTGACCAATTTGGCATTTAAAATGCTTTTACGATCATGGCACGCATTATGGGGGGAAAAAAGCAACAAAGTGATTACTTCCTATTTCTTTTTTTAGGTGGTGAATTTGTCTAGGAATCTGATTTATTTTGGCTTCTACACCTTTAGTGACTTACTAAGACTCACCAAGATCCTGCTAGCTATTCTAGACTGTGTCCACGTGAGCACAGTTTTTTCCTTCAACAAGCTGGAAAAGGGAGATGAGAGCAAAGGTATAAAACGCAGATTGCGTGGGTAGCCTGCAGGAGGGCGAAATAACTAACAGGAGAATGTTTTTTTTTTCTGTTGGTTGTATCTTGTTTGTGTACGTTATATCAGGTAGTAATGTGATAAGGTCCATTCATGGCGTTGGGGAGCTGATGTCTCAGGTCGTCCTTCGAGGTAGTGGCTTTCTACCCACGACATCAAATAGCATCTCCGATGGGGACACTGTCAAGTCCCAGACTGAACCAGAGAAACAGGATATTTTGGTCATGGACACCAAGCTGAAGATCATTGAGATCCTACAGGTACTTGACACGCAATGGCAACGACACCCATGAATAAATTGGAATAGTATGACACATTCATTATTTGCTCTCCTGCACAGTTCATCTTAAACGTTCGCCTGGACTATAGAATCTCCTGTCTGCTGTCCATCTTTAAGAGGGAGTTTGATGAGAGCAACTCCCAAGGTGAATTATCTGTAACTGGAACAGTTGAAGCTCCAAACAATATGCCAGGTGAGATTCATCTTTTGCACATAGAACTTGATATGGCCAGTGGCTTTACTAGTTGTGCCATTTTAGGAGCGTTGGATTTTGAACACATAGAAGAGCAGGCAGAAGGAATATTTGGTGGAAGGTAATCACACTTTCAATATACAGTAGCAGTTGGAAATCAAAGCAATATGGGTCATTTCAATCATTTTTGTGTGTGTGGCCAGTGAAGAGAACACCCCCTTGGACCTGGACGATCATGGCGGACGGACTTTCCTGAGAGTCCTTCTCCACTTGACCATGCACGACTATCCCCCTCTGGTTTCCCGGGCTCTCCAACTGCTGTTTCGGCACTTCAGTCAAAGGCAGGAGGTTCTTCAGGCGTTTAAGCAGGTATTGTCCGACAGTACACAAAAACAAATCTGTCTGTACAGACCAGTTTGTCTGCTCTTTACTACGTTATTGATCCTTCTTTTGAACATTTCACCAGGTCCAGTTGCTAGTCACCAGCCAAGACGTGGAAAACTACAAACAAATTAAGTTCGACCTGGACCAACTGCGCTCTATCGTGGAGAAGTCGGAGCTTTGGGTTTATAAAAGGCAGGGTCCAGATGAGGTCTTGGCCACTGAGTCTGAGCATAAAAAGGTATCAACAAATGTGGATACAACACTGAAAAATACACTGATAGACAATGGTTTAAGTTAGGCTTCTTCCATAAATAGGATGTAATGAAAGAAGCATGTTTTTGTGTAGTGTCAAAGTTTTGACAGGTGAACAGTTCAGGGAATGTCATATATAAAAAAAAAAAAAAGTGGTTTACCCACAAATATGGCAAATGTTTTTTTTCTTTTTACAGTAATCATGCCACCTCATGCCGAGAGTCAAATTTATGTGTGCATACTTATAACAGGTTTGCTCTAAGATCACTTGTAATCCTGGTTCCAGGTTTAAATAACCCACACGGACCTTGCTCTTTTGTGTATTATCTATTGTAGGGCGAATCTGGAGGAACTGAAAAGCCAAGCAAACCGGAGAGCACCAGCAGTTACAACTACAGGGTTGTAAAAGAGGTAACCATCATCCATCAAAAGTGGTGAACAATCAAACAAGATGTTTGGTGGTTTTTTAAACATTGATCACCTCTCTCCTTCATTAGATCCTCCTACGCCTCTGCAGGCTTTGTGTCCAGGAGGGCCAGTCGGGTAGGAAGAGCAAGAAGCAGCAACAGAGGTTACTGCGGAACATGGGGGCTCATGCTGTTGTCCTTGAGCTACTACAGATCCCTTATGAAAAGGTGTCTGTGACCTACTACTTAGTCATCTATTAGGTCTTTTGGTGTAAATAAATGAGTCAAACATTTTTGTTTTCACTCCAGGGGGAAGATTTACGCATGCAGGACATTATGAGGTTAGCTCATCAGTTCCTGCAAAACTTCTGCGCAGGGAACCAGCAGAATCAAGCTCTGCTTCACAAGCACATTAATCTGTTCCTCAACCCCGGGGTGAGCTATCATTGCGCCAATGTCAAGTCCCAGAGGTTCAAGCCAAGCGTGCAACATCTTATGCTTTTCAGATTTTGGAAGCCATCACCATGCAGCATATTTTCATGAACAACTTCCAGCTGTGCAGTGAAATCAACGAGCGCGTGGTTCAACATTTTGTCCACTGCATTGAGACGCACGGACGCAACGTCCAATACCTCAAATTTCTGCAGACTATTGTCAAAGCAGAGAATAAATTCATCAAAAAGTGTCAGGACATCGTTATGGCCGAGGTGATGTACTGTTTGCATCTGTTAGCATCTGTCCCGGTCGATGTTTTGTCCTCATGCAAGCGTTTGCTTTTTTGTTATTGCGCAGCTGGTGAATGCGGGCGAAGACGTTTTGGTCTTCTACAATGATCGCGCCTCCTTTCAAACACTGGTACAGATGATGCGATCAGAGCGGGATCGTATGGATGAGAACAGCCCACTGATGTACCACATTCACCTGGTGGAGCTTTTAGCCGTCTGCACGGAAGGCAAGAATGTCTACACTGAGATCAAATGTAACTCGCTGCTACCACTGGATGACATTGTGCGAGTGGTGACCAATGAGGACTGCATCCCAGAGGTGAGTTGAACAGAAATAGATTGCTCACATATTATTACGCAAAAATGTCTCGTCGCGCCCCTCTAGGTCAAAATTGCTTATATCAACTTCCTAAACCACTGCTATGTGGACACGGAGGTTGAAATGAAGGAAATCTACACTTCCAATCACATGTGGAAACTCTTTGAGAACTTCCTAGTTGACATTTGCAGAGTAGGTAACGTCTGTAGCGATTCAATAGATCATGAAATCAAATGTGCATCGACTGAGAGGGATTTGTTTTCGTTTACAGGTGTGCAACAATACGAGCGATCGTAAACATGCGGACACCATCCTGGAGCGCTACGTGACTGAGACTATCATGAGCATCGTCACCACTTTTTTTAGCTCACCCTTTTCTGACCAGAGCACGACCTTGCAGGTATGAAATCAATACCATGCAAACAACTGTAACATAAATTACAGTCCAATTTCCATTCACATGAAGTTGCAAGAATATTAGGCACAAGCACAACTCCATTTTTTTTTTCTATAGCTGCGTTTTGTGTCATACTAAATGTTCCTTTTTTCGAAATAAATAATGTACGAATTTGAATGACCAAATTCAGGCATATGCAGCAGGTGGGATACGCATGTCATTTTGAAACAGCTTTTGAATAAGATCTCTTTATGTAATAATATAGCTGTCAAACATCCTGAATAGTGAAGACCCCGCTGTCCACGGATCATCCTGCCCAGCGCGTCAGACATATCCGTGTTCTCCTATTCCACTGAGTCTCAGGTGTCTATCATTAAGAGGGGTGAATGGCTTTTCCAAGAAGCACAGTTAACATTGAGACGAGCTGCTAGATTAGATGTATGTGTTTCTCTCGCTTAATAACAGTTACATAACCTTTCGTCTATTAACGTCTATGTTGCGCTTCAGGCGGCCATCAGGCAGAATGTAAGTATGCCTATTATTTCAACTCGTGTAATTAGAACTAAATAGTCCCACTTTGATCTTTAGGTTAGAACTGTGCTGTCCACTGCAGTGACCTTAAGTAATAGCATTGTCGGCCCCTATGAGTCTTTCTGCTATTTGGCAAATACAGTGGTGCCCTGAGATAAAAGTGACACGACTTGACTGGATTTGATTGAGATTCAAGCTGTCCGTCCAATTTTTTTTTGCCCTGACTTACAAGCATAGACTTGCGATACGAGCGCTTTATGGTGGCAGTGAGCTCAACTCAACACTCTTTAAATTAAGCAACAGTTTGGCAAAAAGTGAACAATTGAAAAAATGGAATCCAAAAATTAGGCTTCAAACTGTTTGGTGCCACTCACAGCTGAAGTTTACTGTCAAACTAAAGACGAAACATAGACAATTACAATTTGTGTATTTAAAGCAACGCTAAGGAACTTTTACTTTACCTTGATTATGGCGGCGCCATATGGACAAAAGCGGTAATGTTTTGCCTGAAGGAAGACCACATTTCCCATGAGGACAAGTGCATTGCGTCGTTTTTTAGCTCACACACATTCAAATTGACTTCCGTCTTTGTGACGAATGGGGAAAGCAGTCAGCACATTCATAGTTTTTTTAATGTGGCAGTGTTCCTACCATCCTCCTCAAAGTTGCTTAATGCCAGTAAAAATTATACAGACCCCCTCAGGCCAGAGCAAAAGTACCATTCAACTAGTTTTAAGTCGATGTTTCATCAGAAGAGTTATGAAAATATTGTATTATGGTTGAAAAGTTCCTTAGTGCTACTTTAAAAACAACCTTATCCTCCCATTCTACTAACTTAATGCCAACGCTAATGTTCTGGTGCTTTAATGGATTGAGCACAAACGGTGCAGTATGCACTGACAATATAGCAGTGCTACATTTGTATATCTTCCATTTTGTGAAGAATGACAAATATTAGTGTTTTACTGATGAGCTGAGAGAGAGTCGAGGCGTTATTAATACCACTTGATTTCTAGGCAGGGCACACCCTGCTACAATAAAATTGCTGCATTTAATCCAAGCAGGACTGCATGCAGCAGCCAATTATATTGCAATGGGGCATAGCCTGTCTGGAAATAAAATGGAATTTATAATCATGCCCTAATGAACAGTGTGTCCATTTGTCTGTCTTTTAATACCCTCAAGTGGCCATGGCGGGCATACCAAGAGGAGCTGCAGTCGATTAATGTATTGTGACGAGAACTGTTTCATTCTATTTATGTCATTACTTTATGTTTTTATAAAGCGATGATGGTTTATATTATTGTAATGTGATAGTATGGTGGATTGTCAGGTAAATCTCAGGTACCAAATACAAGTCCCTCCTCCACTGTGTAACAATAATGCAGAATCCCATTTGTTATAGGTGGGTAAAAGATTGACATAAGACAAAAAAGAAGTACTCTGCTGGTGTGAAATAAGTTTTGAACCTCCAAACAACTCTCAAACAACGTTCACATCACATTTGAAATAAGCCTGAAAGCTGACGCCTATTTTGACCCCCTCCCCCAAATATATATAGAATTGTATAAAAAAAATTATATTGACCAAAATCTGTAAATATGTGAGTCCACTTGACAATATAATGGATTGCTATTTTTCGCAATTAAAATACACATTTCAACAATTTTGGTTGTTTTTTGGGGTAAGGCTGGAACTGGTTAATGCCATTTCAATGAGAAAAGATGATTTGAGTAATGAAAAGAAAATAACTCATCCTCAAGGCACCACTGTACAGGTTGAATCTGGTATTATCAAATGTAAAATATTTAATTTTGTTGATTTCATGCAGCCTGGCAATCTCTGGTATTTTAACATTGCCAGAAAATACTGCGTACAAGTGTTCCCCTTCCGATCCATTGTCGTGCACCTTCTTGTAGTATTCCTTGGTCTTGAGTGATACTTGCTCCATTCCATGGCTATTTAAGGCCAGATTTACTAAGGGTTTGCACATGCAAAAAACAAGTGCAAACTTGATTTAGAAGACACGTTTCAATGACAAACTTAATTATGATACTAGGACGACATAAGCACCTTCTGATCTCATTAGGTAATTGATAATATATAAACATATTTGGCACTGCCATATACCATCTATCTGTATGACACAACTTGTTTATTTTCCGTGCATGTTTCATTTCGTTCCTGCTTGTATTCTCTGCCACAGGCTTCTCTATTGGGGAAAATATGCCAGGTATTTGTTTGATTTAATAAAGGTGGAGTGCAGATTACAGTTTTAGAGGCGGTGATATGACGAAAGATTATGTAATATTGTTAAGCATCCGGGGTTGCTTGAAAGGCGATCTATAAATCTAATGTATAATTATTAGGGGTGTCGGGCGATATCAATTTTTAATCATAATTAATCGCATGACTTCAATTGTTAACTCACGATTAATCACAAGTTTTTATATCTGTTCTAAATGTTCAATATTCATACTCTTGTTAACATAAAAATGGGAAAAAAAATGTTAAACTAATAGAAGTATGGCTGCACCATTTAGTCATTGAAGCAGTCATTTCATAATTCATAAAATTGTGTTCAAATTTAAAAAAAAATGGTGACAGCTCGGTGCATTTTTCTTTTCATAATAAGAGTTATCTCATCTTTAACATGAAGTAACTTGAGAAATTCTGCAAATTTTCGCTGGAGAAAAAGAATAGATCGATTGTTATTCTAATCATCATCTCTGCAGAGTGAAGAAATGACTTGATAGGAATGAAATAAGATGTTGTTTCTCTCCTCAGACCAGACAGCCGGTCTTTGTGCAGCTATTGCAGGCGGTGTTCAGGATCTACCACTGCAACTGGTTGTTCCCTGTCCAGAAAGGCTCTGTGGAGAATTGTATCAAAGTCCTGTCAGATGTTGGTAAGCTTGAATGTCCAATCCTAAAAATCGAATTAACCCTCCCCAAAAATAAATACATAATAAATTCATACACATTCAATGTATTCACTTCTTAAATGTGCTATTTGGCACTGAGTTCTCTTGCTTTTGTGTGCCACTGTCAGCCAAAGGCAGAGCCATCGCCATCCCCGTGGACCTTGACAACCAAGTGAACAACTTGTTTGTGAAATCCAACAACATAGTGCAGAAAACGGCAATGAGCTGGAGACTGTCCGCTCGTAACGCCGCTCGAAGAGACTCTGTGGTGACAGCGTCACGTGACTACAGGAATATCATCGAACGGCTGCAGGTGCAGTGTGTGAACAGTATTGTGTGTGTGTTTTTTCTCCAGATTCAAGCATGTGCTAACCGTGTTTGTGCGGGATGCAGGACATTGTGTCAGCACTGGAGGACCGCCTGCGTCCGTTGGTCCAAGCCGAGTTGTCTGTCCTCGTGGACGTGTTGCATCGGCCTGAGCTGCTTTTCCCAGAAAACACTGACTCGCGCAAAAAGTGCGAGAGCGGAGGTTTCATCTGCAAGTAAGATATTAATAGCGATCGATTTTTGAATGGGGTAGAAATCAAAGATATTTATTCATGCAATTGTGTAGGCTGATCAAACACACCAAGCAGCTGCTGGAGGAAAATGAGGAGAGACTATGCATCAAAGTTCTACAAACACTCCGAGAGATGATGACCAAAGACCGCGGTTATGGAGAGAAGGTAGGAGATAGATGGCACACTCGTTTGTGCAGTCGTATAAAGAATTATAATTATGTCCTTTATTTTTATAATAGTTCGCGTAGTGCTCTAGTCCTGAAAACCTTTTGAATTTTTGGTATAGGACTATTATTGTATCGTATTTTAGTGTGTTCATGTGTACCTAATGAAGTGGGCAGCATGTTTATGTATGCCTGTAGATAATGGTCACTTTGGGTTTTACACAAACACAGCTCAAAACACAACATACTCTCTATAATACATGACTGCGCAAAAGTCTTAGGCGCCATTAAACTTGCTGTTTTAACAATGCTATAATGAGCATCATATTTGTTCATCGTTTCATAGTGTAGTAGATACTTTATAGTTTATAGAAAATGATGAACAGATGGGTGGTATTAATATAATTCTACCGGTTGGACTGTTCCAAGTACTGAAAAAAAACAAAAATCCTTTATCTGCCTTGTTATACAAATAATCACCAGAATTGAATAGTATTTTTTTTGTCATAACATTTTTTTTAAACAATTTCTAAATGACTGCTATGAAAAATGTAATTAAAGTGACCTACAATTTTTGTACAGTGCTATACATTAAGAAGCTGAAAAAACAGCTTTTTACAGAAGTGTTACTTCACTATTAACAAAGAAAAAACTACAGTAAAGAATGAATATTTGGTTTCAATGTATGACAGGATGTTTGGACAAGGCATACACTGTGTTCCAAATTGTTGTCTAACAATACAATCAATCCCCCCCCCCCCCCCCGTATTTTGAAGGGCTTTCTATCCTTCAATCTTTGTCACATATCAGGACTTTCTCAGATATCTTTGCAGCCAACCCTCCGCCAAATGTGACAAATTCAATCAGTGGCTAACATTCAACAGCAACAGAATTCACAAATACTCTTTTATGAGCCACTGAATTGGAGGAGTGTGTCCACATTACTCACTTAACTAACATGTCACGCTGTGTTGTTGACCTCTGCTTGAGCTTCCTGGCCTGTTATCTAACCCTGCAAACCTTCTGCTCTCTTTCAGCTCAGGGCCTTTGATGATGAGATGGATATGCCTAAGGTTATTTCTTTTTTACTTATCCATTTGTGTCCTTGGGTCTTGTAGCTTCTGTTATATCTGTAGTGATTCTAGCTCCTGCTGAGGCTGCGTGCTGTAGTTAGTCTGAGTTCGGGATTTCCAATGTCGCAATTGTGGAAAACGGTCAACTTGAATGAAGCAAAGGAGAGAATGGAACAACTGTATGTTGTGGTTGGCGGGTGATGTTTTGTGAGTTACTTCTTGGGGGGGGGGGGGGGGTTATCCACCAGAGCATTGCCACTATCGTCACACAAGCATGTATCGTTTAATGCAATGGGTTTCAATTGAATCATTTTACATAGGTCAGTGCATCCCGGCATTATGAATGTGTGTCATCAAATAGGTACAAAATATAAGGTAAAGTAAAAGACATACAAAATATTTACCAATAGAGTTGGTAAATGGAGTATCTGTCATACCATGGCCCATTCGAGCCTAATTTAAAAAAGATCCATAGCGCTCCCATGTTTTGCTTCCATACACCAGGTTGATGGTGTTTCCCCTGTATGTCCTCTCAGTGCCGATAGGGGGCACTGTGACCATGTGTGTGCGTATGTCTGTGAGTGCACGCGCGCGTATGCGTGCCATATGCACGTATTAATGAGTTGTGTGGAACTGTGACGACAGCGGCAGTCATTGAGGCTGTGTCCTAGTTTCCCTGCCTGCAAACTGCACGATTCCTGGGCCCTTTCCAACTCTTGGCTGAGGTTACATAAGAACCCGGTATTTTTCCCCCTCCCCCCTCTCTCTCTCTCTCTTTCCTGGAACTCAGCCCCTCCGCTGCTGTGTGACCTTCAGCAGTAATTGTGGAGGATAAAAGTGCAGCAGGAGCCATTTACCCATGCTGGGTGTGAGTGTATGTGTGCGTGCACCTGTGTCTAAAAATGTGTTTGTGAGGATGCAAGGGGTGGAGGGTATTCGTTGGGGCATGAGAGTTGACCCTCCCAACACACACACACACACACACACACATACACACACATGCGCACCTGTCATGTGCTGTATCTCTTGTCTCTGACATAAAAATGGCAGTGGTGCCGAAATGTATTTGCCCCGCCATGTGTCAGTCTGCATATTTCGAGTCTCTTCCTTCGCATGCAACATGCTACTAACCTGCAACACGAGGCTTTATTTAACTGCAATATAGGCGACTAAAGTCTTCCTGCTTCCACACGTCCACACAAGCAGATTTTTTTGCATGTACACACCAGTCACATCATTAGGTACCTCCTGCACAATCTAGTGAAATTCAAGCCAGAGTGTAGAATTTAGTTGTTTAGTAGCCGTGCTAAGTGTGAAATATAATCATTAGGGGTGTCAAAATTAGTGTGTTGCTGTTGTCCTTTAACGCCGCTATTTTTATATATTTTTTCTTAAATTTTTTATGTGCTTTTAATGACTGCCTCTTACTTGGAAAGCCCGTACTGGGGGAATTCCAGTCTCAATGCAGCAGACACGTCCACGTCAAAATTGAGCAGTTATAAATTTAATAATAACGCATATATTTGTGGAGACTGCGGTCAAGTTGTATTTTACAATTTTTAAAAAATGTGCACAATTTCACAAGTTACTTCATGTTAAAGATAGATAGCTCTTCATATGAAAAGAAAAATGCACTGAGCTGTCACCAACGTCTTACAAATACAATTATGCCGTCTAGTGGCAGAAAAATGACCTAAACGCAAATCAATATTACACTTGTTTGTTTACAGTACAGTACATATTTTAAATTTTTACCCAATTTCATGAATTATTATGAAATTACTGTATAACATTTTTCCCACTTTTATGTCAAGAGTATAAAAACTTTTTATTATACATTTAGAACACATCTAAACTTTGATGAAAATTTTTAATCGCCTGACCCCCTAATAATAGTACCTAATTTTACTATTCTTGCATTTGAGGTGTTTCAGAAAAGATCCATGACTGGTTTTACAAAAGATATTTCACACCCAAACAAGTTTCTAACCCAACACAAGTTTTCCCCTTCAGTGTGAGCCAGACGATCAATTAGCATGTCTACAAAGAGATTTTTCGACGTTTGCTTTTGATATGGTTTTTTTTTGTGTGTTTTTTTTTTTCAGAGTCAGGGCCGATACGATACTAATGATTAGTATTTAAGGAGGCGATAACCGATATTTGGAGCTGATATTAATTTTCAGTAAAAGGGAAAATATTGGTTTCAAAATTTAACAATTCCAACTCTTAATTTTCTTGGAATGTATTTTAATATATATAATAAAAATAATAAAAAGTTCAATGAAAACTTAAATAAGGAAATAGCTAGCTTTAATTTTCTACAGTAAATCAAGTTTCCCTAAAATTTCTAAATAACTGAAAATTGGTCCATCCCTAGTCTGCTTTATTTTGTGTGGGGGAAGGGGCGACATATGTGGCAGGACAACTCGTCTGTAGCTCCTGGCCGAGAAGAATGACAATTTTTATGACGACGGGGCTGCGGAGGATCCTGAAAGAAACCTTCTGGAGTGCATGAAGGTGTGGCACACAAGACTAGGAAAGTTTCGCTAGACTCAATGGGGATCCCTTCTAAAACTTCCACAAGTCCTGGAACTTTTCTGACACAAAAATCAAAAGACGTATGAATTGTGTGAATGAAAAATATTAATGTAACTTAAGAGGAATGAAATATTTTCAGAGTCTCAAGCAATGTCACAATCAACATTGTATCATCACATCACATGAACTCTCAGGCTTACATAAGGAGTTGAGCATACAAACTGTTGCGGGGTTTTTTTACTCTCAAGTTTGCCTCTTCACCTTGTGTGAGTGCGTGTGCACGGCCGTGTGCGTGTGCACGGTCCTATTATGTAAGCCCTTGTTTAGAGTAAGTCATGCCTTCCACCTCCCTTCTCCCTCACAAACATATGGTGGGATACTGTTTTTCAGTTTTTATAAGATTTTGCTACATTAACTTGATTTATTCAACTTTAGCTTTTGGAGTGCAGGTCAGCTGCAGTGGCCGTAAGAAGCAGGCTAGTGGTGAACACCAACGCTTCTGTGTCCCGCCACCATTTCAGCCCCCAGCACACAAAGAAACATTTGTTTCGGTAGTACTTTCAGAGACGTGTTTTGTCGAATTCAACGGACGCTGCTGGTCACATATACGTCATTCTGTTGAACTAAGAGTTGTGATTGTAATTTGTAACCGAGGGGGTTTGTCCCGGGGAATTTCCAGTTTAGTAGAATGTGATGCAGTCAGGGCGGATGTGGCAGCTGTGAGGGGTTACTCGGTGGTGTCTGTGGTCAGAGTGCGACCATTAACTAAATACGTCTTTGCTGCATTTGCTGCTTCTGGATTTGATGTGGCGTCCATAGACTTGTTTGTAGTTTTTGTGTGCAAAAGGAGCCAGTAAATTTTTTTTGTATTTCCTCACATAAGAGGTGAAAATACAGTTTGCATTAGTAACAACAATAAATAAAGTATTCATTAATTAAAGTAATACTTTTCATTTCTTAAAAATGAGAAATAGTAATTATAACTACAGACAAAGTGCAATTTCTGGAGGAATTGTGTGGGAATGCTGAAAGCTGAATGCTAAATTTAAATTTAAAAAAAATTGACTAATTATTAATTGTAGACTAATGATAAAAACAAACAAACTTGCAATCAGTCTAAGGTGGGTTTCGAACCATCACCTCCTGTTTACTGGACAATGCGCTGCCGCACTACCCACTGACCCACAGCAGACTTGCTGTCATTGTTAAAGTTTTGTGAAATGGTATTAAAGGATTTCAATTTCAAAGTGTCCCATTGAAAATGAATGGGGAAAAGTTGATATTTAGCATTAAATTGTGTGAAAACTGTAAGTAATATGGAGTCAGGAAGGCGTGAAATTTTTAAACAAATTAAAACGGTGTAAATCAGATTTATTATGTGGGAGTTTTGCACGGCAAAAAAGTGTGGCGAATAAAAAGTACCTGAAATAAGAAGAATAAAGGTTAGAAACAACATGAGTGGGAATGCTGTTTAATTAAGATGTCCATCATTTAAGGAGTATGAGAGAGAGAGAAAACATAAATAGTGCCCGAAGTGATTTGGTGTTTTGTTTACAGTCTGGAAAAATGCTCACCGGTAAATCAATTTGATTGTAAATAAGAGACTCATATTTTGTATGATCTCCCACAAGCTGCAGCTCAAGGAAACAACACTGACGTTGTATGTGCGTAATTAGCTCCTGACTTTGACTTCGACTGACAAGTTGAGTTGTGAAAGTGTCTGTGTTTGTTTTCTTTTCTTCTACTCTGTGTTTTCGTGACAGATGGCTGCTGTAAGCAGCTCTGTGTCACTGGTTTAGTGACCTGGTTCCTCTTGGATTGATTATGTAACTCTAACCCCTTCTGCCCCTCGCCTAGCCAAACCCACTGCCTTCCCCTGCCTTTTTACATAACTATGTAGAGCATTGCCTCTTAGCACTTTAAGGCGTCTTATTGTACATACTGTACAGTAAATAATCCTACTCAAAAGGGTCGCATAACCTGAATCCCTTGTGTTTGCGTGCACCATCAAAGAACAAACACAATCCGCAATGCAGAAAACACCATATCACTTGATATTGTGAGTCATCATTATTGTTATTTGCTCATCCTTGACTTTTAAATGTGATGTGAGTCAGTGCTTGTTTTTATTTTATAATTCCTGTGGTGTTGGCTTTGCAGACATCAAACTTGATTCCAAGGCGCTGTGCTTTTTTTAATTAATTTTTTAAAATAGTATCATTCAACCAGACTTTACCTCTTATACAGAAGTTCATTCAAAGTAGGGCTCGTTGCTAAAACGCCGATTCACTATTCCTTCCTACGTCAGCGAATACCGAATATGTGGCCAATTGCCCGCTTTGTGTTGTAGAACTGTAGTAAATAGTCCTCATGGCAAACATCCTGAAATGCAGGATGGGTTAGCCTGCATGCTTCATGGTACACTAGCTAGCCACAGACCATAGATATATTAGCAATAGGGAAAGCCTTAGCTTTTATTGATGACGCACATATAGACGCCAACTTATGTGAGTTTGGCTACAATAAGTCCATTAGAACGATATATATATTAGAGCTATAATACAAACCATGTGTGTCTAATGCTAACTAGCGCGCTACTCGCGGCACTTTTATCACTCAAAAAACCGCGTATTAGACCACGTGGAACCACACTGTCCCTCAGTGGCCAAACCGGGTGCAACATGAACAGCGCTCCAAATAAAGGCACGCACAGACAAAGGCAAGGCAGTATAAAATAATTTAAATCAAATCGATTTTGGGGCATTTAAAATCGATTCTCAATCGTACTAAATGGGAATTGTGATTCTTATGAGAATAAGAATGTGAGTTTGGCTACAATAAGTCCATTCGAACTATATATATTAGAGCTATAATACAAGCCATGCGTGTCATTTTATAATTGGGGTTGTAAGACCATTGCATGACTTTCTCAACATGGCAGCCACTCAGGGGGAAATATCTATGTATTGGTATCTATGAGGACAGACGTTTGCTTGAAAATTTCAAAATGTCTTGTGCAGCTTCTTGTGCTGTTGCTAACAACCGGGAAGAAGAAAAGCTCAGAGATTAACACGCGCATTTGTGTTTGCCGGGGGTGCCATGAAAAGATTGAGTATTGTAAAAAGAGCATCAGGTATGATTTCATGTGTATGGACTCCATATGCACATTCTATTTCAACTCATTCACTCCCATTAACGGCTATAAACGTCAAAAATGTATATTAGTGTAACTTTTTTCTCTCCACTTTTGTTAACAAAAGTATGAAAACTTAGAAATAATTGTTTTATTGTGCACTTAGACGAGATATAAAATTTGTGATTAATCGTGAGTTAACTAGTGAAGTCATGCGATTAATTACAAATTAAAAAAAATTGACGCCTGACGAGATGATAATAAAAAATTAGGGGTGTCCGGCGATTAAAAATTTTGAAAACGATTAATCACAAATTTTATATCCGTTCTAAATGTACAATAAAAAAAATCTAGGTTTTCATACTCTTGTTAACAAAAGTATAAAAAAATAGAAATAGTTAAAATGATTTTTTTACGTTTATAACCGTCAATGGCAGTGAATGAGTTAAAGGGGAAGTCACCCCCCCCCCCCAAAAAAATTTTTCTTGACAACTAGTATAAATACGCTATTCTGGTTAATTATGAGCTAAGCAGCAAAATCCAGCCGTTTTTATCAATATCAGAAGGCGACCATTTTGCCACTTGCTGTCGACTGAAGATGGCGTCACAGTTGCTCAGGTGTCAGGTAACAACCAATCACAGCTCAGCTTCAGAAAACAGATGAGCTATGATTGGTCGTTGCCTGAGCCCTGAGCAACTGTGATGTCATCTTCAGTGGCAAAATGGCCTGGATAAAAAGAACTGGATATTGCTGCGTAACTCATATTCCACAAATGTAATATTAATCAGAATGTCATATTTAGACTAGTGAGGTCACATATAACATATTATTGTCAAGAAATTTATTTTAAGATGTGTGAACTGGCATTTCCACATGGTTCAAGTCCAAACCTGTTCAACTGTCAAAAGTGCACTGGCACTAAATAGTTACTGTGTAAACAGAACTCTGGTTCCGGTGGCGTCACACCATTTGATCGGAGTCCGCAAGTTATGATTTGGTTATAAATTTGCCGAATTTGCTGAATTATCACTCATTCATTCTAATGCAAAGGTAGCGTTTCAAATAGATATGTGTTTACGTGATCTAATATTAAGTTGACTTGTGGCAGTGAGTTAAAAAAAAAAGAAAAGTTTTATTAAATGTCTTCTTTTAGTTTAGTAGTCTCATACACAATTTCTGGTACCAAAAGCATGGCAGCTCTCTCTCAGCAGACCTTTGCATGGCCTTTTGCATGGATTTGATTTTTGCTGTGTTTTTTTTGTTTGTTTTTTTACTGTGCTTGAATCTGTTTTGGCCTAACATTCATCACTGCGCCCAGCAGCTGGATCAGAACCAGCCTGAGAAGTTGTTGGAGGACCAGAAAAGGGTATGTGCATTTAGCTGTAGCAAGTTGTGGAGTAGAAAGTCATTCTGTATTTGAAGCCGTATGGCTATCTATCTCAAAAACGCTGCATAATATTGATTATGCGGAAATTTAGGCAAGGTCGTTTTGTGCATTGGCAGCTCCTTTTTTAGATAAGCTTCAAATAAAGCCTTGTTGTGAAGGCGCTATCATCCATAACCAATTACTTCGCGGAGAGAGGACGAGGTCAGGCAGACCCGACAGCAAAACACAATCATGAGACAAGTTTGTGGGAGTCAGCAGCTGCACCGCAGCTTGAGTCAAGTCAGCAAGTATCAATTTCAACTGCGGCACGGCCATTTTGCAGCAAGATGCTAAAAAAAAAAAAAAAACTCACTCAAAAAAGTCACAATATGGTGTGTCTGTTTGTTCTTCTGCCGAAGAGCAATACATGCATCATTTAATGTTCATCACACTTACGAGCTAATCTTTTCGTGTCCTTTTAGAGCACAACTGCAGGATCAGGTCTTGCATAATAAACGGGGACCACGCAGTTTGGCAGACCCGTCACGTAATCGCACGCAAATACGCGCACGAGCGCGCACAAACGTCCTCTTTCATTTCCGTCACGTTGTCCCACGGGAGGTCTCGACAGGTAGCTACGGGCTGCCGTTGCCATAACAACAGCAAAGTCGTGCTGCTTGACGCTCAACAGTTGATGAGTCACGATGCGAAAGACTTGGCCTCAGGTCCGCCTTCCTGAAGACCGCATCCTTAAATGTCATTAGGCTGGGTCACTGACGATAACAATCACAGCGGGTGGTGAATGACGTCAAATGTGGGTTCGGCTCGTTTAAACGTTTGAGAGAGTTCCTGCTAGTTTCATATATGCATAGTGATGTTGTGACGAAAACTCAGCGCACAAAATGGACGATGACTGTCCCCTGTTACCTAACACGCCCCCTGACACATGGCTGCAATCATGTCATTGCATTTTTCTTTTCTTTGCTCCTGATAGGGCGAGGCGCTGAGGCAGATTCTGGTGAACCGTTACTATGGCAACTTCCATCGGAGTGGTGGGCGGAGGGACAGCTTGACGTCATTCGGCAGTGGCCCCCTCAGCCCTGTAGGACCCGGCAAAAAACCGTCAGGTGGTTAACACTGATGATGCTGAATGCGCATTCGAACGACTTGGCCGCTGATTGCACACGCACACACATGAAAATATTGATTTCCCCGTCTGTAGCGTGAGAGGGATGAAGTCCGTTCTGGGATGTTTCGTTATCTTTAGCCAAAATATGTATGCCTCGTATAGTTGTAGTAAAACAAATGTCTGTCGGCGTGTTATGCAAGGATGGGTCTCGCTATCAGTCTGACCCTGAGCTCTTATCACTTTCAAAGTCGTGCACAGGCCTGCCCTTTGAGCACGACTAGCACCGCACACTTATCACTGATTGATAACGGAGTCATTGTTATGCAGTCAAAATACCAAAGCAGTCCATCTCTGCCCATTGCTGCACCCTTGATGTGTGTGTGTGTATGATGTGCCATTTCAAAGAATGTATTGATGCCAGCGCCTTGTTTTGGACGTTCACACTTAGAAATGTTTACAGTCTCTGCTATGGGGTCTTAGATAAAGGCTTCTGGAAGTATCACGTGCTTTCTAGTTTGTTGATGTGCAAAGGTGCCGCAGCCTGTGGAAACTTGCTTTCCACCTGTTGTAGAAATACTCACTGTTCGCAGGCATGCACAGTAGGGGTGGGAATCTTTGAATGTCTCATGATTCGATTCCGATTTTTGGGTCTGCGATTCGATTCAGCAGCGGCACCCCCCCCCCCCCCCCCGAATGATTTGATTGACAATGATGTGCAAGAAATTGTAATCTACTCCAGTCTGACTCGCTAATGCTAATTAGCGCGCTACTTGCGGCACATTTATCACTCAAAAGAACGGCTCCACGCTGAAAAAACAAACAAACTTTTATTAGAATAACTTGATCGTGACTTTTTCCTTCTACTTTCTAATGTGGCTACAACTTAACAGTGTATTAGACCGCGGGAAACCACACTGCCCCTCAGTGGCCAAACCGGGTACAACATGAGCAGCGCTCCAAATAAAGGCACACACAGACAAAGGCAAGACAGTATAAAATAATTTTAATAAAATCGATTTTGGGACATTTAAAATGAGAATCGATTTTTGGGGCACACCCCTAATGCACAGCCACAGTGAGAAATGTATTGTCACATGCATTTCAAAGGCTTTGAAAGGGATATTTTCAGCAGCAAAAAAGTCATATTGGTTGTTACCTACTTCCTCTGCACAGGTGATGTCATCTTCAATTGACAGCAAGTGGAAAAAAATGTTTTTAAAGGTATTAATTGTACATGAAAAATAATAAATTTATCAAATTCATTCTGGACAAAATGTGAACTTTTTACTGCTGAAAATAGCTCAATGAGTCAAGTATTCCTTTAAATATGGCATTTAAAAAAAAAAAAAAGAAGTAAACAACTTGATTGCCATTGCCCCCAAAAGTGTTTTGTTTGTTTGTAAGCAGGTTTGCACAATGTTAGCAGTGATTCTCAAAGTGTAAAACCAGTACCATATATAGTATGGGGCTTTATAGTGGTACATGAAAGAATCACTGGCGAAGTGTAGTTCAGTTGTATTTGACTTTTTAGTCAATATATTTTAGTGATAGACCGATATATTTTTTTTCATGGCCAATACCGATACCGATTATTAGTAGTCAAGGAGGCCGATAACCGATATTCATTTGCAGTAAGAGAGAACATTTTGTATAAAAAATAAAAAAAAAACTTCGTTGAAATGCCACTAAGCATGTTTGTTTAAAACAACTTTTCACATTTTCAACACTTTGAAGGTTTTTCTTATAATTTTAAATGTATAAGGAATATAGCTTTGTAAAAACTATCTGTGAATATCTTACAAATCCTGATGAAAACACCAAATTTGCTACGTTTGCAAGCATTCACCGTACAGTGAGATACTAGCTATATCGGTCTTCAGATTCGTAAAAAGGCCGATGCCAATATTTGTCAAAATGCCAAATATCGGCCCAATAATCCCTAATGCATTTGCATTTATGAAGAAATGTTTGTTTTTAAATATTTCACTTATGTGCAATATTTTTTTTAAATAAGTCACTTAAGTAAAGTTTTATTTTTTCCCAGAGGTGGGCAAAAAGGTGGAGGGCCCATATTCACAATTTTATTAATTTCTCAGGTATTTTATATATTTTTCATTATTATATATATTTTTCAGTTATCCACCACTGCAAACTGCAACCAAAGCAATAAACATATTGCTAAATCTGTTCCCTCTTTGACATGTGAATCAAAACAAATAATTATTTTCTATTTTTTTGGTACAGCCTTTGTTTTTTAGTTTAAATAAGTTGTGCGGGTTTGCCTTTTGAAATGAAGTGATAGGATTCCGCTCACCATACGCTTATAGTACAGAAAAATAATTCTCATGAACTGCAGTCACATGCCTGCTTTTGTCGCCCCTCTCCCATGTCGACCCGTGGTCTTTTATAGTGCTAGGGGTCCCTGGGGGCCTAAGTCGTGGGGAAATGAGCCTAGCGGAGGTGCAGTGCCACCTGGACAAAGAAGGAGCCTCCGATCTGGTAATCGACCTCATCATGAACACCACCAGTGACAGAGTTTTCCAGGAAAGCATTTTGTTGGCTATTGCGTTGCTGGAGGGCGGAAACCCCACCATCCAGGTGAGTACAACCCCGGCCCACAAGTGTATACCCCTCATTGAAGCAGCACATGATCTGCCAATGTGGTGAACACGGTTCGCCAAGATTTTCACCGCTTGATGTGTAGTATAATGCATGGTTCTAGGAGTATATGTGTCAGTGTGCCACCATGTGCTTTATTTCATAAGGTAACCTACACTAGGCTAACAACATCACTTCATTACGTATTATTATATATGACATATAAAATAGTTTTTCTTTCAGGATTGTAGTGCTTCTAGTCATACCACAGGCTTTTGGTTGTCTCTTTTTACTCAAGTTTTTTTTTTTTTTTTCAATTCTGTATCTGTTTGTCCATTGATGTGTGTCTTGTGATGAGTCTGCCCATCTATGGCTTGTTGTGCAATCACGGGGCTGGCGTAATCAGATTACGGCAAGGAAGCCGCTGCGGTGGAGATAATGCTCTGGCTTCCCACGGCTGCGGCAGAACCGCATCACGTGATGGGGTTTGTTACATAAAGCCTGTGTGAATGAACAATGAGGAATGTCTCAGCCTTCAAAACATTCCTGCTCCCTTGACTTCTCTTGTGGGTCGTGCTGGGCCTCCGGAAGTGGGACAGTGGGGAGAGGAGGTGGAGGGACAGGGTGTGGGGGTGTGGGGGGAGGGGGGGGGGGGGGTCAGGCAAAGAAGAGGAATTTGAAGAGAGACTGGAGCTCCTTTTTTTTCCTGGCAGTCTACAGTTATCAGGAAGTAGTTATTCGATTGTAAACTTCCACACAGTGCAAACGTGTGTCTTCATAATACTTCAAGTATGTTATATGTGACCTCACTAGTCTAAATATGACATTCTGATTAATATTTCCTTTGTGGAATATGAGTTATGAAACAAAATCCAGCTGTTTTTATCCATCCCAGGGGGCGGCCATTTTGCCACTTGCTGTCGAGTAAAGATGACATCGCAGTTGCTCAGGGCTCAGGCAATGACCAATCGCAGCTCACCTGTTTTCTGAAGCTGCGCTGTGATTGGTTGTTACCTGAGACCTGAGCAACTGTGATGTCATTTTCACTCGACAGGAAGTGGCAAAATGGCCGCCCCCTGAGATGGATAAAAACGGCTGGATTTTGCTGCTTAACTCATATTCCACTAACGCAATATTAACCAGAATACCATATTTAGACTAGTAGGGCTGCATAGAACATGTTATTGTCAAAAAAAAAAAGTGAGGTTGACTTTAATCAAATCATTTAGTTGAGTGTAACTAAACCTTGCCTTTTGTCACATTTTGTCAACTTGAGTTAACTGAAGTTAACCTTTGATTTCCACATGTGGAGCTGAGCACCTGTTAGTAATTCTTTATGTTGTTCCCTCGTAACTCAGTTAACTATTTACTCATGACCTTCAGAGCGCACAGAAATAAACCACTGGCCTGCGTACTCCTTTCATGCAAAGCCGGGGACATGCCGGTGCCCTTTACAGCTTTTCAGACTTGCTTTGACACATTCCAGCTTGAATAAAATTTCCTGAATTTCTAAACTGTGTTGTGACAAATTGTGATTGCCCGCCAGCCGGCCATCTGGCAACAGCACGCGCTACAGGTGCGTGTTCACCCGTGTTGTGAAAAGTCCCGGAAAAGTCGCAATTGTGCTCTCGTCGTGTAAAAAAAAAAAAAAAAAGATGAGGCGGGTGACGGAGCCCAATGAGGAGGGAGCCGCTGCATTTGCTTTGCATGTGGCGCTGCGTGACATGAGGGGAGGGGGCGCAAGTATAAATAGCTGTTACATAACATCCCTTTGTTGATGCCAAGTCGCTGAGCGGAAGGAGAGAAAGGGAAGCGCTATGACCTTGTTTTTCAGCGGACCGCCTCCACCTCGCACCTCTCCTCTCTGTCTCATTCCAATCAGAGTTTGTCTCCATGGATACAGACAGGCTGTGTTTACCCAACACCACACAGGGCGGGGGGCTGCGATGCGTGTCCCTCTCCTCTCTCTCTCTCTCTCTCTCTTTTACCAGCGTTTTCTGCTATTAGCCTCCCTCCATCCTCTCCTTGACAAATGTTACAACATCCATCACGTCATCTCTTCATCGGGGTATCCTTGTCATTGATATGCAAACACAGATGGGGTGCTGTGTATGAAAGCATTTATTCAATATCCTTGATATTCAGCTTGAGGTCCGTAGACTGGTATGCTCCTAATGTTTGTTTTTTTCCACTACTTTATGACATTTTTGCACACGAGTAGGAAAACTTTGATGTACTAGTAGAACAATTACATTTGACCAGTGAGACAAAACTGCACTAATTGACAATTACTAATGAAGTTGGGATGGGCAGCTTTGATTTTTTTTTTTTGGTGAGCAGAGGCTTCTACCTCGCAAGCCTTCCATGAAAGCTTTGCCGATTGACTTTTCTTCTGATTGTTGAAGCATGCACGTGTCCCAGATGCAACAAAAGAGCTCTGCAAATCCCTTGTGATGTGATGTTTTCACCTGAATTATCATTTTTCTTGTGGTTCTTGCTGATATTTTTAGAAGGTCATCCACTTCTAGGCAGGATTGTAGTGATTTCTCTAGTTCCAGATAATCTGCTTCACAGTGGAATGATGAAGCTAAATTTTTTTTAGATTACTTTAGAGCTTTCCCCAGACAGATGTGCTGTCACTACCCACTTCCTGAGGTCCCATGAGATTTCTCTTCCTCTCAGAATGACTGACCTGTACGGGTTCACGTGGATAAGACTAAAGTGACGTGGTTTTGTCTCCGTATCAGTCAGTGATGCACAATTTCTTTGCTAAAAATGTCATTGATCCATTTCAGTGGTTAGTTTAGCTACCAATTTGTCCTACCTGATCCTACTTGACTGCTTGTTTTAAGCAATGCAACTCTGGGTTTTGCACCCTACATGAATTGACCAAAAACTATTTTTAATTAAGTTTGGACTACACAATTGATTAAAAAAAAAGAACAATGCATTGAATTGATTAATCTACACCTGTTATTTCATATAAAATGTAATACTTCAGATTGAACAACAAAATCAGGTTGAAACAATCGGAAAGTCCAAATTGCTCAAGAGGTTCATAAACTTTTGAGCAGCACTGTGTGTGTGTGTATATGTGTGTGTGTATGTATGTATGTATATATATATATATATATATATATATATATATATATATATATAATTCAAAAGTTGAGTATTACTAGTAATATACAACTGTTCTAATGTTCTGACTTGGCTTACTAGTGAACGCATACTAGTACACGGATCTTAAGCCGGATATCAAAACAGCTTCCCATAAATAATTTGTGTCAGTAGTTTATATTAATTTCTGAAGAAACCATGACAACAATATATTATCTGATGCTTTTTATTCCGCTTCCATCTTTGTTTTCATTGTTGTAGCATTTACACTGTCAAAAAAATGTTTCTTAAATCTGCTTTTATAGATGAAAACTAGGGATGGGCGAATACTGAAGTATTGAGCTGATACCCGGCATCATCAGGAGCTGGAAATTAGAAAAATAGAAAATTGTCATTAATATCATGCAATTTTAAGGAAAAATCTCTTTCTTTAAATATTATCAGACATTGTTTTTTTGGGGGGAGATTTTATGTATAAAAAGTATTAGTAGTATCAGTGCTCGGTATCGGTGACTCCTCAAGAGTTGAGTACAGTACTCGTATTGGTGTTGGGTCTGAAAAAAGTGGAACATCCCCATTGAAAACTATTGGTAGTGTTGGGGTTAGGCTAAGAATTCTTAAGTGACGCGTGTACAGTATGCCTCTCCAGCCTCCATTAACCAAGCAAAATGTATTTCGCCACTGTGAAATTCGATGATACTACCAAGTCAGAAGTGTCGTGCCAACTTGTACCAGCCCCAGGACCGCATCGCATACCCGGCTGCACACCCAGTTTATTACAATGGCGACATGAACACGCTGATGCAAATATGATTACATAACTTTGGCAGGACTTCAGTCTTTCTGAGAGCTTGTGTGACAAGTGGGTGTGTGTTTTTTTTTTAAACATGGGCATGTGCCTGTTGCTGGAGACAGCTGACCTACTTTTGTGGGTCTGTAAAAGTCAGTGGGTGTGGACGCAGTGTGCGCCCGCTCGCGCTGGAAAGTATGTGTGTGTGTGTGTGTGAGACTTATGTAATTGTAATGGGTGTGTGTTTGTGGGAATAATGTAATGACGAGCGTTTTTTTCTCTGCACATTCTGGTTTAGTCGATGCCAAAGCTACACCCCCCCCCCCTTCCTTCTTTGGCTGGCTAATTTTAAGACAAGGGCATTGTGCCTCCCATCAGCTACCGCCGCAGACATGCTGCAAGATGTGAGCAGGGTGTTAGTTACGGGCAGACACTCTCAGCCGCCCTTCGTCATCAGGGTTGTTTATTGGATGACGGCCTCGCTCAGCAAGCCCCTCCCCCCTTGATCTGCTATCTGCTTGTCCCTGAGTGTTGACAGTGCGTACGTGCAGGAGAGCTCCTGCTTAGTGGTGAAGGCCTGCTCTGGGGTGGGGCATGGGCCTGTGGAATCTGCTCCAGGGCACAATCGCATAGTTTACTCTTGAAGTGGCTACAGAAGAGATTTGAATTTAATTGTGTTAACTTGGTGTTAGCTTGCCTTCATTGTTTGCTTTAATAATAAATTGGTCATAATTGTGCTCTTTTTTTAAACTGAAAATAATCTCACAGGGTTATCTGATGACCATGCGCTTGACACGAAGGCTTGTTTTTGTCAATTTTTTCCCACTTTTGCTCCCCCAGTAGCCCAGTTTTGCATTTAACCTGGAAAGACGGGTGGTTACATAACCGCCACTGGCCCACATACTGTCTCACGGAGTATTCTGTGTCTCTTCCTCTCTTCCAGTCATCTGATTTCCCAAACCCCCCCCCCCCTCTTTTATTTTCCTATTCCTCCTGTCTTGCTTTTCGTCTCTGGACTCTTTTACCCCACCGTCTTTTTGTCGGTGTAAGTAGGCGAGACTTCTCCCTCTCGTGTCATTTTTCACCCTGTTTGTGTGGTGAGTCGGCCTGTGCTGGGTGAGGCCTTTGCAAAAGGGTGCTATAGATAAGAACTGTTACATAATCAAAACAACATTCTAGTGAGCTGGCCGGCGCACACTGTACGTGATTTACAAGTGCTCGAATTCTACATGACCTCATCCCTGAGCGATAATTGAACTGTTAAAATTTGTAAAAATGTGCAAGAGAGATTTATGAAACCTAATTGGTTTGTTATATTAGGGTTGGAAATAAGTCATGCAATAATTAATTGATTAATGGACACCGTATCAATTAGCAAATCAATCTATTTTGATAATCAATTAATCGTTTAGAGCCACTGTCCCAACTTTTCTTGGATTTCTTTAGTCCTTCATGGAAGCAGACTGATCCTCTTTGTATTTAATGAAAATAAGACATTTGCAAACATCTGCTTTTACTTTGGAAATCAATGACCAACATGTTTGCCTATTTTCTGATAAATATTATGGACCAAACCAGTAACTGAATCAAAATCAATATATGGACAAAAAAAAAGGGGAAGTCCACCCCAAAATTTTGGGGACAATAATCTGTTTTATGCAGCCCCACTGGTCTAAATACGGCATTCTGGTTAATATTGTGTTAGTGGAATAGGAGTTAAGCAGAAAAATCCAGCCGTTTTTATCCATCTCAGGGGGCGGCCATTTTGCCACTTGTTGTCGACTGAAGATGACATCAATGTTGCTCAGGGTTGATGTCATCTTCAGTCGACAGCAAGTGGCAAAATGGCCGCCCCCTGAGATGGATAAAAAGGGCTGGATTTTGCTTCATAACTCATATTCCACAAATGTAATACTATTCAGAATGTCATGTTTAGACTAGTGAGGTCACATATAACATATTATTGTCAAGAAATGTTTAAAGTAGCACTAAGAAACTTTTCAACCTTGATCAAATATTTTCATAACTCTACTGATGAAACATCGACTTAAAACTAGTTGAATGGTACCTTTGCCATGGCCTGAGGGGGTCTGTATCAATTTTACTGGCACCAAGCAACTTTGAGGAGGGTGGTAGGAACACTGCCACACAAAATAACTACAAATGTGCTGACTGCTTTATGGCATACATCACTTTCCCCTTCACTCGTTCGTTACAAAGTCAATTTGAATGTCGATGCACGAAAAAACAACGCATTGCTTTTGTCTTCATGGGAAATGTGGTCTTCTTTCAGGCATAACATTACCACTTTTGTCCATATGGCGCCGCCATAATCAACATACACTGAAAGTTCCTTAGTGTTGCTTTAAGGTTGAGTTCCACTTTAAATATATCGCAAAAATAATATTTATTGTTAGTTTGTAATTTTTTTATCATTAAACAAAGCTGAATAAACAATGAAAATCATTTAGTAAACAGTATTCAGAAAAAAATGATTTTGCAGCATTTTTCAATCATTCAAACAATTGATCGAATAAGTGATTCAAAAATATAAAATTTTGGCCATTTCCATGTCACCTCTGTACACCATCAATGCATTTCCCTGTGTTGTGTGTCCAGCGTTCATTCTTCTGCCGCCTGACAGAGGACAAAAAGTCTGAAAAGTTCTTTCGCGTTTTCTACGACCGCATGAAGTTGGCGCAACTGGAGATCAAAGCTACAGTGACAGTAAATACCAGCGACCTTGGAAATCGGAAAAGAGACTACGACAGCCAGGACAAAGACACCCCAATCCGCAAAAAAGGTTTGTGGTTACCTCTTTGATTTAAGCAAATAGCTAATGGACCCCCCCAGTCTATAAAAAAAATATATATTTACCAATTATTTAAAGTATGTTTACTTGTATATTGGGGCTTTCGTGCGTGATCATAACACAAACAATATTTCAGCAAGAGAATCATCAGTCGTCATGACAGAAGAAGTGCGGGAGCAACTACTTGAGGCCTCGTCTGCCACCAAGAAAGCTTTTAACTCTTATCGGCGGGAAGCTGACCCGGAGGACCACTTTGCCTCAGCAGACGGCCAACCAAGCACCGGTGACAAGAATCAGGACGAAGGGGAGATGAGCTACGTCATCATCATCATGCAGCCCATCCTTCGTTTCCTGCAGCTACTTTGTGAGAATCACAACCGTGACCTGCAGGTTGGTCCGTCCAAGCAGCACAATTGTTGTGTTGCACAGTTTGCACTCATTCTTGACTGCACTTCCTCTTTTAAACGGCCGTTGAATTCACATGTAATCATTTCAACCTCCTTGGACTTTTCTTGTGATTGGTGTTTATAGTGCTTTTTATTACTCACAATTACTGGGAGCAAAAAAAAAGAAGGAAAAAAAAGAAGAGTTTGGTGGCACACAACTTTGAATCTTGTTTTAAAAAATTGTGAGTATTAAAGGAGCATTAAAAAATATTATATATTATTATATTATAAATATTTTTTCAGATTAACAATCAATTTAACTACGATTTTTTTTAAATATCGTACTGTGTCTTTTTAATAGTACAGTGTCCAGCTGACAAACTTGAACTGCTTTTATCTCATCAGAACTTTCTTCGCTGTCAAAACCACAAGAACAACTACAACCTGGTGTGTGAGACCCTTCAGTTCCTGGACTGCATCTGTGGCAGCACGACAGGAGGTCTGGGCTTGTTAGGATTGTATATCAACGAAAAGAATGTTGCCCTCATCAACCAAACTCTAGAGAGCCTCACAGAATACTGCCAAGGTCCCTGTCATGAAAACCAGGTACACAACAATGTTTTTTTAGTTAACGGAAACTAACGAAAAAACTAAAATTCCAAAGCAATTTTGTTAACGAAATAAAATAAAAATTAAAATGCTTAAATTGTATTTATTTTTTTAAACGAAAACTAACTGAAACTACATTTTATTTTTTACAAAATTAAAACTAACTATAATTATAGTGAAAATGTCCATTTTAGTTTTTGATAATTAATTTAATACATTAGCCTTTGGGGATGATTTTAATTGTGATTTTAAGTATTTTTATTTAAATATTAACCGGAATGAAGATGTTTGAAAGTGTGTCACACCGAAGTGACATCATCTAGCAGCAGCCAATAGAAAAGCACTTTCAGATGACGCCGCTAATTTGCCTGCTTGACTTTTGGCTCCAATGGCTCGGCTCGCCTGCTTTTTCATTTAATTCAGCCGAAATGCAACGCTAGGCAAGAAATGTGTTCGTTTTTTTTTATTTTACCATGGTGTTTATTAAATATTGTGCACAAGTAATACACATTTAAAAAAACTAAAACAAAATCTAATACTGAAACTAACTAAAACCAAGTATAAAAAAAAAACTACAACTAATAGAACCACCCTTAAAACAAAATAAAAACTAACTAAAATGAAAATTCCAAAACTATAACCCTGGTACACAATAGATGTGACAATATTAATATGCACTTTTGTTCCCGCCCACAAATGCCTCAGAATTGCATTGCCACTCACGAGTCCAACGGTATCGATATCATCATTGCTCTGATCCTTAATGACATCAACCCACTTGGAAAGAAGCGGATGGATTTGGTGCTGGAGCTCAAGGTGAGGTGAAAGTTGAGGGGAAAGCTTTACTTGACTCCTTTCTAAAAGCTCGTTTCTTATTCGTAGAACAATGCATCCAAGTTACTGCTCGCCATTATGGAGAGCCGTCATGACAGCGAGAATGCTGAGAGGATCCTGTACAACATGAGACCTAAAGAGCTTGTAAGGACCTTGACTTTTTTATTATTATTTTTTTTCCATCTTAAATGCAACAACTCCCAACTCGGTAGTAATAGTGTGATTTGTATCTTTCAAGGTGGAGGTGATCAAAAAAGCCTATCTACAGGGAGAGGTGGAATTTGAAGACACGAAGGAGGAGGAAGATAATGGTGATGATGAGGAACATGACGCAGCATCTCCCAGAAATGTTGGACACAACATTTATATCTTGGCTCACCAGGTCTGATTCAACTACAGAGCCAAAAATCGTCACAGGGAATAACTTCCTGTTTGTGTGTTTGTCACACAGCTGGCCCGTCACAATAAGGAGCTGTCCATAATGTTGAAGCCTGGAGGAGGTAGTGGCGATGGCGATGAGGCCTTGGAGTTTTATGCCAACCACACTGCTCAGATAGAGGTAATAAACAAAACAAACAACCAGGGAATCGACTCACAAATGGCGATTGTCAACTCGTGTCTAGATTGTGCGCCAGGACCGTACCATGGAAGAGATCGTGTTCCCAGTCCCCAACATCTGTGAATTCTTGACCTCCGAGTCTAAGCTTCGGGTCTACTACACCACAGAGAGAGACGAGCAGGGCAGTAAGATCAACGACTTCTTCCTGCGAGCAGAGGACCTCTTCAGTGAGATGAACTGGCAGAAAAAACTTAGAGGTATAAAGTAGGCTAATCCAGTTTAGCTGTAATGCTGTGTACCATTTTTCCCCATTCCATTTCCTACTACACTATTGTGTATTTCAGTTGAAAGAGTTGGGTTAACAGCAACAACAAGTAGAATAGAACATGGATTAATGGATATGGATTGGACTACTATATACTTATTCTCGAGTCCGCGATCATTTATTTTCCATTCAAGTCTGAACACGCCATCTCTCCTCTATGTACAAGTGTTTGCACATTTCTACTCTCTAAAATGACAACGGGGACTTTCCGAATTCTCTGTGCCGCGCAACCTCATGAATCACTACTAAGATATTGCTTGCGTATGTACACAAACATAAAAATACAGGCCTGCACCCACGCAGTCACATTTCTAATCTGTCACTCCAAAGACGGATCAAATGACTTGCGCCTCATTATCATTCTGTCCAACACTGGAGTTCAGTTAAAATTATATGCAGCATTTAAAGCCATTTCTTGTTCTTACCATAGTTTAGTACCATTAAAAAAATAAAAAATTAAAATTAAGATTGAAGTAACAACGAACGCTCCTTTATGTAGTTTATGAAGCGGCTGTGAACAAGTTGGTAAGAATGTAACTTCAGAGGTATGCATTCGCACTGGCATATCACTACTGCTGTTTGCTTACTGTTACTACTGTGGAGGGTGAAAGGCAAAGTTCAGATGAATATAACGAAACAGACTGGCAGACAATGAAATACATTTTCTTCACAATCAGAGGTGGCAAATCCAGGTCCAGGAAGTAAAAACCCTGCCATGGTTTGGTTTTAGCCCCTGGTGCTAGCCAGCTAGCTCCCATGGTGCTTATTTACCTGCTAGGGAAATAGCTAGCTAGTTAGCAAGCGAGCATCAGGGGCTAAAGCCAAACTGGGGCAGGGTTTTTACATTTTCTGGACCTGGATTTGCCACCTCTCATGTTAGGTTGGTTTCTCAGGAACAGCAATAAAGTTCCTGGGTCAATGTGACCCACGCTATTGTAACAATCCGCAGTGTGGCACCGGGGTTTTTGTGGGCATGTTCTTTTTCGTTTTTTTGTGCAGTGTATGTTTTTGATGCCGGGGAGGCACGATAATTGTATTGCGGTGGCGCCTAGCCCACTCCTAGCCCATTTTTTTTTTCTTTTTAATAAAAGTGAACCTGTAGATTTCCGTTGCGCTCCCGTTTTTTTGTTGTCCCGCTACGCCGTCCATGGCCAACCGGCCACCGCGCATTACACTATATTAAATGATATAAAGTGCATCTCAGTAAACATTATTAACCACTTTCATTGCAAATATTTCAAATGAACCATTTTTAATAAGTTTCATCATGAAATACTATTTGTAGTTTTGTAGCGTTGAAATGGGTCAGTATGACCCGGGCTATGTAGCGCCCTGATAATGAATTATAACTAAAGATGAACAGTTTTCAATGCAAATATGTCAAAATGAAACATTTTAATTGTCTGTTGATACAGTTTCATACCAAAAACGACTAATTGTAAAATGGGTCAATTTGACCCAGGTTAAGTTTAATGTTCCAAAAGCATTCCGATAAACATTTAACATTTAATTGAAAATATGTCAAAGTGAACCATTTTAATTGTGAATTTTCATAGCAAAAAAAAGTGCAGTTTTCAATGTTAAAAGGGGTCAATCAATTTGACCTGGATTATGTTTAATGTTCCAAAGGCTTTCCGATAAACATTTAACATTGATTTGAAAATGTCAAAGTGAACAATTTTAATTGTCTGTCGATGAGATGTTTCATGGCAAAAAAAAAGGGAATTATTATACTATGGGTCAATTTGACCCGGAATGTTTGACATTACAAAACCAACACAATAAACATTGTTTTAGCTTATTATTAACCATTTTCATTTCCCATTAAAATTAATAATTTCTTACAGTCTATTGATATGAATGTTGGGTCAATTTGACCCGGCATATGGTCAAAACGTTTACTTAAGCTAACATTTGTTGTGGGTAATTTTAACCCACAACTTCTCAGGAAGGGTTCATTTAGAATCTTCAACTCCCAAATGTAACCATTTCTTTCATCCCCAGCCCAGCCGGTGTTGTATTGGTGTTCCAGAAACATTTCGGTTTGGAGCAACGTTTCCTTCAACCTGGCTGTGCTCATGAACCTGCTCGTCTGCTTCTTCTATCCATTGGAGGGGATACACGGAGGTCAGTCATGACCGCTGACCCCATCTAATGTCACTGAGGATGTCATTTTGCATTTCTTGACACTTGTAATAAGTGAGGTAGACCATTTCTGCTTGATTGGCGTGCTAATGGAGATTTAGAGAAGCTTTTAATATTCACTTTTGGCCACAACTCGGGGTCAAACTGAGGTTGTGTGCTCAATAATGCAAAACAGGAAGGACAGCGGCTCGGCCGCATGCTTTTTCTGCCCCGACCTGCTCTCATTATGAAGAGTGTCTTTGAATGACAAACTATGCGGAAAATGCAGTGTTCTCTTACTGTGAAGTGTTTTCTTTTGACAAAAAATATTTGGTGTGTTCTGAAATCACATGGTGTAGCCACCCACAGAGAAGCACTGAAGAGATGAATCCTTCCCTTGAGCGCTTGACCCACTGATCTGCTTTTGCCCTAAAGTTCTGATCTGCTGACTTTTATCACCTGACCAGGATATTAAAGCGCATGACCTGAGCATAACCCTGTCTTTGTTTGAGGCACACCCTTTGCACATAGACAAACTTGTTCCTTTCAGATTAGTTTCCAGACTGCTTTGGCTCACAAAGAAGTTGTCGTCTTTTGGAACTGAGAATGTTGCATTTTGTATTTTGCTTGTTTTGATCTCAGTTCAAGTGAGTAGTGAGCATGAGTAATGTCTGACTGTGTTTTCCCCTCAGCGCAAAGCGTCACGTGAATTGGCAGTATACCTTTGGTCGGCTTTAATGAGCACTTTTATGGTGCGACAGCCTTTGTCCTCCTGCTCACACTTACAAACGCACACACAAACTGCCCTCCTTTGCTCGGTCGGGGCTTTAGAATAATGTTATAAGAGCAGGAAATCTTGGCCAGTGTGTTCTGCTGCCGTACATATAGAGTACATACGTACGCGCATGCCTGACTGGCTTTTGACTTGGCGCTTGGGCTAACATAACACGTGTGTAAGCACTGCGTGCTTGCCACATTCTTCACTGACAATTTAATTGATGCCTCTAAAGTTTGAACCTGAACAACCTCTTGTACCTTCGCGAAAAGCGTAAGGTGGCGAATTGTAATTACGGATACCGCATGTAAACGTCCCTGTCACATTTCTGGCTCTGTGTGTTGCTTACTGTTCTTTCCTGATGAATCTTTCAGCCAAAGTATTTTTAGAGATGGCTGTTATGTAAGTGGCACCTGTCATATGATCTCTACATGAGTTGGGAGGGAGAGAGAGAGAACTAGAGCAGTCGAGGAGGGGAAAGAGTTTTGACCACTCTGCTTTTTAGATTTTTCATTTTAATCAGGCATGCTCCCTGTACCCCGTTTCTTTGCATCTTTGCCTTCCAAACAAGATGGCAGGATAATTTACAAGTAGGGTGTGGCCTCTATGCATTGAGTTTTTTCATTTAGTGACACGTCGCCACATAAACCCCTTGAGGAGTTTCATGTGGCGACGTGTCAGGTCTTCACTCACTAAAGACCAGCCCACATGCTCAAGTCACACAAAATGTGTGTACTGTACCGTCAACTACTTTTAAGGTGTTACGTAAGTGAATCTTGTTGGGTTCAGTCTCGCTAATGGAAGCCCCAGGGTTTTCCCGCAAGGTGGAAACCAGTTTTATGTATCCAGAGGTGGCAAATCCAGGTCTAGAAAGTTAAAAACCCCGCCACAGTTTGGCCTTAGCCCCTGGTGCTAGCTAGCGAGCTCCCTAGCTAGCTCCCCGGGTGCTCCGTTACCTGCTAGGGAGCTAGCTAGCTAGCACCAGGGGCTAAAGCCAAACTGCAGTTTCTGTGTGGTCAATCAGCTGGCATGAATCCCTTGCAGGTACGCTAGACACCCACCTGTCTGCTCTGCTGTGGATGGGAGTGCTGGTAACGCTCATTATCGTGATCATCATGCCCCAACCGCTGGGCATCCGAGCTCTCGTCATCGTCACAATCCTCCGTCTCATCTTCTCTGTTGGCCTGGAGCCAACGCTCTTCCTCCTTGGGGCCTTCAATGTGAGTCGTCTGCCTACTTTTTACCAATTTGTTTCTGCGCTCGCAAATAGATGTTGATTTATTTGCCATGTGAATGAGTTAACTTTTTTTTTTTTAACAATATTTAGATATGAAAAATTAAAATGTTTGATTCTAGGCCTCTGTGTGTGGAGTGTCCATGCTTTCCTTACTTGTGTTCTCTCTGGTGACTACAGCTTTCCCCTCCAGTCTAAAAAAAATTATCTTACAAGTAATAGCAAGCAGTGTTGATGTGACCTTGTCACAGGGAACACATACAGTTACTGATAAAAACAAACAAACAAACTGTTAAACGTGCATGTGGTGTTTATTCCACGAAGAAACACTTAAAAAAAAACAAAAAAACATGCAGTGTTTTCTTCTCAATGTCCACATGCCCACTTTGACGAGCCATCAGAGACATAAATGGTGGGATCTAATTCAGCCATCGGAGGATTTTATATTTTCACCACTCACATCTTGTGTTCGTGTAATATGCTAGACGATTCGTTTTTCAGTGTTTTTCGGCCATGGTTTCCTGCATTCAGTGGACACGCCCACAGCATTTGAGAGCCGAGACAAGGGCTTGATTTTTAGCAAAAGACTTGTTTTATATAATAACATTTTTTAGTCATTTTAAGAATTTTGTCAGGGTTGTTCTCTGTAGTGTGTCAAATTTAAAACACTTTTTTTCCCGCTTTATAGACACTATACATAATAGGGCTGGGTTTAAAAAAATTTTTTGAGTATGTCAAATTGTTTTTTATTTTTTAACCTTATATTGATTCATAAAACCATGAATTGATCATTTTGGTATTTATTTTTCCCATAAATACATAAGGAAATCCAATTTTCAAGGCAGAATTTTGTATTTTTTTTGTTTCTTGTAATTTACTGTAAATTACTGAAACAAAAAAAAACAGAAGATCAGACTTATTGCACTTTAAGACAATTCAGAATCTTTTTAATTTATATTTACAATTATTGAATTGGAATTATGAAAACATTTTCATCGCATCCTTGGTGATGTCAATATTTGTGTAACACTTAAGTGATTACAACACTTTCATTAATAAACTAAATCATTTCACCAGTTACTCTACACAAAATGTTATTTGGAATTTGATGTTTGTGGAGTTTTTTATCATGTTTAAGAAGTTTCTTAATTAATCAATAGCGGGTTGAATTGAAGCAAACCGAATCAAATCGGGAACAAAATCTAAATCGAATCAAACTGAACTCTTGTGAATCGAAATCTATTCGATGGAGGAAATTAGAATCGATACCCAGCCCTAACTTAACTTTTTTTTCTTAACTGAAAAAAATATTTTTACAGCAGTTTTTTCCTTTCTGAAGTCATCATGATGCTATTGTAAAAAGCCCTTTAACTCGAGTGACTATGTATAATCAAACCAGATCAAACCAGCTTCCATCATGAATTCTTCTGATAACAGATGCCGTCTATCTTCCAGGTGTGTAATAAAATCATCTTCCTGATGAGTTTTTTGGGGAACCGCGGCACCTTCAGTCGCGGCTTCAAAGCCATGGTGATGGACTTTGAGTTCCTCTACCACTTCACCTACCTGCTCATCTGCAGTCTGGGGGTGTTTGTTCATGTCTTCTTCTACAGTCTGTTGGTGAGGAAAAGACACACACTGCACGGTGCACACCCATGCATACAGAAGACTTATGATTTTAAGACTTATGGAGAAATGAAGACATGGCAAAAAAAAAGGAGTCTAACCATGCGCATAACAGCAGAATTGAATTGTGGCTTTCCATCATTCGAGGACACGACAGTCCGTCACTGACAGGCCAGATTTTTTTCATATTTGATGGTTTTATGGTGTCATGCTGACTTTATTTTTTTTCCCGAAGCCAGTGCTTTGCAAAATCTGACTTCATATTCTTGCCAAAAATATGTCATACAGATTGACACAAAGGGAGAACTTTTCCAAATGGTCTTGTGAAGTTTTTTTTTCTCACTTTCACTTATATTTTCATGTGTTTTACCTTTTTGTAGCTGTTTGATCTGGTGTACCGAGAAGAGACATTGCTGAACGTCATCAAGAGCGTTACGCGCAACGGACGCTCCATTGTGTTGACCGCTGTCCTTGCGCTCATCCTGGTCTACTTGTTCTCTATTGTCGGCTACATTTTCTTCAAAGACGACTTCATCCTGGAAGTGGATCGCATTCCCAACACAACACTAAGTGACGATTGTCTTAAAGCTCTCCTGAGAATGCCGCCATGGAGGTTGGGTTAGTTTGAAAGAGTCCTGCTAATTTCTTGCCACCTTTTGTGCAGAAAATGGAGCCAGCATAGCCAGTGAGTTTTTGTCTACAAGAATATGTCAAACTGGAGTTGATGAAAACTGCACTGCTGGGAGCGTGCATGAAGGTAACACGACACAAGGTTTCGACAGTATCCTAAAATCTCATTCAATTGAATACCGGTGTTCTATTTTTGAGAAATTCAAAATTTTATTTGTGACCATTAAGTGCGGGTTATCGTGTTGAATGTGCCTTTTGTTGAAACGTTTACGTCTAGTTGAATAATGTGAAAGAAATCTGCAGTAAGGTCTTGATTTGGTTCATATTTGGGAAAATGTTGTTGGTCACAAGCATAAAGAAAACTGTGTGATGTTATAAAAATAGAACAGACATGTTTTGTGTGTTTTATAGCACCAATAGTCATTGATCCTTCTCGTGACTACATCCACATCACATGCTATTTGACTCCAACGATTAACATTTGACCTCTGTGACTCTCATGTGACATCGACATGTCTGCGCTTCAGCACGTGGAAGGGGAATTATTGGTTGTTTGTGAACAAAAACAGACTTAGCAATGAGTTAGAGGTGTAGGTAACAAAAATGAATGAACAATGGGATCATAAAGTACTCTTGTTTGTGGTCACATAACACGATCAATCTATTGTGACATGACAGACGTTAAGAAGTTAATTTAAAAAAAAAAAACTGCATGAGACGAGTTGCTTAAAGAGAAACTAATTGTTCATGAGCTATCCACCATTTGACCATGTGCTGAAATTCAAGTTGTGTTCCTGACCTGTCAACATTATCAGTTTAGATAAAGCCTTCAAAAAATTTTTTTGTTTGAACATTCTGGCTCAACAAAACATTTTTGTTTTGACTTCCTCCACGCCATGAAGCAAAATACTGCACATAAACACATTTTTCAACCGAAACAAATATCCAAGAGAGCCAAGAAAATAACTGTTTAAGACAATCAAGAATTCATTATTGCTTTGTTTAATAATGTGACATTTGTCATTTTTTTCAACATAATGAGCCATAGCAGGAGGTTTGCATTAGAAAAGACTGAGATTTCTAATAGTTCAGAATTGACCTAACTAACCCAGTGGTTTTTAACCTCGTTCGGTGAGTCAGCCTTTGGGGTTCGGCGGAGGTCAAGACACACACCTGACTCAAATGATTTGTGATGATTCGCCTCACTTGGCCATCATTAGCATTCCCTACATTGCTTGGTCTATCTGTGCTAAAGGGAATTTGCTGCGCTCAGTAGTCGACTTGTGGCAGTTGTGATGGATGGTACATCATGTGATTTCTTATCTTATTTTTTATTTTGTTATTTATTAATAATTGTTTCTTACATCTTAGCTCTTCTTCATACCAGCTATGTCAGAAAAAAAAAAAAGAAAGTGCTCAGATATTGGCACATATAGCATGGCGTTCCACAGGGCTCAATTCTGGGGTCTCTGTTGTTTTCTTTGTATCTGCTATACCCATGTCTTGAATTTGAAAGAAATCACATTTTATTTTTCAAGAAAGAAGGGTTCAGTGAATGCGCATAGGAAACCGGTGAGGTGCATTACCTCCAACAAGTTTAATAATAACTGTCTGAAACAGCTTGTTGCATGTGGCCATCATTTTCTAAATGTATTTGATAGCATACTGAACAGCAAAACATCATTTTTATTGTGTCCAATTCAATTTCAGTTTGTACTGTGGCTCCTTTGTGCTTCCTCAGAGGTGGACAGCGACGACTCGCAAGATAGCGACATGGAGCGGACGTGTGACTCGCTACTGATGTGTATTGTCACTGTCCTGAGTCACGGCTTGAGGAGCGGAGGGGGTGTAGGCGACGTTCTCCGCAAGCCTTCCAAAGAGGTGCGTACCATTTAAGTGTGCGTGTCATGTGAGGTGCCTTTAAAAAAAAAAATTTTTTAAAAACCTCCAGGCTCTGAAATGGCTCTCGCTTCAAACGTGTTGGGGGTTTTGTCGTAGTTTCCTACAGCTCTTAATGCACGACCACATCATTTCCTCTGAATTCAGACTCAAAAAGAGGATGTAAAGGCTTACTTTGTGTACGCATACAATATGAACTCGGCTGTCAAGTGCACAAGAGACATTAACAAGTTGCAACTGAAAGGCAACCTTATCCCTCATAATCTTTACTCACTGGCCCACACCATTAGGCATAGCAGCACATCTAATGAGATCCAATATAAGAGCTGCTTTGCAAAACACTCAATACATAATGATTAGCATTGTGGTCGAAGTTTACAGTAGAACTGTGCTCCGTCATAATGACAGCTTTTTCTTACCCTTGATCCCTTTCCTGTGACAGCTCCGTGAGCTGTCTTTATACAGTATGTATACATATGAATAAGAATACATCGGAGGCATTTTTTTGTCTCAAATTTGTGTCTCGTCAGTGTGTGTGTTTTTGACTGGTTTGTCAGTGTGCACGTATTATTTCAGAACCATTTGGCTAATTACATGTTCACATCGTGCGTCTTAAAGAGATTACCTGGCTTTCTGCCATCTGTAGCATCTGGCTGGTTACATCTTCGCTCTTATGTTTCACTGGCCATAACAACCAAGGTCAACCTTGTTTTAAACTCATTGCCTGCGTATGCTTGCATAAAGGTTTGACCCTGTACCATGGTATCACGATCGTAATCGTAAATCCATTTAACTGTGTCTTTGTCTTTTCATAGGAGCCGCTGTTTGCAGCCAGAGTGATATACGACCTGTTGTTCTTCTTCATGGTCATCATCATCGTCCTCAACCTCATTTTTGGTGTCATCATCGACACCTTTGCGGACCTGAGGAGTGAAAAACAGAAGAAAGAAGAAGTCTTGAAGACCACTTGCTTCATTTGTGGTGAGACCACTTAAATCAAGCTCTGCACCAAGCTGCGCTTCAAAGACTGAAAGAGAAACCAGTCACGAGCGTAGACCTCAGTCACGGATTAAACATTTGGCACCTGCAAAATCAATGAGCTGCCATCTAAGACAGCAGACACACACGCCGGTTTGCTTTACTATCTTTGCGGGGCCATCTCATTGACATAATGCGTTTCCGAGCCCCCTCCCCGAACCCCAACCATCAAAAATGATTGCCTACCCCTATTCCTTACCCTAACCTCAACCATAAACCACTTCAAACCCAAAGTCTAAAACCAAGTCTTGACCCTCAAAAGGAGGTCTAAATTTGTGGGCCCCAGCAAAATGGCCCCACAAGGATGGGTGGGCCCCACAACTCTGTGAAATCCCTTGAATGTTGGCCCCACTATGTCACAAAAACAAGACCACACACACACAAAGACAGAAAACATGTCATCTTTAACACTTCATTAATACTGTATTGAAATACAGGCTGAATCAAGGGCGATAAGCTGTCTCGCTCTTCTTGACTCATTTTTGCTATCTTGGAAATTGTCCAACTTGTAAACCGTATTTTCCTATAAAATTCTGAGTTAGTCTAAGGGTCTACTTTATGCAACACTCTAAAAACAGTTGTGTCAAAAATGGAATGAGCCAAAAAGTTGAGTCAAATTAAATAACCCACAAAGCAACCCCATTTTTCCGAGTTGTTTTGTGGGTTATTCATTTAGCCCAACTTTTTGGGTTAATTGAATAACCCAATTAAATCGGGTCAAAAATCAACCACCCAAAATTTTTTAGTTATTTAACCCAAAAAGTTGGGACAAATTAAATGACTAACCAACACAGCAACCCAATTTCTTGGGTTGTTTTGTGTGGGTTAATTGAATAACCCATTGAATTGGGTCAAAAATCAACCGACCCAACTTTTTTAGTTATTTAACACAAATAGGTGGGATAAATTAAATTAGTAACCAACACAGCAACCCTTTTTTCTGGATTGTTTTGTGGGTTATTCCTTTAACACAACTTTTTGGTGTAATTGATTAGTTAACCCCAAATTGTGGGTCAACTTAAATTAATAACCCACAAAGAAACTGTTTTTGTTCATTGTGACCCAACTTTTTGGGTTATTAAAGTTTGGTCACAATGAACAATCTGTCCCAATTTGTTTTTTTTATCTAACTGGCCTATTTAAGTAGTTTTTTAGCTAAAAAGAAAAAAAATGTAGAAAAACTGATTTTCATCTAGATCCAAGGCAACAAATTAAGTTTCTACATTAGCACAAGTGAGCGTCAGAAAATGACAATCAACATTTTTAATGTTCATCTTAACCTGTTGCCAGATAGCCAATCTGAATCAGATCGGCATTGGCTTCTGACACTGCACTTTATTAGTATAAGTCCAATGTGAATACGTCCAAAATATAAATACCTTTCATAAAATACATTTACAGATGATCAAAATCTACAAAGACAACCAGAAAATAAATAAAGCCACTGTAATGAAATGAAAACATAACCCGTCATTCTTCAAGTTGAGGACTGAACTGTGGCAGGAAGCATGGTTGACAACGTTCAAATTTGGTATAAAACAGAAGCCAACTGACTCGAGCTTCATTCTAAATGAGGTCACAACCAACATTTTTCACTTCTTTTGCACAAATAATATGGAATTTGTGTACAAAAATAAACTGCTCAAGGAGTGTCTTGATGCCAATCAATCGGTCGCTGCAGACCTAAATATCTAATGAGAGGCTGCGAGAGAGATCGATGTCTTATAAAAGCAAGCAGGAAGACCGAGAGGCACTTGAGCGTGCGGTGATGGGCTCCCTTCGTCTCCTGTTCCCGCGCGGTTCCTCTGGAAACCATAGAGACGGCAGCTGCCCCTGTGGCCTGGCCTTATTTAACATGAGTGAGTCAGAGCTGATGGCTGACTCGGTGACATAACACTGTTCTCATTCCATATGCTTACCATTCGCCCTGGCTGCCTGACCCAACATGCACACACACGCTCATTATTGGGAACCATACTGTACGCAAATTGACAAAACGTTTTCAGGCATATTGCAAATGGTATTCGAGTGATGTTTAAAAGAGGGGCTTTGTTGAAATATATAAGATATGAAAATCAAGTGTGAACGAGCGAGTGAGTGTGAATGTGTGTGTGTGTAAATGTGAATGTGTTGAGACTGATATGAATTATGGAGGTGATGGAAGGAAGCCTTCAGGACTCCAACCAACGAAAAGGGGAAAGGAGATGCTTTTTGTAGACATATTTACTAGAAACCACAAACCCAAAAATAAAGCAAACATACCAAGAGGGACATTTGGGAGTCAGCCAAATCACATGACTTGGATTGTGGAGGTGTTCTGGTCAAACAAAACGTTGCTCAAACAAGTTTGGTCAAAGGTCATAGCCATGCTCATTCCAATAACTACTCATTCATGGGAAGTCATTTTGCACATTCACATGTGTTGTTGTCTTCAAACATTTCTTTCAGATTGAGATCATATTCTCTGTTTGTACTGTTTTTTTTTTTTGTGGTCACCTGGCCGTCACACTTTTAGGAATCCATCTTAGAGGGTGGCCATTTTGTCACTTGTTGTCGACTTAAAATGACATCACAGTTGCTCGGGGCTCAGTTAACAACCAATCACGGTTCAGCTTCAGAGAGGTGAGTTGTGATTGGTTGTTAAAGTCGACAGCAAGTGGCCAAATGGCTGCCCCCTGAAATGGATAAAAAAAAAACGGCTGGATTTTGCTGCTTCATCCACATTGCACAAACAATATTAATCAGAATGTCATGTTTAGACTAGCGGGGCTGCATACAGCATGTTATTGTAAAGTCTTTATTTTAGTTCACTGCAATGTGTTTAGTGGAATTAAAGCTAAAAGACTCCCTTCCATGCCAAACTCACTGTTGCCACCAATTTGGAAGCATGGAATTGTCCAAAATGCTTTGCTGAGATGCAGAATTCAGGTTGACTTAATGGGCCTAATTCTTATCTATTAGACCTTTTTTTTTTTTAAATCTTTTAATGTTATCACATAGTGATAGTTGTGTTTTTGTTATTTAAACACTGACAACAGTCAGGGTTTCTCACAAAAATGGTGTATTGCTATAACCTAAGCCACTTTAATTCAGACCGATATGAGTACGAGAACTCCATTCTTGAGTAGTCACCGTTACCGATACCAAGTACCAATAGCACACATACTTTTGATAAATAAAATGTACCAAGATAAAATGACAAATAATTTGAAAGAAAAAACTATATATATCCCACTATAGCATTTTTTTCCTTAAAATTACATGAAATAATGACAATTTGGTAGGGCCAATATGCATTTTTTGTGGCCGATACAGATGCTGCGTTGGGTTGGGGGCGCGGGTCGTGTTGGGCGCTCCTGGGTTTGCTCTCCGGCCGGTGGCCCCTGCGGGGCCCGGGGGTCGTCCTTTGGCGCTGCCGCGGCCTGGGGGGCCCTGAGGTGTTGCGCTTGCTCTGTCCTGGCAGGGGTCGACGGCTCCCCTCTTTGGTGGAGATTTTCATGCGTGCCAGATCCACCACACCAGCATCTATCGAAACTCAAACACAATCTGTTTCTTCCTCTGGTCGTTGAATCGGCGGAGGCTGGTGTCTGTGGATCTCACTCTGCTTCATCTGTCCTTCCTTCCTTTCTTCAGTCTCTCCTTTGGTCTCTTGAGGTCTCCCTAATTTGTTGGAATTTAGATGTTTCTGGGGTTGGTGAAAGACTCTGGTTGGTAACCCGGTGGGTAGTAATGTCTGGTCAGTGCTGGATTTCACTTTCCTTTCTTTTCTTTGATCCTTCCTCGGGTCTCCTGACAACCTCAGGACTCTAGCTGGATTCTGAAGTATTCGGGTTAGGTGAACGGTATGGGATTTTTTATAGGTTTTAGGTAAACTAATGAATACGCACGCACACGCACATTCACACACAAAATAAACATTTATAAAAAATAATAAAAATAAATAAAAGAGAGCAATGATGATGACATGTCAAATCGTTAAAATTACCGAATGAACAATACTGAGTTCTCCATATTTTTTTTTATATTTTTTTTAATAAATAAAAAGAAACTTCAGGTTTCCTCGATTACGTTTATAACACTTTAAGGGAAAAATAATCAGCCATTTGGCCCAATTGGCCGATTGTTTTGGCAGATGTTTGAAGGGAAATAATTGGCCGATTATAATTAGGTATTTTTCTAATATCTACTTCCTGATCTTAAAACAGCTCCGTCGCAACTACTGATACCTTGAAATAAGGCCTGGTATCATTTGGTACACGCCCATCCTTCCACATTAATGATGAAGAGCACAACTGCTCTCTGTTAGAATTTGCCCAAAAATATCTTCACAATAGCCTTTTTATTTGGCCATTTATGAATGAAACATCTTCTAATTAGTAGATCAACACCTTAGCTGTTCGCAATGGGAACTCCTGGATGCAAGCCTCTGGCCACTAGTTTTCAGACAGAATTCGGGTTTGAATTTCCCGCCCTGTCTCTGCGGATGTGACATCATGTGCGTGTTGTGTATGTAAAGAAAGGGAAAGGCGGTTTCATTTTTTTGGCCACAGGTGGCAGTAGCGATTTGAAATTCCATTTTCTGCATCCAGTAGCTTTAATATAGCAAAAAGATTCATACTACACCTTTAAAAAAATAATAATAATAAAAAAAAAGTGCTCCCATGAATAAAATACTTCATTACTAAATATGGCTTGAATGCAATTGAGCTGATATCGTTTCGGGACGGTATGGGTAGCTAACCTTATTGCCCCTCTCTATAGGCCTGGAGAGGGACAAATTCGACAACAAGACGGTGACGTTTGAGGGGCACATTAAAGAGGAGCACAACATGTGGCATTACCTCTTCTTCATCGTGTTGGTGAAAGTCAAAGATTCGACCGAGTACACAGGCCCTGAGAGTTACGTGGCTGAGATGATCAAGGTAAATAACTTAACCATAAACCAACACATCGACTTCTTCAAAATGTGTGCAGGGGCTGTCTTGATGCTACATGTTGTTTGAATAAAATGATCTGCATGTATGATGAAGATATTTTTTTTATATGCACCTCCACTGTCAATTCACGTGGACTAATTCCCGCCGTGTCGCAGCTGCTTGTGTCGATAACAATTTGACATCTTGGGTGTTTCCTATTGTGAGTTCAACAACAATAGCGCACTAGACTGGTCATCACGCGCATGCCTAGCACATGCAAAAAAAAATTATCTCATCATATAAACAGAATGATCCTATTTAATGACACAACCAGGAAGATGGCAAAAATAGCATGAGCAATTTAAATTTCATGGAGCCATATTTAGATTTAGAACAACCTGTCAGCGTAATGGAATGCATCTCTACACAATTACAATCTACAAATAGAACTGTTTGTTTTTTTAATTACCAGTAATTAATTAATCTGTCGTAATCGAGACCTCTTTGACAAAACAGTGTTGTTCTTCATAAATGTACGCAATTTTATCACATTATTGTGTCGGCGTACCTAATGAAGTGACCAATGAGAGTCAAAGCGGCATTGCGGCACGTTTTTCTTAAAACGAATGGTCACAAATACTGCTTATTCCGTACAGGAGCACAACCTTGACTGGTTCCCAAGGATGCGCGCCATGTCGCTGGTGAGCAGCGATGCAGAGGGTGAGCAGAACGAAATCAGGAGTCTACAGGAGAAGTTGGAGTCCACCATGAGGCTGGTGGCCAACCTGTCCGGACAACTGACCGAGCTCAAGGAGCAGGTAGGAAATAACGTGACTGTCAACCATGCATGTATGTTTTGCTATTACTGTCCATGACAGTACACTGTTATATAATAATAATAATAATGGCAAAACCACAAATAGTGTCCATCGGCCTAATTTGCATTGAACTTTTCAGCTGCTTACTCCCCAGGCTCTAAATGCAACTGTGGGGGGAAAACAACTGCAGCTGAAACAAAGTGGAGGGAGGGAGAAATAAAACACTAAACATGTTAAATGCTATAATATCTAAAAAGATGAAAAAAAATAAGGGCTCTAGCCTCGCGCTGTGTTGAACACCAATGAATAAAACTGGGTTTAAAAATGGACAACAAAGAGGCTTTTTCAAATGTGCACCCCGAGGCCATCCCATAGTTTGGGAGCAGTGACAGGAAAAGCCTTATCCCCTCTGAGCTTCCACTTGGAAGCAGTTGTTCAGCATACCTCTAATGATTGACATGCAGACCAGCCAATGACCGTATACAATTTTGACATTTAGAGACAGTGCAAGAAGGTGGGATCAAAAGAGAAGTGCAATTCATGGAATTTTTCTATTTTTAAGTTGTTAAAAGGGAACTCTCAGTGGATTATAGATAACATCAAAAAATAAGCCAGATCTGGATGAGAATAGCGGTTAGCTTCGTTAGCTTCAGCTATTCTGACCACCGCTATTCTTAGAATATTCATACCGGTGGGAGCACGGGACTGGCCAGCTCGTGCGGCGGATTCCCATTAGTTACAACTAAATTTAGCGTAATGGTGAGTTGTTGTTTTTTTTTTTTTATCATTTATTTATTTTGTCTTAACGTGAAACCTCCAGGGTTAATTTTGATATGGAATTTTTATTTAGTTTTAGTCTTTTGACTAAAATTAATTAAAGTTTTAGTCATTTGATTGTATTTTAGTTTTAATCCAATTTTTAGTTGACAAAAATAAAGAGAATTCGGTTCAGCATACATTTCAGATTTTGTACAGAAAATTACAACACACTTATTTGTATCTGTAATTTAACACACAAAACACGTTTAACACAACGCTGTCTTTATTAATTTCAATGAAACATGTTGAAATAACAATAATATGCCGTCTTAAAACGTAGTTTTCTGTTTTACTGCACAATGAATGTAAACATTTTGAACATTAAATAAAGTGCAGTGAACAGTTTCTAAGTGGTTCTTTTCTCCCACCCGCGTTTATTCCTTCATCTGATTGGATTTTGTGAATTTTCGTCACTGTGTTTTTCATTTCGTCTTTATCATTGCCGAAATTGTCAATCAATTTAGTTGCCGTTATAGTCTCAATGAATGCCTTCTATTTTAGTTTTTGTTTACGGGTACTTTTCGTCTGGAAGTTTGGCTGAGAGAAAAAAGGCTGAGAAAATATCAATAACATCATTGATTAATCAAATTTGACTTGACTTTTAGCTGTTCAACTTATATACTAACAATACAGAAAGGGCTCAAACCAATACGGCGTCTGACCCTCAGCTAACTGTGCTGAAAGGTTGACATGATCTTCAGTGTCTGGCCACAATGTTCCCAATCACATATTTAAAAATGTTCTTTTGATTTTCCTGTGCAGATGACAGAGCAAAGGAAGCAGAAGCAGAGGATCGGTCTTCTTGGTCACCCCCCTCACATGAACATCAACCCCCAGCAACCTGCTTGAGGCGCGTCTTTTTTGCACATTACTTAAGGTTCATTTGTTCAAAAGAAATACCAAATAATGCCAATTATCAGCGTGCATTTAGGTTGAGGCGGTACAATGATTGCATTACGTCAGCAAGGCACTCTTACTGTCCAGTACATACAACGTATGTTGCTCATTGTCTGTGGAGCGTATGTACTGTAACGTGTGTGTGTGTGTGTGCGTGTGTGTGCGTGTGTATGTAGTGTCCACCAAGTGCCTCGCGACCTGTGAAGCCAAACATGTTGCTTTAGGAGATGAAAACACTACCCTGAACGCTTTTGGCATCGGACCACTCTGACAGCGTGCCAAAGTTCCGCCAATTGTTGCTAGGGGGGAGAATTCCCTTCGTGTGGCCTTGTATTGGGGTTTTAATCTCCGTATTGCACCAGCAAACTCATGTCACGTGGATTTACAGGTTTGCTTCAATTGACACGTTTAGTCCTTCTGCAGCAATAAGAGTACTTCACAATATGCAATGCCTGTATAGGGAAAACTCTTTTGGGATTTACTTTTATATTTATTATTGTAATATCATTTATTTATATAAAAAAAAATGAAAACGTTTACCGTATTTTTACAAAGGGTGGTGATAAATCCTATTTTTTTGTTTTTTTTTGTTTGCTAAACAACTTCCTCCAGGGCACTTCAATAAGACTGCACAGATTTCTTAGAAAGTCATGTGACTTCCGCACTGCGTATTATTGTGCAGGATGAGTAATGAGAAAGAACCAAGTCCCCGCCTCCCAAATGTTTGTTTTGGACTATTATTATCCTCTGCACATAGTTATTTAACCCCCGTCTAATTAATTTAGTCCTGAACACTAATCTGTATCACCTTTTTTTTTGTTTGGCCACTTTTTGATTGCTCCACAAAAGAATGAATAAGTGTACGTGATGTGGGCTGGTGGGGGGGGGGGGGGGGGGGGGGGTTACAAAGAGAAAATTTGAAGTGCTGCTTAACCAAAAACTTTTATAGTAAGCGGTTTGTTTCTCTGTTGTACATTCTTTTGAGTTTATTTAAATAAATAAAAAAAACATGTAAAGCATTCTATTGAACTGAATTGTTAAAATGAATTGCGAAGAAACATGAGAGGGAAAAGTCATTGTTGACAAACTGATCTGTGTTTTTTTTTTTAATCGGTTACATTTGAAATGACTGCCAGAAGGCAAAGCAAACAGGAACAAATTATGTTTTTCTCAAAACAATGTGCAAGTAGATTGGGAATATGAAGCCGTAGATTTGAGCCTGATAACACTTTTTCTATTACTCAATTTTATCATTAAACTCATTTTTATCATTAAACTCATTTTTATCATTAAACTCATTTTTATCATTAAACTCTTTTTTATTATAGGGAATTTTGAGTCACAAAGAGCCTACCAGCGGCTTCTTGGGCAGATTGTATAACCACCTCAAATATAGAACAGATTAAAAGAAAAATTGTTGCGTGTGTGTAAAATTTGATTTGATCTTCATCCACGTCACAATAGATTATTATTTTTAACTAATACCACACAAACAGTTATGTAACCATGCTCGTATAAAGGTTACAGCGCAGGGTGGAAAAAGTATGTGAACCTTTTGTATTTGTAAAGGAGGCAAAGCCAGTTATCAAAATTTGATAACCGGTTGCACCTCCCTTTGGCAGCAATCGCCTCAACCAAACGTTTCCGCAAATCGAACCTGCAACTGAACCTGGAATTTTGGGCCTTTCGTGTCTACTGTCCAAAGTTGAGCAATTTTCCGAGTTTTTCTGTTGATGTTAGCAATGCGTACAAGCCAAAGCAGTTCCAAACCACGATGCCGACGAGGTTTTGATGGTGGTGTGCTGTCTTGTGAAGCGTGTCCACCAATGACATTCGTCCTTGAGTATTGTTCTTCTTATACCTGGCAACAGTGATGTCTTTAGCTGATGCGATGGGACTGTTTTTCACCACCTTTTTGAGCATTTAGTCATTTATACAGAGAGACTCGGTCTGACTGACCATGGACTGATGAACGTCAGGCTTTTTAAGATATTTATGTGTCCATTTTCCACAATTCTTAAGTGTAGGTCCCACTGAAAGCTCAATTGTGTGCATGGTTCAAATCCGTCAACACTTCTTTAAAATAGAAGACTCAAAACTGGTGTGTGTGTTTTTTGAGGACAGGGCAGCTTTAAACTATACCTCCAATCTCATTAATTTTATTGGACTCTATTTAGGCTGATTTCGGATTAGCTCTTGCAAGTGAGCAGATTAGCCAAGTGGTTCACAAACGTTTCCCACCCTTGACAGTGAATATTTATGAGACGTGTACAATAAGCACATGAAGACATAATTGTTTGAGTATATTAACTAAAAGGCAAATTATTATTATTATTATTTTGATGGATATTAGATCACATTTTAGGACAGATTTATGCAGAAATATGAGTTATGGGGGGTATTTGTGTATATGTTTGTTTATTTACTTAATTATTATACAGTATATATCTGTTTTTATATTGGACATACATTATGTTGTTGGGAGTATTTTGTTGTAGTATGCCATTTATAATATACTGATTCTGAATCACTTATAGGAATATAATGAGCCAATTTATCTTCATCTGATCTAGAATCTAATCCACAAAACTGCACAGCACTATACTGAGATCTGTTTCTACTTCTTCTTCTTTTAAATTTAGCAAGTCAAGTAAAACAGCTCTCAAAATGGCAGCAACGCAAACTCCAACACAGTAATCCATAGCATATAGGTATAATTATACCTCTCTCTCTCTCTCTAATAGTGTCATTCAAAACAATGGTTTATTATTTTTGCAGAGGTATAATTCATAGTGGCTGCCGAAGTGTTGCAAAAACGTGACAGCAATTTAGCGCGTGCTGTATAATTTCCTTACCTATGACAGATCTTTTCATGTGTGTGTGCACATGCATGATCATGAAGGCCACCTGTTTAGTTTTTGTTTTGTTTGTTTTTTTGGCGGGGTAGGGTGTGGATAAGTGATGTCCTGGAGTGTGCTGAATGTGCTCAGCCGGCTCAGCAGGCTCCGTGTGCGCCATGAGGAGACCAACGTGACAGGCGGCACGCACCGCCTCATGACAACACAAACACACTCGTCCACGCACGGGTGCACGTGTCTGCACGAGAGCTCAGCGAGAGCTCCCATTTGATAATGAGGATAAAATGACCTGATGGTGATGCGTTTTAGGGAGAAAGAGGAAGTGGGAGTTGTCAGTTTCGTCTAAATATTTTTTTATTGAAAAAATAAATAAAAACAAAAACGTGATTATATTTGTTTTTTCTCTCAAGTGAGTTATTTATATGTGGCTACCATGTCCACGCGCCTCTCGTGTCCAAATCCATCTCAAAAGGTGGACGTGCGGATTTGCCGCCCGCCGGCACGTTTCGTTAGTCGTGGTTCTCCCTGCCTTGTTTCCATACACTTCAGCATGGTTGTACACGGGATCGGCTTCGCTCCGCCCACTCCGCTGACGTCAACCGCCTACTGCCCACTCAGGCGCCTTGTCTGGAGTGAGTGGGCGGAGCTTGCGCCGCGAAGACAGCGCTGCTTGACACGTGAGCCTCATGTGACAGAGCTGGGTCAGGCTGAGCGGACAAGCGGACAGAGTTTATTTCTCTCGTGGAACCCTCATCCGAAACTCCCTCTTGCTACCCACAAGGCGTGGAAGACCCGCCGAGACGCCTCTCAACGCTTGGGAGGGGAAAAACGTCGTCCGCTTTAAATGACAGAATTGACGGGGGTTTTTTAAGACGCAAACTAGGTGCGTAACTTTTTTTTAAATATTTCAAATCGTGTGCATCGCATTTAAGTGCAAATAAGAACATGGAGCGAATCCCAAGCGCGCAACCTCCTCTGTCCAAGGCTGATCTAGCAGACATGCATAGGTAAGTTAGAGAGGAAGAAAAAAAAAAGAACTACCATGTAACTTGAATACGACAGCTAAAAAATTTTTTATTTCTGCAGCATGGATTTCCCTATGTACGCGTATAAACCCAGGCGGGGAATGAAAAGAGGAGAGGAAAGCAAGGTATGTTTTATTATTATTAATTTTTTGGAAAACAATAGTGCAATTGTGTGGCGTTAATGTGAAGGGCGTGAGAGAAACGGGTCTGGCAGCAGTCTTGTACTGTAGACCTCATTCCTGCTATGACATAACTGCTCACGAATCTTCAGGGGTGGCGGGGGGATGAACAAGCCGCTAACTTTTGTGACGTTTTCTCCTAGGAGACCTACAAACTGCCTCATAGACTCATTGAGAAAAAGAGACGCGATCGGATAAACGAATGCATCGCTCAGTTGAAAGATTTGTTGCCGGAGCACCTCAAACTTACGGTAAGTTTTTTTTTTTCTTCTCATCAATATAATGCCGCTGCTTGTTAATGGGATTCATTCTCTTAACGCGCCACCTAGTGGGCCGCCACCACCATTACATTGACTGTTCGTCTCTGCATTCATTATACGCATCAGAATGGGCCTTCTATTTCAACGCCACATGCTTACGTGTGGATTTATCATGGGAGCGTGTCATCTAATACGAATTAACTTTGTAACAATGTGCTGATAATAGTGGTGTTGTCTGGCAGACTTTGGGCCATTTGGAGAAGGCTGTGGTTTTGGAGCTCACACTCAAACATGTGAAGACGCTCAGCACTCTTTTGGAGCAGCAGCAGCAGAAGATCCTCGCCCTGCAAGGTGGCATGCATATCGGTAAGTAAGCCGCATTCATCTCCAGCATTGTTGACAAAATATTATTTCAATTGACACTCAGTCAAGAGCTACCAAGACAACAGGATTTTTTTTTTTATGATAAAAGACATACAAGTGCAAAAAGTGCATAGCCAGCGTGTGAAATTAATCCTAATATTTTTTTTTTAGTAGCCGCTGAATGTGCAGAAATGTTTGAAAAAAAAAAGTGAAAAGCTCCAGTAAAGGGGTGTCCAAACTATGGCTTATGGGTCATTTTCAGTCCGCCTTCCATTTTTTCACGGCCCACAGCATAAACTCAAAATAACATTTTGGCACAGCCTGCATCACAATTTGATAGAATTTATTTTTTAATAGGATAATTGCCCAAGTCATTTTTTAAAAACATTTTGGGAAAATAATAATAATTTTTTTAAAAATCAACAAATCCAGTTTCCTCAATTCAACCTTTATGGATAACCATGACCTGGATGACTGAGAATCTACACAGACATAAGGGGGAAAAAAATTGCAATCACATTGGGATTTTTTTATTGACTTTGAGACAGGAAGTGCTACTATGCTAGCAATATGCAAATAAACCGACAACTAATATGCTAGCAATTTAGCAACATTTCTTTTAATTGCGCTAATAAGCAAAAATGGTTTCCTCCACTTTATACTCCTAGTCACGGCCCACTTAGTAATCAAAAAAAAAAAATCTAATTTTGACAGATTTTTTCCTGTTTTGGTTCTCACTGTGGAGCTCAACATAATACAGGGGCGGCTATTTTCTAGTGGGTCACAGGGCTGTAGACCACCCCAAAATTTGCGTTCTCACTTCGTGACAAACCACTGTGTTTTTACAGTTGTTTTTAAATAGCTACAAATTAATAACAATACAACATTGCTTGTATTTTTATTTGACTTATGGTTGTCTGTATGCGGCCGTCAGAGGAAAAAGTTTGGACACCCCAATCTAGTATCTTAAATCATCCAAAGTCACATATAACACTTTATTGGGAACCATATTGCTAATTTAAATATAAATCCACGCCTCACTACAAGGCAGTGGAACCATGTGACTTCTCCCAACCAATCAGTGCAGAAAGGTAATTGGGAAACTAGACAGCACAAATATTGTACCGGTTTTATTTTGTACAAATTAGGTATTTCATTATTAGTAATGAAAGCTTACTTAAATTAGTGTATGAATATTTTTCTGCTTTTAAACTTTAAAAAATATATATTTTTAGCAAATGCCTGTACATTTAGATGACACACCTTTTAGCAGTCACGCTGCTTTGGAGAACGTCTAAAATGTCCTCTTGCTGTGTTTACAGAGCAACCTATTGTCAGCCAAGAGAAGTCGGGGGAAATGTTCCGCTCCGGTTTCCACATGTGCGCCAAGGAGATCCTTCAGTATCTGGCCGGCCGTGAAAGCGACGGCGACTTCGCGCCATCGCACGTCATCAACCACCTTCACAAATTAGCCGCCGACGTTCTCCAAAGTCCAAAGCGACCCCGCTCTCCCCTCAGCCCTCCGTCTGAGGAAATCCCCACATACAACCAGCACCAAACCCACAAGGAGACACCTGCCAGTTTACCCCCTAAACCTAGCGAGGGCTACGGGCGGGTGCCGGTCATCCAGCGGGCGCACGCGCCGCCAAGCGGCGAGCAGAGCGGCAGTGACACTGATACAGACAGCGGCTACGGAGGAGAGTGCGGCGCCACGCAGAGGTGCCCCGATTACTACGGCCAGGGGGGCAAGCCGATGAAGCGGAGCGCGGCCGAGAGGCAGAGCTCCAACGTCAAGCGGGAAGACGACGAGCCCAGGCACAAACGAGCCCGGGCCGAGTCGTCGGAGGATGAGATGCTCTCGGGCGGAGAATCCTCCGCCTCGTCCTCCTCCAGCGGTTACGGCAGCTACATGAGCGTCTCCCCCAACCATCCGCCTCCGCCCCCGCATCCCCTCTGCATGCCCTTCTACCTCATCCCCCCTTCTGCCGCCACCTACCTGCCTATGCTGGAGAAATGCTGGTACCAAGGCGCCATGCCCATGCTGTACTCCGGCATGGGCGGCTCCGCCACCGCCATTCCCAGCGAGAGACCACCACAAATGGTCATGTCGCCAAGGGGAGGCTCCCCAGCTCCGGCCATATCTCAGACGCCCATGGACTCCCCGGCTCTCCTACAGGCACTAAAGCAGGTACCCCCCCTTAACCTGGAAACCAAAGACTGAGACAACATGGCCGTTGAGTTGATACATTAGGAGGGAGAACATGACTGAGCCGTCCTGTAGTAGTCCATCAAGTCATTTCTCTACTTTGCTTCTCATCGGGGGAATTCATGAGAAAAGGGGTGGCGAAATGGTCCACACGCGTGGATGATGAAAATTGTTGAATGTTAAGTTCAAATGTACGGAAGCGTGGAACTACCAATGCAGAGTAAACATTTTTGACGGGTAAATATATATATGTAGCCTGAATTTCCGCATAAGTCGAATTTTACCGCTAAAGTCGAAATTTACGTCAAAATACTTTGTCGAGTAAAAAAAAAAAAACATTATTGCCGGAACGAGTAGTTCGTGTTTCCGCCCGGAACTTGGATATTATTATTTTTCCACATACAAACATGGTCTCCCAGGCGGGGAAGCGAACCCACGCCAACCTGCATCGTAGGCAAGTGACAGTACCACTCCGCCACCCGGAGCCCGGAACGTGGAAACTTAAACATGGAAATGTATGAAAAAAGAAGGCGCTACGGACGAGGCGCGGGCGTCGTATAGTTGAAACGTCGTAGTCAAGAAATACGTTCAATTGTATTTCTACACATTTGGACGTATTTTCAAATACGTTTAAATGTATTTGCCAGCCAGAAAATATTTACCCCACGTTAGCAGTTCCATGCTTCCGTACCAACGGGCCTGCCCGACACACACCAACATGCGCGCACACTTGATTGAATGTAAAGAAAGACTTTTCAGATGCTGCTGTTCGAGTCAAAAACGCTGACAACACTGGCGCATTTCATGGAGCTTTTGTGAAAGAAACCATTTTTTTGTATACAAGAAAACTGTCGCACCAAATGTTAAGAATTCACCCAAAGGTTGTTTATTTCCCACCGTTTGTCGCCGCCACCATTATCGCTTCAAAAGTCTCGACGCCGCGATGACCGTGCTGAATGCAAAGTCACTCGTTCACACTCGGTATGGATTTTAATGTAATTATTGTGGATAGACTTGTACATTTCTATTTTTGATACCTGTTTTCACGCACTCTTGTTCAGAGCTCGGAGGAAGGACGCGTACTCAAGAGTGTGTACATACTGTAGCACAGTGTTGGACCTGGTCTGCATACTCAACATCTGTTTCTGCTCAAGTCAAACCTGGCGTTTGTTCTTGCTGTTGCCTTTTTACTTGTGAAAAGCTGAGAACTCTCAGATGTTTTATGCTCTGTAACTCGTATGAATCCCAGAACGTGGCGGTGAGGGGGGGAGAAGTGAATGTAAACGTTTTACAAGAGGATTAGTTTTCTAATAGAGAGAGGTACTTGAGATTTTATATTTTGGGACCTACGTGAAAGATGATTGCTGTTTGTACATATTTTGTCTATAAATGTTGATATACATTATATAAGTGTATTAATAAAGTATTTTTTTTTCCTGTGGAAAATGTTTTGGACTCCTGTGTTGTAAGGGCGGCATCGTGACGCAATTCTGGCGTGGCTGGCGCAGCAGGCCCAGCACGTTCATGTTACCGAGGGACACTTATGTAACCGTGCGTTCACAGCCCGGATCTCCTTCTGATAAACCCGCCCGTGGCTACTAATAGAAGTGCAAGAGAACACGCATGCTTGGATACTGCAGCAAAGGCCTCGTGTCTTCATTGGATGGAAGCGTGCCAACACGAGTGCTAATACGCAAGACAAAATAAGACTTTTTTTTTTTTTTTACATTTGATACTATAACATATTCAGCTCTTTCCCAACACTTTATTTCTATAAATCTCTTTCATTGTTTGCAACGTACCTAGAAAATCACAATGCCCCATCAGTTTTGAGCTATATTTGAACAGGTCCGTGGGATACTAATGTGGTCCTTGGTGACCCCTGCGCTAGATTTAACTAGTCGAATTGCAGTTTTGCAGTCATTCTACTAGTGTGCAGGAGGGGGGGGGGGGGGGGGTCTAGACTATTATTATAGCACCCTAGTCATTCTACTAGTACACTGGTTCTCAACCTTGAGTACCCCTATCCAGTCTGTTTCCCATGTCTCCCATAGCCAACACAGATGAGGATCGTTAATTAGCTGATGGTTTGAAACACCTGTGTTGGATGTGGGAGACATGGAAAACGGGCTGGATAGGGGTACTTTTGAGAAGTTTGAGAACCACTGTACTAGTGTAATTGACCTTGTACTACTATGCTTTATGTCCTCACGCGGAGGGCACTTGAGAAAACTAGTAGATTGACTATCAGGCACACTAGTAGAAATACAGTTCATGCTACTAGTGAGGCAACACTGTGCATTAGTAGCACTATTTACTACATTTTTACAATGTCACTAGTAGTACGAATTGCACAGTTAGCTTTTTTTCTTCCTGAAAGGCAGTAAAACATTACTACTTAGCCATTTCACTAGTGCAAAGAATTGTGTTACTAGTGAGAATAAAGAGCGTACTACATGGACAATTAGCGCACTAGTACCGAATAAATGCTCAAATGGCTTTCAAAACTGCAGGTCACTAACCCCACAGCTCAAAACATACTTCGTGTTCTTTGCCAGGGTTTAAAAGTATTTGTAGTAGAACTACTGTACGTTACTAGTGAGGCAAATCTGTGCACGGTTACTACTTGTCGACTAGTGCAGTTTGCCTACTAGTGCAACTTGTATTTCAACTAGTGCGTTCCTTAAGGATAAATTGTACTTGTAGTGCTGTAGGATAAGGAATTAATTTTGTTTGCCACAGTGCAGCCTACGTCAGCATTTTTCTCTAAAGTGAGGGGGATTTCCCATCATCCTCTCAGAACAGAGGTTGCCTTCTTTCCTGCTGTCATGGGACATCATTTTCATGCGGATTTAAATTGCGCCTAATTCGATTTTTGATACATGCCATGACGAGAGGCGTAGCACGCCCCGTGGTGAATGGAATTTTAAGTTCATTTTAGCTTGTATTTTTAAATGCTCGTCAGTAATTGTATTGACATTTAAGACGGTTATATATATATATATATATGGTTCTTCAAGCTATATTGTGCATGCCTGTCAGTTACGTTCAGTTCATATGACAATTTTGTAACTATTCGATAAGGTTACGCTGCTATCTTGTGTAATTTTCTGTCCTGTGTTGAAAATCTTTTTCTGAGACTTTAGCGCTCCCCGGTGGAGAAAACACAGAACTGCACAGTTTGAACTCCATTTATATGAAATTGTGTCAATCAAAACTGAGCATTCTTATCTTTGTAAAGTCACACGTATTTTAATGGAACCTATTAGATAGTGATTGTGTGGCAAATACAAGTGGCCTGTGTATTTAATGGTGTCATATGTTGAATTAAAAAAAAATCTAATTTAAGGGGGGGGGGGCATAATGCGCATTGTCATTTATATGTGCACATATTTTGCATGTATCGCTGCTTGTGGAGTCTATAACTCGACTCAATAAGAAATGTCTCTATAGAAGGTTTTGGATAGCCCATCAGCATATTCGGCTGCATGCTTGTGAGCCGCAGCAAGGGGAGCTGATCCCGAGTGAAAGATGAGGCCCATATTGAGGGGCGGTAACGAGGCTTGGAAAAGTTCCCGGGAAGGAAGGACCTCCACAGGTGCGCTCCATGGCTCGATTTAATTGGTGATTTACATACATTTGAAACATTGCAAGGCTGGGCGCTGCGGGAAAAGGTGGCGCTCCGTTGGGTAAGCGGAGTTCCGCTGCCACCACCACAACTTGCACCCAAACTTTGGGATCTTCTCCCGGCTTCGGCGTGGTCCTCCACCGCTTGTTCTTCTGTCACCAAACCGGCATTGTCAACCACTTCCACTTCCTGCTGTCCGTTCCCCGAAGGTGTCTGCTGCGAAGACGTCTCCTCTTGTGGCTTCTCGCATGACTTCACTAGACGTTTACCCATTGTTTCATTATCCTCGGCAGAAGCGTGGAATCGTGCCGACTGGGTCAACCGAGGCCTAGTAGAGCAAACCCTGGATCTGCGCTTTGTAAATTTCGGTTTCTTGATGTGATTTCCTTCCACTATCAGTTTCACTCCAATAAACTGCGGGGGTTCAACTGCAGGCTGACAGGGTGAGAAATCAAAACACAAAGACATGCACACAAGGTATGGTCAGTGACCAAAATATGAGTTGCATTTCTGCTGATTTTATATCCAGGACATTTACTCGCAAAAAGTTAAGGATGTTCAAGCTTTAGTGTCAAATTTTAGGATGAACCTAAAATGAATTAGGACCTTTACAAGTGAACTTAATTTGACCCTGCAGCTGAGAAGTACTTTTGGAGGTGAACGGTAAAAATTCACATCAGAAGTTTGGTCTGTACACATTTGTAAAGAAAAATCAATTTCTATGCCTTTCTGCGACTGTTCTAGTCCCCTAATTGAACCGGGAAATGAATTGAAATCAAGGACTACATTTCCCATGATTCTTAGACGCGGAAGCAGGAAGTAGTTCTAGGTCCGGCCAACGCCTGCTACGTACGTTCGTGCTGCTAACGATTAGTTGCAGATGAGAATGAGAAGGCAAAAGTGAATTTGGAAGTAAGGAATTTAACAGTTCAATTCCATTTCAATGGGTTTATCTTATGAATCACTATGGCAACCGTATGATAGACATACGCATGGCAAAAAAACGGGGCCTGCGTAATAAAAAACGAGACTGTCTCGGTTATTTGGGACGTCTGGTCACCCTAAATTAAACCAATCCAGGGGTGGCAAATCCAGGTCCAGAAAGTAATAATAAAAACCCTGCCACAGTTTGGCTTTGGCCTCAGGTGCTTCTCTCAACCGGCAGGTAAATGACATTCTCGGGAGCCGGTAGAGCGACACCTCAATGCCCCAAAGTAGAATGACCTGGATGAATAAGAATAGTCACATGCAGTTGGACATTCAAAGGTTTCCAGATTCTAATTTAGTTCACCTGTAAATGTAGAACATTTTTAGGTTTATCGTAAAACGTCACCCAAATATGTAAAAATACACCGAAAACTGGGCACCTTTGAAAAGGCAGGACAACTTAAGTCACCTGTTTGTAGATCAACTGGAATGCTCCCGTGCAAGCGTTGGTGTTGTTTCGCCTGTCCAGCACCACCCTCAGTGTGTCCATCTGTACAGCGGGGCAGAGGCGAGCCGTGACAACGCTGGTGCAGGCCATCGTGGGATTGACGTTGACTTCGAGAAGCCAAGGGCTCAGATCATTTCCCAACATGAAATCGGCACCATATAACTCAAAGGTTGCCTTGCGGTGTTCCACCTTGTCCTGCGCTGTCTGCAAAACATGGATCACAGCTTGCTGCATACCCGGGACCACCACGGTGTCCCACTGTGCCTCGCGGCCCTGCTGCTGCAGAAAAGCCTTGAAGTCGCAGCCGGACCACATGTTGTCCCTGGGCACGCCCGGGTGGCGCTCATTTGATGGCTGGAAGTGCTTCTGGATGGCGTTGTTGCAAAGATGGACCGAGCTGAGAAGATCATGATAGTGGGTGTTTATTTAAAATGACACTTTTGTCCTCGTTACATTGGCGTATTGGAGAACAGTTTCTGTCCCCCATACATTCAATTTCACATAATTCATGCACAAACTACAGAGCCGCGTTTCCTGGTTAGCATAGCAGCTAACACAGCTTGGCATGTTCACTGACCTCTATTTTATTTTATTTATTTATTTTTGCAATGTTTTCAGCCATAACAGAGTATGTTACTCAAATCAATGTAACCCTGCTACACAGTAAAAATAATTAAATCAGTTTTTTTTTTAATTAAGTTTGTTCTTGACCTGTTAGCATAGCAGCTAACAGCCTAGCATGTTGTCTGACTTCTATTTTTCATATTTTTATGTTTTCAGCCATAACAGAGTGTGTCATCAACCCGTTTTTTAAAGCTAAGATTGCTCTTGACCTGTTAGCATAGCAGCTAACACGGCAAGCATGCTGCATGTGGAGTACTAAATCAAAATTCAAATACAATTTTGCTGATTATGGTTTATTACCCATTACTTCTCTTGAAAACCTGGAAAATCATGTAAAATAAACAGTCTGCTTTTTAAAAATTGTCCTCCAATTCTGGAATGACCTTATTTACAACTCGCTGTCAGGCAGAATCCGCACATAAACCATTATTTTTTCAACATTGTAGTTCAAGAGAGCACATTATTTTCAAAATGTTAGATATGTTAGCATTTCCTGTAAACAGCAACCCCATGTGGGGCCTGAACAGTAGTATCGCTTAATACATTTTTTTTTTTTAAAGAGACCAAATTCACACCAAGGTTTTTTTTCCTAAAAGCGATGAAATGTAAAGTCATTGTTCCTGCCTTGCCTGACCTGTCAAGTTTTCTTGTGGAGTAGGGCTGTGTGGAGAACCTCAGGTAGCACTCTTTGTAGAACCAGACGGTCAGAGGGTTCCAGTCAGTGACGAGAAACCACTGACGCACGTCAAACTTGGTTCCTTTGACCAACATTGGCTGCTCCAGGTACTTCTGAACCACCCACTTGCTATCTTTCACCATGGCTCTGTCTGAGTCTACCAGCGCCAAAATCTGATCCAAGCGATTCATACAAACAATACCTGAATGGTGACATATAAAAAAAAAAATATTAAAAAAATTCAGTGGGATTACAATACCAGGACCTTGGGTATATAAATACTGTTTACAGGATACATACTGTATAGACTGCTTTTTAATATATAATTAATTAAATAAATAACAATATGGAGGTAGAACAAAAGCCTCACTCGCCTCTTCCTCTTGACATTGCACCTGGTTTGATAATCCAGATGTTATTGACTCCATCAATGTCCAACTGAGGGCAAAATTCCTTCAATTGGACCAACATGTCCTGGCAGCGGTCCACAAAATCAGCACTACCTCTGATCGATGCGCCTTTGCTACACACAATTTAATGATAAATATCAGAATTATACAAACTTATTGTAATACACTATACGTTCATCTGCTACAACATTACACACTCTTACGCAATCATCTAATAATTAGTTTAACTTATTTATTAGTCTGGTTGCAGTTGATTGTGTCGTAGTGCATATGATCGCGGCGTACGTATGAAGTGTTCACATTCGACTACTAGTTGCCTTCTTCATCAATAAATGAGCTGCTAATCACACTTTGGCTTATGTCAGCCAGCTTGTGACATCACTGGCTCGGCGCAGGACCGTAGCTAGTCATTTGGGGCCCAAGGTAAACACAATTAAAGAATGTTTGTCTTATTTGTAGTTAGGTGTTTTAAGATCGTTAACGCACAGACATGAACCTACTGTATTATGTTGCGTTCGTAAACGCTAGCTGCTCAATTGAAGTTCACAAAGGCTGTAAATTATTATTATTTTTTCTTAATGCTTTAGTTTTTGATAGAAGAAATGCTAATGTTAAGCCTAAATGTATAGTGTCATTAGCTGGTATCTGTAGTTTCCCTGAGTACTCGCCCATCCCAGATAATTAACTCATTCACTGCCATTGACGGCTATAGATGTCAAAAATTAATTTGAATTTGTTCTATTAATTATTTTTTTCCACTTTTGTTCACAAGAGTATGAAAAACTCGATTTTTTTCATTGTACATTTAGAACAGATAAAATTTGTGATTAATCGTGTGTTAACTAGTGAAGTCATGGGATTAATTATGATTAAAAAAATGAATCGCCTGATGCCCCTCATTTTTTATATTTTCTTTTTTTTAAAGAAGATTATTAACGTATTTAACGTTTTTTTCCCACTTTTGTTAACAAGAGTATGAAAACCTAGAAAAAACATTTTTATTGTACATTTAGAACATATATACAATTTTTGATTAATCGTGTGTTAACTAGTGAAGTCATGGGATTAATTATGATTTTAAAAAATAATCGCCTGACGCCCCTAATTTTTAATAATCTTTTCTCTTTTTATTAATCGCGTCAGGCGATTAAATTTTTTAACTGTAATTAATTGCATGACTTCAATAGTTAACTCACGATTAATCACAAATTTTATATCTGTCTCTGATGTACAATAAAAATGTTTTTTTCTAGGTTTTCATACTCTTGTTAACAAAAGTGGGGGGAAAAAACGTTAAACTAATAGAAATAGTTCAAATGAATTTTTGACATCTATAGCCGTCGATGGCAGTGAATGAGTTAAGCGTATTGGAAAAGAGGAATAAATGTGGTGAAGCCATAAAGCTGCTATTAAAAATGCACTTACTGCACAACCAAGTAGTACTTTTGCATAAAGTGATTCCACTGATTTTCCTCCACAAACGGCAACGTTTTCACAGTCACGTCAATGTCGCTGTGCGCTAAGACACTCAGATACTCCTGACACCTCTGCAAGGCCGTATTGATCACTCCTGCACTGACTGTGGGGACAAACAACATCTGTTCTGCATGTCAAATATTCACATTCAGCCACACTTTTTACCCTGAAAGATGACACTTTCCGCTTTCCCCTCATCTTGCGTTGCCTCTTTTGCCTTCATGCTCGTCTCCACCACGTGCTTCAACAAACTGCTGCACGCTGTCCTTCTGAAGTCCTCTTTTTTTCCCCCCACACAGAACAAGAGCACGAGAAAATGTTGAAAGGTGAAATCTGGTTGCGCCGGACAGTGTGGCAGCAATGTGGAGCAGACCGATAAATGCAGCTCTCTCATCATCAGCCCCGAGCCTGTAACATCTCGGGAAGAAGGCGTCGGGGTCTGCAGTGTCATACCACCGAAGGTTACGCAGGTTCACACAGAGACCCACCTCAAACGACAACACAAAATACTGTCACTGGCGCGCCTTGACAAAAACGTATGCATCGCACACGTCTTCAAGCATTTTAATAATTAAAGGGGAGAACCTTGGTAGTAAAGTTTCCGGTATTCGCATAGTGATTGGTTATTTGGTCCTGTCGAAAGGAGCGACACTGGGAGGCATCGTAAAGTGAGCTCCAGTACAAAAAGATCCTTTCGTTTCGAACCAGGCGAGACTGAAAACAGAAAAAGGAATAAATGTTCCCCCCTAGGAGAATCATACAGTACTCAGACAGGTACAGTTGGATGAAATTTTTTTTTGTAAAGTTAACTGCTTCTAGGTGGACAGATGTCAAACTCAGGCCCGAGGGTGAGATTTGGCCCGACACATCATTTTTAGCCCAGTGAAAGCAAATTCCTTACTAAAATCTAACAACATTTAAAATCGTCATATGTAATAAATACAAATCTTTAGATATTGAAGCATCTTTTGTTACAACCCCCTTTATAGTAACCTGAACAACAATTATCCACGACTTCTCATTTGAAAATGTGTTGTGTATTTGTAATGACATGATGAGGCAATTAAACATATATGTGTATTCACAGTCATAACTTCGGCCCGCATAAAAAAATAAATAATAATAATAATTTTACTCTTCTTTTTTTTGTTGGTCATCTTTTCACATTCAAGCTTTTTCTTAAGTGTGATATGTAGTATCATTTTTAAAAACTTTTTTGAAACAAACAAAAAAAAGTATACTATCTTGTAGGGATGTTCGATACCACTTTTTTTTCAGACCGATTCCAGTACAAATACTCAACTCTTAAGTAGTCACCGATATCAATACCAATACTACTAGGTACTTCTGATACATAAAAGTTCCCTGAACAAAACAATGGCAGATCATTTTAAAGAAAGACCTCTCAATATAACATTTTCCTTTCTATTCTTCAAATTTCTGATTCCTACTTCCTTATCGTCAAATGGCCACAAGAAGATGACCAGCACTGGTATCCGCCGCGGGTACCGATACATTGAAATAAGGCTGTGTATCGGCCCGATACCATACCTGGTATCAGGACTCGCCTATCCCAAATATCTTGAAACATTAAGAAACATACCTTTTATAAATAACATTTAAAAAAACTGTAATAGCTGCCTTGTACTCGTCAATTTTTTTAAAATCTTTAAATAAAGTACAACCATTTAAAAAAATAATGTTATAATTTGTAATATTCAACTTTCCAAACTTATTAAATATAGTTTCTTATCAGAAAATAGTGTTCTATTCTGTAACAGTTAACATTTAAAATTTGGTGGTAACCCTGTAACGTGGCCTGTGTTGAATTTCTTTATGTGATGAGTTAATAAAAAAATTATATAATTAAATAAATTAAATAAATTAATAAATTAATAAATAAATTAATTAATTAATTAAAATTAAAAAAGGTACAAGTGACAATGGCCTCTAAACTGGACTTGGGCCAGCCATAATTTAGATCAAAGGCGTAGTAAGATAAAAGATGCAAGAGGTAGCACTAGTACAATGATATTAGCACACTTGCTACATACAACTAAAATTTAGTTTGCTGGGGAAAAAAAAGAACATTTAAAGGAATGCATGTTGGGTGCATGTGACTGTGCTCTTACCATGAAGTTATACATGTTGCCAATGTCACCTTCCTCGCCATGATCACCTCTCTCTGAAAATGGATCAGGAAAGAGATGAATTATATGTGTAACATTTAATATAAGTGTTGTGAGACCCTGTGAAGGATAAACAGTATAGGGGGAAAATTTTGCCTGGATTGGGTTTGCATGTAGATTTGAAATTAGTTAGAACGTAAGCTTGTGTATTTTTTTTTTCATGGAATTAAGTTATTAAACTGACCTTTTGACTCTTCACTATGATATGCTCCAGTGTTATCATCATCTTCATCCTTGTCCTTATCACTCTGGCGGGGTGACAATCCATAGCATGAGTTGGTCAAATAACGTTCCACCCACCCTCTGGCCCGTAAGCCGGCACGGATCACAGGATAGTGCCCCTGCATTGAAAACACTTTCTGCGCCTGAAAGCAACACAAGTAAAGTAGTGGTTAATATACAGTGACATTTGCACGCAGGCCGTACTGTGGATCTGTTTATTTTGGCTTTCTAATGACCTTGACGGCTTTCTCAACCAGAGCTTTAGCTGCTTTCATCTTCTCCAGCTTGGTAGATGGAAGGCTACAAAGTGCCTTAACCTCTACTTGTGCCATTTCTGGAACAAAAGGTGAAGTTGGTGTTTTAGTATCGGGCCTGATTTATGAAAGGTTTGCATGGGCACAAAATTGATTGCTTACTGATCTGCTAACCGAGCACAACAAGGTTTGCATTTGCTAACTGTGCAAAATTGCAGCACAATTCATTTTCCATGTTCTGGGATGAGTATATGCCAATAGACGATTTTAGCATGTGTAATGTGATTTATCGAACCTGAGTTGATTTGGGATGACTGATTTTGCATATTGGACATGCCTGAAAGTGCAGGGAAATGAGAAAAGAAGCAGGGAGAACTTTTCTGCTTGTGTACACATTTTGAAAATGTCACAAATTATCATGATTAATTGTTTTTTAAGCAATGCAGTTTCCCAGCTTATTATCACTATCTACGGGCTGACTTGGAATCCCTCCAGCTAAAAAAAAAAAAACCCAAACAAACAAAAAATTTGAATCGCTAGTCAGTGTTACAAGATGCTAGCAAACCACTACATGATGATGATGATGATTATGGTGATGATATATAAATAGATGAATACGCGAGTAATACTTATGTAAATTCATAGCCATCGGTGAAAACATGGTCGGCCACTCTTACCTGACATTATTCAGGATTTCTCTGCTCAAAACTGCAGTGTTGCCTTTTTGGGTCCCAAAATCTGCTTTTAAAAATGGGGAGAAACTACAAGCATGTTGTTGCGATAATGTTTACATTTGTGACAAGTGTACAGTACATTCAAGACAATTACAGAGGCGTCGTGTAGTGGAGTTTGTTCTGTAAGAAACGGGATACAGCAGGAGCCCATTTATCACTAAAAGCACAAGTAAACATAATTATTTTAAACACAGGTACCCTTTCGAGAGCATAAAAGGTACAACATATACACTAGCACAACTATCGGCAATCACACACCGTATCAAGTTAGTGTAGTTTTAAGGAGAAAGCCAAGGGGGGTAAGAAACAATTTGTTACGCAATTAGCTGGACTGGACCACGTGTCTTCGGATCGAAGGTGTCCCCTGGCGGTGAGACCTGCGCGACACATCTTCGAACTTGACACCTGCTCAGTTGGTCACCTTCTGATTCAATGTCGGCTCATCATGTGTGACAACAAATCCCGTCTGATCGTCTAACAACGCACAGGACGTCTTCAAACCAAATCGTCACCGTCAAACGCATGAGCTGCATGTGATGTCCTACTTTGTGTAATTCCCAATTATTACGCATGAGGGCAGTCTTTCTCGTACTTTATTTTGTGGACTGTTAACTGTACTAGATAGTTAAGATAGATAGATGTAATGGTTAAATAGTTAATCGTTTGAATCTTTGTAACAATAACAATGTGAAACAATTTATATACAAAGGTAAAATTATGGGATTCGTGTTCATGTCATGTTCATTTCGTTTGATTACTCAATCTAGTCCCGAGAAAGCCCGCCCCCAACATACTGAGGTGTTTCTAATATGTCGGCCCAAATGAGATATTAGAAACGCCCCTCAACACGATGTAATACAATCAAACGCCAGCCACAATAATACATTGTGAAATAAATTGCTATTTGGCCATGCGTCCCATTATGTATTATAATGATGGCATGATGTGTTTATGAAACTCATAATTAGATTCTGCAAGTGTAGCTAATGGAATGTACAGTGAGTAACATAAGCATACTTTGTGCTGAAATACCTGGTGAGCAGCTTCTACATCAGCAGATGTGTGTAATTAAATAATAATGATGGCAACGATTGAGATGTTCCCCATGTGTTCCATTGGCTTTCTATGGGCATTGTAGCTTCCATAAATCTTATAGAAAAGACCCAATGATAATTGGACTACAAAATGGATGGATGGAGATTAAAGTATATGTTTTTTTTAATAACCGAAATAATAGACTGGAATGTTGATGCAAATTAATGCACATCAAATTAAGCAATTTGTATAGACAAATTGCTTAATTTGATGTGATTTACAGTAAGTGGACTTTGTGACAAGAATCAACAAAATTGTAATCGTCTCTATTTTGCTGGGTAGCTGCAGCCCTAATCATTTGCCCTGTCATTGGCTGATATTCTGACTCCTTCACTCCGTTTGGTTGAGGCTGAACCGCTCTCTGCATCCTGAGCTGTGATTGGCTGGTTTTGCACCTACTCTCTGCATCCTTTTCCCACAGCCAAGGACCAAGCAGGAGAGCACAGGGAGGGGGTGGGGGTTGGAAAGCGCGGCTGGGAGAGCATCACACTCTGAGGATGTGCAATATCATTTTCTTCATCCGGAAGAGATGTTGACACGCGACATGTTAGCAGAAACCCAAGCGGCTAACGGGACCAGCTCTCGACTGTTTTCGTCTTAACGTCCTGTGCGACAAAGCGAAGGTCCAAGCCGGAGAAAGTGTCACCTTTCCATCTTCCAGGTCAAAACAAAAGCCACCAGCATGCCCGTCCAAGAACCCGACAGCATCCTAAGCTACCAGGTGCAGTAGTGCCGCGTGTCCTGTGCTTTGCATGCATAATGTGATGACTAACCTGCATGCGCACAACTTGAATTTGTCATTTCACGTCTATAAGGTGTGTTCAGGAACTTTTTAAAGACACTTCCTAATCGCTGCATCCACATTCACTCCACGTTTGAATGTTTTATATCAAAATAAATGCTCCACGTGATAAGTTGAACCCGCGCTGCCAACTATCGGCCGTGGGGGATTGTTGACGTTGTTATTGTGACGTGCAAGCACATGCACTCAAGTCAAATGTGCAAGGTGTTATCACATTGCGACACGGTTGACGTCATTTATCAGCATTAATTTTGTGGTTCTGCAAAAGTGGTCGCCAATGCAAAAAAAACCACATGAATTTGCCATAGTGGCTCTAGTCGTGGTATTTCTCAAGTTACCCTCAAATGACCTTGACGCCATTCCCTCCCGTCGTCTGCATTTGCGACAATATTATTAGTCATTACATCAGTGGGAAGGTGAAGTAGGGGTTGTTAAGCATACTGCAGCATGCTGCATGTTGTGATGTGTGATGTTTGATCAAAGCTGCAGTCGGGTGCTGATGTAAAGCGCAGGACCAATTAAGCATACATGTTTAGTCCAACTGCTTTTAGCCAGGACTCACTGTGGTTCTTAACAGAGTCGTTGCTGTGACGATGATCAATAATTATGTCACCATTAGGCTTGGAGATATATGGAGTCAGGAGATGATTCAACTATCGGTGAACTCGTTTGTTGAAATCTGCATGTGGAGCAATTTTACACAAATATCCTGCACGTGTGATATCCATCCATTTTCAACACTGTTTATCTTCATTAGAGTTGCAGGTGTTTTGGAGCCTATCCCCTCCGACTTTGGGCGAGAGTAGTGGGGTACTTCCTGAAGCTGTATCAAAGATTTAATTTGTAGCAGTAGTTTGAGCTCATCTACAACTACACTCCATGATAATGATATATTTTTGTAATATTTGTTTTAGAGGACGAGGAGCCATATTTGGTAACATTCTGCAGCCCGAACTGCTGGGAAATAGAAATAGGTAGTTTCCCGCTGAGCCTCTATCATCCGACCAAAGAATTCCAGTCAAAACAAAACAACAAACATGGCTGATGATGACGTATTTGGGCATTGGAAGTACATTCCAGCCTTTAAATTAAGATTTCTGGTTCACATCAACCACTATTGTTGTGTAACATTATATTTATCAGATTCAGTAAAGCCAATCAAATTATTGCAAGTTCACGAGTAGAAAGTCTGACATCCAGCGCATTTTCCGAGTCACAAGTTTAGAAGACCTTAGACATACGTATGGACATTAGCGGTGTGCCAAAAAATAGATTCTCATGAGAATCGCGATTCTCATCTAGTACGATTCAGAATCGATTTTAAATGTCCCAAAATCGACTTTATTGAAATTATTTTATACTGTCTTGCCTTTGTCTGTGTGTGCCTTTATTTGGAGCGCTGTTCATGTTGTACCCGGTTTGGCCACTGAGGGGCAGTGTGGTTCCACGCGGTCTAATACACTGTTAAGTTGTAGCCACATTAGAGAGTAGAAGGAAAAAGTCACGATCAAGTTATTCCAATAAAAGTTTTTTTTTTTCAGTGTGGAGACGTTCTTTTGAGTGATAAAAGTGCCGCGAGTAGCGCGCTAATTAGCTTTAGCGAGTCAGACTGGAGTAGATCATTAAAATTCCTTGCACATCTATAGATTGAAGCAAAAAATAATTGTCAATCAAATAATTTTGAATAAAAAATCGCTCCTAATTGAAAATCGATTCTGAATCGAATCGCAGACCCAAAAATCGGAATCCAATCGTGAAACATTCAAAGATTCCCACCCCAAATGGACATTATAGATTATCATTGTACGGCAGCCCAGCCGCGTGATTTCTCACAGCCAGCCAGTGAAATAAAAGAGAAACTACTCAAATGAGACAAATGCACTCAGGTGAAGTGAAGCAAATGTTGTAATCAGTCCATGCTAAAGTACAAAATCTGAATTTGGGCTGCTTTTATGTTGAATATTATTACCAGAATAGTCACTGTGAGGCTCAGGTTTGCATATTGCGTTCTGATGAATTACAATCTGACATTATGCATCGTGAATTTGTCCCAGGTTTAATTACTTCAGCAATCACAGCTCTTTGCTTCTTTTAAAGTAGCTCTTTGGCACGTCTTCCAATAAACTTTCATTTTAATCAGTGTGACGACACTGCGATACTGTAGGTCAATGCAGCCTATTTGGTGATTGGAATTATAATTTAAAAACATTGCTGGAGTTTTTGGACAATCCCACAAATTACATTTTGTTTTTTTCAGATACAAAGAGGAGATTGTTCACCTGCATAGTTTGACATTCATCCAACCATAAATTCATCCTTCATCTCGTTGTCCTTGCAGCAATGAATTCTACTTATTGTCTAGTAGTCATAGTGGGCCACTGACTTTCATGCAGGAGGAAAAAAAAGGGGTATTATTTTTGATACATTGGTTTTCATTGGGTGGAATAGTGGTCAAGTGGTTTGCCTCATAGTTCTGAGACCGTGTGTTCGAATTCAGGATCTATCATCCCAGTATGGCGTTTGCGTGTTCTCTCCTTGCTTTCAATGTAGTCCCTTCAAAATACAAAAATAAAAAAATCATACAATCACACCAATAACTTCTGATTGTCTCTAACTGATGATGCAAGAAATGAAGTGTATTTTAACACTTCTCCAATTCTCCTCGACTGCCTCATCCATCATGCAGCCACAAAATCCCACTAAACTAATCTTAGTAGAACTAAAACAATTAGAGGCGGAGAGCGGAATGGAACATGAGGCATTGAGCGAGGGGCGCATACAGTATGACTCATTCTGCCTGTGGGCCGAAGCAGTCGTTAGAACAGCAGCTCTCTCCTTTCCTGTCTCGCCATTACATCCTGTCACGTATTGATGAGCGAGCCGCTGTCACACACGTCTCGAGTTATCAAACAGCAAGTGTGAAATTGTGTGACGATGATGTGTGTGGCAGTGGCACGGAGAGGCCTTCGTGGCTGTCCACAGGCGCCAACCTCATTCTGGAAGTGACAGGTCCAGTTGTTTGAGTCGGGATTTGTGTCCCCGCTGTCAAATCAGGGTGCTTCGTTGAGACGAGAGGGGTGGAAGGAGTCCACGTTGATTTACTGAAAACACGGTCGACAAGTGCTTAATTAGACAGAATCGGATCTGCCACTTAGAGTACAATAGGGTCAGCCTGTTGGCAGAAGAAGTTTTTATAGTAATGTGAAATCAAGCTACCCTCTACTACAGCCTATTCTTGCTATAAAAAAATTGTGTAAAAACAAATTCTAATGTTAGTTTTATGTGTTACTTAATATTTTTCTCCGGAGTGAAGTATGACATTGACTCGCAATGTAAGGGCATTTTATCTGCTAGATTGGCTCAAATAGAGTAAAAAAAAAGACACATCTAATAAAAATACACCAACTGGAAAGCAGGTTTGGATTGCACATCAAATTTAAAGAGGAGGCTAAAATGGAAAAACCGACATGGACAGTGCGCTTACTGAAGATTTGTGAAGCTTTGTGAAATTGGTCGTTAAAATCTATATCCATGTTGTTGGATTTTTGATGCATAAGCTTTTTCATTGCCCCAGACATGTATTTACTCAGACATTGATACAGTAGAAAATACTTCTTCTTTTTTTAGCAACCTGCATACCAAACTATATCATTAGTGATCATTACAAACCTCAAAACTGAACTAAAATTTGTACTGACTAGCAGACACAGCCAAGTGACTTCTTGTTGCTAAACAGGATTTGTGGCACATAATCACAGGTGCCTCTAGGGGCGCATCTAGTAATTTGGGGAACCAAGACAATGTTGTCAGAAATATGTATTTAGATTAGATTAGATTAGATTGGATTGGATTGGATTAGATTGGATGGATGGATGGATGGATGGATGGATGGATGGATGATAGATAGATAGATAGATAGACAGAGCTAGCTCGCTAGCCTAGCAAGACAGACAGATAGAGCTATAGCGAGACAGACAGACAGACAGACAGGTAGATAGATAGATAGATAGATAGATAGATAGATAGATAGATAGATAGATAGATAGATAGATAGATAGATAGATAGATAGATAGATAGATAGACAGACAGACAGACAGACAGACAGAGCTAGCTCGCTAGCCTAGCAAAACAGACAGCGCTAGCTCACTAGCCTAGCAAGACAGACAGACAGACAGAGCTATAGCTAGACAGACAGACAGACAGGTAGGTAGGTAGGTAGGTAGGTAGGTAGATAGATAGATAGATAGATAGATAGATAGATAGATAGATAGATAAATAGCACTTACTAGGAGAAATACACTAGAAGTACAGGGACTGAAGTTGTCTATCAAAACTGAAAAAAATACCCACACAGCTCCTGTGATGCAACATGCCCCATACCCTGCCATTTCATGGGACCCAGCATGCCTCATTCCACCACAGTCCTAATGGAGTGAAAAGGAAAGCACATTGATTGACCTGCCTAGTCGAAGAGGACTGGGGGTGTTTGGTCGGGGGTGAGTGCGACGGAAATCAGTGCTGCTCTATTTGTCCTGACAAGTTCAATGTCTTTCAATGACAAGAAAATTCACACATTCAGATATGTGACAAACTTGCTTCAGATGCGTCCATTGCGTTACAAATGGCTGCCATCCAAATGAGGGAAATATGATTCATTAAATGTTTTTTTGAGAGCTTGGCCATGAGATGGAAATGGTTGTCATTGTGATGAATTCTGTGGAAGTTGCGATTCATAATGTGCGGGTGTATTTCCGCATCAAATGGTGGCTTAACAGCATCCTTAAATAACTAGGACACTGCGTATGACTGCTCTTCTTTTCAGCTGTAAGAGTCATAACAATTAAGACATATTATCTCAGTTTGTTTATCAAACAAAAGGAGAATGAAGCCACCGGTCTATTTTAGGTGTTTCTGTTGTTTTCAAACTGCTTAAAGAATATATTAATGTGGCCAGATCATGGATTGTTTGGGTTGTTAGATTTAGTGAACGTGTGTATTTGCTACTTTTTGTTTGGGCAGCAATGTGTCTTTTTGCCCTTTTGCAGTGAAATGCTAAAATAAAATATCCATGAGGCAATCCAATTCTAGTGGTGTTAAACTTCGGAGTTAACGGTAGCGTACAGCGAACAGAAAACTCGGCACATTTTTTTTGCTTTTTTTTTTTGTCTTTGGCTTTATTTCAAAGTAGTAGTTTATCTCATTCACTGCCATTGACGGCTATAGACTTCATAAATTCATTTGAACTATTTCTATTAATAAAAATAAAAAAATCCACTTTTATTAACAGGAGTATGAAAACCTAGAAAAAAATTCTTTTGCATTTAGAACAGATATAAAATTTGTGATTAATTGTGAGTTAACTATTGAAGTCATGCGATTAATTACAATTAAAAAAAAATAATCGCCTGACACCCCTAATTTTTGATAATCTTTTCTTTTCTTTTTTCAAAAAAAAAAGTCTAGGTTTTCATACTCTTGTTAACTAAAGTGGAATAAAATGTTAAACTAACAGAAATAGTTCAAATGAATTTTTGACGTTTATAGGCGTCAATGGCAGTGAATGAGTTAAGAGAAGAATAATAATATGCACAGGAAGTGACTTGAAATGAGTAGATTCTTATTCAGTGCAGTAAGACTCCAGCACTAGCATATGCATAATCACTTGAGTGTTTTGGTGTTTTTACATTTTTAGCAACTTCATCAGTCCTAAGTAAAGCAGATTGTCTCTGAATATATAAAGTTCAGCACTGTCGCTACTCTCCCTAGGAGAAACAAATTTCATATTTTAGTTGCAGTACATACATTACATGATTTTATTTAGTCTCATCGTGTCATATTATCTCTTTCCACTTCCTGTGGCGCTTGAAGGAGACACAAGGACAAGGCAGCCATTTTGCATCTCGCCGAGAACCATTTTCATGGAGGAGTGTCTGTAATCTGCATGGAAAATGAGTTTTAGAGTCGTCAACTTCCCCAGCCGCGTGTCACTGTAGTTCAGGGACAAGAGCATAGAAACGGGTCGGTTGCCAGGAGATAGAAGCAGGCCGCATAAACACACAGGATGTACCCTGTCGTTGGAAGAGGTACGCGCACTCACCTGCAAAGGGAAAACCCTTGAGTGTCTTGTGAGCCTTTAATTACGTGAAGCACTTAAATGTGACGCAAGGGAGGTGAGTGCTGAATGATAGGGAACCGTTAACCTGCGAATAGGAAAGAAAAACAAAAGCGCTTGCATATGAATATGCAATCAGGCGAAGAGAAGCACCACGGCATAACAAAAGATCTAAATGGCAACGTGGCCGTGTGTGCGTTTGAACCAAATACATGCGCAATTGATGATCGGATGGTGCGTTGCTATTTCTGGGACAAAGACCTTTCGTAGTCTCGCTCTCATCATGCTCTCTTGTTTGGTGTTTATATGTTTGGGAAAGCTCCAACTCTAATGGTGCCTCCAGCTTGAGCTGCAAACCCACACACTGCATAGAGGCTTTCACTCTTCAACAGCCACAGCTGCAATGACTGATAGCACTGTGTGTGTGTGTGTGTGTGTGTGTGTGTGTGTGTGTGTGTGTGTGTGTGTGTGTGTGTGTGTGTGTGTGTGTGTGTGTGTGTGTGTGTGTGTGTGTGTGTACCTTTTCTATTTTAGACAGATATATTCACATTAGAATACTGACAACAAGATCACAGACCTTCTCCAAGGCTTTACTAAGATTTCGCACTTACAAAATCAATGAGTGACCACCTTTGACTGTGCTGTTGACATTTTTCTTCTGTTGGCTCCAGAGGGAATTGCGAATCAGGATCAAACCTTTAGGCATAAAGTTTATACATAATATCAACAAATTACAACCCGAGTTGAAGTCATTTAATTATTTGGCTTCCAGAATAGGTTTCAATTTGAAATAAAGCAATCAAGATATGATTGAAGTGTATACTTCAAGTTTCAATAAGAGGTTCCTTAAAGTATGGACTAAAATTCCTAAGTGAGAATTGATATGTTTAAATAATTTGAATATCAAAGTCTACACTTCAATCACATCTTGATTGTTTTATTTCAAATCCATTGTTATGGTGCGTAAAGGCGTAATTGTCAGTGTTCAAAATCAAATACTTCTCAAACTGTGTATAAAGAATTATAGCCTATTTTGGTTTGAGAACATATTTCATGGTCTGTCTTTTTCCGTCCACTCATTTACACATGATCTTATATCAAACTCAGTAGTGGCCTCAGCATTGCTTCTCCAATTAAAGTCTTGTTTGAACAGACAATTATCTTGGGATCAAGTCCTGCTTAGTCGCAGCCTGACTGATACTCTGGGGAAAAGATGGCAAAGCAAAAAATAAATAAATTGCACATCCGAGTACGGCAGTCCACTTGGACTTTCCGTCAAATGACCATTAACTTTCATTATTGTGACATGTAATTGTGTTTTTCCGGGCATGAATGAGTAGTCATGTCTTCCAGTGAGATTTAAACCGGCATCTTCCATCTTGACTTCACAGCTTCAAATATTCTCATTTCCTCACTAATTCAGACCCACAGGCCTTCCTAATGACATTTGAGGAAGATACGTTGCCAACATTATACACAGTAAGCATTGCATTAGCTACTTGCTAATAGAATAATGGAAACTGGCATATTGTTCGTTACGTGCGTGTGTTCAGATCAAGCACTAATGTGGAATTGAAAAGATGGTCATGCAACAACTCAGCTCTCTGCTTTCGCTTACAAACGTTTCAGTTCGTATCCAGCCCACACATTATATTCTCCGACAAACACACAGATCTGGTTACAGTATTTACATATTGATTATCCGAGAAGCTTCAAATTCATTTTGGATATCAGCGAATGGTCTTTCAAAAAGAAACGTTGCTGAATATCAGCGCTGAGAAACATTATTATTAGACTTAACAGTGTCATTGTTTTGTGTGTGTGTGTCTGTCTGTCATTCAGCGGCCGGATGAGGAGGTGGTGATAGACCAGGGTGGGACCAGCTCAGTGCTGAACATCCACTATGAGAAGGAAGAACTTGAAAGTGGGTACAATAAGGACTTTTCACACTAATGTTTCCTGAAATGAAAAATCCTGAAGTTTGGTGAAATAAGGATATGACCTTCTCAGTGCTTGCCAATTACAAAATATTGGACAGATGGTGATAATTAAAAACGGAATGGGATCTTACCACTTTGTAATTAACCCATTAAATTGCTGTGATGTGAACACACCTCACAGCTTTTTGCGGTATCAATGAATTCTTATCACTTGCTGCGAAACCGTTTCTGACGGAAATACTATTCTTTGTGGGAAATGTGTTCTATTCTAATGCAGTTAAAGTGCATCCGGATCATTTCTATTCTAGTGAAACTGACAGGTACCACAGTGCGCATTAGTATCTACCACAAATAAAGCAGAAATGTTGACACACTATAGTGGCCTTTCAGGACTTCCAAAGCTGTGGATTTGATGCTTATTTACGTTTACACTAAATCATCTGTAAGAAATTTTGTTTTTATATTTACTAATAATACAAAATATATGAATGATATAGTTATATGTAGGGATGGGCAAGTACAGATACCATCGATCTGGCCAATACCGACAGCAGCCGCCATCTTGTTACAGGCATGCATGTCTGGCAGATGCCCATTAAGGTGTACAACCCCTAAGTTCGATTGGGACTTTTTAACTCATTCACTGCCATTGACGACTATAGACGTAAAAAATTCATTTGAACTATTTCTATTAGTTTAACATTTTTTTCCCACTTTTGTTAACAAGAGTATGAAAACCTAGATTTTTTTCATTGTACATTTAGAACAGATAAAATTTGTGATTAATCGTGTGTTAACTAGTGAAGTCATGGGATTAATTATGATTAAAAAATGTAATCGTCTGACGCCCCTAATCTTTTTTATTTTATTTTTTAAAAAGAGAAGATTATTAAAAATAATAATTTTAAAGAAGAAAATATTATTAAAAATGAGGGGCGTAGGCGATAATTTTTTTTGTAATTAATCGCATGACTTCACTAGTTAACTCACGAGTAATCACAAATTTTATGTGTTCTAAATGTACAATATTTTTTTTCTGTTTTCATACTCTTGTTAACAAAAGTGGAAAAAAATGTTAAACTAATAGAAATAGTTAAAATGAATTTTTGACATCTATAGGCGTCAATGGCAGTAAAAGAGTTAAGGTCACTGGATTATTAGTTATTTATTTAAAATGTAAATTCATTTTATTGTGTGTTATATACAAATTACGGTATGTATTTTATATATATAAAAAGATAGCAGAAAATTGTCATTAATTTCAAAGTAAATATTTAATATTGGGATATGTAGTTCTTTCTTTAAAATGATGTAATTGTTTTGTTTTGTTTTTTAAATATTTGAAAAATGGATGGTGGGCCGCAAATGGCCCCAGGGGCCGTAGTTTGAACACCACTGCTGTACAGTAATGAACATTAGAATTATGAATACAGCTCATATTAGATTGTATTGTCTCGTGTCGGCGTATCTGATAGTATGGCCAGTTGCATCCTTGAGTAAAATAAATATTGAATACCCTCTATTACCTCCGTTTCAGGCCACAGAACTCTCTTTGTGGGCGTTCGGATGCCCCGGCAGAGCCATCGGCACCACAAGGCACACGGCTCTCGGCACCGTAAGAAAGACAAGAGGACGGGTAGCATTACGGTGGCGCAAAGCGATGGAAGTGAGAAGGCACCCTGTCACGGTACGCACGGATTGAAACACATTTCCTCCGTGTTGAGAGTCTTCTGACACCTTTGTTGTAAAGTTGCTACTTTGGTGTTATTTTAACAATTACATCACACAGAGGTGGCTATCAATACACACACACACACACACACACACACACACACACACACACACACACACACACACACACACACACACACACACGGATGTCCCAAGGCCAAGATTGACAAGTCACTCACATGTCACTTTATCAGACACGCCGTCCCAGCGGGTCCAGTTCATACTGGGAACTGAGGAAGATGCTGAGCACGTGGCCCACGAGTTGTTCACTGAGCTGGATGAGATCTGTGTGAAAGATGGCAAAGATGCTGAGTGGAAGGAAACGGCCAGGTCAGTATTTTCCCCTCGGAGCCATTGGCAACAAAGTCCGGTAATAAAAGCTTCTGGCAGCTCGGCACAGATGCAAGTTCTCATTTAGAGCCTACTGGAGCATTTCTTGACCAGGAAGAACTCAATTTGCTCTCTCACACTAATACACGTTTCATATATTTAACGGTTTTAAGTTTTGCTGTTGACATTTTTAGGAATTCATAATCGCAAGGAGATCATTTAATGGACCGACGACAAAAATATACGTTCTCAACATGCATTGCGATGTGTTTTTCCTTTGAATTTGGATTTTAGATGACTAAATATCAATGCAAATTATAATGTGATTTATTTTATTTATAGAGTTACATAAAATCAATCACCTTTAACTCATTCACTGCCATAAATCGATGAAAAAAAGATTAAAATTAGGGGTGAATTTTTCATCGAATGACTTCACTAGTTAATTCACGATTAATCACAAATTTTATGTCTGTTCTAAATGTACAATAAAAAATTCTAGGTTTTCATACTCTTGTTGAAAAATGTTGCTTTAATAGAAATAGATCAAATTAATTTTTGACGTTTGTAGCCGTCAATGGCAGCGAATGAGTAAAAAAAAAAGATTATTAAAAATTCGGGGCGTCAGGCGATTACAATTTTTAATCGTAATTAATCGCATGACTTCACTAGTTAATTCACGATTAATCACAAATTTTATGTCTGTTCTAAATGTACAATAAAAAATTCTAGGTTTTCATACAAAAGTGGAAAAAAAATGTTGATTTAATAGAAATAGATCAAATTAATTTTTTACATTTGTAGCCGTCAATGGCAGCGAATGAATAAAAAAAAGATTATTAAAAATTCGGGGCGTCAGGCGATTACAATTTTTAATCGTAATTAATCACATGACTTCACTAGTTAACTCACGATTAATCACAAATTTTATATCTGTTCGAAATGTACAATAAAAACAATTCTAGGTTTTCATACTCTTGTTAACAAAAGTGGGAAAAAATTAATTTTTGACGTTTATAGCCGTCAATGGTAGTTAATGAGTTAAGGCGATGGCATGGCACTTAAAACCGGCAACTGGCTGCCTATCATCACCTGAGTGAAATGAATGGTGGTTGAACTGTTTTTTAAGTTGTTGTTTTTTTGTACTGTAGTACTAGTTCACTTTGCGCTCTGGATCACACATTTAATTTCTGTTTATTTTCTTCTCAGGTGGCTGAAGTTTGAGGAAGATGTGGAGGATGGCGGCGAGAGGTGGAGCAAGCCGTACGTGGCCACGCTGTCTCTCCACAGCCTCTTTGAGCTGAGGAGTTGCATCATCAATGGCAGCGTGTTGCTCGACATGCACGCCGACTGTATTGAGGAGATTGCAGGTGCATTTTTGATGACTCCATTTTAAATCATCAAAAATTAATTCCTCATCTGTACCTGACAGCGACATATTCCTCTGACTTACCCTCGCTGACCAAAACTTGGATATTCTACGTTTACAAAGATAATGCTCTGTTTGAGACAGACAGACATTTCAAACGGCTAAAAATAACTTTCCTGAGAAATAATTTGGGAAATGCTACAGTATAGTGCACTAATACTGTTTAGGGTGTTTTATATAAAATTCACACTTGTAATGTTTCCCTGATGCCACAGCATGAGAATAAAAAATGTGGTTAGACAAATCTGCTAGTACAAATATATCATTAACTAAGTGCTTGTGATCGAGTGAATGACCACTGTCTATTATGAGTTAACCAGACATACACACACACACACACACACACACGCACACACACACACACACACACACACACACACACATGCACACACACACACACACTTCTCCAACTGACTCCTGCCATAAGCACCTGCAGAAACAGATGCATTGATCAGAGCAGGGGTAACCAACCTTCTTAATAACTGACGTCTAATTCAAACTAGTTTGATACAAACAGTACATTTGAAATGACAATTTTGCTATAAAAAAAAAAAGCTTTAATCATATAATAGTATTTATTAATGAACTCATTCACTCCCAGCCATTTTCACTGAAGCAACCCTCTTCTCTCACGGCTGTTTTACTGGATTTTGACAGATTTTGCAAGGCCCACAGAATATTGTTATAAAAACATGGAACCTACCAAAAGAAAGATTAGATTCTCTTCTTTCATCAGGAAAGAAAAGTATATTTGTATCTGTTTCCGTGAGCAATTAGCATTTGAATATAGCTAAGTTTCATCATTATTCACAAATCTGTTTAAAACACTGAGGAAAATAGCCTTTTTGCAACATGGCCCTGGATCATCTCTTATACTCTGCTGCCACCTGCTGGCCGTTTTTTTAAACCATTGCTTTAAGTGTTCTCTTCAATTCAGAGGCTGCACCAAAACGTATAAATACGTTTTTGGGACCACGCATGGCAATTTTTCAACTAGAACGTTTTGATATGTTTTGGGGAGCAAATGAGTTAATGATATTTCATGTGAAGACACTCATCATGTTATGATTTGTCACCTTAACCCTATAAAGCTAAACGTGTCATATTAAATACAAGACATTTTGAGCCCTCTATTTCATGAGTATTTTCTTTCCCCATTAAAACCCTGACTTATATGATCTCACACATGCATTGCATGGATAATCCATTAGAGAGCAGTATCACCCAGTTGATGGCTTTTTCACCGACCTTGCAAGATCGCCACGGAGGAGGCGGGACTTCCGACTTCCTGGTTTTCACACATCAGCTTTGTTTCCGTTTCTTGTTTGTGCCCCTCGGTTGCGCGTTCCCGTCAACGGGTGCGAGTGTGCGCGCTCCCGCCGACGGGGTGGGGGGCGGGGGGACGCGTTTGTTTCAGTGGCCGGAAACAATGCTGATGTGTGGAACCCGGAAGTCGCAAGTCCGTAGCATCTACCCAATTGAGAAAGGAGAGACACCTATACTTATTAATAGTGGGAAATGTTCTTTCTAATTTTTGGAAACATAAATATATGTATTTATTATTAAATTTTTGACAGGTATAAATGTACAAATTTAAAGCATTGTGACTGAATGTATCAAATATGACACAAATCAAAAGTCATATGTGATTTTCCCCCCCAAATTTTTTGTTTTGTTTTTGTTTAGAAGGACCAATAAATACTTTATTTATTTATCTCAGGGAAAAATAAAAATAATAATTACTTTATTTACGAATAATCTGAATTTTCTCTCATGTGTTTCATGGTTCAGGTTTTATACGGGTTAATTATAAACAAGGATTTGACAAGCAACACACGATTTCTATGAACCTCAGCAAGTGTTGGAAAAAATGGGGTAGAAAAATTGGGGGCGGGGGGTCAACATCTATAATTTGAGTGAGTTAATTTATTGTTTAGGGTTTTCATGTAGCGGATAAACCAAAGTGTGAATTGTGTTTTATTTTCAGCCATGGTTCAGCTGTCCCCTTGTTGGTGGTCTAATTAGCAGGGCTGATTATTCTGGCACTGAACTCAACATGTCAGCACTGGCCTTGAGATGTGCTCAGGTTTCATGTGGAATGTGCGTGCGTGTGTGTGCGTACATGCAGACTGCCTAACAGGAAAGTAGGGTAGAAAAGTTCAAATAATGACTCAGCATCTCAGAAAGGACAAAGTGGAACACAAGGCAATGAGATTAAGATGTGCGGATGATTGGTAGGACAATTCAATTATTTAACAATGTCTGGAGAAATATGACTCGCGCAACAGAAATTAAATTAATCCTTGTTGAAGGATTTATAGGATTCAATAACTTGGTCCCAGCAAGGATACTTACTGCCCACTTCATGAGGTACACCTGCACAGTTTTACAAGAACCATCTCAAACATCCTGCAATTTTTATTGTTGCACTTTGCATTCACACTTCTTTCTTTCTGTGTGTCATAGACATGGTCCTGGATCATCAGGAGGCGTCTCATGAGCTGGATGACAGCGTGAGGGTCAAAGTGCGAGAGGCCTTGCTAAAGCGGCACCACCACCAGAATGAGAAGAAGAAGAACCTCATGCCCATTGTGCGCTCCATCGCCGAGGGGACTCGCAAACAGTCCGAGACTCATCTGACAGGTTTTTATTGTACATCTTATTTACTTTTTTTTTTAATCTGATTTTTGATCATCTGATTTACTGTATAGTCATCAATCGCAAGTGTCCGCCTCCAATGTGAGCATGAGATTGCTAATGAGTTTTATTGAATACAAATTTTGTGTGTTTGTTGTTCAACATAGGCCAAAAAATCTTTTTTTTTTTTGCTCTTCTTTTTTCCATAGATAAAACATCATTCAAAAGATATTTTAACTTGAGCTCCTTATTGTTTTTTGTTTTTTACTAAAGTATCAGGTGTCGAGGACATTTAGTACATTGCCTCGCAAGTTTATTAAAGTAGCACCTAGAGCTGTCAAAATTAATTAATTGACTGACAAGTAATCAATTATGAAATTAAATATGAATGTGAATACGAAGTATAAAATAAACACCAATCACTGTACAGTACAGTAATCAGGGGAAGAAAATGCTTTTGTAATACACTTAAATGCAAAATTAAAATGAGTCGATTAATCGATTGAATAATCGATAGATTAATCGATTCTAAAAATATTTGAAAGTGACAGCACTAGTATCACCAAATGTAAGCTTTAGGTCAAAGCTTCCCAAAATTGACAGCATGGATTACTAAAAACATTTTTCTGTTGGGTTTTAGAAGTTAGGGTATTTCTCATTTTATTTTTATGTTATGTTTCTGTAATGGTTAACAGTAAAAGTTGAATTCAGTTGAAGTTCCCCTTCTCTATTATAAAATAATAAAATTCCAAGAGCGCACTGAAATTGAAATTAAACCCTTTCATGACGGGTGCTCTACTATCATAAACATTTAGAGATTCCTTAATAGGTTACATTGCCGTTAAAACTTTGTATTTCTTGTTAACTCATTCACTGCCAGCTCAGTAAAAGTCGATCTTTTGACGTCTATAGCCGTCAATGGCAGTGAATGAGTTAATATTGCGTGTCTAAGGATGTCTCGTAATGGCGTCTACAAATGTTTCATGAATACAATACATTTTTGTTCATCTGGTGTTACGTCCCAAATTCCTAGTCCCAAATATGAGACATTATAACCATATTGCTCTGGATTGAGAAAAGAAAAAGGTATCGAGTTCCAGAGCAAAGCCATAAAGACAGACATTTCGGGGGGGAACAAAATGGCAAAACTATTGCACTTTAAACCACCATCTACAAAGTATTTACCCATTAAAAACATACTGCACCGAATAAATCCCGTGCCCTTTTTCCACTCCACTTGTTCCTCACACTCAGCTGGGTCAGCCACATCTCCCCAGCCTGTGTCCGTTACAGAGCCACCTAAGAACGGAGCAGGACAGGAAGGGCACCAAGTGGACCTCAGCAAGGTAAAATAGTATTTAGTCAACAATCAAACTAAAAAATAAAAAATAAATACACAAAGTTGTTTTCACACGTGAAAAACTGTTGTAAATGTTTTTTATCAGGTGGATCTCCACTTCATGAAGAAGATCCCCGAGGGAGCAGAAGCATCCAACGTGCTGGTCGGAGAGCTGGATTTCCTGGAGAGGCCCGTTGTGGCCTTTGTTCGCCTCTCCCCCGCCGTGCTTCTCACTGGCCTCACCGAGGTGCCCATACCCACCAGGTACTATAAATAGCAACACACATAAACAACACTTCCATGGTGTACATTCAGTAGCGTGGACATGATATACTGCATGCTGCCAACTCATCCTTTTAGGTTCCTCTTCATTCTCCTGGGCCCAGATGGAAAAGCTCAGCAGTACCATGAGATCGGGCGCTCTATGGCAACCATTATGACGGATGAGGTAAATTTTTGCTCTGTTGAGGTAACAATAACATGCTAGCAGACTAGCAGCTTTTACACTTCTGTGGTCCAGATCTTCCACGGTGTAGCTTACAAGGCAAAGGACAAAAGTGACCTTCTGGCTGGGATCGATGAGTTCCTGGACCAGGTGACTGTCTTGCCACCAGGGGAGTGGGACCCTTCTATCCGTATTGAGCCGCCCAAAAATGTCCCATCTCAGGTAGGTACACGCTTTGAGCAGCTGCACCACCAAAGCAATATACTGACGATAGTTTGCTTTGATTTTGTGCAATTAAAGGAGAAGAGGAAGATGCCTGGTGTCCCCAATGGCACAGCTTACCAAGTAGAGGAAGATCCACACGCAGAGCACCATGGACCGGAGCTGCAAAGAACTGGAAGGTGATACACTGCCATGCGCCTAACATTTTTATGCAAATGTTGTTTTTCTTGTTTTCCCTAAATAGTCGACGAAAATGACAGCATCATTTTCAAATCGTGCATCTTTAGATAATGTGGGCCACACCTAAAATTGTTTCTTCTGCAGAAGAACATTGCCTAACAATGAGAGCGCCACTGCCACCTACTGCAGTGGATGTGCAATTACACTTTATTCTCGTCTGTTCCCTGAAATCACTCAAAGCCTTCCTAAAAGACTAAAATGTTCACTTTCTGTCTTTGTAATGGCCACACATCCCATTCATTTAGTTGGTATTGCATCTTCAAAATGTTAAACACGTTTTGGATGGAAAATGCAAATGACAACGTTCTCTCTGTGCACTTTGTTCCCTTTGTGTTACGACCAGGTTGTTTGGTGGTCTGATAATGGACATCAAAAGGAAGGCTCCCTTTTATCTGAGTGACTATAAAGATGGTCTGAGCCTGCAGTGCGTGGCCTCCTTCCTCTTCCTCTACTGCGCCTGTATGTCTCCTGTCATCACCTTTGGAGGGCTGCTTGGAGAGGCAACAGAGGGACGCATTGTAAGGGCAAACACTTGCACAGAATGTAAATATTCCTAAGCAATGTGCATGAGAAAAAGAACACAATATTGATGCATATTGTTGTTCAACTCATTCACTGCCATTGACGGCTATAGACGTCCCAAATTCATTTGAAGGCTTTTGATTAGTTTAACATTTTTTTCCACTTTTGTTAACAAGAGTATGAAAACCTAGAATTTTTTTATTGTACATTTAGAACAGATATAAAATTTGTGATTAATCGTGAGTCAACTAGTGAAGTCATGCGATTAATTACAATTGAAAATGTTAATCGCCTGTCGCCCCTAATTTTTAATAAACTTTTTTTATAATGAATTTATGGCAGTGAATGAGTTAATTATAGACCGATATGATTTTTTCAAGGCCGATACCGATTATTAGCAGTCAAGGAGACCGATAACCATTATTTCAAGCCGATATTCATTTGCAGTAAAAGCGAAAAATATTAGCATCAAAATTAAAAACATGTCTTTTACTTTTAACTCTTTCACTCCCAGCCATTTTCACTGAAGCAACTCCCTTCGCTCCCGGCTGTTTTACTGGATTTTGACTGATTTTGCAAGGCCCACTGAATATTGTGTTCTATTGCCATAAAAACATGAAACCTAACAAAAGAAATATTTGAGTTTCTTCTTTCATCAGGAAAAAAAGTGTATTTCTATCTGTTTCCGTTTTGCAGCAATTAGCATTAGAATATAGCTTAAGTTTCGTCATTATTCACAAATCTGTATAAACTGTGGGTAAATGAGCTTGTTTGCAACATGGCCCTGGTTGATCTCTTATACTCTGCTGCCACCTGCTGTCTGTTTTTGTAATTACTGCCATTGCTTCACCCATTCTTTGCATTTTAGAGGCTGCATCAAAGACTTGCTCTAGCATTTTAAAAAAACATTTAAAAAAACGTTTCAATACGTCTTTGGGACACTTAAAACATTTAAAATAGAACATATTTTTAAGTTTTGGGAGCAAATGAGTTAAAAATATACAAAATTGACAGCTTTGTTTAAAAATTATAACAAAAATTGCAGGGAGCTTTCAGAATCATGTAGCAAGCTAAATTAAAAACAAAGCAAGTAAAGAGTACCCTCAAGTTTTCTACTTTTGCAAAACTTCAACTATTTAAAAAAAAAATATATAAAAAGTGTCGGGAGTTCTCAGTGTCAGCATCATTTTTTAAAAAGTAGAAATTTAAATGAATCCATAAATTAAAATTCCATGTATCTCACTGAGCGACAAATTCATGTGAACGTAGCTAATTTGGGGTTTTCGTCAGGGTTTGTAAAAGGTTTCAAAAGATCTTCGCAGACAGTGAAAAATTGGTTGAACATATTCAAAATGTCTTTGTGACAAGTAAAACCCGTCTTTGAACATCTTAGAAATCCTGATGAAAACCCTAAATTCGCTACGTTCGCAAGCATTCACCGCTCAGTGAGACACCAGCTTTATCGGCTTTCAGATCCGTAAAAAGGCCAATGCCAAGGCCAATATTTGGCATTTTGACAAATATTGACACCTATAGTCGGCCCGGCCAATAATCTGTCTGTCCCTAATATTGTTAACAAGGTGTGTTTTGTACTCCAGAGTGCCATTGAGTCCTTACTTGGTGCATCCATGACTGGCATAGCCTACTCACTGTTTGCTGGCCAGCCTCTCACGATTCTGGGCAGCACAGGACCGGTGTTGGTGTTTGAGAAAATCCTCTTCAAATTCTGCAAGTATGTATCAAATAAGTGTAGCCTTAGTCACATCTTTGTATTCTCTGTTTGATATGTGTTGTTTATTGGACTCTTTAGGGACTACACCCTTTCCTACCTGTCTCTAAGGGCCTGCATTGGTCTGTGGACGGCACTGTTGTGTCTGTTGCTTGTTGCCACGGACGCCAGCTCTCTGGTGTGCTACATCACTCGCTTCACAGAGGAGGCCTTCGCTTCCCTCATCTGCATCATCTTCATCTACGAGGCCTTGGAGAAGCTGATCCACCTGGGAGAAATCTACCCCTTCAACGCTCACAGTGATCTGGACAAGCTGACACTGACATAGTGAGGAACACAGATTGGGGATCTCTTGGCAGAATTTTAAGAATTGATAGCAAGCATAAATAATGTGTTTATGCATTAGCAATAATGCATTCACTGCCGTTGACGGCTATAAACGTCAAAAATTAATTTGAACTATTTCTGTTAGTTAACATTTTCTTCCCCATTTTTGTTGACAAAAGTATGAAAACCTAGAATTTTTTTATTGTACATTTAGAACAAACATAAAATTGATGATTAATCGCGAGTTAACCAGTGAAGTCATGCGATTAATTACGATTACAAACTTTGACGCCCCGAATTTTTTATCTTTTTTTTCCCTTCTTTTTTCAATTCATTCACTGCCATTGACAGCTATAAACGTCAACAAATCTTTTGAACTATTTCTATCAGTTTAAATTTTGTTCCCCACTTTTGTTGACAAGAGTATGAAAACCTAGATTTTTTTTTATTATACATTTAGAACCGATATAAAATTTGGGATTAATCGTGAGTTAACTAGTAAAGTCATACGATTAATTACAATTAAAAACAATAATCGCCTCTTGCCCCTAATTTTTAATAATCTTTTTTTTTAATGAATTTATGGCAGTGAATGAGTTAATAATAATAATAATCCTGTAATACTTTCAATTTCCCTCTTTTGCTATGGGATTTTTTATTTTTATTCAAATAGATAAGAGGTGGACCAGCATCTTTAGAGGTGTACATGATTCTGATAAACTGATCGCAATTGTGCTCTCTCTGACTTTAGCTGCCAGTGTACAGAGCCTGATAGTCCGAGCAATAAAACCTTAGAACTGTGGAGCGAGAGAAACATCACAGCGTCTTCTGTTTCTTGGGCCAATCTCACTGTCAAGGTAATCTAATCATGTCCAAGTTGTACACAAAAATGCATTTTCTCTTGCATGTTTGCATTTGTTAACAAGCAACCTTCCTCTTCTCTGGAGGTTAACACTGATAAGGATATTTCATCAATTAGCTTTTCTTCACTGAGCACAACCATAGGTTGCCTTTTGAATGCTCAATGGACTTTTCCACCTTAACCTTGCTTTTCGGTCACTCATTCCCTCACCGGAGCTGCTGTTTAGTTTACTTCAGTTTCCATCCTCTCAGGAGCACCTCGCAAAAAGTCTTTGCATCAAACAAACTTGTCCTCTTTCTACAGGAGTGTGTGAGTCTGCAGGGGCACTTTGTAGGGACGTCGTGTGGCCATCATGGTCCCTACACCCCAGATGTCCTCTTCTGGTCCGTCATCTTGTTCTTCTCCACTTTCTTTCTGTCAGCGTTCCTCAAACAGTTCAAAACGAGTCGCTACTTCCCCACCAAGGTAATCAGCAGAAAGGTGCTGGATACTTCACTTTATTTGGCACAGCAAAGCAAATAAAGTGGGTCTTCCTCCTGTTACTTTCAGAACAAGAATAGCTGTACCAAAATGGAAATGTCATTAATATTTAGCAAATACAAGCATGTTTTTCGCCAAATGCATTCATAACAAAACTGAGCAATTGTTCTATACTGAAATCACAGGTGTCAAACTCAAGGCCCGACGCATCCTTTTATGTGACAAATTCCATGATCCTTGCCAAAATATGTGCCAACATTTCAAATTGTACAATTATTGTAAATAATAATGTAGAATTGTTTTATTTTTTTATTTTATTAAGTCCTCTCTCAACATACTGAACGGTGTCCTTGAGTGCCAAGAAAGGCGCATCTAAATATAATGCATTATTATTATTATTATTATTATTATTATTATTATTATTTTCATAGAAGAGGAAATATGTTAGACAGGACTTAGATGAAGGTATAAACAAAGCTGAGAATAATTATATACAAACTTGTATTTATACGAGTGATTATGTATTTTGTAGCATTTTTGTGTTATTCCTTTATAAGGATATAATTGGTATATTATGTTCGTTTTTTTTCACGTAAACTTGTAACAGTTAGGGTTATACTTGTTTGTATAAGCTATAAGTTATAAAAGGGTAGGAGTTAAACAAGTTTGTACTTTTTCCTACTCTTTTTCCGAACATGTGTAAATGCTTTGTGTTGTTAATGTTTTTTTATTTAATTTAATTTAATTTTTATTTTATTTATTTTTTATATATATGTTTGAAATTCATTCATTCATTAATTATTATTATTATTAAATTGTGCATGAATTTTTATAATTTTTTTATCCTTTTTTACAGTATCTTCAGCAAACTATTATCCTTGACTTCTCATTTCAAAATTTGTAATCCATTAATTTGTTATGTACTGTATATGTAATAGTTAGACATTTATTTGGGCCCGCCACAAAAATGAGTTTGACAACCTTGACCTAAACCCTGCCTCGATTTTCCACGACCTTTGATTTCAAATTGTATTTATTGTTAATACAACGTACGTTGTCATTCACAAGTTTGAGGTCATTTAGAAATGTCCTTAGCTGTTTGTTTTTCCGTGAAGATAACCTTAAAGCATAGGTGTCAAACTCCGGTCCTCGAGGGCCGGAGTCCTGCAGGTTTTGGAAGTTTCCCTCTTCCAACACAAGGTGAGTCCAATCAGCAGGATCGTTATCAAGCTTATGCAGAGCTTGCTGACAAGCTGATCATATATCAGCTGTGTTGGAGAAGGGAAACATCCAAAACCTGCAGTTGCACCTGAGTTTGACACCTATGCCTTAAAGGGACAGTGTGTATACATTTTAGATTTTTCAATGTTCATTCATTTTAATACCCTACAAATTTAAATAATATGCAAATATGGTCTATTTCCGTATGTCATCAGGTGCGATCCATGATCAGCGACTTTGCCGTCTTCCTCACCATTTTCGTCATGGTGTTGCTCGACTACGTCATCGGCGTACCCTCCCAGAAGTTAAAGGTCCCCAGCAAATTCCAGGTAAATTGGGAAAACCTTCACATTTCTGTAAAACAGATCAGATTACATTTGCATCTTGTGAATATGTTCCTCCATTAGCCCACCAGAGATGACAGAGGGTGGCTGATCAACCCAATAGGTCGTAACCCCTGGTGGACGATCCTGGCATCTTCTATCCCTGCTCTTCTCTGCACCATCCTCATCTTCATGGACCAACAGATAACCGCAGTCATCATCAACCGGAAAGAACACAAACTGCTGGTACTTAAACTCATTCAAGTTGTACTTTAGCATAAGTGTTGTTGACCCACAATCTCATGCACTCCCAGCCATTTCCACTGAAGCAACCCCCTTCGCTCCCGGCTGTTTTACTGGATTTTGACTGATTTTGCAAGGCCCACAGAATATTGTAAACATGGAACCTACCAAAAGAAAGATTAGAGTCTAAGTTTCATCATTATTCACAAATCTGTTAAAAAAAAAGTAGGGGAAAGAGCTTGTTTGCAACATGGCCCTGGTTGATCTCGTATACTCTGCTGCCACCTGCTGGCCGTTTTTGTAATAACTACCATTGCTTCAAGCATGTCACTTCAGTTCAGATGCTGCATCAAAGCCTTCTGTATGCTCTAACATAAATAAAGAAAAACGTATAAATATGTCTTTGGGAGCATGTTAATACTTAAAATGTATACTTTTTTTGAGCAAATGAGTTAAAAATCAAGAAATTAAATGAAAAATTGAAGTGACGTTTGACTTTAAATGTTCATCTGTGTTTCCCAGAAAGGTTGCGGGTACCACTTGGATCTCCTGATGGTGGGGATGATGCTTGCCGTGTGCTCCATCATGGGTTTGCCGTGGTTCGTCGCCGCAACTGTCTTGTCCATCTCGCACGTGAACAGTTTGAAGCTGGAGTCGGAGAGCTCAGCTCCAGGAGAGCAGCCTCGTTTTCTGGGCATAAGAGAGCAGAGGCTCACTGGCCTGGTCATCTTCTTGCTCATGGGATGCTCTGTATTTATGACTGGAGCACTTCAGGTGAGTGCTGCCACTATCTGGTTGTCACATAAATTTGAGAGAGAGCATGACTTTAAAATAGGTGTTTAAAAAAAAAAAAGAGAGCAATGATGATGACATGCCAAATCGGTAAAATTACAGAATGAACTGAGCTCTCCAGAAAAAATAAAATAAAAATAAAAATAGGTGTGTGAGGCGGTTAACATTTTTAATTGTAATTAATCGCATGACTTCAATAGTTAACTCACAATTAATCGCAAATTTGTTCTAAATAAACAATAAAATATTTGTTTCTATGGTTTCATACTCAACGTAAAAGTTGGGGGGAAATGTTAAACTCATAGAAATATGGCTGCATCTTTTAGTCATTGGTACAGTACTTTCGTAATAATTCATAAAATTGAGTTAAAATTTCAAAGATGTACTGTACTGTAAAAAACGTGTGTGATATTTATTTGTGTTGAGGTAATTTTTCTACCACTAGATGGCATAATTTCATTCGTAAGACATTAGTAACAGCTCAGTGCATTTTTCTTTTCATATGAAGAGCTATCTCATCTTTGTGAAATTCTGCACATTTTTAAAGTTTTAAAATACAACTTGACTCCAGTCTCCACAAATATATGCATTAATATTAAATGTATTCCTGCTAAATTTTGACATGAACATATCTGCTGCATTGCGACTACAATTCCCCCAGTGCAGGCTTTCCATATCACATTAATCACGTGTTAAAAAAAATGAGTGGCGTTGAAGGAACTCCAAATTAACACAACCATTTTGACACCCCTACTAAAAAGATTTTTTAAATATCTTTTCTTCACTCAGTTCATTCCAATGCCGGTGTTATATGGCGTCTTCCTCTACATGGGAGCCTCATCCTTGAAGGGCATCCAGGTACTGTATTATGTGACATATACACTCACTTCTCTTAATGTTAATAAATGCAATAATACAAATATAAAGTAGATATATCTGATGATGTCATATATATATAATGCATATATAATACAGCTCCAGTATTGGATGTCATAATATTGCGGCTGGTGATTACACGGCTTAATTAGATAAAGTGTTAACAGGTGTTCTCTCTTGCTCAGCCTCTGGCATACATAAGTCTTGCATTCATGCATATACATCAATCTTAAATTGCTGGGCCACAGTTCTTTGACCGTCTGAAGTTGTTTGGGATGCCGGCCAAGCACCAGCCAGACTTCATCTACTTGCGTCACGTACCCTTGAGGAAGGTTCATCTGTTTACGCTCACCCAGCTGACCTGCCTCGTGCTTCTCTGGGTCATCAAGACGTCACCCGCCGCTATCGTCTTCCCCATGATGGTAAGCTGGCCCGTCACGACAGATGAAATACTTTATGATCGAGTGCCGTTGTACTTAAGCTACGCGTTTCTATGTGTGCAGGTGCTGGCTCTGGTATTCATCCGCAAACTGCTGGACCTGTGCTTCTCTAATCGGGAGCTCAGCTACCTGGATGATCTCATGCCGGAATGGAAGAAGAAAAACCTTGATGATGCTTCCAAAAAGATTGAGGAGGTAATTGAAATGGAAAATGTGAAAGCTCCATTGGAAGGGGGGGGGGAAAAACATACACATATTGATCCTGCATGTTCCTGTTGGCGCAGGAGACGCAAGTTATGCTCAGTACGAAAAGTGAAGATGCTCCAATTGTTCACATCCCCCTGGAGAGCAGTGAACCAGTGCAGGCCTCAAGGGCCCATGACCCCAGGTGAGTGTGACCCAAGGGCCTCACATCCATAAGAAAATTCAGCTTCCTGTATTTGTGTGTGGAAAGAAGTTCTCATTAACGTCATCACTATTATTATTATTATTATTACAGTTCTTAGTGAGATAATGGTGATCTTTTATTTAGTTGTTTATTTATTTTGTTTGCTTTGTGGCATCAATGTTAGCTTTGGGACTGCGGGTTCAAGACCCAAAGAAAAGGAAAAAATATATATCTATTGTATTTATCTAGTCATTTTAAATGTGCAACTCCAACCTCTTTAAGGCATAATAATTATAATAATAATAATAATTCTAGTGTGATATTTACTTCCCTCTGCAGCTGTTATTTAACTTGTCATGAATTTGATATCGTTATCAAACCTAGTCATGGGCCGATTACCGGTTTTAAAAAGTCAAGGTTTCAATAACTGTTAATATTGGCTGTCACCACTAATAAGCTCTTCTTTTCTGTTTTTGAGGAGACTTGTAAGCAGGCCACAATATGATTGGCTGCTTGCAGAGTTGAGTAAACTAGCCGCCTCTTTGACGTTAATGGCCTCTAATTAACTTTTTCCCCCTCCTCTGTGATCAGAGAGGGGAGGAAGAGGGTGGATGGAGGGACACAAATTCCTTCTGATTCATGTGCATTGGCCAGTGACCCCACAAGCCTGTTCTAAAAATAGCTCACCAGTGATGGGACACCGTGACTTACTAAGAAGAATTACAACAGAAGAATGTTGACATTCATTTATTTACTTCAACTTAACATGGTGCACATTTTTTTATGTAGCAAATATTCGACATTTTGTTCAAAAATTAAATAGATTGTGTTTAGTGGATGGGGGGGACTACTCTTACTATTTTTTAAGGTCATTTTAGAAGCATAATTTTTATACATAGGACCAAAATAAAATAAATAAATAAATACATGAATAAAAGTGAAATAAAAAATGGATAATATGTGTGTATATATATATATATATATATATATATATATTAGGAGTTGCTAGAAAAAATCGATTCGGCAATATATCGCGATATTACAGCGCGCAACTCTCGAATCGATTTGATATGCGGCCGAATCGATTTTTAAACATGCATTTTTAATGCGAATATTCAACAAAACGCCTTACTTAGGGTTAGGATTTACACATTAAGTATGGAAGAATGTTATATTAATGGAACATTAAGCCTTAATATTTTATTTCAGTGCTGTTCAAACATGAAACAGACTGCAACCTGTTAAATACAGTAGCTCAGTTATAAGCCTGAATTTTCTGATAAATAAATACATTTTCATACAAATCTTACAGTGTACATGTACAAGTTTACTGATTAGTATTTTCCAAACTTGAGTACAAAAAAATTGCAATAATCAATTTATCGATTCGTATCGGGATTAATCGGTATCGAATCGAATCCTGACCTATGAATCGTGATATGAATCGAATCGCCAGGTACTAGGCAATTCACAGTAATAATATATATATATATATATATATATATATATTACATAAATATTTATCATTTCAATTCAATAACATTTCATGACGGATGTCATGCTGACAGCATCTGCAGCATGAAATAAATAAATATGAGACCTTTTTTATTTATTGATTGACATTAATTACATTTATATATTTATTTTTGTATTTATTTCCGCATTTATTTTGGGAATCTTGTTTTTTATTTTGTTTTTTACTTGTATTTATTTATCTTATTTTTGGGGTTTTATTTACATTTATTTATTTTTGGTGTTTAATTTTTGATATATATTTTTTATGTATGATTTTATTTTCACTTTAATTTATTTATTCGTTAATGTATTTTTCATTTGGGCAGTGTCGGTCCTCCATACATAATTGCATAATTACAATTGGAAGCCAGCAAATGTGTTTTGTGTAAGATGTTGTACAACAAATATAAATCCATGTTTATGTGGACACCGTCTTAATTGCCTTTCCTTTCCTGCACACGTACAGTATGTTTGCACTAACCCTGCTGCAACTGCCACTCCTGCTCCCTACATCAATTTTGAGCTTCTTCTCTCCTTCTCACCTCCTCGCCCCCCAGGTGTGATCCCTCTGACATTAATATATCTGATGAAATGTCTAAAACCACCATGTGGAAATCTCTCAGCTCCAATCAAAAGGACTCTCGTCCTGTATCTGCTAAGAAGGCAAGACTTGACCCTGCGTGGAAACGCACATTCTGTTCCCTGTCTCTGTCCATGTCGTTTGAACAGCTCCTCAGCTGACCTGTGCACGCTGCTCTCTAAACTTGGTTTGTTTACTTTTATAGGATTGAAGACATCGCCTTCATTGATGAGTAAAGATTTCTAGAGTGCACGCAACTGTGCCTCGTATCTGTCCATCTGGTGCCCAGGATGTGATTTGGGACCGTTGGCCATCCGAGCCATTTGGGAAAGTCTCAGTCCATCAACATTCACACACACTCACACACACACACAAACACAGGACGCAGGTAGGACTAGTTTTAATGCAGTTTGATAGCAAGAAGATTGTGAGTGGGGCAGGCTCTTTTCTGTTTGGACTGAACTTCCCACTAACCATTAAATGAAAGTCAATGGGAACATCGAATGTAATTGGGTCCTCCTTGGCCATTGTGCCATCGATAACAATTTTAGGGAAATTGGTTGTTTTAGCCTGATCCTGCCAACCTGATAAATAAACAATGATAGGAAAAATAATGACCAATATACACTAAACTAAATAATTAAGTGTCGGAATCAGCGCTTAACTTTGTGCATTTTAATAGTAATTTAGGTCTCGTGTTTAATGTTAATAAAGTATTTTAATTTCATGGTAATTTTATGTTGATTGTAAAATTGAAATGCAAAGTATGTTTGTATCCAAAATGATGTACTTCCCAGTTGAATATCTTTTTTTGCATTGCCATCATAGAAGCTGGACCGTTGAAGACTTGAAAGCAGTTTTGACGAGAAAGTCGAGTCTTCGCATTGACTAAAAACTTTTAATGTACACAAATTAAGCACAGCGATACATTGATCATGTGACTCATTTCTAGCTTCATGCACAAATAGACTCTCAAATAGTCCAACAATGGTCAACGGATTGCAGTTAGGACATATTGTTTAAATAGATTTTTTTTTAAATTAGATTAAAAATCTAGGTATAATTACTGTGGATCACTTTAACCCTTGGTGGCTCAAAATGAAAGAGATTAAATCAGTAAACAAAAAACCGTTGAACTAATTATGTACTGTATGCTTGCTTGTTGGTCATTCCCTAAATTCGGTGCGTAGTGTGAAGATGACAGAATCTACATGAACGTAAACAGCCAAAAGTATCGTGTCTTATTTCTTTACCTCAGACAAGCTTGTTAAATCTCCTGCAAGGCACTTTGGATGGAGGACTTCAGATTTGTTGAAGCCTTTTGAGTTATAGAGCAGTAGTTTTCTAATGTTTGCTTTATTTTGACATTGGGGGGGGGGGGTGCTATTTAAAGCAATAATTTACCCAAAGTCCATCTCAACTGAACTGTAATGATCACATTTAACTCATTCACTGCCATTGACGGCTATAGACGTCAAAAATTAATTTTAACAATTTCTATTAGTTCAATACAATTTTCCCACTTTTGTTAACAAGAGTATGACAACCGAGAATTTTTTTATTGTATTAGAACAGATACAATTTGTGGTTAATCGTGAGTTAACTAGTGAAGTCATGCTAATAATTGCGATTAAAAATTTTAATAATTGTAATTTTTATTTTTTATAATCTTTTCTTAAAAAAAAAAAAAAAAGTTTATTACAAATTGGAAAAAAATCATTACAATAATTTTTTTTATAAATAAAAAAAGAAGATTATTAAAAATTAGGGGTGTCAGGTGATTACATTTTTTAATCGTAATTAATCCCATGACTTCACTAGTTAACTCACGATTAATCACACATTTTATATCTGTTCTAAATGTACAATAAAAAAATCTAGGTTTTCATACTCTTGTTAACAAAAGTGGGAAAAAATGTTAAACAAATAGAAATAGTTCAAATGAATTTATGACGTCTATAGCCGTCGATGGCAGTGAATGAGTTAATAATAAATGTTTGTTAATCAGGGATCCTTTGCCTCATTTAAACCTTGATGAAACTTGAGTACTGTTGAAATATTTGTTGACTGAAATTGACAACAGTCAGTCAACAGTGGCACATTTTAATCCATCTGACAAATTCTCGACAGTTGCATCCAGATCTTCATTTAAGGTTGACGTCATACTTGATCCGCACTCAGACTTAATGGCCACTTTACTTGTCGTAGCACTTTCTCTAGATACGTCTATGTATGATGTTTCTTTTTCTCTTTTTTTTCAAAAGATATATTGAGCAAAATGACCTTATGGTAATTATTACAATCATTTTATTTCCGCTAACGATATTCCAAGCTGTTATCTTGAATTTCTGTACATAGCAAAAGACGGGTGGCGGCTTGATCGAAAAGCTGATCCTTTTGCCTCAAAATGACCTTGAATTCAATAAGCTAGAAGAGTTTTGTGAAAGTGATATAAGTTATGTGTCTTAGAATATGCCTTTAAGTATAAAATACTATTTGTTTTATAGTCTTTTGCGCTGTATAATTAATCAGCATCTTTTAGATTGCAGTCACGTTGCAACACTTTCTTCTTGGCCTGTATGAAAGTTTGGTCAATTCACGTCCTGTACTTTCAAGCTAATTAATGGCATGATGTAATATTCACTCGAGTGTACATATTTAAAGCCACAAGTGAGTTGAATGAGAAAATATATATGGATATAAATATTTGGAATACTATCATACACCCAACCAAACTGTTCAGTGATGTGCACACATTTTATTTACTCATGTGTCATGTGTCCCTCATTTGATAACAGAGTAATGTATTTGTGAATGTATGGCTGATATGCAGCAGAATGTCGTCAGATGTACTCAATGTATACGACCGCCGCTTCCTGTTGCATCGTTATTGATTGTTTTACAATATTGTAAACTAAACCTTGTCACAATTCACTGGACTGTTCTTTTTCTGCATAGAGTACAGTATACAGTATAGAAAAAGATCATGCTCATGATCGTGTATAGCGACGCTGTGCACCGTGGCCCTCTGATTAACGCGTGATGATGCGACCAAGCTTCAAGGTCAAGCGGCGGTAGAATGGCGTTTTCAGGTGATGATGAGCGACTGGACTGCAGTTGAAATGGAGCCATACAGAGCGAGTGCTCTCTACTTAACTGTACATGTTTTATATGTACGTATATGTAATGTTGATTTTTGGATGATGTCAAAAGAGAAATAAACTATTACGCAATTAAACAATGAGCTACCCTAATTTATGAGGGGAACAACTTTTCACAAAATCAGGCTTATCTCTTTAAAAATGAAAATTGCTTCCTTTTAAAATGTATATTTAACAAATGGAAGTTCCCTTCGAAATTGACGAAGTTACAGCAGTTTCAATGTTGCAGAGTTGAAATCCCGTGTTTTAAGAACGCATTTAAACTTTTGGTACATAACTTTCAAAGGTCCATAGCAACCGATACCTTAGGAAAAATGTATTTACTCTGAACTGTTTTGAAAGACCACTGGAATGTCAATTTCAGAAGCAGGTAAGGACACCATCCGAAAGTGACTTATTTGAGTGCTGACCAAATACAATTGTGTAGAACTGTATTCTAAAAATGCAACGTTGACATAATACACAAACATGATCTTAGATTTCAGTGAAATATGCTTGTGTGAAACAAATTGACGAGAAAATGATACCGCACTTTAAAACAGTCACTTTTTTTTATGTTGAATTTTGATAGTTCCGTTTTTTTCTTGTACCACAAGGGGGCAGCCACAACCCTTATCAAGAACATTTGTCCCCAGATTCTGTGAGGTCACACCATACCCATTTGTCTATTTCTTGCTTACCTAACCTGCAGGATCTCCTTCCATATGCTTCCCTCCTTGCTCCTTGTGACACCCCCCTCCCCCACATTTGATCCTTGAGGTGGGAGCAGCGTGCACATCTGGAGGTGATCCTCGCTGCAGAGGAATAGCCTGTGGGAAGGCAGGCCTACCGGGTTAAAGATGCACAGCACCCTTTATGTATATCTAAATGTGCACGCTGAGCCTGAGGGTGTCATGTGATCCCCACTCCCAGTACTGATGATTACAAACAGCTGGCGGGCTGTGGCCTCGGCCAATTAGCAACGAGGTTGGCTGTGACATCACAGTGGAGGAGTGGGGTGAGCGGGGCATTTTAGATGGCTTTTCACCTCTTGAGTTTAAACAGAGACCAGACCTGTCTTTCTAGGCTAGCTAGCTAGCTCTATCTATCTATCTATCTATCTATCTATCTATCTATCTATCTATCTATCTATCTATCTATCTATCTATCTATCTATCTATCTATCTATCTATCTATAGCTCTATCTGTCTATATCTGTCTGTCTTGCTAGGCTAGTGAGCTAGCTCTGTCTGGCTAGGCTCATGAGCTAGCGCTGTCTGTCTTGCTAGGCTAGCGAGCTAGGTCTGTCTGTCTGTATGTCTATCTACCTAATCTATGATAGCTATCTATCTTTTCCATCTATCTTGCGAGCTCCACCTACAGGTATCTACTAGCTACTGCTAGCTAGCTAGCTAGTTATGTAGCGCGTTCAAAAGACACACTTAACAACCACTTCTGCAATAGTCTCGGGTGACCAAATGTCGTCTTTTGTCTGGACATGTCTACTTTTTTTAGGCCGTATCTGGCCGTCCATTTATTTTTTTCTTCTTATAAATGTATGAAAATGTCAGATTTTCATTGCGGGACAAATAGGAGATGGACTACGCTGTATTTTTTTTATATAAGGTTATATAAGTGTGTTAAAGAAATATATACTTACTTACTTTTCTTTCTTTTTTTTTCTTCTTACTTATGCTATAAATATATACTTGAAATAAGATCTAAAGCTGTATTGGTGACCCAGAATTTTAGCTCACTGGTAGCGCTCGCAAACTGGAGACATGATTGCGCTTAGATCATTATTTATTCATTTATCAAACGTATGAGAATTAGCTTTACTTTCTACCCACACAGAGGAGGCATATGTTAAAAAATATTTACAATCTATGGTATCTTTAAGGAAACAGTATCATTTAGCTACATATTTTGAGGACGGGTTGAGTGTCCTCTTTTTGGGGAAATCAAAATATGGTCAACCCATGTTAAACACGCCACAAAGTTAACAGACATTCTGCTGCTTTGCAAGCAGAAAAAAAACACCCTAACTCTCAAAGCGATTGTTGGGTTATGTCATATGACGTTCAAAATGTCTTCTCAATTTTTTTTTGCTGATTGTTTTGCCATGACATCTATTTGTGACGTCACCCGTCATCAAGAACAGAACATTACTCCACGTTCAAAGACAACATTGCCGCATGCGGGTAAGCCAAATTAATCTTATTTGCCTCTTGTTGGACCCAGTGAGCTGTGGTGCGCTTTTCTCAGTGAACAGAGGCAGCAGCTCTGGGCTGGCCCTCCCCTCCATCAATCTCTGTCATAAATCTGTCACGAAGAGAAAAAAGGAACTGCTGAATACAGATTTGTCAGCAATTAATCTAACCTCTATTACCAGGCTGGGATATTGTGGTCCTCTATATCTGAGAACAATAAGCCACTCTTAACATGGAGCATGGCAATGCGGGTTATGTGCTTAAGAGCACTCTTGCAAAGAAGGCCGTTTTGTAGATGGAACACTTTGTTTCAAACCTTAATTTCTGTCCTTTTCCCTCCTCAGCGCAACTCTTTGCACATAAGCCTGCCCGTGTGAGACTGCTGTCGTCTATAATTGGAAATCATTGAGACAGAGCGGTGCCATTAAACCTCGAGGAGACGCAGAGGACTTGGCAAGTGAGTTCAGCTAATTGACATTCTGCACTTGATGATAGGGGGAACATGCATAAGAAAGACATGGGACTTCTTCCACACACGTGCTGCTGCGCACGCGAGTTTGGATTTGCAGCTCCTCTTTTTTTTTTTTCAGAATAGAGTCCGTATTGTTTTTTAATCCACTGAATCTTTAAAAGATGCAACCATAATAGTCTTATGATATTGATATGATGGTAGCCATGGGTTACCTGTACTGTCCCACCCCTAATATACACTGTATATATTTAATCATGGTATTAAAGATGCTAATATTATTTTCAAAAAGCCTTATCGTTTGAGCGCAGTGACACAGTGGCGCGTTTCCGTTACATTTCCTCTTCGTTTATCAGATATCCTGTTCCTGTTTGTGCCCTCCTTTTCTTTTGTTGTTGCACATTTCACCCTTTACATCAGTTCATGTACAAACACTGAGCTGGCGGGCATGACGTTCGTATTCAGGCAGTCCAGTTTAAAAAAGATTTGTGTGTCATGTTTAACCCCCGCCTCACCCGTGCGCGCGCACACATGCACGCCCTATTATAATTACTGGGACAGTTCAGTGGAGCAGTAGGCCAGTGCTCAGCTGCTTGAGACAGAATTAGAGTGGCAAACAGCTGAGCTTCTCCAGGGTACTATCATGTGACCTATCCCACCCACGGGGGCCGAAAAGACCAAGGGTAGGGTTACCATCACGTGCGGTTTCCAGCACGGCCTTATGCGTGTGTCAATACATGTGTTCCGAAGTGCATTTGCAGCACAAGAGCCACACCAAGCAAAGTCTTGTAAACTGCTGATAGGTCTATCTTCGTCACTTCTTTGTAGCCTTTACACTCCACCCACCACCCCCCAGCCTCGCTCCCACTTTGTTCCGCTGACCCGCTTGGGGCCACATGGCGACATGCGAAGGTGCTTCTTCTGTAACGAGAGAGCACATCTGGAAGCTTCAGCTCAACGCTGCCTTATCTATGATGAAAAGAACAGCCCCTGCAGCACATTGTGGGATTGTTTAGATGCATTGTTTCCTTCCCTGGAAAACAACAGTGTGGCTTTTTTCTTCTTTTTTTTTTCAGTGTCTGTCAGCAAAGCACGTAAATGTGAAAAAGCTGAGCGCCGCATGAGGTTTTTACTCATCTAAACCTTTCAATGGTGTCTTTTCAAGTCAAAGTGCTTTTGGACTAGAGCATGATATCATGCATTAAATTGCAGATGTGGAAAATATTAAAGAAGAAATACTCATCACAGACTTGATTATAAGAAACTAATGTTAGTTAGTCTGGACTATTATAATGAAACCTGAGGCAAACGCTCATAAGGTAGTCAATATTACACAACGTTGGTCATGATCATGCTGGTGTACAGTCGAGATGAGGAGTTTACCAGTTCGCCCTTGAAGGCCACCATACTTTCTGGTTGACGCTACTGTACAAAATAAGGGGTGAAAGTGAGATGTTTTACAAGCGATGTAGACACACGTACAGTGTATAATGTAAAAAACAAATATACATGCTTATTGCTTTCTAAAGGGGAAGTCAACCCAAAAATATATTATTGACAAATATATGTTTTATGCAGCCCCACGCGTCTAAATATAGTATTCTGGTTAATATTGCAGAATATGAGAGTTTCAACAGCAAAATCCAGCGTTTTTTTATCAATATCAGAAGGCGGCCATTTTGCCACTTGCTGTCGAGTGAAAATGACATCACAGTTGCTCAGGTTTCAGGTAACAACCAATCACAGCTTAGCTTCAGAAAACAGGTGAGCTGGGATTAGTCGTTACCTGAGCGCTGAGCAGCTGCGATGTCATATTTAGTGGACAGCAAAATGGCCGCCCCCTGAGATTGATAAAAACAGGTGGATTTTGCTACACAACTCATATTCCACAAATGGTCATGTTTATACTGATAAGGTCACATATAACATATTATTGTCAAGAAATGTTTATGGTTGACTTTCCCTTTAAGTGTGTATAAAATTCTACTGATTCCTTGACCTTGTTTGCCCCTTGTCAGATGACCATGTTTTAAAAAAGAAAAGAAAAAAAGAAAGAAAGGAGGTGGGGGGGGGGCAGAAAATACAAATCGAAGGACTGATTGGGGGAAGGGGTTGTCTGTTAGAGGCGATTGTCTGTTACATTTAAGTACATTTTTTGTGGTCTAAAAACATCCAATACCGTACAAAATTATTTTGTATAGAATTTGTTGCCTAAAAGTCCCGGTACAATACAAAATTATTATGCATAAATATAAACGAAGCTTGAAACTGTTTTAAACTGAAACATTTTAGTTTATCCAAATTGTATTTATTTATTTACTATTTTGTGACTTGCTTAGCGGCTGCTTTTTGCCTTTTAGCCATTTTGTCTTGTACAGCCACTTACTGCCGGCTAAAAATGACACCAGAGTGCCCAAGGGCTCAGGTAACGACTCGTCACGGCTCACCTGTTTTCTGGCTTTGGTCATGTGACATTCACAAGCTGAGCCCTCAAGGCACTGTGATGTCATTTTCAGTCGACAGCAAGTCGCTAAAATGGCCGCCGCCAGAGATGGATTAAAACGGTTGGATTTTTCTTTTAATTCATACTCCGCAAAGGCAATAATAAACAGAGTGCCGTGTTTAGATGAGTGGAGACGCATAGAATTAGAATAGAATTATTGCAATCAAACTCACACATCCAAAAAACACTCCTGTTTGGTTCCTTGAAGACTAAATTGTCAATAGGTGTTTGTTTAAACGTGCCCTGCGATTGGCTGGCATCCAGATTGTACCACGCTTCTTGCCCAAAGGTCACTTGGCATTGACCCCAGTTTACCCGTGACCCTTTCGAGGATAAGCAGCATAGAAAATGAATTGATGGATAAATCCCTCTTTCAGCAGTAATATTTTTAGTGATGCAAGATTAAATTTAGCACCAAACACAAGAATAAATACACCCCTGCGGTAATGACAAATACTATTAAAATGAAAACTCCACAAAGTTTATTTAATCCGATTGAATGGAAGAGTCATTGCGTCTTTGTGCGTGAATGCGTGTGCCTATGTGTGTGCGTATTGGCCGAGCGCCTGGTGTTGTGTACTGCTGAGCCGTGACTGTTTACAGCGGAGTAACATGAGGAGTTGACCGGCTTGTCCCGCCTACACCATAACTCTAAATGCAGAACCACAGCTGCGTTTCCATGTTTGAGGCGCGAAGCAAAATAGAGGACACGAGAGTGCGGCGAAGACATCAACAAATGGAAATTAATCACTTTACATACATGAAGGGGAATGGATGGTGAGTTACAGGTGAGGAAATTAACCCACATTCTAGTCAAACCTTTGAGGCCAAAGCTGGGGTCATTTGCTCTTGCCCGTGGATGTGTTGTAGGGGGGGATGGGGTTACATCAGGAATTAGGTAATATTGACATGGTCGTTGCGACCCCGCCCACCCAACAATACTACGATCAATGCAACTGATCAATAGAAGTCATTGACAATAACTGAACTTCTCATGTGGTCAGCCGAGGAGAAAATTCACTATTTTTTAGTCATGTGTGTCCGTATTCATGCTCATCCATCAAAGTGTTCTAAAAAATGCATGCACATATTTATGCACTGCAGGGGGAACTGGCTCTTCTCTGACATAGCATGATTGCCCCCCCCCCCTCCTTTCTCTCTTTCCCTCTCTCTCTTTTCCTGCTGAAATAGTTTTAACAAAAGAGGGGGAGGGGTTGTGCAGTTGGGGGAGGGGATGTATGTGTTGCTCTGTTGTCACTAGGCCAGAGAGGGAGGGAGGGAGGCTGAAGGGCGATCGAGGGAGTGGAGGAGAAAAAGATATGGTCCCAGAAGGGAGTGCGGACATACACAGTACACACACATACACACACCCACACTTCATACACTCTCTCGGGCTCAACGCTTGTTTTGTGGATTACTTTTCACATTTTTGGCAAGCAGATACAGACATGATCAGGTCAGTAATCGTTTGCTAACTTGGAGCGTTAGCTTGGAAATGTTGTGCTATGCGCTCCTCATGTGATCTGATCGTTCCCATGTGTGGTACGATTCCACTATACATGCTGTTGCCTCCAACGAGTTTACCCCGTGTAAGGTCAAACCAGGGGATGGAAAGGACTCGAGGCTGGAACTCGTGTTCATGTTGAGTACATTCTTCAAATGTCACTTTTTCATTTGTTTGAGGGGGAAAAATGGTTGGACATGTGAATGTGTTGTGTGCATCTGGTCTTTTAAAGGATTAGAAACTTACCTGCCGGCTAACCGTGTGCTTTTGTGGCCACACGTACAAGCAAGCCGTCCATCTGTTAGCATTCAGCAGGACAAAAATGACAGAAACTGAAAGCAGTGAGAGGGCAAGCTCGGTTGCAAAAAGCAGAATTTTAGTCACTTTTTGAATATTTTAAGCATACGTATCTCCGAGCCAGTCTCTCTCTCCCTCTCCATCTGACATTAAACTGTGCGCGTTCCTCAGGTGGCCGTGTGTCCCAGCTGTCTCCAGGTGTGAGATGAACCATGGAAAGGTGCGGGGGTCCGCTCACTAGCCCAGCTCGCATCTATCCACCCAACCGACCGTAGCCCGGGGGGGGTCCTGCAACATGCAGCGGAGCTCCCACTAGCACCAAGTGGACCCGGTCCTGTCCTCCTTACCTGGGGCCAGGGCTGCAGAATGCTCAGTCCTGTCATCCCTTACAGTAAGTTTCCAAACATTTTGCAGATCATCTGTTTTGGGCCGTTATCACTTTTAGGGGGTCATCTGGGGAGCGGTGTAGCCTGGACAGACATGCTAATGGCTTTTACAGCTGAGTCTCCAGCTTTGCATTGAGGAATTTCACAGAACGTGTGCAGCTTCTCCTCTTTTTTTCAGCTCCTTCGTGTGAATGTAGTGCAGTTTGTTTAGACACTCGCTCAGACAATAAGATGTCTGTTCTAATATGTTCACAACAGCAAAACATTTGCTGGTTTGTATATAACAATCCCTAATTGTTACAGGGGTTCTTTACTATACTGGGAAGGCCAGGGGGGGAAAAGTGACATATTTTCTATGCAATATTTCAATACTTCAAACAACACCATGCAGTACTCTCTTGTGTTAATCAGCAGAGGTTGCTATACAGGCTGATGAATATGCTTATATTGATTGACTGGACTATTGATTAGGGCTAGCTTTAACAGGATTACGCTGCTAACCTGATTGGAATAATGCAACAGGAATTTATTTTCACATTTTCATCGAGTAATGCCAAGTAGAGGTGAGAAATGTAAGATGGTTGAAGGGTACTTGAGGGGGGGGGGGTCTTTTTTAGGCTAGACACAAGTCGTGCTAGCGTGCATCTGTCACATTCCTCCCTTCAAAAAAGACTCACATCTTCTTGTTAGATTTCCTCATTTTTTTTAAGGGTCCAAATACGACATGTACGTTGAATTCCAGGTCATCTTTATCACAATGTGACATCAAAAGAGTGATGTTATGTTACTAGTATACCCTTTTTTAGTGGCCAGTTACCAGGGATGAAAGCGCTTGTGTGATTGTTAGTAAGAAGGTGTCAACAGCCTCTCATTAGTCCTGTATTGTAGCGCGCATTAACATGCCCTCCGCCTACACACACTCGCACTTTAGGCTTCTATTACAATTAAAGCAGCTTGTTTAGCAAATTGTAGCACATCTTAGGTCCTCATTAGATGTCATGGCAAAGACGTGCTCGTGAAAGGGGCAAAAAGAGCACAGCGAAGGGCAGATGGAGAGGACGTGAGGAGGGACTGGTCAGCTGCAGCCTGATATATGAGTGGACACAATAAGCAAAAGGGGGCCAGGCCGGCCTCTGCCACATGTGAGTGTGTGTGTGTGTGTGTGCGTGTGTGTGCGTGTGTTTGTGTGTGGGAGACATGAAGTGATGGGGGAAGGGGAAAACTGACCACACAGGCTCGGACACAGTCGTCTTTTACAATAGTGAGAAGAGAAGGCTGCCTGGAAGAAAAAGCTCAAGTAGAAAATGGAAGCAATGGAAAGCAATATTGATTGTTGTGAGATTAGTGTCAACAATTCTCTTATGACATAATATATTGGTGGCCTAGAAGAAAGCAGCTCCTCATGTTGGACTTTGCTCACGACTTACATAACAATGCAGCCCCCCCTTTGCAAGCAAAAGGAGATAACGCTGCATTACTCTCTTCATTAATATCCCTCTCCTCCCATTGATGTCTTCTATATGGCTCGACGCGGTAGTGTGAAGTCTTTAACTAGCCTAAATGACCCAGTAATGTGCAAACTGGGCCGGTTGGGGCGGTGGAGGTCATTTATCAGCACTATGTACTAGTACAGTCCCTCTCTGTGGAAGTGGACAGTACATGTGTGCGGCGCATGGACAGAGAGAGGATATGTGCTGTGTAAATAGATCGCAGGTTAGATTCCTGGCATTCCAGCAGCCTGACTCATCTGAAAAATGACCAGGAGTCTCTTTCTGTCTGTTTGCCAGCAGAACAGGACACCCGCACCAAAAGGCGCGCTTCACATGCAAATGTCCGTCCGGTCGGAAATGAAAGACTTTTGTTTATTGGGAGTGGAGTACAAGAAACAACAACTCCTGGTGTGTGCGTGCGTGCGTGCGTGTGTGCGCATGTGTGTGTGTGTTTTTGCCCCCCTTCCACAGCCACTTCTGATGCTTCACAACCCCCCAAATCCCATTCCCTCTCAGACCCTTCCCCCACATCTACTTTCATCTAATTAGCCCCTAATTACTCAAACTGACCATGCAGTGGACTACGGGTCCAGTTTGCTCCTGCAAACACCCGTGACTTGCATAATTTATGTTCTGCTTATCATTTCGATGGATGAGAATACCAGATTATTCTGAAAAAAAAAAGTGCTTGCATCACTCTTGGTCAATCTATTGAATGAATCAATTAGAGGATGTAATTGAGTTTAATACATTGGTGGTAGAACTTGTATTGATGAGTGCTTTCATTCCTGCTGAGGTCAGCCATCCAACAAAACGCATGCGATAGCGTAAGTGCTACTTTTCCACTTCATGTAAAGTCGTTCTGCTTCTCCTGCCTCAACATGTTCGGTTATCTTCTGTGATATTTGAAGCCATAGGACATTGTAGTTGTGCTACTAAACTGTAACTCAAATCACATTCACGTTTACATGTGGGAATACAGCTCTTGGTTTTTGGGGCCTTCTTGTTGGATGTTGCGTAAACCTTTTAAGATGTATTATTCGGGTGATTATATATAACTTAACTGTAATATGCAATGTTTTAATTTATATTTCAACATACTTAGTTATCATAAGTGTTAACCATCTGAAGCCTTGCAGGTCGTTTTATGCAACTTCACATGTTCTCTAGTCCAGTACTGAACTGTACTGCGGGTCAATCGACTCCAGGGATTCCATTGAATTTGCATTTGATTATTTGAAGTAACAACAAAGCAGTTTACCGCATTTTTTAGACAATAAGTCACACTTTTTTCCATGGTTTGGCTAGTCTTGTGGTACGACCTGTGTATATTGAAATTAGAGCTTGGACTCTAACCCAAAATCTCTGTTCCCTAATGGTGTTGAGGGCAGCGAACCAGTTCAAGAAATTTTAAATTTTTAAAATTGCTTACCTTACAGGGACTGCAACATGAAAAATCAACTTTTTGGAGCTTTTAGTCATGTTAAAATGTTAATTCCTCACCAAAAACATGACCAAAGTTGTGTTTTCCTCCATTCGCCCCCTGTATGAGAAATTCTAGGTTATTCTGCTCTCCAAGCACCAGCCCCTCCCAACCTGAGAAAACGAGCCGTTGGCACGGTTTGACGTCATTGCGTACGGCCCCACCCCCGCACCGCCTCTGCGGACTAAGCGCACGCCCACTTCCTTTGAGACCTCCCTCCATGGGATATTGACAAAAGTAGCCTTTATCAATAAACATTCTGTCCAGATGAATTCAAAGCAATCAATTATCCTGCTAAACTAGCAGTATGTCACACATTAGCTGCTATGACAACTTCTTCCTCTTCTTTTTCTTCATATTTGACTTCTTCAATTTTTTTCTTCTACTTTCTTTTGGCAGTTGGCAAATACTTTTGCTGCATTGCTGCCACCTTCTTTAGCATAACTTATATGATAACTTATTCTGTTGTATTGGAATTCATACTCCAAAATATATGGTAAATGTGTAATCTTGGCGCAGGTTATAAGAGGATGATGCAAATGCCAGTCCCAGACTATTTGAAAAAAAAAACTGTTTTCAATTCATTGTGTGAGGTGTCAAATGCAATCTATTCAAGATGAAATAATAACGTGAGAAGTTATTGGGGCAGGTTAGACCAAATGTTGGTATATTTTGGTGTTTCACCGTTGTGGGTGTGAACACAGCCAACTTGATATACTGCCAATCAAAGCAGTTCCTCTCATTCAATTTAAGTGTCGTGCACGAGAGGGACACTTTTCGTCATGGCGGACAACTTCAAACAGGCTGGATTGTCAAGTATTTATTGGGACCTGCTCTTAAACAGAATCTAGATTAAGCCTATATAGAGCTCTCCTTGAAAGATATGGCCATGAGAAAGTTGAGCCCCAGCATACCATCCTATTACATTATGCCCGCTTGCGGACCAAACATCCAATAACTTGAAATGACCGCAGTACACCGAGCGCCATTTAGTTCAAGTTTGCTGAACCATGAGTGGGTATTCCCCGTGAAGGTGTCATCCATGCGCCCATAGACGTGTGATGTGCATCAAACTGGCAGTACGACTGTATGATGATCACACTGATTAAGGAAAGCTGTCACAGTACCAAGCCGGCTTAGTTCTCATCTTTGTCTGCTGCTAAGCCAAGCGTGGCCAAGAATGGAGGGCTCTCTACAAGTTCCAAGCCAACACCAGTTGCTAGATTAGGGCCGGGGCTCCCTCACTCATCCCTCCTAATTCCTGGGCTAACCCCCACCGCACACCCATACGCACCCTAATACCCTCCCTCCGACACAGATGTCTGATGCTCCAGCACACATCGGCACTTTTAATGGGTCACTGCAATTGAAATACATTTCACTTCAATTGGAAAATTTGTGAAGTTGAGTGTGGAGATACCGCTGCAGGAATTACAGTACTAAAGGGGAAGTCACCCCCCCCCCCATAAAAAAAAAATATTGACAATAATATGTTCCATGCAGCCCCACTAGTCTAAATACGGTATTCTGGTTAATATTGAGTAAGTGGAATATGAGTTAAGCAGCAAAATCCAGCATTTTTTTTAAAAATCAATATCAGAAGGCGGCCATTTTGCCACTTGCTAAAATGACATCACAGTTGCTCAGGTCTCTGGTAACAACCAATCACAGCTCAGCTTCAGAAAACAGGTGAGCTGTGATTGGTCGTAGCCAGAGCCCTAAGCAAGTGTGATGTCATCTTCAGTTGACAGTAAGTGTCAAAATGGCCGCTCCATGAGATGGATAAAAATGGCTGGATTTTGCTTCATAACTCATATTCCACAAATGTAATATTAATCAGAATGTCATGTTTAGACTGGTGAGGTCACATATAACATATACTTGTCAAGAAATGTTGAAGGTTGACTTCCTCTTTAATGGTGTAGGTTGGTGGTCACAGGTTATGCATGTACACTTGCAGAATCTAATGAGATTCAATACAAGATTTAAGATTAATTTTGCCTTGAATATGGTTATAATGACCAGTTTTGATTGTCAGACAGGTACAGGTAACTGTTGTCATGGGGATGTTAGGAATGGTTTCCACTGCATGCTAAATGTAGCACAAAATGGTTTCTTCCCTCCCTGGTCACAGTTTAAACTTGAATTGACTGTACAAGGCTGTATTAGTTGACATTTTACAAGACGCATACAAAGTTGTAAACGTTAAGTAAATTAGAATCCTCTTGATTATGTTCACTTTTCCCACATCCTTGCAAGTTATGATGAATTTTTAAAATATAATATAAAAATACAAATGACTACAAGTTGTACTGCTAAAACAACAACTATACACAGTGCTGTAACGTAATGTAATGACGATAATAAAATTATGGCAAGTGATAATTGTTAAAGGCTAGGATGGGCGCGTACTGATACCAGGCATCGGTATTGGGCTGATACCCGGCCTTATTTCAAGGTATCGGTTTGTGTCTTGTGGCCATTTTACGATCAGGAATTAGAAATTACAAATAACAAAAATAGAAATTTGTCATTAATTTAATGCACTTTTAAAGAAACATGCTTTATTGGTCTTTCTTTAATTTGTCATTGTTTTTTTTTGGAGGACATTTTAAGTATCAAAAGTGGTATCAGTAGAGTTGAGTACTGGTATCGAACATCCTTAGCTCATTTTAATTTTAAGTATTTTAATCAGTGTCCACGGGTCATGTAATGCTGTTTATGCTGTTCCCTCCTATCAATCAGCGTATGTTGTATTTCAAGCATGCAGCATGATTAATATTTATACAGCGCTTGTAGACATACCTCACAATTACTCGATGGAGGTTCCAAGCCCTCCAGTGGTGCTGTTGATGTCTTCAGTTTGTCTGGCCGAGCGAGCGTCAGATTGTGACACTACTGAGATAAAGCCGTATGTGCGCTAATCCTTCATTAGTCTGCTTTCCCAGTCTGCACACACTCCAACTCCATCTCCCAGCGTCTGAGCTCTGTGATCCACTCCCGGTTTTTACATTCCATTCTGCTGAATTTGGATGAGGATTTCAGGTCACACTAGATTACTATGGTTCGAATATGTCTTTTAATCGATTATGGGCCATCTGCCAGTGCTGAAGATGGGATGAGAGGAGATTTAAACTATTTGCCTGCAATCAGTGGGAGCTGTTTAAATGTATGGATATTGTGCTACGCAATATGTTGGTACATACATATAGCTGCAAATGGGGAAATTGAATGTTAACACGGATGCTAAATAAAACATCTCATATTGCTCTCAAACACACTTTTGTTACTAATTTTAATAACTGAATAAAGACGCCTGCGGCCCCTGAACCAAATGAGGCTCTTTAGTCCCTCTCCTGTGGCTCCCTGTGGATCTCTTAAAAAAATTCTTTTTTTAGAAATTAATACATATTTTTTACATATTTATTTGTATTTTTTGTAGATGCAATATTCTTCAAATGAATTAATAGTTTAGATAAAAATGAATAAATAAATATTCAAAAAAATGTCAGTCCAAATTTTGTTGTCAGAAAACCCTGAAAAAGTAAAAAAAAATTACCTAAACATGTCCAAAAAGTGACCAGCAAAATGTCCACAAAGGAAGATGAAAAGCAGAAAATTACCATAAATTGTCCCTGATATTACCAAAAACGTCAGAGAATTTAATTTAAAAGGCAGAAAAGAAAATGTTCAAAAAGTAACTTAAAATGTCCAAAAACAAAAGAAAGGCAGAAGTTTACCATGAAATGTTTTTGTAGTTGTCAGAAAAGTATTAATAAAAATAAAAAAACTGAAAAGAAAACATTCAAAAAGTAACTTTAAAATGTCCAAAAATAAATCCTGATAATTACCATAAAATGCCCACAAAAATTTGACAGAAAGGCAGAAAAGTAATTTTTTTTATGAAAAAACGAAGTATGAAAAATTACAAAGAAACAAATCCAAAAACTAAATACGAAAGGAAGAAGAAAATGAATGTCAAAGTATTGGATGCTGCACAATTTTGTGTTTTAGTTCTAATTAGCTCTTGAGCCCTCAATACATTAGGCTAACTTTAACACACACTGTTTCCTTCATAACAATTTTTTATTTTTTTGCGGCTTCAGACCGATTAAAAAATATATATATTTGTTTGCCCTAAAATGGCTCTTTTGATAGGAAAGGCTGCTGACTCCTGCTGTAGACTTTCACAGCAAAGTCAAGCGCTCATGTTGACCCAATCAATTCATGGTAATGGAAATGTGAGAAAACACTGAAGAAGGTCTTCCAGTAATATGAATAACTTTTTGAAAGAAAAAAAAAGTCAAAAAGTTATTTTTTTTCATATACTTCTGTTTGTTTGTGTGTGTCTTTTTGAGATAATTGTCTCCGTGTATGGGTCAGCGCCATGATCAGGAATTCCCTAGAGTGTAAGGATTTCTCCGATCCTGGGCGGGGCTTGTGATGGCCGAGAGCGCTGCCATCCTTGGATTGGATGAGCAGGATTATTGGGCTGAAGGATCATTTAATTTAGGGATCAACATGTGGACCGTTTAGAGGCCCATCTGGTGGTCCTGGTGGCCATGTGACACGGCCGGCACTAATCTGCATGTAGACAGCGTCAAAGTCGAATGAGCAAGTGTGTGCACGTGTGTGTTTTTTTTTAAATGACCAAACACACAAACATTCCACAGAGTTGAAGAGCTGTTTAATTCCTTTAAACAATGCAGTGAACTGGAAGTGGATTAAGGACCTCCTCCAAGGTCAAATAGTCCTAATTGTACACATTTAAATGTGTCTAAAGTTTGTCTTTCTTTTTGTATGCATAACTATTAGGTATATCAAATTATTGACGCTTACTTGGAAAGCCTGTACTGGGGGAAAAAGTTGCAACGCAGCAGACAAAGCCACGTCAAAATTTAACAGTAATAAAATCTAATAATGCATATATTTGTGGAGACTGGGGCCAAGTTGTATTTTACAATTTAAAAAATGTTCATAATTTTACAAATTACTTCATGTTAAAGATTAGATAGCTCTTAATATGAAAAGAAAAATGCACTGAGCGGTCACCAACGCCTTACAAATGCAATTATGCCATCTAGTGGCAGAAAAAGAACCTAAACACAAATTAGTATCACACTCGGGGTTTTTTTTTTTACAGTGCAGTACATCTTTTTAATTTTAACTCAATTTTATGAATTATTATAACATTACTGTATCAATGACTAAAGGAAGCAGCCATATTTCTATTAGTTTAACATTTTCCCCCCACTTTTATGTTAACAAGAGTATGAAAACTATTGTAGATTTTATTGTACATTTATGGTGTTAACCATTGAAGTCATGCGATTAATTACGATTACAAATTTTAATTGCCTGACACCCCTAATAAATATTAACCTAAAGGTTAAATGTAACTTCCTTGGTAGAGGTTAAAAAACGGGAACATTTACTAAATTAGTCATGAAGCAATGATTCAATTACTCAATCATTTAGGAATGTTCATATCACTTTTTTTTTTCCCCAGACAGATGCTTAATTTATACACCATCATCACACGCATTTAGCATTTTGATATATTTTCTTCAGTTTCCATGAAACAGAAAATGCTCTTCTGTGTAGGAAACTTTCTGTCAGAAGCCCCTCTGGCCCAAGCCTAGATTAAAATCCCCCACAATGTATGGAATGTCAGCCTAATGCTAGTCATGTGGAAGCCAGTCAAGGGTCGCTCTGCTTGTGAAAGTGTGTACAATCACGCATTGAACACACTTTTTGGACTGCTGAATCAAGTGCTACTGTCAGCATGCCGAATGACAAAGTACTGTGGTTGCCCGCCACAAATGACGCCGCCCACGCTCGGCCCCCTGTCCAGCACGACCCCTGAGGTTTGGGCCGAATTAGATCATACGCTCGGTGGGGGTGGCTTTGTTGACTGGGAGACTCGCTGAGAGACAACAATGGCCCCAATGTGAGAGAGGCAAAGGCAGAGGACAGTGCTGCGGCCAATGGAGGCTTATCGCCGTGGCGACCAGGCCGGGGGCTATGTTGGCAGCTTCTCATAAAGATTAGGACAGTTGTCCCCCCTGCCTCAATGAGATGGTGTGGAAGAGCATAGGCTAAGCGCTGACATGATGCTCAGCTAACCGGGATGACACTTTGCTTCCTAATCTCCTCGAGAGCAAAATATTCCCATTTTAATCTGGAAAGTTGAATCTTTGAATCGTTTTCTTTGGTGCGCAGAACGTCACAGCTTGATGTGGACCACTTGTATTTTTCTTAATTTGTGTGTTTGTACAGTTTATAGACTATACCTGAAATTATATATCCATCTTTCATTTGGAATAATTTATGACTTTTTTTTTGTCAGAGAAAAGAATACATGTTATTTTTGTTTTTGTCCCCCCAACATTTGTGTTACAGATACCAGTGTACAGTATAAGTGACACCGTTGAGATGATAAATATTGAAAATATGTACACTGTAGGCCATATGGGATTTAATATATGTAATTATCAGATTTAAAATGGCGTCTGTAGTTTTTGGTGCCAAACTGTTTCCCAAATATATTGGCGTGTGTGGGAATGAGAGGCATTAACTTTGTGCACACAGATTAAGAAGTTCTGTCTATTACCTCGCTTTAGGTGACATGCAGATCCGCCTACCTCAAATATGGCAGATGCACTGATGTAGTGCAGTAGGTAAACCCACTCAAGGTGGTGTCTGTGTATAATAAATACAGTATTTATGTTGACACATTCACAATCACAGTTTATTTTTATTTTTATAATATGGTCTCCAGTTTGGGTCCACTATCGGTTAGCTAAACTGTGAAGCTAATTTTGCTAATTTACCTGCGTCTACGGGTTTCAAAATTACCGATAACGTGTAGGCCTATACATATTTATGGTAACACATTCAAAATCACATTTTTTTTAATAGTATGGTTTCTAGTTTGGGTCCACTATCGATTAGCTAAACTGTGAAGCTAATTTTGGTAGCTTACCTGCGTCTGTGGGCTTCAAAATGACAGATAACGTGTATAGGCTGCATATTTATGGTAACACATTCAAAATCAGAGTTTTTTTAATAGTATGGTTTCCAGCTTGGGCACACTATCGGTTAGCTAAACTGTGAAGCTAATTTAGCTAGCTCAGATGCATCTGCGCTTTCAGAATTGCAGATAAAGTAAGACATCATATTTTTTGTATCTTTTATCTTTGAGTTGCTATTTGCTAACCTTACATGTTGTCATAGTCTTTTTAATCAATTTGATCAAAAACAATCCATGAATCCAAATGTAAAAATCTTTGGAGGTTCTTCCATGTTGATGCTTGCTTAGCTAGGTGGTCTCAGAAATGCATCTCATGGCATACTGGTGGCTGGGACTGCCTGGTGCACAACACAGAAAATAATAAATGTTCTTTCAAAAACCACAAGTATATTGTATAATTCCGATTTTGACATTTATAAGCCAGGATGACTTTCCAAGTCAAAGTCAAGTCGAGTCCCATGAATGCCAAGTCTCTTTCATACGTTTTAGCCAAGTAAGTCCCAACTTCTAAAATGGGCTATTTGTGTCAAACTCGAGTCAAGTCATGTGACTTCCCCGGCAACTATAGATACTCTATGGGTGTGTTCACACTTGCACATTGGTACTCTGGTGTGATGTGTACCCAGACAAGTCGCATGCTCACGCAGGCATTTTCGTCATCAGACCAAAAGTTGCCCAGTGAAAAGCCCAAACAAGCGAATGGACAACATTCGTGACGTATTGTATGAGTCGATTCAAAACTTTAAAACGATAATGTCTACTTAGTTCAAATCCACGCAACCTATCATGAGTAAATCCTAACAGAAGATGTCCGTGCGTTTTTCATCCGCCCAACTACCAAAGTCAGTCAAGTGTATGTAATGTCAATGAGACTAACTGCAGTGTTGTCGACAGGTCTATTGAAGATGCACTGGTCTCCGGAGCACGCCGCCCCTCTATCTCAGTGGCCTGAGCAGCACCTCGATGTCACCTCCACCACTTCCCCTCCATCTGTCCACAAACACGAGCCCTATGTGTCGGCCGCTCGCCGCAATTACGCTCACACGGGTTACCCGTGGGCCAGCGACGACATATCAGCCCTTACCGCTTCTTCGCTTCTCAAGCGCTACGCGGAGAAGTACTCGGGACTGGAGCTGCCCTACGAGCGCCCCGCTTCAGGGGCCTACCCAGAGCCCGGAGCTTTTCTGAAAACCGAATCGGAACCCTGGGCTCTTAGCCAGGGCGTGGAGTGCTACCCCGGAATTGAAGCGCTAACTGGCACCAAGGTGGGCTCCGGATCCGCGGGCATCCCAACCACGGGAAGCGTGACTGTCGTGAGTAGTAACTTAGCCTCGGACCCGGGTTACAGCGCTGCTGGCTCCTGCGGTGCCCCGTCGTCCCAGGACTACCCTTCCGCCTACAACAGCACCTACCTGTCTTCAGGATACTGCCCTCAGCCAGGCTCAGCACTTCCCCCTGCCCCTCTTCACTCTTTGCAGGCCGCGCCCACTCTCGTACCCAGCTACAGCGCCAGCACTCCAGTCTACAACTACCCGCCGGGCTGCTATCCCCAAAACAGCCTCTCTTCCACTTACAGCCACCCCAGTGCCTCCTACTTGCCCCCAGGGATTAGTGCCCCGACCCCTCTGGCCCCCAGGCCCACTATGGTGGGGGGCGGTTACAGCTACCCGTCGCACAGCCTCGGAGGAGGCGGCGGCGAGGCCGGAGCGCCGCTGAAGCGCAAAGCCTTTGAGATGGGAGACGACGGACAAGAAGGAGCCGAGGTGGAGGGATCACGCTACAGGAAATACGGCAACGGCCTCAGCAAAGGCAACGGGCACGGCAACGGCTACGACGTAAGCGGCCCCGGGTCGGACCCGCAGCCATACAAAGCCGGGAAGCCCCTCATGTCACCCCCTTATCGCAGAACGGGCGATTACAGCCCGCCATCCGGCCTGGCGGTGGAGAATACGTCCGGGGAGCACAGCTTTCCTCGTCAGAGGATGCCGATGAAGATACCGGCGTCGCACACACGGGCCGAGGACCCCGCCGGGGGCCACTGAAGATTCCCTTGCGCTTGGAACCAAGGTTTTTAACCCCAAAAACGTTTGAATATCGCTTGCAACAACAAGAGGGCACAAAATTCAAATGTATTATACCTCATCCTTTTCATTATCCATGTTTTCCCAAAGATACACACGGGCATTTTTGGAGTATTGTTGGAGTATTATCGGAGCATTCGCTACATAGATAAAGAAAATTGCAATGTATGCTTCTCTCAGGATCTATTTATTCCTTTCTGCTACTGTGGCAGCACCGTGGAAATGTTGCTTTTTTTGGGGGGGGGGGGGGGGCTTTATTGTATGTGGCCATGAGTTTTAACCGGCCCAATGACTGCAATGTACTCTACCAGCCCACAAAGATCATTTCTGACCAAAAAGTAAGCAGAGCAATAATTGAAAAGGTGCCGTACGACTTCAGCACAATCATACAGTAGCAGATTGAGAGGCTTGAGGAAATGAATGTTCTTATACGTGAACCCCCCCTTGCCCCCCTTGTTTGTTTCCTGCCTCTTGTTTTCAACCGGTTCCATGCTACTGCTGTCCTGTTTATACAAATCATGCTGCTTATATAAAAGCTGGCCTTTAAGTTGTTTCAATACAGGATCTCATTCCTGTGTATTTTGGCAGTATGCAACTTCGGGGCACGTTGTTTTACATGCAAATGCTCAAAGGGGGCGTCGACAAGAATCCATCTTCTATTTTGTCTTAACTATGAGCAACAATCATGCAAACATACTGCTGAACTTAACAATGCAATTGAGCGGCATGTAAATGCGCGCAAAAAAATGGGCCTGCTTGGATTCATTGTCTTTATTTTTGCCTCTGGAAAGGAAGATTTATCGTCATGTTATTGAATACTCAGGAAGAATATTATTACCTCAGAATGATGATGATGATGAAGAATGTATGTTATTACCTTTGGAGTGCTTGTTGGGAGCCCTTTGGAGCAAAACTGGAGCTGTGGGAAAGCAAAGCATACTCTGAAATCTTCAGGGAATTTACAAGGCCATTGACAATAACAGTGGAAATGCACACACACGAGCACATGCATGCTTACACACACACACACACAGACACATATGCACACACAAACACACTGCTTTGTTGCTCTGGGAATAAAAATGGCGATATTTGTACCAGCGCCTGAAACGTTGAATGTAATTCAGATTGTTTTTTTTTTTTTAGAAAGGACAATACATGCCATAATGTACATCGATGACATTTTTAGATATATGAAACATATTTTCTTCATGTATAGATTCCCTTATAGATTTTTGGTGGAGAGTTGAATGATGTTATGTGTTAGTTGACCTGTATGTAGTTTGCAGCAGGGCGAACGGTTTTATAGACAAAAACCACGCATGATGGATAACCGAAAAACAAACACGCTTTCAATACATGTTTTTCCAAAATGTCTTAATGTCAGTGTTGGGTTTCTGTTTTTTGCAGCGTCAGATTGTTGGATTGGCGCCACAAAGGAGTTGGTTTGTGATCATTTTGCTAGTGCCATTTTGTTAATCAGCAAAATCAAATTGAAGAGCACGAACCTCATTGATTGTAAGATTTCGTGTGCGGATATTGTATACGAAAGCATCACATTTTTGCTGCATGAAGCAAATTCATTGAAAGTGTGACACATGACCTCGTCACACATCTTCAAATTCAAATAAGAGATTCAAAAGGTGAAACAAAACTAAACCCCAGTGTTTTAAAAAGTATTTAAGCGCTTAGCTATAAGAATTGAATGCTCTTCAGTGTCACACACAATATGCTACACAAACTTCTCATTTAGTGAGTTTTGTTCAACCCAAAAAGGATTTCAGTGTTATCTTCTCTTTTTTTCATTGTATCTTGTGCATTCTCTGTAACCATTTCTACCTCATTTTGAAGACATTGTACATGGAAATATTTATTTCATGTCCTTTCATATGACAGATTAGGAGCAATGTTTCTCTACTTTGACTTGTTATAGTCTACCTCAGTAAAACTGTCATGTCATGAAAATGAAGATATCGTATACCCACACCCCAAAAAATCTAAATTTTGTCTTTTTTGTCTATCAAACCAAAAATGTTTGATGTTTGTGTGTTGTCTTTCACTAAAATGTACAATGTTGACAACTAAATGTGGCACTGGTGTTTTGTGTTCTCACATATTATTCCTTTCAGAAGTTGCTTTTTGACTTTCGGCTTAGTCCCGGTCGGTCGGTCAGGCGTCGGTCACCACAGCCTTTTATTAAATGAAGAAACACAAATAAGATGGCTTTAAAAGAAGGATGTGCTTGGTCGCATGCCCAAATTATTTTTGTAGGTCAACAAATTGACTAGGTCATCCATTTGTTGCAATTGCATGTCTCTTCTTAAATCATTCCAGCGTTAATGTACTCAAAGCAGAAGGCAGATAACACGTGGCACAGCGACACCTTCAGGCAACTATTGCAGTTGTCGTTTGCGGTGTAAATGGTAATATGCTGCATTTTATATGGCGCTGTAGAATTACACTGTATTATATTGAGAGGTTTTTGCATTCTAATAATTAATTTACCTGTTTTACATTTCGTTCACCTCTATCTACTGTACAACATTAAGAATAATGGAAAAAAACAAAACAACGTTTTGACAGTGTTACAGCTTCATCTTAAAGTGAGTGTATTTGCTTCAAAATGCCACTGGGAGGCGATAGATATCTGGAAGACAGTTGAGGACGGTCCTCTTGAATATGTGTTGAATGTTCCGAGGTGAGCGCTAAGTGATAAACAATGACATCATCTTTAGTGTTAGTTGGAACAAAGTCATTTGAATAAATGCTTACATGGCTTTCGTTGCTGCCATAAGTCTTATTTATTTCCTGTGAAATGTTTCATTCAAATCATAGAAGCACAATGACAATACTAAATATTGTTAATACTTGAGTATAGGGTAGCATTGCAGCTATTATTATCTTTGAGGGCGTATGAGGGGAAAACATTCAGCATTATATTTCTTATGCACACTGCTGAAATGCTCTCATATATTTTGTCTGTGGCTAAAACGCCGTCCAGTGACACACTTAGGTACATATAGTATGTTTGATTACTTTGCCAAATTCTCCCACTGCAGCTTTCAGCTAGCTAGCGAGCAAGCCAGCAATTTGCTGAGCAGCTTGGTGTTATTTAAATTCCCAAGTGTGAAGAATGTTGTGTTTTTCGGGTAACTGTATTGGTCTTAAGTGGTAATTAAATTGACCTAATATTTTATAGAGCGAGGAATATTGGACAAGCCCACTGATGGTCTGCGGCATCCGGAAGCCTTTTAGCCTGTGAGCTAGCTGGTGGCTATGGGCCTCTGGCTGTGGATTGGAAAAGCCCGGTGATGACTCAGTGGGATGTATTCCAGCTAATGGGAGACTTTAAGTGGATATTTTGTGGCTCAAACATAATTTATAAGTTAACTCAGGGCGCGTTCGCAAACAGTGGCCACGTACACTCCACAGCATCTGAGAGCTGAGAGAACGTCTCTATTTTTTTCACAAATTTGAAGCCTCATTTATATACTTGGCAATTATTTTTATTCATTTTAATTTGGCAAGCTTGTTAACAGCACTCTTCTCTGTGGTGTGTCAAATTTAGACATTTTTATTTTCAATTTATAGGGTCTTTAAAAAGTTTTAAACAGCCTCATGATTAATTTATTGTGACTCCATCAGGTGTACATGACTTGGCCACAGGGGGGCAGTATAATACATTCATGAAGGCAAAGGAAGAAGACTTTCACAACTACTGTGATTTAGTGAATTGCAGGAATATTCGTTCTCTTTCGGAAAGAACAAAGAATATACAGGCATATGTCCTTTGTTGTATCGCTATAGTGTCTGTTTTCTTGTGTTGATGCATCTTTTTTGTACGTTTGAATAGCTTAAAGCTAGAGAAAAATATTCCCATTCTCGGCTGCCGGTCCAACCCCGCCATCGATGAATACGTTTCAGCACATGTCAGCCGGCGACCGCCCGCCACCACCGCCCCAAGTAGTGAATGAGGGGTAAGCCTGAAATATGTCCCCCACATCCCCGCACACATCTTTTCTCCCTGACACACATTCCTCGACTCAATCTACACATCCACACCCTCCTGCAGCAATTTATTTACACAAAGACATGCAAGTGTGAGGGGTATGTCCAGAGCGACATATGTACTGTTTGTTTGTCTACTCGTGCCCCCCCCCCCCCCCCCCCCCCCGTCATCTTGAGCAGCAGTTTCCTTTCTGCTCGCCGTGGGAGGATGGGAGTGTTAAAAAGAGCACGGTACAGTGTGAGGCTGCTGATTCAGCCCAGGCCACTGCATTCATACATCTGCACTGCAGTGCTGCCTCTGCTTAGCCCCACGCCTTCCCTCAGTCGCGCTCGCTCTCTCTTCCTCGTATGTTCCAGCCACCAAAATGGCCGAGCACTAAGATGTGCTTACTAGCATGTAGTCAAGTGACTGCTGTTTTTACCGCGATACATTGAGTCTCTTGTAATGCGTAGTGTAGTTTATAAAGCTTTTCAATTGTCCTTATTGCAATAAACTGAAACATAATTCATCCGTTCCAGATGCCTCAAAAACAAATGTTTCCTGGGTGTTTTAAAAAAAATGAAGATCTAATGAAACATAATAATAATGGTTAATAGTGGCTAAACTGCGCACACTCACAGCTATACTTTTGAACATAATTACTTTATTTAAATTACTGTTTATTTTCTGGTTATGTTTCACTTTAACACAGCTTCCTTTTGATGACCAGTGCATCAGTCTAGAATTTACTCCATCTTGGTTTGCTACTCGAAATGTGTACTAAATTGCTGCTAGCTCCTAAGATGCTAGCAGCTAGCATTTGGAGGGCCTAGCAGCTAAGGGTGCGTTTGGAAATTCAGCATGACGCCCGGACTCTACTTTGACAGTTCGAGTCTTGCCTCTTGTGTGGGTATCTGAAAAATCAAACAACACATTCAAAAACAACACTGACTACGTTTACATGCAGGCAATAATCATTTTGTAAGGCTATGTAAACATGCGCAATAACCCGAAAAGGCTCCTATTCTGTTTGTTTTTAAAAAAAACAGTTTTTAAAAACTCGAATAAGACCCCTGGTTTACTCCATAACCGGAATTCTTGCTCATATAAACACATTCGGAATACCTCTAATCGATTGGGGCAATGTTGTTCGTTGTGCGCATCCTTACCAAAAAGAAGTATATTTAAGTATTTAAAAAAAAAAAAAAAAAGAAAAAAAAAAGAGAGCAATGATGATGACATGTCGAATCGGTAAAATTACCGAATGAACAATACTGAGCTCTCAAAAAAAAAAAAAAAAATATATATATATATATTTACCTGAAGTATACTCAAAATTAGGAAAGTATACTTCTAATTTACTTTTCTTGTACTTATTGGAAGTATATTCCACCAAGTAAATGTTAAGTGTACTTGTAAGCAGGGCTCTAAATTAACTTTTTTTTTTACTAGCCAAACACAATTTTCACCAGCCAATATTTTCCCAGTGAAAATTTGCCCACATTTTCTTTCTTTTTGATGCCCCTAAACATAAAGTAACAACAGTATCCCTTACCAAAAAGTAGTATACTTACGTACATATTATAGAGTATACTTAAGTATGCTTTAAGTTTATTTTCGAGTATACTTATTCTTGTACTAAAAGTAAACTTTAAGTGAAATCCTTGAGACTAAATTGGCCTATTTTAGTACACTAAAAGTATACTTAAGTATATCATAAAGTATATTAATAAGTATACTTTCAAGTATACTTTAAGTACACTATTAGGTATACTAAAGTATACTTGAAAGTATACTTGAAAGTATACTTATGTCCACAGCAAAAAGGGCTAGTGGTGAAGTGACAAAATGCATATCAGTCTGAAAAAAATACACTGGATTCCAATGGCAAGATTAATTTACGCCATTTGTTTCGCTTGTTTGCAGGGAATGGTTTACGCAGGACTGCACCCAGCGGCGTCTTCGTCAATTCGCTGGCAAGTTGACTCAAGGGTTTAAGCAATGTGGGATGAAGGCAGCGCTTAAGTAAGGGTTTGAATGCATAGAAAAGTCAAGCTGTACGGGCGTACTTGAACTTTAAGCAGCGACAAACAATCCACATTGGCACGAGCAAAGTGCTAGTCACCCAAAAACGACACTAGTCACAAGTCTAACTGGAAGGCTGCTTTATTGTTTGGAAATAGATTCGTGCTCAAATGAAGACATTCTTTCACTGATTCTCACTGAATTGTCTCATGTGGTTGTGCAACATGTTCCTCTCTCTGGCTGCATTAGTGGCAAGAGATAATGACATTCAAAAGTTGTCCCCCCCCTCCCCCAGTCAGCCTATTTTCAGCAAAAGAAAACAAAGATATCCCAGTCATGCTTAATCAAAACAATGGCCCCCCCACCCCGTATAGTGACGACCCAACTTTGGAAAATGACAGAAACCAGCGAAACACAAGGCAAGCTTTTACCAGACTAAAAGCTTGTGAACAGAACATAGACAAAAAAAAGAAAAAGAAAAGGAGAGAGCCAACTTGTCGTATTACACAATTCTACAATATGAAGGTAGTCCAGACAACCTAACCTACATGGTGAGTTAGCAATATACCGGTTCATTTTTTTTGGACTCAATACATTGCTACTATCATGCTTTTGTTTTGATTCCCTCCTGTGGGTTTTGGAGCGCCGCGTTGCCGATTTTACTGAGAGACTAAACAGGAAGCTTAAAAAAAGGCACGTGCCGTTTAGATATTGCACCGGAAACAAACACACAGGCAACTAAGACGACTGACTAACCAACCCTTGGGTCTTCTTTACACATCTCGCAGCGGAGGTGCCGTCAATGTGTGACAAAACGTGGCGGGGGGTTAAAAGTTGTGATGCGCAAACACGTTACACGCAACTTACTTGATGCCAGCGTTATGAATGTGTGCAAAGAAAACCAACGTTGTTTGCCAATGTACAAAAAGTGAATGCTGGTTAGTGCAATCCTCCCACCAAGGCAGGCTCCCCGATTCTCAGCAAGCAGCCAGTGCAACAGCATGCATCACGCGCTGGCACCTTTGGGTGCTGGGTGGGCCAGAGTTTTGGTTGTTGACGGAATATACACACAAAGAAAGCTGCATGGTCACGATGTGGTTTTAGAGTGGACAGGCGAGTTGCATCACAGACATTGTTCTAATTATATATATAATTATATATATATATATATATATATATATATATATATATATATATATATAATTATATATATATATTTGCAATATAGATTATTTTCCCCTTAATCCCTTTTTTTGTGTGAAAAGTGAATAAAAAAAGGTCTACTCTGACAAACATGTCACAGCCTAACAGGTGTGACGGGGCAAAAGCTGGAAGCCATTCTATTTATGCTTATTTATATTTACGTGTAAGATTAATAGCTGTAGTTTTTGTTGTCCAGTATTTACAAAAGAACTACACATGCCATTAAAATAAAATATTACATTAGGTTCTTATGAAAGTTCATTTTTAGCTTCACTACAAAGCTTATACTTTTTTTTCTTTCTTTTTTTTTTTATCCAAATGGATCCACTTTGGTGAATGGAGCATTTTTTTTAAATACTAGATGAGAAATTTTCTGCTTATCATTCATGGTTTTATTTGGTTACCCACACAGATTTTGGAGCGCTCATGCAGATGGTGGGCGACTTGAGAACACATGGGAGGGTGAACCATCCATAAACAGGAAGTGACATCACTGCACAGTGCTAAAGCTCTGCTGCGACGTGAGATGCGTCCAGTGCTCTGGTAGTTATTTGGTATTGAGTGCGGCGCCGAGAGGGCGTGTTCAATCGTAAAAAAAATCGATGACATCACCTCCCAGTGTTTCCTGTGTGTACGTACGACTGGGGTCAATCTGGTTGTTTCCTTTTACATGAATGAAGAATTGAATCGAATCCATAATGACGTCTTCCTAAATGCAATCCACTAATTCCACCGGCACCTTTGCAAGCCAGAGCGAAAAAGTAATAAAAAAGAAAAAGAAAAGGTGTCTGTTCCACTGAGATGCGTCTAGCCCTATAAGTCTACGCGTCATAAGCAGGAAGTTCTACAACAGAATGGACCGTGACTCCTTCTGAAACAGGCGGCCGGGCGAGATCGTTTCCCATCATCATCATGGCATTAAACACAAAAGGCGTAAAATGGGATTTAATAAATGCGGCCGTCACATTCACTTGCATTGTGTAGCAGAGCTCAATGAGTATAATATCTCCTGAGAAAAAGGGGAGGATTTTTTTTTTTTCAAGCATTGCATACAATTCTCGGGTCTCTGTTGAGAGCAAAATAAAACACTGTAATCGATCAATAAATAAATGGACATCTCGTCATGAAACACAAACCTCCTTCGCTGATGAGGAACAAGGCGGATCTCTTTGGCTTCTCCACACACTCCAACGCTCGCCTTTCTCATTCCTCGACTTAAAATCGGACAAACACGTCTTCCCTCAACTTCTTGCTGCAAATGAGGCTTACGAAACAAAAGGAGAAAAAAACACACTCATAAGCTTAAGATCTCCTCTCAGCCCTTTCGGAAAGGAAATGCATCATCAATAAAAAAGGCCATACTTGTAACCCCCCCCCCCCCCCCCACTGACCCACTTATAAACAACAAAAGCAAATGGAGCATTACATATGTGCATAGAAACGTTAAATATAAGCTTCTGATTTTCTGACATCACGTCCTTCGTCTTTCTTTTCCACATCTTCCAGGGCAGCAAATTACGACTGCAATCCACTCGTGTGTGTGTGTGTGTGTTTTAATATACCAGCGTTTTCCATTCGTCTATTTATAGAGGCAACAATTGTAACGTCTTGGATGATGAGACAGGGTTTCCGTTTGGGATGATGGACCCTCGTTATCGCGCCACTGCAGTGTTAGTGTCTTGTGGACTATGAAAAGTTCATGCAAGAGTTCTGGTCAAAAACATGCCATCATGCAAATCATTTCTATGCATCGAACAAGCACAATTTACCTATGTAGTTGTTTTGGAAATCGTTCTGAGTAAATGTACGTAAGCCCTTGGCCTGAGTTCACCCCCGTAATAAACAGACCCTGAACACATCGGTGTGAAAGGAAAAACATTGGGACGTGGGTATAAATAATGGGAGTTAAGTGGGATGGGCAAAATGCTAAATAGTGTTCCTTTTATATTGGTTTGCATTTTTGCTGCTCACATCAACAATTTCTAGCTTTAATAAAACCCCCCAAAAAAATCCTCCCGACGCGTCTTTCGCTCAACCTCGTTTCGCTCTCAGAGACATTTCAGTACTTGCTCAGCGCAAGAGTTCCTTATGGTCGGCGTTTGGACGTCCTTGGTTGTCTCCCGTGTGGACGTGTGACTCGTCTCCATCCAATCATGTCCCGGCTGATTATGAGAGGAGTTCAAGAGCCTTCGACAGTGTGAGCGCTTCCCTCCGAAGGCCGGAACTAAAAACACTGATTCTTTTCGGACTTGCAAATGAAATAATCTGTACATCCGTGCGGGCGTGAGTTTCCTCGTGTTATAATTTGTGGTGTTAATAGCGTGATTATTATCATCCCATCGCCTTAACATTTGGATTCCCTGACGTCTTTTTGGTTTCTTCCTCGCTCGTTCCTCCCTCCCTTGCCCTCGTTGTCGTCCTCCTTCTCCTTGTCGGGTTTGGTGACGCTATCGTACGAGGGCAGGGAGGCGGTGGAGGGCGTGGCCTCCTTCTCTTGTTCCTGATTGTTCCCGCCGTTCTCCACTCTGTTGTTGGTGGGGACGCGCTTGCAAACGAAGCCCCGCCTGGCCAAGTAGGAGCGGTAGGCCCTTTGGATGATCCGGGACGACACGTCCTCCTGCTTGCGCCTCAGGGTGGTGGTGATGGGCTCGTAGGAGACCTTGGAGGGATTGGCCGCCACGAATCGCTCCTCCATTTGTTGCCTCAGCATGTCCAACTCCCCGCTGTCGCCCAGCACGCGTTTGGTGAAGGCGAACAGGATGTCCAGGCAGTGTATGCGGTCCCCGCTCACCATCGGCATGTCCATGGCGATGAGTTCGATGGTGTTGGGCTTGGGGACGCGCAGCGGGTGTTCAAGCGCGTCCGCAAAGTCGGAAAGCTTGGCGTACGTGATGAACTGGGAGGCGGTGGGGTCAAACTTCTCCCAAATCTCGTAGAAGGTCTCAAAGTCGTCCTCGCTGAGCGGGTCGGCGCTCTCCTCCGTGGCCACGCTGAAGTTCTCCAGGATGATGGCGATGTACATGTTGACCACGATGAGGAAAGAAATGATGATGTACATAACAAAGAAGAAGATTCCCACCGACGGGTTGCCGCAGTTTCCGGTGGAAGGCGTGCCCGAATTCTCCAGCAAGGGGTCGCAGTCGGGAGGGTAGTTGAGGATGGGCAGCAGCAGGCCGTCCCAGCCAGCTGACGTGGTGATCATAAACAAGATGATCATGCTGTTGCCGAAGGTCTCGAAGTTGTACATGTCGTCGATCCCGGCCCCGTGTTTGACGTAGCCGAAGTTGGACATGCCGAAGATGGAGAAAATGAACATGACCAGGAAAAGCAGCAGGCCGATGTTGAACAAGGCCGGGAGCGACATCATCAGAGCGAACAGTAGCGTTCTGATGCCTTTGGCGCCCTTGATGAGGCGCAGGATTCGACCGATGCGGGCCAGTCGGATCACCCTGAACAGCGTTGGCGACACAAAGTACTTCTCGATCAAGTCGGCGAGGAACATTCCTACAGATGAAGAGGTCCAAAACAGACAGAGAAAATAATCAGAAGTCATATTTCATGCGCAGTCATGTGTTAGAAGGCCTAAAAACAACGTAGAGCGACGGAAAAATGCATTTTCCATTGATTGCCATTCAATAGAATGAGAATTTGAACAGGAGATTCGTCTTCATCTTTCACCAGCAAAACTATCAAACGTCTTCAGATTGACCAGGGGTCGGCAAACTTTCTTGTCAAAAGAGACATTTTAGGCCAAATAAATAAGAACAAATTGGTGACATTTTTGCCAATTTTATGGACATATTATGGTCATTTTCTGCCTCTCTTCTTCCTTGTTATGGCTATTTGATTTCTTAATTTATTTGACTTTTTTCTGCTATAAATTTTTGACATTTTTGTGAACATTTTATGGTCATTTTCAGGACTTTTTTTGTTTTTATTTATTCATTTTGTTCTTTTGTTTTTTTTATGGTTACTTTTTAAACACTTTCCTTCCTGCCTTGCCTCCAATCCATTTTTTCGTTTTACTTTTTGGGCAATTTTGTGGATATTTTATGGTCATTTTCAGGATTTCTTCTTTTATTTTTTGTGTGTGGACATTTCATAGTTACTTTTTAAACAATTTATTTTCTGCCATTTTTATTCAATTCCCTGACATTTATGGCAATTTCATGGACATTTTATGGTAATTTTCTGCCTTTCCTCTTCCTTTTTGGTAATTTTGTTATTATTTTTTCCCATCTACCTTTCATCTTTCCTTTTCTGACAACTTAAAAATGTAGACACCTTTTTTTGGACTATTTAATTATTATTACTTTTATCTAAACCATTAATTCATTTAAAGAATATTTTATCCCCCCAAAATAAAAATATGTATGGAAAAAAAAAATCCACTTTTTTTTGGAGAGAGATCCACAGAGACCCACAGGACATGGACTAAGGAGCCAAATGGCTCCAGAGCCGCAGGTTGCAGACCCCTGAGATAGACCCTTGTGGTACACCATATGTTGTCCTTTTAAATATACGGTAATCATTTTGTATTTATTTAGCCAAAGGCAGAGAGGAGGGATAGAGGCGTTTTAATACTTTTAAACAGAGGTGGGTATTCCATCAATATTGACGGAAAGCCCATCAATGACGGACTCTCATTTTGTTGACGATTAACAATTGACGAGAAACGGGTCAGTACAAACGGATCTTGGCATTCTGTCAACGTAAAAGTCAATTAGACAAATTCCAATTGAAATACTTCACACGTGTGCAAGAACCCTTGTAAATACTTGCCCACAATGGAGAGGATGACCACCACCACGTCAAAGATGTTCCAGCCATTGGTGAAGTAGTAGTGACGTAGCGCAAACAGCTTCAGTAAAAACTCGCCGGTGAAGACGACGATGAAGATGAAGTTGACCCAGTAGAGCACATCCTCTGTCTCTTTTGACTGGTCGTCTGTCTCCACCATCATGGTGACCATGTTGAGGCAGATGAGGATCATGATAGAGATGTCGAACACTTGCTGGGTCACAAAGTCAAACACCATGCCCTGGATTTTGTTCTGAGAGAAAATAAATGTCAGTTTTATTAGAATGTGCTTGGTGAGGAAGATACTTGCATTAATTAATTAATTTATTTATTACCTGTGGTCTGGGTATAGGCTTTTGTGGTTTCTTTGAACCGAGTTTCTTCATGGCATTGTAGTATTTCTTCTGTTCCTCCGTCATGAATATATCCTGACCTCCAAAGTAAAGGATCCAAAACAGTGTGGTTTACAATCGTGAAGTAAACGTCTCTCAAGAAGTTGCACAAGCCAGGAAAATAAAACTTATCTTTTTCTTTTGCTGGTTGAAGTTATCAATGATGACACCAATGAAGAGGTTTAGGGTGAAGAACGAACCAAAGATAATAAAGATGACAAAGTAGATGTACATGTACAAGTTGTCTTCATACAGCGGCTGATCTTCCACCTGTAAAGTTGCAGAAGCTAACGTGACCTATTTGAAGCTAAAAACCAAGATTTATATATTATAGTTTTTATCATAGTTAACAAAAACGAAATAAGTAAAACTAAAATTAAAATAACCTTTTGTCAAAGAAATAAAATAAAAACGCGAGTATATATATAAAAAAAAGATCAACAACTGAAACGTTTAGAATCGAGAAAATGTTCTTTTTCGCTTTAGTCAGTTAAAGGGGAAGTCAACCCAAAAACATTTTTGGAACAATATATTCAGCCCCACTAGTCTAAATATGGTATTCTGATTGATATTGTGTTAGTGGAATAGGACTTAAGCCGCAAAATCCAGCCGTTTTTATCCATCTCAGGAGGCGGCCATTTTGCCACTTGCTGTCGACTGAAGATGACATCACAGTTGCTCAGGTCTCAGGTAACAACCAATCACAGCTCACCTTCGGAAAACAGGTGAGCTTTGATTGGCCGTTGCCATTGCAACTGTAATGTCATCTTCAGTCGACAGCAAGTGACAAAATGGCCGGCCACTGAGATGGACTTGAGGTTGACTTCCAACATGAATTTTCATGGTTTATTTTAAATTGCATGGCTGTACAAAAGGAAAAAAAAGGTCGAACAGTGACCTTTGATTTGATATTATTATTATTAGACTCAGCATATACTCTATCCATTTTTTTTTAAAAACAAAAATAAATACTAAAACTATTAAAAACTGAACTAGAACAAAGCATTTTCCCAAATAATAAAACCCACTCTAAAAAAACTATAACTAGCAAAACAAAATAAAAAGTAACTATAATTTAAAAAAAATCCTTAAGTCAAATAACCCCGTTAACAACCATACCTTTCGAGAATCTATCGCTGCATACATAATATCCATCCAGCCTTTGAATGTTGCCTGCACGGTTGAAATACAACACGTAAGAAAACCCGACGTAGCAAGAGGGACGCCATTTTGAAAGTGCTCCTCACCACTTGCAGGAGTGCCAGGTAGCCTGCCCCCACATTATCGAAGTTGATCTTGACATTTCTCCACCTGACTTCGGTATGGTTATCATTAATGAGCGCAAAACACTCCGTTCGGTTGTTAACCTCATTGGGGTGGAACATTTGCTCTTGCGTGTCATTGTAGCAGAAGTAGTACTTCCCAGCAAAGAGGTTCACACCCATGATGCTGAAGATGAGCCAGAAGATGAGACACACCAGCAGCACGTTCATAATGGAAGGAATGGCTCCTACCAAGGCGTTCACCACAACCTGAAGGGAAGAAGTGAGCACACGCTCCAATCACACCGCGTGCGGTTTCCGTTGAGCGCTCACACAAACACTGAGGACGTCAACACATAAAACTGAAATGCACATTCACAAAACTGTCTTGGCCAAATCAAAAATCAAATAGAAGTGTAACAATAAGAGTACAATAAGTCGGCGTCTCTTCAAAAGTGACACCTGGAACTTTTGCGTGTGCGTGGGAATGTTTAGCTGGCTAATGAGCATGATATGAAACCGTTAAGCAGTCAGTCAATAAAGCCCATCGAGACAGTTTATCATCGCTTAGATGGCATCGCTGTTGGCCTCTGACGCCGTCCTACGCGAAGGGAGTGCGTGCTTGGACGCTCTACCGTAGAGACGAACCCTCCCGCAGCTTAGCTTAGCGCTAGCTAACTGCTATAACAGACACAACTTGGGCAGATGATGTGGACGGATTTAAAAGTTTACCAAAAATGGAGAAAAAACACTCGGTTGAGCCATTGGGTAGCGTATGGCGAGGGATCTTAGCGGTTCAAATGAAGTAAGTATGCTTTCCAAAAAAAAGTGACTATGAGGCTTGATAAAGCGCTTTGGACAATATATGGTGTAGATAAAATGCTATATAAGTGCACTACATTTACCATTAAGATCTAGTTGGATATTTTTTGGGGGGACTATTATGTGTTTTGGGGCATAAGTACCCCAAAGTAACCAATTCTAATTGATTCAGGATTCAGTGGTTAAATGGTAAATTACTAAATGTTTTATATGTGTTTTTCCTTTCGATTTGTATTTCATATGGATATACAGAGTCATTATTTCCTAGATTGCCATGAATGACTTCATTGGCCAACACAGTTACAATTTCAGGTTGCCACAAATTGAAATGTTACCAAAACAAATGAGACAACGAAGAAAGTGATTTATAGCTTTCATTTTATGAAGCCGATTCAGTGGTTGGTGCTGCGTCAATTTTTGATCACACATGATCAGATGATGTTTGTATTGAAATCTATTGTTACACCTCTTTCACGAACAAATATCTGAATCCAGACTAAATTTTGTGGTTCATGCTCAGATTACACTCAGGTTTGATTAAAATAAATAAATAAATAATAATAATAATAATAATAAAATAACAGAAGCTACAAGCAATTTGTAGGAAATATGAAATAAAAATGTGTAATCCAGTGTGTAAGCTGTGTTAGTAGTTGTATGAAATACATTAAAGTTGTTAACACATGAATGTGCATTTTAATAGACAGGTTCTGTGATTACACCACCAAGGAGTTTTAGGGCCACACACTCACACGTACATCTATAATATTATGAGAAGAGAGTTGTAATACTATGAAAATAAATAAAGAGAGAATAAATAGAAGTGGAAAAGGTAATTTCATGAGAATAAAGTCATAAAGAGAAGGAAAAATTCGACATTTTCAATAATTAAATTTGATTAAGATCATGGTGGAAGCAAATTGACTCGTTACATTAAAACTTTATCCAGGTAACAACTTTTGCTCTCATCATTTTCATTTTGTCATTTAAGTGTTGCCCTAATACTACTTGGGAATTATAAGAAGCCAAAATATGACCCCCCCCCCAAAAAAAAGAGGCACACACATCAACACTAAGAGCTTGCCAAACATGACACGATGCATCCATATGAAGACCCAATAGATGGATGGCAAGCAAGGATGAGTGGGAAAGGGGAGCATATGCAACCAGAAGTTTGGTGGTCTTCCAGTGTGACGATACCAAAGCCAAACTGCGATAAGATCAGTGAACAGCACATTTTGTGACGGAGCGACAGGCAGAAGCTTCTGAGCCTAACACATTTTGTTTTCCTTTTGGCGCCAACAACAATATGACCAGCCCCCTTCGTCACTGAATCAGGCTCAGAACAGCTATCAAAAGAATTCACTGGAAACTGTTATGTCTTATTTAGGGGAGCAGCAACCAAGTTCATGCACAAGCCAGTTTGAGGATCCTTTCCATCATATGATATTTACAGACTTATTTTGACCATCTGAGATGATCTGCATCCATGCAAAAATGGTTAACAATTTGATCCATGTTATTTTCTAGCCTTTTCTTCGATTTGCATGCAGAAGCACCAGCTGCCTGGTATCTTGGGCCTTACCCTCATCCCTTCAAAACGTGACAGGGCCCTGAGGGGTCGCAAGGCCCTCAGTGTCCTGAGTGACTTAATTGGGCCAAGATCGGAGTAGCCCAAGGCATTAGCTATAAGGCTGACTATAGACACCTACACAGATAGGGACAGACAGGGGACAGAAGCAAAGGAAGAGAGGACCCACATGGTTAGAGGGGACAGAGCGAGAAGGTCGGGCTCTACTCATACTGGAATTTTCAAAACATAGATACAAATGAATTGCAGCCTCTGTGTAGATACAACTGAAAAGGTGGGGAATCCAGATCCAGAAAGTACACAGCCTGCCACACAGTTTGGTGTTTCTAGGTGAGTTAAGATCAAGCCAAACTGTGGCTGTGTTTTTACTTTAGGTCCAGAAAGTAAAAACCCTGCCACAGTTTGGCTGCCATTTGAGTAGTAGCATCTCTGGCTAAAGCCAAACTGTGGCATGGTTTTACTTTCTGGACCTAAAGTAAAATCTCTACCACAGCTTGGCTTTAGCTTAACCTAACCTAACCTTTAGCTTACTGTCAGTTTTGCTTTAGCCACAGGTATTTTTTTTTTTTAGGTGGTTAAGTAGTTAAGTTAAGCTAGGGTGGTTAACCCAAAGCCAAACTGTGACAGGGTTTTTACTTTAGGTCCAGAAAGTAAAAACTCTGCCACTGTTTGGCTTTAGCTTAACCCCCTCAGCGTAACTTAACGACTACCCTTTCTGGACCTAAAGTAAAACCTCTGCCAGCGTTTGGCTTTAGCCACAGGTGCTTCAAGCTTGACTTTAGATCCAGAAAGTAAAAACCCCTTTGGCCACAGGTGTTTCGAAGTGGTTAAGTAGTAGTAGAGAAAAGGTGGCAGAGTTTTTACTTTAGGTCCAGAGAGTAAAAAACCATGCCACAGTTTGGCTTTAGACACAAGTGTTTCTCGGTGGCTACGCCAAAACTGTGGGAGGCTTTCTACTTTCTGGACCTGAATTTCCCATCTCTGCGCTATGTACAATAACAGTAGGTCAAATATATTGTATGAGACCCGAGCTTTCTTCTTCATTATTTCTTGTTTACTTCTGTCTGTTTTTGGAGTAGTTTGGCAAGCGAGTCGAGCGACGACCAGCTCGACAGCACACCTGGAAAGAAACTTGTGGTTGGCACAGTGACGGGGAGAAAAGATAAAACGAGTCCAACGAAGGGAAAATAATCTGAGGAGGGATGCTCTCACAGGCACTCGACCAATAGGACACAATAACATACAGACGTGTACAAAACAATACGGTTTCTATACCAGAGGACATCTCACTTAAAAGAGGACAAAGAGAAGAATGCAGAAGATTGAGGGCTTTTAGGGTGGGGACAGAAGAACCCGTGAGAGTCCCAGCACAGCAACACAAGCCTTACCGTGGACCCTCAAACATGACCCGCTTAACTTAAAGTGCGTACAGTAGAGGAACCTGCTGTAAGAGAGAAGAGATTAGAGCAGAGAGTTGAATTAAATGAGAAGAACTGTTAGCATTGTTTGTTGTCTTTTGGGATAATACAGTATGACTAAAATTTTAGTAATGAGGGTAGCAAAACTTGCTGATCAAAGATCTAATGGGCAAAATTCACATGTGCTTATTGCTTAACCTACGGAAATCTCCAGCATTGTCCACATCTTTGCCTTTCTGTGACTCTTCCAGTCTATGTATCTCTGACACTAAGTGGCCACTTCCCTCTGCGAAAAGAGGACTTTTTATATTCCAGTTCTAATTCAACCAGGAAATGCATTGGTCTGCTCAAACAAGTTGAATATGTGTCTAGAAAAGATTTAGCGAAAGTCAAATTAAGTTCACCTGATCAGGTATGGGGCAAATTATTTTCTAAGCATTCACCAAATAAAAAAAGACAAAACATATATCAAATGTAATATTTACATAAGAAAACAATACATTATTCAGCAGTCCAGACCTAATATAAAAGACAAGAGCACTATAACATTACAGTAAATAATATGATCTACTCTGTTGGTTTCTAGAAGTAGAACGTAAATGTACTTACATCCACAATGAAGAAGTCCAACCAGCACCAGGCGTTAGTGAAGTACTTGACAAAGCCATAAGCCACCCATTTCAGTAACATCTCCAGAATAAAAATGTAGGTGAAAACCCGATCGGCATACTCCAGAATAATACGGATCGTCTTCCTCTGCTCGATGTAGACGTCCTCAAAAGCCTACAAACCAGCACACAAGTTTTACATACTGTACATGAACTGCGATCTTTTCAGCGTTTACAGCATTTGACTTTGAAAAAACACACTTAAGATAGTTTGTTTACATTCCCACAGTTGGTTTGTTACAAATTAGAGAGAAAGACTAAGGAAGAGCAACTTTGCACCATTTCTTCAGCACTGCAAGTGAACATTGTACATCATTTAAGTGTTTTCATTTGGCCACAGGCCTCCTCGCTCCAGAAAGCTGCAACGCTAAGCTGGATTTTGTCGGATGAAAGGTTGGTGCATTAACGCGCTTGGCTTTCCATTAGCAACAATCATACTGTATAAGAAGCAGGTTCAGAAGAAAAGCAGGATCTGGTTTACCTTGTATATCTTGTATAAAGGATTTTTATATATATATATAAATGAGTGCTCTGCCTTACAGGTGCATTCCCTTAAATTAACTTTATTCAAAGGGGCAGTTAAGAATTTTCAAAAAAAAATCAAATTTTCCTCATATTTGTTCTAACTGTCAGAATAAAGATAACAGTAGTCCAGTAAGCAAGCCAATTGTTTCCGGAACAAGAACTACTTCCTGCTTCCGTGTCTAAGAATCTCGTAACCCTACTAGCTTAATGCTACGGTCGCAGAGACCCACACGCAAGCTCAACTTTTCTGGTGGCATACTGTACAGTATTTCTAATGTTACAATGCGGGACGGGCGTGAGGTAAACGGCACAGCCAGCTTCTATTAGTTGCCGGTTTGGAGCAAAAAAGGTTGGATAACGGTGAGTGCGCTGCATTACTTACAGCTGTTGAACTGTCAAGGAAGATAGATTTAGCATTAGCTAAAGTAATAACACAACCAGATTGACATTTGTTACAAATAATTCCTGGTGAGATTTTATTGTATATTTGATTTTCAGCAAAGTTGTAGTGTCCTGATTTAAATTGTGTTTTTTTTGGTCACCCTAGGTAATACTATTAAAAACAAGTCAGGCTACCAACGTAGCAGCTGTAGCTAACGTCGGCTCGCTTACAGTGCTAACGCTAGCTTAGTATTTCTAGCGCTGAAGCTGGACAGATTTCTCCGTGACTCCTAATTACAGCTACGCACGTTTATAAACACATGACATTATGAATGGCAAAATGTAAAACTCCAACCTTTGATACATAAGTGTAAAAAAAAAATCAGTAGCACTGATAGCTTACCAGAGCTCCACTGCTAAGTAAGATCATGAAGATGATGAGGGTTTCAAACCAGTTGTGCTCCACTATCAAGTAGCAGGTCTTCCTCAGGAACCACCAGTGCTTCCCCCAGCCGTGAGTGATGGGAACATCACAGCACTTGTATTTTGCCACACATTCTGGATGACAAATCAGCAAGCGAACGATGCAATGTGTGTTATTGAAATGGCCGATCAATCTTCCTGATGGTGTTTATGCCACGTACCATCTGTCCAGCAAGCCTCTGGGTCAAGGTACTCCTCCACAACCTCCACGACTGCCACCTCCTCCACGTCAGGCTTAATGTCTATTGTGCTGCCCTCAGATGAACTGGTGTCATCCATCTGGGAGAGCAGGTTGAGAGTATAGTCATTTTAATAAGGCGAATATGTGTTTGTATGAATCACTTGATTTATGACTACAATGCCTGTAAGTGTTATAGTAATGCACGCTAGAATGATTCATCCTCGCCGTGACTCTCTACCCTGCAGCTTTTAGCATATAATCAAAAGGAAGCAATTAAACGTATGCTTTAAATACTGCTATTGTTACGCATTCATAAATAATATTCCGCAGGGGCGAACAGATTTTGTTGACTTGATTGAGTTGAAGGTACTGATAAAAATCTTAATTTAATTGCTCACAAAGAATTGTTCCGAACCTGCTCGCACGCGACTAATTTAAAGCCTACATGTTTGTGCACCCGCAAACGCAAAGCTAATTCAATTCATGAGCAAGTGATACTGCATTTTGTAATCTGAAATTGTCAGCAAAAAGCTGCATTTAAAACTGCTCCCGCACTCGCTCTCGCCTTGCTTTCTCTCCAAACATCTGGATGAGTCGTTGCTTTCCTGATTGGTTGGTGATAGTTTTGCATGTCGTCGCTTCCTGTGGCTGGCTGTGGTGCGGCGATTGTAAGGGTGGCTCAGTGAACCCGGTGGAACATAAACCTGGTACAGGTGTATAATAGAGTGCTCTATTAACGCCTTTAAACAGGCCAAGAGCAGCACACACTTCTTTACTTTTTATACTTTGTGTTAAACTTCATAAAACCTAAGAAGGGAGGAAAAAACACACACACACACACAATATAATCCTTTCCCTTATTTGTTTTCTTGTGTGAAAGAAGGAAAAATAAATCCCTCTTGTACCAGTTGTTTATTGAAATGTTCTACATATGTTCAATAAATAAGTAAATAAGTAAATAGATAAATTAATAGATAAATAAATAGATAAATAAATAAATGTATGATCCCTCATATTATCACACAGCCCACATAGAAGCCAGTAAAAAAATTAAAATGAAATGTTTTAAAAATGTATAAATTTGTCAATGTATTTTGCAACCGGGAATCTATACAATATCTCAATGTTATTAAAAGTGAAGACAATTTGCAATTTTGGTATTTTAGCAAGAAACATGAAGTCAAGACGATTTGTCTTCATGGGCCACATAAAAGGATGTGGCGGGCCACATCTGGCCCCCGAGCCTTGAGTTTGGGATCCGTACTTTAAGCTGTTACGTTACCGTTTATTAACGTTCCTGTATATTGAGCATATCTTTTCTACCCTGAAATAAATTTAATTTAATTTTGATAGTACAATGGATCCCCGATATTCATTCTTTTTTTTCTTTTTTAAACTCATTCACTCCCAGTCATTTTTACTGAAGCAACCCCCTTCGCTCCCGGCTGGTTTACTGTATTTTGACAGATTTTGCAAGGCCCACAGAATATTGTGTTCTATTGCTATAAAAACATGGAACCTACCAAAATAAAGATTCGAGTCCCTTCTTTCATCAGGAAAAATGTTTTATATTTCTATCTGTTTTGCAGCAATTAGCATTAGAATATAGCGAAGTTTCATCATTATTCACAAATTTGTTTAAAACAGTGGGGAAAGAGCTTTTTGCAACATGGCCATGGTTGATCTCGTATACTGTGTTGCCACCTGCTGGTCGTTTTTGTAATAACGACCATTGCTCCAAGCATTCTCTTCAGTTCAGAGTCTGCATCAAAGCCTTCTGTATGCTCTAGCATAAAAAATATAATAAAATGACATAAAATAAATACGTCTTTGGGAGCATGGTTATATTTAAAATAGAACATATTTGTACGTTTTGGGGCACAATATTGGAAAAAAAGTTTTAAAAAATGTGAGAATTCCATGACATTCTCACATTGGTCCGTCCTACTTACATCCTTGCTGTTCTCCACATCCGACTCACTGCTGAAGTCCTCCGTGTTCAGGTTTTCAAAATCCGACTCGCCGACGGCGATAGGGACGCACACAGTCAGGTTGGGGTTGTGGATGAAGGACATGTAGTCTTCATCGATCATGTACTTTCCAACGCTGCTCCCAATGCCGCTGGTGGTACCGTTGCCATTCTTAGCATAGTCCAGCTCACGGTTGATGTCCACCGAGTGGTTGGCAATGCAGTTGAGCTTTTTCTCGTACATTTCATCCAGAGGCTTTTGTTCGTCCTCAACAGGCTGCGAGTGACAGTGACAAAAATGGTTTTTGTGTGAGTCACTTTTTGTGTACATTTTTCTCATAGTTTCAATGTCAGTATAAAAAAAACATTAGCAGTTTTGAGCTGACTTTAATAATAGAACCTGATTGATGATCCTGCTAACTTTTTATGGTACATATATCCTAAAGAATTGTGGGAACAGGATCGAATACATTTCGGTACGCTACGACTTTGCATACCTTTGCCACAATGAGCCGAACTTGGACCTTGATCCAGGCAATGCCTATCTTAATGCGAGCAACAGCGAGCTGGAGATTGTTGGGCTCGCCGTCATCATCTGTGGCGGCGAGGTTGTCTGCACTGAATGAGCTCAGCAACAAAGCCAGGAACAAGTTCAAAACCTACGGATGATACAAGCGTCAAACGGTTGCTTTCTTTCCAAAGCCTCGACATGATGTCGCCTGCCGATTGTTTTCATCTTACCACCAAGTTCCCGATGACCATGACCATCATGAAGACTGTGAGGCACATTGTTTGTCCTGCCACCTCCATACAATCCCACATGGTCTCAATCCACTCCCCACACAACACCCGGAATACAATCAGGAAGGAGTGGAAGAAGTCATGCATGTGCCAGCGAGGCAGCTTACAGTCTTCTGCGATCTTGCACACACAGTCCTTGTAGCTCTTGCCAAACAGTTGCATGCCCACCACAGCGAAGATGAAGACAATGATGGCCAGCACCAGGGTCAGATTACCCAGCGCCCCTACCGAATTACCAATGATCTTGATCAACATGTTGAGTGTGGGCCATGATTTGGCAAGTTTGAACACTCTCAACTGCGAGAAAGAGAAGAAAACAAAATGACTCCAATATTTGGACTCAATATTTGGATTAATCCTGCGGTGGTGTAATGTTCCATCAGGGGTGACAGAAGAAGGCTTCCACTTACCAATCGGAAGGACCTGAGCACCGATAGACCCTCCACATCTTGGAGTCCCAGCTCCACTAAACTCAGTGTCACTATGAAGCCATCAAAAATATTCCATCCTTCCTGGAAGTAGTAGTAAGGATCCATAGCTACCAGTTTGGCAAACATCTCCGCAGCGAAGATACCTGTGAAAACCTACAGACCAACACAGAAAATCATTTTGGTTTTATTGAAAAAGGAACAATGTGTGTCAGAAAAGTTCCAGGATTTAGAACATTTGTGAAACTAGCGAAGGTTGATTTCACGTCAGGGTTCTTTCAAGGTTGCAGCATTTCCTAAACGTTCTCAAAATAGTCTTAATTGTCTTCCTTGTCGCAAGGACATTTTTGTAATGGTCTTTCTTGTCCCAAGGAAATTTTGAACATGTTCACATTTCCAAGTTCCAATTTTTAACATGTTCAAACGGCAAAGACCGCTAAAACTAAGAGCATCGGTGTACAAACTATGGGCCGGGGGACATTAGTGGCCTGCAGTCTAATTTTAAGCGGCCCGGGACATATACTTTAAAAATGACATCTGCGACTAATAAAATAGTTTTACACACTGTAGAACTTTACTAAATATGCAAAGATGATAATTAACTATTTTCAATTAAACGAGTAACAATATTTCTGTTCTTAACACTGTGGCGAAAAAAAAGAGACAATTTTCCAAGCAAAAATGGCTTCTTCCACTTCTGCTGTGTCAAGGCCAAAATTGTGAACATATCACATGAATGGTTCCCAAGTTACTGCTTTAAAAAAATTGTCATATTTCAACAAATTACTCTTGTTTTGGTTCTGATGTGATGGGATGCTATTGAGTGCAGGGGTAGATATTTTCTGGTGGGTTGCAGGGTCTGTGGCCACCCCAAAATTTTGTTAAAATTCTAAACTATATGCTTTATGAAAAGCTGTTCAGGTAGCCACTTTTCAAAAGACGCTGTTATATACACAATATGCAATTGCTTGATTGGCTGATTTTGGTGTGCTTGATAAATTCAAAGTAGCCCTTTTTTTTTAATGCGGCCCTAAGAGGAAAGTCAAAAGTAACCCAATTAAGGATAAAAAATGGACCAATCCACTTTATAGGTTTAATTTGACCCCAACTTTCTGGGTTGTTTTATACAAAATAATGAATTTTTTTGACCCAAGTAAAGGATCTGACCAATGTTTATGAGTTGTTTTCCACTAAAAGAGCCATTTCTTGACTCAAAGTTGGGTCAAATTGACCCAAGTAGAGGATCGGTCCGTTTTTGCCGGGCGCGCATGCGCCTGTCTGCGAAGAAATGGCACTATTGACACATAGCTCACATGTGGTAGAATTAGTACCCTGATCCTTTATCACATTTGACATCAAATACAGAATCACGAGGTGAGGAGAACACCCAATGAGTCATACTGCACCATACTCTTCCAAGCTGACCTAATTTCCTGTACTGACATTGAGTCAGGGCTATTGCCAAAAGATGGCTGTTCTATGTTGCTATGGTGACTGACAGACAGACAGACAGACAGATAGACTGTAGTGGTGACTTGCTACAGATTCAGCCAGTCAAGCACAAGGTGTTTTGTTCTCAAGGCTGTAGACTGAGTGCTTGGGATGAGTGTATAACAAAGACATTTGAGCATAAGTTGAGGTAAGCAAGACACAACGGAAATTGGAGCCTGACATGAGTGGGGGTGATGAGGAGTTGGAGAGTATGCGGACTGGCTACATTAAAACTCAACTAAATCTTTAATGAGCCCCCATAAAAGCCCTATATACAGTATGTACGTGTAGTCTTAAGTGCACATATCAAATTGACGCATGCGCGGTAGGGGCAAATTTGCAATATTTCTCCAATTAAAAAGGAATACGAAAAGTGTTTCTTCTCACCAGATTGCCCATCGAGAGGACTCCCTCAAACTGTTCTGTCATTGGATAGTGCTCCATGGCCATGAAAAGCGTGTTGAGGACGATGCAGATGGTGATGGCCAAGTCAACAAACGGGTCCATGACAATCAAGTAGACTATATGCTTGATCTTCAGCCATTTTGGATGGCACTCCCAGATGAGGAAGGTGTTGGCGAACTTGTACCAGCAGGGGGGGCACTTCCTCTGAGATTCCTCCAATTCTGCGGAAATGGCAAAGATGGAAGAAGAGTGCAAAAGTGAAACGTGTGGATTAACCTTTTCCCTACAAAGCCGACGTTGGATGTTTGGCTTAGAAGTAATCATGGTTTTAAAAGGGCTACGCTAGACAATTTATGTAGCATGATGACAGTAAACAAATATAAAACATTGTATACCCTCCAACAGAGTGTTTGTGACTACGCTCATCTGACTGTTGGCACGGTCTTTTCCTTTGAAAGAGGAGTTGAGCTGATCCACAGATACCATGAGAGAACCAGAATGCTTCTTCTTAATTTCCACGTCGGTGGTCTGTTCTCAGAAAAAAGACAAAAACATGTATTTATTAATAAACACACTATAAGATAAGGAAGCCCTTATTAAGTGCTTTTTCTACTACGGAGCCTCAACCCTAACTGGTTAAAAGCATCTGATTTAAATTAGCGTATCATCTGACTTGTTAGTTGGAGGGATTACATAACATGCTAAAATGTACCATTTGCTTTTATTTATCGATTTTTCTTTTTTTTTACACTAGCCTTGGTCTGCATGTCCAAGTTAAAAGGTACACATTTGTAAGTAATCGGAACAAGCTAGCGCCTTATATTTCAAACTCCAAAGCAGTGGGGGGAGGGGGGGGGCATTGGCAGTAAATACACATTAATCAGAAAATAAAAAAAGAAACACGAACTTAAGTTTTTCAGACTCCAAAGTTGACTACAATGAATTGTTTTGACTTGGCTTGCTTGGTGCTTCAGCCACTGATTCTGATACATCAACATTACAAGTATAGATGTGAGCCAGGCTAGCTTGTTCAAGTGACTACAAATGATACCTTTTCATCACTGGAAACCTCAACATAGCCTAATTTAAATCCCAAGTCTATCATTTACTATGCATACCATGATGACAGTCTACATGCAACGGCATGCAGGTCATGTCAAGAGAGAAATTCAAGACATTATTTGCTGCTGTACCATGCTACATCTGGAGAGAGGTTAAAAAAATTGGTTGGTTGACAATACAACCGAGCTCTTATCATGCTAGCTAGAATGAGCAGGGATAGTCCCATAGAGGGGAAGAATCGTAATTAATCTTGCACCATCCAGTGGTTCAGCAGCAGTGGATAACTGAGGAAAATGTAATGGGACTGCCTAAGGAACAAGAGGAGAGCAGGAAGGGAAAGAAGAGGGATAGATTGTACTAGCAGGACCCCAAAACAGGACGACGCTAAAACTGAGGCTGAAGGTTAGCTTATGTACGATTCTCCCTGTATTTACAATGGCCATGAGTAAGATTAGCATTTGACAAGATTTCCCTGAACAATTATGAGTAAAAACAACAAAAGCTGAGCTTATGTTTTTCTTCTTCGATACAAAGTAGTCGAGAATGAATCAACAGAACCTTTGCTGATACAGCCAAGAAACGCGCCATTTTTGCTACCTCAGCACATCAAACAACAATCAATTGCACACAATAGAATTGTTCATGACCAATTATTCAATTATCATGCCCTTTACTCAATATAAATGTTGTTGTTTAGGAAACTGCTAGGGACCATACTGAATATTGATTCTAATGCAAGTACAGTAGCCAATATACAACCTGTACAACTTATGATTCAACTTTAGGACTTTATGACAGTATTTACAGCTCAGCCATCTAAAGCTTGCTCAGCTCACTCTGGCTGTTATTTTACAAGCCATTTGCGCTATGTGAACCACTACACTAGAGCAAAAGCTGCCATAACACCAAGAACTGGGTTCTAGGATAACGTTGTTTACCATCTTGGATGATAAGGAACGGACAAATACGAATGTCAACATTGACAATTAATCGTCTGGAGAGTTTGCTAGTTTATATTTTCTCCGTAAGAGAACACCCTGAAAAGAGCATTCGATCAGTTTAAGTGACCCAATGAGATTAAATGATAAGATAGGTAGAGAGATATAGATATACTGTTGAGAGATTCACAGGTTGGAAGTGGAGTAAAGGAAACCACAGAATTTAGGAGCGAGAGGAGCCAAGGGGAAAGGAGGTTGTGAAGAAGAAGCTGCGGACGACCAAGGCCGCCACCATCATGCCTAAACTGTATTGGTGTCCCATGGACGTCCTTACACTGTCATCAGTGGCTGCCTTATCTATTTTCACCTCAGGCAGAAGCCGTCTGCCAGGCCCCGGGCCGATGAGAGACACCACGCCATTGCAGTCCACCGTGCTGTTCCTCTTCCCTCCTGAATGAGGCGCCAGCTGGTGGATGCGTGACGAGCCTTGGCTGTAGCCACTGTAGCTGTTCCGGCGGAAAGGGATGAACAGGGAACCCCGGCGGTCCTCGCTTTCCTCCACTGTACTGTGCTCGTCGTCGGCAAACTCGTTTTCTGAGCCCATGTCCTTGGAGCGGCCTTTGAAGCTGAAGATGCTGCTGCGGCTGTTATGGCGCGACATGAAGGGCGAGCCCGGGATGCTCAGTAGAGACTGGAGAGGGACAGACAGACAGACAGACAGACAGGCGGGAGTCCTTAAATGGTCATGTTCGGGGGGGAAAGAAAAGGTTGAGTTCCGGGTGACTACAAAAGAAGTAGAATCAAAGAAGCAAATGCCTGTGCAATGTAGTAAACCATGAACCATGCACCCGGTTTTGTTTTAGTCCTACTTTTACGCAGGTTCCGTCCTGGTGTCCCTTTTTAAATATTTTTCTAGTCCAACAATTGTTTGGGCCACGTGTTTGTCAATCACACAGTTGCCATGACAATTCATAATCTAATTCTAATCTAAACTAATCTAACTACAGCTCATCGCTAACAGCGGTGTTTTCGTCATACCGAAACTCGAACTACTACCTCCTTCTGTGTCTAAGAATCATGGGAAATGTAGTCCTACTAGCCTAATGCTGCGGTCGCCGGTCAGACCCAAGTCAAGCTGAGCTTTTCAGGCGGCATATTTTCGAATGATATAATGCAGGAACGGCAGTAAAAAAGGTTGGATGAGGGTGAGTGCCATGACTTGTTTAGCGCTGTTGAACTGTTAACCTAGCATTGATCATTAGCTAAAGTAATAACACAACCACCAGTTAGCAGATTGACTAGCGGTTCAATTTGTTATAAATTGTTCCAGGTGAAAATGTATTGTATATTTGATTTTCGGTGAAATTGTAGTGTCCCGGTTTCTAAAATCTGGTCACACTAATCTTGTGAGACTTCTAGCACTGATGCGGCCAACTTTCTCAGTTGGTTGCTAGCTAAAAGTGCTAGCTAGCGATATCTGGGGGGAAAAATAGTCAGTATGGTGCAGTTGTACGCCACTGAAAACTACAACCACATTCAAACATATTTTTGAATGAATACTGTAGTTTCAATCAAATGTGAGTATTATTATATTATTAGAATGTGCGGTACTACTCTTGTATAGGATCGAATTAAACGTGCAATCGACATGAACTTATTCTCATTGGTGCCTTACCTGGTTCATGATTGATGTCTTCCTGCCCAGCCGGCTTCCCGGGAAACGAAGTGTACTTCTCTTGCTGCCGTCGTCAGACTCAGACTTGACGACCTTCTCACTGTCACCCTTCTCTTTCTCCTGCTCTTTCTGCCGCCATTTCTTCTTGCGATTGCGACGCTCTTTAGCACTCTTGGAGCTCAGCTTAGAGACCTCTGAGGAGCTGCGAGACAAATGACCGCCTCCCTCATCCTCCAACGCGACCTCCGATACAGTGCCAGCAGAGGTCACCATGGCCGCAGCCTAAATGGAATACAAGCCCATGATGCGCATAAACTATGAATTTCCACAGATGTGTACCAACACACCACACCAGTACCGACCTGTGTTTCTTCCTGCTGTCTTTTGAGCTGCTCCAGCATGGCTTTGAATTCAGCCTCCTTTTGCTCAGCCTCTTCGATGGTGGCCTGGTTCTGCTCCTCGTAGGCCATGGCCACCACAGCCAAGATGAGATTGACAAGATAGAAGGAGCCCACAAAGATGACCAGCACAAAGAAGATCATGTAGGTCTTGCCTGCCGCGCGCAGAGTCTGACGCAAAACACAGACGTAGCAATGAGAAGATTTTGAAAAGCCTGAGAACTGTTTTTAGAGCATGGCAAAAACATCTGCCCAGTGCTGGGCATGAGTTTACGATGGCGTATTAGAGCCACGAATATATATATATTTTTTGAGGCGGGGGTAATATTCAGAGAAAAAACGCACAAATTTACAAGAAAAAATTGTATATTTGCAACATTACAAAGCAAATTTACAAACAAACAAAAAACTTGTATATTTGTGACATTACAAAGTAACAAATTTGCGAGAGAGAAAAAACTCACAAATTTACGATAAATAAACTTGCAGATTTGTGACATTATAAAATGGAACATTTGTGAGAGAAAAAAGCTCATAAATTTCCAAGAAATAAATTCGCAAATTTGCGAGAAAAAAAATTCAGGAACTTGCGAGACGTAGCATAGTTATAGTCTGGACGAGGTGCTGGCTTTTGTTCACCAGGCGTTATATAACGTAAATTCGTTGGTGGTTAATGGAAAAAATCTTTATAAAATGAAAAGGTAGGATGGAGACAGATTTCTAAACTTTAGTCGTTATATACGGCAAGCTACAGCGACAACACTTCCTGACCCCCCACAACTGACTGACGCTAACCAAGCAGAATCTAGCAGACTTTAGGTAAATGCAAGTGAATGACAGCAGATTCAACACATCAATTTAGCGACTTGTACCCAATGCTTCAAAGTGCTTAACATGATATGGTTAATCTTTGCTAAAGCAATTACAGTCATTTCTGGACTATAAGCCGCTACTTTTTTCACTTGCATTCCACCCTGCGGCAGAGCGTCAGGCAGAGCAAAACAAACCAAGTGAGCCCAAACACAGTAGGAGAGACAGAACGAGAGCGAGACAATTTGCCCTCATTAAGGAAAAGAAAGTAGCTGGAACCCGGTGCGGTAACATTAAAACACCTGCGGCTTACAGTCGGGTACGACTTATATGTGTAACAAACTTGAGTATTCACAAGAATTTAGCTAACGCAGTTTATAGTCAGGTGCGCCTTATAGTCCAGAAATGAATCCCCTTATTTGAAAACCCAACCGAAAAATATTGTGACTAACATCCAAGTATGCTGTACGTATGATTTTTTTTTCTCGCAAATTTGCCACTTTATAATGTGACAAATTTGCGAGTTTATTTCTCATAAATTTGTGAGTTTTTTTCTCGCAAATTTGCCACTTTGTAATGTCGCAAATATCCGAGTTTTGTCTCGTAAACTTGTGATTTTTTTCTCGGAATATTACCCCCCTCTAAAAAAATATTTAGACTTATATGCATGGCCCTAATACGCCGTTGTATGAGTTTCCTCTTGCCCACTACATAAGAACTTTATCAAAACACATGATGACTGCTAGTTTGTTCTGTGGCCACCTTGACAAGACTGTGGGCACCCTGGTTCGGTCGTTAGCCAATCACAGGGTACGTATTGAGACAGAGAACCCTTCACACTCACATTTAAACCATCAACATTACCAGCATGTAGAGATTTTCCCAGAAGTCTTGTGTCATTAGACGAAAGAGGGTGAGGAAGGCCCATCCAAAGCTGTCAAAGCTGGTGTAACCATAGTTGGGGTTCCTTCCAGCTTTCATACACGTAAACCCCTCAGGACATCGTCTGAAAGATGTGACAAAACAAACGCATGACCTTCAAATGACAAGAATGTAACATTATTACCATATCAATACAAGCGGCATCATTGATAGGTCAAGACCACTTTCTTTTTCACATCCACTTCGCATTCTGAATAGATTTTTAGTAGTCATGGCATATTTAGAAATCCATCAAGCGAGTTAAATACCAACTCACCCCGAGTCTGAACTATTTCCGCATAATAGCGCATCAGTCTGACCTGGATAAAAGTAGAAGTTAGCTGTGGAAAACACAGACAATGTCATCATTAATTACAAGTCAAGTACGTCCATGTTGTGAGCTCAAATAGGACAATAATATGGCCATATTGTCATCTTATTACTGTATGTCATGAAGTCACAAGATCATTGCGACTCACTATCATTCATGATGTATTCGTCCCAATCAAAGCCCTTAGAGCCATTGGACAGGTACAGGTTGGTGGTATTGATAGGCCAAAAGACACATTTTTGCCGCAAGTTCCCCATGAAGAGCTGCAGTCCGATCAGAGCAAAGACGCTGAGGCAGAAGACGGTCAGGATCATCACGTCAGACAGCTTCTTCACAGACTGGATCAGGGCGCCCACAATGGTCTTGAGGCCTGACAACACACAAAAAGCACACACATACACACGTGTGCACAAGTACACATTCATAAAAACGAGAACATTCACACACACATACACGCAGATAGACAGAAATAAAATAAAACGAGAACACTAATTTTGATTTTTAAAGATTGCCCTGATTTATTTAACTTTCTTTCTGATACCAAATCGGACTCAAATTTTGAATTCTCTGGTTCCTATAGTTTTTCTCATTCCACTCAGTTTTTGTTGAGTTTTTCTAATCGCTGTGTCCACGACTAAGTCTTTCCCTCTAACCAACGGCAGTACCAAAATAACAGTCCTGTCTTGTTGTCATGTCCCGTCTTATACTGTTCTTGTTCCACACCCCCGACCAAGTCACGTCCTTCCGAACCCGTGCCAACTTCTTCACCTCTCATACCACCCGTTTTCTGTAGTTCCTGCATACGCTGCTGTCCCTGCTCCAGTGTTGTTAAGTTAAGTTTCCTGTACAGGCACTGGCAAGCCATTATTCATGTTCCTTTTCCTGTTCGATGCCTCATCAAGTCAAGGTTTCAAATTCACGCTCTTGTTCATCTTCAGGAGCTTCGCCAAGTAGCTGTTTCTGTTCCTGTGTTTCACCAAGTCACTGTTCCTGTTCCTGCAGGATTCTTATATATCAGCGCCTGTCCTGTGAAAAACACTTATGTCCATTTTTTTTTTTTACATTTTTGAAATGCCTGTATTCAGTTTCATTCCATAAATGTAAGTTTTTTTTTTTATGACAAAAATGGACATAGGTGTTTTTCACATGACAGCGAAAATATGTTTTATTTGCATTTTGGAAGACAAATACTTTTATTACTGCTGCTTCCCTGCCTTGCCTTTGCTGCTCCTCTGCATTTGGGCCCACACTTGCCTTCACACCACTACCACGAAACCCAACATCCATGACAGGAGTCAAATGTAAAAGTCCCCATATTTTAATGACGTAAAAAGAACATTAAGTATGTATCGAGTTTTTTAGTCACTAAATAACATGCTGCTCCATAAGGATGCAGCAGAGCAACAACAGAGAGTTTATTGATGAAAGCTCAGAATCCTGTGTGGCTTTGAAACATATTTAGCATCTAAAGTGGAAATCTCTGATTTCTAAGCATAAATAATGTAAACAGAACAATAAAAGTGTAGCTTGTGGGTGTGTGGGCTCGAGGGCTTAATATTTGAATGCAGGTGTGACTTCAGTTTGTTTCAGGAAATTGTCCTTTGCCCATATTACTTTTGAAGTGTGCACAATTGCACACTATGCAAACAACTTCTTGCACATGTTCTATTTTTCATCAGATAAACTCAATAATTTAACAGTGTGTTCACTTTCTATACTTACTGCATATGGACATTCAATCTACAGCATTCAGTTACATTTAGATTAAAACTTTAAACACCAAATAACTGCAGCTACATGGGATGTTTCCGTGAAGGGAAAACATCTTTTGCTATGTATGTGCCTTTTGCGCGGTTATTTTTACATGAGTGATATGAATATAGAATTATTATGTACATTATCTAGAAAATAAAATGACTTTTTGCTCATATTAATGTTTCTTTAAAAAAAAAAATCATCAGATAAATCAGTGAATCAAGTTAGGAAACATCCCTTAATAGTTGCAAGTTTACACACACAAAAAAAAAAACTCCATTGAACAAATCACAGCAGGGGCACAAAGCAGGAGGTGAAGACGAGAAAGAGAGGAAAGGCGAGGAGGAGCAATGAAAGGTGCCATGCAGGTCATTTAAACGCCAAGGCTGAAGATGCTCACTGTGTGTCATCTGTCTGTAAACTGGAATTATACCACTGTGGCTTCCACTAACTCTTCCCACTCATGCAGAGGCTGAAGGCTGATTTAGCTGTATGCACTGGTGATATACAGTGGATATAAAAAGTCTACACACACTTCAAATGCCATGTTTTGGTGATATTTCAAACATTTTTCCACCATTAATGTTGTCAATTATGTTTTCCAGAAGTAAAAAAATGGTTGCACATGTGCATACCGTCTTATACCTAGGGATGCTCATAATTAACTCATCACATTCCAACTCATATTAAACGGGGGTCAGCACACAACCTTTCACTGTTTAAAGTGCCTCTGATTAGCCCCACATAAAGTTGAGATGTTCTAGTAGGCTTTCTGGCTGAAATTCTAAAAGCCATAGCGTGAACATAAGACTGCTCATCGACAAAGGAACACAAGCAACAAATACAATGTCACCAAAGAACATCTGAACTTTATTTGAGGTTAACAAGAGGCACTTTAAATGGTGGCAGGTGTGTGCTCACGCCCATTTCACATGAGTTTAAATGCCACATCCACAAGTCATATGAGGGTGTGCGCACTAGTGCAACCACATTATCTCATTTTAAATCAACTCTCAAAAAGATTTTTTGAATAATGTACAGGTCACATTAATGGTGGAAAAACCTATATATATATATATGCATAAGAACAAGGGTCTGTAGACTTTATATATGGACTGTATATGTGTGCGTGTGTGCCTCATGCTGGATTCATCTCATCTGTCATGACATTTTGAAAAGAGTCTGCAAAAAGGCAACATTTGGTGTCTTGGAAATAGCTAATTAATTCCTCTTGAAGGCAAACCTGTAAAAAGCATGTGTCTCCAAGCATCATGCAGCACTGATCTGCAGTCAGATTAGGCTTGGCAGTCTGAAGGAATGTCAGCAGTCTTTGGAAAGAAGATGAAAAAAAAAATAAAGAAATAAATAGAGTTCAACTTTTAGGAAGGAGCCGAGGAAAGGGTGTTATTTCCAGGGCGCAACATTTTACTGTCATCAAAAAAAAAGTGGGTACAGTTTGGAAAACTGGCTCAAAAAAACTGGAGCTTTGTTTTACATTTCAAATCACACATCGGTATTAAAACTGCCAGTAGACTGCTAAGCCTATCAAAAATGTATTACTACCATTTTTGATTCATAGAAAAAAAGAAATCAAAAAAGTTGTTCCATTCGCTTCTTGTAAATAAAGGAATGAGAAAATGAGGATGGCTAATAGCTAAGCTCAGCCTTAGTGTTTAAATGGGAGTCTCACCTGGAATGACAGAAATAGTTTTCAATGCTCGGAGAACCCTGAACGTTCTGAGGGCCGACACATTCCCAAGGTCCACAAACTCTGTTATATATCTGTAACAAGGTAGGACGACACAAAGAGCAGAACTACATGACACACGACACACAACGCACAAGAACGACACGCACGCATGGACGTGCAGGAGCACGACAGCATCACCACCATCGAGGACCAGGAGGGGACACCACAGTGTGGGAGGAAAGAAAGAAAGAAGGAAGGAAAGAAAGAAAGAAAGAAAAGAAAAGAAAGAAAGAAAGAAAGAAAAGAATAGAGAAGCCCGGTCCAACTCGTGGGAGGAAGACGAATGAGGAAGAGGAGAGGATAGGCACCCAAACAAAACCACAGCTAACATCAACCCGGCGACTCGCCCTCCCGCCCACACAGACACCTGGTCTCTCTTACCTGGGATAACCGATATTGTTTTCAAAGCCCTCAGAACCCTGAACGTACGCAGAGCTGACACATTGCCTAGGTTTACAAACTCTGTTATATACCTGCAAGGTGGATCAGACACAGGCACTCAGCAGTCTGGAACCACAGGGAATGTTCTCACATCACATTTTAATAAGCATTATCCAAAATGGTCGCACGGACATAAATACTAAAAAGAATTTTGTGTGGTCCCCCAAAGCCATAACTTAGAGTGAGGTAAACTAGCTCAAAGTTACAGAAGAAATAAACACTTAGACCTGTAAAATACAGTCTGATGTGAGACTGTTGATTTCTTTGCTTTGAAGTCATTACTAATATCCTTGATGCTATTTTAAACTAAAAAAGTTCAACTTTTCTGCGGGTTGACACACATAGTACGGGCCAGTGAACATGGCTTTGTAAACGTATGATGAAGATAAAGCGCCATGTACGTGCATTCCATTTACAATTTCATATTTTAATCTAATGGTATTTTTCATTTGTTGGACTATGAAGCGTTTTTTGGGGGGTGTAAAGTACAATAAGTAACCAATTTGGGTTGATGGGATTCGTTCGCTAACGCGAACAAGAATAGCAAGTGCAGAGTTTGGGTGCAAGATAGAGAGATAGAGAGATAGATAGATAGATAGATAGATAGATAGATAGATAGATAGATAGATAGATAGATAGATAGATAGATAGATAGATAGATAGATAGATAGATAGATAGATAGATAGATAGATACCAAGTTAGCTAGCCAGCTAACTAAATAGCAGCTAGCTAACTAGATAGATAGATAGATAGATAGATAGATAGATAGATAGATAGATAGATAGATAGATAGATAGATAGATAGATAGATAGATAGATAGATAGATAGATAGATAGATAGATAGATAGAAAAGTTGCATCATAGATGCACCTCATGTGTCAAATATTTTGAACGTTAACTGTAACACATGAGCAAAAATCTTTGGCTAGGTTAGCGATTATGTAAGGGCTAACCTATGTAAAATGCTAACTCAATAAAACATTGCTTAGAGATGATAAGATTCATTCATATAGAAGCTAGGCAGTTGCAGTCTTAACATAAAGCTAAATAAGGAGGCTAAAACATTAGAAAGCAAAGAAATGATAACATTATTAGTATATTGTATTTTAAGGCTGTGAGCCCTTTTGTTGTTTTGTTGCTGTTAGCTATTTTGTCATCATTCCAAGTACTGTACTAAAATGTTACTATTGTAAAATCCCAAAAAGTGTCAACATCTCCTTTACAACAACATAATACTTACGCCATTGAAATGACCATGAAATCCAGCCAATTCCATGGATCTCGGAGAAAAGTGAATCCATCGATTGCGAAACCTCTGGCCACAATTTTTGTGAGTGACTCAAACGTATAGATACCAGTGAAGGTATACCTGGAAAGAAAGAAAAAGAAAAAGAAAAAAACAAGCAATAGTTACAGTAAAGAGACAAGATTAATATACTTTTTAAATGTAGAAATGAGAAGCACGGTACTTACTCTACTTGTTTGGACCACTCTGGGGGGTCGCTAAATGTCATGAATATACAGTTGGTCAAAATGGTGCACATGATGATCATGCTGAATAACGTGAGAGGACGTTAAGGATCAACACACGAGTTAGTGTGTGCGTGTGTGTGAGTGTGAGTGTGTGCATACATTTCCACTGTTAATTGTTCACACATCCATGCAGAAAGGATATGAATGTATCAAAATCTTAATTGCTATTCGCCTGAAAATATTAAAAGGGCTGATGATGTACAGGGAGGGCGTGGCACTAAAGCGGAAGAGTGTTTTCCCCTTGTTTAGCACTATGAATGTCTGCGGAAAGAGGAAGAGAGAAAAAAGAGAGATGGTAGAGTTTGCACAAACATGGCATACAGTACAATATTTAAGACCAACATTTTAATTGATTAATTTATTTATGAGATTATGTCTGAGTCACGGGCCTCTGCTGCATTGTGTTCCCCCGTTCAAACACATAGCTGCTTCTCACAATACACACGACAAGTCCGTGTAGATCAATTTTGATGGAGATTTTTCATGAATGTCCCTCTCCTTTACACATTATATTCTACCTTGCCTTTGCCCCTGACTGCTGTGAGAAAACAGCGCGTGATGTAATGGCCCTCCCCTTTACAAAGGACGCGGCACAAACACAGCACAGAGGTGCCACTTGCATCAGTCCTGCAGTGCTTTCGCCATGACAGAGGCAACAAACAGATGCATGTGAAGCTCCACTCCGTGCTTGCCAAATGAGGCTCCTCAGCCCAGGTTTAAAGCTTTTACTGGAAGAGAACTGCAAATGCTGTCATTGATCAGTGGCAGATCTGCTGACTCCATGCTCTCAGCAACCACTCCCCACCCATAAACGGCAGTGGGCCAAGTGGAGCTGGGCACTGGAGTGTGCATGTGGCTGTGTGTGTGTGTGTGTGTGTGTGTGTTTTGGGGGGAGATATGATGTGACAGGATAAAGCATATGAACTTATTGTACAATTATTTAGAAAAAAAACAAATGCAGCAAGGTCTTGAGATGTATGAATGGAAATGCCAATAATCTGTTCCAGCCTAGCTAGAAAAAAAATGTTAATATGCATTTTAATTCAGAATAGCAAGAGTTTATGACTGAGTAAGTTGTATTGTCCATCTACTTTTTGTTGCTGATATAATTATGTTCAAGCCATTGCTTATAGGCATTAAAGAACCGCAATATAGATGCTAACTAGCAATAGCATTAACATCAATCGAGCGGGGCCTTTCTTTAGGGAGTTGTTTGGATGTTTTAAAATGTACAATGTGTAATTATCTTTGTTTTATGCTTAGGTAAACTACAACTGGGAGTTGCGCTATACAGCTTGAAGCATCTTTTTAGTGTTCATAATCTGGCATACAAAACTTGTATTTGAAACTGAAAAGCCATTAATCCATTCCAAACACCCAAAAAAAACACCAACAAAATGTTATTGTTAGAAAAATAGCTTTCAACAGCATTTGGCATTTTACTTTAAAACAACATATACTGATAACAATAGAATGTAAAGAATCAAACTGACATTTGTGTCTTTTCTACATTTTGATTTTATGCTTTATTTACTGGACTGTGTAAATCCTGGTGTGTACACCTGTGCCATCAGGGGGCAGTATAATACAAAGATTAAAACAAAGAAGAAGATCATTGCGTATTGTTGTATGCTAGTTACGTTAGCCCATTTACTGTGTGTTGCATTGTGTGTTAGCATTAAGCTAGAACAAGTTACACGGTTTGGCTAAATACATCGGCTGAAAAATCTCTGAGACATCCTGTTAAGTTAAGTTATGATTTTAAACTGTGAACTAAAGACTAAATGCCACACCACCATCTGTTTAGTACTTTTCGAGCTGCATTGCTAACACACATGACAAACAAATATCTATGCAGCAAAATTAGTCAATCCAGAGCTTCAACCTGAAGCGAAATGGCCAACCTCCCAGCACCTCTGCGCTCACCTTTAACAAAATATTCTTCAGTCCAGGCACAAGATATTAATAATACTCCACACAATCAACATAAGATGAAAGCACATGATCTAAATTCATGTGTGTGTGGTGTGTCCCAGAGGTCAGAGGAAGAGTTTTGCTGACAAAGCCAATACAGTGTGTGCATGGAAGGAGATGTGAATAATGAGCTATTTTAAAATGAGCATTGAGCATTGAGCAAGATACCTAACAGTGACGGCGAATGGAATTAAGAGTCATGTCATGTATGAACTGAAGCTCAGCATCTTTGGTGTCACCAAACCATTTCAAGACATTGTGAAATGTGCAATTATTTGTGTAATAAAAATATTTCCCCCACATTACGTGCTCTCAGTGTACCCCACAATATATCTAAATAATTCCAGGGGATTGTTTATTGGAGTTGTGATGCGAAAATATCTTCAAGTAAAGCAATATATTAGCATGGATGGACATAAAAGTGCATTGCTTGTATTCATTTTGCAAAGTACTCTCATCTTAAAGTATAATGTTATATAAGTGTATCTATTACAGAAATTTTATTATTTTACGTTGATCCCGAATGTTGTCATTATGTGACGGCAATGACGTAATTAACTCATTCACTGCCATTGACGCCTATAAACGTCAAAAATTAATTTGAACTATTTATATTAGTGTAACATTCCCCCCACCCCACTTTTGTTAACAAGAGTATAAAAACCTAGACATTTTTTTTATTATCTTTTTTTTTTTTAAGAAAAGAAAATATTAAAAATTAGGGGCGTCAGGCAACTAAAATCTTCAATTGTAATTAATCACATGATTTCAATAGTTAACTCACGATTAATCACAAATTTTATATCTGTTCTAAATGTACTATAATTTTTTCCTAGGTTTTAATACTCTTGTTAACAAAAGTGGAAAAAAGTTGTAAACTAATATGGATAGTTCAAATGAATTTTTGACGTCTATAGCCGTCAATGGCAGTGAACGAGTTAACGGCGCGCCCAAGTAGTCCACAACATCACAATCCCTATATTAGGGAGTAAGTGAACAGCTTTTGTTCACCATTTTCAAAACCCATTCAATTAATTACTACGACCAAATAAGTGGGCATTAATTAATCAGCGCAGGTAACAGTGTGGCTAATTATGCGTAAGAATGGGACCGAACCGTGATTCTGTGAATTTTCAAAGAGCAAGCCTGCTAACTAACAAACAACAGCTGTTGCTTTTGTGCTTTAGCGCGCGACAGATGTGTTGTCTTATACTTTGGTCAAGGGTTCATTATCTCAACTAGTTGCTGTTTAGAGAAGACCAACATGATGGCATGGGAGGTTGAATACAGGCATTATTACAATAAATAACAATGCAAATTTTTAATGATTAAAAAAAACCGGCCAAGTATATAAAATGAGGCTTTTAAAATTACACATTAATGTAACCATGCCCCGGTCAAAAATGCATCTTGCTTATGTCTACTCGATCCCTACATGTTTGAGTTACAAAAACATGTCTGCTTAAAGACCGCGGCGCCATGCGCTAGCTTGCGAGTTTACACACCTGGCTGGGACTAGTAATAATAACTAGTTGGGCTGGATAACCACTGACGTGGACAAAGGTGCTCAAGTTCTTATACTGTACACATGTAGTAAGGGATGAGCTCAATCTTGCCTGAGGCTGAAGTGCATCACTTTAGCCACGCTGAAAATGACGAAATGGTGAAAAATACAAAAAAACAAAACGTTAATATAATGCTATATCTCCACAATTGAGTACCTCATACTTTTCAGTATTTGCAATCTCTGAATACACTTTACTGGGTCTTCGCATACCAACCTAATTTACACAGTAAATGATACATTTTTAATACTAGCTATTGAAAATTCCGAGCTTACGTCACAAGTCAAAATGGTGGTCTAATGCTGCATTTGAGAAAGTCGGATTTTTCCCACTTGGAGTGTCCCAGTTTCGCCTTCAAAGCGTTCCAGGCAAATATAAATAACAAAAAAAGGCTGATTCTGATTAATTGTTTGTTGTTCTGGTTAACGTCATCGCAAACATATGTCTTGTCTTACATTTGCCTCGAACGCTTTGAGGTCGGAACTGACACCGTCCGATTTCCCATTTTCCCCGAATGCAGCATTTTTCCATGGTGAAACGCTCTCCGCTCATTGAAACGCATCGGACTTTGGATGGTTGTAATTTGATTGGTGAGGATTATTTTGGTCATAAAATGTTGTTTCACTACTACAACAATATGCCTGGTTTGCATGCTAGTCACAGACAAAAGCAATAGGCCTACAATATGCCGTGGAAATGAAGCGTTGCATTGTGGGAATGTTCGGAATTGTCAAACTGTCGATTTTTAAATGACTAATTAGCTGAAGCTACATAATGCAGTTTAAACACAATATACAAAAAAATACGTCAAGGTTGTTTTGTCTCTGTCTTCCCATATTGTACACTGTGACTTTGTGACTAATATTTAGCGGCAGGCTAAGTGTCTATAAGTGATGAATTCTGTACTTATCTCATTTAAGGAATGTCCCCTCAACAAAGACATTCGGGAAGGGCAATCTTTATCAGCCGTTCTTGCCGCAAACTGGATGGCTTGAGTCTTTTCTAACCAGTTGACCCATTAGCAGTTATCCATCACTAGACAATTTTTTGAAATGATGAACATTTTGAAACGTGTGTGTTCAGCTCGTCGTGACCAGCGGCATCATTTGACCTTCACAAAAGAAAAACACGGCGCAAATAACTTACACGCGAGGCCTCTTTACAGAATTATAACATTATGTATTGGAACGCGTCGACATTAGCTGGACCGGAGCCCGTGCTGTCATGAGTAGCTAGCTGACAGTGGTTCCTAAATCAATATCGTAAGCGGCAAAAATTCAACATGGTGGGCCAAGAATGCTTTAAACGCAGAGATGGATGCTTCTGACGCTGAGACTGAATATACGCCTTGCCTGCAAATGATCCCAAAATGCATCATTCGAAATCTTTACCTGAACAATTTGATGCAAAACCCCACCCTCCTCCTTTATAGCAACCACCTAGCACGCAGTCACAGTCACACACACACACGCACACACACACACACACACCATCACCCCATCCCTCCCTCACTCAGTGCAGCAGGATGCTGTGTCATCAGAGACTGAGGACTCAGACAGAGCACTAAAGCCTGGCCCCTGCTCTAATTTACTACACCCTGAAAAAAAAAAAAGAACAGAGGGGAAGAGGTGGTGGAAATGAGATAGTAAGAGACAAAGACTTTTGCTTGTTATGTATTGAAAATAACGCGCAAAGAATAAAAAGGTACTGTGACAAAAACGAGGCTTTCAAGGGCTGAGTCGTTTACAGGAAGCAACGCAAGTAGTGAGTCAAAATTGTCATTTTAACTCTTTAGGCCAACTGTGTGCACATGAGCGAAAGCATACATGGCTTCCGAGCCTTTCGCTGGAAGACTCGAGCAGCTTGGTCTAATCACATGAGGCATTTGAAAAGCCCAGGCAGTCTACAAGGCATCACAGGGGAAAACGAGAACTGCAACGCTGCATTTCTCCTCCTCCTCGCCAATGCCCCCTCTTCCTCTCTTTGTGATGCGCGAGTGCTGTGATCAGGTTTCCTGCATCTGACCGTGACACACACGCACGCACATGCTCAGCACACACGCTAACATATAGTGATGCTATGTGATAGGACGACCGTCGGTCAAGTGTAGGGGATGGTGTGAAAACAACGGGGCGGGGGGGGGGGGGTTGGGGTGCTAACATGCGTGTGGCGCAAGGCACTTTTTCATTTTCATTTAATTCATTGTATTTTAATGCCTGAAGGGGAAATGACATTTTACACACTGCTGTATATATCGCTCAGTATAAACAGTGACTAAAACAACCACAGTGCAGTCAGACCATGTGTTAAGGTGGGACTTTAACAGAAGCGTAAAAAGTTACGGTTTTAACATTTAAAGTAATTTCATGTTTGGAGAAAATAATCCAATCCTTACGTTTTTGTGTTACAACAAAAAACAAGACAGTCATACATATATGTGCCGATATTGTTTTCCATTTCTCCGTCTCCATCCATCTATCTATCTCTTTACCTACCTAACTAGCTATGCAGCTAGCTAGTGAGCTATGGCTGTCTTTCTGTCTATCTTAATATATTTTGGTATAAATGTGGTGTGGCTTTGAGAATTGTTTCCATTCCATTATTGATACTTTTAACCATTTCTCAGTGAATATATATATAATATATATAATATATAATAAAGGAGAACAAAATCCTTACATTATTGTGATACAACAAAAAGTTAAATAGTCATATATATTCCTGCCGGGCCGGTATTGTTTTCCATTTCTCTACCTCTGTGTCTATCTACATATTTACCTACCTAGCGAGCTAGCTATCCTGCTAGCTAGCCAGCTCTGTCTGTCTGTCTGTCTGTCTGTCTGTCTGTCTGTCTATCCTAATATATTTTGGTATAAATGATTAATACGTTTCACCATTTTCTTAATTTGTCAGTGAATAATAATAAGCTGTAGCCCTTTATATTGCAAGGTAACGAAAACGGATCAGAATTGAAAAAACAAATAGCAAAACATCATGTTTCCCCTGCAAAAGCCATTATTGTTCTCAAAAACCTTCGTCCATCTCTCAAAGTAAATATTTGTGTCAGTTTCATCAAAATGACTTTGTGTCATTGTGTACTGATGAGAAAAATTGCATTATGTCGTCAATATAACAGTGTAATCTAGAAGGTTGTTGTGATGTCAACTGCCACTTATGTTTTGGCGACAAATTCCATATTCTAGATTGAAAGTTACACCTGTTACATGCAAAGTTACATGCAAATCTACGTCTCAAGTCATATTTTGGTTAAATCCACAAAAATGTAACTACACCACAATTGATATTTAACTGAATAGAAAAGTGAATGAACATTTTCGGTGGTAACGAACGGCAGCGCTGCCTTTCGGTAGGGGGAGGTGTGGGGGGGGGGGGGGCAACTTACAAGCCGGCACCTGAGCTGCACACGCACACACAGAAGAGAAAATGAGAGCAAGCCACACCATAGATATTAGTAATGTTCATGAGTCCCAAAAGAAGAGACCGAGTCAAGTCTCGAGTGTTTATGGGAAGATGGAAGTCTCGAAAATAGCGACAAGTCATACGAGTCCGACATAATCATTTGATTAGATGTCAAATAAAATGTACGTGTTTAAAGAAATGAGAACCTACTTTTTTATGTGTGACACAATGTGGAACGTGAACAAGTAGTTTTGAGGAAATCAATTATCATCTGAGAAATGTACCAAAGCAACAGAGAAAAAAAGTGTAAGTGAAGTGAATCTTTAAATTTCAAAATTTACCAAAATCAAAGTGCATTCCCACTGTGGCAGTAGACCAAAGTGAAAATAGAATCCTATTACAAATTAATTTATTTGAATATTCACATAATAATAAAACTATTACAAAATGTTACATATTAGGTAATTTACTGTTGTTTATGTACATATAATATATCATAATAATTACCCAGGGCTGGTATACAATTTTGCATTTGTTAGTAAACAAAAGTAAACGAGTTATTTCAGGCAAAGGAGGATGGGGTACGATTTTGGAAGTCTTAGTAAGCAGTTACAGTCCAATTATTCATCTGCAGCAGGTTTTGAACATGTGACCCAACAGTCCTCAAGCAAACAAGACTGAGCTGCTGTCCAAGTTACTGCCGCCCACATACGTGTGGAAAAAGTCAGCAGCGGCTGCAAAAATAGAGAAATATCAATAATAATATCAAAATATCATTTGAAACCACACCAACGGAACTCAAGAAGTATTTGTGTGCTGCGTCTTTAGGGGAAGTTGCAAGTCCGAAAAAATAGAATTAATTTGCTAACTTCATTCCTTTTCATATACGATACCTTTAAAAACACGTTTTGCCACTTGCTGTTGACTGAAAATGACAGTTGCTCAAGGCTCAGGTAACCATCAATGGTTTGTTCATGTGACGTTGGAAAGGTGAGCCATGATTGGTTGTTACCTGAGCACTGAGCACAGGTGATGTCATTTTCAGTCGACAGCAAGTGGCAAAACATACATGGAAAAGCAATGAAGTCCTCTAATTTATTATGGATAAAATATTAACGTTTTACTGCTGAAAATAGCTAAATAAGTAAGTGAATTTATATTTTTGTATACTGTACTATAGCCACACATTTATACTAAATCTCATCATGAATTGAATGGGTTGTTAATTGCCACATGTATTGACAAAATCTCATGGAAATTGACGTGGTTTTGTGAGATCATGACTAATCACACATTCCCCAAGTCATTTTTTTTTTTTTACTAATTATTACAATATTAATTAAAAAAAAAAACAATGTGTGAGCTAAAAATATGCCCCTGTCCAAAAAAAATCAAATATGGCGTAGCCTAACAATATTAAAATCTTACCAACAAACGTTAATAAAAACATTTGTTGATAAGTTTGTCTGACATGACCTTTCCACTTCTTGTCTTCTTCTGCCATCTTGTTCCATTTTTTTCTCCCTCACTAACATTACAAGCAAAGATGAAGCAGTGAATTCCTCACCTTTTACAACAATTGCCCCTTTAAATTTCACAGAAGCAGGCAGCAGAGGAACAGCATGACCCTGCCTCCCTTTTGTGTATTGGCTGTTAAGTGACAAATTGACGTCATAGAAGTTTGGATAATGAGGTCTTTTTTGAACGTCTTAAAGGCCATATTTTAGATTTCTAATATCATTGCTATTAAGGTTAAACAATAACTCCCATTTCAAAGTCACTTTTCATTAAGGATATCAGACTGAAAACCGGACAAATCATAAAGTGATTTTCAATTATAGCTACATTTGCACACTTGTGAAAAATGACAAAAGCGCAAATGATTCTCTCCAGAAAGTCAGACTTCAATGTATTATTCCAAAGATTGTTTAATATAAAATCCTTACCAGATATCATTAAAGTGTAACTTATTGTCAGGCAACTAAGTTGCGCATGTAACGTAGAGGTGACAGAGCACCGCTCTTAGCTAGCAGCCATGTATGCTATAATAGGCTAGCTATAGTTGTAGCATGCTAATTTGCTGCTAATGAAATGAGGATATTACATTTAAGATGGGCTGACTGTACACACAAGTCACACATAATTCCAGCTTTGTCACCCTTAAAAACAGATTCACATGATGTCGCGCCATGTAGAGCAGTTTAATCTGCCGCTTGCTCATCTTGACTGACTTGTTTTGAATGTGACATGACAGACAGATTTACAGTTTTTCCAAAATGCCCCCTTTTTCCAAAACCGTTTCTATTGATTTTGTCCCAAATATCAGAAACAAATTCTGCTTTGGGGGGGAAAAAATACGCAGCAAAGGCCACATGGGTGAACGTTGGTGTTGTAAGTGAGTGCGCGACTAACTTTCTGGTTGACATAGTAGGGGTCCAAATCCTCTAGCGGCGTGGTCACCATGCCCTTCGGAATATCGCCATAGATGAGCGGCAAGCTCTTGCCAGCCTCCAAGTCCCTGTTGGGCTTGGGCTCATTTTCGTCGGACGTGTCGCGGTGACTGCTGTCCGACCTGGGCTTGGCTGGCTTCTTGTTCTTCTCTTCATTGATGCGCTTCTCGATGTTAATGAGCGACTCCGGGGTAAACTTCTTGAAGCTGTGAGGTCCTGGGGTTGCAATAATGGGTGCGGCCATGTTTTCATCCTGCAGCTATTTCTTCTTTATTTGTTTTCCAAAGCAGACATCCAGATCTGAAAGACAGAGGCGTTTATGAACAAGAGAAGAATTTACATAAATAAGACATTAGATTTTGCATGTTAACACTTCCATCGTTTCAATTTCAGCCCAGGCTTTATTACAATGGAGTTTAATTTTGGGGGTGTTTTCTCCAGGTACTCTTGACTTACTCCCGCATTCCAAAAACATCTATGTTTGGCAAAGTTAAATACTCTAATTTGCAAATAAGTGTGACTGGTTTATTTGTCTACATGCCCTGTGAAAGACTGCCGACCATTCTGGGACGTACTGTACCTCACCTCTCTCACCCAAAGTCAACTAAAATAGGCTCCAATTCACTCATGACCCTGAATAGGATAGACAGTAGAACATGGGAGGATGGGTACGTTCAAGTGCCTCCCTTTGTGAGCACCTGTTCTCCTCCAATAAACAGTACCGAAAACTGCAAACGTTCATGAAATTATGCTGGATGACTTTAATCATAGCATGTGATGCAATTTTTCTCCACGCAACAACACAAAACATACTGATTGACACTCATACTGTTGGCTATTGAAATCGAATATTCATTGAGTCATTGTTGTGTTTTATGATATGCATATTTTCACCTTGTTTTGCATGAAAAACGTGTATTGACTGTTTATAAGTATTTTTGGAAGAATTTTGTAATATATGCAGATTTTCTGATTTGTGGGCCGGCCTGGTTCTTATGCCCCGTGAATAGCAGTTTGTCCAATGAAGAAGAATTATTGACAAGTAAACACGTTTTAAACACATACAAATGAGATCGACATAGAAACTCTAGAAACTTTAGTAGACATCTAACATCTTGAATTAATCCAAATGACAAATTAAAGAGCTCTATTTTGGAAAACATTTGTGCTGAATGCTTAATATTCAATATTTTGAGTTTTAGCTGCATAAAACGATCAATTATCATTGATCATTTTACCGCACATTTTTTGCCAGTCAGGTTAAATCCTTCCCTAAGAAATTGGTTAAACAAGATATGAAGCTGTTCAATGTTCAGTTAGATTTTACACCTAAAAAAAAAAACACATACAAAAAAAGTATACACAGAAGTAACATTTTCATAAAGGCTTAAAACCGACATTTTTTTTTGTGCATCCCCAGTAGTCTAAATATGAGTTAAGCAGCAAAATCCAGCTGTTTATCCATTTCAGGGGGCGGCCATTTTGTCACTTGTGGTCGACTCAAGATGACATCAACGTTGCTCCGGTCTCAGGTAACAACCAATCACAGCGCAGCTTCAGAAAACAGCTAAGCTCTGATTGGTTGTTGCCGGATTTTGCTTCATAACTCAGATTCCAAAAATGTAACATGAATCAGAATGTCACGTTTAGACTAGTGAGGTCACATATTTACGTATACTAAATATGAGCTAGTCATTGAAGCAATTAGTAAGCACACATATGTGTAAGAGATGATCTCCATTACAAGCCGTTTGTTTGGCTTCCTTTCACGTCCTTTTCAAATTCCGTCAGCAACAAGGAAGTCCACGGTCAGATTGATCCAACAATTCCCATCGTACTATTAACGAAAACCATCACCAGCACCCAGAAGAGGAAGGAACTGTGTTTTAAGTAACCCAACCTCGGCACAACCTCCACGTATCCTTCCACCCATTGATCTACTTTCAAGGTGATTCCACAAGCATGCACACTGTGTAACTGTAACAGCACTGTATAAGAGCGGAAGGGGTAGTAGGCTAATGCTTTTTAATGTCAATACGCTCATTAGTCACAGTGCAATTTGACCCCGGCCTTTTTGATTACAACCTGGCCAGACAGACAACTCCACAATGAATCATCAATAAAAAGCAGTCTCACACAAAATGTATTACGGAGTCATGTGGGTCGGAGACGACAAAGGAAAAAAAAAATCGCTGAGTCTCGTTTGTCTCCCAAAAGCTTGTCGATGTTCAGTGAGCCGCTGTGTCCTTTGTACAGGGAAATACGCACACACCGCTGTCTGCATTCCATCATTTGACATAAAGCCGCTTCATTCCTCTCCCTCCGTTTGTCTAATTACCTAACATCTGATTGGAGTTGGTCCGATTTGGTCCAAAAGAGGAAGAAGCGTCACACTCACTTTGATCAGAGAGACACACGCACAGCCCCGGAATACAAAACGCTGATCTGCCATCTCCTGCAGTCATTTCTTATTGCTGCTGCCACCAAAATGCGAGCAGTGAAGGGAAAATGTATCTCAAGTTGTGGACTAGAACTTGAGTTCATTTCGCTTTCCGTGAAGGGAGATTTTTTTCCAAAACCTTTTAAGTTGAATTTGCATGAGAACAATTTATTCACACTTCTCATCTGAAAATATTGAGAACATGGTTTGTGTACTTGAGACTTTTTGTACATTGTACTGAATGCTTATATAGAGTGGTAGCTTAAATTTTGGACACCCAAAAGTTGTACAATTCCAAATTCGAGCAACAATTTCAAAAAAATATATATATATTTTTTTACCTCAGTCGTCAAAGACTTTGGCAAACCGTGCATAACTTGTGACTGTTCAGATTCTATTATTGTTCTGAACTCCTGCTTCAATTGGCCGCGCAGTTAGTATAATGCTGTCTCGAGAAGTGTGATCACAAACGTCTGTGATTATAGTTTCAATGTTGGCCGTCTTTCAACGGCAAAATTGAGACTGACTCAATAGCGCCTCTGCTGTTGCAACCAGGTAGTGCACTGCATTTGGCCTCACTTTCTTTGAACAGGAAGTCAAATTGAAAACTTTCCTTACTCAACTCAACTTTATTTATAAAGAACTTTGAAAAACATTAGTATGCTTTATGCGGCCCCACTGATCTAATTACTGACTTCTGATTAATATTGTGTTTGAGGAATAAGAAATAAGCAGAAAAATACAATTGTTTTTATAATCTTAGGGACGGCCATTTTGTCACTGAAAATGACATCACAATGGCACGACAAGGCAAAATGGCTGCACCCCGAGATGGATGAAAATAGGTCGATTTTTAAATTGTATTTATTTATTTATATTCATTCATATTCTACAATGGCAATATTAATCAGATTAACATAATTACACTAATGAAGGCACATAGAACATATTGTAAAGAAATATTTTGACTTGACATTAATCAACCATTAGTTCCAGACAAATAACATGTACATCCCTGTTGTTTTTTTTCACATCCAGATATTAAGAGTGATCAGTGTGTTATTTTTTTCTTTCTTTCACGTTTAGGAATGTAAACATTTTACTTAACACATCTGAGACATCGCTCACTTGAAAAAAGAACAAAGTGAGCGTTGAAATCAGATCAAATTGCAGGTCGCCAATTGCCCTGGAACGGATTGTGTTTGACCTTGGAGGTTCCACCGAATGAACGCAAAAAGTACACCAAGTTACAATAGCGTCTGCAACATTTCATCATCGGTAAATAATTAGATAATAACCTGAGGAACCAAAACAGTGCTTTGTTCATTTCAATCAATTATTTTCCTCCCCACACTGCACTTTGTCAAGCATTGCACTGCTGTATTTTACTTAAGTCTAACAGGCCAGCATCCCCGATGTTGCCAAATAATACAGGCCTCGAATAACCTACCAATACACACTCGTATGTATGCGATTTAATTCATACGCTGACCAGAAGCCGAGTTCTGAGCATCTGCAAATGATAGAAACATATGACATGGAGCATTAGGCCATTTTCTCTCCCCCTGAGCAGGATCATGCATTTTCTCACCTTTAATCTGCATCCCTAATCATGTAAGAGGCGTTCGGTAGCAGCAAGTGTTGTACGGCTAAAGTCTAAAATGACCTACTGCAGTGTGGCACCATAGATTGCTGCTATGGGACCACACTAACTCATATAGGACACCGATTACATCCTGACGACTCGAAGCAGCCCAAATCAGCATTAGAACCCATTCCACGCCGCAGAGAACGTACGTTTATAAATAATCTTCCTCGGGGCTATTTACCACACCCCAATGGAAATGAACAAAAGGGGGGTGCCACTGTCTCCGTGAGGACTCTCAAAGTAAAGACGCATATTTTGGGGGGGACGATGGTGCAAAGAAGACGGGAGTGATGGGGTGCATCGAAAAATCATAACAACAACAAAATAATGACGGAATGGCATCATCTGAAATGGAAACAAGAGAGTCACTGCGGCCAGTGAGAGAAGTTTGATCACACTTTGTATCTGCGTATGTTGTGTGGACCAGTCTAATGCAAGGCCAACACCCCAAACAACATGCTGACTCTCGCTTTACCCCCAGAAGAAGAGAAAAAAAAAAGGGGGGGTGGAAGGATCACCGGCGAACGCGCGTTCGTCTTCGCGGTGTTCTTATAATTATAGCGCAAAAAAAAAAAAATAGTTTCGTGTGATCCAGCGCCATCCCTCCGTGGGAGCCAGGAAGGATGCTGAGAAGGGGGAGCGCTCTGCCGCATTGGGATGCAGTCGGTGGCCAAAGTAGGACTGCGACCCGCGCGGCGAGCAAACCATGACACAAAGCCCCAAAAAACGCGTTCACTTACTTACTTTCCCGCGCCTTAACAAGAATCCGCACGGCGTCCGGAGGAATGCGGCGGTAGAAAAGAGTGTGGAGCAACTGCGGCTGTCGCCATATTGCTGCTGCTGCTGATGCTCGAGCCGCTGCTGCTATCTTGGCTCGGCGTGCGCGCGGCTGCCCTGCATAATTGATGACTCTGGGCAAATTGTTAGGGAGTGTCGGCAAATGCCTGCAGTCTCAACAACGAGACCGCAGCAACGGCCAGGCGATGGAAGTTATAATTCGCTGGACAGCTTGGACGCAGGCAAAAAAAAAAAACGGTCAACGCGAAGATGGTTTTGGTTTTAGCAACCCTCAAAGCGGGTCTTCCAAAGTAAAAGATTTGATTTAAATGTCCAATAACCAGGCGCAGGCGTTACAAGGTTGCACCTCCCTGGATCAATGCGAGGAGAAATCCCATACAGTGGAGACTCTGCATTAAAAAAAAGGGGGGGGGGGTAGATGTCCCACCAGGGGGCGCTGTTTGGCTTGCTTCTGATATGCATTTTCTATTTAATACAGAGCTTCTAGCCCAAAGTCAGATGGAATAAGCTCCAATTTAGAAAACGAATGAAACAAGAAAACAAAAAATAAAATGACACGATTGTTTGAAATAAATTGAGTCGTTTGAATTTATCTTGTTAAATAGACATACTGTACACCTCAACTGGCTGAGGAAGTGCAGGCCTAGCCGCCATCTTGAAGGGGGAGTCCCATTCGATCTCTTCCATTAATTTTTATTTTGGTGTATTTTTTGGCTCTAATAAATAAATTAATAATTATAACTTTGTTGTTGGTTTGTTAGATACAGTACATCATCAGACATGCAGTTATGAATCCAGACAAGTGGGTGACTTTATAAGTGGGGATTTTTCTTAATATATTAAATAAAGGTTAGCCCAAATGCTTTGTAATTAAAAGGAAGAAAAAGAGATCAGCATCAATTAATTAATAAATAACATTTTATAATAAAATAATACATTTTTACTAAAATAAACAATTTTGCATTACAAGGGTAGGCGAACTTGGACCAGTAGTTACCATATCTACTCCACAGTTCTAAGTTTGGGGGGTTGAGGTTGGGGGTTCCAGGATCCAGCCTTCCTGTGTGGAGTTATTCCCAATTCTTCCTATAGCCTACATTCCAAAACCTAACATGTTAGGTTCATTGACGATTCAGAATTATATACAAGATCCTTATATATATAGTTGTTTTATGCACACTGATATAAGATGCATTTTCTCAATCAAGGGACTGAAATGAAATGGATTATCATATGAGGATTTGGGCATGATCATTGATCAGAATCTGTCATTTAAACTGCACGACACCTGGCGATTAAACTCAAACTCCTTGATGGCACTTGAACTGATCACTCCCATAAAAACTGGCTACCATTTATCATCGTGTTTCATTACTAGTTGCGAAATATAGAACTAATCACTGCACTCGATCTGTATTCTTCTGCCGGATATCTTCTATGTATGTAGGTTTTCATACTGGTAAAGTTGTTCTTGGGCTGTTTCTGTCATTACTTTGTGAAAAGATGCTCATAAACACAATATGTTCTTCGCTCACATCATGTCCAACAGCCATATCCCATTTTTTTCCCCCAATTTATTATTATTATTATTTAAACTAGAATATTGGTTGGTGTGGTTGGCGTCTTTTCGGGGGCCGGAACGGCTTTCCATTCATTTCTAAGGGGAATGCTGATTGCAGATATACAGTAAGTGACTTGAGCAACGAGCTTGTTCACCGTACGAATCTAACTCGTATGCCAATGTCAACCACGCACCACTGAAGTCAAGTTTGACCTCGCTGGAAATGTATGGTCATTGTTTGTCTGAGCTCTTCTGCTCTCTCGTGGCCGTATACAGTACTACAACTTTAAATTTATCGATTCACTAACTAGCTTCCGGTTTTAGTATTGGTGGTAATATTATTATATTTTATATTGTAGTAAATATAGTATGGGATGGTCGAATTCAGAACATACTTGTAAAAAAAAAACGTGGAATCCTTTCACATCGTAGTCAAACGGGTAAAAACACAAATAACACCACTAGGAGTTAACGTGTTAACGCGTTTTCTTTTGAAATGTCACTGGCATTTGCGACATTGTTGACGACGTTTTACTTAACTGCGCAGTTATCTTTTGACAGCAGGCGACAGAGATTGGACTAGCGCTACTAACTGGTTCCAAATGTCTTTTCTGATGACATTTTGCATTTTAGTCGTCAGAGTATTGTGCCTGCCCTTGAACCTGCTGGACGCCGCGGGCTTGTACAAACTCTACAAACGCGTCGTTCCGTTTTTCTTGTATCGTCTCTCCAAGCTGTACAACAAGAAGATGCACGAAAAGAAGAAGGAGCTGTTCTCCTCTCTGTCCGAGTTCAAGCTGCCCGGAGAGCAGCTCGCCATCCTGGAGGTCGGCTGCGGCACGGGCTCCAATTTCCACTTTTACCCGGCCGGTTGCAAGGTGACCTGCACGGACAACAACGCGCACTTTGAGAAGTATCTGCAGAAGAACATGCGCGAGAACCCGCACGTCACGTATGAGAAGTTCGCGGAGGCATCGGCGGAGGACTTGTGCTCATTCGAGGACGCGTGCGTGGACGTGGTGGTGTGCACGCTGGTGCTCTGCTCCGTGGACAATGTCCCGCAAACTCTGAGGGAGGTGCGTCGCGTTCTGAGGCCTGTAAGTTCAGCTCCTCCTAATAGGATCATTAACTTATAATAGGCGCTGTTATATTTTATAATCCTAGCGTGCGGGGCTCATTTAATGCTCAACTCCTTATTGTGTCTAAAAACCTGAGGACTCTAGTCTACTTCTCTCCAAATGTGTTAACCACTATTAACAAGACTCGAAATAACGGTTTCGCATTGCAGTTTAGCAGGCAAAATTAGCATTTTGCGCCTCATTAAAACACATTGATTGAATAGCAAAACTGAGAATCAATTGCCAAGACGTTCCCAAAAAACTCGCTGGGCTGCAAACATCACCGGCTGCTGAACAGGTTGCAGATCGCTCGTAAGTCAGTAATCATTGCCTCCGTATGGTGAATAAGTTACACGTCTGGCAAAAATATCATTCTCACAAAAAATGGAAAAAATGGAGAAGCAATGCTAATTGCTAAGCTAACTTAAGATTGACATGTCATCGTGAGACACCAGAATGAAGTGCTTGGGTGATTTAGTACACTTTTCACATTAGTCTGACAGTAGCCGCATTAAAGTGGAGAGTATTCATCTTAAAATAATTGATATTTGCTAAAAGACCATGAAGAAATATTTAACACTAAACGATATTTGCCTTGCAGGGCGGAGCCTTCTTTTTTCTCGAACACGTTGCCGCAGATCCGAGGACGTGGACATATTTCTTCCAGCACGTCCTGAAGCCTGTGTGCTACTACATCGGTGATGGATGCGAGGTCACGCGGGCAACGTGGACACATCTGGAAGCTGCCGGCTTCTCTGACCTCAAACTAAGACATATGAAAGCGCCACTCATCTTCTTCAACAAACCACACATCATGGGCTACGGCGTAAAATAGATTTGTGGCCCACTCACCTGACAGTAGAGGCCATCCCTCGTCCATAGTCCTGATCACCAGTCACTTTGATGCTCGTCTTATTTTTCTAGTCAAATAAATCAGAGCACATTTTATTAACAAAAAAATAAACACCATTTTGATGCACTAGAAAACCTGCTCATCAATCTGTGCGTAACATAGCTCTTTATAATTTTAAATGAACTAGAGGCCTATTGTCTTTGCTAACTTGGACTTAAAATGGAGGCTACACAAATGTTGAATGTTTTTTTTTTACCCCCAGCCAAAAGGGTGAAATTAATTCAAGCGTGAACATTTTTATTTATATTCAATGGTTATGAATATGACATAATAATAAACCAACTGTGCCCATTTTTAAGGCCAACGTTTTATTTTGTTTTTTTTATAATATACCCAGAATCTGTATGAAATTAATTTTGTTGGAGTTCTGAGATTGTGTAGTATCTTCCAGAACTGTTTAATTATTTTAAATCCAAAGCGCATGCATTATTTGTTTCGCTTTTATTTTGAAGGTGTCCAACACCAATCGTTGCGGTGTGTTGGCTAGACTTGGTTTTTGAGTGTGAAGGCTGGCCTGACCGCAGTTAAAAGCAAAACACGAAGTCCAGTTGAAAGTTCAACTATTTGTGTGTAAAAACAAAATTGTGTTAAGTGATACAATGGCGCCCCCTTGTGGTAGATGAATTGAAGCGCATCATAATAGGTGATTCGTTCATGCGTAATCTCCTCAAGGGGCGTGTTTGTTTTCGTTTTCCCAAATCTGACAAGGATCGTCGAGTCCTAAAAAACATGCCGTCTTATCTCTTGATAGCGTGCCGGCTCCTTTGCTTGTTGTTGACTTTGCCTTTGCGTCTCGCGGAGGCGCTCGGTTTACGCGCCGCCTACAAACGTCTCTTTCCCCTGCTCGTCTACAACATCACGTTTTCGTATAACGACAAAATGCACCGCATGAAAAAAGAGCTTTTCCGGAATGTGTGCGGGTTCGCCAAAAGCGACGGTTCGCTCCGCCTGCTGGAGATCGGCTGTGGCAGCGGGGCAAACTTCCAGTTCTACCCGTACGGATGTACGCTACTGTGCGCGGACCCCAACCCCCACTTCGAGATTTACTTGAAGAGGAGCATGGACGCCAACAAGCACCTGACTTATGAGGCATTTCTGGTTGCCTCGGCAGAGGACATGAAGGAGTTGGACGACGAGTCTGTGGACGTTGTGGTGTGCACGTTGGTGTTGTGTTCTGTCGGGGACGTGAAGCAGGTTCTTAAGGAGGTTCGGCGTGTGCTGAAGACTGTGAGTGCCCGCTGCTGCAAGAATCGAGTTGTCGGATATAAGTGTGGCTTTTTAACGTTCGCATTTATTTATTTTTAAATAATGCGATTTAAAACACGGCAGTAGAATGGAATAAATAAAGCACAAATAAAATCATGACTTTAATACAGGCGGTTTTAAGATCAAGCATCACAATTCTACATATTAAAATCATAAAATATTTCATTAAGTGTAGCGAATTCATGAGTTTCACTTTTTAATTGTAACTCCTGAAATAAGTTGTTTTCCACTGTCTTGAAATTTGGTAAAATGCAAAACGATTGACAGGATGACTGGTTGTGTTTAAAACAAACAAACAAACATATACACACCCCAGTTTAAATGCCAGGTTTTTGTGATATTAAAATAAATAAATGTGTTTGCACAAGTGTGCACACCTTCAGATAGATAGATGGACTCTACGGGGAAAAAAGAGAGAGACCACATTAAAGTAAAGTAAATTCAGATGAATTTAAAAAACTTTTCAGCTTTTTTAATGTTTACTCAAGTTGATTAAGGTATACTAATCAACACCTTGATATGACACACCTGTGAGGTGGGATGGATTAACTCGGCAAAGGAGAAGTGCTCACTATCACAGATTTAAGTTTTACATCTTTGAGTTCATCTCATAAAAAATGGGATCAAAAACAAAAGTGTTGCGTTTATTTTTGTTGAGTGTATGTATGTGGTAATTTGGCCATTTTAATGCTTTAGTCGCTAATGTAAAGTTAGCCAACTGTGTGTACATCTTTGCAAAACAGCTGTATAAATTTGGTCTGTCGATTATGCAAGTACTTTAGCAATGAATCATCAGAATTGTTTCAAATACTGAGAGCTACTTCTTGAATACTGATGAGGGCTACCAGTTTCATACACACTTCTGAACTACGTTTGCTCCAATTACTAAATATTAACATTATTTTCTGAATCACTTTAAAAAACAAATGTAAATAAACCTCTGCAGGTGTTTCCATTTTGAAATGTACCACAATACCAATAACCACCCCAGTGCCCATCACATCTGAGATTTTTTGTTTGTTTTTATTACAGAAAATAATTTCAGTTTCCACCATCTTTACATTGAATAGTCCAAGCTTGGATGAGTCAAGTAAGCGGAGTGACAGGCTGCATACAACAACAACAAAAAAAAACAGTTAAAGTCATTACTGCTGCCATCAACACCACGTGACCCAATTACCATCGTGAACAAAAAAAAACATATTTCTGACTGCTTTCCACATACATATTCTAAAATGTCGGTTCCATTCATACCCACTGGCAAATAAATCTATGTAAAAAGGTTTATTCTGGAAGCCGGGAGAAGAACCACGCAAACGCAACCTCCACACACAAAGGCCTGAGCAACATTGATTCAAATGATCTGACATAAACATTGAATGCATAAACAATAATACTGTATTTATCTTCCAGGGTGGAGCCTTCTACTTTATGGAACATGTGGTGTCAAAGGCCTCAACCTGGACGTTCTTTTTCCAACACACAGTGGAGCCTTTGTGGTTCTACATTGGAGATGGATGCGCGCTTACAAGAGCGACATGGAAAGATCTCGAGGCGGCCGGCTTTTCTCAACTGCACCTCAAACACTTCGAGGCGCCGGTGACTTCACTGATACGACCCCATATTATGGGTTATTCCATCAAGTGAAATTTCAGACCTGCAAGTGTAAACCGACGAACATGCTGCTGAGCATTTCATCCAACCCGCGCCCACTACGCAATTCAATAATGGCTCGGCAGTTAGAAAAAAAGCCCAAATAATTGTATTCAAAATGCTCATGTTACGTATTAATACACCCGTTTTTTTGTTTAAACTTTGCGTGTGGCCCTCACAGGACTTTATAAAAATGACCCGATAAGAAAAGGTTGCCTATCCCCTTGCTAAGATGTCAAAAAACTAAAAAAAATGTTAGCAAAAACAGAGTGAAAATATATATTATTTACTTACATAATCGGCAACATTTCATACACTGTTCCACAGCCCCACCCTTCCATGATGGAATAAAATATTACACCAACACCGTGCAAAACATTTTGTCCAGATTGTCTAAGACAGTAACGGCCAATGAATGATCACACAATATTTCAGTTACCCTTTATATCCCATTGTACACAAATAAGGAATGAAAACTGTAACATTTCCTTATTGGGAATAATTTCTGTGTAGCAAACATGTTCACATAGAACTAATACAGTCAATTCTGTAAATGCTGCCGGCAGACCTAAAAACCACCAAACAGCATTTTTTTTTTTAAACAGAAGAATATTTAGAAATTGAACTTTTAGAAATCGAGAGTCAAAAAGCAAAAGCTCATCATTTCAAACCTCCCAGTTTAAAAATATACACAACTATAAATGTTATAGCATTAGTAAATTAAAAAAAATAGCTGGAAAAAAGTCCACGTTCATTTTTGTTTCGATATATGTGCATATATCATTGTTAGATCGAGCGGAGTAAAAAGATTGTGGATCTCAACCTGAAGCGTTCCCAGAATCATGACCGCGTCCAAAGAGCCGAGAGCTGTTCCCCGCTGACGCGCAGTCTCTGCACTTGCACAGTTTATCCTGTTTTCACACAATAAAGTTCCTTTAAGCTTTTCAGTTCCTCAATCAGGGTTTTGTTTTGGTTCTCAAGCACTGCCACTCGATTCTCAAGGCATTTGACGTATTCCTTTTTCTTCCGCCGACACTCCCGGGCCGCTTCCCTGCGAACGACGACGAAAGACAAACAAGAAAGGTTCAAGTAAAAAAGATCTTTTGAAAAGAAGTTACCGAACGCATTGTCAACATTTTTGCTGTAACGAAGATACAGCATGCGATCATCTACCTGTTTTTTGCAAGTCGAATTTCCCTCTTCATGGTTGGATCCTCACTTTTACTCTGAGGCAATCCCAAGGACGAGGCCATCACTAAGGCTTGCGGCAGTGAGCCCGATGACGGTGTCGAACGGATTTGGTACGTTTGTACTTCGCCCCCTGCATCTTAGAAATACAGCAACATGCTTGTGGTCATTCGTGTCACGGCTTAAGAACAGAGGTCACATGTTTGGTATGCATGTGTAGGGCTCAAACTGTTCATTTTAATAGATCAAGTCCACCTTCAACATTTCTTGACAAGAATATGTGACATGTGACCTCACTAGTCTAAACATGACATTCTGATTAATATTACATTTGTGGAATATGAGCTATGAAGCAAAATCTAGCAGTTTTTATCCATCTCAAGGGGCGGCCATTTTGCCACTTGCTGTCGATTGAAGATGACATCAGGGCTCAGGCAGTGACCAATCACAGCTCACCAGTTTTCTGAAGCCGAGCTGTGATTGGTTGTTATCTGAGTCCTGGGCAACTGTGATGTCCTTTTCACTCGACAGCAAGTGGCTAAATGGCCGCCTTCTGTTATTGACAAAAGCTGCTGGATTTTGCTGCTTAACTCATATTCCACTAATGCAATATTAACTCATTCACTGCCATTGACGGCTATAGACATCAAAACTTCATAATTTGAAAAAATAATTTGAACTACTTCTATTAGTTTAACATTTTTTCCCACTTTTGTTAAGAGTATGAAAACCTAGATTTTTTTTTATTGTATTAGAACAGATATAAAATTTGTGATAAATCGTGAGTTAACTAGTGAAGTCATGAGATGAATTACGATTGCAAATTGTAATCGCCTGATGCCCCTAATTTTTAATAATCTTTTCTTTTTAAAGAAAAGATTATAAAAAAAATTATAATCTGTTCTAAATGTACAAAAAAATTCTAGGTTTTCATACTCTTCTTAACAAAAATGGGAAAAAAATGTTAAACTAATAGAAGTAGTTCAAATTATTTTTTTTAAAAGTCTATAGCTGCCAATGGCAGTGAATGAGTTAAATAATTAATTTAAACTAGTGGGGCTGCTTAGAACATTGTCAAGAATTTTTTGGGGTTAACTTTTCCTATAATTAATTCAAGTTTATTTTTTATCAAATTTTTTATAGCAACTTTAAAGACTGTAGTTATTAACCTACACACATGCATTAGACAAATAAAAAAGAAAGAAAGAAAAAAAAAAGCCATTTGCTGTCGACTGAAAATGACATCACAGCTGCTCGGGTAATAGCCAATCATGGCTCACCAGTTTTCTGAGTTTGGTCACATGACGGTTGCAAGCTGAGTGGTGATTGGCCGTTACATGAGCAACTGTGATGTCATTTTCAGTCGACAGAAAGTGGCAAAATGGCCGCCCCTTGTGATGGATAAAAACTGCTTAACTCATTCATAATCCACAAACACAACATTAATCAGAATACTTTTTCGACTCGACTTGTGATTTAACTTGCAGGGATGGTTGGTTTCACCGTGTCAAATGCAACGCTCATATCACTTTCAAAACAAATGATTTTAATTTTGAAAGGACTGCTCAAAATCTTTGCAATAATATGTTGAATGTGACCAACTTCGATTAAAATAGCATTTGTGGAACATGAATTAAGAAGAGAAATCCATCAGAGGAGTCGCCACCTGCTTTTGACTGAAATCCTCACTCACCCTGTACAACCACCTGGTTACTTGGTACCAATATCTGCTGGCCGTCAGGAGTCTGAGCATACTGGAGGATTGTTGTGCCCTGCTGGCCTCCAGTCGGGTTGGCCATGGCGACCTGAAGTTCCTGAATGCCATCGGGCCCTGGATTTGTCAGCTGGATGGTTCCATTAGGAGTCACGGTAACTAGAAAGACCACAAAACATTTGCATCAAAATCAGGAAACCTCTTTTGGCACAGTCAAGTGGTTTTGAGTTTACATACTATACTGGCCGGTGGTAGTCTGATAGATAGGTGCGGGTATGGTTACGCCCGACACCGATGTGGTTGTCGAGTGGTCCTTTCCCTCACTGTGCGGGACGCCCTCGGACGAAAGCTCATTTAGGATTTTTCTAATGTGTAATGAAGAAAGAAGCATCAGACCATGAAGCTGTTCTTAACCCTAAGCCAATCGCATATTGCGTGGGAGCTTTTGGTTTTCTCACCTGTATGATGGTCGCCGGGCCAGGAGCTCTCTGGTCTTTTGAGGTGTGGTTCCACTTTCTGACGAATCCTGGGAATCCTCACTATCTGAACACTATACCAGAAAAGTGTGGGCAATTTGTCGGCATTAAAAATCATAACAAGACTGATGGTCTGGTTGAAAGTAGTGCTGTGCGATTACGATATAAATCACAGCACGATACAAAAAAAATCCATTATATGATATAACCTTTTATTGTTTGTTTTAGGGTCCATACGATTAGTTTCAAAGCATCTGCACTGAAAGTAAAAAAAGAAAAGAAAAAAATAGAGTACTAAAACATTGTTAACATATGAAGTAATGTAAATGAAAAATGAAAAAGATAAACATACAAAAATATTCAAACAAATTTCATTCATCATTACAACAAACGTTGAAAAATACCAAGTAAAATTGAAAGGGGAAAAAATGAATAGTGGAATAGGGTGCAATGTTTAACTCCGACCAGCAGAGAACAGTGTTCACTGCAACGCACCATGTTGGAAAAGTGCTGTGATCCCGTGACAGCAGGTTTTTAAATGTTATATGTTTGTGTTTTACAGAAAAAAACAGAAATATATTTTTGTGTTTTTAAGAAACGGATGGACAAATAATACAAAAGACAAAACAAAGAATTGTTACATAGACAGCACAAAATTGCGACAAAGCACCGCCATTACAGTATATCAAAACAACAAAGAGATGAAAAGGAACAAAAATAAAAGTCTTTTAACATTGAAGTTACATGTAAAAAGATTGTTGACCAGCCTTTTTTCCTGTCAACTTGTGAAACGCATCAACAGAATGTTAAAAAAGAAAAGGAAAAGCAAAAAAAAAAAAGCGAATTCCTTAAAGAATTTTCATTTTGTCAGAACTAGCTGATAGTTGTGTTCCTAAAATTAAACCTGGAAACAGTTAATTTATTTGTACTTTTTAAATTTTTTATTTTTACTGGTTAAATGTGTTATCTGTAATTCTTTAAAAACTGGTGCGTAAAGCCAAATATTTTGGTAGTTTGGTATTTGACATCAATATTTTATGTATGTTTTTATTTTATTTATTGTGTGCTCTATATACTTATTTTATAAATCATTTGAGATAAGATAGATAAGAAAGACTTGCCATGAATTTAATTTGAAAATTTTTAAGAGATAAAATGAGCTATATTGTGATATTTCAATTTTCATCCATATGGCACAGCACCACTTGACACTTAGTAGCCACGGTCTGACCTGTGAAGTCTGCGTCTGTGGCGCCTGAATGACTGACGAATGTGGAGACTGGATGACTCCTTGAACCTGTAGCTGGCCCCCTGGCAGCTGGACGAGGGTCACAGGAGAACCACCAAGTGACATCTACAAAGAGAAACAAAAAAACACACACACACCCTGTGTTTTTAAAATCCTATTGATTACCTTGACACTTTGTTCAAAACTAGTGATCAAATAGTTAACTGTTTACCAAGAAACCGCAATAACATTTCAGACTGATAGTGGGTGTTCCAAATTTGAATTAATGTTCGTAATGTAGTTAGCATCTCTAGAGAATAGACGCATCAAACCACAACAGCAAAAAAAAAAGAAGTGGAATGAGGAAGATGCAAGCCATTTGATAAGAATAAGAAAATATGAGGTTGCGTCCGCTTTAAAACAGATGCTGTGTTTCAGAATTAAGCAGACAAATTAAATAGATGAAAATTCATTTGGATTATTACGCTTTACAATTTCTAATGTGAAAAAAAAAAAGCATACGATTGCTGACTTTATTATATTTTTTGTGACTAGTGTGGGTGTGCTTCCTTCTTCGGTGGTCTTTTCACAAAAGTGTCAAACAATCCAATGGAAGAAGCAAAAAGACATGCGGATTGGATCCTGCTTGAAAAGTGTGGGGCACATTTTCCACTCAAATCGAAACTAATAATGGGTTGGATCATTTCAAATATAAGAAAGACATTTTTAGGACGCATGACCTTTGTAAAATTGATTTAAAAAACATCAATAACTTCAAAGCATCCGTCCAACAATTTTCTTAGCCGCTTATCCTTCTTCACTTGTATGCCAACAAATTTGAGCGGTATTAATTTAGCATGTTTGTTGATCGACAAACAGACTGACACTTTATTTGTCCAGTGACGGGATAATAAATATTACTGTTGGGGTGTAAAACTTATGTTGGGCCAAACATTTTATAACAACAATTATTAGCTTTCCACAAACATTTCATACAACTTTTGAGGCATTCAAAACTTGATGGAGGCGAATAAGCCTAATAAATGATCGTAATTTGGAAAATGAATGGAAAGGTTAGAGAGACCTGACCTTTCATTCTAAAAAAACCCAAAAACAGTCGACTTTAAAGCACTACAATGTATTATTTAATTGCGTATTATGTAATAACCAAACTTGAATAAACAAGATGGACAGAGGATATAATAGTTTATTCGTCCTTTGGGGTGAATTACTCTCGGTGTTGTGTAAAACTAATGTTAGTTCAACTTCCGACCATTTGTAACAACAATACTCTGTTCTACAACCAACAACACTTTTCCGATTTGGCACGAGGACAAAATTCCAGTCATTCATTGAGTATATCGCCAGTTTTTCGAATCGGGTTTTTGCTGAACTATTAATTGTTTTAATTTACAGGAGTGATTTCCTCTCCTGGTTAGTAGGCCCCGCACTCTGTGACGTACTTAAACAAACCCCCTTCGCCGTAATGCAAGTTGGTGTGTTCAACATTTCCCCCCAAAAAAGTGAACGACTCCAACTGAAAGAAAACACTAGCAGACACGCGTTCGAAGGTTTTGCGAGGACATCGAGTTTGCCCCCCTAACGTCCGTTGCAAAAACAAAAAAAAAACAAAAGCGGATGTTGATCTTTGAAGCGCTCAAATCAACAGTTAGCGAGGCACGCGTGAGGCAAGTCCCGCCACTGTGCTTCACAGGACGGACGAACTTGTGTAAGTCTCTGGTGAGCGAATGTGTGCAACTCTGTCACTGGCATTCGGTTGGCCGCGTCAAGAGACGTCAGCGACACGGGGGAGCCATTAAGCCAACTCCACCTTACTTTATTCGTGAGGCGCAGAGGAGTTAAACGAAGCAACAGCCGCCATTACGACCACGGCGGAGCAGGCGGCGAGCAAACGCAAAAGCCGGGGCGAACTTACCTTTCAAAGGACGCCGAACAGCTCCCGATCACGGCGTGGGCTTCGGAGAATTCGTATTTAGACTTTTACACAATAAATAGTGAGGAAAGTTACTCCGCAGGTTTGCTCAAAAACCTGTTGAACTCAAATGTATAAATACAACCGGAGTTGCCGGATACAGTAGGCTTGTATCCAGCCCCCAAAAATGTTCACTAATATCTAAGATCAATAGTGTCCGACAGAAAAAAAAAACTGACGTCATAAATTTGGGCCTCGTACGGCAGAGTCTCTGTGACAAAGTACGTCACAGAGCATGTAGCACGTCACCCCGCCTTCCGCCCGCCTCCTTTTCTTGTTTCTTGCGGTTGAACGGCAGTTTACATCCATTCCGTTGCACTAGCGCCCCTCTGGATTAACACAATCACCACACACGTCATTAGTCCAAATACCCAAAATTATAGTATTTTTGTTTGTTTTTTAAAAATTTGTAGTTATTTTTTATTTTGTTTAACGTTTTGACTCTTTTATTTATTTATTTTAAAAATTCAGTTCGTTTTTAGTGCAGGTTTGGTAGTTTTAATCTTCAAAAATGCTTCATTTTAGTTTAGGTTTTTATTTATTTAAATCTATGTAGTATTTGTTGAGTGCAATATATATATATATATATATGATATATATATATATATATATATGATATATATATATGATATATATATATATCATATATATATAATATATATCATATATATATATATATGATATATATATATATATATATGATATATATATATATATGATATATATATATATATATATGATATATATATATGATATATATATATATATATATGATATATATATATGATATATATATATGATATATATATATATATATGATATATATATATATATATGATATATATATATATATGATATATATATATATATATATGATATATATATATATATATATGATATATATTATATATATATGATATATATATATATATCATATATATATATATATGATATATATATATATATATGATATATATATATGATATATATATATATGATATATATATATATTATATATATATATATATATGATATATTGCACTCAACAAATACTACATAGATTTAAATAAATAAAAACCTAAACTAAAATGAAGCATTTTTGAAGATTAAAACTACCAAACCTGCACTAAAAACGAACTGAATTTTTAAAAAAATAAATAAATAAAAGAGTCAAAACGTTAAACAAAATAAAAAATAACTACAAATTTTTAAAAAACAAACAAACAAAAATACTATAATTTTGGGTATTTGGACTAATGACGTGTGTGGTGATTGTGATATATGATATATATATATATCATATATATATATCATATATATATATAAATAAATAAATAAAGGTCAACTCGCGACTGCTGCTGTACCTTATTTTCGTAAATTTAGCAAACTACTTTTAATTTCTTTACTTTGCATTTAAATGTCCTTTTTTGCTTTAAAATATGTAAACAAATAATGCCTTTAAATGTTGTATTTTAAGAGTTACCTTTTTTATAAAATGCGCTTTATGACTTAAGTTGCTTGCCTTGCCTTCTGTATTAACGTACAGCAATAAATACATTTAAAATTAACCCCAAAAGTTCTTGTATGATATTGACAAAAGTGAAAAAGGACATTTATGATATAATTATAGTTAAGAGTTTTATAAACTTAAGATTTAGTTTATTATTATTATTACTAATATAAAGTTTGCGATTTTATTTAGTTTGAGTTATTTTGTTAGTTTATCTATGGTTATAACTATATTAACCTTGCACATTCATTTTAAATTAAAAAAATAATGGCATACAGCCATACAAACATTGCACAAAAATATATAGCTATACAACACTGAAATAATTATAGTCATGTCTCAATTTACTGACAAATAAACTAAAAATCATGGCTTGTTTAATTGAACACAAAACTGATATTCTCGTACATGAGTGGCAACAGGTAAGCCCACAGGTTAGCAATATTTTACCATCTGAGACCACGTGGCGTACTTCTGGAAATGATACTATTTGATTTCATTAGTCCCGAAAATTATTAACTACAAATAATCTGTTTATGCAAATTGACAATGGCAGAGCAATCAAATGCTCTTCCACTAGATGGCATACCAACACCGACCCAAATGAACAGGCAAACGATTGCACAGGCTCACCACAGATGATTAAACGTTTTTCTTTATTTTTTGTTTTGTTTTACTTTTGCAGTATAAAACAAAGTACAACTGAGCAAATTATAAAATAAGTGAGACCAAACAAGGGGGTGTACCACCTGGATTTCTGGACAACATTGAGTTGAACTGCCTCCTTTAGTGTAATCACATCTTCACGGACCAGTTATTAATCAACACTTAATATTTATACAACATGCTGAGGGTGCATTCACAATATCAACAGAACAACTCAAGAGAGATTAATATCGCCTTAAGTAATTTTGAAACGTGATCAGTGACTTCATAGTAATTAAAAATGTATGAGCATTGTTGACCGGACTGTGCAAGCTTGAACAAAACTGCACTGTCATCAGGTTTGCATAGTGTGTAAGAATTGACAAAGAAGAGCAGGAAGCCAAATAAAAGACATGGAGATTTCTTAGCAACGCAGGTAGAATGTAGAAGGACAGTAGCTGCTCCTCTTTGTTCATTAGGTTTACTCTAAATATATTTCATGATTTGCACCAAGGGACCACCTGGTCCATCCCTGTGTTAGCTGAGTTTTCCCTGAATATATACATATCTATATAGCAATACTATTTATATATATTTATATATCTCGTCCCCACTTCTGCCTCAAGATGAGATGCACCTCACATTATTGTTTGAGCCATGCAAACATTCTGCTGCAAAAGTATGATTAAAGCAAAAGGATGAAGAATTTCCTCCACCAGGGTGAACGTTTGTAATGCATTCAAGGAAACATGATGGGGATAAAACATTTACAGTACAGTCTGTAATGACAGTGCAAAGCGCTGCATTTCCAAAGGGTATATCTTGCAGTGATATTTCCAACATTGTGTTAGTCAGGTTGTAATGCGACAACGTCTAAGAACATTATCTACATGTAAAGAGTAAAAGGTCATCACTAAGATATTATTGTCCAGTACAAAGTCGCTACAAATGATGGCAAAGAGCACAAGAAAAGCACACAATTGCAGGTCATTTGCACATGCCTCTTAATGCAAATAATGTTTACCCCCAATTAAAATGGATTTTAGTCAATTCAGATATTCAATAGTGCAGAATCCAAATACATGACTTGCTGCTGATCACCCCGACGACAAACTTAACAGAATGGCAAATAAACCTTCACAAAATTCCACAAAGACGACACATTCAAATGACCTTAAAGTGGAGGAGAAAGGATGTTAAATCTAGACGGTACCAATATAACATACATCATGAATTTGGTGCACTTATTTTGAAATGTAACAAAAATAACCAGGCAGCCTGTAAACAGTCAAATTGATTGTTTCTCCCGTCGTCGTATAAGCTCAAATTGCTCCTGATGCCGCGTCATCAGCATGTGCACAAGTTTGTTACCTCGCTCATCGTCAGCATCTGATTGGCTAAACGAGGCAACGGTGTAAAGCGCTTTCAGTGCTGGGAAGGTAGAAAGGCGCGTTCTTAGTGTTGCTCATTGTTTTTGTTTTTTTTATGGCCTTAAACAGCAACAGCCCTCCTAGTAAACTCATGAGCCTCTCATGCCAGATCATGTTCCTGAAATGTTACTTATAATGCCTTATTGTTGTAATAAAATAGATGTGTTTTTTTTTAAGAAAGTGCAACATTTTATGTATCGTGTCTATTGATGATTTACAGGTATTTATTTTGACCCTCTGTCACATGACTAATATTGCAAGTACCACCATATTGGCTCACTCTTATTTACAGTCTTATTTCCGCTACCATCTTGCAGCCGAGTCAACCATCTTGGATTCGTCAGCTGATGAGTGTATCATTTTTATACATTTATACACTTAAAAATATCTTTACAGTAACAGTATCGAAAATACAAAGAGGCTTTCAAGTGCACTACAGGCCTCTTATTTGAATCCTTTGGCCGTTTGTTGGGATTGCCAATAAAAGCCAAAGGAGAATAAAAGCCATTAAAAATAGATTTATTAAAATGAACAAGAGGAATGTATGGCTGAAAGTCTATAAGGCAGGAAATATAGTACGTATATTAGGGCAGGAAAGCAGTGAAAACATTTGGCTTCAATATCTTAGGACATATCATCTAATTAAATAACGAACGGACAAGCAGCTCGTTACACGATTGCAGTCAAAGACCAGTTTAAGAAAAAAAGAAAACGGCTCAGCACATGCATGTGTGCATTTGTTTGAAAGATGTAAAAAAAAAAATTCAAGTTGACGAGTAGCTCTTAGAATCAGTGTCACCACGAAGAGGAACGTATTTCAAGAGGTTTGTGGTAATTATTATTATTATTTTTAAAGGCAATAGTATGGAATTCCAAAAGTGGTCTAATGTGATCGGCCCTTTCCACCAAAAGTGTCAAGAAGTACTTTTTGGGGCACCCGCTTGTAATCAAACACTCCTGGCAGCTTGGTATTACTGTTTCGGAATGATTTGCACAAATATATCAATAAAACACAGTGAATATCCAAACATGACAGATCCAGTCACAGACATGCAGTGGGGTGTCACATGGGGTTCTGTGACGGTACATACCAACCAGGCCCTCATGGCAAAAGGCGCTCACATATTGTAAGCAACATAGATGGGATCCAGCTGGTCTGCCAGGAACGAGTCACGAAGGTGCATGCGTTGCTTCTCCCCCCTGGAGTTGATGGGGATGACCCCGGGGTCCACAATGACAACCACGCCCACAATCAGGTGGTGCTCCTCCAGGACCACGTTTGTTATCAGAGGCACCAGGTCCAGCGCGTCCTGCTCTGAGCCGCACAGCTCCGACACCACCACCAGAAGGTTGGTCCAAGTAAACACGGCACTGTGAACAAGATTATACTGCTTTATTTCATGCAATCCTCTCAGATTTCACCCATGCCATGCAAAAACATATTTATAATACATCATCTTTGTCAAATGTCCACGACGGGACGTCAAGCACAAGAAAGCAAAAACACGTGTGATTAACATACTTGAAAATACGTTCCAACGTACTTGCACATACGTACGTACGTTCAAACATACTTATAAGCTAAATGTTAAAAACTTGAAAACAATTATTGACTAGGAATGCACAAACCCTGTAGCATTATGGGAAAAATGCTCAACAGAAGTCATACATTGCAGACATAATACAATAATATAAAAATAAAATAAAAATGACAAATATATATATATATATATATATATATATATATATATATATATATATATATATATATATATATATATATATATATAATTTATGAACATATTGGTGAAATGTAAACCAAATGCAAAAAAAAATGTTTGTTTTTTACTTGTGCATGCTCAAGTTAATACACTGTGGCATTATGGGAAAAAAAAAGCTCAATGTATTTGACAGTCAAATATACTCCACAGTGTTCCACGCTTCTGTAACAAAGCAAAGTAAATGCCTCCCATTTCTTGATAACAGTGAAAACTGTACATCAGGGGCTTTCTCACCTCTCAGCGATACTGCGATGGGAACGAGACACTGATGTCTCAATATCAATAGGGTGGTATCGAAGCCCTCGGAGCTCCAAGGTCTCGTCCAGTGCGCCCACCACAAAAAGAGCGTCATGCCGATCTGAGCATGCAAATACACACAAAAAACATTGTGGTTGTATTATATTATTTTTTGGATAATATATGTTGTCTCTGATATTCAATACATTGTGTTGAATGTTTATTTTACCCCCACTGGCATCCAGAAGCTCTGTCCTCTTAACAAAGCCCAAGTATCCAGTTCTGGCCCATAAGGTCTGCGGGTCTCCAAAGCTGAGCTTGGTGTTGAAGTGGTCGGCCTGGAGGCTCTCCTCTCCATAGATGGTGTAGTAGCCGCTGGCATTGTGAGGGCTATTCACCCAGATCTATGAGAAAGAGGCTCATTGGTCACAAAGGACTAAGTGTGATTATGCCAAAAGCTGAAAAGTTCAGGCTACTTCTCCGAGATGAGAGTCTCCAAGCGGCCCTCTGGTCTCTGGATTTACGATTATGACTCGGACGCCTGGCAATATCTGGAGGGAGTAAAAAAAAAAAAGAAAAAAGCAGTCAGAACGTAGATCATTTTGAAGCAGAAGGACTTGCACTAGAATTTTGAAGTTCACAGAACAGATGACGTATATTGAACTAAACATGCCCAGATTTTCTCTGTAATTAAAAAAAAAAAAATGCCATGCCTCAATAAAGTCTGTGAAACACTGAACCAAACAATAACTCACCTTTCCAGACTCCATCAAGGGAAGACTTTGAGGTGCTCCTCTCTCCACCAGCCTCACTCTGAAATTGCATTGACACTAAAAATGACATTTATATTCAAATTATTGTAACGTATTACACACATTGTTGGGGCAGGTGAATTACAAAATAATAATTATCAACAATAATTATAAATAAATATAAATATAATTAATAACAAAATCAACCAAAGCATTTTCAGCTTAGACTTCAGAAAAAAAAGAAATTGGATGAGAGACAAATTAATTTGATTAAATTCGACTGTGTTACTACATTGACAAAATCCGAAATGTGTATTAAGCCTTGGGTGTCAGTGCTGATGTTACCTGTCATGGCGGAGGGACTTCATGTCCACATACACTGTGCAGGGATCAGGACCAGTGGTACCCTATCACAAACACATGCACATACACAGTGTTACAAAAGTTACCCAATATCCCAGACTGTTGTTTACTGAAGATATGGTGCATCTTTTGGCCCCAAGTGAAGCTGACCCACCTGCAGACAAACAGCCAAGTTCACTCTGGAGCCAAAAGCAGTGCTGACAGCTCTGGTTGACAATCCCAGATCTTTAAACAGCTTGGAGAAGGAATGCGTGAGGGCCAGGCGAGGGCGCTCCTCTGCAATCACGACGCAACTCCGCACGCATGACAGGTTAACCCCACGGGCCTGAAAAAGCATAGAAAGAAAGTCGCTCAAGTTCAGAACACGAGCATAACGTTTTACTTTTCCTCGACGACATGGACAGCAGCCCGCACCTTGAGCAACTCTGTTTGCGTGCCCAGCCCTTTAGTGCAAAACTCCATGACGGAATAAGAGCAGAAGGTGTCTCTGACGCGGTACTGACTGAGACTGCTTAGCCACAGTGACAAACAGCTCTCCAGCTCAAAAGGAGGTATGAGGATGGATTGGTGACCTGAGTAAACACTGCAGGAGGAGAAATCAAAAGCAGGACAGCGTTAGGAGGATGGCATGCGGTACAAATCCAAGGTTTCATTTGCTGTACCTAGCGAGGCACCACAAGACAAAGCCCAGACCGCAGTAAGGATCCAGGCAGATGGCGATTTGGCGAGAAGAGTAGAGTTCACACTGCAGTTTTATGGAGCGGCACAGTGCACTGACGGCTGCATGCGAGATCTGAACAACAAAAGGGACATTCGTGAACAACATATCACTTAACTCATTCACTCCCAGCCATTTTCACTGAAGCAACCCCCTTCGCTCCCAGCTGGTTTACTGGATTTTGACCGATTTTGCAAGGCCCATAGAATATTGTGTTCTATTGCTATAAAAACATGGAACCTACCAAAAGAAAGATTAGAGTATCTTCTTTCATTAGAAAAAAAAAAAGGATATTTCTATTTTTTTCCCATTTTGCAACAATTAGCATTACAATATAGCTAAGTTTTATCGTTATTCACAAATTGTTTAGAACTGTGGGTAAATCAGCTGCAGATTTTTTTGTCCATTCATCCAGAAGAAATCATTGATGTTGGACCAGAAGGGGCCTTGCTCAGCATAACCTTCTATTTCTTCCCAACAAACCTTTTCAAATGCATATTTGTCCACCTTTGGAAGAAAATCTCATCTCATCTCACCTTGACCCCAGTGAGCATGCCTGTGGTGGAAACGCTGAAGTCCAGATACGCTATCATCTCCGCCGTGGGCGGCTTATAGATTTGAGGAGGTCGACGGCGAGGAAGGTCGTCTGCAGGGAACAGAGAGGGAGATTTAGCAAAGGTGATACTACAGAAATGAAACTACTTAAATCTGGACGATAACTGTTATTTGTAGGAAAGGTCCAATTTATTATATAAACTGAATGAACTGTAAAATCAGGTAGAGTCGCACGTGTTTGGAAGAATTGCATGTGGCTTACCAGTGTCAATGATTGTTGGCCATGTTTTAATGTTTACAGAGGCAGCAGCCTCCTTGGAGCGCAGTATCCGCATGAGATTTTGAGTGGTGAGGATACATGCTGCTTTACTGACCTGGTGGCAATCAGATGTTAAATGAGAGCTACATTTATACAACAAACATCTTATTTTCAGTCTTTGACAGAGTAGAACTCAATCTTTGTCTCTATGCACTCAGTCACAACTACACAAGCTGATGTCATGTTTGAATTTCTTGAAGGTAGAAAAAACTCGTCATATTAACGAATGATCGCCTATGTAAACTCTACAACTAGCAAAATCACAAACTTACATCAATGATCATGCGGACGGTAGGCAGCGTGGCCGCCAGGTTCTGAGGGTGTGGAGGTCTGACGTTTACGGGGACGCAGCCAGCGTAGAGGCAACCGTAAAATGACGCGATCAATTCAATACCTTACAGAACGAGATTACAAAAATAAGTCAGCAAATCAATCAAATCAAATCAATGGCAATTACAACAGCGGAACCTACCAGGAGGATAAAGTAACACCACGTTCTCGCCAGTGTTGATGCTGCCTTTCTCCATGAGCGCGGAGGCTATCTTCTCAGCTCGCTTGTGAAGTTGAACGCAGGTCGCCGTGCTCACCGCCACACCCTGCAGGATAAGGAGAGAATCACAGAGACAGACAGAAAAACAAAGTTCAAGACATGTAAATGCTTTTTTTTTTTTTATTCAAACACACACACACATATATATACATATATATATATATATCATATAATATAAATACACGTTTTTAATCAGATTAATCACATCTTAGAATTTTAATTAATCACGATTAATCGTTTGATTAAAAAGTCTTTTAAGCAACATTTTTTGCCAGACAAATTTAAAGAGCACCTGTTATGTGTTAATTATTTCGACATTTAATGTTATGAGGACGTCAATTTTTTTTATCCTCCTCTTTTTCTAATCAGTCAATTACTTGCATAATTATTAAGTCAATTTCAGCAAGTGCCAAAATGGCCGCCCCTGAGATGGATTAAAAAGGGTGTGTTTTGTTGCTTAATTCATATTGTTTAGACTAGTGGGGGCACACTAAACATATTATTGTAAAGACGATTTTTGGATTGACTTCCCTTTTAATTACTATATTACTTGTCAGACCAAATAGCTACCTTGGCATTAAGAAGCACGTAGAGAACATGATCGGCATCTGTCTGCGCCCTCCATTGTAGAGCCTCTGTCAAGTACTGATGCTGAAAAAAAGGTTTGCATTTTACTGATAGGTAAGCCTTATTAAGTTAAATACAGAGGGTATGTACAGTCACCAGCCACAACATTAAGTACACCTGCACAATGTAATGCAATCGTAAATTCTACCAAGATAATTTTGAGTTGTCGCGGAATTCATTTAACAATATGTTTATTATTATGGTTGTGGTTTGCAATGGTGTAAAACGACATCGCAAGATACTGACAAGTTGGATATACAGTATGCCACCTTTAATGTAGCTATAGTAGGATCAACAACTTACAGTGCAGATTGCTACGATCGCAGACTATATCCACTATATTAAACATATTGTTAAACCAGTTTTCCGACAGCAAATGCGTGCTTGTCAAGGATCCCATTAGAATGTGTAGGTGTACTAAAAGAAGTGTCCAGTGAGGGTCTTTGGCCTGGATGGGAATAAAACTTAAACACCTACACAAAGCAAGAGCTGCTACATTCCTGAACATACAGCTGCATAAGCATGAAAAAAAAAATCCAACTATAAAACAAAAGTTAAAATAGCTTATGTGACATAAAAATGCACATAGCTCTGCATGTGTCAGGCAAGAACACAAGCAACCAAAATTCAAGCACAATACAACACTGGTTAGCGTGACAAAAATAAAACGGGGGTATGAGGAAGATACTGGAAAGGGCCGTAATTCTTACCATGACGGTGGGCCACATACAGAGCTACATCCACAAAGACAAGTAAAACAGAGAGAGAGTAGTTTTTTCTTTACATCTCAATCTGACGTGTGGCCTACAACAGTCTCCATTTGCCTATAGGTGAACTATCAGACCGCACTCTGAGGAAACGCGTGTTGAACATGCATGTAGTTTAAAGATATTTAAAAGTAGGCAGCAGTTTTAAAGTGGGAGGCCAAACTACCTTGCGGACGAGATCCTGGTCGTCGATCATGCCGAGCTCTCTGCCTGCCGCCTGAGCGATCCTCTTCCCTGCCACCAGATTTCCCACCATCACAGACGCAGGACCAACACCAACTAAAGGGAACATTTGAATTACTGTGTTACCTCATTTAGAATTTAGCGTATTTTTAACATTGCCGTCAAATGTGAATTATTATTATTATTTTTTTAAGCAACTAGGAAATACAGTGCTGCTCAAAAGTTTGTGAACCCTGCAGGCATGGTCAGATTTTTTTGTATAAAATATTAAAATAACCTTATTAAATGTTTAGTCATACCCCAATCTACAATGCTGACATTGAAAATAATAGACTTGAACAAAAATAATGATAATATTGTCATTCATTCTTGAACAAAAGTTGTTGATTTCAGAAAAACTCAGATTTGCTGATATTTTTAGAAGGTCGTCCACTTTTAGGCAGGATTGTATTTTCAGTGTTCTCTAGTTGCAGATGATCTGCTTCACAGTGGAATGATGAAGCTAATTTTTTTTTTTAGATGACTTTAGAGCTTTCCCCAGACAGATGTGCTGTCACTACCCACTTCCTGAGGTCCCATGAGATTTATCTTCCTCTCAGAATGACTGACCTGTACGGGTTCACCTGGATAAGACTAAAGTGACGTGGTTTTGTCTCCGTTTCAGTCAGTGATGCACAATTTCTTCGCTAAACCTCTAATTTCATTGGTCCATTTCAGTGGTTAGTTTAGCTACCAATTTGTCCTACCTGATCCTACTTGACTGCTTGTTTTAAGCAATGCAGCTCAGGGTTCACTTACTGTTGCACCCAACATGAATTGATCAAAAACTCTTTTTAATAAAGTTTTGACTACATGATAAAAAAAAAAGAACAATGCATTGAATTGATTAATCTACACCTGTTATTTCATATAAGATGTAATGGTTCAGATTGAACAACAAAATCAGGTTGAAACAATTGGAAAGTCCAAATTGCTCTAGAGGTTCACAAACTTTTGAGCAGCACTGTACATACCTGGCTGCTTCTGACGGGGTTTAGGCAGGTTGGTGACACAAGTATGAGGACACATGAGGATGTTGCAGGGGTGCAGGTTGCCGTCTAAGAAGAACTGCTTGGTGTCAGAAATGTGGATGCCCCCCAGAGGTGTTTTAGGTAAAGTGTTGGCTGAGACCAGAGCCAGGCAGTAGAGGCCCACTTGGTGGATACTGTCAATTGCCTGTACAAGGAAAGAGGTAGAGAATGTTGATTATTTTATATCGAGCATATTTGATTTTACAGAACATGAAAATCAAGGCAGAGTAAAACATCTGAGCTGGGCTAGTACCTGAAGTACTCGGCTCATCCACTGGAAACTGTCCTCCTCGCTAGCGTCTGGCCTCTGCTCAGCCACAATCACTACTCTCTCATCATAGAACACAGTGACTGAAAACACAGCAATCCTGATACACAAAAGGACGCACACACAAATGGTAAACGGGTGTAATATCTTCAAAGTCTTGCTTTTAAAATGATTCGAGGTTGACAAGCAAACAGCTCATTCACACACTGATATTGCAGCTAGCACCTTCCTGCCTACACATTCCACAGTGACCCTTAGTTTTTACGACTTCTAATCAAAACAGCTAAGTGTAATATTTCAAGGCATAATAGGTCCTTTGGTAAAATTAATTATGGTTCTGGGGGTGGATGGTTCCTCGAATACCATAGTGACACAACTGGCCAAAATGAACTCTTGTGGTTGAACCTTTATTTTGAGTTTGAACAAAAATGCATTTACTCATATTCAACCCTGCTTCGAAAAGCATCCTACTATTTACTGTTTTACTTCTTTGTAGTCTCCCAAATAATTACTTGAATATTTAGCGGAGAGAAAAAAAATCACATATACTGAATAGTCAGTAAGTTCAGATTCAGTATTTTTCCCGATCAGAGCATGGCATGAACATCAAATAAACAAAACAGAAAATATGGGAGTTAGGGTTAGTAAGTTTGAAGGGGGATTTTTGTAGGCAGATTTTTTTTTTTAGGCAGACAGATGAGTGGATGTTCTTTTTTTTTTGTAGCCTGTAGGTAAACATAGATTAATTGTGCCTTCCGTGAGCCACATACTGTTACTGTATTTCTCCATTATTTCTGCTATGCTTCACTAAAAAACAGTCACTTTGAAAACCTTGCTTCCGTGTGGGGCCGTGTGTGGTCATGTGACTGCCTGGCTCTATTTGACAAATCAAAAGGAGTCTAATGTTGATTTGGTGAAACACAGTAATGTGACTGAAGTCTCTCTGACTAACCAAAAAACATAAATCACAAACAAACATAGATGTCAGTGAGCCAAATATTGCTCAATGTAATGGAATAAAACTAGTGGTTCTTTGTAAGAAAAGCAAAACGTATGTAGCATTAAAACTACTCTGACAAGTATCCCAAAAGCTACTTAAGAAAATGTATTGGAATGAATGTACCTACCCAACTCTGTTTTGTCTAAAAAAATGACGGTGAAAATTAAATGATGGTAATTAAGTAAATAACATAAAAATGCTGATGGTGACCTCGGAATTTTGTATGGTTCCATACTTTGCCCAGAGTTTTGACTGACCTCCTTTGCATCTATACATTTAAACTGCAAGTACAATAATGCCACATAGCGCCTTAGTGGAGCAGTAGCATGCTAACCACCCTCTCACCTCCCACGATAGACAGTCTTGACCGGCTCCACGGCGAGTGCGGTGGCCACTAAGTCGTCTGCGTTATGTCTCCGTCCGCTCACCTGCAGGAGACCCTCGATTTTGCCGACGACAAAGATCAGACTGCCCTATGAATGCACAGTTGGGTTGTTAGAAAGAAAGGATAGCTCATAATAGCACAAATGTGATCAAATTGTCCAACTCACTGGCCCAACAAAGCCCAGGAGTCCTGACCGCACAAACGGAATCTCTCCGATGGGAACGCCGTTCGCATTGACCGGTATCACCTGAGCACAGGGACAGAAGGGTGGAAAAATCAAACAGATGATGCGATCTTTACAAGAGGAACTTTAACTACACTTTCATACCTCAAAGGTGTTTTTGGTCACCCCTGGCAGGCCGTAGTACATGGTGCCTCCAGCCCGGGAGTTAATTATGATCTCACCTATCTCATCTGTTTTACACAACTGAGGAGGCCCGTCTGGCTTGACTATGCACATCAGAGCTGGAAACACACAAAGTGGGAAAAAAATTAATATATTTTCATAGTTTCCTTTAGGCTCATTCTCTTATGCTTAAATATCACCTCCTGGCATGACATGCCCTACATCCTGCACAGTGAGGGCAGAATTTTTGTCCTCCGTGTTGACCCTGATGACACCATGGCTCAGGCCGCCCAGGGAAAGGACGGCGCGGGCAGGAAGTGGTGCACCCGGTAATCCAGGTCTGCATGAATGAGGGTTTAACCAAATATCAGTGTTTAGTCAGCAGTAACAATCTCACTGACCAGCAGAGAAAAACACATTTTGAATTAAGGAGCATGATTGTACTTTTTAGGCCATTATCAGTTGGGCTGTTCAATACCACTTTTTTTCAGACCTTGTACGAGTGCTCAACTCTTGAGTAATCACTGATTCCGATACCAAGTACCAATACCACAAAATGGATGGATGCAAATGTGGGCCAGAGACACACCTGCGTAATGCTACCGTCATGGCCTCAGGGGATGTAGCACAGGGACAGATGGCCTCAGGCTTCAGCCCGTGGGATTGGAAAACGTTCAGGAAGGCATCACAGGAAGAAACCGACCCTGCAAAAAACAAACAAAAAAAAAACACAAGAAGAAATGGGCAGGGCTCAAGGTATGACTGTGTCGTTTGGAAGGAAAAAAATCACAAGGATTTCTCACAGGGGTTAGCGCCATCAGCAACTATCAGCATACGCAACGACACCAGGCTGATGTCTCTTTGCTCCCGGTGGGCCATCATGGCCCAGTGCAAGTCCCGACACTTCACCAAAGCTAATCGGGCTGTAAAACAACCGTTTGCATTCTGTAGCACCTCAACGTATCTTGGGCAAGTAATTGTCAAGGTGAGCCACAAGTGTTTTTACCTTTGTGGATGTGAACCCTCTGCACCCAAGAGAGAGGACACGCCTTCATGACTGCATAGGGAACACTTATAGTGTGGATCCTGTTCATCACAGCCTGTTAGCAAACAACATCTGATGAAGCAGTTAAGCATGAAAATACATAGGTTTTTGTTTTATTTAAGGAAATAATATGTTTTAAAGAATTAGGCCGTATATATTGTGAACAATGCATTTATATTAGTGACAGGAAACCGCAAGAAACAAAATGGCATGTTCTTTCCAGAATTCTTGTGTTATTATAATTTGGTCCACTTGTTAGTTAGAATTGTTGAATTTAATGAAAAACAATGCAGTGTTTTTGTAGCAAACACCGGTACATTTGAACATCTAATGAAATTAAAGAGGTGTAACCAAAATTATGTCATCACAAAGATAAAACATATATTTAAAATATAATATTATTTTAGAAAAGATACCCCCCCACACCCCCACCTCCCCCAAAAAAGTCTTGAAAATAACGTTCTATGCAGCCCTATTAGTCTAAATACAGTATTCTGGTTAATATTGTGTGTGTGGAATATGAGTTAAGCAGCAAAATCCAGCAGTTTTCGTCAATATCAGAAGGCGGCCATTTTGCTAATTTCTGTCGACTAAAAATGATATCACAGTTGCTCAGGCAATGACCAATCGCAGCTCAGCTTCAGAAAACAGGTGAGCTGTGATTGGTCATTGCCTGAGCAACTCTGATGTCATCTTCAGTCGACAGCAAGTGGCAAAATGGCCGGCCCCTGAGATGGATAAAAATGGCTGGATTTAGCTGCATAACTCATATTCCACAAATGTAATATTAATCAGAATGTCATGTTTGGACTAGTGAGGTCACATATATTATTGTCAAGAAATGTTTCAGATTCTCCTTTAAGTTTTAACTGGCGCAACTCTGCATAACTGTGACTAGATAGTTTTGACAACGTCAACAAGTGCCCATTATCATACCTTTGCAACCATAAACACTAACTCACCGTGAGCACCCCATGCCAGAGACCCATGTCCTTCTTACAGTCTAAAACATTTACCAATGTTTCACCTGTGACAGATAAATATAGGATGTCACATTTATATAAGCGGTAACAAACCTAACTCTCAGCCAAAAGTGCCTAATTTAGAAAGTCGACGCTCGCTCACCCTCGCAATAGTTGCAGGCCTGGGTTAGTGCTTGGCAGTGGGTCAGCATGGCAACCTTAGACACCGCCACGCCAACCACGGTGCCCTCTTTATTTGCTTTGTACTGTGTAAAAAGGGAGAGAAAGAGTAGCAGTACAGTTCGGATCAAGTGGACTCCTTTTCAGCATCCATTTATTGTCAAGTCTAGCCGTGTATTTGGCGATCGGTCAGATAGTATAGGCTGCAGCTCACCCGTGACCTAAACTCATTCACTGCCATTGACGGCTATAGACGTCAAAGATCAATTTGTACTGGGATGACAGTGAATGAGTAAATGAGGACAAGCGCTATATAAAAAAAGATGGGTGTTTCCACACAAAAAACCAACAACTTTGTCACCTACCTCAATGTAGGCAGGGTCTGTGTTGGCCGTTGGTATGTGTGGCTGCCAGTCTTTCGAAGGCTTGGTCAGGTACTTTGAGTCCGTAATCACCCATTTCATTCGAGGCCAGCCTGGCAGACAAAGGCACCAGTGAAGGTAAACGGGTGTTGGCTTCATTTAAAGACGAATTTGATCAGACTGAGAACATTCCTGTCTGGAGTCATACTTTTGATTTTCTTGATATTCTTGGCTGAATAATTTGGTTAACTGTGTGGAATTGCTGGTATCAAAAAAAGTGTTCCGAACATTCACAGAGATTCTCACATTGGAGTATAACTAACGTTTAATTAATTAAATGTAATAACATGTTCATCTTTTAATGCCGGTATGATTTTACAACCTTTGAACTGCATTATTTCTCCAGTGGGGGTCTTGGGTAGACCCTTCAGACATATCTCGCTGGTGAGCGCCAGGCCCACACCACAGCTACCGAGGAGAAAGCCCACCTGGCTGATGCCCGCATCCTACATGTCCAAAGCACAAACACACACATGTTAATTGCCTTAACTCCTGAGGAGGAACATTCACTGTAGAAACACCTCACCTTGCGGGAGAGCGGCACCTCTATTGGTACAGGTATGACCTCAGCCAGGAGGCAGCCATAGAAGGCCACCCAGAACATCCCGGGGTCACTGTTGGGGTACACAAGTGCCACCTACAAAGACATAAAATGGATAAAAAAAATTGCATTTGTTTGTTAGTTTTGTGGTTATCGGAGAAAGAAGAAAAAGACAGATAGGAGTCTTTCCTCTGTGTCAATAATATGTTATATGTGACCTCACAACTCTAAATGCGGAATATGAATTATGCAGCAAAATCTAGCCGTTTTTATCGTGGCGGCCATTTAGCTACTTGCTGTTGACTGAAGATGACATCACAGTTGCTCAGGGCTCAGGCAAGGACCAATCACAGGTCACCTGTCTTCTGAAGCTGAGCTGTGATTTGTTGTTTCCTGAGCCCTGTACAACTGTGATGTCATTTTCACTCGACAGCAAGTGGCAAAATGGCCGCCTTCTGATATTGATAAAAACTGCTGGATTTTGCTGCTTAATTCATATTCCACCAACGCGATATTAACAATACGTTATTTACTATTTAGACTAGTGGGGCTGCATAGAACATATTTTAGTCAAAAACAATTTGGGGGGGGGGGGTTGACGTCCACTATAAGATTTCTTAGCAAAATTTCTAGGGAATCGGTTAAGTACTGTACTTCTTGCATAATCCAGCAAACTAAAAAAAAAAAGGCAATCAAAACAATATTTCCCCCTTTGCACTTTATATTGGTCATAACATTATTTTCGTAGACGTGATGCTTGTGTGACTCTTTTCTGTCCTCACCCTGTCTCCGGGCTTAAGAATCTGCTCGTTTTTGGTGCCCAGCTTGTTGAGAAGAGTGTACGCAAGTTTCACACTGCGACTCCATAGCTTCCCTAAAAGACGCAGTGACAGGATTGCACATTTAAACACTGCTTAAGAAAAAAAGAAATATAATAATGAGTCATGTTTGAAGTGTTTAAGCTCAGTTACTTCCAAATAATTATCAGCAATTTTGTGATATTAATACAATCAGCTCTCACCGTAAGTCAGCGTGTAAAGCGGTTTGCCTGTGATGTCGAGAGCTGTGAGGGCGGGGCTCTTCCCCTGCGTCGCCCCCCATCGGGCCAACGCAGCTTGCAAGGCTGGGGGCCAATTGCTGACCACCCCCAAAGGTTCGCCCTTCACCGGGATGATCTGACGACCTTCTGGCTTGGGTGTGTTAGGGTCCGGCTGGGGCACTGAGATAGAACATCAGAACGACATTATTACAGTATAAATGCATTAAAAATGGAAAGGAGATTGAAAAAAAAAAAACTAGGGGTGTGAGGCGATTATTATTTTTTATTTGTAGTTATTTGCATGACTTCAATAGTTAACTCACGATTAATTGCAAATTTTTATATCTGTTCTAAATGTACAATAAAGTGTTTAAAGTTTTCATGATACTCAACAAAAAAGTGAGAACAAAATGTTTAACTAATAGAAATATGGGTGCTTCTTTTAGTCATTGATACAGTAATTTCATAATCATTCATAAAATTGAGTTAAAATTAAAAAGTTGTACTGTAAAAAAACAAGCGTGATATTGATTTGTGTTGGTAATTTTTTCTGCCACTAGATGGCATAATTGCATTTGTAAGGCATTGGTGACCGCTCAGTGCATTTTTCTTTTCATATGAAGAGGTATCTAATCTTTAACATAAAGTAAATTGTGAAATTTTGCACATTTTCAAAATTGAAAAATATAACTTGACACCAGTCTCCACAAATATATGCATTATTAGGAAATTTATTATTATAGGTCTGCTGCGTTGCGACTGGAAATCCCCCAGTACAGGCTTTCCAAGTAAGGGGTGGTCATTAATCTCGCGTTAATTTTTTTTTAGGTGGCTTTAAAAGAACTTCAAATTAAATAAAAAAGAACGCATTAATTTTGACACTCCTAAAAAAAAACATCTACTGTATTGTATGTGCATACATGATGATGAACAGCTGTAGTGCCTCACCTTCTACTATCTCCTCCGAGTCATCAGTGAAAAACTCACTGAGGGGGGGCCTCTTTGGTCTCTTCAACGTGTTGAGCAGTTGCTGGATCTTCGTGGACACTCTGCTGTTCACTGGAACTCCTACGAGGCCAAGGTGGAGATTTGGGGTGAATTTTCAGCACACAGTCACACACACCGCTCGTGCACACGCTAACAAAAGTGTAGCTGTTTGAGCATCTTATCTCCTCACAGTCTGCTGCTTCTCAACCCACAAAATGTGACTAATCTTACATTTGTCTTGAATTGGTGTCATGTTTGGGAATAAAAAAGCAGCACACGTTGAGTGGGATCATCACAAGGAAAACGAGGTGAGAGTTGGGTCAGGAGTGTGTTTTTGGACTAGGACTATGTCCACGGTGCGTATTGATTTCTGTATGCATTTATTACAAACAATAGGGAGAATTGGGGGTGACACAAGGCTGCGGACAAAATACATGAAGGCATTTCCTTACTCTGGAGATTAATTCTTCCTACCAGCCAGTCAAAAACATGTGACAGAGCAAAAGAAGAAGAAAGCAGTACAGTCCAATTAATGCCACAATTGGAATTCAATTGAGAGAAATATTTAGCGAGGCTGCCATACAGCATACAAAAACAAGAGAGTGCAAGGTAGCGGATTACCGTCTGCGGTCTCCATCATGCTGGAGCGACTCTGCCCTCGACTCATCCCACGGACCGTAGCGTTGGACGGCAAGTCAACCCGCGGGCCTCTGGCTGGAAGGACGACTGCAGTTACATCTGGAGGTGGGGCGCTGTTCTCCGGGGGAGCTGCGGGAAGTAAGATGAAAAACAGTTGCATTTAATAGACAGTAGCATTTACAATTGTATATTACAGTAATTTCTGGACTATAAGCCGCAGGTGTTTTAATGTTACCGCACCGGGTTTACGCTACTTTCTTTTCCATAATGAGGGCACAAATTGTCTATCTCTCGTTCTGTCTCTCCTACTGTATTTGGGCTCACTTGGTTTGTTTTGCCCTGCCTGGCGCTCTTGCGCTTGCTTCCTTTATAGTGCGCCTATCTCGGACCTTTTTATTTATGGCATCTTTCTTAACAGTGTTTTTGTTTGTGCTTATGATTTATATATGTGAGTTACTGTTACTTTTGTGATTTTTTATTTGCTGTTGTTTAATTTTTTGTGTTTTTTTTTATTTGTGATGACCATTTTGTTTTTCGGTTAATTTATTTTTGGGATTATTGATTTACTTTTGTTAAATTTTTCATTTGTTTTTATTTGTGTTTTTTGTTTTGTTATTTGTTTTTAATTTTATGTTATATTTTATTTTTGGGTTTTTGTATTTTTGCGTAACTTCAGGGCCACCGTAGTGACTTCCCATAAGACTGTTAAGTTGAGTTAAAAAAAATAAAATAAAATAAAAATAAAATCATCACATTGTTTACCGAGTTTGTTTTATTGTGTCTGTGGTATTTGCAAGGCAGCAAATTTAATGCTTACATGTCATTTGTAAAGATAATTAAGACTTGTATTCTCTGTAAAGTATTTAAAAATAAAATCCCAAGAATAAAGACTCTTGCAATATTACACCTTATTCTCATAAAATAACTTTACCAAAATATATTTAGTTAATTTTCTGTGTACCCATACATAACATATGGCACCACAATTATACGCAACTAGGAATTAATTAAATTATTAACGTATTATTAGTGTTGTCCTGATCCGATCGGGGCAGATCACGTGATTTTAGCTGATCAGTATCGGTTGAAAAAGATGGGATTTTAAAATTGTATTAATTACTAAAGTTAGGAATGACATATCTTAGTTTTTTACTTGACTTGAACCGCTGGTGATTTACAGCCACATAAAAAAGTATCATCTTGATAATTGATACAATTTGGATGTGGTCTTCTTTTTCTTCCTCACTACATTGCATTGCAGAGGTATTGGATCGACAGATACACAAAATCAAGTGACTTGAAAAAAAATGTGATCGGGACATCCTAATGAATGAGTATGAAATTAGTTCAATTATAACAATAATAGTTTCTCTCTCTATACCGTAATACTTTTGTAAAAACTGCGGAACAAGTGTTCAGCTAGACAGTGTACTGGCTCACCGATGCGACTGTGAGCCATCATGTCGGTGACGGCGGCAGTGTGCGGCGGCGGCGCCGGCTCGTGCTGGGGCTGGTGGTGCTGCTGGTACTGAGGCTTGTACAGAGGTTGGTACTGAGGCTTGTACTGAGGCTGAGGCTGGTTGTGAGGCTGCGGCTTGGCCTCTCCGTGCGACATGGTGGAGGAGGCCGATGAGGATGTGGACGAACCCTGGGCCGAGCGGTTGATCCAACAGTCGGGGGTCTGCAGGCTGGCATTGAGCATAGGGGCGGGGACGACCACCGACGACTGCCTGCGCACCGAGGTCTCGTCCTCAGAGGCCGATGAGGAGTCTGAGAGGAAATGTACCACAAGAATAATAAAAAGTAAGCAATTGAAGTGTCTCAAGGCCTCCGTGTCATCTTCTCCTACCTGGTGGTGTGCGTGTTTCGATGGGGGACGGCACATAGGTTGAACGCCGTTTAGTAGGCATGGGCAGTGCCATTTTTTCTTCTTTATGTTTAGCCAGAGCTGCTTGTACTGCTTCAGAGTGAATATCTGACAAAACGGATTAAAAACATGTTAATAGACAAAAACAATATCAACTGCTATTACAATAATAATTAATTCAAAATGTGTGTCGTACAAATTAGCAGCTAAAACTGTACTACAATGAGGAAACAACAGATTAATTACAGCACAGTGTTACTTTAATATTTACATTTCGCAACTTCATTATATTACAATTTTGCAGTTTTTTTTTGTGTGTGCTCACGACAGAGCCCTAATATAAAAGTCAAGCTTTGGCGCCAGCTTGTTGTATCTTGGTGCCAAGGAACTATGTTGAAGTGAGGGGAGGAGCTTATTAAATAGGTGGGAATTCCTGTCTCATAGAAAAGTGGTGTTTTACTGCCTTCTTAGTTGCATAGGCAAGTATAAAAAAAACAAACTATTTTTGTTATTCACAGCAAGGCTCGGTCCTGGACAAACGCTGAAGATGTTGAAAAAGGTATTAAACTTACGTAAATTACTCCCGACAACATTTAACCCCAGAATTAATCTTTCTTTTCCACTTAAGCATTATATACTTACTAATGGTCGAAAATAATATACATTTTCAAAAGTTCTGTCATATAAATCCTGAATATGGAAGCTTTAATCATGATTAAAGTTATAAAATACATGAATGTAAAAAGCAAGGCCTACATAGCATAACATACATGTATACATTTCTTTTAAATTAGATGCCTTCAAATACACCCTTTTCACACAAGTTTTATTTTTCCAAGAAACTAATATAAATGTCCTTAGAATAAGCATTTTTGTACTCAGACAAATGAAACAAAAAAGATAAACATTGTTTTAATCTGTACAGAAAGCACTTTGTAAACACGTCCTGCAACGTTTGTAATCATTTTAGTTTTGTTAAATAATCTGTTGTCAAAGAAGGAACAGAAGAAAGGCCGTGTGTTCCCGCTGAAAGCGTAATCACAATAAGAGGAGGCTAACTGTTCATTAACCCACGCACATAATTGCAGAGGCTTTCACTTGATGACACCCACAGGCACATTAGAATTGAACCCTTACACGGGCAGCCACGCGTTCACAGTGTGTATGGAAGCAACCCACTCGGTGACACATCGCATCGACTGACTGCATTCGAGCATCAAAAGATAAAAAAAAAATAAAACATCAAATGCAGCTCACATTGAGCCTCACAATTACATAACTGTTGATCTTTTGCACACATTTGCGGCTACCACAGGAGAGAGGATGATTCCTTTCACGTCTGGGAGGTAAAATAATGTCTCCATGGCGATAGCATGGTGGGGGAATCCTGACGTCTTTTGATTTATCGAAGCTGAATCATTACTTTTAGAAACACTACTTTTATAATAATTTCCCAAGAGGATAGATCAACCCTTAATATTCTGCTTGGCTACTTGTAGAGCACATTTTCAGTTAGCCTTAACGTAATAAGCCTGTAAAGCCAATTGTGCCAGTCATTAAGGCTTTTTACGCCCCCCAGTGGGAGTTAATACTTTTATCCCCATTGTTTCTGAACAAAAAAGGGTCAGTGTGGTATTTGAAACGTCTTTTTGGCCACAAGAGAAAGAGAAAAGGACAGCTAAGAGGTGTGTGTCATTCCAGAGGGAGTTTAATCTTACAGTCTCACATCTTCTGCCTGCAATCCACTGCTGAGCTGTCTTTTCCCCCATAGATAAACATCCTTGTGTTTTCCACAAGGCCTCCTCCTACATGGCCTGGAAGTGATGTGATTTTGCAAAGGGATGGTCCTCACTAAGGGGGATCCCCAGCTGCTAAATTGTCTCTGAGGAAAATATCACTGCGCTTTTCTAAATTCTAGATCAAAAGTGGGTCTGTGTTAAAAGGGAAATCAACCCAAAACAATTCTTTACAATAATCAGTGTTTCCCAGACCATGTTAATAGTTGGGCGGGGCACCCAAGTAAAATGGCCGCCACCCAAGAAGTTTTCAAGAAAATGTATTAAAAATATATTTTTAAAAAACAAAAAAACGTGTCAGGACAGGATATACCGCATGTCACGTTAGTTCGCCGTCACTCACTCGTGGATCATGAGGCTAGAGGAGACATAGCAACAGCACTGAGACCCACCCACAGGTTAACCCGCCTCCCATCCCCACCGCCAGAGTCCACCACCCAAGTAATTTCAAATCTGTGAGAAACACTGATAATATTTCTATGCAGCTCCACTAGTCTAAACATGGTATTCTGATTAATATTTTGTGGAATATGAATAATGAAGGCAACAAAATCCAACAATTTCATCCAATTCAGGGGGCGGCCATTTTGTAACTTACCGACGACTGAAAATGACATCACAGTTGCTCGAGGCTCAGGTAACGGCCAATCATGACTCAGCTTCAGAAAACAGGTATGCTGTAATTGGTTATTACCTGAGTCCTGAGCAACTGTGATGTTTTCAGTCGACAGACAGCAAGTGACAAAATGGCCGCCCACTGACATAAGAACAGATGGATTTTGCTGCTCAAGTCATATTCCACAAATGCAATATTAATCATAATTCCATGTTTAGACTAGTGGGGGCACACGTATTATAATTTTTTTTTTTAGTTGACTTCCCCTTTAAGACAATGTTGCTCTTTTATTATGTAGCATTCCGCACCTGATCTGTAGCGGTCATCCCTGGTTCCGCCATTGCGATGGGTCCTACGGGAGCGTCGTTCACGGTAACGGGATGAGCTTGAGGGGGGAGGCCCATGGCTGGAAGAGGAACTGGGAGCGGGTGGCTGCACATTGTTCTTTGGGGGCGGGCCCACTGTCCGGGGAAACAAAATATAATAAGAGTTAAACACACACATACAGTATAAAATTCATGAGATTGCAACATAACTTGCTGCTAAAATTCAAACTATGACTGCCAAGTCTCTAGGCTTGAGTTAAAAAATGTGAATAGAAAATGTAGATACAGGAGAGTGATGTATTCCCATGGCTGGGCTCAATACTTTCTTGTTCCAGTAATTGCTTGCTCAAGAATGAATGATTATGTTCCAAGAAATTTCCTGTGTGTTTTTGTTGCTGCAACACACAATGTTTTGTGCATCTGCAGATAATTATTTTAAGAATGTTAAAGAAAAAAACAATGTCAATTTATTTGATAATTTCACTCGGTGCTTTAATGCAATAGTGTGTAGCTAAATCCAAAAGCAGTCAGAAGTCAATTCAAGTTAATCCATCGATTAATATTTAATTAGTCAATTAATGCTTTGGCTTATCAATCCATTTCCTATAGTGCTTTCCTTTATTCTGGTCACGGTAACTGCAGTCAATCCAAATCTTCATATGTGGGAGCAAACCAGAGTACCAGGAGGAAACACACAGGAACCTATGAGGGAGACACGCTAGCTCGCCACAAGCTCACCATGCTGCCAAGATTTTGGCTTATCCGAATATTAATTCTTCATTTTATGAGTACAATGGACAATTGTATCAGTTGATTTTGTCGCAACATATTGGCAATTTTTTGTGTGTGTGCGCACGTAACAGTCCTTAAATAAGTTTGGTGTTGAGGAAGTTATGAGCCCTGACCTCAACCAATTAAATAACTTTGTGGTGAAGGGAGATTAGATTGCGAGTCAGGACTTCTCATCCAGGACCAGTAACCTCAGAAATGTTCTTCTGGATTAACAGACAAAAATTCCCACAGACACTTGTGTTCCTCCGTGAAGCCGTTATACAGCAGCAAACGAGGAAATCAACTTCATATCTGTTTTTACCTTCTACGGATTTGGGTCAGCATAGTGTTACATTTTCTCAAATTGCAGTTTCTGCTGTGATCATGATCATAAAATAGAAATGTATGGAAGGTTCCTTCAGTGGTTGGTAGATATGTGATGTCACTAGGGGGCAGTAGTCATCAATGCCAAATTTTGTGGATGATCGTGTTTGACTTTTACAGCCGTTTGATTGAAACACGTTTTGAATTTTAAAAAATATACACAAGGCCATTCACCTGGGGTGTGGATGAAGTAAGGAGCCAGGAGTTTGGTCCTTTTCTTCTCAAAGCCCTTCTGTGTGATGTCACCTGTACAAGAAAGCACATTTATATAATTCATCAGCAACGTTTGTGAATGCTGTTTATCACCATTAGTTCTCAAGTGTGAGACAAAAAACAGATGGAGGCCCACAGAGAGATGCTGAGACCTCCAGAGATGGCTAACGGTGTCAAACATGCGCCTCAGACAGCTCCACACTTACATGCGACACACGGGGAAACAAAACAGCCCTAAATTTGGAAACATACAGAAGAGTGGGCAAAAATAAGGATGATTCAGAGATACCCTGAGGAGCAGAGGACGAGAAAGAAGGGAAACTGAGATGAGGACACGGAGAGAACAAAGCAAGCCATGAGAAGGAACGGAGGCCTAAAACCAGGCGAGGTTGGAAATTGAATCGCATGGGAAAATTCTAGTCTGTAAACATTACTTCTCTGTAAAAACAAGTAGTACCACGCTAAATAATGACGACAGTCTAATAGAAACAATACCGCGTTATCTGGGCAGAACGTACAGTATCTGAAAAGATTTAACTCCCACTCCCATTCTATTTGGAAATGTTGTGTTCACTGAGTGATTCATGAGGGAATGGATCAAGGATAGTGAATTTGTGATTAGTCTTCATTGCATTATTAGGAGTCTTTCACTTTTATGTTAAGCGGTACAATAGTTTGTCACAATGGTGGTACAATCGCAATTCTACTTTTGTGCCCATGGTTTTTACTTCTATATAATGCTTGTATCAACTTGGAAATGCAAAATGTAAAATTTGCTTGATGTCCAGTAACTAGCCCTACTATGCCGATGGATTACATTAGTGTAAATTGAGGTACAGAAATCTGTAAGTCTCCTTTAAAACTGTATAATTAATAAGTCATTTTTGTTAGATTTATCCATGTACAGTGCAAACTCGGAAATGTGTACACTAAGTCACCATTTGAACAGTAAAACAGAAATACCGAACCACAATAAACTAACATCATGTAAATGAACTGTCTCTGAATGAAAGTTTTGCTTGTTTTAGATCACCAAATGATTCCCGAGCGCGGCCCCTGCTGTTAACTTTTTGGTTAAGTTCATTTCTTTTTTTGGGGCGATATTTACTTCTAAATACCATCACAGGACGGTACCAATGATGGAAAGTCAAAGAGGATAAATAACAATCGTAGAAGTGACCCCAAAAAAAGTGCCTTGACTGCTCAGTACAATATAAATGTAGGTCAGCAAAAAAGTTGAGAATAATAAAAGAATACGAGTAACAACAACCATAATATATACACCGTAAAGTCATGTAAATCACTTTTCCAGCATGAATCCTTTCCCTTTCAATTCCCCATACACGCTTCGAAATATGTTTTACTGCTTTTCTGTTTTCATTTTTGACGGCGGTAAATTTACTTTTACACTTATGTGACATTTTTACAATTGCCTGTGCCGTGCGGTAAAAGCATTTTTTCCCCCCTGCCTGTTTTCCATGTCTCTCTCCTCAAACACACCTGACTCAAGTGATCAGCTAATCAGCAAGCTCTGTAGAAGCCTGATAACGATCTTGTTCGTCAATTGGATGTGTTGATGGAGGGAGACGTGGAAAACAGGCAGGACAGCGGCTCTCGAGGACCAGGGTTCCCTACCCCTGCTTTAAAGATTTCACTGTACTTTATAGCATCAGTGCAGTAACTTTATTGCTATCTCGTTTTTTTTTGCAGTGCATGTGCCATGGCTTGTTTTAACATGACATGAACCCTACATACAAGCTTGGGTTATGACAATCAAGATGAACGAGTTTTTTTTTTTTTGTAACGTACTCAAGCTGTTTAACCCTTGAAACCACAACATAAAGGTTCTGGTCCAATTTCATCCGTAAAGATCAATCAATCAATCAATTTCATTCATAAAAATAAAAAAACTTATAAAGGTTGAAGTCATGTCAAGATTTTTAGATCTCATCAGTTATTATGTGCTATCATTCCTAGTATAGCGGTGTTGATATTTGAGGAAATAAAACAACAATACAATACTTCCTCTATCGTTGCATTCACACAATTAAACCAAAGCAAGGTTTACGCTTAACTAACAATTGACTCTCAGTGTTCACACAATGAGGATGTTAGCCTAACAATCCACAGTTTAAGGCACGTGAATTTTTTTTTCCTGAGGACATGTAAAAGTAAACAGTACCATAAGTAATTCATGAACAGAATGGTTGGCCTTGCTCAGTCACATGATTTATTTTTAGCTCATGTGAACAGGCAGTTTCACTGCGGAAGGGGAGCGAGAGATGGCGTCTTTGTGGGGGGGGGGGGGGGGCTGGACAAGCATTAAATGAATCTCTAAGTAATCACTCTTCCATCTGGATGATTTGAAATTCAGCTGTGCTGTATGCCACTTCCATTATGGTATCCTGGTTCCATCACGGGCAGCTGAGGAGTTGAATCAATCGGAAAACAATTGCTGAGAATGGCTTATAAACACAGTGGCTCCTTGAATGTGGTCTGTATCAAGATGCTGAGCAATCTCCAATTTGTATTGTATAGCCATAAAAAAAAACTGGATATGAAGCACCATTAACTGTAGAGGTTAAATTAGCCAGTGGTGTCTTTGTGCAAGGTATGCAAAGCTGCACTAGGTTTTGTTGGATGCACAGATTAAGGTTAGATAACAGCATTAGCTTCTGAAAAGTGGCACTTGACTCATTTAGCCATATTTAGCAGTAAGAAGATTAAATTTGGTCTATAATTAATTTGATTATGTCATTATTTTTCATGTACAATTAATACCTTTAAAAACACATTTTACCACTTGCTGTTGACTGAAAATGACATCCCAGGTGCTCAGGAAACAGTTGTTTTCTGGGTTTGGTCATGTGACATTAGCAAACTGAGCCAAATGGGATGTCATTTGCAGTCGGCAGCAAGTGGTAAAATGTGTTTTTAAAGGTATTAATTGTACATGAAAAATAATGACATAATCAAATTAATTATAGACCAAATTTAATCTTCTTACTGCTAAATATGGCTAAATGAGTCAAGTGCCACTTTTCAGAAGCTAATGCTGTTATCTAACCTTAATCCGTGCATCCAACAAAACCTAGTGCAGCTTTGCCTACCTTGCACAAAGACAAATAAAAAATAATGAAGTACAGTTACAGTGTATGAACCTTTGCCACCAAATGTTTCAGGGAAGTCACCCCCTCCCCCAACCCCACACACACACTCTGGGCTCTACTTCCGCAAGTAAAAGTCAGCCACTATGTAGGCTTGCCGCCTTTATCAGGATAAAAACTCTCACCTCTTCTCACACACTGAACCAATCAAACTCAGCTTGATCTCATCGTCAGTCTGTAACTTTTTGGTATGGAATCAATCTTTTGTGACTCCAGTCCTGGAACATTTCTGACAGACTATGAGATTCTCAACCCTTGAGGTATTTGGACAAAATGCCTGTCACAGCAATGTTAAATAAAGTGAGTAAAAACAGCATAACATGTCTCCTTTACTTGTCTCGCAAGCTGTAAAGCCCTCTACCCGGGTGGGTGAGCTAAACAATAAACAAACTTGTCGAGCGATGTAATAAGAGAATCAATTTGTGTCTACTTGGGAGGCAAAGCGCTTCTCTGCTGGGGTGACGAGGCCCCATCTTGTTAACCCAAATTCCCACAATGACCGAGTTCATCCTCTCTCCGGTTGACAATCAAATGTTTCCAAGCTATAGCGTGCATTCATCCCAACTGCAACAGTGAGGACGACTCAATTTAATTCAAACAACCAAAAAAAGAGGGAAGCATGAACGCGGCGCAGTTTCCCTCGTTTCACCCTTTGCCGAGCTGAGATGATTTGAATTGCAGCGACTCTCCGCCCCTGCACCCTGCAGGCACTCGGTCTGAATTGTAATTAACTGCCGACCACTATCCCCGACTCTTGCTTTTCCGTCATCACACACTCGCTTGCTTTCTCCGCAACATGATTAAATCGCATCGGACATCTGCACAATGAAAAAGATCTGAACACACGCCTGGATTTTACAGCTGTTCTTTCATAGAAAACAGATCCTCCTTTTAGATGACGAGATGCTCTGAGGCAGCGTGCAACAAAAAGAAAACATATTCATGTCTACAAACAACTTGTCTGATTCTAAACTGTGGTAAAAAAAAGAAAAATGCAACAGATTGAACTTTAAGGACCCAGATGTCGTCATGGTCCTCCTTGTGACTGCATCACTGCTGCGTCTTTCCCAAACAAACCTCAACTCTGAAAGAATAACTTCTTTTTTTTTCATGCTTACTCAATGCTGTCACTCTCACCAACAGGCTCACACACTCATGCCCATTCACCACACACACATTAAATGCATTATTAAATCAAACAGCCAATCGTGGCCCAGAAAGCAAAACACTTCAGCGTTCAACAAAGTTCACTGTTTGTAAGACCCACATCTAACAGCTGTTCTTTTTCCTCGCGAGTCAGTTGCTTTGACATAAAACCTACAAGTGTGACCTTTGAAGAATATTGTTTGAAAGCAGGCAAACAAATCAGGAAACCAAACCTAATAGCTTCACAGGGGCTACAAATAATGGTTTGTTTTCATCTTGGTTACAGACACTCTTCTGGAATTTGGAATCTATTGTAATAATAAAACTTTCTGTCTCCTGAACAGCAAGAACTCTGCTCTATTTATCTGCCTGTCAAATTGAGGAATTTAAAGTTACAGTATAATTCCAAATAATAATTCCCCAAAATGGTTGGATAATAGTAAGGGCATTGAATTGTTGACAGCTGTTAAACTGTCAACCAAATTAATAACACAACCACGAGTCACCAGATTGACTATTGATGTTCAAAATTTTTGTTTTGTCCTGTCAGAGGATCTCCTCCAACGCTCGAACCAACCAACCCCCCCGTGTAGTTGGGGCGCACAAACGCAAGCGAGACACGCAGCGCTACTCGATATTTCGTGTCCGGTCTGAACCTAGCATAATAGCGCTTAATTTTAAAAATAAACATATGGTGCAATTAGAATAAACATACAATGCTTCACAAAGATTAAAGATAATGCGCCTTAAATATGCAAATGTTTTAACATAGAAACGTCATTGATATTATCAATTATATTAAAATTATAATATGGTGTACCTAATGGTCCGTAAAATACGGTAAGTGTATTCAAAATGAGTCCACGTTGTAGCTTTAAATTGTTTTTAAAAAAAAGTATCCAAAATAACTATTTTTTTACGAAAAAAATATTTGAAGGAAGCAACAACTACCGTTGTGCAAGTCACGAATGAGTGAGTGAGTGAGTGTCAGGGTGTGGCTAATTCAGGTAACACCTTGACTCACGGTTTTCAGTTGGCACGCTAGTTTAAGTCAGCTCATGATAGGAACGCTCACACTACATGCATAGTCACACGCGCGCACACTCACGCAAAGGGCCTTGGGGAAGCAGGAGAGGAGTGTCGGGAGTTAACGGAAAATTTGACGTGAATCCACTTCAACTCCTCATGCAAAGAGAGACAAGAGGTGTGGTTGACACACCTGACACATTACACTTCACACACATCAACACGCTGTATGCAGCCACATACTCTCACGTGGGAATTCCACGCAAGCCATGGCAGTTACAAAAAAATAAGGAATCCACATAACACTTGAAGCAACCTACTGTGTATTGTGACATCACAGGTACAACTAAAACAATGCTGTTGTTTGTCATGGTCACTTGAGCCATTAAAAGAAAACTTCTCTCATCTCTCATCTACTTTTAATGGGATTTGTTGTGTGTGCAATTTGAAATAAATGTTGCCGTGTCCCTGTAGAATTTCATTGAATTTGATTTCCTTGGCTTGAATCTCAATTCATAGATCTTATCAGTGAACTGATTACATTTGAGACCACAAATGGTTACACAATTGGTCTGTTTTTGTCCATTCATTGAATGCTGATCTGCTCAAGCAAGATTTCCGGTTGTGTCTGAAATGCGAATGAAAACGTAATCTAAAGCCATATTAGGCACTTGCAGGGAATTTAGACATTGCAGGATTTCCTTCAGATCGACAAATGATAGATGAAATACACAGTAAATTCTGTAGAGTAAATTTTAGTCTATAACAGAGTCTTTTTGGTCCCACAAGGGTTGAGGAACAAACTCGCAGCAAATCTACTCCCTGAGCCATGCTGAGCCTACTGTGTTTACGAGTATATCGCTCGTGTCCGCTGTAATCTTCATAACTTCCAAAAAGGGAGACCAGAAATGCTTTTGGATATAAGCAAAAAGTAGAAGTAGAAGTATAACTTTTTGTTGTTGATGTTTTTAAATAAACTAGTAAAATTAAGTCAAAATCTCTCCGTGCAAAATGCATTGAGAATTCTTAGTAAAAAATCTTTGTTTTTTTCTTGGGATAGGCAAATTCCCTCATACATACTTTGAGTAAAATTTACTCTGAATATTTTACTCTTGTCCAAGTGTACATTTTTCTCTCTTAAGAGTGGGACCAAATAGACTCAGAATTTACGTGTACCTATTATATGACATTTGAAAAGCCGTTTAAAAGCAGGTGTAAATATGGTCGATCAGTTGATGAAGATGGCCTGAATATTGCCGCATTTGAGGATGGTCGGAAGTCGGACTTTTCCGAGTTCAAACGAGGAAGTGTGTACGGCAACGCCCCCTTAAAGTCGGAAATTGCACTCGCGAAGTCGGAAGAAAAAAAAAGGACCCCGAATTCATCGGTGGACTACAAGTGACGTCACTCTACAATGGCGACTCATTTGGGAACGCAGACTGTGAATGGTAAAACACAATTTACTCGAATATAAAACTAGATAGCTTTCTTCATTCCTAAATATTTGACAGTATATGCCGCTATCTTCCTACATACAATGATACGGTGAACTACTGAACTGTATGGAATGCTTATGAAATAAGATAAAAACATTGCGAGAAGGTAAGTTTGCTGGAGGTCAAAATAAAAAAATATGTTATCACTATTCACCATTTTGGTTGTTTATTTTCGCCTCAATCGCTGTCAGGTCGGAACTGGAAAAAACTACTCGAATATATCAGACTTGCGATCATTCTTGAATGCAGTATATGTTCATATGTGCGTTCTGGATTATGGGATAGGGAATTAAAATGGATACACATCCTGCATGCGAGCTAAGAGGTAACATTTCCCACAATAACTGTTAATAGCCTCGCAGAGCCTTCAATGGATGTACATCCGACATATGGCTGCTCTAATTCAGAGGGGGCTTATGGGAAATTCAAAACGTGCAAGTAAGAGAGAGAGCCTGGGGGCTGGACATGGGGTCCATAGTGACTGACACAATGTGGTGCTGACATGCAGGCCTGCATTACTCTATAATGACGCACATTGCTCATTGAAGGGATTTGCCCTCAAAAGTTCAAATGAGACTATGAGAGATATGAACCAAGAGTTGTTCCTTGATCAACATAATAATGCTCTGTTGTCATTAACACTGTCAGTGTTACGTTTTGATACGGGGCACTTGTGTGTTGTATGTGAGTTGGAAGTATTTGGCCATAGAAGAAGAGATGAGTCAGAGAGATGTGATGAGCCACTAAGGCAGCAGCAAAATGAGGAGGTCCAACTGTGAGGTTGCTAAGGCTCCTGCAGTTCACTGCGGAGTTGAAAGCAAGACATTTCAGTGACCCAGCTGACAGTGTGTGTTTGTGTGGAGTGTTCGTTTAAATTATTCAGTCTTTCTTGTCCACAAAGCCTCCATGCATTCTCCATAGTGCCTGTCGGTGCCGTGTTTACGTGTGGGTGTCGAAAATAGACAGTTAAGATGGTAGGTAAGGTAACACGCTGCATTCATTTCCAAAAACCAGTATGAACCTGCGTGACATATGGAGAGCAGCGGAGGTCCGCTTGGTGGCCTCGGAGCAGCACAGAGAGATCATAAGAACAGCTCCTGCGCAACACTTAATGAGCTTTTAAACAGAGAGGCTAAATCAGCTTCGGTTCTGATGGTGTACATGTACAGTGCCCGCCATAATCATTGTATCATTTTTGATGATGCAATTTTGCAAGTAGCAAAGATGTTAACTCCTATGAGGAATAATACCATTAAAGAATATTAGTGCTGTCAAGCGATTACATTTTTTTAAAACTAATTAATCGCACTATTTTCCATAATGAATCGCAATTAATCACATTTCTCTACTTCTGCTTCTACTTTTTTCTTCAAAACTTGTAACAGGTATCGAGTAAAATCTTGGAATTCATGTTAAATATTTTATAATCTGAAATTGTTGTACTGTTGATTAACAAATGTTTTAATACATTTCTCTTTTCATCATCTTTTTTGTATTACTTCCTGTGTAGTTTTCTCTAATTATCTTAGTTTTCAGTACAGATGCTTTAAAGCTGGCTAAAAAAATAATTTAAAGTCCTGATAATGATCACATTTTTTTCCCCCTGTGGGTGGTGAATGGTTGCCAGTCCGCAAAGAGCATGTACATGTTTGAACGTTCCATAAAAAAAAGGTTGAGGACCACTGTTCTAAGTAACATTTTAGCAGCCATGTAACACAATCAAACATAGCTTGCCACAAAAAGCTTAACGTGTGGCGTGGAACCTAAACTGAGCTCTTGTGAGCTACGCTGAGGCCTTGCGTATCACGTCATTAACGATGTAGAAACCACACCATTTTGATGCGACTTTGAGGCATATTTATACCGAAAATGTGGGTCAAAATCCAAATTGTTTTGTTTGTTTAAGAGAGTTAATATTTAATTTTCAAAACATAATTGGAATATGATTTATTGCAACACACAGATATTCCAGAGAAACATGCTTTGTTTTGTGGATTGAGATGAAATACAAATGTACTTATTCCTGAATGAATAATTGTGCAGTCTAAAAATTTCAATACAAAACAAATAGTCCCCAATAAAATCACCATTGAGGAGAACAGAAATAATTGATTTTCTAATGGACAGTGTTGACAACAGGAATTAGGACAACTGTGCAGAAAATTGAAACAAAAGGTGAAATGGAGTAGCAGATCTAGTATATACAGCAGACAAGGCCTTGGTGGCGTCATTGGTTGTAGTTGTGAGCGATACGTCGCATCCTGGCCCAGTGTGGCAGGTTTGCTGCCCCCTGATGCTCTGTGACCTAGATTAAGAGACGCAGCCAGGACCGTAATCTCTCAGTTCTCCACCCCCCTTCACTATGGAACAAGCTGCTAGCGGGGAAGAATAGCCTTTCCGCCGCAGCTTTCAATGTTAGCATGCTAACATGTAAAGCCTGTATATGTACTGCAGCAACTGATGTTGGTTTAAGAGATTGTTCTTATTTTCTTGGATTAAAAAAAAAAAGGTTAATCGGGGTCATGAGGAGTTAACGGTATATATAGGAGTACAAATTTGGGTTTTCCTTCTACACCTAGCGACATCACAGTTGCTCAGGGCTCAGGTAACATGCTTTCTCAAGGGGGGGGGGGGGGATAAATAAATAAAGGTAACATGCTTTGCCACAATTTTAAGTTTTGTCTTAATATCCAAACAACCAAGTGCACAGATGCCATGAGGGCTGCACGCTACCAAGTTGAGCAGCTTTAACAGTCGTGGCTCACAGCTCGAAATTCCAGTCCGACTCAATCACAAAGTCTTTGATCCCCTCAATGGCTTTCTTTGTGTCCTTGCAGTCAAAGACGTTAAAGTGGGTGGTGTTTCCCTCACACACAAGCACATGCTAATACGCATACACACAAACTACTGAAAACAACCATTTCTGTGATGCAAATTTTCCTCGGCTTGTTGCTAAAGGAGTCCCGGTTCAAACAACAATGGGAAGATTGTTGCCGAAAAAAGATATCTATGAGAGAGAGAGAGAGAGAGAGAGAGGTCTGGACTTATTGGAAGGCCAGATGCAGCTCGGTCCGTCCCAAGCAGAGCACAACACTGATCCACAAGGCCAACACATTTGACGGTTGGGGAACATGTGGCAGCATGGCCAGGGCATCTGGACAGCGCAGAGCCTTTGGTGTAAAGTTGCAAGCAAAGACACAGGCGTCATCCTTTGTGGCCTGGGACAGCCCAACTCGGGGAGTCACCTTACGACTCGCACCTGAAAAGACTAAACCGTCAAAAACTGGTGCTCATTCTGAGTCTGACTTGTTCAAATTTCCCCACACACTTTTCTAGTCCTTTCCTTCCAATCCCAACCACACCATAGAATAATATAATAGACAATAGACAAAAAGAATGGTCCATGGGTTATCATGTCACATGTGACAAAAACAGCCATTAATGCATCTATAATTGGGCTAAACATCATCAGACGCAAATAAAATGCATATAAACGGGGAAAATTGGAAAAACGCATCGCCTGCAACAAAAGCAGCAACAGTTGAAGCACTTCATTCCAACCTGAGAGCTCGGGAACTAAGTGTTGGTTATGTGGATCACAACTTGAGTGATGCTGGAAAGCCCTGGTCAGCCTTTACATCATGTTGAGCAATAGCATAGTTCATCTACGTCCTGTGTTATAAAGTGGACCATTGGGACACTTTAGTGTGAAAACCACCTGTGTTCTGCTGCAGTTATCGCTGTGTGGATTTGGAACAAAAATAAAATATCTGCAGATTTAGACTTGAGATATATCTCTTTGACAGATACATAAAAGTTGTATATGCTGTTTGGATATACAGGGACAGTAAAATGAGCTCCAATAAAGAAGTTGTGCAGTGTATATTGTTCTAGTCTTATATTCATTCTTGTTTTGAATTGTTTGGTGGATTAGGTCAGGGCTCCCCAGTCCTTGGGCCAAAGATCATTTGCAAACAAAGAATAACCTTGTTTGAAATTAATGTTAATTCAAACCACAATGATAAACATACAGTGGTACCCTGACTTACAAGTTTAATTCTTTGCGTGATCGCGCTTCAAATCATCATCAAGAACACTTCAAATCATCTTTCCCTGGTGAAATGAATGGAAATGTCATGAATTTGTTCTCGAACCACAAAAACATCAACAAAAAACGTTTATAACCTGTTGTTATTAATTAATAAGAAAAAAATTGCCCTCTACAAGTCTGTAATATTGTACCTTACAAAAACATACAGTAATAACTAGGGCTTGACCGATATGGATTATTTTTTAGGGTGATGCCAATTCCGAATAATACAATTCTGATAACTGATTAACTGGCCGATTAATATTACGGATAATAGAACATCTAGATAGATAGCTAGATAATCAAATAACAAAGATTAATTTATTGCTTGTGTTTGTTGTTGTTGTTGTTGTTGACACTGTGAATGATTTATTGCCATCTAGTGGTAAACTAATAGAATGCAACAACTTTGAAGCATGCCTACCACCAATTACTACTAATAATATTAATTATTATTTGGAGTGAGCGAGCAGGAGCTAGCCGCAGCTGGCCAGCAAAAACTCGCTGGAGGGGCTAACAAGAGTGGCTAGCGGGAGAAGCTAGTAAAAACTAGCGAGAGCAAAGCAGATGGAGACAAGTAGCGGGAGCCTGAATCACGGGACCACTTCGGGCATCCGTAGCAAAAAGGTGGGAGGCAAAATATGTCAGCTTCCTATAAGGCGCGGTACAACCCATGTAATATAAATAGCGATTACTAGACCTACAATTATATATATTTTTTAAATGTACATTGATGTGATATAATAATAATTAATCATTTTTGTAATAATTTTTTTGCATATTATTTAAATAGCGTTTTTTTTTAAACAAATTATTAATTCACCACTAGACGGCGCTAAAAAACACATTGTCCCTTTAAAGCAACGATTTGAACCTCAATTTCATATTTTCATAATTCTTCTGATGAAACATTAACTTAAAGCTAGATTAATAAAACCTTTGTCATGGCCTGATGGGGTCAGTATCGCGCAGCCGTTTGTGTGTACAATAAATAAGGTTAAATCACAACCACCGTCAACTTACTTGAGAAACGAAAAAAATAGAAAATAGCCACTGGAAACAATGTAATTAAGTCCAACTGCGGACGCCTTGGATGTCCGGATTTCACGATGATATGTGCTTGCCCTCATGGGAAATGTGGTTCTTTCAAGGGAATTCAAGGGGAAAACAATACCGCTTTTGTCCAAAGGTGCCGCCATAATCAACGAAAGCGAAATGCTGCTTTGTTCTGCTTTAAATAATACAAGGACTTGCTCGGGTGGATGGAGTTCTCTAGTGTGTCTCGTCTGACATCTTTGACAGGCACAGAAACGGTTTGACTTGACGCAAGCAAAAAATGTCAGTGAATATCTATTTACAGCCTATCCCTGTGGCCGGAATTACTGTTTTTGCACCACTTCCAGCCAACAGACAAATGTAACGATCTAATGGGCCATGTTAAAAATACATTTGTGCATATATGATGCAATAATAATTAACACTGCATTTAAGGGAGCTAGGATCACGATACATCTTATAGCACACTACCAGTGGGCCCTAGTGTTGGGCTCTCCATGCCAAACATGACATTACTCATCCACCCTCGGGCACCTGAGAGCTGCACAGCACCAACCAGGCTGCTGCACTGTGATTCACTGACTTGCATAACAGTCACCACCACCACCAAATTTCCATTTTGTTTTCACACTCAAACGACAAGTAAGCCTCCTGTATCTGCTGCACATTCAGGACAACGATGGGCTGTGAGGTGTATGCAGCATCATGTCTGAATTTGGATATAATATGAATAAACAAGCCCCCAGGTTAACTAACTTGACCCATTTTCTCTGACAAGTGTATGCTCATGTAGCTGTGTGGTTAAACACGGGCACAATAAAGGAAATAACATGCCACAAACAAGAAACAATTACCTGTCCAAGTGCAACATGAATATTGACATAATAAGAGGATGTTGCAAAAGCTAATGTTTAGAGAGGAAAAAATAGGTCAGTGAGTGTAAAAGGAGGATTTGCAGTAGTGTCCAGATTCAAAGGCAACACTACACCTGCAGCACACCCGCCTCCTCGCAAAGTCGCCGTGTGAGTGAGTCTTACCTTCGGACAGTTCCAGGTCCAACTCCGCCAGCTGGTCCCTGACCTCTTTTGGCAGAGCCGAGAACTCGACGCCGCGGTCGGCCATGGCGGGAAGCTCGAGCAGCCTGCGGGGTGTTCGTGATATCTCGGGCGACTGAGGATACAGTCCCGCATGAAGGTGGCGAGAAGGAATCAAGAGGCTGCGGTAGTGTTGGTGGTTGTTACTCCATCCCCGAGACTCCCGGACACCGCCATGACTACTGAGGGAGCTGAGGAACAAGTCGACGTCGGCGGTCACGTGACTGAGGAAAATAGCAAGTAGGGGTGGTACGGCCTCAGAGCGCACCCTAGTGGTGGCTTTGTCGCATAGCAGGCGCCGTGGGGAAAGACTACGCGATTGGACTGTGCAACATCAGATTGGTGACGTCAGCATTGCTGAGCACACTTACGGCCCACTGTTTTATCAAGCAAGTTATCCTTTATGACCTCCCAGTGGCCTGCTTAAATACTATCAGAAGCACTGGCAGTTTGTATTTATTCATTGCTAACTAAAAGTATATTAACTTTATTTCACTTCATTCATGCATTTGTTTTGGCTGTACTGTTTCGACTACATGTGTTTTTGTTGTCGAATCACATTTCAGCCTCTATATTTATCTAAATGAATAGAAAAACAGTATTGATCTGTACAAAAATGTAAGGAAGTATCTAAACATGCTGCTACAGTATTACAACACAATACTATAGTTGAACTGATTCACGTAGTTTGGCTTCTGTCAGTAAGTTACAAACTAATTGTATGGAAGCAGCTGTCCTAACCTAACATTAGCATATGTCATCAGTCATGGCGCTTTGTAATAGTCGCATTCCAATATAATAGCATCTGGCAAAACATAATTTACAATTAAGACATCTGTGATATATTTAGATTTTTTTTTCTTTCCTAGAGGTCCTGAGTGTAGAAAGACGAATGACTGAGAAAAAAACAATAAGGACGCTGTGTTTTTTCCATTAAGTTATTTTATTTGCCCAAGACAATGAATTCAGACTATACACAAGTAGTTCTCCCATCTTGAGGCCTGAGTATTTCAGAAACTCTCTCTGAACAAATATTTCCTGGAGACATGTATGTGGTTGAACCTCAGACTGGTTAAAAAAAAAAAAAAGATAAAGGGGAAGACACATACAACAGACGAGAAAATAGAAACAACTGAAGAGAATGACAGGTTGTTTTCAAGGCGACAGAGTGACAAAGGAAAAATAACAGAACAGTCTTGAAAGTACAATGCGGTATAAAATAATCTCCAATTAAAAACATAACAGTTCAAAAGAAGCACCTTGCACAACCACTTTTGTCTACTTCACAATACAAATGTTGTAAAGCATTCAGGAAATCTGTAATGCTCCACAGACATGTAGAACCACCAAGCTCACTCATTCAAGATCAAGAATACACACTATTCACATTTTCTCTGGTCAACTGCATTAGACCACACCCCTCTCAGTGGCTGGGCTAAACACAAAAACATTGATACTTAATAGAAAAATATATTGCACTACTCCTTCCTCAACTGAAATGCCTGGGGTAATGGTTTAATATTTGTTTACATTTTTTTCGCCCATTCTTAGAGGTCATCTAGTGCCAACTGATAGGACAACTTAACGTTAGAAAGTTCAAAAAATGCAGATCAATAAACTGACGGTGACAAAAAAGTGGCATACCTCAACTTTGAACAATACATGCAGTCAGCGTTTTTTTATTTTTTTATTATCTGTAATCTCTCTTGGAGGCTGGTCTACAAAAAAAAAAAGAGGGGAAGGGTGTGGCAAACTGCTTGTCACACTACGTTTTCTCTCACTCACTACCTACTAGTTGTTTGAGGAACAATCAACTCAAAATGAAAGAAAAAAAACTGCCTGGCAAAAAAGAAAAGAAAAAAAAAGAGCCACCAACTGGATTTGACTAGACAAACCGGTAAGTGTCATCCATTGGATAATTACTGCAGTGAATAAAAGCTTTTGGTATTTTACCCTAATGCAGTGAGCAGTGTTGGGAGATATGTTCATTCTAAGTGGTAGTGGAAAAGATTGCACTATTAAGAAGGGGTAAAAGATAGACCTGGATTAAGAACTGACAAACCTTAAGTGAAACAATCGTGGCGAGTCACCAATTTGAAGAAAAGTGGCGAAAGTGCAATAATGTAAATATTTAGTGAATACAAATATTTAGAAGAAAAAAAAAAACACTAGTGGTTCTCTCTAGCAAGTGAAAAAAGATTTTCACAAACGATGTGAAGAGAACTCTGGGAACTGGGACCAAAAAAATAAATACTTATGAGTGAGGCTAGGAAACATAAATATTGATTCCAATGCAGATTGACCCTGTTGTTCCAGAGTGAAGCATACATATGGTAAGAAGCGAAGGAGTAAAACGATGCAATGCCCGTGAGTCTATTGTCTTTGGGATTTACAAAAAGTAGCAGTCTCATCCAATATCAAAGATAATCAGCAAATTAGAGTCTGGACGGAAATAAATGTTTCGGACATCGCATAAGATTAAATGACAAGGCAACGTATTTAAAGCTAAAGGCAATCCAGCCAGCAAATATGAGTGACGTTTGAGGGGCCAGGCAGGGTCAGATAGAAAAACAAACAATAAAAGCCAAGTAGAAAGCCACAAGAGCCTGCAACAAGCCAACATGTCACCGCATCAGTACAACATCGTTTGAAGCAAAGGACAGTGAACGCTATCTCACAGTCAAATATTCAGTCAGATGCATCACAGCCTGTTTTGTGGGTCACATACAGACAGGCACTGAATTTTGTGTGGGACTGAAGTGATCGAAAGACTGATGACGATTTTTCATTCGTACTTGTCATTCAAATACAGGATGTGACTGAAAACTCCCTATTTTTTCCCCTATTTACATACACAGAGAGAAGGGCGAGAGGAGGCCTGATGCCGTGATTATCATTGGCCGTGAGGGGAGGAGAGGGTCTTACTCTGGGGGGGGGGGGGGGGGGGGGGTTAGAGTGTGGGAGACTCCCTCGGTTTAACCCGTGGCACCAGTCCAACCTCCGAAATGCCACTCGAGTTTATACTGGCTACCAGCGTCAGCACATCATCTCGGGGTTGAGTGGGACTGCGTCACCATGACGACCCCTCCCGGCTGGCCCGACCCCATGCCGGCCAAGACAGACATGGCCACCGCCTCTGCGGCGCGCACGCTCATGCCGTTGATGGTGGGCCCTGGGCTGGAGGGCGCGGCCGAGGGAGACGGCCCATGCTGGATGACTGCTGCGGGGGATCCGATGGGTTCGGCTGAAATCTCCCGGGACGCTTCCTCTCCTCCTGCAGCTGGAGGCAGAGAAAGAGACATTCACCCTTAGGGAGGTGAGCGAGTAGGAACACATTAGATGGATGAGATGATGGATGGATCCTACAGAACACGTACATGTACAACACCGCGTGAGTGATGTTTTGGTGGAGCATGAGGCTTACCTAAGAAAGCAGCTTTCTTCTGCATAACAGTGACGGGGCAGTCTTTGTGGGCGAGGAGGAGCTGCTTCAGCTGAGCCACCTCATTCCTTAGCAGCGTTACTTCATTCTGGCAGCAACACAAACCCAAAGGCAGACAATTACTGTAATTATGAGAAATAGCTAACAAGTCACATTGAATCTGCTGAGGGAGCTTCAATTGCTTCTGTGGGGCCAATGTCATATTTTGACACTTTCTAAAAAGTCTTTTTACCCCAGATTTTTCTTGAAACACAAAAAAGTTATCCATTTGCATCATGAGGAGATGATTTAGGCAAAAAAAATTTGGGGGGGCAAAAATATATATTTTAAGAGGGTGGTGAAAAAAATTCTGTTAAACTTATTGATCTGGGCCTGTGTTCACCAAATTTAATTTAATTCATAATTTATATTATTAAATATGATTCCAAGGAATGCAAGACACTAACATTAAGCTGTTTGCATTACACTCGGTGGTTCTCAAGCATTAGTAAAAAATTTGTGCTGTCAGAGTTAAAGCCTTAACTTAACTGATTAATCACAAAATAATTATCGCATTAATCATTTATTAACGCAGATTAATCACGCTATTAATTTTGACTGCAGATGATCCTTTAGCTTGACAGCGGAAAAAGGTTAAAGCATTTGAGCAATAAACATAACTACATGCATGCATTAACGTAAAGCATTAAATAAATGTTTGCATATGACAATCAGAATATTTGTTCATGTCAAACTATTGGGGTCATTTTTTTAATTCATTTAAAATTATGCAAGTAATTAACTGATTAGAAAAAGAGGAGGATGACAGTGTGCATTGCAGTAGATAAAAACGTTGAAGACGTCCTAATAACATTAAATGTCAAAATAATTAACACATAGCAGGTGCGCTTCAAATTTTTTTTAAATAAATGATGAATCGTTATTAATAAAAATTCTAATATGTGATTAATCTGATTAAAAAATGTAATCGCTTGACAGCTCTAGTAAAATAAAAAAAAGCATGTACAGGCTGCATTTATAGCTATATGTAAAAAATAAAAAACCAAAAAAATAAAATGTCATTGCCTGCTTTCTGGAAAAGAAACACACAAGTGAAGAGAAGCCTTTCTCCCCCCCAAAAAAATGGTGGTAGGAAAAGAATGGGGAAAACTTTGGCAAAAAAAAAGTAATGTTGTTCACATATGTAATTGACACGGGCCATTGTCTGGCCTCTTACCCTAAAGACCCAAACCTACAATCAATCAGGCAAGTTTCTTTTGTTTTGGTTACAAGACCAATACAACACACAACAAGACTCAACAGTGGACTTTGATTGCTTCAGCTAATCATGTTTTTGTTTCAAATCACACAGTATGGATTGAGGTCTCCCCGTCTCCCACTCCAAAAGAAAAAAGTGTATTGTTGAAATCATTTGTTCTAACTGGCTGCTAGTGAAGCTTCGCAGGGCTCCCACAGATCAACACACACTCTTGTCTTCTTGTGTTAAGTCGAGCCTGTAGATTGTTAATGTAGTGCTGCCTTAGCATGGAGAAAAAAAAATCAGGATGAGCAGTGAGCTATTCACAAATGATGTCAAAGCAAATAATTACTGTCAGCCATAATCACGCCAAAACATGCAACTCATACTGGATACCCGCAACGTCATCTATGACAACCCTCAACGCACTCGTCCAAGCACAAATCACACTCTGCTACCATCAAAACCTCCCAGACAATCATAAACTACACAACTCATTAAAATTTAATCGCTTTACATCTAATGTTTGATTTTTATCTGTGTACAGCACTTTGTTTCAGCTGTGGTTTTCTTTAAAGTGCTCTATCAATAAACTCGAGTTGAGTTTATCTCCTGGGTGTCTACACTCTCAACTCTATTTTGCATTGTTCAAAGTAAGTGGTCAGATTTAAACGCCGATGACTGAACGCTTACCGTCAGAGAGATATTCATGCCGGCAAGATCATCCGCCTTCTTCTCCAAAGAATTCACCCACAACTTCCTCTTCTGCCTGCATCGCGACGCAGCTGCTCGGTTCCTTTCGAGAAAACGCTGCCTCCTCTCATCAGGGTCCATCTCGGAGGCTCGCCGCCGCCGGCCTCCAGTTGGCTGCGCAGGGGACACCTGGGGATGAGGATTGCCTGATAAGAACTATGTTAACTAAGCATCTGAATTTGGTGGGATACCTTTGAATGTTAATTGTCAAATCAAATGATCCAAAAAAAAAAGAAAAAAAAAAGGGAAAAATACCATACCAACTTTTTTTGACATCTTTCTTTAAGGAAATATCATCTACAGCAGAACCTTAGTTCACAATCTTAATAAACTCCAAGACTGCCAATAAACTGAACAGAAGTCGAATTAATCCGCTTCCGGAATCAAGTTATGTTTACCGGTACCTTGTTTATATGGCTTTAGTTAAAAAGAAATACAAAACGGTATGAACCCTTCTTTGACGGAGCATGAGCATGGCGCATTGAGAAGCTGCGGACACTTCCTGCCGAGTCGCAGGACGCCCGCCGCGTCACTCCCGTACCACAGCAAACAGATGGTGCATAAGCGGGATCGGAAAAATGAACATCATTCTCATGCCTAGACAGTATTTTAGAGTCTAGACTGATGCTTGGTTGTAATCATTTCTATCTAATTATTTTAGATGATTCTATTATGATTATTGCAATGTCTGAATATTTTGTTTCTCTTTCTATAATGTTTTATGTAAAGCACTTTGGATTGTCTTGTACATAAAATGTGCTATACAAATACATTTACCTTACCCCCCCCCCCCACAGAAATACAGTTAGGTTTCATTATAGCATAACCACTCACACTTCTCATTTCAAACAAGGACAACTGAAAGACGTGATCATAGAGAAAACAAAGTTTACACGAAATGAGAGAAAGCATAACTGAGCATTCTGCACGAATGTGACCGTTTCTGAACTGTTTGTGAACCAAAACAATATTTGCTCAAAAATGTTAGCCGTGAACAGTGTCGCTATTAATTAATTAATTAGAGGTTCCACTGTATTAACTAATCTACCTATGCTATAAAATACAAACGCTCCAAGAATTACTGAGTGGCCTGCATTGTTCAAAGATGGTTTATTACCTGTGGTTGGGCAGGTGATGGTGCATCCGAATTTTGAGTAGGCTGCTGGCTCTGTTCCTGCTTCTGGGGGACGGCTGGGAAGGATCCTGCCCCCCCGCCACCACCACCGTCATGCACTCCTGAGCCTTGATTACTTAGGGCTGCCTTCAAGCGCTGCAGACACGTAGGCGAGACATCCAATAAGTTCCAACTAAGCAGCAGAATATCACGAACATGATGGAGTTTATGTCAGTGGGCTCATCTAGACTCATCTCACCATCTTGGTCTCCGATTGCAGATGATAACCTGATGGGGAGGATGAACCACTGCTGGCTCCGCCCACTGGGGGGCCCGGGATCCCAGGAATGTTGGGTAACGAGTTCCCAGGCCTAGCCAGCTTCACACAACATTAAATAACAAGTTGAGATGCTTCAGATGAGATAAAGCACAACACTAAAGAATATGAATTAACTGTTTGCACGTCTACATTGAGAAAGACTTACAGATATGACCGAGGTTAACTGCACAGGACTGGGCAGCAGTGGGACTGTTTGTCCATTCGCAAGGTGCCTTACAAGGGGATAAGAGCTTGTCGGTGAGCTGTAGACAATATAAAACACATCCCAATCAATTCATGAACCTGACTAACGAAGTTGATGTATTCCTAACATTGAGCAAATACTTTTTAACATTAGTAAAATGATGATTTCTACAATATTAACTGCAATTTAATGCATTTAGGGCTGAGCTGTGAATCTAAAGAGGACAACGTAGTGTTATAAGGCATAAATGTGCGTACCTACATAACATAATTTTGCACTTGTTGGTTTTTTTTCCTGATAGGTCTGTACATTTACCCCAACAGTTAAAGAGTTCTTGGGAGCACTGCCACAAGTCATGAACACAACAAAGCCAAAGTTTACCCGAGTTGCCGGTTGGAGGGCGGCGCCTGCGTGATGACAGATGTTGGAGATGGCAGCGTAGGGTGTAGTGGATCATTGCTTAGGTGTAGAGGCAGAGATCCTGGACGCACAATCGTTGGTGTTGGGGCAGAACTTGCCACTGGCTTTGTCAGAATCTCCTGTTGTAAAATAAAGCAGTGGCATTTAGTTTATCTCAATGAGCTAAGGACAAACTGTTTCTCTTCGCAATCATACTTGTAGTATAGTTGGTATAAAAAGTCACACCCCTGTTGAAAGGCCATATTTTTGTGATATATATATATATAAATCCAACATTACAAAATCTAACCTGTATAACACAATTTTTTTTTCTTTTTTAAGGGAAAATGTAGAATAAATCAGTTGCATAAATACACAAACTCACAAACGTGCAGTACTCAGTCTTTTTGTGTAGGACTCATCTTGATTCAGCAATATTTGCGCACACTGCAAAAACCCAACTCCAAATGTGTTAGATTGCCAGGGCAGCTCCTGTGCACGGGCTGTGTACTGTTCATAATTCCCCCCACTTTGACTAAAGGCCTCAGTTCCATTAGAACAGCTCCAAAGCATAATGCTGCTTAACACCATGCTTCACTGTAAGTATGTTGTTCTGTTGGTGTCTTAGTGCCAAACACACCTTTAGGAATTATGTCCAAAATAGTTTTATTGCACTATAAAATATTTTCCTACAAGCACATGAGATATCAAGGGTGTTTTTGCAAAATGCGGCCAGGATTGGATGTTTTTCTTGGTAAGATAAGGTTTCAATCTTGCCGTCCTACCCCACAGCCGAGACATATTTAGAAAATTGGAGTTTTATTCAATTTTGGAGGGACTTCCTGTTGTTGGTAATGTCACTGTTGTGCCACATTCATCTTCATTGTGTTCCATGATATATTTACCGGTAATTAACGCCTTGGAAATGCTTTTGCGATCCCTCTGGAAGCTCTCTGTGGACCATGGACCAGATGTGACAATAAAAATGTCTGGAAAAGCCTACTAGAACAGTTAACATTTGAGGTTAATCAGGACGACGGTAAACGTGGCAGGTGTGATTCTTATTTAATATACGTTTGAATTTGAGTGGTGAATGCTAAACACAGTCACATCACCAGTTATAAGATAATGTGCACACGAGTGCACGAAGGGTCCCGAAGGGAATTTTTTTTTCAATTGAGTTGTGAAGGTTAAAGGAAAAAGGTTTTGAAATAATTTCTTTCTGTTTTGTTTATTTTTGTATGACACAAAACTTGGTATCTGAACAGGACTGGGTGGACTTTTTACAACCCCTGTAACTCAGTACAAGCCTATTTAGGAATGTATAAAAAGCAAAGTTTGTGGCAATTGAGTTTTGCCCCTCACCCTTGAGTCTTTACTTATGTCTGACATGCTGGAGGAAGAATCCGGACTATCGGGGGGAGAAGAATCCACTTCTAAAGGATCTTCATCTTCATCCTTTGCTGTACATTTTGTTTGTGAAGTTGCACATTGTGTTTGTAAAGTTGAAGCCTTAGAAGAAGAAAAAAGCAGATGAAAATGGCCTTACAAACTAATAATTAAAAATGCTGGTAATGTTTTAAACTGAAAATTTGGGAAAACATGAATTCAATGTATTTTAATTTGTATTCTCACTGCGTGTTTTGTCCTGTGCTCCTCTTCCTGTACTTTGCAAAAGTCATGTTCAAAGGAATTGGCCAGGTCATTGAACAGTCCAACTTCCTCACAGTTCTTCAGGAAACGTGTGGGTGTGGGGGTCTGGTCTGAGCGTGTTGAAGTAAAAATAAACAAACAGAATTAAGTATCAAGTCATGTTTCATATAATCTATAATAGTGCAGGCCCAAATGGCATCATTATTACCTGCTATAATAACAGAGTCTGTTCTAGCAGGACCAAATTTTAACGTCATTTCATGTTTGTGTTTGTGCACAGAAAGATGATCTTCATTGGTAAATCTCTGCAATAAATAAGCAGAACATAACATTGCAGTGAATTATTTGTGTACATTGGAACATACACAATGTGTACATTAAAACTTGAGCATGTCAATGCAGTAAAAGAGCATTTGAATGTTGAAATTACCTGCCCACATCCAGGGGCAGTGCAGACAAATGGGCGATCATCCCCCATCTTTCACAGAAGTTCTGAAAAATATTTCAAGATAATGTACAGACATCAATGAATGTTTAGTTAAATGAGTTGTGATCCAAACTCATGTTATTTATTTTGTACATTTGCTTGGCGGAAGGAATTCAATAATTACATGGTATGGTACATATCAAAGTGTCCATTTGAAGCAATTCAGCTTATTTGACAGATCACCTTCTAACTACGGATGCCGAGGCGTCAACTCTACAACAATGACATAGACGTCACGTCACATTACCACTCGGACATTACACCATAGCATACAAAGACAAGATTGTAGTGTCAATATTCATGCCATGTAGCAATTATGTTTAAAAATGGTGAGTGGTGGTTTCACATCAAGTACCAAACCAATGGTTACGTTTGGGACAGGCCCAGGGCTAACATACCGCTTCTTTGACAGCAATGTCGTTATTGCGAACGTAATAAGTAACGTCATGGGCACTTATAAGGTAAAGCCGGGTACCAAATCAGCAATTATAGGCGCCAAAATTTCAATTATTTTGTTTCGCTGGTCCGCACAAAATGTCAGCTAAGAAATGCTAACTACTAGCTTACGCTTGTTAGCTTCGGACTCTCACAGAACAGTCAAGTTAACCACTGAACGTTAGCACGTTTCTACGGTGACATATTGAAACACACCTATATAAACATTACAGGCGTTTTATATAAAGTATTATGTCCGAGGATACAAAATAGGGCTCACCAGGCTCACCCGACGTTCGAGCAGCCTTGTCGCTCCCCTCCCTGCTCCGTCCGGACACCAACGATGCGGTGCTGTCTCCTCGTTGTTGACACTTGACATTCCCATCCCGAATCTCGCGAGAGTTGCAACCCCAGCCCAGTGTTACGTAAGAGGATAGCCGCGGGGGTATGTAAACACCACCCGGTGACGGCATGTGTGGTTCAACGTATATTTACACTATAGATTTTAAGAAAGTCGATGACAGTGGCGTGACTCAGTTCAAACGTTAACCATTAATTGTAGATCAACCCAAAATCAGTGTGAAAGCATTTACGATCGGAAGAAAAAAAGTTACATCGAGGTCCTATGTAAAAATGATAAAATGCCACACCAGTGTGTAATTTTCAATTACAAATGCTTCATAGTGATTTCAGACAATTTTAACCACCAGCAACCAATAATTGATAATGGAATACACAGCCAATAAGGCACTTGAGGTTGCCTTTAACATGATTCCCAAAGTAAACACAAGACAAAACCACAGTGGCATGATTTTTATCTAAAATATTTACACTACTTATTTTTGAAACACTGATTCCAAATCATCAATCCATATTAAAACAAGCCCACTTGATCTAAAAGATACAAGATCAAAACAAAAAACAAAAAACATTGACTTACGCCTCGAGATCAAAATAGTAAATAGGAGAATTAGGAGTACATCAAAATATTTCTCTGCCAACATTCATATGGCTATTTACAAATACTCAATAAAATCAGAAGTTAAACATTGAATAATAACACACGATATATGTCTATTACAGTAATAAAGGCTGTCTTAGCTACTACATAATAACAAAACCAAACAGAACAGTGGTACGCCACTCAAAACATTCATTCAACAGTCAAATTACTGGCTATTTACATGGACAGTTAAACCTGGCAAACATGTCGATTACATTTACATTCAATGTTTTATGAATATGAATTTCAATCATCCATCCATTTTCTTAACCGCTTATTCCTCACAAGGGTCGCTAGCGCCTATCCCAGCTGGATTCGGGCAGTAGGCGGCGCACACCCTGAACTGGTTGCCAGCCTATCATTCATAACCCAGGTTTTATGTTAGTCCAAGTATTGTTAGGTTCAGAACAAAATCTGATCAATCAGGGTACCTCTATCTTGAGGTCTTTTGTCAAGCAAAAGTGGGTAATTTGGACACATCATGCCATACGGTCATTGCAAAATACAGTGAAAACTCAAGATGGGACAATAAGATAACACCACCATTTTCATGACTTACAGGAAGTCAATTTCCATAGCATTACCTTAAATTGCTGACCAAGTAAAAGTTGTCCTTTAACACAAAAAAAGTGACAGCTTGCTATGTGCCAATCCCCAATGAGCTCACTATTCATTACTTGATCTGCATTTGACCTTAATAAGGTTGCCATTTTCCAGAGTATTGCCTTAACTCGTTGACCAGGCAAAATTTGTCATCACAAACTACTGAAGGGGAAATAAAATAAAAAATAAAAAAGCGGATCACTCAGAATTCCACTAGTATTGCAATTGAACTTACAAAAAAGCTGCCAGTAAATCTGCAAGACAACATTGTGAGATATCCCAGTAGAAAGACAAAAAAAAAAAAAAAGCGTTATTTACAGTTCTCGATACCTTTCAGAGGTTGACGGCTACCATTCCACTCCAAAACTGGACACCAACTAGAAAACCCCGCAATGTATGATTTATGTACCCAAATAATAATCCGCAATAAGAGTCAATCCGCAATAAGTGAACCGAGAAGTAGTGCGGGACCACTGTATATAAAAGTAACATTTTGGACACAGCAATGGATCTACCAGCCACTTACAATATACAAATGAGTAAGGAACTATAATGTAATAATGTAGGTAGCACGGCTGTAATAACCTAAAAACTGAAGAAGGGCTAAAACTTAACTCGCACAAGCCGTGAAAAACATTTGTCAGAAGCAACTTAAACCTAAAATATTTCTATTTACAATTTTTTTTTAATAATCTTATAATAAATATTTACACACACTTGTGTCTCAGTTTAAGAATTATTCTGTTGTTTTGGTGACCTTGGGGGAATGTTCTGTTCCTTGCCACTCCTCCTGAATCCACGCTGAGGGGAAAAAGTTTTGCCTGCGTTTCCACCTGTGTTTCTAGGATGCTCCCAAGCCTTTAGCCCTGCACCCCCACTTCGGCCGGAGCGATTATAGGCGTAAAATGTGCGTGAGACTTGACGAGGAGGGCAGCTGTCTCCACGTTTGTCTGATTTGTCTGCAGCCTCCCTGTTATTGGCTCGCGGATCTTCCCTTCGATTAACTTTGAGCTCTTGCAGAGGCTGGGCGACCGTAGAGACCGGGGGGGCCGGAGAGGGTGTCTGTGCCGGTGGTCCATCCTTAGCCAGCCGCTGGCACACTTCTGCATAGCTGAGCTTTTTTGGCTCCTTGTTAGAGAAGAAAGAAAGGAAATAAATACATACCATGATTTTTTTTTATATGCAGTACTCCACGCAAATGAGTTAACCCCCTCTATATCAATTTCTGTGGTGGTGTACTCATGTACAGTTGAGGTACACCGATAAGATTTTATTAATCCATATAGATGTTTAAAGCTTGAAATCGACTAATTGCTAATTATGTGATTTTTGGCATATCGTCTTCCCAATTGCCAATTTAACTGCCGTCACTGGACTTCAACACTGTAGATCAGTGGGGCAGTTCTCCATATGCCTGTGCGGCTCTGAGAGTATAGAAAATAAATTGGTTGTGGATGAGAATAATAGTTAGCCTCACTAGCTTTGGCTCATCCGAAGACTGCTGGTCCTTTAATGTTCATACCAGTGAGATTATGGGAATGGTGGCAAGTGAAGCTCCATCTTTTGTCACCAAAATGTTTACGTCCAATGGACCTACAAAAGCTGAGAGCCGCTAACAGGTACTGAATTCATAATACAACACCTACGTCACAAAACTTGTAAAGCTTGTCAAAGAATGGCAACACAACCGTATGATGCCACGAGCATGTGGAATTATTTGACAAAAATAAATAAAATAAAATAAAATAAAAAGGCCAGTAACACGGTCACTTGCAATAAAATGCAAGTCTGTCCTGTAATTAAAAGTGAAATAGAGAGTATACATTTTACTACAAAGTGACTCAGGAGGGAGTTTTTGTTCATGCATGCATCGTATGAAAAAGATTCTGACTAGATTCAAAAAAGGTATTAGAAATTGCTTTTTAAAGTTTCAATAAAAAAAAAACAACTGAAAGCCACTGTTGTCTGCTGCATACTGCACTTTCACATATAATACAGGTTATGCTAAATCAGATTGATAACTTAAAATGTTTTTGTAAATGTATTGTTATAGGAGAAGTAAGACATTAATTACAGCAAATGCTGCCTTTAGCACTTTTTGAAATTTGTGTTGACACACTTTAATGCCACTTTAATAAAAGTCAAAGTGTGAAATATAAGTCCTCGCTCTTTCCTTGAGTTCGGCAATTGTTTTAAAAAGGTTTAAAATGTAAGCCAATGTAGTGATGCATCGGAATGGAATCGAAGGCCTCTGAATTGGAATCGAATCGTGAGGTAGCCATAGATTCCCACCCCTAGTGCAAAAGGCCAGGCAAAGTTTGCGAGACAGCCATCTTTGTGTGCACTTCTTAGAAGGCTACTTGTCTAATGCAAAATAAACAGATGTGGCTGACACAATTCTGTGAGTTGATGCAAAGTGGACTCAACGGGTAATACTAAATTCCTGCATCCACTGTGCGCCCTAAAATCTAATGAGCTCTTCATTGGTCCATCTGCCAGGTCTCTACACATTTCCACTGCTATGTGGCAGATTGCCAACGAGCTATCATACTTACTGCTCTACATAGAATGAGTGCTGAGATGTTTACACATGACTCTACTTAAGTAGAATGCCACAAATAGAGCCTCTACTCAAAATTTGCCATTTTTTCCAACACCACCTTTCTGTTTTAGAATTGTTTAAAGGATGAGTCACCAATTATTGGGGGCTAAGAGGCCATATTGTAATGACCCGAACCAGGTTTTTAAAGTGAGTCTTTACCTGCTCTGAGGTGTCTAACGGTGGAGATGCTACTTCGAGGACAGGGTGGCTAGATGTGGCAGATGCGTCTTTTGTTGGACTAACAGGCTTGATGGACGACGACACGTTTTCCTTTGGAATAGTAATGTCGGCCTCGCCCACATCCTCGACCGGTGCCGAAATGCTAAAACACAAGGAATCCCATGTAAGTGTGTTGCAATTATTGAATTCATTTTAAACACTGGCCACAGAGGAAACTGCACCTTCTAACAGGCTGAGCTGGTTTCTGCTTAACCTCTGCAATAGGTGCCACATCTGGACTAACAGGACTTGAAACTGGAGGTTCGCAGATGTTTGGAGGTTTAGTTTCATTTACTTTGTTGCATACAACCTGAGATGGAAATATAGAAGAGGGTAAATATACAGTTGACATGAGTCTGCAGGTAGAAGTAAATTAACAGAGATCATTATTTACCTTGTTGGTCACTTTTAGACCACGTACAACATCAGACAGACGCATCTCTGGTGTCTTCTCTTCTGTCACACTAACCACACATCCTGGCAATGGAGGGAAATTGGAAGCTGCCAGGTCAAACTTTGGTGGAGGAGGCACCTCGACTTCTGTCACAGGACTGGGCTTCTGCTTTAGCCATTTAGGTAAAAGATCACATTTTAGATGCATGAAATATTGTTATAAATCTAATAAAAAGTCTCAAAAGTTGCTGACCATGCTTTGTTCATCATCTCTTTTCCTCCTCATGCCTCTGTAGTTGTTACTTCTCCTGAAATAAAAGCAAAAATATTTAGAGAGGTTGGACGTGAGGTAAGAATGGCAAACATATAATGGGTACACTGCCATCGTAAAATCTAAAAGTGAATTAACAAGAGATTTACAGACCTAGTTCGTATGTCTCCGCTCAGATCCCCACTGGCCATGATGTCCTTTGGAGAAGTGCTTTTAGGACTTAGGGAAGGCAGGCTGGCTGAAGTTCTGGCAATCAAGGACCCTGGTGTCTTAAGGGGCTGTGAGGTCAAGGGCCTCAACAGGCCTTCCATCAGAGATGGGGGAGCCATGGGAGGAGTTACGAGCGTGTCACCAGGTCTGAAGTGTCCCTTTAAATGATTCCTGGGAACACAGAAAGGACCCATGTCCAACAGTACATCTGAATGTTACACATGCATGCGGACAAGACTGTTATCAGGGAAAAATAGGACATTAAGGGGTTACACATAGTAAGGGTTGAACCGATGAGTTGACTAGTCAAAAGGTAAAGCTAAGGTGACTAATTGCTAATCATGCATATTTGACATCTCGCCATCCAGTCGACTAATTTACGGAGAGGACTTGCAACTCGTCTGTCTTCTGCTGTTGCCTGACCATCACACTCTTGAGTGGAGAACTGTCCGGCCAACAAGGCAAAAAGTCGGCATACATCTACATGGGTCGGAGTGTCCGAAAATAAGCTGTGGATGACGATAGTGTTTAACTTTGGCTATTCTGATCACTGCTATTCTTAAAGGGTCAGCCTTAGAAAAGGCAGACGTGTTTCGCCGCCGTCTTTCTGCTACATATACTCGAAAGAAAAAAACTTTGCCAATGTAATAATTGGTGGGAGGCTTAGTGTGTGCAAAAAAAAACAAAAAAAACATTTAATAAAGCAAATAATTTTAGGTCATTGCATTCTATTATTTCAAATTTGACATACTGACCCTTTAAAAAAAAGGACAGCCACATGGAAAATGTGGCTACAATAAAAGCTTAAGAGAAATAGAAAAAGCAGGGACAGTGAAATGTATAATTTTTTGGAGCATGGTTACATTGTCCCGTTTTACAACACGCTAGACTATGGAACAAGATGAGACTAGTTAAAAACAACTACTTTCAGCATAAGACAGAGATTTATTTGTAATGTTTTTTTTGTCTTTCATGCTGGTTGGTCAAAATGTGTCTTTACATGAAACCAGTACATGGCACAAATATCAACACTCCCATTGATAAAGCCACTACTTCTTTGACTTAAGTGGTTCAACCCCTAAAACAAGAAATCATTAATGCCGGCACTTACCGGTTCCTGCACTGCGGTGGATTAGTGCTTGAATTTGCTTTATAGTTTCCCACACTGTTGTAAGCAGTCATGAATCCATTGTTAGGGAAAGGTGCCTGGATGTCAAAGTAGTAGAGTAAAATAAAATTTAAAACCACACTATTAATTGTCACTTACCACACAGTCATTTATTGTTTAAAAATTAGTGACGGGGATTGCACATGATTACGGCACCTGTCTTAAGCCTTTTCAGAACCAGTTTTTCATGTGCTATGATGTTAAGTAATGTATTATGTAACAGTAACTATATATTGCTGATCACTTTATATTTTCATTTAATTTCCTTAATTTTACTGTGCCGTGTGTTGCCAGGTCAGTACTGCATCAATTGGATGGTTAAATTAAAAATACATAAATGTGACAAATGCCCTTACCAGAGGTGTTTCAAAGTAAGGCATTGTTGTGGCATTCCAGGATTGGGCAAGAGCCGGATACACTGGGTATTGCTGCTGAGCACTGTAAACTTGCTGCATGTACAAAGGGGAGCCATACGCAACGTGAGGCTGGGCCTGCTGGTTGTACACACTGGGGTCCACACTGCTGAAGCCCGGCTTACTAAAGAATGTGTTTATTGCCTTGATGCGGGCCTGGAAGGACAAAGCAGGAATTACGAGACAAGATTCAGAATCATCAGCATTTCCAGCGATGATTACATTGTAACTGTCGCCTTTGTCCCCTCAGATCTCATAATCTCACGGTCATTAGGCCATAAAACACTGCCCTGGCTAGGAAGGGGGAGGGATAAGGGAAACAATGGGAAGGGGAATGAAGATGAAGATGAAGGACAGAACACAACAAGAGAGGTAAAACACAGAAATGGGAAGAGAGAAAAACGTTTCTCCCCAGCCAGTGTCAATGCATCTGGGTCCTTCCAAGCGCGATACTGATCATCACCGGGGGTTACGGCAGAAGCACTCACAGGAAATAAAATAAGATGAAACTACCAGTAAAGAAGCTGTCCAAACACTTAACCAGAAACATCAAGATCTGTATGATTATCAAGTAACTCTAAACTTACCATTATTGGCTTCCCCTGAAATACTTTCACTTCCTCTCGTAGATATCTGTAAGCCTGAGGACAGAAAGGATTTTTACACTCAAAACGTGCGGTGGTGGCGGCGGCAACCCCCCCCTGCCCATATAATCCTTTAAATTCCCTTTGCTATGACGGGATTTGCTTTTGCATTTAAAATAAGTAATGTCAATCAAATTAAATCAATTTTGAAATAACAAATGTAATTGCGTACCTTTAGTGCATCCATATCCGACTGAAACGTTATGTACCAGTTGCTGTTGTGTGCAAATTCAGCACTTAACATATTTGGACACTGTTCACTTTTAAAAAGAGCCTCCACCTCCTGCAACAGTTACAAAACACGTTTTACAGCTCTACTCACATTCTCACCAACAAGCAAGTTCAATTTATTGACATTATTTTTTCAAAACAAAGGTTGACTTGGTAAAAGAGAGGTGTTCAAGTAGATGACAATGGAGGAGGGTCTTTACCTCTACCGGTGTAGTCTCCGGCACTTCTCGCAGAATAATAATGGAGCGACTGTGATTCGGGCGAACTTTTTCTCCAGCTTCATCGACATGAACCAATGGCAATTCTGTCACAGAAACAAAAGTTGAAAAGAAAACATCATCTTAATTAATAATTGAAATATTTTGTTCAACAATCAGTTATCTGAGTTTTAGTTTATAATTTACAAGCAAGGGAGCTGCAACAATAATTGGATTATTTAAGACCCCGGTTAGAATTTGTCTACCAAATTAAACAATGCACTTCTTCTGCTATAAGACAGGTACCTCTCAGTACATCGACAATGAGACCCGTGTCATTGGTGAGGGCTTTGATGTCCTCCATGCATGCTATGGTCCTGATCGGAATAAACTGCTCACTGTCCATCACCGATATCAGGTATTGGTCAATTGATAAGTTCTCTCTGGAAAAACAAGTTTCTGAATAAGAAGCCAATACAGTACAATAGAGAAGAGAAATAGCTCAATCTAATCCTTTCATACAACCCACCTTGAAAAGCAGAACTCCAGTTTTTTCTTTAAAGACTCCCTTAGACTTTCAGACATGGGTTGTTCTTTTGTGTCATCAACAGTGCCCTCGATTGGGGTGTTAAGGGCTAAATGCCCTGCATCAAATGGGTCAGTATCATTCACACTGCCCTCTGTGGGCACACAGGCATAGTCAGTGTTATCAGGAAAGTCAGAGTCGCATCCTTTCCCCCCGAGAGAGAGAACATCAGGGTGCACTGAGATGGGAGGCGAGGAGAGACAGGATATCAACAACAATATTTTACAAAATCAAAACATGGAGTTCCTTTCCTGTAAATAAATGCATGCATAACACTTCCGTTGCGGGACTAAACTTGGAAGACTGCTATGACAAAATGGCTCATACCTTCAGTCATGTCAGCGTTGTGAGGATAGTTCTGCAGCCAAGAGGAATTGTCTGTCCCCTCCGAGATGTCATTCTGGTGGGCAGGAATCTCCTGCCACACTTTGGCATTGGGGTTCAAAACGGTTTCCTTGGTGGTGACCTAGATTATAAAAAGAAATGCACAATTTGTAATGGTTCTTTCAGCAGTACATGTGTAACAAGAATGATGAGGTAACAGCGCAACTGAAAATTATTGACTTTGGGCAAGAGGCAGGGTACACCTTGGACTTTTCGGGCACATGTAGACCAATCACACTCACATTAATACCTTTGAACAATTTGGACCGTTCATTGGATAGAAAACGTAAACTCGGCACAGGAAGGTGGCAGCCAAGATTAAAACTCCCGCACTTCAACAGCAGAGAATAAGTGAGGCAGACATGCTAATCAGACATTCTCTGTTTTGCCCGTCACTGGTGTTAATTTAAATAAAGAGTTCATGAAGATGTGACATGTAGGTCTGGGAAAGTGCATTCGACTTCAGGGGGATTACTTCATGTAAATATACCTTTTCTAACCTCAGCCTTGTAACCTTGACAACACACCCAGAACAGCAGTGAAAGGCATGAGTGTAGTTTTTTTTTTTATGTACTAGTGTGCCCTAGTCATTCATTCACCTAGCTTGCGCGTTTGTCTTACTCGTGAGAAAGTGTGTACTACTACTACAACATTGATCCTAAGCCGGATATTGAATAAATGTTCAGCTTTCAATGCAGTAGTGGAAAAAAACATTACTGGTAATACAGTAATACTATTCAAGTAGTTGCACCATATTCATTCTACTAGTGATCTCAACTGACTTGCTCAGTTGCTTGCTAGTGTGAAAAAAAAAACAGCAGACTAGTACTAAGAGATACTAAGCATATCAAACATGTTCAAACTGCTTTAAATAACAATGGATGTTCAGCCTTTTAAGCATCGCAATTTAAAAATATATTACTATGCAAATGTACTGTATATGTAAAAACTAAGATTGAGGCTCAACATATAATCGATAATCAAATTAATCAATAAGCGATGGGTATATAATTGATTTGTCCAAATTCTTAGGCAGACCTTTATGAAAGCAGAATCGTTATCTTTGATTTATCGGATAGCATTCAGAAGCCAAGTAGTATTTCAGGTAGTAATCTCCTCAGCAGTGACAAGCCACATTACGCGTCTACCGTGCAACATAAAGAGACACATTCGACTACTAGCTATGCACAGGCTCATTAACCTGAGCTCCAATAATCCGGTTTTGTTCACACGTCTACTGCGCAGTCACAAACCTGCCTCATTGGTTTCCGCATGCCGGTTCAACCCGCCTATCGGAACCTCCATTCAAAACGCAAGCCTTTCATTCAGCCCGACTTCAAGTCGGGCGTGTACATACGTCATTTAAATAAGAATTTGCTTCTAAATGTATCCTTATCGACATTGTGTAAAAAAACGAGGTCCAATGGAGAAGCTCGAATGTGCTCGGCCACTGGTTTATTCCAGACGCAGTGCACCGCTGTTGTGGAGCGTGTCGGAGCACATGGCGCTGACGTTAAGTTCGAAAAAAGGTCTCCAAACGTCTTCGCTAGGCCGTTAAAATGAATCCCGGACAGTCGTGTTTATCAACAAAAATCTTTCACGGCTCAGTTGTAATAACAAAACAATTGTTGGAACTAAATTCACCTCCTCTGTCACACGGTAACCTTCATCCCAGCTCCTTTGATAGCCATTTAGCTCGTCACCTAGCTTGTGTAACAGCTAACACAGCGAGGAGTCACGTGTAGGCCTGTAACACGCTGAACATCGCGCATGGATTCCAACCAAAAGTGACGAAATAAAACGTTAAGCGACCGGGGTCATGTCTCTTAACATATACATGCTCCTAAAGTTAAGTCAGTCGACAAATGGCAGATTGTTTAAGACGCCGTTTACTAAGACAGGTGAACCACACAAATCCGCCATAGCTAGCTCATGGCTTATATGTTTACTAGTTGACCGTGACTTGTTCACCTTTTAAAAGGTTAAACATTACGCATTATTCGCATTAATTCGTTAAGAAAGGCTGAATTGTAATTAGACAACCATCAGCAAGCGAAGAACGCTGGTGCAAAGTTATAAAAACCGTCTGGCATTTTAAAGTGCTCGATGGGGGCGATGCGTTTAAAAAGGAGGAACAGGTAGTTGCGCGTTAGCTAACGTCCTAGCTAGGCCAAAAACTTACCATGTTTGGACTGGGTATTCAGATGACGTCCGCTTCAGTTCGCAGTTGTACAACAATATCCAAGTGCGTTTACGCTCCTGAATAAGGCTTTTTAAGACATCAACCACACTTCTCCAGAGTGCGGCTTTTCCCTCAACTACCGTCTCCCCGGTAACACGCCAAGCCCAAACACGAGGAGCACGATACACCTCCAGACTACGACTTTAGGCACACGGACGGCTACCTTGGTTGTTTAGAATCAAAAGGTAATTTCCATTTTACGACGTTATCCTCATTTGAAACGATTGGCTTTCAATGGACTGTTAGTGCAGCATGTGACAGCTACGTCCTCTACTCGCGAGTCGCTACCACCAGCAGTTCCACAGGGGCGGCACTTCGCCTCCATAGCGACATCTACGGCCGAAATCAGAACAAACACAGCGTGTCCTCGGGCTGCGGATATAGTGTGAGACGCTCCAGGCACATGACCTTGCGAGAAAACTCTGCCTTTTAGTCCACCCCAAAACCCAATCAATCTGTAAAAGGTTACAAAGCCATTCCTTAAAGCGTTAGGACTCCAATCAATCTGGAAAGAGATAAAACAACAAAAAAAAAGCTATTCCTAACGCTTTATCAGGACTCCAGCGAACCACGATGAGAGGCATTATTCTCAAATGGAGAACATGGAACACTGCTGAACCTTAGGAGTGGTCGACTCGAGACTCCGGAAATTACCCCAAGAGCACAGCGACGACTCATCCAGAAGGTCTCAAAGAACCCCAAGATAACATCCAAAGAACTGCATGCCTTCCTCACCCCAGTGTTTGTTTATGACTCAACAATAAGGAAGAGACTGGGCAAAACTGACAACTGTGGCAGTGTTCAGAGGCAAAAACCAGCGCTGATCAAGAAGAACAAAGGCTTTTCTTACTTTTGCAAAACTAATCCGAATGATATGGCCATCAGTTCGTAACCTGCAGATGAAGCACATTTGGATTCTGCAGCTGGATAATGATCCAAAATACACCAGAAAGTCAACTTGTGAATGACTGAAAAAAAATAAAGACAAAATGAAAGTTTTGGCCATTCAAAAGTCCACACTCAAATCCAATTGTAATGCTGTGTCATACCCATTTTAAAGGTCTTTCATGCTTGGAAAAACCTCCAGTGTTGCCAAATTAAACATCCATTCAGCCATTTTCTGTAATGCTTATCCCTCTGGGTTGCAACAGAGTTAACTTGGCAAATAAAACCCTAAACAGGTTGCACATACAAAGACTTTGATGTGAAGATGATGTCACTGCATTAAAAAGAGGGTCACAGTGTAATGTCCAATTGCTGAAGGCAATATTTTCACAGTATTTCATGACTGCTGATATTCAATGAGCATTTTTGTCAGTACCACACACACACACACGCACACACACACACACACACATTACTGTGATGTTGTCCCCTTCTGTAGGGACGACTATGGGCTGTGAAGCGACTCTTTTCTCAGGACAGTACTTCAGCTGAACAAGGGCTCAGCATTCATAATAAACAACTGCAGAGATATGGGTGGAACTGCAATGACAGGCATAATTGTCCTATATTTACTGAATTATTCATATTGCAATCAATACTGTAAATATTCAAATTTAACCAGCTCATAAATGGCTCTTGAAAATCTCTGTACATTTTTAAGGTTGAAGTTGTTCTTTAAATCTAGATTTTAAGAAATCGACATTGACCTGAATTATTGAGTTGCTAAACTGCATTCCACTGACGAGTGTTGTTGGAAAATGTTTAAAGTGACAAAGGATTTGGATCTCATCTTTACCTGTATACTGTAAAGGTCTTAGAGGCTTCATTGTTGGGTTGTGTATAGTCCTACTACAGTTGCGAGATTGCAATTGAATTATTGAAGTATTGACCAGTGATTTAGAGCCACTGTATAATTACAACGATCCAAAGTGCAATGATTTTCATTGAACTAAGGACTGTCTTTCACCAAGTAAGACCGCTATTTTGACTTGTGACGTAAGCTATGCAGAACTTTTTGTGACATTGTTTGGTGGTGTGCCGTGAGGATTTTCCAATGTAAAATTTATGCCATGAATCCAAAAAGTTTGGGAAATTGAAGAAGAAAAAAACACTAGTTAGAAGACAATCTTCTCCCCACAATAAATAATGTTGTGCTGCCACCTTCTGATACTTTCCAATAATAGAAGTCACCTTTGCTGTCAACACGTAGTTTTAAAAGGAGATTAGGTGACAACTGAAAATCTATATTACCGACTAAACGTTCCAGTATTCTCAAAACTATACTTACCTCTCTCCCGACGTCTGAGATTGTGTATTCTGTCAAACGCTTCTCGACCCCCAAGTAGAAAAACAGTCCTTCCCCTTGAAGGACGCTGAGACGTGTTCGCTCGAATGAACACCCCCAACTCAGTCAAACTCGGAACCACCCACCGATCAAGCGAGTCTTTGAGCTATTACGTCACCAAGAACTGAGCCCCTCCGCTAAACACGTCACGGCCGCTCAAAGGCCGCGCAGTCTATTATACTTTGCATATTTACCTCCGCCAAGGAGACTGTGCATACGTACGTCACTGTTTATCAGTAAGACTACGCAAAAAGTACAATGAGGGAGAGGGACATGCAATACAGATATAGTCACACTCGATTAGAAGTAGAAGTAGCCTGTAATACTTGCGTAAAAAAAAAAGAAGAAGCGTAAAAGTACCGATTAAAAAATGTAACTTTGGTATAAAAGGACAAAGTCTGAAATGTGCCTCAGTACAAAAGTAACAATTAATTTATACAGTCATTATATACAAAATTCGTTTGCGAAAACTTGGCACTAAAAAAAACAAATCTCAACCTTAGCTAACTTTACCGCTCTATACTTTCCTTTTGTGACAAAAGGAGTAGAAAGTAAAGAGGGTGGATACCAGGCAATGTATACCATTTTGTGCGGATCCGTCATGTTGTTTGGCTCTCGTCAGTTGTCATTGTAGATGAACATGCAATCATGCTGCTTCAAGAATAGAAAATACACATAAGACCAGGATGCCCAAGTCTGGTCCTCGAGAGCCCCTATCCGTCCTGTTTTAAATGTCCCCCTCCTCCAACACACCTGATCCGAATGATCAGCTCATCAGCAAGCTTTGCAGAAGCCTGATAACAATGGGTGGGTACGCGTCTGCTCAAGGACTACAATTCCTTTTTACTGCCCCGTGGTGTACATTACGTTCAATTTGCTGTTGTTCAAAGAGGATATATTTTTGAAGAACAATATTGCTGCAAGGATGTGCATCAGTGTGCTAGGACAACTTACAAACGAGTCACAACTTGGGAAAAGTCATGTTTCACTGCCTCTTTATTCCCAAATCATGCAACACGACTTCATAAACGTCAGTGCAGGATATTTTATAGTTCTTTTTCACACACACAGTAAAGCAGTAATTAAGTGTTGTCATGATTAAGCCTTGGTGCTGGAAGCCTGTTTACTCTGTTGTAGCTGTTGGATCTTCACGTTCATGACTTCAATCACAGCTGCAAGAAACCCAAAGATGAGAAGTAAAATGTGACATTATTATGGTAAATGACAGAATGAGACCCAACCGAAATCTCAACCAAGTCAAGAAAGTAAACCAAAGGTTGTTCTTAAGCATGTTTACAAGACTCACCTTGTTTCATGGCATGTTTTTCCTGAAGGGCGGGCTGAATTTTCTCTATCTGCTTTGTCAGGAAATCGAGTTTACGTTTGAAGAATGCCTTTGAATCTGTTACATTCTAAAGGAGGCAAATACAAGTTGCACCTTAAGTTTGCAGTTTTAAAATAGACTTTAACTAATAATGAATCATCTGGAACTAATGTAAAGTATATAAAAGCACCTACTTACCATTTCAACATAATATCCTGTTCCCACATCCACTAAAACATGCTCCACGTCATTTAAAGTTCCAGGTACATACATCTAGATCAAGTCATGTCAAGGACAATGCCCCTCAAGAGACAAAATATGAAAACAAATATTATTTTAAAACGTTACAGGAAAATGTAGTCCACTCAGCATCTTCTGGATTTTCATATTAATTCCTTCCAATGTGTATAGTATATAGAGAAAAGTAAAATAGCCGTCAATAACATATTAACAAAACAACAGAAATGCCAGAACCGTTCATGTTGAAAAAGGCGCTCCAGATGACACTTATCTGTGTTCGGCAGAGAAAAAACTCTGAGCAGCAGCAGGCTATAAATCCTATGCATCCAAAGTTATTTACAATGAACAGCACTCAAGGATACAGAACTTGTAAGTGGGACGAGTAATTCTTTGCCTAGAGGAGAGAAATGAGACAGTTTAGCTGCGTGTTTTATCGAACCTTGGTTAAAGTGTAAACATCAAAACTTGTATGTAATGTAATGTAATGTAATGTAAGTGCAATTAACTCATTCACTACCTTGGATCTTTATAAAGTATTTGTCAAATGCAAAAACAAAAATTGAACATGCGGAAAAAGCTTGGTAAGTTAACTCTAAAAGTTATAGTGCATTTTAGGTTCATCCTGAAAGTCCACCCAAAACCGAATATCCCTAATTTTTCTAATACAGTCATGGACGAAATTATTGGCACCCCTAGAATTTTTCCAGAAATTGTTGCAATTACAAATGTTTTTGGTATCAATGTGTTTATGTCTTTGATGTGCATTGGAAGAAAAAAAAAAGCCAAAATATATATATTTTTTACACAGAATGCAAAAAAACTCAATATTTGGTTGCAAACCCTTTGGAAGAAATAAATAATCACTTCCTATAACCATCAACAATTTTCTTGCATCTCTCAGATGGAATTTTGAACCACTCTTCTTTCGCAAAGTGCTCCAGGTCTCTCAGATTTGAAGGGTATCTTGCAACAACAATTTGGTGTTGAATGGGATTTAGAACTGGACTCATCGAGAGCCACTTTAGAACTCTCCAGCGCTTTGTCTCCAATTGTTTCTTGGTGCCATTCGAGGCATGTTTTGGGTCATCGTCCTGCTGGAACAACCATGGCCTCTGACGCAGACCCAGTTTTTGGACACTAAGCCCTACATTGCGGCCCAAAACATTTTGAGAGTCTCCAGATTTCATGACTCCTTGTACTGTTAAGGTACCCAGTGCCATAATTGAACCTCCGCCATGTTTGACTTTAGGCACTGTCTTTTTTTTGTAGGCCTAATTTGTTTTTCTGTAAACGGTACAATGACATGCTTTTCCAAAAATCTCTACCTTAGTCCCGTCTGTCCACAAAATGTTTTCCCAGAAGGATTGAGGCTTACTCAGGTACATGTTTGCAAACTCCAGTCTGGCTTTTTTTGGTCTGCTGCTACAGAGTTTCTTCGCATTCAAATGACGACGTATGGTCCGAGCTGACATTTCTACACCCAGCGTCTGCAAAACAGCTTGAACTTGTGTGGAAAATGACTGAGGTTGTTTATCCACCATTCAAACTAACCTGTATTGCATCCTTTCATCAATTTTTCATTTCCCTCGGGAGATTAGCAACAGTTCCATGGTTTATGAACTTCTTGATTGATCTCTGGAGATGGTCTTGTATACTTGAGATTGTTTATATTTTTCAGCAATTTTGCTTCTGAAGTCCTCCGACACTTGATTTACCCACAGTTCTAAAAAAGTGCCAACAATTTTATCCAGGCCATTTTATGCATTCTGTGTGAAATTGTAAAATTGTGTCAATTGTGTCTTTTTTTCTTAAGCTTTTTTGTCTTTTTCCAATGCACATCAAGGAAATAACCGCATTGATACCAAAAACATTTTAATTGCAGCAATTTCTGGGAGAAATGGTGTACTTTATGGAAAATTTCCAAGGGTGCCAATAATTTTGTCCATGACTGTAAGTGTATGCTCAGTGATGAGTTGGTGACATTATTCCCAGCATTAATTCTAAGTAAACTCAATTACATTTAGAAAAGATGGTGTTGGCCAGAATGTAACTAGATTACAATGCGTTAACGCAAATTTAAAAATATATTCCGCCCACCTTGATTGTTTTTGTTTAAGCAATTCAAATTTTCTTTTGCTTCAACATATTTAGCCTGGACAACTTTGAGCTGGCTTATTGAGGACGTCAGGAACTCAATCTCCTGCAAAACAAACACAAATGTACAACACTGTACAACTGTCTCCCAAGCAAAGTAAACAACACTCTCACATAGACATTTTAATTAATTTGTTAAATGTACAAATATCTGTGAGCCGGCATGCCTTAATGTTTAGCTTCAAATAGTGTGTGTTAACGTTAAGGGAGGTAGGGGTAAAAGAGCGTGAACATGCTACGTAAAGAATATACACAGAAATAAACTATTACGTTTATTCATTTCGATTACCAACAATACAACAACATTATTGGATTATTATTTTTTTTACACGACAATAATATACGAAAGTAGACTTGCCTGGTCTAATTGGCTTTTTAGTCCCTCAAGCTGAGGGAGAGAAAGGTCCGCGAGATTGATCGCCATGTTGGGAGTGTGTCAGTGTGACAATAGTGATTGCTTCCGGTTCAAGGAAGGTGGGTGTTCGTTCAGAGGACGCCCCCCAGAGGACGTTAAAGGACACGCAGCACACGTGGCCTTATATTTGTTTTATTCAATGTTTGCAAATATTGAGCAGAGACACAATTTAGACGGACCTTTGTTTGATTGTCTTAAATTTAAGTTTATCACTTACATAATTTTTTATACGTTTCTGTAACACCTTGATTTTCAGTTTTGATTCCACCAATCTCAGAAAGTAAGAAGACTGGAAAATGATCAGAAATATCTGTATATAATATTCCTGAATTCGTATTATTTTGAATGGAATTTGTCAGTATATTATCAATCAAGAAAGCCGATTTATTTGTCACTTTTGTTGGATAACAATAATTTGCATATCAATTATTCAGAAAATCTTCTGTAGGAGAATGGTTTTCAGCTCTAAAGAGGTTTATATTAAAGTCCCCAAGAATATAACAGGATTTCCCCTCATTTGTTCTAAAGTAATGTTCAAACTATCATTAAAATAATTTATGTCTGTGTTTGGGGGTCTGTATATAACACCTACAATCAAATTGTTTTCCATTATTGTAACACGGAATTTCAGTAAACAGATTCAGCATTGATTTGATCAGATTTAACGGAAAGATTAGGTCTACTCACAAAGGTTATTTTTTTATGTATGTAAACTACGGCACCACCTCCAATTTTATGTTCCCTAACAACATGAATATATATGACATTCCATATAAATCATTAGTTTCCTCTGGAAGCCACGTTTCTGTTAAGGCAACTAGACTGAAAAGTCATGATCTGGTCATAGCTTTTTGGCAAGCTACAAGCATTTAAATGTAATAATGAAAAAATATTTAACTTTGTTGAGATTTGATATACATATTAAATGTATTCTCTTTATGGTACTAGAGACACTGACCTAAATTAGAATTTGTTGAGAGAGAAAAATATACCAGGATCAAAATCTGAATCATAGTAAGTTCCTCTTTTATAAAATAGAGCAAATGGGTTAAATAACATTTTGTCAGTGTCTGATTTTTGAATCATTAGTGTCTTGCAAATAGGAAGGAAAATCATCCTCAAATGTATGAAAAGGAATTACACAATCTTTAAAAATCCACGATGTTCATATTCCGGTTTCATTTTTAGATGTACATTTGATATGAAACCCATTTTTGCAGAGAGTACAGAAAATGCTCAAATTCCTCTTCTTTTTTTTTACACTGCGAACACTGTTCCTCATTCCTCATGTACCGGCAGATATTTGTCCCTTTATGAGTTTTTGCTTTAGATGGATGTAAAGGATAAGAACACTGTACATGCTCAATGGCTTTCCATATTGATTTTTTCCTGGCTCAAAATGAGGCACAAGTGGTATCATCCTGACTGTGATGGGTGACTAATGACACCGGGTATCGGTATCTGCCAATACCCGCCTTATTTTAAGGTATTGGTACTCGTGGCGGTGACCTATCCCATTATCAGCCGCCCTCCTGCAGCCATTTTACAATCAGGAACTAGAAATGAGAAATTAAATGAATACAAAGTTACCATAATATATATCTTTTTTTAAACTATAATCATTCAAAAAATAATCGACTAGTATATATTAAATTGTAAATATAGTTCAGCGTTGTTGTAAAACACTATACTGTGTTTTTATGGCTTTGGCTGGAGCGCACCCTCTGCCTCACAACCAGGAAATGGGCGTGTGTAATGGTTGCTCCACCATGATCTGTTTACTGTTTCTTTTGTTGGACAATGAAAAGAAAGAAAGCAGTTTCTTCTTCGGTTGTTGCTTCAGGTCTTTCCAGTGCACTGCTGTTGACATAGCGCCTCCATAATGGCTCAACACTGCAACCGCAGTTAAAATGCGTTGCTGCCGAGCTCAATCAACACAGCTGGAGTGCTGCGATATCAGAGGCTCAGGCTGGAGGTGGTGAGCAAATTGGGTGGAGGTGGCCGCCTCTGAATTTTGTACACAGGAAAAAAACCTTCATAAATTGCAATGAGGATACAAAAGTGAATTGTACCTCTTCCAATTAGTCTGTCACATCACTGTTATTACAGCATAGATTAACACTACACCATGTACAGTACTGTTATGTATAGTACATTTTTATTTTTCAGGCCAATTAAGTGTGCAATTGAATAATTTCCTGCAAAATACCTCATTTACCTTGGTACAGTGGTTTGGAATCACCTATTTAGATTTGCCATACAAACACCAGACACTGCATGTTATTGTAGCTGTTGCTAATTAGTCGGACTCGACGGGAAAGCTTTAAAATCAGCAAAAAAGTCAGTGAAGGAATATGTACTCAGCCCATCTTTTAAATTTAAAGTCAGAGTTCATGATCAACAAGCTATACACCTTACACGCTATAGTGATTATGAATTCAGATCAAATCAAATATCTGCGTGGGCGCTCCATGGTGATTTTGCAGTCATGACAAATTATATATTAAAAACTTGTCATTTGTTCAGCATGTAAAAGCAAATACTGCAATTATTGGACTAATCATAACTACTCAGCCATCAAGAAAATTCAAGAGAGAATGTTTATTACAAACCTTTGAGTCAAAAGTATTAAAACACTCCAAAAAACTTGAATTAAAACGATTAAAAACAGTTGATAACAGTTAAACATAAATTAAAAAGTAAATTGCAGTTATTTTACAATTAACATCATTTCAAGTGTAATACCCTTGAAATGAAATACCAACTCAGGAAAAAAAAGAAGAAAAAAAAGTATGCGCTGCACAGAAGAGTTCATCCAGTAGCAGCTGACTGGCCTTCACTACTGCAGCTGAATTGGTAATCCATAGACCACAGGTGCGGCTCCTATGAGGTGTTTCAGGTAAGTGGCCTGCCTTGAAGGGCCCATACAATCCAGCAGTGCACTTCCAGACTCTGCTGAGAACCAGGATTCCAGCAAAGCTTTGGTGAAGCGATCAATATCCCGATCCGTTACATTCCACAGGTTTCCTAAAATAAAAGGGCTGTGGAATTCATAAACAGAAACAAAATCAGGTCAAATTTCACAAATTACCTGTCTAACCATCTTGCATAGAATTATACCCCACTGAAACCCTTTGCTCTACAGCAGAATAAACTGTGCACTTGCACCACTTGGACATTTTTTTAACATTCTATGTAAATTGTAATTAAGACAAATTCATATCTCACCAGCCTGCTATGAGGTAACTGAGGATGATGCCTTCTCCCTCCTGATCTCCCCGCACAGCCAGAGCAGCGCTGCTGCAGCCGACCAGCAGAGAGGCGGCTCTCATTGGTCGCATCAAGACCGTGTGGCTGTCAAGAAATCGTGCGCCTGCACCGTGGCCCATATAACTGGAGGGGTCGAAAGGGGTCGAGTACATAAACACAGGACAAAGGAAAACAAGGTTATTTGTATTTAAAAGAAGGTACCACTTAACAAGAGCGTACTGTACTGTGTAAAATCCCTTTGAACTATGCTTATATGCTGGCTTTTTTTTTTTTTTAAATGCAACTATAGAGTATCTTGTGTGTCACAAAACGTACATGTATAGATCCTTCGTTGCAACGGCTTCTTCCAGCTGTCCCGGATTTGGAGCATGTCCACACACACCATCCCAACCCGGTTTGCTTAAATAAAAGACAATAATGAAGTAGGTGAGAAAACCAAAATAGTTTGCCACTGTCCAAATTGTGAGTATTTGTCTCACCTGCTCAACCACTCTTTGAATTGTTCCTTTGAGTTTTTTAAATTGTCATCAGGGTCCAAAAGATAAAATGTATTCTTCATGTCCACACCATGCTTCAGGATAGACTGAGGGTCACTCTGAAGAAGGATAACAATATTGTCCTCATGACTGATCTCACACAGTGCATTGATACAAGTAATGGGATAAATCATACGTCTTTCTGAATGCTCAGTCCAATCAATGACTGCAGAGACGGCATGCGGCTCACAGAGCGGAACCTTAAAATGGACATGCTCTCCCAAGGCAACCTCTGAAGGTACTGTGGAGAAAAGTCAGCTTGGGGTCAATTATGATCCAATTACAGGACAGACTGTAATGTATTGCTCCATGTTACAAATAGTAAAATTTTGTACCTTGTCCAGAATGAGAACCACGTGACCACAAGGCTCCTCTCTGTCTGCAAACTGCAAAACAGCCGATTGGAGAAGCTGCTCACAATCGTCATCCCATTCAGGACAAACTCCGAGAGCAAAGCTTTTCAAGTCTTTTTGGGACAGCATAGGGATTGCAGAAAGAAGAACCTAGACAAAAGTCAAATATTTAACCAGGTGTTTCGTTGCTAACAAAGTTGGAGACAGAAAACGAAAAGCGCACACCTTTAACATCTCGTCACTGGCTGTCACTCCCTTTGCAGACAACGTTTTGCTAAGGTGCTGGGCTTTTGCGGAGAGCTTGGGCTCCAATGAAAGAGGCAGAAGAAGGCTCTTCCAGCATCCCAACAGCTGCTCCATCTCTCTCAGCAATTGCTAAAACATAACATTAACAACAACAACCAGCGCAACATCCTTTATCATCCACATGCATACATAAATACATATACAGTGCTTAGCATAAATGAGTACACCCCAACAGGTTTGTATGAACACCTTTAGTTTCATTTCAGAATCAAGATTTTCTATGGTATAATACACTACAAAATACTCACACAAATGATTGCAAACAAGATTTGTTCATTAGTACACAAAAAAAGTAGTTTTCTTAAATTTATTACTGAACATTTTGCACAAATAAGTAGACACTGAGAGGTCATAGAAAATACTAAATGTAATCATTTTTGTTGTGGGATGCATTACCTATTTAATTTAATTTTACTTTTTGTACTAGTTAATTTGATTAAACTGAAGATTGTGTCATTTATGCATTCTATTAAGCTTACTTTCATGTTGTAAGTTAAGCGCATATTCTGCAGAAAACATTTTGGAAATTGTTATGTTCATTGAGATATTGAATAAAGTGTTTACATTTTTCGAAGGGGGTGTACAATAAATACAGTACTTGTGACATTGCTGCATGGCAAATGCAATTTTAGTGTTTAATATTTGTTTTGAATTTGACCGATTACAACAGTCTCTCTCCAGCAGTGTTCTTGTTCCTTACCTCAACTCGAGAGTCAAGTTCCCTGCGGCCCTCCCACCACAGAGCTTTCTCAGACACGTTATTCAGAGCCTTTTGATCCACCAGAATACTGTCCATCTCCTGGACCAGCCATTTAATAGAGTGCTGTAGAACAAAAGACAGTTGTGCTTACAGAAAAGCATTGCGAGAGCGGTGCTGCAGATTATTATTTTTTCATTATAAAGGGGGAGTCAACTCTAAAAAAAAAAAATCTGTACATTATGTTGTATGTGCCCCATTCTAAACGCAACATTCTTATTAATATCGCATTTGTGGAATATGAGTTAAGCAGCAAATTCCACCCGTATATCCTCGTCAGGGGCTGGTCATTTTCCCACAAGCTGTCGACTGAAAATGAGGTAACAACCAATCACGGCTATGCTTCAGAAAACAAGTGAGCCATGATTGCTGGTCCTTATCTGATGGCTCATCTGTTTTCTGAAGCTGAGCCATGATTGGTTGTTACCTGAGCAACTGTGACGTAATTTTCAGTCGACAGCATTTGGCAAAATGACCGCCCCCCCCCCCCTGGCATGGATAAAAAAAACGGGTAGATTTTGCTGCTTAAATTATATTCCACAAGTGCAATATTATTCAGAATACAGTAGCATGTTTAGTCTAGTGGGGCTGCATATAACAAAGAAACCTTTTGGATTGACTTACCCTTTAATGAGTACTACATGAACTGTATGGCTAACAATCAGTACATGCAGATGTTTTCCTGAGCCCACTGATGATTGTAACTAGTCAAATGTTTCCAATAGGATTAACCCCCCTCCACACCCCTCTTTTTTCTTTTCTTTTTTTTAAATGTACAATCCCCATGCTCTTTGCCATCTTAGATGGCCATCTTGTCATGCTTACCGGCTCTGTGGAAGTGGGAATGTGTACAGTCACAGGAGCCGATCCCTTTTCGAGACGAGACAGTAGGATGCCTTTACCCATTTCCCGAGCTGTTATTCCAGGCACTGACATCATACACACAGTCACACCTGTGGCAGAGAGAAAGAAGCATGTGGAAATATTCTGCTTTTGCCCTCACAGTCATCAATGAAAGTAAATCTTAACAACATTGCATAAGTTACCTGGGGGGAGGTGTTGCATTTGTTGCATAAACTCTTGGCAGTGGCTTTGAGGGAAGGCTGAACAATCAGCTGTCGGAAAGGAAAATATGTTTTCCAACTGAGACAACCTCTGTTCTGTAATAGCAATGGGACTAGACTCATCGAGAGTTAGGTTGTCCATTTGATCTGCTAGCCCACTGGATGTTTTCTTCAGCTTTCTATTAAAAACACACAACAAATGACCAATAAAAAAAAATAAAAAAACACTAGCATACAATCATCAGATGTTGACATCACAATACTGAGAATAAATACACTTACTTCAGACAGTTGGCTAGGTATCTGATGGTGCGATGTCTGCTTGTGATGCCCAAAGACTGGGAATGAAGCATTGCAGTAGCTAAAGGATCCTGCTGTCCCACCGACAGTGCCAGAAAGGCACAGAGGTTTGGAAAAATAGTGGGATGGGGGAAGTGCTGAAGGGTCAGCCAAGCTGAGCAGAGTAACGCGTTTATATCTTCAAATGAAAGATTGTCTGCAAAACAGAACAACCGATCAGATGGGAAAAACACTTGTTACATGAACACTATAAACAAGAATCAAATGTATGTCCAAAGGTAATTGAGACACCAGAAGAACATACAGGAGGGTTTCAGGAGTTGGATTAAACTGAAATCTGAATTGTTAACATTTTGGCAATGCATGCTTCATAATTAGTTGCAAGCAGTCCCAGGTGAGTGGAATCACTTGAAGCTGGAGATGGGTCCAGTGGATGTAATGAAGTGTATGGATTTCCAAATAATTCTTGTGATTGATATAATAATAACTGTACAGTACTAACCCTGCAGCACACTGAACACAATTAGAAGAAACAAATTAATACATTGATGCATGTTACTATAAAGAGCAGGCAAACAGTTTTTCATTAAAATACATGTTTAAAATGAACTCCAACGCTAAGCTAAACATACAGTAAAAATATTTTTCATTTTGCCTAATGATTGTATTGTAATCCAACTGCTTTTATCATAGTTGTATTTCAGGAAACAAAATATTAATATCTGTGCAATCTCACCCGGTATGGGGTCCGGACAAGGATGATGGGTTTGAGGGCCTCTTACTTGATGTCCACGCTTCTTATTAAACAAGTCTTTACTCTCCAAATCACAACACAAAACCCTCCGCACCACTTCAACAAAATTGTCTTGACAGATGAAAAGAGAGATTAAAAAAAGTTAAAAAGTAAGGGTTGATTGCTCACATAACTGTCTGTTGCTGTTGAATCAAAATAAGTCATTTTCAGAGGAAATCTGTCCTTATTGCCAATATCATGTCATCAGCTGAGTTTAGCTGATACTACTACATTCATTAGGGATGTAAAGATAACAGTAATATCGCAATATTAAAACTGCCACAACATCGTCTTCACATCACGATATTAAAGTAGCACATCTGTTAAAAAAAGGCAAAGGGTGTATGTATTTCATTTGTGCAGTTCTCGCATCCCCTGGTGGTTAGTTTATTAGTGAAATTTTAATTAGGGATGTTTTGGCCAGTTTTCACTCCTATAAATCAGCCATACCAGCAAATATTTTTTTAACACTGTCAAAAAAAACATTACTTTTGGCCTTTCGTTATTTTTATCGCATCGTGCTGTGTGGATATCGTTACATCCCCAGTATTTATTACAATCAATTATCCAGCAGTTTAGTTCAACATCTGTTTTTACCTGAAGTGGCATAGTCTTTTGTCTCAGTGTCTGACGCCCTTAAATACTCAATGCTCAGGTCTAGAATTTCATCAGTTTCTTCTTCAATGGCCCTCATTTTGTCTGGCTCGTCCTCTAACTCCTTGCCGGACACCTTTCTGGATCTTCCACGTCTTAAGGAATTTCGACACATCAATGTTTCGTCTTCTGATGAGGTGTCTTGAAATAGTGCACAGCTTTTCTTCCTAGCCTGTCGTATTGGTCGGATCTTCTCAGCAGGGGTAGCTGAGGCAGCTTTACCTTTGCCAGCAGCTTTTCTTGTGGTGGTTTTCTTTTTGGACACATTTTCAATCAGTTCTTCCTGAGCAATGTTCTCTGCATCACTCTCATCACTAAACTCCAGCTGTATCAAGACAGTTCAAAATATTAGAACATAAACAATACACCCAATTCTTACTTAATTTATTCATTGGATTTGATGCCCACCTTGAAACGAGATTTCTTAGTGCGTCTTGGAGCGGCAGGTACAGGTTTAACTTTGTCTCGAGTGGGCAGGGACTCGTCAAACACCTGAAACTGCAGTTTGGAGGCAGTTTTCAGTGCCTTTTGTACTGTGGCCGGCGATTTTGCTTTCTGAACTGGAGTAAAGGCCAACGTGGGCACCACTGTGTTGAAGTCAAAAGCGCAAAGCTCCCTTTCAGACTTGGACTTAATCACTGGAGTCTTGGGAAAAGGAGTCATGGGAATCATAATTGGCGTAATGGGACCCTGACACTTCGCTTTGGCTGTGGAGCTTGGGACTTGGATCTTTGGCTTGACGGCCTTGACCTTTGTCGGCTTCTTTTTTTCAGACATGGACAAACCTTTAGACTCCTTGAGTGAAGACTGATGCGATTTCAGAACTTTCAATCGCTTTGGTGCCTTCCAAGTCCACACATTTGAGAAAAGTTCCTCTAGCCTGCAATCTTTTTCCGTAGACAAGGTAACCAATGACACAATGGCTTTGGTTGCCATGAGACCAGCTTCCACAGCTTTTAGTTCCGGCGTGTGCAGCGAATCAACAAAGGCTAAACCAGCTTCAAGTACTTTCCATATGTTGCTGATCTTACTGTGGTTGGGTTCAAGACCAGAAACAGCCATGTGAAGGTACACACGGCCCACCACATCATGCATAAGAGAAGACTTAGGGGGCACGTTTGCGGGGCTACACAGTGGGATAAATTCAGCCAATTTAGCCTCAAGTTTGGTAGTGATCGTTTTACAACGAGCTAATGTGGCCCAGTGAAGTTTAAAACCCTCTTTGGCTTCAGAATGATCCAGCTGGAGAATCATATCTGCCTGTGCAGCTGCCCAACGCGCGGTGACCCGGCCCAGGAGGGGCTCTGAGCAGCAAAGGCACTGGCAGCTTGTTTTGTGTGCGAGGCATGAGAGCCAACAACGAGGTTTGGCCTTGAGAGGAGGAGAGCTACTTTCATCCCTCACAATTGGTTCCCTGACAGTCCACCTTGTACTCAGGATGTCCTTCAGGTCGTCCTCCATTACAGGCAATGGAGAACGAGATTTCTGTACTGGACGACCTTTTCTAGGTTTGATTTTAACCTCAGATTTAGACTTTGCATCTGAAAAATCTGAACAGACATAAAGCTGATTAGAGAAAAAAACATCAACCAACCAAGAAAAGGCATAAGAGAAGTCATAATTAAGACGGCTAATTCAAAATCATTAGAAGTATCTACCAATTTGTGCAAACCTGTGTACAGTTCCAGAAGGTTCCTGACTTTGTCTAAATCAAATCCACTTTCTTCTACCTCCCCCTGTATTAGTTCCAACTCAGCTTTCACAACCAACAGCTCAGCACACCTAAGAGAATCAAAATAAGGATTATAGTTATGGAAGATTGAACACAGTAAGTAGCTCATAAACATAACCCGTCATTGAACTAAAAAGGATAATTCTGAATTGAGATGAAGTGCACTTGGTTCAAGATCCGCAAATATATACTTCTGCTGTTTTCTCGCAAAACATTCAACAATACCGGTATTAAGGGCAAGCACTTACTGGCTCAGTGCTTGCAACTTGGTGGCCAGCTTCAAGGCTTCTCGACACTGCAGTCTTGCATCATTGATGGCACCACAGCTTGTTCTCAGCACAATCACTTTCATTGAGCAGCTCAACAGTTCCGACAGCAGCCGCCATTTGAACACAAGATTATTTCCTGTCATAGACGACAATGCCACTAAGTCCAAAACTATTAAATGTTTACATTGATTACCCCTGTTATACGACATACCTGTGTCAATGAAGCGCACATCTGAGCCATTTCCATGATTCCCATAGAAACCTCTCCCCACAAAAGTGACCAGCAGACTGCTGAGAAGATTCAGACTTTCATACAAGGCAGTATCTGGGCTTTTGAACCCTGAAATAAAACAAACAAACAAAAACAATAAAATTTAAAAAACATAAATCAATCTTGTTAAAAGGTGAGGTGTTTGGCGCTACAGTACATGATACCATGATGCAGAAAGCAAAAAGTTAGCTGGTTGTGTGTGCTTTGTGATATCCCACCATGCTGCGTAATGCGGCTCCGCTGGGTTTGAGGCAGGGAAGTTGTGTCCAAACTGAGGTAGGAGCTACAAGTCTGGAGCGCTTGAGCTCGCAACATATACCAGCCCTTAGAACGTTTCTGATCATTGGCCTCTTTAAGCACATCACACAGATAAGAAACCCCACAATCCACCTGTGAAAGAGGAAACACCGTAAAAACAAAAAAGCTCTCATAGCTCTAAATTCAGAATACAAGAACTACGGCTGGACACAAGTTACTTACCTGTCCAATTCTGTAACAGCATTGAGATTTCAGCAAAATGATGAACAGGGAGAGAGGGGATGGTCCCTCAATGTTTGTATCATTGGTGATCATTTTTTCTGCTCGTTCAGTCACAGTCTGAAAACGTCATTATTTAGGAAGACATTTCTGATCAAAATAAGTTTGATGTATAACGTGTGTCTTATAAGCATCATTATCAGAAAATTGCATTACCAAAGCCAGTTCAGGGGAGCCCATTTCTAAGAGGAGGCTAGCTGACTGACAGAGGGAATGTGCACATCCTTGAGTGTCGCCAAGTTGGCGGGAAACTTCAATAGCAAGTTGATATGCTTCCAAAGCTTTAAGAGGCTAAATTGGAGAAATACATAAATAGAAATACAGTGATTTCAAATTAAGAAATAAAAGCAACCAGATTAGATTGCAGAAAAGTCAATCGGACTAACTCAACTTTATTTATAAAGCACTTTAAAACAACCATTGCTGCATACAAAGTGCTGTATGTGGAATAGAAATCAAGGTCAAGTGGGTACATTTTCTTTGGAATGGGCGGCGAAAATCACTGTTTAGTTACCTTTCCCATTAGTTTCAAGAGAGATGCAGTCATCACAATAGAGTTATACGTCTGTTTAGGATTCCTCACGGAAGGGAAAACTGGAGCATGCAGAAGAGCAGCCCACACAGCCAGTGCACTTTCCAAAGATTGGCACAACTCTTTGTGGAACAAAAAAATGTCACAACAACAGTAGGAATGATAAGAATCAAATTGTATGTATTACAAAAGGGAGGAACAAATTCAAATTCAAATACACTACATTTAAAAATAGGGTACATACTGTTCTGTACAGCCAAGCTGAATTTTAGACCATCATATACCAGGACGTTGTCCTCATTCTTCTGCTTGTCTTCATAATCAAAATCATTAATCACTACAGGATCTACACATTGAGACTGCTTACGCATCTCTCGAAGCTTCACGTCCCTTTCAATTGCCTAGCAAGAGAGACAAAGAATAAACACAATTTAAACAACACTTAGCAGACCGGAGGACTTCTTTCCAGCTAACTGATGAACCGTTTTCTTGGTCATTTTTCGCACCAAACAAGTAAAACATTAACATAAATCTTATAGTCTGCAATGAAAAAGGGTTGAATGTGTCAATGGATATTAAATACTATGCAACATTTCATTTTCAAGAGCTGTTCACAATACATAAGATTTGTTATGATGTTTTGTGATCCATTAAGCAGTTATAGTCATCAATTTGGTTTAACTTTTTTTTTCTCTTGCCGGCTACATTTCGCAGCATAAAGTTTATATGTGAAAATCTGTTATTTAATTTAAATTGCTTAGCATAAGTATCAACACCAAATCTATACTTTCTTTGTTTGAGAAAGCACAACACAAAGTTTTAAAACTTAATAACTGTGACCGTCCAAATCCACCAATGCGTACCTCCTGAAGATTCTTCTCAAGAGTGCAGATAAAAAGCCAAAGTAGAGCATGGGCCTTGTCGTCCTTCAGTCGGTGTGTGTTTTCAGGAGTCTCTGGTTCCTCTTCCAAGAGCCGTAAAGCTTCATGGGTAAAATCAACAGCCGTACTGTAAAGTTACAGAGAAACACATGAGCATGCAAAATAAAATCAATATATATTTTAAAAGAATCCACAATCGCAGACTTCATTAAATTTTGTGCTTTTTAGCTATCTCAGCTCTTTAACTGTATGTAGAAATTGAACAGAAGAAGCTCTTACCAATCGGTGTGTACACTGAAGTCCTGAAAACAAACAACATGGGCCATTTCGCAAAGGTAGACAGCACGCAGGTGGGTGTGGGAGCTTTCCTCATGACAGATGTCCAGCAGATCACAAAGAGTATTGTAACGTTCCTGGGAGGTGTCGCCTGCCTCCCCCTTGTAGAGACGCAACTCCTCATCCAAAAGGCAAAGCATTATTCTTTCATCCGGAATGTCAGGACCAAAACCATCACGTATAGTCCTACGAGATCACAATCAACATTGTCAATATTATGAAACGATGCTGAAAAGTTTTAAAGGGTAAGTCAACACTCATTTTTTTTTTTTTATATAATATGTTCTATGCAGCCCTACTTGTCAAAACATGGTATTCTGATTAATATTACATTTGTAGAATATGAGTTAAGCAGCAGATTCCCGCCATTTTTATCCATCTTAGGGAGCAGCCATTTTGCCACTTGATGTCGACTGAAGATGTTGCTCCGGTCTCAGGTAACAACCAACAGGTAAGCTCTGATTGGTTGTTGCCCGAGCCCTGAGCAACATTGATGTCATCTTCAGTCGACAGCAAGTGGCAAAATGGCCGCCCTCTGAAGTGGATAAAAATGGCAGGATTTTGCTTCATAACTCATATTCCACAAATGTAATATTAATCAGAATGTCATGTTTAGACTAGTGAGGTCACATATAACATATTATTATCAATAAATGTTTAAGGTTGACTTCCACTTTAACTATTAGAAGTGGTGCAAACCTGAGTCGGATGTCTGATTCAGAGCTACGTGCACCATCGATTTTGGTTTTCACCCACAAAGAGATTGGCTCCGTCATATGCAGAGCCATTTTATTCCCCAAGGCCTTCAGCCACAGGATGACCCAGTCTAGCGCTCGTTCCAGGTGCCCTGCTCGCTGGGACGCCTGCACAGCTAGCATGAAGGGTCGGTTCAACTGCGGAGAGTCAAAGTAATTCATTTCTATACAGTATATTATTAGCATAATTTAATTTGAGGGTCAGCACAATAAAAAGATTACCCTATCAACCGAGAGTGAAGCAGGACAGTTCTTGCTTATATCATGACACAGGATCTCAAGGAGTGTGAAAGCCTGGTCATACAGACGACGATTGTACAAGCCACAGGCAAAGTTGTTCACCACAATCACTACACATGAGTAAGAGCAGCAAAATAATATGTGTAAATATATTGTGCGTTTCAAAATTATTATAATTTTTTCTAAATGCTACTTCTAACCACCTGCATTGATAAGGTCTTCGTCTGACATTTTGCGCATTTCAGTCAACATGTGTCCAGCTGTGGCTTGGCAGTAGAGCAGCACTCTGGACAGAGTGTCACTGTCCTCCAGCTAGCAAAGGCAATGAGAGACGATGCTTGAACTTTGGCAACATTGTTTCAATCTTATTTAAATATCAATATGAAGAAAGAAGTTCTTCACCTTTGATTTGAGCAAGCTGTTTTCGGCAAATGTAAAGCCTTGGTAAAAACTGGTGCAAAGGGTCTCTTGCAGTCTGCTGGACTCACTTTTTAATACTGAGCTCTGAAAGTATAAACAAACAAATACATAAATAATTCCTCAAAACAACAGATACACAGTACAGTGATGACTTGATAGTTTTTAATTTGTTCCGTGGCCACACTCTTAATGCATCTCAAATCATCTTTCCCCATTGAAATTAATGGAAAGGCCATTAACCCATTCCAACATGCCGTCAAAAATAAACCAACACAAGGCTCAAAATGTATTTTTTCGCAGTTTTGGGAATCACTGACTGAGAAGCAATTTCCTAATTTTGAGGGACTTGAAGCGAGGGCTTTATTAACTCTAACTGAATCACTATCACTCCCAGCTATTTTTACTGAAGCAACCCCCTTCGCTCCCGGCTGTTTTACTGGATTTTGACTAATTTTGTAAGGCCCACAGAATAGTGTGTTCTATTGCTATAAAAAACATGGAACCTACCAAAAGAAAGATTAGTCTTTTCTTTCATCAGGAAAAATCTGTTTCCGTTTTGCAGCAATTAGCATTAGAATATAGCTAAGATGAATCATTATTCAGAAATCTTTTTTAAACTTACTTCTTTCTGTCCCCTTTCATTTCTTTTACTTTACTTTGAATTTCAATATTGCTTTATATTGTCTTTTTTCTTTTACAAATGAATGAAATTAATTGAATTAAAAACTGTAGGGGAAAACAGCTTGTTAGCAACATGGCCCTGGTTGATCTCATATACTCGGTTGCCACCCGCAGTCCGTTTTTGTAATAACGACTATTGATTCAACCGTTCTCTGCAGTCCAGAGGCTGCATCAAAGCCTTTTGTGTGCGCTAGCATAAAAAAACATAACAACTTATATAAATGTGTTTTTGGGACACTGGTAATATTTGAAATATTAAGAAATTCTCATTGGAAAAAAAATCATTGCATTTCCTGGTTATTAGGAACACAAAAAAAAATAAATAAATAAATATATATATATATATATATATATATATATATTTTTTTTTTTTAAATAACAAAAATTTTAATTTTAATGAAACTGTGCTTAACGGCATTGCAGGCCAAACTGTGACAAAATAGGTTTTGGGTACAAGTCATGTGGAATCTTTTTGGGGAATATTTGTCGGCAATTTCAAAATTGAACATGAAGCAAGGTCAATTGGCTAAAAACAATAAATAGGCAAAACTAATTATTATAAAATATATCCACTTTGACCACTGGGTCAAGATTCAAACACCATCAGGTATCCTACTTGTGGTAAACTGCAAAACATGGATTACTTGCCTTGAGAAAGATTATTTCTCGCACTTCCATCTGCTCTAACCCTGTGAGTCCAGACATCAACCTCTGACCTCCAACCCCACAAAAATTATTTTTGTGCATAACATACTGTTTGTACACCGTATGTATAAGATAAGGTTTAATGGCTAATCAACAGCTCCTATTTTGAAAACTTAAGTCTGGTCACTCGTATCTCCAGGCACCAATGTATAAACAATCACGACTGTACACTATTCAAAGAGCTTGGCCCAAAACCATTGTTTGATTTTATTTTGCGTTTGATAGGCATGATTGTCAAGTTCTTCCCTAACAAAATTAAAAAAAATCCCCCCCAAGAAATAGTTACATGTGACAAACCATTAATTCTTCCACAATACTTGATATTTAATCTGATATACGTGTTAGATTGAAGTGCCCTTGAACAGAGTTAACAATAGAAAAAAAAGTCAATATTTAAAGAGTACCAACCTTCAGGATTCTTGTGATCAGGTCTTGGTGCACCTCAAGAAAAGAAAACCAGGCCAGCAGCACAGGACCACTCATTCCCTTCTTATGGCAATTTTCCACAACCCACACCATCAGTCGACATCCTTCCAGGACAGAATGACCTTCACGTTCACCCAACTCAGGGGGGAGAGATCTCAAGGCCCTGGCAGATTTTCTCAAAGGCTCATCACTGCACTCATCAGGTGTCGCCATAGAGTGGATTTTAACGGCCCATGTCCCGAGCTTCAGAGCTGCAGCCTGACAGTCAGCATTGTTCTTCACCTTCACCTCAATTTCATTCAGAAAGATGGAGGCCAGACCATGATATCCAGCTTTACATAGCATCTTGATTATAACAAGCGCCATTTCAAGAAGCGTGTATACACTTGATGTATCAATAGATGGCGTAGATCCATCACTCTTGCAGCCTTGACTATCACTCCAACATCTGGAGAAAAGAGCGTGCATTTCGTGGAGAACAAATGAAGCATCCGCTTCACTCACTGCTTCACAACTTTTTTCAAATTCACAGGTCACACGCTCTATGTATATAGGAGCTTTGGAAATAACAGCAGTTTCTTTGTCCATCAACAGAAGGAAGTTGAGTGCTTGAAGCTGGAAACTTAGTTTGTCTTTGGGATTGAGGACCTTCTGATCCGTGGTAGCATTGAGCCCGTTCCACAAAACGGAGAAGCAATTCCGCAAAAGAACATAAGAGTGCTCACCCTAAAGACAATATGCAATAATGAGTGTTAAGAGTACGCGTAATAGAAATTGAAATAAATAAAACAAGATCACAGTACAAACCTGCTGCGTTGAGGCCAGCCTGGTATAAAGCAATGCCGCAACACGGCTGCAGAGACTGTGGACTTGCAGAGAGCTTAGCTTCTTGACTATATGGAAAATGATCTTTTCCATGTATAGCGGACTGTTTTGGCTGAGAGTATAGACGTCATAGCTATGAATGGCAAGCTCCACAAGTTGTACCAACTGGTTTATGTGATCAAACTGCAGTGATCCAAGTCCAAGTTGATGGTTACAGGCCCTGATGACCCTGTCACACAGTGTGCCACCATAAGATGGGACACGCTTGACAAGGCTCTGCAAAATGTAAAACAAAGGGTTTCGATTTTTCAAGTAAAATTCAAAGAGCTTTTCAAATTTTGAGTATTCTTTGATCTCAAAAGGTACATCGACATGTTCAATATTCACATTCACTCTGAATAGTGTTGTAAAATAATGAAGCTGTTTTCTCACAACAAATGAATGCAAACGTTTGTCTACGTTTGTATATTCATTTGTGCAGCAACCTTGGTTCAGTTATTTACTCGTCCACCGACTTTAAACGGTGGCACTAATTAGCTTATAAAGTTTCTAATGCAAACCTCGAGCTCTTGACATAACAGCAGCGCCTCGCTGAATGAAGCTGTCCGCACAATAAACTCGTCGACTTTCAAAGACTTCATGACGTCTGTAGATAGCTGGAGAAAAACACGTTAACCACCTTGCAACAAATTTGTAGTGAGACACTTTAGCTAACGACCAGACACCGAAGTAACAGGAGTCTGCGTAACTGACTAACGCTGCGAAGAGAGCTAGCAACTTACTTCGACTGGAAATCCTTGTCAATAATACAAATTTTTACATTAGATAAATGATAATTCGTTGTACGTAGTCACACAAATAAGCAACGGAACAATGGCTTCAAACAGCTGCGTGAAAGGGAGTGAAATGGACATGTTCCACAGTTCCACCCCGCACTATGTTTGAAAAGTGTTTGCTAACCAATCACAAAGTGAATCCGCTTTTTCCCGGAAGTGCAAGGTATCATGGGTATTGTCGTTTTCCTTCCCAGTACGCAGTACACACATATTATATTACTTAGTCTTTATGTGGCATTTTTTTCCTTCCTTTTTTATGTATGTAGCCTATGTATGCGTGAAGCCAGCGGCGGCCATCTTACATTGCCACTCACTAAAAGGCCACCTTGAATACATTGATGTCTATGTGTGTCGTTTTCAAGTTATTTTCTGCCTCTAAGGAGAAAATTCCACTGTGAATGACATACAGTGGTACCAATAAGTCTGGGAGAAACACTACATGTAGATTTCATTGCAAAGAAAGAGACTTTTATTTTTCTCTTATAAGGTATGTCCAGGTGCTACTCAAATATTTGTCTGCATCATGTCATCAGAACCATCAATATTTAAGTGTAAGTAATAAGCCCATCAGGAAAAAAAATTGCTGCGAAATGTAAACATAACCTCTGTGAGTCAGAATTCCCAATAATGAGATAATATACTCAGTGAAGTTCACTATTTCTCTCTCGCTCGCATGACTCCCTACAGGGATCCGAACGTAGAACATGCATAGTGCATGTTGTCAGTAAAACGGCAACATAAGATGGCTGCCCTCTGGGTTCATCCATTCATACAGTACTGTAAGTCCATGATGTGTATGTATGTATGTACGCATGTCAAGTTAACTGAAGACTCGATTAATTTATTAACTACTTGAATCTTCAGTATTTATAGTAGCCCACTGAAGTCTGAGTACCACATTTTTAAGATAGTTTTGTGTTGACATAGTTTCTTTCTGCATATAGGTATGGCGAAGTAGTTTAGGAAAGTTTGCTTTCCTGTTACTTTTATAGGGTGACCAAACATGTCCTCTTTTAGAAGGACAGCCCATTTTCTTACGTCCTGTTTGAGCGTTTACAAATTTATGAAAATGTCCGGCTGGCATTGCGTGACTAATAGTTGGTGAAGTACACTGTGTAACGGCAACTAGTACCACAATTTCAAGGCCGGGGCAAGTATCCTCTTTTTGGGGGGGAAATATGGTCACCCTACTGTTACAACACCTACCTGATCACAAATATATATATATTTTTTGTAGGCTTGGAAATTGTTCTGAGCATTAAAATGTTCATTTTACAAATGCTAAAATCTCTGTGGATCAGAAATGCAGACATTGTATGAATGCACATTTTATAATGAACAAAATAGATGGATGGATGACTTATTTTAATGTCAACAGCTTTGATTGAAAGTAATACACACACAGAGGGTAGTTAAACAATTAGTTTTTGGCACAGTTGTGTTAGCTGTCTGCTTATCATAAAATGCAACAGTGTTTTTTAATTGTTTATTGCTCTCTTTATTTTCATTTCATCATGTTTATTCAAGCTGCAACTTTTAAAAGCTACAGCCAACACAGGAGTCATGTCGAGTGCTGATGGCAAGAATAACTTCATGCAAAAACTATTTAGGAACTTGGCTGTTTTTCATGATGACATGCTCCATTTCAGCCATGTTGGAAGTGTCCAAGCGGGCGTCATACTTGGCCAGGATTTTTAAGACGGGCCTCAGCCTCATCCACCATTGTTCTTTTGGAATACGGTGTCTGCAGATTAAAAAAAAGAAGAAGTGTAAAATGGAAAATCAGAATATATCTTAGCCATCCCAATGGCCAAAAACACAAGCACATGCCTACAACAAAATGTCTTACTCAAAGTCGGCTTGTTCTTTGAGCTCTGTCAGAGACTGGAAAATCAAAGATCTCTTCTTCATGCCCAGCACACATGCGGAATCATGGGAATTGGCAAAAATACGGCCTGGAGATTTGAAGTTTAAAACACACATTAGCACAGGGACAACATATCATCAAGCAGCATTACTTCTTCTTAGCATTTGTCTTTCGGTCCTCACCATGTCGGTAGCATTCCTTCAGTTTGTCCGTCATCCATAAAATAGACTTGATTCCCATCTTAGTGGCAAAATTCCTATCAAAGGGGCTGGGTGTTCCGCCCTAAATGCAAAGTACTGTTATTGCTGATTCATATAACTCAAAGAGCATTCCCATTTAACTTTTGCCTAACAATGCCATACCTGCTGCATATGTCCAAGTACATTCTTCCTACAGTCAAATATACCCTTTCCTTCTTCAGAGTACACATTGAAGAGAACATCTGTGGTGTAGTTTTCATTGCATTTCTCATTTCTGGGAGAAAAAAAAGAAGGGCAATAAACTTGAAAAGGGATTTGTTGGGATTTCATCCAAACCTCAGAACAAGTCCTCTCTTCACTGTTGTCTTCATCTTCTCTGTCAGATGCTCCACATTCATCTATAAGCAAGTTGAGAAAAAAAAACTGTGACCTACTGTAGTGGACTGAGCCTGATGGTCATAATGGGTTCATTATTTTAGGAAATCTTTGCCTAAATGAGGCAACATATGCAGATGAATGTGCTACTCTGCACATATGCCTGAATTGTTGAAGACCATGTCAACAAGACCGGAAGATGAAGATAAATCGTAGTACCATTTTTACTATTATTACCATATTTGCAATGTACTTTTTTTCAATGTATAATGAGATTTTAATTCTTACTTAGTTCTTAATTCTACTGCTGTTAGTCAAAGTCATGGTAACTTTTGTACATTATAGCCTTCTACTCAGACCACCTTCAGGTCCTTAATGTTGAAAGGCTCCTCAAAGATGTAAGCAATATCAGCGCCAGCTGCTAAGCCGGCCATAGTTGCCAGATATCCACAGAATCCTCCCATAGTCTCAACAATGAACACTCTTCGCTTGGTGCCGGCTGCCGATTGCTTGATCAGGTCGCATGACTAGAAGGAATAAAGATAAAGGGAAAAGGCACAACAACATTGTAAAATGTTTGCTGACAGTTTTTGTTTTTGTGTGGGAAAATCAGTATACCGAAGTTATGGTGTTAAGAGCAGTATCAGCACCAATACTGAAGGCAGAACCAGGAACATTGTTGGAGACAGTAGCAGGAATGACGACAAAAGGAATACAGAGCTCTTCATAGTTCTCTCTGGCCTGCACCATCTCCAGACCCCCAACAAATGCCTACATTGGGAGCAAAGAGACAGCATGAAAGTAAAAAGTATTTTTTTTTTTTTTATTGCAGACAATATCTATCTTATGGATCAACACAGACAACTTAACAGAACTTCTACCCACCTCAAAGCCTCCAACAAGGATGATACCATGAATGTTGAACTTTGAGATGTTCTGACTTATCTCCTTCAAAAGCTTAGTTGGCAGGGTTCTTCACAAAAACAAAGAGGCATTTAACGTGTAACTTAATGTCAGAGACATTACAATTGTTATCGCTGCCTCACCTCTTGGTACCGAGGAGCGAGCCACCCTTTCCAATCCACCCAGCCACTCCAGTCCAACCAATAGGCTCGATCTGTGCAGGGAAAGCACATTAGTTCAACTTCTTTCATAGAATATAGGCAATGTATTCATAGAACCATAAAACATGATTACCTGCCCATATGCTAAACCATCAAATCCATCATGCACTGCCAGCATTTGATGACCTTGGAGGAGGCCAGTTCTGACAACTGAACGAACTGCAGCATTCATTCCAGCACATGGCGCCCCCACATTAAGTACTGCTATGTTGATATTGCTCTGGTCGGTGTAAATTCACAGAAACATTTGTCAGACATACAGGATCAAGTGGGTCACAAAAAAAAATTGTGATACACATCTTGCCTTTGTGTCTGGAGGATGAATGTGCGACAGCATTTTATAGGCGTTCCAGTTATTCTCGAAGCTCCTATTCTCCAAAGGTTGCGCAGATGAACAGACAATGAAAACTCAATGCAACATTCAGCATTTTCTAAACCGAAACGCGGATGACTCACTTTCCCCTCAGCTTCACTGCATCTTCAAATCTTTTTTCAGCCATTGCTTTGGTGACATCCTTTGTCTAAGAATGCGAGAATACACACTGTTGTTATGCACCCATGTGTTTCATAAGTATAATACTTAAATATTTTGTGTGCACTCTGGCTGACATACCACTTGTACACACTCCATCAGGGGCAATCTGACAGCCATGTTTCCTGACAAGGAGACCACACTTGCAGGAGTTTCGGGTTTGGCCTCCAACAGGGCCATCACTGCCTGCATACCCATCCTGCTGGCCTGATTGATCACATGGCAGACTTAAAGACACCAACAAGCAATAATATATGAATAAAGTATTGTATTGTATTTTAGACCATAGATAAATACCAGGATTCTGTCAAAGGCGGAGGGGGTTCCGCCTCTCTGTACATGGCCCAGTACAGTGGTACGAGTGTCAAAGCCAAGCCTTTTTGACACCAACTGAAAGAAATATGTTGGAAGTCATGAAGTTGTATATTTCTAAAATGAAAAATAAAAAAGTCTGATGAATTAAATGATATCACTGACCTCCCTGATATACTCACAGCTGATGGGTTGGCCATTGAGGTCTATTGCTCCTTCTGCTACAATGAGGATATGCAAACGGTTGCCCAGCTGTCTTTGCTAAGAGCAACACAAAATAATAAGCTTCACAAGGAGTATTTTTTTAATATATCAATTGTTCATTTGTGCAGGATCAAATCAAATTTACCTGAGTCAGTCGTCTGCACAGATGATCCTCCCAGTCTTTTTCTGGGGGCATCTCTGGAATGAATACCCAGTCAGCAGCACATGCCAGAGCGGTCACCAAAGCCAGGTAACTGTGAGTCAAAGGTTAAGACACAGCTTGAGTCTTGTTCGTGGAAACACTCACACTATGACATGTATTAAAAAATGGATTTGTCAAGTAAAGCTATTTGGACAATAGTAGACTTGTTTATCTCCAAATTTGGTCAGTTTCTTTCTTTTTATCTGAAACATGAAGAAATGCCATGATATAAATAATAATAATAATAATAATAATTATATATATATATATATATATATATATATACATATATATATATACACGTAAAAATAACAACAATAATAACAATAATAATAATAATAATAATAATAATACTTATTTTTATCATTAGTATTATATTTATTTTGTGATAAAATAAAATAAAAACATTTGGGACCTTCAAAGTTGAATGAATGTGATGCAGGTTGACTGTGTTGTAAGTTGTAACACCAGGCACCAAGCTTTCCCCATGACTATCAGAATCTGTTAAAACAAAGGCTTGACTCACCCACAATGCCTGCCCATCACCTCTAAGATAAATGTCCTCTGGTGACTGCAAAAGGGTACAATGGCGTTAAAGAGCGTCTAATAATGTCACATGTTGTATGTGGTGCGGGGTATGTCAGAAATGTTCCAGGAAATACATCTTTTGAGATACCAGTTCTGGAAATTTTCTAACACATTCCACGTGATATTTTTATGTATACGTCTACCTCTGTGCTGTGGTGGCAATGGCATCCACGATCTCCATGATGCGATGCAGGGCAGAGTCTGTGCCGATGGTCATGTCAGTGCCGCAGAAGTCATTGTCAATGGAGCCCACCATGCCGACAATGTTGAGGTGGGAGGATTCCTTTGCTTCATTTGTTGTGATATTACCTGAGCACAGGTGAACATTAATTGCAGTCTCAGACATTTTCAGTCACCAGTAAATCCAATCAATGACTTTTTGATATGTTGAAGGTCATAAACCCTCACCAGCTTTGATTAAATCTGCCAGTAGCCCACTCCACTCAGTTCTGAACTGGTTGGCACCTGTGAGACTGCCATCACCTCCAATGACACACAGGTTGGTGATGCCCAGCTTGACCAAGTTAAAGGCTGCCTTGGTCCGACCCTCTCTGGTGCGGAAATCCTGACAACGGGCACTCCCAATCACAGTTCCACCCTGAGGAATGTGTCATGGCAAGTCAACACCAAGATCAAGAAGGTGGAGAGGCAGACGGGTCCTTCTAACCTCCACGAGTGACTTTGGCTGTTTAATGAACCCTGGCATTTAAATGCCCATCCTATTGACATACAGAATTACACCGTCGAGGCTAAAGCTTTGCTAGAATTACTCACCTAAAGGTTAGAGTGTCACCTGATGGTCATAGGTTAAAAATAGTGGTGGTTAGATAAGTGATGTATATTTAAAGTCCTTGTAAAGTGAAAATAAATGGACACATTTATGAATTTGACACACCAAAAGTGTTGATAACAAGCCTACCAATCACAAGTGTTCATTGAATAATGTGTGGCGCTGTGTTAAATAAAGAGTTCACTTTCCCTCAAGTGTGATGTGGACCCACACAACGACACAACACCAAGCGAAGCAGGGACATATTGGACGGCCTCAACACCGTCTGCTCCTAAGCTAGCTAGTTTGCGAGCTTGCAAGCTAGTAAATGTAATAAACAGTTAACTTTCCCTGAAATGTCTGTTGTGTGGACTGTTAAGTTATTAACATTGTTTTTCAGTTTCAATTTATATTTTAGCCGTTTTGGATTTAGTTATAGCAGTATGGCTCAATGAATAGAATTGTATCTGTCTCACTCTCAGAAGAAGGGCAACAAGTTCTTCCACTGCTATCTTGAAGGGAGTCTGGTACCGGTCTCGGTCGGAAGAAGGGAGGCACAGGCTGATTTATTATTGTTTTTCTCTAATCTGATTTATACTGTTAAGTTATTAACATTGTTTTTCAGTTTCAATTTATATTTTAGCCGTTTTGGATTTAGTTAACTCAGTATGGCTCAATGAATAGAATTGCATTCTTATCTGTCTTAGATTTATGAGAGGAGAAGGGCAACGGGGTCCTTCCATCCGCTATTTGGAAGGGAGTATATGGTGTCTGGTACCTGTCTCTTTCGAAAGAGACAGGCTGATGTATGATTGTTTTTCTCTAATCTGATTTATACCTATGGGAACTCGGAGAGGGAGTAGAGAGGGATTTTTCTGGTATTTACTGAGTTGTAAACAAATGTACTGTGGGCTGACTTTTCTATGAACCCTCTTTTCAATAAATAATGATGTGGGCTGGAGAAAGAGCTACACTTTTGAACTGAACACTGCTTGGGTGACTTCAATTGTGTGATCAGAAGCTTCTGATAATTATTTACCTTTGCAAAGGGACTTCTTCACCAGGATCTCACCATTCAGTTAATTGAACACGCAAAGAGTACAATACTTAATATTGTCTACTCTAACAATACCTATGGGAACTTGCAGAAGGGAGGAGAGAGGGATTTTCTTGTATTCACTGAGTTGTAAACAAATGTACTGTGGGCTGATGGGAGGAGACTTTTCGTATTCACCCACTTTTCAATAAATAATGATGTGCCGGAGTAGAGAGACACACAATCTGAACACACTGTTTGAGAGAGTTCAATTGTTGTCATCAAAAGCTTTTGATACCTTTGCAAAGGGACTTCTTCACCAGAATCTCACCATTCAGTTAATTGAACACGCAAAGAGTACAATACAAGATATTGTCTACTCTAACAGGACGTACGCGTGGTGCACAAAATGAGGTAGTGGCAAATTGGACAGCCCCAATGCATGTGCGCCAGTCCACACTAGCGGAAGCTAGCTGGCGAACTGGCAGGGCTGTCCAATTCGCCACCAACTTGTTCCATGTGTCATGAGCGGGTCCACACAATAAAGACATCATAGCCAAAATAACACAACACAATAGCTTACCAGCTAACTGCATGGTGTAATGGTGTCAATTGGTTAAGTTACAGAGTAACTCGCATTCTAATTAGGCGCTCTAATTATGTAGAGTCCATACTTGGGCTTGTTTTTAGCCTCGACCCAAAAAATCTGTATTGATGAAAAAGAGTTTAGCGTTGCTGTAGGCTATATCTTGAATTAAGTACTAATTTTTTCTCAGTCTGCACATTTTTCTGCATTTATCTTGCAGATGCTTAATGTATTTTAAAACAAATCACTGAACCACTTTACAGAGTCTTTAAATTTCGCCTTTTGTTTTTCTTCTCACCAGCTGCAACATCATGGACACACTCTCCCATGTGGCAGGGCGGATGTTGTCTCCACCGTCTACCAGGCCCTGATAACCCTGTCAATAAACAGAGCGAGAGAAAGAGAGAGCACATTAAGACTTGTGGAAGTTTTAGAGTCTCATTCCTGATTGGAAAGCCTCTCCAGCCAACATCAAGTCATGGCCTTCATGATTCACTCCACGAATTGACTATTTCCAGTGTCCAAAGTCCCTGCTAATGTCAAGTTGCCTTTGCTTTCATGTGTTGCATTGCATTTCCCTGTTGCTTGATGGACTAATTTTTAACAGGTCCACAGTATTTTTGATCCAAGATTTGTTTACTAAACACTGGCTATAAATGTTAACAGGAATCAAAACACAATGCAAGTAGAATTTACCTCATGGACAAAAAACACTTTGGCTCCGGTGTACAGTCCCATTCGAACTGTGGCCCTCACAGCTGCATTCATGCCTAGAGGAAACAGTGGACATCATATTCATTAACGTTACAGTACATGCTGTACAGAGTGTAACCAAAACCATACAGGGGAAAAATAACTTTTTATTCTGTGCAAAGTATGTATACACACAGGTGTAAACATTAAATATCGCTGAGTTTGAACTTTTATATCAAGTACAATATATTGCTAAACTACCGTGCAAACTGTATGTGTGTGTTTGTGAGTTTGAATTGTTGTTTGTCCATATATGATACGTGCACTGCGATTGACTGTCAACCAGTCAAGACGAGTTCAGGACCTCTCTCTCGACTGTCACCCGCTACCCTGATGGGGACAAACTCTATCAAAACTAGATAGATGGATATATTTTTTTCCACGTACATTATCAAACAACTCTTTTTTTGACAAGCATTCCTTTTTTTTTTTTTAGTTATTGTCTTCATTTCTATAAATTTATAGAAATAAAGATAGTAACTACAGCAAAGGCAGTGACTGCATCCTCGTTACTCAGGCCAGGGTCACTTAAAGGGCAAGATGCGGATAGACTGACTTTGCATTTGCCAAAAGTATCTTGCCTTATGTTACAAACATGAACACTCACTTTACCTCACAGATTTAATAGCACATGACAGAGAGGTCATGATTCTATAATTAGCCAGAAAAATAGATCCTGTGTCACAGAGAGATGAGCAAGAGAAGTTCTTCAGCTGTAAGTGGGGCTGAATTATTAATCGAATTCAAATCAACGTCACAATAAAATGCAATTTTAGTCGCAAAAGACGCAATTTGGAGAAAAAAAAAGATTCAGTTGGTTGGTATAGGCTTTATTTTTTACATAATGTATTTATATAGTGCAGTCCACATGTTTACATATAATTTTTTTCATAAAACATGAAAAATGTAAATGCCACAGATTTGTTTGTATTGTTTTTGTAATGGGATTTATAACTTACTGACTTAAGTTTACGTTACACTTGTTTAGTAGAAGTTGTGCAAGTCAAACTAGGCTAGACAGTAAACCAAAACGCCTACGCACAATAAATCAGATTTTTTTTAATATAGATACATTTTTTGCTTGTGTTTGTTAAAAACACACACATTATATTGCAGCCGCAATATTGAGGGGAAAAAACATTGCTTTTCAAAATCGTTCAGCCATAGCTGCAAGAAAGAAATAAGAATTTTTGGGGTGTGAAATTGAATCACAGTGGAAGATTACCAATTGAGTCTGTCTTGTAAGAATTCATTAAGGCCGGAAAAACACAAAGATAGAGACATTGCAGCCTCTTACGCTTCGGCAAGAAGAAGGTCAAAGGTGAAATCAAGTGAAATGTAAGTGGAAAATTGGCAGCACTTCATGAAATACTAGCTATTCAAAATAGTTCAGATTTCTTGCACAAAAAAAAGATGCAGTTGAAATGTATTGTCATGAGCATCATTTGTAGCTGTTTAAAATTGTTTACCATCTGAAATATTTTGAATTTATCCCCAAAAAACGATGCTTTAGTCTCAACCTCTGACTTTGCATAAACAGCCTCTGCACTTCACACATATCACCTTGAAACCCCCGCACTTACCCTGGGCATCACCGCCCGAGGTCAGCACTGCAATCGCCCGACCCTTCCCCATCTTGCTGGGGTCGACTGAAACAGTCTCTGCCATTGTCTTGGAGCTAAAGCTGGCCGAGGAAGCTGGTCCTCCTTCACAGTGAAAAGCCCTGCAGCACTTGTGCGCAAGGAGCCTCTCGCATCTAGCTCAGATAGTAATAGCCGACGCAAACGTTGCACAACTTGACATACGATGAGGCAGACATAATCGCCAACACACACATTCCGACACACACACTTCAAGCGCTTCATTCTCGTCATGTTGTGTATTTTTACACATTGAATCCGAAGGGATGCAATGGGGTTATTTTTGTACCCACATATAGAGTATCAACAACAAGAGTTATTTGGATACTTCATTCATGTCAAATACCATAAATCACAACTGAAATGATGCATAGGCAATTGTTTACTAATGAGATGGTCTCATTGAAGTTAAATTGTATATTAGGAAATAATTGCAAAGAGTGTCGTTCGAAAAATTTGAAAATAATAAACACTAAGATACAAAATAGGAATGCTTGAAGTTACACACACAAGTGAAACGGAAATTGTTTTACATTTCACTTCATCAATTTTTGCCATTTGGACTAAAATCTTGTGTGTTTTCTTCGTATTGATCTGTGAGTTGCATGAGTATGTGTCAGGCATCTTTGTTAATAAAGGTGCATTTAAAAATAACAGCATTGTTCATTTTGGTTTGAAATAAGTGCTTTGTGTTATTCTTTTTTTAATACATTTAAAAATTAAACAAACAAATACAATAATTCAATATAATTGAAGAATAATATTAAAAATGATTTTAACAGGTGAATTTAATCATAAATTGATACAGGAAGCATCATACCAAACGTGCAAATGTTATTTTAAAAGCCTTTAAAAAAAGAAAAGAAAGAAAAGCTCTCCTTCTACATCCTTATTCATTCTATAATCACAAAAACATGGCTCCCAAAACCCAAAACTATTTACATTTTTGGCCACTTGGGTGCAGCAAAAACAAGTATTGTGGTAACCAGTCTTGAGCAACTATTCCATGCTTGAATCTTATGTTTGTTAGACACTGCATTAAACATTTACAAGTAATTACTTTTTCTTTCTGAAATTGATTGATGGTTGATTGGTTTTGGAGCATTTTCATCTGAAACAGATTGCAGTGGTGGAAAACGAAGAAGACAGTCAACAGTGGGCTGGAATAACAAAACCATCTGAGAGAGCATACAGAATTGAACATTTGACACACAGAGGTGGTAAAAGTATACACAAGTAGAAGTACTGATACTTAGTTGAAGTACAATTTAATGAAAACAAATATATATGTACACACTCTGAAATACACTTATGTACAATTTTGAAAAGTCAAAATAAAGTTTTTTGGGGGGCAATTTGTGCATAGTATCTGTTTTAATAACTTGGCATACGTCAGTCATGTCTTCTGTCATGAATGATTGTTTTTTCCCGTTTTTCCTAACTTTCTTAAAAGTAAAATTAGAGACACACGTTGTATTCAGAGAGGTCAGATGTTTTCACAGATCATTTTCAAAATACGGTAGTACAGACAGAGCATACTGCCATTTTTAACAAATAACAAACTTTTTAGCTTTTTTTTTTTTTTTTTTTGCTTTTTAGTTTTGCAAAATCACCCTTTAAAAATGCTGGTTATGTCCTTACAAGGATAGCACACAAATAGCCTTGAATTCAAACCGCTTATACAGTAAACTAAATGGTACATTTTCAGCTCATGTCCTGTGTAGAGGTTGTAATTCATATCACTAAAATCCCCGAGGACAAAAAGACTACTCACACACATCTCAGCTTTGGTTTTCACTGCGTTTTTGTTGTTGGTGTCACATCTATCCAAACCTAGGCGCATTGAGGGACATGCAGAGCTCTCCTGAGGCACAGCCCCAAAGCGATCAATAAGGCCATTTCCAGATAATCACCCCTCCCGTCTTCCTGGACGGTGTTAACACTTGCGCAGCCTGTAATAAACCATATGGATCAATACAACGGCAGTTCTACACAGAACTTTTCCACCTCAGCTAATGCAGTGAAATGTGAACTGGATTTTGGTACAATCTGACCTTCTTTCCGCTCCAGTTATTTGAATCCTACTAAACCTGTCGAGATCACCAAGTGAAACAGACAGGTCTGGTTACATAATCACACACAGTTCTCACTGACTGACTGACTGACAGCACATCTCCATTGAGGTATGTTTTATTCTTTGTCCTACATTAAATTGTCAAATTGTATCTTTTGTCTTGCTCATATATGAGAGGTGTTTTGAAATGACATGAGTTACTTTATTCCAAAAGGAACAAGAACAAGCGAGTCCAAATGCTGCTCAATAAATGACATGGAAAGTAACTTGGTAGAGATCCCATGCGCTTTGAATTTTTTTTTGTCTAGTATCTCCTAATTACTACATTTGAGCTCAAATAATGTCACCTGTGTGGCTGGAACTCAAACTGTTATGTTGGAACAATTTATGTATTTCATGATGAATTGAGTCTTTTGTTAATGGCCTATTTTTTTGGGTGGGCTGGCTGTCCCAATACTTTTGTCTAATTTATCATTCAGCACTCTGAAGTGGTATATGGACAAAAAAAGACTAAAACTGTTCATATAAAATGGGAACAGAACACTAAAAGATAAAAACTGTCTAATGAGACCATAGTAAAATCTAAATACCTTTATGTATTTTTTAGTGTTATTAGTATTGCTATGTACATAATATTGTACGTTGATGACCAAACACGAAGTCAGGCGGTGGCCATCTTTGTGTTTATCGACACTGGGGAACGCACGCAAAGCAAAGCCTTTCCCCTCATAAATCACTCACTGAAAGTGTCGCTGCAAATGTTGCCAGGTTTTATTGCAGTTTAATCAGCTCAATGAATGTTTTAATAGGCTGATATTTCAGAGAGTGGATGGCACTGCAGTGATGAATGGTGAGGGGTGAACTGTTCCCCTCCCTCCAATGCTTTTTCTCTGCCAAGAACCACGAAGGAAATGTGTTATCAGGAAACTCTTGTATAGATAATACCCATTTATTTCAAAAGTAACAAACTCATCTGCAAACCAATCTTGTTGTAATTGGCTAATTGCGGAAGCGGTGATTTCTATCTGCTAACGCTATGGGCTTTTCAAAATATATTATCTAAAAAAAAATCCGCCATCTCTCCTTCCGCAGGTCTTTTATGAATTCATCAAGAGGCCTCCATCTTTCTCCCTGGTCTCCTATATCATTTAATATGTCTTTACCCCTCCTCCTCTCTCTGAGGATTGCACTGTTTCTCAATTTGTCATCCCTGATATCCCCCTCACATTATGTACATATCTTAATCAGCCCGTTTTCCTCCTCTCCTCCATTTCATCACTTTTTCTACCGTTCTTCTTTTGACCTTCAGCTCCCCAGCTTCATTACACTCCTCCATCTCTGTATTTCCTCCCAACTCTCCTGACCGTAAGTTGGTAATGGAATGTAAAATCAACATGGTTGTGACATTTCGGCATTTCACCGACCGACCCTTTCCCCCCACTTCCCCAATCATGTATATTGTTGTCTTGTCGTTCACGTCCATGTGATATGCAGTGTGACTTCTGTAATAAGGACATGGATGGGATGATGGAGGCGGCTGGAGGCTTTAATTAAAGACCAAAGGGTCACAGTGAATAAGTCGGGTTGGGTTTTCGGGGGAAGAGAGGGGGGCAGACGGTTATCTGCCGCTGGAGTGATAAATCAACCTGCCCCTTCAGCCGCCCTCAACACAACATCACGCCACTGCATTGGGTCCCCCTCCCTTTTCCAAAAGCAATTCCGTCATGTCTTGTTAGCTCATTCGTCTTCATCAGTAGCAGTGGGAGGTTCGAGCCCCCGCACCCACCGCCTCACCTCGAGCCACCCTCCCCACCCACCATCCCCAACCAATGCCAAGCCCCACTGATCAAAGCTGAGCCAGCCTGTGCATTGGCATGGGCGCGCATGAAAACAAATTGTGTGTGTGCAAAAGCTTAAGCAGATCGCAGTTAATAATGAAGGCAGCGTTAGCACACACTGAGTGCTAATGGCATTTAGGGCCAATTAAGGGATGACTAATTAATGAGACATTTCCTGCAAGACTTATCGATGTTTATTTGCAGTCACATAAATCACTTAATTGTATTCCCTCCGAATATTTATATCTTCATGACACATAATGATACATTGGTAAGACAGTTGATTTAAGCAGATTTCTATGTTTATCAATGAAAAAATGGAAAGCTAATGAGATCATGGGAAGTATTTCATTTAAGTGAACATTTTCCCTCCCTAAAAGAAGACCTAATAGAGAAAATAAAATTTTGCATGTTTGTGTTCAAATAGTCGGGTCTCTGGAGTACATGCCCACCCAGCGTAAAATTCAACATCCAAGTAAAACTTACGTTTTCTGGCCATTTCAAAAAAATGTCTGTGAGCAAGCCCGTCAGCACTTCCGGCTGACTGTTATGAAACAGCAGGAATTAATTATTAAATACATAATAACTACCTCCACACCAAGTTTCTTCAGAAAGAGAGTTAGAGTTAGCACAGATTAGCATTAGCTAACAGTGTTATCAGCACTTGGCAAAAAGTCAACATGGAGGTAAGAAGTAGCTGCGTTTGCTGATGCTATGTAACTACTAAGTGGAGGAGTTCAAGTATCTTGGGGTCTTGTTCACGAGTGAGGGTAGGTTAGAGCGGGAGATCGACAGACGGATCGGTGCAGCGTCTGCAGTGATGCGGACGCTGTATCGGTCCGTTGTGGTGAAGAAGGAGCTGAGCCGAAAGGCAAAGCTCTCGATTTACCGGTCGATCTACGTTCCTGTCCTCATCTATGGTCACGAGCTGTGGGTCGTGACCGAAAGAACGAGATCCCGGATACAAGCGGCCGAAATGAGTTTCCTCCGCAGGGTAGCCGGGCTCTCCCTTAGAGATAGGGTGAGAAGCTCGGTCATTCGGGAGGGACTCAGCGTCGAGCCGCTACTCCTCCACGTTGAGAGGAACCAGTTGAGGTGGCTGGGGCATCTGGTTCGGATGCCTCCTGGGCGCCTCCCTGGGGAGGTGTTCCGGGCATGTCCTACCGGCAGGAGGCCCCGGGGACGACCCAGGACACGCTGGAGAGACTACGTCTCACGGCTGGCCTGGGAACGCCTTGGGATCCCATCGGAGGAGCTGGCTGAAGTGGCTAGGGAGAGGGAAGTCTGGGCTTCCCTGCTAAAGCTGCTGCCCCCGCGACCCGACCTCGGATAAGCGGAATTGAAGACGGAACGGAACGGAACGGAATGTAACTACTAAATTAATTACACAAATCTGCTATTCCACACCATTAAACTTTATTATATATTGTTCTTCTCACTTTTTTGATGTGCTTCTATACATCCACATTTCTTGACCAATTCACACCATTCAAACTCCAACATATTAAAATTCTGTTTTCCCACATTTCCATTTTTTGCCCCCCCAAAATCTAAATTTATTCCTAACTATACATTCAACATACGCTAACTGAAACAGAGTCACATTCAATTCACTTTGGGAAGATTTTTCAACATTTTGAAAATTCACACATAATGATTCCCACAAAAAAGGGAAACACACTTTTTTCACCAACATATTGCACATTTTTCACCAATATCATTCCACAACATTCCATATCCATCCATCCATCCATTTTCAGAACCGCTTATCCAAACGAGGGTCGCTGGTGTGCTGGAGCATATCATTAATTATTCCAGATCATTAAAAAATTATTACACATCATTCCATATATTTCAATAACAATCCATATAATTCCCCACTTTTCACCAACAATTGCACATTTTCCCCAATATCATTCCACATCATTCCAACACTTTCAATATGCTTCCATATCATTCAATATCATTCCATGTTGTTCCAATGATTCCGTATCCCCCCCCAGCATTCTAGCAATCAAACACAATTTCTCCAGAAATAGCATTTTCCAAGTTGATACATTTATTTTGGTGGCTTTTGCTTTAAACATTTATTGAGGTAAAATTTTGATTTTGTAATCAACAAGTGTTGACGGTGATCACAGATAAGCTCAACTTACTTGATTGCTTGATGATGTTGTTGGCGGAGTTATGGCCAGAGGATGTTTGCTGGAAAAGGGCTGGCTCACTTGCATGACTCACTTTGCCGCCTTCTTAAAAATGTGTACATCATTCTTGTCAAATACTTTAAAATGTGTGTATTTTTACTGTCACCTGTACTACTGCAGTGATCCAAAAAAGGTTCGATTTAGTGTTCGGACAGGAGAAATTATAGTGGACATTTGTATTTGTTTATCTAACAAATGTTCCCAAATGAAAATAAGGAAAAATAATCTCAATATTTATATTCGTATGTAAACAAACAATCTGCATTGAATATGACAATGTAATTTCAGGGTGAATTTTTCTTCCCTTTGCACTGCTTATTGAGGCTGGTCCTTGTTTTGGAATAAGCTTTGCAAAACAAGTCATTAAAAAACTAAAAGACAAAGGAGAACAGAGCGGTGTTTGCTTGGTACTGGATGAACTGAGCTGTTGTGAGTTTTACTGAGCTGCCACATGACGTCATGCACAAAAAGCCAAATAACTGATTTTGTCCTTTGAAACAGACATCTTGCGAGATACAATATTTTTTCTAAACATTCTGTTCCAAATTGTATTTGCTCAGGTGTGTTTGAGTTAATTGGTTCTACTGTAGAATTTAATTCCCTTCAATTTAAAGTTGAGAGGTTCAGAAGCTCTACTGTACAGACTTGTATGACAAATAACTGTTACAGATTCTTGGCCCAAGGCATCAAATTAGCCTTTACTACAAATTGGTAAAAAGGCATGGATAGTGGTTTGAGGAATAAAACAATATGTTTGAAATGTAAATGGTATACTGTGTGTATATTTTCTTTTACTTTAGAAGGGGAAGATGTTGCATGTATTTTTCCCTCCCACCTCATACCTTGTGGTGATAGTTGCCATTACATCTGCAAAGTTGCAGAATGCAGTGAAAAGATGGGTTTGATCTGGACTCTATGTCATTAGTAGTTTGCTAGCAGCAGAGAACAACACAGATCAACTATGGATGTTTCTGCGCCGGTACAACAAAGAAAAGCTCACTGCTCTGTTTTTCCGCCACTAACAACAACACAAAGAAACATTTAGCTGGCGACACACAAACAAGCGACATCAAATGAGGTGGCCTTCCTGGCTACGACTAATTATAGTAAACATGCTCTGTTACACATGTAATAATATGAATTTTAAAAAAGATGGACATCGAGAATATTTACTCATTTAATACCAGAGTGATATGTGAGTTATTTTCCTGAGAAATTTCGATTAATCAAAAGTAGTGGGAAAAAAATGGGACTGCTCTGACATTTCAAAATGATGAGCATACTCTAGATAAGCAAACACACCACCAACAACACAAACTGTCCATAATTGTTCCCCCTGGTCACACGACAGTCCAGACTTTGACTGACAGCTGTCAATCCGGGCGATGAGGTTTGACTGAGGGGGTCAGCCGTGGTCCCAGGGGCCCTCGTGTGTCATCAAGTAGGGCCATGGCTGGAAGGGGATAGAAATAGACAAGGTCTGCTGTGGTCCACTGAGCTTTGCCACCCCGCCCAGCAAGTGGAAGGGAGAGACATGGAGAGATGGAGGGAAATAAAAAAAGCCCCCCGGGGATGTTAAGAAATCGTTTAACTTTGTGACAGCAGGAGTGGCATCTGTAAGGGCTGCACATGTCTAGATGCATAATAGTGTACTGTAATACTGCACACTCAACTTTGTAGAATGGATGACATATATATATATATATATATATATATATATATATATATATATATATATATATATATATATATATATATATATATATTAGGGGTGGGAATCTTTGAATCCGAACTTTTGGGTGTGCGATTCAATTCTAAATAGATTTTTGATTAAGAACGATTTTTGATTTTTTGATTTGATCGACAATGATTTTTGCTTCAATTTATAGATGTTCAAGGAATCGTAATGATCTACTCCAGTCTGACTCGCTAATGCTAATTAGTGCTCTACTCGCGGCACTTTTATCACTCAAAAGAACGGCTCCACGCTGAAAAAATAACAAACTTTTATAGGAGTAACTTGATTGTGACTTTTCCCTTCTACTCTAATGTGGCTACAACTTAACAGTGTATCAGACCACGTGGAACCACACTGCCCCTAAGTGGCCAAATCGGGTACAACATGAACAGCGCTCCCATTAAAGGCACACACAAACAAAGGGAAGACAGCAAAAAAGAATTTAAATAAAATCGATTTTGGGACATTTAAAATCGATTCTGAATCGTACAAAATGAGAATCGCAATTCTTATGAGAATCTTTTTTTAATATATAAAAGTATTATATATATATATATATATATATATAATATTTTTATATATTAAAAATCGATTCTATATATATATATACAGTATATATATATATATATATATATATATATGTGAAAAAATATATATACTGTGTATATATATGTGAAATAATTTCTTTATGATTATGAGAATTTGTACACAAGGTATACAGTATTTACTAAAATGAGTAGAAGATGGCCATTTTTAGGAATTAGATTAATACACTGTATATCCCTGATTTGGCTGAAAGGCATACTCCTCATGTTGTTAAATTCAACAACTGGATCCAAACGTGAAAGGGAAAATGGAAGGAAGAGTGAAATGAAAGAAGCTTAATGTGTGTGCACCCCCCCCCCCCCCCCCCCCTAAATTAAACACCTCTCGAGAAGTGAAAAGTAAGAGATGAAATATCCGAGTGTCAAAAGCTGGCAGCAACATTAGAAGGGCACAAGCAGTATAGAGAAAGTATTCACCTTGATAGGGTAGGAAAGAAGTAAAGAAAAGGCCGCTGGTGTTGACAGTTTTTAGTACTAATAATGGCCAAACACTGAACATAATGAACATATGGAAGGATCACAATAAAGATAGGCAGCAAAAAAGAGAGGCAAATACATTTAGAAAAGTAGAGAAAATCGATTTTGGGACATTTCTGCGGCTGATTAATAAAAGGCTACAACAACAAACACAAACCCGCACTGTATTTCTAGGTACTAGCAGCACAAACACCATAACAACGGTAACAACAATGCTTTAATATGGTGAGGTCACTATGGTAATGCTTATGAATGATACGACCGACACAAAAACTGGTATATTTTGTAGATATAACAATAAATGTGAAGCCACATTTTTTTATGTAACTATATTAGCAGCACCCTCCTTAAAGCTAGATAGAGATAGATTTAAGGAGGGCATGATATGTTGGAGCCGCCAACATAACAAGGCACCACAGAACAAATATAAAGTCTACACTGTTAACCCGAATAGGGTTGTGGTGGTGGGTGTGGGGCAGGGGAGTCGTGGAGGGCTGGTGCTGGGGGGTTGTGCTTGCCCTGTCCTGGCCGGGGTCGACGACTCCCTTCTTTGATGGAGGTTTTCATGCATGCCAGATCCACCACACCAGCATCTTTCGAAATTTAAACACAATCTGCTTCTTCCTCTGGTCGTTGAATCGGTGGAGGCTGATGTCTGTGGATCTCACTCTGCTTCATCTGTCCTTCCTTCCTTTCCTCAGTCTTTCCGTTGGTCTTCTGAGGTCTCCCAAATTTGTTGGAATTTAGATGTTTCTGGGGTTGGTGAAATATTAAGTTTTTTAACCCTGTGTGTAGTAAGTGGTGTCTGGCTGGTGCTGGATTTCACTTTTCTTTATTTTCTTTGATCCTTCCTCGGGTCTCCTGACAACTTCACGACTCTAGCGGGATTCTGAAGTCTTCGGTTTAGTTGAAGGGTATGGGATTTTTAATAGGTTTCAGGTGAATTAATGAGCACAAACTCACACACAAACACACACACACACACACACACACACACACACACACACACACACACACACACACACACACACACACACACACACACACACACACACACACACACAAACACACACACACACAAACACACACACACACAAAGAGAGAGAGCAATGATGATGACATGCTGAATCGATAAGATTACCGAATGAACAATACTGAGTCCATGGTAAAAAGAGAGAATCCCGTCACTTTTCAAAATAAAATATTTTTAAGCCTCGGCTAATCAATTAATTAATTAATTAATTAATTTTATTCTGGTCCAAAGTGGCCCACGGCCCGGTACTGGTCCACGGCCTGGTGGTTGGGGACCACTGCTTTAAAGTACTATTAATTACAGTATATTATGCTCACTTTGATGGGAGCAGTTCCCATTTATTGTCAATTATTTGTCAAAATTCACTCCAGTGGATATCTGCAATTGCACATGGATGATAAATACAATAAATTCCAGGCAGATGTGAATAGCAACTATACATGAATAAATAAATAACATTATATATGATGGCATTGACAAAAAAAGAGTGTATGGGTGTGTGGGTTGGGGTGCTGGATCAATATCAGGCGACGTGATATTCTGCCTGGGGGCTTAAATGAGAGAATGTCAATACACACACACACCCCCCACACACCCCCACACACACACACGCACCCCCCCCCCCCCCCACACCAGTCCCAGCATCACCTTTTCACCAATTCATTAAAAACAAGCTCGCCGGGCCTCATTAACAGCAGGACACACAGTGTTGCATCCATAACCAGAGCCCACAGAATTGCCTTCTTGCCCCCAAGACTCTATCCATCTTTCTATCTATCTATCTATCTATCTATCTATCTATCTATCTATCTATCTATCTATCTATCTATCTATCTATCTATCTATCTATCTATCTATCTATCTATCTATCTATCTATCTATCTATCTATCTATCTATCTATCTATCTATCTATCTATCTATCTATCTATCTATCTATCTATCTATCTATCTATCTATCTATCTATCTATCTATCTATCTATCTATCTATCTATCTATCTATCTATCTCTAAAACAACCATCATACCATGCAGGGGAGAACAATGTCAGGAGGAGAAATCAACAAAATAGGTAAAACAGCGGAGATGCTCCACTGCCTGCCTGACTGTTTTGGGTCTCTACAGACTGAATGGATGCAAGAAAGAGATATGTGGTGCGTTCAAGTCCCTCCCCAGCGCTACCACCCTGCGTTGAGAGTATATGCTTGGCTTCCCCTGGTTCCTTAACATTCCTCGCCATCCTCCTCCAAAGCCTGGGAGACGACTGAGGCAGACAGCAGCGCTTGTTATAGTCACAGGCCTAAATTCAATGTGTGTGTGTGTGTGTGTGTGTGTGTGTGTGCGCGCGTGTTTGTGCGCATAGGGGTGTGTGTGTATACGTGTGTGAGCATCCGTACTATACATGAATACAAATTGTGTAAAAGGAATTTGTCTTTAACTGCATTAATTTGGGTTAAAATCCCAAGATATCAGCTATACTTCATGTTTTAAATAATGTTGAAATGGAAATTTTTGTGGGTAATATTACAAACTAGCTTGCAGTTCATTAGATGAATATAACTGAATATATCATAATATGAATAATTCTGGTAGTGAAACCAAGTTTTACAGCATTCTGATCAACTTGAGTCAGTGTTTCTTTTCTACTTTTGGGGGGGGGGGGATTCTTAACTATTATCTGTTTTGTTTTTACTGATTGCTACTGCCTCTTAGTGAAGTATACATGGTCTAAATTTACAAGAATATATGTGAATGTACAGAAATAAAACAGGAGTTTTTTAAAATTATTTTTTATTATTTTTTGTTGTTCAGTGAAATAATGTAGTTTAAGTACACAAAGAAACACCCCAAAACATAATTTTACTGTAAAAAATTACATAATATGCGGGTTTCCTTGTGACAGAATAAAATGTGACTCAAATGTGTCTAAATTCCACTACAATTTCCATTTCCATTTTAATATCAATTTTGAATAAATTAATTCCAGCATTTTTTATTTTCAAAATCACACTGAAAGTTTAGCGAAATGTTGCTCCCCTAGTCTGAAGACTCTGGACATGACATTGTTATTATATTGTAGTTAAAAGAGGATCTTTCCATGCTAAAACTGCTTTCAAAATGTATATGTAATTCATTTCACTAATCCCTCTCCCCTTGAGTTTCTGACCAAAGCCTCGCTCCTCACAAACATACAAAAGCATGGTTCTCAAATCTGGCTCAAATCATGGCTGCTACATTGTGGTAGAATCACTTATTCATAATAGAATGTTATTCTAACACTAAATTTCATCAGTATCACGTTTTATTTTTTGGAATGTACAACCACCAATTAAACACTGCTACCCCTCCCACTTACAATGCATATCTGGCATTTATAGCTGTCTATGGCAGTCAATGACTGTTATAAAAAAAAAAAAGTTGACATACTTATCTTTCCATGTTCACTCTTCAAGCCCAAGGGAACAGGTCAGCAAGAGGGCATGGAAGTGTGCCCGTGAGTGCACAGTAAAAGGCTAGAGGGCTTGATATATATATATATATATATATATATATATATATATATATATATATATATATATATATATATATATATATATATATATATATATATATATATATATATATATATATAACCCCGCCTACATCAAGAAAGACAACAGTGCCAGTGGCAGCAAAGAAAAACTACTACCGTGACTACTTCTGTAAATACTGGCACAAGGACCCCCCTTAGCTGTTCAACAACATGCCTGACGTTAAACAACTCACGCAAGTAGTCTAACAATATGCCCAATGTAAAATACACAAACTCAGCACTGAACTAAAGCTAACATTAACATAGCATTTATCATCCACTGATGCCATCACACCACAACAGGTAAGGTAAGGTAAGGTAAGGTATTTTTATTGTTTGAATACTGTGCTGTACTGTAAATGTAGAAAACATAAATAGAAATTAAAATAGGAATTTTCTGTTTTTGGAGCTCGGGAACAGATTAATTGCATTTACATTATTTCCTATGGACTTTGAACACATAGCAGGAACGAATTATGTTCAAACTCCGAGGTACCACTTTATATATATATATATATATATATATATATATATATATATATTTACATTTTTTTTCCACAAATAATTTTACACATGTACTAAGAACTGGTCATACAAAAAATAGTTTTTTGTTGTTGTTGTAAACTCCCCCTTAAATATAATTAAAATTGGGACCCACTTGATAAAAAAAAATATTGTGTATATATTTTACATCCTCTGAATTTTACTCACTAACTTACGCAAATCACAAAGAGCATAACTATCTTAAGAATAATAAAGGCCAAACTTGCAAAATACAGATTTGTCCGTTAATCAAATCCACGCCACAAGTGAGATACAAGTGGGAACATTTAAATTCTAATGGAATGTGCATCAAGATATTTTCAGTGTATTCATCCCCTGTGTGTACTGTTGGTGCCAGTGTGTGTGTGTGTGTGTGTGTGTGTGTGTGTGTGTGTGTGTGTGTGTGTGTGTGTGTGTGTGTGTGTGTGTAAATTGCATGTGTGTGCCTGTCAGTGAGAATGTACTGGAGGGCTTAGCAGGTGGACAATATTGGCAGAAAGACTCCAGCGACTCAAGACAGCTTAAAAAGTCTCACCCAGGACCTCCGTTGGATGCAAGCAGGCTCTATAAATTATTTACCAGGCCTGCTTGATGAGACCGAAATTGTAATGAGAGAAACGTTACAGGGAAACTCATCCGTGTCGGTGCACACGCAGTAAGTGTAAACGGGTATCATGACAATGCATATGCCGAGGGTGTTTGCTCGGATCTACGTGTGTGCTCATTAGCTTCGGTGTTGCTGGGAAAGACGTAAGTCTTGCATAATTAGGTCTTGGTGGGAAACTATACTCATCTTCTTCATATGGAGAATAAGAATTTGCTTTAACACTGTAACTCAATAGTATGTGTTTAGCCAGAGAAAACTGTTTCAACATCACTTTGTTGCGTAAATCGGGTCAATTAATGTTTTAATGAATTGAAAGAGACTCGAGTTTAATGCCTGCGCTAACCTTGAATGCTTTAAGGGGGCACCGATAATCGCTACAATTTAAAGGGATACTTGACTCATTCAAGTTAGTATTTTGTCCAGAATTAATTTGATGACGTCATTATTTTTCCATGTACAATTGATATCTTTAAAAACACATTTTTCCAGTTGCTGTCGACTGAAGATGACATCAGGCATGGTGAGGAAATAGCTAACGACCAATCATGGTTCACCTGTTTTCTGGATTTGGTCAGCAAATTGAGCCATCCATGATTGGCCATTACCTGTTTCATCAGCACGGCAAATGACAAGTGGCACAATAAGTTTTTAAAGGTATTACTTGTTCATGAAAATTAATGAAGTTATCACATTAATTATATAATTTTTTTTAAATCTTCTTACTGCTGAAAATTAGTATCAGTATAAATAAGGACAATCGTGTCATGACAGTCAATCTAAGTCACCAACATTCTGATTTGCTTAATAGAATCTTGACTTCAGGTTGTTTATTGACTCTCCACGAGTTGTTCAATATACGGTAAGAAGAGCTGCAACGCGATGGTTTAACATTTAACTACAACATAGAGTTAAAGGTCTCATATAATTCAACTTTTCCACTTACTAAAATAGTTCTCAAATGTGTAAAAGACATGTCTGTGACATGCATTCGTCAAAATTGACGTTGGATTTAATATTTTTGCTGTCCCTAAATCAGCCCAAAAAAACGCTCCGTTCAAAACAGCCTGTTTTAGGGTGTGTGTCACTTTTATGAAAATAGCTGCACCAGGCAACGCCTAGGCTATATGCCCTTCTCTCGAAGAAGAAGCAGTGATTTCGGTCACGGTAGCCATGTGCTAATGTTGTGAATGGAAACGACTGGCCATAGGAGCAGAAGAAAAGAAAAATACAGACATGTCTTTTACACACTTGAGAACTATTTTAATATGTGGAAAAGTGGCATAACATAAGAAAAAGTATCATAACGTTACTACAGAGACTATGTTGTAGCGTTAGTTTGTGATTGTTTAGGCAATGGTTATTTTGCCGTAGTCGGCAAATCTCGCGCAAATGTTATTTTGCCATGAATGCTTGTAGAGATTTACAAGCGGTTATGAATAACACAAATGTGCACATTTAGACCACTGCAAGCCGTCTTGTCGAGACCACTTAGCGGACAGTTAGCATCATAAAGTTATGTCAACTAGGTGGCGAGTTGCCAGTCACGGCTAATTAACCACCGCGGATTATATCTTGACAAAACAATACGCAGTCGCTTCATATTATCCAACCACCGTCTGCTTGATCATATCTGACCTCTTGTAACCAAACAACCTCCACACGATAAATGTAGCTCCCACTTTAGGCATTAAAAATACATCAGTAATATGGTAGAAGGTGCACGTCTCTTATTAGAAAGGATAGGAAGGAAGGCTAAATCCAAAATGTTAAACTTAGATCTTTCCCGTTTGCAGTTGTCACACACTTGAGACCGATCCATTATGTTTAAACGTGTTGCTAATCCAACTCTGAATAGGCTTCCACTAACAAAACAGTCCTCTGAGAAATGATGTCGGTACACGTCCTTCAAAGATCAAATTAATCCACTGTCTTTTCAAAGACTTTTTCCTGATCATTGTTTCCCCTCTCCACGGAGCATCTGCGAGCAGGGAGAGAAAAAGAAAGGAACAGCCCTCTTCTTGAATTTCAGTGGGCGTGACAAACCTTTACCAAAGGTGGTGCCACAACCCGAGGGGGCTGGGTCGAGTGCACTTCCGTGTCTTTTTGACGTCACTAAGTCACGGAGGTTTAATCTCCTAGTTTGAAGCACACATTTTAGAAAGGGACGAGAAAGCTAAAGAAATCACGGACGGACTTTTTTCATACCTGGTTGGATTGTAGACAGGCCGGGGATGCATATTATTGATAGAAAACCCCACTAAAGTGCATTTTCTCACTATGGGACCTTTAAACATTTATATGCTCCCATGTGTTAATATTAAAAATCAATCATATTCATGTCTGTGTAACGAAGACACTAATCTTGTTAATGAATTCTCATAAAAATGACAATTATTAGTGTGTTACTTTTGAGTTAATTTAAATTTCCTTTAACACCACCAATTTTTTTTCAAACGCGCGATTAAAGACCAAACAAAGACCGAAGACCAAACTAAATGTATGTATCGTTTTTTTGATACAAGCTCCTTTAAATTCATATATTGAATTTAAAACTACAGTCTTACCGCTTATGATCCGTTCATAAAGTGAATGAATGATCCCATGCAGTAGTTCTAACTATCTCAAAATACACACAACATGCATTGATAACTTGTATTTCTTTAACCCCACCATAGATCTTTGCTTTCTTTTGCATTATGCCACTTTATTTGCCTTGAGCAGGTTTGCTACGGGACACAATGAAGCAAACATACAGAAGCGCTGATGACACAAATACGCTCCCATCTCCCTTTCCTGTCGACTTTTCGCTTCTCCTGCTAACAAGCCCCAAGCCCCGAGCCCCGAGCACCTCGCGCTGTCTCCCTCTCTGTTACCTTCGAGTCTGGCCGTCATGCTCCTGTGGCTCCACTCGAAAGGTTACGCTGTGTACCCACCGTCACTGCCTGTCACCCCATCACCATCAGCCACACACACACAAACACACACACATTGCTCCGTCAGTCCCAGGCCCTGTCAACAACATATTTAACATTGAGGCTTTGTAAAGGCAAAAGTCGAATGAGGTAGAATTGGATTTATTTTCTAATAAACCGTCAGAGTTGGGACGGCTTTCTTTTCATCGTCAATCCGTCAGTATTTCAAGCCGATTTTTTTTTTCTTCAACTATTGTGTTTCTGTGGCCAAAAGGAATTCATTCATCACAGCATGTCAATTATGTCTGTGTTGTTGCATTGGCTGCTAGTGCTCACGCGATAGTTTAAAACCTGCTTCTCTACCTGTGAAAATACGATGCAAACACATGGCAAGGCTTGATATCCTTGAGAATAAAAGTGCTTTTTAAAGAATAAACATTGCTTCTCTCCCTCATCTGCCTCTCTATCTTCTTCCGCTTATCCCTCTGCCGCCTTCTGTCTCTCTTGTTCTCTGCGGGCCGTCTGTGAAGTGTTCAAGCGCTCTGACGACACGCATCGCCGACTCCTCAACATCTTGTCTCGTCATGGCAATTACACACACACGCACGCACGCACACACAGAACGCAACTCTCAAAAAATATTAGGAACAAGTATCTCCTCGACGGCACGGTGTTACAAGTTATACCATATAAATCTGAACAATAGTGTCGGTTTAGCAAAGGCCTGCACAACTGGATTGACCTTGCCTGCTTAAGGCAGACAAACAGTCACAGACACCTCCTGCTCCTGCGGCAAGCACGTGAGTTGGGATGTGAAAGACTGAAGGAGCGAGCAGGTGGTTGGAAAACTCGGGCCACGGACCAGTCACTGACCCCATCCACATGACAGCAAGAGGATAAGGGTTAATTAACAGCCAACTTTAAGAGTTTAATAGTTTAATGAATGATTCATAGCTTCTGGTCTATACCCAGTATTGAAAACACATGGACGGAGTCAGAGCCTGCATGAATTATTCACTTAGCGTGATACTCGACATTTCACTCACACTGAGCCAAGCCCAAGCCCAATTTCAGCGCGTGGGGGGGCAGGAATTAATTTGTCCATAGGAAAAAGCTGAGAAAATGTCGACGTTTTGTGCTGTTTATGGCTAGGTATAATCGAAAATCAAATAAAAGCTACTTTCGCGTCCCGAAAGTAGTAACCCATAAAGGCAAATATTTTTGTTTTAATTATCAAAAGAAGACAGCAGACCTTTGTCTGAAATCCGGAGGAGCGTAGTCGGACAACGGTCGTATATGCAGTGATTAATTCGTAAAAGTTAAAGCTACAATAATGAAACCACTTACATAGCTGAATAAAACTCTCAACAGGCCGGTGTAATATTACTGGAAACATAGCAAACCGGGATATTACTATGTGGAGTTTGTTCTACAGCTTGTGCGTCCAGGCTAGTTGGCTGTGTCTTTATTTTTAGCAATGCTAGCTATGTTAGCTATCACGACGAGTGGTTCTTAAATTGAGGTCCTTCTTCCAAGAAGGCTACAACATACTTATGGAAATATATACTTATAATTAAGCACTGTTTCGTTCACAAGACTTCTACATAATTACACAACGTAGCTACATGACTGATGAGTCTCTGTTTGACCGTTGAAGTCGTAACATTTAGCCAGATAGCTTGTAGCCTGACGCCATTGGTACTTTTGTGTTCATTTGAGTTGAAGAGAGAATGATTCTGAAACACATTTACAAACCCGAGCAAAAACAAGACGGCAGTCATTTATTACTTTTTTTGAGTTTGCTGACTCAACCACACACAAAATAGTTGTAAGCCTACAGCCTTTTATACACCTTAATTTTGGTCGTTTGGTCGTTCGTGATGTCAATTGTCTCCACACCATGCAAATCCGACACAAGTTCAGAAAAATCTCTTTTACTTAGAGTGTAACGATCATATCCGACCTATTTGACTATTTTTAGAGCGTATTGGCTACGTCCAGGCTCACCCAACGCTTTTGCATAGTCGCTTTCCATCATTTTTAATGGGTACAACCCTCCTATATTGTAGTTAAAATATTTGCTGTGGGTCCACAAACACCCCCACATAATTTATTTTGCTAATTATTTTCTAGGTTTTGTGTTTGGATGCATATATTTGATTTGTCCTATTGCCATTGAAGGTATGACTAATTTATGTTTTTCTGATGCGGGTTTTGATTCAGGCAGTTGAGGCACGGTGTGGAGGTGAGACGGTGCCTGTTTTTTTTTAGGAGTTTGTAAAATAAAAATAAATGCTCAAAACATACCACTGTAGCCCTTTTGTATCGTGGAGCTGCAACATATGCTAAAATGAAGAAATCATGATGCCGATTCAACTTAAAATGTGACAAAAGAGAAATAAAGCAACAATGGAACATCTAAGATTGAAGACAATCTGTTCATGGATGCAAAAAGCTGTCCATTCTAAAGTCAACTGCAATGAATTGAATTCTATAATGGTTCAGAGGGATTGTCCCAGACTGTTGTCATTTCTATGAATGAAATACAAATACATCCACCACACATACGTCCGCAGAGCTCACAATCTGTCTGCCTGCACCTCCATTAAATCCAAAATTGTGTTATATTACCTGCACCACAACTTAGACCTGCTTTTTAAAATTTGAGTCTACTTTTTCTCACCAAATTTTCAGGTGTTATAGAAAACGCCCTCAGTCCGTTCTCCAAGGTGCAACGTGGTCTTCCAAATTCCCAAGCACAGCAAATTAGACATGCCCCAGCACGAAAATCAAAATGCACCTGCGCTTATACAAAAATAGGATCCACAATGTCAATGAGATCATTTTACTCTGATGACATTTTGTGTCATCTAGGTTGTGGCGATTTTAAATCTTTTCATCAATGGCTGTCGGCCATCTGGTTATGTCGTTACGACTCAAATGTTTGCTTTCTAAATACACTGAACTTTCGACGGCAGAAAGGTAATCTTTCCAATTAAGTGGTTTGAATTCTTCCAATGTCAGTGTAACCTACAAGGAAAACACACTTGAGAGATAAATCAGCAGAGATCATTGATTGTGTTTGTTCACGGATTGCGTAAAGTGTGTGCGCGGCTTAGCCGTCAGAACACAATCGGGTTGTGTGTGAATATTCTGCGACTTTTTTTTACACTCTCCACTTCAGAAATGAACAAATAAATGCTGCTTTTTTTGAGTTTTCAGGTAATTGATTTGTCATCCCTGATGCAACAAAGTCGTGGGACCGAAGTCTCTCTGGAAAATCTAAACAAAGAGATTGTGCAAGCAATAATAAATGGATAAAACTACAAGTAATGAGCGGAATGTAGCTCAATGTAATAGTGTAAAAGAAGCGAAGAATATTCTAATAAAAGCACCTTTGCTTCCCCTGGTCCATGTTTAGTGTGGTACACACCGTGTCAGCAAACAGCACAGTGGCGACTTGCCAGCCTATTTATGCTACATATGATGATGGTTGGAAGTCGTATATATATATAAAATGGCGAATAGTGATAAATTGTTTGTTTTTTTTGTCCTCAAAACTCATTTTGACCTCCAGCAAACTTGCCTTAATTTATTGTTTTTATCTTATTTCATAAGCATTTCATACAGTTCAGTAGTTCACCGTATAATTTCATGCAGGGAGATAGCGGCATACTTTCACGTACGTTGTGTTACGTGAAGTATGTTGAATATTTATGAATGAAGAAAGCTATCTAGTTTTATACTCGAGTTAATTGTGTTTTACCATTCACGGTCTGTGTTTCCAAAGGGGTCGCCATTGTAGAGTGACGTCACTTGAAGTCCGTCAGTCAGGGGTCCTTTTTTTCCCGACTTCGCAAGTGGGATTTCCGAGTTCAAGGGGGCGTTTGAACTTCCGACCATCCTCGAATGCACCATTAGGCCAACTGACTGATTACAAGTTTGAGGACACCTGTGATGCTAATTAGGGGACACACCTTGTTTGAAAATATCCCTATTGTTTAATTATTTTCAATCTTTTCGAAGGTTCCATCATTTTTGTCCTGGCCTGGTAAAAACACAATTCAAAAGCAATGTATTTTCATTGGTTAATTTTCATTGCATTTAATTCATTATTACTTTTGTCAGATATGCTATTTTTGTGAACACTTTGGGTTTTTGTTTCATTAACAGGGGGTACCGACAAAAATAAATAAATGTAAACACACTACAAGAGCAGTAAGCACACAATTCTGTTGGAAATGTTCAAATTTGGTGCGTTTCCAGCAAGCGTAAGTGTGTGCATGAGGCTCGATGATCATGTGAAGTTAATTGGCTGTATATTATAGAACAATTGCGCAATACAGTATGTTCTTAATAGGCAAAATTGCCTGCAAAAGAGATTTCTAGGGTTACAATGAATTTGCAAGGGGCTAAATGCAAAATCACTGCTAGATGTCAAGACGACGTCACAAGACCTTCTTTCAGCCAGTATCAAATCATATAAAAGAGGCTACTGTAATCACACCGAGGCGCTGTGCGTGTGTGTTTATCAGACAGTATTGTCCAGTTTATCAGACAGCTGCTGTCATGTTCATGTCGCAGCAGGCCGCTATAGGCAGTCTTCTTGTCTTTTGAGTGATGCCATGGCATGAACAGCATGGTTTAAGAGCTAAAAGAAGGTCATCGATGTCTTGCTTCACGATCGCTCCCTTCTTCACTCGTCTCTCACTGTTGCTCCTGTCATCCCGACTGGATGATCCCTCTCTCTCTCTCTCTCTCTCTCGTTCTACCTCCAACCTGGATGTCTTTCTGTCCTTCATCAATGTTTTTCACTCCTTCCCTTTTTATATTCAACATCCCTTCTTGGGGGATGTTTTATCTGGAAGCCATTCAGGATCTATGAAGAAGTAAGTGCAAATTGAAATTGCTTCTGTTGAATGAAATTGCTGTCAAGAATCAGAAAAAAGACTTTAGGATATTTTCTAATATGGTTATTTAGTTATTTGTGCTCCACAAAGAAAACTCTTGCATCATAGTTTTCTCTCCACAGTACCATTAGGTAGTCGAAAAAATTCTCCAACTAGTGTAAACACGGTATTCTGATTAATATTGCATTGGTATCAATCTCGGGGGGCGGCCATTTTGCCACTTCCTGTCAACTGAAAATGACATCACAGTGGCTCAGGACTCAGGGAACGACCAATCACGGCTCACCTGCATTCTGGGTTTGGTCATTTGACGATTGCAAGCTGACCCCTTAAGATCTGTGATTTCATTTTAAGTGAATCAGACTAAAGCAGTAATAATTGTCTTAAATTTAAAAACGTTTTTATGAGTTGTTTGGGGGCCCCTGGAAATTCTTCACCTAATGGTAAGTCCAACTCTGAGCCCACACAAATATGTTCTCTCTTTCCACAGAAGACTGCTTTCGCCATTTAGATGAAAACTTTGTCAAACAGAATTTACACCTGCATTTTTATGCTTCTAATCAAAAGACCCAATTTTTTTTTTTTAACTTGTCATTGATAAACACTCACAGAAACTCAACAAATAAGCACAAACAATGCACATTAAAACTTTATTTTTTTTGCACACAATAAAAACAGTACACTATGTGACTGATCTGCCAAACTGGCAATGGCCGGGCAAAATAAGCAACACACAAATTGAAGCAGCATGTACGCAAGAACAACAAGACACAGTTAGAAAAGACACCAAAATGGACGGGAAAACATGAATATGAATGAAAATATGGAAGTTGAACAGGTCTGGGTGAGCATAATAACATTTTACATCCCCACACCCCCTACATTGTGACATGGTTTTGAGTAGGCCACAAACATTAAGACATCTTCAGCACATCAACTGCGAAAGGAGCAAGTCCAGGACAGGTTCATGCACAGTGATACCAGTTGGAATAGTACCTGGTTGATTTCTTATCTTTGGTGACACTAATCTCCTGACTGCGAATGAGAAACTGATTAAATCCCATCATATCAACCAGCCACATCTGATTACAAAAATCTCCATCTGGAACTGCTGCTGAACATGACGCTGAGCAAGTTTTGGGCGTGCAGTCGACTTTTTGAGTTGACCTCTGAATTGTACCATACTTATATCTTCTAAAAAAGAAAAGAAAGAGAAAATACATCATTTTTGGTGAGTAAAATGCAAACAGATAAATAGATTACATTGATTGAAGATATAGGGGTCTGTTTTTGTAGACAATGCATCTGTGCCGTGGCACAAATGTCGGCGGAGCCTGATTTTCATATCGGTGCAAGGCTTGCTGTGCGTTTAACAGTTTGGCGGACACTGATCTGCCAAACTGGCAATGGGCGGGCTGATGCAGACGTTTATAGATGGGTGGTCTCCAAGTGCTGATTTAAAAGGAACCCCAACAGTCATGACAAGTTTGCTCTATATTATTTATTTGGTTGTTACTAACATAACTATGAGATTCATTTTTCAAAAATCATTAAATACTTTTTGTAGAAACTTTATTTGGATGGTGGTATTTTCGTCGCAACGCATTCAAGTGCGTAGTGACGTAGAATGGCGGCTGCTCTCTGCCGAGCAATGTGAAACACCTATGAAGAAAGCAAGGTAAGTCTCCGTTGCGTTCCTTAAGAAACAACATGTAATTGAGAGAGTCATTTACAAAATGTATTAAACTGGATATGATTTTTGAAAAATGTGTCTCATTGTTATGTTAGAAACAACCAAATAAATAATATAGAGCAAACTTGTCATGACAGTTCCTTTTAAGGGAAAGGTCAAATCCCCCAAAATTCTTGACAATATGTTCTATGCAGCCCCACTAGTCTAAACACGTTATTTTTGGTTAATATTGCCTTAGTGGAATATAAATTAAGCAGCAAAATCCAGCAATTTTTATCAATATCACAAGGCAGCCATTTTGCCACTTGCTGTTGAGTGAAAATGACATCACAGACCAACTGTAGCATCCAACCACAGCTCAGCTTCTAAAAACAGGTGAGCTGTGATTGGTCATTGCCTGATCCCTGAGCAACTGCAAGTGACAAAATGGCCGCCCCCTGAGATGGATTAAAAAAAAGGCTGGATTTTGTTGGATCACTCATATTCCACAAATGTAATATTAATCAGAATGTCATGTTTAGACTAGTGATGTCACATATAACATATTATTGGAAAGAAATATTTAAGCTTGACTTCCCCTTTAACTCATTCACTGCTATTGACGGCTTTAGACGTCAAAAATTCATTTTAACTATTTTTTTTTTTTTCTTCTTTTTTTTCTTTTTTCATTAGAGCTCAGTATTGTTCATTCGGAAATGTCATCATCATTGCTCTTTTTTTTTCTTTTTTTTTTTTTTTTTTAAATATATATATATATATATATATACACATATATACATACATATATACATATATACATACATACATACATACATTTTTTTGTTTTTTTTGTGTGTGTGGGTGAGTATGTGTGTGTGCGTGCATGCGTGCGTGCGTGCGTGTGTTTGTTAGCTCACCAGAAAACCTATTAGAAAAAAAAAAATCTCATACCGTTCACCTAAATCGAACACCAGGAGACCCGAGGGGACCGAAGAAAACCAAGGAAGGTGAAATCCAGCACCGACCAGACACCCCCCACCAGAACTCCTCCCCAGCCCAAGAAACATCCAGACCCCAACAAATCCAAAAAACATAAAATCAGGGAGGCCTCAAGAGACCAACGGAGAGACCGAGAAAAGGAAGGAAGGACAGACGAAGCCGCGTGAGATCCGAGACACCAGCCTCCACCGATTCAATAACCTGAGGAGGAAACAGATTGTGTCTGAGTTTCGGTAGATGCTGGTGTGGTGGATCTGGCATGCATGAAAATCTCCACCAAAGAGGGGAGCCGTCGACCCCCGCCGGAACAGAGCAAGCGCAACACCTCAGGGCCCCCCAGGCCGCGGCAGCGCCAAAGGACGACCCCCGGGCCCCACCAGGGCCACCGGCCGGAGAGCAAACCCAGGAGCAGGAGCGCCCCCCGCCCCAACCCGGCCCGCGCCCCCGGCCCAACGCAGCAGGACGGGGCACTGCAGGCCCACCAGGCACCCCACCGGCCCCCAACCCCCGCCCCCCCCCACAACCCCCCGCCCCCCATCCACCCCCGCCACCCACCCCAACCCAGCCCCAGCCGCCCCCATGCCCCCAATCCCCCAGACACCCCCCACCCCCAGCACCCCCCCACCCCGCAACCCCCACCACCGCCCCCCCCAACAAAGCCGCCCCCCCCCGACCCCACCCCGACCAACCGGCAGCCCCCCAACCCCCGACCCCCAGCCCCCGGGGACCACCCGCACCCAGGCACCGGCGCCGAAGAGGGGCCGGGCAGCGGAGCGGAGAGGGCAGCCGCGCCCACCCCACCCCCCGCCGTGTGGAAGGACGGAACACCGGGGGCAGAAGGGGGCAGAAGGGGGAGATGGGGGCACCGGAGGGCGGCCGACACCCCCGAACCCCAGGCCCAGCGGGGGAAGGCCCCGGTCGTCACCCCAGCGTTCTTTGTGAAAATTAACCCCTGTTACTGAGTCCGCCAGCTCGCGGACTGGCGAACTCTACCCCTAAACCGTGAATGTGACCCCACCCAGTGTATATACAAGTGTGTGTGTGTGGTGCATTAAAATTAGGAGCAGGTGAACCGGAGCCGATGGAAATGATATTCCCACGCTCCGATCCACCCGCCACCCAAGCATGTTACTGAGTGTATGTGGTGCATTAAAAAAAAATAGATAGGGCGGGGGGGGGGGGGGGCGGGTGGCGACACGGACAGGGGACCGCAGCACTGCTCTATACTGCGGCCCCCAACCGATGGCACCCCCACAAGCCCCCCCCCCACCCACAAGTTGTGTGGTGTATTAAAATTGGAGGGGAGTTGTAGGGTGAAGACGGTGTTTCCACCCTACCCCACCCCCCAAAGTGTGTTATGTGCCCTATATGTCTATAAAAGTGTATTGTGCAAACCTAGTGTAGTGAGTTAAGAGGTGTGACCAGCGGGGCCCCCCCCAACCGGGCGGGGGCAGGAGGCGCACCGGCCCACCAAGCCCCCACCCACCCCACCAGGACCCCGGCGGGCATATGGGACCCGTCCGGCGGGGCGATAGGGCTCGCCCCCCGGATACTGGGTCCCGCCCGAGGTGTCAGGACGCCCACCGGAGCGGGGCGGGCACGACACCAAACCCCAGCCACCCCCGCCGGCCCCCATAGCACCGAGACCCGGGCCATGGATGGAGCCCCCGGCCCAGGGGAGGGGAAGGAAGGCGTACCGGGGAAGGGGAAGGGAGGAGGGAAGGGGACGACAAGAAGGGCAGGGGGCAGCGGCAGGGACGCAAGGAGAGGGGGAGAGGAGGAGGAAGGGCGACGAGGGAGAGGGGACAGGGAGGCGGAGGACGGGCGGGGAGAGGCGAGGAGGGAGAGGCAGCAAGGGGGAGGAAGGGGGAGGGGAGAGGGAACCACCGGGCACCCCGGCGGCCCACAGGCCCCGAACCGCGTCGCCGGGCCCAGAGCGACGGACCGCGCCGGAACGGCGCCGCCCCCGACACCAGGGAAAGCCCCGCAACGCAGCACCCCCCAAGAGACCCAGGGAACGGCCAAGACGCAGCCGCCACCCAGCAGCCAACAGAGGGGCAGACCCGCCCACTCCCCGCCAGGGGGGACAGCACCCACAGAATTAACCCACTGGCATGCCGTGAATCCGAATATCAACCCCTGGTGCCCATCGGAGGTGAATCCGCTCGATCCCGCTGGCAGCAGCCGGGTTCCTGACTATGGAAACACAACCATTAGTTACAAATTGCCTAATACAGAAACATCAATGCCAGTTATAACGCTGCTGTGGCTCTCGCTAACAGGCAGAATTAAAATCCAAGTTTAGGTTAAAAAATTCTATATACGTAGACCATGTTTCTTTAAATTTTGACATTTGGTTTTTATTTGAGGCAGATATTTTTTCCATTAAAATATGATTTATGAGGAGGTTAGACCATTGGTCGATATTCAAAGTTTGTTTATTTTTCCAGTTAACAAGAATTGTTTTTTTTGCGATAGTAAGGGCTACAAGTATAGATTGAAATTGTTTATGTGGTAAGTCAATTGTTGTTAAGTCACCTAGCAAACACAAGTTTGGAGAGAACGGTATCCTACAGTCCAAGACAGCGGAAAGTTTTTCTAAGACTTTAGTCCAGAAACACATAACCGGAGTACATAACCATAAAGCATGAAAATAAGTGTCTGTAGTGTTTTGTAAACACTGGAGACAAATGTCGGAGTCTGAGAGTCCCATTTTCTTCATCATATATTGAGTAATGTATGTTCTGTGAATAATTTTATATTGGATAAGTTGTAAATTTGTGTGTTTTGTCATTTTAAAAACATTTTCACAAACTTGAATCCAAAAGACAGATTCCGGAGCTATAGACAAGTCTGTTTCCCATTTTGAGATGGGTAAAGACGTTTTATCAGTATATGAAAGTAACTTATATATTTTTGAGAGTTTTTTTGTTGTTGTCGGAGAAAGCTTGGTAATATCTTTAGCTAAAACAGGCGGTTGGAGCGTACCCTGGAGTGTTGGAATTTGTTTCTTTATCATACTTTTAACTTGCAAATAATGTAAAAAGTTTCCGTTTTTTATTTTTTTTAACTATTTCTATTAGTTTAAAATGTTTTCCACTTTTGTTAACAAGAGTATGAAAACCTAGAAAAAAGTTTTTATTATACATTTAGAACAGATATAAAATTTGTGATTAATCATGAGTTAACTATTGAAGTCATGCAATTAATTACAATTAAAACTAAAACTAAACTAATTAATTGTAATTAATCACATAACTTCAATAGTTAACGCACGATGAATCACAAATTTTATATCTGGTTAAAACTAAAACTAAACTAATTAATTGTAATTAATCACATAACTTCAATAGTTAACGCACGATGAATCACAAATTTTATATCTGGTCTAAATGTACAATATTTTTTCCCCTAGGTTTTCATACTCTTGTTAACAAAAGTGGAAAAAAATGTTAAACTAATAGAAATAGTTCAAACAAATTTTTGACGTATATAGCCGTCAATGGCAGTGAATGAGTTAACAGATACAGATGTGCATCTGCCATGTTGAGACTGTTGTACGCAACTAGGTCACCACAATTAAAGACAATGAAATGACACGCTTTGATTGGCCACTCCCACAGCATCGCAGCCCTCTCTCTGCAGATTGCCGACATGCTCTCGTTAGGCATCATTTCCAGAATTGTCAGGTTTTCCTGAATGCTGTCTTGCTTTTGTTCTGTTCTTCTCTTCCTTCTTTCTCTATTTATTCTATTTGTGTGTCATTTGAAAGATGATGTCCATTTTTCACAGTCCGTCATGGCAAACCGCACAAACATAACTGATCATAACGTTTTGGCAGAGTACCTAATTGCAAAGTACAAATCTCGACACGAATTTGAGCGATAATTCATTATTTACCGTTGGGAGGGTGCTTACTTAACCTTGGGGAGCGGGTAGAATTAAAATGTGAATTTCAGGGCTGAAGCCCACTCAGTATGCCTCACCATGCCGCCGAGGGGGAGCAAGACGGTGGGGGGAAAAAAAGGAGTGTGAGAGCTGAGGATGGAGATGCAAGTAAAAACGGTGGCAAAGGGAACAGGTGCAAGGGCCACAAATTAAGAGGGGAGTATTGTGCAGACACTGTAGGGGAAGTTAGTCACGAGGAGATAAACGAATGGGATAGAATGGGAATCTAAGAGACAGGTAGAGAGAGGGAGGATAATGTGCCCGGGAGGGGAAAGAGGAGAGGCAGGGGCGGCAAATTTTGGAGCACGACACCGATGACAAATTGTGATTAATAGATGGGGTCCGGGGCCAGCAGTGTGGAGAGCAATTCATTAATAGAGAGAATTAGAGAGGATGTGCAACTCAATCTGCACACTGTCACTCGCAATCAAGGCCTCTAATCAGATCTGCGCACAAACAGAAGGCAGCTGCCAGGGGGGGCGTTGTGAAGCGTTTACAAAGCAAAACTTCCACAACAATGCATTCCATCCCACAAACTCAACTGTCTGAATCATTTATTTTAACCAAACAGACAATTTTTTTTCTCATAGCTGCTAAGAAATCGCAGATAAGTTTAGATTTCATAGTATGGGCCCTTGTATCAATTTAGTCAGAGAAAGCATGTGGAAACCTAAGCAAAAATATTTCAAACATAAATAAATATTCATGTATATATTTTTTTGTCAAGCAACCTACTCTGAAACAATAATACATTTATTTGTAGGCGCCTTTCTGGACAATAAAAGTCACCTTACAGCAACAGTTAAAAACATACATATACAATGTTAAGAAAAAAATTAAATTAAATTAAATTAAATTAAATAGACGATGCAGTTATGGACAGATACCAGCTGTGAAAAAGAAACAGTCACGTTGAGAAAAAATATACATTCTAAAATGCTGAATACACAGCATATCAAGCATATTATTTTTTAACATTATTTTACAAAACCTTGATTTACAATGCTAATAAAGGTCCAATCAATGTATCATATAGTCCCTTCAGATTGTTTTAATTCTAAATCCATAATAATAATAATAATAATAATAATAATAATAATAATAATAATAATAATAATAATAATAATAATAATAAATTGTGAATGTGTATATACCCAGCAAGTCTATAAGGTCAATTAGTGTAGTTCAGAGTTCAAAGCAAACATGGTGAAGCTGCATTTAGCTGTTATGCTGCATGCAAATGAAATAAGCTGCCAACAGAAGTGAAGTCAGCGCCCAGTGTGAATACTTTTAATTCAAGGTTATCAACATTGCCTTTTTTCCCATATCTTTGATGAAGGTCTTTTAAACATTTTTTAAATCAATTTAACTGTAAGTTTTTTTTAGGGATGTATCGTATCGAGGCGATACCAGGCCTTATTTAAAGGTATCTTACTGGTGACGACGGCCGATTGTGGCAGTTTTATGATCAGGAACTAGAAATTCAAAGTTCGAAGAATAGAAAATTGCTGTTAATATGAAGCAGTTTTACAGGAAAAATGCTACACTGGGATATATAAGTCATTCAATCATTGTTGTATCAAAAGTACTAGTGGTATTGGTACTCGGTATCAGTTTTGGCGACTACTGAAGAGCTGAGTCGAGTTGAAGTACTGGTACCGGTCTGAAAAAAAAATGGAGTTTCGAACATCCCTAGTTTTTTTTAAATAGTAATTTTAGAATGCTACGTAATATTTTAAAAATATTCTGTTAATGTGTTTAAATGTCGTCAATGTACGTTTTGGTAATTTTCGTAAGCTACTTCTGTTTTCTCTGTTTTGCTCCTGAATGTCTCAGAGTCATTGTGTTTGTAAATCCTTTTAGGTGTTGTGTTTTTGGTTGTGTGAAATGTGCTCTATAAATAAAACTTTCCTTGCCTTGCCTCGCTTTGAAATCACAAAAAAATTAAACCATTTAGATATATTACCAAAAAAATAAATATATTATACAGTACAGGATCGATACAGAAAAAAAGAACCCTTCGAAATAATCTGGATTTCTGTAATAATTGGTTATAAAATGTGATCTTAAGTGATAACAAAAGACAAGCACAGTTTTTCTTATACTAATACCCCATTTGATATGGTTCCATATTTTTTACTGAACACACCATGTAAATGTCACAGTGCAGGTCAGAAAAAAAACATGAGAACATTAGAATTTAATAACTAACCTTAACCAATTATGAAAGTCTTTATGCAGAAATTATGAGAGCTTTTTTGTGCGAAGCACGTTTCCCATCAGATCATGTTTTTTGGGGAAAAGAAAGCACACGGAGTTTGTGCTGATTGATTGTATTTTATTTTTAAGGAATCATAACGGTGTTGGATGTGGGCCATTCCACCAAATCAGTGATATTAGATCACTTAATACAGTAATTATTTATTTTTTTATTAAGCAAAGTGTTGCCTGTTAATCTTATTGCAATAAATACAATTTAAAAGATTAATTCAAACTACTTTGAAAAATACCATTTATTGCCTTACCGTACTTCCTGGAACAATTTTGAACAACTCGTCGCTTAGAGACCCGCTTAATTACTGTCCACTGCCCTAAAAACAAAAACATAAGGACGGCCCATGCGACTTTTTTTTTAGTTACAATGCCAATAGAGATTCTCTGACCCCAACATTTCTATTAGCCTTGCAACCTCAACATGCGCCACCCTTGCAAGGATTTTGCTCGCTCCTTCGTATTTACTCTCTGACCTGTGATATTGCAGGTCAGGTTGAGCCCTTTCCACTGCCACTTACTTCAGTATCTGTTTGTTTCTTGCTTGTACTCGCAGGACATCCGCAGAAAATTTGATCCTATGGAAAACTCTTTGATGAAATGATGGCTTTTTGTTTATGCTCTGAATGTACCACAGCATGGATGGCCAACTACATATGCATATGGAACACATTTTCAAGAAAAACGTTTTTTTTTTAATTATTATTATTAAAAACCTTTTATTAATATTATTTATTTTATTTTGTTTACTTTACAAACCCCAAAATAGTCTTAAGAAAATATTGATAAACATTTAAAATAAAATGCTCGCAAAAAAATAAAATAAAAAATAATTTTAAAAAATGGGTTTAAATGTAGAAAAGAATACTGGGATCAAATATTGTAAAAATATTAGGGAAAAAAATAAAAGACATTTGAATATGCTTTGACTGTAGCTTTAAAGGGGCATTGTGCCGTTTAAAAAGGCAATATTAAAGCCAATGTCCATATGAGTACAAAGAGCCCTGACTGTTTTTCTCTGACTGCACCTATCAGCTTTTATCTTCCCTTTATAGTGGAGTGTGTGGACCCTCACACCCCACAGGAGGGGCGGAGTTTTGAAGTCATGTCTTTCACGTTTTTCAACTGTGGCTATCGATTTAAGATCGTGCACAAACTCGCACGCGCACCATGAACGAGTCTGACACAGATGCTGCAGTTACGCTTTGGGCCATAGGTGGCAGTCACGAGTAAAAAAAAAGTGACAAACTGCACAAAGACCCTTTAAAATGTACTATCACCATTCACCACTAGATGGCAGATATGGCTTAGTTAAGCATACCCCTGGTCTTAAACTCCCCTATAACATAAGTATGTCTAATATATTTTTGCATATTTGGAATGATATGTAGGACAAACAAAGTACCTAAATAATACTACAATTTTGAAAAAAATATTTATTTTTTTATGTGGAAAAAAATGCACTAAAGGAGTTCTTGCACTTGATTGTTGATTTGCTGAGCAGTAATTTTGTGCTATCCTTGAATGTCAATTTTTGTCCCTTGCGCTGGGAAAAGTACATAGTACATAGAGTATATGTCCTTGATCTGCTCAGTGTGTAACATGCCTTTAATTTAGATAACTTTAGTTGTCAATTAGCATTATATTTATATACTTTATAGATAAAAATTGGCCAAGTAATCTAAAGTATTTTTCAAAAACAATAATAATTTCATTAACATTGTTAGCTGCATATGGGAAAAATGTATCAAGATTTATATATTTGTGTTATCATTGTTGTAGTTTTTATTGTTCTGTATTGTTGTACCATATGTAATTTAACACAATTCTTTGGTTTAAAAAAAATGCCTGGACAATATCTATGCATGAATTAAGATAATGACATCAGTTACACCCAACTGGTTTCTATTTCCATTTATTACACAAATATTTTGAAAGTCCAACATCTAGCTGCATTTAACCTCTGCTCCGCTGTATCGCTCATTATTGTGCTTGTAGTTCTACACCGCAAAGAGCAACTGCTTCTTAAACAAAATGAATATTTATCTGACATTGTCAATCAGAATGGAATCTTTTATTTTTGTACACTGAATAGTTGCTTGTACAGCTATTGCATTGGATTTCATTCGATTGTGCACGTGTAGCTGTAATTTGATGAACACTTGCGCAATTTAATTCAATGACAAAGTGTTCGCTGAAAATAATCATAATGGGGTCACTGCCCCTTGATCCCATTGACAGAAACAGTCATGTTGTAAAATTCAGTCGTCAAAAATAAGCATGTTGAGATGAAAGTATTTCTTCCTGCAAACATTTGCTGTACTTAATTTCATACGTGGATGATATACCACAACATGATATCATATATGACCAGGAAGCTGCCGAGGCCTGATGTCATCACCTCACATCTTATATATTCATCGACTTAGTTAATATTTCATAGGGCTCTAAAAACCTCATTCTCTCTAAATTGTCTTCCCTGCTCGGCAGTAATCATTTAAATTCAGGTCGGCACCGTGTGTGTCACCAGTGTGTCAGAGTCACCAGTAAATGATGTGCGCGTCCGTATATGTATGCATCCAAGCACTCACATGGAAGCCATGAAGGCACATAAAGAAGCAATGATAAGTCCTGCACACACTCACTTATCCGGGCCATTTTCACTTCCCTACTTCACATTTGCACATTTTGTTAAATATACAGACCACACAGTTTGCCACTTTTAGGCCAGCAGCGCTTCTTTTGCAACTTCCAATGCAAATGTGAGTAGAGGCTTGGCACATGCCTCGGGGCGCTGCCGGCTGACAGTACGCATCCTGGGGAGTGATCTATTGATCCATATTCAATATCTGCTCGACACTCCTGCTCGGTAAAGTTGGGAGATGAATAAATGAGGAGTAAAACTGACAGCACATACAAGTAGAGTTTTACCCTGGAGGGATGCCGCCTGACTAAATGCTCGGAGCTCCTGTTTCTTGTGCAAAAACAAAGCACCCATAGAAGCATTTATAATTGATCTGAGTCTACGCTGGATGGACAGTGTGGCAGCGCAAATGTGTCACAGATCAGTTGTCTGTGATCATGTTAAAAAAAGAAAGAAAAGCAACGCGCTATTTGACAAGGTGCACTTATTTTATTCACGTCTTCCGTGGATTTTGAAGTCACAGAAGGAAGACGGAGGAAGAAGGTGTCGGCGCAATGGTGGTGTGTGTCAACAGCGATTTGTCTTTCATCTCTAACGATGTCTGAAAGCGACACAAACATACGCGTCTTCTTTTCGCAAATTCGCTCTATGTGCTGTGTCCTCGTCTCACGGTGCATGCGAGGATCTTTACACCCTGTAAAACCTGCCCCAGATCTCGACGGCTTACTAAGCTTTGTATGCTTTTTTGGCTTGCCACCGAGCCCTCTCATGAGCGGTGTGAAAGCCTGCTGTTGTCTCATGGAAATATTTCATTTTCCAATTCATTATTAATTGTTTGAATGCTAAAAGAAAAAAAGAGAAGCTTTCAGTTCTTTATTATAATTATATCACCCATAACCTTGTGAGGAACAAGCGGTTAAGAAAATGGATGGATGGATATATCACCCTTAAAACTGCTTGGAAATAACCCAATGGGTGCTAAAATAAATAAATAAAAATTTAAAAAATGTATATTATTATAATTAACTTAAACTAACAAAATAACTTCAAACATTTTTTTAAATCATTAATGAAATAAATGAATAAAAAAAAGAAAACTATCAAACTACATCTTTTGTTAAAACTAACTAAATTAAATACAGTATAATTATAGCAAAATTGTCCTTACGCAACACTTAGTGACATTTGTTGTTTTTTAATCTTGCACTTAACAAATATTCCATATATTTAGAAAAAAATAAAGCCAATACCAAACATTAAAAAAATTATACTAAAGCTAAGCAATTTTGAAAAAAATACCAATAAAAATGAGCAAGTTACTCTAAAAACTAATTACAGTTAAACTGACTTAAAAAAAAAAAAGTCAAAGCAAAATGAACTTAATCAACTATATAATTAAAACCCCCAAATTATTTTAACTCTGTTTAAAATGAAATATTTTTACAACAGCTTTAATTGTGCATCATCCATTCACCTCACAACCTTTGCTAGCGACGTAGCGTAATGTGAGCAAGAACGGCCTCCAAGGGTTAAAATTTCAAAAGAAGACCAAGTACGTCAGTCATATCATTGACATTATAAAATAAATAATACTTTGCATTGCATTTGTAAAAAGGCGCCAGCTCCAAATAGGAAGACCAGAGCCAAGAGTTGAACCCCAAACCTCTGGGGTTGGCAATTTCGCCACTTGCTGTCACCTGAACATGACATCACAGTGCCTCATCAAGGGCTCAGATTGCAAAAGTCATACGGCAGGTGACAAGTGTGCTGTGATTGGCCATTACCAGCAAGTGACAAAATGGCCGCCTCCAGAGATGGATAAAAACGTTTGGATTTTTCTGCTTAATTGGCAGAAAATAGACTTGACTTCCCCTTTAACTTGTGTTTTCACAGTATACAGTTGTGCTTGAACGTTTACATCCCCTAGGGCAGTGGTCCTCAACCCTGGTCCTCGGGGACCGGTATCCAACCTGTTTTCCATGTCTCCCGCAGCCAACACAGGTGATTCATATCATCAGCTAATTAGCAAGCTCTGGAGAAACCTGATAACGATTCCCACCTGTGTTGGCTGTAGGAGACATGGAAAACAGGTTGGATACCGGTCCCCGAGGACCAGGGTTGAGGACCACTGCCCTAGGGCACTGATTCTCAGCCCCGGTCCTTGAGTCCAGCCGTCCATGTCTCCCCAGCCCAACACAGCTGAGGATCGTTATCAGGCTTCATGCAGAGCTTGCTGATTAGCTGATCGTTTGAAACACCTGTGTTGCTTGTGGGCAACATGGAAAACAGGCTGGATAGGGTAATGCAAACTTATGAGAGCACTGCATGTGAGGAAATGGCTTAATGCCCATAAAATTCCAAATATTGTGGCAATTGTTTTTATATTTTCAGAGGTTGAAGTTGACACGAGTAGATATGTGCATGTGAATTTTGGTGACGATTCATAGCATTTTTGTGTCATTAAGCGCCAGATTTTGTACATTTACAGTTGCTCATAAGTTTACGTACCCCAAGGGTATGTAAACTTTCAAGCACAACATTATATGTAGTGTAACCAAAGACTCTATGAACTCTTCTTCTGCAATTCCAATTTGTAGATATTATTGTTCTTCTGGCCTTAACCACTTTTAACAACAGCATGCAACCCAAAAGACAAAAAAATGTGTGGGCAGTTAGGATGGATACATTATTTTTCTCAGCCCAGATACGCATTGACTCTGAAAATTTTGACTTTTTAGGCAATTGCCTCAAAGGTAAGGTCATAGACAGAAAATCAATAATGATGTCCTTGGAACTGACAGAAACTTGGTAAGTAGTTCTCATTATGTAGATTACAACAACATAAACACAAGTTGAATTAAGATAATATGCACAGCAGACGAGAGGTTGACACATCCACCTCACAATTCTCAGGTTGAGGGTTCAAATCTGGGCTTTAGCTTCTCCCCTGCTTTCTCCCACATTCCAAAAACTTGTATAGGTTCATTGGAAACTTTTAATTGCCCTTAGGCATGAAAGTGAGTGTGAATGGTTGCTTGTGTGATTGGCTGGCAATGAGTCCAGCATCTTGTGCATCAATGTTGGCTATAGGACAGGATCCAGTGAGGAAACATGATCATATCATGATGATTATCAACCTGTGCATTTGTCTTTTTTTCCCCCATTTGTAATTGGAAATCCAAAGTCAGAAATTAAAAAGTGGGTGATGTTTTGTTCATTGTGGCAGTAAGAAGCTATATGCATATTTAGTCATGCTTGATATCAAACTTCCAGGTCATGTAAATATTAAAATTAAACTCAGCCCTGTGGCACATCTAAAAAAAAAAAATTCACAACCTTAATATCGATTCATTTAAAGTATGCAATTTTTGGGTGTTAACCCCCCCACAAGAAAATCGCTTTTCCCCCCTACACTGGTAGCCAATTGAAAATGGGAAGAAGAAAAAAAGAATGACACAGAGATTGATATCAAACATTGCGAGTGATCAACGCATCTGCATTTTTGTCAGTATTATTTTACATAATTATTTGTCAAGACGAGCTCTAATTAAACATGCCGGGATCCGGAAAAGGTCACATGTGGTTGTATGCGCGTGCAAGTGTGTGTGCGCGCGCGCGTGTGTAAGTGATGGAGGAGAAGGGAGGTACGATGGAAGAAGGGAGGGAGTCGTAGTCGGATTGTGATGAGGAAAGAGGAGCGGCGCACAAAATACAACAAGTGAGGAAACTGTTGCTCGCACCGCAAGCTCGCTCGGCGGCGGAAGTCTCGTCAACTTTAAAATGAAAAGCAGTCGCGACTTGGTGCCTTGAAGTGACACTCTTCTAATTATTTCCGCTGCCTTTCTTTTTGTTGTGTTTTTTTTTAATAGTTAGGAGAGAAAAAGTTTACGTCGCAGGTCAACTTCAGTCGGACTCGTTATTGGGAGGTTTTTATTCCTGCAGCATGAGGAAACAAATTAACAAGCACCCACGGTGAGTTGGTAATATAACAATGTTAATTTACTTTGTTGTAGCGCATGATTCAAATGAGGCTAACTTGAAATAAATTGCACAACTACTTTGTTTTTAAATTACTTCGTCCCGCTCTTTTAATGTAGAGATTTTCCAAGATGAGTTTGTGTAATGTGAAGTGAATGAAAGCCCCCAAAGTATAAATATAGCCTATATAGATACACTGTAGGCCTATGTGAATAATATTGAGATGAATGTTTTCAATTTGAAATATAAGTAATCAATAAAAAAATACATCTGAGAAATATATTGTTTATATGGTATGTAATCTATGTACCACTTTGAATTAAAGATGATTATTTACATTAATTGCTTAGTATTAATAATGTGCGTATAAAATGTTTTCTCTCTGCAGATCGTAAAGAAAGACTGCGCTGTGATGTCCAAAAATGGCTTCAAATGTTTTTCCTCATGCACTGCCTTGTTACTCAAAATCTGGGTGTTTCTGAACTGTAAGAGATTCACATTTGAAATGGAAAATTAGAGGACGACATACTAGATCGATCCGGCAACCCGTCAAACTAAAAAGAAAAAACAATTTGGGTGGAATAAACGAGCACGTATTTGCCAGTTTCCAGTGGACAGTCAAGTGAGCGCCATCCCCCAAATGTGCTGGGTGAGATGAACCCCAGTGGGAATACTGTAGACCCCACCTGACAGCTTTCTCAGCCTCAACACGCGAGAGCATTGTGGCCTGAAACAAAACAACAACCATTCAGGAAGTCTTGCCAGTGCAGAAGTTGAGAGTGTTTACGTTGTCTTATAAAGAGGAAAAGATTGACGGCAAATGTACTGACACGAGCAACAATCCGCCCGTATACTACCAGTCCCGCACACAAGCACACACGCTTGCAATCTCCCTTTGGTGACGTTCCACCCCGAGTTCAGCCTGGCCGGCACAACCATTCCAGCCAAGGGGGAGGAGGACTTCCTCACGCTGGCCGCCTCCCGCTTCAGCCGCAAGAAGCGCGTGATCGGGGCTGGAGTCGGCGTGGCCATGGTCCTGGTCCTGCTGGTGGCCATCCCCCTATTGGTCCACACCACCAAAGGGGGCGCGTCTGGAGGTGGGGGCACGCATTACGAGATGCTGGGGAGCTGCAAGATGGTGTGCGACAATTTTACCCCCCCTCAAGGAGAGCTGACAGGCTCCTCCCCTCAGCCCCCAGACTTGGCAAACCGTAGGGGCAAACAGGGTTTCAGAGGAAACCCAGGACTTCCTGGTCCCCCGGGCCCTAAGGGGCCCTCCGGAGAGCCCGGGAAGCCAGGTCCACCTGGGCCGCCGGGGCCCGGGCCTGGTGGTTACGGCCCTTCCTTGTACACCCCCAAGATTGCATTCTACGCCGGCCTGCGGAAACAACACGAAGGGAGCGAGGTACTGAAGTTTGATGACGTGGTGACCAATGTGGGGAACTACTACGAGCCCAGTACGGGCAAGTTCACCTGCCCTCTGCCTGGCATCTACTACTTCACCTACCACGTTCTGATGAGAGGAGGGGATGGGACAAGCATGTGGGCTGACCTCAAGAAGAACGGACAGGTGAGTGTGTATGACCGTCAAATGTCCCGATCCCTGTTTGTTTTGGTGTCCACATCGATGCGACTTGGTTGGCTCGATATCAACGCTCAGCTGGCAGATGATTGGCTGTTTGGGAGGGAGGAGCAGATTGTTTTATTCAATAACAATGTAGATACAAAAAAAAAATGTTAGTCAATAGCACACAGGATACAAACTGCATTTTGATGATACCGCCATCTAACCCCTTTAGAATTTGTGAATCCATTGTAGAATATTTAACACAGAAGTCACAGTCATGGTATCTCAGGGCTATATTTCAAGGATGTCAATCGATTGACTTAAAAAATAAATAAATGAACAAATATGACCGGAAATGAAATGTGGTTCCATTATCCTATTGACGCTTGCAGGGAAGGTGAAGCCAATCACAGCTGAGCAAGGCAAAAAGCTGACTACACCCTTGATTGGTCACTAATCAATCCAAAACATTACCCACGTGCCAGATTTGTCCAACCTCGTCATTTTATGTGGCCCACTAAAGCAAATCAAGTGAGCCAACCTCATGTTTCTTTCTAAATGTTTTTGTTTTTGGCTGAAAATGTGTAGCAATTTCTAAGGATGGATGAGTACCGATACCAGATACCGAAATCAGGCCGATACCCAAAGGTACTTGCGATGGCCCTCTTGTTGCCATTTTATGACCAGGAACTAGAAAATAGAAGAATAGAAAATTGCTATTAATTTCCCGCAATTTTAAGGAAAAATGCTACATTGGGAGGTGATCTGTCATTTTTTGGGGGGGACATTTTATGTATTAGACCTTCATATGATTTTCAGATCGGATCAAGTGAAGTTCACTTGGCTTTCTTTAATGTGTGGAGCTGCTTCATGTGCCGAGAGACACTTTTTTTTTTCTTTTGGTTAATTGCCATTTAAAAAAAAAAAACATTGAATCAACCTGAAGTGGGAAGCAAAGCTGCTTAAAAATGATTGGATTACAAAAAGTACAAACAATTATACAGCTCGCAAGCAAGGAGAGTCGAGCTGAGATTGACAGGCAAGCGATCACGGGGATAGCAATTGTTCACGTCTTGGTGGAACAAAGCCGGCATGCAACAGCTGGCAACTGGCCTCTGAGGAGCTGCAACTTCAACGCTAATAAATAAACAAGTAGCCTACAAATGTCTAGCAAAAAGCCTTGAACGCTTCCATCTGGAAATTTGTGACAAGCTTGGAGTACCTCAAACCCTCACTCTGTTGAGGAGCTCTGATTCTGACGTGTGATGGCGAATAGAAAACTGACATCCTGGGGATTACCAGGAAAAGAGAATAACAAATATATACTTTGCATCGCAACAGGCCAAGTCAAATTATGGCTGTGTTTGATGGCTCAGTATATAATTTACTTGGTGAAACAGCTGACAGCAGCTGCCAGGCTGATGGTTTCTTGTTCACCGCTCTACTGATTTACATACTTGAACAAGAAAATGAGGCAAAAGAAATGAGCGTAGTGACTGTTTCACTGTTTGCATACATTGTGAAATAGACTTTTTTTTTTTACAATTTAAAACAGCTGCCCATTAAATGTGTTTTTGGATACTATTGGCATAGAATTTTGAACAGATTTTTTTTATGCTCCATCTTTTGGGGAATATTTTTCCTGATTTGTAAAACCCAATGCTTTTTTCGATGAGGATACATTAGGAAATATGTGTTATAAAAAATGCTTGAATGGAAAAAAATCTCTTTGTGGTCACGTACATCTTAGTGAACTACGCCCTTAGGTGCTGCATCTATTTCCTCAAAGGATGATGGTCGGTCTACCTATTTACTCAAAGCTCGGTTGTTTTGTTATATTTTTGTGATATTGTCACAGGCTCACAGAGTTATTAATAGGTGGTTGAGCCATGACTAAACTGTCATCATGTTGTACTTTGTTTATTGGAATCTCACCCTTGTGTGCTAAATATAAAAAAACATTGTTGCTTTGGCCAGTTCTTGCATTAGCATTCCATAGAGGGCCGTTTGTTGGTATTGCAAACAAGCATAAAGATGCAATACCGCCCCCCACTGGACAAAGAGTGAAAATGCCCAATTTACTTGACTTGTGCAGAAGCAAACATGATTAAAAACCAAGCCCATGTCATGGGATTTATGTATGATGATTTATAGTTCCTACAGTAGCCAATATATCATCATTTTGTTCAACAAAAAGTGTGATTTTGTAGCACGATAAACTATGGCCGATTCACCTACTTGCAAAGTATTTTGTGGTCTGGCGGGTGCAGATTTCCGGACACGGACAGCTCACGCAACGCACGCGGTGTGAATTGCAGTCGTATGGAAAACGCACCATGGCTGTTCCGGAGTCAGTGTGAATTGTGCTTAAGGTTCCATGTTAGCGGAATAGTAGCTAGCGTTAGCCACCAGATGATAGTCTGTTGGAGATTTTGTAGCATAATAAACTGATCACCACATCACCTATTCACAATTTTTTGGGTGAAACATTTTGCGTCTGCATCTGTCTATTTTTGTTCCCTTTCTGTAGCATGCTAAAATGCGGCCCAAATGACCTGTTAGTCCTAAAGTTCCATGTTAGCATGAGAGTAGCCAACATTGGCCACAAGCTGATTGTCTTCCAGTTTATCAATGGACAGCAGAATGATGCAAGTTTCTAGTTGAGGTCTGATACGTATGGCGAAGCTCCTTGAGGCGGTGAACTTCGCAAGGTCATGCAGCGAAAAGGTCTAGATAGCACTATTAGCAGTGCTTCATCACTTGGTAACAGTGGTTTGTTTTGACGCTCCACTGGAAGCAATGCCTGCTTCAGTTTGGTTTTTCAGATGAAAACGTGCATTTTTATAGAGCAGGATTTATGTGAGCAATAAAAGCCTGTAAAAAAAAAATAATAATAAAAAATAAAAACTCCCTTTTTCGTAGATGTGACAAGATGTCTATAAAGCGCAATGTAAAGAGTGAAGGCAGTTCAATTCCACACAAAATTAGGAGACTTCAAATAGTCATTCCTGTCGTCTTCTGCTGTTAAATCTTTCATAGACTTTAGATGAGATCTTCTCCACTCAACCTGTGCCCCTCCTTACACATACCCTTTTACAGCCCACACTGCCTATTGACTCTTTCCCCATTAATTATCTTTTCCATCAGCTAAATTATTTAACCCAATTCAGCGCTGATCTTTCCCTCCCATTTTACTGTCTATTTTTTGTGAACACGTGAGGTCAAAAAGGCAACCTTGAAAACTTGTTCAACTTAACGGACACAATCGTTACAACGTATTTTTTTATCTTGTACTGATGTTAATATCGTGGGTTTTCTCAAATTGGCATTTTGTACCTCTGAGATTTGTTCTTACCAATGAGATTATTAGAGAGGTTAAAGACATTTGTAGTAGTGGCATACTGGCTTTCCTCTTACTAAATAAAGAGCCAAGCAGCTTTTGGCTTTCATAATAACATCCACTCATGTCCTGAAAGAAAATGGGTCACTTTTAATTTCGATCAGTGAATGGTCTTTTGCACAAAATAATAATTGATTTGTTAATTTTATGTACATGACACACTAAGTAATTAAACACCACAAAATGAGTACAATTTCTATCTTCTACAATTTTGTCATTCTTGTCTCTATCTTTTACATCATCACTGTCAGATGGTGGGGAAAAAAAGGCATTGTGCTTACATTACCAGACACTGCATCGTTTGGTGTTTTACTTAAAATATTGTAATTCCATTATCAACACAACTCACTCACAACAACCCACTATTTGTTCATTTGCAAATGTAATACGCTAAATAAATAAATAAATAAAATATGTTGCAATTGATTAAAATGGTAGCTTAATGGAAATATGGCACCACCGCCAGCCGTCTTCGTCGAAGTCTGCTCTCACGCCGAACCCCCGACGAGACAAAAAGCCTTTAATACTTCACAAAGCAAATGACTGTGGTTACATCATCTGCGCCAAATTCTTTTTCAAAGGTCTTAGAGCCATGAATGATGCCATACCCCAAAAAACGATGAGCTGAATATTTTGTGTCAATGGTAAAAATGAATCTCCACGCAAATTTATCTTCATGGCTAGTGCCTCCATCTGCGCAAAATAATTACAGCTATAAAGTTTTTTTGGGGAAAAGCATCTTGCCGAGGTATTTTCACTCGTTATTGTCACACAAAAAATATATCCAGGCGTTCAAACTTGAGACACAATGCCGCATTGCTCATTATGCTTGGTTCATTGAGAACCGTTTTTAGCAAGTTAAGTACAATAATGCCCTTGTACGTGGGCAAGGACAGCCGCATTCCCCGATGTATTCTTTGTTTATTGAACAAAACAAATGGTCAAACACACAAATACAAAATGAGAACACTGCTGTATCAGATCCAGGCTCACACACAATCAATTCCAGATTCTACCAATACCAAACGGCACATAGGAACACACAGATACTAATTTAAGTAATTAATTACAATAATTGTCATATCACTGTTTCTTTAGATTTATTTTTTGTTTATTGTTTTCATATAATACTGTGCTATTGTTCTTATTAAAACACAAACAGAAATTGTGTTTTTGGGGGGTGCTGGTCCAGATTAATGGCATTTCAATAACCTTAATTGGAAAAATGAGGAACTTGGATCATGAGGTTGGTCATCTAACGAATTCAACTATAAGTTAAGGTACAAACATTATTAAAACTCATTCATTACCATTAACTAGAATATTTGTCAATTCTGTTTTTCAGCGCCTAACTGTTCACTGTAAATTTCAATATCAGAAACAACTTTAATTATGCACAACCACCAGTAGATGGCAGCAATCCACCATTTTAATCCAGTGGGAGAAACAGTTGCATTTTCTTAAAGTTGCCTTTGTTCTACTGCTGATTATAAAATAATGTAAAAAAGCAAAATGTAACTTTTTTTTCATGGTAAAAGTATAGCGTCTATTATTTCATTTGGTAGATTTGGTGAATATGTAATCATTAAACACACTGTCCTGTCGGTCTTGAAATAGATAGAATGCTTTTCAATGGCTGTGACGTAAACAAGTAAACAATTTAGTCTAAATTTGTACTTGCAACTCTGCTGAAATATATTTTTTAAAGCACCACAGCACCATCTGTTGGATTAAGTAGGGCACTAACACACTTGCCCCTTCAGCAAAAGGCAAACTCACCACTAGCAAAAAGATATCCCTATAAAACCCTAACGACTAATTGTCCCTCACGTAATACAATTCAACTACAGTCATAACCTTTTGTCATTAGTTGAAATGTAGGCTTGTCATGTTCCCGCAAATTATCCTAACAATATAATAAATATTTCATAGGACTGTAATCATGTGCATGTATGAACAGCATCAGATTGGTGATGATTACTGTGTTGTCAGTGGGGGGACAAGAGTAAGACACGGGCGAGGGAGGGACGCCTGCAGAGACAGGCGGCAGTCAGACAGGTGAGCCACGGTAGAGATGGATGGATTTCCACATGAGACTGGGCAAAGAAGGAGAGCGCAAACACACCGGTGTCCTCTGAAGCGGAAAGTAGAGATGCATGAAACAATCACAAACTGATGACGAAAGTATTGCCATGTGCAAGTTGACTTTTCAGATCTCAAGTGGAAGAAATTCTCCTCTCTCCCTGTCTCCCATAATTCAAGATTCAGATAGGTGTTGAGGAAGACGACCTTTTCAATTGATATATAATTCACCATCCAGTTGTACTTTGCCCTTTACACTGATGAGCATGGAGCGATAATAAGAATATTTATAGCTGGTCCGAAAAAGAAGCGCACAAGGTTGGCCATTTGGCTGCCCGGTAGCAACCACGCGCGATGACATCACCAGTCGGAACATGTCTATATTTTGCCCAAAAATGCATCTCTGCTTTTGACATTGAGTGACCTCATTATGTGACTGTGGCAACAAGTTGAATCAAACATGTACAGCACAAGGAGACTGCTGGATAAACCTTGCCTTTAATAAGGCAGCGGCCTTATTAAAGCCAACAAAATGCTCTGACACGCGCTCCGCGGAGACTCGGCCTTAACAATGCAAGGTGTAAAAGTTGGAGGAAAAGGAAAAGATTGGGTGTGTGGGTGAGGATAATATATGTGCCGTGTCTGCTGCAGGTGCCTTTCTTTTTAAAGACTCATTATTTCTACGCCTTGTATGTAAAGAGTTGCCTTCAAAAGTCGACGATAACTGCTATGGCAAAAGAAACAACATTTTAATGATTTCCACTGTACGTTATCAGGCGGCGTAACAGTTTCTATGAATAAATAGATGGTAAGGAAATAGAAAAATAATTCAATAACGCACAGTTTTACAAGCTGTTAATTGGTCGTTAAGAATTTAATAATTGATGCGAAATGAAATGCACTACCTGCTGAAACCATTTCAATGAGAAGAAAAAAAAAAGAACATAATGAGCTGTTGTGGGTTTTTTTTTACATTGTCTTTCACAATTGTTGAATTTTTTTTTAATCAATATTGCTGAAATAAACACACCTTTACTATATCTAAAATGTGAAAATATACATTTGAAAATGGCAATTCATTTCCTGATGTGGGTTGAGTAGCCAAAAATTGCACTTGAGTAAGAGTACTGTTAATTTTCAATAATATATCTCAAGTAAAAATACAAAGTAGTCCACCAATTAATGACTTACTTCAACGTACTCGGAGACAAAAAACTACTCAAGTAATTAGTACATAGTGTGTAACATGAATAGGCAAGAATGTCTATAGAGAAATATATAAAATAGGAGTGTGTGACTTCAGATATTGCCCAAAAATATCGCTCTAACTAAAACAATAATCAAATAAACATGTATAAAATAACATAAAGTTTTCAGTCACTAGAAATAGTTTATTTGTTTACGTTCGTGAAATAGAACAAGAGATTATATTGAAAAAAAACTCAACATCTTTTCTCAAGTAACAAGTGGAGTTCTTGTAGGCTTGAAAGGCTGACATTTTTGGCACACACAAATGACAGTACATAACATAGTAGTTATTCTTTTTCATAGTCCATCCATCCATTTTATTAATTTATTCATGGTTCATGTAAATAAGTCACTTTGAAAACTTTCCTTCTGTGTGCACACGTGACTTCCTGGCTCTGGTGATTGGTCAAATGGAGTCAAAAGTCCCCAAAGTAAAAAATAAATGTAAATAGATGTAGCTCATTGATACCCACCTCTGATTGCTTGTTAATTTTCTTAATCAATTGAGCTCATTGTAATGTAAAACTGCGCTGCATCATACGAGGAGCTTCATTTTGTCTTTGTCATGTTGCTAAGTAAGCTTACATAACTGTTCTCATATATCATATATCATATTGTTTCAGTTTGACCAAGATGATCAAATTCATTGCTACAGTTCTCCAATTGGATGTGATTAGTTTGTGCTGATGTACCTGGATGATCGGTGTAAGTGTACGTGTAATTATATGTCGGACCAGATGCTCACACCAAAAAGGTGCGATATGTGGAAGGTGCTGGCTACTAATTACAGTGTCGAAGACAGTGATCCCCAACCAAGCTCACATTAGTTGCGCAACTGGAAATTATTCACTTTTATTCAATTGCTTTGGAATTTGGTATACAATAAATCTACCATATTTTGTTCATCTATCTATGCCAGTGACATGCATTGACAGGCAAAAGCTTTTCCATTCTTTTGTTGTATTGAATAGGTTTTTTTTTGTCTGTAAATGACCCTTACCTTTTATAAAAGATTCATTGATAGAGTATTCTAATCAACTATACTTTTAGAAGATTTGATATATACATAGAGAAACGGTCTGAGTCATTGCGGCGTTTTGTCAAAATACACAATATAATGAAAATAACATACAGTATATCCTACAGTACATTTACTTCTTAACACAACATACTGTATATCAGTCTTTTTTCACTTAATTGTGTCATTTATATATATATTTGGGCTTATTAACAGCACTTGTAATGACCAAAATATAACATTATGTTTTATATATGTTATTATATAATTATAATTATTATAATAAGTAATTGTCCTCATTTAATCAATAGCTCATTATTTTTTCTTGATTAACATGTCAAACCATAGTTATGTATTTGTGTCCATGACAGAAATGTTAGTATTAGTGTGAGAACATTACGCTGTATAAATTGCTTGCTTAATTGGCTTTTCAGAAATTTAGGTGTAAAATTGTAAAAAATAATAATAATTTCCTCATTCAATTCCTCTGTTCAAAATGGTAAAACGTCAATAGCTCGCTACAATTGAAAGAGTCCGCATTAAAGCACTTAGCGACGCTGGTGCTCTAATAAATTTATATAGCAGAGCAAAAACAGTGTAGTATAAGATAATAGTACATTTATTATAAATCAAGTGCTGTCTTTTTCCATTTCATCTGATTAATTTTCCTCCTTTACCCTCAAAGATGTCCAACTCCAGCCAATTAGAGACTTTCTAATCAGCATCTTGACACCAAGGGTCTTGAGTGTCAGGGAAAAATATTAGCATTTATATGCCAATTAGAGGGTGCAGGAAAGGCTCCTTGTCAACCTGCATAATGGAAACAGGAAACCTCTGACTGGTCGAGAGTATAGAGGCAGGAAGAACATGGCACCTTTAACCAAATGGGGAAAAAAAATCAAATTGCCCTTCTCTTCCAGTTCACCCTCAACAACAATCCCTGTGGTGAGTTTAAGAGACCGCCGTCTCAATGGCCTTGCTCCGCTGTGAAAGGTCCGTACATCACAGTGAACCAATCCTGTCAGTTTTATTACCGGAGGATTAAGAAGCACTTTGAAACAACAAAAAAGTGGAGAGAAAAAAAATATCATTCTTTGTGGGCCTTCTCCTCAGTCTCGTGAAGGAAATCCAAGTTTTAACGTATTCTGATATAAACAGATACTGCAAATAGCGAAAGGGGACACCAGAACAAGTCAACTGTCTCAACTTTAAACAAAGTCTTTCATTTTGCATAAGATGTCTTTGAGAAGTACCAAAGATAACAATATCCAATATGTAGGTTTTTTTCCCCCATATCTACATATCCAACTTCTGTCCAAAGACACCAGACATAAAGAAAATAGCATTTCAGCAAGTTCCGGCTTCAAACCAGTAAATGTAATCATCAGCTTATTGTTATGCTATTTATCGCTGCATAGACAGGAAGTCCGCTAACATGTTTTCCGAAATTCCGTGTTTAGTTGCATGATTTTAAACAATACTGCTCTCATACTTAATTTCTCCACCCACCACCCAGCTTTTTTTGTCAAACAAAGTGGCTGGCAAAAATGCTAAGTAGGCTAGCTTCAGTCTTGTAAGATGCTCAGATTAATGTTATCTAATAGCATGATCAGCGTTAGCATATGATAAACAACAGATAAACACACTATATAGTAGCAAATATAATGTCACATGGTGGCATAGGGGCTTGCCCTACACCCCGTGAGCTTGTGCTAAGCTAACGCACGAGCTAGGCTAAATGCTAACTGGAGTCAATGCAAGAATATAGTTTGTTGTTCAATGCCAGGACACTTATTTATTAGTAATCAGGTAACGGTTATCATAATGCAGCTGGTGCAAATCCGGTTGTGATTGAGGGGGATCAAATTGGGAACATTTCAATCTGCGCCTCCCCGCCTGTTGACAAATTGTTTTTCAGGGGGCATCAAAATCATCCAGTCGCCACGGGCATCCACTTTGCACACCACTGGTGTAAATGCCATTGTGAGTTAACCATCCATCCACTCTCCTCTTACATGAAAAGTGGAGGGAGCGTAATCTTCTCTATTGTCCCTCGGGGTGCCCCATCTTCCCGGCGGCGAAAGATCAAGCGCAACAACTTTAGACCCACCGACAGAAATCCACTTCCTTGTCACTATCACTCCGTTGTTGACAATAATCCGGATTTTCCTTTCCTCACTTGTTCTCACTCCCTAAGTCTCAGCACCTCCTGCCCACTTTCAGGAAACAAGCACTTTCACCGTCATTGTAAGTGACAGCAGAGGCTTAGATTCATCTGTGCTGCACACGGGCTCACAAATCTCTGCTGGAAATGTTGCAGAAGTGGAAGGGGGGGGGGCGCAGGGGGAAGCATCCAATTGGCATAATAAGTGGAAACAACTGCAACAATTCGAGAAAAAGTCTTCAGAGGTCAACTTCCTCCACACGTGAATGAGCATTGTTAAAGGTCTGAACTAAATCGTGACCTTTAACCCTAAAACGCATGTACTGTATATTATATAACACTTGAAAAGATCTTAATTTAGATGCAGTAAAACCCATCACAGCTACTACCAACAAAAAGTTCAGAAACTCCTTGAATACTATATGAAAATGATTATAAATGGATGGCCATGAATTAACCATAAAAGTGAGGGGACAAAAACACATTAAATGTCAGCAGCTCCACTGACCGAGGCGACGATGGCTAACACGCGTGTTGTCGCTAAGAAAGTCAACCATAAAAAGCCATTAATAACAAGGTGTCCTTTTAGGCTAGCTAATGTAATTAGATGATGTTCATTTTTTAAAAGGCCATTTTAATAAGCCTCCATTAATATCATTGCTTGGCATGACTGTTAGATAATGACCATTCAGACGAGCACTTTTTTCACATTAAAATTGAAAGATATATAAAAATAAATAAAAATAGAAACCAATAGATTTGAATTCATTATTTATAATTAAAATATGTTCATTACCAAAAGCAGTGTTTTTGAAAGAACTACAGTATTTCGGACATATAATCACCAGTCACTTCATTAGATATGCTTGAACAATCTTAACGAAATACTTTATTTTATTTATTTTACTTGCTGCTGTTCTAAAAAATAGCTTGCCAGTGATGCGACATTGTGATTTCCTAGGAATGTTGTAGAAATGATCTTTTGAGAATGTAAACAATTGCAGAGATGGATATCAATAAATGGTTGCATATTGATATTCAGTTTCTTACCTTGTTAAATTATTGGGAGAAATCATTGATCATTAGTTATTAATAATAACATAATTAATTAAAGTTAATTTCTCAGTTTCAAAAAGGGCAGTGACTCCTGATCTAGAGCATTTTAATTTTTATTAGCAATTTAATTTTGATCCAACAATCGCTTTTCTCAATGTATTTATTTATTGAAGAGACATTTTAACAGTGTACTTTTAGTAATATCACAACCTTACAATTTTGTTGTTATTCTTGTCATTTGCACCTAAGAGAAGAGATGACCATTCGATAAAGAAAAAAAAAGAAGACTTTAGCTCAAATATTACAGCAAGACATGTCTCAGAGCATTTCCCTCTGCATTGAAGGATGCATAACAATGTACGTGAACAAAAACAATATTTTAAAACACAATTGGTCTACATGTCAACGCACAGAAGAAAAAAGCTCAAATTGAAATGGCATAGTGTTTATTTGCAGCATATTCCAGCCGCCTGTCAGCCTGCAACTCAGCTGAGAAGAGTATCAGGGGAGTTGTACCATTCAACCATGTAGACAGATGTTGGATGTACAAGATGTCAGAATCTCTTTCCTTCTATACTTCTCCAAAAACCCATTAGTCCTACTTCGGGGAATTGTTCTGTCCCTTCCTAGCAAAACAGTCTCCCCAATAAAATGCAAAAAAAAAAAAAAAAAGCTATCCCATATGTTCTGCAGCACACTTCATTGTAAAGACGAGAGCGATTCCTGTAGAACGATGGGGAATGCGTTCTTTTTTTTCCTTTTTTTTTTGTACCTCCTGCTAGTATTTCATGGGTCCATTTGACCATTGCAGCCTATCCCACATTTATTGTGATTGTGTAGCGTTATTGAGGGGTTGGCCCTATTAGGCGCCGAGCTGCCATGGCTGTCCGACTACCAATTACCGAAGCCTGCAAGTGTGTATAGCCTACCCTGGTGCATCTGGATGTAGGGAGGAGTGGGTTGTGTGTGTGGGAGGGGGGGTAGGGGGGGGGTGGGCTGTGGTCCCCACGAGACCTGCCACAGCAGCACGCCGTTAATCAATCCGATTTAGACCGGACAGGGACATGCTTAGTCGCTGCTCCCGCCAACACCGCCATGGTGAGGAGAGAAAATGTGTGCGTGACCGGCATCCCACTGAAGTGTAAGGACACAAAAAGATGGATAGATGGGCCCGGAATGAAGAGGGAGCGACGGCGGTGCGAACGGGTGAGGGATGATGCGGGTGGGTGAGGTGTGGACGAACAGGCAACAATTAGTGTGGTGGTGTGCGTTGAATGAAAGCAAAGGGGGATGTATCGATTTGTTTCTGTCTTACTACGGAGAATGAAATTACTCACGTATTTGAAATAGAGCAATTGTCTCCACAGAGAAATTGATTGTGTAATGGGTTAAAATGATGAAATGAGAAGAGGAAGCTAATCATTAAATGGAGGACTGATTTGAGTTTTCTTTGTAATCAAATGGAAGTCGGAAAAGCTTAATGACTGCTGGAGCCTTTCTCTGCATTACAGAAAAACGGGACGTCTGATATTCTTGACTTAAGATGAGAAAATGTGTGATGAAAAACTAACGCAAAATTTCAACAGACAACAACAAACATTGCAGACAACTGCAATAAGGACTTTTTTGTGGTGTTTGTGAAATCCTGATTAAATCATTTGGTTAGATTCATTTTTTCAAAAACAAACCTACAGTGGTGAGAAACTGGTTTCTTTCTTTCTTTCTTTCTTTTAGGTATACAGTATGTATTTTACTTATGTAGGCCTACAGTATCCCACAAAAGTATATATTTAAGTACATATTTAATTATATCTTTTCATGGGACAGCACTAAATAAATGACACTGACAAAATGAAATAAAATCAGTGTACAGCCTATAAAACAGTGTAAATTTATTGTTTATTATTTGTCACTACTGCACTAGTCTTTTTGGTAGCCTTGATAATTTTTTTGTAAAATACATTGCAGTCGATCCTTGCAAATTTCACATATTTTGCTTTTTCTTGATGTTTTGTGCTCCCATTTCTTGTGCAGATGTTTTTCCAAATTTCTTCAAATTTCTTGCAAAAGTAGCAATTGTTTGAAGGTTCATACCTACCGTAACATCTAAGCTCATTTTGGTTAGCCTGCCTATGGTGTTGGCATTATATGTTAGCATTTAGCTATTGTGGCCTTTTGTTCAGATTAAATATGGTTTTGCGTGAACATTTTGTTGTTAACCCAACTTCAATTTCGACTCTATCTGGAAGTGACAAACAGCTTAATTGGAGTCTTCTTTTTGTTTCCTCAAAGTAATGTTTTATGTACTTGTACTCTGATTACATACCATACAAAACGAGTTGTTTTAAATGGTGATATCAACTGTTGCAAATAAGTACTTTACATGACTATATAGTATATAGCCTACAATATATTATGTATTTTCATTGTTTGCATGTGAATGGATGTGTAGTAGTTCACTTGCCAGACTTGTGTCATATGTCTCATTTACCAATTTTCAAGAATTAGCCCATACAATGGTGCAGAAGACGGGACTAAAGTCGTAGTAGCAGCCCTAGGATCACAATTGCAGTCATTAATATGTATGTGCATTTACTCCCCCCCCCACAATCGTGTGCTTGGATGGCTGGTTCCTCACCCAATGATGGTGCAATTCATTATAAACAGATTTGCTTACAGAGTAGGATGAAATAAGGACCGCCTATCAGCATAATGAATGCAGCTGTCCTATCCGCCATCACAGTGACAATTTTCCCTCCTTGAAATGTGTTTGAATAAATCCTTGGATGAAATGTGTCTGAATGTGTGAGGAAGGAATGAACATGACAATACATTTAGCCGCTGCGTCGGCGGCTTCAGGTTACACGTAAGCTCTAATGAGAGCGTTCCTGGCTTGCGGAGACATCATTAGATCCCATTTGTTAGCTGTTGTGTAAACATGTGCATGGAGCCTCACGGCTGATGAGTTATTTTTTAATTATTTACGCAGGGTGTAGTGGTTCACTTGTCTGACTGGTGTGCAGAGAGGACAAGGTTCAGTGCCCACTCAAGGATGATGTGGAACTGTTGCCTGCGATTAAATTGGTACCGGGTCTGCCTTTTGCCCAATGTTAGCTAGGAAAAGGCTTCAGCTTGCCACAACCCTCAGCAGGATAAGCAGAAAGAATGGAAAATGGATGGATGGACTTTCTCTGGTCTTCATATATGACACCACAAACATTTAAAGACCTTTAGGCCCCATGAAAACCATTTTTAAAAACAATATACTTAACTCATTCACTGCCATTGACAGCTATAGACGTCAAAAATTCATTTTAACTATTTTTATTAGTTTAACATTGGTTCCATTTTTGTTAACAAGAGATGAAAACCTAGATTTTTTTGTACATTTAGAACAGATATAAAATTTGTGATTAATCGTGACTTAACTAGTCAGACAAGTCATGTCATTAATTACGATTAAAAATTTTAATCGCCTGATGCTCCTAATTTTTAATAACCTTTTCTTTCAAAAAATGAAAATAAAATCTTTTACATTTTTAATAATGTTTTTTTGAAGAAAAAATTATTAAAAATTAAGAGCATCTGGCGATTATAATTTTTAAACGTAATTAATCGCATGACTTCACTAGTTAACTCACGATTAATCACAAATTTTATATGTGTTCTCATACAATATAAAAAATCTAGGTTTTTATACTTTTGTTAACAAAAAATGTTAAACTAGAAATAGTTTAAATGAATTTTTGACGTCTATAGCCGTCAATGGCGGTGAATGAGTTCATTTGAACATTGGTTGCACATGATTAAAATCAGGAATAAGGTTCAGGAGATCCCTTGCTTCCTTTTCTCTTTAATGCTTGCAATATTATACTAACAGTAACGACCATAAAACTGCATATTCTAAGTTTAACTGCCTTGAGTACACAACTGTGGAGCCTTTTTTTCCTCTTAATATGCGGAACAAGGTCTAATCTGTCCAAATGGTTTCTACTTTTATAGTGTCTTGAAGGGGGGCACACAGCCTAGCCCATGTGACAATGTGTGACCCAATGGTCTTAACTGGTTTTAACTAGATAAGTGTGCCAGAGTTCACATAGATAGGGAGACGCCAAGCCAGGACGGGTCACAGCGACACAACGGCCGAGCTCAAGTAACCTATCTATTCATTAAGAGGCCTAATTTTACGTCACTGGTACACATTTGTCGTGGCGTCAAAAAAGGACAAAAACACACCTTCTAAAATCGCGCATTATGATGGCATGTTTTATTTATTCATTTATTTTTTAAAGATTTGCTTCACTGGGAGAAAAAACATTTTGTTTCAGTTTATCTACTTATTTTGAACACGTCCATCGGTTGAACATGATTTAAAAAAAGTTACATCTATTGTTCAGTTATTTTTATAATTACATCAGTTTACTGCATTTCAATCATGTGAAAATTAAGCTTTTTTTTTTCCAGTGGAACGTCAAATTGTACACTTAAATTTGGAGGTTTCAAAATAATTCCATACATTGCTAAATTAATACATTGGACAGCATCAATCAATTTTGAGCATTATCATATTTGGAAAAGCAGATTATTATTATTTTTTACAAAATATCATTGGATCTTATTCAATTACGATGCATGTGTACCTAATGTTGTGGCTGGTATGTGCACAATGTTCAGAACAGTCTACTCTTCTGTGACAAGATTCAACCAATGATTTTTTTTTTTTTTTAACACAGGACAGGAATACAACTGAGATGAAACCACACCAAGATTCTGATACAGATTTAAAATGTCATTGTTACCTTGGAGCAGACTGGTGTTCACTTGCTGTTGAAATTGGAAAACACTCAAACATAAATGTTTTACAGTTTGTCGTTGCAGCCACTTTTTTCTCTTTATGGTGACGCCACAAGCGAGCACCATTTTCATCTGTTTTTCCCCCCCCAAAGATTTTATTAACCTCCCCTCCTTTCATCAGGTGAGGGCCAGTGCCATCGCCCAAGATGCGGACCAGAATTACGACTACGCATCCAACAGTGTCATCCTGCACCTGGACGTCGGCGACGAAGTGTGCGTGCAACTGGACGGCGGCAAAGTTCACGGCGGCAACACCAACAAATACAGCACCTTCTCCGGCTTCCTCATCTACCCTGACTGACACGCTAATCTCCGCCATCGCCCTTCTGCGTCTAACAGGCTGTGATTTCATTGCCAATTTGGAAGAGAGTTTCTAGCAAAAGAATATATAATTGTCTTTTCATCAGTTAACATTTACCTCAGACAAACACCTGGTTAGTTGTAATTCTGTGCCATGAACGGCGTCTTTCACTTTTGCTCAGACACACACACGCACATTGCACAAATGAATTGAATTTAGACAAGACGTCCACCCATCAGAGTGTGCGTTAGCAGCCTGTTATTCTCATGCTGATACATTTTCAGCATTGGTGGGGGGCGGGGGATGGAGGAGGAGGGGGGGGGGGTTATAAATATATTAGGGGTGTCAAAATTAGCGCGTTCATTTTTAATTAATTTAAAGTTCCTTTAACACCACAAATTTTTTAAACGTGTGATTAATGACCCCTTACTTGGAAAGTCTATGCTGGGGGAATTCCAGTTCTAACGCAGCAGACACGTCCACGTCAAAATTTAGCAGGAATAAATTTAATAATAATGCATATATTTGTGGAGACTGTGGTCAAGTTGTATTTTACAATTTTAAAAATGTGCAGAATTTCACAAGTTACTTCATGTTAAAGATTAGATAGCTCTTAGTATGAAAAGAAAAATGCACTGATCTGTCACCAATGTCTTACAAATGCGATTATGCCATCTAGCGGCAGAAAAATTACCTAAACACAAATCAATATCACAATCGTTTTTTACAGTACAGTACAGTACATCTTTTTCCTTTTAACTAGAGCTGTCAAACGATTACATTTTTTAATCAGATGAATCACATCTTAGAATTTTGGTTAATCACGATTAATCACTTAATTAAAAAGGCTTTTTTATCAACATTTTTTGCCCGCCAAATTTAAAGAGCAACTGTTATTTGTATTTTTTTTTCGACATTTAATGTTATGAGGGCATCTTCAAAAAAATTATCCACTGCACACGCTCATCCTCCTCTTTTTTTGATCATTTAATTACTTGCATAATTTAAAATGGAAAAAATATTTTGACATGAACAAACATTCTCACTGTCATATGCAAACATTTATTAAATGTTTTACTTTAATGCATACTTTAATGCATGTAGTTATGTTTTTTGCTCAAACACAACCTGTGCTACCTTTAACGTAACCATCCCGCTGTCAGCTAAAGGATAATCTGCGGTCAAAATTAATAGTGTGATTAATCTGCATTAATACATGATTAATGCGATAATTTTTTAACTTTGACAGCACTAATTTTAGCTCAATTTTATGAATTATTATGATTTTTTTCTGGACCGATGACTCAAGATGCAGCCATATTTCTATTAATGTAAAAAAATAATCACTTTTATGTTAAAAAGTATGAAATAAAATGAATTAATCATGAGTTAACTATTGTGCTACTCACACTGGTGTATGGAAGGTGCGAATTTTTGGTGGTGGTCGGAGGGGCCGTAGGCGCACGCTGGCAGCCACGCCTCCGTCAGCTTGCCCCAGGGCAGCTGTGGCTACTTAAGTAGCTTACCGCTACTACAGTGCGAATGTGTGAGTGCATGAATAATGTATCCATTCCACTGTAAGGCGTCTTTGAGTGTCTAGAAAAGCGCTATATAAATCCGATGCATTATTATTGAGGTCATAAAAAGAATAATCAATTTTAATCGCTTGACACCCCTAAAATATTGTAACTGATAATGTGTCTGACTCCGTTGCACACATTTTTTTATAATCCATCTAAGGTAGAAGTTTCAGTTTGACCGACATCATCACACAGGTAAGAGCTTGTCATGCCAATAGAAAGTAAAAGATATTTTGGGGGAAAGGTTGGTTATCAAAATATGCCCCAACTGAATTGAAATCATAGCAAAATATTGTGTTTTTGTGCAAAATGTAAAAATATGAATACGATGCAACATGCTCGCCATGTCTGTTGATTGCGTTTAGTTTGACCTTTTTCCACAGCGAATGTAGCTGAGAACAAATGGTTCCATGGATATATATTTTTTCAGTTACCACGGAAGTGATCGTTTGGATTGAGACTGTTTGTCAGTGAAACATGAAAAACGCACACAAAAAAGACATTCCAGTTTTTATCAGGTCATTATAGTGAATATGTTTGTGGATGGTTTTGCGTGCCTTCTTCTCCACAATTTCAGCAACGAGAGGGTAACACGACCTCACATCTCCATTGAGGCCCAAGTTGTGTATTAAAGTTTCATACGAAAATCAGTACAAAGCAGAAAATTGAAGATTCAAAATGGTATTTATTGTACAGGTAGTTGTTCTACTGTAGCTTTGAACAGAACCTATGTTTACTTTGCTTTATGTTACGCTAAAGAGTATCTCATCAAAATCAAGCAAAGTGACTACCTATTTCATTCATTTTACTTGCGAATGTACTTCAGTAAAGGTGTTTTTCAAATGCAGGCGACTGATTGACACGTATCAAGCATACACATGTGTTTCTGTGCCTTACGTGCTCCGTTTCCCTTTCACTCTCCGTGCATGAAACTGTTCTCAAATCGGAAAAGCTGATCCTCGTGCAGTCCGACGTGGATTCTCCAGGAAATCGACATTTGCGGGAATAAAAAACACGAACCAGGGACTGGATCTTTGAATGTATATGGATGTCATTTGTGTCTATTAAAAAAATAAAAAGATGAACGGGGGATAGAGGTTCTGGATGGAGGTAGCAGAATAAGAGAAGCATGTCATATTGAAAATTTGCATCAAGAAATATAATATGCCAATGTATCCAAATCATTATATATCACTATTAAAACAAAATTATCATTGAAACACATGCATTGTAGCGCTTGACGTGTGCCAGAGACTTGTCGGCCCCTGTGAGTGATGCTTAAGAGCGTGACTGTGGATGTGAATCCGTTCTGATGGAAGGTGGTACACAAACATTCCTTTTGCGTGCCATGCCGCATCCAGCGGTGTCTTCTGCCGCTGTCACCTGTGGGTGTGTGTGTGTGTGTGTGTCCTTTGTTGTCACTGTACTTTGTAAGCTTGGTTGTACGCGGCATTCTCAACACTTGAACAACATGAAACGTGATAATAAAAAATATCTAAACAGCTGTTTTCCTTTTTTCTACATTACAAATTGTGACACTCAACAGATGTTTTTTTTTCTCCATTTTAGTTCTAAAAAAGAGAAAAGTATAAACCCAATTCCCAAAAAGTGTGAATAAAAACTGAATGCAATTATGTGGAAGTGCCAAATTGTAATATTGTATTAAATAAGTTTAAACTGAGAAAATGTATAATTTGAAGGGAAAACTGTTGATTTTAAATTCCATGGTGTCAACAAATCTCAAAAAAAGTTTCACCACTGTGAGACATCCCCTCTTCTTCTTACAACTGTCTGCAAACGTCTGGGGATCGAGGAGACAAGTTTCTCGAGTTTAGAAATAGGAATGTTGTCCCATTCTTGTCTAACACCCGTCTTTCTAACTGTTCAACTGTCTTGGGCTTTCTTTGTTGCACCTTCCCCTTTATGATGCGCCAAATGTGCTCTAGAAGTGAAAGAAGTGGACTCCAGGCTGGCCATTTCAATACCCGGATCCTTTTTCCTACGCAGCTCTTATTGCTACCCGTCCCAACTTTTTTGAGATTTGTTGGCACCATGAAATTTACAATCAACATATTTGTCCCTTAAAATTATACATTTTCTCTGTTTAAACTTTTGACCTGTTATCTATGTTCTATTCTGAACAAAATATTTAAATTTGGCACTTCCACATAATTGCATTCAGTTTTTATTCACCATTTGTATAGTGTCCCAACTTTTTGGGAATTGGGTTTGTATTTGCCAAATTTACCCAAAAAACAAACAAACAAACAAAAAGTAATTCCTTGACATATACTGTATATAGTTTTTGTTCTTTTATCTGTTTGAAATTGAAGTATTAAGACGATCCCACGTTTTATGTGCGGAGGGGCCATCCATAAAAGCAAATGAAATATTGGGAGCAAGTTGCAGTTGCATTTTATATGAACAAATGATTCTTTATAAATCAGTCTGTCAGTCTGTCTGTCTGTCTGTCTATCTATCTATCTATCTATCTATCTATCTATCTATCTATCTATCTATCTATCTATCTATCTATCTATCTATCTATCTATCTATCTATCTATCTATCTATTAGCTATTTGTGCTTCAAAGTTTAGTCCACTGTATGGTAAGCAGTCGCAAATGTTTTATTGTTTTCAAAGGTTGAAGTTGACATGAGTAGAGATGTACATGTGAATTGTGACGACGATTGCATTTTTGTGTCATTAAGCGATGTTTACCTTTTGCACATTTACTGTTATGCTCACAAGTTGCCCTATTTGAATTTTGTCCGTTCTGATGCTTCCAGATGCTTAGAAAACAAACAAAAAAATAAGGAAAAAATGAAGACATAGAGCTTGATCTTTAATCAAAGTAAGGAGTGAGTATACCATTCTTGGTGAGGAGTTTTGAATGTAGAGCAGATGAGAGCTTTTTGAGCTGTTGGACATGGGGGTGTGGGGGCTGCCATCCCCCACCCTGCCCTCAGCCCAATGCTCCCCCTCGCAGATTCCAGCGTTAAGTTAATTGGACAGGGAGCGAGGGTTGAGGAGGGAAGCGTTCAGCCCCATTAGCAATCCCTCTGTGGCAGGCTGATCCAAGAGGATCACAGACTCACAGATAGACGGATTAAAATAATCAATAGGCCTCTCGCTCGCTCTCTCAAACACACTCACACATACACATGCAGTCTGAGGAATACCAGTTGCATTCCACTTTTCAATGTTGTCTTTGGACTTTTGCAAATTAGCTTTGGTCACATATACGAGCGCGCACAAACGAATAAATGAGAACAAGTAAAAAAGGTCAGTGAGCTGAACGCAATCAGACTTGTCTATATGCTGTCGACATTTCCTTTATTCCATATTTCATGTTAAGATTATTTATATTAACTTATAATTGAGTACATTTTGATGGTTATGTAACAAGAGGACGTAATACAGTTGTGAAAATAAATATATGCTGCGATAATCAAACATATACAGTACTGTATTGGTTATTACACAGTATGCTAAGAGCTTTTGTTGGTTAAAATGTTTATATATTATGACAGGTCCTCACAGGTTTTATTTAAATTTAAAATTGCATGATGGGTCAGATTAAATGCTCCCAAGGGCTGTATATGCCCCCACAGTCCCTAGGTTGTCCACCCCTGATTAAGAGCATTGGCGCACAATCTATTATTTATTGTATCATTTTAGGATGTGTAATAAAACCACCATAAATCATATATGGATGGCTTTGAGCGGAGTCCTCGTACCTCCAAAATCCGTTTCAGGAGACTCCAAAAAGAGTATTGTTTGTTCAACCATTAACATTGCATCATCAAAGAGAACAAGACATTGTACTCAGTGTGTATATGCCTCCTCAAAATCCAATTTTTCAAGGTCTGCACCTAACATGTATGCTCTCTACTTAACTCCATATATATATATATATATATATATATATAGAGAGAGAGAGAGAGAGAGAGAGAGAAATATATACATTAAAAAAAAAAAATTACAAACTGGGCCTACTCAAATGTATCTATCTAACCTAACTCTCTTCACTCCTTTTTGACAGAAAAAAAAGGTGATAAAATCCGGATACAGACTTTCAATCTTCAGGCGACTTAATTCCTGCAAGTTTCTGGAGTGAGGAAGAGGTGGCATATGCATCACACACACTTTTTAGACAGTTGAAGTACCAAGAGACCATATTTGCACAACAAGGTTTCCGCGACAGGAACTTTATAATTGATTAAAGAGCTAATTTATTCATTAAAAACACATAAAAATTGAGTGATTTGGGGGGTCGGTGTGTGTGTGGTATTTCAATTAATTTTAATAGGTAAATTGATTTCTATATGCTTGCAAATAAATTAAATCACAAGCTTGGTCACGGAAAAAATCAATCTTGCAACAACAAAAATCTGTGGTGCTTTTTCATAAATCATAAATATTATTTTACCATCTTGCATGGTTAACTATTTTAAATGGCGTTTTGTTTTGTCATCTTACTGCTTTTATGTTGGGGTTTCCTTTCATTTGATTTACATTGTTATATTTAATCTCTGATGCCACGCGTAAAAACCAAAAACATTTTTTAGACTACAACAGTGACTCCTGCTGGAAATTTTGCTGTATTACAGTAAGTGTGTTGCAGTACCAACGCGCTGCCTCTGGGTGGCGGTCGACGTCGTCCAGTTGTCTGCAGGCAAAGATGGCGGTACGAAAGAAAGACGGCGGCCCGAATGTCAAATATTTCGAAGCGTCCGATACTGTCTCTCAGTTTGATAATGTGCGCGTCTGGCTGGGAAAGAATTACAAAAAGGTACTGGCAGCATGATTTGTAGACTTCCATTTTTCTCGCCGAAGACGTGGACTGTGAGCCACGGGCATTAGAGGCAGTGACAAAGAGGAGGGAGGGTGCTCCGCGTCCAGCTGCTCGCTCGCTTCTCTCGAGTCAGGATACAAAAGGATGCTGAGCTCGTAGCGGCGCCAGATGCAGCCGCCTGTGACTTTATCCTCGCGTGTTAATGCGATGGACATGACGAAAGAAGCGGCGCGCGCGCTGGCTTCGGAGCCAGGGCTTCACGCACCGGGCTCGGACGCTAGCTAGCTAGGTAGCTAATCGGCTAACGGTGCAGGAGGAGCAGATCCAGATGTTGGCTGGATGTGGCGCGCGCCAACTGGATCCGGGGCTGCCCATATACAAGCGGCTGGACCACAATTGACTAATAAAAGCGTTATTATTTGAACCATTACAAAAAAAAGGCAACAAAGCCAAGTGCCTAGTTCACCCTCAAGTCTCATCAGTAGTACCAATGCTTAAAAATAAAGCAGTGGCAAGTCATTTGAGCATCTATTTTACACTACCATCCATCTTAATATCCATGTACTGCTATGCTTTTTGCCACAAATTTGGCTTGTATAATTGTATAATGTTATTAGTACTAGTAGCACACATCCCACTAGTCAGCACTAGTGCATTAATTGGCTTATTAGTCAGGACAAACAGTACACAATGTTTCACTGCTAGTTATTGGGACAAGGACCGAGGCCTGGCATGAAAAACTGTGTGTTAATCGCATCCCCCTAAAGGGTTTCTAGTTGCCTATACACAGGAGGTGCCACAAAAGCTTTCTTTCGACTAAATGAAACTCCTCAACTCACTTTTGCAAAAACTGAGAATTACCAAAGATAAGTTCCTAAAAAAATTCTGTGAATAATTTGTTCTCTAGCCAAACTTGGATGTTGTATAAACGCTCAAACGTGCCAAAAGCTGCTAACCAGGCATGATTTCCGTTTCCAGTACCTCTAAATGAAATGTCTCCTCTCTCAGTACATCCAAGCAGAGCCCCCAACCAACAAGTCTCTTTCCAGTCTTGTGGTCCAGCTGCTCCAATTCCAAGAGGAGGTGTTTGGCCGACACGTCAGCAACCCACCGCTCACCAAGCTGACTGTATGTATTTGCCACATGCGCTTTGAATGTTTAACTAAACATTTAAAGGCCTCCACTGCTAAATATAATTTTAAAAAAATAATAATATTTGTCTCCAGATGAAATCTTTTCTGGACTTCAAGGCTGGAGGTGCTCTTTGCCACATTCTGGCGGCTGCCTACAAGTTCAAGAGTGACCAAGGATGGTAAGACTTTCTTTCCAGCTGCATTATACAGCAAACCCCTGTTTTATAGCGGCGGGATATGTTCCCACACAGACACACTTTGGACACATTTCAACTTAAAACATTCTTAAACTTAAAACACACTTTATATAGTATTGCTTAGTAGGGGTGGGAATCTTTGAATGTCTCACGATTGGATTCCGATTTTTGGTTGTGCGATTCGATTCGGAATCGATTTTCGATTAAGAACGATTTTTGATTCAAAATGATTTGATTGACAACGATTTCTGCTTCAATCTATAGATGTGCAAGGAATTGTAATGATCTACTCCAGTCTGACTCGCTAATGCTAATTAGCGCGGTACTCACGGCTCCACACTGCAAAAAAACAACTTTTATTGGAATAACTTGATCGTGACTTTTTCCTTCTACTCTCTAATGAGGCTACAACTTAACACTGTATTAGACCGCGTGGAACCACACTGCCCCTCAATGGCCAAACCGGGTACAACATGAACAGCGCTCCCAATAAAGGCACTCACAGAACAGTATAAAACAATTTCAGTAAAATCGAGTTTGGGACATTTAAAATCAAGTCTGAATCGTACTAAATGAGAATCGATTTTTTGGCACACCCCTTTTGCTTAGTGCTTGTTCTTACTCTGTTGTTACTCACAGTTCAACAAACAAGAGGCACAGCGCGCTTGCTTCAAGCTGTTTATTTGTTACTCCCAGTTGAAGTTTATGACTTAAAGAAAACACAAATAAACATTGTATATTACCCACCAAAATGTTTAATCAAATCATATTATTTCATTTAACAAAAGTCTTTAGTGCTGGCATGTGATCTAAAACGCCATTGAGAATTATTGTACAAGCAACATTTTGGGTACGTGAAAAGATCACTTCAATAAATACAAATTCAATGCAATATTTGACAGAACCTTGTAGCTATGAACACAGCCTTCTTAAAAAAAATCCAGGCCTGTAATTAGTACTGTTCATGTATGTACAGTACAATAAGTACATTTTAGTACAGTAAATTTTTATTTGTCTTGCCTAAGTACAGGCACAGGCCCATATAATTTAATGGAATCATTTAAGTTATTTTTTTTCCTCCCCTTCTTAAGCGCGGTGTTAATGTTTAAACTGTACATAATTTTACAGTCACTTAGAAAAATAAATATACTTTCTGTGTTTTAATGTTGCCTGTATACTGTAAAAAATAAAACATAAAAAGTGATTGCTTAAAAATGCGCAATATAGTCATGAACCTCAATATATTGGGGGTTCACTGTATCTTTCGCTCAGTGGTGCTGTTTGTGATAGTAGATTAGGCGTAAATATAATAACGTGGCACATAGGGATGTTGACTATGGTGCAGTTTCGTGTGTAACTCTAGTCTAATTTCCTGGTAGGCGCAGGTTTGACTTCCAGAATCCGTCTAGGATGGACCGAAATGTGGAGATGTTCATGACAATTGAGAAGTCTTTAGTGCAGGTGAGTCTTCCTTTCTTGCATATTTCATGACACACAAACCTGCAATTTCAAACATTTCGATAATTCATTCATTAATTCTTGCCTAACTTTTTTGTTGTTGCCGATTTTGCTCTTTTCGCACCGGAGGTCCATCTTTGTCATCCCAAGTCACACAAACGGGAATAATGACGTTAGAAACGATTTTAAGCATATATTTTGTGCTTCAGAATAACTGCTTGAGTCGACCTGTCATCTACTTGAGTTCTGACATCGAGCCAAAAGTGCTGGGGAAGCTGAAAGACATCATCAAAAGACATCAGGTGTGTTTTCAACCACATTGTTTACGACAGTGATTAGGGAGAGGATGGCGCCGATATTGGACATTTTGACGAATATCGGTTTGGGCCTCTTTTTTTTTTTTTTTATCTGTCGGCCGATAAAAGGTCAATCTAAAACCTTTTTAATCTCAGGGAACTATTTCTTTAAATGATCAGTTAACTTTATCAGAGATGCTGCTGACCCTGGGAACCTTCTGAACCTTTTGTTTTTGTTTGACAAAAACAAAAGTTTTATTTATTTATTTTTTTTTGAATTTTGGAAAAACAATTACTGTAGAAAACTATAGGGAGTTATTTAACTTTTTAAGACGTACTAATAACCTTGGGAGCTCCCTAAAAAAAAATTCTAAAGATAAAAAAAAGAAAAAAAATTCTAAAGATAAAAAAAAGAAAAAAATTCTAAAGATAAAAAAAAGATAAAAAATTCTAAAGATAAAAAAAAGAAAAAAAAATCAACATTTTGAAAAGTAAATAAACATGCTTTAAAACAAAGTAAAAATATTTATTTATTTATTTATTTATTTTACAGCAATATTTTTTCCCCCTTTTTACTGAAAATGAATATTGGCTTCAAATATCGGTTATCGGCCTCCTTGACTACCAATAATAGGCATCGGTATCGACCCTGAAAAAACAATACCGGTCTATCTCTAAGAGTGATACTTATTTTAAAAATGTTCCTTTTTTGGGGGGTTCATCTTTCTCCGTGACATCTCATGGCTGACAGGACGTATAATTAACCTATGTATCCACTTTTTATAAGATGGCATGGCATGCCTTGAGTTTTGCTCAATAAAGATTTGAAAACACTACTGACTTATTTATAACAGCATACGAATAGTTTGCTTTATATAAGGCATAATCAGTTAAGGTTAATATTTATTTATTTGCTGAATTTGTACTTTAAAAAAAAAAATCGGTATTATTTTACGTTTATGGATGAACTCTCTTGCAGGGCTCGGTGACTGAGGATAAAAGCTCCAGCTCTCACGTCGTCGTTCCAATTCCCAGCAGCTTGGAAGAAGGTGAGACTTCAAATGTTTTTTAAGGACAACATTTTACAATGTTATGGAAAATAATTATTTAGCATGTATTAACATAAGTTTATAGAATATTGTGGACACCTGTATTTTCCTTTACAATGGGCTTTTCACTTCTTGCACATGAAGCAATATGGAAGTGACCTGTCCGCTTGATACAGACCGCTTGCTTTCGTGTCTAGCTGACCTTCCTCTTTTCTCCTCCCAAAACCTAACCAGCATCCAATGGCTTGAGCTCTGATTTCTAACATTTCAACCGCTGGAAAGTTGCTGTTTTTTATTGAATTTATTTTAAACATGCATAGCATGTGGTTTACTGGCCTCGGGGGTTGACTTGCAAGCTTTAAGGTGTACAGTCACCACTCTAATCTCCGCCATTTAAATGACGCTTAGTTGGTAGCCTCGCTTTTTTTTTTCTTCACGAATGCGCAAACGTAACGCGCACTTCGCTTATTCCAAATGTGTTCATGTGCGGTTTGAATTTAAAAACAACAGTTTACACTTAAACAAAGGAGTTCATCGAAAAATTCATGAACTGTAAAAAAACGATTTTGGTGAATTGAATTATGTGAAGTATGAATAGATGAGAACTGGGATTGGGAATATCCACCAATGAGCCACTTCATTGATTATGCCGTTGTGGTCATCAGGTGTGTGTGTGGGGGGGGGGGGGGGTAAATCACGGTTTAATATTTGAATTTATGGTAATATCTCCTTTTTTTTTTCAGAGGAGTGGGTGCGCCCTGTGATGAAGAGGGACAAACAAGTTCTCCTTCACTGGGGATATTTTCCTGATAGGTTTGTTCCCAGTTGGAGCTCCATTGCATCAAGGATGCACATTTTAGAGGAAAGCGATTCCTAGTTATTGAGAATCTTTTTTTTTTGTGTCTTTTCTTGACCTGTAGTTACGATACGTGGATCCCAGCTAGTGAGATTGAGGCCTCTGTGGAAGATGCCCCCAGCCCAGAGAAGCCCAGGAAGGTAATTGAGTGCCAGAATGATCCAAACACAACTTTTGAACTCTCTCACTTTGCCCTCCAAAATTCTGATGGCATAGTCTTTTGTCTGCAGGTCCACGCGCAGTGGATTTTAGACCTGGACCAGTATAATGAGTGGATGAATGAGGAGGACTACGAAGTGGGAGAAGGCCACCCCAAGAGGAAGAGGATATCGGCCAAGACTCTTACGGACGAGGTGACCACTCCGGACGAGCGCAGAGATAAGAAGCCCGCCGGTGCCAAGAAGAGGAAGCGCTCGCCGTCACCGTCTCCCACACCGCCGCCGCAGGAGAGCAAGAAGAAGAACGCTAAAAAAGGGTCTGTGTCAGTTGCCGCTGTTAATTGAAAAGTGAATGGCATTTAAATGAAATGTATGTGCGTGATGTGACAGGCCGACAACCCCGTACACTAAATCCAAACGGGGCCAAAGGGAAGAGGAGCAAGAGGATCTCAGTAAGGATTTGGATGAAGCGTCGCCTGTTCCAGCATCTGAAGACGGAAATGCAGCCAAAACAAGTGCGCAGAACGTCATTCTTGCTTTGTGAATTGCGAGCCAGCCGAGCAAACTTTTGTCTTCTTTTTTTTAGATAGCACCAAGAAGGATTCTGATTCAACACCAGTCAAAGGAGGAGCAGATATGGGTGAGAAAGAAACAGCTTGAATTTGGCCAAATTTGTCTTTGTAGAACAAATTTCGAACTTTTGTTTTCCTGTATGTGGATATTTTGTTATTTTAACAGATGAGCAAGAGGATGAGTCCATGGAAGTAACAGGAAAGGTAAGTTGGTGTGCAATATGGCAACCGTACATGCTACTACAATCATTGGCCCGAAGATTTGGTATACCTGTGTAATTTAATGGCAGCCATAGAGACAACTGATCCTGACTAAAATTCTGCCTCAACAAAGATAATTATATATATATATATATATATATATATTAGGGGTGTTAGAGAAAATCGATTCGGCAATATATCGCGATATTACAGCGCGCAATTCTCGAATCGATTCAATATGCGGCCGAATCGATTTTTAAACATACATTTTTTTATGGGAATATTCAACAAAACGTCTTACCTAATGTTAGGATTTACACATTAAGCATGGAAGAATGTTATATTAATGGAACATTAAGCCTTTTAATATCTTATTTCAGGGCTGCAACCTGAATTTTCAGATAAATTAATACATTCTCATACAAATCGTACAGTGTACATGTACAAGTTTACTGATTAGTATTTTCTAAATTTGAGTTTTAAAAAAAATCGCAACAATCAATTTATAGATTCGTATCGGGATTCATCTGTATCGAATCGAATGGTGACCTATGAATCGTGATACGAATCGAATCGCCAGGTACTAGGCAATGCATACCCCTAATATATATATATAATAAACGTAATATTTATGATATTTTTTTATTATTATTTCTGATTTTAAAAAAAAACATTTATTAAATCATAAACTATTTTATGTTGCCTTAGGAGGAGGAGGAGGGCTCCCCAAGTGTTAAAGGGGAACCAGTCAAAGGCGCGGACCTTCACGAAGACAATGTGACGGAGCAGACGCATCACATCATCATACCAAGCTACGCTGCCTGGTTTGACTACAACAGGTAATGCCAAACTCAAGAAGGTCGCATATCATGGGATGCTACGTGACTCATTGTATCCTCCCCTCAGTGTTCATGCTATTGAGCGCCGAGCCCTTCCAGAGTTCTTCAACGGGAAGAATAAATCGAAAACCCCAGAGATGTAAGTCATGTTGGATTCGTAACTCATCATTTGGTTTGTCTCAAGTCATATGTTTTATTACTTGAACTTTTCTCTCTGCTCCCACCCACCAACAGCTACCTGGCATACAGAAATTTCATGATTGACACTTACCGACTGAACCCTCAGGAGTACCTCACCTCCACCGCCTGCCGCAGGAACCTGGCTGGAGATGTCTGTGCAATCATGAGGTGAGTTCAGAATGTCATTATCGCGACAGTGTTTTTCAACTCTACGTGGTGATTATGGAGAAACTGTTTGCAGCTACAAGCATCAACAAACACAACAGTCAATGGTATACATTGACAACAATAAAACACATTAACAACAGACTTTAAAAACATTTAAGAGTAAAGAAATAAGAGCAGTTTTCTAAAATAACAAAAATTACACTTTCAAATGTTTACGAAAAAGGTTTTTAACCTGAATTTAAAAGCATTCACACTAGTGGCTGACTTCACTTCTGTCGGCAGCTTATTCCATTTGTGTGCAGCATAACAGCTAAATGCTGCTTCGCCATGTTTACTTTGAACTCTGGGCTCCACTAATTGACCCAAGTCTGCAGCTCTCAGAGCCCTGCTGGGTTTTTATTCAATCAGCATTTCTTGAATCTATTCAGGACCCAAAACATTCAGTGATGTATGAACCAGTAACATAATTTTGACATCTTGGAAGCCTTTCGGACTGGAGTGAATGTTCTGAATCTCTTAAAGTAAGGTATTTTGTGGTATAGGTTGTGGTATGAACCAATCAGAATCAGCCATTATTTCGATTTACATATTTATAATTGCTTTGAAAACAATTTAGGTGATGCCATAGTGCGAATGTGTTGCCTCTGCAGCAGTAGAATCCAGTTTGCTTCTCGTTGAGATCGATTAAATGAACTTGCAGAGTCCACGCCTTCCTGGAGCAGTGGGGGCTAATCAACTACCAGGTGGACTCTGAGAGCCGGCCCACCCCTATGGGCCCCCCGCCCACTTCTCACTTCCACGTCCTTGCCGACACGCCATCCAGTCTGGTGCCCTTACAGCCCAAGACGTCCCAGGTTTGTACAGATGTGGAAAAACACAACATATACCGTACACATTAGCGTTATTTAACGTGTGCGTGTTGTTGTAGACTCCTGCGCCCCAACAGATGATGTCCTTCCCAGATAAAGTGAAAGATAAACCAACAGACCTGCAGAACTTTGGGCTTCGGACCGACATGTACAGCAAAAAGTTGGGCTCCTCGAAGGTATTCGTTAAAAAAAAAAAAACAGACAGATGTGATTTACAGTCAGTCGCATGAAAGTGTCTAAAGTTGAATTGAGCCACCGTATTTATGACATAATAATGTATTTGTGCACAGAGCAAGAGTGCAGCAAACTCGATGAGGGATTGGACAGAGCAGGAAACACTATTACTACTTGAGGTACATCGCTTTGACCACATGTAGAATAAATATACTGGATATTAGAATTATAAATGGCTGTTTTCAGGGATTGGAGATGTACAAGGACGACTGGAACAAGGTATCAGAGCACGTCGGCAGCCGCACGCAGGATGAGTGCATCCTGCACTTCCTTCGCCTGCCCATCGAGGACCCCTATTTGGAAGAAAGCTACTCGTCCCTGGGACCGCTGGCCTACCAGCCGGTGCCTTTCAGCCAAGCAGGAAACCCCGTAATGAGCACAGTGGCGTTCCTCGCCTCTGTAGTGGATCCCCGCGTGGCCTCGGCAGCGGCTAAATCTGCTCTGGGTGAGATTTCTCATTTTCATTCATTTGTGACTTGAAAGAGTGAGAGCTCGTGTTCATAATAGTAGAGCTGAAATGATTAATCAAGCTCACATCATTCAATTACAAAATAAGTTGACGCAAAATTTAACACACCGATTGGTTAACAGTTAGCCAGTTAATAGTCAGCCGCTAGCCTTTATGCGCTAATTCTCTGACTCCCACGTCACTCACCAGGCCACATCACAGATACTACAGTGTGAAAAGTGACGATAGTGACCCCAAGTGGACAACAATAATACTTGCACCTCTCATGCACAGTTTGTTGTTTAACTCATTCACTGCCATAAATTCTTTTTTTTTTAAAGATTATTAAAAATTTGGGGCAAGAGGCGATTCATTTTTTTAAATTGTAATTAATCGCATGACTTCACTTACGATTAATCACAAATTTTATATCGGTTCTAAATGTACAATAAAAAATTATAGGTTTTCATACTCTTGTTAACAAAAGTGTGGAAAAAATGTTAAACTAATAGAAATAGTTAAAATGAATTTTTGACGTAAATGGCAGTGAATGAATAAAAAAAAAAAGATTAACAATTTGGGGCGTCGGGCGATTAAAGTTTTTAATCGTAATTAATCGCATGACTTCACTAGTTAACTCGCAAGTAATCACAAATTTCATATCTGTTCTACATGTACAATAAAAAAATCTAGGTTTTCATACTCTTGTTAACAAAAGTGGAAAAAATGTAAAATAATAGAAATAGTTCAAAGGAATTTTTGACGTTTATAGTCGTCAATGGCAGTGAATGAGTTAATAATGCAAAACAAACGTTAATCTGATTAATTGCTAGGATAACTGGTACAATCTTTGATTCCTGCAGCCCTAATTTTGTCGTAACTTGTCCTCTCCTCAGAGGAATTCTCCCGTATGAAAGAGGAAGTTCCTGCGGCCCTGGTTGAGGCTCATGTGCGGCGGGTGGAGGAGGCAGCGAGGGTCAGCGGGCGACAGGACCCCGTGTACGGCCTAGAGGGTAGCGGCATCGCCGGCACCGGCCTGGAGGAAGGCGAGAGACCGGGTAGGGATGACGCGTGCCTTTACAACACAATAATCCATCAAAGCAAATTGAAAACGTTTAAGGAGGTTTTAATGGTTTCCGGCTCAGAGGAGAACAATGACGAAAGTAAGAGTGACAGCCACTCAAATGAGGAGAAGAAGGATGCCAAGGTAGGATGCGTTTTTGGTATACTTTTGTTTTGTAGCGCGAAGGTTGGTAGACTCATGCTCTGCCGTCCTCCTCACCTCAACAGGACAGCAAAGATGGAGCAAATGAGGAAGAAGAGAAGGTGACAGAGAATGGGAAGAAGGAAGAGGAGAGAGGAAGAGACGCTGAAGGCGAGAGGGAGGCGGACAAAGCGGAGTCAGAGATGGGTAGGAAAAAGGGCGGCAAATAGGCCAAAAATAACTTCTCACACTTAAAAATTTTTTTTTACCAAAAACTGACAAAAAACCCTCATACTCACAAAAAAACTCACACTCACTGTTCCAAAAACTCTCACATCCACTAAAGAATCTCTCACCCATTAAACCTCACACCTACACACAAAACTCTCACTCAACATAAAAAACGTTTTTCATTAACTAAGAAAAACAACCACAAAAAATTCACACACACACACACACACACACACACAGTAAAACACCTCTCGCTCACACACACACAAAATATCACTGCCAAATAATACACACAACAACAAAAAATCACACACAGCAAAAAAAATTCTCACTCAAATAATGTCACAATCACCTCAAAATGTACACACAAAAACTACACGCACACATAAATACTGAAAACCTCTTGCGCTCACCCAAAAAGCTAACAAAAATAACGGTAATTTTTAATGCCATGTGTGATAAAATTTGTAAAAATAATAAAATAACTGAAATTGAAAAAAAAAACTTTTTTGTTAAAGGAATGAAATAAAACAAAAATGTTTTTAAAAAATCTTATATTTATCTCTAATTACAGCCAAAATATCCTTTGTTTTTGTCAGTTAATATACATGAGCTTTCAGGGATCATTTCAAATGTATTTATTATTTACAGAAGAAGGAAGGCTGTTTGACCTTTTGACTTATTATTTTTTAATCTTGCGCTGAACAAATAAGCCATAAAAAAAGTCATTCTAAAACTAAAATGTAAGCATTTTTGACAAAATAAAAACGTTCAAACCTGATCTTTAAACAAATTAAAACTAACTGAGTTGAAATAGAAACTAAATATCATGAAAAAACCCAAAATTATTATAACCCTGGTGTGTGACACTTTTTGCTTTGTTTCTGTGTGAGTTTTATGTGACGGTCACATGCACAGAAAATCGGGTTCTCATTGAAGGTGGTAACTTTTATAAAAAATAAAAATAAAATTTACCTTTCAGGTGACAGCGAGAAGGAGAAGGATGTAAAAGAAGGCGAGGAAGGACAAAGAGAATCCGAGAGCGAGGGCGAAAAGAAGGCCAAGGTGGAGCGGGACGTGGGCGAGGGCAACCTGGCCACCGCCGCTGCATCCGCACTGGCAGCGGCAGCCGTCAAAGCGAAGGTACGGCACAAAATCGCGTGACTCAACTTCGACCTGGGAAGTCAATCGAAATGTTTCTTCTCATCATAAAAACATGGAAATTGGTTAATGTGATGAATAGTGTGGTTTGTTTGCAAGTTCCTACATTGTGAAAGCACCCTGAATGCGCCATGTTGTTTATGCAGCAAGTGTGGGGTTTACTGTAAAACTAAACACAACAAAAATAATTACACACATTGAATATTTGAATACAAGACATACTTTGTAGGGGTGGGAATCTTTGAACGTCTCTCATTTCGATTCCGATTTTTGGGCCTGCGATTCGATTCAGAATCGATTTTCGATTAGGAAAGATTTTTGGTTCAAAATTATTTGATTGACAATGATTTCTGCTTCAATCTATAGATGTGCAAGGAATTGTAATGATCTACTCCAGTCTGACTCGCTAATGCTATTTAGCGCGCTACTCGCGGCACTTTTATTACTCAAAAGAACGGCTCCACGCTGAAAAAAAACAAACTTTTATTGGAATAACTTGATCGTGACTTTTTTCTTCTACTATCTAATGTGGCTACAACTTAACAGTGTATTAGCCCGCGTGGAACCACACTGCCCCTCAGTGGCCAAATCGGGTACAACATGAACAGCGCTCCAAATAAAGGCACACACAGACAAAGGCAAGACAGTATAAAACAATTGAAATAAAATTGATTTTGGGGCATTTAAAATCGATTCTGAATCGTACTAAATGAGAATCGCGATTCTTATGAGAATCGATTTTTTGGGCACACCCCTAATACTTTGATTTAGAAACGTTGCCAGTGCTAATGCTAGCAGTCAATGTAAAATCCCATTGGCAGGCTAACTGAAAATTAGCATTGAGTTCTGGGAGTGATATTCCATTCCATTATTGATTATTATTTTGTAGATTGTACTTTGTATCTGACTATAATCATCATTTTTGTCGTTACCAGCACTTGGCTGCAGTGGAGGAGAGGAAGATCAAATCTCTGGTGGCTCTGCTGGTGGAGACCCAAATGAAGAAACTCGAAATCAAACTACGACACTTTGAAGAACTTGAAACCATCATGGATAGAGAGAGGGAGGCTGTGAGTGGCGGACTGTGGGACAAAATCTCATTTCCAAAGATAGCGGTCGTATTTGTTTCAACGTGTCCTTGTCTGTCTCCACACTTCCAGCTGGAGTACCAGCGACAGCAGCTTCTGGCCGACCGTCAGTCCTTCCACATGGAGCAGCTCAAGTACGCCGAGATGAGAGCTCGCCAGCAGCACTTCCAGCAGATCCAGCATCAGCAGCACAACCAAGCCGGGGGTCCGCATCCCCCCCAGACCGCTTCGGGTTCCCAAGTCTCGGCTACGGCTCAGCAAACCGCCAGCACGCCGGCGCCGCAGCCGGCCCCCAGCCCCGCGCCAGCGCCCTCGGCCTCCGCCGGGCCGGCCTCGGAGCCCCAACCGCCTCCGGGTGCCCACGCGTCGCCCCCGTGCCCCCCGGGCCAGCCCGTGACCGGCCATTCGGGCTCCGCCGGCGCCCCTGCACTCCACGGTCAGTGAGAAGCAAAATCCCATCACAGCAGCTAACTGACTTACTGCCATTGAATCTTTTGAATGGAGCTGCATGCTCTTTTGCTCTAATTCACCCAAGCTGTGTGACGACAGTCAATCCAATGTTTTCTCCTGTTCCCATCAAACCACTCACAGAATCCAACACTCCTCTACCCGCCGAAACACTTCACCCATCTGCTCCGGTTCCACCTCCACAGTAAAAGATGAAGAATTGCCATTAAGAAAAAAGGGGAAAAAAACAGTTTCTTATCCAGCTGGACAATTGATGAGAGCCAAGACCACGTGTTTAAATTGGATCAAGAAAATTGAGATGAAGAATTTACTGTAGGTTTTCGCACTACACGATTTGACATTTTTGGGTGAACTGTGAGGGTCTTGACATGTTTGTGCTGGAGGAAACCAAGAGTCATCTTGTTGCTTTGATTTCCCGCAAGAGTCCATTGCAGCCAATTCAGTCTCAAGTCTTTTGGCTGTCTCTTGAGTTCCCGTCGGTACTAATTGACAAAAAATGCACTTTTAATCTTCCTTTGGGTCTCATTTTAAGACTTGAAGCATCCATGAAATTGAACTTAAGCACTTATATAACCTTTTTGCTGTCTTAAATACCTGTTTCATACAGTTTTGCGTGAACACTCTGAAGGACACATTTTCGGCAATGTTACCTGAACAAAGTCTGGATGCTATTTAAAACAATGTACTGTAAACTGGATCTTCTGTTACAATTTCCATGTATTTGTATGAGAACTGATTACAAATATTGACAGTGTGTCCGCCAGGAAAAAACCCACGTGATTTTCAAGTACTTTAAAGGGGAAGTCAACCCCCAAAAATGTATTGGCAATAATATGTTCTATGCAGCCCCACTAGTCTAAATACGGTATTCTGGTTAATATTGCGTTAGTCGAATATGAGTTAAGCAGCAAACTCCAGCCGTTTTTATCAATATCAGACAGCGGCCATTTTGTCTCTTGCTGTCGAGTGTGATCACAGTTGCTCAAGGTCTCGGGTAACAACCAATCACAGCTCAGCTTCAGAGAACAGGTGAGCTGTGATTGGTCGTTACCTGAGCCCTGAGCAACTGTGATGTCATTTCCACTCGACAGCAAATGGCAAAATGGCCGCCCGAGTTGGATAAAAACGGCTAGATTTTGTTTCATAACTCATATTCCACAAATGCAATATTAATCAGAATGTCTTGTTTAAATCAGTGATGTCGCATATAACATATTATTGTCAAGAAATGTTTAAGGTTGACTTCCACTTCAATAATAATAACGTTCAAGCACTTGGAGAGTAAAATGGATATAATGAGAAGCTTGCGAAGTTGTGAGGAATGTACTGTCGTGCCGTCTGAAAGGAAAAATTGAAGCAGCAACCGCAAATGTTCTCATCCTTTTTGTCTATTGCGAAACCAAAATGTTTTTTTAAACAAGTTATCTCACACTTATTCCGTGAGTTTTATTGTTGTTTGGAAAATGAAGAGGATTGGTAGGTTCATTTGAAGTTACAAAATGCAGAAGGAAAGAAAAAAAAGACAAAAGAGAGTTGTCCTTCGATATCTGCGAGAAAATCCTCACTTTTTATCCTATCGATTTTTATATTTTTTACTGTTTTTCCATCATCTTTCTTTGATATCAACATTGTAACGGGATATTGTTACCTTTGTAGCCTCTATTTACCCTTTTGTGCGAATGCGAGGATGTGTGAAGGCATGCCTTGAAAATCTGTCATCGTTCTTACGACCATGCAGTTTGATTTCCGGTGCCATTCTGTGTGTATGTGTCATGAAGTATAACCCTATGAACGGGTGAACTCGTTTTGTTCTGTCAGTATTTCGCATCTCACCTGAGCTGTGACTAAAAAGTTACCGGCATCTGTGTTATGACTACATTGCGTGGACTTTGTGAAAAGAAATACAGCGTTTGTGTGTGTTCGGTTTCTGTATGTTTTCATTCTGCTGAAGGGAGCAGCTCTTGCATTGATATTACAAAATGTCCAAATGTCCTCAGTAAACATCACATCAGTGCGTGGATCCCAAAATCTGAAGAGGTTTGAATTCCATAATGTTGAGGGTGGAAAATAAAAAAGAATGTGGAAAAGCACATTGTATTCGGTTTTTGAATGTACTGAACAAGAAGCACATTGTTTTATTAGTCATCGATGTTTCGATGCAATATTTTTTTACTTTTGCGTTAATACTACTTTTACGTTACTATTTGTTTGCCTTTTGTTCTAGGTGGAGATGGAGAAAATCTTATAATGCTGAACTAGCCATACTCAACAAGACATTGTTTTGGGACAATTTAAATTTAAAATATAACTGAATACATTTTTTCATCAGTATGATTTTGTTCATTTATTGGGAAGCATTCTTTTTCTTTTTTTTAAATTGTCAAAGTACATAAATCTATAATCTGAGAAATGTATGTAATATTGCTATTTCTTTAAGAAGACAAATCAACACAATGTCAGCATTTTTGATTTTATTTTTCAATGTGAACCCATTTTACCGAAGTTTTTTGATTGGTTGTGCTGAAATTGGAATGCGAAGGATTTCTGTAGATTGCGTTTAGTGGCGTGGCTGCTTGGCATTGAAAATATTCAGAAAACTAATATACATGATGTATACAATAACATACTGTAAATTGATTAACAAACGAAATATAACAGTTAAAAATGTCTCTAAAAATGTATTTAATAGTTTCTGGTTCTTTGCCGAGATAGTCTTCAGCCCGTCAAGTACATCCGTTTCGAGATGTTGGACAATGACAAATGATTAACAGTGAAATTCATCATGATGTCTCATAACTGAAAACAGAAACAAGCATTTCATTGTGACACGAAACGTGTGAAAATCATCCCTTTGTTTCGTCGTCACTGCTCTCTCCACACTGAAACCTGACAAAGTCCAGCACTCGAGCCTGCTGACCCTTAAGAAACTGGGCCACAGTCCTGCTGGGGTCTCCCAGGAAGACCTGAGGCAGTAGACGCGTCTCGCTTTCACCGCACGGCAGGTCATCCATGTTTCCGAGCGACGCGGGCGCCTCTCCCACGACGTGCTGTCCCAGCTTGCGTCCTAAACGTCCCCGTTCTTCTTCTTTTCCGCCCTGGAACACGACCAGAGCGCCGTAGCGTCCCACGGCCACCTCAGTCGGGCCCGCCACACCGCCGTGAACGTACGAGCCGATGTTCCACTCGGCGGGGATGCTTACTGTGACCGCCCGCCTCACCGACATGTTCTCACCCAGGCGACCTGACAGGAATGGACACATTTTGTACAACCAGGGTAGCAGGCAGAGTTGGGTAGTAATGTGCTACACCGACTCCATTACATTTACGCAAATAACTGGATTAATTGTATTGATGAAACAATGTTCTTGGAACGAAGCAGTAAAGTATAGTTTTGTCATTACATGTAATCAGTCAGGTGCAAGCGTTGCTACTAGTACTGACCTATGATTAAAGCCACCTGATCAGCGAGGGTGGCTCCATTCGACAAGCTTAGCTTGCTCAGTTCATCAGATGCCAGGAGACTCTGGAACATTAAAACAAATGACAAACATACTTATATAGCAGGGGGAAAAAACAAGGAAAAAACGATGAAAAGAAGCTGCAGACTGAAACAAAAATGGGTTCTTGTAATAACTTTCCTGCGATATTCTGATTTATTCAGATGCACGAGTTTCCAGTGTGACCAAAGCTCCTTTGCCGTTTAATTATGATATGATGGCACTTCAACAGGAAAGAGGCAGTTGCCGTGGGAACACACACGCGACCCTACCTTCACGTATCCCGTCCGACTTTGGCTTTTATTTTGGTGGTGGGCCAAGGTGGAGAAGACGACGTCTTTCACCAGCTGCTGAAACTTCTCATTGCGAGCGACAAAGTCTGTCTCGCAGTTGACCTGCAACATACAAAACATTGGAAACAAATCTAAAGGAATAGAATAGGCATATTTAGAGTAATATTCACAGGGGGGTAGATAGGGACTGAATCCTGACATGTCTAAAAATAAATAAAGAAATAAATGGGGGGGAAATTGACTACCAATCCCCTCCACGCCGTACCTCCACCATGACAGCAACTTGATCTCCCACAAAGAGCCCAATGAGGCCCTCTTTGGCTCTGCGACTCCCCAGCTTGTTTGCTTTGCTCCAGCCTTCCTTCTGTGCCTGCTCGTGCAGCCAAGTCTCCGCCTGACAGTCGGACACATCGCGTTCATCGCTACACGTAGTCATTGCACACCCCACTCAAGAGCATCGTACGGGGAAATAAAGGCAAATGCAAACCTGTGCTATGTCATTATCAAACTTCTCCAGCGCATTCTTGCAGTTAATGAAGGTGTATCCGGTGCTTTTTCTCAGTTTGACCAGAAGGCTCTTGTCAGCTGCCAGAAGAGGAGGGCATGCTGTGTGCAAAGTGCGCCTGCTGACCTGAAGGTGACATGAGATTGCGCACAGGCGTTAAGCCCCTTTTTCATTTGCCTTATTAAAAGTGACATAACACAATCATCTAGTCATGTTTTTCGAATATAATACGAATAAACACAAATTCAATGACAGCAAAAAAAGCCATTTTATGTCAGACTACTACGGCACCGGGCGAACAAAAACCTCATCACAAGCTTCAATTGGCAAATAAAAACAATCGATCTCAGTCCGCTAACCTTTGCCACATCTTTCGTGAGAATCCTTAATAAAACGCTCAATGACATGTTTCTTGCATCCACGCGTGAACACTTACGAAAGCTAAGTATATGTGAAAATTATGAATGTCATTGACGTCCACGCTGTATATGGAAGCCGAGTAGAGTCAATTTGAGTGCCTAAAAAAGCCATGACATGTTGTACAACGCCCTCTGGCATGAAGGAGGGTAACTACATATGCTAAATTAAATAAAATAAAATACTGTACGGTACCAATATCTATTCGTACTTAAAGATTATTAATCTTTACGATTATCCAAGTCTCCTACATATAGTTTAAGTCGTTTTAACTCTGACATGTGAAGCACATCCTAATAAATGACTTCAATATGATACCTGAATAAAAAATAAAAAATAAAAATAATATAAAAAGTAGCCGACACTTTATGTAGCTATACGACAAAAAGGTTGGGAACCACTGGCCTACAGGAATGCAGAAACCAACTATTGACAATTCCTAAATCATGAAAATCAGTAGAATATTAGATGGCAAAACATCAACCTTCAATTCTTTGTGCTTTTACAAATCTAGGTAATTGTCAAAATGGTACAATGACCGTTTGGGTCTTCAGAAAGGCACTTATCATTTTCAGTTATTCATGCAAGACTTTACTTGTAAATTGCCTTGCAGGGGATGTAGAACCCCTCATATTTACATACTTAATGGTGGGCAACAGGATTTTCAAGTTTTTGTCTTTCTCTTTTTGGTCTAATTTCCTTTGTTTTGCCCCACCCGATATTCCTGATAGTCTTGCTTTACTGCATCTCTGGCGAGTGGTCGAGATCACTTAATTTTTTGGTATTGCTTGCACAGTCTTGTTACCTAGAAGTAACAAGACTGTTCTTAAACTTGTGTAAACAGTGAGATTCTCATTTTGTTTTTTTATGTCACATGAAAAAGACCTTGCTAAATTTAAATGTTTATGATTACAATGTGTTTTTTTTACACCAGGACTGTACAGATGCTGGATGGACTGGATGTGTTAATCAGCATGCTTGTCTTGATATCATCATGCAAAGATTGGCGGGATCACGAGTTGTTACAAATGTAGTGAAATTTAAAGTAAAAATGTCTGTGGAGGGCGCACGTGACTTAACTCAGTCGAATCTGTCTAGTCGAATCTGTCTAGTCAGAGCTGCCTTGAAAAAAACCTGTGAAACACAACATCTGACAGAATGACAAACCTAAAATGCAACTTTATACATTTTGTCACAATAATACAGAAGCGTATTGCATTCACTTGAAAAAAAAAAGTCCTATTTTTCTGACTAATTTTTTGGTGGAGCTTTGTTTCTCTTGCCCCCCCCCCCCCCCCTGTTTTTTAAGGGTTTTTTTCTGTTTACGAAAAAATATTTTCCTCAGTTTTTCTTATTTTATTTTTCAGTTTTTCTGAGTAATTGTTCCCTGTTTAATAAAATAATAAATTTTCAGTTTTTCTGAATATTTTCCTCCTGTTTTTCTAAATATTTTTTTCTGTCAAAAAATATTCAGAAAATAAAAATTAAAAATACTCAAAAAAAACAAAGCTCCCCCCAAAAATTTGTCAGAAAAACAGGAGTTGTTGTTTTTTTTTTCAAGTGAATGCAATACGCTTCCATACAATAAGACATGCGAGCTTCACTTTAAATACAAAGATCATCTAATTCATTAGTTACTTTCATAGATGAAAACTGCATGCAAACTACAAAAGTTATCACGGTTATCACTTGATTTTTTCCCCCCTTAGTAGACTAAAGTTGAGTTGGCATACAAAGCAGGTGTTGAGTTTCACAGAGAAAAGATAGCAAAGTGTATTTGCACATTAAGAAAATATATCTGGAGTCACCCAAATGGAACAATTATTAAACCAACGCAAATACCTGAGCGAATCCTGTCTAAAGGGCATTTTCGACACCTTGTGCGGTGAATCCTGCCATGTGGCCTGGCGGGTATACGACAGGGCTGTGCTCTATAAAAGGGAAAGCACAACAAGGTTCTGTCCATCTTGTTTCCAGTGAGCCAGGATGAAGCTCATTGCCGTCTTAGCGCTTTGGGTCACTCTCCTCTGTCAGGCACACAGCAGTAAGATGTTTTTTCCTTCCTTTTTGACATTGTGGCACATCTGTATGGGTTTAAAAATTGTCACAGAATTTATTAGTGGGTCATAAGAATAATGTGTCCTGTTGCCTTCTAGACTCCCTTGACTCATGTCAGGCTCGCTGTGGATTTGGAACTGACAGCGATTTCTCCTGTCAGTGTAATCCGTCCTGTGAGCGCTTCAGAGACTGCTGTTCGGACTATGCAGTACTTTGTAAAGGTACGTCCGTTTGAATCATGTAAAAAAAAAAAAAGGCTATGTTATCCAGATTCACATTAAAATGTACTTTCCTTATCTTTATTGAACATGATATCATGATGTCATTTGTATTTTTCTACACATATTTAGGGCATGTGGGGTAAGGGTTGGGCTATTCACTTTTTCTCTCCCATGATAACATTTCTCTCTCTTTTGGTCCATTGCAATTATATACTGTCTGCTAATTGTGTAAATTTGGTGACGACAGACAGCCAATAGCTACTTTCCTTACTGGGGAGTTGGCAACACTGATCTCCTGTTTTACAATTGGCCACCAGATGTCGCAGTGGGGAGATGGTTAGAACATTTAAAAAGATCGATTATTTTTCTGAATCAATTGTTCCAAATGATTGGGTGATATGATCGTTTAAGTGTTTCATTTCTGCCATCCACAGGAGTAACTCAATTCTACTAATGCAATACTTTAACTTACCACCAACACCTTACCATTGCGTGTGTTCTATGTTCTCTTTATTTAGCTGGATCCAGATCTTGTAACGGCCGGTGCAATGAAAAATACAACTCTCAAAATGAGTGCCACTGCAACTCGAAATGCACGCAGTACAATAACTGCTGCAGCGACTACGCAAACGTATGCAAAGGTAAGCCAGAGTAGAAATCAAGTTCATTCACGTGTGCTGCCACACGGAGAACACCTGCTCACCTTCACGTGATGGATCATGACCCTTAAAGTCGTCTGCTGCATTCGAAGTCAAACTTTTCCGACATCCGACTAGGAAAAGTACACTGGAATGCCCATTTGAACTTGGGAGTTCCGAGTTGCGAAGTCAACGTCGACCCCCAATGGAGACACAGACCGTGGATGGCAAAATAGAATTTACACAATTATAAACATATTTATCTCTTTATTTATTATTACATCCATTTAGTTAGTCGAGATAAGTAACTTAACGCAACCCAACGCGATTTGTTCATACCGAACCAGAAAAACAAACAATTCATTGGAAACAGCACATCTTTGTTTACGTTCGCCTTTAAGGTCGGAATGGGAAAGAGATTAATTCAATGTATTTCATTAATTCAATACATTTTAGGAGGAAATACAGCTTACTGACATGTTACTTATTATTATTATTATTATTATAGTCCAGTGTAACTATCATCATCTCTGTTTGATGTCTATGCAAACTGAATATAAATCAATTACCATATTCAACCAGCAGGTGTCAGTGTAACTCTAGATAAGACTTTCCTATATCTGTATGCAGTTGCAGGGTCACGAAGGTCAAATAATTAATACTGAACATGTGCAGGTGGTGAAACCTTGATCACCGATGCCGAAATCAAGTCTGTCTCTGAAGCACTTTACGCTCTGGACTCAAACCGGGCTTCCGCCTCACAGTTGGAGATTGACTCCCAGGCCTTGATCTCAGGATCTCAGACCGGCTCCCAGGCTGACCTTTCCCCTCGCCCGTGAGGCAACATCTCATCTTTTTTTTTGGGGCACTTTCACACGTCTTTTGCACCAGTTGAACGTCAGGTCGCGTTTTGTTTTTGTGCTTTTAGCTTTTTCCGCTTTGTGGATGAGGCGAGTTTGTTCTCCAGGCCCACTTATGCGGCTCTCGTGGCTCTGTTGGACAACTACAACAGGATGACGGGACAAACGGAGGACGATAGCCCCCAGGAGACGGCTGAGCAGGACGTCTTTCTCAGGGAGACCATGCTCAACACCGAGCTGGGACGAGAACTCTTTGCCTTCTTGTACACTAAGGGTAGGTCAACACACACACACACACGCACATGCACACACGCATATATTTTGTTTCATCAAATAGAAGTTCTTTTGCCCTTGAAGGCATCTACGCGTCAGAGGAAGAGTTCGTCTCCGACTTGAAGATGATGTGGTTTGGCCTTTACTCTCGAAACAACAGAAAGATGGATTCCAGTGGCTTTGAGCACATTTTTGCAGGTTTGAACTAAAGTAATATCATCTAAACATTTAAAGTAAGGATTTCACACACAAAAAAAATGAAGGCTGCAGAAAGCACTTGACCTTTGTTTTTTAATTCAGTTAGTTTGGAATAGTTTTTAGAGCAGCTTTATTAGTTTTTCTTAGAGTTCTTTTGAAAATGCATTATTTTAGTTTTGTGTTTATTAGTTTTTCTTTTAGTTTTACTTCTTTTTAAATATATATGGAGTATTTGTCGAGTGCAATATGAAGGATGAAGGATGCAGGAAGCACTTGACCTAAGTCAGTTAGTTTGAAATAGTTTAAAGGACTTAAAACCTTCCTTTTTAGAAAGACGTATTGTGATTTTTATGATTATTTTTTTAAAATTGGTTTTATTATGTGTTTTATGTTTACTCACTGTAGCACTTTGAGGTTTGATGTCAAATATAAAGTGCTTTACAAATAAAATGTATTATTATTATTTTATGTTAGATCTTTTAAATGCTTTATTTTTGTTTTGTTTTTATTCGTTTTTCTTTTAGTTTGAGTTTTTTTTTAAATATATATGTGGAGTATTTGTCGAGTGCAATATGAAAAAGTGACTAAGTGTTGCGTAATAAATAATAATAATAATAATAATAATAATAATAGTAATTTATAATTTTTGTAAACACGGTTATATATGATCTCACCCATTTTTATTATGAATTTTTTATTTATTTTAATGAATGCTGGGGCCATTCAGGATATGCGCGTGGGCCGCACGTGGTACGCGTGCTGCCAGTTGCACTTCACTGATGTAAACAAACAACATTTAGTTTTTTGATTCAAAATTAGCCCGTTGTCATTAGTTGAGCTCGCAAGTTACATATGTAAACATTATAACGCACTTTCAAATGTCAACGCTAAAGAAAAATTCAAGCGCTTCCAAGAACTCTAAACTCATGTAAGAATAAAAAAAAGACAGAAATGTCACTCTGTTCCAGGTGAGATCAAGGGTGGGAAGGTGTCAGGCTTCCACAACTGGATCCAGTTTTACCTTCTTGAGAAAAGAGGACTCCTGAATTACTACAGCCACAGCTTCAACGGGCCTGTAAATACAAACCTCCTCCGTTGTTTGTCACGCTTTATCCCGTGTGTGACGCTTCCTTCACCATCTTGTCTCATCTTCCTCCTCGCAGTGGACAACCTTCCCAGATGTGCTGGGAATGCAGTTCAAGTGGGACGGCTACTTCAAGCAGGTGGGCTCTGCCGTCATTGGCGGCAGCCCCGAATTTGACTTTGCCATTTACAGCCTGTGTTACATCACCCGGCCCGGAAAACAGTGAGCGCCGCCGTCCGGCCTTGTCAGCGCACACTTGCTGGATTGGATTGACAATGTTTGTCTCTCTTTCTTAGTTGTCGTTTGAATCTGGGCGGAAAGGAGCTGATCATCCAAACATACACGTGGGATAACTCGCACTACGGCGATGGGAAGAAATTTATTGGCACCGGTTATCCTGTAACACCCCGGACCTAAACAACTCTTGCTGGAGTCTACAATACTCTATGTTGTGACACTCCTGCACAAGCAACATATTGTACACGTCTCACATTGAATGATGAGGAATATTGAGGAAACACTATCTTGGGAGAGTTTAAAGAATGGACTCAAAAATGCGTTAATAAAGCAATTCTGAAATGATGCGGTCCTGGAAGTGGCTCATACTTGCATTTACTTGTGGTGCAACGTCTTTAAATTAATGAGTTTTTAATATATATTATATATATATAATATTTTATTTTAATTTTTTGCCTCTTGTCCGACCCCGTCATTCAGACATGTCAAGAAAGCTGGAAACATACTCAACATAACACACACACTTCAAAATAAAAATGATCAAATAGTCCAAGTATACTTTTATTTTGAAGTTGGCCCATGTCGTGGCTAGCTTGACTTTTAGACGTTTCGTATTTCCTCATCGTGGTTTTTATTGACGTTACATAGTCGAGACCAACATCAAAACAACTTGCAACACAACTCATTCAATCGCTAATTCAGGACGCTAAAAAAAAGTTAATTACAACGTCATTGTATGGTACGGTACAAATCTCCGACGTTAGTGGCTAGCTGTTAGCATTAGCAACGAGTGCCTGGCTGGCAACAGTAAATGAGTTTGACAGCTGTTACCTGTTTGTTTTCTTTTTCTTCTTTTTTAATATTCTGGATCTATAGGCTACTTTGTAATTCACTCTCTATGTTTAAAGGAAGGGAATGTGCTTTAAATTGCAGTTTGAGGTCTTTTTTTTTTCATAAAAAAAAAAACGATAGACCTTTGTCCTTATTTAATTAAAAAAACACTTTTGCCCATTAAATAATAATTATATATATATATATATATATATATATATATATACACACATTAACTCAAAATGTCGAATTTAGCCGATTAGATATTAGGAACACAACTTTAAGTAATTTTGAGTTGATTTTGTAGTAATTTAATGGGCAAAAACGTTTTTATAAAATAAATGAAGGCAAAGTACAGTTTATCTTATAGTAACCACAAAAAAAAGCATTGAGATTTATGTTCATTACATGGACATGAAGAAAATATGTCTGCCGCCCCCTTTAGAGATGTATTTTTTTACGTTAGCGTAGCATATTTTGTGTGTTAATACTAAAGCCAAGGTGCTACTGACAAGCTAACTGATTTGATGCCCATGACCAAAAAGTGCGAAGTCGTCGACTTTCATAAGTGTGGGAATGAAATGACATTAAAATGTACAAAACAGTTCCATTTATCTTGCCCGGTCGTGACCTCGGCACCCTGAAAGTCTGACCCTGGACTCGCCCCTGAATAAAATGTAAACAGTGCATCAAATTGTGTTGGAACATTTCTGAGGAGTTCCACAGATCATGAGAATGCGGCGCTCTGGCAGGGGCAGCATCCAACTGCGCCTAATGGGGCACAAAATGGCCATTTACGCACCCTGAGTGGGTGCAATACTGACACCAGCCCTTGAGTATAACGAGCCTGTGTCCATTTGACACAATTGCTTATTGTCTTTACGGTACGGGCCGAAGAGACAAAAAGACATTAACCGATGCTGTTCTGCTTGACCTCCTCCAAACAGTAGTCACCAGCTAAACCTGCTCATATCAGCTGTCTATAAAGCGGCAGTGTGTGTACGTGTGTGTGTGTGTGTGCGTGTGTGTGTCCAGCTGGGATGGGGGTTGATTTGAGTCTTTTTCACTCATCTAGGGTGACTAACAGGATAAATTCTGGTCTGCCGACAGAACAGGGGGACACACTTGCAGTCCGTGTTTAAAGAAAGCATTACAGGAGATGGATCTGCCACTGATCCCATTGTCCGCTCGTCTGTGCGCATTCATGCACAATAAGAGCACAAGAGCCGTCAGTTTGCGGCGAAACGCCGAGCCCGGCTCATTCAATCTGCTGCGGGCCTCACATGCAGCCGCCGCGTCCGAGGGGGGGGGGACGATTTCTCCTGCAATTTTGTCGCAGAATATCAAATTTGCTGAGCGGGCGGCCGCTAAATTGGAAGAGTAAATCTTCTTTCTTTTCACGCTGCCGTTTTTGCAGCCGAAATGGAATTCGATTAAATCACAGTGGGGCAAATAAAAGAAAAAAAGATTCAATTGTTTCTTTTGTCATTCACACAAGTTGATAATCGAATTATAGCTGGCCACCCGCCAGCGTGTCCTTGCATCTCCCCCAAATTGGCTTCTCCTGGCAGATCTCGTGAGCCACCTGACTTTTGTTTTGTAATTATATTATCCCGCTCTGTGTGTAGCGTGTTGCGGCTAATGGCAGCGCGGGCTAGCCCAGCTGCACATGCAGAAACAAAGCTGCTTACGGGCCCAGACAATAGGCCCGTGAAAAAGGGACGCCTGAAGGCGGTCAGCCAATGAGCACGCACAACGGGGGGCCAACAGCGGCTTTAGAGAAGGGTTAAGGGGGTTTAGTGAGGCGAGGGGGTGGGGGTTCGAGGGGACTATTTTATCCAGTCGTGGGGTCCATCAATGAGATGGTTAGCAGGGGGACACATGGTCAACATCACCCCAGCCTCCCCCGGGTCGGCGTCGGGCTGGAGGGAGGTTCAAGTGTGGCAAGGATGTGGGTCAATTCAAAAAGTTGATGGGGGACCATGAAACTCGCAGCAACGTTCATTCTCTGCACTTTTTGTATGCGCTCCATATTGTTACCACTATTAGCATACTATGCTTTTTGAAGTAAAAGCACACATATGGAGAGCCACCGTCTCGGCTGAGTTGGATGTTAAACGGTTGAATCGCACAACTGGACTCGCAATAACTTAGTTGATTACTTCACTTTTACAGATTACCCACGGCTGGAAAGTAAAGGAAAAACACAACTCATGCTGCTCCTCCTTCCATTTGTGAAAAATGGAAATAGAAATAATCTGCTAAAACATAATAAAAAAATAAATATAATATAAATATAATATAAATGTAAAAATAATAATAATAATAATAATTATTATTATTATTATTAGAAAAAAACAAAGAATTTGTATTCAAGTCACAACATGTATGACAAATATGAAAAAAATAACAATGACCAACAGAGGGCAACAGAATGGGAAGCCTGGAGGTTCGCTAATTAGCGTCCTGAGTTTCTTAGATTTCATTTTCATTTCATTTTATTTGAAAGGGACAATGCACATTAATGAACAGCAAATTAAGTTGTAAATATGCCAGATTCTAGCAGCGGTTTCTAATTTGCATCTGTAGTCCCCTTACCCTAACCCCTATACATAAATGTATCATTAAAAAAAGGAGACATGATGAGGGAGTGTAAATTTCTAAAAGGACTGCACTGTTCTTTTATCTTTGATGCTCGCTATACTACTAATAACAACCAGAAGACTGCATATTTTCAGTTTCATTTTCAGTATTTTCTTTATTAACTCATTTGCTCCCAAAAACATATAAATATATTCTATTTGAAATGTTTTAAGTGTCCCAAAGACATATTTATACTTTTTTAATGTTTTTTTTTAATACTAGAGCATACAGAAGGCTTTGATGCAGCCTCTCAACTGCAAAGAACGGTTGAAGCAATGGTATTTATTACTCAAACGGCCAGCAGGTGGCAGCAGAGCCAAAGAGATCAACCAGGGGCCATGTTTAAAAAAAGCCAATTTACTCACAATTCTAAATAGATTTGTGAATAATGATGAAACTTAGTTATATTCTAATGCTAATTGCTGCAGAACGGAAACAAGTAGAAATATACTTTTTTTTCCTGATGAAAGAAGAGATTAACATTTTTCTTTTGGTAAGTTCCATGTTTTTATAGCAATAGAACACAACATTCTGTGGGCCTTGCAAAATTTGTCAAAATCCAGTAAAACTGGAAAGTGAAAATGGCTGGGAGTGAATGAGTTAACTTTACAAGCAATTTGAAGAAATATTTTACACTCAAGTGTGCCACAAAGTGAATGGTTATACATATGTATGGCAGGGAAAAAGTTAACATGGTATTAAAATGGCGCCTTAACAGACAAGTTTACTCAAAATACATATCTCAAATATCTTTACAGCCAGCCAATGAAAAAAGTGTTTTTAGTAAGAGATATATTTTTTATATCTATTCTTTAATATTGTACGACATATAACTTTACGGCTCTGACAACTAAATAGAATGTAAAGAATCAAATAGGTTTTGACACTTTTTTGTGTGCTGCTTCTTCTGGTGTGTGCGCCTTGGCCGCCTGGGGATGGAGATGGGCCTCAGGAAGTTGCACTAAGAGTATTTATTGGTTGTTCTTCACAGAGGATAAATAATATATGCCTAAGAGTGTTGCTATATTACCTGTTTGTGATTTAGGGTTAAAACACGTGAATAAAGATGCTATTCTTTAGTCCATCTATAGAATTTTGCATTGTTTGTTAGCATTAAGCTAACTAGACATCTTAGCTGAAGCTATGTGGTTGTTTGAATGCAGAATAGGCCAGCGCAAGACTCGCGCAAAGTGCAGTGTAACTGTTCACAATGGTGGAGTTTTCTTTCGTTTGCAATTTTTGTCGATGCTTGCGGTTAGAAGTTGTATTTTGCGCTGTTGTGGGAGTGAACAGAAGAAACTTGATTCCCGGCCAATCAAAGTGGCTCCCCTCATTCCCTTTAAAGAGAAGGAACACGATCTAGATACAAAGAAAAATAAAAAGGGGTTAGATCTAGACTGCTGGACAATTTGTGTGTAAGCGCAGAAAGTGGATGGCTTCTCGTGCAATCAGCTGACGTCCCTGGCGTATTCACAAATAAGCACGTACATGCATGTATGCGCTCCTCACGTGCGGAGGTGACTTCTCTCATCGCACTTTGAGTACAACAGATGGACGGAAGCCTCTTTCCCCCCACAGTCACACACATTGAAGCACATGGGATTGAGTGGGAGTTGGAGTTTATGCGTGCGCCTGTCTGTGTCTACTGAAGTGAAGTTTGATGGGTTCATTTAGGAAAAAAAATATCATAACCATTTTCGACATACTGTGGAATTCACACATGTGGCCTGGAAAGACATGATAATGTCTTCATGATGAGACACCAATGAATGAAGGAATATCCGACAATAGAGGAAAATTTCAGGTGAACGTTTGAGGACGTCATCATGTAAGCCATAGCAATATTTGCCATTCTCTGTAGAGGATAAAGAAAATATTTAGGTGAGTATTGTTAAATTGTTAGTCAACATGTCATGTCACATTCCAAACTGTTGCTGGTTGTGAAGTGAGTTGAGTTCCCTGCCACCATACCGTGTCATGTCTCACATTTTTGAAAGAAAAAAAAAAAGTCAAGGTACCAATTCGACCGTGTCAAACAGTGCAGAATTTTGCTTTTAAATGATACAGGTGTACCTAAAGAAGTGGCCTGTGAATGACCAAATGTAGCACTTTTTGAACATATGTTGTTTAAAATAAGTAGGCCAAAAAAAGTGAGCGGGGAGAAAAACAGCATGTAAGGGAGATGCATGTCGTCGGGCCTCATAGTGAATACCGCGAGGACACGAGGTCTCTGCTAGCGAACGTCCCTCCAGGGGAGGCAGTAGGCCCAACATTGCAATTCCCAATTCAGGCTGCAGGTGCGGAATACGAGAAGCTGGGAGATGAACGAGCACTGAGAAGCTCATACTCTGGTTTTGCTTTGCACTATTCATCAGGGAAAATATCAAGAGGGACAGTCTCAGTCCTCATCTTGTTCCCGTTCTGACCTCTTACTCAACCAAGCCAAAATTGTCATGTGATGCATTTAGATTTCCAAACTGTTGATTTATGCATGATTCTTATTGTATTTGCATGATCCTTCCCGGCTGGTTATTAGTTTGGTGATTCATTTCTTTGAGTGCATTAAAAACTCAATGACGGATAGTATGTTGTAAATTCCACGTCGAAATGTAACGTGATCTATGGCTTTTTTTTTTATTCACATGATCATTTTTAGTATCTGAAATATATGGATGGATGGATTCCAAAGTCAATGGTTTATATCTAAAATGGAGATAATTGACACAAGCCTCGATTATAGAATAAATACATAACAACTAACAGACTCATAACAAGTATATTGTATTGCTTACAATAAGTGTCCTCTATTTTAATTGACGCCACATCTTCATGAATTTCTAGTGAAGGCCGCTTGTGCAAATAAAAACTTAATCTCAAATAAATGCCTCATTTTTTCCTCATGAAAAAAAAAAAACTGGTGGCTGAAATTATCTTTATTATGATATATGATATAATGTGCTCTAATAGTAATTACCAAATAAACACAATGCTTCATCCTGACCCATTACAAATTAGGGGTGTGCCCAAAAAAATCGATTCTCATAAGAATCACGTTTCTCATTTAGTACGATTTAGAATCCATTTTAAATGTCCCAAAATCGATTTTATTGAAATTATTTTTGACTGTCTTGCCTTTGTCTGTGTGTGCCTTTATTTGGAGCGCTGTTCATGTTGTACCCGGTTTGGCCACTGAGGGGCAGTGTGGTTCCACGCGGTCTAATACGCTGTTAAGTTGTAGCCACATTAGAGAGTAGAAGGAAAAAGTCACGATCAAGTAATTCCAATAAAAGTTGGGGGGGTTCCAGTGTGGAGCCGTTCTTTTGAGTGATAAAAGTGCAGCGAGTAGCGCGCTAATTAGCATTAGCGAGTCAGACTGGAGTAGATCATTACAATTCCTTGCACATCTATAGATTGAAGCAAAAATCATTGTCAAGCAAATCATTTTTAATCAAAACTCGTTCTTAATCGCAAATCGCTTCTGAATCGAATCGCAGGCCCAAAAATCGGAATCGAATCGTGAGACATTCAAAGTTTCCCACCTCTATTACAAATACTATGTGTTTCATAATAATACCATTTACCAGAACATTTACAGAAATTCACACGATCACATAAATAGAACTGTTATAATATTAAATAATGCAGTGGTGTCCAAACTACAGCCATTTGCGGTCCGCTGTCCATTTCTAATAGCCCATATCGAATAGAAAAAAATAACATTTGGCATGGCCCACAATGCTATTGGGTGCTTTTTATTTCGTTTATATGGCACATTTTGTAGATAAGAAAATACTAAAATAGTAAAAATAAAAAAATAAAGGAAAAAAAAAGATAATAATCCTCATGATTAAAACCATTTCATTTCCAGAAGCAAACTTTCAAGCTGCCCTGCTCCATCGTGCATCAGGAGTTTTGATGTTTTTTTCTCTCTCCAAAACTCTGACTGAATTGCACACCTCATATGCTCCGAGTTGCCTCTTGTGCAACAGTTGAGCAGGCCGCCACTGAGGGACGGCAGGCTGCAAGAGGGCATGCAGCAAACACCTGCTCACATGCAACTTCAAGCTGTCACATACAGTTAAGCTCAGGCGGCTGAGCGCGTCTCCCCAAACGTGCTGCCTCACTGCAACAAAGGCTAACACCCCCCCTCCAACCTCCCCCCTCCCCACCTCCAAACACACACACACACGCAGACACGCACGGGGGCGCCGTGCGGCCCTCAAGCCACGGGCCGGCCACGCGCAACTTGGCTGGCTGGGAGGGGGGGAGGGTGGGGGAGGAGCTTGTCAGTGGAGGTTAAAGCCAGAGCTCCTGCACGGTGACCCTCACTGAGACTGCGCTGCAGCTCTGCAGAGGCACACAGACACACTCTCTCTCTATTGATGGACAGACGAGTCCAAGTGTGACCGTTGGACGCAAGATCAACTTCGAGAGGACAGGTACGTCTCTCATCAGAATTTCACACGTCTCTCATCAGAATTTCACATTCATTTTACTATTTTGTAGCCTGAATGAGTTAGTCACTCGTTTTTACTGACAACTGGGTGAGAGAACATTTTCGCGCGCTTAACTCTCCAAACTACTAAATACTCACACAACCAATAGGCTCATTAGAAAATAAATCAATAATATAATTTGTGACGTGAAAAGTATCCAAATAAAAGCTTCGCGAACGCGACGCAGAGGGACATCATATTTCAATTCATCCAGAGTTCTCTGTGTCTGATCTGGGGTCGTCAGGGTTCCATTTTAATCCCGTGATCGCCGCGGAGTAAATCCTACGATGGCCCAGATTGGAGTAGCAACCTGTCAGTGACTTTATCCTCCCGGGGCTTTACCAGTTCAGACGTTGACTGGGATTACAAGCAAGTGCGGGAGAGAGACAAGGAACGGGATTGCATAGATGGCGGGATGAAAGGAGCACCGAGAAAGTTGGGTCGACTGGTGAGCAAAGAAAGAGAACTGTCCAGTGCTGAAAGCTACTTACTGTACATGGGAAACCCGCAACCCTTACCAAACACCCAGCATTTCGGCATTTGCGTTCATTTAGAGTTATTTTGTTATCAAAAATCTACGTTTTCGAGTGTTATGATCCATCAAAGTTGTCACAGTTGTGCACATTTAATTCTGGCTTCAATCAATTTAGGGACATTGCAGTCATGGAAGATAAAAATTCTGTTGTAACTTCGACTTGAATGATTTAACACGCTAGTCTCGCCCTCCATAAAATATTTAAATGGTATAGAAAGTAGCATATCACGAAAAAAAAAGTGTTAATCTGAGCAACCACCTCATTAATATATAATGAGAGAACGGCACATTTTAAAACATACTGAGTTTATAAGAATAATAATACATAATACTTACTTCTGTAGATATTAATAACAATTCATTTATAGTTGTTCAATTTGTAGTGTACATTTTCACATACATTTGTAGCACAGTTCTATTAAATTCAGTACCGATACACAGCCTTATTTCAAAGATACTCACGACAGCGGTCGATACCAGTATCAGCCTCCCTCAGGAACTAGAAATTAAAAGACTAGAAAATTGCCATCAATTTCATGCAATTTTAAGGTCTTTCTTTAAAATGATCATTATTATGTTACTGTTTTTTTTGGGGGGGGGGGGGGGTTTATGTATCAAGAGTACTATTGGTACTGGTATTGATATTTTGAGTACTCAAGAGTTGAGTACTCGTATCTCGTATTGGTATTTGGTCTCTCTCTCTCTCTCTCTCTCTCTCTCTCTCTCTCTCTCTCTCTCTCTCTCTCTCTCTCTCTATATATATATATATATATATATATATATATATAAATATATAGTTAAAGCGTTAACTGATTAATTAATCACAAAAATTATCACATTAATCATGAATTAACGCTGATTAATCACACTACTAATTTTGACCATAGATTATCCTTTAGCGTGACAGCAGATGGCTACGTTTAAGGTAACACAGGTTGTGTTTGAGCAATAAACATAATTATATGCATTCAAGTAAAGCATTTAATAAAGGCATCACATTTAGAATATTTGTTCATGTCAAAATATTGGGGTCATTTTTTCTCCATTTTAAATTATGCAAGAAATTAACTGATTAGAAAAAGAGGAGGATGAGCGCGTGCAGTGGATCAAAAAATGTTGAAGACGTCCTCATAACATTAAATGTCAAAATAATTAACACATAACTGGTGCTCTTCAAATTTGGCGGGACAAAAATGTTGAGTAAAAAAGCCTTTTTTATTAAGCGATTAATCGTGATTAATCAAAATTCTAAGATGTGATTTATCAAAATAAAAAACTTAATTGTAATTGTGACAGCTCTATTATATACATATACAGTATACATATATATATATATATATATATATATAAAGTGAATGGCGTGATGTTTTACAGCTCACGTTGGATGCTTGTGTTGTTTTCAGAAACGATGATGATAAAGGCTTTTGCGAGACAAGGGGAGGGAGAAGAGGACGTCAGCCCCGTGCAGTGGCTGGAGGGTGACATGAGCTCACCCGACGGCGACTCACCTTTGACCTCGCACCGCTGCAGAGCGCGCGGCGTCAACCACCAGCCGTCGGAAGAGGGCAGCGAGGAGGTGGAGGAAGACGAGGAGGAAGGCGAGGGAGGCAATGAGGGCGAAATTGAATCCAAACAATGCGGCCCCAAGAGGAAGCGGGTGACTAAGGCCAGGCAGGAGCGCTTCCGCGCCCGACGCGTCAAAGCCAACGCCAGGGAGCGCTCGCGCATGCACGGCCTGAACGACGCGCTGGAAAACCTGCGCACCATCATGCCCTGCCACTCCAAAACCCAAAAACTGTCCAAAATCGAGACTCTGCGTCTGGCCCGTAACTACATCTGCGCTCTCTCCGCCGCCCTGGATGGGGGGCTCTCCATGGAGAGCCGGGCTTTCATGGAGACCCTGTGCAAGGGCCTCTCGCAACCCACCTCCAACCTCGTGTCCGGCTGCCTCCAGCTGGGCCCGGCGCCCGGCGCGGGCGGGAGGCCTGACGACAGAGTCCGGCCGCCTCCCGTGCCTCTCGCCGGCATGGCGAGCTACGCCTCCCCGGGCCTGCCCAGTCCACCCTATGGCAGTTTTGACTCCGCCCACCTGCTTCACCTGAGGGCCATGAAAGGAGGGGCGTACGAGAGCCACTCGCCAAACGAGTACAACACCGGCGGGGTGGGGACGCCCCCCTACGAGGGGCCCCCCACTCCGCCCCTGAGCATCAGCAGCAACCTGGTCAGCAAACAGGAGCCGTCACCTCACTACTTAGCGCCGTCGCACTACTCCCCGTCCCCCGTGGACCACGGCCTGTACCCGCCTCAGACCGGCTACGGCGTGCAAGCATCATATGACTCCTACCATCCACCTCACATGACCCCCCGACAGATAACCCCCGTCTACAGAGACTAGCAGACTTCCTGCCAACTGTAGACTCAAACTATTTGATCCGGTGTGTGGTGCGCAATAGACTAGCTGAATAAAGTTAGAGTAAGTTGCATATTTCTTTCCAAACTGATTACCAAATGGATCCCAGTGGGAATTCTCATGACGGATCATCTGCAATGTCCTATTCATACAAGCACTTCTATTTTAGCTCTTTTTTTTTTGGTAGCAACAAATATTCTACAAAAAGTAAATGTATTTTTATTTATTGTCTAATTTAATACACACAATCTCGATCTGCTGTGTACGTGTTTTTATGATCGGTTTTGTATTTGTGGTGTCATTCCTTGCTGTCTTTTTCTTTTGTGCGTAGTTTTCTTTGTTGTGTGTGGCCTCATTTTGAAGGTCGGGAAATATTTCTTTTTGTAGCACTGTGTTGTAGATCTTTGGTGTAAAAACAAAGAAGAATATGAAGAAAAAAATGAATGAGTGGTTCACAAGAAAATTTTTACTCTCAGGTTACCAGTGATTGGAATATGGATATTACGTCCATACGATTTTTCACTTGTATTTGTATATTTTGGATATTGACATTAAAAGATGAATAATCAACTGATGTTGCGTTCAACAGCCCTGAGCTGCCTTAATGTTGTTGCCCGACTTCATTTCACTTGTTTTTCTTTTTTAACAGATTTCGTGGTTTATCCGCACTAATCCTGCAGCCATCTTTTAATGAAACCGCTGACGTACAATGTAGGATTGAAAGACAGAAATGTGTGATTATAGCTTAAGTTTCCACTTCCCTTTTCACAAACACCAGGATGGAATAATCCTCCACTGCAATTTGACACGCACATTACTCTCCATCTCTCCATCTATCTATCTATCTATCTATCTATCTATCTATCTATCTATCTATCTATCTATCTATCTATCTATCTATCTATCTATCTATCTATCTATCTATCTATCTATCTATCTATCTATCTATCTATCTATCTATCTATCTATCTATCTATCTATCTATCTATCTATCTATCTATCTATCTATCTATCTATCTATATATCTATCTATATATCTATATCTATCTATCTATATATCTATCTATCTATCTAGTTAGCTAGCTGCTATTTAGTTATTTGGCTAGGTATCTATCTATCTAGCTATTTGGCTAGGTAGCTAGCTTGGTATCTATTTTATCTATCTATCTATCTATCTATCTATCTATCTATCTATCTATCTATATCTATCTATCTAGTTAGCTAGCTGCTTTTTAGCTATTTGGCTAGGTATCTATCAATCTAGCTAGCTATTTGGCTAGCTGCTATTTAGCTATTTGGCTAGCTATCTATCTATCTATCTATCTATCTATCTATCTATCTATCTATCTATCTATCTATCTATCTATCTATCGATCTATCTATCTATCTATCTATCTATCTATCTATCTATCTATCTATCTATCTATCTATCTATCTATCTATCTATCTATCTATCTGAGAGTGTGCAGTTGAGGTGATTCATGTTTCATGCTGGTCAGAGTGGAGACCACCCACTGAGAGGTCGCTTAGCCAGAGGTGACAAGGTCAGCGCAGGTCAGAGCTCATTGGTGGGAATGCTCTTAAAAGAATCGTGGTCAACCGTGGCACCATCACACTTTTCCTCTCAAAATCCCCACTAATACTAAATACGAATATGTCAACCGTCATGATTGAGATGTTTGCAAAGCGCAGCAGCTAAATGTGTTGTGAGCTAAATATAATGCTGGCAGTTCCATTACAGATGATAATCCTGACGAACATCCCATGCTTGATCTGGGTAGGGAGAAACCTATCGCCTTGTTTCCCCAGGGATTAGCATAAGCCTGCGTGTGTATTTGCACAAAACTGACCAGGCAAACTAAGTGTGTGGCGCACCGTGAACAACAAAACCTCTGTGAGAAACACATGTGAGAGTGGACCCGTTTATGAATATGAAAAGATGCTCAGAGGCCAACTCACTGGAATGTTTGCAGTTTGAGCATCAATCGAAGGATTGCTGTTGACCTGACCCCATTTGACCCCATGATCCCTGATACTGCACTTTGATGTGGAAGAGGTTTCATTGGAAGCTATATTGCTCTTTTAGTTTGAGCAGCGCTGAATGAAGTAGTTTCCAATTCTTCAAGATACGCTCACTTTACACTTCATTACGATACATCACGCCCTGGCTTTCGTTTCTTACGCTGGAACTCAAAACTTTTGCGATCGACATAATATGCACTTGTACACCACTGCAAATAGTGTCAATCAAACCTAACCACTATTATCTTTGTATCCTCCACTACACACTACTCAATTATTCCCATTTCTTAGAGCGTTCATTCATTGATCATCATCTATACCGCTTGTCCTCATGATTTTGGTCGGAACATTTATTGATAGATAGCACTAGGTCTGTAGATCAAAATAGTTGAATTATATTTTTTTGTTGCTAAATCTAATGAAGCTGCAGACTGAAGATATGCACACTTAAATACAGTGATTTACAACGACTCTAAATGTATGATTGTAAATGTAAAGGTAAATGCGTGAGTAAATAAAATTGTGAAACTCTCACGACAATTTGGGAATCAAATCCCCTCATTTGGGAGCGCGTTTGTTATAGGTATGGTCGATGAGTGGATTCGAGAAATAGCTGCGGATTAGCAGCGCCACCAAGTGTTTAACTGGTGATATTACTTATATGAAATTGGTTGTTGGAAGTTGGAGCCTTTAGCCACTAGATGTCAGCATTGAACAATATGACAACTTGACCGAACCTTGATTTAAAAAATAATAATAATGGCGTTACAATCACGTTCCTTCATTGCTGTGCAGGTATAAGAATTAAAAAAAAAAAAAATCATATTCGGTTTAAGTTGCTGTAGCTCCTGTAGTGTTGATCATATATATGAGTGCACATTTGTCGAGATCTGCACATGCCAGCAAACGAGAAGATGGGGGAATAGAATTAACCTAATTACATGCAAACTGGTGGATGGAGTGTGTTTGGGTGTGAATAATCAGGCTAATGAAGGTACCTGGGGACTGTGCTCAATCAAAAGTGTGCATCCAACCGGAGCTCATATCAAACTAGGATTAATCAAGGAAATCTGCCTGATTAAATCTTCAAAGCAAGAACTGAGGACCTCGGTCTAATAGGAAAGAGGAACGTGATGTGTATTTTTTTTTTTTTTATCTTGGAGGTGGAGAACAAAAGAAGCACTGCAGGCAAATCACATGAAGAGGAGCCAGAAACAAACGCAAGACTGGCACCATTTGAAATAAAATTGCTCGGCGCCTCATAAAATAATACAAAAGACTTATTCCACATATGAATGAAAATATTGGAAAATGAATAGGGGGAAATTGCAAATCAATAACTCAATAGTAGTTTGTGTCAGGTGCATTTCTCAACATAAAGGACTATAGGGCTGCAAAAAAAAAAACACAATAATACTAATCAAGTGATCTGGTGATTATTTTGTTGATTAATCGGATTAAAAAACATTTTTAAATTTACATCAGTCTATTTAAAATAGCAACATTATTTCAAATTGACTAATGCACAAATATATCATTAAAACTGCATGGATCAAAAACAACCCAATTTTGGTAATAAATAAATAAATTAATTAATTTAAAAAAGGACCGACCGACTCGGTACTTGGTTCAATTTGACCAAACTTTCTGGGTTGAACCCATTTTTTCAAATTGACCCAATAGTGGATTTTTGACCCAAATTGAGTTCTTTTTTTTACCCAACTGTTTTAGATATGATTCATACTGGTTAGGTCTGACACATGTCAGAAAATAGGCAAAAAATGTTGAGCGTCAAAATAGTTCTCAATGAATTTGATAATTGATAATATGGTGTTGATTAGTCAAGTAATCATTGCACCTCTACACTAAAAAGTTATTGCATATACTAGAGTACAATATGGACCAAATGCAATCAAATACACTCCTCAAATATTTATTTTCTCACTGAATAATTTTGAATGAGTCATAAATGAATGTCATAAAAAATATATATATATAATTGAATATATGTAAATAAATAAACATGCACCACGAAAGCAGGCTGTTATTGTGCAGGACTCAATTGTCCTCAAACAACCTTCTCTGAACACGAAGTGCTCACAATTCAAACGATGTCAACGGAGCATCCTGAAAAATGTAGCAGCCCTGCTGGCGTCCCGTGGTCGTTGGTGTTGCTTTCGAGTTTCAATGAGCTGTTACGCGAGTTCAAAAGGCCCCACACATGCAGCAGAATGCACGAGTGTACAAACGCTGACGAGCCATAAATAGATCAGAGAGGAGAATACGACTTCCTGCACTCCTCGGCCAGATGTGATGCTGAGACATCTTGTGAAAGTTTTATTGCGGAGGAGAGAAAGAGGAGCTTTTGATAGAAAAGTGCAGCTCTCTGAGTCGAGGGAGGGGGGGGGGGGGCACGGTGGCATATCGGCAGGGGGGGGGGGGGGGGGTTATTGCATGGATAGAACTGTTTGCATGTAAACGTATCCCCCTGCTGAAACGTGCTCACTGCTCCACTTTGTCGCCCTTGCCGCTGTCCCCTAGCCTAACCCCTCCGTGGCATGTTGACAGAAGGCGCTCGTGTGTCATGCAAATGAAATAAAAATAAACCAGAGTTAAAGCAACATGAAGGCATAATTGGGTCGTTTTGCTCCCAGCGTCTCCCTGCAGTTTTGTAGTTGGAAAACTTAGCTGAGGAGGCTATGTTTTATCCAGCATGCGTTCCCATTTCCGCATCACATAAAGTTACCTGATCGAGACATTTCTGAAGGGGAGGGCGGTACAAAGTAGAACCCAAAATTCAGAAGAATTTAATGTCGATTCAAGTAACGACCTGTATAGTAGTGCTATCCTAGTTCATGAACGAAAGCCAGTTCAGAAAAATAACCTGGACTATTAAAAAAAGAAGAAGAAAAGTACTTAGGCTATGGCAATATGTGTCATTATAAAAACAGCTGCGTCAAAAATTATCCAAATATGGGTCAAAAAGGGACTGACCCAACTTTTTGGGTTATTCATTTAAATGAATTGGGTTGCTTTGTACAAAAACGACTGAAAAATTGGGTTGGTTTTTCAGGCAATTCAGTTGACCCAATTTTTTGGGTTACTCATGCAACCGTTGCTGGGTTATTCATTTGACCCAAAAAGCTGGGTCAAATGAATGACCCAGAATTGAGTTGTTGTGTGGGTTATTCACTGGGTTGCCAATTTGGCGACTTTCCTGCTAAATCTGGCGAGTTTTTGTTTTTTAAACTTTTTGCCTCTGCCACGAGGTCATTCCTGTCTCTTACAGTGTCCATTACTATTATATACATACTCTGTATATTTGCAATTATGGAAATTAGGCAATGACATCATTTAGTGACTTTCTAGCTACTTTTAGGACAGCCAATAGCTATTTTCCTTGTGTGAATTACACAATTGACAGTTAAATGAATTGGGTTATTAATTAATTCTTTCATTCAACATTCATTCATGCATGCATGCATTCATTCATTGGAATATTTATTCATTCAAACGAATTACCCAATGACAGTTAAATTAATTGGGCTATTCATTTAACTGTCACTGGGTTATTCATGTAACCTATAAAGTTGGGTCAAATGAATAACCCCCAAAACAACCCAATTTTGGGGGTAATTTTTTGGTACAAACAACCCAATCCATTTAACCCAAGAAGTTGGGTCAGTCTCTTTTTGACCCAGTTTGGGTTATTTTTTTACCCTACTGTTTTTAGAGTGTTGGATGCTGGACCTGACATATGAACTAGCTTAGTACTAGATAGGATAATAGCAACATACAGTATATAGATTTAAAATGGGACTGTAGTGAAAGCAAATATAATCTGTTCTGCTGTTGGCCAGGATACAGTGCGAGATCCTGGAGGTTAATTTATTATTATCGTTATCTTAAAGTTAACCTTTCCGTGAGTGAACATGCCAGCGTGTACTACAATCCAAAATGCTTGAATGAGATAAGATAGAGCGCTATATAAGTGCACTCCGTGTACCACTTTGATCAAATTGGATTTTTCATTCTATGACATGTTTTTGACAATATTACATTGAATAACCCATTTGATTTGATTTCATTATTATTATTATTATTATTATTATTTGACAGTATGCAACTTCAAAATGGTTTGTTTTTGGCAGTGTCTGCGTGAATTTCTTTGCAGGGTGTCACAATAGCCTCCCGAAGATGCTGTTTGGATGTGAACTGCCTCCCGCACTCATAAAAATTTTTTTGCTACTGCCTCCCATCCGTTTTTTTTTTTTAGAATTCTCAAAAGGGTCTCAACAGACTCATTTTGTCTCTTGACGATTACAATGTTATTTTAAAGTGCCATATAGCAAAACTGTTACTCAAAAACATGAGTGGTCATCACTGTTTGCTTTCATGAAGCGCTAAAGGTTGTTCACATATAATCTAACTCATTCAGCGCGAGGTGTGTAACCCGTAAGCGAGTTGAGCTGTCTCCTAAATTGATATTTGATCCCATCAGAATTAGATTGACATTTATTCGACATTGTGCCATATGTCAGTCACGGCCCTTGGCTCCCGCATGTTCACTTAATAATCCCCCTATATGTCCAAAACATCACTTGTAAGCACATAAATGACACCTGATCCGATTGGACACCTTAACTGGTAATGGGGTGGAACACAGGTACAGTTGCAGCGCTGCAGTATCATGTTTGATTCGCGCGACCGCGTAGCGATCCGAATTAAATTCCTCTGCGTTTGCAGTCAGCACTTGAGCGAGCGCGTCTCGCTGCATGACAAACTCAATCGCAAAGAGCGACAGGGATGCTGAGCGCGCTAAGGAATTTGGAGTGCATCAGCATTTTATAGGTGGAAACCTACTTGAATATTTAGCGTGTGATGTCTGGGGCTATGCGCTACGACAGAAGAAAAGCAGCTGTATCAACAACTTTTAATTATTTACCTTGTCAAGACATTGTGGGCGATTGTGTGGGAAGAGGTTGACTTTTTTTGTTCCACAGTAATTGTGTGCTAGCAAAATCCATAAAGGACGTCGAGTTTGGTGTCGGTGAACCCGAGCGCCTTGAACTCAAACTTATCAAAAATATTTGGAACTTATATTTATTTATTTTTAGAGAGCTCAGTATTGTTCATTCGGTAATCTTACTGATTCGACATGTCATCATCATTGCTCTCTTTTTTTTTTTTAATTATTATTATTATTTTTGTATGTGCATGTGCGGGTGTGTGTGTGTGCATATGTGCGTGCGTGTGAGTGTGTACTCATTAATTCACCTAAAACCTATTAAAAATCCCATACCGTTCACCAAAACCGAATACTTCAGAATCCAGCTAGATTCGTGAGGTTGTCAGGAGACCCGAGGAAGGATCAAAGAAAAGAAAGGAAAGTGAAATCCGGCACCGACCAGAATCTTTCACCAACTCCAGAAACATCTAAATTCCAACAAATTAGGGAGACCTCAAGAGACCAAAGGAAACAGCAAACATTAGTGACACCTGACTTCATATTGAGCATAGCTTATACTGTAGTTTGTCATTTTGATTTAGGCACATGGCAAATTTTGGCGAGTTGAAACCTTGAATCAGTCAAAAAGCATTTATGTAAGTGTGAGGTGGGATGGGAAATGCTATTCTGGCCCAGGATGATTAGACGACATTCCACAAGTCTTCCTTACACACGGCTATTATTCTAAACACAACTATACGTTCATTCATTCCACTGAAAGAGGATCTTTCAATTGCTTGAAGTTTCGGACCTGGAGCCTCATTGTGGAATGCAGGATAGATCTTGTCTAATAAGCACAACATGCTCAGTTCTTCCTTTGATCACAATCATCATCAAAATGATTGTCCGTGAGGAGGCTTTTGCTTTTTCGATTTAAAAAAAAATAAAAAAAAGTTGCCATAAACTGAGTCTTCATCTGTATGGATTTATTTTCTGTAGCACTTGTAATCACTAAGGGTGGAGCTTTTGCAAGTGGAGTGTTAAATAGTTTGCTCATACTGTATATCTGCCTTTGACCTGAATGTGTTGACCAACACACGTGTTGTCCAATGACGACTTTGTTAAACACTGGCGGCCCTCGTGAGGACTCGGTGCTAACGATCACAGCTAAAATTAGAATACGACAAGTGTGACCTGCTGTCTCCGAGATGGGACACACGTACACCAACACGCTACTGAGTACCCTTCGCTCTCCCACTTGGTAGCAATAATGTAGCATACATTATTGATAACTTTTCCTGAGTTTTTTTTTTTTTTTTTAGTAAGAAGAGTCTCACCTCACTGACTCTGCATAACAACTACAAGTCTGCATCTTAAAATTTGACCCTGATATCTGTTTATTTATTTATTTATTTTATTTGGGGGTGGGGCACTAGAAGCAAAGCAACTAATGACTAAATGAAGATGATGACGAAAAGTATACATTTTACAAGCAGCAAGTAGTTTTGCTACCTTCAGATCCGATGAGTGCAATCGGGACTGGGCTGGCTCGCACATAACGAACATCCATGTATAATTAGCACCTATGAAATGCATTGGGAAATTGGCAAAAAAATGAAACTGAAAAAAATAATTCTTAAACGCTGATAATTATGAAATGGGGTTAATAAACAAAAAAGAAAAACTTAAGTTAAGAATTTTTTTTTTATATTGAAAAAAAAGAACCATCTGCGAATAGGCAAATCCACGGGTGTTGAATCGTGAGTAGGCAGGGGTCGACTGTCTATTGTTGCATAGGTGCAAAATATGAGTTGTTGACAGATGAGTAAAATAGCCAAGAGCTAGCATGTCTCTAAGTTAAACAATTTTAAAGGGGAATTTTTTAATTGTATTTTTTTGCTTTTTATTATTTATTTATGTTTTACTATTTGTTCTATTCGCCCCCATTTGTCAAAACATGGTATTCGGATTACTATTGTGTTTGTGGACTATGAACTAACCAGAAAAATCCACTTGTTTTATCCATCTCAGTGGATGTGGCCATTTTGCCACTCTCTGTCGGCTGAAAATGACATCATCTTGCAAAAGTCACATGACCACACCCAGAAAACAGGTGAGCCATGATGGTCGCTACCTGAGTCCTTTGGCACTGTGATGTCATTTTCAGTTGACAGTATAAATGGAAGTAAAAGGACAAAATGGCCACCATATATATATATATATATATATATATATATATATATATAACCAGTTCAGGGTGTACCCCGCCTACTGCCCGAAGCCAGCTGGGATAGGCTCCAGCGACCCTTGTGAGGAAAAGCGGTTAAGAAAATGGATGGATATATATATATATATATATATATATATATATATATATATATATATATATATACATACAACACTATGGTCGGTCTGACCCTCACGGGGTAAGGATAAATTATTTGTGGTTCTGGTAATAATAAAAGCTGCTTGTTGTCGACGAGCAAATTACACACGCACACACACTGGATAACATGTCACCTGAGTCTGCAGGTCTGGTTTCAGTTTACTTTGGTGACATCCATTAAAGTCCTGCTGTGCCTGCTCCCCTCCCTCCCCCCATCCTTAAACAGCACACATTAGCACCTGGCCCATTGGTTACAACAATACAACTACCTGCATTATTAAACCCGGGCCCGCTAATGAGGAAACCTTATCTCACCATGTGAAGTCTATCAGATGAAACATGCACGACTGAGTTAAGAGGTCATGTGGAAAGGTCCTGGAATTCACATTGGCCTTGCCTTTCTTAGGGTGGTAAATGCCTGCTTTTCGGGACCCCGTCAGCATTGTCAAAACAGCTGCCAGCGTGTCTCGTCAGACCGCGCTTTCATCCCCAGTCAGTGTGCATTAAACTCAATCTCTCATCCGCTCCCTCAAACGTTCCATCCATTCTCCCAGGCTGTCAATCTCTTGTCACACCTCTTGCCTCTGCTCCAATTTGTTATGCATTACGCGAAAACACATCACAAGAAGATGGGAGCAAATGCCTCCATTTGCTTGCGATGGGGTGTGAAAACAGCAGGCTGGTAAAAAGGAAGGAGAGAGCAACATAACCCCCTTGCCTCCCGATTCAAACACCCCAAGAAAATGCACCGCTCTGACTGCTCTCATTGGCTGAGGCCGCAGCCAATCACAGCTTGGGAGTGCAAGGTGCCTTTAGGATATACCCAAACCCCAAATATATATATGTGAGAGAGAGAGAGAGAGAGAGAGAGAGAGAGAGAGAGAGAGAGAGAGAGAGAGAGAGAGAGAGAGAGAGAGAGAGAGAGAGAGAGAGAGAGAGAGAGAGAGAGAGAGAGTTAGTGCAGAGGTTCCCATCTCGTGAAGCTTCACCTCAGCTCTTTTCGCTGTTGTTCCTGACTGAACGTCTGGTGAAGACATTTTAGCGTCTGGCATACAGTAGAACCTGCGTGCATGTTGCAGGAGCGGCGTGCTTCTCCTCCAGCGACGACGTGAATCGAGATCACAGGCGCAAAAAAGCAGCTGGAGAGGAGCGACGACAGCGGGATGCAAAGTCAAGCTTGTGAGCGTCGGAGGCTTCTTACGCATTGATGCTGACTTTTGAGAGAGGCGCGCTCGAGCTTTAGCACACTTCACGGGAGACGAGATCAGGACGACGTGGTGGACAGGAAGAAGTTCACTGTGGAAGGATTCAGGATGATCTTAGGTGAGAAATGAATGATGTTTATGTTATCAAAGTTTTTTTGGGGGGTACATTGTGCAACTTTGATGCATGTAGTCAGTCACAGACGAGTAAACAAAGAAACAGCTGCGTTTTTCTTTATAATTGGCGCATTTGACAATTTTTGTTATCATGATCAGCTTTACGGAATTTTCTTGGCAGGTCAATGAGTATGTGGGAAAAGGTTCGAGAAGACGTACATTTACACATGATTACATTTCATGTGACAGTTGAAATGATCGGTCATCTCAGTTTACTGCTTAGTTTCCATAAGTTATGAACACAAAAGGCATCCTTAGCCAGCAACATTTAATTTGAAATGCATTTAGTCAGTGTTCAATTATTTTGATAGGTCTGACTTTTTTTTCATGGCTCAATTATAATATGGAAGGACAGCACATAATTACCAAGAATAATGTCAATCTTTTATTTTATTTTATTTTTTTTAATCAAATTTGAGTAAGGAGATTTGATTAAAAAGAATAATTGGTTTTACCATAGCACATTTAGCAGGTCTTTTGTTTTGTTTTGTTTTTTAACAGAGCCGCCATCTTGCAGCGCCATTTTTCTACAGTGGCCCTGAATGCACAAATACAGTAGATAATGTTTGTTGTCTGTCAAGCAATGCTTCTGTCATCATTTGATATAATGATATCAAAGTGCGCACTGATTGCTGATGTGATCATGCAAGGACAATGTTACATTATGACAATGTTTGAAGGTCATCTTCATTTCCTCTCCTTGTTCAAAAAGGGAGGGGTGAGAGAGTAATATAGAATTTCACCACTAGGCCCCCTCAAATGTACTTGAATGAAACATGTTTTTTTTGTTGTGGTCCATTTTGTTAGGGTTGGGTGACAACGTGACAGTTGCAAAGAGCAGAGTTCACATCCATCATTTTCTTCATTACTGTGCGGATTAATTCTTATCTATGAGGTGAATTGAATAGACACATTTATGTTGGTTTTGATCATTTGAAGAGTCATAAAATAGTAATTGGATAAATTGCAATGACAGCGTTGTCTCTGTAGATTATGCGAGTGAATATTTTATTCAATCTATTTTAGCTTTCACGCGCAAACCCCCTGTGCTAGAACAAGCATAATCAGATTTTGTCTCGAAACACACTCACATGTCGTTATCAGTCACAATCACATCAGCATATTTTCTCTGCCCAGACACCATTTGAACACCGGAGAGCAAAGATTCACACATTTTAAACATGTGCTAAATATGACTCATCTCCCTCGGTGCAGAGCAGCGTTTGGTGACTATTCCGTGTTTTTTAAAATGAATATTTCACATCCAGAGGTTTGCGGTCGTTAATTATTTAAAATAAAGGACCAAAGCTTTTTTTTTTTTACTCTCACGCAGACCTTCCTCGCATTGTGTGTGTATGTGTGTGTGTGTGTGTGTGTGTCCTGCCACTCATCAATGCCCCCTAAAAGAATCAGAGAGGTATGTTGCCTTTGATAAACAACATGACCTTTAAATCAAGGCAACTCATTGAAGGATGACCAATATTGACATTTGAAATGTATGCTTAACAAACTGACATATTTCCCACAGACTGACTGGGTCTAGCAGAAGTTTGATTGAATTGGAAGAAATGAGCATCACAAAAGTAGCACATTTCTTAACGCGACGAGTAAAACAAAAGCTTTGAAATCATTGCACGAGGAGAATAGCATCTCCGTCATTGCCTTGACAACCCTGCTAGCTACATCAGTGGAGCATAATATTAGTGGATCAGCCTGGATACCATTTTGTTCAGTGTGATGTTATTGTTCACAGTTCTGTGCATTTTGTTTGTTAAGCTTCATGTTGACGCAATAAAACACTGGAAAGGGAAAGATGAGAAAAAAACAGGAGAGTTAATGAATAAGTATAGCATGAGAGGCCAAGGGTGCAGAGTTTTGTCAGGAATGTTAATGTTATATTATAATTGTGTAGCCTATATTAAAACATTTTTACAAAAGTAATCAGGGTTCTTTCAGCTTGAGGTGGCGTGTGCAACGAATGTTGTGTATTATTAGTTTTGGAGCTTTTTATTATGTTGAATTAAAAGTCAGTGGGCTAATTAAGTGCTTCTTTTTCTTTACCTTTACCGCCTATAACCTTTACAATCCTCAGTCACTTATGGAGGACTTTGTATTATTAGAGTATTTAGTTTTAAACCTTCTAAATAAACAGTAGATCACAACGAGCATTAGATGACGGCAACAAACTCAACACATCTCACTTCACAACAAACAGAAGTTGAAAAGATATCTTTAAAAAAAAAAAGGAGTTCAATCTGTTTATTGCCACTGCCAGTTGTTGTTTACTGTCAAATTAAACATTTACAATAATAATTACACACAGAGTATTTAAAACAACCACACGACTTTGTATTAAGAATCTCCGCTAGCTTAATGCTAACACACAATGCAAAACACCTTGGACGGGCTAACAAATAGCATTGATTGTACACATAACCAAAGGTATATTTTCTTTATCCTTCAAAATGACTAACATTTGGCGAGTGAAAATAAGCCAGTTGATATTTCTTGAACCCAGTTAAAATGTCTGCTAAGGCGCAGACAAAGGCTTTTGCTGAGCCAGAAGTCTGGTGACCATATATATAATAATAAAGACTCCGGCACAAAGGCAGAAATGTGTAGATCTGTCATTTGCTGGTTTCAAGGTTGCCAAATAAGGCCTGAGAGTCACGAGCCTGGCGCCTACCCGTCATTATCTTTGTGTGTTGCTTCAAGACCATGCGATTGCATCGAACCACACAGGCTCTCAAAATAGAACCTGTAATTATTGCTCCCCCTAGAAAATGACATCCTACTTCTATATTGTCTGTCACCTGAACATCCATCCTTTGTCTCCTCCCTTAAAAAAAAAAAGTCAGTGAAGGATGCACCTGCTTGCTCCATTGTTATCAACGTATGGTGGCTCCTTTGCGTATGTTTTTCCTTGGGTTCCTTGCACGCTCAGGTTGCATTGCTCTGCCAGCCCTATTAGTCAAGGTCCAGCAGGTGTGTAAATGCTCAAATAAAAGGATAATAATAATGTGGAGTGGCAAGGCTGCGGGCTCGTGTTGACACACTGGATTTCTTAATGACCTTCACTGTGGTTTCATGCCGTACGCTTGTCTGTTGGCCTCAAACTGCGCAAAACGGTGACCTCAGTATAATGAAAATAGACTCGGCAACCAGGTGTGGGATGTTCCGACAGCTCCCTAAAGGACCAAGTCATTTAAAGAGCTGCTCAGAAGCTTCCTTGAAAAGAGTGATCATATGCTTGAATTCTCCTGGTTGGCGGTAACGCACGATTATCTGTCTTACGTCATTGTGAAATAAGGGCTTTGTGGATGTATCCGCGGTGCAATGCATATTTTCATATTTGAGAGATGTTTTCCCTTTGTCTTAATTTGTTCATGTTTCATCTAAAAAAGGGTGGACCACTCTTTGTTACTGGAACTGGCGTGCAAGGCTTGGTCTGTATAATTTTAAACGAAACAAAACGGTACATCCACGTCAAACAGTCTTCCCTGTTTTCGTAGCTGCTAAGTAAACTGTTGAGGGAATGCTAAGAGCTGCGACTTGGCTAGCTGGCACAGCTAATGACTGTTCTTCCATGGTGTGAATCCGCAGCGGCGAATAGGCTACACTTGCCACAAATATCGCAACGAGAAATAGCTAAGCATGCGACACAGTGAACAAGAAGAGAGCAGGAGGAGATGGAGAAGCCCTGCTAACCGCTAAGCTAACGTAAAATGTATTGTAATGAAACATCAAAATAAATGCTTAGGGGTCAGTAAACCTTTGACTGAGGTCTGGCTTCAGCAAAGAATTAATAACTATGAACAGCAAATTAGCAGGTATATTAATAGTGCTGGCGAATAAGCTACACTTGTGGCAAATAGCTAAGCATGCGGCACACTCAGCAAGAAGAGAGCCGGAGAAGACCTGCTCATTTGCTAATTGCTAAGCTAACGTAAAATGTAGAGTAGTGGAACATCAAAATAAGGGCACACTTTTGACAGAGGTCTGGCTGGAGTCGCATTACAGTGAAAAGGAACTAACTATGAACAGCAAATTATCGGGTTAATTAGTGTCGAGAGAGGAAATAATATATAAACGGTTACACAGTGAATCTTACTGCATATGTCAGTCAGGACGAGGAGCCTATAAGGTCAAAAGTTTATTAATGTATTAGGTATTTGTGTTCATTTGCACTATTTGTAACTATTTGTGTTGCATTTTAAGTTTAAGTTTTGAGATTTGCAAATTTCCATTTCGAAAGACTTCTATTGTAATTGTTACACTTATGTTTATAGATAGAAACTTTTATTGTGAAGTGATAAAATCTACACTGTGATGTGAATTTTAGGTCATGTTACCTCTAGATGGCCCAAAATGTTAGCAAAGCGCTGCTTTTCCCGTAAACGTTGCTTTGACCTGATTACAAAAACAAAAAATAGGTGAGTTTGTTGGCAAATAACAGAGGAAAGGTTCCAAGAAAAATCTGTAGACGCTTTCTGAACTAAGACCTTATGAAATGTGCGCAGTTTCACGCGAGCTCCATAATGGCAGCTTTGTGTGACTTTTAAAGGCATTTTTAATGCGCTGGGCTAATGTGCCGGTTTCGGTCGTTTTACACTATGTTAACATGTTCCAAGTATTGGATATATTGCTACAGAGCTCAGGATTTTTTAACGGCTAAAATGTGACAAAAAATACCCATCCAGTGAGGAGAGATGAAAAAAGAATCCAAAATTTCTCATGCGCATGTGACATTTTGCATGTGACAGCCAAAAGTTAAGCCTTGGAGGCAGGTACTGTTTCGCTAATATGTGGAAGTCGCTTGATAATAACATGGAGGTGTTAACCAACGTGTGCCACATTCTGCTGCAACCGCCAGTGATGTTTCTCCTGTACATTAACCTGCAGGTTACACGGCTCTTTACATCCCCTGTTCACCTTGAACTCACCTTAAAGCATGCGGCTTCCCCCCCCCCCCCCACCAACCTCAGATGCCTTCCCTCACTTTCCCTTTCTTAGTCCAGTGCTTTTTCTTTTCCTTTCTTTTTTTCACCCGTGCTCGATCGACTCCCCCCCCCCCCCCCCCTGCTATTATTCCTCCACAAGCTCATCTTCTTGCTAATTAGGGGATGTTTGCCACTGTGGTAATCCGACAAATGTTGAAATGGCAGACTTGTCGGCATTTTCATGTTTGTCTGTGAAAATTTGGCCTAAAGCAATTTGACAGCACACTTGCATAATCATAATTCATGTGAGTGGGGAAAATAAAAACAAGTGTTTGGTAATTGCAAAAACGGTGAGATCTCAGAGATTTCGCTGACGCACACGCATTCACTCTCTCGGTGAAAGGACTTATGGGAGTTGTGTGGCAGGCAGCATTTAAGGCCAGCCACCAGGGCGCAGAACATCTATCATTAAAACAAAGTGCAAACCTAAATCAAGCCGCGCTGTCCAGATCTCACACACACCGACGCGACATTCATCGGGACCGAGCCCAGAAGTTACACAGCAGTGGTTTGTGTGCTTTGTGGTCAGTCCCATGCTTGGGTTAAAAAAGCTCTCGTTTGACTTTGGGGGTAAGCTGAGCTGCAGTAAATTGGATTTGATGCTTAGTAATTCATAGAACAGCAGAGTCACGCTGCAGTCGCAGGAAAGTTTGCAGTGTTTATTTAGAGGTTGCATAGTGTACAAGCGTGGAACTGCTGATGTGCAGTCAACTTTTGAAGTAACATTTTGCAGTACGCGTATTTGTTTTTGTTGGAATGTATTTGCAAGTGCGTTCCGAAGTACTTGTAAATACATTCGACCGTACTAGCAAATACTTTTTACTTGCAAATACGTTTTAACGTTCATGAAAATACATTTTAGTTTACCTGAAAATAAGCGTAGCGCTCTTGTTCTGTTTGTTTCAACAATGTCCATGGGTCATTGTAACCCGTTCATCAACAAATATCACATAACGAAATGCAATGTTTTAATATTTAAAAAGCGAAAATTAAAAAACAAAGGTCAGCAGACAAAGTTGAACCTAAGTTTTTTTTTTCTAAACGTACTTGCAAATATGTTACATTCGAACGTAGTTGTTGGATAAATGCTTAAAATTTAGTATTTTTTTTTTCTTCACCCTAATGCCACGGGGTATGCAAATGTACAAGTCAATGGGAAAAAATGACGAACAGAAATCATGCACTGCAGACATAATGATAAATATATAATAATGATAATGATAAAAATACAAATAACGATGTTTGCTCCATTTTTGAACGTATTGGTAGAATGTAGGCCAAATGCTGAAAAAACCCACTTTTTTTTTTATTTGCGTATGCGCAAGTCAATGCACTGTGACATTTTGGTAATTTTTTTTGACATTTTAATAAATTATTTTTTAAAAATGAAAATAAACAAGGTTTGTGTATTGGTATAATGCTGGACCATAATGCTAATAAATAAATAAATAAATAATCAATCACATTAGCAGGTTAAAACATTGTGGCATTATGAGAAAAAATGCTATGTTTTGAGCATTTAGCCTACAAGTACGTTCGAGCATATTTGCAAGTACGTTCAAAAGTACATGCAAGTATGTTCGAACGTATTTGCAAATATGTTGAAAAGTATTTGCCTGTCAAAAATATTGATTTATTTATTTAATGAATGTATTTATTTTGATTTGTAACCTTTTTTCTTTTCTTTTTTTTTAAACAAAGTTGATCCCGTTGAGATTAGCATTAGAGCTCATAAATGATCACCTGCACTTTACGGTGCTATTTACCACTAAATCAACTTGAGAATGTGTGATGCCGCCGCATAAACTGCGGGGGGGAAATAAACACAAGCAGAGTGGGTCAAGACAGAGCTGCAGGCACCACATTGGATGCTCTGTACACACCAGCGTTGTCAGGGGAGGATTCTGGAGGTATCTGTGCACAGCAGCCCATTTAGATGCAGATGTGAGGCGCCTGACATTCTGTGCCGAGCTAAGAAGGAAAGATGGCTGCATTTCTTTCTTTTTTTGGCAACAGTCCCTCCCACTCCCTGTCTTGGTCCCACCATGAAGCAGAGTGATGCAGTCAGCCAGGGAACCCTGAGAGGCGGCACCATTGTGGCTGACATTGACATTACCTCTGTGATTATTAAAGCGAAATTGGCCAAATGAATTGCCAATTTGAGACACAGCACGTTGGGCGTGCACGTGCCTGCGCATGCACGCCGCGCTTTGTGGTGATAAGCTGCTGGCCCGTGGTTGTCATTTTTTTCCCGCCTTTATTCCCCCTCATTCCGTCTGCATCTCTTCATTTCAGGCCGGCTCTCACAAATCCACCCCAAAATTCAATAAGCTATTACATGGGCATTGATCTTTTTCACAGCCAAACATTTGCATAAGAAAACAAAAGGCAGTTGCGGTGAGGGTCTGGGAGAGGCGAGTTGTTCCCTTTTCCTGAGCGAAGGGCCAATAGATGGCGAGGTCTGGATTTATAGAGTTTGACAGCACTTTAACACTTTAACTCTCCTCTCAATGTGTCCAATCAATGCCAGTCGTCCTGTGTGCTTGCGCCGCATTCACTTATCTGATGTCATTGTAAATCACTCAGGAAGAGCGTATAGGTCGCGGAAGACAAGCTGGCAAAGGATGTGACTCGAGCTTGAAATACGTGACTCTATTGTGGCATGATGCAACTTTAATGAAGGAACGGCAGAAATGATTTGACTTTTAAACTGTAATGTGGCGTAAAATGAGCAGCGGGAGCACGCTTGGCTAGGCAGAGAGCACTGCAAAAAGTGAAATCTTAAGTAAGATACAAATTCAGAAATTTGACCTAAGTTTGCTTGTTTTGATTTGAAAAGTTATTTTTTACTTCAAATGAAATTGTCAGGCAAAATCATTGTGCTTATTTTAAGACACTTATTACTTAATTATCTTATTTGATCAAGCAGTTTGGACATCGAGCGTTAACAGCCAGTTTTAAGTACTCTGAGGATTAAAACAAGCATTTCCCACACTTTAAGATGACAACTAACCAACATCAAAGACCCTGAGCTGGGGTTTCATGAGTTTTCTTATTTTAAGATTTTGCATAATCTAGTAATAAGATAAATGGAAAAAAAATACAAGTACGAAAACAGACGAGTGCGATATGGTTCATTTTGTTATATTTACTAAGATAATTTTTCCATTTTTCAGTACCAGCTCAGTGGTCTAGTGGTAAAGTGACTTGAAGGCTGTGGGTTAAATTCCTGACTAGATCATGACAAAGAAAATGGGACCTCTTATTTGCCTGCTTGACACTCAGGCGAAGTTATTGGAGCGTTAAAAAAAAAAATACTCAAGAAAATAGTTCTGTTTATTACAGCTTGAAAAAAGTCAACATTACTTGTTTTTAGTCTGAAAATACTATTTTCAAGACCGCAATAATTGATATGGGCCTTGTATTATTTTCTTATTTTAAAAAAATCTTACAGGTAAATTTGAATAAAATTTTCTTGTTCTGTTGGCAGATAATTTTGCTTATTTGAAGTAATAATTTTCTTATTTTACGATATTGTTTTCTTAAATTTTCTACAGTCCTTTTTGCAGTGAGGAAATATTACACCTCCTGCTTAAATCCATACGTCTTGAGATGTCCTTCTTTTATTTGCATTGTTAACCAAGCATTTAATTACATCACAGAAGGTTTCCAGCCCGCTTTGATTGTTTTTAATCCAAGATGCAGATTATTTGTCACGGTTGGCTGTGGTTTTGGACCCATGTGTGGCAGAGCGAGGAGGCCGAGGTAAATTCCAAAACAAATTAAACAATTATTAATTAAACAAAAACAAGGTGGTGCAACGTGCCGATAAAAAACAACAAAGTCCTAAACCAAAGCAAACTCAAGTGGCTTGACGAGGAACTAGCAAGACATGGGCGAAACGACAAAACTTGGAAGCAACAATGGACCGACCCGGACTGGACAAACACAACAGACTAAATACACAAACACAAATAAGAGACACCTGGGGAACACAATAGGCTGAGGGCACCGATTGGTCAGACACACTGGGAAGGGAAGAAACACAGGTGGACGTGATCAGACATAACGAGACAAGGGGGGAAATCAGGAACACGTGACAAACACCAACCACAGACAAAAACAACAAACATACCCATAATAACAATAATAACAAAATCCAACCCCTACAAAATTGAAACATAACATTATTATACGTTTGTGTTTGTAAACGACCCATTCAAAACTGACTCCTCCCATAGCTCAACCCCCACTCTTCTTATCTGCCTTCAACGACACGCCCCCCGCTCTGTGATTGGCTGGAGGGGTAAACATAGACTTTCCGCCCACAAACGTCCCTCGCATGGCAAAACACAACTAAATGGCAGAATACAGGCTGGGGTGATGGTGGATGATGACAAAATCACCACCACACACTAACAGAAGCCCAGAGGTGTTGATTGAGAAGGATTACATGTGTATATACCCAGTGTTTATTTCTGAGTGCAAACTAAAAATCTCCCCTTTAAGGTAACCTTGAATTCTAGCCTTATTGTTCATTATCGCTATTAAGTCTCTCTTTTTGTGAACATTCATTATCGTTTGTTGTATTAAATGGTATTTTAGATTGTTACTAAATTACAAAAGTGCCCTGACTTCTTTGATTAGAAAATAAGGAGGACTTGAGCAATTTCCCTGTTTGCCATCCCAAAATTATTTCTACTCAGCCTTCCCAATCCGTGAAAGAAACATGTCTGGCTCACCAAAATAGCACAACACTGAACCAATTCCTCAGCGGGGGGGGGGGGGGGGGGGGGTAAGCAGTCATCACAAAGCAGTAGCAATAAGAGGACGAGAACAGCATTACATTCAAATTGTTTCTTGTGCTGTCAGATTGGACCCTGAGCATGTTGCGGGTCCCCCCACCAAAGATCTTGACGGTGGGAATAGCATGCAAAATAGTGGCGGAGATAAAGACGAGCCGCGCAAGTGAGAAAGTACGGATGCAGGCAAGCAGAATAAGAGACCATGAAATGAGGACAGAAAACAACGTCTGGCGTCGGAATGGATCGGCAGAGAAAGTGAGAGGAGGCAGATATCTGCAGCAGCCCGGTTGTGAGGCTTAAGGAGCTTAGCCCTCTCCCTGCACATCACACAAGAGTCCTTAAGTACAGGCATCCAGTGAGGCTGAGCTGCAAGTGAGAGGAAAGTGAGCAAGGGGCGTCGTGGGAGGAGAGGTGCAGGCGGGAAGTGCATTTCAATTCAACGCAACTTTTGATTCCAAAACGAATCATCTAAATAACCTGCCTTTCAGATGAATTCATATTTCGTCTGTCTTTGTTTTAGTGAAAGCCTAACCTAACCAAAACATTTGTATTCGGAATGGGTGATACAGACATCATGTATTGATATCGGGCCGATACCTGGTTTGATGTCACGGTATCGGTACTCGCGGGGCCGTTTTATGATCAGGAACATGAGACACACATGTCTGACAGATGCCGTTTAATAGTTGAATTATTTATTTAAATTAATTTTACTGTGTCTTTGGTACAAAATATATACTCATGAACAAAATGGGAAAAAACGATAACAAAACATTGCCATAATTTCATGCAAGTTTATGGAAAAATGCTATATTGGGATACGTGGGTCTTTAAATAGGTAAAGATATATATTAAATATATTTTATGTATCAAAAGTATTAATGGTATCGGTACTTGATATTGGCGACTACTCAAGAGTTGAGTACTCATACTAGAATCGGTCTGGGGGAAAAAAGTCCCTAACTTGTATAATTTATCTGTTCGGATCTTGACAAAAATAATCAATCACAATCAAAATATTGGGAGGGTGGGGGGGATGGTTGCAATTAGATTATTAAAAAAAAAAAATCATATACTGAATTTTCATTTTAGCAAGACATTTTGCACCATATTTGCTTTCTGCAAGTCCTCTAAGGTTTAACGCTGTTCAAATGAAAATTCTCAACTAATCTTCTGAAATGGCAGAATAATTTGAGTTTTGAGTTTATTTGAACAAGAAAATAATAAATAAATAAACAAGAATTTGAATAAAAATACAACAACAAAATAACTACAAAAACAAGAAAAATTTGACAAAGCGCACCAAATTCGACAAAGTCAGAGGAAGAATTGTATTGATTTTAGAGGATATGTGATCCAAGATACTGCAAGTCGCTGGGGTCAAAGGTAATTCTGGTAGCGAGTGAGAATAATCTATTCGAGCACGTCTTTTTATTCATCTCAAATTGTCTTTGTGTACAGGAAGCGTAAACCGAGCGGGGCCGGTCCCTGCCTTCCTCAGGAGCCCAGCCGCCTTCCCGCCGTCCCCCCTGGACATGAAGCCCTTCCTACAATTCCCGCTGGAGTCGCCCCACCCTGCAACTCTGGGTCTCTTCCCCAACTTTAATATAGTAAGTGCTCCGAGTCATGTCAATATATGCTGAATAAACAGAATCCGAGATGATCACAAGGTGCTCGGTATAGTGTGGATCTTTGTCACCAGAAAGACACGCAGAGGATTTGCACATTTTTCTGCAAAGTAACAGCTATTTAAATTTTTATCCAACAGCGACGCTCATTTCAAAAATAAAAAAAAGCTTTGGTTAGTGTTCTACAGCACTAAAATGACTTAGAGCTAATCAATTGTATAAGAGGCCCAAAGCTGAGTTCTCGCACAGTCAGCATTTCCTGGTTTTCATTTCCAGATTGAGTTTCATGTGAAGGTCAGCGTGGCCACACACATGCACACAACATCGTCTCGGTCATCTGCGTGCGCTCGGGCAAAAGGACCCTTGTGTGCGTTTATGATTCATCCGGCGTTATTGAGGACATGGAGTGTGGCCACGCGTGTCATAAGACCTTCATAAATCACTCTCCAGCTTATTATGAATAATCAGTAAATGGATTGCCTACATATTGTTCTTGAATGATCTTGTAAACACACTTGTATGTACGATCAAAAAAATCGGATATAATCAAATACTTGATATCATTACGTCTTGCAATTGTGATCATATGTGTTTTATTTCATCAAATCATGTTTAAAATTGCAACCTTTCCTTGAATATGGAATACAATATAATTTAGATGAAACACTTTTTAAATTACCATAAGAACTTGTCATTTGCGACATTTTAACGCTCCTCCTGATTGACGTATGATTTAGCGTATCGTAATCCATTTCTGGGTGGGTCTAGCTAGACATATGTGAAATGTGCACTTCATCAACCGAGCACTTAATTCCAGAGTGTCCCTGCTTTCATGTGCTATGGGGAAAAAAATGGATCTTATACCACTTGGGAACTCGTAATTACCAGTTCTGTTAATGTGCTTTTGTTGTAGTAGTAAAAATAATAATAATAATAATAATGCACATGGCAGTTGACGTCGTCTTTGCTCGTAAAACCAAACAATTACAGCAAATAATGAGTTGTAAAGAACAAGACGTTGAATTGTGTACGCTATGTAATTGTGCAGAAACTCAGATATCAAAATACATTTTAAACTCAACGTGGTATTTACTATCATTTCGATACCACATGAAGGCAGCATTAAACGCGCTCGCCGAGTCAATCTGAGGTTAGTTTAGCAAATTAGCAAGGCTTCTCCACATTTTCTTGTCATCCCTTCATGAGAATTGATATTTGTCAGAAATGTATCTTATTGGCCGCCACGGAGGCGATGATTATTGGATTACTGGAGTGATTCTGCAATGTGATTTAGCCACAGCAGTCGTCGGCAAAAGCTCGTCGCTAGCTAGCTGCGGCGTTAGTAGCACAGAGCTTCCCTTGACCTCCAACTACCCGTGAGGTGATGTGAACCCAGCGAAGCTTTTTGGGACCGTCTCTGCGGATTCGAAAATCTTCCAAATGTTTGATCCTCAGTTTTGCTGTTTTGATTAGGCCCAAAATGTAAATGTTGTTTGCGTTTGTGTCACATTTGGGATCTGTATGATGAATTACTTTTGATTTAGTCATTGAGAACTTACTGAAATTTAAACAATTATGAATTGAACACTGAAATGGGAGCAGAGGTGCCTTGAATTGGCTCAATTATTCAGATTACTCACATTAATTACTCATTCAGCTTGTTGACTGACACACACTCTCTTACACAAACTGAAAAGTAGAAGGACAGGAAGAGAGAGGGGAAAAAAAGCCAAAAATAAACAGAAAACATGAATATGCCAGCAATGCATTCCAACGGGATTCAGGTTTTTCAGACCAATACAATTTCCTCGGGTGTCTGCAGCTGTGGAGCGTAAACGGTCTTTCATTTTGACTGCATGCGTCCAGCAGATGATAGGCTGAGTAAAACCACGGAGAACTTTTGGTGGCTGCTGAGGGCAACACCCGCACTGTCTGTGAGTTTCTGAATTCCAACAGGAAGCAGCAGCGACCTCGCATCTCATAAAGTGTGAGCTCCAACAATAAGCTCGACTGATTTTTGGTTCTGACCTTTTTGTTGTTGTTGTATTTTGCATTTAGTGTGATGAATTGGTTCAACCAACAATCAACAGTATGTTACTTATATATACCATAATTTAATTTCCAAATATACAATCTTAGTTAATACCAAAAAAAACCCCAAAAACATTACAAGCAACTCTTTCTACAGTAACACACTGTAGATTTTCTATCTAATCTATGTAAGACAGTAGACTGTAGTGTCTTTTTTTGGACGAAGGGAGTCTGTAATTAGGCCCCTCAAGACACGATGTGAATTAAAGCATTTGAACCGCACCCAGAAAAGTGAGGCCCAGACAAACAACAGCCGCTGAGAAAGAGCCCACCCCACAACCCCCGTTTGTCCACATCAATCACCTCACCCCAAATTCACGCTTGTTGACATCGCTTCTTTTAGCAGCTCACCTGCAACCCCCTGAGCTCATGCTGTGTTGTTGAATCTATCAAGTGACCTTTGTGCTCACCCTCCTCAGATGGACCCCGTCCAGAAGGCCGTAATGACGCACACCTTCGGGCATCCCATGGTGAGGACAAAGCGACCCATCATCTCCTGCAATGTCTGTCAAATTCGCTTCAACTCGGAGGTATGAAATTTGACATGGCGGTTCGCACCCAAGTCATGAATGTCCATTTAAAGTTCAGCAGTTGGACTCAACACGTGATACTCTACATTTAATGAGTGTGAAGGTTTCACAGATGATCATCTACTATCAGGTGACGTTTGCTTTGTGTTTAATATATATTTTTTATGACCTTGACTTGTTTACAATTCTTTTTTTTTTACCACCTAGTAATAAACGGCTCTTTGGTAAGGAACAAAGTGACACGGCTGAAAGCAACATCAGATGACGCCTGCTATTCGCGAGGACCCGCAAATATTGAAAATCAGCGTATGCCCATTTTAAATGCATTGAAAATATATTCTTGAAAACTAAACCACCAATAAGTATTTTCCATGAAAACCAGGAGCTCCCCCTAAAAACAAAATAACTAGCAAAAAAATACATTAATAAAAAATAAATTAAAAAAAACATAAAATATTAAATACAAAATATATTTTAAAAAATCTGAAAAAAATATGAATTTGTGGCTACTGAACCGCCGGTATGCAAAACAGTATATTAAATCAGAAATAAATAATTATAAAGAAAAACTAAATTAATTATGATTAGAGCTCAGTCTTCGCATCCAAAATCCACATTTGCTATTTGCCTAATGTAAGAAGCGAATGCCAAATCATCTTGAATAGGTTGTACTTTTGCCACACAAAAAAAACACGTCATAGTCCAAAAAAAGGAAAAATCCAATTTGATCATTATCATAAATGGTAAATGGAATGCACTTATAGAGCGCTTTATCGCCACCATATTTTGTCCAAAGTGCTTTGACAAGCCTCAAATTCACTTTTTCCAAAACCTATCTGAGTGTACCAAGACTGTATGTGTCCAAGGTGTTTTCCTTTTTTGTTTAAAGTAACTTTAACCTTCGGGATGCCTTGCTGTACACTGGCCAATGGCGGAACCAAGCCTGTTTTTTTTTCGTTTTTGGTAAGGTTTTGAATCCACTGTGATCTATCGTACCAGCTATCTAGCACTAAGCTAAACTTCCATTAATTAGTTTCTACCTAACCTTCATATGTGATGTGATTTTTGCTTTCATATTTGCATTTTTTTTTTCCTTCAAGGATGTGTAAATAAACTAAAACTAACCTGTGAGGGTTCATCTCAACATTCAACATCGGAGTTTGCAAACTTTTTTTTTGCTAGGACGGCATTCTCATACACACGTAAACACGCCTGAGTATCGTCGTTAAAGAGCGAGCTTCACTCGCGACACGACAATATGCTATTGTCTACCCCTTTAATATGCTACAGATCCAATTGTTTCTTTTCAAATGAATGAGGCTAATCACTCTGAGTCCGGGTTGATTTGCTTGGTCATCATAGCTCAGCAATAGCTAGCAAGTGTCAGGGTACAGGAGACTATTAGATTTACTCTGATGAGAATTTAATGGAAAGAGTGTGAAACAGGACACAAGGCCAAGAAGGAAAGTGAACAGCAGCACGTCTTTAAAGTTACATTAAAGCTGATTAGGCTTTTTTTTTTTTTTGACAGATGGTGCACTGCCAGCTTGAAGCAACGCATCTAAAGTGCAAAAAAAAAAAAAAATTTAAAGGGAAGGAATGTAATGTTCCCGTTAAGAGGACAACGTTGCAACTTCACCAGTTCAAAATGATAAGTCAAAAATCATGTCTCACCACGCAGTCCGGGTCACTTCTTTTCAGGGTTTACTTCTGTTTGTTTATGTCATGGAAAGAGTGGTGCTAAACACAATGCAGTTATTATCTCCTCACCAATAATAACAGGAAAGATTAAAAAAAACAAAACGTTTCTTAATGCTGTTCATTGCTGTCCTTTATCGCGCGTGTTGTTTTGAACGTATTAGTTTATTAGTGTCCATAGCTTACACCAATATATTATCACACCCACATACCATGTGATTGAAAAACAAGTAAGATTAAGTATATAGTGAAATATATACCTAATCGTACTTGTTTTTCAAGTGAGCTGAAGTGAACTGCATTTCTTGATGCAGATGAGGTTTTAACGTGAGCATCCAAGAAGACGATTTATACGTTGGCTGTTTGACATTTAAAGTGAGAGAGCTCTTGTACATCTGTCTCTGGGCAAACCACTTTAAGACATAAACCTTGTAAGATAAATGTTTTTTTTCAAACTGTGTGCATTTGAGTAACGGCTGGTTTGAAGGTATTAGTGTCCTTACAAGGATTATCATTAAAAAGGTGGTCGTGTGTGGTTGCCGTGAAAATGCCAGAAAGAAAATGGTCACAAGCGATTGTTATTCCCAGTCCGAACCGACCTCAACATCAAATCTTAGGGCATGTTAACATGAAAAAAAAATCGAGTAAAAATATGAAAAATGGCATAGTTGAAAATCTCTCCTTGAAAAAACTTTCACACAGATCTATAAAATGATGCGGGTGCTCTCGGAACAAAGAAGTCAAAACGACACGACGTAGGCTACGTTTCCTTTTCCTAACAGTTAAAGGATCCAAACTCTCACTAAAACCCTCTTACAGTCTGTCACTGGAACCACGATCCAAAGCATAAATAGCATTCCAGCAAAACTCTGATATGCCGTACAAGCAGAGCCTGAAATATAAATACGTAGTGACAATTGGGTGCTAAATACTTGTCCTCTAAATGCAGCAGTGTATAAAGGACACGGGCAGAGGAGTCATCTGAAACCTGTGTAACACTGCCCTGTTCTCCGTGAGGGGCCACTTAATTATATCCCCCACTTATGTTCTCACATGGTCCACAAGTGCAATAGATGTGAGAATGTGGAGCATTTTGTTCACGACAGTATGACTGCATTTACATACCATAGACAGTCAGGGCTCTATTTTCGTGCCCGGTGAAAGTCTAGTGAAAGGAGCGGTCTGAATCCACGCAGAGGCAGGCTAGACCGGGTTATGGTATTTTCGCAGATATATGCACTTTGGAATAGTTAAGAAATTTGCACCGTGGTCGGGTGTGAACCAGGGTTAATATGGTCTTGGAATTTCCATTTTAATTCGTTTTTATTTCATTTTCAGTTTTTGTTTTTTAAATTTAGTTAGTTTTCATTAGTTTTCAGGGTGTTCTGTTAGTTTTTATTAGTTTTAGTTATTTAAAAAAATGCTTTCAGTATTAGTTTTTTTTTTTTTAATTTATGTGTATTAATTGTGCACAGAGGTGGCAAATCCAGGTCCAGAAAGTAAAACCCTGCCACAGTTTGGCTTTAGCCATTGATGCTAGCTACCTAGCTAGCTCCATAGCAGGTAATGGGAGCTAGCCAAACTGTGACAGGGTTTTTACTTTCTGGATTTGGATTTGCCACCTCCGCTCGTGGGCAATATTTGATAAACACCATAAAATGAGAAAAGTAACACATTTCTTACCGAGCGTTGCATTTCGTTGTTGCCTCGGAGCGACGCAATCTGAAGGTGCTTTTCTATTGGCTGCTGCTCGATGACGTCACTTCTGTGAGACACTTTCAAATGTCCTTATTCCAGTGAAATAAATATACTTAAAATCACATTTAAAATCATCCCCAAAGGCTCATTCGTTAAATTAATTACCAAAGACTTTTCGCTATAATTATAGTTAGTTTTAGTTAGTTTTGTAAACATATAGAATGTAGTTTTAGTTAGTTTTCGTTTTTTAAAAAGCATTTTCGTTCATATTTGATTTAGTTTTTAGTTTTTTAGTTTTTTCGTTAATTACCGTTAACCAAAATAACCTTGGCGTGAACAGAGCCAACTTGATTCGCCGGCAATCAAAGCGGCTCCTCTCATTCCCTTTAAAATTTGAAAGTGAGTCGCAGTCCTTGACATGGCAAAAAAAGAAATTGATTTGCTCGAGTCCACGCACGCCAGAGCCATACCTATGAATAGCAACGTCAAAAATACTCAGTCTGGCCACTTCAACTTGAGTACAATTCCTTTTTTATGGATGATTTTAGAGGGACGCTCATTTCATGTTTTTTGTTTTTTATTTCACAAAGATGGCGGCCATTTGTAATGTTACTACTAAATGAAATACGATGACATCAACCACACACGTCAGAAAATCGCGTTACACTACCTGCGCCAATACTTAGACTTGGTTCCATAGTCTAATTTAAACCACCAAATTGCCAGGTGTGCCGGTCGCATGACAAAGAAAATGCCCTCGATACACAAGAACGGCCACCGTGACGCAGAGCCGTCTGCTAAATTCCCGAACAGGCAAAATGAGGCTCACGCTGGCACATAAATCAAAATATGGCAGTTGTTACACTCAAGCGCAAGATGCTCTCATGCACGTCGAGCCTCTGTCATGCGGCTGTCCGATCCCCCGCCACCTTGTTTGCCGTGTACGATTGGTCGCACTGCACCTCTACTCTTCAAAACTTCCCAGAGTAACTGGAGAGGATGGGAACTTTGTGAACACGCTTTAATAATGAATGAATAATCTGCTTGGAGTAGAGTTTCTGCAGGTGGAAGGTGGACAAACAGTGACACGTTTTTTCAGTGGTTCCCACAGCTGCTTTTGCATTATAGTTGCAAAGCTCACCTCCGCAATTTCTTGTTTTACGCCTGAGGGAAGCCGTTGTTAAAAAGAAGTAGAAGTGACGACGTGATTGATGTGACCACTCCGAATAAAGTGCCTCTCACGGCTCCCCTCTTGCGCTACATGTTGTAATTATAACATTGGCAATTCATCTCAGGCCGCAGAGGACATATTAGCCTGCCAGTGTTGAGCACAGTCCTGCTGCAAGGCTGACGTCACGCCATGCTGCATTAGCCGTCGTCACCACTGCAGAACGACAGCGGGCACACGCCGCACACCGTTCGATCCCGAATGTTTTTCCCCCTTCACCTTCCTTGTCGACAAGTTCGTTCTCAGCCCGTTTTCTGCTCGCGTTTATAATGTTTCTCTTTCATCCTCCGTGGGGTTGACTGTATCATCTGTCGCCTTCTCGCCAGCTTCTTCACAACCCCCCCTCCCCCCCACACACACATGCCTGTCGCTGCTGCCTGTACCCTGATTTGCCTGAGACCAGCTCGCTCCATTTTCTGTGCCTTTGTCACTGTATAGATAAAACATCAAAGCATATCCTGCTTAGAGAGAAAAGGATTTCAGGGACGTTGGCTTGTTCCTATTTTCTCCCCTTTTAAAATCCCATCCATGCCTCAATCATCCTAATCCCCTTCCATAAAAGGGTCGTCATTCGTTTACTCGTCTTACTCTTCTGCACTTCATTCATATTTTATCATTATTCACTTTGCCCCTTCACCTCAATGATCTGACAGCGTGATCTATGTCTTCGCGGTTAGCTAGTGCATCCTCGCGCCAATCCCCGAAGACTGTCCAGATTCTACGTTTGATTAATGGCCGACTTTCATTGATTTCTTAGGACCTGGTCTTGAAGGTCACAGAGAGTGAAAGTCTCCGAACTCGTTCACAAAGAAAACAGCTAGGAAAATAAGAGTTGCTCTCGTCTAGCAGTTGTTGGTGGGCTAGTAAAGCATCATCCCCTTGTCTAATGGAGGGCTTTGGGAAGCTGCGGCCACGGGGTTGAGTTACACAGGCGGCGAGCTACGCATGCCATTCTTTCATCACCAATCAGGATGAGCGCTATATGGGTAACTATCATCACCAGCTAATACATGAGGTTTACAGAGGCATCTTGAACACGACTCGGTGGTCCATCAAGCCCCAACCGTGCATCCATTAGGAGCCTTGTGGGCTTCCTCTGACTTGTTTTTGACATAATCTTGAATTAACTAATCTTGTGTTTATAGTATTGCGGTCACAACATTGGCAACAATAACACCATGTAACGTGATCCAATACAAGAGTATCTATTATTCTGCCTTTAGTACTTTGGAAAACCTGACTCTGTATTGAACTTTACTGCACTTATTTTATTTTTTTAATTTTTTTATTTTTTACAGTTTTCAGATAGCTAAAAGCTCTTGCTAAGCTAGCTAGAAAGCTACTTATCTTTACAGCTAGCTTTCTATTGGGATAGTGCAGCTGTATTTCGTGATGCGTCTAAAGGCTGACTTTGCGCATTCTATCTCTAGGGATGCACTGATATCACTTCTTTCTTTATTTTTCTTTTTTAGACAGAATACTTACATTTGAGTGCTAGCTTGTCATGACATTTCTAAATTGTCATGAAATATTCACATTTTAACCAAATATTGTTCAAAAAGTTAAAGCTGTCTTGACCCAAAATTGTATTTAACTGAAATGCCTTATAACACAAGGCATGTCAGCTATGTGGTGTCTCAGTCTGGACACTAGGGGGCACTAAACGAGAACACACAGTAAAAAGAAATAAGAGACAAAGAAGAATGTAGAGACTGGCAGATATACACAATGCCATGTAACGTCTGGAATGAAATCCAATTTATTGTCATTGCACATGTCACGAGTATAAAGCAATGAAATTCACTTAACAGTTACAACCCGTTCAAGAAAAATTAAAAAAACAATGACCAAAATAGCGGCCAGATTTCACCGATAAAAACAAAGAAAAGAAAAACATAAAAAAGAGGGAGCAGGGAGAAGAACAGTCCCAAACGATGCTCCTGTAAGGGAAGAGAAGAGAATATGAGAAAAATATGACTGCTTAAGAATTAAGATGAAGACTACGAGTGGTCCTAAAATCATCTCTCTTTCACGCACACTAAGAGAGATAAAAGTTTCTCCTGCACTATTTCACATCTAAACCAGAAAGTCGTCAAACAACATTGGAGATAGTGGAAGCTTAATGACTTATTCTTAGAAATTACAATAAAAGAATGTTCGAGTGTGCCTAATGGCCATGTCAAAGTAAAGCAAACTCTTCAGGCCATTTAACTAGAATGTTTTTTTTTTATATGACTGGCTTTCTGACTCACTTTAGCTGTCAGCAGCCAGATTAGGAGTGAAGATGATGGAAGTGAAATGAACATCCTCACAAATCTCCACATCAAATTGTGTTTTCTTCCAGAATCAGGCGGAGGCTCACTATAAAGGCAACCGACACGCTCGCAGGGTTAAGGGCATTGAGACGTCCAAGTCAGCTCGTCTTCAGAATGGCGACAAGCAGCACCCTCCCCCCACCACTTCACCCTCACCGTCAGGCCCCTCACCACCATCCAACCTGGATCCTGATCCGGATAAGCAGGGTGAGCCTCACCTGTGACGTGTGATGATTCGTACAGATGCAGACACAAAATCTGGCACAAAATGAGCCAGATGCTCAACACATCTGCTGTGATGCTTTTTCATATTGTCCTGCTGTTATGCGGTAGTCAGTACACTGAGCCAGATCTTGCTAACGTGTCACCACCCTGGTGTGGACAGACCTTTGGGCATGCCCTGACAGCAAAACACTGTCTCATTATTTTCACACTTTTCTATAAAGTCCTCACGTGTTAAAGAGGCTTTTATATGGCTGCTTACTAACCTGAAATATAATTTGCCGCTTATAGACGACACACAATCCTGCCCCAACTCTGAGTCACCTTTGCCCCCGAGCCACCTCTCAGCGGAAGCAGAGTGTCCCTTCTCGGAGACCGCCGGTGCACCTGTGCCATCCTCCCCCTCGCCGGCCACCGGTGTCAGCACGCCACCTGCGGACTCAGCGGAGGCGGTCCTTCCTGACACTCCGTCTCCCAGCCCTCCCTCTGGCGAGTCCGAAGAGAAAGCCAAAAAGCTTCTCTACTGCTCCTCATGCAAAGTTGCAGTTAATTCCCTCTCACAGCTGGAGGCCCATAACAAAGGTAAGTCGTACATGTGAGAAATATGCAATGTTGGAACCGCATGGACTCATGGCTGCTATGAATCTCAAGTTTGTAATACTGTAGAAAAAGTCATAAAGCAGGACCACTACTGCCACACAGTGGTGTAAAGGAGATATTGCAAACCATTCCTTTTTAATCGCCCTAGGTACAAAACACAAAACAATTCTGGAGGCACGAAGTGGACTGGGGCCCATTAAAGCCTACCCACGTCTGGGTCTGAAAGGCAGCCCCGAGCAGGGCGGGGAGCTGTCGTCTGACCCCGACGCTCAGGAACGAACCTTCCACTGTGAGATCTGCAATGTCAGAGTCAACTCGGAGCTGCAGCTTAAACAGGTGAGACTTATTTATTTATTTTTATGTTTGAATAGTAATTGATTAATTCATAAATTTTTGGTAAATAAATACAATTTTAAATGTTTTTAAAAATGAACATTTTGAATATTTTGAAACTTTTACATTTAATAAATTTTATAAAAATGAAAAAAAAATTTTTTATTTATTTTTGTCATTCTTTGTTTGTTTTTAAAGAATAGGAAAAATACAAGCACAGAGAAAAACAATTCAAATCTATTTTCTGGCTTTCTTCATTTTGCAGCATATTTCCAGCCGGAGGCATCGAGATGGAGTTGCGGGGAAACCCAATCCTTTACTTAGTCGTCACAAGAAGCGTGCAGACTTCATGGTATACCATTCACCTTTACTTCACCATATGGCCAAAAGTTTTGAGCCGCGCTTCATAAACAATTACTGTAATTCATCATTCACTCGGCTAGACGAGTAAGTAGACATTTAAGACTTGACATGCATAACCCTGACCTCAACCCAATCGAACACCTTGGGATGAACTACAACATAACAGACAGAAATTCACACTGATACACTCTATCATGTTGTAGAAAGTTGTCCCAGAATACATTTTTACATTCTGTACTTTTGTCCATATGTGTTTTATTCACCATCTCAAGAAGTCACATGCCATTTTCCTTGTCTCTCCCAAAGGAACTTCCAAAAAATCTGGGGGCGGGACTTTTACCAAATCCTCTGGCTGTTGCGGCAGCCATGGCCGCTGCGGCATCCTCAAATCATCTGGCACTCCGACCTCACGGACCGCCAACCCACCCTCACCACCACCCTCACCACCACCTGCTACAGGGTCCGCCCCTCAGCCTGCTGAGGCCCGCCCCGGGGCCCATTCGCACTACGCACGGGCCAATTCTCTTCACTCCATACTGATAGCGTGAGCACGAGGAGGAGTCAGGCAGAAGAAGCACACTGTGAAGCGGAGAGCCGAACCCAGGCGGTGTTTCATTCGAGTCGAACTTGTGACTGACGCTTAGTTGCAGACTGCTGCTGCTGTTATGCTAACAGGGAGAACCACAAGTAGCGGACGACTCGTTTTAAAGGGACAGCGTACATTTTCATCTTTCCCACTTCCGCTAATGCCAACTAGTCACCCGGTCGGTCATGACCCTGCAAAGACCACAAAGTGGACTATTAAAAGCACTTCCACTTTGCAGCCGTCCGTCTTAACCGCCGTGTTTCAAACCCTACCTCTTAAGTGATTCGAACCTTCTCCACATCCGATGCATCCATTTCATAAGAGAAAGAGAAAAAAAGAAGAAGAAACCCGCTGGGTTCTATATTGTGGTCTCCTCTGATGTTAGCTGTTAGCGATCACTGTGTAATGGGTCCCCCACTTTTTTTGTGGTCAATGAATTTGTGTTGCTGCTGGAGTCTTCTGCAACATTTCTCTGTACTGTATGTCTAGATCTTCCCAGCTGGCTTAGGGGGTCTGTACTTACCTCTGTGGGACACAAACAGAGGGTAAAAGAGGAACAGAATATACAATACGTCTTAACGAAGATAGTCAATGAAGCACCTTAACCATGTCAATGGGTTGGCAAAGTTGTAGTTGTGGTGAAGAAGTACTATGCAGCTATCAGTGTTTATATTTGTGGTCTGATTAGATGTTGGGGAAGAGGAAAAAAAAAAGTTAAAAGAACATCAGGGAAGACTAGGCAAGTATCTTTAGGTTTAGGTCTACATACATGTTAATTGTCAGATAAAAACCCCGGATTTGATTCCCCAGATTTTCCCCCGGTAATGTGCTAAAAAAAACAAAAAAAAACAAAATGTGACTAGGCACTGGGGTAAACGTCTGCATGTAAGTGATTTCAAATGCTTTAATTTCCGTTTCACGGCACAAAACAGAAAAGTTTCAGTATCTCAGAGAAAGACTTTCAACACTGTGAGCACAGCAGGGCAATGATCGAGTAATATAGTAGCAGCTATTTGCAATATGAGCATATGCAGCTCACAAACACACACAAATACAATGCAAAATATTATAATAATAATATGCATATTATAAAAAATAATATGTTCTAATCTATAAACATACACCAGCATTATGTTATACATATACGAGAAACACAAGCACACATACACAGACATGAGTAGAAAAAAACATCCTTTTAGATAGCTTTGCAGGTGTGCGGTAGGAAAAAGCAAAGGTTTGTTTGCTCTGCTTCGTGACCCGACACAACTTTGAAGAATCCCGACGAAAACTGTCACGGCAGCATGTCACACACTTGTGGGAAACTTCAGCAAACAGAAACTAGCAATACTTTCTGCTCTATTTTTTATGTGAAATGCAAGAAGCGCAATAAAGTAAAATAAAGATTGTGTCAAAAGATATATTCAATGTTTTTAGAAGTGATGTGTAGAAACATTGCTGTAAATGTATTTAAAAAATGACAAATGGAAAATGCGGGGGGATTCCAAATTGTTGAATTCTAATAGAATTGTACCCAAAATCATTAAACTCAGTTTATGATTTTACTACAAGTGGACAGACTTTTTATTTGAATCTGTGTTTCCACAGTTGGTATTTTGTTATATTTTAATGTTAGGAGATTGGGCAACATCACTGAATAGGGTTTCAAAACTCGGCTAGAATAGTAAACATAATTGAGCAAATCAAATCTGCAAAACAGTTTTGCAGTCTTGGATTTGATTGTCAATACTTGGTGAATGGACCATATTGGATCTCTCAACTTGACATACATTTCTGCAAGTTATTTTAGTTACAACACATCTTTGCCTTGACACAAATAAAACGGTCATGAGAGGCAGAGATTCACTTGCACGTGACGGGTAAAACAAAAAATAATCCACCCTCACCCATTTTAGGTATGTGCTTTATCTTGATTTTATTTTTTATTCCAAAATGTCGTTCAATAAAATTACTGAATTTTCTTGGGATAGGCAGATATTTTTTTTTTTTTAATAATATAGGTAATTTTACATCACAATAAACTAGACCACTGTATCGATATTTAAAAAAAATAATAATAAAAAAAAAATATATATATATATATATATGCAACACACTTTAATTGCTTACCTCACTTTATTTTGATGTGACATTAAACAGATCTATATCAAATGAGAAATACATCAAATAGTAGTAATATTTATCAAATGTAAACAAAAGAGACAGAGTGGCCTACATGTTTTTGCACACATGTAGATTTCAATCTATACAAGTTGCATTATAAATGGTTTCAGACAAAAAAATTATTTAAAAAAAATGTTTTTTAAACATCTACTGCAATGTAATTTTGAGGATTTTTTTTGTACAAAACTCAGGACTGTATAGTAAAAACAAATCACATTAGTGATAGTGATATTAAACTTGTTGGTCATTCCCCCAGAATATTATGATTTTCCATTTTTAAGAATCTGATGGTTTTCCAGGATTACTTTATAATTTTCTCTCAAAAAGCCTGCTATTTTGCTCATCAAAGTTGGATACACACCGCTTTAACACGGTTCCAGCCAGATTCTGTGAAAAGTGTAGTCGAGCACAAAAATGTTCTTTACAATAATATACTATATTTTTTGTGGCCCACTAATTGAAACACAGCATTCTGAATTAAGCAACAAAATCTGTTTTTTTCTATCTCAGAGGCCGGCCATTTTGACACTTGCTGTCGACTGAAAATGACATCATAGCTCAGGTTGTGATTTCATGGTGTGTCCAATCATGAAAGACAGTAAACAAAGGAGTGGTGTTAATTTCAGCAAGTAGTCAAGTTGTGCAAAGAGCCCATTGTATAACCAGGGTTGGGAGGGTTACTTTTAAAATGTAATCCATTACAGTTACAAGTTACCTGTTAAAAAAATGTAGTTAGTAATGTAATCGAAGTACCATAATATTAAAGTAATGTAACTGGATCACTTTTGGATTACTCCAATATTGAGTATGCCCATGAAGACAAAATAAAAATAAATATCACCACAATATATATTCTATACGATAGATAGATAGATAGATAGATAGATAGATAGATAGATAGATAGATAGATAGATAGATAGATAGATAGATAGATAGATAGATAGATAGATAGATAGATAGATAGATAGATAGATAGATAGATAGTCATCAAATGAGGATGACGCTGTGTGACATCAACTGCAAAATGAACATTTATCCCAGTCACAAGTTTAGCCGTGTATATGTTGTGTATGATGTTTAAATAGTGAATTGGTGCAAGGAAGATTTGTTTGGAAGGTGTAACTCACATTATGGTTGTAGGCTAGCGGGCTAGCTAGCAAGAAGCTACAGCGCATAGCATGCTGCTGGACTCTCAGCTCAAACTTTCGCTCCGAGTAAATTCCGGTGAATATCGGTCGTCATTTCCTCCTCCCGTCCGTGAAGCTCTCTCTCTCTCTCTCTCTCTCTCTCTCTCTCTCTCTCTCTCTCTCTCTCTCTCTCTCTCTCTCTCTCTCTCTCTCACTCTCTCTCTCTCATCGTAATCCCCATTTTTAATAAATGTACCTGTAACCTGATTACATGTTTTTTTTCCTGTAACTGTAATGGAATACAGTTTTTTTGCAATCTGATTACGTAACGGCGGTACATGTATTCCGTTAGTCCCCAAGCCTGTGTATAACTCACAGAGATTAATGAATACCTCAAAAATGATTTGATTATGTTACCTGAGGCAACAAAGTAACTCCAGTAATATTCTGTAGCAATAGTAAGGCGGCGCAGTTCCCAGCATGCTTTGCAGCGCTCCTGGTAAATAGTTGTAAAAAGTTATTGCACTTTATTTGCTTTGTTGCGAGTGTGTCTGAGATGTATTTTTTTTTTTTTTTTTTTCTTTTTAAGAGCTCAGTATTGTTCATTCGGAAATGTCATCATCATTGCTCTTTTTTTTTTTTTTTTTTTTTTTTTTTTTTTTAAATATATATATATATATATATACACATATATACATACATATATACATATATACATACATACATACATACCTTTTTTTTTTTTTTTTTTGTGTGTGTGGGTGAGTATGTGTGTGTGCGTGCGTGCGTGCGTGTGTTTGTTAGCTCACCAGAAAACCTATTAGAAAAAAAAATCTCATACCGTTCACCTAAATCGAACACCAGGAGACCCGAGGGGACCGAAGAAAACCAAGGAAGGTGAAATCCAGCACCGACCAGACACCCCCCACCAGAACTCCTCCCCAGCCCAAGAAACATCCAGACCCCAACAAATCCAAAAAACATAAAGTCAGGGAGGCCTCAAGAGACCAACGGAGAGACCGAGAAAAGGAAGGAAGGACAGACGAAGCCGCGTGAGATCCGAGACACCAGCCTCCACCGATTCAATAACCTGAGGAGGAAACAGATTGTGTCTGAGTTTCGGTAGATGCTGGTGTGGTGGATCTGGCATGCATGAAAATCTCCACCAAAGAGGGGAGCCGTCGACCCCCGCCGGAACAGAGCAAGCGCAACACCTCAGGGCCCCCCAGGCCGCGGCAGCGCCAAAGGACGACCCCCGGGCCCCACCAGGGCCACCGGCCGGAGAGCAAACCCAGGAGCAGGAGCGCCCCCCGCCCCAACACGGCCCGCGCCCCCGGCCCAACGCAGCAGGACGGGGCACTGCAGGCCCACCAGGCACCCCACCGGCCCCCAACCCCCGCCCCCCCACCACCCCCCGCCCCCCATCCACCCCCCGCCACCCACCCCAACCCAGCCCCAGCCGCCCCCATGCCCCCAATCCCCCAGACACCCCCCACCCCCAGCACCCCCCCACCCCGCAACCCCCACCACCGCCCCCCCAACAAAGCCGCCCCCCCCCCCGACCCCACCCCGACCAACCGGCAGCCCCCCAACCCCCGACCCCCAGCCCCCGGGGACCACCCGCACCCAGGCACCGGCGCCGAAGAGGGGCCGGACAGCGGAGCGGAGAGGGCAGCCGCGCCCACCCCACCCCCCGCCGTGTGGAAGGACGGAACACCGGGGGCAGAAGGGGGAGATGGGGGCACCGGAGGGCGGCCGACACCCCCGAACCCCAGGCCCAGCGGGGGAAGGCCCCGGTCGTCACCCCAGCGTTCTTTGTGAAAATTAACCCCTGTTACTGAGTCCGCCAGCTCGCGGACTGGCGAACTCTACCCCTAAACCGTGAATGTGACCCCACCCAGTGTATATACAAGTGTGTGTGTGTGGTGCATTAAAATTAGGAGCAGGTGAACCGGAGCCGATGGAAATGATATTCCCACGCTCCGATCCACCCGCCACCCAAGCATGTTGCTGAGTGTATGTGGTGCATTAAAAAAAATAGATAGGGCGGGGGGGGGGGGGTGGCGACACGGACAGGGGACCGCAGCACTGCTCTATACTGCGGCCCCCAACCGATGGCACCCCCACAAGCCCCCCCCCCCCACCCACAAGTTGTGTGGTGTATTAAAATTGGAGGGGAGTTGTAGGGTGAAGACGGTGTTTCCACCCTACCCCACCCCCCAAAGTGTGTTATGTGCCCTATATGTCTATAAAAGTGTATTGTGCAAACCTAGTGTAGTGAGTTAAGAGGTGTGACCAGCGGGGCCCCCCCCAACCGGGCGGGGGCAGGAGGCGCACCGGCCCACCAAGCCCCCACCCACCCCACCAGGACCCCGGCGGGCATATGGGACCCGTCCGGCGGGGCGATAGGGCTCGCCCCCCGGATACTGGGTCCCACCCGAGGTGTCAGGACGCCCACCGGAGCGGGGCGGGCACGACACCAAACCCCAGCCACCCCCGCCGGCCCCCATAGCACCGAGACCCGGGCCATGGATGGAGCCCCCGGCCCAGGGGAGGGGAAGGAAGGCGTACCGGGGAAGGGGAAGGGAGGAGGGAAGGGGACGACAAGAAGGGCAGGGGGCAGCGGCAGGGACGCAAGGAGAGGGGGAGAGGAGGAGGAAGGGCGACGAGGGAGAGGGGACAGGGAGGCGGAGGACGGGCGGGGAGAGGCGAGGAGGGAGAGGCAGCAAGGGGGAGGAAGGGGGAGGGGAGAGGGAACCACCGGGCACCCCGGCGGCCCACAGGCCCCGAACCGCGTCGCCGGGCCCAGAGCGACGGACCGCGCCGGAACGGCGCCGCCCCCGACACCAGGGAAAGCCCCGCAACGCAGCACCCCCCAAGAGACCCAGGGAACGGCCAAGACGCAGCCGCCACCCAGCAGCCAACAGAGGGGCAGACCCGCCCACTCCCCGCCAGGGGGGACAGCACCCACAGAATTAACCCACTGGCATGCCGTGAATCCGAATATCAACCCCTGGTGCCCATCGGAGGTGAATCCGCTCGATCCCGCTGGCAGCAGCCGGGTTCCTGACTATGGAAACACAACCATTAGTTACAAATTGCCTAATACAGAAACATCAATGCCAGTTATAACGCTGCTGTGGCTCTCGCTAACAGGCAGAATTAAAATCCAAGTTTAGGTTAAAAAATTCTATATACGTAGACCATGTTTCTTTAAATTTTGACATTTGGTTTTTATTTGAGGCAGATATTTTTTCCATTAAAATATGATTTATGAGGAGGTTAGACCATTGGTCGATATTCAAAGTGTCTGAGATGTATTTTGAAGATGATAGACATAGGAACAAGGAATAGCTCAGATGACCGACAGTACGGACATAGAAGCTTGAACGCTGGCTCAAGTGAGGAGTCAAGTGTGCGGAGTGACCGCTCAGGGAAATAAAGCCACAGAAGAAGCTCAAAAAAACATTTCTTTCCTAAAGGAGGAGTTCTAACGAAGAGTAAAGGTAAGACTATAAAATGTTAATTGGACCTGAAATTAGATCGATTTTTTTTAAATCACAAAAAAAGTGTGTAGTAAGTTTGAGTAATGCTTTCTGTGTAGTTTCTTCTTTCAAGGTTACCATTACTGAGATCTCGACATTTGATGCATATTTTCCTTGAACTTAATTATGATTAAAAATTAATCGCCTGTTGCCCCAAATTTTTAATAATCTTTTCTTTTTTTAAAGAAAAGAAAAGTTTATTAAAAATACAAAATTGTATTACTTTTTTTTAGTTAATAAAAAAAAAGAAGAAGAAATATTAAAAATCAGGGGCGTCAGATGATTAAATTGTTTTCGTAATTAATCGCATGACTTCACTAGTTAACTCACGATTAATCACAAATTTTACATCTGTTCTAAATGTACAATAATTTCTTTCTTTTTTAGATTTTCATACTCTTGTTAACAAAAGTGGAAAACATGTTAAACTAATATAAATAATTCAAATGATTTTTTTTACGTCTATAGCCGTCAATGGCAGTGAATGAGTTAACCATCATAAATTGTCATTTAATGCACTTGGCCTTTTTTAACGTAGCAATGATCACTTGATTCCGCACCTAATTTAATAGCCAAGGATCATTTAGTGCTTTGGAAAGCGTCTAATGTGATTTTGGTCTTGTAGCCTACGTGTTTATGAGAGGATACCTGAATGTGGTACGAACCCTGGTCACTGTGATTATTTGGTAAAACACTTAAAAGTGAAATATACATGATCATGAGGATAGATTAACCTCTACATCCGTTACTTTGAAACTAAGAGGACATGATTATGCAACTTTGCTCTCTTTCTGATGGTGACATGTCAGAATGCGGAAAAACCCTACCTCGATTACATCATGCCAAGGCCACTGTAGCAACATGCAAAACATGCATAAATTGAAACGTGACTGGAAGCTAAACAGAGAGCGAGTCGGTGCACGGAAAGCTCTCCGTCGACTTTTCAGACAACCAGCAGAAATATTTCACCTTTGGAGGTAAGAAAATGCTTGAAAATCACTTTCAGCGCTGATGTGGTTTTAGCTCTTATTGTAGTTTTGTACAGGTAATCTGTGTCATGGGTTGCTATCATGCAAATGTGTTCCTCTTTTGGTAGAGGGAGAATGATTTGTATACAAAATAACTGAAGAGGAAGAAATTAACTTCTCAAACTTAAGACTCAGTAGAGAATGTGCATGAAATGAACTACTGGACCACAAAAAAAAAATGCTATTAAGAATCTGCTATCTGTCAAATGTGTAACCAGTGATTCCTAACCAGCAATGTACCTCAAGATATCATCAGGTGTGCGGTTGTGCCACTGGAACTTAAATAATTTCACTTAATTGGTTCACATTTGTTCATCTATCTTTGCCAGTGACATGAAAAAAAAATTGTTACATTATGTTCTATGTTGCCCCACTAGTCTAAACATGGTATTCTGATTAATATTGTGTTTGTGGAACATGAATTAACCAGCAAAATCCGCCATTAATACCCATCTCAGGGGGTGGCCATTTTGTCACTTGCTGTCGACTGAAAATGACATCATAGTCGCTCAGAGCTCAGGTAACGACCAATAAGGGCTCAGCTTGCCAGTGTCACATGACCAAACTCAGAAAATAGGTGAGCCATGATTAGTCGTTACCTGAATTCTGAGCGACTGTGATGTCATTTTCAGGAATTTCAGTCGACAGCAAGTGACAAAATGGCCGCCCCCCCGAGTTGGATTAAAAACGGGTGGATTTTGCTGCTTAATTCATATTCCACAAACACAATATTAATTCGTGCCACATTTGGACTACTTTATTGGGTTGACTCGACTCTAGTGAGAATTTCACTTTCCATGACATTACAAAAACTGATAGCGAACAATCATTTGACAGAATGTTGCTGAACGTCACCAACCAAACAGAAGACGCCTTCTCCTGCTACAGCGCTTCAGTAGAAGGCTACCGCTACTTCGCTGTGCTGTGGGGATGCGCCGTCACCTTCACTGGCACGGTGGGGAACCTGATGACCGTTTTAGCCTTTGCCTTGGACTCCCAACTGAGGACCCGCTTCAATGTGCTCATCGTCAACCTGGCTCTGGCTGACCTCCTCTACTGCACCATCCTGCAGCCAATCTCCGTTGACTCCTATCTGCACCTCAGATGGCGCAGCGGCGAGGTCTTGTGCAGCGCTTTCGGCCTGCTTCTCTTCCTGTCCAACTCGGTCTCCATTATCACCCTCTGCCTGGTGGCGATTAGTCGATACCTCCTGGTTGCAAAAAGGGCCCTGTTTGAACGGCTTTCTTCCAACTGGGGGCTGGTTTCCCTCCTGCTGGCGTCATGGGCGCTCGGCCTGGTCAGCTTCCTTCCGCTCTGGTCGGTTTTTGTGTTTGTGCCCCAGGTGTGCACGTGCAGCTTCCATCGGACCGAGGGTCGCCCCTACACCACCATCCTGCTCTTTTTCTACTTCTTCGTGGGACTGGGCTGCGTCGGCACCTTCTACTTTCTCATTTACCGCCGCGTGCGGGTTGCGTCGAAGGCCCTGCTGCGCTACAGGCTCAGCCGGCGGTCTTCCAGGAAGAAGCCGGCACCTTCAGCACCAGCCACCGATGACAGTGGCTTGGAGAGCGGGATGGCGACTGTAAGCAGTGAGCTTAGCGTGCAGAGTAGGGAGGACGTCAACGGTGACACAGCATCCCCCGAAACACAGGACGAGCCAACCAATCAATTGGGAGAAAGCAAGCCCAAATCTGATATCGCACCTGCGCCCGCCACTGCGGAATCTCACCCAGCAGCCTCAGGGGAAGATGCAGAGTTCAAGCGTGTGACGCGCATGTGTTTTGCAGTTTTCTTGTGTTTTGTATGTTGCTTTGTCCCCTTCCTGATACTCAACATTGTGGATAAGGAAGGCCGAGCCCCGCAGGTACTGCACATGTTCTGTGCGAACCTCACCTGGCTCAACAGCTGCATCAACCCGGTGCTCTACGCTGTCATGAACAGACAATTCCGGAAGGGATATCAATCGCTGCTCACAAGGGCAGTGAGGCCATTTACTTGCATCTGGATTAAGAGGGCCTAAAATCCCTCAATGTAAAAATTTACCGTCATTTGAATGTGAGCACTTGCAGAGACTTATAGAAGTATATTGAGATCGGTTTATGTTAAATTATTGTTGATAGCACTGGTCAACAGCAAAAAAGAGCCAGCTTTATGTGTCCCTAAATGTATTTTTGACTTTTAATTTTTTTTTAAATGTATATATATATATATATATTTGTATATATATAAATTGGTAAAAATTTGGTGACAAGTGTAATTAATGAGAAATAAAAATATTATATTTTGCATGATCAGTGTTAATCATGATTAACAAAACATTTCAGAAAAATTCCAGGACTTGTGTCACAGGGACTTGTAGATTGTTTGCATTTAGAATCTCTCTTGTAAAAGATAAGATTTCAAATTGTGACACAAGTTGAGAACTTTTCTGACAAACCTCACATAATTAAAAGGTCATTTAAGCCAATTCAGAAGTTACTTCCCATCCGTCCCTTCTCATTAATCATTACCCAAGAGTTCTTAGTTTCAAAAAGGTTGATGTTCCCTTTTGTAAAGAAATTTAACAGAATAATCATCCTATACTCCATGTTTTTTTATTTATTGGTCAAGCCAGATTCAAGTTGACTGTGAGATGATTGCTTTGAATGCATATTACCTTTTTCAGGATGTAACAAATTCTTACTTTGTAATTGACATTTCATTGCTGCATCATGTGTCATGTTATGGATGAATCACCGCCATGTTGCAGAGTCATCAGGAATTTCCCATTTGGTGTAAGATGTACATTTTGTACTGTAAAATGAGGAACTTGTGCTTCACTTTGAAACTATCAAGATGAGTTGAACTGTAGTTCCTTCTCATGAGTGACAATGATGTACCAGGGCAAGTTGTTTATGACGATAACGGCAATGAAAGTTGAGGTGAATATTTCACCCTAAATTTAAGATGTAGTTCAAGTTGCCTACTCTCTAACAATTGGTGCTGACACATTGTATTTGTATATTGAATTAAATGTTGTATTTGTTTTTCCATAATGTCGTATTATGTGTGTTCGGTGTATTACTTGAACAGAGACGCCATTTCCAAATGTTTCATTTATTTCTTGGAATCTCAGATTTTTCAAACATTAATGGGTTCTCCCATTAACACTAAATAGTGACGGTAGAGGAAAACGGAAGGCGAAGTGATGTTTAAACACCTTGGCAGGATGTCTGAACTTTTTATAGACTGGTAGGTACCAAGGGTTCATCTATAAAGATTTCAGAGTCAAAAAAGTGATTAGCGATGCTGGGATACATCAGATCCTCTCCTGGGGTTGCACCAGAGTCACACAGCATGGGGTCCAGATCATAATTATCCAGATGACACTCCAGAGAATCCCCAGTTTGCCCTGAAAGCGAGAAATGAAGAGAAATAAACAGAAGAAAGGCAAAGATATGCTGATGCTGCCGGGAAAAGTGTTAACCTATATGAAATGTCATGACTAAAAGAAAAAGTAACCGCATAACACATGAATTCCTTATGATACTGCTTTACTACACATGACCACAAGTTGTTTCAATTGTGGTCACAAAACGTATTTGAATAAATACATTAAGCAATGGTTTGAAGCATCAATGGAAGTACAGAAATCTGTGTAACCGACTGTAAATTAACATCTAGTTTGAAAATCAATGACTCGTTTAAAGCTCTGGTTTAGATTGAAATTGGCCAAATGTCCGGATTTCAGTCTCTAAAAACGAATGCCTGTTGTCCTTCATGAAAACAGCCTGAATGTTGAGTTTAATCAAAATAAGACAAATGCTTTTACATTGGAAAACAATGTGCAACATGTTTCCCTATTTTCTGACATAGATTTTTGGGAAGAAAAAAAGTAATCTATTGTGAAAACAATTGCTATTTTTCATATGAAAAACATATAACAGTTTGGGGGGTCTGCTGAGTTTGATTTTTTTTTTAGTAAAATTGGCATGCTGATTTTGAAATTGCAGTCAAATAAACAAATTGAATTATAAACAGTAATACAGTAAACTTTGATGCAAAACCATTTTTATATTATAAAATATATATCATTGTAAAATATATAGTACATATTTTTTAAAGCACATCAAAAGTACGCCAATTCTCTGTAACCTCCCAAACCCAGGCTGGTCTCTCAGTCAAGATGGATCACTTCAACATACTTCTTTGACACCAACTGCATTTTACACAGAGCTATAGCGGCATCTTGTGGCATTTCCGAAAGCGCACAAACTCCACAAATAAGTGAATCTTTCAGTATATAGTTCCAGGAAGAAAAAAAAATCTGGAATCTGAAGTGAATTTGTGAACAGTAAACTGCAGATACGCAGGGGATTACTGCAGTTATGACTGCAAAGCGTGCGATCACTCACCAACAGCCGATCCATATTGGTCACTCGTTGGCTGCGGGACTTCATCCTCTGTCACGTCTGAAGCGGTGGGTGACACAACTTCCAGTGTGTCCCTACATGTCATTGTGTCAATACATATTGATGGTAAATTACTATTCAGTTATTATAAGGAAGTGCTGCCACCATGAGTGAAAATTATTTTATTGTCTTTATAGATTCTTTCTTTTCCCCAATATGCTCTGTATATGGGACAACGTTTGAAGTGAGAAACGAGTCTCTTCCCATCTAATCTTAACCTTAACACAGTGCCAGAGCACAGAAGCTACTTTCCCCAAATCCGTTTGTATCTGTGGCGACTCTGTGTCAGTCACCATCTTTAAGTATGTGACTGTAATTGCATGAGGAAGAACTTAATATAAATACTGTAAATGTATGTGGTGCAATGCTGCCCCCTGTTGGTTCAGCCTGTAAATTCAGCACACACAAAAAAGTAAGTAGGATTAAACTTACCCTTTCAACGCAAACACTAGCCTGGTTTTGATGTACTTGAGGTAAGGAGAGTCATCTAAAAAAAAAAAATAGGTTAGAAGGTTAGAGACTATTGTAAAGTCTGACTACAAATCATCGTTACAACAAAATGTACTGTTAAAACCGTTTTTCTTACTTCCACTCTTATCAGCATAGTATTTTCCAAAAGCCTCATCTTTGGGAATGTTGGGATATAAATAAAGCAAAGGATTTTGTGGAACTTCTTTTAAGATGAGGAAATGCCTGATGATTTCATGGAAGGGAATCTGGGAGAGGTCCGTTTTGGTGAACGGCTGGACTGTCCTCACTACCGGCTCACCTATAGATGGCGAATGGGCAAACGTTAGTCTGCCATAGCAACAGTATAAACCATGCTTTTCAAATGAACCATGCTCACCAGTTGCATCATTTTCCACCCAGGAGAAGGTGATCCCTCCAATGACACTTTCGCTAAAACGTATCAGGAAGGTGCCCTTCTGTTTTTTCTTCAGGAGGGTCTTCTCTTTGCATTTGGTCACAAAGCCCATGATGAGCCTGCGATACACATGAGGGGAAACTAATTGGAAAAAATATATATGAAAGGCTCAAATTTGAATCAAGCCCTGCGTGTTTAAATACGTACTCATCCCTCCACAAATTTTCAAGATACGTTTTCACCATCACCACAATGCTGTCAAACCACATCCAGAATGTGTCAGGACTGTTTTCCTATAACAGGACAGACCAGAGAATGCAACACATTGATTCCGGTGCAACGGCTGTCAGAAAAGGAGATTGGTTGTCAATTAACTAATATGCCAGGGAATAGAAATGAGAAAATAGAAGAATAGAAAATTACTATTAATTTCATGCAAATTTAAGGGGAAATGCTATATTAGGATATATCTTTATAATGATGTCATTAGGGGGGTGGGGGGGAGGTGGGGGTTAATGGCATCGCTACTTGGTATCAGTATCAAAGGCCAAACTAGAGTTGAGTACATATACTGGTATCAGTCTGAAAAAAGCGACATCTAACATCCCTAATTTATAGTCTTATTTACATGGAACTTGCAGAAGTCATGACACCAACAAATACGGAGTTAAAATTCTTACCTTTGAAAATTTGGACCAAGTCACACTACAGATGTCATAGCTTTGTTGCTTTCCTGGATGGACCAAAAATAATAATAATCAAGTGCAAGAAATCTTTTTTTATCTATCAATATTATATATATTATAAGTCAATATGTCTGTCCACAGACTTATAAGCTATGTGATCTTAAAAATAGGTATAAAATGAACATGAACGTGAAATGTTCCTAACGTGAAATGTTCCTAACCTTGTCTGATTTTCATCTCTAACAGTAGAAACAAATTAAAGCTATGCAAAACCTTGGGAGGGAATCACATGTCATATCGCAAGATGGTAACTCTTCAACTTACCAAAAAGTCTGTATGCGATCATTTCCAGCTGAGCATCATTCAATTCACGTTTGGTGGCTGAGAGAAACTGCCAACTAAGCATTTCTCCAAACTGTGGCCAAGTGGCTACTGGAGATTCAGCGAAGAACATCACATCCTGTGGGATTTTTTTTTTTTTAAAGATAATTTTTGTGGTAGCTTGGAACAGTTTAGAATATGCTTGTTTGGCATGTCTCACTTTAATGTCCTGGCTGAGCATGTTGAACCACAGCACAGTTGCCCAAGCACTCTGCTGTTGGCTGGAGTTGGAGATAACAACCACTGGTAGTGAGGTGGCCTAAGGTAGGGTGCGAGGAATTCACTTACAACTTCAACATGCGGAACCCATTCCCTCATTACATCGTTTTAGGTGAATATTTGTTCTATATGGAATAAAGACACTTTACCTGCAACTCAACCGACAGTCCTTTCAGCTCAAATAAAGTGTTGAAGTAGATGATGTGCAGCTCCTCTGTCACACTCAGAGAAATCTGTCATCGACATACAACACGCCGCGCACGGTTAGAAACTCGTATATAAATGATAGCTATGCGTGTTCCCCATGTTAAGCCGGTCAACTCACATCATAGGCTCCTTTGCCACCACCTCCTGACTTCTGCTCCTTCAAAATCTACAAAGAAACAAATGCATTGTGCAGTGGTTGGACAATTGACAATGACTTCTTATGTTATAATACAAAAAAAAAAAAACAGCATTTGATTGTTTTCCCCATAGTCACTCAAGAAATTGTAGCCAAATCCCTCATTTAGAATCAAGGTCACTCACGAGATGCCTGAAGTCTGCCACCATGCCGCCACTCTGACTCTCTGACATGTTCAAGGCTTTGCTTGTCGTGCCGAGGACATTGAAATGACGATATCTGCAAGCATGACAGCATAACAATATAAACGCGCTAAAAACAATTCCCAATGTAATACCACGTCATTTTGAGGCAAAGAATGAAAGAAAAATGTTTACCCTTTCATCTGCGGGGCCTCCCTGATTAAAAAGAAAAAAAGATAGAGGAGAGAAAAAAAAGCATTAAACGCACAAGAGCAACGAAACATCAATAGAAGTCCGCGCTGAGAAACAAACTATTTTACCGGTCCATGGATATGCTGACTTTCATGGAATGATTCAGCTCAGGAAACTTGACGAGCAGTCTGGAAGATTTTAGAAATTTTACAGTGTTGATAAACACGCAAGACTGCAAACATTTAGTTAAGGTTTTTTGCCACTAGAAAATTCTCTTTTGAGTATAACACATTATAACTGTGAAGTAAATGTGCTGCTTATGTTTATGTAATTTTGTAATCTTCCCTATGGAGCAGTTCATTAAACACAAAAAAGTTGGGCTCGACTTGCAAATAAGGTCCATAAAGGTCCTTATTAGGGGTGTGCCAAAAAATCGATTCTCATAAGAAGCGTGATTCTCATTTAGTACGATTCAGAATCGATTTTTAAATGTCCCTAAATCGATTTTATTTAAATTATTTTATACTGTCTTCCCTTTGTTTGTGTGTGCCTTTATTGGGAGCGCTGTTCATGTTGTATCCGGTTTGGCCACTGAGGGGCAGTGTGGTTCTATGCGGTCTAATACACTGTTAAGTTGTAGCCACATTAGAGAGCAGAAGGAAAAAGTCATGATTAAGTTATTCCAATAGAAGTTGTTTTTTTGCAGTGTGGAGCCGTTCTTTTGAGCGAGTCAGACTGAAGTAGATAATTACAATTCCTTGCACATCTATAGATTAAAGCAAAAATCATTGTCAATCAAATCATTTTGAATCAAAAATCGTTCTCAATCGAAAATCAATTCTGAATCGAATCGCAGACCCAAAAATCGGAATGGAATCAAATCGTGAGACATTCAGATTCCCACCCCTAGTCCTTATACATGCACACGCAGTTTTAAATAACTTAGCATTTACTTGAATTGGAAACTGACCTGGTCCGAACACAGAACTGTACACTCGTGTGGCAAACCAGAGGCAGCACTCACCTGGTTTTAACAAAGAACTGCACACCTGTGCGGAGAACCAGCGGACCTTTCCCCTGAGGCATGGATGGCTGAGTCTCAACCACAAAGGAGCTTAAAGAAATAACAACAATAACAATAATATGAGCATTTTAAAAGGTGAAGTCAACTCCAAATAAATCTTTACAATATGTTCTTTGTAGCCCCACTAGTCTAAACATGGGCATTCTGATTAATGTTGTGTTTGTGCAATATGAATAAAGAAGCAAAACCTGTTTATATCCATCTCGAGGGTGGCCATTTTGTCGCTTGCTGTTGACAGCAGTAACATGTTGTATGCCCCACCCACTCGTCTAAATACAGCATTCTGACTAGTATTTCTTTTGTTGAATATGAATTAAGCAGCAACATTTTACCAATCTCAGGGTGCGGCCATTTTGTCACTTGCTGTCACCTGAAAAATCACATCACAGTTGCTCAGGGCTCACTCAAGTAACGACCAATCACGGCTCAGCTTATGAACGTCACTTAGCCAATCTCAGAAAACAGGTGAACCGTGATTGGTCGTTATCTAAGACCAAAATGTGATGTAATTTTCAATTGACAGCAAGTGACAAAATGGCCGCCACCTGAGATGGATAAAAACGGGTGGATTAGTAGGTTCGCATGCAACATATATTGTACATAAAATATTGGGGTTGACCTTTTAAGCAAATCTCCCAGGAGTTTTTCAGTCCTCCTTTGCAGAAAAGGTTTCTGGGCCTTCACGGGGTCATTGTCATAGGAGATCTTTCCAGCCAGCTCCTCCAGCTTACTGAGGAATTCACGCACTTGGAAAAGAAATTCTGCAACACCGGTAAACCTACAAGGGAAAGAGAATGAAACAATCAAATGTGCTCTGTGAGTTTGAATCTATCGGGTTCATTTTTAGCTTGAGCACTTCCTCAACTGAGAGGACCATTAATATGAAGTGAACATGTGACACCTTTGCGGGAATATTTAATATTGCATCCATGCCAATGTAAAGTCTGGTCACAAGATTAAAATAAGCGACATTTTCAGATTTAAATTGACATCTTTTGAATAAATCTGATGTGCATCCGCACCATGCAACGTACCATTTTTCAAGCTGATCCAGACAAACTCCGCATGCCGCTCCGATGCAGCTTTTTTGCTGCCTCTTCTGCCATTGCACCATTTGTTTGTTCACCAATAAATCTATCAGGTCCTCAGCTCTGTCCAGTAGCCTATTAAGGCCAATCAGCGTGTTCTAGATCCAAAATGCAAACATGAGAGAGGAAATAATACGACCAGGAGACACTGATATGGTTTCACGGATCCATCGTCTCAAACCTTTCTGCAATTGTTGAGTTTGTTTATTAGTGACTGAAATGTTGCTTCTTGTGTGTTTGCAGGGTTGTCTGTTGCCGTAGCTGAGGCTTTTCCACGGTGGGATTGCACAGTTTCCGCATAAGACGAACAAAAAACACAAGAACATAATAAAAAACTTTCAGATATATGGTAATAGAGAATCGCTCTTTGCTTACCTTCCATCAAGAATGTTTGGTATTTAAAATCAAACTCATCTTGCTGCTCCTCCAGACACATCATTGTACGTTCCATACACTGTAACCCCCACGCATAAAATAACAAACTAAAAGACACGTCAAATATTTCCTCCACTTATTCACAACGCTAAATCAACGATATCTGCACCTGCACTTCATTTTTAAGGCTGGTCATTCTCTGGTCAAGGTCGCTCTGATTGCTGGTCTCAAAGCCTCCTTGTTCTACTTGCAAAACCCGCACCTGATAAGACACAAAGCGGGAGAAGGAGGAAGAGGAGAGGATTTATGTAAAGTCCACCTAATAGTGGTAGAAGAAAAAGGAGAACAACTTAAGAAAATACTCATACATCGGCTGTATTCAAGTAGAATGGAGTCAAATGTAGCAAAGGTTGTTTTGATTTGGTGTTCAACCAAAACGCGGAGGTCAAAACACCGTCATGTGAGAAGGAACTAAATCAAGGCTTCGGCTCAGTGTTTCTCAAAAGGACTAAAAATATGCAAGCCTCTCAGAGTAGCAAATCAAAAATGTGTGGAACATACTGCTCGATCTTTAATTTCATTGGGGAATTATGTCAAACCCGCCACATTATTAATTAAATATATATTTATTTATTTTGATTACAAACCCGAGGTAGGAGTAAACATCTATACAATGTAACGAATTTTCGTTTTTTTCCTTGAAACCATGCATAATGCCCCCCTCGATTAGGCATGTTTTTTTTCTTCAACAATTTGTAATGCTCGAGAAATTACGGTATAATGCACCTTATGGCCAGTGACTAATAGAAGAATTGAAACTTCCTGATGAGCTGGAAAGCTAAACTCAACTACTGAATGCCAAAATAAAAGAGAGAGAGAGAGAGGGGGAAAAAAAGGAACAGGTTGCTCATTCACTGAGTGAAATCAAGATGAAAACATCAATGAATAATTAATTTAATTAATTAATAATTCTTAAAATAGAAACGCTAACATAGTTTTAGAGGTAAAGTAATAATTTCATAATTTACTTAAAGACAGTAATTTAACATTACTACAAAAAAAATAATACCAATTCCACCCCACCGTCTTCTTCTGGCTGATTAGTAGCTGCTAGCACTCTGTGGAGGCAGCTGTTATCTTATTGATGAAACCCCCAAAATAACTTTGTATACATGTCAAAACTGTAGGTAAAATGGGAGAAAATGAGATAAAGATGTTTTGGATTACCTTCTTATTTTCTTATTTTATTGGCAGACTTGTTATCTTGTGAATAAACACAATGCTACTAGATTCCTTTTGTACGAATATGTGTGAGTGGGGCGCTCTAGACAGTAAAATCTTGCCACATTGGGCATGGCCAGCTCTGCTATGTTACCTTTTGTTTTCCTCAGAATGTGTTCACCAGACTAGGCCCGGTAGCCATAATTTTTGCCACAAAAATACACTTGCTCCAACCTGCTCAGCCAGTTCTGCAGTCTGCAAGATCTCTTTTTCTTTTTCCAGAAACCAATAGACTGTGTTTGCCAAGGCACAAGGGTTCCCCTGGTATCTCTGTGAAAAATTGCACATATCAGAAACAATGTAAAGAAATTATCATTTTCAGTCTGGACACAAAAACAGAACATCATATCATTAGGTCATAGTGGAAATGTGTTGTTCTAAGATATTATTGTCAATACTGCATTTTCGTAACATAATTCATTTTGGCATAATTTTCCAAACATTCAGTCCAGACCTGAAAGTTTTGCTTATAGCGTCGAATGTTGTGCTGCCTTAAGAAGGAATCCTCTTGTACAAAACGACTGTACTGGATATCTAGATTCTCTAACAGGACCTGGAACAACACCACGGCCAAGTCGTGGTCGTTCGCTGCTCGCTGCCTAGATAGGAGCACACATAATAACAAAACAATGTATAATAAGCAGGGTGAATTCAATGTTTACTGGTGTCTAAAGAGACCAAGTAAATGCATCATTTGTATTTTCACTCATGGATGCAGCTTCGTCAACAAGATCACCTAAGGGGGAAGGTTTGCATCATCTAGTAGGCCCTATGCGGGATTGGTGTGATCATTGCATGTGTTTTTTTTTAGAAAGGCACACACATTTTCTCCTGTGAGCCTGCCTTCCCTTGGCTTACTGTATTTAATATTAGTATACCATGTGTTTTGTTTGAAGTAATCCAAGCTTACCACTGCTGTGATTCTATCCATGCAGACAGGTAATGGCGGACATCCATGGGGAGAGCATCCCTGTCATACAGGTCGTATATCTGTTGAGTGAATGCAGAAGGCAGCTTCATCAGCCTCTCCCACTGAGACATCCTGCGGGCAGGAGAAAAGAGATAAGGGTTGATAATTAAGGCACCCTTAGAAATTACTGTAGTATTTTCAATTTGTGGTCAGGTCTAAAAACTCACATAACGTCCAAAAATATTAGTACGATAGTGGTGAATCATGCGTTTAGTACTTGGGTTTTCAGTGGAGATGTACCCAACGTAATGCACTCTACGCACTATTTCTTCAAAACGCAATGAAACAGCAGGAAACTTTGCCATCTGGGGCAGTTCACAACCAAGATTTATCTAATAACATATCAACACTGTTGATTCGTAAACATAGCCTATTAATGTGTGCAGCACGCTACAGACTTGTTTTGTTAGTTATTATATAGTTATATTGGATAGCTCTGACCTACCTACCAGAAACCGAAAAATACTGACCTTTTTGTTGATTAAACTGATAAATGACAACAATGATGATTACCTGAAACCCTCAAAAGTCTGAGGCAGAAGCTAAACGGTGAAAGCGCAAACTTGGTCGCCTAAACAAAACAAGTCCATACCTTGCTTCATGAGATGATGGCAACAGGTTATCGCGACAATGGTGTATTTAATATTCAATTTTTCGCCGTAATAAGCAGCCTGAACGCGACCAATGGTTTGCATTAAGTGAGAACATAACGTAGGCGTGTCAATGTTATGAACAGTATTTCCTTGGGTCTCGTTTTCGTCGAATTGGTTCCTCCCACACCTCTGAAACGCGAAGAAGCCATTTTGGTTCAAAAATATTAAACTAAAGCGCCAGTAGGAGCCACAATGGACTTCTGCGATTGTACAGTTTCCCTCACCGAGTCAAATCAAAGAGCTGATTGGTGGAGTCGCAATCAAGCAGCGCTTGCAGTTGGTCGACCAGTGCGTCAATCAAAAGTGTGACGTAGAGAATCGAAACTTAACTCGGATTGGATATTTCCGAGGAAATTGGTAATGAAAGTGACACCGCGAGAAATCATGCCCGCAACCTTTATTGTAAATTTAATTTACCTCTACACCCACCTATTAACGATTTGTTTGTTTTTCTTTTCACTTCCATTCTTTGTCAGACCAAACGTGAACTACTCAACAAATTCCATGGAAGACCACATGGGGGTTGTCTTCACCATCAACGGTTTTAAACCATGGATGGTACGAGTCGTACGACTGACATTTCAAGTAAACAGAAAGTGGTTGGACGGTTGAATAATCTCAACGCCTTTACTGTAGTTGATAAGAAATGTAATCAGCATTAATAATTAAATTATTTTATATGCAGAGAGAGAGAGAGAGAGAGAGAGAGAGAGAGAGAGAGAGAGAGAGAGAGAGAGAGAGAGAGAGAGAGAGAGAGAGAGAGAGAGAGAGAGAGAGAGAGAGAGAGAGAGAGAGAGAGAGAACGTAACTTTGAACAAAAATTGATTGGTAAACAAACATCTGGGAAATTTAATCAACATTAATAATTGAATTATTTTATATATAGAGAGAGAGAGACAGAGAGAGAGAGAGAGATAGAGAGAGAGAGAGAGACAGAGAGAGAGAGAGAGAGATCGTAATATTAAACAAAAATTAATAAATAAAAAACATCTGGGGGGGGGAAATATATATTTTCGCAATAAATTTGAATGCAAAACAATTATTATCTGATTTTACACTTGCTGCTGCTACTGTTATTAGTGTTAGTTAACCCCTTCAGACCCATAGATGGTCCTAGTGGACATGACATATTCGCATGTCTAAACCAATAAAACGCAAAATTTGGATGATGTCAACGCCTCTATTTCATGATTGGATCTTACATAACCGATCACAATCGCAAATTGATTTGCATGATGTTGATGTTAAAAATGTTGCCTATAAGCGTATAGGTTTACAACACGTTACAGTTATATTATCCTGGCATCCACTATAACAACTAAAAACATGAGATAACCCCCCCCCCCCCCCAAAAAAAAACATTTCCATGTTGTTCTTATGTGGGAAAAGAGTCAAAATCTGCAAAAATAAATAAATTTTGCCCAGCAGAATAAATGAGGGTCACCAAACCAAGACTCTATTGCAGGGATGGCACCAACACGTGGGCTAAAGGGTGCTAGGGCCCCACCAGAAATCTGTGTAGTCCAAGTTAGGCCCCTTCAGGATTTGATTTTATATTCAGTATATTTTGAAATTATTTTCTCAGCCCCCCTATGTATCGGTCAAGCTCCCCTGCAGCAGTCGCCTATTGTGTATTCAATGTTATTGTTATTTGTCTGTATTTATAAATAACAAGATACATACACATACATTAGTATGATCTAAAATGCTTTCTGCATTTATTTGTTTTCATTCCGTTCATTCATGAGATTAATTATTTTTATTGTATTGTATTGAATTCCTTCCTTCATTTATGCAGCGGATAAGACTGTGCTAGGCTAATGTACAAGTAGTTTAAAATTAATTCAACACGACTCAGACAACATATTACAAAGTTTGTTTTATTTTAGGTAGAAAATATACAAAGAAAAACAATTTTGTTCATGTCAAATTGTAAACAAAAATACTGGATATAGCTTGTTATGTGGTCTTTTTTTTCTCTCTCTCTCTTCAGTGCTCATATAAGTATGTGGAAATGCCCCACTGGTAATCCTGAATACAGTAGTGTATAGTTTTTAACATTTCTCTGTCAGTTGAAGTGGGCTACATTTTAGCTTTTGATGTAATGTTCTGTCAAGTCCTTCATGAATAGAAATAAGCAAGGAGCAGATGAGGCTTCTTCATGTGGGCACTGCTTTGGGCTTGAGGAACATCCTGCTGTGCCAGTAGTCGGGATTGTCAAAGGATCTGTCCCCATTTGCAGGATCTCCCACCTCAACTCCAGCTCGTACTTTTACATAAGGGTTGACGCCCAGCTGACGAGCCGCGGTGCCACTTGCCTCTCCCTCGCCGCCTGTTTGCATGTTCTGGTACACCGCTGCGTCTGCAGGCTTGACGGCAGTGAAGCAGTCCATGTCTTCGTATTCATAAGCCTCGCCCCCGTCCCGATCCTGGATCTTCAGTGCCTTGTTTTCCCGAAGAGCTTGTCTCAGTTTCGGCTGTCTGTTTGTGTAATGGTAATTACTGTCTTCCACGTACTCCTCTTCGTCCTCCTCCTCTTCTTCCATCATCCCAGCAGCTATAAGAGGAGGAGGAGGAGGAGGAGGAGGAGGAGGAGGAGGGTCATGTGCCGGAGGGTCTTCGTCCGTCTCACTACACCTGATATCCATATATTCATATTTAACCTCTTGAGAACCAAGCTGTTGGGAGCTGTGATTGTTCCTGATGGATGGCGTGACATCACCCAAGCTCGCCGTCACCTGTGACGATAGTGAGGATGTTCGCTTCTTGTTGGCCTTGAGCCGGTGGCCGTTGTCCTTGAGGTGACTGTTGATTCGGGGCAAGAGGCACGTCTGCTTGTTCATGTACTCGTATTCCTCGTCGTTCATGTTGTACAAGAGCCCGGATGAGTGCGACTTGCCCAACCCGCCGGGAATGACTCGAGACGGACACAGCAAGGTTTCTGGGAAGTAAGAGGTACAGTTATTTTTCACATTTACTCACTTGGATCAATAAACCCATCCATCCATTTTCTATACTGCTTAAACTCAAATATATCACCTCTCTCCGGGCTGTCTCCAGGCAGCACGTAACCGTTTTGGTCCTCTTCGTCCATCTCTGGGGAGGGCGTCTCAGGCGGCCCACCAGACAAGCTGTCTCTCTGGGACATGTAGGCACTGTCCTGCCGATGACGCCGACGCTTCGGGCTGCCAGTCAGAGATAAGTCCTCGATCATCTCCAGCTCGGTGGCGGTGCCGCAGCCCTCCGAACTCTCGGATACGGTGCGAGCAGAGTTGAGTCGAGAACGTGACTGCCACGAAGCCTGAAATATTGTCAACAATGCATTCATTCACATTGTGTAAGTACGTTTGTGAATATATTGACACAGGATAGTTTTTGTGACATTTTTGTTCGGTGGTGTGTCGTGAGAGTTTTCACATATGAAAAGTTAGAGGCTGTAGTTGGGCAATACTGTATCTATTCTATAGTAATGTTGTATCTTTAGTTAATGATACAGTTAATCTATAATAATTTCATAGTGATTATTAGCAGTTATTTGAAGTTAAAAGTATGCATTAAGATTTAGTTAAAGAAGGTAAAAAAAAGCATTGATTTGTTTCCTGTGTTAAAATGGTGTATTGAATTCTTTCTACCACTAGGTGGTAGTAGCGTTTCCTATTAAACATCACTGTGCGTTCGAGACAGACAGGAAGAAAAAGATATACTTTGTTGCGCATAATTAGAAGAGCAAAGAAGAATAGAGATTATATAGAGAGAACGGTAAAACGGTAATGCCAAAGTTTTTTGTTGTTGTTGTTTTTTTCAAGTTGGAGTAAAGTAGGAATGGCAGAAATGGAACATTGAAACGATCAAATCATTTGAAACGATTGATTCACATAAAGAATCAATCTTTTGGAGCGTTCGAAACATCTCCCCACAGCGACATCTGGTGGCCAAGTGTGAAACATTACAATCAAACAGTAGATAAGTGTTCCCAGCTCCCCAGTAAGGAAACTAACAATTGGCTGTCTGTCATCACCTAATTTACACAACTGACAATCGGGCTATAATTGTAATAGACACCATAAGAGAGAGAAATAATATCATGGCAAACAAAAACTGAATAACCCCCACCCCGTCAAAATAAGTATAGATGAGCTTTTTGTTTCTGATACTTGGTTTGTTTTTAATTTTGCCTCTCAACATGACTTAAATGCTTTGATGAAACCCCAAGTGCTATCACATTTGATCAAAAACTACATTTCAACAGGCTACATTTCAAAGGCTGTTTTTTTTATTTATTTTTGCGACAGGGCATCAAGTTTTGACAGAAAGTATTAGAGAGGAAAAATAATGACCTGCAAAAACATGACACCCATAGCAGGAATTGAACCTGGGTTACCTGGATAACGTCCTCTCGTGCGGGTGCGTTACTACTAAACCAATCGCTGCGTTCAAAGCATTCAAGAGGATGTTGACATTTTGTCATGTAGGGCGATAATTCAGCAGCGCAATTTTACATACGAAGTATACTTAGGTTGGATTTATTTCAAATTTAAGACATTTTAATATAGTGCAATGGTCAGATTTGATTTAATTTCAGAAAAGGCACTTGCTGAAACAATGGGACGTTTTTTGGCGTAATGGAACGCGAAAGGCAACTGTCACGTGACATCCTGATTACTGAGACAGATTTAGGAACGCGATTCGAATCACAAGTTCCGCCTGGGTTCCGGTACGTACCAAAACGCAGTTTCGATTTTGCCATCACTGGAGTAAAGAAAACAAAGACAACTCGAAACTTACAATTAGCCCCCACAAGTAATGGCTCTCATCGTGGTTTAGCCAGTGTAGTGGTAGAAAACAAATAACTTGGCTCAAAAGCAAATGCAGCTTACCTGTCCTGGATTGTCTACACCTGAGGTCATTGGCAGATAACCAGCACCACTTGGTGAACTCAGAACCACCTTAACAGACACAAGGTATATTTACGTTACAGGAAGTTACACTAGAATATATGCACAGTGTTTGGAAAGTCACTGTGCATTTATTATTATTAACAACATTTGAAAGTAGAATACAGAAGGTACACTAATTGTATTTGAACATGTCTGCACAGTGACTTTCTGAACATTTGTATTTTAAAAATAGACAAGAATTACTTTGTGAGAATCCATCCTGGACAGGCCACTGAGGCTCCTAGACTTAGTGGGAGACAGGTAGTGGGAGGGCGGGTTGAGGTCGTCCATTGATATTTCCTCCGCCTGGTCCTCTAGCTCGAAGTCAAGATCCTCCAAGTCATCCAGGTCTGCACTACGTTGGGTAAACTCATCAGGGGGCCCGTCAGGCTGGCTGCAGTCCTCCTGTTGGCATTAAAAAAATATATATTGACACAAATTAAACATAAACATAATACCTGTGTGCTGTTACCGAGTCTGTTTCGCTGTCTTACCTTTATCACCAGGTAGCGAGGAGGATCTCTCGCCATTCTGGTAAATTCATTGGCAAGCTCTTTGAATGTGGGACGGACGTTCTCGTCAATCATCCAACCTGCAGTTTGTTGTCACATTTACAATGAAAAATGCTATTCAATCCTATCAATATATTGATTAGGTTGTAATTCTGAGCGGAAACTAATGTTCATCAACTCACACTTGACCATGACCATGTACACGTCAATTGTGCAAATAGGGGGCTGGGACAGTCGCTCGCCCTTTTCCAGCAGATCAGGAACGTCCTGCGGGCGCATGGTTGAGTACGGCTCCATCCCGTGGGACATCAACTCCCATATTGTTACGCCTGTGAATGAATGCCAGATTTGATGTGGCATCAAAAAGCACGGCACCCAACAACTTTCAACATATATTGTAGGATAGAGAACAATGTATTATTGCCCACCAAGTCCTGTCATATTTGTTGTAATAATTTGTCCTTATTTTCCTAAGTTTGCTTCATCAAAATATATTTATTACCATAATTAACTCATTTGCTTCCATCGTAAATGTTTTACGTGTCCCAAAGACGTATTTATACGTTTTTATGTGTGTGTGTTTTTTTAAAGGCTTTGATGCAGCCTCTCAACTGCAAAGAACGGTTGAAGAAATGGTAGTTATTACACAAACGGCCAGCTGGTGGCAGCAGAGCATAGGAAATGAACCAGGACCATGTTGAAAAAACAATTACTCAGAATTCGAAATAGATTTGTGAGTAATGATGAAACTTAGCAATATTCTAATGCTAATTGCTGCAAAACGGAAACAGATAGAAATATCCTTTTTTTTCCTGATGAAAGAAGATACTTTCTTTTGTTTTTATAGCAATAGAACACAATATTCTGTGGGCCTTGCGAAATCAGTCCAAATCCAGTAAAAGAGCCGGGAGTGAAGGGGATTGCTTCCGTGAAAATGGCTGGGAGTGAATGAATTAAACGCCAGGTCAGGAAAGCGGTTAGTGTTCGCTCTCAGTGCAATTTTTATTCACGGTATTATTTTATATCGAACCACAAAAACATGGTGTGATTGTCAATGAAGAAGCAGTTTGCCACAAAGAAAGGAAAGGCAACAATAAATATGTGAGTGTATATCATTTCAGAGGTTGGCAATGATTGATCGCCCAAGTCACTGACTACATTTGTGCATTTCTAATCACAAACACACATGAACGTAACATATGACTGTTATTGGAAAACACATTTTGCATTGATGCAGAAAATGGCACCGAAAACATGACTCACCATAACTCCAGACGTCACTTTGATGAGTGTATCTGCGAAACAGGATGCTCTCCAAGGCCATCCACTTGATTGGTGTCTAAATGCATATGTGAAGTACAGTATTCAAATACAACACACATTTAATCCAGTGATCTTTATTTGACTGAAAGTCAATTTTTCAGCCAGTATACGAACCTTGACTTCATTGTAAAAATACTTTTTGTCATCAGGGTCCAGTAGGTCGGCAATGCCGTAATCGCAGATCTGGGCGGTGTAATTATTCTTCAACAGCACATTTCTGGCAGCCAGGTTCCTGTGAACCATCCTGTTCTCCTCCAGGTAATACATACCCTAATGACAGAATACAGTAAATGCAATACACCACCTTGGCTATTATTACATAGAGAAGTGCTGCTCAGTCAAACCACTTGACTTTACCTTTGCAATCTGCACACACCAGTTGAGGAGCCTCTGTGGGCTGAGCTTGTTCTTGTTGTTCCTGACGTGCTCCAGCAGGGAGCCTTGGTTGTTGAGCTGGCTGATGAGCTGCAGGCTGGCGCCGGGGCAGATGCCGAGGATCCGGACGACATTGACGTGGTCCAAGCTTCCCATCACCATCATGTGCTGCCGTCAACATTGAGAACTCATCACTATTGCTGGCAGTTGATGAAGTTATAACCGCGCATTTATATATTTGTTCAATTCTCTTTCGAAAATGAGCGATGTTTGGGTTTCTCACATCTGTCACTTCGAAGAATGTCTGCCGCCCAGTGCGATCATGAATGGTTTTTATGGCAACTGGAAGCTTCACTGTATCTCCCTCGGGGATCCAAATGCCCTGTGAAACGCAGAAGGACTTTAGCGTGCTTTTAGTCAGTAGTAAGCGTGCAACAATGTTGTTCGCATTGGCACAATCTTCACTACCTTATTAACTGATCCAAACACGCCGTTACCCAGCAGCTTGAGCTTACGCAGCTCAGTGGATTTCAAGATCCGAGCGTGGACTTTGGGCCCCTTCTCACCAGAATCCAGCGGCTCAAAGCCCTGAGAGCACACAAAGATGTATTATAAACCTAGAAAGGATTAGTTGTGGATGAGCATATTGTAATGTATGGCACTGGAAAGTCTCCCAATTGTTTGTAAAAAGAAGAAGCAAATGAATAAATTTCAAGATAGACACGACTCACAACATTTAGGGATAGATAAAAGGCAGTGTACTCAATTTCTCTAAACCTCGTGTACAATGTGACCTAAACACCCGAGTTTGTAATAAAAAAAATATAATAATAATTTACTTCCTAAAATACTGCTAAATCTATGAAACACCGATTAAAATGTGCCCTAATACACTTAATTCTACTGAAATACTCACTAAAATATGCCAATATGTACTCAAACACTCCCTAAAAGTTACTTTAATACTATGAAATACTCAATAACAGCTGCCTAAATCACTTAAATCTACTGAAATACTCCCTAAAAGTTTCTTAATACTTTTAAATCTGTACACACAAAAATACCCCTGAAAAGTTACCTAAATACTCCTAAATGTACTCAAATACTATTTTGAAATTACCATACTCTTTGTTTTGTGGAGTTAGGTCTCTACCTCTCGTCTTTTGATGTCAAGTACCTGTTGTTGTTGTTGTTGTTCTTGTTTTTTTTGGGGGGGGGGGGTATAATTTTTCATATTGTCTGTATTCTGTTGGTCTGTTTGTTCTATCAACTGAAAATCTAGAAATAAAGTTTAAGTTTAAGTTTAAGTTACTCTTAAATATACGGGGAAAAAAATGTATCTAAATAATTATTCAAAATGTTGTACATAAAACAATTATAAGTGATTAATTGCAAATGTTTTGCACTTAAAATTAAATACAACTGAACAGTACTTAACAAATGTACTGTACTGGTTTTTAAAAAATATATATATTTATTTTTAAGTTGATGCCACTTTCACATATACTGTAATGCAGTTTGTAAATGTACTGTAATTTAGTGATTTCTCTGTGTACCACTAAAAAGAAGTGGTACTGTACCACACTTGAGAATTTTGCTGCCCAGCTTGTTATTAGAGAACATCAAAATAGTGAAACAGTGAACAGTTCTACATGTGCATTCAAAATATTAGACTAGATCAATTTAACTTAACCAATAATGTTCTTTAAGTTCATCCTGAAATGTCACCCCAAAGCCAAAAATCCAGATTTTTTTTTCTTTTTACTTATTTCAATATATTCCCAGATTTACGTACAATAAATCCATCAGAAGAACGCAGCCATTAGCCAGACTCACCCCTCCATTGGCCAAGTATCTCCTCATAGCTCGTTTGCGACGGATGGCGAGGCTTCTGCGGTACAAAACGCTCAGCACGAAAACAGAAAAGCTGGCAAACAGAAGGACAATAACTCCCAGCACGATTCCAGTGGTTGCTTGTCTAGAAAGACAAAAATGGAGAAAAAGACATTTCACATTGAGGAAACTTAATACATGAGCGCAAATGGGGGATGAATGAGTGACGAAACCTACCCAGAAATGTATCTGGAGGAACCAATACAGCCTCCAGTTCCCGGCCCAAAACACCTAGAGAGAAATCATATTTCAGCTAAACGCAAAAAACACAGTGAGTTCACAAAGTCTCAGAGGTTTGCCTTACCCTTGAGTGCAGTTGATGTGACATGGTTCGCAGCGGCCCTTCTTGTTTGGGTATTTAAAGATGACCCCCTCGCCTCCCATCACACCCTCAGGACACAAGGAGACACAATGTGGGCCGTCCTGACGGTTGGCACACGCTACACACTCATCTGCTCCCTGCACACAAGGGAATTTTGAAAATTGGGTTTCGTGATTATTTCTTGTACCACTAGAGCGAGCCCATGTACCAGACTTCAAGAATTTTTGTGAGCATTCTTTTTATTTTATTTACCATGCCTGTGCAGGTCTCCTTCCCCTCCTGGACTTTACACTCAGGGTGGCAAGGCATACATTCTCCCGATGGATTCGCAAACTCTCGTGTCTCCCTACAACAGGATGGAAATAATGTTTCAAAATGCATCCAAAAACTGGAGATAACAAAACAAAAAAAATAGCAACGTCGGGTTGGCAGGATTGCGGCAAGAATGAAAACTGACCCTTTCAAGAACATGCAGTCTGGCACACAAGTTCCCCCTCTGCTGTACTTTTTGCAGGAGAGACACTGATTCGGGCCTGGACCCCAGCAGCCTTCCGAGGAGCAAAGGGGGTCGCACACGTGGCCGATCTCAACTACACATATGCACAAACAGACATACAGTAAATGTCATCTAAATTTCATGTACCAAATTCAATTACCGGTAAATGTGTACGTAAACTGTGTAAAATACATTAACAGAATACAATGATAATTCACAACATTTTTGGGATCATAATATTATTTGCAATTCAACAATTATTTTAGAAATAAATACAACATTTTTAATTAAATGTAAATTTATATATTTTACAATAATTATATTATTTACACTGTTTAATTAGATAAATGATCACTATGGTGGGCTGAGAGCGAAGGTCACAGCAACAACAATAGCAATAACAATAAATAAATATATAAACGTGTATATATGTAAGATATAAAATACTTAATTGTAATATAAAAATTATTCAATTTCTTTATTTGGTAGAGTTTATGTAAGTATGATTAAGTGACTAATTATTTCATAAAATAAAAATGTTAATTTTATATGTAAAAATATAAATATTTTTCTGTTTTTTTCACAATAAAGTCATAAACCAATTAGTCAACGAGATTTATTGATTGATTGATTGATTGATTGATTGATTGAATGAGTGAACTTTTTATTTCAAACATGCAGAAAAAAAACAATGAAATTCAATAAAAAAAATCTACAATATAATATCCTATACAGTCTGAAGTAAAATAAATAAATAATAATAATAAATAATTTTAATTAAATTGATTAATTAAATCATGAATGCAATTAATCAATTTTAAGGGGGAGGGGGGGCAGCTAAATTAATACAATAATAACTATTGCAGAACTGCCAATAATGTAAATTGCAAGATTGCAGCTGGCCGTACGTGGCCCCAGAGCCATATTTGCCAAATCAACTCACTGCACTCATTTTCTGGCCGGTTTTCCTTAATGTCAATGTACTTCTGGCGTCGCTGCGGGCGCGAACTGCTATTCAAGATGCGCGTCCAGTTGACAGTGTGATGGTAGCACAGCTTCTTGTTCCCTGTAATGTAGACGCTTCCGTCATTTATTCTTTGAAGCGAGCGTAAGCCCAGAGAGGTCAAGGATGGGATCTTCATCACCAGCAGTGAGTAGCCCCTGAAAAATAACGACAACTTAATGTAAGGGAGGGGAAAACAAGATTTGGTCATTCTGTTTCCAAATGATTGTCACTGGAAAAAAACATGGAAAAAAAAAAGACACCCACCACCAACTAAGATTAAGAAGAAAAAAAAAAAGGTGGGTACATGAAAATATTACTTTACCTTCGAGAGCTCACTCCTCTAAATGGTTTTAAAGGGGGACAAAAAAAGACACAATGTGATTACTGTATTAGAATACAATGTTACACAGAGTGGATAAAAACGGCCCCAAAATAAAAATCACCTGTAAAGAGTTCTGCCTTGAATGGTTTGCAGGTTGGAAAAGACGGATAAGTCAGTCATGTTTTCAGGCCATGACTGAATACTGAGGATGTCTGAAAGTAATATATTGTGTGTGTTTAGCGGTCAAACCAAAGAAAAATGAACACAAAATGGCTGAGAAAAAGTCACATTTTGAACAAACACAAACCTGTAATCTCTCGCACCGTGTTGAAAACCTTCAGTTTTTCTGGATCAAGGGCTGGGATGTTGTTGTAATCATCACTTTTTTATTGGCAGAAAAGACGCAAATGTCATTTCAAATCACGCAGACATCAAGGACACAAGCATTAGACATAGAGAGTCTTGTTACCCGTGGATCCCTGTCACCAGGAAGTGAAGACTGCCCTGGATTTTTGTGCAGTTGATGAAACTGTCGATGTTAAGAGCGTCCACCGTCTGTCGGTTCTGAGTTCCTGTTCCGCGGCAAGCTGCAAGGAAACATTTCAATGGAGGAATCCATTTTGGGGGAAATAATGCACTATGCACGTCCAATACTCTGCAGAATTTCAATGAATAATTATAATGAATTAATTATATAAAATTTTGACTCATTGTACCTTTTGTTAAAGAGTTGTGTTTAAAATTTAAAATGTAATGAAAATAAATATATCTAAATGAAAACAGAAAGGGGGAAATTTAAATGAATGCAAAACAAATATTGGCTCTATGATTAACACTACACTGGAATGTAAATGTTGCATTTAGGTCATTTTAGTTAGACACCTGTGACATTCAGCACCTTACATACCTTTAGGACAGAGGCCTCCACAGAGCTCGCACCTTTTCAATCCATTTTTCTCCACTTCCATTTTATGTGCAGGACAATTGCTCACGCATGAGCTGCCATCCACTACGAAGTTTGCTGTGAAAAAAAACCGCGCACACACACGTACGGCTAAGAGACACAAACACCACAAATATATTGCGAATTGTAAAACAACGATTGCTTGAGACTCACTGGGACACTGGGACACACAGATGGAGCCATACTGGTACTTGGCATCGGGGTTGGGCTCCAGTTTGAAGGTGTGCTTGTTGTAGATCACAGTCTGGGGACACTGAGGGACACAGGAACCCGAGTTGTTGAAGTTCCTGCAAGCCTGTAAAATGGAACATATGGTCGGAGTTTGTCATTTGGGTCAGCCTGGTCTTGGGGCTCTCAAAAGTAAGTGTGTCGCAAGGATTATAAATATTAGCATTAGCAATATTAGAATTTAAAAAAACAACTCATTCACGGCTATGAACGTCAAAAATTATTTTGAACTATTTCTATTAGTTTAACATTTTTTCCACTTTTGTTAACAATAGAATGAAACCTAGAATTTTTTTTTATTGTACATTTAGAACAGATATGAAATTTGTGATTAATCGCAAGTTAACTAGTGAAGTCATGCGATTAATATCGATTAAAAACGTTAATTGCCTGACGTCCCGAATTTGTAATAATCTTCTTCTTTTTTGTTATCCATTCACCGCCATTGACGGCTATAAACGTCAAAAATTCATTTTAACTATTCATATTAGTTTAACATTTTTTTTTCCACTTTTGTTAACAATAGTATGAAAACCTAGATTTTTTTAAATTGTACATTTTGAACAGATGTAAAATTTGTGATTAATCGTGAGTTAACTATTGAAGTCATGCGATTAATTACAATTAAAAAATTTAAACGCCTCTTGCCTTTAATTTTTAATAATTCAAAAAATAAGAATTTATGGCAGTAAATGAGTTAATATTGCGTTTCTGTAACATAAATTAAGCAGCCAAATCCACCATTTTGTCTCCATCTCAAGAGGCCCATTTTATCACTTGCTGTCGACTGAAAATTACATCACAGTTGCGCAGTGCTCAGGTAACGACCAATCACGGCTCAACTGTTTTCTGAGTTTGGTCATGTGATGTTCGCTAGCTGAGCCATGATTGGCCATTACCTGAGCCCTAAGCCACTGTCATTTTCAATTGACAGCAAAATGGCCACCACGTGATTTTTTTTGTCTTAAAGGCAAAGTACGCCTCTGGGGACAAACAACATTCGTTTTGGTCCAATCATTGATTTGACATTGTGATCTGAAAAGAAAAGGAAGCCAACCATTGGGACTTACAAAGCAGTCAGTGTCAAGGGGTCCAGTGCAGCCTCCCGCACACTCAGTGTGACAACACTCACTTGGGTTCCGGCCAAAACAGCGGCCATTGCACTGGGGAGCGCACACCGTCTTTGTCACTGGAGCACATTTGAGACGACGTGTCGGTTAAACAAGCGGACACACAGAAAAGTAAGACGGCGATGTCACTCACAGATCTGACACGTGTCGTTTCCGGGACCCCAACATGGAACATCCTCACATGCTTCACTGCAAGGCTCTGACGCATACATTCATTTCAGTAAGGTTAATAGCTTTATTGATTTAACACTTTTGCACAAAATTGCACCTCAGTTGACAGACATTTAAAGAAAATGACATTATTCACATTGAGGAATGATAGAATATAAAATGAATAGTAAAACAAATATCATACATATTTTAAGTGCCCCAAAAATATACAATATGCACGCTCAAACAGTTGCTAAATATATTTATATCTTTAAAGGTGAACTCTTTGGAATTAAAAGCTTTGTACAAATGGTATTCATCCCATTAATGCTAATGAAAACTCAATTGAAGTACATTATGTGTTTTAATAAATATTGCCTTTATAATCATCCTAAATCCCAAATTTTGGGGCAACCTGTACACAGGGACATAGAGCACAAATTACATTCAAATTTAAAAGGTAATTGCTCTCTATTGTATGTTGATGTTCAACATTTGAGTGTACAAGGGATTAAAGTGTGGACTACTTTTAACATCATTATCACTAAAAGGCCCTTTTAATCTATATTTGCTCAGATGATATCAGTTAAAACTCACTGGGTGGTGATATTTCAAGTCAGATATTTGGGCTGGCTCCAAAAGCTCATCAAATTCTTCACATTGTTGCATTTTGTACTACTCCCTTAATGTACACAATGCAAATGCTTTAAGTGTCTACCGTATTTAACAACTGTGTTTTGTCTTTAACATACAACAGGTCAAAAAAAAAAAAGTCTACACTCATCCGGTTCAAATGAATAAATATTTCAGAGATCATTTCAAAAGGTTTCCACCATTAATTTGAAATATAACTGAAAACTGAACTGGGAAAAAAAAGAAATATTTATAAGAGTTGACGTAAAAAAAGAAAGAAAAAAAGATAGCTTGCACACCCTCTTAAAATGAAGATGTGGCTCTGTTCATAATGAACCAATCACATTCAAACTCATGTTAAATGAGAGCGAGCACACACCTGCCACCATAAACAAAATCAAATCAAGTTTAACCGTTTAGTTTTTAAACTTTTTTTTATTATCTTGGTCTCACTTTTTAAATCACAAAAACCTGGCATTTGGACAGGGGTGTGTAGACTTTTTATATCCACTGTAGCTGAAGCTAGTTTAGCTACTTTAAAAAATATACTTTTTTTTTTCTCAAGCTGCTGTATCTACCTGCAGTCCAGGAAGTCAACCGCCGGTATAATCAACAAAAATTGAAGAACCAACTTTTCCACAGGCATTTTAGTACATCATCATTCTTTTTTACCCTCATGACAAGCCTCAGCAATTAATTTGATTTGATGTACTTTTCACTCACTTTCAGCTCCATTGTCCTCCAACACAATAGGCGCTGCGCCGTCCTTTACGATGTCCAGCCAGTTAACCTGTGGGGCGTAGCTCAGGTACTTATTTTGGATGATCTTGACTCCTCCTTCCAGTATCTCTGTGTGTGGCAGACATTACATGTAAAAATGATGAGACACAAATAACAAGCCGCAACACGTCCATGACTCATCGTATCATTCTCAGACATTATAAGATATTGCAGCACTGGAAATGCACTATCGTGGGTAAGTGCTCATATTTCACCGGCAGTTGTAAGGCTTACACGAACGAAGTATTGCTATGACCTCACCAAAAACAATACACGCTACACACGTACAATTGATGTTCAACGACAGGTATGCTGAAGGCGTGGCAGTGTGGGAGCTCCAACAAGCTGCCTCTTATCTGCGCAGCCGCCCACACTTAAACGTTATATATTTTAACGGATACAGTATATTCAAACGTACACTCTCACATTTACTGTACATGTACACTATAACATATATACTCCCTAATATATACACTCGAATATATACTGGACACGGTCTAAAACACACACTTGCATACTTTACTACGCACCTAAACTAAACAATATACTGTATTCTAATGTATCACTGAAACAAACACTAACATAGTGTAGGCTATACATAAATGGTTTACATCTTATTGTCGTTATACGCATATTGTAAACACTCCTGTTTTTCCAGCTAATTTTTGGGTGGCTTTGTTTTTGATTATTTTTTAATTTTCTGTTTTATTTAATATTTTTTATATAAAAAATTCTGAAAAGCGGAAAAAAAATATTCCGAAAAACTGGGAAAAAATCTGAAAAACATTAAAAGAAAATATTCAAAAAGCAGAAAAAATTTCCCAAAACAGAAGGAAAATTAATAGAAAATTACTCCGAAAAACAGGGGGGATATTCAATGTAAAAATTAAAATTAAAATTAAAATTAAAATTAAAAAAAACACAGACAAAAATACAAAAAAAACTGAGGTTTTTTTCTAGTGAATGTAATACTAAATCTATCAACTATAACTGTAAAATGTACATTGAAACATAGTGTATATACTATCATACACCTTCAAACATACTGTACTGTGCATTCTAACATATAAATTGAAATATGCACTCATATAACAACATATAGCCTATACTGTATACTCTAATACACTAATACATTCTCTGTATGCACGCTAACATATGCATGTATATAATTTATACACTTCAGTTTGTTTTGGTTGTTTTGAATCCCGTTTTGTCATATTTGTTAAAACTGTGTCTGTATAATATAAGCCTGACAATAGTACAAAATGATTTGTTAAAAAAACCAAAACAGGATCCCCACTTAAGAACAAAATGACTTTCTTGTGTACCTGTGAGGTGTGTCAGGCCCAGTTCCTGCAGGCCGTGCTGTCCGTCCTTCTGATAGTTGACCATCACTGCTAAGGCGTAATGGTCGTCGTACAAGGTGGTGCCCCTGATGACACGAAGGTGGTCCAGCGGCAGGAAGCTGAACTCGTTGATGGCGAACAGGATGTAGCCTGTCACCTCTCTGATGGACTGCATGGGATTTAAATATTGGTGGTTTTGGTTGGCATTGCACTCTGAAGGACTTTTATCCCTTTTGATTAACTTTCTTAATTTTGGGTTACAGAACGTAATTGAATTGTACAGGTGTGCCTAGTAATGTATCCAATTACTGTTTATTTATTTATTTATTTATTTCATTTTGAGTGGCTCACCTGGAGGAAGGAGAAATCTCTGGTGTGTTCCATCATGGTGATCTCAAGGTTGCCCATGACGATCTCACAACCAGTGTACCTCTCCCGCATCAAGTTGTACTGGATCTCGGAATTTCCCGTCGTGCTCAGAGCATTTTGGGTGCCGCTACAAACTACCACTGGGAAAGAAATAAAGAATAAACATGACAAAGGTCAAATAGTTCACTACAACTCCAAAGGAGTGGGCCACAGACAATAACGTCATTGTTGGGTTGCATCACATGCTACGATTTTCTTTACTACAGCAACAAACTAGCAATGATGAAAGTGTGATTCTTATCCATTGTTTTTTTTTTTTCAACAGTTGTGACGGTTAAGTGTTTGGCAGAAAAAGTTCTTGCAAGCATATCACTCCCTTGCCCATGGTTCACCAATTGGCATTGGAGCAGCGTTGCCAAATTGTCACCTCGCAAGAAATGTTTGCAGTTGAGTGCCAGTTTGAGACCATTTATGGTTGTAACACTGCTCCGAACCTGCCATGGATAGTGTTAATTTAATTGTACAGGCATCGTGATGGCCATAAAACATCTCAAATTGGCACTGAACTGCAGTTGGGGACAACAACAAAAAACTTCTCAGCAAGCAACAATTTTGTAATGTTGTTCCAATGTCAGTTGGCCAGCCATGGGCCACGCTTACAAAAACTGCAAGAAAAGACCAGAAGTTGCAGAATATGAATGGATTTGCTTCAACAAGGACTGTGCTGTATATAAAGGGTGAGGCTCCAACAAGAAAACATAAGACAAGGTCTTGCCTATGTGCTGGAGGAGTTCATTCATTGAAAATCACCACGAGGCTGCTTTGCTATTCAAATGTCAGGCAGCAAGACACTAACGGTCTGATGAAAACCCATCATTTGGGGGTCTCTGTTTGTATGGAGTCAGTTAACGTGAAATAAAGAAAGAAGAGTTTGCACTACAGCAATACAGTGTGACATGGAAACTGGGCAACACAAAAGGGGTACAACTTAAGAGTTAATTTTCAATTTCTTGAAAAAGATATGCCTCAAATGTCAAAATACTTTTTTCTTCGTCTTTATTATTATCATTATTATTATTAATTATTAATAATAATAATGATAATAATAATAATTAGTTGTTGTTATTATTATTATTATTATTATTATTATTAGTTTATTACTTTTGTGTTTTTTGTGATGCGACCACATCACGGTGTCAGTGATGGCAAGGGGGAAACTGTAATGACGACAGAACAAAAAAATGTACTTATTGTGATTCGGGAACTGCTTTGGCTTCTCGGTACAATCTCAGTACAATGAGCAATACAGTAAAGTATATCAATTACGAGGGGTGTTAGAAAAAATAGATTCGGCAATATATCACGATATTACAGCACGCAATTCTCGAATCGATTCAATATGCGGCCGAATCGATTTTTAAACATCAATTTTTTATGGAAATATTCAACAAAACGTCTTACTTAGGGTTAGGGTTCACACATTAAGAATGGAAGAATGTTATATTAATGGAACATTAAGCCTTAATATTTTATCTCAGTGCTGTTCAAACACGAAACAGACTACAACCTGTTTGTTAAATGCAGTGGCTCAGTTATAAGCCTGATTTTTTTGATAAATAAATACATTTTCATACAAATCTTACAGTGTACATGTACAAGTTTACTGATTTGTATTTTCTAAATTTGAGTTCTAAAAAAAATCGCAATAATCAATTTATCGATTCGTATCGGGATTAATCGGTACCGAATCAAATCGTGACCTATGAACGGCAGGTACTTGGCAATTCATACCCCTATCAATGACTCACTATTCCTTATCATACACATATTCATTTTACAGTACTGATGCTAACTTACTGTAAATTAAATCACTCTGCAAGCACTTTCCTGTTTGTGTTTCATTGTGTGTAGTTTCATTTAATTTGGAATTTTATTATAACGTTGACTTGTCTTTATACACACACACATGACACATAACTGGTAAAACGTTACTTCAAACTTTGGCTCTACAGTTAACAAAGGCTCTATGATGTAGTCAGTTTGTGCTTTGAACATATTTGTTATTCACTTTACATTATTCCCTGAAATAGCTTTTAAAGAACGAAAAAAAAGTAAGATCCTAATCAACACTAATGGACCATACTGGGCTAATTATTCAACTCCAAGGTGACTGTAAAGGTACAAATGTTTTAAAGTAGCCTCCAGGCTTGGGCTTGCAATAAGTTAAACGACATACAAATATTAATACATGCAGAAACACATTCCATTAGGGTCAAAATAGAACAACAAGGAACAGGAACAAAACAGGTTAATGATTAAAATGATTATTCCAATGTGAGCAGCGTACGTGACCTATGCGTCCATAAAGTTGTGATAAGAGTCCATTTATTGTGTTTTTCAAGAACCTGGGGTTGTCACGAATAGATGTGAAAACAAATATATTATATTATTATCCCCTGACATCACCAAGCAATTTGTTTAGGAAATAATGTGTTAGGCAAGAAAATAATAATAATAATAATCAAGATCAATATCTTAGAACAAACAAAATTGTTCAGGGGAGTTCCACTGAAATTATACAAAATTTAAATGTAAACAGTATTAGTTGTGTCATGGACCACAGCTTCTAAAACACCTCAATGCAAACGTGCATGCGCCAGTATGTTCATAATGCAAAGGTGACGGAGCAGGGTGACAAACTGACAGAGGTGGCAAGTTCCAGTTTACCTTATTAAGAACAATAGCGTAAGGTGTAAAACCAACTGTATGCATTTTCCTCTTCTCTTGAATTCTGTCATGCTGTTTTCTGCCTGGCCTATTGTCTGTCTTGCTGCATCTGAAACATTTACAGTGTTTTGGCCACCCCCCTTCAAGAAGCTGCACATGCATGACAAATTGTCTGGTCTCTTTGATAATAAACTGTGCGAGTTACTTTGTCTTCAGGTTTTCATTTTATTAATTTTTGCTTGGAATTAGTTAGTTAGTTAGTTGGTTAGTTAGTTAGTTAGCTAGCTAGTTAGTTAGTTAGTTAGTTAGTTAGTTAGTTAGTTAGTTAGTTAGTTAGTTAGTTAGTGCAAGTCAAATGTTGCTAGAACAATAAATACACTCTTAACACTGCTTGGTCAAAAGTTACCCAAATTGAGTTGCTAACCCAAAAAAGGCAGAGCCCATGCTGGGTTATTTATATGAGGATTTGACCGAACAACCACATTTTGATCCAAACAAAGGGGAAAAAATTAAATTAAATTAAATTAAATTAAATTAAATTAAATTAAATTAAATTAAATTAAATTAAATTAAATTAAATTAAATTACCCTTACTGATGACTTGAAGCACCAAGAACTTACCAGCATAGATTTGATTAATAATAATGCTAATTTTGTTACTTCAGTACACAACAAAACTCTGTTCAAAATCCGAGCTTCAACCCAATTTGCTGGGTCAAAATAATTAGCCCAACCTTGGGTAAAAACTAATCCAATCTACCCAGTGAGTGTCTTAACAAAACAATCCACCTCTGTAAAAATGTATTCAAGTGCAGCACTGAACTTTCCTCCACTGCAAAGGGATGGATGCACGTGTACACTAATAGCAGGCTAGCGTAGCATAAAAATGCAACGAGCGATATGCAAACAATGCACAGGCTGCGGCTGGGGGAGGCTGAGAATGTCAACAGGCCGAGTGGGTTTTCTATCAAAGGACGACTTTCAGCGCTGGCAGACGGATGCCGGGTGAGAAAAAAAAGGAACGGGGCGGAGGGATTAGAGTCAACACACACACAGATAAACAATGGCTTCCTTTTTGAGAGATGTCAAAATTGTAGCGCATCAGTGTCGCATCTTGTGTGCGATTGGCTGTGTTGGATCATTCCACCGCTAACCATAGTATGAACGGCCCGAAAAGGGGGTCATTGCCCTCGGAACTGCACTGTAAACCAACAAGGAAGGAGGAAAACACAACACATATCGGGTTTACGCGTTGTCGTTACCAAGATTTCTGTTTTAAAAGCAAAGCAGGGAGGAGGAGGTGATGACAGCCCGAGTAAAGCGCTTGACACAATGAGCGCGGTAAACAGAAACTTGGCAAAGAGCGGCGAGAAATGACTGCGTGATGAGCGAGCTCACATGCACAGATACCTGAGCGCGGGTGTCGTTTCCTGCCAGCACAAATTGTCACTGCTGATCAGGACTTGTAATTAAAGCAGGTCAATTAATGCTGGCAGTGGGAGTAACAGTAATTTGCTTCAATTAATCATTCTTGACATGTTAATAACTTAAGGTTGCCTATGATTAATTTAAAATCTACAGATAAACACAATATAATCTACGAGGTGTGTCAGGAAGGTTCCGGGGCTGTTTTCTCATCTCGTTCTTTTATATTTATAGACTGGATAGAAGTGTTGTATCCAATTATTTACTGGAAATATTACTAAAGTACTGGTTAGTGTAATTGATAAAATCCTGGTTAGGTCACCTTATGAACCGCAATCCTTTGTAAACCACGGACGTCCTGTACTGTAAATAGTGACTGTGCCTCAAATAGTTGCACCGTGAGCTGTCCATTGCCTCATTTTTATTTCAGAACAGAGAGCTAGTCCCACTATTACCTTGAGGAAAGTTTACGCTAAGGCAGGGACATCAAACTAATTTTCGTCAGGGGCCACATTGTAGACAGGCTCTGAAAACCATATAAATGATATCAATATGTTATTTACAAAGACACATTTGCCCTGCATTTGATTTCTGTACTGCATGTATTGTATATTCTTAACATATAGGAAACACCTATAATATATAATAATATTTTGGTATACAGTACAACTGTTGCCCAATTTTGTCAAGAAGGTATTTGGTGAAATGTAAATAGGAAATAAACAATGATTTATAATTTCGATTTTCTGTCAAATTTAAAATGATGAATACATTCAGCAAGAATCATTTGCTTAGTGGGTCACATTAAACGAATCCTTGGTTTGATTTTGACACCTGTGCACGAAGGAGGTGTCAGTGCACCACACCACAGCCTGATTTGTTTGCCTACTGCTGCGCAGCCCATGGCAACATACAACAACATGCAATTCGTCATTGAATTCAACAACCAATCCAAATGTGTGTAAATCCTCCTATCTCGTAACCCGTTGCATTTTCTACAAGGCACTTTTGTGTTTTCCTCCATTCTTGTAAGGCCACAAAGTAGGGTCGCGGACAAAGAGAAACAAGGATTTTTTAATTTTTTTATTTTTGGACAAACCAGCCCATGAGAACTCTGTTGTAAAGGGAAAAAAAAGTTTAAAAAAAAATCAATAATAAATCCAAGCACATCAGCAAGTGCACCCTAACGCAAATGCCCTATTAAAATATTATTTTGTTCTTGTGTACTGTTTTGCTGTTCAGGAACACTCGTTTAACATTCGTGACGCGTGGAAACACAAACTTGACCAATTAGCTGCGCCAACTAACTGCACTACATTATTCATTGGAATTGAAAGAAAAAAAAAGGACATGCAACTACAATCCGCTAATGTGATGCTGTTGTACATTCCATTCCCTAACCTAACCCTAACGCATTTTCGTGCATCAGTCAAGAGATTGGCATGTCTAACTTAAGCCGTACAAGCATTTTCAAATAAAGGCCTCCTCTCAACTAAATGTCTGGTATTCATTAATTAAAGCCCCCAGCCACCATTTGATAAACAAGATTTTTCATTATAGTTAGTTTGTTTTTCATTTTGAATTTTATTTTAAAATGTTGTTAGTTTTTATCCGTTTTTAGAGCAAGTTTGTAGTTTTTATTAGTTTCTAATTTTTTTTTCCGAAATGCTTAGTCTTAGAGTAGTCTTTATTAGTTTTAGTGTAAGTTTTAGATTCAAATCCAGAACCGCAGAATTGTGAGGCACACCTGCTAACCACCAGGTCACCGTCCTTGATAAAGCAAGATATGAGAAATGAAACTTAACAGCCTAAGTCGTCTTGTAGACACACAACTGTGCTAATCAGTCATAAACAGTCATCTTTCTACATTGTAAAATCATAAATACATATAAAAGCTCTTTCACAACAGGCCTGTTTACTGCACAGTAAATTCCAGTTTAACAACAGGCCAAGAAAGCAGCAGCCTCAATGACGTTAGCCCTCAGATTGATTTAAAATTGTATTAGTTGCCCTGTTGTTGTTTTTTTAACATAGAGGTGTGGTCGCATGCAAATCACGTTGTTGTTGTTGTTGTTCCTTGACATTTGAACATCAGCTGCCGCAGCCTGATGATGAGATTCTGACGACTGTTTTGCTTTTGACCACATTGTTTTTCTCAGTCCCAGGCGCCACCGACGTCTGAAGCAGCAGGTGAAGGTAACAAGTAGGCGGGGTCAAAGTTCACATACTCTCTCTTGGATTCAAATCACAACAACGCTCTCAGTGGCGCTACACTTCCTCTGGGTCGATGTCATGTAACACAATGTAACACTTGTGTTATTGCTCAAAAGGGTCAAGTGAGAAACAAATATTAGTGATTTCATGCTAGGTTTCTAGCTAGCTAGCTAGCTCGCTATCTATCTGTTACCTGCCCTATTACTTAACATGTTTCACAAATGAAAGAAATTAACAGCATAACAAATTAAAACATTTAAGACTGCTGTGTGTTTTCAGAGTGTGTTGAAATGAGTTGAGCAACTCTGCGCGTTCCAGAACCTCGAAAGTGTGACAGGTGAGATAAGCCCACAGAGTTGTGGGAGAGGTGCAGGTGACTCATTGCAAACAGGTTTTGAAGTTTGTAGAGCAGGTTGTGATTGTGTGGCCCGACAGGTGTTTTTTTTTTTTTTTTTCCCATATCACAGCACGAAGTTAAGATTAGACAAAAATGTAAATTTGGTAATCTGCTGACTGTGTGCGTGTGTGCGTGTGTGATTTTACCTCCTTGCGTCTGAGCACTGCAGAGTTGCAGAACCAAGCACGGCGGCAGCAGCAGCAGCAGCAGGACACGACGCACCTGTTTGCCCTTCCTCACAAGCGTGGTCATCCTCATTCAAAACGTCACGCTGTTCCGAAGCAGCATTACCATCCCATGAAGAAAAGGGCCAAAAGGCTCATTTCGATCAGTGAAAGTAGTAGATCCAGGAGCAACGGTAGTAGATACGGTCCTAGTCGTTCCGTCTCCAGCTCATAGTGTGAAGTTGAAATGAATCCAGCAGTGATTGGAGCGTCGCTGGAAGCCAATCAGAGAGTGGAGCGCGTTTTTTCTCCCTTGCTCTGATTTGAATGGGAGGGATCAGTGTGAACAGCGCGCGCACACACACACACGCACACGTGCATGCATACTCACGCACACTCGCATAGCCAGCCAACAAGCACACAAACTGGAAACCTTGAAACACCTTGGAAGACAGGAATAAATTGTGACTTTTGAATGTTGTTATGCATCAGAGGTTATTGTACTTCTATTATTACCTCCCACTTTAAAAAACTGATTGACTGGCCACCAGTCCACGGTGTACTCTGCCTCTCAGTTAATTACAATGATAATAAAGTATAGCAATCTATTACAAGCTGAATTGAAGTGTGTAGCATGATAGCATCCATATGACCTTATTTGGCTTACGTTGCTATGCTTCTTAACTGTTTCACAGATCAATGGATTTGATGAGAATCGCTTCTGTATCGCTTCAGGAATGTTGAACCTGTTGTCATGTACACTGGCACAAACAACAAGCTGAATGTGCCATGATTAAGATGGAATGGTACCATTTGTTATGCTGGCGATTCAAACAAGAAAAAAAAATGCTTGCAAAATAAAATGAAAGTGAACCACTGTATTTTGTTTGTGTGTCTCTGTCATAGTACACACATCAATGTTATCATTAATGCAATCTAATAAAAATAACTACACAGTAGTTGAAACATTTTTGTTGACAAAGTAAAATTGTGTTGAAATGTTTTTGAAAAAAATGTTCAATAACAAACTACATTTTACATTTATAAAATTTACCAAAACTAGCTTTAATTATGGTGAAAATGTCCTTCGCTTTTGTGTTTGCCAATTAATCTCATACATGAGCTTTCAGGTTCATTTTAAATGTATTTATATCCGCATTGATGTACAGCCCATACAGAAGGAGGAAGGCAGTCGTTTGGGAATTGTCGTTTACTTTACGTTACTACACAGTACTAAGTGAACTATTTCTAATTTTGCACTCAACAAATACTCCACATATATATTTTTTTAAACTAGTAAAAAACTACCAAAAATGACGCCCCCCCAACAAAAAATAAAAATAAAAATAAAAATAAAAATAAAAATAAAAATAAAAATAAAAATAAAAATAAAAATAAAAATAAAAATAAAAATAAAAATAAAAATAAAAATAAAAATAAAAATAAAAATAAAAATAAAAATAAAAATAAAAATAAAAATAAAAATAAAAATAAAAATAAAAATTTAAAATTTCAAAATTAAAATTAAAATTAAAATTAAAATTAAAATTAAAATTAAAATTAAAATTAAAATTAAAATTAAAATTAAAATTAAAATTAAAATTAAAATTAAAATTAAAATTTAATTAAAATTAAAAATAATAAAATAATTTAAAAAAAATCACATTTAAAAAAAATTAAAAAATAAAAATAACAAAATAAAATTAAAATTAAAATTAAAATTAAAATTAAAATTAAAATTAAAATTAAAATTAAAATTAAAATTAAAATTAAAATTAAAAATAACCTGTGACAAATCCACCCTAACTGAATTTAAAATTATGGGGAAAATAATCAAAACAAAATAAAAAGTAACTATCATGACACATCCAAAACCATCATAACCCTGACACACGTACTTTTTTTTGTGAGAATCCCCACACATAAAAGAGAGGGGGGGGGTCTAATCAGCATGGGTGTTCTTACTGTTCTTATCATGTGTGGTGTACTCCAGATGAGCACACCACACAAATACAGCAATGCCACTTGTAGTTTCCAGACTGACCTGTGTGAGGCAGCATAGTGCCACGCGGCATACACACTACTGTAAAATTCAAAGAAGAAAAAGAGGAGTTGAAGAAAATTGAAGAAGCTATATTATCTAATTTTCACTTATTTTACAACCACTCAAACAACCAGCAACAGCACAAGCTACAGATTGCATCTGCTAAGTTTCACGTCACGATTCTTCAATCAGTCCATGGTTTCGCCATTTGACAACAAATCTGTTATCTGAGCTAATTTTACTTGGTGCATGTGTGACGTGTCATGCAGTCCCAAAGAAAGGCAAAGGTTGTTACAATTATCATAAAAGTCGCAATTCAAAAAGGGTTTGGTTGTGCATTCCGGCTTTTTCATAGGTGACTAACATTGAGTCTTGAGAGGCCCCACACGTTGTGCAAACCACAACAAGCCAATGGTGTCTGCCTATCCTATTCCATTTGACAATAGGTTCAAACATAGGCTAATACACACGGAACTTCCTGTCATGCGACGTCAGAGGATACTGTAGTGTGGATTTTGTTGTTTAACCGTCTCACCGGTTGAGCCCGTCTTTTAAACATCATCTCTTGAAAACTTTCGAGGCAAAACTAAAACGTATCTAGACCTGCACACAGAACTAGCACGTAGCTCATAATCTTTATTTCAGGTGTTTTGGGGGGGACTTTGACCCTTCCACTCCTTCACACAGATGGTCTGAAGATTACTTGTGACTTCACTTCTTTGCACTTTGACGGTATGGTGTTGAATATGCTGCACTCTGAGAGCACAAATTTCAGCATGATAATCCTCATAACACCTCATTTTCATTTAATAGATTAAGTGAACAAGCATTTATTTGATATGCAACTATAGTGTGCAACTACGTCTTACTTGTCAGGAAAACTGTGTATACGAGTTGACATTTTTATTGAAGTGTATGACTTGTGAGATACATACAAAGTTCAGTAACCTTCTAAATGACAAACCATTCATGATAAATAAATCATTCTGTTACACGTAAGTGTTTGTGATCATAAATACGAGTATGACTAATGAAACTTAGATGTTAACTAGTGGCTCCTCGATTATAGAAATAATAAATAAAAGTTATTTAAAAAGTAATAAATTAACATTTAAGAAATAATAAAAGTTGTATTTATTTGTTTTACAAACTAAAATACTTATTTAAAAAAAACATGGATAAAAACATTAAATATGTGTTTGGGGGAATTGAGGGTGGGGAACTCCTGAAAAAATGTGGGGGAGAGAAAATATGATCTTTTTTTTTCCAATCTGCGAATTTGTGAATTTTAAGTTGTAATATTACCAATCGCCACTAGATGGCAGACATGTCTTACAGGGTCAACAATGTGAGTAGCCCTAATCATCCCACTGTGGCCAACATTCGCCGAAAACTATTCATCGACAGGGGGGTTGGACTGGTCCTGATGTGCACCATTTACAGCCTGAACTGCCTGTTCTAGATTCTCCCGAAATTCCCAATGGCCACCATGCCCCTGGGTCATGTTGACAGTTTTTACAAATGTGACAAAGTGACTTTTTTTAAAATTACAAACTCCCCATTTAATGGGCACGATTAAAGAAGTAAATAAATACCTGTAAATTACATAAAGGCAGATGCAGCTGTTTGTTATAATTTATCTTTTTTTATGATAAATATTTAACTCACTGCTTCAATAATTTCTCTCACATGTTAAAAATAAAGAAATCAAAAAGATGTTAGTGTTTGAGTCTGATGATGATCCTTCATTGCCAAGAAATGCTAAATAATACACAAATGACCTCAAATGAAAAGCATACCGGCAGAAGTAACATTTAACAGAAGGTAGTAAAAGTAATAAAAGCAGGTAGCATTAACTGAAAGTCACACTCCTGAACTTTGTAACCTTCATATCATATAATTTACAAATCCTCTTGTTGTTTTGCCATCTAAACGTCCCGAAAACAACTTGTTGCTGTGAGAGAAGGCGAGCCAGCTGGACTGCTTTGTGAAAACCCGCTTGGCCTGAAGAGCCAGTCTCTTGTTCTTCTTTTTGCCTCATAACAGCTCACTCACACTAAAGCAACATTTTAACACAAAGTCAAACAGGGGACTGAAAATTATCCAGTATGGCCACAGATTGGATTAAAAAAGGGAGATTCATTCCAAAAAGTACAAGCGCTACAAACTAATGGTTAATATTTCACCACTACCAGGAAGTTATGCTATAATGCTTCACCCCACTTCTCTCTCTATAATCAGAGAAAGAATAGGCTACTTAGGCAAACACAACATGAAGTCACGGAGTGAAAGCAAAGCACACACGAGGACTTTTTTCTCTTTTTTTTTTTGACAGGTACTAAAAAGAGATATTTCTTTAATTCAATTTATGAACACATGGGGGAAAAAGACCATCATAACATGAAAAAAAGAAATCTGTATTTTTTTCATGGTTTTGAAACAAATAATAAATAATAAGAACCACAAGCATACATTTTGAGATATATTTTTATGTTGAGCATGTGTGACGTTATTATTGTGATGCGGCTGATGCCCTGTGTGATTGTCTTTTGACGTTTAGTTTGAATTTAAGAATTTCACAAAATTCTACAACGATGTGAAAGTTATTTTGTGCTTCAAATAATATAAAACTTGAAAATTCAAAGTTAAATGGCTCTTGAATTAAAATAATTTGAAACGTTCTTCAATCACGTAAAAAAAATAATCTTACATGTACTGCCCAACTCTATGCTTTTCATTAGCCATCTTCTTATTCTATTTTTGGATGGAAAATGTATCCATAATGAGCCTATTTTCATATTTATGAATGCAGTGGTTGAAATTACATTCAAATTGCCCAATAATATAGAAAGAGAATGGGTGGTAAACCTTTATAGCTTTGTTGTTGTTTAGACTGCCCTCTAAAGGTTGGAGTCTGTCACAGTAACACAATCGTGCACATAACAGGTGCTCGCTTGCAGTTTTCAGTGTGATTGTCGAATTTAAAAACAAAATATAAACTATGCTCCACTACACTTCTACTTAATGATGCATGAAGATAACACCAATCAATTATCATCCAATCAGGATCACTTTGCTCTTGGCTCAAACCGCCATCATGAACGTATTCCTAATGAAATATTCGGTGCCTTTTTTTTTTAACATCCTTCACGATGTATAGGCTTTGTATAAAGAGAATCCTACTCCTGTATGATAAAGATTTAATGTAATAAGCTATACTAGCATCTGACAAAATTTACTTGCTAATTTATATTTAATAAAATCAACTGCTCAAAATAGTGAGACGAGTTGTTTTACCTCTTATGTAATCAATATCACACTTAAAGGGGGAAGTCAAGTCAAATATTATGAGCAGCAAAATTTGTATCCATCTCAAGGGGGCGACCATTTTGCTACAGACTGAGAATGACATCAGTTTCTCAGGCAGGTAACAACCAATCACGGCTTACTTAGTTTCTGAGTTGGTCATGTGACATTTGCAAGCTGAGCCATAATTGGTCGTCATCTTAGCCTTAAGCAACTGTGATGTCATTTTCAGTTGACAGCAAGTGGCAAAATGGCCGCCCCCTGAGATGAATAACAACGGGTGGATTTTGCTGCTTAATTCATATCCCACAAACATTAAATAATGAAAAAAAAAAAGGTTACATTAGAGGGGATGCATAGAACATATTATTGTAAAGACATTTTTTGGACAGTGTCTGCCAAAGCTAACCATTATTATAATCGTAAAGGCAGTACAGTATTGGATTGTTTTTTCAAAATGAGTACAGGAAGTGTATACGTCAATTGCACAAGCAAGATGAGGCCAAGCTGATGAGACTGGTCCTACAGAAAATGGGTTTATTTGTGATACAGCAGGAAGTGATCTGTCCCCATGCACTCAGCACTGAAACATGGTCGTCTACATATGTAACTAGAACGGTACAGAATGAATACCGGGGTTCTTCACTTTTCACATTCGCTTTACTGACGTGGTCACGTGGATTTTTTATTTTTTTTAATATACACCCCCTCCCCCAAACAAATAAGACCTACCACTAAATATGGATCAAGTATACAGGCAAAACAAAAGCTACAGCAGGACAAAACCTTTACCTAGTCATCTCAAACTACAGTGCACAAACTTGTGTTTTGACAGCACAAGAGAGAAAAATAATCAATACATTATTCCTTATAAATATTCAGATGCAAAAGTTGAAATCAATTTTAGCCGTCACTACATATAAGGCCACGAAACCCAAATGATCAAACTCATGGTCGAACATAGAATAGATGAACAGATACATTTGAAATATAATCGTTGTCATGTACGGCACGGACAAAATCTTTATTTTTTTGATCAAGAGACAGAAGCCTGCTGGTATCGGTCGCTTGCTTGTGTCCACATTTTGATCTGCTTTACCCTGCTTTATTTCCTATACTGACACATCACCTAAATAAAAGACTTTGTGTAAAATAAATATACTGTACTTAACTGCCTTTTCGACAGCCACACATAACATTCACATTCAGTAAACACGGTTATGAGGTTGCAGTGACAAAACCTTCCCACTAATCAGACGGACAACAAGAATGGATGACAACACGTTTTGAGCGTTTTCAACGTTCCCGCCAAAAATAGGCCTTGTGTGACAAGCATGTGCTCATCTGGTACCAGATCGAATACTCGCAACTCAGAATGGGGTGTTGGTAAATTAGCCGCCTGTGGTTGTACGCGGAAAGCCGCTTGAGTATTCATTCGATATAATATGCCAGTACGACTTTCGATATCAACGATATCAAATAAAATGCTCGAACAGCTTCCCATAGTGGTTGTTGTCAAACATGGCTTTGTCACTTCGCAGGGAGAGTTGACACGAGAAGAATGAGCCTCAGTGAGAGAACACAGAGTCAACCTCTCCGATGTGGCGGAGTCATGTGACATATACATACAGTACACTGTACTAAAGACAAGAGGTGGACACAAGAAACGCACACGCCAGAGTGATTGTTAATGGTTTGTGTATGTGTGTGTGTGTGTGTGGTTGAACCTGGGCTCAGACAACGACAGACTGATAATGAAAGACGAAAATCTCCTTCAAACTCTATCCCGCACCCTCAGTCCCAAATAAAACAGGAGAAAAAAAAAAGAAAAGTCGGACGGCTGTGGCTGCCGGACGTTTCTCGTCTTCCTACTTCTTGTTCTTCAGCTGATTGGCCAGCCAATCGAGGCCCTCGTAGAGGCCGTCGCCGCTAGTGGCGCAGGTGGCCTGGATGTACCAGTTGCGGTGGCGCAGGGAGTGTAAACCCAACTTGTCTGTGATCTCGGCGGCGTTCATGGCGTTCGGCAAGTCCTACAAGAGGGAACAGTTTGGTGAGTGGGTTATTGTATTGTATTCTGTGTTCCCAGCTTGGGTTCTCAAACACAATCGCAGCTTGGGTTTTAAGCGCACCCTCTCATTAAGGCACCTGACCTCGCACGTGCTTCAAATCATAGATATCTATAAGAACACTAGATGGCTCGTGCGTGCTGTGAGCAAATGAGAAGCAACGTCGTCGCGGGGCGGCCATCTTGGGGCAGGGCTGCCCGAGCTATTATAACATTATAGTCAATGGAGCACGGACTTTGAAATAGCTATATTTTGCTGCACTCTCCCAAATTCTCAGCCAATTAAATTTTTTGTTGTTACACAAGTGATAACACTAACAACTATAGATTTAAAATTTCTACCTGAATCATATAGCCATGTTAATAAGGCCAGTTTGTAAATATGTCAAAAATTCAGCGAGTTATGAGTATTTAAGTGAGTAAATCGACTACAGCACAGTGCAACAGAGCAGCCCCCTTTCCTAAGATGGCTGCCAACTCCGCCTTGAGCCTACTACTGTTCTTATAGATATCTATGGTTCAAATTCTTTAATTTTGTTAAATGTTTGAGAATGTGTATTGTACCACTTTCTGGACTTTTGAATTTGGAAGTCCAGTAGAGTTGTGAGCTATCGCATCTCCTTTGTCTCAATATTTTGTCAGTTAACACAATTTTAGCAAAGAGGAAGTCAACCCAAAAAACGATTTGTTGGCAACAATATGTTTAAGTCTAATACGGTATTCTGGTTAATATTGCGTTAGTGGAATATGAGTTAAGCAGCGCAATCCAGCAGTTTTTATCACTATTAGAAGGCGGCCATTTTGCCACATAAATCACAGTTCCTCAGTTCTCAGGTAACAACCAATCACAGCTCAGCTTCAGAAAAAAAGGTGAGCTGTGTGTCATCCTCAGTCGACAACAAGAGATGGACAAAATCAGCTGGATTTTGCCGCATAACTCAAATTCCACAAATGTAATATTAATCAGAATGTCATGTTTTAACTAGGGAGGTCACATATAACATATTATTGTCAAGAAATGTTTAAAGTTGACTTCCCCTTTAAATTGTGCACGTGTATGTGAGTGGGCGTTTCCTGCCTGTTTATTGGCAAACACGAGGAGCACTGCATCTCTCAGCTCATCCTCGGCCAGCATCCTCATCAGCTCCTCTCGCGCCTCATTGACACGCTCTCTATCATTGCTGTCCACCACAAAGATTAAACCTGGAGGGTGGGAGAGAAAACATAAATAGATGTAAACATTTGGCATCATCTGCCCTGCTCTATTCAGCTCACCTTGTGTGTTTTGAAAGTAGTGTCTCCAGAGGGGGCGGATCTTATCCTGCCCACCCACATCCCACACAGTGAAGCTGATGTTCTTGTACTCCACTGTCTCCACATTAAAGCCTGAGAACAAAGCGTTACCACATGAGGTCAAACAACAACTACGCCGCATATGGTGGGCTGCGATGAATCTTGGACAGCCTTGCGCATACCGATGGTCGGGATTGTGGTGACTATTTCCCCCAGTTTGAGCTTGTAGAGGATTGTAGTTTTTCCCGCAGCGTCGAGGCCCACCATCAGGATCCTCATCTCCTTCTTCCCTATGAGGCTCTTCAACAGATTCCCAAATATGTTCCCCATGATTCAGAGAGGCTTCGTAACGAATCTAGATGCCTATGTGCAACGTCTCCAGCAAGGAATCCGTTACGGTGGGCTAAATGAGAAAACAAATGGCACCTTCACTTATTCACAGCTTCGTGTACATCACAAACAAATGAAACGTACAAACAACCACATCAAACAGCCAGGCTATCTGAACATTCCACACACGCAACGAGACACAAGCAAGCTCCACTCATCGCCCACAGCGGTGGTCATAGTGAGTGGAAGAGAGGCATGTCAGCGCAACACCTCCAGGCTGCAGAGCAATCTGTTCAGAACCTTCTTTCGTTTTTTTTGTCCTCCCTCAAACATTAGCCTGAATGAAATGCCCTCATAAACCAACGCTGAATGTCCTATATTCTCAGGGCTGCCTTTAAAACTTAACATTTCAAAAGGCCTAAAACACTTTCTTTGGGCTGGGAATGAGGCAGCAAATGACATCCTTTCATTTTCCCACATCCAGGCTGACGTCAGGCAAAAGGTGGACTACACCCAGGACTGGTCGGCAGTCAATCACAGGGCACATAATAAATGTTAAAAGGATACTTAAAACATTGTCTTTGAGGTTAATAACGTTTTTATGGCGGTGACAGTTTAAGCCTGAGATTATATAATTCCCTTTACTTTATTTCATATGTGAAAACTGCCTATTTCCAACATTTGCTACACAAAATAATGCTTAGTTTAATTGAAACTGACAGTAAGGTAGTAAGGTATTAATTTAAACAAACATTTACATTTACACCAATGGACAATTTAGAGCAGTGATTCTAAAAGTGTGGTATAGTGGTACATCGGTTCCCTCCAGAACACATGAATCATGTAATCAACTCAGTTGTATTTAATATTTTAGTACAACACATTTGCGTTTAATCTTTCATAATTGTTTGTTTTCAACCTTTTACTTAGATACACTTTTGATTGAATAAACTTTTGAAATACATTTAAAAGGGTAATTATTTACGTAGTTTTGTAATTACTTTCCTATATTTAATCACAGTGTCCATGTTTTTAGGAACAAACCTGTTTTTGAAAACTTAAGTGCTACACTATTTTACTTTAATTTGGTTATGATTGTACTATAGGAGAGCTAAGTTATTTCAAGCTGGCATTTGTAAAAGTTTGAAAATGTGAACATTTCTTTATAAATTCATTTGTATTCATTGTCCAACTATTTAAAAACTCAGGTAGCAGACTAAATACTAAGCTTATAGGAAAAATAAACAAAAGTATATGCATATAAATAAATAAGAATATAGCCAGTAACAGCCCTGTCCATGGTACTGAAGAGGCGCATTGCACTTTTACTCCCAGGTTTAATGATTTCTCTGTTGTTAATGTTTTAATACAGCAGTAACCAAAACAAATAAATAAATAAAAATTAAAGGTAATTGTGCCAGCACGGCCTCTGTCAGCCGGTCGGTCACATGATAGGAATGCGGCCAGGGTGACCCAGGTTAGCTCCGTTAGCCACCAATGCTACCGTCGTTAACATTCCAGCTAACTTGTCACAATTAACCCGTTACGTTGCTTGCGCTTTTATCGACGCTGTACCGAGCGAGTCGCCGCTTATTTCGCCATTTCCGCAAGAACACGTCCTGATTATCCTCCGTATTATACGACGATAAATCAAGATGATTGCCGTTTCAATAGCGAAATCGATGAGACGTGTCGGCGCTAGCAAGTGTCTCTTTCCACCCCATCCCTTCATTCATCCGCTCTTCCCATCCACCTCCTCCGCGGGCATCCTGCTGTCACAAGGCCGTCTACAGTGACTCCTATCCGACCAAGAGTGATGCCGAACACACGCTACAAACCGACCGACCGACACAAGAATATATCATCAGCAGCTGGGACTTACTTTGTCGGGTTTTAGTAATCGTCGATGAGTGCCAGTTAGTATGAAGGAGCCACTACTTACCTAGCTCGCTTAGACGTCTCGCGAGATTTCATCAAGAGCAGCGGTCTAATGAGACAAGTTCTCGTGAGAGTACGCATGACTCAACGGACTGTGGCGAGCCCCCAAAAGATGCGAAAGAGCCTTTGATTAAAAATAGGCAGTTAATAACGAAATAGCTGGATATTATATTTTACCTCATTTCACAATCTGTTTTACAGATTTTTGTATATCCTTTGCTTATTTGTGGTTCTTGTTTATTTGTGGTTCACAGGTGATTGTAGTTATTTTGGCACAATTTGCATATGTCCTCATGTAAACCTTGTAGCAGGTGATTACAAATTACACATACACCAATGTCATACATTTCCCTGAATGTCTCTGCCTACCTGCAATGCAAATGTATTTGTAAAAAAATATATAAAAACAATGCAAACATCGATCATTCATATTATAAGACATAGATACCACTACATACATATTATTGTTTTCGAATGAATTAATGAATACAATTTATTTCAATCAGTCATAAAAGGGGAGGGAGGGGATACCACACGCAGGTCCGTCATAAAAACAAAAACAAAACAAAACACACACACACACACATATGACCGAAAAAGCATAGGCTTCTAGAAGCTGACGCTTGTTAAGTGTATTAACATTTTACATATTAGAAATTGTGTTTAAGTATTATAGGATTCCTGGTGCCATTAAAATTACCACCATCATATTTTTAACTGTAATGAATAGCAGTTGTGTCGTGGTATTCAAACCCATTGCCTACAACCAGTTTTCTTTTAACAGTATTTAATTTTAGCAGTATTTAAACCATGCATCTGTGCTGATAATAATGCTCCGAACTGACACCGTCAAAGAGGTGTTCATTTAACAAAAATGTTTATTATCCATCCATCCATTTTCTGCCGCTTATCCAAGGTCGGGTCGCGGGGACAGCATGCAGCCTTAGCAGGGAAACCCAGACTTCTCTCTCCCCAGCCACTTTGTCTAGCCGAGAGACAGCCCAGCTTGTTCTTGGTCATCCCCGGGTCCTCCTACCAGTGGGACATGCCCGAAACATCTCTCCAGGGAGGCATCCTAATAAGCACACTCCTCAATGTGGAGGAGCAGCAAAATACGGTTGACAACCGTTGTTTAACCATTGATTTAGACAAATATTCATCTGACAGATGTGATTTTTTCTATTCATTTCTGCACTTAACTTTTTTTTCTTTTTTTTTTTTACAAATGTGGATTTAGGATATCCACCATGCATTCATGGTTAGTGCTAAGTAAGCAAACAGGCCAGGGTGGCCATCGGCTGATAGAGCCTACGTGGCAGGCCTGAAACACCACAGCGCCCCCCAGCGTACGCGAGGAACAGCACGTCCTCTGCTAATATACAGATGTGTGATGTTAGCGGAAGGTCTGCGCAGGCGGGCTCGTCCCACTGAGCCAAGTGTCGGGGGCCAACGTCCACGGGCAGCTCGGTCTTATCTTTGCACGCTTTTGAACACATCAGCATTAGCCGGATCACAGACACTTTCCACCTGAGGGCCCAGGCAGGCGATTATTTCGCTCGGAGATACCACGGAAATTGCTGTCTTCTCATCTGCTTTTTTTTCCTTCCGCAGAAGTTCACAATGCAGGGCAGCTTTGTTTTGCTGCTGCTTGCAGCTTTCGCATGCACGGGGGGACTTGTTCGCGGCGACGACAATGCAGCCGAAGAGGTGCAGGTGGAGACCTTGGTGAGCGGAAAACGATGTTCCATGCGACATAAACGATGCATTGAGGGGTGAAAAAAACAATACTAACGGTCTACTATTTTGCCCCAAGCTGAAACCCGAAACTTGCACCGTACTCTCCACAATGGGGGACACGTTGCAGATCCACTACACGGTAAGACACGATCAAAAGCACTACACGATTCGATTCATCATCAATACCTCCTAGCTAAATATGCTATGTGCGTGCTATGTACGTGTAATTAGTGAGTCAACTAATTCGGCAAGATATACCGGGCGACTGCTGTTGTGTGGCGGCCCTTGTGTGCAACACGTCAGCAATAATAGAGAGCAGCTCCTCCACGCGTTCACATTGCCAGGCTGGCTATCTGACTGCACTGCTGCACACACACACACGCGCGCGCGCGCACACACTCATTGTTAATCTGAACAGTCACACTAATGCAATCAACAACACAGTATTTGATGTTTATTCATCAATTATCAGATTGCATTCATTCATTCTCGTTCATTCCACTCTCGTGGTACATATAGTGATTTCCTAGTCCAAACCGCAAGCATGGAGGACAATGCAAACTCCACACAGAAAGACCAGAGCCGAGATTCAAAACCAAAATCTCTATGACATTTGTCAGCAATCATATGCGATGTTTTGTAAATTTACTTTAATATTAAAATAGCGGCTTGGCAGATTTATTATTTTTTTGTCTTGAGTTGTCTTGTTTTGAGCAAAAAATTTGATATACGAATGCCAAATTGTAGCGGCGAACATCACAACAAGCAGGAGACAATGAACAGCTCTTCAAAAGAGAGGCCATGTGCTTGCTTTAAGCTTTTATTGCCACACAGAGTAGAAGTGTAGTGTAAAAAGGAACTTATAACAAAGATAATTACACATTGCGTATTTAACCAAGTCCACTATCTAAAAGATCATGGAAATTCTCATTGTTGGCCTGACAAAACTCGCATCAATACTAAACTATTTAAAACCCTTTAAACATGTAATACTCAGATGAATATGAATAAAATATAAATAAAATTCTGTATCCTCTGCAACCCTGTTTCATCTTCAAACCTATAGTTAAACCTGTATAGTAAGTGTGCATACCAGAAGGAGGTGAACAGTGAATTACAGGGTGAAATCATGATACACAACGAACAATTTTGTGGCTGGAACTGATTAATGGCATTTTCATTCATTTCAATTGAGAAAGATAATTTGTGACGTTTTCCTCACTATACTCCAAATGATTCATCCACTTGAACAAATGAAAAATGCCACACCTCAATTTGTTACCTGTCATTACATTTACTATGACTAATAGCACCATATGTCACAGTGAAAATCACACCGATCTTTGCAGAGCAGACATGAGATCTGTAAAGCTGAAGTTTAAAGGCGAAAACGCTCACCCGGAGCAAAAACGGCAAACTGCAAGCGGTTGGAAGAAATACTCCCACAAGAAGTTGAATAGGGTGGGAGTAATGTTGCCATATTTTTTTTCCTTGTATCTGTGGGTGTCTGTTATTCTGTAATATTGTAACCTGCATTGTGACGACAGCAGCTGTCAGCGTTCTCAGCAGCGTGGGAAACTTTTTCCTACGGGGGCCATTTCAGTTCTTACTGAGGGGCAGCGACATATTAAAGCCATGAAAAAAAAAAGAGCTAATGAACAAATATGGGTTATATTCTAAACATCTGTGGGTTGAAAATTGTTGGTCTTTTTCTAAAGCATTCCTCTTGAGATTTGTTTTTAGAATCGCATAACAAATTACAGATCAAACGCTGTTTCCTGTTGTAAAGGAAATAGTTACTTACATTTCTTCTGCTTACCAGGGTAAACTGATGGATGGCAAGGTCATCGACTCCTCGCTATCTCGGGACCCTCTTGTTGTCGAATTGGGGAAGAGGACAGTCATTTCTGGTGGGTTAAGTGCTAAATGTATTGATTTGGGTCAATTGAAGTCTGTAGCTATTAAAAGAATGCACTCGCTTTTGGGATTTACTGTCTTTTGTTTGAATTCCTCCCAGGTCTGGAACAAAGCTTGATCGGCGTGTGTGAAGGGTGAGTAAAAAATAAATAAAAAATGCAATTAAGTGCTGCTGAAAACTTACTTTAATTTATATCGCTCAATGATGGACTCTAAAATGCATTCTCAGTTTATACATTTTGGTTTCTTTTCCACTCTTTCAGGCAAAAAATCAAAGCCACAATTCCATCTCACCTCGCCTACGGTAAAAAAGGTTACCCTCCGACAATTCCAGGTAGAGAACACATAAAAGTAAAACATGTCCATTTTGTCAATACAATACTGTATAAATGATTTGTATGTTATGTTTAAAAAATAAAAAAGGCTCAAATTGATTTTAAATCCAATTAGTTTGTAAGTCTTCATCCTATAAAAAAAAAAAAGGCATATACATTCATATCAGACACCAGATTGAAGTTTAAATACTGTGAAAAAGTCCAACTTCTTTATGGACTTTATTCCTCTAATGAAACTGACCAATCATCGTAATATGTCAAGTGATATTATTATAGCAAACTGAGCAGTACAATTACGTTTCATACTTGCCTGCAACGTATACATGGACACTCACAACATTGTGGAGTGGTCACATCAGCCTACTGGAATGCTAATAGTCGTTAAAGATGTTATAATGTAAGATCATTTTTGATTGTCCGCAGTCATCTCTTTTCATAAATATGTCACACTTGGCACTGTTAACATGCTTTGGTGCTGCTGTTTTGATTAGCAATGAGTTTCAGATTGGTCTCAGCAGCCAATTAGTTCATGTCTAATTAAGTGATCCTCAAAATATGACTCTTTTTTTTAGTTGTACGTAAAAAAAACTGGCTTTTAGTGGGTTGCACCACTGGCGACAATAGAGGAACACCTAATACTGCTTTCTATAGAGGGCTTGTGCTATAATCCCATCATTTGAAACAACATGCATACAGTGACAACGTTGCTCTCGATGTGAACTAGGTGACGCGTCCCTTGAGTTTGAGGTGGAGGTGATCTCAATGACACAGCAAACCCCTTGGCAGAAGATGGTGAACGACGTGTTCCCCCTTGTGTGTTTGGCTCTGGTGCCCACTCTGCTCGGCTTGGTGGGAATCTACCTCTACAACAAGGGCAAAGACCCCAAACCCAGCAAAAAGAAGGCAAAGGACAAGAAGAAGAAGAAATAAGGACGGGACAAAGAACTATTTAATTACTTTTTTTTTTTTTATGTGTTTTCTTTGTGTTGATTTTGTAAAACATCCCTTTGTAAAGATATACTTTACCTGGAATTGACATCTCTTCCATTTAACGGGTGTTAATTGTACAGTAAGCAGCTTCAGTGGCACTGATCTCAGACAGATTATCAGCCTCCATGAGCTTGATTAAACTGTGCATCACAACCAAAATTCAATAGACACAGACGACACATCTTCTCATTCAAGAATTTTTGTTTTATTGGACTGCAATTTTGAGTTATAATTTCTCATATATTGTTTGCGGATTTGTGCTTAAACAGTTTACAATCAGGCCTTTTTAGTCATTGTGACATTTGACCACCACATTCTAAGACTTGTGTCAGCAAATATATTATCAAATAAGGAAAATTAAATCTTTGTTCTCATAAAACTCTCTAATATGGGTGTCTTGGTCTTTATTGTTTTTGTTTTGATTTTAAGCTGTTGAAGTCACATCCTTTAAATTTGTTTAAAAAAAATAGTGATACAGTACTACCAAGTAGCCTTTTACAGGCCACAATCTTTCAAAATACAGAAGATAGTACTGTATTTATTACTGAAGGTTGTCAAAATCTGAATTTGATCTGATGTTAAATTACTGTGTCGTATCAGCATTCCATGATGTGCTGCATAATTTGCATTGCTATTCGTAAGAAATAGTTGTAAACTAAACATCACTTACATTAAACGGAGTAAAACATGCTTTATTTATTAAAACGGTCTATTTATACGTCTTTACCACATATCAAATTAGCCCAACAGATTTGAGTTTGTTTTTTGTTGTTGTTTTTTTATTAAAAGTATGGTCTAAACAAGTGTCGGTTGATACATTGAATTGATACACCTGAGGCCATGCAGTGCAGACATGTAAAGTCTGTCTCACATCTCAGTTGGGTTATTACATTAAAAGTATAGATATTTACTAAATGTAGAATAAATGTTATTCACCAACTACTTGAGATCTTGTTGCACATTGGCACTATTTTTTTCTCGAGTTGATAACTGTAATCAACTCTCCGTGGTTACGCGCATGCGCACGCAGGTCACATCCCTCCGCATCAACACATTGGTCAATTAATTTTAAACTTAACATATGGTAAAATAAAATTGATTAAAACATTATAATATCAATAATATAAATATAACGCCCAATACATATTAGTTTTATTTTTTTAGAACAATAATTTGGTGCCCAGGGCAGGGCGGAAATGCACTACTTTGCGCGGCGCAACCTCTTCCTGTCCTCTTTCCAGCTTCCCGTGCAGCATGGTGAGTTCGCTACAACGGTAGTCGTTCGGCAAAAATGAAATAAAGCGATATATTTGTCGACGAACGACTCCGATTTGGTTACTCGTAGTTAATAACATCACAGCGATCCACAACGATGTGTTGTATCGTCGTTTGAAGCACAGTAAAACATAAAAAAATGTGTCCGGGCCTAAATGCTAGCGGTTAGCGAGCTATCATTGATGTGCATGCGTTCTGGTAGCGTGCTGTGAATAAAAGCGAAATCGTACGAGAGGAATATAAATGACTTATCGTGACTATCTATGTAAGTAGAGTCGTATAAGGCTCTTATAATTATAGAATTGGGACAACCGATGTACAATGTAATGTGTGTAGTTTAAAGCCGTTTTTTTTGGTTTGTTTTTTACGTTGCCTTTGTGAGTTGAGAGCAGGGTTTGCGTCTGGACGCAAAATTATTCTTGTTTAATGTCACAGCAGCAAATTTTCAGGTGCTGTACTAACTATCATACGCTAGTGTATGTGTTCTATCACCGTTGACTGATTTGTGAAAGAAATCTATCATACGTTAGTGAATATATTCCGTCAAACCATTACATGAATTGTGAAATAAATCAAAAAATTTTATATTTTGTGTTTCAGACCAAGAAGAGAAGGAATAACGGTCGTGCCAAGAAGGGCCGTGGGCATGTGCAGCCCATCCGCTGCACCAACTGTGCCCGCTGCGTCCCCAAGGACAAGGCCATCAAGAAGTTTGTCATCAGAAACATTGTGGAGGCTGCAGCCGTGAGAGACATCTCAGAGGCTAGCGTCTTTGATTGTAAGTGCGTTTTCTTATCTGTATCACAAATATCTATACATGTTCTCCTGCTAATGTTCTCTTCCCCACCGCCCTCCTCTTTTGCGTAGCTTATGTTCTGCCTAAGCTCTATGTGAAGCTGCACTACTGTGTCAGCTGCGCCATCCACAGTAAAGTGGTGAGGAACCGCTCCTGTGAGGCCAGGAAAGACCGCACACCGCCACCCAGGTTCAGGCCCAATGTGAGGAACCGCTACAAAGAAATATTTCTCATACAGTGCAGATACCATTTCTAACTTGTTTTTGTGTTTGTTGTTGTAGGCTGGTGCACCAAGAGCTCCTCCAAAGCCGATGTAAATGACATGCTTTACGCCTGAGGAATAAAAGTTCACAAAGTTTTAAAGTTGTTGATTGAATTTGTGACTTTGTTTATTCAGAAGACAAGAGACTGTGTTGACTTTTTATTTGGAGTAAACCCTTACAGTACAAAACTTACAGTAGTGAAATGCATAACTCACACATTTGCGTTTGCATTAATTCAAAGCCATCTCAGGTCATTTACAGGAGGTGAGAATCTTAAGAAAACATCCGAGCACTTCAAAAATCATACATTTAACATGGTGTAGTTGTAAGCTGAGGGTTGGTAGCACATGCAACAGGGTTTGAAGCACATATCTACAATTACACTGAAGGTGAACGGGATAGGTGATAGCCAATAGCTCATTAAAAAGTTTTTTTTAATTTTTTTTTATGATTTTTGGACAGTTAAAGCCAGCAAAGGTTTCACATCTGCAGTGAGTTTTCTTTGGCTCTTAGCAGCATTATATTCTATGGGCATCTGGTGGTAAAAAGTGTAAAGCTGTTCTAAGCAAGGTTGGTGGTAAGCACATCACAAAGCTGGGCTGTTAGAGCACAGGTTGAATAGTTGCAAAACATTACTAAAATGAAGGCACAATATCAAAAGTACTAGATACAGGAAGCAAACCAATGTTAAGTTACTTAGGCCATTAGTTACATCAAGCATATATTAAGCAGGGAACCTTTTAACAAAAGTATTTAAAACATTTCTCGGTACAACAGTCTGATCGTTTCAATGTAAGGCAAGCTAACTTTAATGATAAAATGCTATTGGAACTGTAATTTGCCATTTCTGTTCATTATTCACACTATTTTTGGGCATCTATGACATCACTGTCCCAAAAGTGTAAGACAAAAACACTTATTGGTGAGGTTTCAAACTTTTTTTTCTTAATATATATACAATTGTTGCTTCTTTTATTTCTTGGCTTGTGCTGTTTTGCAAAATATAGCTTGAGAGTTAGGGAGGGAGGGACAAAGGTCTTCTTAAAAAAAAAAAAAATCCAATGCCATCCACATCCAATCTATTAATAATTTGCAGTGCGTAAATTGCCACATTTTACATTTGGGATGATAAAACTGGGAGATCTATGTAGGAATCCTACTTGTGTACGTGTTAACTCCTTCCAACATTTTAAGTACTGGTACCATGATTGGTAGTTAGTTCATAGATATAGCTCTTGCCATTGAATTTCAATTACGATGAGGGAAGGCACAATCAGATCATTGCAATATTGTCACTAAATGTACATGATATATTTTGCGGTTGACAGAATATCAGAAATTACCCTCCCACCTCAGCGGCAGTGATGTTTTTTCTTCTTCATATTTTGAGAGAAATGTGCAGCTTGCGAATGTATTCTATAAAACAGTTTAATATAATCAAGATATTCGGGCAAGAATCAGTGCAACAGAAGCAGTTACAGAACAAATAATTAAAAACAACAGACACACAACACTCACAAGTCATCCAAGTAAAGGCCTTCATTGTACACTTACACTTCCAGAAAATTAAGAGCATCTCACATGCGTACACTCACAAAAAAAAAGTGCATTTATGATTCACAGACAACTTTTAACACATCTTGTTGGGACTTCGACCTGGCTCTTGAATTTGGTCTGCACTTAAAACAAGGACTGAACAACTTAATAGTGAATGTTGATGTGAGGTTTTTCAGGGTATTTCTTCAAATGAGGCAAAGGTCTTCACATTTGACTTTTTGGGATGAAGAATCTGTTAAAGTGCTCAAGAGTTTTCAGGTCGGATTGGTCAACCACAGTATGTGCGTCAGGTGGGAATCCTGAATTTGGGCGCAAGGCACATGTGTGGACGGGAAAGTGCATGTTCAAAGAGGTTTTCAAAGTGCATTATGACAAATGATTTCTTTGTGCTGTGCAGACCAAAACCAAGCCAGGCCGAGCTCATCGGGAACGTTCCTCAGTCCAGGATGTGCTCGCCACGGACGATGTGAGAAGAAAACTCGTAGCGGTCTTGGCTGCGGTGGCCGCAGATGTTACACTCGAAAGGCTGGCGAAATCCGTGGCAGCCCATGTGGATGGTAAACATGACGTGGTCCAGGAAGAGCACGCGGCAGTGGTCGCATCGGAAGCAGCGCACCGTCCGCCCTTCGCCGTCGACCACTCGTAGAGTCTCCCTTGAGGTGGACGAGGGCGCCGTAGGCGAACTTGGCATCGGGGCGAGGCCAGAAGGCGGGGGCGCGTGGTGACCTCTGTCCTCTCGTTTCACTTCCCTGTCTTTGGCGTGGCTCGGGCTGTGTCCGTCCCAAATCTTGTAGTGCGGAGGAGGAGCTGCGTTGTGGAGATGATGCCCGTTGTTCCTATGCAGGGCAGGGCCGGGAGCCGTGCTGTTGCACGGCTCGTCCGGCATGCTTTCCGTGTCCGTGGAGTCTTGGCAACCGTTGCTCGGGGAGGTTGCCTGACTTCGACCGATGGGCAGGTCTTCGTGACCCTCCGCCGCCTCCCTTCTCCCCACATTGTTGGCCCCCAGCCCCGCACCGGCCCCCATGTAGTCCAACCTCAGGCCGAGAGCGCCGGGCGCGTATGCTGCGCCGTGCATCGATCTGAATTCGGATAAACATGAAGGGTGAGTGGTGGGCTGATGGAGAGGCTGCAGGGTGTCCGCCATCCCCCCTCCTCCACTGCCTGCATACTCTCCTCCTCCAGGAACGCGTAAGACTTCCAGGTCTCCTGGATGTGCATCTTCCTCTTTGTCCAAAGCAGCGTTAAGTTCATAAGGTGCATTTCCATGACGTATGTGCTTCTGTCCTGCAATTATAAAAGACAATCCTACGAGACTGAAACATATTATACACTACCAGCTAAAAGTTAGGGCTTTTGGGTTTACTTTCAGGATGAAGCCAAAGTGCATTATGACCTTTAACCTACAACCTCAATCAAAATGCCTTTTTTTTGGTGAAAAAAAATAAAGATACAGAATTAAAAAAAAAAATGTATACCATCAACGTGACCTCTGAAAATAATTGTGGGAAAAAATGAAATGTAAAAGAGGGGAAATAAAATAAACAAATGAGACACTGTGTGTGCACCATTTGATAATTGGGGATTTACTAGCCAATCACTTTAAAACTCATGTTAAATTAAGAGTCAGCACAACTGCCACCATTTAAAGTAGCACTAAAGAACTTTTCAACTTTAACTCATTCACTGCCATTAACGGCTATATACGCCAAAAATTCATTTGAACTATTTCTATTAGTTTCTTTTTTTCCCACTTTTTTAACAAGACCATGAAAACCTATATTTTTTATTGTACATTTAGAACAGATATAAAATTTGTAATCAATCGTGAGTTAACTAATGAAAGTCATGCGATTAATTACGATGAAAATTTTAATCGCCTGATGCCCCTAATTTTTAATAATCTTTTTCTTTTCTTTAAATCGTGTCAGGCGATTAAAAATTTTCATGGTAATTAACTGCATGACTTCAATAGTTAACTCACGATTAATCACAAATTTTATATCTATTTTAAATGTACAATACATTTTTTTCTAGGTTTTCATACTCTTGTTAACAAAAGTTTAACGTTTTTTAAACTAATAGAAATAGTTCAAATGACTTTTTGACGTCTATAGCCGTCAATGGCAGTGAATGTGTGAAAATATTTTCATATCTCTTTTAATGAAACATCAACTTAAAACTACTTGAATGGTACCTTTGCCATGGCCTGAGGGGTCTGTATCATTTTTACTGGCACTAAGCAACTTTGAGGAGGATGGTAGGAACACAAAAAACTACAAATGTGCTGAATGCTTTATGGCATACGTCACTTCCCCATTTGGCAGAGGCTGCAAAACAACTGAAAAGTTTTGTCTGAGGAGACAAAAAAGAAAACAGGAAAAGGGAAGCTACCCTGATAAAAGGACAGTCAGGGATCAACATTGGCACAGATTTCACACACACAAAAAAAAAACCCCAAAGAATGATGCTGCCACCTCAGTGCTTTACTACATTATAAATACTGATCACTTTTAAACTTGCAATTTTGTCAGAATTTTGAGGCAGTTACCCACCCAGAATTGTTTGGTTAACGTCCAAGTACAGTAATAAAAATTCTGGGCTGCTTGAATTTGGAGGTTCCATTGTGTTCCATCGACAAAATAATAGGAATGGCAAAAGTACACCCTGATTTTTTGCTTTGAGTCAAATCTGTGAGCCTTGTTCATCAAGTTTGTTTTCACATCCATGAAGCAGTTATTTTCTCAAAGCTCACCAAACGGAGGCCAAATGCTCACCTACAAATTTTTGTGGCATGGATCTTTTGCGTTTGGTGACGCTGCTGGCGAGCCGATCAACAAACGCCATCTTGTCTGAGGAGGCATGAAGCGGGGAGTCTGCTATGTACTCCATCTCCCTAATCTCCTCTCCTACAAAACACAGAATATATAACATTTGCTCTGGTCAAATATCCTAAATAGGCCTGCTACGTTTTCAAACCAAAGCATGTATGAAAAAGTCAGCAAGTATGGAAAACAGATGGATGGGTGGATCATTTTGATGATGTCATCTTACACATAGTGACCCAAACTTCACCATCTTTTGAAACAAAAAAAAAACACCAAAAAAAAAATTTGAAATGATAAATTAGGTAGGGAGAATTGGTCTCCTGCGAAGTATTTTCCCATGTGTTTATTGACTATATTCTACTGTAATTTTGAAGAGATACCGCAGATAAATTAATTTAATAGGGATGCACTGTTACCACTTGTTTTGAGACCAAGTGCAAGTACATGTACTTGAATTTTCCGATACTTGATAATCTCATTATGCTTGACAATGATAAATAAAATGTGTTTTTTAAAGTACATGTTAAAACCCCCACCTTCCCATTTTTTTTCACAATATTATTTTATATGCAGCCTCACTGGTCTAAATATGGTATTCTGGTTAATATTGAAATAGTGGAATATGAGTAAAGCAGCAAAATCCAGCCATTTTTATCCATCTCAGAGGGCGGCCATTTTGCCACTTGCTGTCGGCTGAAGATGACATCACAGTTGTGCTCATGTAACAACCAATCACAGCACAACTTCAGAAAAAAAGTGAGCTATGATTGGTTGTTGCCTGAGCCCTGACCAACAGTGATGTCATCTTCAGTCGCCAGCAAGTGGCAAAATGGCTGCCCCCCGAGATGGATAAAAACGGCTGCATTTTGCTTCATAACTCATGTTCCACAAATGTAATATGAATCAGAATGTCATGTTTAGACTAGTGAGGTCACATATAACATATTCTTGTCAATAAATGTTTCAAGGTTGACTTGCACTTTAACCAAATATTATTCAAAAACAAACTTTTCTTGAACATGGCACACGTTTCACTCAAATATATTTTGGGGAGTAACTGCTTGTCAATACTGACATTTTAACATACAACTGTGTGTTTTTCTAACAGTCTCGCCACACATTTCACTTAAATGTAGCCTGACGCACAAGGCATTTTCAGTAATGTGGGGTCTCAGGCATAACCCTAGGTGGTACTATGTAAAAGGAATACAGGTAAGAATCCCATAAATATGCAATATAAGAGGCAGACCAAGTGGGATTAGTGCATCTGTACAAGTATACCTACTGTACAACATCGGCAGCGACACTGCAATCATGCAACCCCAGTATCTGTTGAGATACATCTGTAATAGCATGCTGTATTGTGGTTCAGATGACCCATGCTCACCTAGATGCTGAGCACTATTAGGCTGCTTGGACTCCACGCTCTGTAAGTAGTTGTAGCAGCGTTCGAGGTGTTCCTCCAAGGTGCTCTGTTGCTTGTAACTGCGACCACAGTAACTGCACTTATATGGCTTCCCGGCAGTTGGAGAGGATACTGGAGCCAAAATAGAAAGAGGGAATTACTTTTGTCACTATGCAAAATAACATGGGGGGGTGTATACCGTTATTAGGCCTCAAAAAAGTTTTACCGGCATGAGTGCGAAGATGGCCGGCGAGGGCGTCTCTTCTTCTACAGGCGTAGCTGCACAACGGACATTTAAAGGGCTTCTCTCCGGAGTGCAGCTTGATGTGACGGAGTAGGTTTCCTTTTTGAGTGAAGGAGGCACCACACTGATTACACTGGAATGGCCGCTCACCTGAACAAAAATCAAATTGTATACTGCTTTGTCAGACATTTATATTCAAAATCTAGTCATAATAATGGGTTTCAAATACCTAGACATTCACAATAAGATGATTTCACATGAAGCATTTCTTTACCTGTGTGGCTGCGTTTGTGTACCATAAGAACATTGGGCCCAATGCAGATCATCCCACAGATGTCACACTTCAGCTTCCCACTGGGCAGTCGGATGTTGTCATGATTGGCAAGCTCTCTGTAAGCAGGCGTTTCCGTTCCCTGATCCACACCTCCTTCTTCTACACGTTCCACTCGCTCATCATCGTTACTAGGTCCGGGGTCTTCATCACTGTACAACTCTACTTTAATAGAATTTGCTACAGGGGTGGGGAAAATCAGTGCCATTTTTAACAATGGAATGGAGGATGATGTGTCCAGTATTTATCACTTACCACTGAGTGAGCGATGAGGTGAGGTTTCCTTGCTGTTTGGAGTGCTTACTGTCGGACCACCAAGGCCCCCAGAAAACTCTCTTTCCATTGAAGTGTCTCCAGTATTAACTGCAAATAACATAACAAAACTTGATTGAACGTACATTGTTACTTAAGTCCTGAAATTAAACAGTACCTGCACTACAATAAATAAATAACTGACCTGACATGTAAGACTGGCCATTGCAGTCATCAACGTCCATACTAGATTTCGGCCGAAAACTGAAATGACAGTTTATGTCCACATAAACTCACACTTTCATACATACATACTGTAACATGATGTAAAACCAAAACGTGAGCTAATGAAGTTGCACTGGTTATAGAACTGCAGAAAATCGCAGTAAACCCATGACACTGTGACTCAACTGCTAAATTATCTTATCGATATTTAAATACAGTAAAATCATGTCAAGGTTTGCATACTCAAATCATTAGTAGCTGTGCTAGCAGCTACACGGGAACTAACTTTAACATGATCGGCAATGGATCAGCTGATCGACTCACTTACATTCTCATGACACTGACAAAATCATCGAATACTCATGTGCCCTCAATTAGTCATATGCGTCTCCGCTGCGTTTTAAATGGGTCTTGAAAGCTAAATCACAAGTCGGCCTTGGCGGCTAAAGCTAAGCTAAGCTAAGCTTGCTGTGCCCAAACGTGAAGCCAAGGCAGCTAAAACCAACACTGCAACGTTGGTACTCGTCCCGCTCGCTCATTGAACATTGTGCCTTAAAAGTTATGTCGCTAACGGTACAATGTGAATGCTTGACATGCACGACAAGTTATGAGACTGACAAATGCTATATTTAGCCCACTATATGCTAACCATGGCGGCCAGTGTTTCCTAAATGGTTGCTATGGCACCCGCAGCCTCGCTGAACGCTATGACAAGCCCACTACGGACTAGTTATAACAAACTCTCCACGAGTAAACAACGGCAACCGACATTTAAATGAGTCCACAGCCCATGTATATGCGGTATTACCTTTGCCTGGCGAGGGCGACGAGTGAGGTTATTTGGTTTTTGCATCTGCTTGTTTGGGTTTATGACGACGACATCACCGGCCGGCAGCGCAACCTCACGCGCCAAACTATTTCCGGTCATATTTTCTAGAACCTTAATATACTGTGCAGACAAACATCATCAGGTCTATTACGTTATAATGTTTTATTGTATATATCAATGCGGGCCGTCTCTAATGGTACGTGAACGAATCAAACAATTACCCCCCCCCCCCCCCCCATTTTTTCCAAAATCCAGCACAGTGCAGTACTTCTCTTATATTTAAAAAATAAAAATAAAAGAAAATAAACTTTCAATTACAGTACTTTTTGAACTGCAGTTCAATTGCATTTACATTGAGTACAATACATTACATTTGCATGTAAGTGTTTGTTCTAAGCCATTTAAGTACAGTAGTTTTTTTTATGTAACTTGTGTCCAATACTTTTTTATTGAATCGTTGTGTTTTCTTTTCTCACATTAAAGTACACTTTTGGTCAAAAACTGTCCATAACGGTAGAGTGGCTTAAAATGGACATTGTTTTACAGCATAACATAAATAAATAAAATAAAAATAATAAGAGGGAGAGGCTTTTGAATGACCATACATAGTAAGTCATACAGGTGTCTACTGTACCTGCAATGTAGTAAATAAAAATACGGTACACTTTTCCTTTTCCTGAGACATTGGTAAGGTTTAAACATTCATTTGTTATTGTCAGACAGGTAGACCGGGAACTTACTATGCATTCATGGGAAATTAACCGGATGTGACAGCGTGTGAGTACTTTTGTCACCTGCTCTGACACTTTGTTCTAGTGTTTGTCCTGTCTGGAAAGGTCGAGTTCAAAGGTCCCCAACACCCGTGTCAATATTTGCAGCTTGCAAGTTGCAGGGCGCCGAGAGCGACCCCCGGTGCCGTGTCGTAGCTTTGCAGCATGTGTGACGTAAGCGCTGCCTTTTACGACGGTGTGCTTACACAATGACACTTTCCGTTACTTTAGCCTGCGAGTTGTAACCGCGTTGGAAAAAAGGAGCGCTTATTCCGTAAACAGTTAAAATTCGGCCCATCGTTTAAAGATTTGGACTTATCTATCGCTATCAAAGACTGTACTGGATTGCGAACAAACAGTTTTTCCCTTCCATAAGTACAACGCGTACTTCCCGTGGTGAAACCGCTTCGAACTGGTACAGGCCTCGCAGAAAGATAGCTCCCAAAAAGTTTGTTGTTGTCACGTGACGTGAGCCGAATGTGGCGATAAAAGTTAGTTTAGAGCGTCAAACTAGCTTCGCGTGCTACACAGTTAAGAGGTAAACGACGCCATCTCCGCCGCAATGCCGCAACCAAAGTACCGGAAGATTGCTGTGATCGGTTACAGATCTGTAGGTGAGTAAAGCTCCCGAGCTCTGCTAGCTAGCTTGCTAACAGGCTAAAGTCCTGGCTTTGTTTTCGTTGTGTCTGGCTGACCTCAGCAACACGCGCTTTGTTTTGACGTAGTTTCATTACACTTGTGTTTTTCCCGCTCATAAAACGAACAAGTTGACGTTTGGCTGGAGCCGCACATAATGTTCTAACCCCGCGTGCGATAAAAACGTCCGTGGCATTCCTGTTAAGTTATGTTGTATGTACAATTATTTCATTCGTAATACATAACGTGTGTTCATGCAATCCGATTAAGAGCGATACACATACATTTGAGTTTTTTTTCTTCTAATGAAGAGATTTTTATTACACCTTGGTATTATGTTCAAATGTATCCCATGATATTTTCAGAAAGCTATTATTTCTAATCATGCCAAAACTGTGTGTGTGTGTGGGGGGGGTGGGGGGGTATTTATAATTGAGGGCTATAATAGCAAAGAAAATCAAGAGATTAATACACAAAATGTGTGGTAGTCCAATGTAAAATAAACAATACGATTTTGTACATTTTTAATGGGGAATAACTCCTAAACAATGATAATTAAAATTGTGCTATAGCTTTGTTGATGGAACCCGTTGACAATGCAATCATGTGAGTTGCTCCATTTCCATGTGTTTAACTTGCCCTTCAAAGTCTAGATACAAGTGGATAAATGATCATTACATGCTCTGACATGTTCACAAACTAATACATACCTCAGAAATAACACAATCAACTTTGCTGTCTGTTATGACTTATCCTGGCACTTGCGATCACATATCCCTCTGGTGTCCATTGGCATTACCGGTAAAGACAACTTGAATGACATATAAAGACCATTTGTCAAAAAACAAAACACAAATAAAATATCACACTAGACACTAAGATGCATTTGTTTCAGTTTTCATGGAAAAGGCATATTAAGCAGAAGCAGAAGAAGAAAGATCCCATATACCCAAAAATGTAATTAGCGTTTTCAGAGAACATGTTGAAATTCATGAAAAATAATTTGGGACGCACAACGTTGAAGACATCTTGGTATTGAAAGTAAAAAAAAAAGAAAAGAAAAAAAGATTTTATTGTCCCTCTTAGAAGCAATTATTACCATTTGAATTGTAATAACTGACAATAATTACAATACTGATATCAGTGAAATTAATTATTAAATTACTTTCAGTCTTCACCTGATCAAATTATGCGAAATTGACCCAAATATTAGAACAAGACCCACTCGTTGTCAACTTCATCAAGTCTTACGAGTTACAACATAATGCTCTTCATTTACTGCAATATTTAACAGCTTTTTACTCCCATTATAAATGTTAAAACATTTGATTAGCTGATATTTCTGGAATAGTATTTATCTTGATTTGGTTGTAGTTGCAAAACAATTTTCTAATATGCATGGTAAACACTGTCATTAAATAATACATTAAGTCATATGTTAATTTTCCCTCTGCAGGAAAGTCATCTCTCACAATACAGTTTGTGGAAGGACAGTTTGTCGACTCCTATGACCCTACAATTGAAAACAGTAAGTTTCACCATGCAGCATTGAACCGTACAGGACAGTATACAATTATCACATTTCCTCAAGTGACTGGGGTGTTTAATTACATAGCAGTGTTTGCCAACTTTTATTGAGACATTTTATTGAGTCTCTGGTACCCTGACTCAAGAGGCCGCCGCATGAGGTATTGAGTTAGAAATACAGTACTTAATAAACCTGGTATTTTTCTTTCCCAGCCTTCAATAAAATGGTCAGCGTCAATTGTCAAGACTTCAATCTTCAGCTGGTTGACACAGCTGGACAAGTGAGTTGTTTGTAACTTCAGCCCCTTATTGACATACAGAGTTATACTGCTGCAATATTAAAGTGTTTATTATTTTAACTCGTGAAAATAAATGAAGACTTGCAAATCCTTAGTCCTGTGCCTGAGACTAACATATGATGTCATCCTATCGTTTGTAGGACGAATACTCAATTTTTCCACAGTCCCACTCAATGGACATACATGGATATGTCCTTGTTTATTCTGTGACATCCATGAAAAGGTATAAAGTTGCATAATTATGTATCTTTAACATATCAATTAAAGCATATTTTTATCATTTGTGTTCATTTCTCATCCCAAGTTAAAAAAACAGAGCAGAATGTATTAAAAAGTAAAAACAGGCCTTGTATCTTTGGAGTAATTTACGATGTGATAAATGAGCTGTGTATATTCTCTTCTCAGTTTTGAGGTCGTTCAGGTTCTACACGACAAACTGCTCGATATGGTTGGAAAGATTCAGTAAGTAATCTTAAATATTTTTAACTCATTCACTGCCATTGACGGTTCTAGATGTCAAAAATTAATTTGAGCTATTTCTATTAGTTTAAAAATTGTTCCACTTTTGTTAACAGGAGTATGAAAACCTTGGAAAAAAATATTGTACATTTAGACCAGATATAAAATTTATGATTAATCGCGAGTTAACTAGTGAAGTCATGCGATTAATTACAATAAAAAAAATATATAATCGCCTGTTGCCTTGAAAATATTTTTTTCTTTTCTTTTCCTTTTTCTTTAAAAAAAAAAAAAAGGAGAAAAGATTATTAAAAATTAGGTCGTCAGGCGATTAAAATTTGTAATTGTAATTAATCGCATGACTTCAATAGTTAACTCACGATTAATCACAAATTTTATATCTGGTCTAAATGTGCAATCATTTTTTTCCTAGGTTTTCATACGCTTGTTAACAAACGTGGGGAAAAATGTTAAACTAATAGAAATAATTCAAATACATTTTTGATGTCTATAGCCGTCAATGGCAGTGAATGAGTTAATACAACAACATTTGTCCCCCAATACATTTTGTATTTAATGTTTCACTATTAATATTTTCTATTTAGAGTTCCAACCGTTCTTGTTGGGAACAAAAAAGATCTCCACATGGAAAGGTAAGCATGATACTTTTTGGCTTGTTTTAAAAATGTTTCAACAGACTTACGATCTCCGCGTAAGAATCAGGACATATGTGAGTCCCGACCAGTTGCTAGGCCGATGGTGTAGATATCAGCGCTATATAAATGCACTCCATTTCCGGCATTTGCTATTGTATTTCTGTAAAATTTCTGTATTCTGAGTAGCCTTGGAATGAGTGGGTATGTCGTGAGGAGAGAATTCCAGGGTAGAAAGTTCTGTGTGAACAGATTATGTTGTGCTTAAAACAAATAAACAGGAGAAAATGGGAAATATAATGTTAATTCCGATGTTCGTATCAGAATTTTTTTTTCTTATTCTCACTTTTTGCTTTCTTCCTCTCGTCTTATAGCGATTTATAGCAAGACAAAAACAAATTTGTAGAGTTAATTGACTCATTTAGCCACTTGATTTTTGACTCAATTCACCAAATCTATACCATATGGTGATTCTCAACATCTTCAGCAATTATCTTCAAATTTGTTTCATGAATTTATCAGTCATTTAATCAAAATATGACATTCGTAATAACGAGGTTTTTGAGACTTGGTTTATTAAACTACTTTAATGAATGCTCTTCAATATATTGTTTGTCTTTGCTACCTACTGTACCTATCTACCACTTTCTGGATTTTTCTTTTTTGTATAATTTTTTTTTCCCTTGGTGTAGTTCTGGTGCTCAACTGTATGTTGCTGTCATTTCATAACCAGTGTTTTCACTGTCTCGTTTCTCAGGGTCATAAAGCCAGAGGAGGGAAAGAAGCTGGCTGATTCCTGGGGTGCTGCTTTCATGGAGTCCTCAGCCAAGGAAAATGAGGTAATTCCAGGCATCTTTTTCTCGTTGGCGCTGTCTGCACACGTTGACCATCTGCTTGCTTCTTCCTTCGTTACAGACCGCCGTGGAGGTTTTCAAGCGAATCATATTGGAGATGGAGAAAGCCGACGGGAATGCCCCGCCCGAGGAGAAAAAGTGTGCCGTGATGTAAGAGAGTAATTGAGGACATGATACAAGTCACTTGCTGAAGACAGGAGGCACAGCTCCACCAGCATACCAACGACGACCTCACCAACAATAAGACTGATGCCATCTTCAACTCACATTAAAACTATTCCACCTAAAGACGCTCAGGCAGAGAAGCACCTTCATTGGACATTTGCTTTAAATAGTTATATTCTTGAGTGGGTATAATTTTTAGCCCAGAAAACTCAGCTCCTCATTAACTGTATCCAGAATTCCCTTGAACATGTAATGGTAAATATTTGTGAATGCCTGATGTTGAGACAACAACATTGGTTTGTGTAATTTTTGAGTGGTTGGTGTATCGTGGTGGCGGCTTAAAGAGCCCCAGTTCACATTGCTCTAAATGTATTGGTTGATTATGTCACAATGCCTTGGATGCTCTATTAGGAGTTTTCACAAAAACACTCAACACCCTTCTTTCCATTGTAATGTTTAGCAGTTTCTTTTTAAGCTATTTATACATGCAACCTGTGAGCTTTTCTGCTGAGCAGATTAGTCCACTGTCCCCATTTCGACATTTTTAACTTTTCTATCATCAGTAACAAAGCGGAACTCTCAGATGAATTTCGTACAGGTTAGAAAAATAGCTTCGATTTTTGCCATGTATGGCTTTTCGTTAGTTATAAATAGAATAGGTTTTGTTGTTTTTTGAGTGATACATGCTTTTTCGCTCCCCATCAATTAAAAGTAGTGTATAGCAGTAATTTATCATAAGTCATTTTGACATTTTGTGTGGGTTTAATCTGAACTCTGGATTCAACAATCACTGTCAAGACACTTGAGATGCAATGTTTGCATTTAGCTTTTCTTGGCTCTCGTTGCCTTAAAATACACTCGTCTGTGGACTATAATCACATTACTTATTCATCTTTTTCTTCATATAGTTTGTAATGGTTTCTTTATTTTTATTTTTTTTTATCAAGTGCTTTGCTGAGTAAGTAGTTCTATCATGAACAGAGGCTGGTCGTGCTGTGTCTTGTGCCTTACACATCTTTGAAACTCTCACATCTGGTTCTCTTCATGACCAAAGGTGCTCTTACAGGGTTTCTTCTTCCGTCTGTTAACTTGATCTCATGGGTATTGATAGTGGTGGTGATGGTGTGCACAAAATGGACGCCAATATGCCGATGACGGTCAGCGTTCATGCAAAAATCTTGCTGTAAACAGTTTGTATATAAAATCTGTTACTCATTTGATGTTGTTGTGTGTTTTTGTCCTGCATTTTTATTTAGGTCGCCAGTCATTTCCAGGATACACTTAAAAAGGAAACGGATACTATCTGTTCTGTTATGCTTCCAGTTTGTTATAATAAAAAAATATTTCTATTTAGAGATGATCATGAGACCTTAACTTTAGAGACACTTTCTGAAGTTAACCACTTGGTGACCCTCTGAGGTTTGGGGTCAACCGCTTTTGGCTAGATATTTCTACTGCGCCGACAGTAGCAATATTACGGTAATGACCTGCCAGCTATTCAGGATGCTCTGGTTCGTCTCGTAGCCGCTGCGCCGCATTTGCGAGCCCTTGGCTGTTTGTCACACGACCCGGCCGGCTGTGGAGGAGACGTGACACCGCGAATGGAATATGGAGTGTGTAAGTCCGCCGGCTAACTTTTATATTTGTTATTTTAACTATTTAACACTGTCTGACCTTATCTCGCGCGATAGTCTGAGACCGCTAACAATAGCAACGATGCTAACCAACTATTTGGATTGGAATACATAGCGAAGTAGCTAGCTCGATATGTGTGACGTCTCTGTTGCATATTGTTAATGAAACGAGTTTAGTGAGTGATCCAAATGTCTCTTTAGTTTTGTTGGACAAAAGGAGTTACTTCCCGTTGGAAGGACGATCTATTGACAACAGGTTTTGACTGGTCAATGCTAACGTTATTAGCTTGGAGTTGGAAGCAGTTACTGTACTTAAAGCAATGGTTGTCATTTCCTTAGTCGGTAAACATTGTCTTTTCTAAGTCCTCTATCTGCAAAGACCACAAAAAGGTTCATTTAATCGGTCTGGAGGCATTTTTCTTTACAGTATTGCATCTCAAAATTGACTGAACCAGCTGAGGTACACATTTTGCATGAGAATATGAAATTGAACACATTGGAACTCAAAGCTATTATTGTGTTGTTGAATTGGGACCAAATGGATACATAGGTTAATAATTTTTATTTTAATTACCAGTGCTAAATGCAATCATGCAATATGATGGGGTGATTAGGGTTCCTACACAATTATTTAAAGAGCAACTTGTCACTAGTCCGTTAACAAAGTGCAGTCCGTTTCTTGGAGGGGTGTTTACTTGCTTGGCTTCAGATGGATCCAAAGTTAAATCAAGTACACTACTAATATTATTGTACACCGTTAACAAATTTACAAACATAACACATGCTTCATTTCCTAAAAAGAAGAGTGACAAGACAATCTACTGTTACAATCCCAAGTGATGTTGGCCACAATAAAAACATTACCTCTACAAAACAGCATACTGTACGTAAAAATAACAATAAGAATCAAGAATGTCTTTATTGTCCAATGTGTCAGTTTAACAAGCACAGCCAAAAAAACTGAAGCGTGATTTAGAAGTTTGGGTACTCATGAATTCAAGCTATTTTGGGGAAACTGGAGCAAGATTCCCAGTGAATGAGTGTCAATATAGGAAACGGAAGCGTGCAATATGTAACTCATTGACAGTTAATAGACAGGCTGTACAGTTCACTGGAATCGAGGTTACTTAGGTTACAGGTCTAAAAGATAGTTGGGTAAAAAGTGACATTATTAAATGAGCTGTTTATGAAGCCTATTTATTATTATCCTGCTATTTAAATCTTGTCCTGACATGTTTGTTTTTTCTTTCAGATTCCAGCGACTATTGAAGATCTTGAAAGCAAAAAGGATCCTGTCATCGAGGGTAGGAGACAAAATGACATCATGATGATATTTAAAAGGTTTCTCACCCCCGTCTTGCGCTTCCCTTCAGACCCTGAGCACAATGTGTACACCAGGTTCATGAAGTCCCATCGCTGTTATGATCTTGTACCCACCAGCTCCAAATTGGTTGTTTTCGACACATCCCTCCAGGTCAGATAGAATCTGTTACTCTTAAAGTCAAGTCTGTCCTTCTGTAGAACAGAAGTGCAATTGTGTCTTAAAGGGGAAATATTATGGGATCATTAGCTAATCGTGTTATCAGTGTTGGCTTCTGATAACTGTTACCTTCGAATGTGGGGTGATGTTATTGATGGTGGCTTTTTTTTGTTTTTTTGTTTGTAATTCATCTGAAGTGCCCCCACAAGTGGAAAAAAAACAATATAGTACTTTCAAATTTGTTTAGGCGTATTCGTCTATTTCGTCACAACTTATTGCAACCCTATAGCGCCGCCTGCAGGTCATCATGGTAACGAAAGCCATTCTCAGCTTTGGATAGATGCAGGTGAGGTGAGAAGTGGCTCAATTTGCAAGAAACAGGACCGCCTCCTCAAAACAGGCAAATTTCATCCACCACTATATGATGGGGGGGTGAATTAGGGGTACAATGGTACTGTAATTTCTGATCTTTGGAGTATTTTGTCCAAAAAAAAAGTCACAAATAAAGAACTTTGTGGAAAAAACCCAAACATTATACATCTCTTAATTTCACAGGTCAAGAAGGCATTTTTTGCTCTTGTTTCCAATGGGGTGAGGGCAGCTCCCCTATGGGACAGTAACAAGCAGTGCTTTGTCGGTAAGCTTATTTAGTATATTACTATATCATATCATTTGAGCTTGTTTAGAAAAAACAAAAAAGGACCTTATATTTTCTACAGGCATGCTAACCATCACAGACTTCATTAACATCCTTCATCGCTACTATAAATCTCCTCTGGTAAGATCATAGATTTGCAGGTGTGCTGTTTTATTGAGATAACTCATGTTTAATGTCAGAATTGTATTGCTGTGATTTTCAGGTTCAGATTTACGAGTTGGAAGAGCACAAAATAGAAACATGGAGAGGTGTGAGTTTTTACTGACCTCTTAAAGTATATATATCTTTTTTAATTATTACTTATCTCAATAAGTTAAGTGTCTTTTTTAATGCTTTTATTTTAACAGAGCTATATCTTCAAGACTCATTCAAGCCGTTGGTTAGCATATCACCCAATGCCAGGTTTGTTTTTATAATTTTTGTTTGATTGAATTTCGCCTCTTAAAGCTGAAGTCAACCCAACAATTTTCTTTACGATAATATGTTGTATGCGCCGCCACTAGTCTAAACACAGTATTCTGGTTAAATACTGTGTTTATGGAATATGAATTAGCAGCAAAATCCACTCGGTTTTTATCCATCTCGGGGCGGCCATTTTGCCACTTGCTCTCGCCTGAAAATGACATCACAGTTGCTCAGGTAACGACCAATCACGGCTCACCTGTTTTCTGAGTTTGGTCATGTGACGTTCCCAAGCTGAGCCGCGATTGGTCGTTACCTGTGACGTCATTTTCAGTCAACAGCAAGTGACAAAATGGCCGCCCACTTTGTATTGCAGCTTGTATGACGCTGTATCTTCGCTGCTCAAGAACAAGATCCACAGGCTGCCAGTAATCGACCCCCTAACGGGAAACACCCTCTACATCCTCACACACAAGCGGATCCTCAAGTTCTTGAAGCTCTTTGTACGTTACTTTTGGCTTCGCTTCTGCCGTACTAAAAATACAGAATTTCCAGCGTGGAACGCCCGAAGGTTGTACAGTGGCGACATTTTCTGTTATTGTTTTCAGATATCGGAGATGCCAAAACCGACGTTCCTGAGTCAAACTTTGGAGGAGCTGAACATAGGAACATTCCGGAACATAGCGGTGGTGCGCACAGATACACCTCTGTACACGGCGCTGGGTATTTTTGTAGCGCAGCGAGTGTCTGCGCTCCCCGTGGTGGACGACAAAGGTGGGTGGGCTGCTTGATAAAACATTATTGAATGTGAAATGGCCTGCGCTGCCAAGCACGACTTTGTCACTTAGCAACTGAACTTATTGAACTGAACTCATTAACATGGTAACCTATGCTATAAATCAGGAGTGGGTAAAATATGGCCAGCTTAATTTTTTATTTTCCTTTAGCACACTGCCAGTGTTCAAACTATGCATAATGTTACATGATTACATAATGTGGCTTTAGTATTTTGAAGTTGCTATTTGGAGTAAAATGACAACTACGGATTTACATCATCAAGATGCCATATTTGTTGCATTACCTTCCATGTATGTATTTATTTGTTTATTTATCTCATTAAATAATTGAGCAATGGTTTAATTTAAGTAATACAATTTTAACATTTTTACGCATGTACGATTTTAATTTGTTTTTATTAAATATTTTTTTACATTTTTCATTTTTACAATTTACATAAGAATTTCAATTGTAACTATTGTATTAATTCGTGAATTATAATGATTTTATGATTTATTTGTTTGTTTGTTTATTAATCTCTACTAAATAATTGGTCAATGGTTTAATTGAAGTAGTACAATTTAAAAAAAAATATGTATGTACAATTTTCATTTATCTTTATTAAATAATTGGTTAATTTATTTTAGTTTAACTGTAAGTGATACCAAAATTATAATTTTTTTACATTTTTCATTTTTACACATTACATACGAATTTCAATGTTAACTATTGTATTAATTTGTGAATTATAATGATGTTTTATTAATTATAAATATATTATTAATAATCATGAATGTATTATTTTTGTATTATTTAAATAATTGCTTTACATATACTTTTTTTCCCATTAATCTACACAGCTGGGTAGACATTGCACATTGGCAGCTACTGCTAAAAAAACATGCATAAATCTTCTGTGTTCTTATTTACTGACACCTTGTCTCTTGTGCAGGTCGAGTGGTGGACATTTACTCCAAATTTGATGTCATTGTAAGTTAACAATTGTTCATATTTGTTTAGATTTGTTCCCGATTAGAAGTAACATAAAATCGACAGTTGTCTTATATTATGTAGCTGAACAATGATGGCATATGATGATGAATGAAATGCTATTTTTGCGGTCCCTGCCACAAATTGTGGAAATCCATGAATAACTGACACCCAGTGAATAGCTGGATTTACAAGTAGTGAATTTTGAATATGCGATGTAACCCCCGCAAGTAGCAAAGGACACCGCCACAAGTGCACTTGCGGTCTCTTTGCTGAACCATCGGTAAGAAAACAAACACATTCATCCTCAGAATAGTCAAAATAACAGCCAGCCAACTTTACACTCTCATTTGTTGACGCCCATGTCACTCACCAGGCCAGGCCCCACCTTTTAAAGCCATTCATTAGGGGTGTGGCAAAAAATAAATTCTCATAAGAATCGCAATTCTCATTTAGTACGATTCAGAATCGATTTTAAATGTTATTTAAATAATTTCATCCTGTCTTGCCTTTGTGTGTGTGCCTTTTATTTGGAGTGCTGTTCATGTTGTATCCAGTTTGGCCACTGAGGGGCAGTGTGGTTCCACGCGGTCTATTACACTGTTGTAGCCACATTAGAGAGTAGAAGGAAAAAGTCACGATCAAGTTATTGCCACCCCTACCATTCACACCTAAAACGCACAGATACCACAAGTTGACTATACCTGCATCTCACATGCACGTCATCATGTGCTTAAATAATGTCACATCAATTTTTCCCCAGTGACTTGATTAATCAACGGGATCATTGGTAGAATACCAGATTCAAAAAAATAATTGGTAGCTGCAGCCCGAGCTCACACAATGCGTCCTCCAATTTATAAGTCAATCCAGCGCAATATCCATTTTGTAACAAAAATTCAGAGAGTTCGCCCAAACAATGTTAATCTGTTCCAAACTAATCAGCACTTACTGTATACTTCAGTACAGCACAGACACAAAATGCACTTAATATTTTAAGAATTACAGAACATTGTTGAGATTCCTTCATTTATGTAAGCAGCGGAGGGATTAGGGATTTGTCATTGTTGTGTAATCAAAGTTGTGGAAAGAGCTCCTTAACATATGAGTTGAGGTTGATGGGTAACAAAAATTCCATCGCATACACTTCAAATATCATCCGACGATATTATTTTCCCTGCAGAACCTGGCAGCAGAGAAGACTTACAACAACCTTGACTTGACCGTGACCAAAGCCTTGCAGCACCGCTCTCAATACTTCGAAGGGGTGCTGACCTGCAACCGCCACGAGACGCTGGAGGCCATCATCAACAGACTGGTGGAGGCTGAGGTGAGGTCGGCGGAGCGATTCCGCAACATGTCGCGCTAATAACGTCATGGTGGGGAACATTGTGCCGAGTGACAATGGCGCCGGTGCAAGTGGAGTGATTGTGATTGCGTGTCGACAAGGTGCACAGGTTGGTGGTTGTGGACGAGCGGGATGTGGTGAAGGGCATCGTCTCCCTCTCGGATATCCTTCAGGCACTCGTGCTCACTGACAGAGACGAGGGTAAGCCAAGCGTTTCGCCGCACAGTAACTCTCGCTCAACTCAAAGTCATAGTTTGATTTGTCACCCTTAGGCACCGCATGAGGCGAACGGGATCCACACGAGAGGTGAGGCCGGAGCAAAGGGAGAAAGAAGTGACGCGAGGGAACGGGTGGGCGATTTGGACGGCAAAATGAACGACGGTCCGTCCTATCTTTCATGTTCACATCTGCGTCTGTGCAAAAAAATACGTCACCAAGTTTTATCAAGCGAGCAATCTAACACCGTGGTAGCACAGCAATTCCTGTCAACAGAGACTAATTTGACATCACAAAGGAGCCAAGATGCTCATTTTAACTCATTAACTGCCATTGACGGCTATAAACGTCAAAAATTCATTTGAACTATATCTTTTAGTTTTAACATTTTTTTCCACTTTTGTTTTTATTGTACATTTAGTTTTGTACATAAAATTTGTGATTAATCGCAAGTTAGCTAGTAAAGTCATGAGATTAATTACGATTAAAAACTTTAACCGCCTGACGGCCCGAATTTTTAATAATATTTTTTTCTTTTTACATTTATTCACTGCCGTTGACGGCTATAAACGTAAAAAAAACAACAACACTTTTGTTAACAAGAGTATGAAAACCTAGAAGTTTTTTATTGTACATTTAGAACATACAGAATTTGTGATTAATCGTGAGTTAACTAGTGAAGTCATGTGATTAATTACAATTAAAAATATGTAATCGCCTCTCGCCCCTAATTTTTAATAATCGTTTTTTAAATGAATTTATGGCAGTGAATGAGTTAATTTTGAACAATGGTCAGCTACCAGCTAAAGGATAACAAATTCTTGGATTGGTATGATTTCTTCTTATTTGTGGCAAGCCAAGCAACCCATCCAGGGACATTGATTAAAGGGGGAGTCAACCCGCCCCAAAATATTCTTGGCAGTAGTCAGGTTTCCATCCACGTTTCGAAATTTCTATGCGAATTTTGTGAAAATGCATAAAACGGACATGCGACTTATGCCCGTTTCCGTCCGCTTGTTTTTTGCGAATATGCGCCACGAGATGACGTTATAGTGACGGAACTTGGGAACGTTGATTTTGACGGACTGAACGGAAGTAGTCTGTCTTGTTGGCTTCCATCCCGCATGTAAGTGAAGTGTGTCGTTATATTGAGAGCTGATGTTAATAAAGCCATCTAAAATTGCTTGAATGTTTTTTTTCTTTAATCAATTGTAAAAAATAAACGTGTTTCTTCGTCTCCCCAAACATATCTTACTTTATCAGCCGCCATTTATTGTGACTGCAAACGTGCGTGTGACGTAGTATCAGTCAAAACGTGCGGCGTATATCCGGTCCATCGCCAAAATTCGCATTTTCCTTTTTTTGATACGCTTCATAAACCACCCCCTAAGCGTAGCAACTTTTTTTGTGTGCGAATTTTGGGCCTTTTTTTTTTTGAATTTCTGGCGTTTCCATTCAGTTTCTTTTTCGCAATTCTTGAAAATTTTAATAAAAACAGGTGGATGGAAACCCACCTAGTATTTATGTTCTATGCAGCCCTACCAGTCTAAATACGATCTTATATGAGTTAAGCAGCAAAATCCAGCCGTTTTTATCAATATCAGAAGGCGGCCATTTTGCCATTTGCTGTCAAGTGAAAATGACATCACAGTTTCTCAGGTTTTAGGTAACAACCAATCACAGCTGAGCTTCAGAAAACAGCTGAGCTGTAATTGGTCGTTACCTGAGCCCTGAGCAACTGTGATGTCATCTTCAGTCGACAGCAAGTGGCAAAATGGCCGCCCCCTGAGATGGATAAAAATAACTGGATTTTGCTTCATAACTCATATTCCAAAATGGAATAATCAGAATGTCATGTTTAGACTAGTGAGGTCACATATTGTCAAGAAATGTTTAAAAGGTTGACTTCCTCTTTAAACTATCATGTATTCTTGCTATGCTAGTTACAGTGTTCCCTCACTATTAACGAGAGATATGTGAGAAAATTGAATGAAGTATGTGGTTCGGGGTTTTACAGACTTGAAACATAAATGTAAACAATCAAGCTGAATACTTAAACAAGGTAAGACTGTATATGAAATGTTGTCATCTCGGCTGATAGGCCCACCCCTTGTTATACAAATACACTAAGGCCTGTTGAAGTGAATGTGTGAATTGAACTGACAGGTTCAGGTTGTGATGTGCTTTGTGGCAAATGAAGAACCTTCCAACCTGACAGCTTAACTACTAACTTTCGTGTGACCATAAGATGATTTATGACAAACACCTAAAGTGGTAAAGATTTGACATCTAAATGACCTGTTTTGTTACATATACCTAAAAAGGGATTTGTATTACTCTTGACAGCGCTGTGAAATGGCTCTTTTTGGAAAGGGGTCTAACACTTAAATACAAATGGTCAAACGTATCCATTATTTCTTTGGTATTCATCATTTGAAACAAAAACGATTTCTACGTTTCTGCTTTTATTTATGTTGCATTTGATATATTGTGTAGCATTTCTCTTCTTTCTGGGGATAAGCAAAGAAAGAGTCACACTACTAGTTTTGAACCTGTATGGAAATTTTTGTATTAAACCGCAATTGGTTGTAAAGAGTAATAAATGTTCCTTGAGAGTTTGTGTGTTGAATATTCATGTTATGAGATTCCGTGTGAAAAAAACGCTAACATCAACAACTACCTTAACTGTTATTTTGGCTCACATGGGGGCAAATTGGACAAAACACATCATCTTTCATTATTGCCTTTAACGTCCAAATGCATAAGCTTGACAAGCTTTTACAGTGCATGTGAAAAAAAAAATGGATACATTGACAGTTTGCCTACAGTGGTCTGTTTCAGCATTTTCTTCTCACACGCATATCTATTGTGAAGCGGAGTCATGTTAAATAAACATCGGTTACAGACGATTGTGAGCCATGCAACGAGGTCAGTAGTAACGCACATGAGGCATTTTTTGGGGTTGTTCAATAGCAGACAAATATAAATAAACATTACAGCAAAAGACAAAAGTGCATCTGTTCCCTGAAACCAAAAACAATTTCTGAGAATTGGAGTCATTTCACGTATTACGTGGTCACAAAAAAACAACAACCCGTTAACAGTGATTATTCAACTATATTACGGGGTGGGGAACCTGTGGGCCAATTTAGTGGATGTGATAGCAATTTTATCAAGCCCCATTCAATTCTAAAAACTAGGGACTGTTCTAAATCGTGTACAGGTCATTTGCATATTATTTTTTTTAGTACTTTCTAAAAGGGAAAAAAAAAATCAAAGTAGTTACCCATGATGGGAAAAGCTTCCCCACCCTTGAACACAGTCAACGAATACATACAGTCAACATTTTCAAACCAGTAGTATCCTATGAGATGCTGATATGACATTTGTGATCCTTGTATTTGTCTGACTACGTCTACTATGTGAGAAACATTTACATCGTCAACACAAATTATGTGATGCTGTGGGCAGTGTTGTAGTGGAACCAGATCAGTTATTTGCTTCCGAGCAACACTGTGAAACCATCCATCAACTTCTGTTATGACTACTTAAAAAAAAATAAAAACAATTTTTTAATTGTAATACATTCGCTGTCATGGATTGCTTCCAAGTGCAGGGAAAGTCCCGGGATACTTGTAGTGGTGCGGAGAAGGGAAACCAGACCGGTTTCTGGGTAGGTGAGGTAGGGTTTGTCAGGAATCAAGTGCCTTGAAAAACTTGCAAAGCTACTTACTGTCTTTGCAGTAATTTTTAAAAGCGTCACATATTCTCAGTGCGTCTGAGGAAGGCTGACTTGAGGGCGTGACACTTCCATGAGCTATTTGTTAGTGTTTGGCTGCCTTCAGGTCAGACTTTGATATCCTCTTTGACAGTAAGCTGGGACAAGCTCTTTTTTATGCGCAGGGCGGTCAAGCGGGCAGCGCCGTTGGCGTACCAACACTCCCTCATTATTTTGCCCATAACCCGCAAAGCCTGGAATAGAAGGAAGAAGATTAAGTTAGGTGAAAACCCTATGCTATATGTATATATGTATTGAAATGCCATCAAAACAAAAATCTGTAAAAAAAAAAATTGTCTTGCTAGCTTGCAGAAATGTTATACAATAATGGAAAAGTTATTACTTGTACGACACAGTTGTTCTGCAGGAATCAGCAAATCGAATTTAATGCATTTTAATGGAACTTAAAACTAATTGAATGTCTACGTCATACTGTATATACACACACACACGTGCAAACGCATATACATGCGTATACCGATTATATTTCAGGGCTGTCAGTCGACTAACATTTTTAATCGTAATTAATCACATGATTTCCGTAGTTAACTCGCAAGAACATTATATTTGTTCTAAATGTACAATAAGATATTGTTTTCAAGAGTTTCTTCTTTCATCAGGAAAAAAGTACATTTGTATCTGTTTCCGTTTTGCAGCAATTAGCATTAGAATATAGCTAGGTTTCATCATTATTCACAAACCTGTTGAAAACACTGGGGAAAATAGATTTTTGCAAGATGGCCCTGATTGATCTCTTATACTCTGCTGCCACCTGCTGGCCGTTTTTTGTAACAACAACCATTGCTTCAAGCGTTCTCTTCGGTTCACGGGCTGCATCAAAGCATTTTGTATGCTCTAGCATTAAAACAAAAAAAAAAACATTAAAACTACAAATGCTTTTGGGACCATGGCATTATTTAAAATAGAAGAGTTAACATACAAGTGGACAAATGTGATTGTACTGTATCTTTCAATTCATTGATTCAGTAACTTTATAGTAATTCATAAAGTTATTTGAAGTAAAAAATAAATAAAATACATAGATTTGTGTTGAGGTAATTTTCTGCCACTAGGTGGCAATAGTGTTTCATGTTAAAAGTTGGTGACAGGAATCACATTTTTTTATTTTCAAATTCAGAGCAATTATATTGTCTACCTAAGTGATTGTCAACCTTTCAGTACCCAATAACCAGCGCAAAGGATTTCTTATTGACGAAATGTTTTTAAATAAAACAAAGTGCTGTGCCATTATTGTCTGATTTATTAAACTTTGGAATTTATGTGGTCTCTTGAACTATTTTCCAAAAAAAAATATATATAACAAAAAACTGAAAAAATAAATAAATAATCAATTTAATTGTAAATAAAGTTTTGGGCACATACAACTTATTATCAACATAAAGTGTCCTCTTTTGGGATCATAGTAAATCTCTGTTCACCAAAATAAACTCGTCATTCACCGCAGCTAGAGCGACAACACTTCCTGATCCCCTATCAGCTGACTAACACTATCCAATCAGATGCTAGCATACCATCGGTAAATGCGAGTGAATGACGGAGAGCAGCAGATTTGACACATCAACTTAGATACTTGTACAGAAAAATACCAACATTTATGAATGTGTAAACAATAATTCTATAAACATAAATGTACAAGTAAATATACATTTTAACAAATTAACTTAAATGCTTGAACGTCCGGGTGTGGACTTTCGCAAAGCGAGGCGTCTTTGTCGCTGGCCAGTGGCCGTACACAACGGTTCAAAGAGCGAATGCTTAACATGATATGCTTAATTTATGCTCAAGAAATTACTATCTCCTTATTTGGAAACCCGGCAGAAAAGTATTGGCACAAACAGTCGAGTAGTACGGGTATTTTTCGTAGGTTTTTTTTTTTAATTAAAAATTTTAATGCTTCTGGACACCGTATTTAAAGTTGTTGTTTTTTTAAATGCCATTTAACTCATTCACTGCCATTGACGGCTATAGACGTCAAAAATGTATTTGAACTATTTCTATTAGTTTAACAATTTTTTTCCAATTTTGTTAACAAGAGTATGAAAACCTAGAAAAAAATTATTGTTTTTAGAACAGATATAAAATCTGCGATTGATCGTGAGTTAATTATTGAAGTCATGCAATTAATTACAATTTAAAAAATTTAATCGCCTGATGTGATTAAAAAAGAGAGAAAAGATTATTAAAAATTAGGGGTGTGAGGCGATTATTTTTTTTAATAGTAATTAATCGCATGACTTCACCAGTTAACTCACGATTAATCACAAATTTTATATCTGTTCTAAATGTACAATTTAAAAAATCGTTTTGAGACTCTTGTTAACAAAGGTGGAAAAAAATGTTAAGCTAATAGAAATAGTTCAATTTTTTTTTTTACGTCTATAGCCGTCAATGGCAGTGAATGAGTTAAGGCCTTAATTTGAGCAAAATCTATTTAGCCCACATGCCATTACCTCGTGGCTTTGCCACCAGTTTGGGATGTTGGGTCGCGTCTTTTGGTCACACGCCACCTTTTTCATGTCTTCCACTGAAGGGTCCGAGGGCACCAGGTCGTAGTAGGGTAGCTGATATTCCTCATGGATACCTGCTAACACAGCGCAACACACAGTTAAGAGCAGCACTGCGAGCACGGAGGTTGAATAACCCGAGTGCAAACGCATCCTGCATGACCTCCACTGTTACAGCGGCGTGCAATCTCCCAGTAGACCAGCCCCAAAGCGTAGATGTCAGCACATTTGAACGAGTCAAAGTGCCTCATGTTGATCGTCTCATCCAGGACCTCTGGAGCCATGTACCTGTGAGGAAAAAAAAGAAAAGACAGTAACAATTTTTACCGATAGCCAGAAGTCAAAGTTTAAAGTATTTTCTCCGCACCTCTTGGTTCCCACTCTTTGGTTGGGAGCGATGTCGATAGTGTCTGTGACAGAGTCGTGGCGGACGGCTAAACCCAGGTCAGCGATGGCACAGGTGCCGTTCTTCTTCACAAGGACGTTCTTGGACTTCAGGTCACGGTGGGCGATGCCCGGTTTTCCTACAAAGTTGATACATGAATTTTTGCGATTTATCACAGGTGGGTCTGAGTCCACTCTACTTGCAACCGAAGTATTACTTCCCCCTAGTGGCCCACAAGAGCCAAAAGAACAGGAAGTGCATTTTCTCCGAGGGAATGCACCTTGCGTTCCGAGTATCTCCATGTGCAGATGTGCCAGGCCGCTGGCAGCGGTCAAGGCCAGCTTGATCATCCCTTCAGCCGTGACGGAGTAGCGGTTCAGGTAGTCGAACAGGGAGCCGTACTCGTGGTAGTCCGACACCAACCACAGCTGAGTCCATGTGCCATTGTCTACACCGAGACAAGACAATGAATAATTGATCAGCCGGATGTCATCAATTGGTCTTGCTGGCAAATAATGTATCTTGTTATGAGAGAGAATTTAATGGTTCTGTGATGTGTAGTGACATACAGAACCATTAAATTCTTTTGATCAGCATTTCGCTATACTTTTTGTGACTTTTTTTGGTTTGGTAATACACAAACTGTAGTAGTCCACTTTTGTATTTCAAAAAATATATATTTTAAAAGATTAATTTTTGACATTTTAATGCCAATTAGGGCCTTGTTTTTTCAATTTATGAATTTAATGCCATTAAGCCTTTAAGGATACGCAAAAACACTGACAATGGAAATCTATACATCGCAAAAACAAATAAAGGCAATCACATGTAAAAATACATTCAGTGTAAATATCCAAATGTTAAAAACATTACAAATACCAGTATTGGCCACACCTCTTGTGAATGAATCTTACGGAATTTTAAGGAAACATTTTATATTGGGATATATAGTTTTTTCTTTAACTCATTTGCTCCCCAAAACGTATAAATATGTTCTACTTTAAATGTTTTAAGTGTCCCAAAGACATATTTATACGTTTTTTAATTTTTTTATCTTTATGCTAGAGCAGGGGTGGCCACTATCCAGCCTGTTTTCCATGTTTCTCTCCACTAACACACCTGATTCATGATCAGGATCGTTATCAGCGTGCTGAAGAAGGGAGACATGAAAACAGGCTGGATAGGGGCTCTCGAGGACCGAACTTGACCACCCCTGTGCTAGAGCATACAGAAGGCTTCGATGCAGCCTCTGAACTGCAGAAAACGGGTAAAGCAATGGTAGTAATTACAAAAACGGCCAGCAGAAGGCAGCAGAGTATAAGAGATCAATTAGGGCCATGTTGCAAAAATCTCTTTTCTTTAATGTTTTCAACAGGTTTGTGAATAATGATGAAACTAAGCTAAATTCTAATGCTAATTGCTGCAAAATATACTTTTTTTTCCTGATGAAAGAAGATACTCTAATCTTTCTTTGGTAGGTTCCATGTTTTTATAACAATAGACTGTACACCTTGCAAAATCTGTCAATATCCAGTAAAACAGCCGGGAGTGAAGGGGATTGCTTCAGTGAAAATGGCTGGGAGTGAATGAGTTAAAAGTTATTTTGTCATTGTTTTTTTTTTTTTTAAAGGGAAGTCACCAACCCCCCCCCCCCCCCTCCCCCGCCCCACACCCCAATAGTGACAATCGTGTATTCTATGCAGCCCCACTAGTCTATATACAGTATTCTGGTTAATATTACGTTAGTGGAATATGAGTTAAGCAACAAAATCCAGCCCGTTTTTTATCCATCTCAGGGGGCGGCCATTTTGCCACTTGCTGTCGACTGAAGATGACATCAAAGGTAACAACCAATCACAGCGCAGCTTCAGAAAACAGGTGAGCTGTGATTAGTCATTACCTTAGCCCTGAGAAACTTTGACGTCATCTTCAGTCCACAAAAAGTGGCAAAATTGAGATGGATAAAAACGGCTGGATTTTGCTTTAAAAGTCATACTCCACAAATGTAATATTAATCAGAATGTCATGTTTAGACTAGTGAGGTGACATGTAACATATTATTGTCAAGAAATGTTTAAGGTTGACTTCCTGAAAAAAAGTGCTATTGAAGATATGTAAAATGTTGGTTTTATTTCCAAACTACATTTCTTGGGAGGTTCCACTGTACGAGACAAAACCAAAACGCATAATCCATCATCTTCTTTCTAATCACATTAGCTCATGAGAGATGCTCACCTTTGTTGTCAGCTGCAATGAAGCCCAGGATGTTCTCATGTCGGATCATGATCGTCTGATAAATTTCAGCCTCGCGGAACCAGGAGCGCTCTTCTCTGGAGGAGAAGATTTTCACCGCCACATCGCCACCCCGCCAACGCCCTCGCCACACCTCACCGAAGCGCCCCTTTCCGATGACTTCTTGGAGAACAATTGTCCTGGCGACTGTCCTCTGGACAAACAGAGGCAGGCCTGAACAGCAAAAGAATAGAAACGATGTGAACGGCGCACATGAAAAGTCACCACACGGTTCAGGAATTACACTTTGCCTCACCTGAGCCGGAACCAGACGTCGACAGGTCGTAAATGAAGTCCTGCAGGCTCCTGTCGTTGGGCATGTAAAGGTGGTCGCAGGAGGGGTCTTCCGCCTCGAGTCTCCGTCTGTGGCCGCAGGCCCTCCGCTGGTACTGACACACGAGCAAACCGAGCAGCAGCAGCAGACAAAGCAGGAGCAGCGGCCCCGCTATCACGGCGACCAGTTCTAGCAGCCCCCACGTCCCACCTGGCCATAAAGCTTCATCGGGGTCTGACTGGGTGGTCACTGAGGAGAATGAACTTGCCGTTAATATGGAAAGCAATAACTCATCTAACGCTCATCCTTATTTCACAGCAAGCAGAAACAAATGCGTCTCCCCCCCCCCCCCCCCCCCCTATGTAGGCTGAACTTCAAACTGAACCATTTTTGCGATTCCACTGCGTATATTTAAATATGTGGTGCTGTACTCACAAAGAAACAAACAAACCAACGCTGATGAAATCATCGCATCCTTGGTAGAAGTTATTACATAATCCAGCAGACGGCAGTGAATGTGTGTGGGCTGAGTTGGTTGAGGAGGACATTGTGTCTTTATTTTGTAAGGCCGCGAAACATGTAATGTCGTCAACTTGCATGCAGACACTCACGTGTGGTGCACTCGGTAATATAGTATTTTATAAAAGCGTAGAATATAAACATAAATAAATAGAAAAGCATCATGATTTAATGTTTCACTTCAATTCATTCTGCTACTCCTTCTGTTGTTCCCGCCTCGGCCACAGGGGGCAGTATAATAATCATATAGTATTAATTGTCACTAGTGGTTTGCTTCTCACCAGATGGTAGGGCTGGGTTAAAAAAATAATAATAATAATCGACATAGAATCGATTTTCCTTTTTGAGCCTGATATCGATTCATAAAACCATGAATCAATTATTTTAATATCTTTTCCTTAAATTCATGAGAAAATAGTATTTTTTTGTATCTTACTATTTTCTTGGAATTTACTGTTCACATGAATTTTAAAGTATTTTCTTACATTTATGAAAGACCTGACTTATCACACTTTAAGACAATATTTTTCATTTATATTTACAATTATTTAAATAGAATTATGACAATATTTTCATCTCATCTTTGCTGATGTCACACTGGAGTGAATATAACACGTGTTACTTTCATTAATAAACCAAACCATTTAACCAGTTACTGCCGCCGTAAACTTTAATTTGGAATTATTGTTTGTGGAGTTTTTATCATGTCCATGATATTTAAGAAGAATTTATGTTCCATAATTCATTAATATCGATTGAAGTGAAGTGAATCGAATCAGGAAAAAAAATCGAAATTGAATCGATACCGAGCCCTACCAGATGGCACTTTGAGGTCAATGCTGTTGCAGTAGTCTGTGTAGCAGCAGTGGATGTTGACCAGGCCCTCTGCACTGAGACAATAGAAGGGCTGTCCGGGAGGTTCGAGCTTGTCTCTGGTGATGCATGTACGAACGTGCTGCTCTTGACCATCGATGAGGGACGTGGAGGCCATGCAGGCTCCGTCCGTCTCACACCAGAAGCCCGTCGTCCTCTCACACTGTGCAGTGGTGCAGTTGCACAGAAGAGCTGCGGAGATAGATGGAGGCATGAAGTGAGTCCACAAGATATGCCTGAAAATTTTAACAAAACTGAGGAGTTCAAACCATCTCCTCACGCGTGATGACACGAGGCATGTCAGTATGTCTCATGAGACTGGTTAGTTGCAAAGACCACCGCAGGAGTACAGGAGTAACAGCAAAAAGGGACGAAAACGTTTTGGGTCCAGTGATCCTTTCATCATAATACCTTTTTCCGGCCAGGGGTAGGAAATGTATATCAGTAGCGATTAATTTACCAATTTAACGTGAATCATTTAAGATCCAAAAGGAAACTAACAGACCGAAAGATCATATAGCAGAGACGGCATTCACTGCAACTTGGACAAGAGCCAACCAGAGTCACTGATTTGAAGACTTGCAAGTTGACTTAACCAAAACTAAAGGACTCGTTGTGGGCTTGGTCTTCTCTCTTTATGGACAGCCACATGTAGAGGATACAATTGCATTAATAAGATTATTTGACGTGTGAATTGGGAGACTCACTGATGTACTTGCCTGACTTCAATAGTTTAGTGACTGTGTGAATGTGAGTGTGATCTGTCTCTTCTCTATAGTATGTGCCTTGTGAGTAAGTGATGACCAGTCCAAGGTGTCACGGTAATCAGATTTTTGCCTGAAGTCAGGACTTGCTTGAGACGTTACGGTTAAGACGGGAGACTTTGTAGGCTACCACAATCTTTCTTGAAGTATGTTTCTTGATTGTAAACATAACTACTCATAATTTCATACAAAGCTATTTCTTTTCTAATCGTCATTTAGGCTTGACAAAATATTATGCTCTGTCCACAGCCACCTAATGTTGTGTATTATACATTCAACAAAAACATCTCCAGTGTCTCCACAAGATGATTTACTCGAGAGCTTCACTGTAAACAAGCTGTCATTACTTCAATTAGACACATGCGATTAGTTCAGAAGAGCGTATGGTATTAAACTAAACGGTAAGAAAACATCGTTGCTGAAACAAAATCGGAATTACTCTTGATGCCACAATGTGACAACTCATCTAACGAACGAAACGTCACAAATGACGTGTTGTTTTTTTTTAACAACTCTGCGTTAGCTTAAAGAATGTACTACCGAGGTGAGTTACATTCATAAGTTTAATACAGCGTTATAAACAAAAACGAAAAAGAGAGCGAGAGCCAATCTTGTGACAAGGCTAGCTCTACTAGCATACTGCTGCTAGCGGCGAACGCCACCATGGTACGCCCTGTTGGTTCGGAGGTGAACATAACTAAGATGCGACTCACCTTCACAGCTTCGGTACACCAACAGACAAGTGACGAACACCAGCGTAATGCGTAAATTCGCCATTACGAAACGAAAACGAAAAAAACAGCGCCGCGTTTCACTACATCGTAGCACGTTTTTTGCTAACTAAGTTAGTTAGCTAACGTGAGCTGAGGCGAGGACACATGACATGAATCCTCCTCCTACAGGCAGTACAACACACTGATTGTTTACAATAACAAAAAATGACTGAAACGAATTCTACACATGATTATTACTGTCTGGCATACTCAGTTTTAATGAAAGTTTGCTACATATTTACAATATTTACACGTTTTGCTGTCTTTGTTCAATAAAGAATACATTCACAAAACAGCAGATAAAACAAATGTACATATTTAATGATACAGACGTCTCAAATAAACACCAGAGGTTGTTTTGAGGTGCTCATTTATTTCCCCCCAGACCCACCGACCTCATAGATGCACTTTAAACTTAAAGTATCTTTGTGCAAAGTAGGGCCCGTGGGCCACTTCAGGCCCAACCGCAATCTCTGAGCGGCCCTCACAGCTTTTATGAAGTCAAAGAAATCGTAACGTGTGCGATGCTTATATTTTGAAGTGCACACGTCACCAATGTAAGTGAACAAGGACAGCAACTTGTCTTCATTTGTTGCCAACAGAGAGATCGTCACTCACTGTATAAACTTCTCCAACCATTGTGGCAACTACTTAAAAAAAAAAAAAACAATAGCTCCAACACCGTCGTACTCATCTTCGCAACATTCTTATTTCCTGCACGGTGGACTGAAGAGGGGATTTGCCCAGTAATGATTTGAGAGTCCTAAGAACATCTAATTGTGATTTGTTTTCATAATATCATCACACACAAAAAAATCCAAAATGCTTGGTTCACAAATGCGCAATGAAAGACTTTAACTGGAGCCTAATTTACAATTTTAAAGACTGCATGCACACCAACACGCACACTTGTGTGAATTGTACAGCGATGTGATGGGAATTTTTTTTTGCCCAAGGGCCACGGACAGATGGAAGGCCAGGTCATTAGCGGTTAAGGTAAAATAATAATAATAAATTAAAAAAAGTTAAAATCTGTATTTAAAAACTATTTGCATATGTTTATGGAAATAATTAATCATTATTTTGATTACCTATGTTCAGAATTTAATTGGAGTCAATGAGAAAATTGTATTAAATATATTTTAAGTGTATATTTTTAAATAATTTCATTATAATGAATACATATAAGTGCAGTCTATTTACCCTTTACCATTAACTAATTATTTAATTAGATAAATTAATTGAAAAAAAATGAATATGTACATTTAACTAACCAATCTTTGCCCACTCCTGATGTAGTGACGTCTATGCCTTTTGAACTCATGAGGTAGATACAGTAGTGATGGCTAGATGCATAAATTAGCACCAAAATCCGTAATCATGGGTTTTACAGATTGTGTCAAAAGCCTTTAAAAAAAAAAGTTATGTTTTTTAAGATGGACTTAAACGATTTATAGTGGAACCTTGGTTTTCTTGATTAAACCAGTACAAAATGTGCGATTAAAGCTGGAGCAAAATTTCCCATAGGAAATAATGCAAATCCAATTTGTCGGTTCCACTCACCCAAAAATATCAATACATTTATGTGTTAAGAGAATTACAATAGTTTAATGTACAGAAAACAATGTGAAATGTAAATGACTCACGAAATGGACAGATTAATTTTAAACAAGGGCTACAACTAACATTTTTTTTTAATTAATCAATGAATCTGTCTACTTTTTGTTTTGTTTTGATTATTCGAAAAAACAACTCCATTCCAAAGGAATGATACCATCCATGGTTTGGTGGCCATCCCTCCAAAAACTGCACTGTATGTAAACTAGGGCATGCAAAAAACAAGGTTCCACTGCTTTAACTCTTAGCGCTTGTTTGAAGTTACCATTAATCAATAATTACTGTTTTCAAGCCCCGAGTTGTGATTATAAAGAAAAATAACTTTGGTTTAAAAGGAATAATAAAGCTTTAGGAAACATGTTATTTTTTGGTCTTTGCGCTGTCCCGTTCTCTTTTTTTCTCCTTTTTCTCTGTTTTCTCTTTCTCCCTTTTCTCCTTCTTTTTCTCATCCTTGATCGCCTTATATTTCCACTTTGGTGGTTCCAGGTAGCCTTTCTCCATCTTCTTCTTCTTCTTTTCTTTCTTTGGCGTGGGCTCTGTCGGTCTGTTGATGTTGATCTGCGGGATACATCCCGAGGGGAACACGCTGTTCCTCCTGGCCATACTTCGGGGGATGAACTTGGAGGCGACCTTGGTGGAAGCCAGTGAGAGGATGCTGCCCCTCCTCTCGGCGTCAGCGCAGCAGGTTGTAGCGATGGAGTCTGCCGAGTGGATGGAGGGAAGAATGTGTGACACGGATCCGTCGCTGTGGCACACGGAACTTTCCTCCAGTTCCTTCTCGGAGTGTTTCTTCATCAGCTCGGGTACTGCGAGTCGCCTCTTGCCCACCTCGGGGGGACTGGTGGGGCACAGTGGCCGACACCCAGTGGAAATGAGGGGGCTGTGTATACTGGTGGTCATGCGCACCATATGGTCCAAAACACCATTGTCTTCCGGGTCACGAGGAAATCGAAATCCAAATGTGCTCTTAATGTGATGGGTGATTTTTTCACGGGCGCTTTTTTCCGCCACGGCCTTTGCGACCCTCTCCTTGAGCTCAGGCCACTCCGCGATGTAACTTTCACAAAACTGCTCAGCCTTTGGCCTCATTTTGAGGCGGCGCAGACGATGGAGCGTCTCATAGCGGCCTGTTTTTAGCGCCCAGTCCTGAACGCACTTTCCTCTTGTGGTGTCTGTCACATGGATGTCAGCACCTGCACAAAAAGATGAGCAGAAGTTGAATGTCACCGTGCAAAAAGACTTTGGCACCTTTAGATTTGTCGTTTTAACTATAGTGACCATGTATGTACATAATATAGCCAGCAATCTAGTATTGAGTCTTTTTGTCATCTTGGGCCACCATACATCAAATTTAACAATGCATGTATATTGTGTGTGTATATGGACATTTTCACTAGGGATAGACCGTTTATCGGCCGGGCCGATTATCGGTGCCAATATTTGACTTAAAAAAAATATATATATATAAATCTGAAGGCCGATAAACCTGGTCTCTCTCTGAGCGGCTAACGTTTGTGAACTTAATGAATTTCATCATGGTTTGTAAAATGTTGCATAAGGTTGCATATATGTCCACAGACTGTTTTTACTTGTCACAAACAGGTTTTCTTGTCACAAAGAAATTTTGAACATGTTCAGACAATTTTTTTTACTGTTTGCGAACATCTTTTAAAATCTTATACAAACTTTGACGAGAACCCAAAATTTGCTATGTTTGCAAGCATTTGTCTCTCGGGGAGATACCAGCTTAAGAAATCAATTTAAAACTGGGTTCATTTCATGGAACTTTATGTACCCGTTATGTATTTATTTAAAATTCCACTTAACTTTATGAGAGATGCTGCTGAAATTCCCTGCACTTTTTGCTTTTATTAAAATTAAAACGAAAATAAGTAAGAGACTAACATTTCAGTTACCGGTATGTTAAAAATTTGGGAAAACTTTATTAGTTTATTTACTATTTTGTTAGAATTGTAAAACAAAGCCGTATATTTTCTGTGTTAAAATTAAAAGCAAAACATTAAATGTAAAAAGTTGTTTTAACAAACATGCATATTTTTTTTTTATGCTAATATTCTTTTTTTACTTTTTTGCAAAAGGCTCTACATGTCGGTTATCGCCTCCTTGCCTACTGAAAACCAAGCCCTGAAAAAAACATATTGGTCTATCAATAATTTTCACTTAGGGGTGTACTCGGGGTTTAGCTTTAATGGCTGTATTTCGAGTTATTTTGAGGGAACAATAAAGTTACACTGCAATATAAGCTATACAATGACTACAGTACTTTTCATTGTGTTAATGTGTTACTTCTTCAGTGTTGCCCATGAAAAGGTATAAATATAATAAATGTGTGTGTGGGGGGGGGGGGGGTACTCACTTTTAATATTTTAATGTTGTAACTTAGGTGCAAACAAATTGCTCTTGAAAGCTTGACAAAAAGCTATCATTCTAATGACATCCAATACAGGACCTGCTATAAAAAAAAAAAAAAACTTTGCCTTTACCCCTCGACACTCAAAACTGATCTTGATTATAATTGCAAAGTCAGACTTGCAGTAGCTAATCGACAAGGTTCCAGATTAGAAAATCAATGATTGCAGGTGGATTTATTTTTTTTGGTGTGATAATATGTTCGGAATGATCCCTTAAACCGGTCTGGCGTCATACTCTAGCGGACAAAATTAGCTGGCTTAAAATATGGACAGCTCAACGGCCTGGCCAGCTATTCTGGAACTGTACGTTTGGAGGTTAATGGGATAATGGCCAGCTTTCAAAAAAAGATCTGTGTCATCATAGTAGAGCAAGTCTTGCGCGAGAGTTTTGTTGCAAATGAGTATGAAGATCAGAAAATGTGCACTTCATCGTTGAATTATCTTACATACCGGCCATTACAAGCGCAGCGACCACGTCGTCGCGGCCCGTCATTGCAGCTTTGATGAGGGCTGTGAAGCCACGGCAGTCTTTTATTTCTGTGTCTATTCCAGGATAATAGTTTAGCAGGTACATGACCGTGCTGACATGACCTAGGAATCAAAAAGTGAATAAAAAAAAATTATTGCCAGAAGTGAACGTTATTGGGATGAATGCTTGAAATTTGTAGAGTAATTTTTACTCTAAACAGAGTAAAATTGGAAGAGAGTAAAATATTCAGAGTAAATTTTATGCAAAGTATTTTTTACTGTGCACGAGAGAATTGTTCTATCCCATGACAAAGCCCTGTTAAAGTTTTTTTTCCACTCAGAAATTCTAAGTATTTTTTTTCTGACTACATTTGACTCATTTATTTTTATTTTTTAAAGTCACTCAAGGGTTGAGGAACAAACCCACAACTTCAAATAAGGAGACAGCCACTCTACCACCTGAGCCATGCCACTTTTGCTGTTTGCAACTATACTGTGTGTCCAAAATGAGACAAAAAAAAGAGGTATTTTTTGGGTACAACGATTCCGCCTGACACCGTCAATATACTAACACACAGCAGGAATGGCATGGCTCAAGTGGTCGAGTGGCTGTCTCCCAACCTGACGGTTGTGAGTTTGTTCCTCAACACTTGAGTTTTATTTTTTATTTTTTATAAACTGGTTACATGTACTCAAAACTATTCCTATAAAATTGACTTAGAATTTCTGAGTGAAAAATTTTTACTAGTTTTTTTTTTTGTAGGACAAAGTTGTGACCAACCTGCTTGGGATGCAATCATCAGTGCTGTATTTCCTTCATTGTCCTGATGATTGATGTCTATATAGGGGCAAGTGTTAAGACTATATGCAATGTCTATGAATCCTTTGCAGCAAGCCACCATCAAGCCATTCTGTAGGACGGAGTTCATAAGATGAAGGGAATTAAAAACATTTGGTCAGGCAAATTAAACTCTGTTCTACATCTGTTAAATAAACTCAACAGATACAATTGAACAGAATAGAAATCCAGCATGCAAAATCTGACCCTTACCCAGTTATTGATGTCCAAATCCATGACCTCCTCTCTTGTCACCCCTCTCTCCAGAACCCTCCGCAGAGCGGCCGGGTCATTGCGAGCGCAAGCTTGGTACAGCGTCGATGCCGTTCGCCCGTCGGATGTCTCCGGCGCGTAGTCCGGCAGCACAGAGTCGTCGGACAGAATGCTGTCTGAGTCCCATCCCGACGGAGACCCGTCATCCTCGTCGGGGCCTGCGCCCAAGTGAGGGTCCTCTGCTGCAGTGGCCATTTTCCAACAGCAGGTGAGATGAGTCTATCCTCTGACTACATCTACCAGGGAAGCACAGACGGGATGGAATAAAGCAGCCCAGGTGTAGAAAATCATTACAATCCGACAAGGAGGCCTAAAACACTCAGAGAATAGTTTGTTTACAGAAAAAGTGGTGGCAAAGGTCCACCTGTTAGGGATTAGGGCTGTATTACCTGTCTGTCATGGAGGCGGTGTAGCCATGTGAGGGCCCTCACAGTTAAGTAACTGGATCAGGAATTAAAAGCCTTGCTGAGCGCACACGCCTGCTAAATAGGGAATAACCCCGCACATCAGAATAACCTCAGTCACGAGTGGTGACCATCAACAGCAGATATGACTGTCTTTCTTTCTTTTCTTTCTTTTCTTTCTTTTCTTTCTTTTCTTTCTTTTCTTTCTTTTCTTTCTTTTCTTTCTTTTCTTTCTTTTCTTTCTTTTCTTTCTTTTCTTTCTTTTCTTTCTTTTCTTTCTTTTCTTTCTTTTCTTTCTTTTCTTTCTTTTCTTTCTTTTCTTTCTTTTCTTTCTTTTCTTTCTTTTCTTTCTTTTCTTTCTTTCTATCAATCTATCTATCTACCCATCCTTTCTTTCTTTCTTTCTATCTATCTATCTATCTATCTATCTATCTATCTATCTATCTATCTATCTATCTATCTATCCATCCATCCATCCATCCCTTCTATCTATCTATCTATCTATCTATCTATCTATCTATCTATCTATCTATCTATCTATCTATCTATCTATCTATCTATCTATCTATCTATCTATCTATCTATCTATCTATCTATCCATCCATCCATCCATCCCTTCTATCTATCTATCTATCTATCTATCTATCTATCCATCTATCTATCTATCTATCTATCTATCTATCTATCTATCTATCTATCTATCTATCTATCTATCTATCTATCTATCTATCTATCTATCTATCTATCTATCTATCTATCCCTTCTTTCTTTCTATCTATCATCCATCCTTTCTTTCTTTCTATCTATCTATCTATCCATCCATCCAACCCTTCTTTCTATCTATCCCTTCTTTCTTTCTATCCATCCATCCTTTCTTTCTTTCTTTCTATCTATCTATCTATCTATCTATCCATCCATCCATCCCTTCTTTCTTTCTATCTATCTATCTATCTATCTATCTATCTATCTATCTATCTATCTATCTATCCCTTCTTTCTTTCTATCCATCCATCCATCCTTTCTTTCTTTCTTTCTTTCTTTCTTTCCATCTATCTATCCATCCCTTCTTTCTATCTATCTATCTATCTATCTATCTATCTATCTATCTATCTATCTATCTATCTATCTATCTATCTATCTATCTATCTATCTCTCTATCTATCGATCTATCTATCTATCTATTTCTTTCTGTCTGTCTGTCTGTCTCTCTCTCTCTCTCTCTATCTATCTATACTGTACGCCCTCAAATTCCCATCGAGATATCAAACTTACCATATCATGTATTGAACAGCAAGTGTAAGCCAACAGATATCCGCATGCAGATGACAACCCGTGTAACTTCTGCTTTTGGGTGACTTCCAACTTCTTCCGACACTCCCGCCAAGCAGCCGAAAAGTTAGTTTCCCGCGGTGCCTCCGAATGGATGTCTTTTACTCATTTCCATCCCACATGTTGTCGTGGTGACAGGAAACTGAGAGGAGTCGTCGTCACTGTCGGACACACTGTCTGTTCAACACTTGTTCGCAACTCATCCCACTTACTGTAAACCTTTGGAGGGAGGATTACTTGCTGCTTGTGCCATATTTTTCTTTTCAACAGTGGGTGTGGAGAGACATCTTACTTATGCTTGGCTTTCAAAAGCTTGACTTGACTCCATTATATGACAATTGTGTCCTTTGTTTGTTTTTATATTTCCCACTGTGGGCATTCTTCTATGTTGGATGGACTTTAACAAGTACAATACTGTGCAGACATATTTTAGCAATAAAAATATTTTATTTTTGTCATACCTTTTCATATTTTACTGTGTTTTTGGTTCTGTATTATAATTTTTTTGATCCAGTGGACTGTTTATTCAAATTTTAATCTGTGAACCAAAATACTTGACTTACTTACCATATAGAGTATAACAACCATTCAATGTCTTTATTAAAATTATGCATAGAAAATATACCACAGGCCACATCGTTTCTTCTGGAAAATTATTTTCTTATTATTGATAACATTAAATAAAACGGTCTAGTTGAAAGCATGTCCTAGTCACAAGTGACTGAAAAAGCGGGAATCAGAAACAAAAATAGCATATTTGAGAAGTCAGGTATTTTCCAACATTAATATTAGTGTGCCTGCAACCCATTGCTGTTGATCAAATTCAATCCCATCAGCCTATACCAATAGTTGGGTTATGTTTAACACGAACCTTTGACCCAATAGTGTCAATCCAACAGTTGAATTACAAAACGTTTTGTTGTTGTTGAACTACAAAACTGACCTAGCAGTTTTCCCAACATTTACTGAGCTCCTGCCATCTAGTGGAAGAGCATGTAATTGTTCTGCCAGTCGTTATACGTCACAGGCATAATAGATAGGTGAATAAAGATATATTATTTGCAGTATGTAAATGAAATATTTCGGACCAATTAAATTAAATTGGATAATTCCTGAAAATCTCCCACCAAGTGTAGCAATGTAACCAGCCTCTTTGCATTAAATTTTTGTCACAATGCTGAAAAAGTGTCCTAAAACTTGTGATTTCTGGTGAAAACGTTGTAATAAATAAATAAACACAATCTCCCCCACACGTACAATAATGATTGTAACGAGCACATAAATGAGTCAACAATTTGGAAGTGATGTATGATATATGACGTAAGATGTCAAGAGGCAAGAAGACCAGAGGAATCTCATGAATTGGCTCTCACGTGCAGTATTAATCCCATCAGTGAGAACCGACGTGCTCACAACAGATGGGACACTTTCCAAGCTCAAGTGCAAATAAACAATGGCAGCCTGTGTTGTCTGACGTCGTTGTTGAAATGCACCACAAGATGGCGACCTGTTTTTCATTACCACACTCACAGACTGCAGCCCATATGTTTAGGCCCAACAGTGATCAACATTTCAGCTATGTACGCATTTTATTGACATGGTTTAAATATACCACTACTAAAAAGGCAGATGGGAAACAAATATGAAATAAACAATATTGCAATTGTAATCAGCACAACTGTGGAATGCTTCTGTGGTTGAACAATATGGGCTATAAAGAGAAAAACATAAGAGAATAAGTTAAGGAAAACATGACAAGCAAGGTTTTTATTTATTTATATATATAAAAAATATATATAAACAGAGTGCTTGTAATGAATTGATTAATTGTACTGTACAGTATAACATTTAGGAATTAAAATGTTACTTGAAGCTGGGTGAGTTAACTCATTCACTGCCATTGACGGCTATAAACGTTTTTTTTATTTTTTTACTATTTCTATTAGTTTAACATTTTTCCACTTGTGTTAACAAGAGCATGAAAACCTAAAAGTTTGTTGTGAAATCTGAGTCAGCGGTTACACTGTACATTAAAAAAAATGGGTCCTTTCCTTTTCTTTCTTTGAAAAAGTAGAATGCACTCGGGTCATTGCCTCATCTGACCTCTCCTGGATTTAAGAAGTCTTACCTGAACTCTTTATCCTCATTTATTGCCCTTCTCCTGTTGAATGGGTAAAAACAACATATATAAAAAAAAAAAAGGCAGCATATTCTGCTCAAATGTTAAGCCAAATTGATTAAAATTATAAATGTCTTTTTTTTCTGGACCAATTTGTTTGTTTTTGGTTTTATACACATATGTATATATGTATTGAAAATATTAAATGAAAAACATGAAAAGCGTGAAATGACTCAGCGAGATGTAAACTGTCCTCGTAACATTTCCAATGAACGCTCACGATGACGGTTATTCAAGTTTTCTGAGACAGTTCAAAGGCCTGCTGTGGGAATGAGCCCGTGGGACTTGTGGGATGTGGCTGTGGGCCTGTCTGGACACATCAAACCCCCTCCCTCCCCTCCTAACTAGAATGGACTGAGGAGTGATCCCTGTGCATCTGACCAGCTATCCTCATGTGCCGAGAAGAAGAAAGCTTCTCTTCTTTTGTTCTCCTGGAGTGAAAGCCAAACACACTGACTGGCATGTTTGTCTAACTCTTCCTCTGTCCATCCGTAGAGGAGTGAGGACGATCTGGAGATGAAGGGGGAACATCGATTCATGAGGAGGACAAAAGGACAAGCCCTCCACTAACTTTGGTGGTACTTCATTATACTTATTTTCTCATGTTGTGTTTTGTAGCCTTCTTGATTTTAGGTGTGCTTGTTTTGTTTGTTTAATTATGCTAATTCTGATTTGATCATCTACACACCTTTCTGTCATACTTTCAATGTGCAAGTAACTCGTCTCTCTGTTGTTGTCATTCTAGCCTATATTTGTGCTTGTCTTATTGTTGTGCTGTTAAGTTTAGCGCTGATAAGATAAGAAACCACTCAAACTGAAGCAAAATTAGCAGAGCGAAAGGTGTGACTCGAGATTAAAATACATTTGAAAGTGACATTTTTAGTCTAATCTCCACTTCAGTTTATTTCTACTCTGAACTGTAAATTTGTCGACCGCTATAAATGTCAACAAAGCCATTTTGTACAGCATTGGTGTCCAAACTATGGCCCGGGGGCCATTTGCGGCCCACCATCCATTTTTAACTCGCCTGGCATGAACTAAAAACGACACCTGCTGCTACTAAAATGTTTTTATATACTGTATAGATTTTCTAAATATCCAAAGATGCAAATTGGCTTTTGCTGTGCTTGACCAATTAAAGTATAATCATTTCAAAGTGGCCCTTCCGTCCTTAGTAGAGCAAATATTTGTCCACAAAAAAATGGCTTCAATGATTCAATAAAAAAAAAAAAATGCTGCTAACTTTATAACTGAAATTCTATTTATGAAATTAATGTATGAATGAGCGTTTGATCGAGTGGTAAAAAGCGCACGACCTTCCACTCCATCAACCTAATCACCGGCACCATATAACTTTCTTGACACACACACTTTGTGTAAAATTTCAGACCGCGGCAAAGAGAAACTGTTGCCCGATGACAACAATCAGCGCACCAAGATGGAGTTCAAGTGGGCCAGGAGGTCCAGTGTGACTGCAGGATGCAATGGTAATAATCACATTAATCGTAATAACTAGAATACAGTATGTTTTTAATTCTTGAACAATAATGACTCAACTCAATATTATTTATAAAGCACTTTAAAACAACCATCTCTGCATACAAATGTACACTGAATAAATGCTGTAAAGACAGGTCAAATAGATAAATTATTATGAGTAAATAAAATAAGTATCATCACTCATATGTCCAGGTATGACTGTATTTCTATTCATCCTCGTAAATCACAATGACACTTGTGAGGCATTTTGAGAACAGTTTTGTGGGCTACCTTGGGACCTGCGAGTATCTCATCTCGCTGACCCCCGACTGTTTTGACAAAATCCTAAATGTGTCATCACTTCATCACAATGCACAACTGGCCCTGCATTGTTTAAAAACGAATTGAGTATCAAATCAGAATTCATGAAAACTAGTGACGACCAAATCTTCTGTTAATACCATTGTTTAAGTCATTTTACTAAGGTTGGTGGGGAAAAAATGCTTGTGATATCTTATAAGTTAAATAAAGTAGCAAAGCTCAGGTTTTCCGACAAAATGAAAAGAGCAAATCCATTTAGCAAGAAATATGAAGTACACTTTTACTTAATTACAATTTTAAGGAAAAAATGGTTAGCTCAGTGAAGCATAATACATCCCCAATTTCTACACTGCAAAGAAAAGTCGAGTTACAAAGGTCACGTCATGATCAAGTTAGGAGTTATGCAAACAAAAACTAACCCTCAACTTTGACCGAATGATTAAATATTGAATGGTTATAGTCATTCAAGGGTTATCTCATGGTCGCGAACCCAACACTCTTTCAATTGAGTCGCATTCATGTTGCGCTGTTCAAGCAAGCGCATTAATAATAAACATGTTACATAATCAATGATGAATACAAATCATAATCTTTTCCTTTCGCTGACTAATTCCACGTTTGGGTTCGTGCGTGTTTATGTGCATTTGAATCACACTCGCGGCTGCCACTGGACAGCTGTACTCGGAAGATCATCTAGTCATGAATAATTAATCTTGGCTTTGAGATTAAATCTGCCCGCCTCCATCCTGCCAGCTCATATCACTGCTGATATTTCCACTTGTTGCTTTTTCCACGACGGATTCTTTGCTACCTGTGCTCACAAACGCAAGTGTGGTTTCAGGACTTTATCAAATATATAGTAATAATTAAAGGGGAAGTCAATGCAAAAATAAATAAATATTGGCAATAATATGTTCTATACAGCCCCACCAGTCTAAATACGGTATTCTGGTTAATATTGTGTTAGCTAAGCAGCAAAATCCAGCCGTTTTTATCAATATCAGAAGGCGGCCATTTTGCCACTTGCTGTCAAGTGAAAATGACATCACAGTTGCTCAGGTCTCAGGTAACAACCAATCACAGCTCAGCTTCAGAAAACAGGTGAGCTGTGATTGGTCATTGCCAGAGCCCTGAGCAACTGTGATGTCATCTTCAGTCGACAGCGAGTGGCAAAATGGCCGCCCCCTGCTATGGATAAAAACGGCTGGATTTTGTTTCAACTCATATTCCACAAATGTAATATTAATCAAGATGTCATGTTTACACTAGTGAGGTCACATATAACATATATTTGTCAAGAAATGTTTAACATTAAATAGAATGCAAAAAAATAATGATTAAGGGGATACTTCACCTTTTCAGCAGTAAAAAGTTAACATTTGGTGTATAATTAATTCGATATTTTCATTATTTATCACATCCAATTAATGCTTTTAAAAAACACATTTTGCCACTTGCTGTTTTCTGGGTTTGATCATGTGACATTCATAAGCTGAGCCGTGATTGGCCGTTGCCTGAGCACTGAGAACATGTGATGTCATTTTCAGTTGACAGCAAGTTGCAAAATGTGTTTTAAAAGGTACATAAAAAATAATTAAAATATCAGATTGATTATCGACAATTTTTTTTTACTTTTGACTGCCGAAAATTGCTAAATAAGACATAGTATAAAGTTTAAATCATTGTGACTCCTTCTGGTGTGTGCCACTTGGCCAAGCCAAGCTGCTTACCAAAACAGAAGCAGAGTGTAAAATCATATTGAGAAAACAAAGGAGGGTTGTCAAGAGAAGGCAAGAGAGGAAGAAGAGGCGGGGCTAGGATTTAGCTGCTGTGTTATCCCACTCTCATCTCATACCCCCCCACCCCCGCCTGACTCTCTATCAGCCCCTCAAGTACTTACGGCCCCTATCATACTCTTTGCTTACTATCTGGCCACAGTGAGCTCGAGTGTTTAGACCATTTTTGTCTGCATTTTATTTTTGGAAAATGACAAAGGGACGATCTTTATGTCTTTTTTTCTGGAGATTACCGCCGGAATAGTGTACATGTGTCAGTGTATATCTACCACTATGCTTGCATTGGATTGGACTTTTGAATGTGCCAGTGGCAAAGGATGGTCATGAGAGGGGGTCACCGGCAACGGGGATGCGGGTGTCAGCACCTGTTTCGAAAACTGCTCCGTAAATGTGGATGCTGCTTTGTCCAAGTGAGAGGTATTGTACATGCCTCAAAAACTACATCTGCTTCCTTATCTTTATTTACATTCTTATCAGATTTGTTTTATCTGTAATGTTGTTGTTGGTTTTTTTAAGTTTTACTTGATCATTTGTTGCTTACATACCAGCTCTAAAATGTGATATTTGGATTAAATAGATGTTTGTCATTATATATATATTAACATTTAAAGGAGCTAGCTGTACTATAAACAATAATTCTCCACCAGTGTGCCTTGAGAAATTGGCTCGAAAATGTTTTGATTTGTTTTTATGTGCCTTGGCTCATGAGGTAAAGGTTGGGAAACACTGTTATAGAAGATCTGAACAAAAAAATATCAAATATCCCTATTCAAAAGGTTTTATTTACATTAGCGAGCTTCACTGTATATATATATATACACAAATTAATATACATTATCTGGTGTTTTCTTCTGCTGTATAACATTGGTAATTTTGTATACAACTGTGTGTGTGGTAACCGAAACTAATACTGCTGATATTGTCGCAGTTGTTTGGATCCAAAGCAACTAAACACAGACGCGCACCAACATGCATATGCACACAAATACACAAACGCTCATTTTGTGTCATCGCTGCCTTGACCCTTAAATCCAGTGTTGTTCCAGTTGCTCACAAAGTGATTACAGAGCCGCTCTGTGTGGATGGATGCTGAAAATGAATGATTGATGAAAATTAAAGCCTTGCGGGAGAGTCTCTACGGTATATGAACGCAATTGGTGGTAAACCAACCATTAGTTTGGCTAACCAGGAATACTGGAATGATCACTATCAGTAAAAAATAATAATAAACTGCGACAATTTATTTATTTATTATTATTATTATTTTATTTTTACTTCACCCAAAAATATTAGTTGGTACAGCATTTTGTATTTGGTCATGCCACTTTTTGTTGCTAGGTAGATTTTTTTTTTTGTCAGTTTGCAGACCAAAAACAAAGACTAGAAAACAGGTGGGCCGTGATTGGTCGTTACCTATTTCCTCAGCACATGTGAGGTCATCTTCAGCCGACAGCAAGTGAAAAAAATATGTTTTAAAGGTATTCATTTGTTCATGAAAAATAATGACGTTATCAAATTAATTCTGGACAAAATGTAACTTTTTTACTGCAGTCAAGTATCTCTTTAAAGTTGTTTTTAAAAGTTCTGAATGGACTACAGCATCTGTCAATTGGCTCCAGATTTGAACTTTGTTCTCCATGCTGATATGTTTATTTGTCGAATATTTAGGCAAGTAAACATGCGTCACACATTGCATTCTGACATAAAACAGGATGAAAAAGTTCAAAGGGGTGGACATTTTTTGCCGTATTTTCATCTGGGGATTTCATCCGCTGTGTTGAAAAACACGTGAGTTCCAAATAATACATTCATAGCAAATCAAATGCCATTAGTTCTTGGCAGAGGGCTTCGCTGCGTGCAACTGTAGTCTGCGATATGTTATATTTAACCATCCATTTCACCCCCTGCAAACGCTCAACAGGAATGCTGTGCAAGGATTTAGTTTTAATGAGGATTTCATCTATTAGTCTGAGCAAAATATGAAGCGGACGTCAGTCATCATCAGCCGCCAGACGCACGTGACTTAGAAATGACACGCGGAACGTCGTGCGACGCCTCTATCTCGTGCTTAAACTCGGCGAGATGTTTAAGAAGCATCTCATTAAATGCCGCATTTTGTCCTTTTGACCATTTATAGTCTTCTAAAACAAGTTTCCCTCATTAGAGCTGATAAAACGTTTTAGTTTTGAGCGAATGTTTTAACGCATTCTCAGATTCCCACGCACGCATAATCAGTGACATGTAAGGTATTTATATATGCTGAATCCCTTGCGATTGTCCAATGCAAATAGTTACTTATTATATCAGCAATACATTGGTATTCTATATGACTAACTAATTAACATATCACATATCAACTGACAAGAGGACCTGGCAACTCTCACAAATCAGCTTTAGTTTGCCTGGCTGTTTCCCTTTAGAGCCTGCATGCGAGATTGAAATCCCAGCGCCGGTGCCTGCGTGCACTGCTGTCACCCTCGGGTCCGGATAGACGTCCAGCTGTTGCTCTGTGGGAAAATGACCCGTTACATAAGCTCCTCAAACAAACACTGACTTGCACCTCAGCAGCCATTCGGACATCGCAGTGGCAAGACGATATGCTGAACAATCCTATTTTGTTGTGTTGGACGAAGTGGCCTTTGATGAGCTCTGATCGAAATCATACTGGACATTTGGGAATTCCTCAAATGTATGTCCATTTTCAGGTTCAAGTCAGTCAATGATGAGTGTGGCTTTATGTATTTATTAGAACTGACTGACCAAGATACAGAAACGACCCAAGGTCTATTTGTTCTGGTCAGGCTTACTTTTTATGAGATCCAGTTGAATAACTGATACTATCAAAAACTCCCAGAGAAAGAATTTGTTTGTATTAGTCTTGAAGGTGAATCCACGTGGCTAAAGTTTAGTGGAGCGCAGTTGTTTGATGTTCAGATGAAGATTTCAAACGAAAACATGACAAATATGTGCGGACCTTCACCCAAACGTTCTTTTTTCTTTTTTTCTTTTTTTTTTTGAGAGAGAGAGCTCAGTATTGTTCATTCGGTAATTTTACCGATTCGACATGTCATCATCATTGCTCTCTCTTTTTTTATTTTTATTTTATTTTGTATGTGCGTGAGAATGTGTGTGTGCATGTGTGTGAGTATGTACTCATTAATTCACCTAAAACCTATTAAAAAATCCCATACTGTTCACCTAAACCGAATACTTCAGAATCCAGCTAGAGTCGAGAGGTTGTCAGGAGACCTGAGGAAGGATCAAAGAAAAACCCAAACGTTCTTAACTCATTTACTGCCATTGACGGCTATAGACGTCAAAAATTAATTTAAACTATTTCTATTAGTTTAACATTTTTTTCCACTTTTGTTAACAAGAGTATGAAAACCTAGAATTTTGTTTTTACATTTAGAACAGATATAACATTTGTGATTAATTGTGAGTTAACTAATGAAGTCATGCGATTGATTACGATTAAAAATTGTAATCGCCTGACACCCCTCATTTTTAATAATCTTTTATTTTTTTATTTTTTTTATTGCGTCAGGCGATTACAATTTTTAATTGTAATTAATCGCATGACTTCAATAGTTAACTCACGATTAATCACAAATGTAATATCTGTTCTAAATGTACAATACAATTTCTAGGTTTTCATACTCTTGTTAACAAAAGTGGAAAATATGTTAAACTAATAGAAATAGTTCAAATTAATTTTTGATGCCTGCCGTCAATGGCAGTAAATGAGTTCATCAAGGGTTATGACATCAGTCTAAGTCGTTTTTCAAAGGTGGACTACAACTTTTTTCCTATAATATTTCCACCATCGAAGAGGATGTTTGTGCTGTGGGATATTGCTGGCTAATGTATACCCATCTGCATTTGTACTTTCCTGTTCGTATGTTCTCTTGTTCAATGACTGTGCGGCAGTTTGGACAAATGCCCGGCCCACATTTTCACTGGCTTCTCGCAGGCTTGTCATTGTGATTAAAGCTTACATAAATGTGCTGACAGGGAGTAATGGCTTATGGCAATATATTCCCGGAGACCTGGTGGATGACATGTTAATGTTAGGGTTCTTGATGGAAACGCTGCGAGTGAAGATTCGATGACACGACACAATGTATAAGATAAAAGACGGGAAAGAAAATCCAGCTGGGGGCATGACAGGATCACCTTTTGTAGTCTTGATGAATGAAAATGATGCACTGAGATGAGACTGTTTTGAGGTTTATACTTTCACGTGAGTGTGCTTTTTTATTAGTGTTGCAGTCATTAGACAGTAGCAAACTTACATTAAAACTGAGGATGTAAGCCAAATTCAATTCAAAGTTTGATTAACATTACCAGTCAAAATATCTTTCATTTCGTCTTTACTGTTTTAATCATATACGTAATAGGAATTATAAATAAGAAAAAAATAATATTATTTAAAATAAGTCATTTCCCAAACTGTATTGTGTCTAAAGTGCAAAATTCTTGAATATCACATTCTAAAATGAAGTCTTGCCAGATTCTGAAAGAAATCCTACACATTGTCACTTGAACTTGAACTACTTTTGAGTTCAGTTTTTGTGTAGTTATACACTCCAGTTCCCACTTGCTTTGCAATACATACTAAAAACCAGGGGTGGCATGCAATTAAAAACTTTTTGATAGTAATGAATCACATGACTTCAATAGTTTACTAAAATGTAATCAACATTTTTATATCTGTTCTAAATGTACAATAAAATTACAGTTTTTTAAAAAAGTTTTTATACGCTTGTTAACATAAAAGTGGGGGAAAATTATTGAAATATGGCTGCATCTTTTAGTAATTGATACAGCAATTTCATCATAATACATAAAATTGAGTTAAAATTAAAAAAAATATGTATTGTACTGTAAAAAAACGAGTGTGTTATTGATTTGTGTTGAGGTAATTTTTCTGCCACTAGACGGCGTAATTGCATTTGTAAGACGTTGGTGACCGCTCAGTGCATTTTTCTTTTCATATGAAGAGCTATCTAGTCTTTAACATGAAGTAAATTGTGAAATTCTGCACACCCCAGTCTCCACAAATATATGCATTATTATTACATTGCGACTGGAATTCCCCCAGTACAGGTTTTCCAAGCAAGGGGCGGTCATTAATCGCGCGTAAAAAAAATTGTGGCATTAGAGGATTTTTGAATTAATTTAAAATTCACGCACAAATTTTGACACCCCTACTAAAACCCCAAATTAATTACTTAAACATACATTATTATAATTATTTTTTTAAGATAGAACTGCAACTAGTTCTATCATGCATGTCAGTCAGCTATTGCATATCACTACAGTATCAGAAACAGGACCCAAAAAAAAGGAACTGTTTCTGCTGCATATATTTTCAAAGTCTATGACAAATATGTAGAGTCAAAATAACGTGTCGAATTTCCACCTGTGATTTGGAACCCTTCCTCACGAGAGCAAGTCTGTATTAGTAATTAGAATTTTGCAACGACTTAAGTTTCAGTTCGGGCTCAGCACAGGAAATTGAACATTTTTGTGCAGAAATCTGTCTGAAGCTTGTGACCCGAGAGGACAAACTCCCACAATTGACCGCTCTACTTCCCGCAGCAGAGTCCTACTCAGTGGCGACCGTCGACGGTACCATTAACCCGACGCTGGGCCCGGCGCCCCACCAGGCCTCAGGCAGCTCCAGCCCCGGAGGATCACGGCACCCCGTCAGCGCATTGAAGAAGTGGCTCACCAGTCCGGTCCGCAAGCTAAGCTCCGACGCCAGAGGAGGAGCCGGGCGGGTCGACAAGCAGGTGCGCGGGTCGGACGGGAAACGGCGGCCGTGGCTTCTTTCTCACAGTGGAGCTCAGCTGAGACCTTTGGACCTGCATGACGGCGACTTCATGATCCTCTCCTCTGCAGATGCGGTGGGGTTTGAATGCCACGAATATGCGTATTTATTCAGATGAAACGTTTGAAGGTAATGCTTGTGTGTTCCTGCACAGGTATCGAAAGATGACCTGTTGAGTCACGAAGCTTCATCTCCTCTGCAGCCTTCCAATCAGGGTGACTTATCGGACCTCCTGCAAGGCGGAGATGCACTAAGTCTTGTAATGTCTCTATTATAACATTACAGGAAATCAAACAATACCACATAGGGCTTTTCTAACTTTAGATCTTTTGTAGTTGATAAGGTGATGTTAGTCAAGGTGACTTCAATTAACCGATGACATATTTTCTTTTTTTTTTGCGCCTTTCTAAACATAACCCTGTGTTTGTGTTAGTTTAATGTACTGAGGGCCCAATAGCTAATTAGAGCTGCACCTAAACACAAAAATATGCAGCATCCAATTCATTTTCTTCTACTTTTTGTAGTTTTTCATACTTTCTTTTTCTTACAGTTTTAGATCTTTCTGCCTTTCTGTCAAAATTTCTGACATTTTTGGCAGTTTTATGGAGATGTCATTTTCTGCCTCTCTTCTTCCTTATTTGGACATTGTATGGCTATTTATTGACATTTTTTCAGCCTTTTTTGCTATCAATTTTCTGACATTTCTGGCAATTTGATGGTCATTTTCGGGATTTTTTGTTTTGTTTTTGGACATTTTATAGTTACTTTTTGAACGTTTTCTTTTCTGCCTTTATTTTTTAATGAATTTTTTTCCAAAGACATTTTATGGTAATTTTCTGCCTTTCTTCTTTTGTTCGGGACATTTTATGGTATTTATGTTTTCTTTGCTGTCTTTTTTCCAGTTCTCTGACATTTTTGACAATTTCTTGGACATTTTATACTTTTCCTCTTCCTTTTAGACATTTTAGGCATTACCTTTCATCTTTTTTGAATATTTAAGTATTCATTTTTATTTTATAGTTAATTAATTTAAAGACAATTTTATCTGAAAAAGAAAAAAAATATGAAAAAAAAAAAGAATTACTACAATTTTTTTGTTTAGAGATCCACAGGGAGCCACTGGAGAGGGACTAAAGAGCCACAAGTGGCTCGAGAGCCGCAGGTTGCAGACCCCTGAACTACACGGCATAGAATTCTATTCCCGACAACTCTCAATGTTTCATATTTGACTTTCAGCACAAATTCTTAACCTTCCCTGAAGTTATTTAAATTAAATGGAGCTTTTCTTCAGCAATCAAATCCCTTACTTATTCAGGTTTCATGTCCTAATGATGATTTATCATAATACATTCAAGCAAATACTGAGAGTGCTCAGGCTATGAATCACAAAACATGCAAACACTGAGCAGCATTTACATGTGAACCGCTTCATATTCTCTAATTGTGCCAAATGCACATTTCACCTCTGTCTGGTAACCCTAAACTGCACTGAGAGGTTTATGGGAGTCGACTCAATCCTGCGGGCTTTTTGCGACAGCATCTGGATGTAATCAAGCGGCCAGTAAAACAGTCAGTGTTGGGAAGGGGGGTGAGGGGTTTAAATCCAAGTTAGAGCCTAAAGGCGAGGTGAGATGCAGGCCGATGGATGTTTGTGGGGTTTGTCTCCCCTTTTGCAGATATTCATTCAGAAAAATGGACATTTGTGAGGTCAGGGGTTACTCACAATATCTGTTCTAGCTCGTTCCAATGGTGTTTCGTGGGAGTCGGGTTCAAGGCTTTCCACAACAAGCTCAACCAAGTGTGCCCTTCAAGGAACGGAAAATGGCCTTAGTAAGATGAAGAGACAAAGAGGGGAAGTCAAGTCAAACATTTTCTTTACACTAATGTGTTCTATGTGCCCCCACTAGTCTAGACACGGTCCGATTAATGCCGCATTGGTGGAATATGAATTAAGCAGAAAAATCCAATCCGTTTTTGTCCATCTCGGGGGGCAGCCATTTTGCTTTGTATAGCCACTTGCTGTGGACTGAAAATGACATCACAGTGACTAAGAGCTCACGTAACGAGCGTCACGGCACGGCTCACCTACTTTCTAACTTTGGTCATTTGGCGGTCGCAAGCTGAGCCCTTAGGCACTGTGATGTGGAAAAGTTGACACGCAAAGAGATGGATGAAAACAAAAAAATTTGACTCGTCGGGGCACATAGAGCATATTGTAAAGAACATTTTATAAGACTCATGGGCAACGAAAATCTGATCAATTCATTGTATTGATTAAGAGGTGCATTTAAATTATGTTGTTTACAAGCACACTCTTTGTGTTTATCTTAGCATTTCATTCCTTTATTCCTCCTGCCCAATCCACAGACCAAATGGTGCATTTGAAATACTTTAACATTGGTACCTTACTTTATCTCCGAAAACGTCAATTGACGTTAAGGACACGCCCACTGTATACCGCCAATAACGTCAATTGACGTCAACTACGTTTTGTTTTTTTCTCAATGGGCAGTGCAACGTCGTGTGCAGCGCTGCTTTGTCAATGGGGTTGTGAAATCCCAAAACACCCACTAACTGTGGCCATCAGATGGAAGATGGTAGTATCAAATAATTACATGAAAACATGGCGGATCTTAGGAAATAGAACATTTTCAAGGATGACGTGATTGATCAAAGCGTTTGTCACATGAAATCTAATTCGCAGAGCGCCACTAACCCGTGGGCAGTATTTTATTTTGAAACGGCCTAAAACGGGTCACAATACCGCCTATAGGGGCTAAACAAAAAATATTATTGTCACTGCTGTGCAAAAAAATTATCTTTTCACAAAAAGCTTGTTTTCTTCTTATTTTCGCTAGATGTCACTCAAATTACGTATTTTCAAATGGTGGATCCTATAGAACGGAATACGGTAGAACCATACTTTCTTTCTAATGAAAGAATGGAATCCAATCTTTCATATGGTATCCACCATGTTTCTGTAGTTATAGCACACAATATTGTGTTTGCCTTGAAAGATGAGCGAAATTGGCTTGCTCTGTAGGGGTTGTCTTTTTGGTTAACGTTTGGCAGGAAAATAGTTAATTTAAGAGTTTGATTTGTTCCACAGCCACAGACTTTCGGAACTCAAAATGCTCATGTTCTCAAATCATCTTTCCCACTTGAAATTAATGAAAATATAATTATTAATCCGTTCCAATGCCCCAAAAAACTATTTTTTTTTTTAATTTAAAAACTACTCTACAGTATTGTGCTATGTAAAACATACAGAAATAATGTAATTAAATAGAGTATAATAAAATTTTATACTATTTATGCATCATGATAATTTAGTGGACATTGTGCTGCTTATTCTGGTGCCTTGGCCACCAGGGGGCAGTATAATTCATATAGCCATAGTACACGTGGAGTAGATTTGGTTATGAAACGTTGAAGGTCATCTCATCTATTAGCTAATCTTAGTTGTTTTTTTATGCCTGTGAGTATTGTTATACATTACTGTATTCTCTTTCTCCATGTATTTTGATCGCTTGAGTTTAAATAAAAGGTGTTTACAGGTTACAGCTAACGAACTTGGTGGTCTAGTGAAATCCTCAATGTGTATTTATTTTAGTGTTATGTTTAGTTTTGAAATTAAATTCTAATGGGTGTGGCTTGAAGTGAGTAATTGGGTCTTTTTTCTTCTTCTTCTTTTTAAGAATTGCTCACTATCTGACAAATGTGAAAATTGCTGCCAGCACTTGTAATTTAAATTTTTGCTAGCAGCTCAAGACAGAAAAAATGTCAGGTCGCTCAAGTTACCATTGTTTTTCCCGAACAGTGAAAGCGGCCTAAAGCCTTATTGTCGTTGAGATAACATCATTTTGAAGGACAGTTGCACTTTTAAATGGCAAAATGTCTGGTGGGTGAGGATCCGATCAAACAGCAAAGTGCAAATTTGACCTATATCGTGACTTAACAGAAGGATTACGCAGCGGTGTTCAGAGATAGAGAACAGAATGTAGTGAGACTGCAGTATGTCAAGAGGATTACAGTCAAATTCACATTAGATTAGACCACTTTTAGGTGACGAGGGGGCATTTGTTATATAACGGTGTTACCTCCACCCACCGCTAACACCCCCCCCCCCATCCTCTTTGACAAATCACCACCACCATCCATCAGACCCCATGCTACTTTTCTATATTTCTCACATCTACAAATCTCCCTTAACAGCTGCAAGATCCACCAGAAAGTGTGTAATACTTTCTTTGGTCATGACTTTCCAAAAGCGGATCAGCAAAAGTGCTCCTCTAATGGTGGTTGAAGACTATTTGCAGCATCACCTAATAATTCCACGCGCAGGACCGCAATCAAAACTTTGCAAAACTCAAATTAGGTTCCCCTTTAACTCATTCACCGCCATTGACGGCTATAGACGTCAAAAATTCATTTGAGCTATTTCTATTAGTTTAACATATTTTTTCCACTTTTGTTAACAAGAGTGTGAAAACCTAGATTTTTTTAATTGTACATTAAGAACAGATATAAAATTTGTGATTAATCGTGAGTTAACTAGTGAACCATTAAAAAATTTAATCGCCTGACGCTCCAAATTTTGTATAATCTTTTCTTTTTTAAAATCGCGTCAGGCGATTAGAATTTTTTATTGTAATTAATCACATGACTTCAATAATTAACTCACGATTAATCACAAATTTTATATTTGTTCTAAATGTTCAAAAAATATATTTTTTCGGTTTTCATACTCTTATTAACAAAAGTGGAAAACTAATAGAAATAGTTCAAATGCATTTTTGACGTCTATAGCCGTCAATGGCAGTGAACGAGTTAAAAGTTACAGTGCATTTTAGGTTGCTCCTGAAATTCCACCCGAAAGCTGAATATCCCAAACTTTTTGTGAGTAGTATAAATGAACATATTGCTGACCAGAATGTGTACATTTTCATTTTAGAGCTACAAATCCAGTGTAAACACTCTGGATGAGGAGAACAGCTGCTATGTGACCGGAGATGCTGGGAGCCAGTTGTCTGTGGCTGTGGACAGCGAGGAAGAAAGAAACATTGCCTTTGAGAAGAGCTTGTAAGTGTCTCCCATTTGGGGGAAAGCATCAAATGCAGCACTCAGAACAACTGTAAAAAGATCCCTGAACTGACCTAAATCTTTTCCTATTTTAAACAACAATATGTCGCTCGTCATTATGGCTTGTATGAGAATATAACCTCCCTTGTTTCCATGGCCATTCCGTGTCATCTACTTGAGTGATCTTTAGCATTAGTAGCGCGTTTGTTGGACTTGCCTGAACACGTCTCATGTTGTGTTAGCAGACTCCTCACTGCTCAAACAAACTTTTGAAGCACACTAAAGTGGGCAATGTTTATTTGAAGACAGCAAACGCCTTGATTTGTATAGCTTTTTATGTCATCGGTTGATAAATGCATTTTTATTATTTGAGTTGGTTAACACAGTGGTTTAAAAGTACACCATTGCACAACTATAGTTGGAGCCCTAAAGCAGGGGTCGGCAACCTTTACTGTCAAAAGAGCCATTTTAGGCCAATGAATAACCAAAAATCTGTCCGGAAAACATTTGAAGATTGTGATAAAGGAAACAGTGTGCTAGTGTTAGTCTAATGTACTGAGGGTCACAGACACTGCTAATTCGAGCTACGTACACCATGGCAGAAAAATATGCAGCATCCAATACTTTTGAGACTTATTTTCTTCTACATTAAATCTTCCATTTTTGGATTTGTATTTATTTATTTATTTTCAGACCTCATTTTTCATACATTTTCTGCCTTTCTGTCAAATTTCTTACATTTTTGACAATTTTATGGACATATGGTAATTTTTGCCACTTTTTCCTTTTTGAACATTTTATTATTTTTATTTTATTTTTTATTCTTTTCCCTTTTTTTCTGCCTTTTTTGCTACCAATTTTCTGACATTTTTAGGGGGGCATTTACATTTTATGGTAATTTTCAGGATTCATTCTTGTTTTTGGACATTTTTAAGTGACCTTTTTTGTTTTTATTCCCCCTGCCTTTTCTTAGATAAATTTTCAGACTTTTTTGGGCAATGTTGAGTACATTAAATGGTAATTGTCTGCTTTTTTTCTTCCCTTTTTGGACATTTTAAAGTAATTTTTTTAAAGTTTTTCATCCCACCTTTTGTCTCTCTTTTTCTGAAAACTTCCAAATTTGGATTCTAATGACATTTTTTACCCCGCGACCCTTGTGTGGACAAGCGGTTAAGAAAATGGATGGATGGATGAAAAAAAAGTGTTTTAATTTAAAAAAAAAAAAATAGTTATTATTTTTTAAATCAAAATCTTTCATTCATTTAAATACAATAATATTTTATATTTTATCCAAAAAAAAAAGAAGATTAAAATGTAAAAAAAGAGAGCGAAAAAAGGAGGCAGCCACAGGAGAAAGCCGCAGGTTGCATACCTCTGCCCTAGAGCAAAACAACCCAATTTTTACAATTATTTGGTGCTGATGATTTTGAACGGAAAGATTCATGCTAAGCTATGCTAACCTTCTCCTGCATGCGGCTGATATACAATAATGAATTAAGGCGGTTTGTTGTGTTAATCTTCTCAATCTCCACAAACAATTTTTAGTATTCTTTGTAAAACTTGCATATTTGTTGTATCAAATTTACTCAAAATGTATTTTTCTGCTAGGTATGTGCTGACAGAGCTGATAGAGACTGAAAGGTTGTATGTGGAAGATCTTGGACTCATTGTACAGGTACAGTATAACTCGCTTCCAAATAGGGATAGAACTGATTTAACGACTTTACTCCTCAGCGACAACATTTAAAGCTTGACATCAGCTAATCGCTAAAATCTCATCTTCCAATTTAAAACAGGACTTTCAACTATTAACGCTCTGTAAAGCAGCGAAATATCCGACCAGTTGTATGGTCATCTGCAAAAAAAGATGCAAGTCTATCCTGAAAAACAATAAAAGCACGAGTGAAATAAAAATAGTGGAACTTTTATTTTTGTAGCCTAGCAACAATGTACTGTCATTGAGAGATGAGCCAGGCCGAAACGTCGAAAAGAAATGTGCAGGGCTCCTACTAACTAAAACAAATAGTTACCGTGTGCGTATACTCTATGTATGCTTTTGTGTAGGGCTATATGGCAATCATGACCAATCAGGGCGTTCCAGAAGACCTTAAAGGGAAAGACAGAATCGTGTTTGGAAACATCCATCAAATCTACGATTGGCATAAGAGGTGCCTTTTTCCAACTCCACCAATTTGTACTTATTTTTTGTGTTTTTGTCACTGGGTTGCCTTGACTGACCTTTGTTTCATAGTTATTTCCTGGGTGAACTGGAGAAATGTGTGGCTGATCCGGACACCTTGGCCCAGCTCTTCATCAAACACGTGAGACTTTTTCTCAGCATTTTCTTTTTGAGTTTGTCTCAATACTTGACATCCATACATCCATAAATACAGTCAAACAAATAACAATTCCATTTAATCTCTCACCCATCCAATTAAACTCATTCACTGCCATTGACGGCTATAGACGTCAAAAATTCATTTCAACTATTTCTAGTAGTTTAACATTTTTTTCCACTTTTGTTAACAAGAGTATGAAAACCTAAAAAAAAAAAAATTCTTGTACATTTAGAACAGATATAAAATTTGTGATTAATCATGAGTTCGCTATTGAAGTCATGCGATTAATTACAATTAAAAACTTTAACCGTCTGACGCGATAAAAAAAAAAAGATTTAAAAAAATTACGGGTGTCATGCGATTAAAATTTCTAATAGTAAATAATCGCATCGCTTCCCTAGTTAACTCTTGATTAATTACAAATTGTATATCTGTTCTAAATGTACAATAAAAAAAATTTTAGGTTTTCATACTCTTGTTAACAAAAGTGGAAAAAAAATGTTAAACTAATAGAAATAGCTCAAATGAATTTTTGACGTCTATAGCCGTCAATGGCAGTGAATGAGTTAACTATTTACAGTGTAAAACCCCTCTCATTTATTTACCCCCCCCCCCACACACACACACACAAAAAAATAGCGCTAATGGTGCATTTGCATGCGTTAACCCTCTTCGCCTTCTCCCAGGAGCGTCGTCTTCACATGTATGTGGTTTACTGTCAGAACAAGCCCAAATCAGAGCATGTTGTCTCCGAGCACATCGAGACCTTCTTTGAGGTGAGAACTTGAATTCCTCACGAATGGTTCGCACGGCGTTGCATATTTGTCACCGCTGTCGCGTGTGTCACCTGCCAGGATCTCAGGCAGCAGTTAGGTCACAGGCTGCAGCTCAACGACCTGCTGATCAAACCCGTCCAACGCATCATGAAGTATCAGCTTCTTCTCAAGGTCTGCACCTTTGGTTTACTGCGTCTTCTTGTGGCTTTTATGTTGTTTTTGATGCTCTCTGAGATCCGTGCAAAGGTAAAAAAAAAAGAGGCTACGACAATTCTGTTTGTTTGTCATCCTCAGGACTTTTTAAAGTATTACAGCAAAGCAGGACGGGATGTTGAGCAGCTCAAGGTATTATTGTAATAACTCCCCCCCAAAATGTATTTTCATTAATTAATTAATTTATTGATTGATTGATTGATTGCCTCCCAGAGGGCAGTGGAAGTAACGTGTTTTGTGCCTAAACGATGCAATGACATGATGAACCTGGGCAGGCTGCAAGGCTTTGAGGTAAGAGAAACCTGCACACACCCATGTAGGTTCAGGACGTGAACATTATGGCGATGACTCTGATGGTTGTACTTTTTTTTTTTTTTTTTTTTTTTTCAGGGGAAAATCACAGCCCAGGGGAAGCTCCTCCAGCAGGACACTTTCTCTGTGAGCGAGCAGGAAGGCTGCTTCCTGTCCAGACCTAAGGAGAGGAGGGTCTTCCTGTTTGAGCAGCTGGTCATCTTCAGTGAGCCGATTGATAAGAAAAAGGGCTTTTCATTACCTGGCTATACTTTTAAAAACAGCATAAAGGTATAATATATACAGTATATTGGACAGGTATTATTATATGTCTCTGGTTGTATGATGAGCTTTTATAAAGTACACTTTTGCTATGTTACAAATAGCATAGACAACACAAATCATTCTTGTGATTTTTAAAACAATTTTTTCATATGAAGTAATGTAATTAGGAATACTGCCTACTGTCACCATCATAAAAAAAAACTTTAGATAATCTGTTGCATAATATTGTTAAGGGCATATTGTAGAAAACATTTTATATATTTTTTAACAGTAAATGGTAAAAACAACAAAACAATGTGCTTATTGCCTAACATTCTGTCAGTAACAGTCTACCACTTTTTTTCCAGGCTGATACCAATACCAAGTACCGATACCACTTTGATACATATACCCCCCCCCCCAAAAGGCAGAACATTTTAAAGAAAGACCTATGTTTCCCAAAATTGAATTTTTCATTAAAATATCATTAAATTAATGGCAATTTTCTATCCTTCAAATTTCTAATTCCTAAAATGGCCATAAGAGAGCAGACAATACGAGTATCGGTACTTGCCCATCCCTACATGTTTTTGTTAGTTCTTTTATGGCAAAAAAGGTACAAAAACCAGATAAGAACCAAGATGAACACGTTAATCGTGTGTTGCTAGTTGAACTGACTGACTGAAATTTTATACAATTGAAGGGTTGTATAGAATTCAATATTGTTCAACCTTGGGCGGTGTTTGATTTTAACTCATTCACTCCCAGCCATTTTCACAGAATCAATCCCCTTCACTCCCGGCTGTTTTACTGGATTTTGACAGATTTTGCAAGGCCCACAGAATATTGTGTTCTATTGCTTTAAAAACATGGAACCCACCAAAAGAAAGACAAGAGTCTCTTCTTATATCAGAAAAAAAGTATATTTCTCTCTGTTTTCGTTTAGCAAAAATTAGCATTAGAATATGGCTAAGTTTCATCATTATTCACAAATCTATTAGGAATTGTGAGTAATTATGGGGGGGTTTTTTTCAACATGGCCCTGGTTGATCTCCTTTGCTCTGCTGCCACCGGCTGGCCGTTTGTGTAATACCTACCATTTCTTTAACTGTTCTTTGTAGTTGAGAGGCTGCATCAAAGCATTCTGTATGCTTGAGCATTAAAAAATAAAAAATTGGGGAAAACGTATAAAAACGTCTTTGGGACACCTAAAACGTTTCAAATCCAAAAAGCGCTATAATCCTTTACAGTTGAACTAAATTTGACCTGGAAATGTTTCAGTAGTTTTTGACAAATACGCTTCCTGGTTCAATTAGAATTGGTGTTTAAACAGAACTCTGCAACCTAATGTTCAAATTTTTTCATGAGACCAAGATGATAGCAGACAATTTATCAGCACTACCTCACCATTATGAGGAAAATGGCTGCTGAGTGTCCTTAGCAAGTTGAAATAAAAATACAGAGAGACTAGAAGAGTCACAGAAAGGCATTGACGAAGGGGCATATACATGGACCAAACACTTGTTGTGAATTTTGACATACGGCACATGTGCACGCATGTAAAAGTTTCGGAGACAAAGTCCAAGTTCAAAGGTCAAAGGTCATCCTGAAATTTCATCCGAAAGCCTTTCATTTTCTCTCGGTTGCAGGTCAGCTGCTTGGGCGTGGAGCAGAATTCCGGCGAGGGCCCGTGCTTCCTCGTCCTGACGTCCCGCGGGACAAACGGCAGCGTGACTCGCTTCGTCATGCAGGCATCCACTCCGGAAATACAACGAGCTTGGTTCGGCGACGTGGTGCAGATTTTAGAGACTCAAAGGAACTTCCTTAATGGTAACCAGGGCATCATTTTGGACAATAAATGTCATAAATGTGACGTCGATGTGATTATTTCCGCTCCTCGCTCCCAGCTCTTCAGTCTCCTATTGAGTACCAGCGAAAAGAGAGCAAATCAAACAGCCTCGGCAGGAATATGAAGTCTGCGAGCGGCCTGCAGCCTTACATGTCAGCTTCGATGGACCGCCACCAGCAGCTCGGCCTGCTGTCTTACAACACCTCCCTCCCGTCGCTGCATCCGCCGCACCACAGCCCGGCTGCAAAAGCAGTAGGCGCGCAAATGATCTTTTTTTTTCGGCTCAGGCCAGAAACATATAGCATTTTCTCTCGTTTTCACTTTCAGGTTTCTAACCCTTGTGCCATGACGCATCAGGCGGCCCGTCTTCAACTCTCGTCACAGCCGCAGCTCACTTTGGGACCGGAAGTGAAAAGAAGCCACGGGATGGATATTTGTCTGCCACCCTGCAGCCAGCACAGCATGCAGGTGCGCTGCTATCGCTATATTGCGTTTTTTGAAGCAATCGTTCATATGGCTTTTTACTGGTGACCACTTTTTCAGACCGGTACAAGTATAAATACTCTTGAGTAGTTACTGATACCATGTACTGATACTACTAGTACTCTTGATGTATAAAATGATACACATTTCTTATTTTCCTTTTTTACTTAAAATTACATGAAATGGATGGCAATTTTCTATTATCTTTTTTCCATTGTTTCATTCAATGCATATTTGTATAGCACACTTCAATGAAATGAATTGGAATCTAAAATTAAATTAAAAAAATTAAACCTCAGTAGTCTAAACATGACATTCTGATGAACTCATTCACTCCCAGCCATTTTCACTGAAAACAATCCCCTTCACTCTGTTTTACTGGATTTTGACTGATTTTGCAAGGCTCACCGAATATTGTGTTCTATTGCTATAAAAACACGGAACCTACTAAAAGAAATACTGGAGTATTTTCTTTCATCAGGAAAAAAAAGTAAATTTCTATCTGTTTCAGTTTTGTAGCAATTAGCATTGGGATATAGCTACATTTCATCATTATTCACAAATCTATTTAGTAATGTGAGTAAATTGGCTTTCTTTCAACGTGGCCCTGGTTGATCTCTATAGCTCTGCTGCCACCTGCTGGCCGTTTGTGTAATAACTACCATTTCTTCAACCGTTCTTTGCTGTTGAGAGGCCGCATCAAAGCCTTCTGTATGCTCTAGCATTTAAAAAACAAAACAAAACAAAAACTTATAAATACGTCTTTTGGACACTTCAAACATTTAAAATATACATATGTATTCGTTTTTGGGATCAAATGAGTTAGTATTACATTTTTGGAATATGAGTTATGAAGCAAAATCCAGCTGTTTTTATCCATCTCAGGAGGCGGCCATTTTGCCACTTGCTGTCGATTGAAGATGACATCACAGTTGCTCAGGCAACAACCAATTACGGCTAACCTGTTTTCTGAAGCTGAGCTGTGATTGGTTGGTACCTAAGACCTGAGCAACTATGATACCATTTTCACTTGACAGCAAATGGCAAAATGGCCGCCTTCTTGATATTGATTAAAAAAAAAAAATGCTGGAAATTGCTGCTTAACTAATTTTCCACTAACGCAATATGAACCAAAATACCGTTTTTAGACCAGTGGGGCTGCATAGAAGATATTATTCTTGGTTTGGTTGAATGTGGATTCAGTGTAAAGCTATCCAAATATTTTGTGTTGTCATATCCGAGCTCATAATGACCATTGCTCGTATTGTTCAGGTAACATCCGGTAAATCAGATTGTTGAAGATGTGGTGAGTCTGGCATCAGTCATGCTGCTGATGTTTTTGTGATCATCGCGCCAGAGAGGAAATGACACTCTGCTTGCCGTGGTCAAATATCCTCTTGTTATCTCCAAACCTTGTCAGACACGGCCGTTCATTTGTGGCAAGCCGCCTGCCTTTTTTGTTTTATTGCATTCACTCTGACTTCTAAAGTGACTTGAATACTTTTACGGTATGTGCACAAATCCACTGGCATCTTCCTATTTTTTTTTATTATTGTTTGCACTTTGTAAGGAAAAATCATTCACGGCCTTCCGTCATCTTGAATTACTTTGTACACAATGCGCAGCGTACGTTACTATTGACTCAGCAGCATAAAGTGTGTCGTTCCGAATGCTGTGCTTGACTGAAGCAGGTGAAAAGTAACGTTTTTTTTTGTTGATGTGCTGCTTTTGAATATCGTGGTATGACGACGCAGATTGTGGCAATTTCAATATCGCGATATCACGATATTGCCGTTGTTGTTACATCCCTAGTTAGCACAAAATCTTAGAACTAGAACAGCAGAAGTCATTTGAGGTTGTTTTTTTTTACTTCCTCATTAGGAAAGATGTCATTTATTTTCAATTGAGTTGTACACGTCACATTAACAGTGGAAATTATTTAAAATGATTTATTTTTGTCTCAGAATTTGAACATGGGTGTGTAAAAGTGGAAAATTTAACACCTAAGGCTCACTTTTCCTTCCCTATTGTGTTATATGCATGATGTCAGCCATGATGTCATTTTTGGGATATACTGTACTCTATAAAAGAATATTTTCACAGGCCAAGTTGGTGACTTTGGAGATTCCACTCACTTTCATCTTGTGTATTCATTTTTCATTTTGAAACAATCATCAACTCTGAATTTTTTTCCTTCTTTTAGGTTGTGACTGCTGCTTTCCAGGCGACGTCTCTTCATGACAGTCAAACTTGAGCATATCAGACAAAAACAGCAGCATGTGAACACATCTGGATGGAGAGCTTGTCTGTTATCACACATTGAATGCATTCAAAGACATTTTGGTTTCCTCCATACACTAGGCAGCATACATGGGATGTTTAGATGACAACTATTGTTATTAAAGCACGTGTTTGTTTGTTTTTAGACTCCTGCTTTTCCATGGAAATGTCCTCTTTTGTTATTTTTATAATGCATTATTTTTCACATGGGTTCAAAAGGCACCTCAATTCCCCGTCCTCAAATGAATTCAGTTTTGTAAGTTGCATTTAGCATAATAGCTGTGTTTACACTGTGGTGGCCGGTTGAAGCTCAGCCATTGTTAGCTTGCTATCTGAACCAAACACGTTCCTGCTTGTGTCACTACAGAAAGACGAGAAATGGATCGGGGGGGAAAAAGAGTGCTCGTCTGTACGTCTGCCGTATCGTGGCTAGCTCGGAGTTGTAATTGTAGTCCGTTGTTGCTTTCTTTGCTTGGCTTCATGCTGTAAATAAAATCAACAGCGAAAATATTTGTTTTTCCTGCATTGCAAACACATCTCTGTTCTGCAATAAGTTGACATCCGTAATAAAAGAAGTCAATGTCGCAATGTACATTCAGCTGTGCTGTGAATAAAACAGGCATTATTGTTCAGAATGTCCGTCAATCAAATGGTGAGCCACTCCATACTTCCTGTATGACTTGTATTTACAATTCAGGACAATTAAAAAGCGACTTTCCGTTCACTGCAGTTATAAAAGTTTTAGGATGGCTTGTTTCTATTTTCACTAGGTTGGACGTTATCATGCCAGGACTCTCACCTCAATTATACATCGCCCTCTAGTGGGAAAAATGGCATATTACAAACCTGAAAGCACATTCGACAAAAATGTTAACCAAACATTTTGATTTTCCTCAACACTGAGATTTTTAATACTGTTTTTTCCCCTCCCTGAACACATACATTATAAGGTGACAGCACTTGGAAACAAAAATATTTATGAGTATTAATTCAGTGAAAAAAGTGGCAACTGAAAAAAAAAATATATATATATATATATATATATATATAAAATAAAACATGCAGAATAAAACCATTCCAGTAAAATCTTTTTTTTCCCACGTAATACAGTGTTCCCTCACTATAACGCGGTTCCTGTATTTTCTTACACTAAATGCCTTGATGAGAAAAGTGTATGAACTGTGGTGAGGGGTTTTAGAGCCTTAAAACATTTATAATAAATGTAAAACATAAAGCTAACTACTTCACAAATTTCATTTATTGCGGGTATTTTTTTGGAACCTAACCTCAGCGAAAAACAAGGGAACACTGTATATCCATCCAGCCATGCATTATCCGAATCACTTATCCTCCATAGAGTTTTTTTTTTTTTACTTACGATTTTAATTTAATTTAATTTAAGTATAGCGCCAACTACTGGCAAGGGGGACTTGCTCAGTATCTTATATCAGGAGCCTTCACGATTATCCCTAATAAAATAAAAATGCAGTAAATACATTTGAGTTAACCAATCAAGCCAGATTAAAGATCGAAGCGGCTCATGTCTGATTTGAAATTGACACCTTATAACATTACTACTTTCATATGTTCAACTGTACGACCTTATTCACTTATTCACATTTTTTTTTACTGTGCCTCTAATTCGCCTTTGTAGTATCAAACCTGCCTTGCTCAGATGGCAGCGATTTCCATATTAAACTGCCAAACTGATACTTCAACAAAATAAATAAATAGGATTGAGATCAGCTGAGTTCAGCTCTGCCAGCTGTTACAAATGCAGAAATCAAAACAAAAATACAGTTATTGTCAGTGTAAAAAAAAAAAAGATGGCATTGAAAAAAAATCTTGTCAATTACACCTTTGCGCAAAGTCTCAAAATAAAATCTATTTAACATTGATTGTAATTGGATCCTTAAAACTGCTTCCTTGCGTTTTAAAACATACACTATGGCCCAACATTTGTCTGAGGCAGCATTTGAGATTGATTTTCACTTGAGTGTATGAGAGCATTTTAGCAGTGCGTATGCTGAATCATGTCCATAACGGCCGCTCACACGTGCAGTTCCCAGATTAGCTTGCACACATTTTCAGGCAGGAGTGATGATGAAACAACAGCTTCTCCAGCGGGAACGCAGATTGGTGTTAAAAATCACAAATGTCGATGACTCACGTTGGGCTTTGTAAACAAAAACACGTTTATACTGTTTGGTTTGGAGTATGTAAGTAAAATCCTCGTTGAATCCTTCCCATGGCACACAAAAAAAATAAATGCAGCAAAAACACCATCGTGTCCACTTTGGCAAGTCAAGATGTGAGCAAAAAAGCAAACCCATCACCATGAATGAGTCAAACACTGAAATCTGTTCTTGAAGAAGAGGAGGCCAAGTTTGCTTTGCGAGGCGTTAGATGAGGCTGGCTGGTAGCGAAACTTGGCGTAGGCCTTGTCGCTTTCTGATTGGCTGGTCCAGGGGAACTTGATTTTGCTGGCATGACTGACGATGACGTCTTCGCAAGAGCCCACGTGGAGAGATCCCAACGCATCGATGAAAAACTCTGCAAACATACACATTATTAAAGGAAAATCTGAAAAAATACAAAAACTAGCCGCACAACTTATCTTTTGTTATACCTTACTAGCAAAAGTGTTTTTTTTGTACTCACCCATGTGTGCTACCCTGTTGAGTCGCGGGTCGAAGCCGACCTGCTGGATTTTGTCAGTCCGAGCCAAGAAGAAGTTAACCACTCCGTCGGTCACCACGCAGTTGGGGAAACCTTGGATGACGTGATGGAAGCCTCTCCTCAAGTGCAAACAGTCCCCATCCTCCTCCCCGGGTTCGATTGATATGGTCTGCCTGTAGGTGGTGGTGTACCCTGTCACCTCCCGAACTGCACCGCCCACCTGGACACACAAACACGCTGTCAGTGAGCCGCCAGCATCGCTTGTGAAAGGTCAGCGAAGTCCACAAAGTACTTTAGTAAGTCAGTGTCAGCCATATTGGATGAGGCAGATCTGCTCGTATGCCGAAACAAATAATTCATAAAGTGACAACCTTCAAAATCATTCTTTATCTGATGATTAGAAATGTTTACTGCACTCCTATATATGTTTCAATATTTTACGTACATTACACTCTTGCAAACATTAGAAAACATACATTTGTTGGTTTGGTGCTTTTCTACTGTTTTACCAAAACAATGTATATCGCGCTAATATTTTTTTTATTCTGAATATGAGTATGTTTATGGTCCAATGTGAGTATTTTCAGCTATAAATTTATGTAACCTATACTTAGCCTGTTATTTGCTGAAACACAGTTTCTGTGCTCAGGCCAAAACAATATAAGTGCTGCTTTGGCGCCATCTTGTGGCGTCTTGGTGCTAAGGAACAAAGTTGAAGCGATTGATGTGCCGCATTTAGACGAACGTAGTACATCTCCCAACACCAAACGAATCCCATCGCGCCACTTTGTCACATCCAATATGGCGGCAATATCGCTGTATGATTCAGCACTATAGGCGGGCTCTATGTACTGTAGTCTGTATGTCTATGTTTGTGCGTGCCTCACCAGGTCCAAAGTGGTCCTTTCTAAAACATCCACAAATTTCTCCACCTTGGTCTTGCTGGTGAAGATGAAGTCATCATCCACCCACAGCACATATTTGGTGATCACCTGGGAAATGGCCAGATTCCGACCAGCAAACCAGCCCTAGAGGTACCGTGGCAGGGAATCAGCTCATTTCACAGCAGTTTGGCATGTAGCTAACGATTAAAAAAACAACAACAAAGCTTTAAGGTGTTTATTGCCACACCCAGTTAAAGAGAATTACATGTTGTTTATTGCCTTTGCTAGCTTAATGCTAACACCTAATGGGGAAACCCTACAGACGTGCTAACGAATAGCATGTAGCATTGATGTATTGGTGTTCAGCAGGGTGACCAAATGTCTTCTTTTGTGAGGACAGAACATTTTCTTATGTCCTATTCGGGTGTCAGGGAGTATATATATGTATATATATATATATATATATATATATATATATAATATTTTTATTTTTTGCTTAAGACTATTCCATCTCAATATCTTACCTTTCCAAAAGGCATGATGTAATGTTCAATGTATGGCCCAGAGATGCTTTGGGGATTTTGACTGTCATCAGCAATGATAATGGTGACGGTTGGATAGTATTTCCTCACGCTGTCGATCAGGTTTTGAAGCTTGTCGTAGCGCAGTAAAGTCTTGGTTGCTATGGTAACCAGAGCGCTGATGTTGTACTCTGGAGTGAGGGGACATGGCAGGAAAAGTGAAATATGTTTATTTCGTGGAAAATTAAAATGCTGATTATTCTGTGCTATGAAAATTATTTGTTTTTATTCAAAACATACCAACGTCGCTTCCTGCGTCGTACAATTTGGGTGTTATACCGTGACGGATCTTGATGATGAAGTTGGCTTGATGACCGTCTGTCTCAAAGTTCACTGAAAAACAACACAAAGCACATCTGAATATTAACTTCTGTTTTTCTGCCTACTAAAAAAAAGTCATTGACATCAGATAATATGTTGATAAAGGTTTTGAAAGAGAAAATCAAAATATAAGACTTTTTTAATTTTTTTTTTGCAAAATATTTTCTTGAAAGTAAATACCCATAATGATAAAACAAACATTGATGCTATTTATTTTAGGTCTTGCCAAATCCTCACCTGCGTCGGCTGTGTTGGGGTGAAACAGCGTATTCGTGTACGTGACAAACTGCAGCTGCCGGTTCAATTTCATCAGAAGGCTGCTTGATAAAGTCATGTGCATCTCGCCATCACCTTGGATTTTGACCCCGTCCACCTCTGCCGCGACATTCAGCGTCCCCAGCGTGGCAGTGAGATTTATCTGCAGCAAAGGGAATCGTGAGAAAATGTCTCCAATGTGATTTTTTTTTTTTAAGCAACAGTTTAATACTCACCGAGTAGTGGTCTCTGGGAAGGTCCTGTAGAGCCAATCCTGAAATAATCATTGAATGAAGATGTGCTTTTTCCGTCATAGTGAACTGACCAGTTTTTTGGATGATACATACCTGGGATGAGGATTGTTTTTAGAGGCCGCACCTCCACGCCCTGTGTTGGATACTGTAACGGGTTGTTTGCCTCTGCAATAATAAGCATGTCTGCAGATGTCTTTAACCTGAGGGTCATAGCCGACACACAATATATCTATATATATATATATGGTAACAGTATTCATCTTTAAAACACAGTTCAAAATGATATTGATATAGGACACTCGATCAAGTTTTATTTTACTCAGGAAACATGGAGATGATTAAAGTCAATAATAGTTTTCAACAACAAAAATGTATGCTATGCAACTATACAAATAAGTAAATATAAAAATAAATAAAGTTGTGAGGGGATAAATATTGTAAACGAAAAATTTGGATATGGAGGAGCAAAAATGTCCAAAAAAAATAAAAAACACAAGTGACAATTAAAAACGGATATAAAAAATAGAATTCAAAAATGTTATACAAAAAAGAATATAAATGGGAAAAAAAATATATATATATACATAAGTAAGTAAAAGTAAAAATAAATACAAAAATAAATATATATATATATAAATCAAAATGTTTATGTATATTTATTTATTAGATGCTGTCAGCACGTCATGAAATGTTATTCAAATGAGGAGGCGGTCCTAAGTGTGTCTTGGGTTGAACTATTGTTGATCGACATGTCAGTCCATGTCACACTTTGCTGTTCTACAGCAAGGACTGAGAATTCACGCACACGAAAAACCTGACCTGTTATTTACCAGAACTTGTATGAAGCTGTCGAGTCGGCCAACTTGCTTGGTGTGAGTGAGAGTGTCGAAAGGCAGTTTGTAACAGCGAATAGTCCAACCCAAGACACATTTAGGACCGCCCACTCATTTGAATAACTTTACATGACGCATTTCATTCCGACAGCGTCCACAGCATGTAATGAATGAACATACAGTATATATATATATATATATATATATATAAATATTTATTTTTATATTTATTCTTATTTTTTGGAATCTCATTTTTTATATTTGTATTTATTTTTACTTTGATTTACTTATGTATATTTAATTTCTATAGAGAATTTTCATGTATTGATTGATATTTAATTATATTAATAGATTTATTTTGTATTTTATTTTTTGAATCTGGTTTATTTTTTAATTAGTTTTTACTTTTATGTATGTATAGTTTATATTTCCATTTGTATTATTTTCTATACATTTTTGAATGATATATTTTACAGCCATTTTTATTGTCACTTTTATTTATTTCATTTTGGCGTTTTTGGTCCTCCATACTCGAAAGTGGTGCACACCCTAATAATATTACATCGTTGAAGTACTTTTTGATTTTAAATTTGCTGTTGAGTCCCTATATAACAACTAGATCCTATCCTAACCGCAACAGAATCCATTTTTTTCACGTTTTTTCTTTGCAATGCTTCCCACCTTTTCTGGAGGCTTATGAACTCCTTGGCCCGTCTCTTCTTCACGTCCTCCAGCTCGCTGGCCTGGAAGGCCGTGTGCAGCGATTGAGCCGCCACCCTCGGCGATAACATTTGGAAGAAGGGCAGAGACACCCCTTCGCTCTCACACATGCATCCGTTGCGTGCCAACAAGCTGTACAGAGACCCAAGAGATGAGTTTGTTGGGGGGGGGGGGGGGGGTCAGCTCGTCCACTTACCCTGCCACACTCTCCCGCACATGAAAGGGAATGGCGCTCAATTGAGGATGCGGTTCCGGGAGACGGTCCTCCAGATGCCTCTCTGCTCGGAGGCCTGGTCTCTGCCAGACATCGATTGTTGTGTAGGCCCAAGTGGGCCACGTGTGGATGAGAGCCAGTACCAGAACCACTGATACCAGGATGCCGAACAACACCGTCTTCCTCAGGGAGCGCATCCTAACACCTGATGAGAACAAGGCCAATTAAAGCGGATCTTAAAAAGGACACTTGATAAACAGAAAGCTCTCATTCACAGACGTGGGATATAAAATGAATTTGAGTCATATATATCATGTGTAAAACTATATTTTGGGTTCAGAAGTCATTGGACAATGGATTAATTTTGCCTTTATACTATACTATACTTAATTGTCACCTAGTACTTTAGATCCATAAAATTTCACCCCCCAAAACGATAACATGATTTTAAAGAAATACCTACATTCCCTTAAAATTATATTCATTTAATTTCTAGCTGCTGGTTGTAAAACAGCCACAAAAGGTGTTATGTTCCTGCTCCCTGTTCATTTTTTGTTTTCTATTCAGGTACCTTTTGGAAGTGTTGGTGGGCGGAGCTTCCTTGCCGCACCTGTTGGAAATCATTGGCTATTTGAACTTGGTCACAGAGAAAGGAAGGTGCCGGATTATTGTTTCTTTCCGATTGCTTGTTCCCACCGCCGTCGCTAGTTATTCATGTTAGTTTATCTTTTGTCTATGAGTCAGAGTAAGTACTTTGGGTTTTTGGACTTCAATTACACAATTAAAGTGAAGTGGTTAAAATGAATTATAAAAGCTGCGGGATCTTTATGGTATTTTATTCAATTTAACATTTTCAACAATTTTTGTTGTGCAACTATAATGTCTCGAAGCTACCTGTTAAATTGCGCTATTGGCGTGGAAAATGTGCCACACTCATAAGTCGATTATTTGGAACAATTTGCAAAATCGGAATTGATAATATTATTTTTGTTAAAGACTTATTTAATTGTAATGACCAACTCCTCAATTATTCGGAATTTTTACTGGAAAATACATTTCTTATAAAAAAAAAATCAAGAATTTCATTTTGTGATAAATTCCATTCGTAGTGGAATAATATAATTAATGGAAGGTTATAATAACCAAAATGATCAACCAGTGAGTAGAATATTCTTTGTATAAATGGTGTGGACATCTTAAGCAACAAATGTACCAATAAACACAAAGTTAGAAAGATTATGCCACATGGAATTTTTGTTGTTGTTGTAATGCTAAATTTAGAAATATTAGTTGGAGTAAAGCATGGCTTGTTCCTTTTGAGTTCTTCATTACAAATAATGTTAGAAAACTACATTTAAAAATATTGCACAATATTTACCCAACAAACAGATATGTTTCACGTTTTGTAAATATTAATGACAAATGTTATTTTTGTAAAGTTGCACCGGAAAACGTAACACATTTATTTTTTGATTGCCCAATTAAAACACAAAATTATATTGGATGGTAAAAACATTATTACCCTTTTTTAATCTAAGAACAAAAAATTGTCAACTTTGGTTAATTAGTATGTTTTATTGGGAACATTTTATATCCATAAATGTAAATTTCTAAACTTGAAACCTTTATTCAAATTATTTTTGATTGAAATTGACAATTATTTTAAGTCTTTTAAATTTGTAACAAACAAGAAATGTCATTTGATCATTAATATCCGTGCAGAATAATAATAAAAAAAAACTCCTGAAGCTACCTGAATTTTTTTCTCCCTGTTTATAATTTTCATTTCGATTATGTGATTTTGTAAATTAACGTGTATTAGTTAGCCCCAAGGACAATGTGAGTTGCACATCGGTCTGTTCTAAAAATAGCTCACCAGTGATGGAACACTACCACTTGCCAAGAAGAATTACAAAATGTTAACTATAAATTTATAAATTTATTTTGTGAGTTAGTTAATTATTTCAACTTAACAAGGTACATGTTTCTTAATGTCATGAAATGATTATTAAAAATTAGGGGCGTCAGGCGATTAAAATTCTCAATTGTAATTAATCACATGACTTCAATAGTAACTCACGATTAATCACAAATTTTATATCTGTTCTAAATGTACTATAAAAAAAAATCTAGGTTTTCATACTCTTGTTAACAAAAGTGGAAAAAAGTTTTAAACTAATATGAATAGTTCAAATGAATTTTTGACGTCTATAGCCGTCAATGGCAGTGAATGAGTTTTAATCGCACTAATAATTTTCACCATAGATGATGATGGCTACGTTTACGGTAGCACAGGTTGTGTTTTAACAATAAACATAAATACATGCATTGAAGTAAAACATTTAATAAATGTTTGCGTATGACATTTAGAATATTTGTTCATGTCAAAATATTGGGGTCATTTTTGTTCCCATTTTAAATTATGCAAGTAATTAACTAATTAGAAAAAGAGGAGGATGAGCGTGTGCAGTGGGTCAAAAAATGTAACTAATTAGAAAAAGAGGAGGATGAGCGTGTGCAGTGGGTCAAAAAATGTTAAAGACGTCCTCATAACATTAAATGTCAAAAGAATTAACACAAACGGTGCTCTTCAAATTTGGGGGGACAAAAATGTTGATAAAAAAAATACTTTTTGATTAAGCGATTCATCAAGATTATTCAAAATTCCAAGATGTGATTCATCTGATTAAAGAATTTAATCGTTTGACAGCTCTATTATTTACCCATGTCTACAATCAAGATGCAATTAAACCTGTACCTTGTAAAGTGTTACAAGGCTCAGAGCAAAACATACATAGCCAGAGCCTGGAGGAAATGGAAACATTGTGCAACTGTGGTAATTGTGCGGCCTTGGCCAGATCGATTAAACCGACAAACAACAGCTCACGCAGCCGGGACTCAACCACGAGTGGGTTACTTTGAGAATGCTGGATTAAGATGTAAAAAGGAACGAATCAAATATGTCAAGCATTTGGAACTTGTGTTCTTCCCATTTCCAAGGCTCCCTTCCATTAGGATCAGATGATTTGCATGCAAGAAAAACATTCAGTCAGGCTTTCCTCCTACTATACCAGCAGTGAAACCCCCGAAACCCATTTCCGCTGTAAGAAATATGTGTGGTGGGGGCTTCAGGATGCAACTAAAGTAGTAAAATATGATCAGATGAGTCATCACAATGTCCTAAGACCGAACCGCCCTCCCCGGCAACAACAACACTTTCGTTCTGCACACAAGCAAGCATTTCGTACCTGGCAATCCGTCTATCCGATCAGGAAAAGATCTGCATTCCCGGCAAGCGTGGAGCCAGCGTCTTCCGCTTCTGAGGAAAGGAAGGAATTCTATAAGAACAAAACAACATGCAGCTCTTCTTGCGATCATGTGGGATAAACGAAATTGGACTTTCTAGTCTAGTTTTGATGCAACATACGTTCTACTTTTACTTGCTTATACGTGTTAACTTGAGACTTTTACTCTGCCCTGCATTCTGAGTCCATTTCAGCGTCAAACAGAGCCAGACAGCAATATGACTAGTGATGGATGCATCAGCATGCAACTAAACGTTTCAAGAAGAATACCCCTGGCCTTACATTAAGCCAATGTTTACATTTAAGTACGGTAGGCTGAAACACTAGTTCAGGGGGTGTCAAACTCTTTTTTTTGGTCACATGCCACATCACATTTATTGTTTCCTTCAAATGGCGAATTATGACTGAACTCAAATATCCAGTCTAATCGCCTCCTATTACATCATCAGTGAAATCATATTGTATTAAAGAATATAAAGTTCAACGGAAAATCTCAATTTGGGGGAGGGGTGAAATCGGGTATCTCCAAAGGCATATTGTGATGATATTGTCTCACGTTTTAACAATTGTCAGTTTTCATGATTAGTCATGGGACACGAGCTCAGGTTTGATCAGCCTGTAGCTGGCCACCTCTTATAAAGGTGACAAAAAAAACAACAACAACATTGACTCAAAGGTACACTACTGCTGATATTTCAGAAATGTACATCCTCATGTCTGCAGCTTCAATTTCATTTTCAACATCTGAACAAGTCTCACATTAATGCGCACCGCACTAACATCACGTCCTGTGTTTCACGGTTTATTCTAACAGGTTTATTGTGGTTTTGGTTCACCCCCAGTGTAGTCACATGACTGTTTGAGATGACACAATTTAATGTTATTTCGAACATGTATATAAAACAAACAAACTGGTTGTAGAAGTACATGTGTAAAGACAAAATATACAAAAGCAATAAAGTAATTATAATTAGTGAACACATTGAACAGTGTGCATATATTGTCATTCTTTTACATATACATATATATTTTTCCTTATCAATAGCAACAATACTAATAATAATACAATAATAACAATAACATCAACCAATGTTACTTTTCATTGAAAAGCACTTCTTCTTCCCTATACTTTTCCCCCAAAAATTATTTTATATTTCCTTTTAAACTAGTCTTTGTTTGGACATTGTTGTAAATCAGTACTCAGCCTGTTCCAAATTTTCACTCCACATGCAGATGTATAAAAACTCTTCAGTGTCGTTCTTGAGTACTTTGTTTTTAAGTTATGAATTCCCCTAAAACCGTAACCTCCCTGTTTCTCTGAAAACATATTTTCAATATTTGACCGGCAGTAAATTATGTCTAGCTTTATACACCAATTGTACAGTGTTGAATTCCACAAGATCAAAGAATTTTCCAGTTTTAGATTGTAAAAACTGTGTATTGGTGTGGTGGAGCTATGGACTGCTCTTAAAGCACTTTTTTTGTGCAAAAGAAACAGAGGTTGTAATGATGTGTTGTAAGTGTTCCCACAAACTTCTGAACAACAATTTAAATATGGTAATACTAAGAGAGCAGTACAGAATGTGTAATGATTTCTGGTTGAGAAAATGTTTGACTTTTGCCAGAAATAAGATGCTTTTTAGAAAGTTTGGATACAATATGTTTAATATGTGGTTTCTAGCAGATTTTACTATCAGGAATTTAATCTCATTTACTCTTTCTATATCTACACCTTCAATTTGCAATCTCACGCAGTTCCCTATTTTAACATTACCAAACAAAACTAATTTTGTCTTGTTTAAATTTATTAATAACTTGTAAGTAAGTGGTTTAGAAATTCCCATAATTTTCACATCAAGTTGATCACAATCAGTAGATGTTTTATCTTAACAATTATTAACAATATGAATTACTTATTTTTCTTCAACAGGACTGAGAAACATTAAACGCAACATTTTCTTTTAAAAGCAAGACATATACAGTACTTCAATTCATATTTAGATGATATTTTTGATTTATTATTCATCCATTTCTTGTCCTCGAGCGAGATCCTATCTCAGTTGACTTTGGACGAGAGGCGGCTACGCGCTGGACTGCCGCCAGCCAATCACTGGCCACATTCAGACAAACCACATTTCTCATTCAAATTCATACCTATAGACAATTTAGAATCTTCAATAAACCGTACACACACGTTTTGCTAGTCTGAGAGGAAGCCGGAACATGAGCACGAGGACAATCTGCAGTCTCCACACAGGAGGGCCTGTGCTGAGATTGGAATGAGCTAAAAATTGTGATCTAGACGTGCTAACCATTCTACACCGTGCTGCTATTGATACATTCTTAGCCATATGTTTTCTCATTTGTACCTGCAGTAAGCATCATCTGAGATCTGTTTCTAACATGAACCATCTGACACATGATTATCTTTTTATACATAGTATTGGATAGCAGGTGTGCCAACCATTGTGCTCCCACTGGTCAGTTTATATGCATGCAGATAACAATTAGCTGTTATGTGTACATGTCGCTAAAACAGAACAAATCATATCAATGATGCCTCGTGTATAGGGTGGCTGTTTTAATTAAGTAAGCTACCAATGGAGGAGAAAGAGGCAGTGGACATGCTGCCCATATATGGACACAATAGAGACCGCTTGGAGATGGTCACCGTCAACATAAAAAAAAAAATACATAGCTAGCCTGGTACCTTTTCATCTCACACGCTATGTCATTGTGTGGCGTGTTAACATTAAGAACGACCGCACCAGGCCCGTTTGTTGTCAGGTCATGAACCACACGACAGCAGATAGTTAAAAAAAACAAAAAAAAACACACACACACACACACACAACGTGTTTTTTTTGTGTGTTTTTTAAAGCATCTAGTGTATCAGGAGCTGCCCCTTTTCTTTCGATGAAAAAGCTCACCTCAGTTCAAAGGCCCATCGCAACCGGTTCCCCTGAAGCTGTCTGCGAGGAGGTCGCTCCTCTTCTTATGGACCCTCCTCCTCCTCCTCAGTGCTCCTGTAGACGGATGCGGACGACGCCGGGGACTGGGGAGCGCTGCGTGCATTCAAGCTGCGTACTCGCGCATCTCCACGGTGCACAAATCAAGCACGAGTGAAATGGAAGAGAATAGTGTACGCGTATCCTTACTAATGAATGAGTCCAATGTGGCTTATTACTGTACACGCGTGCTTTGAAACCATTAGTGTTGGTATGTAAAGAATAGGTCCCGTGGGAATATGAATACTTTCATTTGAAAACATACCACTCGCAGTATATAAAGCAAAAACACCTTCACACACATTCATGTTGTGTTTATTTTTACTCAGCGGTTTCCCACTACAAAATGTGTTAACGAAAACGATTGACAGGCAAGTTAGCCAATCACAGAAGACCACTTCATCCTTTCTGACCAATCAGCAGTCAATAATTTGTATTCCCACCTGCCGCCGAGGAGAATAGACACTAGAGTACCAGTACTCCGTAAACGCTATTTTTCTAAAGTTGCATTGTTATCGAACGTTAGATTAGATACACCTTCTTCTATTTGATAACAACACAACAGCCAACGGTGAACGTGCTGTCGATAATATGACAATACATAACAATGTAAGGGATGTCAGACGCTTAAGAGGCGAGATGGGACTCCTTCCTCAATACCTTATTTCTCCCATGGGTGGATTAAACTTCTTTAATTTCATTTAAAATAATTCATCGCATTTACCCTGCTAAAGATTAGATTGTAAAAAAAAGTTTAAGAAAAACATTGATGTGTGCTGTAGCTTCTGCTGTGATTCTCCGGAAACTATGGTTCACTTATTTCGGCAATGTCAACATGTGAATTTTTTTTCTGGTTCAGGCTGTGTTCTTTTATAAGAACTTATTTTGACAAAGATTTTTTTTTTTTCTGAAGAATGTTATTTGTGGTTTTGTTGAAAGAAATTGAAAAAGCAAAGCAAATGTGTTTTTGGTTAATTTATTTATTATTTTTGGCAAAATTTCACATACATAAATGTAAATTAATGGGAATTAAGCCTTCTTCTTTTGGATTTCACTAACGAACTCAGTTTTTATTTTCTGTCAATTGGATATTGTAAGAAGGAAAAAGCAATGAAGACTGTTTCTGCTTGTGTTGAATGTAACATATTTATTTAATTTTATTTGACATGTATTTTTTGTTACCCACTAGCGTTTCTTGTTTTGTTTTTGATGTTCATGTTTGTATGGTACTTATTCGACGTACCTGATCCTGATTGTAAATTGAAATTATTGAATAAAGTAATAAATACATTTAAAAAAAGACTCCTTAAAACAGTCTGTCGGTGATGGCCACCTCCAAGGAAGATGTGAATGTGCAAGTGTATTTAAGAATAAGACGTTTAAAATGACGACAGTCCTAAGGGGCAAAACTTGTTTCTAGAATTGAGAATATTCTTGGTTGACTTCAAGATCAATTATGTAGTTATTTGAACATTTGTTCCTGCCATGTACCGCCAAATAAACTCCACACCACAAGAAGAAGAAGAACAAAACGAATACGTACTGGAGCGTAGAAGAAGAACAAATCGACGAAGAAGAAAAGGAGGAAACGAAGGAAGGGGGTTGGGGAGCGAGTCAATCATGGCTGCTCACCTACTATGGTGGCGAAGTAGATTATACGTATTTTTATTGTTATGTTCAGTTTGTGTCTCGGCGTTCTTAAATTTAGAAGAACTGAATGAGATGAAATATGAGATTCAGATTCTTCCCGATCCTGTCATCATGGGGCAGGTGAGTGAGGCGATTTACAGGCAGCAAATGTTTAGCTAAAGCTACATTTTGATAACGACAGTTGTTTACGCTAAGATTGCCTGTAGGAAATAGAAGCTTAACATAAACGTGCTCAGACGTATGTGCCTCTATTGGTATGTGCTTTTAACAGTTAAGTGCTTCAAAACGCAAAAGCCACTTGACAGCTGTCACCACAGAACTTCCAACAAACAACAAAATTTAATTGCAAATTAACATCACACGCAGCAATGTTAAGTTGTATTACTGGTTTCCCCTAGACGAAGACAGATGAGATCATGATGGTGTCCAGCAAATACAAACAACTGTATGAATGTCGACTTCCAGCCCAGGCGGTCCGCTTCCACCAGGACCCAGTGTCAGATTCTGACTCACAAGGGTACACAGGGCCGGACATCCCTGATCTACTCAGCCCCATGCGGGCCCCCCCATGTCTAGTATTGGTTGGTACACATTGTTCTATAATGCTCATTAATAAAGCTTTAAAGTGTTGCCAAAAGTGTGACATGAAGGACAACAACTTTCTAAAATGAAGTTCGCCTGACCCAGAAATATGCAGTATTGCGCAAAATTTCAAGAACAACATTAGACGTTATCGAACATATGTAACGTAAATGTGACTCAGTGGAGAGTGGACCTCTACCAAAGTTTAACTGTTAACAAAACAATTATGTTTGTTTGTGCGGTTGTTTGCGTTGTAGCAGGATACTTCCTGGCTTGTGCAATATGATGCGCAGTTGTGTAGTACCATTTGAATTATTTGTGGTTGACGCTTTAGTGACTGAGGTGATGAGTCATCCTTCAAAGGCCATGTGGCACCCCTTGATAAGTTTTTGGAAACCATCCATCCATTTGTTTTTTTATAGCGCTTTGCCTCATCCTGGTCCTGGGTAAATTGCAGCCCATCCCAGATGACTTTGGGTGAGTGGCAGGGTACCCCCTGGACTGATCGCCAGCCAATTACAGACTATATACGGTGTAGACAAAGAATAATTCCCATTCAAATTCTTACTTATGTACAATTTATAATCTTTGATGAATACTGTACGTCTATATTTTTATATTTACTAATACTCGTAAAAATGATCCGATACTATGACAACCATACCAATTTATTAGACTTTTTCAGACAGGTGGGGTAGGAGCTATGCCGCTTTGCAAAAATACTTTAAAGCAGGGCTGGCAAACTCAATCTCGTAGGGATTCAAAACTCAACACGCATTTTAAGTCCCGGGAAGAACATGATAATTAATAAACTTTTCAAATATGATTATTTTAATGCCTTCGTATGCGGTTAACAGTGACACAGTCTCTGATGCTCTTCATGTTGCAGTTTTCCCAAGAGCCATAGCAGAATGCACATTAATTTCATAGCTGCTATTGGCAACAACTTAAGGCCCAGTTATTCCACACAGTGAATTGCCTCAGCAAGCTTCAATGTATTTCTTTCTCTTTCATCCGCAATGTCCATTTTGTTACTTTGCATGTCAACTTTAAAGACATCACTACCACACTCGCAAAAAAAGGACCGAAACAAAGAGCAACGTCTAGCTTGGTTTACGCTTGGTTCACCCTTTTGGACTCATGCAATCATTAAAAAAACAAGACACCAAATGCCACAGTATCATAGTTCTATTTGAACAACCATGTTGTGCTTGGTTCCTTCACTTTTAATGCATTTCTTCAGAGAAGCAGTTTGAAGGAAATTACATTGGCTTATAATTTGACACTTATTGATATAAAATAAATATTTATATATTAACCCTTGTAGCAGTGAATGAACTGCTGTTTATTTGCTTTTTATTTTTTCCCTCAGACAAAAGACTGGTGGACATATGAGTTCTGCCATGGTCAGCATATTAGACAGTACCACCTTGAAGGTAAAAAAATTTGCTTTACGCATTGTTTTCTCCAGGTCGTCTTAAATTTTGGTCACTTTGCAGATTCAGAAATCAAAGGGGACATTCTCTTCCTGGGCTATTTTGAGTCTGAATTTGACTGGAGCAATGAAACCGCAAAGGTTCGGATTATCTTTAGATTTGTCTTCCTTGTACAATGATGTGTTAGAATATGTTGTGATTATGTTACAGGCCTCCAAACAGCACAGACTTAAACGCTTCCACAGTCAGACTTATGTAAACGGATCCAAGTGTGACATCAATGGGAATCCCAGGGAGGCCGAAGTCCGGGTGAGACTTTTATATTGACATTCAACAGACAGTTAAATTATTACCCCGGTGCAATCTAATGAGATCCAATGAAAACAATATGTTTATATAATTGTTGTCTTGCACTAGAGAGGTCCAATATTTGATCCCTCCCATGTGACCTTTGGATGTTCTTGTTTTGGGGATTTTTTCTGGTTACTCTAGGCTTCCTCCTACATTCCAAAATCATACACGTTAAGTTCATTTAAGACTCTAAATTATCCATAGGGGAGAATGTTAGTGTGAATGTTGGGTTGTTTATCTATATGTGCCTTGCGATTGGCTGGCCACCATCGCAGGATGTGCTCCACCACTCCCCAGTCAGTCAGCTCGCCCGTGGCCCAAATGGATGGGATGGATAGATTGACTGTGTAATGTACTAAATCATAAGGGCAGTGAGTGGACAATACATGTGTGTTTTTTGTTGTTGGGTTCACCCCCTCCCTCAGTTTGTGTGCGAAGACGGTTCGGGTGACTACGTCGCCCGAGTGGACGAGCCGCAGTCATGCCGCTACGTGCTGACCATTCATACCAGTCGCACATGCCAGCATCCCTTATTGCGACCTCCGTCCACCGCCAAGCCCCAGGGGATCGTATGTCAGCCGGCACTAAGTGCGCAGCAGTACATGGACTATGTCAAAGCCCAAGTCTGTGAGTTCACGATCATCTTTAAAATCATCACAGTGCTGCAGCGTACAGACAGCATTTTGCTTCTACAATGAATTCCTCACTGAAGCAGTGAGGGCAAGGAGTATTTCTAAAAATAGCAATCAAAAGATGATGCTCAGTTGACATGCTCTAGATAAATAAACGCTTGTATTTATGAGTAGCTTTGTGGTAGTATTTTCTGAAATTGTGTTCTGTTTGAAATTTTTTATTTTTTTTCCAGCAGACACAAAGCGTAAAGTGGAGCAAATCTCAGAGGAGTTGAGAAGTCTTGATGAGATGTTGGCTGGTAACGAGGAAGCGAAGGCACCGGTGGAGGAAATGTCACCAGATCCCAGCCTTGACCTGGACCAGTCAGAACAAAAAGGTCCATCTTGATGCATCCAAGAGCAAATGACCTGTCATGTATTAGTTGTTTTTGTTTGTTTGGGATTTTTTTTATCTCTTTTAAATTTGTTTGTTGTCCTTTTTTTTTTTTAACAGATATTGCTGACATGTCTGAGGATGCAGGGTCAGAAGACCCTGAGGATTCTCTATTTTGGGAAGGAATTGCGAAACCAGAAAGTTCAAAAACAAGCTCTTCTCATGAGGACACTGAGGTACATTGACATTTTGTTGTGCAATTGTCCATTATTTAAATAATAAATACATGCAATTACTGTATGCCTAGTAGAGAAAATACCGTCACACAAACTTCTTTGCAAAACATTGTCCTAAATTTCTTGTACTGATAAATTTCCTGCAATCGTTATTTAGTGGCAGGATGTCTGCCATGCAGTAGTAAAATGTCGTGACAAGTGGCTGCCATCTTTTTGGAATAAAAAAAATATAGTACCAGCTTTTTGGTTGACTTTTTAAATGAAACTTGTCAACCAATTGAGGAGAGGCTTCACCAAGTAGCAGATGAAATGAATGGGTCAAAGAGTTACACTTTAGGTGTATGTTTGACCAGATTTTTCTATAGGTCACGTCACCCAAAAATGTTTCCCAAAAAGGCCATTTTCCCACACACTCATAATTCAATTTCTGTGCCATCATTACTCATGCTTCCACCCGCATTCCTAAAACATGTGTGTTAGTTTCACTGAAGACACAATTTTTCCTTAGGTGTGAATTTGAGCGCTTGTGACAATTTCAAGTCCAGAGTGTATATTTTGCCCATATGAGGACAAGCGCAATTGAAAATGAATCAATAAAATGTTAATAAATACACCACTAAAGGGCATAACTTGACTGTACTCTTGATCTGATGTTTCACTCAGCAGGCAGTTGACGATGGATTGAACTCACTTACAGACAATGAAGTCATTGATGATGGAAATGAAGGTACCTTTATTATATATCACTACTAATACAATCTTGCAACAATTGATTTAATGTTTGTATTGAACCGCTTGGAGATGCTGCGCTGGTTATCACTCAACTCACAAAAAATGTTTCCTTATTAATTTGTGAATTGTGTTTCAGCTGAAAACTTCAACTTTAAAATCATCACTGACCCATCAGACCTGATGAAATTTGTCCAGCATCTCAAGGAGAGTAACAGAAAGGTTGGCGTTTTCACATACATCAGAACAGCATCCGTCTTTGCGGTGCCTGTGTATTCCAATCCTGTGCGACATTTGTGTCTATGTAGAAAGCACAAAACCGAGCAAAGGAACAAGAGGGTAAAAGGGGATCCATGAAGCTCGGCAAAGATGACGACGACGAGGATGATGAAGATCAACGGCTGCTTCAGGAGTTCGAGGATGAGATGGCAGACGTGTCTGTGCCGGCAGATAAGACTGATGAGATCAAGGAAACGATGCAAAAAGAGTTTGACAACATCATAAATGAGGTAACAGACAAAATCAAAATCAAAACACTAGTACACAGGAAACTGGGATTCCATTTGCATTCAAATTTTGAAAACAAATTTCATAGGAAATCATGTAAATAGAGGCATTCTGTTCTAGCATCAATCTGTTGACTGTCTGTCAGCACGAAACGTTAACTGGCTTTTCTTTTTTTTTTCTTTTGTTGGTAGGCACAGCAAGAATTAGAGACCGAAGGGTTGAAAGGGGAGTTTGATCGCACTCAAGCAACACAGGCACTGGAGACAACGCTCGATAAGCTTCTTGACCATTTGGAGGAGAAGGACGAGCAGGACCTCGAGCAGGAAACTGCAGGAGCGCAACGAGCCAACGACCCGACCCGGGGCAGCCCCAGCTTGGCGCCAAAGCAACCCGGTAACCTAACCTGGCATAGTCTTGACATCATGTTTCCCTGTCTCCATCTTCCTCACCTTCCTCACACGTGCACGTCAGATGTGGTTGTAATATTCCATCCCGGAATAGGCACACACATGGATTTGATGCAGAGACAATGATGCCTCAAAAAGCTAATGATAAGCAGTGTACAGTATACTTATACCGACCGATCATTGACATCTTAATTTCTTAAGATGGGGGAAGACTCCACATGTGACAAGGCAAAAAAATCTGAGAGTGTATGCTTAGTGCACTTATACAAGGTCTCCCTAAAGTCTAGAAGATACTTTAAAAAAATCAGCAACATTTTAAATACAAATGGTATAACAACTTTTTTAAATTATTAAATTCAACGTTTTGACATTGTTCTCCACAAAGAACAAATGTCCACACTATAGTGACACCATGTTGAGCGCTTGAGATGACCATGTAGTACTAAGACTGACCTATAGGGGGAAGCATGGTACCATAGGGAAGCCTGACTCAGGAAAATGCTTCAAATAGAAGCACAAGGAGAGGGGGGGGGTCTATTATGTAAACCTTTGTTGTATCCAACTGGTTTGTGATTGGAACTCCTATCACTTTTAGATCAGGTCACTTCCCACTTTGCTATTGTTCCATTTCACGTCAACTGGCTCAAGGTGGGGGGGTGGGGGGGGGGGTTTGTTATGTAAACCTTTGTTGTATCCAACTGATTTGTGATTGGAACTCCTATCACTTTTAGATCAGGTCACTTCCCACTTTGCTATTGTTCCATTTCACGTCAACTGGCTCGAGGGGGGCTACACACAAGATGATTTAGTGTCAATATTGAACATGGTTTATTTGACCATTTTCTGAGCAGATTGTTGAGGAAAAATCATTCTAAACATGCCCCCGCCCACACCTTAGGATAATTATTCAGGAACAAGACATCCGATAACCAGTCCTTTGCTGACTTTAACCAGCCCAATTATCTGTACATGTGAAAACCGATTTAGATCGAGAATGTCCTCTCGTGCTTTGTGTCGACGTGAGGATTGTTGTCTCTGACAGCCAGTTGTTTGTCCCTCTTTTGTCTCGTCACCCCAGACCAAGATGCCGATGACCATGTTAAGATCAAAATAACTAAGTATAAGGCAGGCAGCGGCTCTGACGGGGAATTCAAAGTACAGGAGTTGGGCAAAGGAGATCCCCAGTGGCAGCACATTAAGGACGTGGTTAAAGAACAGCTAGAGAAAGCAGGACTGAAGGCCGAAGGTATGAATGGGGAGTGTTAACGTACTCGTATACTTTATGGCTCTCCGCCCCTCTTCTGTCTCTAATCATTTTGCCTCTTTAACCTACTTTGGCCATCATAAAAGATAATTTGTCATACGACTCAGATGTTTCTCTCTTTTTTTCCTTTCAATTGCTTATTGGGTGGATAGTTGGTGAATTGGGTGTTCAGACATTAGACCGAAAAGTTAAACTGTAAACAAGGAAGTATTCTCTACAGTGGCTTGAAATGAAGTCATCCATGTGTGTGTTCTAGCAGTCATCCATTCCTCATTCTAGATTTATTCTAGACGTGTTATTTGCATGCCGGGTGCTTTATTATGTTGAATGTAAACGGAGACACCCCGCACCACTCGTGTTTTCTTCTCTAGGTAAAATTGAGGTGAAAATCTTGACGCGAAAGAACGCAGACGAGGCAGGCGACCAGTGGCTGACCGAAGAAGACACAAAGTCATTTCGAGAGCTCCTCATAAACCTGCTGGTAATTTATTTTATAGGCTTCACTGCATTGATCCCCCCCACACCCCCCCCCCCTTGTATGAGTCACTCTGAATAGACCCTGCTGTGTATCTTTTTACCCTTAACATTAGCCTTGAATAAATACACACCCTCAGGCTTAAACAATCATAGAGCATGAAAGCAGTAACACTTTGTTCTTTTTATTTACAAGACTGGCGGCACAGAGGAAGTTCACAAAGAGCAAAAGCGACAGCAGGAGTTGGAGAATAACTACAGATTTGTGTGGGGCGAGGGCCAAGAGGAGTCCCAGTCTTCCAGCAATTCGGACTCGGACGACGTGGATTTGTGAACCCGCTCGGCAGGTTGTGAATGTGTACTTCGTTGATGCGGGGAGACTCTGAAGCGCAGCCCCTAATTGACAAAAGGATTCATTTGTTGCTACTAAAGTCTGCAGGCGACATGACCTCACGTTTGCACCTTCGACAAGCTTGCCTGGAGTCTGCAAGGCATCGCGGGCACATAGGTTTATGTTGTACGACAGAATCACTTGTCAGCTCTACTTGAATGAGTTATGCATTTTCCCTTCTTTTTTCAAAATGGACAATGCCAACCTTTTTAGTCGAGCTGCCTTTTTTGCATGGTAGTCAGTCATGTTGCCATTTACATAAGTCCCCGATGGTGTATAACACCACACCTCAGTGCTTGCACAGGTCGTTTACCTTCTACTGTATAATAATATGACACAAGGGAAGAAACTGTCAATTAACACAAGTGTACATTACACACGCTGTGGCACTTTAGGATTTTTGGACAAATGCCACCAAAGGGCTTCCTTTGGTTTAGCACATGTAAGAGAAACGCTTTGATTACCATTCAATGTTGTGGTTTGATTTTGTTCTATCAATAAGTTATTGAAATGTTCAATTACTTTATTAACTGAAAGCTATAATGCCCATGAAATACAATGTACCAAAAACATGTTTGTATAGATTTTCAGTCATTCAGGTCATAGTAATCCGCAAAAGTTGAATCGAGGCAACTGGACTCTTCTTGGTAACTGGAAATGTTTCACATTTAAGCCTAACTTAAACAACGCAGGACAGTGTCCGGTAGCCTTCATTCAACTTTTGCGAGCATAAAAAAACAACATTTTTCTACCCGTCTTGATTTGTATTTAAAGGGCTGAATTTGTTGACTTGTGTATATTATAGCTCAACCTGTATATAGTTTTCTGATTTTTTTGTTATAGTTTTGTTTATGTTGCGTGGTTGCTTCAAGCTGAGTAATTAGTGCAATCTTGATGAAAAACAGCGTCTTACAATAGGAGTAAATTATAGCGCGCCTTCCTGCTCCCTGAGAGAAGACTGGAAAGGTGTGTATATTTTGGTACCCATTCATGGCTCTGTATTGCACCTCTTGGCTTCAGGGGCCAGAAAAAGAAACTCCCATTTGGTCTACCTGAATTGCTTTGTATGAAAGTCTTCAAAATAAAAGTACCACTGAAGTCCGGTTGACTTAATACAAGTTTTATGTTGAATTGTTGTCTGTGTTAGTGACAGCTGAATTTGCCACACACACCCAACCCCAAAATTTTTAACGTTTTGAGAGTATAATGCGGGTTTGTGTGCGTGTGGCAATGGCAGGTGTCTTTGCCAGCACCGCCCAGTGAGATGCACGTAATACGCCATTGGCTGTCCGTAAAGCCATACATGACGTCATAGCCTAATTTGCATGTGGCCATAGGAGAGAACTAAAGTGATGGGCGAGGCTTGCCCCCCCCCCCCCCACCCACGCAAAATTTGGCTGAAATTGTTTTATTTGTGCCGTAAAAACTGGCTTGTACAACTAGCTGTTTTTTCATCATGTATTATGGCACTATTGTTTTTTAGCTGTCGCTTATGAATTATGGTACAATTTTTTTAGTTGTCGCTTTTAAAACATTTTTCTTTATTGCACATCAAATATAAAGACCAATCGTGATGACGTCACCCAGACTGAAATGGCACCGTTCGTTCGTGATGTAAAAACTTTCAACTTCCAGTGTCTTCTCCGCGTTCGTATACAATTTACCATTGGCAAATGTTCTAAAATGTAAGTTTAAAAAAAACTAACAAAACTTCGAAATGTAAGTAAAATGTGTAAAAAAAACGAGGAGGCTGGACCAGCCCGGCTGGTCCAAATGACGTCACGTACTAAACGGAAATATTTTCCCAGACCACTTGTACTGTTATTCGCTCTACTTTTAAGCAGTCGAGTGTGGCTTTTCTACGTTCTCCTTGGTTTATATTCGCAGCCGATCATCGCCGTAGCGTTTTCCCGAGCATTACAAGTGAGCTGGGGCGCTCGACTTGCATCTACTCTACCACGTTTGTGTACAACTTATGTTGCTTTAAACGCTAGCCGGTTAGCTAACGCCAAGTCCGGCTGTCAGACTTTCGAGTAGTGATAAATTGTCCTCGTGATGGCGTTAAGTACCCTTGTGTGATTACTAAATTGGAGATAATTCCTCTGCATCTCCTCGTGCTTACTGTCAGTGACATTTTTTTTACGTGGCTAGCTAAGCGAAGAAATAACCACTCCTGCAACCTGGGATGTAATCTACTGTCTCTCTTCCGGGTGGCCGAAACATTCCACGGCCGTGAAACAAACGGCTGCTATGGTGTCTCCGGTACGTGTGGCTAGTAAGTACAATAAACCACACCTATCAGAACTGGGAGTTGACAAACCTCCATTGACGTCGGCGTACAAGTTTTTCGAGGCCTCCCGCGGACTTGTGTGATTTCTCTCAATCTCTTGGCTGACCGCAACACACATGTGCAGCATGAAGTCACCGGCGCCTAGAATCTCCTTCTGTGTGGGGTTCCTGGTGGGATTCTTCACACTCTACCTGTTTTTACGGCTAGTGGGCTTCGACAAGAATTTATCTGTGCAACCGATCAGCAAATGGGTTGAACAATACGACCACCACCTGCAGCAAGAAGAAGATGGGGAAGAAGACAGGAGGTGGAAGAAAGAGAGGTCTGCCCTCTTCAATCTCAAACACCCTCATCATCCAGGTAAACGTGGCACTTTGCATCAACATTAAGCAGAAGAGGGTAGTGTAGTCAAAAATTGTACTCAAGTCCTGAACTGACTTTGTTGCGAAAATGATGAGAGCGGCACTTGCCAAATTCAAGGCCGAGCATTCCTGAACGTATTCTCTTTTTGCAATAGCAAAACTTGCATTGCTTTGCAGTTGTTGGGCAAGGCATCAAACCCTAATACCAAACCCTGTTGTTTCTTCCTTACTGTAACTGCAGCTGGAAAAAGTTCCCCACGGGGAAAATAAAAGTATATCGTATCGTAATAGGTCGCCAATATAAATGAGATACTGTTCACCATATCTGGTTAATTAAATTACTGTGTGGAAAAACTTTCAAGCCACAACTCTCTGATGAATGAAAACAGATTGTGCAAGCAATAAAAAAAAATATTTTTTAAAGGAGCGAGCGGAATGTAGGTATTTCAAAGGAATTAGGCGTAGCATTCCAAAACCCAAGCAGAAAAAGTGTGTTGCTGCTTTAAAGTAAAGCATTTCAAGAGTGAAGGTGGAAAAGTGCTATATAAATGAACTACCATTTTAATAATAACCATTAAAACTACCCTAATAAATTCAAATCATCCAAAAAGTTACTTAAATTTCAAGGAAGTGAATGTAGTCTTGATTACCCATCTCTAACAGTAACCTTAGAATGCTTACATGGACTTATTCCAAATGGCGTGTTGCCAGTTTGTTATTACTCGGTGTTTCCCACAGATTTGAAATCTACTTGGGTGTGTGGACTCCGGTGGTGGGGATGGGAGGAGGGTTGGACGGGAGGTGGGTCTCAGTCCTGTTACTACGTCTCCTCTAGCCCTCACGATCCACAAGTGAGTGACGGCAAACTAACATTACATTTGGTATGTCCTGTCGCAAAACTTTTTTCTTCTTCTTTTTAAATATAATAATATTATTTATGTATAATAATATTAATATAATTAATACATTTTCTTGAAAACTTCTTGGGTGGTGGCCTGCCCAAGTATTCATTACATTATCATGATTTACATAGCTGTACGTTCATGTCACATGCACTTCCCACTTTATTTGTTACGAAACCTGTTTTCCAACTTGCTATCGAGCCAAGGCGCATGCAGTATAGTGGTACCTTTTTTAATTTAGGATCTTAATTCATTCCGTGACCTCGCTCATAGGGTTTAACAGTATATCGGTGGTACGGATCAACGGACTCCCAGATTAACTGAGACAATTACGGTCCACTAATCTTCTTCATATCCTCAAATTCATCCCTGCTTCATACATCAAAATTGTTCAACTGTATTAGTGTCCAAGTTCGCAAGGTTGGAGCTTACATGTCCGGCCCATGTGACCGGTGGTCGCAGCATATATGAAGTCAAAATAAAATGTCAAGTATGCACTGGTGTTAGTGACAATCTTGGAAGAGATTAATTGGCTTTGGTAATGGCTTGCCAATTGTAAGAACTGTGAATAGTGGTTTGTGCACTTTAAAAATACAGGGGGGGGGGGGGGGGGGTGCTGGATGCTGAAGACATGTTTTTTAGTGAATGTGGATTAAGTAGTGATTTGAAGGTCTCATATAATTAAACTTTTCCACAAACTAAAATAGTTCTCAAATGTGTAAAAGACATGTCTGTGACATGCATTTGTCAAAATTGACGTTTGGTCTAATATTTTTGCTGTCCCTAAATCAGCCAAAAAAACGCTCCGTTCAAAACAGCCTGTTTTAGGGTGTGTGTCACTTTTATGAAAATAGCTGCACCAGGCAACGCCTAGGCTATATACCCTTCTCTCGAAGAAGAAGCAGTGATTTCGGTCACGGTAGCCATGTGCTAATGTTGTGAATGGAAACGACTGGCCATGGGAGCAGAAGAAAAGAAAAATACAGACATGTCTTTTACACACTTGAGAACTATTTTAATATGTGGAAAAGTGGCATAACACAAGAAAAAGTATCATAACGTTACTACAGAGACTATGTTGTAGCGTTAGTTTGTGATTGTTTAGGCAATGGTTATTTTGCCATAACCGGCGAATCTCCTGCAAACGTTATTTTGCCGTGAATGTCTCTGATTTGCCGTAAATGCTTGTAGACATTTACAAGCGGTTATGAATAACACAAATGTGCTATTTTTTTTCCACTTGCTTTAGGCACTAAAAATACACCAGTAATATGGTAGAAGGTGCACGTCTCTTATTAGAAAGGATAGGAAGGAAGGCTAAATCCAAAATGTTAAACTTAGATCTTTCCCGTTTGCAGTCGTGTCACACACTTGCGACCGATCCAGTGTTAAAACTTGTTGCAAATCCAGCTCTGAACAGGCTTTCACTAACAAAACAACCCTTTGAGAAATGATGTCGGTACACGTCCTTCAAAAATCAAATTAATCCACTGTCTTTTCAAAGACTTGGGACGAAGGAAGCACCCGCGTTTTCCTGATCATTGTTTCCCCTCTCCACGGAGCATCTGCGAGCAGGGAGAGAAAAAGAAAGGAACAGCCATCTTCTCGAATTTCAGTGGGCGTGACAAACCTTTACCAAAGGTGGTGCCACAACCCGAGGGGGCTGGGTCGAGTGCACTTCCGTGTCTTTTTGACATCACAAAGTCACGGAAGTTTAATCTGCCCATTTGAAACACACATTTTAGAAAGGAGGATAAAGCTAGAGAAGTCGCGGACGGACTTTTTTCATACCTGGTTGGATTGTAGACAGGCCGGGGATGCATATTAATGATAGAAAACCCCACTAAAGTGCATTTTCATACTATGGGACCTTTCTTTTAAAAAAACAACCTCTCATTATAGGTTAGAATTATCTTCAATTGTTTTTGAGAAACATCTCATACCTTGCTCACCACTTTCTTGTGTGATGTTACACAAGGACGCTGTCAGAAAGATAATAATTTTCTCTTTATTGGAATTGTCTGAAGAAAAGGAACATAACACTTATATTTATAAAAAAATAAATAAATAAAAAAGGATGAATGCCATAGTGCTGCTCATTATTCTAGCATTCTGAAAGTAGACATAATTTAGTCATCTTAATCTTAAAACAGCAAAAGTTTACCGGTAGTCTGATTTATTTTAATTTATTTGTCAAGGAAGTGAGGGGGAAAAATGCATATGTTTGTTTTTATGACATGTATGTAAACTTTTGGTTGCAATTGTATGTGGCTTATTGTGTCATGTGGGGGACTACCGGTAATGTGATTTTTCTTTTTCTTTTTTTAAACTGCTGTTCTTTGTATTTTTTCAGGTGAGGATAGCAGATTGGCGGATGAACTGTACAAAAAAGTACGTGTTCTTTGCTGGGTGATGACTTCAAAAGCCAACCAGGCCACGAAGGCTCATTATGTGAAGGACACGTGGAGTCGGCACTGCAACGTTATGGTCTTTGTGAGCTCTGTAAGTGATCCCGACTTCCCGGCTATAGGTGTGAATACAAGCGAGGGCCGCGACCAGCTTTACTGGAAAACCATCCGGGCATTCCATTACGTCTACGAACATTACGGTAATGAGGCCGACTGGTTCCTCAAGGCCGACGACGACACGTATGTAATAGTGGACAACCTTCGGTGGGTGCTTGCAAACCACACCCCGGACGAGCCCATTTACTACGGTCGAAGATTCAAACCGTATGTCAAGCAGGGCTACATGAGCGGCGGCGCAGGCTACGTGCTGAGCAAAGAGGCCCTGCGGCGGTTCGTACAAGGATTTCAAACCAAAGTGTGCACTCACACCAGCTCGGTGGAGGACCTTGCATTGGGCCAGTGCCTCGAGAAAGTTGGGGTGCAGGCAGGAGACTCCAGAGACACTGTCCAGCGGGAGACGTTTCATCCCTTCATCCCTGAGCAACACCTCACTGCTCACTTCCCCAAGAGCTTCTGGTATTGGAGCTACTGCTACTACCCCATCTCAATGGCAAGTAAAGGAATTTCTCTTTCACAATTTCTTGACAAGAGTCGCCTGAGTACTGATCTCTCGTGGCACGGCGTTTTTTTTAAATTGCTTTAATTTATGCTTCGTGGATTTCCTCCGAATTGTCAAGGGTCAGGATTACCCGTATGAATCAGCATCTAGTTATCTTAATCGTAGGGCTGCTTGATTATTGAGAGGAAAAAAAAAAATCACGATTATTTTGGCAATAATTGAAATCACGGTTATTATTTCTTTTTGGTATAAAAACAAGAAAATGATTAAGCATTTAAAAATATTAAAGCTACTGAACGTAGAATATTCCATTTTGAATTGCTACTGCCACCTGCTGACAAAAAAAATGAAACTGCACATGCCGTTCTTCACATTCACACCACGCACATTACGTCACATCCGCAGGGTGCGCGGGAGATTCTAACCCGATTCCAGTCTGAAAACGATTGGCCAGAGGCTTGCAGGAGTACCCGTTGTGAACAGCTAAGGTGTTAATCTACTAATTAGAAGGCATTTCAGTCATAAATGGTCAAATAAAAAGGTTACTGTTAAATTATTTTGGGGGGGAAAGTTCCATATAGCAGCTTTAAGAAGAGCAATTAAAAAAAATTAAAACACTATTATTTAAGTTCCTTTTAGACCAAACTGAATTTATAATAACATATCTATAATAATATATATTTATGTATTCATGTTGGCAAAAAATTTAAGTTGGATTGCAGCTTATGCACTGTGCAGTAGGACAATAATTTATTTTTTTTGGTACAAAATAAGAAAATGTTTACACATTTAAAAATATTAAGACCAATTAAAAAAATATAGAAATGCTATAATTATGTAAATTCCTTTTGGACCAAGCAGAATTTACAATAATATATATATAATAATAATATATATTTATTTGTTTATGATGGCAAAAACTTGAAGTTGGAGTGCAGCACGACGATTTTTTGGGTACAAAACAAGATAATGTTTAAACGTAAAAAACTAATGAAAAATATGAAGACAAATAAAATCATTTGAAACACTATAATTATGCAAGTTCCTGTTGGATAAAACACAATTTATTAAACTAATAATAACAAAAAGGTGCAAATGTATAAATATAAACAACTCCAAAATTAGTTTTGATAAGAATCTTGTTTTTTTATGATTATGCTGATTTTGTAATTGTGGAGCATAATAATTTAAATTGTGTTTTGAATTTTGATTAATTGCACAGCTTAACCGTGTTGACACATTGATTAGCCGAGGTAATTACCTGGCAAAAATACGAGACTTTGTTTTCTTTGCACTTTCTGTCACTCAACCACACTTTTAATTGTTCCTCCCCAGGGTCCTAGCTGCTGTTCAGACCTGTCTGTGTCTTTCCACTATGTGCATGACGCCAACATGTATTTGTTGGAGTACTACGCCTACCACCTGCGTGCCTTTGGCTACAAATACCGCTACCAGCCGCCCACGCCGCTCGGCAACACCTTTCAGCAATCAAACTCCAAGGATGCTGCGGCTGCATCTGACAAAAAGAACAAAGATGATTCTCAGGAAAAGGCGCAAAAAGAAGATGTAAAAAGTGACAAGGAATCAGACGATTCCCTGCCTCCAGCTGACAAACTGTAGGAACACGCGGGGGTGCGAAAAAATGGGGTCATTACGAAGAATCTGTTGGCTCATATAACAAAACTATGGCAAAATATCAAACTAATCTCAAACATCAGCCTCACCTGCGTTTTTCTAGTTTGTCAAGTCATGCCTGTGCATACCAAATCAGCTGCTTTCATTTCATAAGGGTACAAAACACCATTGCTCAAAACATTTCTTAACGTAACAAAAACCCGTTTGAATCTCTTTTTTGCCTTTGTTATCGTCGCTGCGACACGCCTTGAACTATCCAAACAGCTGCCAAAAGTGTCACATATTATTAATGGCCGCCTTGTTCAAAAATGTCATACTGACTGGCCTCTCAAAAGAGTTCTACTTAGGGATGGGCCTTTGAAGATATTTTCTCAAGCGAAGCATCTTGACACAGTCTAAGGTTTGACCGGCCTTGCCCAAGTAATGAAGCGCGAGTGAAACAGAGCAAATGATAGCAAGCGTAACGTTTCGCATTTAAGTGATTTAACTTAATAGAATGAAATATAAACTGAGCGTATGTATTATTTCAGAAGTAGCAAACTTTGGCATTAACACAAAAAGTGTATGCTGTGCTTCTTTCTTTAGCATTCACTTGGCTTGAAGTACTTCGCTTCACTGTTTTAGGTAACTTCTTACAAAATGAGTGCATCAGAACAGCATTTAATTGCATTTTGCACAGAACACAACAACACATTTTGCCACAATTGTGACCATCCACTTAACAGGTAGAATACATGAACGCTACCTTTCTAGTATTCCCCCTAAAAACTGTCCAGTTTATTTCAGTATACCTTGTCCCAAAAGGAAATCTGTCTTGCAGACAGGGTATAAGACAATTAGGACACATTAGAAACAATAAATACATTTCAAACACTGGGAAAAAAAAAGTACATCCTACACATTTTTAACAATCCAAAATGGACACATTGATTTATTATAGACACCCCAAATTGCACTGTGCTTACCGAGAGGTCAAATTTCCGTCCAGACCGCGCAATGGCGGACACCATTTGAACGTCTTATTAGACGAAGAAAACGGAACATTCTCGCTCGACTGCACACTTTCAGGATGTTGATTCGTCTCCGGAGGTTAAACAAACCTTTCCACTGGTGCGTTCTTCCAAAGAAAGGAGGCCTCAACTAAAAGCAGCCATGTCGCATTCTTGGCTTGCACTTGTGGAAAAAGACATACTTGGACTTAAGCTTGGACTCCCACAGTGATTGTGTGAATTTGCGCTGTATTGTCACCTTGAGGGGTAAAATGAACGAATTCAAGCCTTCCAAAGGTGAGCACGGCTTTTCCTTGCCGGTGTTTCACTTCACTTTGTGAGCATTTTCAATAAGGAGGACATATCTTTAAAATAATGTGGTTGACACTTACGGTATTTTTTTAGGGATGCACATAAATGAATTTTTGGGGCCAAAATCGAAAATGAGAAATGCTTGGCCGAAAACCGAAACACAGAAGGAAAAAAAAAAACCTTTTTTTTTTAATTATCATTGCATTTATAATTTTTTTTGTAGCTTGTGCAATTCAAACTGTCAACCCGAAGATGCTCATTCTTAAATATAGTGTCGTGGCATATAGTGTTTTTAAAAAAAAAATTGATCAAATATAAATACATTTTGTCATGTCTTTTTACCCACATAAAAAAACACCTGGATATATTCATGCCACTAATTTACTGTAACTATTATCCTTACTGAACATGTGGGTACCTATTCAAATGGCTTTAGGAACTTGTACCTGCACAGCTTTATTTTGTCCAAAAGCACACAAGTTCATTACTTTCATTTATTTGTGTATAGACAGCAGAGACCTTTTTTTTGTGGTTGCTTCTCAGGAATCGCAGGCAGTAAACCGCAGGTCTGTTCTGTGTTCATCTTGAATGGGAGCAACATTTGTAAAGAGAGAGTCATTTGACAAGTTCATTTTTGCTAAAGTCATCTTTAGACTGATGAGAGCATGAACCGTGGGACCATTTGAACAATTAATGGCAGCTGTTAGGGGGGTGTTTATGTACATGTAGAACTGCAAGCGTGCAGCAATTTGCATTTTACTCATCAGCATCCTATGTAATCATTTTTGAAAATGAAATGAAATTTGTCACTTTCCAAATTGTATTTAAGTACCTGCACCTTCCCTAGAAATTTCTTTACAGATACAAGCTTTTCTTTTCTTTTTTTTGCCATCAAACTTCATTTTGTGTTCTTGACAATCTGCTCCTGGTAACATGAAAATCGCTTTTAAGGGAAAGGTGTACAATACTGTAATTGTGTGTTTGCAATGTATTTATGACAGTATTGATGTTTTTGAATCGAGTATATTTTTAGAGTGAGTGTGTGTGGTCAGCCTATTTGCAGCGACTGGTACGTTAATCACTATAAATAAAGTGTTTTTGATTGTACATGTTTTATGACTGTTTTCTTTGTTTGCTTCGACTGTGATTAAAAAAAATGTAATAAGTTTGAATCAAAATCCAATTATTAGGCAATTGTGTGCATTTTATTGTTTTTCTTGGTCATTGGAAGATAGTGTTTACAAAATAACTGGATTCTGGCATTGACTTGGAAGCAAAAGTCATTGTATTTGAAAATGTGTTTGGATCACAACATCTAACAGTGCTCATAACACGAGTAAAATGAAACCTTAATGGATGGAATTCGATGTTGTCCTCCATGGAATACACTTCTTTTTTTAGTTGGTTGCAGCAATTTGTGCATTCATACAGATGACAGGTCCTGAAGGTAGGATGAAGTGTAAAGCAAGTAGGGCAAACTCGAAGGCCTGAAAGTGACATTCTTTAATAAATGAAAGAACAGAGACACTCCAACCATTTCCCTCACTTCCCTTTCGGACTGCAGGAGATATAAATTAGCTGGTGGCACGAGGGGAAAGTGCTTTCAAGTATTTGGGTCAAAAACAAAACCTGGTGAAGAGGAGGAGAGGCAAGCGGGTCAGACAAACAAAACTGCCTTCACAACACATGGACTTTACCCCACATGAATCAATATTCCAGGCCTCATCTCCCTTGTGAGCCATGGGGCCAAAGAGAAGAGCGAGCTGAAAAGACAGATGAGGCCGAAAGAGGAGGAGGGCTATGGGATGTCCTGGAAAGAAAGGGATTCTCATTGGCGGATCGGGAAAGGATGGCTTGGAATTTGAGGCGAACCCGTGGAGAAGAATCGTACAATCGTCAAGTCTTCTCAGTTTTCATCCAGGCTACCGTGTGGACTCTGCTTCTATTTGCTGAGGTAAGGTACCAGGTAGTTTGGAGTACTGGGCATTACATTATTTTCCTGCAACTAAAGAAATATTTGAGCAGAAATAGACTGCGTATGTTTTGTTTCTTCACATTAGGATGGCCTCCAAGTTCAAGTGGCTGATTGTGGTCTTGCTCCTGCTAAATGAACAAGCGCTATGCAAGGCGCAGCCTTCTGCGTGGTCGCCAGCGAGTGGCATTCTTGGAGCTGGAGCGACGGCCCAACTATATCCTCAAACACAGCCACGGTTTGGTCTCCCGATTGCAGCAGAACCTGATTCTGAATCGGTGCTTGGGCCCGCAGAGAAGAGCCTAAATTCAGCCAAATACATGGTATCCATCCTCAAGGCAAAGCTACAAGGGAAGATTCCAGATCTCCACAATGAGAGGAATATAAGCTGTAGGGAGCTGTTGTCAACCAGTGGTCTCGATGACCCTTTATCCTCCAGGTTCCCTCAGGAGCTTCTGGGTCTGTCTTTGGTGCCAGTGCTGGTGGTGGCCGGCTGCCCACAAGAGGCGCACGCTCTTGTGGTCACGCTGTACGGCCTGCTGGGGGTGGCCGATACCAACGAACTCCTTCTGGAAGTGGAAGACCTCATCCAGAGGACAAAGTCGCCATCTGAACCTGTAACGTCCACTCAGGAGAGCCGGCAAGCAGAGCGCCACCTAGATGCTGTCATGTTCAACATTCAGCAGCTGGCCACGGTGGGAAAGGGTTCGGGGCGAGCTAAGATGAGGCAAAATTGCGACGGTTGGACCAAAGTTAATGGAGCCGTGCTGCTTGGAGTAGTCGTCCCGGACACAAGCAGTGGACTGGAGGCGGCTTTGGACAACTGCGAGAGGATGGGGGTCATGTGTGCTGGGGTCACAAGCAGCGGGCTCCCCGGACGATATCAGGCAGTGTTTAAGAAAGGCAGTCGTATCCTACCCTCTCACGCCTCTAGCTGTTGGATCCATCAGTGTAGCGCAGAGCTTTCATTCACAGACGCCTCTGCTCGACGACTGCGACGCGACCTCCAGAGGTCGTGCATCAACCAAAAGGAGGAGCGTGTGTACAAAGTGATGGAGTGGATCCCCGCAGTCAGCACCCTCTACAACTTAGGCACGGCTGTGTATTACGCATCGGTCAACTGCTCCGAAACGGCAAAAGAAAGAGCCGTGCTCACTGCCGTGGACCTCGGCACAGACGCCCTCATGGTCGCCACGGGTGGCGCCGCCGGCGTGGCCGGTTACGCTCTCGGCGCCGGTCTCAAGACAGGCGTCAAGGCTGGGGTCAAGTACATACTTGGCTCCTTGAAGCAGGAAGACGATGTGTTGGTGAACCAGGCCAAATGGGAGGAAGGGGTCTTTACTGTACCGTAAACTCAACAAACCACGACAACCATCTTCACTGTGATATTCTCTTTTCATGTAGTTTTAACCTAACTTTCCATTCTACAATGTTTTGTTTAGTACGCTTTATAGAACATTCACACTATAATGTCACATTTATTCCAGGTGGCAAAATACAAAGCATTCTCCAATGGCACCAAATCACTTTTCTGCCATCCAGAGACTGATGCCTATTGTTTACAAATATTGTTTGAATGGTTTATAGGTTGCATTATGTTTGACATTGAGATAAACTTTATACTAATCATTTGATATGCATATTTTGAAAGATAGTAACCGATCAGCTAATTTGGAGTGATGCAAGTCTGCATTGTCCACTTTTGGAACCCTAGCCAGGACCTACCCACTGCCCCCACCTCCCCTAAATTAAATTTCTCATTGAGGTATTTTAATTAGTATAGACTAACACAACAACATTTTAAAAAGGTTACTTTAAAATGTTACTTAAATGAGCATTTTCTATGTCCATTATTCAACATTAATTTGTTTAGAAATGCCAGTTGGAAATAAATGTTTTCACATTGGAAAAACGTTTTAGCATCGCTTCCCTCATAAAAATCAATGTTTAAAAAAAAAATACAAATAAATCATATTCTTGATGTAAATCTTGGATTTTCATAACTCATGTAGGCTACATGTCACAAATTCCAAGAACAATAGATTGCTGTTAAGTATTTTTTGTGTGTGTCAAATGTGTTTGAGTAATAAAGTCAAACGTCATACCTAAACATTTTGTGCACTGGTTTTCTTTTCTAACAAATTAAATTATCTAATTTAACATATCCAAGGTGTGAACAAACTACCACCGTAATAAACTTTGCGAAATAACTCGTGAAAATTATCTTCAATAGGCAGAATTTTCCTATGCAGGTTGGGGATTGCTCGGGGGTCAGTTAAAGAACAGAGCAACAGCTGGCCATTTTCTCACTGACATTTGAGTGTCCTTGACTGTACTGGGAGATTAAAAATAAAAACATTAAGTGTGACATCTAGTGGTCAAAATCGCATCCCAGCATATTTTCGATAGACCAACACAAGTGTGGTGAATTTAATGTACATATGTACAGTAATACACGTGTACAAAAAAATAAAAAATAAATCAATTTAAATGTTCTCGGAAATTATCAACTCAAACTTTGCTCAGGGCAAAATAGATTAACTTGGCAACACTTTAACTAACCCCCCCGCCCCCTCCAAAAAAAAATAAAAAATAAAACACACAGAAAAAAAGTAACGCCCAGATATACTGGAATCACTCAACATCGTGAAGCAAATAGTAGAAACGAGGTTGGTTCTAAAAGGCCAGCGTTTAGGCACTGACGGCAATGCAACTGCCACATCCAACATGGCGGACGCGCTGACGCTTATCCCATTGTACTACGTCATACTACTATAACTCTATGGGAGAGAAGGACACCCACATTTTGGCGGGTCCTGTCGTCATCCTGACGTAAGTGCGTCAGTTTCAAGTGGGAGGGGCTTAGGGGGCGGACGGGGTCCGGTGTGGCTGTGGCGGTGGCGGCAACCCGGCTGAGAGGCTAGTCGACGGGAGCCAGAGCGAATACGCGGGGATTTGTGTCACTTAACGCTCGATTCGCAACAACCAACTCTGTCGATATGTCCGACGACGAGCAAGAGCAGACCATTGCCGAGGACCTAGTGGTCACCAAGTACAAGATGGGGGGCGACATTGCCAACCGTAAGTGTTTGCTGTGCAAGCTGCTCTGCTCTGCTCATGGTGGCCTGTTCAAATGCAGCCATGTGGTTTACATGCGAGGCATACGTATGCTACGCGCGCTAGCTCCTATCATGCTAACTAGCTAGCTAGCTAACAGGTGCAGGCAACGCTCCTCTTCCAGCCTCGTATGATATTCGCGCTGTTTTTGATTTTGACGTCAATGTGCAAATAACATTAAACGAATTGGGTGCTAATCAAAAGTTAGCTTCTTCATTCAACTAATGTGCCGTATTGAAATGTAAAAAACTCAGCCATGCTCTTGCACTATCACCAATGAACTTTGATTTTTGACAACTTTTACTCAAAATTTAAATTTTGCAAATGTGTCATAGTCAATTGGCATTTTTTTTATGCCTATGCAAGCATTAATTTAGTGAATTAAACCAGTTTCCCAACTAAACAAGTAACACATTTTACACTAGGAAAATATAGAACAACACACCACCATAGAAAACCCTCAAAAATATCTACTGTATGTCTGAATATTGATATATTGGTGAATTTTACATTTTGCCATCTAGCAAAAGAGCATTCTAATTGTTCTACCTGTCATGTCGCCGGCATAGACAGATGAACAAAGTTTATATGAATCCCAAGTTTGTAACATCCATAGGCACATGAAAGAAACAGAGAAAGTTGGCGCCTACTCGTGGCGTAGATACTGAGATACCATTCGGAGAAGTCCCAGCTGAAACGTCGTCCACCAAAGCGCAATTCCACATTCTTGGTGGCGCCGTAGGTACGTATGGCTGTGCCATTGGCAGCTTCCATCCAGGGGCTGTGTCTATTGGCTATGTCGGCAAGATGCTGCGTTGAGCACCACAGTCTATCGGCAAACGTCAGCCAAATATAGTCTATAATAAACAGCCTGCAGCCCCGGGCTAGCGCTCATAGCAGCTGGCATTTTCCTGCCCTCTACCTTGGCACCAAATCTGCAGTGGTTGGAAGTGGAACACAATCCGTTGTCCCGTTGGTGGCGGGCCGTCACCGTGGCTGTAGTGTTTGTAGTGTCCTCTTGGGGTGGCAGCAGGGTCCAGGTGTCCTGGTTGGGAATTGGACAGTTCTAAGTAGAGATGTAACAACAACAGCAGCAACATCATTATTAAAGTTGCAAACAATGTCGTCGTCATGTCATGATATAAACAGCGCATCTTTTGAAAAGGCCAGGTTATTTTCCAAGTTGTGTCTGTTTTAAGACCCACGCTAATGGACAGATGAAGGGCTATTTAACCCGTTTGTTCCTCCACAAATAGACACGATTCACAATGTGCGCGTGCGTTAGCAAGTAGGGCTGTCACTATCGCTTATTCCATCGAATAATCGCCCCCAATTATTTATTTTTTTAATCCACTAAAGTCGGATTTAAGTTGAATAGATTGAGGTGACATAAGTACTCATCATTTATTATCTTCTATACATATGTGCTATTAAACACTAACAACATTAGCTTATGCTAAATGGTTAGCGATCGCGATTACCATTAGTGCGCTAGCAATTAACACTTCAGGTAAATAAAGACGATGACTCAACACATTGTTTCATGAGTAAACAAAGGTATTAGCCTTTGCTAAACGGTTAGCGATCCTGATTATCATTAGCGTGCTAGTGGTTACCTATTAGCAAGTAAGTGCCTCACTGTGGGCTCTTTGCACAGATTGACTACATCCTGAATTTAATACCACGCCTTTGCTTACTGCCTTTCGTGATTGAACAAACTGATTAATCCAGGTGTGTCTGGCCATTGTCGTCGTGGTTACTGAGGTCAGGCACACCTTTATTAATCGGCTTGTTCAATCGCGAAAGACAGGAAATGAAGGAGTGGTATTGAGTTCAGGAAGTAGTGGATTTGTGCAATGGGCCCATTAAGTGTTGTTAGTGATTGTAGGTCAAATATTTACCTTGAGGTTAATGTTACCTGTACTATTTGAACTATATGTATATCTATGACCTCAGCTAATTGTATAGACGAGACTAGGGATGCACGATAATATCGGTGGCCGATAATTATCGGTGGCCGATAATTATCGGCATTTATCGACCAATTTGACATCATACAGATAAACCAGATAATAAAGACATCTGCCGATAATAATAAACATACAATGTTGGTCCATTGGTTGCGGTTGTGGCTCAACCCCTCCCCTCTCCTATGGTAGTGTCGTATTTTTGTGACATCGTAATGCGTGCGACCTCGTGTTCGCAGAAGATTCAACAAGGCGACATGGCAGCCGCCAGTGTGGGCTTTCTATACTGTCCTGTTATGGAAAATAACTATTTAACACGTATTGACGTAAGTTTATACAGTATTGTGGACACTTATATTTTCTTTAACGATGGCCTTTTCACTATCGAAGTGATCTTGACTGATAAGTCTGCTCGATACAGACTGCTTGCTTTCCTGTCTAGCTGACCCTCCCTTTATTTTCCCAAAACCCAACCAGGCTGCACTCCCATAAATGAGTCATACCAGCAGATATTTTTCAACATCAAAACATTGCCTTTAGCCCACTTCATCAGCCAAAAACAGCAATGTGAACTACATAGGCCATGATACCACGCACTGCAATCACCATCAGGAGCTATTTTCTATCGCCAACCTCCTCGCGATATCGTGATAGTTATCATATTGTGACGTTTGATTGTTGCGTCCCTATTTCAAAGAGTCTCGAAAGATATGACTTGAACACATAAAACTTGCCTGTATCTGGAACCCTCCGGCAGCGCCGTCGCTCTGGCTGTCGTCGAGTCATCCAATGCTGCCACCGCATGGAAGTATTTCATAACATCCTGTTATTCCTCCGAGCTGCAACTGGGCCTTGATGTGCTAAAGCCATGGCCGTGCGTTGTGTTGCAAGTACGCCTTCGCGTCGATGCTCGCATTGAAACAGGACTGTTCTCATAGCAAGCAACAGACGTACTACCCTCAGCCCTTTGACGTCTATCATGTCTTTGATCCGAGAAATGGCGCCCTCCCAACCCGCCCTTAAAGGCATGGGTGCCTGGTGAATGTCTGTCCCTTTTATGGGTCGCCACAGAATCATGATTCTTGAAGCTAGTCATTGACATTTAGCGGCACGGCGTCACATGCTAATGAGATCCAATAGCGGAAAAAAATAAAGTACCTTTTTTTTAGTCTTGTCGAAAAGATCATCTTGACTTTTCTGCTTGCATTTAGTAAAAGTATTAAGTACATAAACTGCACAGCCCACATGAATTAAGGTGGAAGTGGGTCGCAATAATCTCATCGTTCAAGCAGATTGTTATTTACATTTATATTTCTTAATGCTTCCAATTTTTTTACTTGTCCCTCCCCACCCCCCTCTGGCAGAGGCTCTGCGTCTGGTTATGGAAGCAGCCAAGCCCGGAGTGCCTGTGCTCAACCTATGTGACAAAGGTGACGCCTACATCATGGCTGAAACTGGGAAGGTGTTCAAGAAGGAGAAGGACATGAAAAAAGGTAGGATGGTCATACAGGTGAACTCCTTTCAGTTGTGCGGCGCTGTGGATGAAAACATATGAAAATAGCGGTTCTCTCTTCCTTTTTGCAGGCATTGCCTTTCCTACCAGCATCTCGGTTAATAACTGTGTTTGCCACTTCTCGCCCCTGAAGAGTGACCCTGACTACACACTTAAAGATGGCGATCTGGTCAAAATGTAGGCACCTCCCCCCTTTCTCTGTGTCTTGAGCATTTTTGTCCCCGTAATCTTTGTGTCCTTTTTTTGTGGCTTGCGGGAGATGTAAACTCCAAAAAGTCTACTTTACCTTTGCTGACATGCAACAGAAGTGACCTTCTCGTTTTACAAGAAAACGGCACATTTACTCCACTTTAACAGACGTAACATCTGTCAGTGTCAAATATAAGGCATTACTCCTAAAGGACACGTGCTTAGGTCTCGATGATTAACCAAAATTTTAGCGCAATTTTGATTTTAACTTCTCGTAATGATCGAAGAAAAACGATTAATGTGCAGAACAATGCGGTGCGTTTACAAGTTCCCTACTTTTTGAAAGAACCCTGAATGCACCATGTAGCTTGTAGCTAGCCCGGAGCGAATCCGTGCGGTTCTGCCATCCCTAAGCGTCCTTTAAGCTGTTCAATGACACTCCAGTTGGAGTTAACTGTAAATTTAAACACATGATGAGGAGAATTACATACAGTAGTGTGTATTTAAATACAAAACATGCTTTGTTTTTATCACATCGCGAGCCTAGCACTGATGCTAATTCAAGTGACTGGAGGATCCCATTCAAATGCTAACAGGAAAACAAATGTTGTGGAAACACATACCCTCAGGTAAGATAACGTTACTCAAAAGGCACAAATTCTTCCCAATTTGTGAAAAGCGGGTTATTTTAATAGAATTCAATCGCAACTTCTGTTCTCATTGTAAGCGTGTACACCATGGATGCACGGCACCACACTGCCCCTAAGAGGCCAAAACAGGAACACCCAGTATTTGTTTTAGTATACAGTATTTTTTATTTTAACTTTCTTTTCTTATTTTTTTTAGATTTGCATAATTTTATTTTCCTCAAAATTCAAGGATACAAATATATCCAAATACTTTTTTTTTGTCATAACACACATTTCCATATGACAAAATACAAGATGTGTTCAAGAATTGTGTTCAATGTAAAAGGATGAATGGGCGTAAGGCTATGATCATCATTTTGAGTAGTTGAGTTTTAGTAGTAGTGGAAAAAAAAGTTTTAAAATCAATGAATAATTGTGTTATTAATCGTGATTATTTTTCCCATAATCATCCAACCCTACCTGCTATACCAAGGCTTCAAATAAACAGTTCGCGAGTCAAAATTGGCATTTTGTGCCTCATCAAAACACATTGAATAACAAAATTGAGAATCTCACACTTTTAAGTTTTACTGCGAGTTGAACCACCAAGATGGTCCCAAAAAGCTTTGCTGAGCTGGACACACGCACGTTGATGTGCCGCAAGACGCTTACGTCATATAGCGATGCTACATGAGCAAGCTAGCAACGACTATTGGCTGGCTACTAGTGCGGCTCAATACGTTGCTGAATTGCTCCTAAGTTAGTGATATTCGCTTCCATGGCGGCGTGCAAGATACACTTCTGTCAAGGTTTGTTCTCAAAAAGGGATTATGAGGAAGAGAAGAGAAGAGAGAGAAGTAATGCTAATTGCTAAGCTAACCTAATTGACATGTAATGGTTTTGAACAGTGTTCATTTTAATCAAATGGATCTTTTATCTCTGCTTTTCCAGTGACCTCGGCGTTCACGTCGACGGATTCATTGCGAACGTTGCTCACAGCTTTGTGGTGGGAGCCACTCAGGTGAGGACACCAACATGAAACGCAGGGTAGCATTTAATTTGGTTTAATCTTCGAAGAACAGCTCGTAAGCTTCTTGACTTCTCTGCAGGAGAACCCCGTCACGGGGCGCAAAGCTGACGTCATCAAAGCAGCCCACCTATGCGCCGAAGCCGCTCTTCGCCTCGTCAAACCTGGTAACCAGGTACGTCTGCATCGAGTGGTTTCAATCCACCAAAGTAGCAGATGATCATACGGCATGCTCTTAAATTTTGCTCAAATACAGAACACTCAGGTGACAGAGGCTTGGGGCAAGATCTCCCAGTCATTTAAATGCTCCCCTATTGAGGGTGAGTACATATCAATGTCTTTGTGTCATTGATCTTGACACGTGTTGTGTATCTTGGCATTCCGTTGGGCTTCAGGGTTGATCTGTAAAGTCTCTTATGTTTTGAAGGTATGCTGTCTCATCAATTAAAGCAGCATGTCATCGATGGCGAGAAGACCATAATTCAGAACCCAACAGACCAACAAAGGTTTTTTTTTATTTTTCAAGTTTGCTTGAAGTTGTGCTAGTTTTGACTCTACCCACAGTACAGTATAATGTTTTCCATTGTGACTGTCGTTACAACAATCATGTCTTGCATTGGAAGGGATAGGAAGACATTTTAAAGCTGAGGTTCTCAAAATGGAGTCCGGGGACTGCCACGGCTCGAGCTGTAGCTTGGGTGTTCAGACGATCATTTGCAGAAAATTGTGGTTTTGTTTTTTGTTTTGTGATAAAGGTGGTTACCTGCATATGGCGACTGGCCATATGCATGTATATAAATAATAATTATTATTATAATAAAATTATATATATAATTATATTAAAAATTATAATACCATAAAACAAACATACTAAGCAAATTACCTTACTACCTTAGCTTTTGGCCAATTAAAAGTTCTGATATGAGTATATTACTGAAGTATCACACAAATTTGTTATGCCTACATTAATCACTTTACTCGTGTATTGCTTGACATGCACCATTTCTATGTCAATGATTGAAAGAGATTTAAAGTGGAAGTGAACCATAAACATTTCTTGACCATAATATGTTGAATGTGTCCTCACTAGTCTAAACATTCCATTCTTATTAATATTACATTTGTGGAATATGAGGTATGAAGCCAAAATGGTCGCCCCCGGGGTGGATAAAAACGGCTGGATTTTGTTGCTTAACTCAGAATAACATATTTAGACTAGTGGGGCTGCATAGAACATACTATTGTCAAAAAAAGTTGGGGGTTGACTTCCACTTAAAATATGTCCGCTTCATCGAGAAGTGCGAAACCCAAACCATCTTAAATTAGAAAATATGGATATTGAGGCTAAAACGTACAAAACATTTTTTTGTTGGACTCACCATATGACTATTTTGCCGATGCCAGGAAGGATCACGAGAAGGCAGAGTTTGAGGTGCACGAAGTTTACGCTGTGGATGTCTTGGTCAGCACAGGAGAAGGGAAGGTCAGTGACCTTAATATTACAGTGAAGCCAAGCCATCCGATTTCCCAGAATGCACAGGGGACTTGCATTATGAATGTTGAATAGATCTTCACAATTCCTAAATAATAACTCTCTTTAGAAAGGTGTACTGGTAATCTGTTAAATCCGTTAGGTTGGCGTCACTGAAACTTCCAGATTAGCACGGTGGCTGTGTGCTGACCACAAAAATGTTTGATCATGTATACCGTCAGGCCCGAGATGGAGGTCTAAGGACCACCATATATAAGAGGGACCCCAGTAAGCAATATGGCCTGAAGATGAAGACTTCCCGTACATTCTTCAGTGAGGTTGAACGCCGCTTTGATGCCATGCCCTTCACTCTGAGGTGAGAAAACGACCGACCACCTGCTTGAATTCCAAAATAGTTCGGCAGCAAAAAGATTTTAATACCAGTTGCCTTTGTCTCGTTTCACTCAGAGCGTTGGAGGATGAGGCCAAAGCCCGGCTAGGAGTAGTGGAATGTGCCAAGCATGAGTTGCTGCAGCCCTTCAGCGTCCTTCACGAGAAAGAGGGTAAGGCTTTCCCCTCAGATGCGTTTCGGCTCTTCAGCATTTGATCGAACTTGTCATTGATCTCCCACTTCTCTTCATCTTAGGAGAGTTTGTAGCTCAGTTTAAGTTCACAGTGCTGCTGATGGCCAACGGGCCTCACAGGATCACCGGCGGGCCCTTTGAGCCGGAGTTTTACAAGTCAGAGCATGAAGTCCAGGACGGCGAGCTAAAGGTACGAATGAGATCTTGAGCAGAATAATGCACCGGTTGGGTAGAGTTAAGCGGGCCTTTTACTTTGGAGTAGAAATTTGAGATAACGAGCGCTAGATGGTGGCGGCGGATTCCACTACCAGCAGTTTGGCATAGTGGAATATTCTTCACAGAAGAGGCCTCAAGCGGTTTACTTCTCCCGCTCTGTCAAATTATAAACAAAACAAAGAGAATTACACATGTATTTAAAACAACCGCATCACTGTCCACTAGTTCAATTGGCATTATGGAAAACATTAGCTCAATGCTAATACAAAATGCCATAAACGGGCTGACAACTGGCATCTTTATGGCAATTATAAATTGACTGGTGCAAAACAAACGTAGACAGAGACGTATATTCTTTATCCTCTGCGATAAAGGACTGTTACTGCATCTTCCTGAGTACGTTATGAAACTCTTCTTTTTATTTATTGATATTTGTTTAATACCGCCCCCAGTGGTCAATATGTGCACACCAGAAGGAGCAAAAGTGATGGAACAGATTAATTAATTTACACTCATTTTGATGGGAAAAGACGATTACACAAATTATTTTATAATAACTCTTGTCTGTTTTCTAGACTTTACTACAAAGCTCTGCAAGCAGGAAAACACAGAAGAAGAAGAAAAAGAAGGTATTCTAAACTGAATTGCATCCATCTTTGTCCCATTAAGTTAGATACTTTTTAACCAGTGTGGCTACTGTCAAAGTTGCACAATAGCCGTACTTTGCTCATCCACTTTTTTGCCATCACTTCCTTCAGGCCTCAAAGACGGCGGAAAATGCAGCAGGACAGCCAAGTGAGGAAACAGAAGCAGCAGAATAAATATCTGCCCTCCACACCCATGCAAGAAGAGCCCAAAGAGAAGCAAGAAAACTAACCTGCTGTCCTACAGTCATTCTGAAGAGCTGATTTCACAATTTGTCCAATTTGTAACGGCAAGCACTGGAACTGGAAGTGAATATTTCATAAGCGACATTGTTTCTTGAATTGTTGGATGCCTAACCCTTTACTGCATTACAGAAAAGGACAAAAACGATACGTGACTGTTTGTTTCTAAAATATCTCAAGCTTCCATTGGGCATTAATGGGACTAACAATTTGTTTTTGAAGAATTATAGGAGCTGTTGTTGTCAGCACATATCCAATTGGAATACTGTACATCGTGTGTCTGAGACCATTTTTCTCCTGATGAACCAAATTAATAAACGGCTTGTAAACTTCAGTTGGATTATCGTGTTGGTCATCTGCTATTTGTTCGATGGACATGCAGTAAAGGGTTCTATTTGGTGCTCGTCATTCATGATAACTGACAATGTTAGAATTGTTCCACAAGTGTAGAAGGCAAATGACAGTATTTTCAAGGTTTGTAGTGTTCAGTGGAAAACCTGCGTCATCCTGATCTGATCATATTTTTCAAGGAATATTCTCTCAGAGTTAAGAATTGAATGGGGAAAACGGGTGTTGGGGAACAAATGCTAAATTTACTGCCATTGATTAATGACGAGAAGCTATGCAGGTTTTATGCTGCTGAAGAGAGTATCTCAGTATCGTCCAGATATGTCCAAATGTGCAGTCCTGCATTGTAGCCCAGTCAGTGGGCAAACAAATTTTCAAATAACTACAATAAACCTTTTCATATTTGTTTTCAATAAAGGCACGTTTATGCCTAACATTTACTATCATTTATTGTGATGGTGTATTTCTACCTGTCTGTCCATCAAATTACAATAGTCATAAATTGTTGCATAAACATGCTGTAACTGATTCCCCACTATACAATTAACAATATAGCGTGTAAAAGTAAGTTTTAAAAGAATATATATAAGGGCAAGTTTATATTAAAACTCCCAGACACACTGATGCAATTTAATCATTTTCATAGAATCACGTGATCCTCTTATTTTATAGACTAAGTGTCCACTTTATACATTTACGTGTGTATCATTTCGTGACACAAGTTTCTCGTATATCATAGACTCACGTGATCCTCTTTTATTTTATAGACTAAGTGTGTCCACTTTATATATTTACGTGTGTATCATTTCGTGACACAAGTTTCTCGTATACCTACGAGTACATTAAAAGTACATCTCCCGTCATGCTAAAGACTACACAGAAGCGATGGCGCTTGAACATGACGTCACTGTCCTTATAAATTGTTGCATAAACATGCTGTAACTGATTTCCCACTATACAATTAACAATATAGCGTGTAAAAGTAAGTTTTAAAAGAATATATATAAGGGCAAGTTTATATTAAAACTCCCAGACACACTGATGCAATTTAAACATTTTCATAGAATCACGTGATCCTCATTTATTTTATAGACTAATAAGTGTGTCCACTTTATACATCTACGTGTGTATCATTTCGTGACATAAGTTTCTCGTATACCTACGAGTACATTAAAAGTACATCTCCCGTCATGCTAAAGACTACACAGAAGCGATGGCGCTTGAACATGACGTCCCTGTCCTTATAAATTGTTGCATAAACATGCTGTAACTGATTCCCCCTATACAATTAACAATATAGCGTGTAAAAGTAAGTTTTAAAAGAATATATATATGGGCAAGTTTATATTAAAACTCCCAGACACACTGATGCAATTTAATCATTTTCATAGAATCACGTGATCCTCATTTATTTTATAGATTAATAAGTGTGTCCACTTTATACAATTACGTGTGTATCATTTCGTGACACAAGTTTCTCGTATACCTACGAGTACATTAAAACTACATCTCCCGTCATGCTAAAGACTACACAGAAGCGATGGCGCTTGAACATGACGTCCCTGTCCCTATAAATACAGCCTTCGTCTTTCGTCACATCCTCTTTCCATTGCTCTACTCGCTGTGAGGTATTGAATTGTATTTTCTCTCATCACAATCCATTCCAATCCTTTAAATTTAATCATCATCCGCAGACACTAATATTGTTTTTTCCCTCTCTTGAATAGATTCCTCTCCACACGATGAGAGCTAAGGTAAGATCGTTCTGTTTGTTGCCCACACTTGAGAATCACTAACAGGAAACGACTGTTAATATAATCGTAACGCATTGGCTAAATAAATGAAGTTACCGCTTTTTTTATTTCTATTTTGTCATCGTCGTCGTGTAAGGCTTGTTGTTGCTCTAAAACTAACAGCGTAGTAAATTAAGAGAATGGTGTTTTTGCTAACGCTAATTGCAGGCCCAACTGTGTCGTATGCGAGTAATGGAGAACAATGAGTGGTTTACTTAAACGTGGGCCTTTCTGTGTTGTGTGATAAAGGAAACTAGGAATATTTACTACGTTAAGTTGCTGTTGCGACGTACAACTAGTCGCTAACATGCATGCTGCAGCACATGTAATGCACGTGTTGGTTTACATTAACGATTTTTTTTCTTTCAGTGGAGGAAGAAGCGCATGCGCAGGTAAGCACGAAATGTTTTTGTTCTTTTATGGCGTCAATGAAGAAATATTTTTCTTTTAATGTCCAAAGGTAAATTTTCAAAGTGAACATTTTTGCCTAGGGTGTTCGAGCCCGATTTTATGAATTGGACTTTCCTAAATGAATCATTTTGTAGTTTAGAATTACATTTATTTTTTGTGCCCATTTCAAATGTATTTTTTAGTTGGGTAAGCTTTTATGCCTGCTAATGTATCTCTCCTTTATGTTATAGTCAGTGTTGGTAGGAATGTAAGCAGCTGCATGTGTCAATTTAAAAGCAGCCTCGTTTGACTCTCACGTGCTTCTGCTTTTATTAAAACGTGCGCTAGGCTTTAACAACCTAATCAAAGTGTCCCCTTCCTCTTTCTTCACCCTCTCAGGCTGAAGCGTAAAAGGAGAAAGATGAGGCAGAGGTCCAAGTAAACCGTCATCGTGCCGACTACAGCCTGTTGGACTTTCTTGTATGACTGAATCGGCTGCTGGCCACCTCCATCTTGGTTTCTGACAACCACCTACCTGTGACGGTCTATAAGATGGCACCAACCCGGCAGTAGACATCGGAGATGCCGCCATTTTGGTTCATGGACCATGAAACATCTTTTATCTGGCTAACTGTCATTTGGTGTATGTAACAATAAATGAACACTGTTCCAAACTTTTCTAGAAGTCACTTCTTAATTAGTCAACTCAAGATTGTACATGACGGGTTTATTGTATTCATGCTTGTGAAATTAGGATTCTAAACATGATATATCAGTTGTGCCCGGATGTGCTTATTGTAAGCGTTAGTATCATTAAGTGCACTGGTGAGACATGTGGACTTGTACATCGAGCAGTTGAATAATCAGTTTCTATAAATTATAGTAGTGATACAGAGAATGAAAAACAATGCAATAGAGTGCTGCTATTCACAAATATACTTTTAATTTACATTTTTCCAATGAGGCTAGATGAGAGAATCTTTTGCTCCACTGTAGATATCAAACTTGGAAACAACTTTACTGATGCCCAACCACTAGACTATTTGGCAAGAAACACAGTTCGAGAGTCCATGGGAGTAATGGCTGCATTTTGTGCGAACTATTTTTTTCTATTGTTGATTATAAAAGAACGGGACAAGGCAGAAAGAGTCTATTCTGTCATTTGTCAGATTTGGTTTATGTATAATTATTGAACAAACTTTCATGTGGGTATTGGAAATTTTCTATGATGACTGGCAGTGAAATATGAAAGTAAAATTATTTGGAGATCAACTGATCAGGAATAGGTAACATTTTGAGTGTTGTGCTATAGCAGCTTCTAGCTAATGCTTTAAAGGTGCATTTTAACATCCTTAATGCTAATGTCATCTAAGCTACATGTTAAGAGAAAATTAATAGTGTCTAAAGTTCGTCTGTTGCACGTATTTTTATTGATATTATATACTTTCATCCTGCTTCAAATATTTTGAGAACTTTCTTAATATGTGAAAATCAAATTGAATAAGAAATTGAGATGTTTCTATTAATTTGAATGGTGCACCATTACACACCATTTTAAAATGTTTTATGCTGAATGAATGTATAATTTTAAAAATACTAATAACTTACCTTTTTCACTAATAGCATGCTGCATAATTAACCAAGTTCTCTGTGTGGCTGTCACTGTCAGTAGGTAAAGTTTGGAAATGCCCTTTTTTAGTATTTTGAATACTCGAAGGGCGGCGCTAATGAGCCAGCACGCTGCAGCGTCGCACACCATTACACCGTAGATTTAGAATTGGCATTGTAAACACAAGGATATGGCTGACGACAGGGGTGGAGGCGAAGACAACGTTAACGACAACATGGGCAACCAGCTACAGCTCTTTCCAGGTAAACCGCCAACTCGCCGGCTTAAAGGCTTCTCCGTTCGTCGTCTCCCGGAAAAAAATTGTTTCCAGCTAACATTTTGGCTCGCTTTATCGCAATAACAGGCCACATTCAGTCCCAACACAACCTCTTGAGCTGCTTTTATCTCAGCTGGCAGCACAGGCTCGCTGTAGTTTTCCTCTTCAGCGACTTGTATTTCTTGCTGTGCCATAACAGGCAACGGGGAGGAGGAAGACGAGGAGGAAGATGACATGGAGAGTGAAGACCGAGACAACGAGGAGGCAACGAAGCCCAGCATTATCACTTTCGACCCCAGTCTACCTACTTCACATGCTGTGAGTGACTAAACATGTGTCAATCTTACTTTCTTTCTTTCTTTTTAAATCACGCTCTTTTGGTGTCAACACTACCTTGTTTTGTCAGTACCTGGGCTCGGACATGGAGGAGTTTCACGGCCGCACCGTCCACGACGATGACAGCTGTCAGACCATCCCTGTGCTGCCACACACTGCTGTGATGCTGGTGCCTGGACAGACCCTGCCCCTGCAGCTCTTTAGGCCGCAGGAGGTCAGCATGATGAGGAGTGTCGTACAAAAGGATCGAACCTTTGCTGTCTTAGCACACAGGTACATGGCCACCGTATTCATACAGTACATGACTGACATTATGTACTTTGCATTAGAGCTAAATGATTTAGAAAAATAATTTGTGATTTTATTTTTAGACCCTATTGTCGGACCACAATTTTTCATTTTTGCTACGTAGATATTTGTAGATGTCAGTGTTGGTCTTTTCTTGCAACGAAAAATACAATTGAGAACATCTTGATGTTGGTCAACTTCCCGTTATCCATCCATGGCATAATTACTTTCAATCACTTTGTGATCATAAATATAATTTTTTTTTTCGGTATTAAGTGAACACTAAAAAAAAAAAAAGCGCTTTTGTTAGTGCAATAATAAAAATAAAATATAACGATTCATTCATCACACTGCTAATCTTGACTGGTTTTATTTAACCGTTCTCATAAAAGGAAAAATGCATTCATGAATAGTGCGCAATCGTTACTCCAGAACAATATTAAGACAGCAGGTGTGTTCAACTAATAAATGTGAAAAATACCCCTGCCTGCAAGCATAATAAAATTATGAAAAGAATAATTGTAACAAACATTCCACATACAAATGAAACACCTCAGAAAATCTTCAATGTGTGAGTATCCTAGTCTTTTTAGGATTATACCCCGCTATTAAATCAGGAGACATCTTTTTTTTAGTTTTTACGCACGGTGCTGTTTATTACATCTTGCAGTGATGCCGGCGAGCCGCAAGCAGAGTTTGGAACGACAGCAGAAATCTACGCTTACCGGGTAGAGCAGGAGTACGGCATTGAGACGGTCAAAGTGAAAGCTGTGGGCAGACAGAGATTTAAAGTGCACGAGATTAGAACTCAAGCAGATGGGTGAGTTGGAATTGTCTCATAAATCATGAACCAAAATAATCGGATCTGTTAAATGCTTACGTATGTATTAATGGAGTTCATCCATGTTTTTTTCTGGGAAAAACGACTGTATTCCTCAATTTTTTTTACCACAAAGCACCTAAAGGATTAACTCTACAATTGTTTTGCTTTTTCTTTGGCTTTTTTGTATGTTTTTTTTGATTCTACCACATTAAGGTACCAGTAATGATAAAGAGAAGTGTGAACTTTTTGTGATAAGGAAATACTTGTTGATAAGTTTTATTTGACTTCTTTTTTTCCCCCCTTTAGAAAATGTTGGTTACAATTAGGGCTGCAACTATTTTAATACTTTATTAATTTGTCCCCCCCAAAAAATCCAGTTCGAGTTTTTTCCCATCCCTTTAATAAAAAAAACAACATTGTTCCAAATTGGATCGGAAAATGGGATTATCATTGTTTGCTGAATTAAAGTAAATGTGTTTGCAATGTCTTGTATAAATTAAACACAATTTACACAAACATTACCATTGTGCTTTCATGGAGCACTACAGACTTCGGAGAATATTTACTGTTGAAAAACTGAACATTTGAGGTTTGGGACAATTTTATATTAAACAAATAAACAGTTATTTAATCCAGGCTTGCTATTTACCCGAGAAGCGTGTCAACAAAATACATATTATTTACTGTGCTCAAAACATGGACTTTTTCTATTTCACAACCAAGAATATTGAGCATACAAATAGTAAACAGTGCATACCGATTACGTAAGTAACACCAAAGTTCAAAGTGTGGTATTCTTCGATACACATGCACTAATTACAGCCTTTAAAACACCACTAGGTGGCAGTATTGTTCTGCAAACATACTGTATGCTTGTTTCATCCGTATTTGTGAGGCTCATCAAAGCGAGGCATTTTTACTTTTAGTTTTATTATACTACTGTTAACTCTTTATACTTGAATTATAGCTAACAGTGTTAAAACGTACTTAAAACATTGCATGTACAGACACTGAGGTTTTATGATGGTGACAGTTTGAGCCTGGAACAAATTGAATTCACACATTAGGAGAAGCTACTAATAATTCACAATGGGCTGACTCAACTTCCCAGGGCAAATTGAGAAGTTCTTCAAAATGTTCCTGCAGTGGAGAGGCCACTAATTTAAATTTGTAATGGGGAATTTTTTTGTTTGAAATTACGACAGCCAGCGTGTGTTACAAAATTAGGAACATATGCACATTAAAAGAACGGACTTAATGAATATATCTTAATAATTAATTGTATGAATCATCTCTGTACTCTGTGTAATTGACATTCCAAGATGAGGTAGGTAGTATACATGGACTGTTAAATTCTGATTTGTGCTTGCAATTTAACATCTGGCGAGGGCATGCAAATTTCAAGTGTACTATTACAGTTGACAGCTAGAGGGCAGACACGCGAATACAAACGTTTACTGAAGTTGGGTTTAAGTCATCATTTCTCACCTAGAGTGGCTCCTGTGAACACGCACGTTGTGTATTATGTAACATATTGCCTAGAAATATTAGAAAAGTCAGTAGCGCTTTTTGTGTGGCTTTTAATATCTGCAATGAGTTTGTTTGAATTATCCTCCTTGCTTCCCGATGCGCTGTATGCCACAGTGGCTCCGAAGAAGAAAAAGAACCCGCTTGCATATGGTCGTCATGATGTCTGCCGCGCTCTGCTCATAAAAGACACATTTCCGCTGTTTGCTCGCGGTGCCCATGATGCTCACAAATGACCCAAGTTATCATGTTGAACTTTTGACATACTGCCACTGGCGCCAGTTTGGTGGCAAAAGCTGTCATTCCAGTACAAATGTCTTCAATGGAATTAGCTAGTTTGCACTCATTCTGAGGTGATATTTTCATAATGCTTTATGAGCTTTTTCTCTAATGTCTTTTTGAAATCTCCCCTCGCTGACTTTTTTTTTTTTTTTACATCCAAAACTGAACATTTTCTTAAACTACATTTTATGATTGTGGGTTTCTCCCCAGGATCCGTCAGGCCAAAGTCCAGATTCTTCCAGAGCGAATCCTATCAGATCCCCTATCTGCTGTCCAGCTGACGCCCCTCTCCAGGCTCGTCGTTCACCCTTCCTCCAAGCCACCAACTCAGAGCTGCAAGCAGGCCGAATGCTGGTGGAAAAACTACCAACAGGTCAAATTTACATTTAACATGCTTTAACTACCCAGTCAGGAAGTCTTCAAAATGATCTCCAGGGCGACCGCTAACGCCAAACGCTGCGGCAATCTTGTGATTTAGAGCTAGAGTAAAATTCTGGGGATAAATTTGCCACACTAAAAACAGACTTGGAAACACCATCCTGTATTATTTCATTATGTTGTTCTTCAACATTTCTTTTTTTCTTTTCTTCTTTTTTTTTTGTGATTCCACCACTCCAGTAGGGTACCATAATGACAAATTGTGATGTAGAAAGTGGGACTATAGAACCAGAAATGAAGGTGTGTCATGGCTGCTCATGACAAAATGGCCACCACAACATCAGTAGTAAATTAGCTACACTCGAAAAAGAGAATTGTTTTACCAACTTTAAAAAACAACAACACTTCAAGTGGTAACACATGAATTAATTAAGTTAATCCAAAGTGAATGTATTAAATTAAATGAACATTAATATATTCACTTTGGATTAACTTAATTCAATCGTGAGTTACTATTTGAAGGGATTTTTTTCAAGTTGGTCAACAATTCTCTTATTAAATTTAGTTGGTTTAACAATTCTCTTTTCAGAGCGTAGTTAACTATACTTCAAAGTAGGGATAGACAAATTACTAGGGGTGGGAATCTTTGAATGTCTCACATTTTGATTCGATTCATATTTTTGGGTGTGCGATTCGATTCAGAATCGATTTTTGTAATGATCTACTCCAGTCTGACTCGCTAATGCTAATTAGTGCTCTACTCGCGGCACTTTTACCACACTGCAAAAACAACAACTTTTAATTGGAATAACTTGATCATGACTTTTTCCTTCTACTCTCTAATGTGGCTACAACTTAACAGTGTATCAGACCGCGTGGAACCACACTGCCCCTAAGTGGCCAAATCGGGTACAACATGAACAGCGCTCCCAATAAAAGCACAGACAAACAAAGGGAAGACAGTATAAAATAATTTAAATAAAATCGATTTTGAGACATTTAAAATGGATTCTGAATTGTACTAAATGAGAATCGATTTTTTGGGGGCACACCCCTACAAATTACCATGTTGATTGTTGCTGCCGATAATAGGCAATTTTGAAGCTCATCGGCATCTTTTATGCAATTTTTATGAAATTTTTATTGCTGCATCAGAGCATTTCAGATATATTGAAATGTTGTAAAACTTTATTTTCTCTAGAAAACTTTAGGGAACTGTTTATTTGTTGAGGTATTTAAGTAAGAAATGTTGCTGACCGTCTGAGCCCCCTGCTTAAAAAAAAAACAAGGCACTTAAAAAAAATTAACTGTTGGGAGTTTGTAATAAAAAAAATTGTGACAATAATTTTGCTTTTGCTGCAAATGAATATCAGCTTCAAATATCGGTTATCGGCCTCCTTGGCTACTAATAATTGGTATTGGCCCTCAATAAAACACATCGGTCCATCTCTACTTAAAACATTGTCTTTACAGTTAACTAATGTTTAATGATTTGTATTTGACCTTGAAATAGATGAGTTTGAAAAAATGAATATGGATATGGACTGTGTTTGATCTTCTAGTCCTCTATTTGACACCTAATGCTTTTGGTATTTAACAACAGTACGTATACAGTCATAGTGGATGTATGTATACTTTTGGTCTGATATTTTTAACAGTTTTTTTTTTTTTTTTTTTTATCTCAGAGGAAGTTTCACTGTGCCAGTCTGACCCCCTGGCCACCGTGGGTCTACGCCCTTTACGACTCCGTAAGCGGCTAACAATATTTTGTCAAACCAAGTTGAGCAATCTGGATGTGAAAGTAAACCACGTGGTCTCCTCCCTCCCTGTAGGAGTCGCTCATGAACCGAGTGAAGAAGCAACTTCACGAATGGGACGAGAATCTGAAGGATGACTCCCTCCCTACGAACGCCATAGGTCAGCCCCAGCGCTGTTTATTGCACACTGAAGGCTGACATGGACACATGCGCACGCAATCTGTCTCTTTGTTTGTGTTCCCCTTCCTTCCTCCCCCTCTTCGGCTCCTGTCTGGCTATTGTCAGACTTCTCCTACAGAGTGGCGGCGTGTCTGCCCATAGATGACTCGCTCAGACTGCAGCTGCTGAAGATCGGCAGTGCCATTCAGAGGCTTCGCTGTGAGCTGGACATAATGGATCGGGTAAAAAAAAACAAAAAAAACACACACACCACCAAATCTTCATTCAGTAGTTGTGAAATATTTGGAATAGGGGTGTCAAAATTAGTGCGTTCCTTTAACACCACAACATTTTTTTAATGCGTGATTAACGACCGCCTCTTACTTGGAAAACCTGACTGCGAGAATTCCAGTCGCACCTCAGTAGGCACGTCCACATCAAACTTTAGCAATAATAAATGTAATAATAATGCATATATTTGCGGAGACTGGGGTCAAGTTGTATTTTACAATTAAAAGAATTTGCAGAATTTCACAAGTTACTTCATGTTAAAGATTAGATAGCTCTTAACTCATTCACTGCCATTGACGGCTATTGACGTCAAAAATTCATTTTAACTATTTCCATTAGTTTAACATTTTTTTCCACTTTTGCTAACAAGAGTGTGAAAACCTAGATTTTTTTATTGAACATTTAGAACAGATATACAATTTGTGGCTAGAAGTCATGCGATTAATTACAATTAAAAAATGTAATCGCCTGACGCCCTTAATTTTTCTTTTTTTATTGCGTCAAGCGATTACATTTCTTAATTGTAATTAATCACATGACTTCAATAATTAACTCACGATTAATCAAAAAATGTATATCTGTTCTAAATGTACAATATTTTTTTTTAGGTTTTCATACTCTTATTAACAAAAGTGGAAAACAAGAAATAGTTCAAATGAATTTTTGACGTCTCTAGCCGTCAATGGCAGTGAATTAGTTAATGTGAAAAAAAAATGCACTGAGCTGTCACCTTCTTACAAATGCAATTATGCCATCTAGTGGTAGAAAAATGACCTAAAGACAAATCAATATCACATTTGTTTACAGTACAGTACATCTTTTTAATTTTAACTCAATTTTATGAATTATTATGAAATTACTGTATCAATGACTAAAAGATGCAGTCATATTTTTATTAGTTTAACATTTTTGAGTATGAAAACTATTTTATTGTACCTTTTTATTCTACATTTAGAACACATATAAAATGTTTGATTAATCGTGAGTTAACTATTGAAGTCATGCGATTAATTACGATAAAAAAAATCGCCTGACAACCCTAATTTCTAACAATATTTTGAAGCTAATTGGTAAAGGTTTGAGTCTTGCTGCAAAAAAATTATAAAAAAAAAAACCAGCAGCTAGTTATTGGAGATCTTCTCGTGTGGTTCCTGGCTACTATCAAGGTACCCTTGAGCCAGGCACCGCTTTCACTCTAATTTTACATGCCCACATGTGTGTGATTTGGTTTATGTAGCTGCTGCAATTTGAAGTTCCCATTTAGGGATTATAATCAGTAATAAAATAAAAAATAAAAATATTTAATCAAATGGTCATTCTTAATGCATTGTAATATCAGTAGTACTTGTTATGTTTCCATGGAACAGTCTTTGCACATCAAGACCAGTGGATCTTTTCCCATCTATTGTACTTTTTTTGTCGATTTTTTTCTGTTCTATTTATTTATAATTTGTATTTACTCAAGAGCATAGCATAAACAGAAAAACAGCCGCTGTTTTTTCATAAAGAAGAATGAAGCAATTATTTCACATTTTAAAACAGTTGTCTGCTGTCTTAATCAAAGTTTTTGTCATTTTTCCTGAGGAGAGATTCGCTCTCATGCAAATGCCGATTATGGCATTAATTGCCATGACGACCAGAGCGGAGAAAGAGCATTGCGAGCAACAGAGCGGCTACTTAGTGATAGTGACTGAAGAACTTTGCGGCTACATTTAGTGAATTTTCCGACCCTTTTTAGAAACAATTTTAAATAAAATCAATGAGTGGTAGATCAAACAACTTTTTATAGTGTTATTTAGGACTAATGGAGATTGTGAGACCTCCTCCAGCAAAGCAGATGTTCACCCTTCGGCATCCAGACTGTGAATAAATAGCATTTGGATGAATCATCACTGGAATATTAATTTCACATTTGATGGGTGAGCAAGCACGAGAGAGAGAGAGAGAGAGAGAGAGAGAGAGAGAGAGAGAGAGAGAGAGAGAGAGAGAGAGAGAGAGAGAGAGAGAGAGAGAGAGACAACTATTTGTAATACAGCAATAAAAAATGTCAATTTTCACAATCTGCCCCCTTTAAGGTCTGAAATGTCATTTAGTATTACAAGATATGTTATTTAAATGACAACTATATTATTCATATAGTTTGATCTCTTTTGTGTATTCATTTGCGACAAGCAATTGAATACAATCCGTGCATAAACGTAAATATAGTTTGAATTTGTTAAAATTGTGTCTTTCCAGCAGCGTACAACTGCAATTAAAGGACATTAAATGTGGCTGCTGCTTGTTTTTAAATTAGGACATCACATTGTTATCAGCTTAATGCAAGATTTCCATTTTTAAATGGGATGGTTTTTAATCGACTGATATGCGGCTCACATTCGGCTTCTTCTGCTCACCGCTTGCATCCCTAATTTCATGTAAATTAAGCAACCAACTTTTTCTTAAAGCCGCGCCATGCTCTCACTAGAACCACTACTTTACTGTAAATTATATTTTGTTTTTTTCTCATTGGTTTATAGCTATATGATTTTAATACACATGTACATTGCATGAAATATGCATCTATGCCATTTATTTTTTGATTAGCAGTAGCAAAAGCACACATCAATGTCAATTGAAGCTTTTACTGATGAAATAATTGTTTGCACTCTCCCACTGAAGCATTAGTTTACGTATGTCCCGGATGTGTCAGCCTGTCAGTTACCACAGATTCATTGAAGGTCATAAGCAATCTTAATGGGAACATATTATGCTCACTTTCACCTCTACGCTGGCTATTCTTGGACTTTGTTAGAGGTGATGCACGCGCGTGAAGCAAGACCTGAAAAACCTCTTAGTCTCCCTGACTTGGACTTGATAGATATTTTCCCCTTTAAGAACATATGATCATTTTTCTTAGATGACAAAATTGTTGTTATAGATTAGGGATGGCCCGATATTCAGCATTTTATTAATATTGGCATCTGCCTCTTTTTTTTTTTTTTTTTTGTTTAGATGGCAGATATATTAAAAACTGTTATTTTTGCTCCGCCGGGCGCTTTTCTCCTCCGTCTGCTGAGTCAGCGGCTGTTGACTTCTTGCAGCATTGGCCTGCAATTGGCCCGCAGCACCATCTGATTGGTTGCTCGTGCAGCGCTAACAGCCAATAAACAGCAATTAGCGGCTATTAACCCGCAAGATAACGGCTAGCTCGCGGATTAACGGCTATTAGGTTAGCCGCCGTTTTTTAGCGGCTATTTGGGAGTTATCCCAGGTTTAGCGTGTGGGTGAACAGTTAGCCCACGAGCTAACAGTTATCTCGCGAATTAGCAGCTATTTGGGAGTTAGCGTGTGGGTAAATGGTTAGCCCGCGAGCTAACAGCCCACGAATTAGTGGCTATTTGGGAGTTGGCAATATAGTTGGATGCAAAAGCTGATGGCAAACAAAAAACCTTTAACATGTTGCAAATAACAAAATCTGTTTAATAAACGTGCTTGAAGGCATTTAAGTAGTCAAGTGCTGGCGTTTTTATTAATTTATTATTTAAAAAAATTGACACCAACTTTTTTCCCCCTTCAAATATCGGTTATCGGCTTCCCTGACTACCGATAATCGGTATCGGCCCTGAAAAAAAGCATATTGGTCTATCTGGATTTTAGGGAGTGTGTACCTATTATTGACTGTCTTGTTGAAGACTGCCATTCTGTTTCAATGATCCATTCTGTTTTCTCCTCAGTGCACATCACTGTGCTGTAAGCAGTGCCAAGATACGGAAATCACCACCAAAAATGAGATCTTCAGGTAAGGCAATTGAGAACAGATTCACATTTGCAATGCAAACCTGGCTCCAGACAGCAATTATAAAACAACAACTTGGCGTGTCGGATAGCAACGTAATTTCCCACAGTGTCATTATGTGATGAAGACCTCGCTGTTGACATTGTTACTGCACTTTGCAGACAAGGTAATTTCTCATAAATATCTGCTAATGGTCACTTTGAATCAGCCTCAAGTGTAATTCCTTGTCACTTCTAGGACGCCAAACAATATGGCGGCAATCAGCCAAATAACGGCGACATCAGAAGTGGTTATTTGGCCAGGAAGTTGAAGTTACATCATAACACGGGCCAACCTTATGAAACAGCGACGTGACACTTCATTTGTGTCACGCTCTTGAAACTGACCAGACACGCACTGGAGCCGAACCCCATGAACTCTCATCCATCGAGAGTAATTGCATTCAATGACTCGTTATGAGTTAGATAGATGTTTTGCATTAAATGCTGACTTTTAATTTTGTAACTATACAAGCTGCGTCGAACTTAGTTACATCGATAACAGTGGAATTATATAATGGCTAGAACCTTACGCCAAAAATCCTTTTTTAGTATGCCCTTTGAAAACAAACTTATGTTTGGTGTAAACAGGAATCGATTTATTAATAGATGTATGAAAGTATCAAAGACGGGAATCTGACGTCTCTCTTGAATGGTATTTGTTGTTTTGGCCACCTGATTGTGTGCACGTGTGTCCTCCTCCAGCTTGTCTCTGTACGGCCCCATGGCTGCCTATGTCAATCCACACGGTTACGTCCACGAGACTCTGACTGTCTACAAAGCCAACAACCTCAACCTGGTCGGCAGGCCGTCCACACTCCATAGCTGGTTTCCAGGGTAACTCGCTCTTTGTAGCTCGCGCACCCCGCTGTGACAATACAGAAAATTACTTGGGTATGACTCAGAAGTGTTGTCTAGCTTTTCCCTCTGAAAAAACTTGGAGTAAGCTACACGGCAATTTCCACTCTGCAATTAGTTCACATTCGAAGCATGTACTGTAATAATAATTTTGTAGCTTGGATTTATATAATGCTTATTGGAATCTAAGCAACCTTTGCTGCTGATCTTATACCCCCCCCCCCCCCCTTATTAACTTATTCACTGCCATTGACGGCTATAGACGTCAAAAATTCATTTGAACTATTTCTATTAGTTGAAAAAAAAATACACTTTTGTTAACAAGAGAATGAAAACCTAGAATGTTTGGGGGGATACTTAGAACAGATATAAAATTGTGAGTTAACTAATGAAGTCATGACACATTTTAATCGCCTGACGCCCCCAATTTTTAACAATCTTTTCTTTTTAAAATCGTTTTTGAAAGAAAAGATTATTAAAAATTAGGAGTCAAGTGATTAAATTTTTTAATTGTAATTAATTGCATGACTTTACTAGTTAACTCACGATTAATAACACAATTTAGATCTGTTCTAAATATGCAATAAAAACAATTCTAGGTTTTCATACCCTTGCTAACAAAAGTGGAAAAAAATTTAATTAATTAGTTAAAATGAATTTTTGACATCTATAGGCGTCAATGGCAGTGAATGAGTTAAAGAAATACCATGCCTTTACACAATCAATCAATACCTGGGGGGCATACAATTAATTACAATCAATCATAAAAAGGAAAAACAAAAAAATACAGTTAGCAATAAACACTAAGCATTGCATACATTTGCTGCTCATCCAGGCACTCTTCAAGTTGATAACATGTTCAATCGCTAATTTACTAGGCTAGAAAAATAGCTAATTTATCATGCTGTCATACCATTAAAACTGTCCACATTTTTTAGGATGATATATTTTATCATAAACTATCGCAATGCTATCAATGTTTCTTTTAATGCCACTGATATAACATTAGAGCATAAACATTTCTCAAGAGCAATTAACTTTTAGTTCTCAAGAATATTTGAAAATGTAAATAAAATAGACTACATGCTCTGTTAAAAAAAACAAAAACACTAACACATATTTACCCAACATACTTTTTTAAGCAATTCATACTGTATAAAGGCTGCTTTCTCAACAGTGTTGAATGGCTGCAACTCATTTGCTATAAAGCGGATAACACTGTCAGTGAGGCGTTATAATTGCCAGCTGTTGGGAAATGGATGACCTCCATGTCCCGCCGTGTTTTTTGTTCCCAGATGAAGAATCTGGATTGTATGGTTGTTTGAAAGGGGAAGTCAACCAAAAAAAGAATAATCTTGACAATAATGTGTTCTATGAAGCCCCACTAGTCTAAATACGGTATTCTGGTTAATATTGCGTTAGTGGAATATATGAGTTAAGCAGTAAAATCCAGCAGTATCAGAAGGCGGCCATTTTGCCACTTGTAATTGAGTGAAAATGACATCACAGTTGCTCAGGTAACAACCAATCACAGCTCAGCATCAGGAAACAGGTGAGCTGTGATTGGTCATTGCCTGAGCCCTGCGCAACTGTGATGTCATCTTAAATTGACAGCAGAGATAGATAAAAACGGCTGGATTTTGCTGCATAACTCATATTCCACAAATGTAATAATAATCCGAATGTCATGTTTAGACTAGTCACATATAACATATTATTGTCAAGAAATGTTGAAGGTTGACTCCCCCTTTAAATGGACACTCAACTTTCTGTGGAAATCTTAGCTGCGAGTACTCTTAATTCCTTCTGCTTCTTCAAAGATAACCCAAATTAAGTTTTTGAAATAGCGAGTTTATCAATTCAAAGCTACCTTGCCCCCCCCTGACACTATTAATGCTGAGACCATTTTCACTGACCACACACTCAAGCCTGATTACCTCCAGACATGTTCAATCAAGAAATCAATTAAATACAGTCTGCCTGACAAAAGGAAGTCTACCAAAATATCTAAAAAAAGGGTTACAAAGCCATTATTAAAGTTATTAAGACTCAAGAGAATCACAATGAGAGTCATTGGCCACAAATGGAGAAAACACGTAACAGTGGTGAGGTGGCCAGCCTTCAAAAATTACCCCAGGAGCACAGAGATGACTCATGCAGGAGGTCACGAAGGAACCCGGGACAACATCTAAAGAACTGCAGGACTCCCTCGCCTCAGTGTTCGGTGTCGACTAAATAATAAGAAAGAGACTGGGCAAAAATAAAATCCATGGCAGTTTTCCAGGTCGGAAATCTCTGCTGCTTAAAAAGAACAATGAAGGCTCGTCTGACCTTTTTTTTTTTTTTTTTTTTTTTTTGTGTACGTTTTAGAAGATGTGCATCTGGTTACATTTGGTATAACGGCATTTCATAAAAAGACTCATACGAACAGGTTTGGGGATGCTTGCGCTTTCAGGACCTGGATGGAGAATGTTCAGCCATCAGGTTTTGCAGCAGGACAATGATCCAAAATACTCCCCTTTTAGTACTATTATCATAGCAGTCCGCCTGTTTTTAGTTTTTTTTTTTTTCTCTCGACGTAAAGCTCCGCTCCTCCGCTTTCAGATACGTTGCGAGCGCAAATGGTTCCGTAGATACATTGATTTGTAAGAGATGCGTCATCTCCTGTCTCCTGCGTCACTCTCCTCTATGACGCAGCGCCCCCCCACCCACCCCTCATCCACACATGAAAATCCAGCTACCGTAATGTTTATGGAATCAATGCAAAGCTCTGCTTCTTCTCTCTCAGCAACCGTTGGAATTACGTTGCTAGCACAAATAGTTCCGGTACTTTGAAGTTCAGAATTTGATCCGCCTCTTCTGCTCAGGTACGCTTGGACAATCGCCCAATGCCAAAGCTGCGGCTCTCACATGGGTTGGAAGTTCACCGCCACCAAGAAGGACTTGTCCCCACATCGTTTCTGGGGTCTGACTCGCTCGGCCCTGCTTCCCCGTATCCCCCCCGACGATGGCGAGGACGGGCGGGACGGCTCTCGCCTCTTCTGCCTGTGACGTCTGACCTCCTGTCCTCGTCATGTAAAAACTCCCGCCTGGTTGGTTGTGTTGCCTCCAAGTAATCAATACATCACACGCTGTCACCCCGGGCAGTAAATCCATCATATCAGCGGAAAGGTCATCCAACCTTTACATGGCACATGCTATAGGAGGAAGGCGGATTGTTCTCTAAGCTTCTTTATATGTGGGTGCACCCGTGAAGACAAAAGAGACATGCTTCCCATTCGTGGTCGTTTGAGCATGCCGCTTCGTCTGTCCAGCTGCAAATTGGAAGCATCATGCTTTGGGCCCTCCAGCTCGCCACTCGGGTTTTAGAGCGTGAGCAAACTGTCTATCAGAATTTCCAGTGAGAGAGGTTTTTTTGCTTTATTCGTCAATGATATTTTGGAAACCTGGAAGTAAAGCGGTTGTATTTTTGTATGCAGATAAGTTGCTGATGACTATAATGGTCTACTTCATGAGGGCCTTTTGTGAATCGAGTGTGCTTTGTGCTCTAATGGCAATAATGACCCTTTACAAAGGTCACAACTAATGGCGACTAAGTGGGAGAGGAGCATTTAGCTATCATGTAGAACCTTCCGGCTGTTGAATCACTTTCAGAACATCAAGCAAGAAATGTACAGTATGTTCATGAATGGCAACATGATGTCCTTTCTGACTGTTTGGTATGAGTTTGCTGTTTTTGCAGCATTGTCAAAATGTGCTGCAAGATGCTGGTTCATGTTTGGAAATATTCTATATTAAAATTGCACTGAATGCGATATGCTCAAGTGCTGACAATGTAAATATTGTGTTGGCATCCATAGATTTATTGGGGGGGATTTTTATTTATTTATTTTTAAAACACCTCACATCGTTGTGAAAGTCTAAGCTTTTAAATGATATCCATGTTAGCAATCAACCACATTCGCATCAAATTGTCGCATCTAAACGCAGTGAAGCATAATTGAGCCCTTTTTAATTTGCTGCTTATTCACAGCTGTCCTGCAAGAGTAACAGTTAAATGGTGTAAAACCTCAGTGGGATCACTCTCAATGAAGCACATTGCCTAAACGGAAGTTGTTTCGCACTGCAAAAAGTTATGTCAGACTGACATTATCATCCTTTGAGAATGGAAAATGAAATGTCTGCAGTTTATGCATGTCAGGTGACTAGCAGATGTGTGAACATGACCTCTAATCCTAAAATGGGAAAAAAAACTAGTTAAATCATGTAGGCTCCTGTATTTATGCCCTTTTTGCAGTACGGTAGCTACACCATCTGCTGTCTTGTGTGGCTATTATGCGGCCTTTAAAAAAAATAATTAAAATTTACAACCCAACCAAACTAATGGCCTGAGTCATTTTTTCTGTTTGCTGATTCATTTCATAGGTAGAATTGAGTCAGCGTCTTAACTAAGCATGTTGCTAATTTTAGCAGAGGAGCATCCTGAGAAAATGGTCTGGCAAAGAAATACTTTTTGTCAAAAAAAAAAAAGACGTGCCATTATTTTAAGAGGGTGATAACATATATGGTTGGTTGGATATTCATTTGTATGTAAACATTTTAATTCAGTGGAAAAGTGGAACCTCTAATGTTGAACACAATCTGTTCCAGGGTGCTTTTTAAAGCAATTTCTCCCCATAGGAAATAATCAATCTGTCGCAGACATAAAATCTTTATTAGCACTGTAAAATGTAATGTGAAATTGTAAATTTGCCCTGTGAGGATACATAATGTTTTCTGAATCTGATTGTCAAAACAATAAAACATCTCTACTTTAGCTTTGCTAACAATAAATATGGCGAAACTGGAGTCTTATTACTTTGAGTATCAGTCGGCTTCATATAACTTCTGAGGTGTTTTCTTACTCTTTTGATGTTCTACCGGCTGATTAGTGGATGTGTACGGTTCGTCCTTAGATGATTAGTGAACTAAGCTTTAGACATTCCACGCTCATCTGTTTGGGTTGTTACCAAGATAAACATACTGTAAAGCAAAGAGAATTCACCTTGTATTTAAAACAATCACACATCTTAGCTTTAAATGAATTAAGCAAAATGCTAACAAACAATGCAACATTTGGGACGGTTATTCTTCATCTGGAACTGGAGCTGTAGATGCAAAAAAAAAAAAAAAAGGCTCACAGGAACAGCTTAAACTTTATTTGGGGTCAATTGTGCGTGTTTAAATTGTGGCAGGTTAAATTAGATTATTGTATTTAATTCTGAACATTGTCAAAATGCTAGTTATAAGAGGGTGTGCACACTTATGCAACCACATTTAAATAATTTTTTACTCCCTCTGCCGATTTTTTGTCTTAATTCAGTTGAAAAGGTTTTGAAATGATTTGGTCTCATTTTCGACACCACAAAAACCTGCCATTTGAACAGGGGTGTGTAGACTTTTTATATCCACTTTAGCTCCATAGCCGAGAGTAGATGACCAACATTTCAAATGATAAAGTAATGGTTTGTTTACATGTAATTTAGTGACAGAAAGAAAGAAAAAACGATATAATCTCTCAAGCCCCGGTGACGGTCACACACAAAAAAAAGACTCCAAAACCAATGTAAGGTTTTTCAGATAAGTTTATTTGTACACAATAATTGAATCACTGTTCTGTGTTAAATATAAACTAAATCATGCTTAGGGCTACCAAAGCCCATCTCTCACGATCATTCTACAGATTTATTTATTTTTGATTGAGTTGCAAGCAAAAATGTGAGATTCAACACACAATCGTGACAAGAAGCAGTTTAGCAACGAATAAACAATTCTTCCAAAAGGAGCTTCAAGCTTTTAATTGTCACTTCCCGGTCGGTGTCCAGTTGAAGTTAACCGTCAAATTAAACATAAAACAATGATAAGTACACTTTGTGTATTTAAAGTGACCACATTGCTTACTTAGCTTTATGCTAACATATGCATATGCAATGCTCCCGCCTATGCTTAAGCAACAGATATTTGAACACAAAACGTGGAGCGACACATTAACACAGAGAATAACGAAACACGTAGGCATAAATAAATTCTTTGATTCTCTGTGAAAAACGACTAACTACTGTAGCATACTGAGTCGCTTTCTTTACTGTTCTTATTTTTGTGTGTGTATTTTACTGCCCCAGGTCGCCAAGTTGCACAAGCCAGAAGGACCCACAATGAAAGATGGTTTCAGATATGAGTGTTTGGAGTTAAACGTCTGGCCACGGAACAAACTGAACTGGTATCTCAAGACGCCACTGTGTTGGTTTTTAACTCATTCACTGCCATTGACGGCTATAGACGTCAAAAATTCATTTGAACTATTTCTATTAGTTTAACATTTTTTTCCACTTGTGTTAAGAGTATCAAACCCTAGAAAAAAATGTATTGTACATTTAGTACAGATATAAAATTTGTGATTAATCGTGAGTTAACTAGTGAAGTCATGCGATTAATTACGGAAACATTTTTAATCCCCTGACGCTCCTAATTCTTAATCTTTTCTTCTTTATTTTTTTTTTTTAATCTTAATTATTTATTTATTTTTATATAATTTTCTTCATCTTTTGTAAAAGAAAAGATTATTAAAAAATTAGGAACGTCAGGCGAATAAAATTTGTAATAACTAATTGCATGACTTCACTAGTTAACTCAATCTATCAATTTATTTCATTAATTTTTAAAAGAAAAGAGACAATAAAAAAGCTAAATTCAAGAATGAAAGGGGACAGAAAGAAGTAAAACTTGTTTTGTCTGCCCCTGATCAACAAAAAAACAACAACTCAGGATTAATCACAAATTTTATATCTGTACATTAAAAATTGTTTTCTATGTTTTCCTACTCTTGTTAACAAAAGTGGAAAAAAAAGTTAAACTAATAGAAATAGTTCAAATTAATTTTTGACGTCTATAACCGTCAATGGCAGTGAATGAGTTAATTGTGCAGGTGTCTGCTTAATGTTCTGCTATACTCGAGTGACACCATAACAAACCAACGGAACACGATTGCTTATGGAGACTTGTTTTTCTTTTCTGTCGCCTCACTCAGTCACAGTTGCCTTCTTTTTTGTGTTTGTCCAGCTTCCTGCATCTGGAACCACATGCAGGCCACTCACTCACGCTTGGCCGAGAGATGCTGTATTTAAAATATCACGTGTCACTGACAAATGATATCTTTCCAATCCGGAGAGACCGCGGAGGATTAGCATCTGCACGGGCCTGCTTCGCCGCCGCCCGCCTCTCCTCGCCCGCTTACCACCCTGACACGCGTTCTTCACTTGTCATGGGTGAGATTTTTGAAACTGGTGTAGAAGGCGCTGACCAGCGTGGCTTCGTCGTGCGTGGAGTCCTTGGGAAAGGAGCGGCGCTGGCACAGCGGCATCAGGAGCCTCCGAGGAAGCGGACCGCTGAAGAGGAGGTAGATGAGGGGGTTGGCACAGCTGTTGAGACTGGCCAGTAACATCAGGATGGTGAACGTGGCAGCTGTAACGACAACCGGACACAACATTAGATACACCTGCGGTCTAATGAGATTGGAGCATTATCTTAACTCTACAAATGTTGTTTTCTAGACACTAACATAGAGGTCTTCATGAAACCATGATATATTATTATGGATATAGTTTGCCGTGGTGTCAACTCATTTGATTTTTGAAGACTTTTGCCCAACTGTTTTGTCTTGCATGCACAAGCTTAACTCATTCGCTGCCATAGACGGTTATAGACGTCAAAAATTCATTTGAACTATTTCTATTCGTTTAACATTTGTTTTTACTTTTGTTTACAAGAGTATGAAAACCTAGAATTTTTTTTATTGTGCATTTAGAACAGTTATAAAATGTGTGATTAATCGTGAGTTAACTATTGAAGTCATGACATTAATTACGATTCAAAATGTTAATCGCCTGACGCCCCTAATTTTTAATCATCTTTTTTTTTTATTCATTCACTGCCGTTGACGGCTATTAACGTCAAAAATTAATTTGAACTATTTCTATTAGTTAAACATTTTTTGCCACTTTTGTTAAGAGTATGAAAACCTAGATTTTTTATTGTAATTAATTGCATGACTTCAATAGTTAACTCGCGATTAATCACAATGTTATATCTGTTCTAAATGTACAATAATTTTTTTTCTAGGTTTTCTTACTCTTGTTAATAAAAGTGGAAAACATTTTAAACTAATAGAAATTGTTTAAATGAATTTTTGACGTTAATGGCAGTGAATGATAGAAGCGCTAAATGGTGGCCGTGTCAGATAAAATTAGTAAATATTCATCAAAAAGAGGCTTTAATGTTTTTATTGCCAGCATGGGGCAACGTAGTCGGCAAATTCCGTGCGGACGGATAGCAAGTTAACCAAAAGAAAGACGCTGGCACATTGCGCTGGATACGTTTGTGCACAACGCCGTACTAATGGGAAATACATTTCAGAGGTAAAAAAAAAAAAAAGGGGGGGGTCATTTTTTTAAAATTGCCTGTGTTGATAGCACACCTTTTAGCAATACCCCAAAAAATCCCACCAACAATAAATCTCATAATAATTGGTTGGGAAATGACACTTTCAATGTCCATGCACTGGAAAGTTGCCCCTTCCAACATGGCCGCCACAAAGGAACGGCCGTTAGTGGGCTGCTGGATCGTGCTGGTTATAATCCTTTAAGTCGTAAAGTTTAAGGAGATATCACATTGAGCGGCGAAGGATGCAAGTTTTCACGAACATAGTGAATGTTGTTGTTTTTTGTCAGGGTTCTTTAAAGGTCCCAAACTATTTTATGGTTAATTGGGGTTTTCACCCCAGATGGGCGTGGCAATCAGTAGTACTGAACTTTTACTTTATATTAACTTTGGAGACTATGATTTTGATGTCAGTTGTTAGCTTAGGGAAAATCTGATGTATACATAAAGAACAAATAAAACATTTTGGTCACATTTTGAGTTTTGTTCAATTGTTGTGTTTGAGCTGAAAATGTCAGGGGAAATGTATTTGATAGTCATCATGAAGAATACTTGACATTTTGATCGTTTCACATTCTAAAATTATTAAAATAGCCTAATTGATGTTAGTTGATCTAATTGGAAACGTCGGAGGAAATGTGGAAACAGTAAATATTTCATTTGACTTTATTTTATTGTGTAGGAGTGGCACTTACTTTCTTTGGGTGCATTGGCGTCCCACACGGACCACAGCTGGACCGTGAAGAAGGGGGACCAGCACACCACGTAGGCCAGCACAATGACCACGGTCATCTTGAGGGTCTTTACCCTGGCTTTGGACATGCCGGCGGCGCCGCTGGCTCTGGGGGCCAGCGGACCGGCCAGGCCGCGCCGCACTCTGCGGCGCAGGTTCTGCTGGATGGCCCTGCAGATGCGCACTTGGCAGAAGACGAGCGTCATGACGGGCACCACGAAGATGACCGCGGTGGTCCACGTGATGTAGGTCTTTAACCCCCACGGCTGGACGAACTTGGCCCAGCAGTCGAACACGCCGGGCTCCACCTCCACCCGGGAGAAGATGAACACCTGTGGCAGGCTGCCCACCAGGGACACCCCCCACGCCGCGCACACTGACGCGTTCATGCGCCGGTGAGTCCGCTGGAATTTAACCATGGGGTTGCACACCGCCTGATACCGGTCCACCGTCATGGCCACGATCATGTAGGTGGACGAGAACATGCCCAGAACCTGCAGGTACTTCACCAGGCGGCACACCAGGTCCGGCCCGACGAACCTGTCCGTGATGTCCCACATGAGCTGCGGGCACACCTGGAAGAAAGTGACCACCAGGTCGGCCAGCGCCAGGTGGAAGACGAAGACGCGCATCCGGCTGATGTGCTTGCGCTGCCGCCACAGGACCAGCAGCAGGACGCCGTTCAGGACGGCGGCGCTGGAGAAGATGATGGCCAGCAGCGTGATCTCCACCCCGGCCAGGGTCTCGTTTCTCGGATCCGCCTGCTCGCTGTCGTTGACTGCCGGTGACATTTTTCCTCTGCCCGCCCGACGTGGAGGTATGTGACGAAATGCTCAGCTTGCACGCAAATATTGAAAAAGTCGCTGCACGAGTAGAATTAATTGTGTGGCAGCTTTTTGTTTCACTTCTGAAGTCAGAAGTGCAGACTGATGTGAGCTGGACTTGAATCATCAAGTGTGTGCGTCTTTGCGCAGGTTTATGTGACGCTAACACAAAGGGTGGAGCTTCCATTCGTATTCTGCATTTCACATTATTATTACCGGCAGCAACACATTCTAAATCGTAAACACGTTTCTACTTGACTTCTTTTTAAGCTACCGACCAGTTTTCTTTACTTGACTGCATCTTCTACCGTATGTAATACTGATCATAATAATGGTAAGAAAAGTCGACACACCCCTGTTCAAATGCCAGGTGGTTGTGATCTAAATAAATAAAATCATACATTTTTTTTCACCATAAATTTGACCTATGCATGACAAATGAAAAAAAAGAAAAAATAAATTTCAGAGAGAGAAATTAAAATAAACAACTGTTATAATGAGGTTGCATAAGTGTCCACTCCCTCTTATAACGGCGTTGTGGCTGTATTCCGAATCAACCAATCAATTGGAGTTACAAATTTGTATTTTATTTTATTTGATCCAATGTGGATATAAATCAGATAGGCCTATATGTATCTGATGCAACTATAGAACCATGTACCCCAAGTAAAGTTCTGCTGTTCTAGTAGACTTTTCCAGATTATTATTTTTTATTTTTTTGCGTTCTAGCAGAAGCCTAAAGGTTTTGTGCTAACACTGACTGCTATATGGAACTTTTCATAATTCCCTTCTCCTTGACTAACTACATTTTCACCAGGAATGCAAAGCATTTGCATTTGGGAGATTTCACGTGTGTTTTTATTCTTTGTAAGATTAAGCTTGTCTTGCCAGCTAACCCATTGCCCAGATTTATAAAAAAATAAATAAAAAATGGGTTGAGATAAGGCTGTATGATTCATAACATCCCCGTACTCATCACACCTCTTTGTGTGAAATGTTAGAATTCAAATTATGTTGTGCAGTTTCATTTCTATCATTTAATTCAACCATTCGTTTGCAACAATTTATACTGTTCTGAGATTCATGCACACATTTTTTTCAGCAAACACATTTGTATTTTTAGGTGTTTAACAGTAAGTTAAAAATGACTTAGGCAATTATGCAATGAGGGTAATGTTATGTCAAACAATAATATAAAAATTACATTAGAGCCATAAGAGATATTAAAAATACAATAGAGAGATCAACAGAAACTATTTTGTGACATCCTTAATACATTTATAATAATTGTGTTAAATACATTTAAAGAATGGACAAGAATAAAAATATATTGTGCAACATCAAATGTGAGGGAGGTCACCAGCATCATTCACAATGGTTGCATAAATTACAGATTTCAGATTCTATGTTAAATCGAGGCTAAGGACTTATAGTTTGATCAATTCAACTAAGAAGCGGGGAAATGTTGGTTTGGAAGCCAAAAGTTATTATTGTTTATGTATAAATATGTATACGATTTTTTTGTTTTGTTTTTATTGACATGATATTCAACTTGACTGTTGGAGCCATATTACAGTGTTCTGTTTTTCCTTCTCTGCGTGTGATTCCTGGGTTTGACCGCATGGTGGTGCATGTGGCCCCAGAAAATAATCGCCAGGTGTGTGTGAACCTTGGAGGCAAACAGTTTTTTGACCGTTGTCGTTGTATGTGGAAAGGATCGTGATGTGCTTTGGACATTAATGGAAAAGGATTGGGCTTTTTTGGAATTAGATTCTTTTTGACCACACGACTGAACATTTTTCGGTTTTTGTTTTTTGATGCAATGACGCGTTCTTGTTGCGTTGCGTTGTCGCGTTGAAGAGTTCTCACAACAAATATAGCGTCTTATTGGAAATGCTCCATATTGACAATTCAGTCACAAGTCATTTAGTATATAACAACAAATAAGAACCGACATAAGAAATATACATTCCAGTTGAGTGTTACATCATCGTTAACAAATATTGCACGTTAACGTAGAAAACTTTACAAAATAAATATAGACAAATTATTGACAGATTTCAAATAAAAAAATAGAATATATGTCAACATATTTTAACTTTTCTTGTTCATATTTGAGACACAATGTAGCATACTAGCAAACAAATACCTTAAAACATGGAGTCCCGTGGGTGGTATTTTATTTTGAAATAGCCTAGCCAGAACCATCAAAAAGCCCGAAACGCGTGACAATACCATCCACGGGTTACAATTCGGCTTTGTGAATATGAAATTTCCCTAACAGAATAAAACAATAATATTGCAAATTTATTTATCTCTGTACAAAACAAGTGATATTCCCCTCAATCGCCAGTCTCAGACCAGTGACGTCATGACGCCTTCGCCCAATCATAGGAAGGTAAAACGGATGTCACTTGACCTAACCGGAAAAGAAAAAGTTGTTGTTTTTTTTTAAGGCAGAAGCTGGTGGCGTTTGTCTTCGTCGTGTCTGTGTTTGTTTTCAGCGAAACAACTAGCGGATGTACTCAAGTAACAGACGTATGCTTTTTTTTTTTGTTCCTGTTAGCCTCCCGTTGCTAGTTAGCGTTTGCTAGAAACGGCCGGCCATAGTTCGAAAAGAAATTAGCAGTAGCGCTAACTCTCGAACAGCAACAATGTCGCAAGATGGAGCTGCGCCTCTGCCCCCGATTCGTTCCCAAAACACTCGCATTCCCATGAATTTTATATTCTGTAACCGCACTCCCCGAGTAGTCCGGCCACTGTGGATTGATTTCCGTGGGGAGCCACAGCCCTTCGACGATTTACAGCCCATGACGGGACGAATAATCAACACCTACGTCGGTAAGGTAACGCTTTCACAGCAGTGTTCAGAGAGTGGTGTGACTGATTGTAAAATAGATTATTTTTAAACCAGTAAAGCTGAATTGTAAGAAAAAAATCTGCAGGACACCTAACGTGTTGTTGTTGTTGTTGTTTTTTTATTAATGTGAACCCCACCAGGTCACCCATGGATATTCATAGATGTAGAGAATGATGACATGTTGAACGCGAACGGCAAAGCGGTCTTCATGGCTGCTGTGCCAGAAGATGAGGATGGTAGATATTCTCCAATTGTATACATCACTCTACCAGGTAGGTTTACAGTATGCACACAAGACACCAAAAGGGGGGGGGGACAACTCCAAAGAAAAGGCTAAACTTGTTTTCATCTGCTTTTTCTACACTTGAAGTAATTAAAATTATAAATCTGATTTTAAGATGACCTTAAACTAGAAACATGCTAATGATTCCAGTTCCAAGTATGTATTTAACTTACTTGCACGTGTCCAGTTTACAGCCTTAAGGACTTGGCCCTTCAGGTGGTCCGTCGCCTGGTACGGCCGGAGGACTACAGACGTTTAGAAATAGCGCGGTGCCTCATCGAAGAGCTGGAAGATTCGCCCACTTCGTCAAAACATCTACGGCGGTTGAATCAACGCGTAAAGCGGTATCTACGTCTACGCAACAGAATCCAAGGCGCCAGGGGGGGTAATTAAGATCACTCCCAGACTCGATGTCCGTAGCTCAGAAACATGGCAAATGGGTAGACTGACCTTTTTCTTTTCATTGTTGGATTGTTATACCACTAAATGAATTTCATAATACAAATCACAATATTTAAAGCACAACATCTGATAAAAAGGTGTATTCCATTTGTGTAGTTCTAGCATCCATTGGTGGTTCGTTTATTAGTACCGTTTAATTTTAATTATGAATGTTTTGGAAGTTATCACTGTCTCGTATAAATCAGTCATAGCAGCAAATATTTTTCAACATCTCCGTCAAAAAAACAACAACATTACTTTCGGCCCGCTTCAGTCAAACACAACATTGTGAACTACATAGACCAGGGGTGTCAAAACTTTTTCCTTTGAGGGCCACATACAGAATAATCGAAAGATACAAGGGCCACTTTGACATTGTCTGACTTTATTAAACAAGTCAAAATTGATATATCAATTAATTATGTACTATAGTTTAGCTGTTTTTTAGTTATCTTTAAACAGGACAGTTTGGGATTTTTCTTGATTTTGGGGTGGCCCATATCCCACAAGAATAGATCCGCCCCCGCCATGAACCATAGTCCACATTCAGAATCAAAGGAAGAGTAATCGGTAATAAAATGACAATTTTTAAAGCAGCATTTACTTGAGGAGCTTAGTTAATCATTAATGTGATATGTTCACAAATTAGACCTTGACGCAGACAGCGGAACATGGAGGAAAAAATGTTTGCTTCTGGAACTGAAATATCTGACTTCATGAATTAAATTACGAAGAGAAATATTTATATTTAAGATTTAAATTGTTTATTTGCATATCTTTCTCGAAAATGGGTGGTGGGCCGCAAATGGCCCCCGGGCCGTAGTTTGTAAATCTCTGAGAGAGACCATGATAGTTTGCGCCGCTGAGCCAATAGGCACATGACAATGACATGACCAAGCCAATTTCTTGGTCACTGCTGTTAATATGTACACCAATACAATATTGTGCTTTTTCTCCCAATAGGAGATTTTTTGTTTTTATACAATGTTGTGAGTTTTTTGTGTGTGTGTGTGTGTGTTTTTTTTTATTGCCAACCTCTCCGCGATATCTTGATATTTATCGTATTGTGATGTTTGGATATCATTACATCCCTACCGAACACATGAATATTTTTAACATTATATATGAACCGTTGCCGCCGGGGTTATGCTGTATCATTATTGCTTTGCTACTGTTATGTCGGAAGAAGTTTCATTACCAATGCGATGTTTGTCATGGCATTAATCTGCACCGCCTCTCACCATCTAACTTGATGGCGCTAAAGAGATGCTGCAAAGAGGAATGGGACACACTGTTTATAAAGTGCACCAAACTTACATATGTTGTTTTGTTTTTCCAAAATAACTTTTTTTTCTCCCCCCACATTGTCATTATGAAGTGTTGTATATATATAATTGATATAATTTCAGGAGGAGGATTAATACATTTTGGCATAGAGTGAATAAAAAAAATCTACACACGCTTGTTCAAATGTGAATTTTTTTGTGAAATAAAAACAATGAGACATTGTACTTAAATGTCAGTTTGAAACGAATTAGGACCTGTCATTTTACATGCGAGCCAGATGTTATGACATGTAAGCACTTATGACAATGCATGGGTTTAATATATTTTATTACTTTGTTTAAAATGACTGAGTATGTGTTGATGATGAGGCAACATTGTGAAATGTTTAGATGTGATTCACCGGGTTAGCATTTTGTACTTGAACAAGAACATCACACACAGTACAATATGTTTTGCTGACAGCTACCGTTGCACTTACGTACTCCCATGAAGGGAGCAATTCTTACGAAGGAAATACCATTATTGGATGAATTTTCCGATACCTTGTATGGGGTGCTTTTTTTGATGTCATATATGGGTGGACCTTCGGATGTATGCTATAAAAAAAAAAAAGAAGGCATTTGGGGAACTTCAGAGGATTTTTACGACAACCATTGGCCTCAGCAAATTTCGAAGAAAATGTATATAGGAAATGTAGTCATTATTTGCAGCTGTTTAGCAGGTTGAAATAGAAAAATAGACTAGCCCATGTTTCAGATCGGAGACTCCTAAAATATTCGCACTTAGGCAGAATAGGAGAGGGAAATGTTGCTGAGTGAAAAGAAAAAACATCAAATTAATTTTAAGTATTTTCTCCAATGTATAGTCCAGTTTGCTTACATTTGTGGATTAAGCGGATTAGCTACCCGATTTATTTCACCCAAAAGGATCACAGTTCTTCAACTACATAAAAATCGCTTTATCAACCTGTAGCAGACTTGTACTTATGCCCCCCGCCTCAGAAAATAAATTAATATATTATTCATAAACTGTGGACGTGGCGGGGAATGTTAGATTGTAGCCAATCAAGATTTTCTGCTAACTGACTGCTAATTGAAATTGCTCATAATTCCTTTCGCCTCATCGGACTTTTCCGAGTTTAAACCAGGAAGTGTGTACGAAGTCGGAAAAAAAGGACCCCCGACTGACGGACTTCAAGTGACGTCACTCTACAATGGCGCCCTTATTGGAAACACAGACCGTGAATGATAAAACACAATTAACTCGAGTATAAAACTAGATAGCTTTCTTCATTCATAAATATTCGACATGACGTCACATAACACACGTACGTGACATTATGCCGCTTTCTCTTCGCATGAAATTATACGGTGAAATACAGAACTGTAAGGGATGCTTATGAAATAAGATACTGTTAGAGTAGACAATATTAAGTATTGTACTCTTTGCGTGTTCAATTAACTGAATGGTGAGATCCTTGTGAAGAAGTCCCTTTGCAAAGGTATTAATTACCAGAAGCTTCTGATTCACATAAGACAAGTCACCCAAGCAGTGCTCTGTTCAAATGTGTTCTTTCTCTCCAGCCCACATCGTTATTTATTCACAAAGAGGATTCATAAAAAGGTCAGCCCACAACACACCTGGTTACAACTGAATGAATACAAGAGAATCCGTTCCCATGGGTATAAATCAGATTAGAAAAAATACAATAATAATAAGCCTGACTCCCTTCCGACACAGCAGAATCCCCGGGACCTCCCTTTAGATTACGAATGAATAGACAGACCCGTTGCTCTTTCTCATGAAAGTAACACAGATAAGAATATAGGTCTATTCATACAGCCATACTGAGTTAACTAAATCTAAAACGGCTAAAATATAATTTAAAACTAAAAAACAATGTTAATAACTCATCAATACAAACAATAAATGAAGCAACATTGCGATTAGGTAAGTTTGCTGGAGGTCAAAAGGAGTTTTAAGGACCAAAATTAAAAACAATTGGTCACTACCCGCCATTTTGTTTTTTTTCTTTTGCCTCGAACACTTTCAGGGAAAAAACAATATATATATATATATATATAGAGAGAGAGAGAGAGAGAGATATCCGACTTCCGACCATCTTCGAATGTAGCATAAGTTCCTAGTTGTAAATAAATAAAAACAGTCCCAAAATATGATGCTGCCACCGCCATGCTTTACTGCAAGCAAACATACCTTTTGGAATTCTCGCTGAAAAAAAGTTTAACCTTAGTTTCATTTGATCATAACAAAATAGGATAGCTCCAAATCACTCACTGTATTTTATGTTTATAAAGAACAACAGCAGGGGGGTAAAATCGTTACTTTTATAGGTAGTGAGAAAGGGGCCTGTGTAAACAAACAATTAATGACAGGGTTGTGCAGTGGGCAGCTTTCTGCTGCTTTGGGAGCAGTTGAGTAAATTGCAACGCTTAGCCATTGTAGGGAGGAAATACAGAGGCTCATTCACACCACCTTCCCATATACTGAAGCCAACCAGAATCGAACCGGGGAACGTTGAAGACTAAACTGTCCATAAGTGTCAGTGAGAATGGTTGTTTGTCTGAGTTTGCAAGGGTAGTGTTGCAAATAGTGTTGCTGGACGAAAACTAAAAAAGCTGCGACTCACATACAGTAGGTCAAATAATTGTTGACACTTTTTTTTTCATCTATCATTGTCTCCATGCTAGTTTTACGTCCTGTGACCTTTATCCAGCAGGTCAGCAACATAAAACACAGACAAGCTCCCTCCAGCCTCAAAACATGCCACAGTACAGGAATGTATTGGGGGGGGGGGGGGGGGCGGTCTGGTGGAAAAGAAACACTCCTCATGTGAGTCTTGGTCTGACCTCCTTCTGCAGCAGGAGCATATCATGAATTCCATCCATGGCCACACATTCACACGTGCTTGTTAGATGGAAGAATGACAACTATGTGCTCATTTTGTTTCACTGTGGAACCAAAAAGGCCTTGCGTTTTTTTTGTTTTTTTTTATATATCACAATACAATAATGATGTAGACAACAATGAGTTGGCAATGCAGTAATCTACATCAATGTCTAGTCTACGCTATCCATTAGGGATCCTTTTGATAGTTAAATGTTCTTTGAAATTATGATTATTTTAAAACATCAATACTTCTTCACTTACCCACAAAGAATATAGCCTCAGCGCTGGGATTACCTCAAATCTGAGAGGATTTTAATTTCCCAATCCTGTGCCTTGTGTTTAACGAGTTTAATAAACATGTTCACGGAGGGTAAAACTTTTTTGTTTGTTTTTCTCGCCACTGCAGCCTTTTCTTTCTGAAGCTTTCTTGTTGGTGTGGGTGACTTGGGCACACTCTGGACCGCAAACTCCGCCAGAGTTTGAATATGTGAGTGCATGAATAATGTAACCATTGTGAAGCGTCTTTGAGTGTCCAAAAAAAGTGCCATATAAATCTGATCCATTATTATTATTGTAAATAATTTTTGGTTTCCGTGAATGGGTTCGTACAACATACAAGATTAGAAGGTGCATCTCAATATATTAGCACAACATGGAAAAGTTATTTATTTCACTTGTACAATTTTAAATGTTAAACTCAAACTAGATATACCGGTACATTTACTTCATTCAGAGAGAAAGTCTTCATGATTTTACTTTTTGTCATTTTGATTATTCTAGTTCACAGTTAATGAATACCCCAAATTCACAATTTGATGAAATTAGAATTTGAATCAAGAAAAACAAAATCTAAATGATTTTTTTCACCCTTGTGTTTGAATGAACTTTATGATTAAGTTTTTTGGGGGAAGCACCTGTACATGACGTTTCAGTGAATTTGTTTGTTTATATTAATTTGCTCCTCTGTCGTAAGATAAATAAGTTACCCAAAATGTGGCCATGATTGTATATTTGTTATTATGAGTTGTTTCTGAATTCCTTTAAAATGTATTATACCCTAGTGTGAATTGTTTGCTTCAGAATGTTTGTGAAGGGTTGTTTTAATTTTATTTCCGGTATTATAAATGCGGGAAGTCAAAATGTTTATGTTTCATTTATTTTCTCCTAAAAATAAATTGCATTGTGAATTCTCATGGCCAGGCCATGAGAGTGCCATAAATTTAACATCTCATATACTTGATTAAGTATTTAAGAGGTTGAGCATTTGCATCTGTACATACTATTGCCTTTATATTTTGTAAGATACAATATTTGTATGAAAAACACTTCGGAATAAATGGAATAAATGGAATAAATAAATAAAACTATGGAATAAATATGAAACCATAAAATTAAAAACAGTAACTACTGTACTGCAATAACTGAGCATGCTTTCTTGTGCCACGTGACCACATATTCTTACTTTGCTGTGCAAACTAGTTAATCGTGTGCCATTTATAGCATCGAAATGTTATGATTACAAAAAATCTCGGTATTAAAAAAAAAACACTTAACTGATCGTGAATTTTAAAAAAAACACTCAAATGAAAAACAGTAAGGATGGCAGTCATTTTTTAAATATTTCTTTCCACAATGTCTATTGGGTTACAACAATATCCTTGGTTCCTTAAAAAGAGAAAAGTCATCATTAAAATAAATAAATAAATACAAATCATTATTAATATTAGTTACAGTATGTTCCACCAACATGCACGCACCTGTTCTCTTGACCAAATCTCGCGAGGTAAAAGGTAAAAGCAACGCGCAACTTTGTCTCCATCTGGCGTTGCAAAACGATATAGCCAAACAAACGTTTTACTCGATAATTATTACCTTTCCAAGTTATTTTATCGTCCCCAAAAAATCTTCCCAAGCTTCCTGATAGATTCTGACTCACGGTAACAGGGTATGATTAGATGATAAGATGATTCGAATCACAAATCTGGTTACATCATTTCTTCTTTGCCGCAGAGAGAAGGTAATTTTAGTCGTTACATTTTTTTGCGGGGGAACTTACTTTGACTTTCATGTACGTAATTGCTTCTATATACATGGTTTTTATTTGTGTTAGTGTGTGTGTGTTGTTTGCTTTTTGAGTCTATAGTTAGTGGTAAAAGATGGCTAACGCTTAATTAGCTGGTTAGCTAGGCTAACGTCACGTGAGCTAGTTCTTCTTAGCAACTTCCGAAATGTTTGGTGTGTCTAACGTTGCCACACTGTTAAAAACAAAAAGGAAAAAATAACCCATTTAATTCAAATAACTAATTTTCGTTATGTTTTGTCCTTTTATTACCAAAAGTTCATAAAATGCTCACGCTCTGTCATCTACCAACTGAATTTTTGTCTGTCTGTCTGTCTGTCTAGGTTTTCTAACATGGACAGGAACAGAAAGAAGGTGGCTTTTAAAATATCAAAGCGTCAAAGAGTTTTCACTCCGACTCTATTTGCCCGTCAAAGAGATGTAAAACGCACTCCTGGCAAAGTGTTGCCTAAAGCAGATTTGCCTATCAGCGACTCCCCAGGATCAATCAGCTTTGGTGATCTGAGTCTCAACACCCCTAAGAGGAAATCCCAGACGTCTCTTGATGCGGTTTCCTCCCAAAGCAAAGCTGACCTCAGGAAGCGCGCCAGGAATTGTTTTGAAATGTTCACATCCCAGGTAAATTTGTGCAGTTTGTCATCCCGATGAATAAAGATGTTTATTTTGCAATTCATTTCACAATGGCAGACAATGGAAGATGAGTAGTACCGTCTTATTGTTGGTCATTTCACAGGACACCAACCAGCAGGAGTCTACACAAGGCGATATAGATATATCCCCTCACCCCTCTCATGTTTTCAAAAAGAAAAAGGAAAGGACGCCAGAGGAAGGCTTGAAGGCAATCTACAAAATGGCATTATCTGCAGCTATAGGTAGCAGGGGATTGATAAGCAACCCTACAAAAATGAGCAATGACACCAGTTTCCAGTCTCTGCCCCCTGCAAGCCCCCAGGTGACAACTGAAGAAGACAGTCAGGCTTCGTTCTCAAGTGATTGCTGCTGGTCGCCACAACCGAAGATCAGTGAAGATCAGCGCTCAACTTCTCGGCCTGTTGTGGTTTCGGTTGGCCAAGGAGATGACGCAGTGCCTGGAGTGGACACAAGGGTAAGTCTCAATTAATCAATAGAAACTGGTTATTTTTATTGTGCTATGCAGTGCTCGTCATAAAAGAGCAGCTCCCAACAGATTTAGGTTAGAAAACCTTTAGTGTAAGTTCCGAGTTCAAAGTGGTAAGAACGTCTGCCTGACTGTTGTGAAATAATAAAAATAACACCAAAGGCCAAAGAGGTTAACATAAAATACAAAGGTAGGTAAATAAATAAAATTAAAAGATACACATTTCGGTCTTAAGCAGCAAAATCTACCCTTTTTTATCCATCTCAAAGGGCAGCCATTTTGCCACTTGTCAACTGAAAATTACATCACTTTCGCTCAGGGAACAACTGAACACGGCTCACCTTTAAAAACGTTTTTTTTTTTTTAGTTTAGTCATGTGATATTCACAAGCTAAGCCGTGATTGGTCGCTACCTGAGCTTTGAGTGACTGTGATGTCATTTTCAGTCTATAGCAGGTGGCAAAATGGCCGCCCCCGAGATGTTTAAAAATGGGTGCTTTATTCATATTCCATGAACGCAATATTAATATTAAGACTAGTGGGGGTTGCATAGCGCATATTATTGTAAAAAAAAAAGAAGAAAAAAATAAGAAAAGATAGGATGACTTCTTCTTTAACTCATTCACTGCCATTGACGCTAATTATTTTTTTCCAGTTTTGTTAACAAGAGTATGAAAACCTAGAAAAAACGTATTGTACATTTAGAACAGATATAAAATTTGTGATTAATCGTGAGTTAACTATTGAAGTCATGCGATTAATTACAATGAAAAAAATTAATCGCCTGACGCCCCTAATTTTTAATAATCTTTTCTTAAAAAAAAAAGATTATTAAAAAAAAATGTCTAGGTTTTCATACTCTTGTTAACAAAAGTGGAAAAAAATATTAAACTAATAGAAATAGTTAAAATTAATTTTTGACGTTTATAGGCGTCAATGGCAGTGAATGAGTTAATCATATTTACAATTTCTTATGTACCTGTGGATGAAACGAAAGCATGTGGTAAACATTTTCATGAGCCATGCGCATGTCACAGAGCCCGTTCTTTCAATATATATTTTGACACCACTAAAATGTGTATGCATACAGTATAAGATATGTCAAACTGATATGCAACATATGTTAAAGTGATGTATCATTAAAGTGTCAATATTATCGTCTTTCAGGGCATTCTGTTGGAAAACGTTAGAAAAGATCCTTATTACTCCCAAGAAAACGACTCTGCCTCAGTGTTTGAACCGCAAGCTCAAGACATTGAGTCTTCCCTCCATGCTCTTGAGTTTATTCCAGATTCCCTGTCTTACGGCATGACTCCTCGGAATTACCCATCCAACAGCTGCGTGAGCCCGCCAGTGAATTACAACTTTTGTGACACATCTCCCTTTTCATCTCCGAGCGAATGCAGTGAGGATTTAAAGAGGCCTTTCCTCATGTCCCAACAGTCCTACAAGCAGCAAGAAGACAGAAGTCCTTCAGCAGTGGCCAGAGAGGCCCGCACGACTCTAAACCCCAAGACCCTAGACTTCCCCGACCCTTTTGCTCTGCCGCTACGTTCAGACAGTAAAGGAAGTACCTCCACAGCCACACGCAGACGGTCATATGCCGGCTCTTCCATCCATTCCCCCCGTTACTCATTTCAACATGATAGCGCACCTAAACCGAGACAGTCCATGGGCAACACTCAACCCCCTTGGTCAAGTTACCCCTACAACGCCGGCGGCTTCATAGACACGCACTGCCATCTTGACATGCTCTTCGGAAAACTGCGCTTCCGTGGCTCCTTCGGCCGTTTCCGAAGTCTGTACCGCAGCAGCTTTCCGACGGAGTTTCAAGGCTGCATCGCCGACTTCTGCAACCCACGGCTCATGTCCAAGGAAGCCCTGTGGGAGGATCTCCTGAACGAGGACATGGTCTGGGGGGCTTTTGGGTGCCACCCACACTTTGCTCACGAGTACTCAAGTGTCAATGAACGCAGCATACTGAAAGCCATGGGCCATCCAAAAGCCGTGGCGTTTGGCGAGATGGGTTTGGACTACTCTCATAAAAACAGCACAAGTGTCTGCAAGCAAAAAGAGGTAGGGTTGGGATTACGCAATACCAGTCAGAATTGAACGAAGCTTTAGCGTTCTCATGGTTGGGTGTCTTGATCGAAGGTGTTCGAGCGGCAGCTGCAATGGGCAGTGAGCATGAACAAGCCTCTGCTCCTCCACTGCAGGGATGCGGATGACGACTTGATGACCATCCTGAAGAAGTGCGTCCCCAGAGATTACAAAATTCACAGGTGTGTTTTCATGTTATTGTTGGCCACCTACTTCGGGGGTGTCCAAAATCCAGTCTCGGGGCTGTTTTCAGACTTTAATTATTATCATTGCCCCATTGCTTATTTTAAAGACAAATCAAATAATAAATGGCTTGCAACAGAAAGTTAGGGCTTGTTAACTGTTGGAGGATGTCACACTTTAAATGATCAAACACAATTATTTAATTACATTTAGCGTGCTGCACAAACACAAGCTGAAGTCGCCGTCCTATTTTCCTGTATGTAGCCCTCAGCGGAAAGCTCTGGGCGCCGGCAACGACATCGACACAATCCTATCCTGCCTTTTCTATCCTGATGCTTGGATTTGATTTTGGTGTTTTAGGCACTGTTTTACAAACAGCTATCCGGTGATCGCACCCTTCCTGGAAGCGTTCCCCAACATGTACGTGGGCTTTACAGCCTTGATCACCTATTCCAAAGCCACGGAGGCCCGAGACGCTGTCGGCAAGATCCCTCTAGACCGCATTGTGTTGGAGACAGATGCACCATATTTCCTGCCAAGAGTGGTATGTAGTTTATGTGTTTAATTACTAACAACGCATCATCAACTGTAAGTATTGTCGGTCGTCATTCCTCATCAAGTGTATACCATTGTTGTTACTCTTTAGCAGAGGTTACATGACATTTCTTCCATTCTGATAGGTTAAAAAAGACCTCTGCAGATTTTCCCATCCGGGACTGGCCATCCATACCCTCCAGGAGCTGAGTCTGCTGAAGGGGGAAGACATGCCCACCGTGCTCGCCACCATCCGAAACAATACCACTCAGCTTTACGGCATCTGAGCGCGAGAGCTCATGTTGCCGAATGTTACGAAAGTCAGCGTTGTTGAAGTTGCTCACTTCATATTTTGAGTTTGATATGTACAGTATAATGTACATTTGTGGAGGTGCATGCTGTCATATTATAAGCAGTTGCTATAGTGTTGTGGTGTTATTGGTTTAACATGTTTTATGTGGTCTGTTTTGCTTTGGTTTGTAAGCTTGCCAAATAAATGAAACTCTTTAGTTTCTGCAGTTTTGTTTTAGAAGCACTTGTGTCCTCAGTATAGTAAGATACAGAAGAGGACCAGCAAAACATATTTAAGCCGCATGATTGGGGAGCTGAAGTAGCTCTGAAGGACGAGCACATTTCCACTGAGAGGTTCATTTGGAGTGCTTTTTATTTTGATCAGACAAAGTATTTTAAGTGACATGGACGGCTCTGACTCGTGGCAGACAGCATGGAGTGTGCTGTTCCCAGTTGCTCAATAAATACAATCCCAACATGTCGGTCAGACACACACTTTTGGTCCGGATGCAACAGATGTGCCCAATGCATGTGGCAGCACATCCACTTCTGCTCTTGATTTGTCTGCTCCTTCTGCTCCAGGCGCAAACAGCTTTTCTGTGTTCGTTGAAGAACATTGACTTTTCCGGTTTGTTTTTAAGCAACATGGGGTAATTGATTTCCATGTGTTTTAGTGCAGTAGAATCGAACCGTTTGTCACAAAAATCCAAAGCAACAGACACATTGCACACTTATTCTTTTCCTGCAATGTTTGTTGCATTAATTTAGCCATTTCTTTCCCTCCTTTCTAGTATAGTACTGTATTTTTTTTCTTCATTTAATGTATATCAATAATTGATGTGTTGTAAATATTGAAATACTTAATATTAATAGAAGATTAGAACTAGGATAACGACCATGTAGCTATAAAATACAAAAATAACAAATTTGAAATAAATGATTGGTCTATTTTTAATTATAAATAATAGCATATAATATAGTATTATTGTACTATCAAAATTGCCTATTTTACATACACATTGGAATGTTATCTTTTAATCTATAATGAGTTTTAAAATCAGTATTCATCCAAATTAATGGCGCAGGATGAAAAACAGCGTGTGTATTTGATAAGTGTGGCCACGAGTGGGCGGTATTGTAACATTTACTATACTAGCAAAATGGTAGAAGAAGGTTAGCAGAGGTTTATGTCAGGCTACGAATAATGTCTCCAAATTTTGTGGCGAAAAGATTTTAAAATGGACAAAAAGAAGAGACCGTTTGACGTGACTGCCTCTTCGGTAAGTTGCACCTTTAGCAAACATAATATCGACGTCGCGCGACGCTAAATGTCGCTAGAAACCTAGCTAACGTTAGCCAACATGCTAGTTTGCTAGCATTACTTTACATTGATTTGCGTAGCTTATCGTTTTAAGTTGTTTCTTGAACACGCATGGTTTATTATAGCTGGTGGACCTTAAAGCTGAGCTATACAGAAAGCAGGAGCAATTCAAACAGCAGAGACTTGGCCAAGAAAGTGCTGGCACTGGACATAAACCAAAACCCAAAGTCAAGGTACGTTAAATGTACATTTGAACTTTTCCATGTTAAAACGTGCTGTCAACTCAATTTGTTTCTGTATCCACCATGTAGAAACCAAATGTCTGGGTCAAGCAAAATTCTGGAGTTTCGGCAAGAGCTGAGAAAGATGCAGAGCAGTTGGCTGAGGAACAGAGGAGCCTTGATAATGCAAAGTAGGTGGTCAATACTGTACTGAAAGCCCTAAAACTGTCATGAATACGTTTTGTTATTATCAGGAGCAAGCTGGAGGAGAAAGCCAAACTCTACGAACAGATGACTAAAGGACATTTTCCAGGTCAGATATGAATTACATGCCACTAACTGTATGTGTGATTTAAAATTGTGCGTCATGGTATCAACCTTGTTGTTAGATGAAGAAACAGAGGGGTTGTACCTGGTGGATTTTGCTCAGAAAATCATTGATAAAAGAAGAGAAACACACATACAGAAGGATGCAGACAGTGAGGAGGAGGAAAGAGCCAGATTGTCCCCTGTTCCCCCTCCTCAGAACCCAGATGAAGAATGGTAATACTCATTTTCACGTGGTTGACACTTGGTTTGCTTCTATGAATATAGTGCTGACTAGTGAAGTCATCAGAAGTAAATTGGTGTACCTTGTTTTGCTGTAGGGTCGACTTTGTGGACGCTTTGGGACGATCCCGAAGGTGTATGAAGAAAGACCTGCCGGATTTTGTGAAAATGGATCGCGATTTCAAAGGAAATGGGTAATCAAATACAGTTGCAAATTTTTTTCATAATGGATTTGTGATCTGAGCGTGTATTTGTTCTATGTAGAAACATGCCAGCTGACTTGCTGTCAGAAGACATGCGCAGAGAGCTGCAGAGGCAAGAGTGGGAGCGAGAAGAGGAGGAAGCCATGAAGAAGCCTGTTGGACCCGTCCACTACGAGAACATTAGGGCTCAAGGTTAGCTCTTGTTGGGGCTCCCCTGATTAGGAGCGTAAATCATCACCTTCACTTTGGTGCTTTTGTGTCATTTCGCAGAGGCTCGGGAGCTTGGCGTGGGCTACTTTGCCTTCTCTCATGATGAGGAGAATCGCAGAAAGCAGAGGGAGACTCTGGACATGCTCAGGGACCAGGTGAGCTGTTAATTTAAATAAAACTTATACTTCAGTAAGTCAGTACAATAAAAAATTTTTTAGAGACAATACAATTTTGTATTTACAACCCTTTTTTTCCTTTAAATTGTATTTTTTATTTATTTATATTTTTTAAATATTATTATTTTTCTATGGTTGATAGCTTGTGTCATGATAGACTTCCTTATCACAAACACGCCACCCGCAAAGCAGACGTGGCATCAGTAAAGTTGAAGGTTACGCATGAAAAAGAAAGCATAAAAGCTGGTTAATACAGTATAAAATATGTATCATTTTTTTCAGGGAATTATTATTATTAAAGGTCTTAATTATGAATGAGATGTCCCAAATTTGATTGAAGTGAAAAGGCCTTAAGTCTTATATTTGACTGCCGAGACACTTACTATCCATTGTTTTGTTATTACACTCTTCATATTACATTTTTACAAAATAGTAACAATGCCCCCCCCCCCCCCCCAAAAAAAGAAAGAAAAAAAGCCTGTGGTGTTCCCCTGAAGAAGCTGACCATCCATATTATTTTTTTTAGACAACTGACCAGCGGAGCAAGAGGGAGCGACTGAAAGAGAAGAAGAAGGCCATCCTGCAGGCCCGGTTGGCCAAAATAAAGCAGAGGAAGCGGCAGGCCAAGGGAGGTGTTGCAGAGGAAGAGCAGCTCAATGAGGAGGATGAAGGTCGAAATCCACCACAATATTACATTCTACTTTCTTTGTTTCATTTGGTAAAATATCTGCTTGTGTGATTATGGTGACTTTGTAGATGAGGATGAGGCTGCGCCCTCACCACCACCTCAGGATCCACTAGAGGTCAGCAGAGTGAAGAAAGTGGAAGTGGAGATTCAGGAAAGAAGGGACACCAAACCTGGAGTCCCTCATGTCCGAGAGTGGGACAGAGGCAAAGGTACATTTGTGTAAAGGAGTCATAGAAATCCAATAATAGCGGTAAACAAAATATGTTAACAAAACTACATTTCACTTTCTCCAGGGTAAGAGAGGTTCACATACACACAGGGTTAAAAAACGGAAAGACCACATGAAATTTGACATTTCGCAGGGGGAAAAAAGCTAATTACCATCAGAAACATCCGTATCAAAATGTATTAGAATTTCTGTCCCCTGTCTGACAATTCAACTCACGTGTCTTTCTGACTTTGTTTTTATTCAAGAGTCCATGTTTGGTGAGTGGAAAAGCCGGCGTCAGTCAGAGAGAGATTCCGAGTTTGCACCTCCCTCCGCGTACTTTACCGACCAGAAGCGCCCGAGACCCGCAAAGACTCAAATGCCAGAGAAGAAAAATCTCCCAAAGTCCTTTCCATGGACACAAGGCCCAGGTGGGAGCATTGAGAGCCAGGACGACGATCCAGGCCCTCCCCCCGAAGCTGCCCCCTCACATCCCCCGCCGCCACAAAATCCCCCAGTCCAGCCACAGCCTCCGCCGCCATGTCGCCCTCCAGCTCCCCCCTCCAACCTCCAGTACCCCCCTCCTCCTTTTTACCCTCCATTTGCTCCTCCACACTATATGTGCCCACCTTACCCATTTCCTCACTTCCCCCCACTCTACCAAAACCAATATCCGCCTCAGTGTCCGCCTCCGATGCCGAGCCAATTCCAGCCCCAGGTGCACCCCCAACCCACTGTGCCCGACCAGGCCAACCTGCCACCCAAACCCACAGAGCCCAGCCAGCCTCAGGCACCCCCCCAACCAAAAGAGCCCGAACAGCCGCAGCAGTCACCTCACGGCCCAGACCAAAGTCTGGATGACATGCTGTCCTTCTACAGGAACGCCACCTGATACTTGAGTGTAGAAAAAGGAGGGGAAAAAAGGTAAATTCTCATATAAAATGTACAACTGTGACACACATGAGGAGGACTTTTGGCACATTTGACCCCTTTAGGCCATCTAGGGTCAATGGTAATTTCATTGACATTTCTGTGGTTCAAATATTTAATAAATAGACTGATTTGACATTTTTGTGACTTGGTTCATTTTGAGAATACAAATTCAGGATGTCTTCATTTACGCTTTGTATTTTATTTAGGAGGTGCACGGGCACAATACAATGAAATCCAATAAGAACGTACAAATTATAGGGCAAAAGTTTTGAACCATCAACACCACTGCAAATAACACAGATGTTGCCAATGTTCCAGATCAGGCCTGCAAGTGTGTGACTACTAAAACAACAACCACTAGATGGTGCTGCTGCTATCATTACTGCAGTACTGTAGTTAAAAAAAACTTTCAGTACAAGCAATCAACCCCGATCCAACGGTAGTGCCCCCCGGCCCCCCACCGTATATATATAATATACATATTGGTTAAACTCCCACACCTTTTTTTTTTTGGACTTGATTTTGCTTTAGATAAATTAACTGCAAGCAGGCAATGTACATGCCAACAGCAAATGATGTCAGCTTGCTGACAAGGTGGACAACGACAGGGTGGACATTTTTTTAAGCTAATATGGTAGCATTTAATGACCACGTGGTGAATCTTCACTTGACATTATTCAGTTAGCAAGCTGACTACTGTTTAACAAACCAATTTCTAATATTGGGAAGGTTTTTATATCAATTGATATTTCACAATGACAGAGTGGACAACATCCGACTGCACGTGATGAAAATGAATGAATGAATTAAATTAGTAAAAAAGTCCAACAACTATCAATTGTTTTAGCCTCCATTGAAGAAAGACAAAATACTGGTAGTAATGTCACTGAAAACATCGAAAGGGTTCTTAAAGGAACAGTAACCCCCATAATGAGAGGGTGGACAGTGATTTGTGCACGTTTGGCCACTTGTAATTTGACCTCAGATGAATTATTCTGCTCCATTTTCATGACGACAAGGTGATGAACACCAAATGTACTTTATAGTGGTATTGACCCATTAGCAATGTTACACTGGCAACAAAAAAACACATCACGCTAGTGTGATTTTCACTTTTTTCCCCCGATTGTCTCAATAAAAGAACATTGTCCGCCATGCAACTTCCACATACAGCACACAATAGAAATGGCACTCTGCAGCCACTTCAGTCAACCATTAATGAACCCATTGAAGCGATAGTCCACCATGCCCTCAAGTGGCGGCCTGCTGACTGGCCACTTTAGTGCATCAAGTGACTTTTTTTTTTTTTTAACGCACAGACCCCCTCCCCTCCACGCCCTCCCTCTCATAGCGCCACTATACTGATAAATGATGTCAGCGCATGAATGTGTCACTTTAATCCAACCAAGACTTCCTGCTGTTTTCATAATGGAAAAAAGGAGAAAAAAAAGACTGTCAGCATGCGGAAGCCTCTCGGGACGCAATGTCCACTGCTGTTTGTATAATGATCATTTTTACTGCGTTAATTTAATCATGTTTTAGCAGCTCTATGCGAGTTGGCGCCTGTCATATTGATTCCCGTCTGATGACTATTAAATATTAAAATGGGGGTGATGGTTGCTACAAATTGTTTGACATTTTGGGATATTGGACTTGAATGAAGTATCTTGAAGTCTGCACATGACTTTATTCAGATCTGACAAAAAATACTTGAACTTAATGTTGTAACTATTGGCTTTCTTTAAGAGACCGTCTCATAATATCCCGGGGCGCTTTTGTAAATGTGTTTGTTGCCTCAATATGCTTGATTTAACCAGTTGAGTCTTAATGACCTATTATCCCTAATGGCACTTTCCGTATACCCTCCACTTGTTTTTATGGCCATGGCTTGCAATTCAAGGAGGAATCCTAAATTGTTCCAAAAAGCTCATAATGTATTTTTGTCTTCAATTGGCTGCCTTGTAAAATTGTGTTTCTTCTTTAGGTTTGACACACTTGTCCGCGGTCCTCAGGTAACTTTCCCCAGGTTAACAATTTATGGCTTTGATTTCCACTTTCAGTTTGTTAAGTTCACTTCCTGGACGGGCCATTAAAGTGCAGCATCGTTAAAGTGCCCTCAGGCTTAATTAAAAAAACCTCGCCGTCGAAGGCCTTGTTTGAGTTTGAACCATGACAAAGTATCCCTGAAACAAGTCACACGACACACTTTGAACAGGTTGCGTGTGATGAGCCGTGTATGTCCAGCGTCCCATAGTGACATTTAACATTTATATTGACACCTTTTTATATGATTGCTCTACATTACAATATTGCAGTTTATGGCAATTTATAGATCAATCCACATGGGTTATTGAACTGAATTGTTGTCCGACAGTGCAAGCGCAAAAGTGGAGAGAGGATTCATCGAAGCTATTCATTCGGTGAATGGAAATGTTGGTCAGTGGGCAAAACTGCTGCTTTTGGTTTGCTGGTTGCTTTTCCAAAAGAATCGATTTGAATGGATGCAAATAAAGAGTAACTTCACACACAAAAAAAGTGTTCAAAATGACACAGCATGTCCATGTGAGAGGTGTGGCGCTACTTTGTAGGGGTGTGCAAAAAAATCGATTCTCATTTAGTACGATTCAGAATCGATTTTAAATGTCCCAAAATCGATTTTATTTAAATTATTTGATGCTGTCTTGCCTTTGTCTGTGTGTGCCTTTATTTGGAGCGCTGTTCATGTTGTACCCGAATTGGCCACTTAGGGGCAGTGTGGTTCCACACGTTCTAATACACTGTTGAGAGTAGAGAGTAGAAGGAAAAAGTTTATTTTTTTTGCAGTGTGGAGCCGTTCTTTTGAGTGATAAAAGTGCCGCGAGTAGCGCGCTAATTAGCATTAGCGAGTCAGCCTGGAGTAGATCATTACAATTCCTTGCACATCAATAGATTGAAGCAAAAATCATTGTCAATCAAAAATCGTTCCTAATCGAAAATCGATTCTGAATCGAATCGCAGACCCAAAAATCGGAATCCAATCCAATCGCGAGACATTCAAAGATTCCCACCCCTACTACTTTGTGTGAAGTCTCCAGGGTGGCGTTTCTATACTAATACGTGGGCCTCCTTCCTTCTCTTCCAGCACATTAGCCGGCCAATGTTGACACCGCATGGCCGCCCCTAACGGCCTTGTCAATTGCGCTCGTGTTGCAAAGGGGAGCCAAAGGAAAAAAAGGAAATAAAGTGGCACGGGGTTGTGTGTGCTGGAAAGTGCCCAGCATGCTCGCTGCCCGCTGTGAACAGATGCAGCAACGAGCCATCCAAGTATTCTTTGACATTAAGCCTGATTCCGCATGTCGGACCTCTGGGGGTCCTTTGTTTTTATATACTAATTACTCACACTGTACTGGTCTTGAAACTACACACTTTTTGGACACTTGCGGGGCAGTGATCTTCTATACAGTGCTGGAGTTCTAGCGCGCTAGACTTCCATTTTAGCTAGCATCAAATAGCAAAAGTTCATTTGAACTATTTCAATTAGTTTAACATTTTTCCACTTTTGTTAACAAGAGTATGAAAACTTAGAATTTTTTTTTATTGTATATTTAGAACATATATCAAGTTTGTGATTAATCGTGAGTTAACTAGTGAAGTCATGCGATTAATTACAAAAAAAATTAATCGCCTGACGCTCCTAATTTTTAATAATCTTTTCTTCTTTTTTTTCCTTCTTTTTTTTAAGTAATTATTTTTTAATGTTTTTCTTTCTTTTTTTTAAAGAAAAGATTATTAAAAATTATGGGCGTCAGGCAATTTTTTAATCATAGTTAATCACATGACTTCACTAGTTAACTAACAATTAATCACAAATTTGATATCTGTTCTAAATGTACAATAAAAAAAAATCTCGGTTTTCATACTCTTGTTAACAAAAGTGAGAAAAAAATGTAAACTAATAGAAATAGTTCAAATGAATTTTTGACGTCTATAGTAGCCGTCAATGGCAGTGAGTGAGTTAAAGAGCCTTCACTTAAATGAGTCCAAATTAACTGACCAAAATTTGAGGCTAATTGAATACATTCCCATCCTAATATTGTGTTCTCTGCTCATTATGCCGCGTGTGCCTTTTAACTGTTTGATGCCTGTTCTAAGAAAAACACTATTACTACTGCTACACCTGGAGTTTTCCCACACAAAGCAGGGGTATTTTCTTGCGCGTCACACTGTCAATCTTATTTTTTTTTTACGCTTTTCCTTTGTAAGAAGATATGCCATTGTACGCTTGACCTGGCGGAGCACAAACAACCTCCCAGCTGTGCTTTTTTTCTGTGAAGGCCAACTAAATTTAGACTGCTGTTTTCAGGTCTCCTATTGGTTTAGTAAATTATCGTCAACAGAATTTCAGTAAACAGCAGTGCCCTCCTATTCTGTTGAAAAAAAAGAAGAAGAAAAAAAGCAACAAATACAGTGGTGCAAAAGATACAACTTTTTCCAGATATGACCTGTGGTTCTGTTTTGACTGTGAGCAATAATACTGTTAAGCTTTACTTCTGTATTATACTGCCTTGAGGTGACCAAAGTGTGCACACCAGGAGCAACACAATGGTCATTGAATTGAAGCAAAAATATGTTTGCATAAAGTCTCTTAATATTCTACTTAATCATGTCAATACGTCACTTTTTTTTCATAGCACATTATTCAAGAGTGCTATTTTTCCTGAGTAACAAAAACGATCTGACTTTTTTATTTCGTGGTGGAGGCAGGAACAGATGAATGGCATTGCCAATGTCCATTCATTTCAATGGGTGATGTTACAACTTCTAAGCTCGTATGTAAGATGAAACTTATATCTCAAGGCGCCACTGTATAGCGACTTTATGCAAATGCTGGAGCACCAGCAAAATTCATTGGCAGCTCACTCACAGCCATGTTTTCAGATTCAAGTAGATAAAGGTTTTGCATAGACCCAACTATTTCTCTACAAACATTTAAAAGTATTTTTTTCACTTTATGACCCCCCCCCCACCCCCCCCCCCCCCTATAATGTAATGTAAGGCCACTAGGGTCCATTGGTATCTTTTAAGGTGACTGACTACTGCTCCTTCCACTCTCCCCTGCTCCCGTTTGAGTGAAAAACAGCAAAACAGTGGCAGGAAGGAATATATCAAGATGGAGTTCCTTTTTTAAGCCTTTCTTATTGTTTCACCTCCGAGCGGTTGAGAGGAGGAGACGCGCCCCTCCCTCGCCACGACGCAAACAGGAGACACTCGGACAAGACGGGCCACCTTTTATCTCGCCGTCTTAGCATCATCGTGTTTGTTAAACACACGTAGCGACAATTTATTAGGTACACTTGCACCATCTAATGACCTACAATTCGACACGGAATGTTATTTACCGTCGATGGATCTAAAATTTGAGGAAAACCGCAATCTCCGTAAAAATGTATTTCTCTGAAAAAGTAACCATGACATAAATCATATACATTTGATCGCAGCCATACATTTTTTACCTGCAGAATGACAAAAACTGCGATAAGCCACTTTAATTCTCAGTGGCTCAATTGTCGAAAATGGCTTTTTAGAAGCACACTTTTGCTTGCCTCTATGTACTATTTTTCTAGTGGCATATGAAACCTAACCTTAAAAATATGATTATGATAAAAAAAAATTCTCAAGATCCACATCTTGTTATTATTATTATTTTTTAGCAAAAACACAAGCAACATTTCGAGGTCAGCCCAATAGTCACAGCAAATTTGCAGATGAGGTGGAGCAGGCAGTGCAATACGTTCAATAGAGACGATGACTTCATTCGCTGGTGGGCTTGCACTTGTTCAGCTGCCGCAGGAAGTACATCCTCTCCTTCCTGTTCCTCTTTGGAGCCGAGACTGTTCCCAAGGAGGGCGGGTTCTCACTCTTCTGTTTAAAGGATCGCAGCCAACTCGACGGTGTCTTTGCAGCTTATTAGACTACATCCATCCATTTGTGAGCAATAGCAACATAAACAAACAAGCTAATCTTTTTATTTATTTATATATATATATAATCATTTTCAGCCTATACTTTGTGTGGACCACCTCGTACATTTTTTTCTTCGGTATGTTTATGCAATGGCCTGATAGACTTATTGAGTTATTATAAAAACACAATGACTGCGCCAGCCAATGGAGGTCAAAAGTGGAGCCACGTTATGATTAGCAATAAGCCTAACACTGACATTGCTGTTTAAAGACGCAGTGATTGATTAATGCATTTGCAGGGATTTAGTTGGCTAGTAAAATACTGTATATGCAATGTCTCAGGGAGCTACTGGGAATTATTTCTATATATATATATATATATATATATATATATATATATATATACAGTATGTATAATTGTTTAGCACATAAATAAAACAAAATAACAATGTGCTTGACTTCACTGCTGGATTTCATGCTGTTTACATGCGAACGTCATGTATATAGGGATGTGAGGTTAGCTTGTTCAGGAAACGGGGAGGATAGCTTCCTGTTATGCAGATGGCTGTTTGGTAATTTGGGTTGTCAAGTGTGTACTTCTTTAGGTTTCTATGGGAAAAATGGGAATGGATTAGGGAAGCATGTTATCCAAATGCATATGGTTTGCTAATGTAGCATGTACATATGTTGATGTTACGTCTTCCACTCTTCCTGTATTTCGAGGTGCATTATTTGTGCAGTGCTTATTTTTAAATGCAACACTGAGCAATTAAGGATGTCACAATTGCTAATTGTAGATTTTTGTCATTAGAAATAGGAATTAATATGACTACAACATATGTACAATATGTATAAGTATATACTGTAATTTTATTTTCACAAATTCATTCTCAATCATTTATTCATTCTTTTTATTAATCACAGAAGGGGCAAAAAAAAAGTGTATTAAAGGGGAAGTCAAGTCTTTCATGGAGGGTTGTTTGTCTTTTCAATGTGTGGTACAAAGAAAGTGATACTGTCTGTAAATATGGGAAGTGACCATAATTAATTGCTTACTGCCATAGATGCCAGGGGAACCATGTGATTTCTCCCAGCCAATCAGTGAAGAAAGGTAATAATTATGATCACAGGTTAGAAAGTACCGTTTATTATGCTTGCATATCAATTTGTGAATAATTTATTTTTAATTTAAAAATCAAAGATACCAAGGTGAAATCAGTCATGTGATATATAATAATAATAATAATAATAGTTATTATTATTATTGATTTTTTAATGAGAATAATACATTTTGTAATAATTAGGTTAATTATTTCAGCAGTTGTGTCAATGTTTGTTTGTTTTTAAATTCTGTGATTATTTATTTTGTGCTTTAGTTTAGTCGAGCTCACCATTAACACACACTCATAAACACACACACACACACACACACGCACACGAAGTTAGTGTGTGTGTGTGGCCATGAGAGCAGCGGCGTCTCTTGAATGGTGAGGACACAGAGAAACACCAGCTGAGTGTTTTGCCCACCGTAAAAAAAAAACGACATTTGGGCACTTTATTTATCCTTTCAGTGATATTTAGTTTTTGGAACGCTGCTTCTGTGGACGACATGTGGGAGCTGTTAGCTTCATCAAAATGAACACAGGTAAGCTAAAGATTTGACATTTTTGTAAATCATATATGAATCAGCTGGAGCATAAAGTTGTTAAGTACTGTAGATGTATTTCATGTTTTTTTGTTTTTTTTCCAGCCTTGTAGATAAGAATAAATAATGAAATGAGCAACATTTAATAACTCATTGCTTTTAGTCAATTGGTGCCTTGACTTACTTTACCACCGTATGAATGACTTTTATAGGCGCTTGAGTTGTTTTTGGAAATGGAAATTGGGAAAACCATGCTCAGCTTCCTGCCCTGAGATTGTTCATGTTTGCTAAATGAAACACATTTATCACATCTACGTTGCTCCACATTTGTCACTGTCTTAATATATACGGTACAGTACAGTGGTTGCATTCTAAATGCACGAGCAGTCGCTTTAAGGGGCTTTGAATCACAGGAAGCCACTCAGGGAAATCCCTTCCATTATTGTTCCTCCAAAGGGTGGACAAGCATTCTCTAAATATACCTGAAGGACCAAATGTACACTTTAAAACTTGACAGAGAAATCTTTGATATACGAATTGTAATTACTCCACATGCACGCATTATAACTTGACCTTTTCAGGGACACCTCGAGTGATCCATAATCTATTTGAAGGCACATCATCTTACTGTTTCCTTTTCCTGTTGTTCCTTCAGACTGCACCAACAAACCCTGTGTCGCTCCAAAGCCAACACTTGTTTGTCCCGCCCGCGTGACGCTAATGTCCGCAGTCAGGGGTCCCAAACCTTCTGTTGCTCCCAAACCTATCCTGAAACTCCATTGCAGGGAACTCCTCCTATCAGATATCCCAGAGGGATACATTAATGGGGGTCTCAATGGAGGAACAGGTCTCAACAAGGAGGTTGCTGACCAAGAGGAAGTGTCGTCACAAAGACGGGGTCCGGGAGAAGAGACGTTTCCAAAGATGGATGAGGACTGGAGACTAACGGACAGCGCCCTCACGGAGGAAGTGGACTCCCTGGACACGCTGTGGACCAGCGACGACCGGCTCACCACTGACTCGGAGGACGCGGTGGAAATGATTGACACCACAGACGTGACTGAGGACATGGACGAGGATGCGGGCGAGGCGCTGGCTGACACGGACGGCCTCTCAATGGGAGACATTTCCGTGAACAGTGTGGACGAGGAAAAAGGGGCCGGGGTGGAGAACATGGCGCCAATTAGGCGGGAATTGTTGGACGACACAGCCGAGTCTTTCCCTGAGGATGTCCTTAGTGAACCCAGCCAACAGGCATTCCCTCCCAATGATGTAATCCCTTGTAGGACCCTTAACGGTGTCCACGAAAATGGTGCAGTTGATGAAGACCACAACATTCTGTTTGGTGTCCGGACGCGGATCTGTGAAGCTAAGAGGCAAATCGCCTTGGAAGACTGTCAAAGCCACGAGCCTTATTATGTGTCTCCAGAGGACATTATCAAGAAAGAGATGATCCCAAATCAGAATAAAGCTTGCGGTATACCAGGCAGTCCACTCTCACCACCAAGGCAAGGCGCCTTAGCAGGGAAATATCACAAGACTCAAAGCCAAAGGGGCTTTGTAGGGTACCAGAGAAGTAGATCTGTTACAAGTGAAGAACACAGACTCGATGCCTTGTTGAATCGTTTGTATTGCCAACCCAAATTCCGTCTGCTCTGCAACTCCGATACCTCATTGACCTCTTCTTTCGCGGGAAACCAACTGATCGTACCGAGGAAGTCTGACTTCTTCAGCCACGCTTTGGCGGATGACGTCACAGATACACACGGCAGCGAGGACCACCTCTATGAGGACCCGGCAGATGATAGCTCCGAGGGCGAAAATGTGTTTCCTTTGAGCAGGAGCGCATCGGGAATGCGCTCTCGCTCTCTGTCGCGTCACATGAGCAGCGAGGCAGGAGGGCGCCTCATAAATGGTCCCGGGTTCAGTCAGAAAGGACCCGTGTTGAGCAGCAGCCCCATGTTCAAGGGCTACCCCAAACCTCACTATCTCCCCCTGTACCCCTCGTCCTCCACGCCCACGCCCGGTTCTGCCCACAGAGGTGCTGAGGGTTCTCCTTGCGGAAGGTTTTCTAGATGCTCCCCTCTGTCATCCAGTGGCCTGTCGACCCCCGCGTCTGTGGTGGACATCCCGCCGCCTTTTCAACTGGCATACATCACCAAGAAACCCATCGCCAAGAGTTCGCCGTCACTCCTCATTGACGCGGACTCCTCAGAGAAAAACCGAAAGAAGAAATCCTCCATCAAGCGCTTCCTGATGCTGAAGTTTAGGCGGAAAGCCGAGAGCAAGCCCTCCAACCTGTCCTCGTCTGAGTCGTCAACAGAGTCCAGCCACCCGACACCTGGCAGACTTCTGGATCCGGACAGACACAGCGTTACTAGTTCTCCGCGACTCCTCCAACGCTCCGATTGCCAACCTCAAGCATCACCCGAGCCCGCGTCTGCTTTCTTGTTGTACCCGAGCGGCAAAAGAGCGGGAAGCTCGGTGGCTTTCCTCAATCGCAACGTGGTGCGAGTGGAATCCTTTGAGGAGCGCTCCCGTGTGCCTTTCTCACCGTTGCCCCTCACCAAGCCTCGCTCCATCTCCTTCCCCAATGCAGATACCTCGGACTATGAAAACGTTCCTGCTGTGAACTCAGACTATGAAAATGTTCAGGTGCCGCAGTGGAGGCGGCCTTTGGGGGACTTCTTTGAGCGACCCAGGCGGGTGCTGTCGTCCGCCAATGAGACGGACGGTTACGTGGACATGAGTAGCCTCCCTGGTTTTGACGTCAAGGCGATGTCGTCTGAACAGGAAGAAGAGAGGTGAGTCAGACTGAGTGTGGAATGATGTCGATGAGTTGCAGTGTGAGGCTGAACACGATCCGGATCTGTTCAGAATACAACACAATTTTCTATTGTGAAGTAACGGAAATGTACTAGTAGTGGTTAGAACGTGTACAGTTCTGAGGTTCTGAATTTAATTTTCTTGTGTCGAATTTGCATGTGTTCGTGTGCGTTTTGTTACTTCCTCCCACATTCCAAACCCGTGCACGTCACGATGGCGCAAGGTTAAAGCAACACTAAGGAACTTTCAGTTTAACGTTGATTATGGCGACGCCATATGGACAAAGTCGTGAACGTTCTGCCTGAAGGAAGACCACGTTTCTCATGAGGACAAGCACATTGCGTCATTTTTGAGCTCACAACATTCAAATTGACTTCCGTCTTCGTTATGAATGGGTAAAGGGGGGAAATGACGTATATCATAAAGCAGTCAGCATATTTGTAGTTTTTTGTGTGACAGTGTTCCTACCATCCTCCTCAAAGTTGGTTAGTACCAGTAAAAGTGATACCGACACCCTCAGGCCATGGCAAAGGTACCATTCACCTAATTTTAAGTCGATTTTATCAGAAGAGTTATGAATATATTTTATTAAGGTTGAAAAGTTCCTTAGTGCTGCTTTAAAGCAAGATGTCTGCCTTTTCTACATGAACTAACGCTATCAGCCAGCCAGCCAGCCAATTATACACTCTGATTAGCTGACACCCACGTCACTCACCAGCCCAGGTTCCGCCTTTTCAGGCCATAAACACTGAAAGTCACCGCAGTAGAATGCGAGGATGGCAGACAATAACACAAGAATATTTTATTGATAACATCATTCATAATAATAAATTATTATTAATAATAAAAAATATTATTATGCAATATGTTACATAAAATATATCATATCATATTTTATTATGGATTTTTCTACAATCCCATTGTGTTATTAGTGTTCAGCCACAGTGTGTCCTCTGATGCTGGGACTGCAGTTGGATACGCAGTTGGAAACACCTTAGTTGGGGATGTGTTTTCCTTCATAAATCATGTGTTTGCGACAAATAGCCGAAAAGCATGCATTGGTATGATCAGCGATACTCTGCTGACATTAACCCCCCCCCCCCCCCCCCCCCCCGCCCCCTTCCCTGCATTTCTGTTGGCCATGCCCATGCAGTCGCACAGTCCACTCGGAATGATTAATAGTCACCGCACTTTGGAGCCGTTTCTCTTCTCCTTCCACTAAAGAACACAAGATTATATCTCCTTCTCTGCATTTCGCTGCGTTCTTCTCGCCCGTGTGGTTCGTCTGCACTCGGAAAATAAGTCACAAGCTCTAAAATTAGTAGTGCAGGTACATCAATTGAATGTCGGTTTGAGTATGAGGCAAATGTTTCAGGTCAATGCTTAAAATGCTTAAAATAGCTATCCGTGATTCTTTTTTACTTTCATCCATCCACTTTCTATGATACTAAATGTTCTACACTCCCATTCACACCTTTGGACAATCGATCCACACGGCAGATTCCAACCTGATATTCAAATCCTGGACCTCTGGACTGAATGAAAGGCAGACATGCTGATCAGAAGCTGTTTGTGTTGCTATGCTTAGTATATAGTATACTTTTGGCCAGCTGAGATAGGCTACACCCCTAATGAGGAAAAACACTATGGATGATGAATAGATGCACTTAAATGAGTTAATAAACATCTTGGTAATTATGTTAATTCAGTGCAATGGTGCCTTAACCTACGAAAACACAAATCATGTTTCGCCACTGAAATGACTAGAAATGCCATAATCCGTTCCAAATTCACATTGTCCTCTTGGTGTGCCTGCTTTGGCCACCAGGGGCCAGTATAATACAGAAACACACACATGAAGAAGACGGTCACAACTCGCTCTGTCAGCTGCAGTTATAGGCCTATTGGTTGTTTTAGGCAGATGATAAAGAATATATGGCATACTGTTTCATGTTTGTGTTCAAATCTCCGGTTCTTAAAGCACAGATGTCGAACTCGAGGCCAGATCCGGTCTGCCAACTAATTTCACGAGGCCCGTGAAAGCTAATTATTTCATGTTTCTTGCTAAAATATCAAAATCGCATGTCTTTGATTTTAAAATGTTGAACTATTGCAATTATTTTTTGCTTATTGTGTTAGCACTGCTAGCGGACATTCCCAAGTCAAAGTTAGGTGGTTGTTTTGAATGCACAATCCAGTTCAGTTTAACAGTAAATTCCAACTTGGAGTGGCAATAAACAGCTTGAATTCTCTTCTTTTTTTTTGAAAAAGTATTCAAGATTTGCCAAACTGCTGCTTGTTGTGGTGTGTGTTGAGTTGTGTTTGCTGCCAGCATCCAGTTTGCATTTTTTTGCTCATTTTTGGGGTTCAAATTTTGCTTGCAAGTCAAAGTATAATAATAAAAACAAAAAAAACCCACAAAACTCCCAAGTTGGGTCACACGTAAATTTATGAGACGTCGTCAAAAGTTCTGTGCTCAGTCTAGTTTCGCTTTGCAATAGCCTGAAAGCTTGCTATTAGCAGCTGCTTCAGAAGGCATCAGTGGAGCTAACACACTCAGCCGTGAACCTCAGGCAGACGGAGAATGAATAGTGTCTCCCTTCTTAAAAGTTTTATGGCAGTTTGCTTTGCTCCGTGTCCGCATTTAAGAAGCGACAAGATCAGCGTTAAGACTCCACAAATATAGAACGCGTCTCCATGTCGTCATCCAAACATTAGATCTGGTAGTTTTAGTAATGAGCCGTGGCGCTGTAACGATGCTCGCATATGTTGCTCATATGTCGCTCATTTGCATCTCAGTGGGGTTGAAATCCGTCGATGCTTTCCCGTGATCACAATTGCATCGCCGCCGCAATGTAAAGAGGCGTTTTATTTGCATATGGCGCGCGTTCCCTGTCGGGTTTTCAGCCAGTCGAGGGCTCCCCCGTCGAGGACCGGCAGACTCGACTTGAGCGCGATTGTCACTCCAGGCTTTGCTGGGGCCACTTTATTGGTTGCGGTAAAGCTGCAACGTTTCAACTATTCACAACTGGCTTCGAAGACTCCAAATGTTTATTGTGGTGATATTTCAACACGGGGGATCGCAAAGGAGTCGTGCGGCTCATAAAAAACGATCAAGATTTATCGTCAAATTAGAGCATTAGTCGCGTGCACCCACTGGACACTTCATTAGGCACACCTGCACAAGCTACTGAGATCAGTAAAGGTTTTGTGGCAAAATGATAGTAACGTTCTGCCTTTACATCACAAATACTGTATATAGAATATTGTTGTGGTTGCAGTTTGATGGTATTGCATTTGTATCCATAATAACTGTATTAAAGGATTGAATGCCTCTCTGGGGGGATTTCTTACTGGCTTGAGCATGTGTACCTAATAATATGGCTTCTTTTCGTGGTTAATTTTATTATTATGAATAATTCAAATGAAGCAATCAGAGGCTGGGTCAATGCTTTTTTGTGTGTGCTGGAATGATCAAGCCATTTGGCCCCCGGGCATCCATTTTGGGAGGGGCATCCACATCATCGCTATCACAAGCAGTATTTAAATTTTGTGAGAATAAATAAATAAATAAATAATCCAGCTATGACGACAAACAAAATGTGCTTTACTCTGTTTCTGCAGCGCCTATACAGAAGCCTACAAAGTGTGCTCACTTGCTGCCGGTCCACAAAGCGGGCCAGGGAGTATTACCAATAGACCCACAACAGCCGATGAAGACGCCGGACGCACTTCGGAGGAGGACGATGCAGGTGGCGAAAGCAACTATGACAGACAGGTACATTAGGATGAAAAAAAACAAAAAAAAAAACAATGGCAAACTTTTGTTTACATTAAAGCTACACAAATCCATAAAAATAATGCATTTTATTTAAGTGTTTTTTTTTAAATAATGAATTATAATCTCAATCAAATCTATGCCAGATAGCAGCGTAGCACAATTCAAGCTTGGGTGATCACTTGTTGCTAGGCAAACCAAACAAACGTTTTCTTTATCAACTTGGGCGACCTTTTTTGAGTGAATTTCCTGGGTGGGGCTCACTAAAGTACGAGTGATGGAATTTGTTTGACATTGCGAGTCTACAAAGATGGCTGACGTCCTGTTTAATTTCAGACTTCTTTTTTTTTTCATGCTTCATGTTATGATAAACATGTCCAACCAATTTTGTGTCGCGGGTAATTTTTTTCAAACTTGACAAAAAATACTGAGCTGTTTAAAAGGCATTCAGAATGCTCTCATCAATCAGGGTCAACGGGCCACTACAAGGCTGTTATTATTTGCATTTTATGGACCAGAATTGTATTTTCCTGTTTCTGCAGAGCTTGTAACACTTCAATGTTAACAATCCATATTACAACACCTTTACAGATCGACGGTCGATCTCGAGCTTTTTACATCGCAATGGATCTAATGGACACCGAGCGCCTGTAAGTTATCTCGTCATTATTCAAAGTCATTTCGGCGCCTGCTCAAATCATTCTGTATGTGTCTGTTTATAGACATGTGAAAGCACTCAAGATTCTTCAGGAAGTAAGTGATGGATCAGTTCATTTCATTTCTCTTTTTTTTTTTTTAATCATTTAATTCCCTTCAAAATGCCCCTCTGCTTAGTAAGCCAAGTGTCAGAAATGCATGTCGTATTTAGGAGCACCACGTGAACAGATGTCCATATGCCATCATACAGTAAATACACATTTTCCATTTAGTTTTATTTGATCATTTAGGTACATTCGATGCGAGTCATTGCCGATGTTAGCTTCGTTTTCTTAATGAGGGCTTACTTAACTAGTGAGATTGTTTCACTTCCTTTTAATTCTGCTAGTTAGCTTAATGAACCAGCAGGCAAAGGAAGTGAAAATACGCAAAAAAAGAAAATTGTGCCTTAATTGGACATTTCTTAATGAAGAAGTCGTACATTTTTTAAAAATAAGCCGCCTCCGTGCCGCAGGACTTTCGGGAAGCAGTTAGGACCGCAGTGACGGCTGACGGAGAGCCCGTTTTAAATGAAAAAAGACTTTGTGAGATTCTCAACGAGTTGCCTGATGTTTACCTCCTGCACCGCACAATCCTCACCGAGCTGGAAAATCGAACTCGGCAGTGGTGAGATGTGTTCAAATTACTTTCACTTTGCGCAGTATGTCACCTCTAAATTGAATTTCCAACACATCTTCCATTGCGCGGAGAGCTTGACGTGTGTATTGTTACGTTTTGTCAATGCAGGGAAGAAAGCCAGAAGATCGCAGACATTTTCCTCTCCAGGAAGGCAGAGTTCTTGCTATTTACCAACTACATCGGGCACTATGACCGAAGTATGAACCTGCTGGAGGAGAGCTGTCGGACCTCAGCTGAATTTGCCGCCATCGTTCACAAGTTTGAGGTCAGTGCATCCCGGACAGAAATAAACTGGTCAACTACAACATACTGTATGTTGTGAATATGATTATGAAAAAATTCACATGAGGGCGATAAGGGTGATAGGCAGGTGTCCCAATAATTTTACATAAAAAAAAAAGAAGTAAGTCATAATTCTGAGCTGCTAAGTCATATAATGAGATCCTATCCCATAATTATAACTTGCCATTAGGTCCAGTACCAGTAACAATTCTCAGGCTATGTATAGATTTAGTGTGCTCCAAGGCAATCTCAAAGTCAGCTTTAAGAATGTATTGTTCATGGTAAAATTGCGGCAATGAGAATTGTCCCAATTCTGACACACAAAAAAAACAATACTAGCATAAATGGGCTTCCTAAACTCATTCACTGCCATTGACGGCTATAGACGTCAAAAATTCATTTGAACTATTTCTATTAGTTTAACATTTTTTTCCACTTTTGTTAACAAGAGTATGAAAACTTAGAATTGTTTTATTGTACATTTAGAACAGATATAAAATTTGTGATTAATCGTGAGTTAACTAGTGAAGTCATGCGATTAATTACGATTACGAAATTTTTTAGTCACCTGACGCCCCTAATTTTTTATAATTTTTTTTCTCTTTTTTTTATCGCGTCAAGGCGATTACATTTTTTTAATTGTAATTAATTGCATGACTTTAATAGTTAACTCACAATTAATCACTAATTTTATATCTGTTCTAAATGTACAATATTTTTTTCCTTGGTTTTCATACTCTTGTTAACAAAAGTGGAACATTTTTTAAACTAATAGAAATAGTTCAAATGAATTTTTGACGTCTATAGCCGTCAATGGCAGTGAATGAGTTAATTTGTAGATGAAGGAATTTTTATTATTATTACATTAATTTAATTATATAATTGTTATTATATATTTAAAATGTATATTATTATTATTATTATTATTATTATTATTTCTTAAAATACACCACATCCATTAACCAATTATAAAAACGAAGATAAAAATTTTTATTGACTCATTTTGGGGAAAATGGTTAAATACATGCAACAAATATAACCATGCTGGACTAAAGAACAGAGCAGGTCGTTTGTGGTCCCCGGGCCATACATTTCCCACCCCTGGCGTAGCGCCCATATAACAATACAAAGTTCATCTCTCCACGGTACACAAAAAACTCAAATTGAATTTCCTCCAGACCCTCAAAGGGCAGCACTCAACTGTGCTTTTTTCCCCCCTCGGTTCAGTAACAGCTTGCTTTTAATGCAGTTGACATTTGGACGTCCACGTGCATTCGGACTTTCCTGTGTTGTAAAGGTCTTTTAAGCATGAAGAATTGTGTGTCACTCCCAAGCTGCCTTTCTTCTGCACCAACCCTCTATCTTTATTTTGTGGCGGATGCTGCAAGAATGATAGTATAAAGTGAAGTTTTCCCTTTTTTTTTTTTTGTGAAAAATGTGTAAGCAAATGCAAAATTTTCTGTATGATTCCGTGGCGACCAGTGCTGGGGTTGCTGGAATAGGCTCCAGTTCACCCATGACCTTTTTGAGGACAAGCAAAAAAGAGAATAGATGGATGGAAGTAGTTTTGTTATCATCGGCCCGTTCATGTTTAATTCCACCATGTGACTGAGGTGAAATATTATATATTCTTTGTTAGCGCAATATTATTTTTGCACATTCAGCGAGCAGTTTCAAACCGTTTTTTATTGTCCACAGTTAATGTGATGTTCTTGTGTAACCGCCGTACTACAGAGATGATGTTTTGTGTTCACAGCAGCAGAATCCATCTGGCCAAACAGTTTCTCTCAAGCAACAACTCCTGCAGGTGATCGTGCGTGTGGCTCAGTACCGCATGATCCTTACAGGTGAGTACACTTAGAACAGCAAATAAAGTTCCCTTTTTTTGATTTTGACAATATGCTTATTTGTCACCCTTGCTTCCAGATTACTTGAACAACCTCTCCCCCGATTTGCAAGAATATGAGCACACCCAAGGTACGATAAACATGCTGAACAAAGCCAAGTATGGACACAAGCTGTTGCTCACAAGGGAGTCTTACTGGCCTGTGTTTGTTTGTTGTTGTCCGCGACTTTATGGGGAATTTATTCCATTTGGCATGGAGAGGTGGCCTTGAGAGAGCCAATTTAGAGGACTTTACTAGGAGGAAGGTGAGCCACCAGTGGTCGTTTTTGCGGGGACTGGAAATCATCACAGTGGCAGCAAACAAGTAAACAGGGCGCTTCATGCATAAAAGAATCCGCGAGGAAGAGCCTTGCAGTCCGTTTGTTATTGTGGTCACAGTTTGCTGTGGTGTAGAACTGCACTGCATCTTTCAAATAGTTTGGCTATTTTTTTTATTTATTTTAGTAGTGCAGGTCATCAACACGGTAAGCTACGATCATAATAATAGGATGTTAGTTAACAAATTTTTTCTTTTGGACATGTACTGCAATGCAAATAAGTACAATAATAAACACAAATACTTGCAAAATAAACAATACATGAGTCAAATCAAAGTGAACCTCGAGCTTGCCAATGTTTAAAGCGGAAGTCAGACTTCAACATTTCTTGACAATAATATGTTATATGTGACCTCACTGGTCTAAACATGACATTCTGGTTAATATTACATTTGGGGAATATGAATTATGAAGCAAATCCAGCATTTTTTATCCATCTCAGGGGGCGGCCATTTTGCCACTTGCTGTCGACTCAAGATTACATCACAGTTGCTCAGGGGGGGACTCAGGCAACGACCAATCACAGCTCGCCTGTTTTCTGAAGCTGAGCTGTGATTGGTTGTTGAGCAACTGTGATGTAATTTTCACTCGACAGCAAATGATTTTGATAAAAACAGCAGGATTTTGCTGCTTAACTCATATTCTTCTAACGCAATGTTAAACAGAATACCGTATTTAGTAGGGGTGTGCCAAAAAATCGATTCTCATCAGAATCGCGATTCTCGTTTAGTATGATTCAGAATCGATTTTAAATGTCCCAAAATCGATTTTATTTCAATTATTTTATACTGTCTTGCCCTTGTTCGCGTGTGCCTTTATTGAGAGCACTGTTCATGTTGTACACAATTTGGCCACTTAGGGGCAGTGTGGTTCTGCTCGTTCTGATACACTGTTAAGTTGTAGTCACATAGAAGCAAAAAGTCATGATCAAGTTATTCCAATGAAAGTTTTTTTTTTTTGCAGTGTAGGATGTTAAGATGCTTCTAAGTCAACATTCCTGAAGCGTTTTGTATGAATAGTCGTTTTTTTGAGTGCTAAAAGGGCCACGAGTAGCGCGCTAATTAGCATTAGCGAGTCAGACTGGAGTAGATCATGACAATTCTTTGCATATCTATAAATTGAAGCAGAAATCATTGTCAATCAAATAATTGTTCATCTAAAATTGATTCAGAATTGATAATCAATTCTGAATCTAATCGCAGGCCCAAAAATCGGAATCGAATCGAATCGTGAGACAGTCAAAGATTCCCAGCCTTACTATTTAGACTCGTGGGGCTGCATAGAATATATTGTCAAGATTTTTTTTTGGGGGGGGGTTGACTTCCCCTTTATTGCAGGCATGACATAAAATGTTCTTGTGCCCCCCCCCCCGCCCCTTTTTGCTTGACTTGATTCAGCTGCTGTCGTGATCGTGGCGGACATTGCAGACCAGGCAAATGACAGCTTAAAACACGGGGTGAGTATCATGTTGGTTTGTGTTTTCCGCACATTTTGATCCACTGCACACGCTCATCCTCTTTTTCTAATCAATGAATTACTTGCATAATTTAAAATGACCTCAATATTTTGACATGAACAAATATTCTAAATGTCCTACGCAAACATTTATTTTTACTGCTTTACTTGAATGCATGTAATTATGTTTATTGCTCAAACAACCTGTGCTACCTTAAACGTAGCCATCCGCTGTCACACTAAAGGATAATCCGTGGTCAAAATTTATCGATTAATCTGCGTTAATTCATGATTAATGCGGTATATTTGTGATTAGTTAATCAGTTTATGCTTTAACTTTGAAAGCACTAAATATTTTCTGATTATTATTTTTTTGTCAAATAAATGTAGTTTGATCGTTAACAAAAGAACAAAAAAAATCCTGAATCTGCAACTTCCCCCAACTCCTCCATAAAACTTTGAGAAAAATATTTAATAAGTACTGTCGTTTTTGGTGACAAATGGCAACGAAAGTGTTACCTCATTGGTGGAGGTAATGACAAAAACTCTACCCCGTCTCTATTTGTGTCTGTTAGGAGAACTTGCTGCGTCTGGTCAACATCGAGTATAGTGTTCACGGCCAGCGGGACCTGCTGCAGCCTAGTCGGGTATGACTCTCATAACATCGCATTGTTTCAGTCCGTGCTGGGCCACACCCCTTTTGGCCTTTACTCAATGACTCAGCTGTGAATCCCCCGTTGGCCTCAGTTGAAATGACTAAGTGACTAATTGTGTGTCATTTTTGTTGTGTTTCTTCATGCCAGGTGTTTGTGAAGGAGGGCACCCTGATGAAGGTCAGCAGGCGGAACCGACAGCCTCGTCACCTGTTTTTGGTAAATGTTACTTCTGTAAACAGATATGCTTAGTTATCGACATCAACCACAAACACCGTAAACCAATTGACAAAAATTGGTGACATGAGCTGGCGCTCTGATGAGATTTTTTTTTTTGCTTTGATTTGCGCAAACTTGTTTGAAAAACGAGCGCTGGATTATGAGAGCAAACTCAACGCAATTCACGACAAACAACAGTTTGGTAATTGTGAACAATTGTTCAAAAGAGGCTTCAAGCTGTTTAGTGCCAATAGTTGAAGTTTACTCTTAAACTAAACTTAAAATAAAGATTTGCACAGTGTGCATCTAAAACAGCTACATCAGTTTGACTTAAGGGTAGTCTGCTAGCTTGATGCTAACACACAATGCAAAATGCCATAGTCGGGCTAATGAATAGCCTTCTATGATGCGGTGTCATAAACCTTTAAGCGATGGATACATACTGACTTAATCATGCTAAATTTTGTAATTCTCTAAATTCAAATAGTTGAATTAATGATATTTATATTATTAAATTTGATTTAAAATAAATGTTATTACATTATTACTACCGGTATAGCTTTAGTGCAATACTGTAGAGGGCTTTTTTTTGGTATTTTACAGGAGCTTAATGTAATTTCTGTTAATTTCAAGAGAGGCAGAGAAAGTGTTTTGAGTGAACTTGTAAGTCAAGGCACCACTATGTTTGCTTCATAATGCAACCGTGTTCATCTAATGGGAGACACGAAGACTTATATCGCCAGACCTTTTCCCCTCTGGCCTATTTCTACGTGCAGACTGCTCTATTAAGAGCAGTTTCCTGACAGGATGTTTCTGGATTCTGACTTCCTGAGACACTTAAAAAAAACAAAAAAACAATAAAAAGTCACTTAAATTTGTTGGGATTTTGGACAAATGATGCCAACATTAAATTTCAGTACTTCTCCTTTCTGCAAGTTCTTTTTAATTTGTTGTCAGGACACCAAAACACTAAAAAATAAAATAAAATATTTTTTTTGTTGCGTCTGTCTTCTATCCTGCTGGTGTTTCCACCTTGACGGCGATCAAGTTTTATCAGCTCTTATTAATAACAGCATAATAAAACATGCCTGCTGGAGCTTGAGTTTCATGACACTAAAACTCGCATCCACTTGATGTGATACAGAGGTTAACAGCGCAGTGTGTACATTTTTATACGTATCAAAAGATGGCACTTGTATACTGGTGGGTGATTAAAGTGTGTGCTACATTTCTGCGTGCTTGATCAAGAACGTACAATAGTCAATGAGATCCAGTACAAGTGCTTATACTGCCACCTAATGGAGAATAGCTTTCATTACAACGTTTTTTTTATATTGCACTATAAATTAATATTTTACATTATATATATATATATATATATATATATAATATTTTCTGTTCTGCTTGAAAACTTTTTTCTACTGTGTTTACGTCTTTTTATTTCTGTGTCTGTGTTTATAGATGAACGATATATTACTTTACACGTATCCACAACAGGATGGCAAATACAGACTGAAGAACACTCTGTCACTCACTGGTTTGAAGGTAAAGAAAAAAACAAACGAATCTGTATATTTTTTACACCCCTATATTTATTTATTTTTTATTTTAATTCCTAAACTATTTGTTCCATTCATGACCTCATGACTCAATTGCCCAGGTCAGTAAACCCATCATCGAAAATGTCCAACATGCACTGAGGATGGAGGGAAATGACATCTCCATCACCTTGTCTGCAAGGTGAGAGACAGACGATCCTCGTATGATCATTCAAGTTTGTGCTATTTCAAATCGTTTATGTCGTGAGAGCGTGTGTATTATTTGGCAGCTCCTTCATCGAAAGAGAAGACTGGTTTTACACTTTGAGTCGCGCTGTGAGCGAACACAACCGAGGATCTGCGCCATCAGGAGAGGTACGCAAGTTTAGTACTCCTTTACAAATTTCGGATAAACTCACTCATCATGCGTATGTGTATGTGTGCCCAGGCCAGAGATCATCCGCATGTCACCTTAGGAGAAAAGCCCCCCACACTTGTTCCAGTATCTCAAATTATGATGTGTATGAACTGCACGTCGGACTTCAGCCTAACTCTCCGTAGACATCACTGCCACAGCTGTGGGAGGGTGAGTCGCCATGCGAATAATGTGCCAGGCAACAATAGTGCATATAGTAATATACACTCCCTGTGGTGCCCTCCTTTTGGTACAGATTGTTTGCAGGAGCTGCTCCAAGAATAGATATCCACTCAAGTACATGAAGGAACGCATGGCCAAAGTGTGTGACCACTGCTACAACGAGCTCAAGAAGCGAGGTGCGAAAAGTCGCGCTATTACAATTACAATCACTACCAAACATTTTTTTTCTCACTGGTGGCATCGGGGCTGGAACTGCATTTGTTCTCGCGAACACTAGAGGGCGCTGTGAAATTACGTAACATTACAAGGGCGTATGTTACTCAAGACGGCGGGAAACGAGCTTTATTAAAAGTAATGAGGTTGTTAAAAAAAGAAGAAGCTAATTGTATAATAAATGGTGTGCAAAAGAAAGCGTATGATTCAGTGCACTTTTATACCAAAACTGGACATTATTATCTTGACATACAGCCATATATTGTCTATAATGTAAAATACTGTACGTAATCTAAATATACTATTCAAAACACATTTTAGATGCAGTAGTACTACAACTACCATGTTAATTAACACATTTATTGATCAAAATTGGTCATTATTATCTTTGGGGAAAAAATATGTCAGATATTTATATCAGATATCAGCCATAAATTGTAAGTATGTTCACTTTCTTAGTTATGCGGTTTTCCTCATAAGTTTACATGCCTGGCTGAACTTGTAAAATAAGATGGACAGCATTCTTTCAAGAAAGCATGCACAATCAAGCAAAACACATTTACTTTAATTTTTAATGGTGTTCAAATTAAAAAGAAAGCAATGACATAGTCCCTGTTTAGTCATCAGTCCTATTTCCCCCCAAAATGCCAAAATATTTCGCAATGTCTGTTATCGTACGTAAGCATATGACCACAACTGTTCTCACGCAGTTGTTTAAAAATGATCTATCTACACTTCAGGAGATGACACACGCGACCTCCCGAGGAATAGCAGCCCTCGCGTGAGCCGCTCCACCCGTCCGCTCTCCTCCGTGTTCCAAAGCATCCACCCTCCGAACATTTGGAGGCATCGCAAAGGCATGCTCACCTTCAACCAGGTACACCTCCCTCACAAGGACAGATACGGTGTTAAAATAAAATGAATAGCCTCTAAGGCAAAAAACTCCTTCTGCAGGTGACCGTGTCCGACGAGGGCTCCATCAGCGGCAGTCTACATCGCAGCAAGAAGAGCAAGAGAAACTGGAAGAGACTGTGGTTCCTCCTAAAAGACAAGGTGCTTTACACCTACAGAGGCCAAGAGGTGAGGGGACACATGCACTCCCCTTCAACCTGAATAGAACATTTTTGAAAATGCATTGGATGGAATGTGAGCTCTTACGTTAATGCATTATTGTATCTGCAGGAGAAGGTGGCTTCGGAGAGTTTGCCTTTATTGGGCTTTACGGTGAAGCTACCAGACGACCACCAAGGAGATGACGATGCCTCCAATGTGTTCCAGCTTTACCACAAGAACACTTTGTACTATACGTTTAAAGCAGAGAACAACTTTACAGCCCAGAGGTGAGAAACGTGCGCCGTTGTCTACTTCAAATGATGACGACTGACATCTACTGGCAATCATTTCATATTCACTTGGAATTTTGAAATTATTTTTCAATTACTTTTATCCTGTCCTATTTTTTTAAATTCAAATACAGTGGTGCCATGAGATACAAGTTTTTGTCATGTTCATTGTCAAAACAATTATACAGCATCTAAAAAAAAAATCATATTAAAATGAATGGAAATGCCATTAATGGAATCCAGCATGATAACAAGTATATTTTGTATAATATATATAAGAAAAATAGCACTCCATAATGTGCCTCATTAAAGTGGGCCTCCAGGGGGCAGTATAATACAGTCATTCAGTTACAAATGAAGAAGAGTTTCACAACCACTGTTTGTTACTCAGTAAGCAGCAGTAATGTTAGTCGTTTTTCGCAAATGAAAAATAATATATACCTGTGAGTATTGTGATAATGTATGTCTATGTGTTGAGACACTCTTAATAAAAGGTATTTGTTAGCCCCTCTATGGCGTTTCCCATTATGTGTTAGCATTAAGCTAAGCAGGTTTTAAAGCAAAGTAACATGTCTGTTTTAAACACATTGTATAACATTGTCATTGTATGTTTGGTTTAAGAGTAAATTTCAACTGGAGGGGCAATATTATTATTATTATTTTATTTATTTTTTTAGAACTGCTGTTTGTTGTGAAGTGAGTTCAGCTGAGTCAAAAGCAAAAAAAATATGGCTGAATGACAGCTTGTATCTTGAAAAACCTGTAAGTTTGGTCACTCGTATCTCAAGACACCACTGTGTGATCATTTCTATCCTGGAATTGTGTCTTTATTTGACATTTCGGCTTCAACATTCATACACAATGCTAGGGAATTACAATTCAATTCAAAATTACATTTAATTAATTAAGTTAAATAATTAAATTAAATTAAAAACTGATTTTTTTTTTGTGTGTTATGAGTACGTTTCCCTCATGTACAACCTGCTTCTCGCGCAGATGGGTCAATGCCATGGAGGAAGCCACCGTTTTATAGGACCAGATCATTCCACCCTTTCAAAAACAACAACAACAACAACAACAACAACAACAACAACAAACAAGAACTTTCCCAGCCAATACTGCAGGAAAGTATTGAAAAAGACTTCAGGTTCGTTGGGAGAGAGGGGAGACTTTCTCCTACTGTTGCAACCTTGCGGCAGATGTGATGCTGTGCACCACACGAAGCGCTGGCCCAGATACCTGCCAGTCAGGTGACGTGACCTCTATCTCGATCAGCCTCTGATCAGCACACTCGCTGACTGCGGAGCATGGCGGTTTATCGACACTGTTTAGACAAGATTGTAGAGCTCTTCTAATAAGACATTTTTTAGAAAATGTATTCTTCCCCTTGATGTTATTAGTCTTTATAACGTATTACCAATGACTGGTTTCATTTATATGAAATGAAGAATCTGAAGTATTGTCTTGTACTGTATTATTTGCTTCTTTTTTTTTGCACTATAACTTCATAAAAGAAGCCATACTCCTCATCCATTTTGATCTGGACTGTCATTGTACTGTATCTTCTAGTCTAGTTTTTTTATGCTTGAAAAATGTCACGACACACCCCTAAAGAAGGTGTCATAAAAAGTATATGCATATATTGAAATAGTTATGATCTTTTCTCACAAATCGACCTATATGCAGTGTCAAATGTATGGACCTGTTTAGTTTAACAATTATTCTGTTGTACACACCTGGACGAAATTGTTGGTAGTCCTCTGAAAAATAAGAACATCAGAAGAAAACTAATAATAATCAAATGCAGAAAAAATTGTAATAATAAATACCAACATTTGTGAAAAGTAATCATTGAAAATCAGGAATTTATTTGGAATTGTGCGTAAACTGATTTCTTCTAAAAAGAATAATCCTGAAACAGGCATATTTAAAAACAAAAACTAAACATGGACCACAGGAAGGGAAGGGAAGAGTTATCTGGGAGATTAGAAAGAAATGATTAAAGGTAAAAGGTTATACTCACCTATCTCCAAGCAGTTTGATGCTCCTGTGACTGCAGGTGCACATGTTGTTTACAAATTTAAGATCCATTGGAATGTAGCCATGCTCCCTCGGGCGTGGCCACAAGGGGAAAATTATGACAAAATTAAAGACACTTATCATACAAATGGTAACAACCAGAACAACCGCCAAAGAAATTCAAACTGAGCTGTCATTGATTGAGCCAAAGTGATGAAGTTAAAAATGCTCACTAAAATTTTGAAAAATTATTTTTCATCCACCCACCAACAGTTTTGTCCATGTGTGGACCTCCTGCTATCTAGTGGGAGAGCATTTAATTGTTGACCAACAATACATTATATGTAGTCAATAAATCGTCAGTGGTGCACATGAATGACAATTATTACCGGCAGAACAGAACTGTACTTACTGACTTATCAAGCGTATTTCCAAAACATTACATTAAAACAAAGAAAACCATAACAATGGGAACCATCTGCGCCCTGTCGATGACTGTTGGTCTTAATATTGACATTCCGCAGGCTGTTATTGACGTAACACGGGAGAACACCAACGCGCTATATGGACAATATGGAAACATCCGCCCGATGCGCTTTTAGAAGCCCTCGTGGATGTCAACAGTGTGCGGCGCAGCCAGCAAAAGGCCGTTTCTGCTCAGCTTCTCAGCTCCCCCTGAGGCTGGCTGACCCAGAATATTGTCAAGCGGGAGGACTTCTTTCTGTGGCTGCTGATACATTTGCAGACAGGCTCGTCCTACATAGAGGGCAGATCATTCATCACGCAGCTTCCAGACCCCATTCTGTTACTTTTTTTTTTGGATTTCAAGCAAGTTTCTTTTGAGTTTGTTGCTGCAGTAAACTCGCAAAGTATGGCATGTGGGATACAGTTATTGTGTCCGCCGACTCCGAGTGTGCATAAACAAACATGCATCTAGCACTTTATGGTTTACTCGCCACTAGCTGCCAAATTCTAGTGTGAAAAATTATAACACTTTGGTTTAATTGGCTCTCTGTGGGCTAGTAAAGCGGTGTGTTGACATTGGAATGTATTTTATTTTTATTTTTTTCACCAGTGCCGCAGTAGCATGTGCGATCATCCAAGCTCGCTTCCATGTTGCCGCAGGGAGAAGCAATGCAGAAAGGAACAAATAATCAATTTCCCACGCGCGCACGCGCACGCGCACGCGCACTGCCTACTCAATAACATTGGACACATTCCTCAGTAATGCGCTCGGCTTTGAAATCATTGACAACTGACGCAACAACGAAACGGTGAACTTTAGCGTGATTCTTGGGAGTTTTGGCAGGTGGATGTCAAAATAAAATACTCACACGCTGTACTCAAAAGACTGGAAATGAACAACAACGAACTACTACTACTACTACGGACAAGTTATGCTACACACGTAGCAGCTAGCGTAGTTTTAGAGAAAGTTAGCTAACTAGCATTGGCTCATGTTTTTATGCTAACGTGTTTACATAGCTCAAATGCTAAACGTACACCTTACCTGTAGGCTATGTATGTATGTGTTTTTTGTTTTTCCTGATTTGGCGGAGAATGTTTTTGAACACTGGGAGCTAATTGTTTTTAGTCGTGTTGAGAAAGTAATGAGTCCATTTTGACAAAGGAGTGGAAAGTGCATATTAATGTTGGCAAGTGTTGAATTATTAACATTGTTTTTCAGTTTCAATTTATATTTTAGCCGTTTTGGATTTAGTTATAGCTGTGTAGCTCAATGAATAGTATTGTCTATTGTATTCTTATCTGTCTCTTTCGCCTGAGAAGAGAAGGGCAACAAGTTTCTTTTACTTATTATCTAAAAGGGAGTATAGCCTAGTACCGGTCTCAGTCGGTCGAAGAGACAGGCTGATTTATTATTGTTTAAGTCTAATCTGATTTGTATTCCTGGGAACTTCTGCCTTTTTGTGCTCATGGGAGGGGAGGGACTTTTCAATAAAAAATGATGTGCACGGATGAACACGGCTTGAGTGTCTTCATTTTGTGTGATCAGAAGCTTCTGTTATAATGATACCTTTGCAAAGGGACTTCTTCACCAGAATCTCACCATTCAGTTAATTGAACACGCAAAGAGTAGAATACAAATATTGTCTACTCTAACACAAGAACCATAAGTTGTCAGAAAAATAAGTATGTAGTTCAGTTTATAGTCATATAATTGATATAAATAGATTTTTAAAAAACATGGAAACAAAAAATCTTAATCAGAATTAAAATTTGAATTAAAAAAGGCACATTATAGAACACAGACTAAAACAACTATCTACATAAAGTGCACACGAGACAAGTATTGCATATTGCATGGTGTATTGCACATATTTTAGAGAGTGGTTATTTAGGGCTCTTACCGGAGTTGGATAAAAGCTGTTCAGTCTGTTTGTCCTGGTTTGTAATGTACTGATACATGAAAAATCAACATGAACACAGTGCAACAAAGTACTTCCCACCAACTGCGAAGAAGCTTCAACCACATTGCTTTTCCTCTTTCATTTGAGTGTGTGGGTAGAATTGGAAGATTATATTACATAATGGTTGTGGGGACTTAAAGAAACAACTGTGTCCACTTGATGCTGCCTTGACGTCTCTGGGCTTAAACCGTGTCTTGTGTGGCTCATCGTCACCATGCGGCGAAGCTCATAAAAGCACGAAAAGCTTTCTCATGTCCCACTTTGCAAACTCTTTTCAGCCAAGGCGATGTTACACCTTTCCCACCTCCCTGGAATCTTTAAATATAGCTCTCTCCTTGCATCCGCAGGACACTGAGTGGAAAACCCACACAGCCTTCTGCTCGTTCTTCGGCGATCTGTTGTGATGTGACCATTCTGTCATCTCGCTTGGCAACACTAGCAGGCAATTATGCTCAAATCAACATATTTTAAGGAATGGCTTTTTATTTATTTATTTATTTTTAGCACAAATGAGGGGGTGTTTGATGCATATACAATGAGCTGTGCATGTGGCACCACTATTTCACACCCTGTGCAACAAAGAAGAAACAAACACAGAGGAGAGCTTCTTGTTGTGGGTTAACAAAGAAAATTAACACAAGTTAGATTCGGTGCATGAAGAATTTTTTCCCTCTTGGGAAATTATAAGAAAGTAATTGGTGGCGTTTTTCATTGCATATAGCAGCGACATGCGCTGCCCAGGCATGAAATAGACTATAGTAGGAGGACATTTTGTTTATGGACGAGAAAAATACTTTTGTGACAGAGCCAAAACTACCACCTCCTCATTAGGGTTAAGCAACTGTGTGACGTGTTATGTGCATTTGTGTGTATGTGGTGCCACCTTGTTGACTGCCAAAAGCTCCTCCACCACCCCCCTAGGCGTTATATGCATTCCTTTAATAGTATATACACTTACTGGCTACTACATATAATATGGAGACCTACAAAATTGAATGCGTTCCAATACAAAGGCGCTCTCAGTATCCTATATTTAGAATGACTGCAATGCCAGTTTTGATTGGGACCGATGCAGTGGAATAGAAACATCATGTACGTTTGTAGAATTCCTCTCATGTCACGAAGCAAGAAAACAAAAATATTTGTGAAACTATGTTGTGAATTCATTAACTCCTCTCTGTCAATATCCAACCAAAGTGAGCGTATCGGATTGCGCAGGTGTACCTAATGTTGTAGCAGGGTAGTCAGTATATGTGTATCAAAACACACATACAGTTCACTATAATGATTCCTAGAACTTACAACATACTACTAACTAACACTAATACTATTTTCAATGTGAGTACTAATACTAATTCTAATTCCAATACTACCACTACTACTACTTAATTCTAAAATATACACTAATACCGATGCCAATAAAATTATACTAAACTATAAAATAATACAAATTGTAATAGTAATATGGATTGTAATGCTGTACTAATTATAATACTGTACTAATTATAGTAATGCTAATGCTAATGCTAAAATCAATGCTAACACTAACTTTTTGTAATACTTAACTAATTTAAATACAAATTTTAATCTAATACAAATTCTATGCTATCTCTAATACTACTTTTAATATTAATACTAACAACAACTAACTTTATTCTACAATAATACTACTAATTCTAATTCCAATACTACCACTATAATGCTACTACTACTACTACTTAATTCTAACATATACACTAATGCCGATGCTAATAAAATGATACCGCTGATAATACAAATTGTAATAGTAATATGGATTGTAATGCTAACTAATTACAATACTGTACTAATTATAGTAATGCTAATGCTAAAATCAATACTAACACTAACTTTTTGTAATACTTAACTAATTAAAATAAATTTTTAATCTAATACTAATTTTATGCTATCTCTAATGATACTACTTCTAATATTAATACTAACAACAACTAACTTTATTCTACAATAATACTACTCCAACTACGCCTCCTCGTCCTACTGCTACTACTACTACTAGCAGTGGTAGTAGTACTGTACACCTAATAATAAATAAATAAATAAATAAATAAATATATATATATATATAATAATACAATGCTAGTATGAACTCTAATTATACTAATATGACTACTAACATAAATACATACTATTACCACTAAAACTCATTCGAATGCTGCTGCTACTAACTACTACTACTACTACTACTAATTATTACCACTATTAACTAATTCACTACCATAAATTCACACCAAAAAAGATTATTAAAAATTAGGGGCAAGAGGCAATTACAATTTTCTATTGTAATTAATCGCATGACTTCACAAGTTAACTCGCGATTAATCACAAATGTTATATTTGTTCTAAATGTACAGTAAAAAAATTCTAGGTTTTAATACTCTTGTTAACAAAAGTGAAAAAAATGTTAAGTAGAAATTGTTAAAATGAATTTTGACATTTATAGCCGTCAATGGCAGTGAACAAATTAAAAAAATATATTATTAAAAATTTGTCAGGCGATTGAAGTTTTTAATCGTAATAAATCGCATACAATATTTTTTTCATAGGTTTTCATACTCTTGTTAACAAAAGTGGGGGAAAAATGTTAAACTAATAGAAATAGTTAAAATTAATTTTTGACGTTTATAGCCAAAGTCAATGACAGTGAATGAGTTAATAAGACTAATAATTGATTCATTAATAATTGATAGTGTACAATAACAACAACAGATAATTAAATTAACAGTTAAAAAAAAAACGACATAAGATTGCTAAAAATAAAAACAATGTATACAATGCCATATTTTCATGTTGTTGAGTATGTACTTAATAATGAATAAACTAATTTTCTCAATTTTTCTTTTCCGTTTTTGTTTGGGTAAAGATGCCCACAGAAAAGAAAGTAAAGGTGCATTCCCTTCTAATCACAAACAAAGAAAAACAGGGGGAAAAAAGAAGCGAAAACGTGACTGTATAGACTCGAGTCAACCATTCATTGCATGCGCCAACAGAGTTGAGCGCGCGTCCGCGCTCGCGTGCGTGTGTCAGGTAGACGTCACGATGTGCCGGGAGGGCGTCGGGGGCGAGCCAGCGCCGCGCCACACTTCCTCAATCGAGAGAATCACAGAGTGAAAAAAAAAGGAGGCGACGAGAAAGAAAGAACAACTTTGGCCCGTGTGGCGGTGAAGGAACAACAGACAGTTTGCTGGACGAGGTGAGACAGTCCTTGACGACTTTATGTTTGTCGACTTTTTCGCCGACTTCGGGCTTGTACGTGTGTGTGGAAAACGTCCCTCATGGAGACTTTAATAGCACCTTCTGCATTTGTCACGCATATAAGCGTAACGTCTGATGTTAGCTAGCTTCACAAATGAACGATGCGTGAGCGGCGGCGGCGCCATGCATCGATGCATGGGCTGCTTGTTTCAATAACGCTAAAGTTGTCTAACTATGAGTCCTGACGTTAGTTTATTCTTAGAAGTATTTGCAAAGTAAGCGAGCTGCGTGGATGCGGTGGAATATGTGAGCTGTCACATCGCGTTTTGACTCAACCGGGTCGACTATAGTCCTCTGCCAAACAAACCGGCCGCCAACTTTTGCCATTGGAGCCTTAAAACCCAACCGTGTTCTCTGTCTAATTATGATTTACCGTTTTTATTGGCCAGCTCAGTCAGATGCAATTGGAAATTTGCATTCCGCTCATTGCACTTTATTGTCAAGTAGTGGAAAGCTTGTAACACCCAAGGTGTCTGTGTTCGGGAAGTAACAGTTCAGATTGACGCGTTGAAGCATCTTCTTGATGACATGCTTCAAATTACACTGCAACAGTCATTTCCAACCATTTCCACAGGAAATTCTACAGGTGACAACAACAAAAAAAATTGACCTAAAAATGTCTGCTTATACTGACATACACCCCTTGAAAGACACAAATACAAAATGAGCACACTCGCAAGTAACGACTGCAGTTTCAGACGTCACTCATGAGGCCACACCCCCAAAAGACACAACCCCAATACATATATACTATGAGTAGGGTATGTTTGGTAATTGCACTTTCAGTCTGACTTCAGTACAGGCAGCATGTGTTTGGTTTTCACTTGATGTGAATGTAAGTGTTAATGGTTGTCACTCTACAGTATATGCCCTGTATTGGTGACCAATCAAGGGTGTACGTCACCTCTCACCTAAATCAGCTCCAAAAACAGGTAAGTAGGGCCCAACCAATATGGATTTTTTTAGTCAGGTTCTGGTATTTGGTGGCGTACAATTACGATAATCGACTAATTGCCCCCCCCCCCAAAAAAAACAACTTTACATTACTGCTTTACAATACTTTTTCCTTTAGTATTTGTTAAAATTTTCAACAGAGAGATACATCTGGAAAAATGGGCTAACTTTGTATTTATATTTATTTTTGGGTTGATTAGTTCAGCAAAAACGAGGCTGAATGCTTGCTTCAAGCTGTTCATTAGTCACTCCTGTAAAATATGTACAGTATTTGCATGTGGAAAGAACATAAGCCGGACGAGTGCACAGCGGTGGCCTGGAGATGTTGAGTACTTTATTTAGTCTTTGGGGCCCCACACAATAACCGTACAGAAAGTGCGGGATTAGTGAAGTGAGGCTAAAATTGTAAACACCCACTTTAAGAATGTGTTGAAATAGCAGCATATAAACTATGCTGCATTAAATATTATATCATGTATACCAGGTATGTATATTTTAGGCATGAGCTGAAATTAAATTCTGACTGTATGATAAGTTGAAAACCGTGAGCAAAAATATCACGTTATCATAGCATCGTGGACACGGTATTAAAATTGCAGCTCTAAAACGTTGAGTTTTTTGTTTTTTTTAATATCTTGGTAAATAATAAAACAAGCATTTTTTCTCCCAGTAAACACCGTCAATTTTATTAATTTATTTTCTGAACAGCTTTTTAAACAAAGTAATAGACTATTTGGTACAGAAGAAACGTGTACCAACTATTTTAGGTTTAAAACATTTTAATAAATAAACATTCTTCTGTTTAGATTTTTGAATGTCTTCTCGTGAACAATTTTTAGAACAGACTAGTAGGCTACTCATGTTGGCCTTGGGGCTAACTCGTACCCGCTGGCACCATTTTTTGTGTGTTCACAATCACATTATTGGAGCAAAAAGGCATCCGTGTTTGCAGAGTGTCTTTCGTCTTGCTCCATCCCTCCTCTCCTCCGTGCGTAACTCACGCCTCCTTTCCCCTCTTTGCTAGGAGGAGGAAAAAAAGTGAACTGTAGGCAATTAACTCTAAAGAGTCGGCTTGTCTATGTAACTCTGCAAGCAATATTGTGATTCATATCTGCAATTCCTATTTGGCATCACAAAAAAAGCATGAAGACTCACAAGATTTGCTGAAGTAACACTGAGATCGGGAACCATCCATATCACCTAAACTTTGCTTGGAAATTTGCTGTCCTCCCTTTGATTAGCTTACCCTCTTCCACATCACAAATGTGACTGCAGATGCTATTTGAGTAAAACCGGCTCGTTTCAGGATATGTTTAGTGTTGAATGATGAGTTTTGCTCTTTTAACATTTCCCCCACCATGACGGCCCACCAGTGCGAAGCTTTAACACAACTCAAGGATGCTCTGCAGATAAAGTTTTCAAGAGGGACACTTATTCTGTTTTGCCCCCTCCATTAACTCTAAAGATGAACTCAACCCCAAAATATTCTTTACAATAATGGAATTTGAGTTAAGCAGCAAAATCCACCCATTATCCATCTCATTGGCGGCCATTTTGCCACTTGCTGTTGGCTGAAAATGACAGTCTTGTCCTGAGCAACTGTGATGTCATTTCAGTCGACAGCAAGTGGCAAAATGGCCGCCCCTGAGCTGGATAAAAATGGCTGGATTTTGCTTCTTAATTCATATTCCACAAACACAATATTAATCAGAATACCATGTAGAATAGTGCGGCTGCATAGAACATATTGTAAAGAACATTTTGGGGTTGACTTAACCATTAAGCAGTCTTTTCATGAATTCACGCAGGATTTTATGAAAACGGTAACGGGTTTGAATGAATATTTGTTGAATTATAAGAACCTAGTACATTTGGTGCAAATCTGGATTAAATGACCAATAAGAGAATTTATGTTTTCTTTTTTTCCATTTCACACAAGGCCTTATCCTCACACCTTGAGTCGTTTTGTACGTGGTGGCAAGCTCGTGATAGAGAACCCACCGCCGTACTCCGTGGTCGTTGAATGCATTTGCAATGTTCTAATGTGCAGAACTGTCTTTTAGTCGTAACCGTAAAACCTGTTAGCTAAGATTGTCTGTGCAATGATGAAGAAAACCGTCCTCGCCAGCAACCGCACGCTTGTGTCATTCAGTGAAGACATTATTGGAAGGAGGCGCAGAACGGGGGTGAGTTGGTGAGGGCGTGCGTTTTCAGAGAAAGGCGCACAACTTCTAAATTTAACCGAGGGGACAAATCAAAACTGTGCATGCTCGGCAAATCAATCTGGACTGCCCTCAATCACACAGCACAGTGCGTGTATTGATTATACTCCGCAACACTGTAGCCACGGTCCATGCGTGACTTTGCGGCAACCCAAACACGCACACACACTTGTCTTTCTCGTTGCTGTTTTTCTTCCGAGTATGTTTTTCTGCTGGTCTCAGTGTGGGCGGTTTCGGGCTGAGGAATTGCCGAGCTTCCTGTGGAGCGCCGTGTGCTTGTGTTGGAGTCGGGACATGTCGAGGCTCGCTTTTGTCGCGGCAGGCATGTCCTCCATCTTTGCAGCTGCTCTCTTTCACACAAAGCATGAGTGTGCAAACTGAAGTAGCACAGGTCAAGAATAATGGCACATTTGACATTAGAGGGGTAGACACAAAACCTGTGTTGCATGTTTATGCTATTTAAAATTAATTTAATGATATTGATAGACCAATATGTTTTTCTCCAAGGCCCTCACTGATGATTAGTATTCAAGGAGAGCGATAACCGATATTTCAGGCTGATATTCATATGCAGTAAAAGAGAAAATATTGGCATCAGAATTTCAAAATGAACTTTTTCTTTTAATTTGAGACATATACATTGACAATTGACAATGTTGCTTAAAAATTATAAAATATAATATATTGTAAATAGTTCTCTAAAGTTTTCTATTGTAAATAAAGTTTACCAAAATGTCAAAAAAAAATTTTTAATTAAAAAGTGTTGGGAGTTCCCAGTGTTTAATAAAGTGGAAATTGAAATAAATCCATAAATGTTCACTGTATCTCACTGAGCGACAAATGCATGTGAATGTAGCTAATTTAGGGTTTTCGTCAGGCTTCGTAAAAGGTTTCAAAAGATCTTCGCAGCCAGTGAAAATTTGTATATGGTTCAAAATGTCTTTGCGACAAGTAAAAACTGTCTGCAAACATCTTACAAATTCTGATTAAAACCCTAAATTCCATGCCTTCGGAAGCGTTCACCGTTCAGTGAGATACATACCAGCTTTATCGGCCTCCAGATTAGTAGAAAAATGATGGCGACATTTGTAAAAAAAATATCGTCACCGATAATCGGCCCGGACGAAAATGGGTCAGGTTTATCTCTATTTAATGATTTATTTTTTTTTTTTTTAGAAGAAATCTATATCTACAGTTCGAGAATAGATCTTGAACCACTACTGATATTAGAAAAAAGTTCATTGTGTGTGTGAAAAAAATCTTTATCAAATTCATGTTCATTCAATTTGCTTAAAATATTTTAGGGCCACCGTAGTTGTTGCGTGCGTTCTGTAGTACGCAAGTGAGTTAGAGTTGACGTTTGTAACAAGTCATGTCACATTTGTTTGTGGCATTGCGTATCAATTTACACACAAGCAAAATGCAAATGTTGGGCTGTCCTATCCGCACAGAGCTTAACCCGTAACTGTTTACGGGCACTACTCTTAAAATAGAGTGATTTACAAGAGAGTTTTCTTCTTCTTCAATGTTTCCCATTCCCAACCTCTATTGAGCAAAGGCACCCATTTTACATCTGAAAAAATCGCACATCACAACACAGAATGTCATACAAAGCTTTAAAAGCATATAATTTCCGCTGGCAGAGATAGATTAAAACAGTTCTGTTTTTAAGGAATAAATAAGTGAAATTGGAAATTTGATCACATCACCCCGATTATTTCTCAGGGCACGTTAGGGTGCCACGGCTCGGCTCCCCCTGGTTCGGAGTCAGTGGCCAAGAAAGAAGTTAGTAATTGGCGTGCGTATAACTTAACGTGCCGCCTGAGAAATCCCCGGGGTAACACTCCCTTGTTTGTCTGTCTTTGGCAGCAGCTGACTTTTGGGACTCACCATGTCTCCTTTCTTGAGGATTGCCTTCAACTCTTTCGAGCTGGGCGCCCTGCCCCCGTCAGCCGACCCCCCTTTCTGTGCAATCAAGATGAAGGAGGCCTTGACAACTGGTGAGAAAAACATGAACTTGAACTTGTCAATACACTAAGAACCATCAAAGCTATCTGTAGCATACCTCCTTTCCCCTAGAACGAGGTAAGACTCTAGTACAGCGGAAGCCCACCATGTACCCGGCGTGGAATGCCAGTTTTGATGCACACATCTACGAGGGCCGTGTGCTGGAGGTGCTACTGATGAAGACGTCAGAGGAGCCGCTGGCTGAGGTCACGGTTGGCGTGTCTGTCCTCGCCGAACGCTGCAAGAAAGCGAACGGGCGTGCTGAATTCTGGGTAGAACACCCTCAGTTGGTTCTTTGTACAAAGCTGCAGCACAGCTTGGTTTCCAAGTGTGTGTTTCTGTGTTCAGGTGGATCTTCAGCCTTCCGGGAAAGTGATGATGGCAGTGCAGTACTTTCTTGAGGGAGTGGAGTCAGGTAGAAAAAAAAACCTGTTTTACTATCAATCCATTTTCTATAGCACTCACAAGGGCAACGGGTGAGTTGGAGCCTATCCTAGTTGAGTTTGGGCAAGAGGTAAGATACACCCTCGCCAGCCAATCACAGTGCACATAGAAATAAACAACCATTTAGTCACATTCACACCTAAGGATAATATCGTCTCCAGGTAAATTCCTGTATACTACGTCATACTTACAACGTGTCGTTTATTTATTTCGTACACTTACATTCCATCTAATCGTAATAATAATCATAATAATAATTGTATTAATAATAATAATCATCATCATCATCATAATGTTGATGATAATACAGTAATAATTTAGGTTTCTTAGTTAAATTATTATTTTTTGCCTTTGTTTTGTCAATGTGTTTATGAAACAATACAAAAATTTCAAGTTACTAAAGCGTACTAAAATGCACCTGAGTGTAATTTACCACTACGTACTTTCATATTTCCATCCATCCATTCCAGCTGACTTGGGGTTAAAGGTAAATAATACCGGACAAGGCGGTCCTTGAGCAAGACACTAATGGGGTTTCCATTAAAAAAAGTTTTTACATTTTTAAGTGAATTAGTGAAAATGCACAATTCGATGAGAGGAGACTGCACCAAGAGATGACGTCTAGTGTGACTCTGCCACAAGACACTCGGCCGACTGTCCACAAAAGATGATTTTTCCCTAATTTGACTAAATTCAGAAATATTTTAATTTCTTCCCCCAAACATTACCTTACTTAATCGTCCGTCGCCATTTTTTGTGAACATCTTTTTGTGACGTAACATGCTATCCGTTCCTATCATTGTTTGTTCACAAAACCTGTTCTTGGAGCCAAAATTTGCATTTTTCTTTTATCAATACGCTAAAACAAAAATCCACTCCCTCCCCAAGAGTACAAACTTTTTTTGGTGAATTTTAGGCCTGTTTTCTAAGTGTTTCCATTCATGTTTATTTTCACAATTCTTGAAAATTCTAATAAAATGAGTGTGATGCACCTACTGATACCCCAAACTGCTCTCCGGACACTCAAACACGTGTACGTGGCAAAAAAAAGAGGATCTTCATCATTCACACCATCACTAAATGGGAAGTGAACACCCACTGCCTCCACCAAAGTCACGCGAAAGTAGCACATTTTCACTGACCCTAATACTTATATATTTAGTTTGCATTTAACTTGCAGGCTAGCCAAATTAAATCATGTAAATTACTTTTATTTTTATTCTCTTAGAATTAGATTTTATTTAATCAAAGCATCACCATCACCACACAAATGTAATTACTTAACAGAATTTTTGCTACATACGATATGCACTACTTTTTGTTGTGAGTTTGTCCTCGTCCTCGCTGTGTTGCTTTTTCTCTATTGTGAGTGAGTGATACAAACCGAAGACCAGAAATCTCTCAAATAATACAGTGAGACTCTCATCATGTGTTCATGAGAGACCCCTCTGGACTTTGCAAGTGGCTGATTGAGAAAATAGGTTTTCAGAGCAAGAGAGGAAAGTGGGTGAATGATTTTTTTTCCCTGTCTCCTAACTTCAGCATTATGAAATACTGTGTTGATCAGCCTATTATCTGTCATCCTGCTCATAGGAAAACAATGAAATGACAACAAATACATCAAATAAATTAAGAGACTAAAGATATCTGAGTGGATTACAATCACCACGTCATGTCTGTCAAACAAACGTTGTTTCCGCCTGTGTGACTGACAGAGAGCAAACAATCCGCTACAGAAGAAGAGGCCCCCACCCTCAACCGTAGACGAGGTGCCATCAAGCAGGCAAAGATCCACTTCATCAAGAATCACGAGTTCATCGCCACCTTCTTCAGGCAGCCCACATTCTGCTCTGTGTGCCGAGATTTTGTCTGGTTAGTTCAGCCTACTTTCTGCTGCTATAAACAAACCTTCTGGGGAATTAAGGGGAAACTTCGAAACCAACTCGATTGCTTCTTATTCCATTGATAGCAGCGATGCACTAAATTGTTTTGAAACTCTTTTTGGTCTCACTCAGCAGGAAGTTGAGGCAAAAAGGAAACACGGTTGCACAAATGATCACGGGCGTACTAAAGATGCTCGTTATAACAAACAAAGGATCAATCACAAATCACTTCAAATTGTTGTTAAAAAATAATAATTTTTAAATGACACATTTGTGTTTCTTTTCCTCTCACAGGGGACTCAACAAGCAAGGCTACAAATGCAGACGTGAGTGAACAGACATTTTAAAGTCCCTTTGTATTTACGGTGGTTCAAAACTTTCTGACATGTCCACTCCCCCACATACACACACACACACACCAAAAAGTGGGGAAAAATACACTTTTACTGAAAGCAATAAGATTTTTATGCAACGTGGCGGTTATAACTGACGAGATGAGCGATCATATTAATTATGACACGTCATGGCATGTCTATATTGTCAGTGAGCATGTAGCTGCATGTGAGCAAACTTGGCATCATCAAACTTGGCATCAAACTTATTTTCAACTCCTGTTCATTTCTGTTATGCAGCAGTTATCATTAATAAGAGGCAGGTAAGGGGAATGGAGCAAACTTCATATTGCCAAACAAACCAGACTTACCGTCATTTCTCAAGTATAATACGCACTCGAGTATAATATGCTGGCATCTGATGTGATTGATGCATGTAGCGTTTATAGCTGCCGCTAATTCTCAACTCCAATCCATATTGCTAGCAGCCAAAATGATGTTATTATGGAGGCGAGGAAGAAAGATACGGCATGTGGATGCTTTTATTGCTTCAAGATATTGGATAATGGGAGCAATTAGAAAAGTAATATGTGATTTACCGGAACTTGTGTATGCAGGAAATGGTGTATGCATACTGCTTAGAGTCCATTATGTTATTGTGGAGGTGAAAAGGGGAATCGTTAGGAGGTAAATCACAGAGAACGCTTTATTGAACATACCGTACTTCTTAAAACTTCTAGAGGCTCGGAGGATAAACTAGGTACCGTAACCCAGCATGCCACACGCGGGGAGAGGGAGGAGGCGGGGGCGGGAGAGGGGTAACGAGAAAGAGGGAATGAGAGAGAGAGAGCATGAGAATATCCGGGGGGGAGCTCCACCTGCATTGAAGACTAGCTTAAATGTATTTGTCAGGACACGAACTTTGTTCTACTACTGAGCTAATCACCAAACAAAGTTTTGTGGTGGTTTTGGGTAGTGTGTCCCGTGGGATTTTATGAAAGCACATCTCGTAGTAGCCGCTCCTTTAAGCATTGCCGTTATGCTTGCTATGCAGCCAGTTGTAAATTACGTCATTCATAACTACAGTGCGTAAGGGGGACAAATAGCAGGTTATCAAAGTACGGAAGGCCTACCTGTCAATCTTTGAGCTCCTTATGCAGGTCAGGGTGCTTGTCTTTTAAATGCTTTGTGATGTTGCAGGGGTTTCCTTCCGCCTTTCACCTGGCAGGTTTTATAACATCGTCTACAGACCTGCGTTATGCTTCCCCTTGCGCATTTTCTTCAGCCATCATTCGTTTTCATGGTCTCCTTCTTTTTGTCTACCTCCGCATGTGTGAGTCAAATACACTTTTATTTGCAATGTGCTAATTCCTACTTCGTGGGCTCCTTCTTCTCTTGCGGCGCACGCGTGGGTCAAACCACGCTGCTACCACCTCGCTACTCTGGCGTTATGAGATGGAAAAAATGACGGGTTTCTGCTCTGATTGTAAACACTGACGCTCGAGGAAGCTGAGGACAGCAGCCAAACATGAGCGAGCGTGAAAACAGTCCACCAATCGGGAGCGGGCGTTCACACCGCTTAATTTGCATAATTTATGTAGGCAAGACACATGAATCCAACTTATAACACGTCCGCAAAAGGAGTCCACCAGCCCACCAATCAGTAGCGCGCGCTGGCACAGCTAAATTTGCATATGGCACTGATAAAGGTCGCTTGCCTCGGCGGCTTGGCTGGAGGGAAAAAGTTGCGTTGAGTCGGGGCCATATATATTTCCATAAACTCTTTAGCGTGACGTCATTTGTTTTGCGCATGTGAGTCGCATCACGGTCGCGTTGCTTTCACATTGAAGTCGCATTTTGTTTTTGTCATGTGAACAGTCCATAAAAAGATTTAATAAAAAATCCGAAATGGGCATCACGCCTTGCAGTGTGAACGTAGCCTGTAAAGCACTGGGGGAAACCATGGGTTGTAGTAAAAGTTGGATTGATTCTCCACTACCAAATGTCAAGATGATGTAATTTAATAATGTGCAATTTATCACTTTTTTGTGGTGATATGACTCTCCTTTTTATCAGAATGCAATGCGGCCATCCACAAGAAATGCATCGAGAAAATCATTGGCAGATGCACCGGCACTGCCGCAAACAGTCGAGATACTGTGGTACGTAACACATCTCTCTGCAGTACATAAATATCTTTACAGAGAATGAACAAGTGTGCTAATATCGAATTGTGTGGGTTGTCTGGTCAGAGTTTAGGACAAAGGCAAGGTCCACGACTTGTATGGTCATCAATAGTGAAGGATAAAGATGTTCAAAGACCAACTGAGCTAGATAAGAAACTAGATGGAGATGATCAAGCACACAGATCCGCACAGTGGTGAACGCAAGATGAGATTAGGTTCGATGACACACAGCAGAGTTGGGGAAAAACAAGAATTTGGGATATACAAGGGAGTTCAGAAAGGACTTAAAATGATGAGGCAGATTTGTAAAGCTGCGAGACCACTATTAAGGATTCCTTTGCCACGGCTCATTTATGGAGAAGATGAATCGCATTTGTTCCCGCAGTTCCAGAAGGAGCGCTTCAACATCGACATGCCACATCGTTTCAAGAGCCACAACTACATGAGTCCCACCTTCTGCGACCACTGTGGAAGTATGCTGTGGGGTCTTGTCAAGCAGGGTCTGAAATGTGAAGGTAAAACACACACACACACGCTGTCATGATTCTTTTACATTTTTCCATGATTCTGTATTTTTAAGCCACTCTGTTGTCTTTGAAGATTGTTCCATGAACGTTCACCACAAGTGCCAGCAGAAAGTGGCCAACCTCTGTGGTATCAACCAGAAACTTTTAGCTGAAGCACTTACACAAGTCAGCCAGGTGAGTTGCTGCAGATCTACTATCTAATGCTGCAATGTGTAAATGTTAGAAGTTTAATGCAAATATCACAACACACTGTTGAATCACATATGTTTCTTTGAGGACACTTTCCATATATAATCTTGTACATTACCCATATAGGTGACTTCAAATAAATAGCAGGCTTTGTGACCGACGAGCTGTAAAACTTCTTTTTGCCTATCAGAAATCCTTCACTCGCCGCTCTGATCCAATCCTTGATCCAAACCTACCTGATATTGGAATCTATGATGAGGTTAACAAGCTGTCTGAACTGGATATCAACGGTCAGTGAGTGTTTGCGTGTCCTAAAATGTCGCTGATATTTCTATACATTCTGTTTGTAGTGATGCTTCAGTAAAAATATAATGTCACTTCTGCATGTGTGGATATTGTTTGTTAGACCCAAACCATTATAGCAGAATATGGGATGGCTCGAGCCCGCGGCCTCAGACTCGTCTTACACACCTTACTCGCATTAACGTGGACGACTTTGTCTTCCACAAGGTCCTGGGGAAAGGTAGCTTTGGCAAGGTAAACAACGGCAACATCTTAAACGCCATGCAGGCCTGTAACTCATTCATTTCCTTGTAAAATTGGTATTAAGAAGATAAGCATTGTCTCTGTGTCAGGTTCTCTTGGCCGAACTGAAAGGTCGGGAGGAGTACTTTGCTGTGAAGGCCCTGAAGAAAGATGTGGTGCTGATGGATGATGATGTGGAGTGCACGATGGTGGAGAAGAGAGTCTTAGCTTTAGCCTGGGATAACGCTTTCCTCACACACCTTTATTCAACCTTCCAGACTAAGGTCAGATTCTCTTCTGTGCCAATTCTAACTGTGTCATACTTACTAAAATATATTTTTTGACTGCAGGAACATCTGTTCTTTGTGATGGAGTACTTGAATGGAGGAGACCTAATGTTTCATATTCAGGAAAAGGGACGATTTGATCTCGGCAGAGCCACGTAAGAAAAAGAAACCAACTCCTTAATAGCGCCATTGTTTATTCAGTATATACACCTTTGTCCACCTCTCTTTATGGGATCCCCCCCCCCCCCCCAAACTTTGACTTCACTGTATCTTGATGGCTGCCGTCCGTCCGTTGGTGCTCACGAGCACAATGACCTTGTAAGGACTGAGCTTGCCTGTGTACTGTTTGTAGGAGCTATCCATTACTACCACCCACCTCTCTCCTTGACGCTGTGGCATTCAGCCTTCACTAAACTCATAATGGCGCTGGCACACTGGTTACAAAAGGAGAGGGGGGGGGGGGGGTAGTCTGAAACTGAACCAGCCAAATGACCTTTCCAAAACTCACATTGACAAAGACAGTAGGGCTTTAACACACTACAGTACTGGCACACTACCCGCGAGCTGTGCAACGTAAGATAGAAAAACAAACACATTTAGCCTGGCAGAGCAAGTTTGCCCAGGTATTGTGTATGTTCACACATAAGGATCAAAACAAAAGACCAATATAATGATATCTATGACAAACAGCAGCTCGTAGCATTGAAATGCTGGCCATATCCTGCTAACAGGAGATGAAAGAAGACAACAGGGAATCCTCCAAAGTCGAACACCATCACTTGTGTCATGCTGGAAATATTATAAAATTGTTAACATTAAAGCTAACTGTCATGCAAGCACAATATAAAGAAATTGCATGACGTTAAAACTCAGCGAAAATTCCGTCTCTCTCTCTCTCTCTCTCTCTCTCTCTCTCTCTCTCTCTCTCTCTCTCTCTCTCTCTCTCTCTCTCTCTCTCTCTCTCTCTCTCTCTCTCTCTCTCTCTCTCTCTCTCTCTCTCTCTCTCTCTCTCTCTCTCTCTCTCTCTCTCACTCACACAAACACAAACACAAACACAATTGAAAATAAGTATTGTGCCTTTATACTAGCATCTGCTTTCCATTGGATCATATGCACTCAGAATATGTAAATAAGCATTGGGCTCAGTGTGTGCTCAAGCTGTCAAGGCAAAGTGCAATGTATCTGCTCCATTCGGTTATGCAATATTTTTCCTTAAGGCGAGACTGAACTGCTGCTGAGATTTAAGTGGCTTCGCTCTCTCACTCTCTCTGCAGATTCTAACCAAAGGAGCCAGTTAGTGTAAAGGACAAGCAACCTCATGCAGCTCAGCCTATTTAAATTGATTTACACCAGCTTCACATAAACAGCTGGACTTTAACTTCAGGCTGTTCTAAAGTAGGAGCACATAAAACGCTTACAAAACAAGTGGGCTTCAACTTTAAGGTTAATGACTTGATTTAGTTTGAGAAGTTAAGGAACATAATTTACTTTTTTTGTATTTTATTGATCAGCAAAGCATTTTCCTACGTTGCAAGTTCCATCTGCTTCTATATTATAATAACATTTTTCCTCTTTGCCATCACTAGTAATCTTTTGTGGTGGCATTACACCAAAAAAAAATCAAACCTTAGATAATGACCAATCATGGCTCACCTGTTCTGTGAAGATGACCTGCATGTACAATAAAAAAAAATCTATACGGACAGGACCATTTGAAAACTGCATTTTATTATACTGTGGTGTCGATTAATTGTTCAGCCCTACTAGAAGTTTTTTTTTTTCCTTCTCTGCACAGTTCAGCCCGACACAGATGACAAGCGAAGCAGGTCACTCGAGACACTCGACTCTTTTTGGCCCATTGCCACGCTCGGCTTTCACATGATAGCAGCATTATTCGCCCGCCTACTACTCCATACAAATGTCCTCCTCAATAATTCACGTCGACGCTGAAAGGAGCCCCCTGTAGACGCCAGCGTTTGACTTCCCCCGCCGGTTGGCAAGACATTTATCTGTCCCGCCGTTTTTGTCATTACAGATTTTACTCTTCTGAGATCATTTGCGGCCTTGAATTCTTGCACTCCAAAGGGATCATCTACAGGTTAGCAAGTCAACCCAGTGTTCCCATTTTATGTCCATAGTATGATTTTGTAACAATGAACAAGTTGCAAGTGTGAAGTGAAAATGAGCATCTATTTTCACACTTCCTGATAAACTGTCAAACACTTCACTACATTTTCACTATCATGTGTAACCAAGGGCTTTCAAGGGTCATGTAAGGACAATATCTACTTGTTTTTTTGTTTGTAATGCTTCATTTTTGTTCCTGCAGAGATCTAAAGTTGGACAATGTGATGCTGACTCATGAGGGACACATTAAAATTGCTGACTTTGGCATGTGTAAGGAGAATGTCTTTGGAGACAACCGGGCCACGACTTTTTGTGGTACACCTGACTACATAGCTCCTGAGGTACTTAAATCTTAAAAAAAAAAAATGCTTAAAAGAAGTTTTATTGCTGCACAAATTGTGCAAGACAGGAAACCAGATACAGGAACTGCAAAATTTTAGATAATTTCCCTAAAGACTTCAAATTGTATATGACATCACTGCAAAAATGTGAGAATCACTGGCACATGTATCTTAATAAACATCTATGGATCCTTTGCGTCTCCAAAATTAACACATTCATTCATTCATTTTCTATGATGCTTTTCTTCAGTAGGTTTTCTCTTTTTTTGGGCAAGAGCCGACGGGTACACATTGGATTTGTCGCCAGACAATTACAGGGCACATATAGACAAACCACCATTGACACTCACATTCATACCGAAGTACAATGCAGAGTCTTCAGTGAACCTTAAATGCATGTATTTGGTATGTTGGGGAAAGAAAACCGTTGCAAGTAATTAATTAGCCTTGAACATGAAATCAAATAGTTAAATGCTTTACATGACAAAATAAAGCTAGGAGTTTTTTTCTGACATTTTTTCCACAAAATGTGCATGTCTACATGGCTGAGTATTTGAGATCCCACCGGGATCTCGAGATGATATATGCATTGGTGGTAGAATTCAATTCACATGATGTTTTCTTAATTTGAAGGAAAAAAAAAGAAAAAGTTTGCTATGTCTTAATTTGCCAACTGTGAGTAGGTTACGTTAAGCATGTTTTGTTGATTCATAGATCCTGCTGGGCCAGAAATATTCTTTCTCCGTGGACTGGTGGTCATTCGGCGTGTTGCTGTACGAAATGCTTGTCGGACAGTCGCCGTTCCACGGAGATGATGAAGATGAGCTGTTTGAGTCCATCCGCATGGACACTCCTCACTATCCCCGCTGGATCAACAAGGACGCCAAGGACCTGCTGGAGCAGGTTTGTACACACAGAACTACTACTACTGTACTCCACAGAGCTTGATGGATGATCTTGAATTCAATATCAATAGTAGAAATTGAAAGATGTTTTTTCGATGTAATCATAGACACCGTTTTCTTTTTGTCATTTGTCTCCCTGCAGTTATTTGAAAGAGATCCCACACGCAGGCTTGGGATCGTGGGTAATATCCGCTTACACTCATTCTTCAAATCCATTGACTGGCAGGCCTTGGAGAACAGGGAGGTGGAGCCACCCTTCAAGCCCAAAGTGGTATGGCACACACACACACACACACACACACACAATTGTAGAAACCTCCTCACTGTGTCAAGTTTGTAACTGCTGCAGATGTTTGTTTTTGTTGTTGTTCATGAGAGATATTTGCTGCTGATTACAGAGAGCACCAAACGACTGCAGCAACTTTGATCGGGAGTTCCTAAGCGAGAAGCCCCGCCTGTCCCACAGTGACAAGAACTTCATAGACTCCATGGACCAGTCGGCATTTGCCGGCTTTTCTTTCATGAACCCCAAGATGGAGCTCCTCTTAGAGAAGTAACTCTTGAATGAACAGTGAGACTGGGTTGACAAAACCCCCGTGTTAAGGTGCAGTTCAATTTGTGTGTCACATGGTTAAACCTGCCAAATAGCTGGTCCACCAGCAGAATTTGCGTAACCTTGTTTTAAGCACAAATTACTCTCCTTGGGTACAAATAGATATTTTTTAGAACATTTGGAGGTACTGTATATAATAAGAGCATTGTGTTTGTGTGCATGCGTCTAGCTGTTGTGTAGCTTTTGAGAAATAATATTACAGTATTGCCTGTAAGAAATAATAATACAGTAATAAAAAATAAATGGTGGTAGGTTGATAACTTACATTGTATTTTGTTTCACTACTGCCATCTTGTGTGTGGTTTTTGTAGTAAACAGCCGTTCAAGGCAGCAACTAACAAATGTTGATTTACTGTACTGTACATAGATCTCTAATCAACTTTGGTGTCAACCTATTCTAGATTTTAAGACTTGTTAATTACATCTCTTTATTTGAATAAATCAATGTCTTGCTAACAAACATGGAATAAATCCACCAGTCTTCCATAGCAGGGGTGAGCTGCCTTTATTCCAGGGCATTGGATGTGGGCTCTCATGCCAATATTCTAAAGACAAATAAAACTGTCAAGCAACTGTTATTAAAAATAATAAAACTTTCATGTTAAAAATCTAAAATAGCAAACGCATTTTTAAAAAATCTTGGTATTTTGAAAACACGAGCATCAACATAATAAATGTTGCTCGAGTTCAGACATCATTGGACGGAAGTAGCTGAAATTATGTACTGTATATAGATAATGTACGGTATATTGGTGTAGCATGTGTATTGGTACGCAGTGAATGTATTTTATTTTATTTTTTACTGTCTCCATCTTTTATATCTAATTAAAAAAACACCTCCAAACCAAATCTCGGTTTCTGTGTCTTTATAACCTATAGTAATTCATTTATGAAAAGCTAAGCTGTATATACTGTATGTTGCATGAGCGTCTCTCAATGCATATTTATTTATTTTCTAATGTTATTGTTTAGTTTTCATATGGAGTTAATGTGTTACTGTCTCTTTAAATAAACATGACTGCCAAGTTACAAGCGTTGTAGCCACCAATGGCGTCGCGCGTCATTCATGTCGTCACTACATAATTACGTCTGTACAAATGTGTACGGAAGTGGATTCGCCGCTGAGTTCCTGTCATGTGTGCTCGGACTGATTCTTTCTTTTAACGCAGAGAAAATAAATTAACTCTGGCATTTAATGTCGAAAACCTGCGTTAAGCAGAGACTTTCAAACGGGACAAATAGTTCCACAATGAGCTCACAGGACGTCCTCAAAAACGCGTCCACTCTCGCGTCGTACAATGTGCTACTACAGGTGAGTAAATGCTAATGTGGGTAAATTTTTGTGTAAAATGCTTACTGAAATATATTAATGTTTAATGTCAGGTGATGTTCCGTGGGCTCACCTTCTTATTGAACGCTTTCACCCTGCGTTACGTGTCTAAAGAACTGATTGGAGTGGTGAATGTCAGGTAAGACCAGTTCAAGTCAGGTAAGACCAGTTCTTAAGACTGGCATCATAGGCATGTATTTTACATAACCTATCTATTTAATTACACATTTACTTAGGTAGACTAGTTTCGTCGAACTCAAAGCTGATTTATTCTCAGGATCAATTGAAGACACAGATCTTTAAAGTACGGAGCCCCTAAAGTGACATATGGTGGAAAAAAGTAAAATATGTTTCTCATTAGGACAAGAAACTTTCTCTTCCGAATGAGAAACCTTGTCATAATGAGAAACTTTCTCGTCAGAATGATAAAAACAAGAAAGTGTTCTCGTTTAAATGAGAAACTTTCTCGTTAGGACGTGTGTGTTTACTACTCTTACACGCACACACACACGTCCCACTGATGATCTCTCATAATACAGTGGTTGGAAGCAACTGCTAAACTGCTACATTAGCTCAACGCTTTTTTTTTCTTTTCTTTTTTTAATAGTAATGGGTGCTATTGTCTTCATATTTTCAGGCTTACGCTGCTGTACACCACATTAGTATTTTTGTCCAGAGAAGCCTTTCGAAGAGCCTGCCTGAGTGGCTCTGCCGATTGGAAGCACAACTGGAGGCAGCTTATCAACCTGCTATGGCTGACGTAAGCAACTTTGTTAACTGTGTCACGTTTGCTTGTCTCTTTTAAGCAGTCTTGGTCTGTCAGGTTGCCTCTAGGTGTGCTATGGGGAGCCCTGCTTGCCGCCGTGTGGCTCTGGCTCCTGGAGGTGCCGGACCCTCAAGCGGTGCCTTTCTACGGCCCCGCCGTGGTGCTGTTCGCCCTAGCGGGGGTGCAGGAGCTCCTCTCCGAGCCCCTTTGGGTGCTGGCCCAGGCGCACATGTTTGCGAAGCTAAAGTTGGCCGCTGTGAGCTTGGCCATGCTGGCGAAGTGCAGCATGACGGTGGTGCTGGTGGTGTCTGCCCGGGAGTGGGGCCTTTACATTTTCTCTGCTGCTCATGTAAGAATCCGCTCCAAATCCCATGTGTTACTTGTTAATCCAAAATGAGTCACTTTTAATCTTTTGGTATGTTTTAGCTGGTGTACACAGGAGTCCTGGTGCTGTGCTATGTGGTTTACTTTATCCGTTTCTTGCCATCCAAAGAGGCGAGCGAGAGTAATTTCCCCCTGCGCAGCATTCGAGATCTGATGCCGCACACAGCTAATGGAGAGGTAGTGTTTGTTTTTATCACTTCGGCAGTTTTAGAAAAGGCGGCAGGTCTCCTTAGCATCCGTCTGTTTGTAGCCGTTGGTGGACTGGAACACGGCCGGGCTGACCTGGAGCTTCTTCAAGCAGTCGTTCCTCAAGCAGATCCTGACGGAAGGCGAGCGCTACGTAATGACCTTCCTAAACGTCCTCAGCTTTGGCGACCAGGGCGTTTATGACATCGTCAACAATCTGGGATCCATGGTGGCGCGCTTCATCTTCCTGCCAATCGAGGAGAGCTTCTACCTCTTCTTCGCCAAAGTGCTGGAGCGAGGCCACGATGTCAAAAGCCAGAAACAGGTGCGCACTGTGGAGGACCAAAAATGCCCAAATAATAAATCAGTAAATAAAGACATTTATGACCACCCCTTCATTTGAATAACGTTTCATGAAAGCATTTCATGCTGACAGCGTCTGCAGCATGACATAAATAAATATGAGAGCAGAGTGTTTTTACTTATTGATTGACATTGACATTTAATTATATTTATATATTTTATTTTTTTGACTTTTTTGACTATTTATTTTTTATTCATGTGTGTGTGTGTGTGTGTGTGTGTGTGTGTGTGTATATATATATATATATATATATATATTAAAACAACTATTTAATTTTTGCAATTTTTTAAATCCAATTTTGTCTTTTTTTATTTATTTTGGCATTTTTGGTCCTCCATAGTGCACAGGCATATTTTGTGTAAGTAAATATTGATGAGCTCAAGTTCATGCTGCGATTGTTGTCTTCAGGAAGACGTCGGTGTCGCCGCAGAGGTGCTGCAATGTCTGCTCAAACTGGTGCTGGTGATTGGGCTCATTATTGCAGTCTTTGGGTACGCCTACTCTGGACTGGCCCTGGATATTTATGGTGGATCTCTGCTGAGCAGTGGGGCAGGTAAAACAGACAATGATAATTGGGGATGTTCGATACCACTTTTTTAGACAGATACTTGTAGGAGTACCCAATCTTTGAGTAGTCACAGATACCAATACCAAAAGTGTCGATACCACTAGTACTTTTGATTTCCCCCCAAAAAACAATGACATATTATTTTAAACAAAGACCTGTATATTCTAATACAGCACTTTTCCTTAAAATTGCATGAAATAAATGGCATTTGTCTATTTGTCTAAATCCTAGTTCCTCAAAAACCAGCCACAAGAGGCCGTCGCGAGTACCTATACCTTGATATAAGGTCTCGTATCAATACTCACCCATCCCTAATGATAATAATAATTAGGGTTTGACCAATGTGGATTTTTAGCGGCTGTTTCCTGTATTTTGCAGAATACAATTCCGATCACTGATTAATTGTGCGCTTAAATAAAAAAAATATATAATGAATATAATCATGGATTGTTTGGTTCATTAATGCTTACAAAAAACAAGTTGTGAATTACAGACAGAACTTTGGACTGTTTTACAAACTAATACTTTGTCCTTTCGTATTTGCATATCTTTGCAACAGAGAAAAAAATCGCAAAAATTGGCCAAATGCTTGTTTGAATGAATGAATTATCTTTGTCATATGTTGTAATGTGTTAACGTGGGGGGAAATTGGCCAAAACAACCCATTTTTGCCGATATGAAAAGGGATTACCGGTAGTGGGTCAGGAGGCCCTAATAATACTGATAAGTTTGATAACTTTATTTATTTCGTGCGTTTCATGGTAATACAAAAAACAACTGAATATGTTATGAGAGCGCTATGTTAGCAGAGGAGGATCTAGCGTTGGCCAGCAGCAGATGTCAACATAATTGATGATTGACATTGCCATAGAGGTATTAGTTGAATCGTATGTTCTCAATATAAGCATTATTATTACTTTATGACCTGTAGACGAGTGGCGAGACTATCCAAGAATTTTCAATTGACTGCTTGTTGTTTGTATTTTGTTGAAGGTCCATCTCTGCTGCGATGCTACAGCTGCTACGTCCTCCTGCTGGCTGTGAACGGCGTGACCGAGTGCTTTGTGTTTGCTGCAATGAGCCAGGAGGAGGTTGACAAGTGGGCACAAATAAACATTCACCACATCACAACACACTGAGCATTTGCCAGCCCAATTAAAACTGACTGTCAAACTGAAAATAAAGAAATGAACTGTTGCGTATTTAAGATAACCACAAACGATGTCTAACGAAAGCTAACAAACGATGCTAATTGCCGTAGATGGCCTGAAGAATAGCATCTGTTGGGCTGTTATAAGCCTTTAAACGTTGGTTATTTGAACCCTTACAGACAAATATTCTTTATCCCCTGCAAAGAGTGACTAATATTGGATGTGTATGTCTGTATTAAACTGGCCTCAGATAAAATGGACAAAATGATAATCTTTTGATTATCATTTTTTTTCATCTAAATGTTATCGCCATTGTTAATGACAATTACATTATTCATTATTTTAGGGAAAACATCTGTATTTTTACTGCACTACTTTTCAAGAAATTGCAATTTAGGCAGCTTAATGGAGCCTTAACTGTACTTTCGCCCCCTGGTGGTTGGCTGACTACTAGATATACAGCAGAGCCCACATTTTAAATGTAAATAAACTCTGACCATCAAGTTCATTTTAATCATAGCATCTGAAATAGTGGTCATAACCAAAAAATATTACCAGTAAGCCCTACCAGGAGGAGCAGCAAAATATCCACTGAATTGAAGTAAAAATAAAAAATAAATCTGTCAAAAATGGTTTAATTAATTAATTCCAATAACAAATTCAACTTGTATGTCGCGGCACCACATGTATCTTTCATTTCTAGGTACAACTTGGTGTTGCTGGCCCTGTCGGCGTCCTTCCTCTTCCTGTCCTACATGCTGACGTGGTGGGCGGCCGGCGTGGGCTTCATCCTGGCCAACTGCCTGAACATGGCCCTCCGCATCACGCACAGCGTCCTGTACATTCACCGCTACTTCCTGTCCAGTCCGTGGAAACCCCTGCGAGGCCTGCGGCCCTCGGCGCCGCTGTGCCTGGCGCTCGCCTTCAGTGCGGCCGTCATGGTCATCAGTGAGGTATCGTCACACTCGTCGTTCCAAATTTGGAGTTAACGGCGTTTGTATCGAAAGTGGCTGTTTTCGTCGTCGCAGGTTGCTTTCTGCTGCAACGGCGGTTGGCTCCTCAGGTTGGTCCACGTCGGCGTGGGAGCGGCGTGTCTTGTTCTTGTCCTCGGAGCGGTTGTGCTCACAGAAACGCAACTCGTTGCGTTTGTGAGGACTCAGCTTTTGCCTCAGTACAGGAAAAAACACGCGTAACTTAAAGGACAGCAAGAACTGATTTTTTTCTATGGACCTTGGAAGCAAATGCAGGTGAGTCTCAATAATTTAGAATATTGTAGAAAAGTGCAGTATTTCAATAGTATAATTTCAAAAAGTCAAGTTCATTTATTATATGCATTTATTTTATATTGATTTTATTCACTGCCAGCCCAGTAAAAAAAACAAAAAATATTTTGACGTCTATAGCCGTCAATGGCAGTGAATGAGTTAAATGCACAAGAAATAAATTTTCAGAAGTTTTCTGAATTCTTACCTAATTTCTACATTGAAAGTCATTTTGATAGTTTCTTATGTAATATTTAATTGCTCCGATAGGATTTTGGGTTTTCTTTAGCTATAAGAAAATCAACACTATAACAATATATTCTGTATGAAGTGAATTGATGAAATATATCAAATTCACCACTGAACCATATTAGGTTTTCAACGATATTCTAATTTATTAAGATGCACTTGTATGTGAATGAGTGATGAACAACACATGATTAGATAATGACTCTGTACATGTGAAGAAGTGTATCCTCATTGGTCACATCATTAGGCACACCTCCCTGATCTATTTTTAATTAAATGGCACTTTAATTATGCTCAGTTTTGATTCATAATTCATGAGCTCACGTTTGTAATAATGCATCTAACTACTGTACTCAAAGGCAGTGTCTATCAACATGAAGATTTTTTGCCTAACTTGTACACATGTACCTAATGAGTGTGACTAATGAGTTCATGACAGCTAATTTGGGACCAATTTAATTGCGTGTGACGATTGAATGAAGCTTTTTGTTAACAGATGAAGTTACTTGAAGGAGCTTCATACAGTTTTATGAAATATTTTGTTTGTTTCATACTGCCTCATATGACAGCAACTGACTCTGTCCTTGATGGACTATGGGCAAAAAAAAAATTGTAATTTTATTTTTTTTAAATGAAAGACAATCTGAATGTTCAAAACATTTATTTTGATGTCAGTTTTGTGTTGCGTAAAATAATGCTTGCGAGGGAGGAGTTGTCCCGGTGCTCTGTAGCTGACGTCATGTCTGTCATGTTGTTTATGGAATGACCTTGTTAATCTGTTCACAATGTTAATTTCCAAATTCCAACGTTAATTGCACATGAAATGTACAGTGGGCATCAAAAGTCTACACGCCCCTGAATTTTTCCAGCAAAGGCTGGGTTCATGTGTAACTTTTTAACCCCCCGGGATTGCAATTTGTTTCTCTAGCTTGACATTTCAGCAGGAAAACAAGCAGTTTTTTTGTTTTTTGGGGGCAGAACCACAAACTGCTCAATTACAGTTGTTCTTCCTCCAAACTTTCCACAAGTGGATGAAGCAACCGTCAGGGCTGGCTAATGATGTCATTATGGGGAGTGAGCAGGAAAGGACTGGAAACAACATTCGTTTTGATCCCCCCGTCTTGTGTGTTTAACTCATTCACTACCATTGACGGTTATAAACGTCAAAAAATTATTTTTAACTATTTCTATTAGTTAAAAAAAAAAATCCCACTTTTACAAGACAAGATATATGAAAGCCTAGAATTTTTTTTTTATTGTACATTTGGAACAGATATGAAATTTGTGATTAATTGCGAGTTAACTAGTGAAGTCATGCAATGAATTACAATTAAAAAATGTAATGGCCTCTTGCCCCTAATTTTTAATAATCTTTTTTTTTTAATGAATTTATGGCAGTGAATGAGTTAATACGATTTTAATCCGAACACAGTTTCTCAATGTCTATAGGCTTTTTTTTTTTTTCTTTTTTTTTTTTTAAGTTTGAAGCTGTGATTAATTTGCCCACAAACTGTAGGAGGAGCTTTTACACTCATGACATCATTTGTTAATGTTGAGCAACAAATTCATGGTCCACTTGTGAGTCAGAGTTTATATAAACGGGGCGCGCTGAGGAGAAAACAGCTGACATCGCCAACATGTCTCAAGTAAGAGCACTTTTGACTGAGCGCGCGCTGTCCCCAAAACTTGAACATTGGTCACTGTTGTTGTTTTTCTTCGCAGCCGCAAGACGGAGAAGTGCAGCGTCCTGCGGTGAGCCAGGAGGAGCTGGCTGACACGAAGAATAGACTTGGTGGCAGTGGACCAGTGAAGAGCAAAACGTTTGAAGTCATGGAGGAGTGTGGTGAGTGTGCACACACGTGCGGAAGATGCAATATGTTGTTGGCAGAAATGAAACATATGGGTTAAATTTGAGTTGACATTAGTAAGTTAGCTTATGATGTAGAAAAGTTTCCACTCCATGTAGGGCGACGAGAAGGAATGTTTTAATGACGGGAGGCAGACTGTGTTCCCCGTGGAATGAAGTGTACATGTGTAGTTATCCTTTTATTTAGGGCAGCCATTAAAATACTTGGAATTTCCCCCCGCCATAAAACCACCCAATATTATTACTATTTATAGTGTAGACGCAATAAAATAATTGCTTTAATTTAAGAAATATATTTTTTTCAAATGTTATAGATATATATATTTTTATGATTAATTGTAATCATTTTGTTGATCATATACACTCTGAAAAGAGAATTGTTGAACCAATTTAAGATTACAAATTAAACTTTAATTTTTTTAAATGTATTCCAAATATATTAAGTTTAATTGAATATGAGTTAATTCCCTTGTTAATCCGAAGTGAATATATTAATTTTAATGAACTCCTAATTAATTAAACTTAGTGTATTCACTTTGGATTCATTCAATTGAATTGTTACCAATTGAAGCAAATATATATTTTTTAAGTTGGTCAACAATTCAATTTGTAATCTTAAATTGGTGTAACAATTCCCTTTACAGAATGTACAAACCCAAAATTCACCATCTCAAGAAATTATATTACACAATCAATGTTTTTTTTTCCTAATTGCCCTTCTGTGTTTAATAGCATAATGTTCAGTTTTTTAATTGGACTACTGAAATAAGATTAAAAATTAAATGTTCTACCATATTCAAGTTTATAAATAGGTCTACCCATACAATATTTAGTTTGTCATAAAATATTTGTGTTTTAGGTTTTATGTAGAATTAATGTGATAATTGAGGAAAATGAAGTGTACGGTACAGCAACATTATTCAAATGAATACAACATGGCATCAAAATAAGTTCAAATCAGAACACTCTCCCATCCTTCTATCTGTCAAAATGAAGCTACAACAACATTGAATTGTACTGTATTATACAAGCACACCTTTCATTATGTTCACAGTCACTATTACTTTTTTGTAAGGTGTGACTGATTTGAAACGTAACTAATATTTTCCCCTGCCCTCTAAATTTCTGCACACATCACAGGTCAGGTCTGAATATCTTGTTTGTTCAATTGTCCGCAGAGAAAATGGGTAAAACTGCACCATCCGTCTTCAGTGGCGTGAGGTCAGGAGGAGAGACGGCTTTGAACACGCGCTCAGCTCGACCCGCCAGGAAGTAGACGGAGACCACCTTAGCGCTTGTGGCTCAGTGTTGGTTGGGCATCTTTTTTTCCCCTTTCTTTTAAACACCTTTTCATACTGTCAGTCCATCATAATGTACACCTGCACCATCAAATGAAAGCCAACAAAAGCTTTATTAAAGGTATGTTCAGAAAAGTATTATTTGATCAATATATTGTGATTGTTTATATTGAATTCTTTCATGTAGCTACATGAGGAAATTAACTCATTAGAAAGAGCTATTGGTATAAATATATCTTGTATTGGATCTCATTAGATTGACTTGTAAGAATTGAAATTTTACTTTGTGTCTGTCACTGATCTTACATGCGTTTGCCAAGTAATAATAGAAGTAATTTGATTACAGTACTGGTACTTTGAATTACTTCTAGAAATTCCAAGAAGAATGGTACCGTGTGCCATCTGCCTTGACATGAATTAGATTTTGCACAAATTTTATTTTATTTTTATTTTTTTACAATAGAAATGTGAAGATATTACTTAAAATATGCTGCTACAGCAAAGTTGTCATTCCTGTTATGCGTTTGGCAATATCAGTTGCAGGACTAGTTAGAAAATGACTGTACGCAAAAAACACAATCAAATTACAGGGAAATCAAGATTTAAAAAAAAAATGTTTTTATTCAAAAGTTCTAAGGCAAACAGAATAAAAGCGCATTGAATTACACTTAATGGAGAAAACAAAAACAGGTTGCAGTATTGAAAGGAACCGCCTGCCATCAGCGACACTTCTCATTTCATAAATTTGTGGTGCTGATCCTGTAGAATTTTGGCCGAGGACTTGGCGTCGTAAAAGAGCTCGTTGATCTCCTCCACCTGCTCCCGCTCGACCGTCTCTTTGCCTTGAACGCGACCCAGCAGGCTGGCCGGTGTCAGGAGCTGAACGGCGTACCTGCCGACAAACAGGACATTACACTTAAGTTCAATATTTCTTGACAAAAAAAAATCTCATTATGAAGGAATTATTGTGTTAAAAAAACTAATAGTAAAATAAACCATTTTATATATTGTCACTATTGGGTAGAATCGTGTTTCCAAAATCACTACATTTCGTACGTACCTGAGGGTTGTCTTGGCGCCAATCTCCGCAAGGTGTGCGAGTGCTTCCTCGCTGATACTGAGCCCCTCAATCTGAGCGCGGATCTTGATGATCTGGAAGAAATCTTTTTTAACGATCCGTAGTGACAAAAATGCGCGTGGTGAGCTTTCCTGTGGTTCCCACTGACCTGCTTCATCTCCTGCGGCGTGTACAGCATGGTGCGGATGATCATCACTCTGTCCAGCAGGTCCAGTGGAATCCCGTGTGGCGAGCAAATGTCCTCGGTCCCCCTGAAGAGCAAACGAGAGACTTTTTTTCATGGCAATCAACGCAGTGTGAGTTTCGAACTCACCTATTTGCGGTACACTAATAAAACGATTTTTGTGCGCTTCCTGTACTAAACACACAAGAAGCCACGAAATGCTGCCAAAGCTTTGGCTAACAAAAAGTAGTGGTTAGTGTTAAGGAATAAATATAGATTTTAGCCCTGGATTTAGTGGAAATGTGACACGTGGCCACCATCTTGGATTTTTCTAAAACGGTGATTGTCAAAGTGTGGTGGTACTCTGGCACCCTCTAGTGGTACTTGAAGTAATCAGTTACAATGGCTTTTTTTTTAATCCAGTATATTACCATTTAAATAAATTTGCATTTATTCATTTAGAAATGTTTGTTCTAACATTTATTTAAGTCAAATGAATTGTATTCAATTAAAAGTGCAATACATTGGCATTCATTTTTTGCCTTCATTTTCTATTTAAGCAGTGTCAATTTACAAACGGTGCATAATGTTATAAATCATCCATTTTCTGCAAATATTAAATATATGTTTTAGGGGAAAAAAACATGCTTTGTTTTGATGAATACTTGGGCACACTATACTACAGTACACTATAATACTAATCATTAAGGTGGTAACTGTTTTTAGGTGCTAGTTGGTGTAAATGGTTTGAGAAACACCGTTTAAAAAATAATAATGGAATGAGCGCTTCAAACAGCAGAATAAAAAAAAAAGTTTTTTAAAGACAAAAATAAAATATTGGATATTTTTTAACAAAAACTTGCCAGCCTTTCGGAGAGGGGGTTCTACGAGTAGCAGACAAAATGAAAATGTCGTAAAGATATGTTGACAAATAATGTTTTTACTCTAACTTAAAGTCTTTTTTTGTGTGCAGATTTTTCAATCGGTAATGTCAGCCAAAATCACTCACCCAAAAAGGCAATTTTCCTGACAACTCAATTTCACCGGAACTCATCCATTTTCAAAATTCTTGTTGTGTTATACTCAGGTTGGAGTGGCCATTTTTACCAAATTGAGCATTTTGACAGATTTTTGTGAAATCTTATTTTGCTATTTTAAGCAGAAATCTTCACCCCATGTGTCTGTTTTTGCACGGCTGAGTAGCTATTAAAAACCTTCCATCCACCTGATGAGACAGTTTCCCCTGTTGGAGGCGAAGACGACGATAGGCGCGATGGTGCTCTCCAGCGCTCGATGAAGGTACGTGAAGCACTCAATGTCCAGCATGTGGACCTCGTCCACAAAAAGCACGCCGGGCACCAGCTCGGCCACGCCCTGGTCGATGTAGCGGTTCACCACCTTGTTGATCTCCGCTCGGAGCTTATCTGCAAAAAAAAAAAAAAAAGGAAGGACAGCTGAGCGACGCAAGTGCAAGTGTGGACGCGGATGCGGATTTGACGGCACGGTTGCCAACCTGTGATTTCAGTCTTTTTGGGCTTCATTAGCTGTCCCATCATGGAGAGAATGTCCTGGCCTCCCTGGACAAATATATTATGTCAAATAAGGATGCCATCCATCCATTTTCTGTAGCGCTTTAAAAAAAAAAAAGTTTTTACCTGCGGTCTTGCATTGGCCACATCGAGGTCGTGCAGTGTGACGTCTTGGACGATCTCCTTCTTTTTGTGCACGTCCCCCTTTGGCAGCGGCACGTACTCCTCAGCCTCCAGATCAAACTCTGTAGCAAAGGTGTCACATCGACCTTGTCTCTGCAAAGACACAAGGAGCATAAGGGTTCCTGTGTATTTAAAAAAAATAATAATAATAAAGATTTCCATGGCAGAGCAGGTGGCCCTGATGATTGTCAGACAGCCTGTCAACAAGTGACATGTGGCACCTCCTCCCCTTAGTTGGCCACAAGGCCACCTGCAGTGATTAAAGAAACCGTCATCGCGACCTGTCAACAGAATCCGCAAGCCTCGCTGCAGGAAAGGAGCCATTTTGGGAGATGGAGCGATAGCGGGAAGAAAAAGAAGCTTTTCTGAACACTCAGAAAGGAAGTGAAGATTGTCGCGCCGAGAGTAAAGAGATGAAAGGTCAGACAAAAAAAAAACAACTCTTCAATGAAATGAACGAATGTATAGTTTTGTGAATGTTTGCGGTGATACCTTGACAGCTCCACTGTTGGCTTCAATGTAGATGACGTCTCCCGCCTCCACGCGCTCCTTTTGAAGACTCTCGTAAATGCTGGGATCCAACTTGGAACAATAAAGAATAAAAGGTTGGACTAGGACAACTTGAGCTACAACGAGGACGGGTAAACTTTTCTTAGAGGGCCACATTTAATTTTTAAAATGAAGAGATGGGCAAGATCATTTATACTGGATGAGGTTTTTTTTCTTATTGTTTCCGTTTGCACATGATTCAAATATGTTCAATTAATTAAAAAAAAACTAGTTTTATGTAAATACTGTTATTCATATCAATAATGATTAATTCACATAATAATTATAATTAATTTGCCAATTATTTAAGAAAATAAACCCCAAAAAATTCCATCTGTTAGGCGGAAAACTTACCGGTACAATTCCAAATGGTCAATTTCACATTTTTTCACAATTTGATTGACACTATCGGTCTGCCCCCATGTCATGTTATTTTATGCGTTATTAAAAAATGTAAATGTTGCAAATAGCTTGAGAACAAATCTGTTACCTTGATGTAATATTTGAAGTTTTGAAATGGACTAATGAAAAAAAACAACTTTTCTACAATATTCAAATTTCTTACATTGCTGACCCTTTGTGTTGAGGTTCCGGAGCCAAAATCACATTAACCAGGGAAAATAAATAGTTATATTAGCAATTATTTTATAAATATATGAATTCAAGTTGAGAGCTGACTGCATGCTCCATGTGCTAAAAAATGGTGGCGCACAAAAAAAAAAAAGGCTTTAATTTCATAAAATACAAGCAGGACTAAAATAGACATTGACGATAGAAGTGTTAACTGGCTTTTGAATGACATGGAATTATTGACTACAAATTTATAATAATAATAATAATATTAAATACATTTATTTATTTATTAATCACCTTTAAAGCAATACCCGCACAAAATGCTCTAAAAACAAATACAATTTCACTTCAATTCCACTTTTGTCTCACTTGTGATAGATATCAATCACCAAAAATAGTAGGCTGCTTTACATGAACAAAAAATCGATTTCCTCAGACCTTGAGCTGCTTGGTTCCCTTCCCCGTCCTCAGACCAATGATGACGTGGCTGATGGTCTTTCCGTAGCCCCCCATCGGGTTCTCCGTCTCACAGGGGGTCAGCTCCGTCACCTCGCCCTCGTACACCTCCTTGGTCTCTTTGATGCGCAGCCCTGAAAGGCGAGTCGACACGACAATCACACACGCTGACCGCGATGGAGTGAATCAGGGTCTTTGTATTCTCGTGCAAAGCATGCCCGCCGCATCCCCTCTGAAATCGCTTGTGCACGTGCCCGTGAACATTCCTGAGTGACCCTTTTCACATAAGCGCGCAGCCCGAGGAGGTGCTCGCAGGTGGCCGCCGCTCCGCGGTTGAGATCAAAGAGAAAGGACTGTGTGCAGGGATGCTCTAATTGGCGCGGTGGTGACAAGCTCGGAGGAATCTCCATCACTGACTGGAGATCGGGTTCGAGGGGAGGAGCAGCGGCGCTCGCCATCTACAAAAGGTCTATTTCCTTGCCTATGACAGGTAACATCATCAGGGGAAACGTTCCAGCCCATTTAACCCTTCTCAAAATGACTGTGCAAAAGTCTTTGGTCTGTATTGTTTTACTAATTACGTCACAACCTAATTAAAAAAAAGAATCCTATAGGAAATAATATCTTAGGTAAATGATCATCATAAAACAGTCAAGCTAAAAAAAAAAAAAAAGAAGCACAACATAGCATCAAACTAAAATAAAGTAAAACTACACACCATTTAAGTACGCCTAGCTTCCGCTAGCATCTTTGGTTAATTTTCAAGCTAGTCATTAGCAACATGCTATTTAATATGATAGCTGCTTGGTTAAATTTAATTATGTGCGCAATTTAGGAATTCACCTATTTGTGTACTAACCGATACCAAGTACTGGCAGCAATTGTGATTATTTTAATTAAAAATTGTTCAAAAACTAACTTTTCATAATCGTGGCAGTTTCACTCAAAAATAACTTTTAAACAACTTGTCATTACTTACATTTTACTTTCCCACTGCATGTTTTTCTAACAGTCTTGCCACATATCTCACTTACATGTAGCCTATAATGCAACAAAAGGCTTTTCATTGATTTATGTGGTGGCATTATCTTCACATTTTATTTCTCCTGCAAAGTACGTCAGGCTGGTGAAATAGTATCAGTGTGTGTGTAGTATTGGAAGATTCTTGTGTGTATGACTTGCAACATTAATGAATTCCTAATTTTAAAAAATAAGCATGTAACTATTAAAACTATAAAACTAAAATACATTAAAACTGCTCACCCATTGCATACACCTAGCCAAGTTTTTTCTCTGGTTACTTTAACTCATTCACTGCCATAAATTCCAAAAAAAAAATATGATTTGTAAAAATTAGGGGCGACAGGCGATTTAAAATGTTTAATTGTAATTAATCGCATGACTTCACCAGTTAACTCACAATTAATCACACATTTTATATCTGTTCTAAATGTACAATAAAAAAATTATAGGTTTTCATACTCGTTAACAAAAGTGGGAAAAAAAGTTAAACTAGTAGAAATAGTTTAAATGATTTTTTGACGTTTATAGCCGCCAATGGTGATGAACGAATTGAAAAAAAAGAGAGAAAACATAAAAAATTTGGGCCGTCGGGCGATTAACATTTGGTAATCCTAATTAATCGCATGACTTCACTAGTTAACTCACAATTAATCACACATTTTATATCTGTTCTAAATGTACAATAACAAAATTCTAGATTTTCATACTCTTGTTAACAAAAGTGGGAAAAAATGTTAAATGAATAGAAATAGTTTTAAAAAAAATTACGTCTATGGCCGTCAATGGCCGTGAATGAGTCAATAGCTAAATGTTACTTATTTTAGGATCTGCTTGGTAAAATAAACATCGAGTGTAACGTTAATTAATTGGATTGCTCACATACTGAGCAGCTCGGGCCTTTCCGATGTCATGTCATGATAAGTTTCGTTTGTGGTTCTAAGGTTCTCATCACATTTTCCTTTTTGCGATGATATCATTCTGTGGTGGCATCACAAAGGATATAGCATTGGAACCACCGACCCGCCAAACATGATTGTGGCATCGTCAAAATGGCTGTTTGTGAAAATGGATTTGAAAGCACTTTTTGCATAGTACTGAACATTAAAGACCACGCCATGCCTCAATGTACAGGTGCATTCTGTACATTTAAGATCCTTTTTTCATTTTTGTATTCTATCAATACACATTCTCTTTCTCTTGCTGCCGTTTTGCTTTGCCTGCATGTGTTTGATGTCGGTGATGCATATAACCAAGCTACTCTCACCGATGGCCCTCCTGAAGTTCTCCATCAGCACTTCTGTCTTTTTAATCTCCGACGAGTAGACCTCGCTGCCCACCATGGGGCAGAAGGGCACCTTGTTGCCCAGCTCCTGTGCTATGGCTAAGGCCAGGGCCGTCTGCGAGGAGAAACATCAACAAATATGAGTGAGGAATAACAACAAATTAAGAGGCTGAGACTGCTCATTGCTCAATATACGACCTTTCCAGTCCCAGGTGGCCCGGCAAGCAGAACTGCCCTTCCTGCCATCTTCTTGGAGCGGATGAGATCCACAATGATGCCACATGCCTGTAGCGTAAATGTTATGGGAAAAGTCTGAATTTAAAATGTGAATTTAAAAACCAACACATGCCATTGTGATATCTCCTGATATTATTATTTATCTACTGCAATTTGTTTATGACAACTATTTAAAGGAGCACATCGAAACATTATTCCAATGTGCATAATTTTTTTTCTGAGTTTATTTGGTTGTGAAACTTTTCTAATGTAAAATAGATATCTTGGCTCACTAAAGGTTAACTTGGGATTAGTAGTGTAGTAGCGTGAAAAAGCGACTCCACGAGCTAGCAGGTTTAGCTAAAAATGCATAACGGTCTTTCAAACATACAAGCTTTCATGAATATTAAGTCATCTAAGTGTTTATACCAAATAATAGAAGAATATCAACCGGTCAACGTTACCTCTCTGGCGGCTTCCTGGCCGACCAAGCCGCACGCTGTCTGTTTAGCGTTACCGGCCTCGTCCAAGCCCAGTCCTTTGACGTGACTGTGCGAGGCGACCCGTTGAGTTTTCGTGGTGCTTTTCACCTCCTCGATCTTCATGGTGGTTTAAGTAGATAATGTCGCGAAACCGTAAAGCGATTTAAAAGCGACAAACTAGTCACTTGTGTTTCTATTAGCTTGGTAGCGCGCCGCAGTCGCCGCCGCCGAAACTCAAAACACAGGAAGAATGGTTACCATGTGTGGGGTTACTATGGAAAATTGGCGGAAGTGTTACCTCGAAGCCCCGCCCTATTTTGTATTATGAGCAAGACCATTGGCTAGAAACATTGCATGTAAAATAATAATTGGCTGTGGCTCATGTCAATCATTGCTATCACCAGAAATCCCACCCTAAGCGTTTTCATTTCCGTTTGTAGTCGAAGTTGTCAAAGTGGAATCTGGCAGAAACAAACCCGTGAGTTAAACAGTTGTTAAATAAATTTGAGGAAAATATCATAAAGGTAGTTTTAATGGTCTCGTGAATATACCTGTGCTCTCTTTTAACCACGAAGTCATTACAGTTACTTCGCTAGCCGTTGCAAACACTACTATGGGCTGGAGCTAAACATAAGGGACGACGTGAAAGCACTGTTTAGAGATTCAGCGTAATGATAATCGTGTAGGTGATTTGCAGTTGCAATTTCAGTATTGTGCAGCAACAAGTCGCCTCGCTGTGGCGCCCAGTCCATGGTCTGAAGAGATACCGCCAGGACATTTCACGTGACAGCACTTCAACATGGCAGACAATAAGAGTACAACTTTGAATTTCAACATCGGGGTGCTGGGACATGTGGACAGCGGCAAGACGTCATTGGCTCGGGCGTTGAGCAGCACCGCGTCCACGGCTGCCTTCGATAAGAACCCTCAGTCGCGCGAGAGAGGCATCACCCTGGACCTCGGCTTCTCCTCCTTCACCGTGGACCTTCCCGAGCAGATGCAGGAGAGTGGAGACCAACGGCAGCCCTATGACAACCTGCAGTTCACCTTGGTGGACTGTCCGGGACATGCCTCGCTCATTCGGACCATCATTGGAGGTGAGACACCAAAGTCTGCTGTCCTAAACACTATCAGACATTGTAGTTCCATGGACAGTAGATTATTTTAATTATATAGCGTTTCGCTTGGCTGCTCTTTGCCCAGTACATGTATGTGGACCCCCCCCCCCCCCCCCATCTGCATCTGTGGGAACTGTGAAGTATGAAACTATTTAATTTTTAAAATGTTTTTGGTTATTTTATGATATATATGTGGATTCTGAAGTTACATGCGGCTGCGTTTTTGTTTACAGTAGTATGATCACTTGCATCCCACTGTCCTGGTCCTATTTCATAATTCCAGCAGGAGGCGCCAATGATGCAGAAGTGAGACTCATGACTTAATTGGGGTGACCAAGTGGTTGCCACAGCTGCCACACAGTTCTGTGGTTTGGGTTTTGATTCTTAAATCTGGAGTTTGCATGTTTCCGCCTGTGCTTGAGTGATTTTCTCTGAGGTAGCTTATTGAAGAAGACTCTAAATTATCCATATATGTGTCAACGTGAGTGTGAATGGTTGTTGTTTAATATTGTGCCCTACAATCATTTGACTGGTGTAGCCCATCTCATGCCCAAAGTTAGGTAGGATAAGTTCCAGCTCCCCTGAAGTCAAGTGCTATAAAAAAAAAAGATATTTAATTTGTAGTCCCACTTGTAATTAATTGTGAAAATGCTATTTAAAAAAAAACATTCATTATCTGTAGACTTTATCCGATATAACTTCATCCCTGACCCAGTGGAGGGGCACATGTTAGAGATTAGGGTTGGAAGGAGAAAGTAGAAATTGGGATATCTATATTAACCCCCCCCCCCCTTGTCCCAAGTGGGGAAATCACAGGAAATAGATGGAGCCAAGTGGAAGCAGAGAAAAGAGTTGAGCACAGGAAAGCAAAGTCAGGAAAGGAAAGACAAGCAAGCGTGCGGCAGCTCTCGTTTCAACCCTCTAGCCCTTTACTCTTGTTCAACCCTCCCACTGATGTTTGTCTCCTTGTCTTTTCCTGTTTAGTTTGCTGTCGTCACCCTCGCACATTTGTACATAAACAAATAGGCAAGCCCATGTTGTATCTACAGCTAATTTCAGATAAACATAAGCGGCTTTTGTGTGTTTGCGTATCTCGCAGGGGCGCAAATCATCGACCTGATGATGCTGGTGGTGGACGCGGTGAAAGGAGTGCAGACTCAAACAGCGGAGTGTCTGCTCATCGGAGAGCTGACCTGCCCTCGCATGGTGGTTGTGCTGAACAAGACAGACCTTCTGCCGGCCAACAAGAGACAGAGCGCAATCGAGAAAATGACCAAGAGACTTCACAAAACACTGGAGAACACCAGGTCTGCATCAAAGCAGGAATTAGACGCATGCTACCGCATAGTGCATTTCCTAACTGACCAACTGTTCTCAATTTTGCAATGTTAACAGTTTTAAAGACTGTCCAGTGATTGCAGTGGCAGCCAAGCCCGGGGGCCCTGAGGCTGCCGACACAGAGGAACCGCAGGGGATGTCTGAGTTAATCGAGGTGAAAGCGGCCACACTGATAGCTTTTAAGACTCTCTTTTTAATAAAAATGCCACAAAATGAGACTCCATACTGTTGAGGTTTTAAAGTGGTATTGCTAAAAAGATCATTGTGGTTGTATTATGTGTAAGTATTTCTATTTCGGCATTGGTAGTGCATTTGCTCAGATTGTGCTTAAAAAAAAAAGAAGTCTCACTAAGTATTTATGTTATCAAAAGTCCTGTAATATTTGCTGCATTCATTTAGCTTTTCTTTTTTTTTTCTAAAATTGGTCAATTAAAATCTTTTTCTTAATTATTTTTAAGGGGATTTATTTATCTCATTCACTAATAGGATGGATGGATTTTAAGTCTCACATGTATGCAATAGCATGAGGATAATCATGTGTGTGTGTGTGTGTACAGTACAGTCCATAAGTTTGGACACACTTTCTTATTCAATGCATTTACTTTATTCTCATGACTGACATTTTTTGATGATTCTCACTGAGGGCATCAAAACTATGTATGAACTGATGTCGAGTTATGTATTTAACACAAAAAAAAAGGTGAAATAACTGAAAACATGTTTTATATTATGAATTCTTACTTTGCTTTGGTTACTTTTTTTTGTGCATACTCTTGACATTCTTACCTCTGGGAACTCCTTAAAGACTGTTGGGAAACCCTTTCAGGTGATTACCTTTTGAAGCTCATGCCAAGAATGTGCAAAGAAGTAATCAGCGAAAAGGGTGGCTATGTATTTATTTGATTATTTTCACTTGTTTTGTTTTGTTAAGTACATAACTCCAAATGTGTTCGTTAGTTGTCACAATGTCCATAGTCATGAAAATAAAGCACAGTATTGAATGACAAGGCGCGTCCAAATTTTTGGCCTGTACTGTATGTATTTACATGATCTTTTCTTCTGTTTCAGCTATTAAAAAAACAAACCTATCTCCCACGGAGAGACCCAGGAGGCAACTTCCTGATGGCAGTGGACCACTGCTTTTCTATCCGTGGCCAGGGAACGGTCATGACTGGGACCATCCTGCAGGGGTCACTGGCCATCAACGACACCGTGGAAATCCCGGCACTGAAGGTGCAGTACACATTGTTTAATCGCTGTTCATACCTTGCTTTGATCTGGTCAGGCAGAAGGAGGACTGGGTGGTGTGGGTCACTTCAATCTGAGGGAAGCATTGGGGGTTATCGGTTTACAACGGTATCGACTGCGTGATGAAATAGCAACAGTGTGTAAGAATATTTCTTCATGCGGCATAAGAAGGCATTCCAAGTTACCACTGTATTTCGTGGTTCCATCTGATTATGTTGTATTTATGGCCTATACATGTTTTTAATTCAAATCTTTTCTTAGTTATGACTTTACCACTGTGTTAGTGGAAGTAAATTGCACGTTCCAAGTTCTGACTGATACAAATTCATCGCTGATATTGGACCATTATAAACCCATGAGCCACTGTATGGAAGTGCAATCATCAGATGCGCCTCAAAGGTGAACGATGCAGTTCTCATTTTCACCTCATAGTGGCGACAAATGTTTTCAATTAAAAGTAATTTGTGGGGAAACTACTGTGAATTTCTGTTGCTACTCCTGTTGCAACTCAAAGTGACCAAGGTCGCCAAAGAACTGAAGCCAGTGACTTGCTGATAAATTAATTGGTAGTTAGTCAGATATCTATAGTGTTTACTTGAGGGATTTTGTTTCCATTGAAATTAAAACTGTAACGTATACTTAAAGTTTCACCCAAAATAGATCTTTTTTTTCTTCAGTTTTTTAAAATTGGTTTAATTATAATTAATGAAGCAATTATTTAATAAAATAAATAATATGCATAATCTATATGTAAAATGTATTTCATTGTTTACAAAAAAAACACTCAATTAGTTAATAAGGTAAAATATTACAAACTAAATTAAAAACACATTTTAATCCACCTATTTTAGAAAAAAATGGCTAAATTAGTGCAACAAATGTTAAAGGAAACTTGATAATGCAAATGTTTGGTGGGCTAGTTTAAAGAAAGGAGTGGGCCATATTTTGCCCCCCAATTAAAGTATCATACTACAGTAGTGGGTACATACTATAGGTTAAGTTATATTTTTATTAACAGATGTATATTATTTATAAATCTATTTAATACTGATATTACAATAATTTATTACAAATTTTGTTACCTGTATTTTTTGTTGACTTTACTGTTTACTTTACATTAAATTATGAAATTGCTTAATGTTGGATTTCAGCTATGTTTAAAAAAAAAAAGTGCTCTATATAAAAGTTCCGTTGAGAATACAACAAACTGCACCGAATGTCTCTTCGTGGGAATTATTTTGTTTAGTTTTCCCTAAATTGTGTTTAGACTTAAGATGTGTTATTCCGTCACATGTCTCCCATCAGGTGACTAAGAAGGTAAAGTCGATACAGATGTTTCGGAAGCCAGTGTCAGGGGCCATGCAGGGGGACCGCGTGGGTGTGTGTGTGACACAGTTTGACCCAAAGTTGTTGGAGCGGGGGCTTGTGTGCACCCCGGGCTCCCTGCGCACCGTCTTCGCCGCCGTCATCTCCGCCAGGAAGATCGGCTACTTCAAGGGCTCCCTCAGCACGCGGGCCAAGTTCCACATCACGGTGGGACACGAGACCGTCATGGCGAAGGTGACTTTCTTTGGACTGCCGGCAAACACGCCGCCGCAGCCCTGCTCGCTGGAAGCGGCCTTCGCCTTCGACAGGGAGTACCTCTACCAGGAAGACTACGTCACCGGCCAGGGAGAGTCCAGTTCAGGACCCGACCCAGAGCAGTGGGCCTTGTTGGAGTTCGAGCGGCCCGTCACGTGCCCCTTACTCTGCCTGGTGATCGGCTCCAAACTGGACACGGACATCCACGCTAACGCGTGCCGCTTGGCCTTCCAAGGACGCCTGCTGCACGGGTTTGAAGATAAAGGCTATGCAGAGACGGGCCTGCCTCGCCTGCTCATCTACAAGACCAAACACAAGGAAGGGCAAGTGGAGAGGGTGAGTGGTCGCTCTAAATCCTAAATCATGGGGATAGGAACCGAACTCTTTCACGTACAGCAAAAAAAAACAAAAAAAACATATCTCATTTACACCGCAAAAAAAACTTGCTTCAACCACATTCAAATTTATTAAAACACACATCGCAAATGTATTGGAATGCAAAATCACTTAAAATGTATCGAAGTTACCACACGTGTTGTAGTGTCTGCGATTGATACGTCAATGTGGCTTTAAGAGGCGGGGCCTTTTGGGGTTGCGTGGCGTGTGAGTGTCTGGGCCTGAAACGTGGATGACAGCAGCTTTTGTTTCAGCGTGCTTGTTGTGTTTGACTGTTTTAACTCATTTACTGCCATTGACGGTTATAGACGTCAAAAAATCATTTAAACTATTTCTATTAGTTAAGCATTTTTTCTACTTTTGCTAACGAGAGTATGAAAGCCTAGATTTTTTTATTGTACATTTAGAACAGATATAACATTTGTGATTAATCGTGAGTTAACAATTGAAGTCATGCGATTAATTACGAGTAAAAATGTTAATCGCCTGACGCCTCTAATTTTTAATAATCATCTCGTCAGGCAATTAATTTTTTTTGTAATTAATCGCATGACTTCACTAGTTAACTCATGATTAATCACACATTTTATATCTGTTCTAAATGTACATTTTCATATTCTTGTTAACAAAAGTGGAAAAAAATGTTAAACTAATAGAAATAGTTCAAATGAATTTTTGACGTTTATAGCCGTCAATGGCAGTGAACGAGTTAAAAGAGTTCAATAATAAATGGCCGATGTAAGTATTCTTTAGAATTATGGCTGAACAATTAATCAAATTCAATTCGACATCTCAATGTAGTAGAATACAATTGTTCAAATCACAAAGGCTGCATTTTGGGGGAAAAAAGGGTTCTATGTCAAAGTGTTGGTTAAGACTTTTTGACATATCGGGCCTAAATCTAACATTTGCCAAACTGCCGATCGTCATCATTTTATCAACCGCAGATATTTCCGCTCTATATCTGATGGGCGAGAGTCACTCACCTAGGCCTGTCACGAGAACACATTTTTTCAAAGGATGTTTCCTCAAGAACTATCATGATAAAAAAATATTGTTAAAATATTTTATTTTTTAATTGTATTTGCTTGAACCAAATGAAAGCATGCAATCTCCCGGAGACTTCCTCTCCCACCCCTTTCAAGGCTAGGCTGGTGCAACCCTCATATTATTATTCTAGGCGTACCTTTGAGAAATGAGGGTACCTGAGCACTCAAATTGGTCTCAGTCTACATTAGGGCTGGGAGATATGGCCCAAAATAAAATCTCAGACATTCTGGGCGTTTACAACTTTAATGGTTTTAGTCGAAGTAATAAACCTAACAAACATTTATTTTAAAGAATCTTTGTTTTCTTAAAAAATAAATCCAAAGTGTTCAGACAACAATAATGTGTAATGATTTCAAATCAGTTTGATCGGAAACTTAATGTTGATAGCTTTTGCATAAAACCAAACCAAACCAAAACTATTCATAGCTTGTGCATAACTTGCTTAAATGTCACAATTAAGTTGTTACTAACTATTGTAAACAAGTCTTGTGAACCAACCAGCCAGCATTCTGCTAGGTGTGCAAATTACAATTCGCAAAAACATTTGGATATAAAGAATTTAAGAACAGCTTTTAATAATCCAGAAAACGTAAAAACACTTCTGTAACAAAAAATTATTGAGAAGCACTACTGTATGTGTATATTTTATTTATTTATTTATATAGTTCCGAGACATTAGACAAGTTTAGTGCTTAAGAAATGCAGTCCGCATGTTTACACATCGTGAAAAGTGATAAAACCACAGATTTGTTTGTGTTATTGTTGTAATCTGATTTATGATTTACTGATTTATGATTTACTGATTAATGTACACGCCACACTTGTTTGGTAGGATTTTGTAAAGTCGTAGTGAACACTTAAAAGACTGCAGGTCAAAGTGTTTAGTAAATTAACAACTCTAATTAAAGTACTCTAAATAAATAAATTGTCTTTCATAGTAATTGAATATTTGCTTTAATTTTAGTGCAAGCCTAACCGAAAAAAATATGTACCTAGTAATGATATAGTTTATTGTAATACATTTTAATGTATTTCTTCAGGGTACAAAATAATTTCATATTAAATTGCAATCACATAATGCTATTTAATTATTTTTCAGAATCGCTCGGCCCTATTTCAAATAACCATGAAAAGATCGCTTCAAAATGTGTATAGTGTAGTGAGGGCACGAACAATTTACTGCAATATATTGTAGGGGTGCGCCGATCGGTCGGCCCCGATTTCCTTAATTCTGGAAGATCGGTGATCGGCCGATCCCTTAAAAATAAACTGATTCCTGTTTTGCTGAGATGACTAATTTTCACATTTTCATTTTTATTTGAGAGAACTACTTCATGTGTGGTTAAAACACACCCCATTTGTATTATTTCACCGATATTGTAGAATATTTTCCAATAAAACAAGATTGGAACACTGAAGGCATATGTTGCTTGTAATGAAAAAAATTGGTATCGGCAGGTCAAACTTTATCCAATGACTAATATATTGTGGAAACACTATACGAAGAGTTAAAACTGTAAATATACGAGTACTACTAACTATGATTCTATAGAAATATTATCTTCAGATTTAGAAAAATGACAAGGTTTTTCTCTCAGTCGAGATGCATCGCTTGAATCCGCTTCCTTGACACCAATTAATATACTACTTTCCTATTTAGACCTGTCATTGATGGCGCGTCTTTGTTTCAGAAAGGGAGCAAAAACCGCAGATTGTTGAATTTTCTTACTGAAAAATTTGACTTTGAACTGCGAATATGCAGGTGAATTTCTACTTTGCCTTTGCCTTTGCCTCTGTGCCCTCCCGCTCACCCTGCAGTGCTCCCGCTGCTTTGGATGTTTCTCATTGCTGGTGGCACTGGAGCATGGCTGGCAGACACAAAGCCCGTATTGTGTGTTTCGCAAACAGACACGTACACACAAACAAGCGTGCATCGGCAGTGCCGCTGAGCGGCGTTTGAGACGTGTGGGTGCACATGCCTGCGACACGGAGGTGCATGCGGGTGGCCGCCTGACGCCACTCGCCCCGTCTAGCTGTCAGGAGACTGGCGCTGTTTGGACACACCTGAGTGGCACAGGAATAGCCACATCGCTTGGCGTTCACATGACTCTTAGTCCACGGAGCAGCAGTTCCCGCGCTCCTTGCGTCTTGGGTTTTAACGTCACAGTGTCATTTGCACATAGTAGCACCTTAATAGGAAGAAGATACACAAATGAAAGTGGCTAATAGGCAAGGAATTTATTTTCACAGCTGGAGACAAGTCCCTGTGAGTCACAAACATTATGGCGCCGACTTCAGGAAGTAGCCTTCTGACTAATACAAAGGATGCACAAACAAACACAAATATGACTTCGACAATGTAGTTTTCACTCTTGCTGGATTTTGTTGCTTAACTCGTATTCCACAAGCACAATATTAACCAGAATTACTATATTTCAACTAGTGGGGCTGCATAGAATATATTATTGTCAATTGGGGGGGGGGGGGTTGACTTTAAGCTCTATGTTACATGTATACTGTACATACATAATGCTAAACAGATGTATTAGTCATTAATTGCCAAAGCTGACCTAAATGAGCAAAATATGATTATTTTTTTCTGTAGTAGTTAATACATCATCATCAGCAGCAGTATGAAGAAGATAATATTATATTTATACTATAAATGTGTTGTTAATTTTCAAATTTACTGGTCGAAACGGCACATTATTCTTTCTTGATGATCAAATTTGAGTAGTTTACTTCTTGTGCATTCCAGAACCTAAAAAGCATTAAAGCACTACAAATTGTTGGGCGGTCACTGAACATAACAGGATGTTTAATCCCTTTAAAACAATGACCAGCTGAACTCATTTTACAAACATGGCGGACTTGCTTATTTTGCCATGAAAACGAGTGGTAGTGTATAATGTTTTCAATGTAATATGTTAAATTATATATACTTTTCTTGAATAAGATTTTTTTAAATACTGGAGCCCCCAATATAAGTCAGTTCCGTGTATAATTTTTTTTAGTTACGAAATTCCACCAAATATTTGTGACACATTTCATTTCATCCATCCATTTTCCATCAGCACTTGTCCTCATTAGGCTGTGCTACACCCTGGATTGGTCGCATGTTAATCACAGGGCACCTAAAAGACAAACAACCATTCAAAAGAACTTCACATGCACTATTTAGGAACGTGGGAGGAAGCTGGAGTTCAAGTTGACAGTCAAGATGTTGAATTATTATGAAAAGTATTATGAAATTTAGTAGATCTGAACAATTAATCAAATTCAAAATTACAGATTAATTCATTGTTTAAAAAATACATTCGATTTAATCCAAATATAACCGTTCTCCTTTTTCATTCCACCCACCATAATAAAACAAATGATCAAACTGCCATATCTTCACACAACGTGCTCGAGAAGCCGCACGTGTAGTTAACTTCTATTTGCGTGTTGCTCCTCGCGTCGAGGTGAAATTCAGGTCAAGTGTGCAAAGCAGTTTCCCCGTGTTTGCACCTCAAGGCGTTGACTGCTTCAATCCTCAACTCTCGAGTGAAACGATGCGAGCAGGACGTCAGACTGGTCGTCATGTGGCGTTCGCCCGGTTATCAGCCTTCAAGTTATAGTTCATAGTTGTCATTGCTGAGATATGACTTTTGGCACGGTCTGTCGGACGTCTATAGCCCGCTGTATGTTTCTTTTAATCGGCGCATCAGTCACGCTTAAGGGTCAAACGTTCGAGAGTGAATGAGGGAGGCAGAAGAGAGGACGAGTTAGCGGTGGCGCTTGGAGGGAGGCTCAGAGACAGAGCGGTGCCCTCCTGTTATCAGATTAGCGATGGATGATAAGCAAGGAATACAAACAAATGGCATAAAATGCGCAGGAACGAGGAAGCAGAGACAGCCAGGCGGCAAGACGAGAAGAATGCGCTGGCGGTGGGCTTCATGAGGGTACTTGACAACGGGGGGGGGGGTGGTCCTCGCCGCTACCGTCATGGCTGACAGTTTCACCTCTGTAATAAGATTAGTTTGTGCGCCGTCAGTCAAGCACTTCTGAACGCTGTGATTGGGCGGTTCACGTTCTTCCTCTTTGCGTCATGTGCAGGTGACGGACGACTACACCGTGATTGGCCGCAACCTGTTCAAGAAGGAAACCAACCTGCAGATCTTTGTAGGCCTGAAGGTCACGCTGTCATCGGGCGAAACCGGCGTCATCGAGGGCGGGTTCGGACAGAGCGGCAAGTTCAAAATTAGAGTACAAGGTAAGGACCAAACGTGGCTCAAAAGTGGTCGTTTGTACAAGAGGGTCTTCTTCTACTTCAGTATCCGCCCCAAACACTTTTTCCGATTCTTGGGGCTCGGCAGATTGTTTTCAGGATGTGGTAAGAGTGCTCGGGCTGACATCTCCAGCCGCATTCCCAGGATTCCTTCGGGGATTGCCCGTGTTCCGGGGGAAATCTGTTCTGTATTTATTTTACCTTCTGTTGCTCCAAACCTACTGCGCCACACCGGGAGGGGAGAGAAAACAAAAACATATCAAAAAGACAGCCTCACCTACATCCTCTTCACTGACACACACACACACACACACACACACACACACACACACACACACACACACACACACACACACACACACACACACACACACACACACACACACACACACACACACACACACACACACACACACACACACACACACACACACACACACACACAGTCTTGAGAAAAGTTAGTGCTTGTGAATGAGTTTCAATGAATAGTTGCACTTCTTCTAAGTCATTACCCTTACAATCGGAATTTGGTTTCTAGCATATCGCTGATTACAGAAAAGCATTAATAGTTGGGGTAACTATTCCAGATCTAAACCACTCTATTAATATTTGAGTGTCGTCATAATCATGATCGGGGAATGCAGATATAATATCCATCTAGATTTAAAACCTTTTGTGAGATGAATGAGTGAACAGCTGGACAGATCATAATGTAAAATGTAATGAGCTTCATCGTCGCCACAGCAAATTACAACCTGATCTGATGAGATTTTCCATATAAAATCGCAAATGTCGGACAAATACAAAATGTAGATTAGTTCCAGATTGACAGATTACGTAATTTGTGTGGATTTTACTGAAATCGATTTTCGACTACACAGAAAGTTAGGACTTTATGACATCATATAAAAAGGATTTTTCACCAAAAAGTTAATAGGATAGTTTTGGGAAAAATGCTGATTCATTATTTAAAAAAAGAAAGAAGAAAAAAACACTGACGGATGAATGAATGATTGTCCAGCCATCATCATCAGCCTCAAAGAACATGTATATGATCAAAAATCCTATAATATTCATTGCAATTTAGCAAGATTTTCTGTTCAAACCGCATACATAAAATTCAATTACAGTCGAACCTCGATTTTCATGATGAACCCATTCAATAGTCTAAAACCGAATTGTACAAAAAGTTAAAAATAAACTAATGCATATGAAAATCAAGGTTTCACTGTATCATATTTGCACCCCCCCTCCCCCCATTAATTAATTGTTTAATTAGTGTAATTCAGGGGTGTCAAACTCGTATTAGCTTGGTAAAATAATGGTATATAACTTAAAAACAATTGCCGCCAATTATACGCAGATTTTCGCTATTTGTGGGCCTAAATTACGGAGCTCAACTGTAACCATATTGTTCCAAAAAAATAACACAAATGCAAATGGAACGCGGCAACACTTTGCCTGGATGAGTTCCGGACGTGTTATATCTACCTGTTTTGCATATATATTGTTCCCAGAATGCATTGTGTTTGTGTGGCGTAGTTAATGAAGTTATAAGGACATTCATCCTTGTCATATGTATTTGTGTTACCAGTAATTGAATTTGTGAAGTTTATGTTGGTCTATGATTTTTTTTTTTTTTTAAACAAACAGTAACTTTAAGTTGTGTGTAAAATAATAACATCCAGGACGATTCCGTGTACAAGTTGCATTTCTCATCTGAGGACTGCTTGTGAAATTACTAATATATATGTTTTGATTGTGGTTGGCTGATTAATTGGTCCGACATTACAATTTTTATTTTTTTATTTTTTTTACTTACTACAAAATCGTCTCGCACGCCGGATTAACCCCCTTTGTGGGCCTAATCCGGCTCGCGGGCCGTATGTTTGACACCACTGTTGTAATTATAATGAGAAAATATTAGTAACATTTAAAATGTCACAAACTGTACAGTTAACATTTTTTATTTATATAATTGGTTATGATCAAACCATATGCCAATAACACAATTAAAAAACAGAATTACTGAGTATTTTATTATTGAAACAGATGAAGTATTTTGGACATTTTAACTTTTTGGTTTCGTACGAATGACTTGGCCTATCTTTCAGTAAAAAAAAAAAAAAAAAAAAAATCAAACATGGCCCTTCATTACAAACTTTTTGCCCACCACATAATATGTGGGACTCTACTGTGCGTGTTTGCATGTGAACCCAAGTTCATTCAAGTTAGTGCACGCTGGCGTAGTCACAACTAGCGGCGATATCTCCCAGCATAACAACCCTTACATCGGCGTACCGATAACAAGAAGAATGCTGGCGCCATTATGCATGAGGCCAGACAGACCGCGTGTTAAGCAATGAAACTAGAACATTGCTTACCCTCCGTGTCCAAAAGCGCGGGCGAAATTAGCAGCCAGTTTGAATGGAGGGCACAAATGGAAGCACAAGAGGGGCAGAAATGTGACTCGGCGTAAGGAGCGTGACACACTCGCTCATAGTTCTCAGGAAATGAAGGGGTCAAGACGGACAACGCACTTGGAAGCACAGCGTTGGAGTGAACATCAGCATGACGGCTCGTTGAGAAACCGAAACCTGCTCTTCTGCACATTTTCTGCTGTTAAATTTGAAGAATGAAGGCCGTAGGTCATGCGGGGGGGTGGGGGGTGGGGGGGGGTTGAACGAGCGAACGAGCGCACATGCTTCTGTGACTGACTGGTGATGAACTTCAGCGAAATACAAACTCACTAGAGATTCAGGAATTGTATGAAAGCCGAATGTTTATTTTATGGTTGGAGTCGCTCCACAAGAGTGGTACTGCAAATCACGTGCGTTATTAAGAAGTTGATTGATGCAACTCTTGGCAATTGGACGTCATTAGTGGTGGCTTATTAATAGTCCTTCCATGCACTGCTTCAAGTATGTGTATGTCCATGTTTTGTTCTGTTTTTGTTTTTGTGTTTTATTTAGTCGAGTCAGATTCCCGCTTCTCTGTGCCGCCTTGTCAATCTAATCTGCCCAGGGCCTTCCGAATCAGAAGCGCTGGCCAAAATGTTTTTTTTTTTTTTTTCCATTTCTCTGATTGGTTGGTGAGAGCAAGCCAAGTTTAACTATGAAAACAGCCATAGACATCATCGCCAATAATAATGAGCATTGCTGGCGATACTATATTAACGTAAAGGGGAAGTCAACACAAAAATCTATCTCTAAAAAAAGTCTAAACGCAATATTCTGATTAATATTGTGTTTGTGGAATATGAGCTATGCAGAAAAAGGCACCTGTTTTCATCCATCTCAGGGGGCGGCCATTTTGCCACTTGCTGTTAACTGAAAATGACATCACAGTTGCTCAGGACTCAGGTTAGGACCAATCACGTCTCAGCTTCAGAAAACAGGCGAGTCGTGATTGGTCGTTGCCTGAGCCCTGAGCAAATGTGATGTGATCTTCAGTCGAAAGCAAGTGGCAAAATGGCCGCCCGTGAGATGGATAAAAATGGGTGGATTTCACTGTTTAACTCATATTCCACAAACACAATATTAATCAGAATACCGTGTTTAGACTAGTGGGGCTGCATAGAACATATTATTGCCTTTTAAGTTAATTCATTATCAATTTTGATGATCAATTACATTTTCAATTAAGTAAATCGATTTAGAACTGCTCAACATGATGTATGTGCATCAGGGATGGGCAAGTACCGATACCAGGTATCATATGGGTCAATACCACGCCTTATTTAAAGGTGTCGGTACACACGAAGGCACTCGATACTGGCCCACTTGTGGCCGTTTTACGATCAACAACTAGAAATTAGATGAATAGATTTTTTTTTAAATTAATTTCATGCAATTTTAAAGAAAAATGCTATATTGAGATATATGGGTCTTTCTTTAAGATTTCCGGCCATTTATTTTTATTTTGTTTAACGTATCATAAGTATAAGTGGTATCGATGACTACCCGAGTCTGAAAAAAAAGTGGTATCGAACATCCCTCACGTGCATGCTTTTATTTAGCGTCTTCATGTTGTTGATTGTTGTTGTATAAATATTGTTTCTATAATTGTGGCGTGACGGTGCTATTAAGAGGTGGATTACATTGGGCGAGCCCCACCCGCTACCACTGGACCTCATTAATATTGTTCAGGTGTGCCTAATAAAGTGTCCAATGAGTATGAGATACAGAATAGATCCTCTCCCCCTTGTCAAATCCTCCTATGGCATGAAGGTCGGTAAATAGAGAAATCTAAAAAAAAAACATGTCTGCGGATCTTCTCTTCAGAGGGTCTCCGCCCAGAAACCAAGCAGTTGCTGTCCTCGACCACTTCCAAGAAAAAGGGGAAGGGGGGCGGCAAAGACGCAGGCGTCGCAACGGAAGATGAACCCAAAGCGGACACTCGGCATGTTAGCATTCACTTGGATTTCAAGCGCTACGTCTTTGACCCCCACAAGAAGATGGTTCAGTTGTGACCTCTGACCGTCGCTTGAACATTCAACAAGACTCTTTGTCCTTAAAGCGAGACTTCATTTTATCAGGGTGGCAAATGCTTATATTAAATGATGTGAAATGATATAGCTGCAACCGCTGGGAATTTTTTTAAAAATTAATTTCCCTGTATGGAGATGGACTTGATTCATTCTAACAATAATGTGTTTGTTTTTTTCTTTTCTTTTTATAGCTCTTAAAATCTGATTTGCAAATAATTGATTTTTTGTTCTCTCTACGCGTCCTCTGATAACGGTAGCTTTTTAAACCAACTAACCAGCTGGTATGAAAAAAATATTTGGTGATGGTGTTCTAAAGCAATCATGTTCTTATCGGTCTCGCTGGGGGTCAATGATTAATCATGCAGTCATTTTCTGTTTGACATCATTTCTTGAAATGACAACAGTGGAAGGGTTTTGAGCTGCAATTAGATCCGATTAAATGGAAAAGTCGCACAAATAAAACGATCAGAAACCCCATTTGCCATTCATTATTTTTGCATCTTCACTTGTGTTGTGCTTTATTAATTATTTTGTGCTACGAATGCAATCGCAGAGCTTCAAAAGAAGGTGAATTAATTAGCGGTGGGTAAAAAAAAAAAAAATGCAATTACAAAATAAATTGGTGAAAACGCACCAAAGGGCACATTAGAACCCATAATAATTGAAATGAATTGTTGTAAACTGATACCTGTCAATACTTTTAAACATGATTATTATTATTATTATGGTTTATTATTGCTTTTGTCCTACAGTTTCTTGTACTGTACTCCATTACAGGCAATCTACCTTGATGAAAAGATTCTAAAGCGAATAAAGAAAATTGCACTAAAATGTCTTCAGTAATGGAGACATACATCAGTATGGCTGAAAACACTTAACGACGGCGTGTCTAATATATTGGCTGTGAGCTTTAAGGGGCGGGGCCGTGGACTCTTAGTATGTAGCCGATGATGTCAGCAAGCGGCGGCTGTGAACAGTGCTTCTATCTTAGCGGGAATCTGAGGAAATTGGAGAGAGCGGGAGCAAGAGGGGACACTGCAAGGTTTGTTCCCCTGAGTGACAGTCCTTTTAGTCTTATCTCCTCGCGTTCCTCTTATAGAAAAGCAGGCAGAGAGGGGGAAAAAATATTCGTTTTACTCTTATGTGTCTGCAGTTTGGCTTTCTAGCAGCAGTCAGTCGCCACCCATTCGGGGTTTTATTTCTATCCATGATGCGCTCTCCGCAATCCCTCATTGCACACTTAAATAGTATTTGGTGTAGTCAATTAAACAAACTACATTCATTTAATTTGTTCAAGTAATACTGTATATATATATATATATATATATATATACTATATATATCTTTAAAAATACACTGTTAGTCCAGGTTTAATTGTAGGTGCACCTGCAAAATCATACAAAAGCTGAATCAGAAAGTCACCAATAATGCTCAATTTATAGAGACACTGTCATTAATATAACAAATGTTCATTACGAGTGAATGATTCTGAATAAGATTTTTGACATTTTCATTCAATCATGAATCATTATTTTAACAATCCCAGCTCACCCAACGATAAATAAATTAACCAAAAGCTATTTGACGTTTTGAATTGCATAATTGAAAAGGGGTAATAAAGAGATGAAGATTAATATGCACTATTTGACAGTGCTACTTATCAAGAACAACCCCCCACCCCCGCACACCGTCAACCTTAACATGCATGCTAATCCTGTTGTGTTTGTATATGAGAGAAGTCTTCCCATCATGGGTGAGGACGTTTGTGTAATCTGCTTTAAAGACTGACGCGACTTTGGCAGGGGGAATTGACACGCAGGGAGGTTGTGGGACTTGGGTTAGTTGGGAGCAAAAATTTTGTGTAAAGTAGTGGTGGGTCAAATAAATAGCAATAATACACCAACATCGGTTTCTTACAGTACTGTGATAATTTTGACTTTTTAATGTGATGTGAATATCAGTACAGGGAGTCCTCAAGTTAATGCGGATTTCCGTTCCTACGCTGGCGATGTAACCCCATTTTCGACTCGATATTTACATCAAAATACTTTGTGCAGTAATTTTAGAAAAATATATTTGCGCGACTCAAAAGGGCCGGAACCAATATTTTGCTGACGGACAGCAGGGCACGGAAAACACGGAAATGTGACGCGCCTGATGGCGAGCCGACCTGCTCGATGGACGGCCGTTAGTGGAGGTAACAACAACGCAACTTTAAATAACTTTAAAATGCCGTGATTACTGTGGGTAATTACTAAAAAAAGAAGGTGCTATGGACAAGGCACGGGCGCTGTACAGTCGAAAGTTTTTGATTGTGACGGCACCATATGGACAAAAACGGTAGTGTTTTGACTGTAGGAAGACCACATTTCCCATGAAGACCAACGCATAGCATCTTTGAGCTCATGCCAGAGAATGAAGTCCAGGCCAGTGTTCATCCTTGACTAACTTTTCTTTTTGTCTCCTCAGATAAAAGTTTTCGCACATATACGTTTGAATTGACTTCGATCTTTGTAACGATTGGGGAAAGGAGGAAGTGACGTATGCCATAAAGCAGTCCACAATCCACATTTTTAGTTTTTTGTGTGGCCACCATTTGAAATTATTTTTTTTTAGTAATGAATATTTTTTTTTAATATTTAATGGAATTATTTTTTACCTTCTCATAATTGTTTTAATTGTTATTATTTTTATTATTATTATTGTATGTAGCTTTATGTAGCTTTTTGCATTGCCTAGTGTATGAATTAAGCACCACAAACTTGCCTTGCCAAATAATTAAATAAATCATAAATAACTTATCAGCAAACACAATTGCTCAGAATGGCAGACAAATTTTCAAAGGTAAGTTGCTCAAAAAACTTGTCATTTGACATTTTAGGCAGACTTAAGAGTAATTTTTCCGCAGTTGTCCATTTAATAAATGTTAATAAGTAAATACATAAAAATTTGTTTTTATGATAAAATCTTATCCAATAGGAGTAAATCACTACTACTGAAAAAGTTAAAAGTTGTACAGTGCAAAAAAAAAAATCAATGTTCACATTTGTTTAATGCTCGCAAAGGCTGTCTATGCTAGTTTTTACATCTTTAGTTATAAATACAACTTTTTCACAATTTTATAAATACCGTAACTTTATCGATATATTATCATTATCCTGTGTGATTGTGCTCCACTCACCCCGTGTAAATCCACTGTCCCATTCATCACCACTTTCACAGCTCCCCTTAGTGATAACACCCAGACGTGATGATTTTCCATCATACGCCTGTAACCGGGTAACCTCGAGGTCACGACAGTAGCTGCGGGTCAACCTCAGAGCGGCCCAATGTTTACAGATGGGAAACGAGCGTCGATGTGCACAGATAACGGGGCCTGCTTCTCCCGAGACAAAGCAGCACGAAGGAGGGGGTAATTGACAAGGCTGAGGAGGAGGGCGACAGAAGCCGTTTCAAATGGGACTCAAGGCAGGCGAGATTGAAAAGACTAATTAGCTGCCATTTGACTGATAAATGGCTGCAACATTAATTAGCAATTTAACCACTGGGGAGCCTCCTAACGTGCTCTCCTTGTATTAATGCCTCGCCCCAAATTACATTCTTTTAAGGTTTATTTGCCGCTCCAAAACAGTAAAACTTTATTCACATGAAACTGCGGTTTAAGTACTACGTGGATAACCGATTTAGTTGAGTACGGAAAAGGGATAACTTCTCCAAAGTTCTTTTAGAATAAAGAGCAATTAAGAGTCCAATTATCACACTTTAACAGGAGCAAATGTAAAATTCAACACGCATTCACAATCATGTTATATGTTTAATCGAATATAAAGTATGTTTACTCGCAAAAATGTCCACAGATTAGGGGATGACTTTGCAAATTAAACGGGATAAAAAAACAAACAAAGAACTTAAATCATTTGTTTTAAACGTTACATTTATGATCGTCATTGCCTAATATTATTTTAAATGAATGCAAATTTGTTCTATGAGTTCTGTTTTGCCATCTATGATTCCCCACGTTTCAGGTTTTTGCCATAGCATCAAAGTCCAAATTTTTATTTCATTTTATTATTTTTTATTTTTAACTACAGGTGTCAAAATTAGTGCGTTAATTTTGAGTTAATTTAAAGTTCCTTTAACGGCATTTATTTTTTTAACATACGATTAATGACCGCCCCTTACTTGGAAAGCCTGTACTGAGGGAATTCCAGTCGCAACGCAGCAAACACGTCCACGTCAAAATTGAGCAGTAATTAATTTAGTAATAATCATTGCATATATTTGTGGAGACTGGAGTCAAGTTGTATTTTACAATTTAAAAAATGTGCAGTTATTTCATGTTAAGATGAGATAGCTCTTCATATAAAAAGAAAAATGCACTGCGCCGTCACCGTCTTACAAATGCAATTATGCCATCTAGTGGCAGAAAAATGACCAACACAAATCAATATCACACTCGTTTTTTTACAGTACAGTGCATCTTTTTAAATTTAACTCAATGTTAGGAATTATTATGAAATTACTGTATGACTAAAAGATGCAGCCATATTAGTTTAACATTGTTTCTACTTTTATGTTAAGAGTATGAAAACTTTAAAAAATATATTTTATTGTACATTTGGAACAGATATAAAATATCTATTGAAATGATGCGATTAATTACGGTTAAACATCTTAACTGCCTGACATTCCTATTTTTAACATTTTCTGGTACAATATTGCAATTGTGACCTTCAGCTGACGAATCGATGATTGACGCTGCATGTAGCTAGGAGACGGTCGCATCATGCCAACGAACACGTGCATAGAGTGATAGAATCACATCGGCCCTCGCAAACATCGCCTTCCAATCTAATTTAGCTGTGATTAAAAATGCCTGTCGTTTAATTAATAGCGCCACAAGCCTCTTTGAGTCGGCCGCTCCCATTTCCGCCACTGGTTATCTCCCACCTGCCCAGCTGCTCAACTCTTTTGTGAGTTGTGACTGGGAATAAATGCACTATATGGTGTGCGACTATTCAACTTGGTTTATTGCAAAATGTTACCAGCGAAATGAATGCTCTGAGAATTTATGCATGCAGTTATCTTCCAGCGATTTACGTCCTTTGCAAATCAAACTAAGGCTAATTAGCGGATCTGTTCTTAAATCTGCAAGGCGCAACCAAAATGCCAGAGTGAAAGAAAAGCCTGTAAAGATCGTCATTGTTCCGCCGTCACCGCTCGAATTGTCTGCGTGTCTGCGCCTGTCTCCGCCGAACCAGCAAGACAACAAAACAGCCGTGCAAAACGAGCGCTGCCAATTCAATGAAGAGGCATATTGATAAAGTGTTGCCATATCTCAGAGTCATTCACACGCGTTCACCGTGCAGCCGACGCGCCAAAGCTGAATTGTCTTTGTCATCCCATTCGTCACCTTAGGACAGCGCCGACGGCCATTGACAAGCGCAATAACAGACGATCATTACAGCTGAGCTCAGCAGCGCGGGTCAGAGTTCACCTGCGACATCACCTCCAAAAATAACAAGCCGGGATTTGTCTGTTGTCGATATCATCTTGTCATTTGCTTTCTCTTTGAGTAGAGCAGCAAGGGCCTCGTGCTTGCTTCTGACCTGGACACAGATTGATTGGAAAATATGTTTTGCTAGATAAAGACTTTGGATAATGGTTGACTGACCTTGAGGAAACAATTTTTATGAACATTTCTTATCAATTTTTTTTTAAAAAATATGCAGGCCATTGCAAAATTATCAGTTTCTTTGATTTTTTTCTGTTTACATGTTTAACCTGTATAAACGTACCGACAAAAAAAGCTTAGCTCACATTCGATCTGGCCGCAGCATTAGACTGGTAGGACTACATTTCCCATGGTTCTTAGACACAGCAACAGGAAGCAGTTCTAATGCCGCATTTGAGGATGGTGGGAAGCCGGATATATCCGAGTTGGTTTTTCCCAGTTCCGACCTCAAAGCGTTTGAGGCAAAAGTAAACAAACAAAATGGCGGATAGTGAGAAATTGTTTTTTATTTTGGTCCTCAAAACTAATTTTGACCTCCAGAAAACTTGCCTTCTCCCAATTTTGCTTTATTTATAGTTTTTTATCTTATTTCATAAGCATTTCATACAGTTCAGTAGTTCACCGTATAATTTCATGCAGGGAGATCGCGGCATGCTGTCGCGTACGTTGTGTGACGTGGAGTTATGTTGAATATTTATGAATGAAGAAAGCTATCTAGTTTTATACTCGAGTAAATTATGTTTTACCGTTCACGGTCTGTGTTTCCAAAGGGGTCGCCATTGTGGAGTGACGTCACATAGTAGTCCGTCGGTGAAAACGGGGTACTTTTTTTTTCTGATTTCGCAAGTGGGATTTCCGAGTTCCCGTACACACTTCCTGGTTTGATGTCGGAAAAGTCAGACTTCCGACAATCCTCAAACGCAGCATAATTCCAGTATAACGAAAACATGGACGCCTGCTAGCGATTTGATGCGGATGAGAATGAGAACGTAATAGGAAGGAATTTGAATTAAATATGACAAAGTAAAAAGCTGACATCCATACATACATAAAGCACACCAGATTACAAGGCACACTGTCGATTTTTGAGAAAAGTAAAAGATTTTAGGATTTTTAGCATGCCTTTTGGTCCAAAAAATACGGTATATGGCGCATCACAGGTTGGACTATTTGAAAAATATTTGTTATTTTAACGGGCTTTTGTCACATGCATCCATGGACTTTAGGATTAGTTAAAGGATTTTTACAAAAAAAATGGTGCCAATTTTCAAGTGAAATCTAGTGACCGTAGCCTATGTTATGCAATTGTGATTCTACTCTATTTTTTTTTAATAAGCTGCTCTGAAAGGCACTTTAAACATCTAAGCAACAGCGTTTAAAAAAACACACAAACAAACAAACAAACAAACAAAAACATGTTATATTGTACATGTTTAGGTTATTTTTAAACAGTACATATTTAAAAAAATAGTTCTGAATTTGTATGAAGCGTGTCATTATCCGGCAATTATAATTAATAAAAAATGTTTTTTAAATGAAGATCTTAGGTTGAGAACAATTAAAAACCACCAACTTGAGCAATTTGCAGAAAATATATAATAAATAAATAAATAATATGATTTAAACCTTTGGTTTCTCACACAAAAATGAAGTCTATCCAATTGAAGTATTTTTGTTAGACATATTGTTGCACTCGCTAGCTGATCAAGAGACCATTTGACACTGAGCATGCTACTGCAGCATGGTTAAAAGGCGAACAATATACGGTAGGTTGGATGTTGATGCAATACGATAATGGCATGAAATTATTATTTTTTCTCTTTCTCTTTCCATGTTGTCACCACGTTCTTGCTACCTTCTGCCCAGTTACACCAAAGGAAAGGAAAACCATGCCTTTAGTGTTGTCGGTCAGACGATGACAAAGGCCAAAAAGAAAGACTGTTGAATTCAATTCAATTCGAACCTGATGTCTGAGAAAGGCCAACGACATGGAGCCTGGTGGTTGCCCAAAGCGAGCTGCCGCTTCCCTGTAAACGCTCATGGGACTTCTGTAAATAATATCGGAGTCGAGGAGAGGTCAGAGCCTCTCTATATGTAAGGTACCTGGGGGATGTTGGTGCCATACAAATACAATTGACTTGACACCAGAAACCACTAAACTAAATGCATATTGATGCAAAATGGTGACAACCTTGACCCTGGGTTCTTGTCTTGAGCTTTTAATAAAAGCATTTGTTTCAGTTTCACAAGAACCCCGAAAGGTAGACTTTCAGGGGGAAATGTTTGTCGCGCATTTGAAGTCGTGGGGAGTTCAAGATGCAATGTTTTGATCAATTAATTGTGCAATTTGTTTCCATTATGCAGATACGGTACTTCTTAGTTGCCTCCCTTTCTTTCTGTCCATAACTAGGCTAGGTTTAGTTATACTATGGTCACTAGGTACAGTACTAGTCACCATTTACATAAATGCGCTAAATACATTAACGTTTGAAGGAAAACGTTTCTTTCTTTACCACAGTTATTTATTCTAAAAGAGTAAAATAATGTGTTCCAGGGGTCTTCAACTGACATTATCATAAAACTGTCATTAACAGTAAGTACAAGGTCCATTCCACCAAATCGGTGCCATTTTCTTGTTTTCTCTCAAGAAAAGATTTGTTTAGTCTTTTTTCAACTCTAAGTCTGATAATGCACATATTGAACTTGAAATGTATATTGGATCTTGTCACGCAAGCAAAAGTTATAACGTTACTGTTTTGTGTACTGAAACTCCATATTTGAATCACAGGATTGAAAGTAACAGGAGTGAGTTAGCATAGTATTAGCACATACGTGACATACAGCCTCCTAGCATTCATGCTAATAGCATGTTGACACTAAGCGCATTAGAGTCATTTAACAAGATTTTAAAATACAGTCAAAAAATAATTGAGCTAACAGAATAGAGTCCAGTCACCTTGATTCAACTTTTGGTGGCGTATTACAGTTTATTATGCTACTTTATGACCTCAGGTCCATTATTTTAGCATAGGAGCATTTAATGGTTATGAAGTGAAAATACTTTAAGGATCTTTGCGGTTCTCCACAGAGTATTGCACGTGTGTAACATTTCAAACCCACAATACCCTGCAAGTCCCTTTCTGTCAAAGCAAACATAAGGATATCAGATTAAGAGGTATTTATTGTACCCTGAGGGTTCTATAATGTTCCGTAATGGCCCAATGTATACAGAAGGAATCCTGGACTGACAGCCAGGGACAGCGGAGTTGTGACGGCTTTGGTCCGGGGCTAATGGGGTCCCCGCGGTGACTCGGGTTGTATGCGCGAGCCGTCTGAAAGCGCAGCACTGTCAGGCTGACCCAAACACTGCCTTGATGAGGCTTTTAGAAGAGCAGAGTGACTGACGGAGGTTTAGAAGAGATGTGACACCGCAGCCTGCGCTGCTGCTGTTTATGTATGTCTGCTAGCCCTCCAAAATCTATGTTTATGATAACAGTGGCCGGCTGCCCATCTGATAGCCGCGCTTGCTAAGGGACAACTCCTGCGAGAGGGCAACACAGACACGGGAGGACATGCGAGAGAGCGACCGTAACGCGACGGCCATATGTGTCTTCAACGCTTGCAAACGCTCTCGCTCGGCAGTCTCGAAACTCTTCAGTCCTTGTCTAGCACTTTGTTTGAGCTCAAAGTAGAACGCCTCTCAAAGTAATCCCCCCTTCCCGTGCCTTTAATGTGATTCCCCCCCCCCCTTTTTTTTTTGGGCCCTTCGGTTGTCTTCCTTCCTAATTAGCTCATATCCCTCTGCTTTGCCAGAGCCGGGGTGATGACATGCATACGGCACAGCCCCAAATCAAATATATGCACATGTGTGTGACTTTTAAAAGCCTCCCAACACACACACCAGCTCATGAAGGATCTGTTGTGCCCCTGCACTTATCTGCTCTTTTTTTTTTAAATTTGGAAATTCACGTTACAAAAGTACACATGGGGTTTGATTTATTAACTTCAAAATCAAGTAACTTAGCAGCTTAAAAATGTATATATAATGTGTATATATGTATATATGTGTGTATGCTATATTTGTATTTGTGTATGTATATACTGTATATGTCTAATAAATCGCCAAGTATATAAAATAATACTTCAGAATCATAAAAAGAAATCTAATCATTCTCCACTCACAAAAGATTTTAGATGTTTTTTGACTATGAAATTATTTTATTTAGGGATGCATGTTATTATTAACTCATTCACTGCCATAAATTTATTTGAACTATTTCTATTAGTTGAAATTTTTTCCCACTTTTGTTAACAAGAGTATGAAAACCTAGAAACATTTTTATTGTACATTTAGAAGATAAAAAAAGAAAAGATTATTAAAAATCAGGGGCGTCAGGCGATTAAAATTTGTAATCGCATGACTTCACTAGTTACCTCACGATTAATCACAATCTGTTCTAAATGTACAATAATTTGTTTTCCAGGTTTTCATACTCTTGTTAACAAAAGTGAAAAAAAAGTCAAATTAATAGAAATAGTTCAAATGAATTTTTGACGTCTATAGCCGTCAATGGCAGTGAATGAGTTAATTGGATGCAAAAGTGTTTTCTTTGAGTGTTCAGAACTCCTTTTTGGTAATGAGTCAAGCAATGCTGCCTGGATGAGTTGCCATAGTGATGTGGCACAACTTTCAACGGCTGAAATGCATGTTTAAAGCTGCACTTTGTGACAATTTTCCCCCAAATTTTTTTACAAAACCCTTTTTATTTGACCATTTATGACTGAAACATTTTTTAATTAGTAGATTAACACCTTAGCTGTTCATAATGGGAATTCCTGCAAGCCTCTGGCCAACAGTTTTCAGACAGGATGCGCGTTCCCGCCCTCTGTCTGTGGATGTGACGTCATGTGTGCGTTGTATATGTGAAGAAGGGAAAATGCAGTTTTATTTTTTGGCCACAGGTGGCAGTAGTGATTTGAAAAATAAATAAAAATTGCGTCCAGTAGAGGTGGAGAGACCTATGCAGATGTCCGGCAATGCCTGATTTTTGTATTTTTAATTTTTTAATCAAAAAATGACGTGGTGGGCAAGTCTGTTCCACTCCACTCCTGTAGGTAGCGATAATGCGTCTTCTGGTGGGTCACTGCCCCACTTGTCCCCAATAATAATGGACTAAATAGAAAAAAAACCACTGCTTAAGTACAACATAGTTGTATTTAACTTTAAATGTTTTATTTAAGAATTCTTTGTTAGTTAATCTTTATTTAGGTCAAATGTTTATTTAACTTATGTGCAGTAGATTTTAATTGAACCATTACATGTTTGATTTTTAATGATCCGATATTTAAATGCAGTGTTAATGTTAAAACAGTGATGTTATTTTTGGCTTACAATAAGATTAACTAAACCTTCTTTTGTGATGGACTCTGCTTTTTTGGTGTGTCCTTCTCATGAGACTACAAACATAAAAATCAATGTATTGTTTCATGAACATGTCTCTCTGACCGTGTCAATCAAAAGTGAGCGTGGAGCTCTTGTGTTGCTTTTTCCTGCCTTTTTGTCCAGTTGCTTCAAATTTGCTTGAAGTTTCCCTCACTTGTCCTTGATCACTAAAGTCCTATCAAAGGAAAACCGCTTCCCCAAGTTCATATTTCAAATATTTTAATTGTCTTATGCCGCTTTCGTTTATTTTTCTAATAATCCCTCGAGGCAAACGCAAGACTGTTTACTCCCTTTGATTTGCAGTCCTGTTACTTTTTTACTGCGAGTGTTAATTAACCTTCAAATGAAGAAATTACAACCGGCACACAAACGAGCCGCAGCGCCGCGCACATACCGACGCAACAATAGACGAGAGGCTTTTTTTTTTTTTTTTTTTCATCTGAGATCTCCCTGCATGTGTCTTTCTCTCACTTTACTTGGTTTCCATCTTCTGACACACACATTAGACAACATGCCAGTCTGCATTTCTTCTTCGGCCCTCGGTTCTTTTGTGCACCAAAGTCTTCGTTAAATTCTCCATTCTTTCAACTTCTGTCAGTGGGAAAAATAAAACATGAAAGGTTCAAAGACAACAGCTATCTGTTTTCTGTTCAGAAGCACTTAATCTCCTTTTTTCTTCTCACTCGCCGCTCGTCTTGCTGTTCCTTCTTTCTATATGTCGTCCACGTGGGCCTTTTTTTTTTTGTTCCTTCCTCAGAGCTGCCCCAACGTTCTATTATTTTGATTATAGCCTCTCATTAGCTGCTCAGTTTAATTAAAAGAGCTCATTCATATGAAAATGGGAGGCAGATAGTGATTTTTTTTTTCTCTCCTGGAAACAATCGCTAACCTTTTCCAGGAGACTCTTAATTGGAAGCCTTTTTGATTGGTTTAAACATACATTCAACACATTACGGAAAACCTGCTTGTTGTCTCCCTCCTAATATAACAAGCTATTTTCCTCACAGAACAATGATTAAAAATAAACTTTATTTCTAGCATCTGCAACTGAGTGGGCCGACGGGCTAATTCATGCAGTGTTTACAACCCTCAAAATGATTCCCACCAGGCTTTTGTCTCCTCCATTTTCACTTTATCACGCATCCATCTTCCCGCATGTTTATCATCAGGTGTGTGTATATAGCATCGTTGCACAGGGGGGAGACAATGGCGCAGACGAAGGCGGCCAATGGAGGGTGACTGATGGTGCACACTCAGTGATCCCTTTGTCATCTTTCTTCTTATTATTCACCATCTGCGCCTTTAAGCGTCAAATCTGCATTTTAGCATGTGACAATTCTAAATGAATTGTATCTACGTGCAGACATTCACCACATTTTTGGCCAAACAATCACAAATTTAGAAATATGGCTTCGAACATGTACAGTGGAACCTCGGTTTTCATGATTAATCCGTTCCTGAAAGTCAGACTGAATTGTATGAAATCCAAAGAGATACTTCCCATTGGAAAAAATGTCAATCTAATTAATTTGTTCCAGGAAAAACTAATATTAACAAAATACTTTTTTTACAGATCTATAGCTTTGCAAACAAAAAAGTAAAATTAATATAAATATTTATATTTATATTATATATTTAAAATTAACTCATTTGCTCCCAAAAGCATGTAACTACGTTCCATTTTAAATATTGCCATGCTCCCAAAGACTTTATGTTTTTATGCTAGAGTATACAGAAGGCTTTGATGCAGCCTCTCAATGGTAGTTATTACAAAAACGGAAGGTTCGTCAATCCGTCACAGACGGAAGTGGATTTTTTTCCATCAATGTAATCGTCAAGCCACATTGGCGGATGCCCACTTCGAATGACGGAAACATTGACTGATGCTAATTTTGCTGAGCAATCGACGAATGACGGGTTGACGGTTCTGCTTGAAATATTGACGGATTGACAATGACGGAAGGGTGTCCCGACTGTTGACGATTGCCGAATGACGGACGCTCAAAATTCATTGACACGCCCACCTCTGGCATTCACTATGATAACTTTACAAATTTCTACCAAACAAATGTGGTGTAAACATAATGCAAAAGTATTAGCCCCCTTGACATTTTCGACCCTTTGCCACATTTCAAGCTTCAAACATAAAGATAACATCTTTAGGATACATTTTTTAAAATATTTTTTGGGGTGAAGAATCAACACCAAGTGAGACACATTTGTGAAGTGGAACAAACTTTATACAATAACTTTTTTTAAACGAATGAATAACTGAAAAGTAGGGTGTTTAAAATTATTCACCCCCTTTTCTCTCAGTACAGCCAACTGATGTGGATGTTTCTTTCCTATGGGAAAATAAAGCAAAGCAAATTTTTAGGTTGACCAGTGTAGCCGTTCCACTCTAGTGTGAGATGAAATGTTGTATTTTAAATAGACACCGTCACATTAAAAGTATTTTCACAGATTTGGACATTAGCGAAATGATTTTATTTCTTGATCATTTTCTCAATGTTTACTTGTGTGTGCTGAAAATAAGATTTTTCTTTGATCCAGCTAGACAATCCCTAATTTGTTTGTGCATCCCTAAACCCTTATTTGCACAAACATTTTCGGAGAATCAAACGGGGAATACTCAGAGATCACGCAATGCTGTGCTTGTTCTTCATTATTACATAACAACATTGTTCCGGTCCGAGCGAAAGTAAGCTGTTATGACATAAAGTTACCATAAAATGTATTTTTGTAGTATCCTCGAGTGCAACTGTTTCTCGGAACTTGTGCAATCCACATCAAATCAAATCAGTGATGAAGCCTTTTGGTTTGCATCCTCATTTGCAATTGGCAATGTCTATTCATTTGTTTTGTAAGTATGATTAATGGGTAAAATAGCGCAGAGCCAGTTCATGTTCTGTCACTGAAGTTTGTTTGGTAGCCTTATACAACGCCACGATAGGCTATAATCAATTAAAACATGTAATGAAGTGAACCATTTTCTATTTTTAAGTCATTTATACCTTTGATGAATTATTGATTACAATTTGTTCTCAACAACAAATGTCATAAAATATTTATGATTAATGCCTTATATCAAAGTTGGACCAAGGTTTGCTTAACTGTTCAGTCCACTATATTTTTGTACTATATACATTAAACATAAATATGACGTTATATTAAAATAATAGAAATGTCTTGCCGTGAATACACTGAAGCTCCATCCACTTGTATTTCCAATCTGAGGGCGCTTAAGTGTTTCGAGAAGCAGATTAGACAAACGAGTGCTTTTGAGGGCCTCGATCTCGTCTCGTTACTGCTGTCGGGCCTAAGGCTTAAGAGTAGTGTCCCACGGAAATGAGCCATTAAAATTGAGGATGTATTTATTTTTTCTGCTTCCCCTTTTCCGTCTTCGCATTTGGCATGGGCCACGGGAGCCAGGCAAGCTGTTTGGGAATGATTTGGGGGCAGGACAGCACCCATTATAGCCGGTTGCTTGATTATTATGGCTTTTATATTTTATCAGCAATATCTGGAGGCAGAGTTGAGTGTCTTGAACGCTTCCTCTGTGCGCAGACGCGAGTTAAAGCATGGAAGTGGCGCTCATGTTCTCACAGGCAGACGCTGGGCTATGAAAGCAAACCCGATTAAGTGAATATTGGGCGCGCTGAATGAGTTCGTCATCCTGTGTGTTGTGAAGCAGTTGTGTAAAAATGGTGTCTCGTTCATGACTGACATTTGGTATTGTCTTCTTAGCTGGTCTAAACGTTTTCAGGAGCACTGATCTGTATTTACAGATACAAGCTAAATTCTAATATTTGTTCCGTGAAATTGTAGTAATTTATTCCCAACAGTCATTGAATATGAAAACATTGCAGGTGTGTTGTTCATGAATTCTGTCATTTCCAAATTTATGGGCGGCCTTAAAGGTATCCAGCAAAGTGTGATTTGTGATTGGATGGGGAAGTTCATTCAAACACTTGTCGCAGGCTGACAATTGAGGGAAATACAGCATGTACAGTATTAGTTTAATCTTGTCTTGGCATGAAAACGACTAATTTTAATGGAGCTTACTGAGTCACTTACAGTAGTTGTGAAACTCTTCTTAGGTCGTCAGCCAGACTGTCATACTGCCCTCGTCACACACATCAGAAGCAGTGGCAATGGTTTAATCTTGATGCATAAACTGTTGAATTCTTTAAATTCTATTTCATTATGTACTAGATACTAGGTACTAAATGCACTACAAAATTTTTCTTTTTTGGGGGGGTTAAAACAATTTGTGATATAAGCGTTTTGAGTTATAAGCATAATTATGGATGCATTTGTATCCCAAAGGCACAGAAGTATTATCAATGTGATTGTTTCTTTAACCAGTCAAAGTTAAGATGTCCCTCACTGATGATGTCAGCATTTTTCTGTCCTCTGATTGGTTAGTCAGAACAAGACAAGTTAAATTAGCAAAACAAGTCCGTAGTGATCTGCACACATATGGATGGCATAATATACATCTCTGTCAAGTACATTTTATTACATTTTGATCATGTTATCAGAATTTAGCACACAAATGTTTATTCTGAGCTGCAGCAGATGATGTATGTTGTCAGATGCTTGCTGTTAAATTGTGTTTTGTTGTAGGGATAGACAGATTATCGACAACAACATCATTTTGACGAATATTGGCATCAATCACACAGCCGATAAGAGAAATGAAATTTAGGAAAACTTTATTTACAGTAATACAATACTATTACATTTATTTTTCATTTAACTTTTTAAGACTCGCTGATCACCCTAGGAGTTTTTTTTAAAACAAAATTGCCTAATCTAAAAAAACGTATTCAAACCCAAAAACATATAAATACGTTTTGTTTAAATACTTTTTCCTTCATTTTCCAAAACCATATTTGTCATCATATAATGCTAAAACATACAGAAGACTTTGAAGCTTCTGACCTGAAGAGGTCCCGTAAAGCAATGGTAGTTATTGCAAAAAAAATGGCCAGCATGTGGCAGCAGAGTATAAGAGATCAGCCAGGACCATGTTTCAACAAGCTCTTTTCCCCAATGTTTTAAACAGGTTTGTGAATAATATGTTCCATGTTTTTTATAGCCATAGAACAGAATATTCTGTGGACCTTGCAAAATCAGTCAAAATCCAGTAAAACAGCCGGGAGCGAAGGGGGTTGCTTCAGTGAAAATGGCTAAGAGTGAATAAGTTAAAAATGTTTTGACAATGTTAATAGTTGGAGTTTGTTTGTTTTTTTCTTTTAATTTTTACACTAATATTTTCCCTTTTAGTGAAAGGGAATATTGGCTGCAAATATTGCTTATCGGTCTCCTTGACTACTAATTAATAATAGGTACCGGTATTAGCTCTGAAAAAACACATTGGTCTATTTCTATTTTGTTGGCTCCTATAATTGTGAAGTGATAGAGCCGTGGGATTAAGCCGGGTAATTCCCCACCGAAGGCCCAGCTACCAAATGCACAACCCGCTTAATGTCAATGTTACCGATGGCCTTCTTTGCCGCCAAGCGCAGGCTGCTTTTCAGAAGTGAGGGATGTGGTCGAGGTTACCGCCGAGGTGTGATCTGTCGACTACAAAGAGGCCACCCTCGGTGCGCCGTGCACATTTTTGACGTCAGCTGCCACACAGGGGAGATGAGGCGACACCTCCCACGGCCACAATGGGAGGCGTTGAAGATCAGAGGCCGAGCAGAGACTCAGATGAGTGGCGCACAAGCACCCAGACAAGGTCTGGCCACAACAAAGGAGCATGTTAAGACACAGCAAAAAAAAAGAAAAAAGAAAAAAAAAAGTGGGTCACTTTCTGTTCTTGAAATTGACCTCATTTTGTAAAGACTGTAAAGTTGTGTTAGGAAAACATATTTTCATCATTACTTAACATTTTGACTATTGAACAATTGAAATATGTTGCGCATTAAACTATAATGCTCTGTTCTGAATTATACAATATTTAAAAAAAAAAACATGTCAATTAACTTTATTAAAATCGTTTTTCTTCTCAAGTGTAGCATGCTTCCCCCCTCCCCACTGTTATATTTTAATATATGGGCAAACTTGCGGAGAGATAACGTGATATTGTTTTCAAAACAATGAATGCACCTGTTCCGCATGATACTAACAACAGATTGGGGTCTTATTGAGGGAAGAAGTGCTGATGTGATGAATACAAACAGATGTAACAGATGTCGTATCAACATCTACTGCATGGCTCAATGCACTTTGCTACTCGCTTTATTTTCTGTAAACATGAATGTTTGAATGCCCCATAGCCCTAAAATGTTCTTCCGCCCTGTGTCATATTTCATTGGGAAAAACGAAGTTGATATTGACTTTGAAAATAGAAAAGGGCAACATTATACTCCCTGACTTTAAATAATGAGATGGATTCTTCTTCTTCTTTTTTTTTTTACTCTTACAGTTTTGAAAATCATTCATTTTACACCTTAAAAAACTCCTTAGCGCTCAAAGTACCACCATAATAACCAATATTAAAATACAGTGCTTAATTGAAAATTCAATTAAACTGTGCAGCACAAAACAATTTAAATGAAAATTGTGCTTAGGTAAATGTTTAAAAACAAACAAGCAGTTTTTAAAAGATAATTGGAAATGTCGTTTGAAAGTTAAATACAACTGAAATGCACACAAAAATAAAATACTGTACTTTAAAAGTAAAAGCAATGTTCTTTAATGGATTTTTTTTTAAACTTGGCTATATTTGTAGCTCCAAGTGTCAATTTAACATTTTATTGATATTTAATTCAGTGATTGTTGACCATGAGAGAGAGCCCACATACCACTGACTATGTTAAAATGTAGTCAATAGTCAGGTTTAAGGTCAAAATTCCTGTTTCTGAAACATTCAGCTTGAGCTTTTTTAATTTTTTATGGCAATTGTATTTGAGCACAAAGAAAACAAATTGGAAGCATAGAATACATATACATGTGGCTCTCCTTTCCCACATCACAGTAAGTTCATCAAAGTAAGTGCGTAAGAAAGATGACTTACACAAGCGTGACACTGTGCGGACGCGAATGATAAGCCGTGATATAGCGAAGAACAGCGTCCTCAAAAGCACAGATTTTCATGCGGAGGGGTCGTTTGTTTTCACTTTGTTTTAACCTTGATCAACAGTGCGTGGGTCTTCGAAACAAAATGAACACACATGCAGGAATTTCATATCACTACAGGCAATCGGTTCTAAGAATTGTTTTCCATAATCCCTTTCGCTAACAAAGGTTGATGAAAATATAACCTCCTCACTTGGGCTGCCTGTGAAAACACCGCAGGCGCGTTTCGATGAGATTTGCGAGCGTCTCACTTGCACTGATTGCTGACACGGTAGCAGACACATGTAGATATTTGCAATCAACTTAGCATTGCTTTGATCCCATCGGTCCGGTCCTTCCAGCCTACAATGAACTGGAACGTGCAGAGGCCGTTATATAATTAAAGGAGCAATACCGGTGGTACATGTTAAACCTGCCTGACATCCTCAGTATCCATTACCGCAGAGAGCAATCGTGTGAGTGTAACTGGGAGATGAGATCAATAGAGGCAGAATGCGCGATTGATTCAGGCTTTTAGATCTTTCAGATTAGTGCCTCAATCGGAGACAAATGTGGAGGCTTATTCATGCGAGCGTAGTGACGGTCTCAACTAAGAGAGTGATCAAAGCCCAATATCACACTGATGCGAAACATTTGGAAAGTGACAAGGGGGCGCCGGATTGACTCAAAATCTTCCAGATTTATTACTTATCGTTTCAATGGTCAGTTGGCCTACCGTGCGTAGATATTGACACACGATGAAAGGCGAAAGGATGTTTTCAGTTCTCAGTTGTATGCGGAATACATTATAATGTTTTTGCTTGATGTCTTTTTGAAATTGCAGCATTCTATCAGTGCTGTTGGAGATATTTGTTCCCAATCTAAATATATTCGGGGATTAAATGATCGAAAATGTTGTTAACTCATTCACTGCCATTGACGGCTATAGGTGTCAAAAATTCATTCAAACTATTTCTATTAGTTTAAATTTTTTTCCACTTTTGTTAACAAGAGTATGAAAACCTAAAAAAATAATATATTGTACATTTAGAACAGATATAAAATTGGTGATATACTATTACTATACTATTAAAGTCATGAGATTAATTACAACTAAAAATTGTAATCGCCTGATGCGATTTAAAAAAAAAAGAAAAGATGATTAAAAATTAAGGATCAGGCGTTTCAATTTTTTCTTATAATCAATTGCATGACTTCACTAGTTAACTCGCGATTAATCACAAATGTTATATCTGTTCTAAATGCACAGTATTTTTTTTCTAGGTTTTTATACTCTTGTTAACAAAAGTGGGAACAATTTTAAACTAATAGAAATAGTTCAAATGAATTTTTGACGTCTATAGCCGTCAATGGCAGTGAATGAGTTAATCGACTAGTCACCGATTCTTTTTTGCGATTAATCAGATCATGGAATTCGGATTATGTCAATTGAAGCTTATCACACTAGCAAGCAGCCGCATTTATATAACCGCTATAAGGTTCCAGCTTGAAGTGTTTAAGGTATGTGCAAGGTTATTATAGTTCACGAAAGCTAATGACTAAAATTGAAACTACATTTTACGTTTATAAAACTAACTATAATTATAGCAAAAATGTCCTTTGTTCTCATCTTTGTTAATGAATGAATCAATTTAATACATGAGCTTTCAGGGTTTATTTTAAGTGCGTTTATTTCCGTATTACTCAACCGCCGTTAATACTCCATATATTTTTTCTTTTAGAAAACTAATACTAAAACTAATAAAAACTCAAGTAAATCAAAACATTGTCAAAACATAAAAATCAACAACCTCCCTCTAAGAACTAATTAAAACTTTTTTAATTTAAAAAATGAAAGTCAAAACAAAATATAAGCTAACTATAATGAACAATCCAAAACTATTATTAAACCCTGGAGCAAACTAAAAATAAATAACAATTAGTGTAATAGCCCATTCAACTTTTAATTCACTTTACAGCCTGGACCAGCATTTATCACATTTATTAACGTGAAAATAAAAATGAAAGCGATACAGCCACAATATGCTTTTTTGTTTTTTTTGATGAAAACTCAAATTGCAACCACTACGCATGTGCGTCAAGTCCAACAGCGCCGTCAGCAGGAAGCTAATCAGGCACTTTTGAGAGAAAACCAATCTGAAAAACATAAACAATGATGTTGATTATTACATTCATTGTTGACAAAATTGTGACTCGTCGGCCATCTTGTATGTGTCATGTATGTATTTCGATTCGAAACACAAGCGGGCAAAGTGGCTTCAGTTGAAATTGACCCACATTTAGAGCCCTGCTAAAAGCGTTAGCACTCTTATTCCGCTTTTAACTCTAGTTTGGGCAAGTACAGGATAATATTGTATTTGATATTCATTTGACAGCTTGGGAAGTTCAACTATAGCGACTTTAGTTTTCTGTTAGCGCGCCGCCTTGTAGCGACACATCTAAAGGTTCGAGGATCATTTGGTCAACCCGTTCTGTGATCTCTGCTATTTGCTGATGTATTGTAGCCTAATAGATTGTCCAGGCAATTATTAAAGCTGCTAACATCCCAGTTTTGCTTCACAGAAGAAATATTTTTAGATCTTGACATGATCCATTTTCTGTTCTATTAGAAGCGTACTCTTATCGTTGTTAAAAAGTAATATATCATGTAATAAACCCATTTCGCAATGTGCGCCCCTCACAAAGAAGCCCCAAATCGGATGCTAGCACGTTTAGCGTGCGTAATTAGCAGCTCCCAGCTTTCTAATTAGGCTTTTTAATCACATTTCGGTGATATTATTTCATCACTTACTGAGGGCCTTTATCAAACTCGTGCACATGCAGTGTTTATTATAGGAAGAAAAGAGGTGTTAATTCTCTTTAATGCTTCCAGTCGGACGGCGACTGAGCGGAATATCAAACTGAAGAAGAGGCAAACCTCAACGCGCCTCGTCGTAAGGCAGAATTCCATTCCCCCTCACAGATGCAACTTCATTTAAGTGGAGCACTAAAAATCCCCACCTTAAAAATCGATAACGACCGAAAACCAAATTGAGATGAATTATGTCTTCGAGTGCATGGAGCAGTCTCGGCGCGTTTGCTGTGTAATTAACCGAACGCTGGCGGTGACGCTGTTTGTTGATTGGCGGGCGGAGTCGACGCCCGTCACTGTAGTCGCTGACAGTGAGACAAGCAACAAAACGCAAGACTTAAAGCAAGAATTAGCGCAAGGGAGCCTCTTTTCTAACATGTACAATGCTTCTGTGCGCACGGCCATTTCCAAATGAGATGAATAAATTGAGCAGATTAATTATGTTTGCCGCTTTGAGCTATTATTCTCCTTCATGGGAAGCGACGGATGAGATGAGAAATAAGCATGATCCCTAGAAGACAAATACAGTTATTTATATCAAAATTCCCCCCTCAGCATTTTTCTTTTTTAATGCCTGATGGGCGTAACTCTAAGTGGCTCATCAATTAACCTTGTTGTTCTTCACAGATGCGAAGCGCACACGCAATTGCATGTGATTGCTTTTCCATGAATAGCTGTGTAATATAATGTTAACCTATAGCCTACATTGCATTTTTTTGATGATGATGTTTTATGAGTTCATAATAAAGAGGCATTCTTCTTTTGAACATTTTGGACATACAAAATGTTTTACTCCCACAAGTCCGAATTTAGAGTTGTTTGTGCGCCTTCAGTGTAGTACCACATGGTGCCACAACATACCAGGCAGCGCTGCACTTTACTGGAAGAGATGAGCATAACTAAGAGCAAGAAGAAGATGACACACCTTCATTGTACTATAGTACGTGTTGCCATTTTCGCAGTCGTTCCGACCAAGCTGACATAATTTGTGTCATTGTGTTCTCGTTGTTGAATGCTCTGTTTGTATGTGTTGCTGCTCCATGTGTGATACAATAGCAGCTATTTGAATGTTTATAATTACGCTAACATCTATGCTAATTTACGTTAGCCAGTCGATCGTGTTTTGATTTATATGTTAGCATTAAGCTAACATGTGGCAACTCACTCTTATGTTAAAGGGGTGGAATTTGCCATTTAAAAAAAGATAGCAACATTTTTATGTGGCCACCTTCCAGTCGTACCAAAGCCTTGCTGCAGTGTCAATAATTTGACATTAACTATGGTTGCTTTGTTGGTAGCATACCACTTTTTTCAGATAATTTTAAAGAAAGCCTTTCGTTTATTCCTGACAAAATGCATAACAGTCACTTTGCAGTAGAAGGAAATTTTAAGTTTAAATACAACAATCTTTAAAAATTCAAATATAGGTGAAAAACTCAGCTTTGCTGCTCTTTTTGTTTATCTTCTCACTACCAGAGTCTCTGCCACCTTGAGACCCCAAAAAGGAAACTTTTGAGGACCAATAATTTCCTGTGTTGGCCTTGCCCGACCAATTAGTTTCATAAAAATGTTGCTTTGGAGCTTTCGTAAAAAATGGGCCAAATATCGTGAGGAGAATTCTATGTGTGTGTAGCATTGGCATTAGCCACTTAGCTTGTGTCGCGAGGGCGAGTTTTAAGACTAGGAAGGACAGAATTGTTTTTGTGCGTGTATAAATCCCACTAGAACAATATCCCACCCCAACGACTAAATGAGGCAGGATGCGCTCCTGAGTTAGCATGGATGCTATCGTGGGCCTGGAAAGACAACCACTTCCTGCGTTCCTGTTCTTTGCTCTGCTTCTGCTGCTAATTCTTATGTCTACTTTTAATTTTTTGAAGGTGGATACGATAAATGATTAACAGTTCGTCAGGAACGCTTTCTGTCCCTAACAGTGTTTTTTCCTTGGGTGCAGTAGTTTCTTAAAAATCTATTAAATGGGGCCAGAGAGGTATGATTTTTTTTCTTCATGTCACTAATGAACTATTGTCAAATCATTAGGGGTGTGCCAAAAAAAATCGACTCTCACAAGAATCCCGATTCTCATTTAGTACCATTCAGAATCGATTTTCAAGGTCCCAAAATCAATTGTATTTAAATTATTTATACTGTCTTGCCTTTGTTTGTGTGTGCCTTTATTGGGAGCTCTGTTCACGTTGTACTCGATTTGGCCACTTAGGGGCAGTGTGGTTCCACGCAGTCTGATACACTGTTAAGTTGTAGCCACATAGAAGCAAAAAGTCAAGTTATTCTAATAAAAGTTATATTTTTCGCAGCGTGGAGTCGTTCTTTTGAGTGATAAAAGTGCCGCGAGTAGCTCGCTAATTAGCATTAGCGAGTCAGACTGGAGTAGATCATTACGATTCAAGCAAAAATCATTGTCAATCAAATCATTTTGAATCAAAAATCTATCATAATTGAAAAATCTATTCTGAATCGAATCGCAGACCCAAAAATCGGAATCGAATCGTGAGACATTCAAAGATTCCCACCCCTTCAAATCATACTAACAGTTTTTCAGGGACATTTTTTTTAGACAAAATGATATGGTTTGGTAGAGGATGTTGCTGTTTAAACATATACAGTATTTAATTCTTGAAGCAAGCACGCTTGTAGAATTAGTTTGAAGTATGTGACAGACCACGTCCCCGCCATAAATTCAAATGAAAGAAGAAGCTTGCCTTAAAGTGTGCACGCAGCCGCCATGTCAGCCTCTCTCTCGCCAATCAAGCCCACACATGGCCTTTTAATGAGCCTAATTCAATCAGTTCACACTAACTCTCCTCCTCCCCTCTTTTCCTGCTGAACTTGCCGGGTCGTGTGTTTGATTGAGGCCCCTCCCTGGTGTGTCGGTGCGGGCCGGCGGGCTCCGTCGGGACTGGCGGCCCGCTCGCATCGCGACTCAACTTCCCAGCGCTGGGAAACAATCACGGGCCCCTCTCCTCTTACTTCTCTTTCGTGTGTTCGCCGCTATTCTTTTCTTTGCCTGACTCACTTCAGCACTCCCGTCTCCTCCGTCCCCGTCCTGGGGCACTTCATAGCCTTGTATTTATTTATGTATCAGGAGACGGAAATGGACTCCCACCCAGGGAAGAGGGGTGAGAGAGAGGTGAATTGTGAGAGCGTCTGCTTGGATTTTTGAGTGTATGTACTAAGATACTGTAAAGTGTGTATGTGGTGTGTATTCACTGACAGAAGGTTTGGAGTAATTTTTTTTTTTTAACAGTTCAAACTTCCCTCAAAATTTCCATTGCCATGGCAGCAAAGCATTCGATGCACCACCACTCAAATGTTGTTTTTTGTGACAATGATATATTTTCATTGAACAACTTTTCAGATTTGGATTTTTTTTTTAGTTTTGAAGTTTTTGAAGTTCAATGAGCTCCCAGTGTCATCAACATGTCTTAAAAAGTTATATGAAAACTTAAACAAATACATAGCTCTTTATGGTTTTGTACAGTAAATGCCAAAATGTTAAACTCTCACTTACTCTGTTTTAATTTCAAACAAAAACAAAAAAATGCAGAGAGTTCCCACGGTCAGAAGAATCTCTAATGAAGTTAACTAAAAAATGTAAATAAATAGTTCCCCAAAGCTAGCACAATTTTAAATTGAGTTGTTTTTTTTTAATGCTAATGCCGATATTTTTCAAAATGTCCAATATCGGCACCGATAATGCAGCTGATAAACTTTTAATAATTAAAATAATAATAATTGATAATAATAATATGTATAATATTATTTATTTAATTGAAATAAAAAAATATATATTTCATTAGCATGAAATAATTTCTCCCATCAGAAAAAAATGCAGTAATTTTCTCTGTTCATATATAAATATATATTGAGCCCATTTGAATGTTGTTGCTAATCAAAACAGTAGCACTGACTAGAAACTGCATTTGTTGATATGAATGGGCAGTATTTTATTATTTACAAAAAAAATGATACAATTGCATCATCCAGCCCATCCAGCTGACTTGGTCATTCATTTCATGTCGTAAAATATCTTCTTTTTTTTTAATAAATCCCGCTTTTGCTCATGGCCTTGACGTCATTTCCATGGCAAACACATGGCACCCCATATAACCTTTTTTAAATGAACATTTTGCAGTATTTCTTTAATAGTTGATTATTCCTGGCAGACCATCCATATAAGGTTCTCACACCGCAAAGTTTTCTTTCAACAGACGTGAGTCATGGCAGGGCGCACGCACGCATGCGTGACCAATCACAACCACAAACACACATCTCATCCCAAATGAAAAGATGCAAAACATAGCGCTGCCTGCCATTAGATGAGATGTTGTGATTAAGCTGCGCATTCCCAACTCCTTCCTGTGCGCGATCCTCGCCTGACCTGCAGGCGACCCCTTTGAACGCGGCCCGGGACTTTGAGCCCGAACGGGTTGTTGCGGTGTGTCGACATTCTGTCCGTTCCCAGAGCGTTTGCGTTATCTCCTCCATCGCGGCGGCGAGCTGTTCTAATTGCACGTGTTCTCTTCCTGGACGAACTTGCATTTGCTCTCTCACATGTTTGTACACAGCGTTGCCAGCCTTCAACTTCTTGGTCTCAGATACTTGGTAAAGCGCCAAGACCGGTGTCGGACAAATATTATGCATAATTAGCATTTCATATTTTTGTAGTCGCTATACTGTAATTTGAAAATAGTTATATTAAAATACGGCCTCTATTAAATTACATTACACTGCTTCTGTGTTGTTTTTTTGGTAGTTTTAAGTCAGAAGTGTGACATTTATATCTATATATGCCAGATTTATTTAAGGTTCGCGTGTGCTAAACGGGTGCAAAAATGCCTTTTAAAAACACATTTTGCCACTTGCTGTTGACTGAAAATTACATCACAGGTGCTCAGGAAACAACCAATTATGGCTTGCCTGTTTTTTGGGTCTGGTCATGTGATGTTATAAACTGAGCCATGATTGGTCGTTACCTGTTTCCTTATCACGTGTGATGTCATCTTCACGGCAAAATGTTTTTAAAGGTATTAATAGGACATGAAAAATAATGAAGTTATCACGATAACTTTAAATATTGCTATGGTCCCAAAAGCGTATTTAGCCTATACGTTTTTTAAATGTTTTTTTTATGCTACAGCATACAAAAGGCTTTGATGCAGCTTCCGACCTGAAGAGGTCGCTTAAAGCAGTGGGGTCCAAACATGGTTCTTGAGGGCCGGAGTCCTGCAGGTTTTGGATGTTTCTCTTCTCTAGCAAGCTCTGCATAAGCCTGATAACCTGTTCATTGGATCAGGTGCGTTGGAGCAGGGAAACATCCAAAACCTGCAGGACGCCGGCCCCCGAGGACCGAGTTTGGACACCACTTTATTTTATGCGGTTGCTGGCTTCTCTAACGTTGGAGTGATTATTTTCTGTATTTTCTTATTTTCTGTAAACAAATGTTTCATGGTGCAAACCATCAGCGCTACTTAAATTGTAAACCTTCTCATAATTGCGGTCTCATGCACTTTTACACCCGCTGCCAACAAAACACAATTTGTTTTAGTGAGTCAGCACAAAATTTAGTTTTTGGCATCTTTGTAAATCAAACTTTATGTACCCATTAATTGAGTCTAGGATAGTGACCGGTAACCTGTGACCCTCAACAGGATTTTAAAATGGATTTAGGGGTCAATGTTAACTCATTCACTGCCATTGACGGCTATAAACGTCAAAAATTCATTTGAACTATTTCTATTAGTTTAACATTTTTTTCCACTTTTGTAAACAAGAGTACGAAAATCTTGAGAGAAAAATTTTTACATTTAGAACAGATACAAAATTTGTGATTAATCGTGGGTTAACTATTGAAGTCATGCAATTAATTACAATAAAAAAAAATAATCGCCTGAAGAGATTATTAAAAATTAGGGGCGTCAGGCGATGACTCCACTAATTATATTAAAATATTCCAGGGTTTCATACTCTTGTTAACAAAAGTGGAAAAAAATGTTAAACTAATAGAAATAGTTCAAATGAATTTTTGACGTCTATAGCCGTCAATGGCAGTGAATGAGTTAATGGCAACATTGCCAAAAACAACTCATCCAAAGTTATAATTTTAGTCATCTTAAAAAAACTGCCCCTTCTGGTGTTGCTATAACGCTTCACATTCCATCCAAAAATGCATCAACAGTGATTGAAAAACCAACATCATCCCATTTAGGTAGGCGGGGCTTCAAAAGAAATCCAAGTTGCAGCAAAGTTGAACAATACATGCTGACTGAGTCAAGAGTGCCTTTGTATGTCGGTCAGTCCGGAATTGGTAAGAATCAATGGATCAGTCCTGCCCATCCTCCAATAACCCTCCAAAATAAAAATAAACACTTCTGTTGTTCTTTCATTATCTTGAATTTTGTTAAACGCTGGTGGAAACATAACCTCCTGCCTCACGCTTTGAGATAAAAATCCAAACATCAGTGAGAAAACATCATCAGGTGCGCCTTGGTTGTATTTAACGTCCACATGTGGACATTAAGGGAAACATTACACATGCGGTGACAGTCTAGTAAAGGCTTGATTTCTGCTTTGTTTGGCTGCAAACGCAATTTTTTCCCCCTCCCGTCCTGCACTGTCAATGTTATGAAAGAAGTGAACAGGGGGTAGGATTTGAGATATTTTGAATATATTATACACACAGGTCCAAGGAAAACATACTTTTCTCTTACGTTTTTGTGGCTTATGGGGAAGAGGACGACGTTTAAAATGCATGAGAGCTGATGCAAAGTTACGTTGGTCAAGGATGGACAATGATCTCTTTCATTCAGCCTTTGCAACATGTGGCCGAGTCAAGACTTTACTGGAATAACAATCGCTCTTTTTATTGAGACAACTGGATAGATGTAAAGATACTGGTGTGTTCTGTATGGCGAGTGTGTGTGCGTGTTCAGAAGTGGGTAGTGTTAAGCTACTTTTACTGCTTATTACTCTTCGTTAAGTAACTTTTTGGACAGATTGTATTCATCAAAAGTTAACGTTTTACTTTGACGAGTATTCTTGGTATAAAAAGAACAGCTGTGTCATACGTTGGTCATTTTAGTCTTTCTAAAAAAAAAAATCTTCTTTTCAGCCTACAAGAATGACAATTGGAATTTAACTCGTTCACTGCCATTGACGGCTATAGACGTCAAAAATTAATTTGAACTATTTCTAGTAATTTAACATTTTTTTCCACTTTTGTTAACAAGAGTATGAAAACCTAGAATTTTTTTTATTGTACATTTAGAACAGATTAAAATTTGTGTAATCGTGAGTTAACTAGTGAAGTCATGCGATTAATTACAATTAAAAATGTTAATCGGCTGTCGCCCCTAATTTTTAATAATCATTTTTTTCTGAATTTATGGCAGTTAAGGAAATACACTGCCGTTTTATCATCTGACTGGTGCTGATTCAGAAGTGTAAACAAAGAAAGCTAATCCAAGACATTGTCGCAATTTTGCTGTAATTTATTACTTCAAAAAGATGTTATTATAGTTTAAAGATATTGTTTGACAATATCTGAAGCTGCACATTTTGTCATTTTCGCGTCCATGCTCCGATAAAAAAAAGAAAATACTGAAAAAGAGTACTTACTCAAGTAATTCGTTGAAAGACTGTAGCACTCATGCCCACATATTTGCGGTGTGTTTTGAATGGAGGGGCGCAACTGAGCTTTTTATTTTATTTTATTTGTTACTGTATGAGAATAAGGTGTAATTCCACATCCACTACAGTAGGCGGCAGTGGTGCTCATTTTCAGAGAGTGTGAAAGAAGTATTAGCTCCTCTGCATAAGTACACTTACAACAATTTTATATACAAATGATACTATTTATAGTCACAGTGGAGAGTTGGGGTTCGTGAAATATTTTGTTCTTCCCTCTGTAACAAAAAATATGTAAAAAATAATAATAATAATAATTTATTTAGTAATAATTTCCTGAAAATGTAATAATGCTGGACAATGTAATAAAATGTGCACTTAACTCGATCAAAAAATATAATAAAACACAAAAATGTAATAATTAAAAAAAAATCCTTTGCAAAACATTTTTGCAAATAATGTTATACCTTATTACGTTAAACAACACTAAAACTCTGATGTAACAGTTAACATGTCTTTGATTGTTTAACAATAAAACACAAACGTAACATTATTAAATAAAAAGAACAGGTGCATTTAACCCTAACACTTAGAACTCCCAGAAGTCTTTGCAGCGGAGCAGTTCTAATCAAGTGGGCGGAGCTTACTCTGATTAACACTCTGCAGAGTTGGTTTAACACCAAGTAAATCAACTCTGCCAAATGACTCCAACATTCACCTCCATTTTTAATCAGACATTGTTGAAAATGTGGAACTTTTGGATTGAAAATTAACATATATGTCACATTGTCAGGTTTTAAATAATCACATTTACATTTTTGATTGAGTTGAATGTGAATTTTAATACCTTTTCAGGCATGATTACATTTTCAGTAAATGATGAATGTATAAAAAATAAAAAAAACAGCGCTGTTACTTGTGTGCAATTTCTCCCTCCTCTTGCCACCTGTGATGTATTTGCATGTGGCGTGTGAGGCTGCAACTCGTCACCTGCAGGGTCACGTCTGCTTGCTTATCACTTTGTAGCTCTCTGATTGGCTTTTATCAGCCCTCTGCGCTCTGGTTGCCTTTTATCTGGGTTGGGGGGGGGGGGGGGTCCAGTGTTATGTTTGTGTGTGCGCGCCTATGTGTGTACTCGTAGGTCTCACTGCAACAGAACAAAAATTGGCGCGATAACACAACCATTACAAAGTCGAGGCCCAACAAGTGATAATATTTAATATTACATCCTTGACCTCGTAACCTTTTCCAGTAGCTATTTGCTCTCTAGCCTCATTTCTTTTTATGTTTTCTTATGTATGGATAAGCGGGTTGAAGAGGCAATGGACCCGTTTTTGGAGGTTGTTATGCTTTTTTTTCTTGCTTTTTTTTTGGGGGGTGAGCTATGTTCCTCTAGGGGGCAGTATAGTCAAGAATGACTTTCGAAGTGATTATTCGTGGATTTTTGTACACCATGATCATGTAGCAGAGCACCTAATGGGCACACGTTTGCTCAATCGAGATGCCCGCTAAAGTGACGCGCAATAGAGGTTATGATTGTGTGCTTAGATTAGGAATAATCAACACAATATAGTATATAATATTTCACCTTGCTGGTGGTAAATTCCCTGGCCTGCGCTGAATACTGCAGAATGGAATTAATCGGCATCACAAGTCATTTGTAATAGCCGTCAGCTTTCCCGGCCGGCAGGCACAGCAAAGAATTTCTTTTAGCCTCCCTCCCATTGTTCAGACCTTTAGTTTAATGGTGTATATCAAACACACGCAGATCTCAATTATCATTGTTAATGAGGGAGCGACTCTGGAGGAATCCCTCTTTACATCCGCAACCTTCAAAGGTCCTCAAAAGAACATCTGAGGGCCTTTTATCGGACAAAGTTTCTCCTTCATTTGAATAATTCTCTAAATGGGCCGCAGGGAGATAGGAGTTAAGAGTGATGTCCTAAAGCCCTGAAAACTGAAATGAGATCTGCCTATGAGGAGAGGAAAGACCTCGCCGTCTATGATATGGATTAGAGTTCAGGGATGCGTATCATTCGCTTCTTTTTTTTTTGCACGTCCTTTATTGTGTGTGCGCGCGCTGGTGAACATGCACGCATGCTGAGAGCTACAAAAGGGGAAGGTCAGGAGGTGCGGCGGCGCTGCGCCTTCACGGGGCCTTCGCCTCATTACAAAGGAGCGCGATAGCCATCCGAGTCCCAATAATATTTAGCACATGCCTCCTGCTAATGAAGCGCTAATGTCCGCCGTCTGGAAATGAGAACAGTCTCATCTTTATGACCTGCTTCAAGCCCAGGCCTTTTTCTTTTTTTTTTCACAGATGCAATTGAATCACCAAAGAAGGCTCTGAGTGTGACTTGCTATTTGATTGCATTGAATTTGTCGTTTTAACGTTAACAAGGCGATGTTGGGGTAGTTAGATACGCCTCGAAGCTAAGGAGGCAAAATGAAGCTGTTGTTTGCTGGCTTATGAGGGAGAAGTTTGAAATCCGGAGCCACGCAGCACAAAAATAACACATTTTACTAGAATTCATTGGCATCGACAAATTACCGCGTGTGTTTCACGTACCGTACGAGGGCTCCCTCGAGTAACAGTTCAACTTTTTTTTTTATCCAGTAGAATTTGTTGTACTGCTGTTACAGTTCAGTTGTATTTAACTTTTGCATACAATATGTTTGCATTAAATCATTTATTCTCTTTTTTTTTTATACAATACATTTGAATTGAATTGTTCATTAAGTATACTCTTCAAACTGCTGTGTCAAAAAGAACCCAATCTGGGGCAAAAATGTGATCAACTTACAGTGATGTTAACCCATTTGGGTTGTTTTGGTTGGTTCATTTTTTGACTCTAAATGTTTTTTTTGTTTTTATTGTTTTTTTTAACCCAGCAGGTTTAAGAATTGACAGTTTTTTATTTTCCTATTTATTATTATTATTATTATTATTATTATTATTATTATTACTATTATTATATTTCAACTGTGCATAATTTTTATTTAATTAAAAAAATATTGCGTATACATTTTAGGATTAGTGTTAGGGTTATATTTACATTTCACATTTACCCTTCTTTTTGATGAGCACACACAACTGTATTTCATTGTTAGTCATTGTAGTGGTACTTGGTGTAAAAAGTTTACAAACTACTAAAATAAAATTCCATCCTTAAACTCAGAGCTGTGAGGCAGACTTGCAATCCACTTTCCAATGTGCTGCCCAATAGTATATAGTAATCATACATGCACTATTATGCAAGCTCCACTTTTGCTAGTCAGTGTTATGGATTAAAAGTGGCGACTTTGCCCAACTGTTCTCTTTACTAAGATTTTTAAGCGTGGGCACAACATTCATAGTCCATATCAATTAAATATATTGCAACATTTTTGCTAGATAAGCCACTAATATCAGTTTTGTGCACACACGCAGGAACACTAACTTTAACCCTTAAGACTAAAATAAAACTGTCTTGGTTAAATGTGCTTTAAAGATTAGCGGACCACACTCATAGCTCTTGTGCTGGATAAGGTTTATAGTGGGAACATAAATTAGCTTTTAAAGCTACGCAATAAAACGTTGCGGAGATGTTCATTTTATCTCCTGCTGGTTTATTGGCCTTTCTATATCTGTTTTCCTTGGTAACCAGTAAGGAACCGGCTTGGATTCTTCTGCGCTTCCCTTGTGGGGTCATGTTGCAGTGTAAAATCTGAATGCAGCAGTGAATTATCTGGCACGTGGCACTTGAACGGAGCGAGGGTCAAGCGTTCACAGTGGTTTTCTGAAATGCTGAATGCTAGCTTGTTAGCATCGCTATTTCTCAATGGGTTTGATCTCAATCAAGAACGAAATCCGTTGCAAGGATTCTCCAAATTTACAACATTGTAAACTTGAAATACAACCTAACCGTTTCGAATGAAGCTTGTCACTGTGCTTGATTTTTTCAAAATGCAATTCAGTATTTTTTAGAGGTGCAACGATTCATCATTTAGTCAACAACTAATAGATGATCAAAAATAATCAATTATTGTTTTTGATCATTGATAAATTATTTTGATAATTTTTCAAATTGAATGTTGTCCATATACTCGAAATTTCAGCTCTTCATCAGTAAATATTATTCGACTTCTGAAGTCCTCCATGAAAGTGGAAGCTTAGTGAAAGTTTATTTATCTTTGTTTTGGACGAAAATAAAATGAAACATTTTTGCTTCGTTTCCTCACGTTACAGACCAAGCCAGTAACGGAATCATAATTAATTTGTGTTTTAATTTGAAATAATGTCCAGTTAAAAAAAAAAAGGGATGAAAGAAATTGTTTATATAATTTTAATAAATAAAATAAAAATTTTATCTGATTCATCAATTAATCTAAAAAAAATAACCAACTGATTCATTGATTACTGAAATAATTGTGTTTTCTATTTTTCAAGTACAGTACATTGTTAAAGTATAGTTTGGTTGTATTTACTTTTTAGGTGCAGGCACATACATTTTAATTTATTTAAGTAAATTTGTTTTCTTTACTTTATATTTAAGCACAGTGTACTGGCTTGCAATATTAAAAGTACTTTTCAGAAATAATACCTCTGCCTAATTTTTGATGAACAAGTACTTTTTTTCTTGTAACTTTTTTATGGATCTATTTAATTAGAATATGCTGTGGACCACAAAAAAACATGCAGCGGGCCGCAGATGGCCCCCGGGCCGGACTTTGATCATCTTTTCCGAGGGAACCCGTATTTAAATTTACGCTAACATTTTTACCTTCGCACTTAATCTGTAAACATCCGACACGCACACACACTGTCTGCAGTCGCTAAAGGGCAAATGCAAATCACCACAAAGTTAAAACCAAAGAATGAAAGCAAATCTGAACTCGGCTTTTTGCTTAATGCCATTAAGACACAATGACCGTTCCTCGCGCACGCACGCCCCCGCGCGCACACACAAGCAAACACCTGCACAAAAGAAAAAGTGATTGTTTCAACTTTCACCCGTGCCCTCTATTTTCTCCTTTGGCGGCCCTCTTCCTTGTCAAGAAGATTTACATGCTCATTTTTTTCCCCAACCTCCTTTATGCCCAGATTGTCCTCCTCTGTAGGTTTACGCACACACCGCTCCCTCGTTGTACAAACACAGCTGACAGGAGCTGGACGGAGTCCGGCGCTGCCATGACACGGTCGCGTGCCGTCCAACAAATGCCTCTGGTTGTGCCAGCCGGCGTGTGCGCCTCTTCACGTTTGGAGTGCAAGCGGGCGGCCTCCCCCTTTGCAATCTATTACTGCTTCAATCATCAGCTTTGCCAAACTGCACTAATCAATATGTCCATCAGGTGGATCCTCAAATCCAGTTTATTTCTTTTAGTTAAAAAAAAAAAAAAAAAAAAAAGTTCCACCACAGACGTGAGTGTCCATTCGGTTAATTAAGTTTAAATCTACCTCCTTTTGCGCAATTCAATTTGCAGTAACATTGACTGCTTAGCAGCACAGTTCTTCTCATCAATAACGGAGCTTTTGAAACGACCTTTGCCCTTTGCACGCGGTGTGAAGCGGCTCACTGTTTACCTTTGCTGCAGTTATAAAAACGCGCTCAGACTATTGTCATGTAAATGAGGCTGCCGGTGGTCTTTTGTCTGTGATGACATTCAGACGCGCCGCTGTGTTACTGTGTGTGTCCAAACGTGTGTTCAGTCTTCATGTCACGCGCGAACCAAACAGGTGAAAATGTCAGAAGATGTTTATCAGCACAGATTATGATGTTTTAAATCAGATTTTCCAAAATAAAGGTCTTCATTTTTCTCATATTTAGTGAATGGGATGAATTTGATGGAAGTGGCTTTTTAAATGTATTTTAAAATAAATCATAAATGTTGATGAATTAAACCAACATAATTATGCTTTTCTTGCTGATTTTTGTTTTTTTGTCAATATTATCTCTATATTTATTGTGTGAAAGCTTGGAGCCTCGCACACACAACTAACAGACTTAATGTTCGAACGTGATATGGTGGAGAAGACAAGAAAAAGTTTTCCAAGTAAGCAACGTCAACTAACTTGTGACATAGGTGTCAAACTCAGGCCCAGGGACTGGTTCTGGACCACCATATCATTTTATGTGGCCCACAAAAGCAAATTTTTTTTTTTGCAACACCTTCTATGATTCTTGCTCTAATTCTAACTCATTCACTGCCATTGACGCCTAATTTTTAATAATCTTTTGTTTGTTTTTTTAATCGTGAGTTAACGAGTGAAGTCACGTGATTAATTACAATTAATTTTAATCACCTGACGCCCCTAATTTTGTATAATCTTTTCTTCTTCTTCTGTTTTTAAAAAAAGAAAAGATTTTAAAAAAGATTATTAGAAATTAGGGGTGTCAGGCGATTTGAATTTGTAATCGTAATTAATCGCATGATTTCACTAGTTAACTCACGATTAATCACAAATGTTATATCTGTTCTAAATGTACAATAAAAAAATTCTAGGTTTTCATACTCTTCTTAACAAAAATAGGGAAAAAATGTTAAACTAATAGAAATAGTTCAAATTAATTTTGACGTCTATAGCCGTCAATGGCAGTGGATGAGTTAAATATAAAAATAAAAATTTAAAATAAATATTGCAGCATTTTTTTGCTACTAACTTTTATTTGTATTTTTTTTTAATTTACTTCCTGTTACGGCCTTTAACCTCCCACCAAACTTTGCCACTGGTGCAAAGATGGACAAACACGGACTGTAGCAAGATTTACTTTCAGTTTGACTTGCTTGACACTTTTTGGAAAATCTCAAGTAATGTGCACACTTTACAAAGCCAAATTCAATGCATATTAGTAGTACGTCTTTTTTGGCGTATCATCTCAGAGCAAATTTAATTAATAATTTATTGATAATAAAACATTAATTCCAAGATTTTACTCAAGTGAATATCTGTTACAAGCTTTGTAGGAAACTGTAAACGCATAAGTAGAAAATGCGATTAATCGCGATTAATTATGGAAAATTGTGCGATTAATTACACACACACACACACACACACACACACATATATATATATATATATATATATATATATAATTCATTGATTAGTCACCCATAAAATATTGCATTAATCATGTATTAACGCCGATTAATCACACTATTAATTTCGACCTCAGATGATCTTTTAGCTTGATAGCGGTTGATTACGTTAAAGGTAGCACAGGTGTTTGAGCAATAAACATAACTATATGCATTAAAGTAACGCATTTAATAAGCGTTTGCGTATGACATTCAGAATGTTTGTTCATGTCAAACTATTAGGGTCGGGTTTTTTTCATTTTGAATTATGCAAGTAATTAACTGATTAGAAAAAGAGGAGGATGAGAGTCTGCAGTTAATCAAACATTTTTGAAGACGTCCTAACATTAAATTTGGTGGGCAAAAAATGTTGATAAAAAAGCCTTTTTAATCAAGCGATTAATCGTGATTAACCAAAATTCTCAAATGCGATTAATCCGATTTAAATATGTAATCGTTTCACAGCTCTAGTATGCACTAATCTATTCAATCATGACTGTTGGAAATGACGTAGACAGTCACGGATGCCTTTTTTTACCATGTGGCATTTTAACCAGCCCTTTAGAAACCAACCTGCAGCTGCCTCCTGCTGCATGGCACAACACACACACACAAACACCCTTTGCGCACTCACACACAGTCCAGGGGGCAGTAAAGTGGTTATCTCCCTCTCTCAGATTCTAATCTGACAGCAGCTCCAGCCTGTTGCCAGGTTACCCCCGGGGCGTCAATCTCCATTTAAATCCCGGCTGCCTCCCCATCCAGCCATCAACACCAGCCACTCCCTGAGGGTCCGCTCTCTCCTCCCTAGCCCTTCCAGTCGCACGGTGGCAGGGGCACCGGGTCGCATTCGCACGGGCCAGCAGGTGACACACGGATGCTTTGGGATCAGCTGCCACTCGGGCGAACATGTCTATGTGTGTGTGTGCTTTGTTAATGGCGTGTTTGTTCAACATGGGCAGAGCTGCAGGCTGCTCACACACACACTGTACAAGCCGTCCTTGTCGAGGGGAATGTGGGCTGCATGGCTCTGTATGACGGAGGTTTGCATCTGTGGGAGGATGCGGGCAGCGTCCGTCTGCGCGGCGGGCCCGAAATGATTGAGCGATGGACCGATAGGCCGTCTGACTCTCCGGAGAAACTTCTCCTTTAGCCTGTCCTCCGCCGGCCCGTCAATGGACTCCCATTGTGCGTGTGTCCGAGAGGACGCCTTGCGCGTTGACCCTCGCCCCGGGGTCGCAGAGGGGGGCACGGCGGAGGAGAAAGCGCGCATAATTGCAGCGCAAACACAAAGGCCGGCCCGCCGAAAGGTCGCGTCGGCGCGCCGGCTCGGCCTCTCAGAAGTCGACGGGCGACGTTTAGTCGAGTGCTGGTGGGCAGGAAACATTTCCGGAACGTTTGATTCCGTCACGTGGCTTTCGCCACTCAAATGTGAGACTGCTTACGTGTTGTTTTTCAGCTTCAAGGTTGGCACAGGAAGTTATTGAACTAATCTTCATATAGCACACATACCTGTTGGATAGACTTTCTAATATTTTGTCCTTCTGATTGGAAAATCTAAATATTAGTAAACACCTGTTTGTTGGATGCTGCTCAATCCCCTTCCCCCCCAAAAATAAATAAATAAATGACTTATTACCTGACATTTAGCCCAGGCGCGTGTGCCATGATTGAGCATCATGGTTGTTTATTATATATTGTCATTATAGAGTTGTATAATATTATAGATTTTAAAACATGATAGTATTGTTACAAACTAGGGATGCGTCAGGCGAAAATTTTATATCTGTTCTAAATGTACAATAAAATATACGTTTTTATAAAGTGAATAAAATGTTAAACTAATAGAAATATGGCTGCATATTTTAGCCATTGATTCAGTAATTGTATAATGATTCACAAAATTCAGTTAAAAGTCAAAAGCCGTACTGTACTGTAAATAACAAGTGTGATATTGATTTGTGTCAAGGTCATTTTTCTGCCACTAGATGGCATAATTGCATTTGTAAGATGTTGGTGACCACTCAGTGCATTTTTCTTTTCACATTAAGATCTACCTAATCATTAACATGAAGTAACTTGTGAAATTCTGCACATTTAAAAAATTTTAAAATACAACTTGACTCTAGTCTCCACAAATATATGCATTATTATTAAATTTATTACTGCTAAATTTTGACGTGGACGTGTTCAGACTTTCCAAGTAAGGGGCAGTCATTAATCAAATGCGATAAAAAAAATTGTGGTGTTAAAGGAATTTTAAATTAACTCAAAACGAATGCACAAATTTTGTCACCCCTATTGCAAACATATCGGTATGTTGAGTTTTAATCCAGTTTTCTCACGCATGTGAAAGGTCGTTTATCTGTATGTAAACTACTATTGACTGGTGGATCTCGTTCCATGTCAAAACACTGCATTTAACCAAGCAGATTTTGATTTTAATGAAACTTGGTCTCAAATTTTAGGTCAATCGGAGCAGGGGTTTGGGAGCTACGGCCTGCCGAATTTTGACATTTTTGACAAAAAGAGGCGTGGCCACTCTCCTTTCAACCCTTATATCTCAGGAACTACTGGGTCAATCGTAACAAAACAGGTATTGTTGGAAAGGGAATTCAACAAGGATTCCAAATTTGCATATTTTAGTAACTTGACCTTTAAGGAGTCAAATAATGAGTCAAAGTATCCATACTCTCAGATATTCATCGTAGACATGTATACCGTGGATTATTGCTCGGAAGAAGAAAAAATCTGAAACTTTAAAAAATATTTTAGAGAACATGTGAGAGATTGCATTTCATGAAAATAATAATATAACGTGATCCACAATTTTCTTACACGTGGAACCCCTGTCTTGGGCGGCTCATGGTGAGCATGGCTGTGCCATTTGGCTGAAATGGATTCAAGGAGAATGAGGACCATTCATAAATCATGGCACCCGCCACACTCCTGACCCCCGCACCCCCACCAACTCACACGACAGTTCTGTTAGCACATGAAATGCTACACTGCTCAAACCCTGTCGTGGTATGAAACCAAGGTGGCCAGACAGAAACCTGAGAGTTTGCTTTGTGGTATTTTACGCTAATGTGGAATTTTGGCTGTCCGAACATGAATGCAAAAATATGACACCATTCCTTAGATGAAGTAAGCAAAATATACCACTAGGAAAGCGCAAATGTCGCTAGCTCGTCTTCCCTGATCTAAGATCATATTGTTATTTCTTGAGAGTTTAGACAACAAAGTAGTGAATCACCAACACTTCAATTTCATGGACTCAGCCAGCTTCATTTTTTTTTCTGCTGCATTTATCTTCAAGCGAAATTTGTAAATTCTTCACAAGATGACTTCAAGACATACGGACATGTTGCTGAACGACCACATCAACTGCCAGAAAGACATTGGCTTCAATCTGCATGAGTCAAATTATCATCCAAACTATGAAGGTAAGTTTCTGATGTTAGCTAGCCTCTAGCATAGCTAGCATGTTGTTTCTGTTTGTTGACCTTATCGTTTGGGCTAGCATCAATGTTATGTGTAGTTGCCTGGTCTGGAATAAAGCGTTGAATTCTAATCTTATATTAAACGAGGACTCAACAGGGGTCAAGTCATAGTCTGAGTGAGTCTAAGAGAAGGTCAAGCAATCGCGTCCTCGTCCACAGGAAATGTAAAAAAAACAACTAATAATACTGTTGTACTTAACACAATGGATGATACAGTAGTTTGTCATATGCTGAAACTATATCCTCTTTATTTCATTCAGAAGTGTAGCATTGACTAGCTAGCTGATAGCATTTTGAAAAACGCATCAGAAAACTGAGGAAATAGTTGGGCTTGATGAGATTTTGTATCATCAATGACTATTGACAATTTCTTATCGATTTAGCAATGAAAGGATGATTCAAAAACATACAAGGCGTTGTGTGCCATGTTAGCACGAGCCCCTTGTAGACGCTATCAAAACGATCTGCCGTTGACAGGCAAAGCCAAGGTCAGTTCCTGGCCCTCTCTCCATTCTTTGTGTCGGAATGTGCCGGAATGTGGGCTCCAACAGGTGGACTGCTACTTCACAGAGGAAACAAAGAATCTTGACACAATTAATTTAAAGGATCGGAAATCCACATACCTTAGGGCGAATCTGTTGTGTGTGCCTAAAAACTGTTGTGTGTACTTTTCCCATAACAAACTAACCAAATTGTACTCATTGTAGGAAACAAGTTTTTCCTTGTATGACTGAAGACTCAATGACAGGAAACCATTCTCCTTTTCTTCAGCGAGACCAGAGAGAGGGAAGCAGGCAAACAGAGGTTGACTTTTAAGCACAAGAGTCCAGACATTTCCTTTTATTTTTCCCTTGTGGCAGTTTTGTACCCCTGGCTGATAGATGGGGTTGAGACGCCGTTGTCACCTCATGCGCACATATCGTCCCACTCTCTTGCAGATGGACTGTTAGGATGTTTCTCATCTCGGGCACCTTTTTCCATCCAATTCCAGCTGAGCAAGTAGTTGACAGACATTTCTTGGGGTTAAACAGCAGAAATAACCAGCCTGAAGTGCAGTGGGATAAGAGTGAAATGCTCCTCTGTCAGCCCCCCTCCCCACAATCCACCCACCTCCCTTTTCCCTTCACTCAGATTGTTATCGCGGGTGAGCTTATTGCTTCCTGTAGAGACCTGGAGCTGCCTTCCCTGTCCACTTTATGTTCCTGGATAAAAGCTAAAGCCAAATTATTACTACTTGCAATAAACTGGACAAAAGTATCCGTTTTTTAAAAGTCAGAAAACAAACTCCAACAAAGTGCTTTATGGTTGTAGGAAGGTTACTGCCTGGTTTCAGTTCTGGCAAGGCCTGGGTTGTTTCCTTTAAAAGTACAGGCTGTCCTTAAAAATTTGGTATCATTTAAATTATTCATATTTGAGTAACTGCATGTCCTAGGCCAGGGGTCAGCAACCTTTACTGTCAAAAGAGCCATTTTAGGCCAAATAAGTGACAAATAATGTGTCTGGAGCCGAAAAACATTTGAAGATTGTGATGAATGAAACAGTGTTTGTGTTAGTCTAATGTACTGAGGGCCCAAGAGCTCATTTGAGCTGCACCACAATCAATATGTAGACATTCATTTTCTTCTACCTTTCCTCTTCTGTTTTGGTATTAAAAAAAAAATATATATATATATATTTTTTTTTCATACTTTGTTTTTCATACATTTCTGCCTTTCTGTCATTTTTTTGTTGTTGCAATTTTATGGACATGTTACAGTAATTTACTAAAGCTTTATTTATTTATTTTTTAAGATTATTTTGTGTCTTTTTGCTATAAATTTTCTTTAAATTTTTGGCAATTTTGTGGACATGTTATGGTAATTTTCTAGATTTCTTCTTTTCTCTTTTTGTATATTTTATAGTTACTTTTTGAACTTTTTGAACATTTTATTTTCAGCATTTTTTTAAAAATCAATTTTTGCCTCTTTTTTTTGTGCAATTCCAAAACATTTTATGGTAATCTTCTGCCATTCTTCTTTTTTGGGGGGGACATTTTATGGTCACTTTTTGGACAATTTTAGGTAATACCTACCTTTCATCTCTTTTAGTGAAAACTTAAAAACGTGGACTCTGACATTTTATCTAAATCATTAATTCATTTAAATAATATTTTATTTAATTTTTTTTATATGTACCAAAAAATATAAATTTCTATAATTTTTTTAGAGATCCGCGGGGACCCACAAGTTGCAGACTCCTGTCCTAAGCAAACAAAATTAAATAGATTTATTTTAGAAAAAAATAAATATATATATTAAAAAAAAACCTTACTAGGCTGCCTAATCACTATTACAAAGGAACCTTCCTAAATTGGTGCATGTCAGCATTATGCTTTTTGTTGTTGTTGTTTTTTTTTGGGGGGGGGGGGGGTCTGCTTACAAATTATATTATTGTGATGACTGTACACTTCAGCCTCTCACTGCAGCACTTCTAGGGTAACCTGAGACTTCCACTCTCTGACACCCATTGCCCTGCACGACTCCCGCGTCCCCTGATTAGATTTGACCCCTCAAATTGAATCCCCCACTGAAACAAACACCCTTTTATGGACATGGTTACACAAACAAACAAAGCACCCAACCACGCCCCAAAATGCTGCTTAGAAGCTTGTTTGCGCGGTGGTTCTTATTCTCAGTAAAAGCTGCTAATAGGAGCAAATTACTGCCAACAACTCAAGCGCATCAAGTGCCTCGCTGCTCTGCCGTAATGGAGTTAACTTGTGACCAATCCGATTAAGAGCCTGCGAGGGGCTATTGGAGCCTGTGGAGGGGAGAGTGGCCTGGAGAGGGTGGAGTAGCAGCGGTCCTGCGGGAATACGGGCTCCTGGGGGCCTCTAACTGTCATTGTTAGGACATGATATGATTTGGATGGAGTGGGGCATAGATTTATTGTTATTTTTTAAAATATTTTTTTGTGCCTTTTTTCAATTTTCTTGTTATTTTTGGTAATTTTCTTCTTTTCTCTTTTTGTATATTTTAGTCACTTTTTGACCATTTTCCTTTCTGCATTTAAAAAAATCTATTTCTGACTTTTTTGGGAAGCAATTCCAAAAACATTTTATGGTAATTTTTTGCCATTCTTCTTTTGTTTTTGGATATTTTATGGTCACTTTTTGGACATTTTTAGTGAATTTCACCTTTAATCTCTCTTAGTGAAAATTTACAAACTTGGACATTCTTTGAATATTTAGCTATTCCTTAAACAAAAAAAAAAAAAATCTAAATCATTAAATCATTTGAAGAATATTTTATCTAAAAAAAATATATATATATATATATATTTTTTTAGAGATCCACAGGGAGCCACAGGAAATGGACTAAAGAGCCACAGGTTGCAGACCCCTGTCCTAGGCAAACAAAATAAAATATGTTTCTTTTAGATTTGGACAGAGGTGGCAAATCCAAGTCCAGAAAGTTAAAACCCTGCCACAGTTTGACTTTAGCCCCAGGTGCTAGCTAGCTAGCTCCCTAGCAACCTCTCATGGTGCTCGTTTACCTGCTAGTGAGCTAGCTAGCTATAGATAGCAAGCATCAGGGACTAAAGCCAAACTGTTTTTACTTTCAGTTGCTAGCTAACCAGCTCCCTGGCTAGCTCCCATGGTGCTTGTTTACCTGCTAGGGGGCTAGCTAGCTAGCCAGCATCAGGGGCTAAAGCCAAACTGTGGCAGGGTTTTTACTTTCTGGACCAGGATTTGCCACCTCTGGATTTGGATGGAGTGGGACATAGATGGGTGACTCAATATGATGCGTCTAAAAGCAAAATACATAAAGTGGGTTCTTAATCCAGACCTCTTTGTAAACTAGCGCAGTAAAAGATAAATTGAGTTTGAACATTTATATTTTTTAACCAGTTGTGTTCCAAGGATAAAGGTTCCATTGATGATGTTTTCATTGAATACTTACAAAGTTAAAGATGCGCATCTCCCCTTTTGAGTCAAAGCTCCTCTCAGATGTTGACGGCCGTGCTCGGTTTGTTTTTGTTCTGCTTCGTGTGAGACATTAGGCCTGCTAGTGACCCTCAGGGTCAGCGAGAACACAGCCCTCAGCCCGCCGGGGTCAGCTTTGTTTGACGTCTGGAAATGTTCGGGCCGAAACTCAAAGCAGGCCCGTTAATCAAAGCTAATGCAACTTTGATGCCGCTGCATCTCCACTTCATTGAAGCTCCATTACCACGGCCCGGCTTCCTCATTCCGCATCCCTGTCCTCCCTCCTTCCCCTGTTCAACTGGCTCCATTACCAGAACCCCCCACCCCCACCCCCCTTCATTCAACCCGCTCCCCTTAGGCATCCCAAACCTCATTTGCGCAGACATGTTTAGCCAGCACAGGAAGCAACCCATGCCCTTAACAAAATTACAGTCCAGCCAGCGAATGAGCCGCGGGGCCAGTCTGTGGGGACCAATCACAGAAGGTTCTCGGCTCTACCAGTTCCTCATTTGAAAGGACAAGAGTGGAGCCTTAAAATATGTACTTTTTTATCTATTCTCATGCCGTGCGTAACAACTTTGGACCTGACCAGCAGCTCACCTCTAATGATGTGAACTAATGTTGCTCCATTTCAGCTTTTCAATGCACTTCATGTGCTGCTTTGAATGATGTGAGTGATAAGGCTTGTAATGATGGTGATGTAAATGTAGCGAGCGCTGCGTTAACAGACTCAGGGCGCTCTGATCGCTATCTCGGCGGCGCCTCAGTAATTTGGCTCTGAAGTTTGCTCTATTAATGGAACGCTGCTTTGCCTTTCCCCTCTCGTGTCCTTTACTTTTCGCATTCTGCATTCCTCTTCGGCCTGGCCGATACTCGTAAAAAAATACATATCCTCGCTGGTCACAACAGTAGGTACACCTGCACAATCTAATGACATCTGTATCAAAAGGTAGATTTGTACCTTTTTCTTAGTGACATGATACAAACTGAAAACAAAAGTTTATTGTTCACAAACTGTTGTTAATTTGGGGCAGTATGGATGAAGATGCAATCGATTCAAAACACTTTATTGGTCCCTGAGGCGAATTTCAAAATATTCGCTGCAGACTCGTGTGACTTTTCTGCTCCAGCTTACTTCCACATTCCAAAAACATGTTTTTTAGGCTGATTGAATGCACACACCTATTAGACAAATTTGTGACATCTTCCCAACATAAACTTTTATTCTTATATTTTTCTTGCTTCTATTACATTATGCGTAGCAGGAGTTCTCTGCTTGTACTCAAAGTTAACATGTAACAGATAACTTCTTGGGAGATCTGAAAAGCTCACCATGAGCTCCCTCTCGACCTTCACGAATGCAGTTTAGAACGCCGTGCACCGGGACCTCATCACCTCCAGCCGTCAACTCGCCGTGTCCTTGGGCAAGCGTATTCAGGACTCCCACGAGCAGCTCGAACACCTCTGAGGATTATTCTCAAACCCAGCCGGCAAACGGTTTCCCACAAAAAACACTAAATTGTTAGCTGGCATAACACAGCCAGCTTGTGATGGCGGCCATTCGCTAAGCTAAAGGCTATAGCTAACTCGACCCTTAGCTAACTTAGCCTGTTGAAAGCCAAACTGTGGCCGGTCACTTGGCTACAAGATGAGCTCACAGCCTTGATAATATCTCAGCTCTATTTTTCAAGCTAGCTTGCTAACCGATAAGAACATGCCAGATTCATGAGACATTCAGTTACGCACAGGTGTGCGACTAAATTAATAACTGTGATAGAGAAATACTGCTCGATGGACATTTAAGTGTTTAAGGTAAAGTACAGATCCTTTTATCTACAAAAACAGTTGAATGTATTCATAGGCATTATTTCCACCTGAAGCTGGCATGATTGTACCGTAAGCTAACAGTACTATTCGAGCACTCACTGCTATTAGCTGAGAACTGTTCTCCCAAAGCGCATACAATCATGTATAGGTATAAAAAGCATTTTGCCACTAACACTTTTTTTTCTATTTATTTATTTTTTTACCAGGTCAGGTGGGGTTTTCTGTTAACATCTACGTTCTTACACACACACAAAAGGATTGTTGACGGTATAACATGAATGAGCAGGTGTACCTAATGTTGTGTCTAGTGAATGTTTCCAAATGTATTTGTCATTATTTCTGCACAGTATGCCTTATGCCTCACACCTTCCTTGTGAAGCTCCGTGGGAGTGCGTTTGTCTCTTGATTCCTGTTTAATATTCCAAGGTGCTCAGTGGTGTTGGGAGGACCAACAAACCTCCATTAAATGTCTATTTCTGTATGCATCCAGGGCTGTAGAGGGGAAGCCATGTGAGATATCTCCCCATCCCTCATTCCAATCACCTCTCGCTGCATGCCCTCTGCTCAGGTAATTAACTTCTCCCTCCACCGGGCCCGCTCTGCTCCTTATCTGGACTCCATTCTGTTAAAACTATCAGCCTCCCTCGCCCACCGCTATGTCTAATTCCTCTGCTTGAAGGTGGGGAATAATCCAGGGCCAGCACCTGCCCTTCGCTGCTTCTTCTTCTTCTTCCATCACGTCACTTTCCTCTTGACACCCGCTCGGCACCCTTCATCCCTCTCTTCTTGTTTTGTCCCCCCCTTTTTTTTTTAAAAAAAGAAGAAGAAAAGAAACAGGGCTTTTCAATGATTCCGTTCTCTCTGAATGGAGATTCAAGCGCCTGTGATTGGATTAATTAAACGTGTTATCCCGATCTTTGAAAGGTAGACGTGATCCCTGTTCACTATATCCTGATTAGCGCTCTCCCACACACACACATACAAGTTGAGCAAAGACAAGCTAAATCTTAAGACTTTTTGAAACTGCCGGGGATTAAGGAACAGATTGTAATTGCTTTCTCCCTCCTTCCGTAGGTTCATTTATATTGACGACTTGTTACTTCTCTGTGGCACAGCGGCGACGTCTCCGGACAAATGACAATGAGAGAACGGGACGAGACGAAGAAGCTTCAGCAGCAGTGCGAATCATTTATGATGTAGAAAAAGGTAACGTGGCCGTCAGATACGGGAGGAAAACGGAAAGACAAGCATGATCTTTGGCAGATAATCCCGAGCCTGATTGAATGTCACAGCACTTCTCCCTCCGTCTCCTCTTTATATCCTTCTCTCGTTTCATGTGACTCTCAGTGTGTGGTAGCGCTCGCCCAGCTAGAGGCCAAGTGTTAAGTGTGTGTGCGCGCGTGGGAGTGTGTGTGTCTGTGCGCCGAGGATTTGTTCCAGATTGTGTGCGGTTTAACCCACATTGTTAAAAACTAAGCTCAACTCATCCCAGTGGAAGTGAAGCCTTGCAGCTGTGACTTTTCCTGTGAGATTATTACAGGTTGTCTTTTTTTTTTTTAAGTTAAAGGCTCGTAGGTAGCGATTTGCATAAATGTGACTTTGTAAACAATTGTAATGATTCATCATGATTTCATCTGTCAAATGAACAGATTGGAAGAGGAAAAATTACATTTCTGCAGATATTGTGACTTAATTGATATTTTATAGCTAATCCCCTGACAACAAAAGTGAGTGCACCCTTAAGTGAAACTGTCCAACACATTTGGAAAATTTTAGGTCAAATAAAACTGAATGTCCACTCCATTAGTGCACTAGTGAGTTGTTTATGCATAATCCACTCATTGGCAGCCCTTAATAGGAAAATGAATCATATTTATTAACTTGAACGCCACATTCCTGATTATAAGGCGGCAGAACCATGTGATAGTCAGCCATGTCCTACCCAATTACTGGATGATACTATTTTTTTTTTTCATCGGTTCACAGTAATGACTTTCCTGGGAATTGTCCTTTAGGTTTGCCTGACTATTCCCCTTAAAAAAAAAAAAAAAGAACCAGCACTTTAATTGTCTGGGGCTCGTCTCGTTTCTTGGTGTGATTTGGCTGTCGTGGCGGAGGGAGAAAGCAGGGAGTGACAGGAGGAGATGCGGGGGAGGAAAATGCACCAGTGCTCTGACCTGGCCGCTGGCGAGGCCGCCTAAAGCGACCAAGACGGAAGAGTGAGGAAGAGAAAAACATTTGAGCAGCGGCCATCATGGGTGGCAGCTCGCCGCTGGCAAGTTGACTCTGACGCTCACCTCTGTTGGATGTGTCTCAGGGGAGGTTTCCCACTACACTCTGATATATGAATTGGAGGAAAGAAGTGCTTGTAAATATTTCTAAATGTTAGTAGCCAAAGTGTCATTTATTGGGAAACTAATCCATTGAAAAAATATACTTGGTGGTTTTAAAGAGATCTGATAACCTGGCAGGAATGATGAAAGTCTTCTCAATGTTGTGTAAATTGATCTTTAAGAAGACCAAATTTCATTTTCTCTGGGCCAATAGGAGTGGAACTCCTTTCTCCTTTTTTGATGGTACCTATGATATGTTGTAAGGTGCCGGTACACAAAAACCTCACTGTGATCTTGACTTACTTTGAGAAGTCCTTTGTTGTAGTTAAATATAGAAATAGAGAATATATAAATAGTGAAGGTAATCGTCCGGTTTCATGTCTTGTAATGAACTACAATAATTTTCTAGCGTAAACAGTCTTAATCAAATAGGCACCTATTTAATTTAATATCAAAATTCCCCTAGTGATTCATTATCAGTCAAAAGTATAAAACCTTGTCAATGCAAGTTTAGGATAAGCTGGAGCTAAATTTAGTTGATGCAAAGCGAGAAACCGTTTCCAATATAGCGTGATATAAAATACCCTGTTATCTGATGTTTCCATAAGAAGAAAAGCAGATAAGCGATGGATGTGATGTTATGTTAATGAAGATTTTGCATGATTTGCTTCCCGTACGCACCCGCGTCTGACAGGTGTCCGCGCACCAACACTTTAAGGGATAGCCTTGATGGTACTTCACATGGGAGCGACAGTAACTGAACTCATGGACATACTTTTAAGCAGGCAAAAAAAGGTGATTAGGGTTTTTTTTTTTTTAAAGATGCTACAACGAGGGGAACAAGGGATAGGGACTCTTAACTGAGTAATAAAGCGGTCACACCTACTACAAGTCTTAAAATATTTATTGTATTTTTCACACCTAGGGGCACTCTTTAATTTTCTAAATAAAAAAATCAACTGTGCGCCTTGTCATGCAGTCAGCCATGTCGACTTTTCAGTTTGTCGTCTTTAATTCAAATTCCTTCAAATGCTTCAACTTTTGTTTTCATCTGTTGAAGGATCCCCTCCTCCGCTCGAAGCAACTTTCATGTAGTTACACGGCAAACAAAAGCAAGCGAGATGCGGCGCTACCCGATATTTGTGTCCGGTCTCAACCTAGCATAATAGCGCTAAATCAGGGGTGTCAAACGCGCTGCCCGCGGGCCGGATTATGCCCACAAAGGGGTCGGACCAATTAATCAGACGGCCAAAATCAAAACATACAAATTTGTAATTTCACAAGCAATCCTCAGATGAGCAATGCAACTTGTACAGGGAATTGACTTGGATGCCATAATTTTTAAACACGCGACCTAAAGTTAAGTTTTGTTGAAGAAGAAAAAACCTACATCAACATAAATCAAACGTAAACGTGTTGAATATAACACACATTCAGCTACTGGTAACACAGACACATATGACATGGATTAATGTCCTATAACTTCATTAACTGTGCCACACAATGCATTCTGGGAACGATATATCTGCAAAACAGGTAGATATAAATGCCCAGAACTGATATGGGCCATGTGTTGCTGCGTTACATTTGCATTTGTGTGTGTGTGTGTTTTTTTTTTAATTTTTTATGGAACAATGTATTTACAGTTGAGCCCCGCTATTTTTTGGCAGGCCTGCAAATCTGTGCATAACGGACTCCCAATTGTTTTTAAGTTAATATACCATGATTTTACCGGTCGAGCCCACTTGGTAAAATATTTTCCTCCATGTGGCCCCTGACCTAATATGAGTTTGACACCTCTGCACTAAATCTAACAATCATACCACACAATTAATGTGGCTTACAACCCGGTGCATAATTTTTATTTTTTTATAGATTGGTGTTTGATTGATATTGCACCTAATAGTACGGTGCACCTAATGGTCCATAAACTACTGTTTATATTTTTTTAAGGATGACCACTACTGCTTTTGTTGTTTACACTGTATTTGCGTTCCTGCTTTCATATTTTGTGCGCAAGAAAAATGTTCGAGTTGCACTTATTTAAAAAAAATAAATAAAATAAAATTATATATATATATATATATATATATATATATATATATATATATGTACAGTACACATTTTGCAAATGAAAGCAAATTAGCTTTATTTACATCTGAAAACAGAGCGGTGACATGACTAATCCCGTCTCTTACCTACAAGGATCCAATCCCTCCTTATATCTTTCCTATACGTTTCCATGTGCGTACTCAGTCTAACAAGCAGCCCGCTGTAAAATGAGCCATCGTAGAACCAGCAGCTTTGTTGGCATGACAAAGCGTGGCGCAAGCACTCAAATGACAAACGAACTACGGTGTTGCATAAAACTGCCGCCACCCGCCGCGGTTTGTGTACAGCCGACAGAAGAAATTGAGTTTGCTATATAACGTGTTGTTCATTTATACTTTTTTACTGTTTGATTACCACACACAATCGGCAAATATATTGAACCTTGGCCTGTTCATTGAGCTGATGCTCATTAGAACGCGAAAAAGTAAATACAATAAAATGCGACACATTTCTAAGACGTCTCACCTTGCACAAAGTGTATTGAAATAATTTGTTTTGCAAAAGGTCCCGCGCTGTCCCTCTGGGTCTGTTTCATTATGCCTAAATGGATTAGCATAGAAAGACAGTGATGGAGCCAGCAGGACATTAATGCTATTAGTACCTGCAGACTGAGCAGCACTGATCAATTGTCAATCCAAACGCATTTGGCTAAGACTCACTGGTGATAAAGACTTTCAAATGAAGAGCACTTTGCCCTCCACGCGATAACCATTTCCTAAAGGGCACAGCGTTCCCAATCCGAAGGGGAGAGTTCACTTAACATGTATGAGCATCGGTAGCTTTTCACGGTGGAGGGTTATTGATAATCAATCTGCTCAAACTGATGGAATCTCGTCATAAACCGCTTTTACATTGACCATCTTTGACGTACATTGGAATATAGTCTAAAGAGATTAGTTTTGTTCCCAGCATAGTTTGCCGGTCTCCATTTCCTGGATGAAATTCCAACGTAAAGGACACCAAAAAAAAGGAGAATATGTGATTTACAATCTCTTGTGTGTCCCACCATCACGATAACCTTGCTGCCTGGCATCCATTATCTCTTAAAGGAAGACATCATTGGATTATACGCTGGCCCAAACATCTGATATGTAACGGATACCTGCCATTATTAATTACTAAGAGCAATTACAGGGGAAGAGAACATGGGAATAACACATACAGTCAGGCTTTGTTTTCCATAATGGACCTAGATTCTTTGGACATAATCATTTCTGGGAATAACAGTAGTTTGTGTGTCTATTCTTATATTTGTAATATGTGTGGCTAAAACTGTATTACTGACATTGTAATGCCACCAATTAGAAACTTTAACTCTTATTCACTTCAGGGCCACTTTTATTTTTGCCATTTGAATTAAATAAAAGTCATTTGTTAGTTTCTGCAAAACGTCTCCTCATGATGCAAATGAGATTTTTTTGTGTCCTGAAAAATCTGAAAAAAATAACTCAGCCCATTATTTTAAGGTGTCGATATAGTAAATAGTCAGTTAGTAGGATTATGCAAAAATAAACAAACAAAATAATAACAACACAACAGTACCTGCATAGAGGAAGAACCTCTTAAGTTATCATAAGGATCTAAATACAGGTGTAGATTTTCTCACATGTAAAAAAAAAAAAAAAAAAACAGTCTGCATTGACTGGCCTTTCAGCCAAAATTGAGATGGGCTCCAGCTCACTCTCATCCCTAATGAGGATAACCGCTATCAAAAAAATTATAAATTGATGTTGGTTTACTAAAGGAAGATTTTCTTCCCAGTTTCCCCCCCCCCCCCAACATTTTTCCAACATTTTGTTTCTTTGGTAAACCCCTGTATTTTCTGTGGAAAATGTATATTGAAGGTTTATCAGTTTATTTCCCCCAATGCATTTCAATGGGCGTCAAGTATAAACAGATTTCCGCTATTTGCGTGCCAGTCCGATCCTTATTCCCTACTAATAGCAGGGTTCCACTGCATAGTTTTAAGTTGCAATATCACCATTCACTACTAGGTGGCAGACATGGCATTTTTTGTGGATTTGGTATGCTAAACATAGTAAATGACAAATATATCACCACCTCAATAATATTACAATTTTGAGTGAGTTGATTTTTGTGAAAATATACACAAAATGAGTTCTTGCACTTTATGTTGGTTGGCTGTTGAGCAGTTTTGTGCCGTTCTTGAATGGTAATTTTTATGCAAAGAGAGCCTTTTGTATCGGAATAGGAATTGCAGTGTGTGGTTATTTTGTTGTTTGTTTCAAACCCTATGTTGTTAAATAGCGAATCCTTTATACATGCATTGAGAAATCCTTGAAAAATGAACTGTATCAACAGCATGCATTTTGCATGTATGTATATATTTGGTCCATATTTAAAATGGCATTTTTGTCATACACCTGGTTAGAAAGTGTGTGGTCCTATGTGACCCCCCAGTAGCACAGATGACAAATTGTGGCCCCTTCCATCATTTAACTAATTTGCTCCCGAAAACGTATAAATACGTTCTATTTTAAATATTACCATGTTCACAAAAGTATGGTAGCACATACAGCCGGCTTTGATGCAGCCTTTGAACTGAAGAGAACACTTGAAGCAATGGTAGTTATTACAAAAACGGCCAGCAGGTGGCAGCAGAGTATAAGAGCTCAACCAGGGCCATGTTGCAAAAAGCTCTTCCCCCCCACTGCTTTAAACAGATTTGTAAATAATGATGAAACTTAGCTATATTCTAATACTAATTTCTGAAAAAAGGAAACAGATATTTTTTGGTAGGTTCCATGTTTTTATAGCAATAGAACGCAATATTCTGTGGGCCTTGCAAAATCAGTCAAAATCCAGTAAAACAGCCAGGAGCGAAGGGGGTTGCTTCAGTGAAAATGGCTGGGGGTGAATGAGTTAAGTTAAGTTAAGTTGCACCTTTGACACAAAAACATAAATTTCTCCCATAATTCTTATTAGTATTTTTTTTTATATCTAACATTTATTTTAGAATAGAGCATACTTATTTCTAACATATTTTTTTTTCTGTTTAAATAATCCTGGCTTGAAGTATATCATTTTCATACTAGATCCTATCTACAATGTTATGACAACTCTCATTATGATGCACTATAAACCAAAACTACAATAATAAACATTCTCCGACGATGTCAATCAAAAGTTACAAAATTACACGCACTTAAAGTAAGGTCACCTGTTAGCTTTTACTTCGAGTCTATGGCAAAACAGTGACCTTTCACCCCAAAGGTGACATTGAAACAAATAATGGCTGGTTATTCCTTTGCTATTGTACGTCTCAAAGGTGCGATTGGTATATTATGCCGTGACTCTGAAAGCAGCTGCTGGAGCGTTTGAAAGGAAGCGTCGATGAAGATGTTCCCGTGCAAAGTGGAGGCTTTAACACTTTTTGTCACGAGATGGATTGCAGTCATTGCGAGCAAAAGCTTTTAATTTGACTCCGGTGTGGTAATTAGGTTTCAATTGGCTGTGCTCGCTAAGAGGAATGGCTAATGAAGTTAGGCGACGCACAGGGCTGTGTGTGTAGAAAGGCGCCGGGAGTAGTTTGGGTCAGTACATTTAACAGTCTGCCTCTTATACTCTCATTCATCGTGTAATGCTGTTTATTGTGCGTATCACAGGCCTTTTATTCTCCTGTTAAGTGGGCCCGGCACATTACTGTAATGGGGATGAAGCATGAAAACACTGAAACCTGAGCTAGCTTGACTTCCTCCTCTCATGTCTTCATGAGACCTCTCATAACGCCGCTTCCGTCCCATTGGTTCATCACGTCCCCGACGTCTCCTTGCCGTGATGTCCAAACTGTGTTGATGTCATGAATGGCAGAAGACGGAACGTGGAACTCTCAGGTTACCCGGCAAGGAGAGCGCAAGAGGGGGTGCGATGATAATGAATTGCCTCAAATGATGTGTTGTTGGTATGTAATAATTGCGATCTAAAGTCCACGTTATGGACATGTGATCATGTGAAAATGAATTGTGTGGACATTGTGTTCTGATCTACTGTATACGGTTGGTGTGCGCGAGGCAGTGGGCACATTAACCACATGACGACCCCGACGTGACCCCTGAGAAGCGTGTAGGCGCCGGGTTCAGTCTGACTCTTGTCACATGATCCCCTGATGCCCCCCCACCCCCTTCCTCCTCCTCTATCACCACCACCATTATTCACAATGGAGCATTAATCTGAACAACACGTACACACACAAATAAAATCATTGATGTGAGCGTCACTAATTCCAGGCCAGTACAGGATGTACCGCACCTCTCACCCAAAGTCAACTGGGAGCCATCTTAGGAGTGCTTTGTGATCTTTGACCTTTCATAGAAATTAACTTGTAATCATCCTCAGGTCTCACTACTGTCATCATAGAAGGACTCGCTGCTGTCTGCTGACTCGAGCTGCTTTGTCGCTAAAGGATTAGCTAAGTGAGGAGAAGGATAAGATGGCCTTGAATTGTTTTACTGTAAAATTTTCAAATGACCTTTTTCTAATATTCTTTGAAAAGCCCTTTCACTTATGAGTTATTTTAAGAACTGGTCCACAGGCTACTAATGCGGTCAGTTGGGGCTTCCTGGTGACCCCCCGTCTATTATAGGGCAGATTTGATCGCCATATCTGCCATTTGAAACTTGATCAGATACAAGTAAATAAACCTACTTATTTTAACTTTTTTTGTTGTCATTCATTTCTAAACATAATTCCTCAAGCTGTTTCCCCCGCTTTTTTGTGTGTCTTTTTCACCTGACAAATGATTTACTGTCAACATTTAATCAAACATTAAATCACACTTTTATTATATTTCCAGAATTTCTCACTAGTCTTTATTTTAAAGGTGTGTCCCAGATCTCCTCTTCACTTCAGTCCAAAACAGCTTTTAAAACATTGAATGTGAAAATGTTGCGATTGGCTTGTTGTGTTGCACATTTTCTGTAGTTTATTTATTGTGTGTTGTAAAAATAGATTTGTTTGTGTAGTACGTTTTTTTGTTTGTTTAACCCCTTTTCGAAAAGGGTAGAAATTAGCTTTTTTTTTATGTTAAAATACAGTACATATGTTTTTACCAGCGTTCGGGCTGTATAATTGAGCCGGTTTAAATGATTGACATCTCGTTTGGCCAATCAAATGACAGAATCTACTCATTCCAAGTTTGGTAGCACTTTGGTAGGAGACTACTTAGCACTACTTAGCAAGATAGCTGTTGGATGGCTGATTCGAAGATAAAGGTAAGTCAAATTTTTTTTGTAAATGACTGTGGGGGCATTGGATCATTTGGTTGTTGGCTTGTTGCTCACTTTTAAGGCTGTTGTCTATTAAATACGTAGCTTTTTAGCCATCAGTAGAGGTAGCCTTTATATGCTAACCTGTTGGTCTTACTCAGACTTTGAAATGTTTTATATTAATGTTTGTTTCATTAGAGTGGACATGCTAATAAAAACGTCTTCTTCTTTTAAACATGTTGCTTTAACTTAACTCAGCTTTTTTGATTCACTTTAAGAACAACCATAATGCATGCGCACAAAGTGCTGTACATAAAGTAAAAACAGACATATAAAAACAAAGAACAATTAATGACACAAAAAAACTGTCAAACACAATAAAACATTAAAACAATGAGCTATCACAATCCTGCTATTCTCATATTAGTTTTAGAATCTTTAATTTAATAGAGTACATAAGGTCAAGCAAGCAGTCTGAAGCCGACTTCCGCTTCTTTTCCCCTCTCTCCCGCAATGGAGGCCTCCAGCATGTCTGCATCCTTGGAGTTGTGTGGGCTGACTCCAACTTGACTTCCTGTCGCAGAATTTTACAGAATCCACTCTCACACGTGGAGTATCGCCTAGGTACAGTAAGTGTGTCTGTCTCTGATATAATCTACAGTACAGTTTCGTCCCTGCTCACAGTGTCAGATCAGATCAGCATGATTACAGATGCAGCGATCTGTTGTTGTTTGGCTGTTTTCCAGAAGATACAGAGCGCCAAAAGATATATTTGTCCACAATGTAAATATAATAGTAATTAAGTATTCCCAAAGGCAAGTTTTAAGTAATTCTTATATATCTTAATTTGGGGACCTTAGTGTGGAATGTAGATGCCCTATGCCAATTATCTCTAAAAAAAAATATATTTATTTTTTAAAATAATAATAATAAAAAAAAAGAGCTTTTAGTAACAAATTTTCATCGACCAATCAACATTCAGCATCGTTTCAAAAGTAGGTTTGTGTACAGTAGTCATTTCTCAATAGAGCAATGCATAAAAGATGAGGACGAGGTTTCAAGAGCACAAAAGGTGTCACTCAATCCACAATGATTGTATGGCTGCGTCTTCACTATGCGGCAGCATTGTCTCCGTATGTGGCTCACGGCAAAGGTTCATGGAAGGAAGTATTTTTCTGAAATGACAATAAAAAGTACATGGTGAGGGTGTAAACGAGCACTTTGATCATGTGTGTTACACAAAAGATCAAGTTTAGAGGAGATAGGTGGGATATCTTTTCATTCTTGACTACAAGCTGAGTGACTGTGAAATCTGTCATATACGGTAGTTGAATGAACATAATAGGAAGAAAGGTATAAATAAATAAAATAGGGGTGGCAAAATTAGTGTGTTAATTTTAAGCTAATTAACGCCACAAATTTTTTTTAATGTGCGATTAATCACCGCCCCTTACTTGGAAAGCCTGTGCTTGGGGAATTCCAGTTGCAACACAGCAAATACTCAAAAACTCAAAATTTAGCAGTAATAAATGTAATGTTAATGCATATATTTGTGGAGATTGGGGTCAAGTTGAGTTTTACAATTTTAAAAATGTGCAGAATTTCACAAGTTACTTCATGTTAATGATTAGATAGCTCTTAATATGAAAAGAAAAATGCACTTAGCTGTCACCGTCTTACAAATGCAATTATGCCATCTCGTGGCAGAAAAATGACTTCAACACAACTCAATATCACACGTTTTTTAGTACAGTGCTGTACATCTTTTTAATTGTAACTAAATTTTATGAATTATTATGAAATTACTGTATCAATGACTAAAAGATTCATCCATATTTATATTAGTTTTACTTTTTTTCCAATTTTTATAGTAACAAGAGTATAGAACAGATATTAAATTTGTAATTAATCGTGACTATTGAACTCATGCGATTAATTACGATTAAAAATAATAATCGTCTGACACCTCTAAAAAAATATTTGGGAGGCCGGATGCAACAAAAAATAATTGACGAGCTCAGGTATTTATGTAATGAGGTCATCATATTTAGAAAACTGGCTTGTGTGGCGGCTCTTTGACTTGGAGCTGCTGTGAATCCCTACCGTGATTTGTGTCTGAACCGATTAGGCTCTCTGCTGCAGGTGACAAAACATCCTCCTCCTATTGCCGCCGTAAAGAGGACAATACAACAGGGTTTTGTTGCTCGTTGGTCAGCGCAACAATGGCACTGAAATGAAAGATGTGGACGGATGAAGTGGGAGGAGCTTCCAGTGGGTTATTTACAGCAGCAGTAGAGGTTCCAGGTGAGAAGGATCCGTGTCCGTCTTTTCTTTTATTGCCAGTCTTTCTCCTCACAGCGCTCTCGTCCACATCTCCAGTTTCCTTTGGCCCCGTTTCCATCATTCGGCCCCTGGCCCCACCTACGTGTGTGAAAGTTATTGTATCATTTTCATTCAACGCAATATGAGGCGGCTTGTGTTCCCTTTATGATCAAATGTCATAAAATGCTGATTAGGATTTCATGATTCTGCATGCAAAACGCCTGATGTATAAAAAAATGGAGCTATGTCAGAGATATGGAGGGGTTACAGGGACATGCAGTTTGCAAATTATATACGGTATATCCGAAGAAAGAGAGCAATAAAAGGGAGAGGAAATGAAAAGCTGATAAGTTATGCAGTTGTCAGCTCAGGATGTCACAGCTCCATATTTGCCATCTAAAATCATGGATTTGTATGCAAATGTGCATGTTTGACATACTACGCTTTTACCAGTTCAGTGTCGCAATATATATTTGCATGATTAACTCTATACTGTCGTTGATTTTCAGCCAACCGCATCACTTATTGAAACCTCCACATGTCTGGTTGTTGCTTATGCTTTTTATTAACAGCCTCTTTAGAGCCATAATTCCACCAAGTTGTGCAGTTCACTCCAGCTCACTATGAGGAGGTTTAGCATTATGATATTAGATCATGACGTCATCATACTAGAGCGACACAACGTTAACCTGACAGTTCAACAAAGACTGCAACACGCTAAACAAAAGACAACAATGGAGGATTTTCAGCATTTAGCATTCTTTCTTCTTGGCATGTGGCTGTCTACTGAAGACGCGCTTTTGTTTGTTGCAGTCATTGAAAGTGTTGATTCTGTCACCCAATCGTTTATTAGCTCCACCCTTTTTGATTTCTACCAATGTGGTTGCCTTGACTTACAAGTGTCCTAACTTGCGTGCTTTCAATTTAAGAGATGTTGCTTGGTTGTTGCTTTTGCTTTGTTTTGCCCGCAAAACTGTGGCTCCCTTTGGATCTCTATCCCGCTAAAAAATAATAATAATAGTAATTGAAATATATATATTAACTCATTCACTGCCATTGGCGGCTATTGACGTCAACAATTCATTTGAACTATTTCTATTAGTTTAGCATTTTTTCCCCCTTTTGTTAACAAGAGTGTGAAAACCTAGAAGTTTTTTTATTGTACATTTAGAACAAATTTGTGATTATTCGTGAGTTAGCTAGTGAAGTCATGCGATTAATTACAATTTAAAAAAAATATTCGCCTGACGCCCCTAATTTTTAATAATTTTTTCTTTTCTTTTTTAAATCGAGAGGCGACCAATTTTTTTTTACTATAATTATTATTATTTTTTTCAAAAAGAGCTCAGTATTGTTCATTTGGTAATGTCATCATTGTTCTTTTTTTTTTTTTTTTTTTTGTATGGCGGTGAGTATGTGTATGTGCGTGCGTGCGTGCGAGTGTGTGTGTATTCGTTAGCTCACCAAAAACCTATTAGAAAAAATCCCATACCGTTCACCTAAACCGAACACCGCCGTCAGGAGACCCGAGGGGACCAAAGAAAACAAAGGAAAGTGAAATCCAGCACCGGCCAGACACCACCCACCGGGCCACCAACCAGAATGCTTCACCAACCCCAGAAACATCTAAATTCCAACAAATCCAAAAAACCAGGGAGACCTCAAGAGACCAAAGGGAGAGACTGAGGAAAGGAAGGAAGGACAAACGAAGCAGAGTGAGATCCACAGACACCAGCCTCCACCGATTCAAATGACCTGAGGAGGAAGCAGATTGTTTTTTTACTATAATTAATCACATGACTTCAGTAATTAATTCACGATTATTCACAAATTTTATATCTGCTCTAAATGTACTAAAAAAAAAATTGGGGGGGGGGTTCATACTCTTATTTAAAAAAGTATAAAACTAATAGAAAGAGTTCAAATTAATTTTTGGCATCTAGTGGCAGTGAATGAGTTAATATATTGTTTTAAATTTTTATTTGTATTTTTTTAGAAAAAATAGTCTTTAAATCAATGAATGGTTTATATGAAACTAAAAAATTAAATATTCAAAAGTTGTCAGAGTTTAAGTTGTCAGAAAAATAGATGAAAAGTAGATGAAAAAGTTTTAAGTTACCTAAAAAAGTCCACCAAAAAAGTGACCATAAAGTAGAACAAAAAAGTCAGATTTTTTTTTTTTTTTTTTAAAGGCATAATAGAAAACATTTTAGAAAACAAAAGAATGAATACCAAAAATTACAGTGAAATGTACTTCTAAATTGAAAAAAAGCAGAAAAGAAAACGTTTGAAAAGTAACTATAAAATGCCCAAAACCAAAAGAAGAAATCCCGAAAATTACCATAAAATGTGAAATTAATTGTCAGAAAATTGATAGAAAAAAAGGCAGAAAAAAATATCCAATATCTTTGGTCCCATTTGCAACATTTGACAAAGGGAAAGTAGATAAATTGAAACTAAAGTCTGCTGCTTCATCATGTCATAAAAAATACTCCTCGATGGACCCCACGGCACGACATCAATCCCCCCCCCCGCTCAAATTTCCTCAGGGCTGAGCCTTGGGCCTCCCCTTTTTTTTTTTTTTTTGTCAACAGTGTTATAAGATAGTGGGCCAAGACGCCCAGTCCCAGGGGCTCACGCACACACAGGACTTTGGCGACCCTCCCTCCCTCCCTCCCTCCCTCCCTCCCTCCCTCCTGTCAGCAGTGCAAGCGGCAGGAGAAAAGAAGGGATTGTTCCGAGACAAGAGGGATGAATTTGTCTGCCCCAGACAGGTGAAGAAAAGCAGTCTGAAAGGGACTGTCAGTGCTTGTGGCGCTTGGAGAGTGTCCCGCTTTCCAGTGGGAATGTGCCATGTCAACTTCTTCTGTCACTCCACTTTCATGTACAGAGGCAAGTCCAGTAGTGGCTGGCAACACCTTCACATTTCTTTATTCACTCTCATGTGAGTAGAGTATGTCACTGTCTAAAGTTCTGAGTAGTCATTCTTCCTGCGGGACACGCTTCATACGGCTTTTCTTTCTCTTGCCCTTTGTTGTATGTTTTGGTATTACTGTATTCAGATCTCAAGCAAAGACTTAACCTTTGCGCATGACACCCAAATGTCACTGAAACTCGCCCCAATTTGTGCCCTTACCTTCCGTGGTGCTTTTGAGTCTGCTGTCCGACATACAGTCGTTGCCATTGGACCATAATTACGCAGGGGAAAGAGATACGGACAGTCTCGAAATCAAGAGTCATTTGCTCATCATATAGTAATTGTTTCTGACTACTCCCTCTTCCTCTTCCGGGGGTATATTCTCACTTCTAATTCGCCAAGATAACGAGCTGTAGCAGGAAAATACACCGACTGAGATGATGGAGACGAGTCACTTTTCATCTCTCTCTTTAGCTAGTCTGCTCGCATTAGATGGATCTGATTCTGCTATCAATTAGCAGCTCTAAGGTCATGATAAAGATGCCGTGCACGTTTGTCCGACTCCGAACCATAGTTGACAAGATCGGTATTACGCACTTGGCTATTCTTTTACCGGAGCAAAGTGTAACATAAACTTGACACTAGGAAGTTAGGAAATGCTGAAAGGCTCTGAACTGGATGCAGCTGTCTCATTGCGCAATGAATAGGTGAGACATTTTTGATTAGCATCGTCACACGTGTGCAGTCATCAAACAGTCGAAATTAAGCACAAGTGGGTACAACATCAGTTCCAAAATCAGGTCGAAAGTCAGTGAAGTATAAAAATGTCTAGTGCTGTCACTATCAAATATTTTTAGAATCGATTAATCTATCGATTATTCAATCGATTAATCGACTAATGTGATCCATTAAAATTTTGCATTTAAGTGTATTAGTAAAAAAATGGCTCCAAACGATGACTTGATTATTACTCGATAGTTGATTACTTGTCGATTAATTTTGACAGCTCTAAAAAGGTCTTTTTATAACCACAAAGAGAATAACCTCATGTAAGATTGAAAACTTGAGCTCTGTTTCTTTCTGGAGCTTTGGCCTGTCTTGGACATTGTCGTGAAATTTGTGACTTCATGTTTCTCAGCTTTGTGTTCTGAAGATTCTAGAGCTTTGGTCTATCCTGGACATTGTCTTCAGATTCAGGACTTACGTGTACCCATTCTGTCCTGAAGCTCTTCTTTCCAAAGTCTCATTAAAAAATCTGTTGAGTCATTGCCTGTATGTTATTTAGTAGCTTTGTCATATGAAGTCTTTCACACTGTAAAAAAATGCCCCCCCCCCCTCTATTCATCTGTTATCATTTCATCACGCTTGTGCTAGTTCACTCCTCTAAACTCACTTCTGTCTTTGTCTTGGAGTCCAATAATTGAGTTAGCTAGAAAAACAAATGGAATGAAGAGGGGAGGATGTGTGTACAAAGTTGCACGTTGGAAGTATGTCGTTTGCTTATGAGCTGATTTACAACGGCCACCCAGTCCCAACGTTACTCTTTTCATTCTTTCCTAATCTTTATGGGAACTGCCTCCTTGTTTTGCTTTGTCATGTTCTCGGGGAGGACGTGACATTTTAAAAGTGTCTATGAATAATTCCAAGAGCAAGGCGGGAGGGCCCAGAAAAAAGACGGAATAAGTGCTTCCAGGGTCAAAGGTCAGGGAAATCTTGAGGGGCGACCGTGTGCTGCACTTGGGTTGACCCGTGTCATCATGCAGGCATCCCAATAGGGCTTGCATGTTTAGTACATTTGTCTAGTTTTTTTTGTGCTTCTAGTTTTTTTTTTTTTCATTTTTGACTGTACTATGGCGTAAGATGTTTTCAGCTTTTTGCCCTTATTTTTATTGTGACATAATTAATTTACCACTGCCAGAATTTAAACTTAATTGTCTACAACACAGTACAGCATGAGCAGAGGAATGATGCACCTAATCCTAAAAAGGATTTAAAATGGGTCCAGATGAATACCGATTATATTTGTATTCATTATTTAATTGATTTATTCATTTATTTTTATTTATTATTTATTTTTACTTAATGCAGATAATCCCGGCGTTTAAAACTGGCATCGTAAAAAATTAACACGTATGAATATTTTGGTTTGTTGTATTTTTTGTATGCGCCAAATACACACAAAAAAAAGTCACAGCTTTATTTGGATCATGATCACATGATCATGTGTGCTTGTATCATAACTTGAAATAAAATATCAATCAAAAATTATGATTTATCCAATTGTGCATATTTATTTATTTTTGTTAATGGTGACATTTAACAGCTCATTTTTGCTGACCTTATAATAATTATTTTTGTTGAAGGGTTTTGATAAGAATGCACAATAATTAACAGTTGGAGGATGTCCATTGGGATACGATGTGGTTGTTAACCGGGTATTTTAGGTTTTTGTGGTGTCTTTGATGCAGGCTTATGATTCATGGATGAAGTAATAATATAGATTTAAGGACCTATAGATTGCTTGGCTAGATACAGTCATCTTATCTCAAACTATCTACATTTTCATCTGAAGAAAAGGAATGTAACCATGAAGTCTTAAGTGGCAGATAGAAGGAGCAGATACGTCTGAAGTTGATATCTTTATTTCATATGAGTATAAATGATGACCAAGTCAGAAGAAAGCGCTTTAGCTAAAAATATAGTCGTAACTGGAACAACATAATATAATCAAGGAACAAAGCAGTGAAAATAAATTATCTGAATAGCAATAATAATAATAATAATTACAATTAACAGTGTCAAATTATAAATCATAAAGCTTTTTTGTTTGCTTGCTTTTTTTATTTCTATTTTCGGTGATGACAAAAAAAACAATTCCAGCATATTTTTATTTAATGTAATAAAGGAGATTGGTTCATCGCCTTCTTCTATACAATATTCACAGTTACTATAAACACCATCTGAACCACAATGCAGTCCTGTTGTCCGTCTGTCCAAATTCGAAGCAATGTTAAGTTGTATTATTGTGTGTTTTTATGTGTGTGTCTGTACTGGGCCAGCAGGAAGTAGAAGAATTAGGTACCTATAGATTAACCTCATTTAGTCCAACAACACCATTTGCATAATCAATCAGAAGACCCTCAAATGTCTTCCCGTAGTGTCGTCCACCGTGGCCCGCCTCAGCCCATGGCCGTCACCATGTTGGAGTGGTGCGGGTGGCCGAAGGACGGGTGGATGGGGGTGGGAGTGGGCAGCATGTGTCCGGCGTGGCTGAAGGGCGGCAAGTGGCCCATGGACATGTGTCCTGCCAGGGAGCTGAAGGTCGAGTTCTTGTCATGAAGACTCTTGGTAAACTCCTCGTAACTCTCGTTGCACCGCTTGATCTTTTTGGACTTGCTGGACATTTTCCTGTTTCGTGTCTGTATTCCCTCTTTTTTCATGGTCAGGGGTCGGTTCACCTGTGAGGAGTTACAGTTCTGAGGTTAGAATGCAAGAAATTATATTTTAAGACTCTCTTAAAGCAGGATTCAAACATATTTTAGATAGAGACGTGATGGGTGTGTCCACAAAATTAAATACCTCCCTTTTTCTATCATTTAAAGGGTACTTTATACACTCTAAAAACAGTTGGGTCAAAAGTAACCCAATTATGGATAATAAATAAAAAAAGGACTAATCCACTTTATGGGTCAATTTGACCCAATTTACTGGGTTGTTTTATACTAAATGAACCTTTTTTCTTTCTTTTTTTACCCAAGTAAACGATCTGACCAATATTTATGAGTTGTTTTACACTGAAAGATCCATTTCTTGACTCAAAGTTGGGTCAAATTGACCCAAGTAGAGGATCGGTCCATTTTTGACTCATATTTGGGTTATTTTTTACCCAAATATTTTAGAGTGTAGACAATATATTTCACACACCAATTTTACCAATAATGACCTAGCCATTGTGTACTATGTTGCTAACCAAAACAGCAGCATTAACGCAGTATAATAAACAGTATTTCAGTTTAATAAAAGCATTTAGACTGAACAACACATTGTGTTAAGGAAAATGCCAACCCCGATCTTTGCAATCTGTGATGTCATTGGCAGCTGTAACGGCTAAGTAAAAATGCCACGTCATATCGCATGAGCTTTCAAAGCAAAAACAAAGCCAATCTTTCGGTATACAGCTCGCCACCAAAAGCCACATCAATACAGTAAATTGTCTTTTAAAGTAGTCCTTAACCATGTTTATAATCTCATAGTCACTGTGGCTAAAAAGTGAAGCGTGGAGAGTCTGTGTCATCAAAATGCTCCATAGCTTTTTATAACAAAAGCCATCTTTGTGTTAAATCAAAATTTAACATAAATTCTATTCTACAAAACTAAATGCTTAATCTTCAATATAATGGACAGATTGTTAATCGATTATTAAAATAATGGTTAGTTGCAGCCCTAATTCCATCCCTTAATTTGTATGTTTGTTTGCAGGATATTAAACAACCTCCATGACTAACCAGGGAAATCTGATTCTTAATAACCAAAAATTCAATTGTTTTCTGATCACACAGTTTTCCTGTCGCAGCAAGTTTGTTCATTTGTGAGGGCCGATCGCCTGGTGCGCGGGTGTGTGTCTGCAATTATTTTCCTCCCACCCCATGATTGACCACTTAAGTCGCGTTTGGCCGCATCGCTCGGTATGCGGCAGGCCAAATGTTACTTTTTAACAAACATCACCTCGCTCATCCCTTGATAATATGCACCCCGAGTAGCTGATGTGAATTTAGACGTCGCCCATCTTCATGCTATTCATATCGATCCCGGCCTTGTGGTTTCACTCAATAGCAGTCGCACCATTGTGACTCTCGGGGGAATAACCATGGAAACAATAAAGCACAAAGAGACCGAGCGGCCTCAAGTCCAAGCAGTGTGTGAGCGGGTCAAACAACTCTCACTCTCCCCTCGCTGCCTCAACAATCAGTGAAACCTGCCCCGCTCACTTCCCGACTACTGGACCCTGTCGGCTTTGTGCGGGCCCAACCTGCCGATCAGCACTGGGAGACTTACATTATGCAGCTTGTAATAGAGGCCGCAGGCGTTGCACACGGGATCTCCATTAGCGTTGCGCCGCCAGAGCGTTGTGGTGGTCGTCTGACAGTTAGCGCAACAGGTGCCTGCTCGTCTGGCTGCCGACTGCAAAGAGACATTGGTTAGACCGCTGCTAATACTCACTAAGAGTCATTCAACAGCGTGGGATCTTTTCATTTAAACATAATAACATTTTGTGAGGATAATGTTGCCTCCATATACGCTGTTACAATTTCATCCCTTATTTATGTTTCTTTGCAGGATTAAACTACATCACTGATGTCCATGGAACGTGTGAAAGTGCGGCAAGAACCAACTGCGTTTTGGTATGGATCGAGATTAATTGTTTCTGCACTCTAAAAACAGTTGGATCAAAATAACCCAAATTTGGTCAAAAAGGGACTAACCCAACATTTTTGGTTTATTTATTTAAACAAAAAAAGTTGGGTCAAATGAATAACCCACAAATCAGCCCAACTTGTTTGTTTTTTTACAATTCAGGTTTTTGGGTTATGCACGTAAACCAAAAATTTGGGTCAAATAAATAACCCAATACCCAAATTTTGGGGCTGATGATGATCAAATGCTTCTGCACTCTAAAAGCAGTTGGATAAAAAAATAACTCAAATTGGGTCAAAAAGGGACCAACCCAACATTTTTGGTTTATTTATTTATACAAAAAAAAGTTGGGTCAAATAAATAACCAATAAAACAACAACCCATTTTTGGGGGGACTGACCCAACGTTTTGGGTTACTTATTTAAACCCAAAAGTTGGGTCAAATGAATAACCAACAAAACAACCCAAGTCAGATTTTTAGGTTATGCACGTAAACCAAAAAGTTGGGTCAAAAAAAGAACACAATACCCAATTTTTGGGGCTGTTTTGTCAGTAATACATTTTGATAACCCCAAAAAATTAAAAAAACAATTTTGGGGGAGTTGTTTAGTGTGTCATTCGGGCCTAAAAGATTTGCCCAAGCAGTCGGGTCGGTCCCTTTTTGACCCAATTTGGGTTGTTTTTGACCCAACTATTTTTAGAGTGTGACTTTGCAGGGCATCGTGCGAAATCGTAATGACAAGATTCAGAAATACGGAGAAGGTGGTCTAAACGTATCCATCCAAATTAGGATTGTTTTGCCTTGGATGAGGTTTTGTTCAAGATATTAATCTTATTCCCACTGCGCTGGAAAAACACAAACATTTTCGCAACAAGGAAGCTGCAACTAAGATTTGTAAGGAAATATTTGCTATTGGTGCCAATTTGTTTTTCTGAAATAATAAAAAAATACTCCTACTTGATAACAAATTAGCTTTTCTTGTTAAAACTACAAGTCAGCACTTTCTTTTTTCATCAAACTTCTCTCCACTCTTTTTTTTTTTACTAAACTATTCACATTAATTATAAATATGCCATTCAGTTCAACGTGCGGCATGTATAAGGGAAGTAAACATTTTGAAAAACGCTGCAACGACGTTCATTTGTGTTGCGCAACTTTCCTAATCTTCCCAACTAGTTTGAAACGGTGCTTTTTTGCTCCACGGGTGCTTGACCACTTGAAAAATGAGGTCTGAGTCTATTTAGGAGGTCGAGGGAGGAAACAGACGCTGGGCCCGCCGCTTTATCTGGACCGGTCAGATATCCGGATAGGAAACAACTGAAAGGCTGCTGCCACCGAACACAAGAGTCACTGCCGAGCCATACGGAAACCGGGCCTGAAATATGGCCCTATACGCTATTATTGATAGAACGTGTTGAAATCATATATTTTGCATCAATCACAAACATGTGGAATATATTTAAGATAAGGTCGACATGCACACAGCCACACAATGTTGATCAATTCAGGTCAATAAACAAACGTAATTCTCATAGGTTAACTCATATCACCCTGCTGAACTAGATTTTTCTTTTTCGTGCTATAGATTTTCAAATATGATACCTTGCTTCTTTATCCATCAGCATTTTATAATTTATCCACAATGAAGCACATCCTAAAAAATACTTAACTCTCCAAGTATGAGGCAAAGGTTTTAACACTGCACTTAAATAAAGGGAAAAAAATAATATATATATTTTTTTAAATACACAAATAAATATTGAAGACACGTTCTAAAAGATTAAATTTAAATATACATTTAAATGTTAAATACAACTGAACTGTGCTTTGTAAATATACTGTACTGGATTGAAAAAAACCACAAACGTTAATACACTATAGCAATATGTATATTTTGAACATTTGATTTAAGTGGGACGCATACCACACTGCTTTCTTATATTGGCTCATTTTCTTCTCAACTTCTTTCTTTTAACATATATCTTTCTTTCCCACTATGTTTCCTTGTCCAAAGCTGCCCGAAACCCCGGCATGAGTCTTCTCAAAAACCCCCCAGCAAGATTAGATCATGATGTCATATTAAAAAGATTAGATCATGATGTCATATTAAAAAGCGTCTCCCCGCGTGGTCGTGGTGAGGGGCGCTATCAGCGACAGTATCAGAAGTAGCAGCAATAATGATAGCAGAAACAAGCAGCGAGGTCCCGCTCGGCTGACATCTCGAGCTGGAGGAGCAAGAGGTGAAGTCCAGACACAATTCCTGGAAACTCTTTGGAAAAATATAACTTTCCTGGAATTGTCTTCTCCCTCCCCCACTCAAGCCAACGCTCGTATTTACTCGCCCCGCAACACAAACACGAGCGGGGACTCACCAGTCTGCGTTTGGGCTTGATGAGTGGTCGGTTCTGGCCGTTCATCTTGTGGTACAGCCCGCAGGCGTTGCACAGGTAGTGTCCGGTGCTGTCCCGTCTCCACAATGGCGTGGCTGTGGCGCCGCAGTTCACGCACTCGCGGCCCTCTGAAGGAAACGCAGTCACACCATCATTTGAGATGAATGTGTAAAGGGGATTTTTGTTCATCTTTTACCTTAACATGAAGCTAAAACTCAAATGCAAAGATTATGTGTGCTAATTATGGAGCAATGGGACAAATTAAGAAGTCATTGGTATCCTCTGCTTTTTTTTTGCCATCATGTTTTAAGAATAATTATAAACAATAAATACAAATAATTGAAGAAATCACATTTTCAAAAAAGTGCTAAATCTATTATAAATGTAATAACCAGAAATGATATACTGTATGATGGTGTTAAGGGAACATAGTCTCATTTAAAGCTAAATATTTTTGATTTTGGGACGTGACCAGATCTCGGATGCTGTTGGGCTGAAGCCAGCTCAGAAGTAATTACAGAGTCACGGTTAACAAAAGAGGATTATTGTCACTGTGTTCAGCTATGAGTGCAGTCTTATGCTTGATAACCATTTATTTTCTTTTTTTTTTCAGAGAAGACTGTTCTAATTTAGGAAATGACACATTAATTTCACTGCCAAAGACTGGCATTTAAAATCAAGAGTCGTTAAAATTAATAAATTAGGCTAGCATTTGACTGTTACAAATTGATTTTTTTGGGGGGAGTGTTAGCAATAATAAATAATAGAGCTAAAATAACAACAATGCTTTTTGGCTTTAATTTTGCTCATCAACAAATGTGTTCCATTAAGGTTTTTTTTGTTTGTTTTAAAAACATAATTTAATAAGCTTATTACACGGTTTAACAAACACTATATTGTTTACAAAACCCTCAATAGAAAATATGTCAAATGTCTTATTTACATTCTAAATTCACATTTTCCAGCATTGCGTGATTTCAACGTTATTTTCCACACAATTGTTCAATTTTATATTTGTATCTATATTTGTTTGTCATGCAAATCCAGCGCCCGTTATTTCCAGAGAACTCACCGGTGCATGACCGAGTTTTGCCTTTGCTCTTCATGGTGCTGAAGCCGCTGGAAGCCCCGAGGAGGCTGCCGGGGTGAAACAGACTGCCGCCGTACTCGTGAGCCGCAGGCAGCGAGTAGGTGGGATACGTCGGGATGTGATGGTGGTGGGCGGAGACGCTCTGAGCACCCATGGAGGCCAGGCTGCTTCTCATCGGGCTCGAACCCTCCATCTTCATCCCCTCCGAAAACGAAACGTGGTATTTAATACATTCCTTCTCGTCCATTCTCGGCGAGGCGGTCCCCGGGTCCGGCGAGACGTCCTTCGGGGGCGTCGGGGGAAAAGTATACAGTTGCGGGCTGGAGTGGGACGGCGGCGTGAGCGAAGTGGCGGAGGCCGTGTTGGACGTGCCGCTGCACGGGTAGACCGCCGACAGGCCTCCGGGGGACGCCGAGCCCGGGTGGTGCAGGCTGGGCTTGCTGAACGGGCTCACGGCCCACGCGTTGTGGTGATGGTGGGCCGACAGAGCCGCTTTGCTGCCGTCCAGCCAGGAGATCCCCGGGCTGTGGATGAGATGAGGCCGGCACACCTGTGTCCCCGACAGGCGAGCTGCGAGGGGGAAAGTGGAGGTGACAACAGGCCCACGAGGAAGAATTGCGTTAAAATGTCTCCGTGGGAATTTATTACACTATTAAAACTATTAATATGCGAAGAGGAAATTACTTTCGCAATGTTTTTTTACGGCATCAAATGTTACATTTGAAACCTACCGTGCGCCTGGCTGTACACTCTGGCCCTGGCAGGGTTGTGGTAGTACGGGTTCCCCTGAGAGTCCAGGTGGTTAAAGAAGACATCCACCTCGTCCGGGGGCAGCAGTTGGGTTGAAGGCTCCATGTAGTTGTGGCCCAGGCTGGGATGGTGCGAGTCCGGGTGCTGGCCGTTCAGCACGGCGTGGGGGTGCATCCAGCGGGGCTGATCAGCCGCCACATCCATCTTCTGCTTGCTTCGCTGGAGTTAGTTGATTCTATTTTTTTTTATGGATAGCCAAATATATCCAAGGATGGGAAAAAAAACGCACGGATGTGGGAGAAAAAAAAAGTGTCCTTTTTTGCAGCGTTCTCCTTCAAGAGATCTTCACAATGGCCATTTGCACTGAAGCACTAATGTTGTTTGCTGTCGTCCGAATTGAATTCAACTCCTCTCTTGCACATGGAGTCCAAATCTGCAGTGAGCAAATGCAAATATTACAAAATAAATAAATAAAAACACTGCATGAGCAGCATTCGCCTTTGAAGTGTACTCACATGGAGTAACTTGGCGTCCTTCAGGTGCTGCGTCCGTGTGCGGTTGTGCTGCTTGCGTCCGAGTGTTTGTCAAGAGAAGACTCTGCCGGTCCACTGGGACTTGAAGCAACACGTAACTGCGCCTGCCTGCCTGACAGCAAGCAGCCACCATTGTCAAGCTGTGGGCGGAGTCACCAGGAAAGGCTTTCTTTCGGCCAATGAGGAGGCCAGGGTAGAAGAGAGGAGGCGGGGCTTCCGGACAGGATACTCTTCAAGGTATTTTAGATTATCTCCGATTGTGTGCCTGATTTTAAACTCTGGTATGACTTGATGAAACTGTTGGGTATCTCTTTAGAGTGGCAGGGAAGTTTTCCATTTTTATTCTTCTCCAAATTTAAGTGTACGCCCAGACCTTTATGATGACGATGATTATGGTCATTTACTACTTTCTGCATTCTGAAAATTGCTCCAAAACGAGCATCTTAGTTCGTATAGTTTACATAAATTGATGTTACTGTTTGTGTGTGTGGGTGCGGTGGGGGGGTCCTTATTTCTCCCTCCTCGCGCGTGATTGACAGACAATAATTGAAGAGGGAGCGCGTGCAGCCCTGGAAGTCCACACTGCCGCCTGCTTGACGCCGTTTGCTGACGTCATTGCATCAGAGGGAAAGGGGGAAAAAACTGATTCAGGACGTGATTTTTTTTAAAATTATTATCTGCAATAGAGATAGTGAGAAGAGAGGCATTGACGGAGGTTGCCCAGCTGATGAACTCCAGGAAATTATATTTACTCCGTGACAACTTAATATACATCAAGTGCACTTTCTTTGATTTCATTTCGAGGAAACTCCAATGGGCAAACGCAACTTCACTACATATCGATTAGATCAGATGAAATGAGATTAGGCTATTCACCAGTGACGACATTCCCATTGAAACACACCCATCAAAGGGACACGTTCTCTTGATTAGTTCACTTGCACTGTGAAAGTGATCACTAATCAACTTGTTGCCACAATAATGATGGGGCCTAATATTAACATTGTGAAGTCTTCTCTGTTGCAAAACTTTATGATTTGCGAGCATCATGCGTTATCGATGTCATAGTTATTTTCTTTCTTAAATAAACTCCCAAGACCCAAAGAATGATATCACCCAACTGAATATTTGTTGAATTTGGCAGGTATATTATTATTAATTTTGTTTCCTCATCCTGTAGTTCTACTCATTTATCCCCATTACATTTACACTGATGTAATGCGCGAATTTCTCTGCTATAGTGACTGATAATGTATGAATTTATGTGTTGTTCTGCAGGCCATCTCCTTTCAAAATTGACCATATTTGAGTTTTCTAAATTTTCGGATAACCACAGGTGCCCTTTACCATCCTATACAGTAGGACCTTTTTTCCAGATATGCATAAGCTTGAACTATAATGAAACAAATAAGAGGCAGCAAAAAGAAGTAAATAAATAAAATACACAGTTGGCCTAATAGGTTTACAGTTAAACGGTTGGCATATTATTTTTTCTTTGTCATCTCCAATAGGGAGATTATTTACTATTTACTGATAGGGGGGAAAAAAAGCCAAATAGACTGACGTCAACGGAGGAAAGGGAGCAGAGTGGCTTTGGGTATATATTAGAGCTCATCAGCATGATAATATGAGCAGACACATGCTTCTCGTGTGAGCCCTTTTGATCCTGCCTGGTGATAAAACCTTATCGGCGACAAACATCCACTTCCATTTTAGGATTTGACATTAATTCAATCCCTCCTCTTCTTTTTTCATGCTCCTTTTTTCCTCACGATCCAAGGAGAAAAAGAGGTCTCAACACCGCACAATCTTATTATGCAAAGAAACGGAAGTGGCTTTGGCCTATAATAAAAATAAGGCGACGTCATCTTATTATTATTGTTTTTTTGTGTGAGTTGTGTTTGTTAAAACAAATGCTAATTATTATATTATTATTGTTGGTGTGAATGTGCATTTTAGCCAAATTGGAAATAAAATGCAGTTCGGATCCTTAGGTCCCTCTAACCCATCCCGGGGTAATTTTTCATCGGTGCGGGCTAATCTTTGTTCTTTGTGAAGATAATAAATAGCCTAATCGTTATCAGCGGGCTGCTGGAGGTGTCGCGAAGAATGGGGGGGTTGATCGGCCCGGGAAATAGGCTCCCAAGTGGCGCAGAATAAATGGTATTTCTTATCTCTCGCTCCCAGATTATCGCCGCCTTTTCAAATTGGCACAACAAATACATCTAATGCAGGGAATGCATCATTTGCTGGTCCAGATCTGCGCGGATGATTGATAGATAGACACACAGATAGATGCAAGGAGGGAGAAGCGTGTCAGCTTTTTATTTGCACATTTAACGCTCTGCATGTGCAAACTCTTTTTATTGTGTGCAGTGGGCTTCTTTCTCCCCTCTTTTATTTTTAGGTTATCTGTGGCAGCCATCTGAGGTTCCGCTTCTTTGTTGTGGCATCACGAATATTATTTCTTTCATGTCGGATTTTACTGGATAAGGGTTAAATAGACACAGCCGCTTCGACGCTGCTCGGGAAAAAAATAATATTTGAATATTACTGCGGTTGAAATCTGCGCAGATAGAAAATTCGAACCGCTAAGTATTAAGATTAAATGTTCTGTTGCAAACTGGCTTTGCTAGATCTTATAGCCACTTAATACTGAAGATTGCACAGCCATGTTCACAGTTTCGTTTTAATCTTTCTTCTAAATCATGAGAAAATTAGTTCGAAATCATTTTTAAATTCAAAAGTGTATAGAAATCTCCACGGACTTGACTTAAAGATTTGCGCTATTCAGTGGGAAAAGAGAGTGCTTGTGTGTGTTGGCTTGGCGTACCATACAAATATATTTCCCAAGCCATAAATACAAGATGGATGCTTTAATAAGTTGGCAAGTGCAGCAGCAGGGTGCTGGTGCTGCTACTGCTGCTGGTCTCCAGGGTAACGCAGATAACGGAGCACTCATTTTCCATATCTTACACTCTTATTATATTCAAGGATTATAGTTCTCCTTCCCTCAAAGGTCAAACGTAAAGTCAAGCCAGTCAGGAGTGTTCCTCCTCTTCCTCCTCCTCCTCCTCCTCCTCCTCCTCCTCCTCCTTCCAGTGACAGAGCGTTTCATATTTTTTCATATTTAAACGTTGCAAGATGACCTTTGCTGACACACAAAGCGCACACACAACAACATCTCTCTGAATTTAATCTTCATGTAGTCCTGGCTGGGTTTGAGCAAATCAGTTTTTTTTTTTAAGTCTTAAAATGTATTATAATAATTGATCTCGTATGTGCGTATAGGTGCAAATTCATGCGTACAGATTTGATCATGCATATCGTGAATTCTCCGGACACGATATGAAGATGAAGATTTCTCACAGAAAAATTAACCTAGATGTCGTCTTAACAAAAATTTAATTGAATTGAATTACACATTTTATGAAATCGAACTCAGTCATTTATATTTTTGAAGTAAATGATTCAACTCATAGAAACGACATCATAGTTTAGGTATAGAAATGTATGCCGTCTCGAAAGGCCCTTGACTGTAAGATTAGATGCTGGAGGATTCCATCCGGGCCGTTCACTGCGCTTCAGGTTGGAATAAATTAGTGGGCAGCGCCACCTAGCGTGAAGTGTCAATATTGCTCAGTGAAAAGATGTCAAACCAAGTTCAGGACAGATACTTTCATCTTACATATCTGCTCATAAATATTTTTTTTTTTGCGACATCCATCCTAAAATAAATTTGCTCATAAATCTTTGTGATGGAGATGATAACCTAATATCATTATTTGACTCCCGAGTAATTGTTCATTTTCAACTAAGGTCCAAAAAGTACAGGTATAAATAGGCTTAATAATCATAATAATGGCATTGGAGCACCCTAGGAACACGTCATAATGTACATTTCCCCCTGGGAGATGTAGAACAGTGTTGTCCCGTTTTGTTTTGTTTTTAAGAATCACATTTACGCTTATGGCAGTGTGTAAAGTGTACTCTAATGTGTGTTGAGTAATGCAATTTATTTGCATGTATCCCACTTAAAGTTTTCAAGAAAAGTACCAGAGACATCCCGAAGTGTCCTCCATCACTCTGTGGGATGTCTTGAAAATGATCTCTAATGACTAATTAGAGGTCAAAAGGTTTAATACTTCACTTCCTGCCAAGAGACTAGCAGGAACTGAGCGTTTACAACACCTTGTCACTAACAACCTGTCAGTCAACGCCGTCCGGGGAGTTGAAGAATTCAAAACAGCTCTCTCCCCGCCACCCTCAACCTCAAAGTCTATTCACCAATTTCAGACTTTTCACCTTTATTATGTCTAATTCATTTCCTGTGGGGATACTGTGTGTTTGTGCGCCAATGTTTTTTTTTGAGTGTGTCTGTCTTGTAATGTCAGCAAAGCAGCAGTGAGTGTAGTTTCATAGTCTCAGTTTAGGGGGGGGGGGGGGTGTTCGTCTTTAACTGCATTTCTTTAGTCAACTAGCATAATTGCCCGTAACATGTTTTGAACGGGAAGAGTCCAGTTAATTTGATTCAACCTTTGCGGATTACCATAACCTAGATGGATGAGAATCTACAGACTTTTCTTTTTAGCAACCACATTGGTATGTTTATTGATCTTGTGACTCTAAATCGAAAATGACTTTTTGCATTGTATTTATTTCAGGGTTATATTTACATAGTTTAGAAGAAAAAAAAATTCTATAGGAAGCATGCGGAGTAATTGGAATTCTGAGTTTGAATTTGGAGTCAACAATAATGTTAGATTATAGTTCAAATGTGTACATTTCTGAGGAAGAATTATGTTTGTATCATTATTTATATACCCTTATTCACTTTAAAGGTAGTTTTAAGTGTAACATTGTGAACTGTCATACAACTGTAAAAATATATCATATTAAATCGATAAACAAAACTCTAGCACACAGAAAAGTTGTAATACGAAGATAAATCACACGTCACCGCATCCAAAATGGTAAATCGTTACAGAATGTTGCCATCACATAAACATCAACTCTGTTTGCCTCATCACAAGAATTCCCCACCTGAAACCTCCGCTATATATCTTTGTGGGTATGTTTGTGTGCAATATTTTCTACAACCATTTTTTTCCCGCCATGTGCAGTTGCCGCGTGTCAAATCTGACACTGATCCTCAGTCTTGAAATCCTGATTTCCCTCCTCTTGTGCTACGATGTCGGCTGTTTTGCTTAAGCTCATTCTCAGAGGCAATCCGCCCTGCCTGGCTCTCGTTCTGTGACACGCACACACACAGGCGACACTTTCAACATTTTCTGATCTGTCTCTACATTTGTTATCTCCCTCCCTCTGTTCTCCAGCTCACAAACTACTGTAAACTAATAACCTCAAAAAAAAAATCCCCATTTTAAATGTTGCTGTATTTCTTCAAAGACAAAGGGGTCATGAGATTGTATTTACAACGTGTGTGTTTGTTTTTTCGTTTCAGACTCTCTTTTATCCTCACGCCGCAATTTTTTACCCTAAATCTTCACCCAGAAACCAACAATGGGAACACTTGCCATGCGTCACCAGAAGGAAGGTGAGTCCCCACAAAGCACTTGATTGAAAAAAAAACACACGCACACACATTGACACACGCTTGCTTCATCATTCATGACAAATGTGTCGTAGATTATAGTTATAGATTATATTCTATGACCTTTCCTCTATCATGCCCATTTTAGACTCTAACTCAGTGGGATTCTACACTTGCCCCTATACTTTAACCATCAAACTTTGTTTCCACTTTGTGCAGCATTTCAGTGAGCTCGTCCATATCGAGCAGGGGTCAGCAACCTTTCTTGTCGAAGGAGCCAATTAAGGCCAAATAAATAACCCCAAAAATCTGTCTGTCTGGAGCCATAAAACATTTGAACATTGTGTTGAACGAAATAATGTATTAGTGTTAGTCTAATCTATTGATGGCCCAGGAGCTAATTAGAGCTGCACCATAACAGAAAAATATGCTGCGTCCAATATTTTGAGATTCACCTTTCATCTTCAGGGTTTTTTTGCTGTTGTAATTTTTATACTTCGTTTTTCATAAATTTTTAGACTTTTCTGCCTTTCTGTCAAATATCTGACTCTTTTTTTTTTTTGCCTCATTTTCTGCCTCTCTTCTTTGTTTTTTGGACATGTTATGGCCATTTTTTAAAACTTTTTTCCCCTTTTTTTTGGCTATCAATTTTCTGACATTTTTATACATTTTCTGGACATTATATGGTAATTTCCGTGATTTCTCCTTTTGTTTTTGGACATTTTAATAGTTACTTTTTGAATGTTTTCTTTTCTGCCTTTCTTTAAAAAAAATTCTGACCTTTCTGGCAAACTAAAGATATGTAATTGGTAAATTTCTTTCTTTTGTTTTTGGACATTTTTGGTTTATTTTTAAATGTTTTCTTTTCTGCCTTTTTTAAATTTAATTCTCTGACATTTTTGGCAATTTCTTGGACATTTTATGGTAATTTTCTAATTTTCCTCTTCCTTTTTGGACATTTTATCATTACTTTTTGGACATTTTTAGATCATTTAAAAAACGTTTTCATCTACCTTTTGTCTCTCAAGTCAAGAATTTGGACTCTAACTTTACTGAATATTTTATCTAGAAAAATACAAATAAATGTTAAAAAAATATATTCATTTCTACAAAAAAAATTAACAATCCACAGGGAGCCACAGGAGAGAAACTAAAGAGCCGCAAAGGTTGCAGACCCCTGATATATATAGCAACACGATTGGCACAAAATGTAAAATGGCCTCAGTGTGACGTATTGCAGTTGTACATCACGCAAAACTACATCCACAACAATCAACCTATTATTAAATGAATACTTTAATATACAATTACTCGTACCTTTTAAAGGTATAAATCACAAATGATTATTGTCAAGACTGAATTTTTGATATTGCTCTTATAGAGTGTTCAGGTGTACCTAATGAAGTTTCTGGTTAGTGTTGCATGGCATCATGCCATCACCCGATGACAACAAATCTAACTTATAAGTTCATATTAATGTTGTAGAGTACAAAAATATATATATACAGTAAATACTGTATATGTGATTGTTTCAAAAGTCATACACTTCAACCTTTAGTGTCTCCTCCTCCCTGCAACATCTTTAGCCTTCTTGTGCAAATATAGATTTGAAATGAGGTGGAGTCATGAGGTGGAGTGAGGCCTGCAACGTGGTGCCATCTGTGCTCTCCCTCTCTGCCTCGCCTCCTCCTCCCCACACTCCCCCCAAGCCTTCACCACATCAGGATACACTTGTTCTGTTGAATTCCGGTTTCAAACGGAACGCTGCCTTGCTTGCTGTGTTGCCTTGCACGTCTCATGCAAGCAGGTACATGCTGCCTCCCTCTTGGGCCTGTGGTCAGGGGAGGGAGGCCTCTAACGGCCTCTTCCACTCGCACACCTTTTTGAAACTTCGCCTGCTCCCGCTTCCTGCCCCTTAGCCTCACTCCCCACAGACAGGCCCCCCCGCCTGCTCCCCTCCGACGGAACACGTGAGCGCCCTTATCGCCCTCAGAGCACATTAAACCATTCGATGTTCCCTCTGCTATTATGCCGCCACTAAGTTCATCGCCAATTTTATCCTTAGGGCGAGCGGTCAGGTTGTTGTTTTTCTAATGCGGGTACACTCGTGTTTAAACTGATAACATTCTAAATAGAACCGGGCAAAACAATATTGTGACATCTGTCTTTAAATGCCTTCCACAGATCTGACTTTGGGCACGATGTCCTTTTGACATTTGACCTTAAGTATGGTGCCCCCTGTGGTGAAAGTAGAGACTGCAATGAGTTTTTTTCAAAACTACCAGGTTTCTTGAAATTGTGTAATGTTGTTTGATTAGTTTGAGAAATTGGAGCCAAAAAGGTCAATTATATTTTGCTATATTTATAGTGTACCCCATTGTGACCCCAGACTCATTTGTTTATACATAATAACAATAATCAGGTGTAGTCTTTGAGTGAAGCCCTTCTCTTTTTATTATTATTAATCTTGTCTTATGTTTTTTTTTGGCAACAATTTTGCACTAATAACCCAAATCAGTGATGAATGCCTGACAAGATTACACAGTAAAATGCTCGAGTCGTCTTCTTTTGTGCAACACTGCCATCTGCTGTTCAATTTGTAGTTGTCATCGTGTGGAATCAAAGCCGTCGTGATGATGATGAGGGTGGTTGGGCCCTCCAGGAGCTGCTATGTGAAGCTTGAGGAGGCCTGCCTTCGTATACCTTAATCCATCTTAATATTAATACTTTCATTTATTCATTGGTCCCTCTGCTTTTCGCAACTTCTTCTAATTGATTGTATATAAAGCCTGAGCCAGAACAAAATTTGTCTTGAGGCCTGACTAGCAAATGCTTTCACATAATATAAGGTTGCATATATTGCCAGCAAATCCCTTTAAATGAGATTGAGATCATATGATTAGTCAAAAAAAAAAAAGTTTGACTAATCTGTGGAAGGCTTAGGTGCTAATAATCATTTGAAGTCATTTGTTAAGATCACCACAGAGATGGTTTTTGATTTTGCACATAAATCCCCCCCCCCCACTGCCAATCATAAGATGCTTGTGGTTTCATTGACACTTACGATAATCCTTGCAAATTTTTGCTCCAGGGGTCACAGAGGTCACTGTCAGTTACTTTATCAGGAGGCCAAAAGTGGTACGAAGGTGCGGAAGGTCTCTGTTTTCACTCTGATATCTGTTTCGGTTACGGAGGCATTAATGAATGACACAAGTCACGGGGGGAACTTCCCTTAAGGGAGCTCAGAGCTTCTGAGAGGTATGTGCAAGCTAACCGCTGCCCATCTTGGGCTTCCGGCTCTGGGGCAACTGAGCACGCCGGTACCCCTCACAGCTCGCAACAGCACCACTATCACCCCACTCCAGACACCGTGCCAGGATACTGTGGTGACACAACTGCGAGCCGCTGTTCCTCCCTTGTCAACAAGACTGATGGATACAGAAAGGATAAGCGGAGATGATAGCACGACTGATTGATATCTAACGACACCACAGAATAACGGGTGCGCAATAAAAAGGTGCGGGGATGATAAAAAAAAAAAGAGAAAAGAAAAGAAAAGAAAACCTCCAGCAGGCAATTAGAGAAGGAAAACACCTGCCGGACAAAATCGGATATGATAGACAGTGTTCATTGGCACATCATTGATGACATGAACACGATGTATTCTTTTGTTATTTACTGCTCCTTGTGAGTTTTAGCTTTATCTGTAGTTTCTTTAGTTGTCAGAGTCTAAAGGTACAAAGCACCCCGTGTTAAATTAGATAGACAAGAGGATAGGTTTGTCAATATAGGACTAATCAATTGCAGTTTATCATCAGTACCAGTATGCTTTCAAGCCACCAGGGGGCAGAACATTTTTCTCCATCCTGTACTGTTTACTGCAGTAGCACAAGGAGCAGACTTAAATTAAACAAGCTAATGATGTTCAATGGGAAAATAATTGACAATCAGGGACAGAAATGGACTCCTATACTATTTCTGGCAAAGTGTCTGTTGAGGAGAGCGAGTGTGTGCTTGTGTTATGGTGAAGTACCGAGCCAGGTTAGAAGTAGGTTTCAAGAGTGTATGTCCGTGTTTCGATCAGAGCCTGCCGAGCACCTTCGGTTGTTAACAATAGACTCCCGTCTGGATGAAGGGAGTGACAGCTCATCGTGAACACCGCTAAAATTGGCACAGTCATTCACACTCTCACTGACCGTGCAACACGCGCACGCACACGCACGCACACGCACACGACTCAAAGGTTTGTACGAAGTCCATCCAGAGAGGGAGACACTTACTTGATGCCAAAGCAGGTGTAGTTTAGTGTGGCCTGCATCAGCAGTGGATATAAAAAGTCTACACACCCCTGTTAAAATGCCAGGTTTTTATTTTATAAAAAGATACCAAATTAATACTGTCAAAGGTTTTTTTTCCCCCAGCATTATTGTGAGCTATCATCTGGACAATTTAAATGGAAAAAATAATACTTTTTTTTTCGAGAGATGGGAAGCAAAGTAAATTTAGCACTTTAGATGATAGCAGTTATTTGATGACTCCAATTTAACATGATTTTCAATGTGATTGGTAAATTCGCCAGTTTTAAGAGGGTGTGCACAATTGTGCAACCACATTATTTCTGTTTATTTTTCAATTCCCCTTGATTAGATTTTTCCCCCAGTTGTACAGGTCACAGGTCAGGTTAATGGTGGAAAAAGTTTTGAAAGTATTATATCTTGATCTCGTTTTTTTTTTACATCACAAATAAACTGTCATTTGAACGTGGTTGTGTAGCTTTTTTTTTTACATTCATTGAAGATGAGTGCAGCAAAGTGTGTGTGCACAAAGCAAATGTGTCTATCTTTGGTGTCATCGCTGAGATGTGTGTTAACAGAGTTGCAGGCAGACCACAGAGCAAGGTTGTAGCATGCTTGTCATCTCTGTGCTGCATAAATGACATGCTGAAAGATTCGGAAGCTAATTCAAGTACCACAGTAAGCTGTTTTGAAGTTCTGGAATTTATTTATTCCATTCAAGCATCATTCATTTATTTCGGTGACATGCAGTAACAGTGTTCTGTCAAACAGAAATGTACAGATTTTTTGTATGTGATTGCAACAAACAAATGATTGTCAATACAATTTACAAATCTACTGTGCGGCTCGTCTTGAGTGTAACAAAAAATGTCCCCATCTTTATGAAGAACCTGCAAAGTTCCGTGGCCTTATCTTCATCTCGACCCTCTTGAAGGAGTACCGTTCACCAGTTCGCCCATCAGTCAGGATGTACCACGTCCCCCAGTAGATACCGTTTGTCACACCGCTGTAGCGCCCCTGGTAGTAGTGCCCGTTCAAGTTGGCGGCCAGGCAGGCGTCAAACCACCAGCCCGCACCGTAGTAGTGACCACAGTTTCCAGCAGCGTAGCGGTCGTGATCTCTGTCGGTGGTGCTGAAAGATCTGCCGTCATGGTTGTAACGTTTGCTGTAGCTCAATGCATTGCCAGCATCACCAGAATACTCACGCGATGTCAGGCGGTACCTGGAGGAGACAGGAAAGATTGGAATGTCAAGATAGTGGCTATGAATTAAGTGTTAGGATTAACGATTATTATTATTATTATTATTATTATTATGTAATTTTTATGTAATTGTATTACTTAATTAATATTATTTTATTGTATTATATTGTATTATTTTATTATTATTTCGTTGTAATTAATGTAATTTAATTAATTATTAGCGATATTTATTAATTATAAGTATTAACAGTGTAGCGTTCAGATGTCAGCTATTCTTTTAACAGTTTTATTATTTGTGGCATTTGGCCTTCGGTGGAGACTTACTTGACTTGAGCCACCACTTAGTATCACTTCGATCACACCATCAACACAATCCTTAAAGCGCAATTTAACAGCACTCAACACATAAGGTCAATATTGATCTAAATATGTGGCAAAAACATACAAATTGTTAAAAAAAAATAAAACAAAAGTTCATCATGCTTACTAGAAATGCTGATTATTAAATATACTTACTGTAATAATGTGTGCAGATGATCATGTGTTTTGCTAGCCAAATTTCACGTAATAAGTTTTGCTCCACCAATCAAAGGAAAGAATAAGGCTACATTATGCTGCATTCGAGGAAGTTGGGAAATCGCATTTATCCCACTCGGACTGTCCCAGTTCCGACTACAAAGCGTTCAAGGAAAATGTAAACAAGAAAGATGGCTGATTTCAATTAATTGTTTGTTGTTCTGGTTAACACAGTCGGTTGAAATCATGTTGGGTTACGTGAAGTTGCTTTTTTTTGAATAACTAATGTTATAATAGATAAATGTTTATAATTGCGACTGGCTGGCAACCAGTTCAGGGTGTACCCCGCCTACTGCACGAAGCCAGCTGGGATAGGCTCCAGTGCGCCCCCGCGACCCTTGTGAGGACAAGCAGGTTAAGAAAATGGATGGATGGATGTTTATAATTGTGTACACTCTAAAAACAGTTGGGTCAAAAAAATTGCCCAACAGATCCTCCACTTGGGTCATTTTCACCCATCATTGGGTCAAAAACTGGGTCATCGATTGTCTACTTGGGTCAATTTTACCCAACTTTCTGCTTTTGTTTATTTCTGTTAAAACAGGGTTATTTTGTATAAAACAATCTAGAAAGTTGGGTCAAATTGACCCATAAAGTGTATTGGTCCATTTTGTATACTTAATTGGGTTACATTTGACCCAATTGTTTTCAGACTGAAACTGGCCAGTGAAGTTGGGGTTCAAGTTCAAAGGGGCGTTCCCGTGCATACTTCCTTCCTGGTATGAAGTCGGAATAGTCCAATTTCCCACCATCCTTGAATGCAGCATTACAGTATTGTGGACCATTCCTCGTGAGGTGAATTTGCAATCTGATTGGTTAAAATAACAGTCGCATTGCTGATAAATTTTAAGTTCCAAAAAAAATCAGACATCCACATCCAACACTGTTAGCAATGCAGCCATGTGAAATGGTCCAAAATGAACAAAATACAAATGTTAATATTTCATATATATACATTATATTATTTTCTCTAGTTTCCCAAAAATGACTTTGACAATGACAATATTTTACCCATCTCATGTAGCTAAGGTTACCAAAATGGATGGATGTTATTTTGTTAGTTTTTTTAATTAAAAAAAAAAATGCCGGGTGTGTGTTTCATAAACAACGTCTGTTGTGCTTCACCTCTGTGCCTCTGCGGCTACTTTGAAGTTGTTGTATGCGGCGTGGCGCCTCTGCTGGTGCCAGTCCTCCAACTCTATACGGAGCTGGTGTTGGCCAGTGGACGTAAGCGTGTGCAGTGCCCCGTTGCCCAGCCAGTGTTCCCCTTGCGGATTGCCAAAGCCCTCCCGGTATTCCCGCCATGTCCTGTTGAAGTCCACTGAGCCGTCCTGACGATTCTGGATCACCGTCCACCCGCCTCCCGTCGTCGCCATGTCACATTTAGCCTGAGCCAAAACAAAGACTTTGATATTCCAAAGCTCGGGTCTAAAAGAAGCAGGGTGCAGCGGGGGTCCGCACGTGTGTTTAATGGGTGCGCTAGATGTGAAATACCTCCAGTGCTGGTCTGTGCAGGTCAGGTTGAATGGTGTAGATGCCGTTCTCTTTGATCCCCAGTCTGTAAATCTCTGCACAGTCCTGAGGATGCAACCTTTCCAAAGGGGCAACTGACAAGCAGAGTTCAATTTCATTCCATGAATTTGTCAAACTATCACTGCATTCAACAATAGTCACGCGGCTTTTTTTTTTTTTTCTGTCAATGTACTAGACGACCTTTTGGTCAAATTACCGGTAGTCTTTTTTTCTATTAGATCTTTGTGTGTGAATGCTGAGGGATTCGGACATCTTAATGAAATTTCAAAACAAAGAAAAACAAATGATGAGGACTATAATGCCATCACTTTATAAAGGGGTCAAGAAAGAGCTCATTAATTTTTGGATAACGGTGAGTTTACATGAAAAGTTTTTTCACTGTTTAATCATGGCGTCAATGGAATAGTCCATATACCATAAGAACCATAATTACACCACTGTAATTAATTTCACCACCAATCTCTTCCATCAACCCCCAGGAACCAATTAGTGAGCGGCTAAAAATATATATTCTTTTAACCACATTAAAGAGGAGGTTTAAAACATTCTTAAGCATCAAAATCACTTTATTCAATGTGCAATTTATATTAATAATAATAATAATAATATTTATTTATTTATTTATTTTTGTAAATTTTCTAAAAAAAAATTCATCTATGTGATGCTCTTCCTGTCTGCATGCCTATTTGCTCTTATTGCTACTGGAAGTCAAGTTTAAGTCTAAATCCGCCCATTTGTATCCGTCTCAGAGGACGGCCATTTTGCCTTGTACTGCCATTTGCTGTCGACTGAAAATGACATCATAGTGCCTAAAGGCCTCATGTCATGTCCCGACACGGCTCACCTGTTTTCTGGATTTGGTCATGTGACGTTCGCAAGATGAGCCCTTGGCACTGTGATACCATATATGCTGAATACAGACTCAACATCATAGCATGGACTGAATACTTTAAATGCGGTATTTGTATTTATTTTAGTCTCGTTTATAACTTGTGCTTTAAAGGAGTTACCTGTCGGAGGATGATGTGTAATGCTCTTGAGGAAAAGAAGCAGGTCTTTCTCCCTCTCTCTTCCCACGGTTGCACCCTCTGTCAACGCAGAGACATATTTGGTTATCAGTATGCTGTATCGCTCAGGTCACGCAGCTCTATTTAAATGTAACTCGTGTCATGAGGCATAAAATCGGTGTCCGTGCACATGTGGACATTTGTTTTCGTCCTTCCTCATATGGTTAAATTCTGATGCACTCACCTATGACTGACACTATGGCCTCACTGTGTGTGTGTGTGTGTGTGTGCGTGTGTGTGAGGGGAGGGGGGGGGGGGGGCACCAGCATGTGTGTTTGTTCACCCATCTGTGTGTGTTGTAGACGAGGGGGCGCATATAAATGTGCGGTGCTAACCCAGTCGTTTAGCCATCGCCCCGAGGGCCTGGCTGTGACAGTGGAGGTCACACTCTGTCAGCACGGCTGCCATTAGCGCCAGGATGGCCCCCAGTGAGTTGCTGTCCTGGCCAATCCAAGCTCCTCCCGTTTCCTGGAGAGACAGCATGCAGCGCTGCAGCTGAACCAGGCGCTCCTTAATCACACCTCCGTCCTGCAAAGGCAGTGGCCATATTCTCTTTACGGAGAAAGTGTACTGGATGTCATTTGTTATGATTATGCATGCAGGCAACGTTTGAGTGCTTAACCAAGGTTATTTTAGTTAATGAACACTAACTGGAAAAAGTACAACAAAAATGCAAAAAACAATTTTGTCAACGAAATTTAAAAAGAAAAGCTTAAAAAAAAACGAAAACTAGCTGAAACTGCATTTTACATTTACAAAACTAACTAAAACTAACTATAATTATAGTAAAAATGTCCTTAGTTTTTATCTTTGGTAATTAATTTAATACATGTATTTACATACATACTTTGAGGTTGATTTTAAATGTGATTTTAAGTCCATTTGCGATATTACCCGGAATAAGGACGTTTGAAAGTGCGTCATAGCAAAGTGACGCCTTCTAGCAGCCGCCAATAGAAAAGCGCCTTCAGATGACGTCGCTCGTAGGCAACAATTTTGCGTGCTTGACTTTTGGCTCCCGAAATGCAAAAGAAATGCGTTACTTTTTTCATTCCAACAGAACCACCCAGAAAAGTAATTAAAACTAACAAAATAAAATAAAAAACGAAATAAAAACGAACTAAGATGAAAATTTTACAACTAAAATAATATCCCTGGTGCTAACTGACATTCAAAACCGAGTGTGATTGTTTTGTGTCACTCTCAGTCTCGTCTCTTAATACATCAACCGCGGTGTCCCTCGTCCACCTGTTGTCGCTCGAGCTCAACACAAAGCAAACAATGAGGACTTTTCCGACGCACAACTAATTTTATCCTTCCACCCACCGCTATTAGGTGGCGCTAAATTTAGTGGGCCTTCTGTCCCATGAGACCAGACCTGCCTGGTCTACGAGTACGACTCAGCATCCAAGAACTTCCTTGGCAATGTAAGACTTACAAAAGTGAAGCTGTCACTCACCTGTGGCTGAACCTGCGTGAGGTCCGGCCTGTGCTCCACCTTCCAAGGAGCATCTGAGATGGCCGGAAGTGAGACCCCCTTCCTGCAGGCCTGTTGACCCACACATGTGCCGGTTCCCATTCCAGTAGCGGGCGGGTGGGGTGCTGCCACCAGATTGTCCCTGCAGGGAGGCTGTGTGCAGGCTGACGATGCCTGACGGGAGAGCAACGCTCCCGCACACAGTGACAACAGAGCAAGCATGCCCAATGAACCGAGAGGGAACATGAGTAAACGCAGATGTTGCTCCTGCAGGCCGCAGGTGACGTTTGACCAACTTGGGAGGTGTCTGTCCTGTTCTTGATCTCTTCAAACTTCTACTTGTCACATTTCAGGAAGTGGCTCTTCATGTAGTGTTTTGCTGGATTATCCTTTGATTTTATATCTTTCTGTTGCTGTCCTCCTGTGCCCCGTTTGCTACAATTGATTCTGTCATCTCTCTTTTGTCTTTCTTCTGCTGCTCAGCGCATGTCAGTCTTGGTCATCCTCTTTCTCCTGCTCTCACTCTGCTTTGGCTCAGATTCCTAGATAGCTGCCGCACTCTTTGCTGTGTGACACGGACTAATGCACCCACCCCCCTGTTACACACACACACGTTTGTTTTGCTATCTTTGTGGGGCCATCTCATTGACATGATGCATTTCCTAGCCCCTTCCCCTAACCCCAACCGTCAAAAATGGTTGCCTACCCCTTATTCCTTACCCTAACCTTAACCATAACCCAATTCAAACCTAAACTCTAAAACCAAGTCTTGACCCTCAAAAAGAGGTCTAAACTTGTGGGGCCCAGCAAAATGGCCCCACATAAACGGGTGGGCCCCACAACTCTGTGAAATCCCAGAATGTTGGCCCCACTATGTAACAAAAACAAGACCACACACACACACACGCACGCATCCGAAATTGTCTATGGGTTATAAACTTTTACATTTTCACACAATTTTACAGTAGAAGACATTAGTAGCCCATATCGGTGAGGCTCTAGTTGAAAGTGATTTATTTCCAACGATCCCGCACTAAAGGGCATGAACCATGCCTCGTATCTATACTGGGGATGAAGAAGTGCAGCAGATGCGTCAAGAATGTGGCTCTATTAGCCTCGTCCTTTGTGACATCTGACTCACCTTTTATGGTGCAGTGTTTGTGTTGACAAACGGAGTTCCGAGGAGGTCATAAACACTTGAATAGGTGAGGGGAGGCAGGAATTTCACCACAAACACCAAGTTGAGCCAGTCAGAAAGTGTTCTGCACAACAACTGGAAAGAGGTACACGCTCGCTAACAAGGTGCACAATCAAGGGACAACCAGTAGTGACACACTGTCATTCAGTTGGAGAAGAAGAATCAGTCAAGATTTATTTGAGACAGAAAATAAATAAAAATACTGGTAGAGACCCCTTATTTCCCTCAAGATATGTTATGTACATGTTTATGTTTAGACACATTTTATAACCATTTGTAGCTAGCCACAGATGGCCAAGTATGGACTTTTAACACTGCAGTAGTATTTTATTTTAAACATGGTCACACAATATCAGTTTCTTATTTTCATAAAAGTCCCTCAAAACACAAAAAAAAAAAGTTTTGTTTTTGTTATGAAAATTACCTAGTAGGCAATGTAGGAAACTTAGTACACAATCAAACCAAAAAAAGCAATGAATCTTAAGTAAGTGGGCATTGCCACCAAGTGGTGGGTGATGATATTTGTTTGTTTTTCATTCAATCAGTGCAAACTATCACAATGTTATAATTCTAACATTAACAACTGCAATAAAAACTAAGAAACAATGGAAAACATTTTTATTATTATTTAAACTTTTTTAAGCATACCGGTATATGTATGATACAAAAATCAGGCAATCCGATTCAGGGTTTAACAAAAAGCATACAACAATCAAATAAAAGTAAATTATATAGAGAATTAAGATAAGAAAAAAAAGAAATATAGATACAAATATTACAGTAATTACATTCCAAACACATAAGAGACATTAAAAAAAGAAAGAAAATAAATCCAACATATCCTAGCAGCGCTCCTGCATGCATGATTGTTTGCATATCAATGAGGTATTTTAAAAATATTTATGCATGAATAGCAACTAACAATGGAGCACGTTAAAATGGTAACAGGTTGCGTGCGGGGCTAGACGTCACTAGCAGTGACGTCGATGTGGGCGGGGTTTCGGAGAAGGAAGTGAAAGGGGAAGCGAAGATCTAAGAGGGGAGTGAGGGCGCATATACTTAGCTCGCTGGTGGGCTAGCCTGATAAAGTGCCAAATTTGTCAAGTGACACTTAGTTGCCGTTTCAGTCTATGATACATTTTGTTTTTAGTTGCCAAAAATCGGTAATTCTGTCACAACAGCGACATCGAGTTAGGCAAAGATTTCGTTGCCGGCGAGTTAGCTAACGAAGCGCCTTGATACGCTGTCAGCGATCGACAATAGCTAGCTGGTTAGCCAGCACATCCCAGCCGGCAAGAAGACGACATCCCGTGTTACAAACGACAAGTAAGTGTGGTCGTTTTACGATAGTGAAATGTGGAATGAAGACAAAGTGTGATTACTGTGCTGGGACTAACGCAAACGGGGAGCTGTTTGTCAAAAACAAGGCCTCCCGTGGGCCCCACTTTATCAAGAAAAACGGCAGGTCCAAGTCGAATATTCGTCAAGATTTTCCATGGAATAGAATGGGGAGGGTATTCGGGCACGAGAACATTGGAATCGCGTCAGTGCATGAATGCTTTAGCAGCGCATTTATTCGGATATGTTTTAACACATTAAACAGAAAAAAACGTGCGTGATTCTGTCCACAGGAAGGCTTGTTTTTCTGTGCATGTCAGATTTATACTGAGATTGCTGTGACTCACTAGAGTTCACGTCGACACACGCTGCTCACGCTGTGCTGGATGACGTGTAGTTGCACAATAATGTACCCGGCTGAAAGACAACACCTGGCAACGATCATGTTTTGGATGCACAAAAACATGTGTCCGTTTGCACTACAAGAAGCTCATGCATAGTGTTGACTTGCTACTTTTCTGATAGAGTCGTTATCATTTGCCATGATTGGTTAGCATGATTAAAGATCACATGCTTTTAGAAAATACACAATCATCGCTTGTGCTCAAACTACAAAGCAGTTTGAAATATTTAAGCCAGTTATCAATAGGGGTGGGAATTTTTGAATGTCTCACGATTCGATCTGATTCCGATTTTTGGGCGTGCTATTTGATTCAGAATCGATTTTCGATTAAGAACGCTTTTTTGATTCAAAATGATTTGATTGACTGATTTTTGCTTCAATCTATAGATGTGCAAGGAATTGTAATGATCTACTCCAGTCTGACTCGCTAATGCTAATTAGCGCGGCACTTTTATCACTCAGAAGAACGGCTCCGCGTTGAAACCCCCCCGCCCCTACTTTTATTGGAATAACTTGATCGTGACTTTTTCCTTCTACTCTCTAATGTGGCTACAACTTAAGTGTATTAGACTATGTAGAACAACACTGCCCCCAAGTGGCCAAATCGGGTACAACATGAACAGCGCTCCAAATAAAGGCACACAGACAAAAAAGGCAAGACAGTATAAATTCATTTAAATAAAATCGATTTTGGGACATTTCAAATCTATTCTGAATCGTACTAAATGAGAATCGCCATTTTTATGAGAATCAATTTTTTTCCCTGTCTTCTTTAAAGTGTCAACTGAAGTCAGCTACTGTTTTTCATAAAACAGTACTCAAGCTTCTGTGACATGAAGTGACAAGGGAAGATTGCTGGAGAGTCTACATGAATGCATTCTACAAATTCAATTTCCTTCACAGAATGAATAAAGTATCTGTATCAGCATGTAACTTTACAACTGAGAAAAATCAGCAAAAATATACAATTTTTTTTGCATGGGGGAATGTTTGGATGTCATTATCTTTGTTTTATGTTGTGATGTGTTAATAAACACACACTAAGTTTTGCCAATTTTTAAAATGGCTATAATGTCTCCTCAAAGTATCTCCTCCTCACCTCTGTGGTGGCAAATAAGAGACTTCTATCAATGATCAGCAATGGCGGGCAAGGAGTCATTAAGCAGGCCAAAACAATATTGCATTAGAACAGAGAAGATGGAGAAGCTAATGCTAATCGCTAATCTATCGTGAAATGTAGAGGTGTAAAGGACCAGAAAAAGTGCTTAGGTGTACTCTTGTATACATTTCACCGAAGTCTGGCTGAAACCACATTAAGGCGGAGAGCAACCAGTTGTGTGAGAATTAGTATTACAATTAATAAGTAGCCGGAGATAACATTTGATTGGAAGAAAATCTTGAATTGAATCCAAATCGTAATGTCAGAAAAATCTTTTACAAAAAAAATCGTTCAGGCATATCTTCTTTATCTCTTGCAAAAATTGGCTAATGTTACAGATGAATTAATCTTCATGAATCGTTTTTGCACGAAAGTGCAAAGACTAACGGGAAAATAATACAGCAGCCAACCTGCTTTTCAAAACTCTTTCTGTTGAAGTCTCGAAACTTGCTGATAGCTGGCGGTTGAATATGGCAAGGCGCACGTATGAAAGCCAGAGTTCAGTCTGCATATCGTATTTGTGCAGAGATACATTTCCCGATAAGGATACTAACATAGACGGCTTTTGTGTTTGTCACAATCCCCTAAATCTTTATTCAGATATTTGAACTGCTTACTGGTTTCCTCTCTAAAAAGCAAAGTCAATATTCTTGTATTGGACTAAAGATTAAGTACTGGCAAGGAATGTGAGGTGAATGCTGGAATCTAAATGAGAGAGTAAAGATATTTACGGTATGTTTACTCTGTTCTGTACGTTTTTTTTGGGGTTTTTTTTAAAGGGGGAAAAAAGAAGAAAAAGCACACCTTGCCTAATGTGCAACTGCCGTTTGTTACACAATTATCTCAAGATTACTCACTACTGAGACATTTGTTTTAACGGTAGTTTGGCAGCGTCAATCAAAAAATTACTCCTACAAATCTTTCTGCATTGTTGTCAACAGACGGCGTTGTGACATGAAGTAGTTGTAGTAAAGTGTGACTTACTTGGAGAGGAGAGGAGTGTCGTGTCCCTCGTGATTTGTCCCGACAGCTTGCAAAGCACATGACAAGCTTTTCACAGCTGATTGGTCCGAATGCATCAAGCGTCACACGCACGCACGCACATTTACAACTTGCAGCGTGATTTTTTTCCTCACAGGGAACATGGCAAACCTTCTTTTTGTTTTGTTGTTGTTGTTTTTCATATAGCTTTTGAAGAATGACCTCCAGAAAGAAAGTTCTTTTGAAAGTCATTATCCTTGGAGATTCTGGGTGAGTTGTCATTTTATTTTCTTGTTTCGTTGTCGTGTCACATTCTTTACAGATTTATATATTGAAGATGGGGTTGATTTTATAAAAACACTGACATAAGACGTTTCAAGGATTAATACATATTTCATTTATATCCGATTACTTACTTTAACTCATTCACTGCCATTACCGCCTATAAACGTCAAAAATTAATTTTTTCACTTTTGTTAACAATAGAATATGAAACCTAGAATTGTTTTTATTGTACATTTAGAACAGATATGAGATTTGTGATTAATTGCGAGTTAACTAGTGAAGTCATGCGATTAATTACGATTAAAAACTTTAATTGCCTGACGCCCCGAATTTTGTAATAATCTTTTTTTCTTCTTTTTTTGTAATTGATTGACTGCCATTGATGGCTATAAACGTCAAAAATTCATTTGAACTATTTCTATTAGTTTAACACCCCCCCACTTTTGTTTTTTTAGTGTACATTTGGAACAGTTGTAAACGTTGTGATTAATCGGGAGTTAATTAGTGAAGTCATGCGATTAATTACAATTAAAAATTTGAATTTCCTCTTGCCCCTAATTTTAAATAATCTTTTTTTTAATGAATTTATGGCAGTAAATGAGTTAATAGTGATTCATATTTTCTTCATAATCGAGCAGCCCTAGGCTGCACCGTGATTGGTCATTCGTTACCTGAGCAATGTGATGTCATTGTCAGTCGACAGCAAGTTGCAAAATGGCTGCCCCCAGAGATGGCTACAAACGAGTGGGAAAGATTTGACCTCCAACCTAACTAAAATGTGTACCCCAAGTTGAAACTACTGCTTTGTTAAATCGCCTTCATTCGTAACGACGTCGTTGAGTGTTTTTGACGTTTATCAGAACGGCACATACAATAGCGCGTCATGTGCTGTCCTGCTGTCTGTCATGTCCCACCAGCGTTGGAAAGACGTCCCTCATGAACCAGTATGTGAACAAAAAGTTCAGCAACCAGTACAAAGCTACAATCGGCGCAGACTTTCTGACCAAGGAGGTGATGGTGGACGACCGACTTGTTACCATGCAGGTTCGTGACATTCGATTTGATTCCCGTCAACACCGTAACCCGATCCCGCCGCGTAACAATTTTTCCTTCCTCAGATTTGGGACACCGCGGGCCAGGAGAGGTTCCAGTCGTTGGGTGTGGCATTCTACCGTGGAGCGGATTGTTGCGTGCTGGTGTTTGACGTGACCGCACCCAACACCTTCAAAACTCTGGACAGCTGGAGGGACGAGTTTCTGATCCAGGCCAGCCCCCGAGACCCAGAGAACTTCCCCTTTGTTGTGCTCGGCAATAAGATCGACTTGGAGAACAGACAGGTAGACATTAATTATGGATGATGTCATCCACCTCAGTGTTGGCCAGACTACAACAAATGTTCAAATGCGCTCATTTTCAAAGTTTAAAGTGTTCCAGTGGAATAAACTGGAATTTGTGGGAATAAACCAGAATTTATTTTTTTTGCTATTGTTTTGCATGCATTTCCACTAATGGCTAAACAAAACATGTATATGTATGCTTGTCATTTACTGAATTCCCCACTGGGCATTAGCCAAGGCGGTATGATAACCAAGAGCAAAAACAAAAACAAAAAAGTTACAGTTTCATGATATTAAAATGACCTCTTTTAAAAAATAAAATAAAAATTTGGTTAAATAAAACTGCATTTTCCACTGAACACAATTTATTATTTTTTTTAACAAAATATTAAACATTTGGTACGGATAAAATGTATACCGTTTAAATAAATATTAACATTCGTCATCTGTTTTAATTTTTCTTAGTAAGTCACTATGTTTCCATTAGTCCCGGGGGCTACTCATGTTGTCCTTGGGGCTAACTAATACCCACTGGCACCATTTTTAAAGCACAATATGCATGAATCAAAGGAGCAAAAAGGCATCCACGTTTTTAGTGTCTCTGTGCAACTACTCACTCCTCCCCTCTCTGCCTCAGAAGAAGAGACGATCGGAAGCTTGTTTACTCAACTTTGCAAGCAGCCAATCATATTGTGCCCTGCTTACAAGTCCTCTCAGAAGCTGAGAAAAATATATAATTTTTAGTAGCATTAGTGGTTATTGAAACTGTGACTTTTTGAACAATTATACCGTCAAACTGATCATTAGCTAATGCCTATTTGTAAAGCTTAATTTGCTATGCAAATTTACCAGAAGTTTGGGGGAACATTTTCCACCCCTTTACAACCCGACGGCTGCTTGACTTCAGCAATCAGCGCAAGTGCAGTTGAGGAAAGGAAGAACTGCTGAATGCCCAAAACTCTTCCTGCTTTTTAGATTAGTTGTTGGAACAACCTTGAAGTCCAGCTTAATTGTAAATATTGGATTTAGGCGCCACCGAAAGAATGTAAGCGTATTTTGACTACCACGCAGACGCAGTGTGATTTGAGAGTGCATCGTTGTCGGTCTCTATACGTGCCTTGACTAATCGCAATTGACTGACGGCCAATCTGGTCAACTAGGATAGATTAAAGCTACCCCTTGAGAGGATAAACAGTTTAGAAAATGGAAGGATGTGTGACTGCACGGGGAGGGAACAATGCGTGTCGGGCGTTAACGCCACATTCGGTGCCGATTAGCCATTGTTTTCACACAAGCCCTTTCTTCACGTCGCCTCACAGGTAACCACCAAAAGGGCTCAGGCGTGGTGCCAGAGTAAGAACAACATTCCCTACTTTGAGACCAGCGCCAAAGAAGCCATCAACGTCGAGCAGGCTTTCCAGACGATCGCACGCAACGCCCTCAAACAGGTGAGCGGCAGCGAGATGCGGGATTTGCGGCGCCCTCAGACGTCATTTTCTTTTGAGCAGACCAGAAATGGCAGCGAGTATTGATTCCACTTCTGCACTTATGTGAAAGGGATTTATGGATTCTGTGGGCTTGTTGGGAATACCTCGTTATAAAACAGCTGTGATTTTAATCTGTAAAGCACTTTTGAGTTGCAATCCGTGTGCGAAATGCGCATTATAAATAAAGTTTTGATCGATGGACTTTGTTTGTGCCGTGCAGGAGACGGAGGTGGAGCCGTATAACGACTTCCCGGAGCCCATAAAACTGGATCGGAACGACAGACCGAAGCAACCGGGAGGCGGCAGCTGCTGCTGAGGGACGACCGGCAACATCTCCTCTCTTGGTTCTCGGCGGATCGGTCACCTCACCCGTACCTCGCTCCCAGGGAAATGCCCTTCCCTGCAAGTCTTCCTCCTTCATTTCATCCTCCTCACGCAATAAGAAGCCACTCACGGATGTACCGCCTCCCACTCTCTCTCTCTCTCTTCAATTCCAACGAATTGTGATAAACTTGGTGTCCGAAGAACACACAAGAGGAGAACAGCGCCCCCCACTGGCACTCCGCAGTGAGCCATCAACTTGTTGGACCGGATGACGGCACCAATGTTGAAACCAATTGGGAACATAACTGGACTGGTTGATGCTTCGTAATGTGTGATGTTGGCTAAGCTCAGCATCCCAAGAAGCCTATTAGCTCTTTCTCTTCTCTTTCCATTGCCTGTTAAAAGTAATCGTCTTGAACTATATGTATACATATATATATATAAATTACATATATATATTTGAATTGGAGGATGTTACATCTCAAGCCAATCTGAAACATGTTTTGTTTTGTTTTGCACTTTCTTTGCCTTTATATGTTCTAAATGTAGAGGGATGACTGATTTTGGGCAACGTCTGCCATTAAATATGCCTTTCCTTTGAGGGTAATCTCTATTTCTTGTCACTTTTTCCCTGTTAAAATTCCCCCATTGAACACGTTGATTGTATGGGCCCCTCCAGTATAGACTTTTAACTGCTTCTCACTTCTGCAAATAATACACTCATTGAACCGCTCCTTTTTACTGTTCTTTGTGTTTATCTTTCAATGCTACCAAATGTCTAAATATTGGTCACCCACGTCTCTCTCCTCACGTATCTGCTTGTAGCTCAGGTCGGCCAAGTTCTTCATATTTTTTTAATGGATTCTGTGTTACGGTGTGTAGACAAGTCCGAGGCTTGACAAGTCCGAGGCTGGTGGATGGAAACAAAATATCAAAATATCCATCGTTCTGCCGTGGTATTATTCCTTTTCCTTATAGAAACAAAATCACTGCAATGCCAATAATGTTGTCGATGGGAATTTGAACGTCAAATAAAACTCTTGAATATAGCTGCACTAATACTCTATTGGTCTTGAAAAGATTGTCACCTGGGGTAATTACAGTGTATGTATAAAAACGAACAGCACATTTAAGTGTGTAATCATCTGCAAGACACGTGACCACTACATGATTTAAAAAACAACTGCTGAATGACATGAAGTCCTCGCTTTACGACGTAGTATAACTCACTCAATTGTGAAGTCTTACTGAAGGTAAATACACAAAGTACACTACATAAAAAAAACACTTCTCGGTCATAAACTAGTCAGTCGTATGTCGGAACGTCTACATGTCCCGTCACCACGCCCCTTAGTTGGTTTCCTGTTCCTCGGCTCGACGACGTTGGACCTCGACTTCCGGTGCCTTCGCGGAAATCGCTTAATCAAAGAGCGGCTACTTCCGCCCTGTAGCTGCTTTTCCTGACACACCGAAAATGGTGAGTTGCACTCCACATCTTTGATCCTCGGTATCTTTTTGCTCCACTCCGTACTATAAATGTGTTGCCTGCCTTCGATAGCTGCGCCACTCGCTTCAACGCGCTGGACAAAATGTTAATTACGTTACATTCGCTCATTCAAACATGCTAAGTAGCTAGTTAGCTAACAGGCTAATTGTAGCTAGTTGCTTCTTTCGTGGAATATGTGTATTAATTTAGCGTTTGGTCCAAACTGAGTCGATTATTATCCTTCGGAAATCGATGACTCTTACGACAATCATAAAAGACTCTGGCCGTCAAGTGAAAAGCTAACAAGCTAAAGCTAACAGCTGCTGATGCTGTCAGTTGAGCAGCCTCCATACAGTGTACCGACTTCTGTATATTAAAAAAAATAAATCAGTAATTAAACTAAGTACAAACTGATTCTACGTAATATAAGGTTGTATGTTCTAATCAATAATTAAGATGGTAATTTACATGTGCAGCAAAAAAAAACAACATTCTCTTTAACGCGTCATTACTCTAATGTTTTTAATATAAAGTACAATACTACAGTGATATTTGTATTCTTGAAAGCATGTATTCATGGCATTTCTGTTTATTTCAATGATGATTTGAAATGGAAGCATTTTGCGTTCAACTGTTGTTGTGTGCTCCTCAGACGGCCACCTTGCGGCCCTACCTGAATGCGGTGCGAGCCACCCTGCAGGCTGCCCTGTGCCTGGAGAACTTCTCTTCTCAGGTGGTGGAGAGACACAACAAGCCCGAGGTGGAAGTCCGGTGAGTGCATTGGCTTTGGTTATCTTCCGGGGAAGTGCCGCAAATAACTGCATCTCTGTCCGTCTGGTGTCCACATGCAGGAGTAGCAAAGAGCTTCTCCTCCAACCGGTCGTCATCAGCCGCAATGACAAGGAGAAAGTCCTCATCGAGGGCTCCATCAACTCGGTCAGAGTCAGCATTGCTGTGAAGCAGGTGAGGCCAGCCTGCGCCGTCGTTGCCATGGGCAACCGTCTCCCGTCCCGTGATATAACACAATCACGCGTCGCATCCACCAGGCCGACGAGATCGAGAAGATCCTGTGCCACAAATTTATGCGCTTCATGATGATGAGGGCGGAGAACTTCTTCATCCTCAGGAGGAAACCGGTGGAGGTGAGCAGTGCTCCGGGGCTCAGGTAACAACCAATCACGGCTCAGTTTCAGAAAACAAGCGAGGTGTGATTGGTCGTCACCTGAGCTACTGTGATGTCATTTTCAGTCGACAGGAAGTGGCAAAATGGCCGCCTCCTGAGATGGATACAATTGGTGGATTGTCCTGCTTAATTCATATTCCACAAACACAATACTACTCAGAATATTGTGTTTAGAGTTGTGGGGCCGCATAGAACATATTATTGTAAATACATTGGGGGAGGGGGGGGGGGCTAGTCTGTATATTAGACTACGAAATGATGTGAAAATAGTTTTCGCGACTCAAATGTTTGCGTGTTCAGGGTTACGACATCAGCTTCCTGATCACCAACTTCCACACGGAGCAAATGTACAAGCACAAGCTGGTGGACTTCGTCATTCACTTCATGGAGGAGATCGACAAGGAGATCAGCGAGATGAAACTGTCGGTCAACGCCAGAGCTCGCATCGTCGCCGAGGAGTTCCTCAAAAATGTCAGATTTCAACGCGTCGGGGCTTCATTTAGTAGTGGGGGGGAGGGAAACGGCAAATCTAACAAAAATATTTTTGTTTGCAGTTCTGATACGGAAAGAAAACATTCCACTTGGATGTTGGTGTGAGAAGAAAGACATCAGCCAAGATGACAAATATAAATAATGTACAAAATGTACTTACTGTGCTTCTTCTCATCCACGTGGACGAGCACAGGCTGGATTTGTTTTCCCTGATGATTGAAAGTGTTTGTTTTTTAATATATATTTTATTGCGATATGCTTTTTGTTATGACCGCGAGGCAATCAATTGGTGCACGTTATGTTTTATTACAGAGTCCAACCTATTGTAGATTGAAATCATGCAAAAATAAATATACTTGCTGGGAGGGAAGATGAATAGAAACGTTGTCTGTTCATGAGTAGAAGGGGAAAGATGGATGTGCCTCACTCTTCTGAGGTTCGGGGTTCGAATCTCATCTTGGACTTTTGTATATGAAGTTTGCACGAGATTCACTGAAGAATCTAAATTGTCTTTTGGTGTGAAGTTCCAGTTTACTGATGACCCATTAAAAGAAAATGGACACATAGAAAGACAATGGCTACAAAGCAGAGAAACTTTATTGACATTTGTACAATGGAAAAGGAGCAGCAAGGCAAAGTACACTTTTCACAACAGTTGTGTACATAGACCAATACAGAATAGAAAGAAAAAAAGATTACTATAATCATTTGACAAACAAATGCTTAAATTTGTGTTTAACTTTATAGGCACAAATCTGAAAACAAGTATTTGGAGTATGAACATAATAGTTGATTAACAACATTGAGTGCACTTGGCTTCCAAAATATTTAGACCCAAAAGATGTTTTTTTTCATTTTCCTTTCCAGATGTATCACTGGTATTCACACCCACATCTGGAACATCTCACAAAGACAACGTACATGTTCAAAAGGCTCTTGAAAAAAGTTTCAGAGACCCCAAAAAGCACCAGTGACACAGTCACAACTACTTCTGTGAACATGCATAATGATTTACACAGCTTATGAAATATTTCCTCAAACAGTGGTGGTTCCTACCACTAGTCGTGCGCACGCTCCCTCTAGTGGTCCACAAAAGAATCGCTGCCAATGTCCGACTGACTTGCTATTTATATAGCGCTTTTTTCTTCTTTTTTTTAGCAACTCCATCATTGTCAGTTTTTTTTTTTTGGCACTTGACATAAGTCTAAAGAACTTTGTGGCCACTTTTTGCAGAAATATTGTATATGATTTTTTTTTTTGTGTGTGTGATGTTCAAATCACTGAAGCACATACAGTAATTGTAGCGTTGTTGCTCTCGGCGAGGATGTGTTTTATATTGTACAGTGTAACAAAAACACACAGCGTCCATTTGGAAAGACCCCCTCGAGTCGGAGCACAAAACGAGATGCTCGCGTCGAACGTCTTCCTGTCGTCGAATGCGAGCGTCCTCGCGAGACGGCTGAGAAGGTCACACAGGAACGAGCGAGCGAGGGCGTCAGAAGTGCGTCGGCACGGTTTTCAGAGCGGCTTCTGTGCAACGCTGCACGCTCACATTCTGCCAGAGCCACCGTTTTTCACAGCAACGGGGGAAATAAAACAGATGGGAAAGTATTTATTTATTTATTATGTCGCATTATTTACAAGACAATGAAAAATGCAAATGGACATTAATGCTGATCATGGCGAAACGTCGTCAGGCTACATTCACAGTGAGAATAAATTGCACATGATTGATGAGGTCAAATGTATTATTTGACTCATTCACTCCTAGCCATTTTGACTGAAGCAACTCCCTTCACTCCCGGCTGTTTTGGACCGATTTTGCAAGGGCCCACGGAATATTGTGTTTGCTATAAAAACATGAAACCTACCAAAAGAAAGATTTAGTCTCTTCTTTCATCAGGAAAAAAAAGTATATTTCTATCTGTTTCCGTTTGGCAGCAATTAGCATTAGAATATAGCTAAGTTTCATCATTATTCACAAATCTATTTAGAATTCTGAGTAATTGAGGATTTTTTCAACATGGTCCTGGTTCATTTCCTATGCTCTGCTGCCACCTGCTCGCTGTTTGTGTAATAACTACCATTTATTCAACCGTTCTTTGCAGTTGAGAGGCTGCACCCCCCCAAAAAAACAAACATAAAATACATCTTTGGAACACTTAAAACATGTCAAATAGAACATATTTATACGTTTTTGGGAGCAAGTGAATTAAGAGGTTCCATGTTGTGTGTTGGCTTCATAGTACACATTAAGTGGAAGACAGACACTGGAGGTAGATGTTTGTAAAGCATCTATCAAGGCATGACAGGAAAGGACGGAGGCGCGCGTGTGGACAGCGAAGCGTCCTCCTGGTTGAGATCAGTCTGGGTAAAAAAATAGTGGTGAGGAGGAGGGGGGGGGGGGTCACTCCCGATTGGCTGTGGCCGCACGCTTACGTACCTCCGGTCGCACTCGGTGCGTGTTCACGGCATCCACGCCCAAATAGATGGACTCCACTTTGCATCCTGAGGAAATAAACACTCGTCATCGCGTTTCGCATTCGACATGAGGATGAAGACGACTTACCGTACGCCAACGGGGTCAGTTTCAACACTGTGTGCAACGGGCACTTCAGGTAAGGCAACTCAACTGTGAAATGAGACACAAACACATTTCAATGAAGTCGCTTGAAAAAAAAATCAAATAAAAACAAGTCAATGTGTGTTACCTGCGCTTTTGTCGAGGAAGTAAGCGAGGAGGCATCGCATGACCGCCTGGTGACAGATGACCAAAACGTTCTCCTGCCTCTCCAGCTCCATGATGACGGGCTCCAGACGCTGCACCAGGTCTTCGTACGACTGAGACAACACACCCATAAGAACTCCCCAAAATACATTATTATTATTTTTTATTTTTTTTTAACTAGCAGGTCCACTGCTGACCTCTCCTTTGGGATAACGGTAGCGATATTTGTCCTGGTCTCTCAGTGCGAACTCCAGAGGGTAATGCTCTTGGATCTCTTCATACATCATTTCCTCGCACACGCCCTGCCACACGAGATGGGAGGAAACGACGGGTTAAGCAGTGGCGGAGCCAGAACATTTTCATTGGGGTGGCCATTGTGATTTTATAATAAATAAAAGAAATACTGTATTTTTTATAATAAATAAAATATATAATAATAATAGGAGTGCCAAAATTAATGTATTAATTTTGAGTTAATTTAAAGTATCTTTAACGCCACTATTATTATTATTATTTTTTTACGCGCGATTAATGACAGCCCCTTACTTGGAAAGCCTGTACAGGAGGAATTCCAATCACAACGCAGCAGACACGTCCACATCAAAATTTAGCAGTAAGAAATTGAATAGTAATAGTAATATTAAGTAAGAATGTTACCTCATGTTAAATATTAGATCGCTCTTAATATGAAAAGAAAAATGCAGAGCCGTCACCAACGTCTTACAAATGCAATTGTGCCATCCAGGGGCAGAAATCAATCACACTCGTTTTTTTACAGTACTTTTTTTTTTTTTTACTGAATGACTAAAAATTATGTTAGTTTAACATTTTCCCCCATTTTTTTGTTAACAAGACTATGAAAACGTATACAAATATTTTATTGTACAGTTAGAACAGATTTGCGATTAAGCGTGAGTTAACTATTTAAGTCATGCGATTAATTACGATTACAAATTGTAATCGCCTGACACCCCTAAATAATAAAAATAAAAATATAAAACAAAAAAAAAAATAATAATAATAATACTAATACTCAATAATCATAATCATATGAAGAAAAATCACAGATAGCAAAATGTTCCCTTAGGTATAGGGGTGGTCAGAGAGTGGCCAGGGGTGGTCATGGCCACCCCTGGCCACTGGCGTTAAGGTGCCTTCAAAAATGTTTGGGTGAGCGCGGAATATTCCACTCACGGCGTCGATCTCGTTGAGAGTTTTCCACTGTTCGTACGGCACGCCCAGGCACTCGGCCGTCTGGATGGTTCTTTTCATCTGGCTGGTCCACACCTTCAGATCTTTGATGTTCTGCTCCTGGATGTACTTTCGCAGACATTTGGCATACTATTAACAAAAAAAAAAAAGAAAAAAAAAAGAGACTTGTAAGAACCACAGAGTCCAGTTGAGGCATGACTTTGTTGACGGCGGAGCACCTCTTTCCCCCGCACCGACAATGCGGAGTCGCCCCCGATGCGTCCCTTGATGTTGAGGTCGCTCTCGCCATGCCGACTCAGGTAGATGGAGCGCGGCGTGATGTGGATGTTCATCAGGTAGTAAACGATGCGGCTCTGGATGTGGTCCTGCACGTGATTCACCAGGTAGCGGCGGCCCACGTCCATGATCTTGATGTAGGGCGTGTCCCTGAAAGAACATTCGTTACATGCGCCAGTCGTTTGGAGGCCCGTTCTGAAGACTGTAGAAACATTGATCGATCGATTTATTGCTTCAAAATCCAGAATTTATTTTTATTTTTCATTAATTTTGTTGATTGATTTTTAAATTTAGGTGGGGAGTATTTTGTGGAATACACTGACTATATCGCTGCAACTTTAAGAATTTTTAGGTAAAAAAAACAATTTAACAAAAAATTCAATGCATTTATAATGGCCATCAATTACACGCGTATTTTAGCTACCCTTATCAAAGTTATAATAATTTGGGATTTTTCATTGTGGTTGGTTTTCTTTTTTTTCTTTGGTAGGTTTGTTGGGTTTTTTTGGGGGGGAAAATTCTTCATTTAAGTTAATTTTTTATTAGTTTAATTAGTGATGGGCTAGTACAATACCGGGCTTCGTATTGGTACTCACGATGGCGGCTTCTTGTGGCTGATCAGAAACTACAAATTGGAAATTAGAATCGAAAATTGCCATTAATTTGAATTTGAACAAACATTTTTACATTGGGGTATATACATCTTTCTTTAACATTATTTGTCATTGTGCTTTTTTGGGGCAAATTTTACATATCAAAAGTACTAGTGGTATTGGTACTTGAGATTGGTATCGGTGACTACTCAAGATTTGAGTACTTGTACGAGTATTGGTCTGAAAAAAAGTGGTAATGAACATCCCAAGTTTTACTATTAGTTTTTTTTTTATATGAAGTTGTCCAGTGTAAGATAAGAAAAAAGGTCACAAAGTATTGTGCAATAAAGTAAACTACAATTCTCAAACAACTGACTTATCTTTCTTCTGAACGGCTATACAGCAATACTGAAATAAATGTTTAAAATAAACCCTGAAAGTGTATGAAATTGCCAAAAAAGACAACAAAAGGACATTTACACTAATGTAACATGTAGTTTCGGTTGCTTTAAAAAGCAAACAAAACTATTTTCCATTTTTATTTTATTTCGTAAATGAAAATATTTTTCCAATTCGAGTTTTATTTATTCGTTAGTTTTGGTTAACTGTAATTGGTCTCGATGATAAAAAAAATAAAATAAACAAACCTCTGGTCCCAAAGCACAACTAGCTCTATTAGATTGTATAAGTGTTGTTTTGCCACCTCACCTGTCCAAAACCTCGTCCAGAGGCTGATAGGACGACTCGTAACACTTGATCCTCTTCATAAAATCTTCAATGGCCTCTTGAGTGTCACAATGGATGTAGTCCGGACTGCCGAGCTTCACTTGCTAGCGTGATGTCAAACACACGCGCGCACACACACACACTTGAAGATGTTGCGTTTGTTTGAATGTGAACGCCGAACGTCGTCATGACAACTGAACTCACCACGATATTTTGCGCGATGACGTCCGGGTCTTCGCACACAGACTCCACAAAGAACACCTGAATGCACCACGACAGCGTCAGCGCGCTCGTCGCACAACTGCCGAACGCTCTGCCACATTTACCTTGAAACCGTTTTGCTCGGCAAACTTCATGATGGCCCCTCGTCGTTCCCTCGTCGTGTTGGTGGCGTCGAAGACCTGAAATTGCAGCAGAAAAGTCAACTGATGATCATTACTTTAGTGGTTTTGAATGGAGGAGAGGACTCACGGCCACTTGGCCTCTTTCAATGCTGAGGTACTGCCGGACGTCGTTTAGGGCCGCCGTTGCACAATGACTGCGGAAACACACACACACACGTCAACACACTTCACACATGCAACTCAATAAATGACAACATCATGGAAAATGTTGATTTGTAGTAGTTCACGTCAAAAAATAAAAGAAATATACACTCTGAAATCAGTCAAAAATAACCAAAATTGGGTCAAAAGAAAGGGACCAACCCAACTTTTAATAACCCAAAAAGTTTGGTAAAAAAAAAAAAACCACAAACACCCCCCAAAATTGGGTTGTTTTGTGAATTATTAATTTAATTTGACCTTACCTTTAGCTCAAAAAGTTGGTTGGGATAAATTTTGACCCAATTCAATTGAGTTTTTCAATTAACCCCAAAAATTGGGTTTCTTTGTTGGCCATAAATTTTATTTGGCACAACTTTTTGTCTTAAATAGCTCAAAAAGTTGGGTTGGCGAATTTGTGAGCCAATTCAATTGGGTTATTTAATTAACCCCAAAACTTGGGTCAAATAAATAACCCCAAAAATTGTGTTGCTTTGTTGGTTATTAATTTAATTTGACCTTACCTTTAGCTAAAAAAAAATTGGTTGGTATAATTTTATGACCCAATTCAATTGAGTTATTCAATTAACTCAAAAAAATGGGTTTCTTTGTTGGTCATTAATTTAATTTGACCCAACTATTTGTCTTAAATAACTCAAATAGTTTGGTTGGCTCATTTTTGACTCAATTCAACAGGTTATTTAATTAACCCACAAAGCAACCCCCCGAAAATGTGTTGCTTTTTGGGTTATTTATTTGTTAATCTAATTTTACCCAATTTATAATTAAATAGCTCACAAATCAGCCCATTTAGGGGAAATGTTTTGGGGGTTATTCATTTGACCCAACTTTTTGGGTTAAACAACTCAAAAAGTTGGGTGGGTCCATTCTTGACCCAATTTTTTTTTTTTTTTTTTACCCAACTGTTTTTAGAGTGTGATGATTCTTTATATACACTGTTAAAAATGTAATGATTTTTTTTTTGTCATCACTTTCATGGTCAACTTATTTCTGGCAGAAACCCCAAATGAGCTTACACTTAGCGCCACCTGTTGCTCTGACATGAAAATGCATTTCTTACATTTAATTTGAAACTAAACTGATATGATAAGATAACTCACCGTCTGATTTCTAAGCCCTCTTCATTATCCGGACTGAAAAACTCAAAGGATTTGTAGATCTTCACACGCTCCCGACGGTACTGGCCCACATTGAACTCTGTTGCACATTTGAAAAAACAACATTCATGCTTAAAGATGCTGTGGCTCACTCACCATTTAGTTTAAAAAAAATAAATAAATGTGACCGGTACCTTTGGTGGGCACTCCGATCCAGTTTAAGTAACGTGTTAGCTTCTTGGAGATGTAAGTCTTCCCTCGCGCCGGGAGGCCAACTGTCACGATTAGGGTGGGGCAGTTGGTCATGCATACTGTCCAGAAAAAATTTAAAATCATTTCGGATCACTTGGTGAATCAATGTGAAAGTAATACAGGAAGTCAGGAGCCTCCTGACAAGACAAAGACGTAAAATGTGGATAACCACAAAAGAGATGATATAGCATGTTTAGCAACATATGGAGAGTCTACTACTTTCTTTTTACCCATTAGCAATTGATAATAATAATAATAATAACAATAATCCTCTCTTCTCTGTCCCATAATTAAACTCTGTGGATTGGAGTACACTTTTCAGTCTTTATATGCATCCACAGGTCATAACCACGAGTCCTTGAGACGAATTGCTAATTGTTATCCTAATTGATTTATTTGCTGGCGTTTCTGCAGAAGCTCCAGGAGGAAAAGAGCAGCCAGCGAGTTGAGAGTGGACTCATCCGGTGACAGATGCAGCAGTGAAAGCTGCAGCTGAACCAGCAGCACAGCATGCAGGGAGGGCTTGACTCAGCAAAAACAAAGGGGGCCTGCGACAGAGCCATCCAGAGGGGCGAGGAGTTTGTTTGCAGAGTGCGTTTGAAAGCAACCCACCGGTTGGTATTGTGGACAAATTCAATTAAGTCCCGTTACTTAAGGCTGAAGCACGTGACCGTTTGGAGCGAAAATAATAGTGTCAAAAGCAAATACATGATACAACTTTAGACGACTCGGACCATCCTTTTGCTGCATCTTACCACTTCTCTGCGCAATGTGGCCGCTTTTGCCCGGCAACCAGATCTTCCTCAGCGGGTTCTGAGTGAGCTCCCGCGGGCAGGCGTCAACTAGATACTCCTCGTTGTCTAACATCATTCACGGCGATGATGATGATGATGATGATGATAATAATGATGATGAGGTTGCTGGTGACCAAAAGTAACTAACTAAAAGCTCGGGCTCGGTTCTGAACGCACTGAGGCTGCGGGCGGGAGGATGTCTCATATCAGCTGAGGAACAGCAGGTTGTCGCTACCGTAATGGCCGGAAGAGTGCGCGCAACGAGAATCGAGGGGCAAAAAAAACACCTTAAATGTGTCAATACAAACATCTGCGGGGTGATCATTTAACAAACTATTAAACTACGGTAGAATAAGATGAAAATACACGAAGAGTTTTGGCTTTCAGGCTTACAGCTTTTGTTACCGTAACGCCACAATTTACGAGGGTGACGCAACGAGAAAAACAGTCGTTTCATAGAAAAATAGCCTTTGCGTGCGCAACACGTGGACAGCGAGTGCAAGCGGCGATCTTGGCGAATCAGAGAACAGACCGGAAGCCCGGCAGCCAATGAGCGTGAGGGAACACGACAACAACCAGCTCGTGCTTGGCAGCTGGCAGCCCTCAGATAAAAACAAACGCAACCTTTTTTTTTTTTTTTAAATCACGATTACTCATAAACTTAAGGAATGAGTCGCCCAGTTAGTAATATTATACATTAAAATACTTTTTTAGTGCTTATGAATGTCGAAGTCCTTTTATAACTATTTGTAAGCAGTATTTAGAAAGGGTTGTGCAATTTACTATGATTTCTGACTCATTTAAATGTATCCACATGGTGCAACTTTCTCATCTCACACTTACATGTAATGACACAAAAACACCACCGAGTGACGTTGTTTGACTACTTTCATATTCTGCATTTGTTAAGGAGACAAACGGGCACTGATATTGCCCCCCAAAAACTGCCATGGATGAACTCAATAGGTAATGTTACTCAATCAAAAACATTATTTAAAAATAATAGACTGGTTTAAATGTAAACAGAGTTTTATGTAGACCAAATAAGACAGCATAAATTGTGTTTATCATAACACCCCGCTCCCACTCCCCCATATTTGTTCTTCTTTTAACTGCAGAATGTACATTACGCACACCTGTTAGAGGTGCGGTGTTGTTGCAGTAAATGCCGTTATAATAGCATTGATATATTATTGTATAATAATGTTTTTTTTGTTTTTTGCTGCAATATTAAAGGAGTGATTTTGGTTTGACTTTTATTTTACTAATGATAAATATACTACTTGCTCTTGCACTTACTACATAATATTCAGAGAAAATCCATTATGCTCGTTTGTACAGTTGTTTAAATCGCACGGGCTTCTTATGCTGTTTTAGGTGACTTTGGGTAGCAGCGTTACAGCGCTACTTCAGGTGTGGCGTGTAAACTACTGTGTTCCCTCGTTTTGCACTGGGGTTAGGTTCCAAAAAATACCCGCAATAAATGAAATCCGCAAAGTAGTTAGCTTTATGTTTTAAATTTATTATAAATGTTTTAAGGCTCTAAAACCCCTCACCACACTGTGTATATACACTTTTCTCATCGAGGCAGTTACATTTTCTCACACTTCTCTCATTTAAATATTGTCAATGTTCAAACCTTCATAAATGTTATAAAATAGGTACATTACTGTAAAAAAACAAAACAGTGAGGCCGCAAAAAGTGAACTGCGTTATAGTGAGGGAACACTGTACAGCATTTTAGCATATTGGACACATGCAAACAATAATAATAATAATAATTAGGGGTGGGAATCTTGGAATGTCTCACGATTCAATTTGAGTTTGATTTTTGGGTCTGCGATTCGATTCAGAATCGATTTTCGATTAAGAACGTTTTTTATTCAAAATGATTTGATTGACAATGATTTTTGCTTCAATCTATAGATGTGCAAGGAATTGTAATGATCTACTCCAGTCTGACTCGCTAATGATAATTAGCGCGCTACTCGCGGCACTTTTATCACTCAAAAGCACGGCTCCCCGCTGAAAAAAAAAACTTTTATTGGAATAACTTGATCGTGACTTTTTCCTTCTACTCTCTAATGTGGCTACAATTTAACAGTGTATTAGACCGCGTGGAACCACACTGCCCCTCAGTGGCCAAACCGGGTAAGACATGAACAGCGCTCCAAATAAAAGGCACACACACACACACACAAAGGCAAGACAGTATAAAATGATAAAAATTAAATCGATTTTGGGACATTTAAAATCGATTCTGAATCTTACTAAATGAGAATCGCGATTCTTATGATAATCGATTTTTTGGCACACCTCTAATAATAATAATAATAATAATAATAATAATAATAATAATGTGTTCACAGAAATCTTTTAAAAGCTAATAAGTAATAGATTGGCTCCTTGTGAGGGTATACGTGGCTTGTAGCTCAAAAGTCAGCTGGTCTAATCTAGAAAATTGATGAATAGGCAATCACTTATGCACGGCCTGCTTTGTTTGTTCCTGTTACAAAATGTCAATGCAGGAAGCATGACGACTCACTCCAGTGTCAGAAATATCATCACATTATTAGACGTGGCAGTAATGAGATTTGAACGACGGGGGAGGGGGTGTGAACAGAATGGTTCCACATCAGCTTCTCGACATGATGCAAAGACGACAACAACAAGGATCTGGTTTATGTTTCATTACTACACCGACAAGACGCAGCGGAATCCCCGCCCGGGCATTACATTTTGCCACATGTGCCCAATATGCCAAATGGCTCACATCTCCAGATGTAAAAGCTGCGATGACAACAACATAGCCTACTGCACGCGTGCGCATGCGCCGCCACAGCTCTGCCTGCAGCCTACAATGAGCTTCGAGAGGGTGAACTTTCCCCCAGATTCTGCTCAGACTCCGCCAGGGAGGGAGGGAGCGAGCGAGAGGAATGATTTATTGGCATTATTCAGAGAAGAAAGCCATAATAAACACACACAACAAAGGCATATTTGAGTATAAAAAATAGAAAGATGAGTTGTGTGATAGATGTACACGCAGTTGGAATATCTCATGACTGAATTGTGGCCTCCCTCTGCAGCACATACGTGACAAAACTGACCGGATGCCTTTACTGCCACCTCGCGCCGTCGTGTTAGCATAACCAGCAAGCCATTTGGAATAGATTAAGGTCAACAGAGCACGGTGCCATGATGCCACCTTGCATGCCGTCAGCTTGCCAGTACATCTGTCCAACTCATACAACGTCGTCGCATCTTCATGAGGATTTAACACGAGGCGCAAAGTGCATTTACTTTCCAGAACTCCCTCTAGGCAATATGAATTACATAATACAGTAAGAGACTGTTTGTATGATCATGAGTCATTGGCTTATATAGGACACGGTAAAAGGCACACACAGCGTTTAAATTAACCATGCAAGCATTCAAAAATGACATGAAGAGAATCGAGGCATTTTGCGTGCGGAGATCAACTAGTCCAGGGATCAGCAGCATTTACTGTCAAAAGAGACATTTTAGGCCAATTAAATAATAACAAGAAAAATCTATCTGGAGCCGAAAAACATTTGAACATTATGATGAACGAAACAGTGTGTTAGTGTTAGCCTAATGTACTGAGGGCCCAATAGCTAATTAGAGCTGCACAATTTTTCCTGCTTTGTTTTTTATACATTTTTAGACTTTTCTGCCTTTCTGACAAATCTTTGAGATTTTGGGCAATTTTATGGATAATTATGGTGATTTTATGCCTCCCTTCTTCCCTTTTTTGGACTTTATGGCTATTTTTTTGGGCAATGTGGATATTTTATGGTAATTTTTTAGATTTATTTTATTCTGAGACATTTATGGTTACTTTCTGAACATTTTTTTTTCTTCAATAAAATTTTCAGACTTTTTGTTTTTGCAATTTTGTAGACATTTTATGATAATTTTCAGGATTTATTTTGTTTTTGGACGTTTTATGATTACTTTTTGAACGTTTTCTTTTCTGCCTTTGTTATTCAATTATCTGACATTTTTGACAATTTCAAGGTACTTTATGGATTTTTTGACTTTTTATGGCCACTTTTAGGTATCATCTACCTATCTTTTTTCCCTGACAACTCAAAAATTTGGAGTGCCATTTTTTTGATAATTTAATTATTAATTAAAAAATGAAAACATGAATGTATTTAAAGAATATTTTCACTAAAGAATCAAAATAAATGTGTGTGTGTTGTTGTTTTTTAAGAGTCACATGTGTCTCCAAGCCGCGGGTTTGACTCCTGAACTAAGCCATAGTCCACCGCACACAGCACCATAAATCCATTTGTAAAGCACATATTTGAAAGCAATGCGCTCATCAGCTGATAATAAACTTAAAAGAGAACGCTTCTGGGTCATAGTCTGCCTCTGAGAACGTGCTAGGCCAGTCTAAAAACAAATGAAACGTTTGAGTGATTGCAATTGCAGGGCACATACAGACAAACATTCACCTTCAAAAATCACACCCAATGACAATTTTGAGTCTTTAACAAAGTTAAAATGTCGATTTGAAATGTGGAAGGAAGCCAGAAACCCCCACAAAAAATCCCCACAAGCCCAAGGAAAACATGCAAACGCCACACAGGGAAAGCCCTCCAAGATTCCAACTCATGACCTTTCGACCTCTGTACATTGCTTGACACTCTAACTGGGAATCCTCACTTGAAATCCAACACCTCACTCGTCCAAAACTTGACGCTGAACTCTAACTTTAACTTGAAACACTAAACCTAATTCCTGACACTAACCCTAAGACCTACTCCACACTTCAAATTTTACTCGATTACTAGCCAAAGTAGTGTCAGAGTAGTGAGTTAAGTACTCTGCTGTTAAATAACAAAACATATCAAACAAGAATGTCACACGGTAGAGTGCAGACTGAAATAATACACGCTTGGATAAACAAAAAAATCACATAGTGTAAATAGCATAGTGTAAAAATGTAAAGTTAGGTACTCTTCTGTCAATTAAATGACATCCAAATAGCATAATAATTTTTTTTACATTGCGTCAGTAAATTCAACAACCAAAATAAGACCGGTCAGAAAACTTTCATGACTTGCGTCACAAAAGTTATATTCCAAAGTAATTGAATGCACTTCCGTAGCCTTGTTTGCCACACCTTCATGCTCTCCTATGAGGATCATCTTCAAACAGATGACCCACTTGATTTTAGGAAAGCGGGGGCGGAAATACATGTAGACAGGTCTGGTGAGTTTAGAGTCTTGGCAGCACAGCTGAAGCTAATGATCAGCTAATCAGCAAGCATTGCAGAAACCGGACAACGATCCTGATTATAAATCAGGTGTGTTAGTGGAGATAAACATGGAAAACAAGCTGGATAGGGGCTCCCAAGGACCCAACTTGAGCACCCCTGGTTTAGAGGTTAGGTCTTCTTAGCCAGGAACTGTCAGATGCTCGGGTGAGTTTTGCTGCTGCAACTCTCACCACCTTTTCTTAAAATGAATAAAGTAGCCACAGGAATTATTTTTTTTGCCCAGATTGAAAGCGAGATTAAATAATAATCATACTTTGGGTTTTAAATATGTTTTTGGACACCTGCTATGCTACATAACTTTTCTGACCCTCCTCATGAGCAAATTGCCATTAAAATTTTCCCCTAACAAAACTAAATGGACTGTAATGCTACTGTATGAAAAGCTGATCAGTTGTACCATTATATGTCGATTTGATTGCTTAAAAACGACAACAAAATGCCTCCTTGTTAGCAAACTCGGTCAAAAAACACGCAATTTGACAACAAAGTAACAAAGTGTGCATTAAGCAAATGTCATCGTAAAAAAATGTTTAATTTAGTGTTCATTTAGTGTAAGTGGGTGTTTCCCGCAGTTTTCCTCTCTTCGGCATCCGGAAGCGAGCCTACGTGACACACGCTTGTTTACTTCAGCTCGCTGCTAGCCAAAGTAGCACAGCTGCAGCTCCTAAAGCGACACTTTCAATACAATAATAACTCATGCAAAGGCAGAGCAGGCGAAAAAATAAAAACAAATCTCCATCTTACCTGCCCTGACTCGCGTGTTTCTCGGGCGGCAGGAGCCCCTCATAGTCCGGGTTAAGTGCTCTAGTTCCACGCGCGGAGATGGAGACTGAGAGAGTAGACAGCGAGAGGAGAGGAGAGGAGAGGAGAGGAAAGGAAAGGACGTCCACACTGGAGAGCCAAGCCGAGTCGCTCGTTCGGCCAGCAATGAATGAAGAGCGCGCGCGCGCGCCCTCCCCGACACGCCTCCCCACGTAAAGCAGAGCACGCGCACGTTCATTTGTTTTTGTTTTGGTCGTCCACTTCCACGTTACTTCTGGCATGTCTAGTCTAGTGATGTCATCTTGAAACGACGCATGGGTTAAACATTGGGCCACATGTGACTTTAAAAAGGAAAATAAATACATACAATTAAGATCCAACATTTATATGCCAAATTGTTAATTTCAACAATAACCTATTCCTCATGAAACAAATGTATCATAATTTATTCCTATTTTCCCTCCAAAAATATTTTTTTATAATTCATTCAATATAACACAACCCTCTATAATGAATAAATAAAAGCAAATGTTAGAGTTCATTTTGATAATAAACTAGTTTATTATTATGTATTTATTAGATTATTTTTTTTTAGAATTAATGCACTTACAATAAATTCACCATTTATCTAAGCAAAATTATAAATGTACAGTATTAACAAAATTGGCTATAGTAGTAATAATAAAACAGTTTTATAGTGCATATAATTAAATTATCACTAATTTGGAAATTATTTAATCAATACTTATTTTACTCTATACAGTATTAACATATTTTATTGTATTTATATATATTATAAATCAAATTATGATTAATTTACCAATATTCAATAAAAAAATAAAAACAGTTTAAAATGTCAACCAATTTATTTCATTTCAATAAAATAATTCACTAATTTTACAAACGGTGTTATATATTATTAATAATAATCAATTCACAAGAATTAAATCAAATAGGCATGTAAGCATTGTAATTTTTTATCAATTATAACAATTTAATCTATTATTTAATAAGATGCATAAAATGTTAGAGTGGGCTACGGGAGCTGCATGATGGGGAGGTATAATGAGATCTGCAACAAGGTTGGACATAATAATGTCCATCTTGCCTCCATTAAAGTGTACGTCAACAGATTTCAAGTCATTTTAACAAACACATTCTTGCCACCACTCTTGCCACGTAGGAAGGTGCAGGTATTTGACTGGTATGCCTGCATTCTAAACATGTTTTGTTTTGTACAGTATGGCAACAAATACACTGTGCCCTGCCAGCACTGAACATGGTAAATGCTACACTTGTATTTTGCTTCTATTTACAAGGACGTGAGGAAAAATATCCAATTCCTCACATGCAAAACACACTTAGGATGCTCTTAAATGTGCATCTCAGCATACAAAAAAAAACACCTTTAGATACTGAAATCTCCTCCACATGGACTTGATTGGTTATTGATTGAAACGGGTGTCAAGTGGAATATAATATACGTAATAAAACTCAAATAGATCTACTATGTTGCTGTTCTTCACCCCCCCCAAAAAAAAATATATAGAAAAAAAGTTTTAGATGTTTCAAAAATGTATGGCAATACAACTTCTAATGGCCTCAATGTTTTCATATTATATATATATATATATATATATATATATATATATATATAAATCTACATAAATTATCACTATATGAGTGTGTCTTTGACATAAGACAAATAAGTTTACACTAAAAAAAAAAGGCAAAGTCTCATCTTGTGTTGAAAGCAAGAACGAAAACAATCCCCATAAATAGCCTAAAAGCGATTGCATTTGTTGTATTCCACATGAACTTCTCACTGGATGTCTATTCCACAGTGCGGATTTAAACATGAGCCTATTTTGCAAGCAAACAAGCTAAAATTCCTTTGGCTCGGCCTCACTGCAGCCAGAACAGTTAAACCCTAAGTAAGCTCACAACTGACGAGATATAACAGCGAGCTATGCAAAAGTCCATTTGCGTTGACGTCTCGCACGACAAGAGTAGAAGAATTTATAAACCTGAACCGGTCCCGCAATAACATCAAGCACGGTGGACGAGTTCTGGAAGTTGTGCGCAGTTTATGCACAAATGGAAAAGTACAGACACACCCTCCACCACGAGAAACTGTTATTGTTAAAAGCTCAATTGCCGAATCAGAGGAACACTGCACACAATTGTGACATAAAAAGAATGATTTTTGCAATAGGTCGTGTCATTGAAGTGATTTAGATGTGGCGGTCTCCCAAAAGTGGATGCCTCCAAAAGCATTTTTTTTTTTTAGAAAGAGTGGACATCACATGACCAAAGCCAGAAAGTAACACAAAGGAACAGGGATTAGGTTTTAAAGCCCAGCTCAGTTTGTGTTCTATAAAATACAGCCTGGACTGTCAACATTAGTGCACAAACTTGTATGAAAATGTGTCATGACATCTGACAAAGACTTGTGAAGTCCATTTGGGATGCTTTCCGCCGCACGCTCAATCTCCTCCAGGCTGGATTATTGCACAATCTTAATTCAAATGAATCCTTGATGTCTCACCTGTTGCAGTTTCTCCTCGGCAACACTCCCAACTGCTCTTGGGAACGTCAACAACATCACACACTTTAAGAGCTTAAGTCAACCTTAAACATTTCTTGACAATAATATGTTACATGTGACCTCACCTCACTAGTGTCAACGTGACATTCTGATTAATATTATATGTGTGGAATATTAGTTTTTATCCATCTCAGAAGGGCGGCCATTTTGCCCCTTGCTGTCAATTTAAGATGTTGCTCAGGTCTCAGGTAACAACCAATCACAGCTCAGCTTCAGAAAACAAGTGAGCTGTGATTGGTCCTTGCCTGAGCCCTGACCAACTGTGATGTCATTTCCACTCGACAGCAAGTGGCAAAATGGACGCCTTCTGATATTGTTCAAAACTGCCGGAATTTGCTGCTTAACTCATCTTCCACTAATGCAATATTAACCAGAATACCGTGTTTAGACTAGTTGGGCTGCATAGAACATGTTATTGTCAAGAATTTTTTGGTGGGTTGACTACCTCATCCACTCCCAGCCATTTTCACTGAAGCAACCCCCTTTGCTCCCGGCTGTTTTACTGGATTTTGACTGATTTTACAAGGCCGTTCTATTGCTATAAAAATGTGGAACCTACCAAAAGAAAGATTAGAGTCTCTTCTTTCATCGGAAAAAAAAGTTGATCTATTTCCGTTTTGCAGCAATTAGCACTAGAATATAGCTAAGTTTCATCATTATTCACAAATCTGTTTAAAACTGGGGGGGGGGGGGGGGTTGCAAAATGGACCTGGTTGATCTCTTATACTGTGCTGCCACCCGCTGGCCGTTTTTGTAATAACTACCATTGCTTTAAGCATTCTCTTCAGTTCTGAGGCTGCATAAAAGAAAACATTTTAAAAAGCACATATAAAAACGTATAAATACGTCTTTGGGAGCATGGTAATGTTTAAAATCTAATTTTTGGGGGAGCAAATGAGTTAATAATAATAAATGACAGTAGATATACCTGCACAATCTAACACTTTTAAGATTCAATTTTACAGCAGATTTTCTTTACTTCTCTTTAACGGGATCCAAATGAATTGTTCTTTTCAATTTTTATCCTTTCATATTTTTCATTATTAAACATCCATCTGCATGGTTTCCGATTAGGGTCGCTGGTCAACGGGCGCTTCCCCCAGTTGACTTTGTGCGAGACAAACTGCCATACCATTTATTATTAACCATAACCAACTACTACAGCAGCAGAAGAATTCATCACATCAATCGCATTTCACTTTTACGTGGTGTTTTATGAAGTTTCGTGTACTAGAGAGAGCTGATGATAACATTATAAAGCATTCAAAGTGCAATTTTATTTGAAATACTGCGCAATGTAGCTTTACATTCAAGACAATAAAATCCTAGCTTCCTATACAATAGATAATGTGCACAACAACAGTAGCCATTTCTCTGTCATAGTTGTCTTATGCCGCCATGACTATATATATACACATATGTTTATTTATTTATTTTGTCTTCAAGGAATGCAACGTGGTGACAACAAGGCCTGGATGTATAATTAAAAACATTATCCCTGGTCAGAAAAAGGAGTATGTTTATTACAATTAAAATGAGCTTCGTCATCTGGAGGCAGCGGCCTCTTGCGTCTTTTATTGAGCAGAGGGTTGTTGGACGTGTCCAGGTCTTTAATTCTCACCTGTTCATAATCAACACGCATGGTGGCCAAGGCGCTGGTCATTTCCTCCTGATGGACACGCAAACGACAACAACAACAACTGAACTTTCTATCTCCTTGTGGACAGAAATTTTAAAACTCTCACCTTGACGTCATCCCACAGTTCCTTATCCTCGGTGAGAACGCGAGAGGTGTGGAGAGGGGTGAGCGGGACCACCATGGACTGCTGCGCGATCGATACACACGCGTGTGAGAATAACATGGGGGACGTGGAATAGCGCGGTGTGTGTGGATTGCCAACTTACGCTGATCCAAGGATGACTCATGAACTGACCGATGGTCATCCTCTCATTGGGGTCGGTCTTCAGGAGCTGGATGATGAGCTGCTTGGCTGCAGAGGACACCAAATGTGGTTGTGAAATGGACAGGAGAACATGCAAACGCCACACAGGAAGCTGAGATCCAAACCTGCTGTTCTTTTTTTTTAAATTTAAAATCTAAAGTCTGACCTTCCTCCGAAACGTCCGCCCACTCAGGGTTGGGGAATTTGTATTGCCCCAATCTGATCCTCTGCTTCATCCCAGGAGAGATGGCCTGGCCCGTGTTGGAGTAGAACGGAGGGAATCCGCACAATCTGACCAGACATATTTAACACATTAGCCTCAGTCATTCTCCTCTTGCTTAACGTAATGTACACAATGACACTCACAGAATGTACATGATGACGCCCAGAGACCACATGTCACATGACTTGTCGTATTTCTCTGGGCCGAGCACTTCAGGGGCTGACGGGGCGGATAAAGAGCAACACACAAACCAAGAAATGAATTTTGTGTGAATGCAATGATGTAAAACAGCTAAAATCGCAGGGAAGCGAACAGTGGACGGCACAACATAGCAGCACGTTGATACTGCAACATAAATACGCCCCCTGGTGGCTGATCAACAGATGGTTGACAAATACAAATAAAAGTGAATGTGAAAACGAAAATAGTAAAATACAATTTCTTTTTTTTTTTTAACTTGACCAACGAAAATAATTACCATATTTTATCATTTCAAGTAAAATTCAGATCAAATAAAAAGACTATAATTGACAAATACAATATTTGGAAAAGTAAAATCACTATATTCATGCATTTACGACAGTCGTCACAAGCAACATTGTGCCTTGAAATAAGATTGACTCGAGTTACTTCTTTTTTTTCTTCTCTGGCTTGTGAACAGAATTTTGAGATACGAGTGCTAGATGGTAGCAACTCACTTCACTACAATTTAAACAGCACTTTGGCAATCGTCATCTCCATGTAGCTACTGTACTGTAAATCCGGAAGTCTGTATACTGTATACTGCCCCCAGGTGGACAAGGTACACACACAACAAGGAGCAGTACAGTCAAAATTAATTACAGTATAATGTATAAACTGCTCAATTGTCCACATTCTATTTAATTATATTATATATTTTTATATAAAGCACAATATCATTAAGTGCTATTTGCCTTATATGAACAAAAGATATTGCAATTTTTATTTTTTGGTGGGGGGTGGCTGGAATGGATTATTTATACACTATTTCAATTTATTTCAGTGGGGAAATATGATTTGAGACGCATGTGTTTTGAGTTAAGAGCAAATTAAACTCACATCTCAAGGCATCACTGTGAGAGCTAAAAACACAGTAAATTCAATTATAGTTATACTACATAATTTGGCAACTGGATTCACCTATTTCAAAAAACAATAATTTTTTTAATTCAACTCCCATTTTTGTGGAAAGCAGTTATTGGATTTTTATTCACATTTTTTTAAATATTAGTTTTGAATTAATTATAATGGGCTTCAATTCCAGGCGGATTTTCAATGGTTCAGTTTTTGGTTTTGCTTTCTTTATTAATTCAAACTCCAACATCCAATTCAAACTGAGAACGGTGATGTCAAACAAAACACAATAAAAAGAAAACACACAAAACAAAACAAAAAACCCCAAAAGGTCTAATCAGACAGTAATTTTTTTAAATTATTAAATACTGACAAGGCTTGCTTGGTCTTAATCCTCCTCAATCTCCTTCCAAACCCTTCAATTTCCTCACAATAAGTCAAAAACAAAGGTCGACATTTAATAAATCTACATCTGTAGATAAACTGTTTTGCCATTGTTATCAAAGTTTTGAGCATCATTTCCCTTTTTCTGTCTTGTATTACCATATTTCTACTCGCAAGCGATGAAAATACAGTAAGAAGAAGAAGAAGAAGAAAAAACAGCATTAATCCAATAGAAGAAGACTCAGTATGCACATGACTGCTACGCGATGAACTCACCGACATAATACGGAGTAAAACAGGGAGTTTGGAGAGAATTGTGCACAGTGGTCTCCTTTGCAAAGCCAAAGTCAGTCAGTTTGAGTGACGCGTTGGTCTCCTTGGTCCTGTAGAGCAGGTTTTCAGGCTAAAGCCACGGAGACGAAAATATCACCTTTAATCATAAATGATCATGTTTTTAATGATCTGCTGTCTCACCTTCACATCCCTGTGAGCGATGTCCATTTGGTGGATGTACTCGATGGCCGAGCCGATGTTACGCATGATCTCCGATGCCTCTAATCGGGCAGATATCATGTTTAGTATCAGTTTTGCAAGTGTGTGAACCTTGCCGGGGCCACGTGAGGAGGATGTTTATGAAGCGTGACCCGACCCACCTCTCTCAGTGAAGGCCCGGTCCCCTCTGGCCTGAATGCGACAAAACAACTCGCCTCCCTCCATGCTGAAAGACAAAAAGATGAGCACCGAGGCAGCAGAAGCCCCTTTACCAAATGACCATCATGACAAAACAATGGTGCCATTATGTACAGGAGGTCCCCGGTTTATAACCAAGTTTGCAGCTCACAATATGCATGTCAAATTACTTGTCAGTAGCAGTAACTAACTATGCTTGCTCGCATTCATGTTACAATTACAATAATGCAGAAAATTACATTTTAAAAAACAGAGGGATGCAGTCGGATGCAGTTGGACCCCACGGCGAGCGACAATTAAAATAATAAACATTGATAAATGATTTAAATGGAGCATTAGTGCTGCTCACCACTCCATAACGATGAGGAGACATTTCTTCCCCTTGTGCATGTTCTCATACAGGCTGAGGATGCGGACCACGTGTGGACCACCGGAAACCCTTCCGTGCAGCTCCACTTCACGGCGGGCTTTTGGGGTGTCGTGTAAAATCTGCTCCGCACACGTGATCAGAAAAAAAGCATACGCATATAAGTTGAAAAATTTCTTTTTTATTACAATGTTTTCATTGTGTTATTTATATATCATGTTTGTGAAATACAAGGTAATTATGTTCTATGCACCCGCATTTGTCTAAACACGGCACCCTGGTGAATATTGCTCTATTTATCTAACGAGGCGGCCATTTTGCCAATTGCTATTGACTGAAAACGACATCACAGTGGCTTAGAGCTCAGGTAACAACCAATCACAGCTCACCTGTTTTCTGACTTTGGTCATGTGACATTCGCAAGTTGAGCCGTGACTGGTCGTTACCTGAGCCCTGAGCATCTGTGCTCTGTGTTGTTGTTTTCAGTCAACAGTAGGGTGACCCAACGTGTCCTGTTGGGGCTTCCGGGGTTTTATAAATTCATGAAAATGTCCGGCTGGCATTGCGCGACTAATAGGAGGGGAAGTACACTGTGTAACTGCGACTGGTACCACAATTTCAAGGCCGAACAAGTGTCTTCTTTTTGGAAGTGGAATATGGTCACCCTAGTCAACAGCATTGGCAAAATGGCCGCCCCCCAAGATGGACAAAAACAGGCGTATTTTTCTGCTTCATTCATATTCTACAAATGCAAAGTTAATCAGTATACTGTGTTTAGACTTGTTGGGCTCCATGAACACATTATTGTAAATAATATTTTGGGATTGACTTCACTTCTAAGCAGAAAAATGAAAATTACTTCACAGTGCCTAACGGCTGAGCTTGTGAACATCACATGACCAAACCCAGTGATGGTTGTTACCTTTGCTTGTATAGTTTTAAGTTGTAATATTACCATTTACCACTAGATGGCAGACATGACTTCGTTGCACTTGCACCGGGCATTATTATATTATATTCTATTTTATATTCTTATTCTATTATTTTCCCCAGATTTGGAATGACATAATCAATAATATTAAATAAAACAATTGGGGGGGGGGGGGGTTAATGAGCAAAATGAGTTCTTGCACTTAATGTTAGTTTGCTGTTCAGCAGTTTTGTGCCGTCCTGGGCTGGATCTTGCATCGAGGACTGAAATGTACATTAAGACGATGTATTTTACACGTATGCACAGATTTTGCCCATATTTAAAATTACATTTTGGTCATTCAGCTTTAAGAAGTGGACGTATGTGACCCACGCCCATTAGCACTGGTGACAAAATTGTGGCCTCCATCATTTGAGTTGTCCCCCTTTGCTTTTAATTCATGCCCCTCCCCTCCGTGAGAGAACGAGTGTAAGTAACCTTTAGGGCGCACTTGTGTCCAGTCTTCTTGCAAAAGCATTCCAGCACTTTGCCGTTGATTCCCAAGCCGAGTACGTGCGAGGTGATCTTATAGTCGTCAGTCACCGCGTTCTTCTTCAACTTCACGTGCGTCACGTGATCAGGAGGCAGGTCGGAGAGTGCGACCAGGCTGCTGCTGCCGCCGCTGCTGCAACTGGAGTCACCTCCGCCGGGGAGGATGTCGCCCGTCCCAGGCTGCGTATGCGTAGTCATCCTCAGCTTGTCTTCTTGATTGATGTTGTTGTTGTTGTTGTTGTTGTTGTTGTTGTGCGTGTTTGCACCGGTACACATCGCGTGTCATTCTAGTTCACGTTCGCACGCCCTCGGCAACTTTAAACGCTAAATGCAACATACTTGGAAGTACACAAAATCCTACGCGACTTACTGCAGAAAAGGGGCGGAGCCGTGCAAAGGGCAAAACAACTGTACGTTCTCAGAAAGTAAAATCGAATGTAATCATTGTTAATGTAACCATCAATTATTTGAACAGCCGAAACGTGGTGCACGCCGGTGTTCCTAACAACAGGATGTGCCCCTCCTTGCAGGATGAAGTTCCAATAGCTCCCATTCAATGACGTCACTATTCTAATGAAACCAGTTTCTTAAAGGACCAACAACGCGCAAATACGCACGGTGGCACACAATGTTATAATTTACGTAATTAATGTTAGTTAAAACACAAATAAATGAATACAATCTTTTGAATGGGAGTCTACTCTGTATGGGCAAAAAATAGCATCACACATAAATTTTCTTAATCACCAGAAATCCAAAGGAGACAGAGAGAGAGATTTAAAAAAAAATCTGATACCTTTTTTTGTCGAAGTGAAAGTCACAACTCGTGTGTGAGAGATTTTTGGTGGGAGTCAGTTTTCTATTATGTGTAAGATTTTTATTTTTGTGTCAGAAGTGTTTTAGATTTTTTTGTGTGAGTGATAGGTTTGTGTGTGTGTGTGAAAGGTCATTTTTAGTGGGTGTCAGTTTTCTTTATATGTGAGATTTTTGTGTGGGAGCAGGTTCTTGTTCAGATGTGCATGAGAGTTTTTGGTGAGTGTGGAAGTTTTTTTGTTGAGCTTGAGTTTTTTTTCTCTCATTAAAATTTTTTTTGTGTGAGTGATAGTTTTGGTGTGTGTGAGGTCATTTTTGGTGGGTGTTTTCTTTAAGTGTGAGATTTTTTTAATGCGTGTAAGCAGCTCCATGTTGAGATGGATACGAGGACATTTTGGTGAGTTTGAGAGTTCTTTGTTGAGCGTGAGGGTTCTTTTCAATACATGACTTGTGTGTGTGTGTGTGTGTGTGTGTGTGTGTGTGTGTGTGTGTGTGTGTGTGTGTGTGTGTGTGTGTGTGTGGTCATTCTATTGTAGGTCCAAGTTTTCTGTTGGGGTAGAGGTTTTTTGAGAGTGAGTGTGTTGGGTGAATGTGAGTTTTTTGTGGGGGTGAAGTTTCTTGCTGTGTCTATGTGTGCGTTTTTTTTGGGAGTGTGTTTTGTATGTGTGTGTATATATGTTTTTATGGGTGTACGTTTTTTTTGGGAGTGTGTTTTGTATGTGTGTGTATATATGTTTTTATGGGTGTACGTTTTTTGTTATGTGGGAGAGATTTTACGTTTAGCTAAATGTCACCTCATTCTTGGAATTTCATGATTGGAAATATGAAGTAAACTCACCCGTAACTGAAATGAAGACAAGCACTGAAGTAAATGGATAGATATATGAAATTTATTATAGAAGTAATTAATAAGCTATTTTGACACACCTGTATTGTATTGTCTCTCTTTAGATAAAGCAAATGTCTGGTCTTCGCATTCAGACAGTCGAGCTGTTCAAGGTTAGCCCTGCAGGGCTCGGTCCAGTACGTGCTCATCGTGTACTGGAAAAGGCATAGTGACCCGCAGCTGCTGATCCTCCTCCATGGTGCGCTGGATTGTCTCGTAGGCGTTGGAGTTTCCACACCAGCTGCGACGAGCCACCTTCACAAACAGAAAAAGTCATTCGCATCAGACAGAAGTCATCTGTCAAATCCGCTTTTCGGTATCGTCTCACCCCATTGGAAACGTCCCAGTTGAGCATCAGAGAGGCTCGCTTTGCCGCTTCCTCAGAGCCGTCCAAAAGCAAACCAAATCCTCCGTTCATCACTTCACCCCTGTAGGTGGCGCAATTAACAACACGTTCATGTTACAATGTCCGGTCCGGTGGTCCAAAAGTGGCCCAACGACATGCTTTTCATTACCACAGCATATTGCGATAAAAATATTGAGCTGCACCAGAAGATTAAAAAAATGCTATATGTTATGTTAAATGTTAGAAACAGGATGCTATTTTATTTTTTATTTTTTTTTAATCAAATGCAGAAAAATGTTTGATTAAATTTTTTTTGCCAATTTTATGTTAATGTTAAATGTTAAAAATGCTTACAATATATATATATATATATTATATATTTTTTATTTATTATTATATATTTTTTTAATGACATTTTAATGTTTTGAGATACCTGCACATTATAATGAAAATGATTTTTTTTTTTTGTATAGTCTGTATAGTCTATGTAACACAAATGTAGTCCAGGTGCCTGTTCTACAAAAAGCTCACCAGTGATGGGAAATTGTGATTTCCTTAAAATATTGTAAAAGTGATTTGAAAATGTAAACACTTACAGAGATTTCTACAAATAAAGTGCTACATAATCCTATTTTTGCTTCCCACCTTGTTAAAATGTTGAAGTGATCAGTATTTTCACATGGGCGAATATCATTAATTATTAGATCATTGGTATCCATTTGCAGTAATCACCCAAGAATTAACTTTTATTATGAAAAAGGGTGGTGACCCTGGTTTTATGGCTTAGCATATAATGACCTACAGTGCAATGTTACCTAAGAATAGTCACTGCTCGCAAATTCACATTTGCCTTCCATGTTTCTGTTTATGGACCCCAGAAAAAAAAAATGGACATCTGGTATAGCCACATCACTGACAAAAGATAACTGACCAAAGCCTTACCAGCCAACACCGCCACCGTTGTGCAGAGCTACCCAGGTGGCACCCCTGAACGCATCGCCGACAAAATTCTGGACTGCCATATCTAAAAGAAGTACGGTAGGCTGTCATTTGAATGAACACTCTGACTGTGGGAATCAAAGCCAAACACATTCGTAATACATGAATGCAGTAGAAGTCAGATGAGATAACTTGCACCTGAACATACCTGCACAAAAAGCAGAGCCATCATACACATTGGAGGTCTCTCTGAAGGGACTGTCGGTACCACTCACATCATGGTGGTCTCTGCTTATCACCACTGGAGCCTGACACAGATAAGTCCACTCACTTCAGAAAGGTCCACACATACAGCGTGTACAACAATTTAAATGTGAATGCAAAATTTTTACATTATGAATAAATCGATGAATAAATAAATATCAATTCATAATTTAATACTAATAAAATATTAATACCTTCTCATTCATATGCATACAATTATTTTGTTTTAGTACATGTATTTACAGTAAAGCAAAATATATTTTTTAGCTAAAATAACCAATATTAGGGAAAACACCTCAAACACCAATAAATAATATAAAATAATAATAATGATTTAATAATTCTAATAAAATAATACCTTCTTATTTTTATGCATACGAGCATTTTATATTATTATTATTTTTGCTAAAAGAATAACATATTTACATATTTGAAATAAGCAAAATCCGGGGGGGGGGGGACGCCTGCTAAATGTTTGCAAAAGTATTATAGACGAAGTATAGTAGCAGTATAAAAGAAGTATGCGAGCCATACTTTGACCACCTCTAGACACAAGTTAAAAAGGTTAAAGAATCTTTGTGCAGTTTGTCACTTTTGCGCGTGCGAGTACGAGTACGTGCACGATCTTAAAGCGACAGTCAAAGTTGACAAACAAAGACATGACTTCAAATGAGATAAGAAAAATTCCAAACTCTTAGCATATAATGGATCATTATGTGCATCTCTATATATTACCGAAACTTTTCTTTCAGCAACAGCTCTGTTGATGGCCAAAGCAATAGAAACTCTTCCTTTCTGGTCTGAGTAGAGAATTCTGGCCTGGGATCCCACAACCTGCAGAAAGTGGTCGCACGCACACACAAAAGAAAATCATCTCCCGTATCGTAAGTGCCTTGTGAGTCCCCATACAGTTTGTACCGTCGTTACAAACCATTTTGTGTTTTCCGGCCTCCCTGATCCAGAAGATGTTATCGTCGTACTGCTGTCTGACTCTGTCGCTCACATTGGCGCTCAAATCTTCCAGGACCGAGGCAGCGATGTCGTCGGTTACGGCGAGGTCACGGGGGTCGCCGGATGTGCATACCCAGCGAAATGGACCGAAGCCCAAGGAGAAAATGTCTCTGGGAGGTGGAGACTACAAATTATTGCTCACAAGAGAGAAAATGGGACTCAGGTCACATTCACTTGAATGATATGGAAGCAGCACGGGTTCATGCAAAGTTCAACTGTTTTTTGTTTTAGTTTTTTAATGTAGGAGGAGAAGCGTGCATCACTTACCCCATGATGTGTTGGACATAGGATGGGTAGCGGAATTCTGTCGCTCCGCCACCAACCTTTTCCACCTCAGCTCCTATAAAAACAGCAAAGAAAAGTTTTTTTGTAAAGGATACTACACTTTTGGGTGAAATTTCAACCATTCCAGGTTATCTTATTGTGAGTTGAACACGTCCAAGTGTAATGCTTCCAGTAATAGAAGAAAATTAATACATTTTATAGGGATACTTGACTCATTTCGCCATTTTCAGCAGAAATAAAGTTGATATTTTGTCTATCATTCATTTAATAACTTCATTATTTTTCATGTACAATACCTTAAAAAACACATTTTGCCACTTGCTGTTGAATGAAAAAGTTCAGGGAACGACCAATCATGGCTCAGTTTGCAAACGTCACATGACCAAACCCAGAAAACAGTGATTGGTCGTTACCTGAGCTCTGAGCACCTGTGATGTCATTTTCAGTCGACGGCAAGTAGCGAAATGTTTTTATGAAGAATTGTACATGAAAAATAATGAAGTTATCAAATTAATGATAGACAAAAAAAATTCTGCTGAAAATGGCTAAATGAGCCAAGTATCCCTCTAAAATGTATTAAATTGTTTTCTATTACTGTAAAGAGAACAGAAAATTAATCCGTTAAAAGGTACTGAAGCAAATATGAACTTTTTATTGCTGAAAATGGCTAAATCAGTCAAAAATCCCTTTAACTACCGATAAATAAATCTTTGTTAATCCACAGCCTGCCATATTTAAACTACAGTATATTCAAATGTTTTAACTGATTACATTTCATTAGACTGAAATTCACAGATTTTTTTGGGCTGATTTAAGGAATCTAAGTAAATAAATAAAAAATAAAAAAGTTTTTGCATGATTTAAATGAAATCAATTAAATAGACGAAAAATACTGAACAGTTTGCGCACGTGCCTTCCAAAGTTTCGCGAAAGTCACATTAAGTAAGCTTATCCTAAAATGTCACCCAAAACCGCTAACGTTTTGTGAGTTATTGTGAACACAAGCCAAGTGATTACACGGTCTCATTAAAATTAGTGTACCAGCTCTTTGCGCCTCCAGTAGAAAAGCGTTGCCATAATCCCAAAAGAACATGCCCGCATCCGACAGCTTGTTAATAGCATTCACTTGTCTCTGGAGGCTGTGGGAAAGAGAATAGCATGCTAGCTCCTTTGATTCAAGAATCCCACTGTTTTAGTATGACCGGCTTAACCTTTCTTTGACCATGCTGCGGAATCGACTGGGATCAGCGGACATGAGCTGGTTGGCCTGGCGGAAGCTGAGTTGTACCGGGTAGTAGCCTCCGTTGAAAGGGTTGTGGAGGGAGGTTTGGTCCGAGCCCAAATCCACCAGGAGCTCGCCTGTCCTCTGGTACTCCAGCAACAGCCTCTCCCTAATTAAGATATCACAAATAGAAAAGTTTCACAAATGTGTCAAAGATGCGACTTTCACTGTAAATGTCACATTTGTTGTACGCTCACCACAAGTCCACAATGTTGCCATGGTAACCCAAACTGAGGGGAGTCTTTGAGCATCTGGTTTCTCTGTAAGGCACCAAAATGCTCATTTGGAATTCCTGAAGATTCACAGCTTGAATGGCTCATTTAGGTTTGTTATGACCTAACGAATAACAACACAAGCATGCTACTTGTTTAGCAATCATGGAAACATGTACTGTATATGTTACCTGATGCGTTTGATGCAGTGCTCCAAATCCCCGGTGACCTCCATCAACCAGCCTTGCTGGTGTCTCTTTTTGAGAGGAGCCTCATCCACCTAACACACACACACGTGACATCACTCAGTGTCACTCAGTGTCACTCAGTGTCACTCAGTGTCACACACACACACACACACACACACACACACACACACACACACACACACACACACACACACACACACACACACACACACACACACACATTGGAAGCCATCGCTGCCTCACCTCTGCAATGACGCCAACGCAACCGGTGATGACGGCAGCTTTTGCCTGAGCGCCACTCATGCCCCCGAGGCCGGAGGTCACGAAGACGCGTCCCCTCATGTCACCGGAGCCCAGGTATCTCCGACCGGCGTTCAGCACAGTCAGCTGCACGGAAAAGAACACCAAAATAAGTACTTCTAACATGGCACAACATTACCTCATTGCTCCAAATAAGAACATACAATGTATAAATGTTTCTTCAATTTTGATGTAGTTATTTATTTTAATTTTTTTTTTTAAAGCTAGATAACACTTTGTCAACAGTACTGAGAATACAATCAACTTTAATATTTTCAACTTAAGTGGACACACTCAACATAGGGACTGTGTTTGATTTTGTCAAGTCTTTCAATAGTAACTTTAATGAAACGATCTTATCTATACCTACATTAGATATAGTTACGTTGGATTACTAATTACTCAAAATGGCAGCCATACACTAAAAACAGTTGGATCAAAAATAACCAAACGATGGGTCAAAAATTGGGTCATTTTGTATAAAACAACCCACTTTCTAGGTTGTTTTGCAAAAAAAATAAAGAAGTTAATTTTATATAGAACAACTCAGAAAGTTGGGTCAAATTGACCCATAAAATGAACCGGTCCATTTTTTTTATCCATAATTGTGTTACTTTTGACCCAACTGTTTTTACAGTTTATCCCTGTTGTTGTTTTTTTAATTACACATAAGGGTAATCATAAGAGTGATATAATTTGATTTTTAAAAAAAAATCTATTTTGTACCATAGTGCCATGAACAATCCCTTGAGGTCCAATGTAACAGTAGCTGCCAGCTGTCATTTGACCATACCTGAAAAAGTAAATTAAAATTGAGCTTAACATACAAACAAACATTTCACTGCATTACCATCATTGTAACTCATAACACAAATAACGTTTTAAAGACATACATTGACACACCGAGAGCAAACATCCTTTCATATTGCTCTCTGGAGGAGTAGTTTGGGATAACCTGAATGAAACCGAGAAGGCAGTCAAGGCATTAGAATGTGGTGAGAATAGCGTGTTTATGTTGCTGGCTTTTACCATGCCGTTGGTGATGATGGCGCGGGGCGAGGAGGGCAGGCTGGGGAACAGACCCATGGGGTGACCGCTGTACATGACCAAAGTCTGCTCCTCCGTCATCTCACTCAGATAGTTCATCACAAGATGGAACTGCACAAGATGGAACTGCACTTTCAGTATCACTTCATGGTTCAGTAAGATTTCTCAAATGAACTCCAATTTGAATGAGAATAATAATGTTAGACTTGATTAAGTTTCACGGTAGTTTAATGTTTTACTCTTTCTATCGGGGTTGAAAAATGAGATTCACTAGCAATGAAAATGTCTTCTGAGAGGTGGAATATGCCCACACAAATAGCATGCATTAAAAAAACAAACCAACTGCAAAGCAGATTTTGACATGGCACAACAAATCAAAATAAATTCTTAAAAAGCTTTTTTTTTTTTTTTTTTTTAATAAATGGTACAATTTGTAATTTGACGAACTTAAAAAAAATTATACATAAAAAAAATCACTAAGTACACAAAAACTGTATGTTATGTTATATCATGCATGCTCAGTAAACGACCAATCATGGCTCACCTGTTTTCTGTGTTTAGTCATGTGACTTAAGCAAACTGTGCCATGATTGGTCGTTATCTGCTTCTTGAGCATGCGCGATGTCATCGATATTGTGTACCTCAATAACAAACATTTGGCCAAAACAAGAAAATATTTCATTGTACCTGAGCCCAATTACTGAAAACTTGCCCATTTCCTCCATAAGTGACAAGCTCCTGGGGAAACTAAAACATAAAAGCCAGTTTGATTATTCGAGAGGTAAGAAATCAAATAAATGAAGCTGCGGAAGAAACTTACCTGGGCCACTGCCGGGTCTAAGTTGTTCATGATCATCAGCATGATGGACGCCGCTTGGCGTGTGCGGCACGGGTACTCATGAATGGGGTACGCTCTGAACAAGACAGCAACCCCCAAAACTGTCAATACGTACTTAGCACACTCTTAAAAATGTCATTGAAGTCTCTCACCGTCACGTTGTTGTCTTACCTCAGCCGTAACGCAGGGCAAAAGCGATACATGTAAATGTGGCCGTACTGGCGGAGCTCTTGTGCAAATTCTGGTGCGAGTGTTGCATGATGGGCCGGGGGGAAATAGCGAAGAGCGTTTCTCAGTGCCAGCTAAATGTGCATGAAAAATAGAGGTCACTAGCTTTTCTTAATTATTAACTCAAACCTTTGCGTCACTTTTGGCCAATCAGTGACCTTGGCGAATAATCAATATGGTAGTGCACCAAAGTCGTCAACAGTGATGTTGCAATATGGACCCCCACATGACATGGTGACAGAAAATGTCGTTAGGCTGGAACCAACAGTCACCAGACTTTCTCATTGATTATCAGCTTTTTTTTTTGCATTTTATTTTGAAATCTTCTTTGCCATAGCATCACCGAGAGGTAGTAGTTAACACGTCTTCCTTAAAGATCTGGGTTAGAATCTCAACTCAGGCTTTACTTTGCATGTAAGTTGAAGTTCATTGAAGATTTACCAAGAGATACTTTTTCGGTACCGATTAATACATACTTCGGAAAGAATAAATTTTCCCACAAGCTTTTTCCTCCAAGAACTGACCTTTGACCTATAGTATTAATTTTGTTTTTTTTGTTTTACATTGTTAACTTGATGGCATAATTGCTCGAGTATTTTTTTTAATGCTTCCAGAAAATAAATAAAAACACCCCAAAAATTATATTAAAAAAAATTCAAGCTACAGGCATAAAGTTTTTTTTTTTTATATAAAAGATCACAGGCAGTAGGTTGGTGACTCGTGCTCCCGTAGGTCTGAATGCAAGAGTGAAAGCTGTCTGGACCCCCAATTACCCTGGTGACCAGTCTAGGGTGTACCCCAAGGACAAGCGCCACAGAAAAAGCAAAGTATTTTGCATACTAAATTTGTGATGTACAAATGATGGAATCTACTTACCCGCTCCTCTTGGATTGTGAGGTTTGGGGTCCGAACGGGCGCATGGGGCACATTTGGGTCTCTTCCTCGGTTCGGGGGCAAAGGATCTAGAGGTAAGCCGCTGCATATTTCTTTTAGGGTGGCCATCCTGTCAAGTCCTCAATTTAAAAAGAACGCGGAAGGACTGCTGCTGAATATTTGATGGGACTCGCTTTGGAGTTGTCCTATTGGCTTTTTGGTCATCTTTGCCCCCTGAACATTCACCAATGACAGAAAAGGATGTTTGGTAATTATTGATGGCAAAAGGAGTTTGAAGCAGCATGTGCCTCTGTGGTCAAACGTACCTCTGACCTCTGGTACTTGAGTACACAAAAGTGAATGCTAAAGTATTTGAACAACAGATTAAATACAGTCAACCCTTGTGGCAGTTCAGCATATTCACTAACTTTGATTCTAATATTTAAAAATATTACAAAATTCCCCCAAGGATAGACACCCCCCCCACACACACACACACACATTTTCTGTAGAAAACAAAGTGAATGTTCATCAGCATTTTTTGATGAATTTTTTTGGCTTGATGTTTTACCCCCCCAATGCATTTCAATTAGATATTTGCTATTCACTCCTCCATTACCCCCCCCCCCCCCACACACACACAGAAAAAATTATGCTATGCACTACCACTGAACAGCATTTATTTTAACAATTTAAGTGACTTGCACGCCATTGAAAGAGTTGAGGTAAATGCTTTGCAGACAGTTTGGCCCCACAGGCAACACCCTTGACAAGGGAAGGGACCTTAAGTGTCGTCACCAGTCTACTCTATGCAGCACAGTACATACAAAATGTGCATTGTACGTATTAAATGCAAATGACACAATAGTGAGAATAGTATGTAACAAAGAATGGACATGTAAGCTTCTTTGTAAATAAACGTTTGTTCTGTGATCAGCTTAGTATTTTCAAATCAAACATTGGTATCCAAACCAAAAATGTAACTAACTAGCACATCAAGGCTCACCTAAAGTATTTCCCAAATAAATGGCAGTTAACTTTCTACTGAGCTCCCTGTACTATTTGACTCCTGCACAGGGTCAGATGTGGACTTGGAATCGGCATCTGATTCTGAGGCTTCTTTGGAGGTCTGTTCTGCTTTAGATGCATTTTCTTCTGGTACCTTGTCTTCTTCTTGCGGGTAGAGTTCCGGATAGCGCTGCATGCACTCTTGCATTGCTCTGAACTGATCCAGGCACTCTGAGCCCTTCAACTCCTCTTTACTGTAGTGGAAACAGGAGAAGGCCTCCTTAAATTCGGTCCCACAGGGACCACTGGCCATACCACCCAGGCAGGGGCAGTTCCAGTTAATCTCCCCACTTGGAAGAATCAAGCCTAGTAAAACAGAGAGGTTAAGAATGAAAAACGTGACGAAAGGCAGAATACAGAAATCCTTGAGCCCTGTCATAAATAACAAAACACTGGGTAATTGAGGCCAACCCCATAAGAATGCTTCAACTACTTTAATATAATTTCAAACATAAAAAAATAGCTACATTATTCACACAATTCCTTAACACTTATTACTACGTTACTGTTATTACTGGCTGTGGCGCCATCATGTGGCATTTTATGGCATTAGCCACTACAGTACCTACAAACCTTTTCTGGTTCCTCACCTCGCTCCTCATAAGGATCATCGGGGTCTTCCTCAACAAGCTCAGCGTTGCTGGGTGTTGCATGATCCTCTTTGGTGACAAAAAATATTTTGTCTTTACCTGTGTGGGAATAATAACGTTGTTTATGTCATGTCAGTTGAAAACAATGGAACAGTGGACGAACAACTATATATTAAGATGTTACCCATTCAAGGTTAAGTAAATAAATGAAAACAAATGCTATGAATCTCACAAGTTGCCGCGTATATGTCTAAGTCTTCATGCCAAAAGACATGAAATTACACCTTTACATACTGGCTCAAACTTATGTCATCATTGACTTCCATACTGTATGAATGAGTTAGCCGAGCTAGCCCAGCGTGCTTACCCTCTTCCCTGACAGTAGTCATTTCTTCACAAATGAAGACGTGAACCCCCGATTTAATGCAGAAGCAGCAGCCCGCCGGGTGCAATTTAGGTTATAGAAACATGTCACAGGCATACGACAAGGTCACAACGTGTTAGGCATCTACAGCTGTTTCACAACTGCGGGCGACGATCCAGCTGGTGGCTCCGGGAGCTAAGTGAAATCCCCATTGACGGAAGGGGGAGGCTAACTAGCTTTAGCACAAGTCACATGTACTTGTGTGAGCCAATAAGAATTGGCGTATGCGGTCCTCGCAGCGTCACATCCTTATTTAATTTTATTGGGTCACCTTCACTGCGCTTCCTTCAGTTTAATAATTTACCCTACAAATGAATTATCGTGCGCAAACAAACGGAAAAATTGACGTTCTTCCAAAATGTTTATTGTAAACGTTGTTCTGAAATGTTTGCATCTACTACGTATTCCAAAGCCTTTATCTTACACTTAAAACAAATTCCAACACATTGCCTATGTACACAAAATAATTTATCTGTCGAGGGGGAAAAGTGACAAAATATTTCTCAAAGCAGACATTAAAAACAAAGGACACATGAAGGACATGAATATATACCACCGAGTTAATACTGGAACTCCCTTGGATTGCTTTTTTAAAGGCAGGGACCTGTTTTAAATGGCTCAGTGGCGGACACACGAAAAGCAGATGGATTTCCTGCCAGACATAAATGTTAAGACTCGCAATCCTTTTGTTCTTCACTTACATGTTCTTTTAAAAACGTCCCAGGAGCACCGATTGAGAAAGGACAGTACTATCCTGAACTCCCATCATGTTTGTGACAACTCAGCTTCTAGTCTGCTTCTTTAAGATGTCAGAAGGTTGTAGGCTTGCACACAGCAGGCATTGGGGCCACCATCATCCCAGCCAAGTATGCATACTGAAGTTCTATCATGTTGGTTGGGGATAAAACAGGCTGAATGCACCTCACAAAGTCAGCCTTAAAAGAATATTGGGGAGCTTCTAAATGGAGTAAAAAAAAAAAAAAAAGTCAAGTCTTTTGTGTTTTGAGATGAGTGGAGGTAGCACAAGTTCTGTCGTCTCACGTCTTGTCACTTGATCCAATCCTGGGCGCCAAAATATCCTGAAGACGGGAAGCTGATGATAGGGTTCTTCACAAAGGTGTTGAAAATACACAAGATGGCGGCGCTGATAACAATTACAAGAGTCCTAAAAGAAATATCCCCCCAGACTGCCTACTTCACTCTGCTCTTTGACAAAAATCTCAAAGTACTGATAAATGATGGTGACGGCCAGCAGGATTCCCGTGCCAGAGCCGATAGCGCCGAGGAAGTCAGCCATCACGGATAAACCGCCGATACACAGCCCGCCGAACGCAGCTGCAGTTGGTATGTATCTAAAGCACGAAGGGAGGAGAAAAGGAGAAAAAAGATAAATTAATACTTATATGATCCAATAGAAATACAGTTAAGTGTCACATTTTTTGTTATTTATACTTGTTGTTTCTGTGTAGGAAGATAGACACAAAAAAAAAAAGTATTTCGAAAGTGATTTTACCTGTTTAGCTCATGGACCATAGAAGTCTCTCTGTGTCCCCTCATCACCATCTGCTGCTCTTTTAGCTGTTTTGCCACCTGCACGAAAAAATAAAGTTATTATTGTTTAGAGTCAAGTAGAAACTACAACACAACAGGCTTGTGGAATTCACTTGAAAAGGTCGGAGAAGTTTTATTTTACATCTTTTGCAGAGGAGCCCGAGACTTCGATCCAGGTTTTGGAGAAGAAGGCACATGATCCAAGCATGAAGGCAATATAGATAACCGCGTGGACGGGATCGTCTAGAACGGATCCAAATGACTCAGGCGGGGAGAGGAAGTAACAAAGACCGCCGACAGGATACGCCCGAGCTGGACCACCACTTGCAGTGTCCTACAAACACAACAAACAAGACGACATAATTTGTCATTTCATCAGTACCTTCATGAAAGAAAGTCAAACGCCACACTGACTGAAGGACTGCCCCCATTATTGTAAACAGGAAGTGTACTTACAGACCACGTTCCGAGCAGATTGACCAAGAAATTCCCACTGAAGCGTGTGGAAAGCATCTGCGATATGACATACAAATTGGAGACCAGCGCCGACTGCAGGATGATGGGAATGTTGGAGGTGTAGAAGAGCTTGATGGGGTAGGTGTTGTACTGGCCACGGTAGCGAGCGGACTTGATTGGCAGATCCACTCTGAATCCCTGCGAGAGTTCAAGATATCTTTTGACAACACCTTTTCCATGCATATTTCGTCATAGATGCCTGTTAGAAGCGCTGGGATATGTGTACATATGAGAGAGAGAGAAAAAAAAAGAGCTCACTTGGAAATATATGACTACAGCAAAAACAAAGACTGTTGCAATGAGGTTCATGAGGTTGGGAAGGTTCTGTCTGTAGAAGGCCTCTCTCAGTGCACGCACTTTGTCCGTCCTGGTGGCCAGCAGATGGAAAAGAGCGATGATTGCGCCTTCAAATTCGGTGCCTGTAAACGTCATGGCCATAGCAAGCGCCATTACAAATACAATCAAATAAATACATATATTCAGCACTTTTCCTGCGGATTCTTACCTCTGCCAGTGTTTACGGTGGTAGGGCTGAAAGCCTTCCAGACGATCGTTTCACAGATGTTGGTTGCGATGAACAGTGAGATGCCCGAACCAAGACCGTAGCCTTTCTGAAGCAACTCATCCAGCAGCAGGACGATGAGGCCGGCCACAAACAGCTATGGAGTAAAGATATGCAGTGTTAAAACTCACCATGTTTGCTCAGACGTCCAAAATAAGCACAGGCCTTGTATTTCAAAAAGAGGGAGTTAAACAATGTTTGTTTTGCTTTTGTTTCTTTCGGTGGTGTGTAGAGATGTTCTTTTAATATTTGATTAACTTATTTATAGAGATGTACCTAGAGTCAACAAAACACATTCTACAAACATTTTTATTACGGCAGTATCAGGATTTGCTGTCAACTGACTGAATGCTAATAAGATGGCACCAAGAGGATATATTGCTAACGAGTGGGTGGATGACCTCATTCGGATGCTGACAACACGTCGGAAGGAAAGTGAGTAAGGACACTGACTACTCCCCCCCTTTTTTTAATACATGTAAAGGGCAGCATTATTTTGGCATTGACATTACAAGACTAGGCACAATGTATCAATGTGAGTTTGAAATACAAAAGGACTCTCCATTCCATCTGTCCTTGTTTTTAAGTTGGTCGTACCTGAATGATGATGAGCAGACAGATTCCAGCTCCCATCTCTGAGGGGTCACCATACATGCCAGTCATTACGTAAACAATAGCCTGGCCAATGGTGATGATCATTCCAAACACTGAAAAACATTGAGAAACATCAGACGCCTGTCTTGACTTCAAGTCACCAAGTGAAAATTTAGTAGCCTTTTTTGCGTGTGTACGTTTCTGTGCTCCATTGAAGAGGGCTCTGTCTTTGGGCGTGTCTCCAACTTCAATGATTTTAGCCCCAGCAAGCAGTTGCATGATCAGGCCAGAGGTGACAATAGGGGAGATGCCCAGTTCCATCAATGTGCCTGTGGGAACACTCCCATGTTAAACAGTGAACCAGTCATGTGCTACAGTGCAATTCCATGTGTTCTATGTTAGGGGGATATGCTCATAATAGACAAATACCCCGATTTGAGGCCAGAATCACTCTCATCCAGTAGAATGGATCTGCAGAGTCAGATGACATGATGCCAAAGAGAGGGATCTAAACAAAAAAACATTACACATTACTGTTATGCATGCTTTGCTACTACATACAAACAACTGTTGAAGACAGATTAATTGCAGGTACACAAAATGTTATCAAAGTTAGTGTGCTACTAATCCATAGTGTTTGTTTTATATGCCTGACAATAGTACGTTTTATCTATGACATAACATAGAATAATCCTTTAATGACCCAGAGATGTGGAGTGTGTTTTAGGAGCAAAAATAGCATTTTCAGTTGACAGTTTTACTTAAATTTGTTATTAGAGTTCATAATTTAACAAAAATCTAAATAAATAAATAAAACTAAACTCACTTGGCAGCAAACCAGGAAGATGAAAAGAGTGATGGCTGTCCATAGAACCTTCTCCCTGAACTGGATCTAAACCAAGACCATCGTAACATGTTTACAACAATCTCAAAAGGAGTTTACAGTTCCGTGTCATTACTCTCTGAGTGGCTAGTGGCACATACCTTTCTTTCAGGTTTTTGGATTTCTGGCAAAACTGCGCAGAATGGCTTAATCACTTCCAAGAATTTGACTGAAATCAAGCAAAGGTGAACATTTCTCAGATGATTTGAGTTGCTCATCCGTGAGACGTGGCAATGAATGAGGGGCGGACTTTACACTACGAGGAAGAATCGACGCCGATAAACGTGGAAAACAAAACAATACTGGATTAAAAATAACATAACATAACCTTTCTAGCTACACACAAGACCCACTGCATTGTAATTGTTTGTTTACAGAAGTTAATAGATTAAAAACATCAGAAATTGACAATGAAACGTCGGCGGTTAAGCGTCGTCATCACTAACTTCCCTGTCACTGTATTTGAATGAGTGGCTAACAAGTTAGCATCAGACGTTTACCGCCAGCCAAAGGACGGCACTCGGGTTTAAATATTCATCGCAAACCGTAAATACGTTGTTTCAACAAGCAGTTTATCTTAACCACGATACTAGTTCGCAAGCAACATCTGCAAAGGGGAAACATTTCTGCGAAGCTAGCTTGCAACGCTCGCTAACATGCAGCGCTACTACGTTTTCGTTTACGAAATTAAACAAACCACAAGCAGACCAGAAACAATGCTGAAGTCACGCAAGAGGATACTCACTACCCATGGTGTCCCGAATGTCCACTGGATGACTCTTGTGTTAAGACAGTCTTCCACCTCAGTGATCAATCTGAGCAGACGCCGGGAGTGTGCCTGAACAGTGGAAGAGAGACTCAACAAACAGACACGTCACCATTTTCTCGCGAGACAAACCGTTTTTTCCTTCCTCTATATATAAATATATATACATCAATATTGATGCCTTGTGTGTTATATCCTGAGCCAGGAGACGGCAGCAGAGAGCTGTAGATGAGAAGTTCAGCGATGAGTCCTGCACATTAAATAAAAGTCTCAGTTGTCTCACCTGCAGACTACAGTGTTTCCCAATTTTTATTGATCCCAATTTACATGCGATAATCTCACACTACTAAACAAAAATCTAGCAAAAAGTATGACAACTGAAATAATGATGATCCTGTCTCTATTTATTCTCACATGTAGTCCTTGTGGCTTGTGTAATTGATCACAACGCTGTAAATCACTGGAAGGCAGCCATGACTTTGTTGTATGAATAGGTGTCCGTCTGCCATTTAAACAAAAACTATTTACTTGTTCTGCATGTCACCATGAGTGATTGGCATAGCTAGAAGATTTATGGGTAATTAATTAATAAGATTTTTTTGAAAAATTAAGAGAAATTGACACCCCTGATGATCACTCACAACACACCAGTGAAGGGAATCACTGGAGTAGGATTAGTGCACCTGCAAAGCGGTACAAATATGCCCAATTAATACATTGGCTTTATTTTGTCTTGTTTGCCAAAAGTTACACACAGCTATATCAACTTTTGCGCCTCCTCGTTATTGCAATTATTCCAACAGCAACGTACAAGACTGCACACAAAGGCAAGTTCGTACAAGACTTTCTGAGCAAAATGATGAAACTGTGATAATTCAGTTTCTCCTACACAAGCTAATAGGCTACAGGAATATATTCATTGACAAAGACATCACCTCACTTCAACTAATCTCACACACTGAAACGTATACAATTTATGTAATCTGAACATGTACTTTCTTAACAATAAAAACTGTCAACAATTGAACTAAAAACAAAGCTGGACAAGTATGTCTCTCATAATCCAGGAATACAATGACAAAGGCAACGCCCTGTCTTTAATTTATTTTTTCCTGGTATCTGAGTTTGACACACTAAAAGATAAAGATGAAAAGGTTTTTGTCAAGAAGGTTGGCAACAGTTCAAGAAACAGTTATGTAAAGTCTGCATAAATTCTTGATGCTCCTTACATCTTCCCAGAAGTTTGATTAATAATGTGTCTTTATGACAACAACAGAACTTTTGATTATTTAAACTTAAAATTGGTTTACTTGTCATTTTTGTTCTGGAGTGGACTACCATTCACTTATTAGTTACACAAATTGAAAGTGAAATTTATTTCTTTTATTTGTCAGTCTCCACGAAGAATGTTACTTTTTTCTACACCACACAAGGAAGATTTAATTTCTGCCTAACTTACTGCACATTTGAAGTTATAGAGCTATATTTAATCACAAACAGGCTGATGGGGACAGATGTGGGGGTGTTAGTGTGGTTACATTCCGATGGATACGCTTCCATGGAAGGGAGTTTGAGGGAGGGTGATAGAGGCAATGAAACGAAAATGAAAACGGGTGGGAGCAAGTCATAAGACCACGATTCCCAACAGAGTGAGTCACCTCCTGTCTTTCTCTCCCATCTCTTTTCCCAAGTAAACTACTTATGCGACATAAAATGGATGTTGATGGTCAAGCTCCAAAAAAATGTCAGAGAGGGACATGCAGATCAATAAATCCCAGCGCTCATATTATGCCAATTTACCGGGAAGCCTGTGATAGAAGATCCGCCGGCCTGTGCTCACCTGCGAAATTACCAATGCAATGTTTTAGCCAGATCTGCACAGGGTTACACCCTCATGAAAATAGAGCCCTACAACCCTGCATCTAACCTTTATTTATTAAAAGAAAACGTTTGTTTGTTTTTAACTGAACTATCCTGCCAACCATCCTGCCAACAAAATTTAGAGGGAGTGTGGTGTAGAAAAAAAATGTACGTCAATTAAATGTAGCCATTTTTTTTTAAAATCCACCACAGAACCATAAAAAAGACCACCACACAGAATAAATCACTATGAGCGACAACCCCCCCATCCCATGTCAACTGCCCTTACATGGAATTTAGCCATGGAGTTTAATCCAGATTACTATCGACGCTCTCTCACTCCTCCCGCCTTATCTTGGCCTGGGTTATTTTTAACTCCTCCACCCAGATGGATTCTTTGAGACAATTGAACGTGCAAGCACCTTCATGTCGCGTGTGTTCACCCTACAGTCTATTCTGTGGCTTTTGTTTCATAACACACGTACGTCATTATCATCATCATCAGGCCTTCACACGCATATGCACTCACTCACCTTTGTTTAGTGTTCATTACGGTAGCATCTGATAAATTCGGCCAGCAGCTGGTGTGAAATGCCATTTTGCAAATTTTGATGGTGATGCTCTTATGTTTGTCCTGTCAAGACAGTACAGATATTTCAGATATAGGTGAAGACTGAAGTAATATTAGTGCTCCTTCCATTTGGCAGTAAAACCTACATGTAATCATCTTTACTACTAATAATCTTTTCAACATTAGGAAATTTGGGTAATTTTGTAAGAACAAGAATAATGTCCTAATTTTGCAACAACAACAACAAAAAGATAATAATTTAAGATGATAATAATCTTACATTTATGAAAAGCTATTTATGATAATTAAGTGGTAATGTTATGAAAAAAGTTCAAATTTTAATACCTGTTACTGTTTTTAAAGGGTTATATTTCTATACTAATTTTAAGAAGTTTTGCTAAGCAAATTTTGCTTACTCCATTGACTGATTTTTTTTCTTATTAATAAGAAAATTTGTCTAAATTTTGGGAAATGTTGCTTATTTTTAGTATGTCAGTCCATCTGCTTCAAAATACTGTATTGACAAGGCTTAGGTCGTCAGATCCCCTCAGTAAAGAAGAGCTAAGCAGCCTGCTACACTGGAAGTGCGAACACAGTTCAATGGCATTATTGCTTATTATAGTAAAATATTTTCTGTTAGATGCAATAGAGTCATTTTTGGCACTACAGGCCAGGATTTTAATAAACAAAATACCTTTACTACCTCGAGTAATAATAGTTTAGGCGATTACGTTATTGCCAGAGCACAAGCTGGTCGATCTAGTTAGTAGTTATTAGTTTTAGAATTCCGGTAGTCATAGTGTTAAAGAAAGGAGTGGCCCTTGTTCTTTAGTTAGATTTAGGATAAGGGTTTAACATCACATTAACAGTGTGCTCCGCTAAAGTCTCCCCCTCACCGGAAGTTTCCGTGCATTATTACATCGAAAGCGGAAGTGCTGTGTGCATACAGTGTACAGGTCAATAGCACTTGACACAGCCAATATAAGTGATTAAACTCACCCTTTTTCATCAGCACACACTAACAAACGTGTGGGAATAAATCAGCTAATCAATAACTGTGAGGTTTTGTAGCACAAACGAACCCTTGCTGCGTCGAGTGGCAAAAGAAAACCATAAATTAACATTTGGCACTTGACTTGAGGTGCGTTCAATGACCTCTCACAGTGTAGGATATTTTACATTTAACAGACAAACTCAATCAATGCAACAAAATTGAACGCCAACAACTAAGATAGTTAAAAAAATGCGGGCTTTCTAAAAGAGAATAAAGTTGAAAATTACAATTTTAAAGTCACACACTTACGAAAATGAGAACTGTTAAGAATGTTGCCATTTTGACCCTTCAAAGTTGCTTAGGCTAAAACTTGTGTTTGATTATCAAACAAGTTTTTTGTGTTTTGTTTTTAAACCACTTATTTAGCATTCAACTACTATGGCGTACAACTACCGGACAGCCGGTGCTGGTCCCAAACTGTTGTATTCATATTCATGAGGGGAATTTGTTAATTTTGAATGTTCAGAATAAATAGGGAAGAAGTGTGCACTTAAAATCTAAAAAAATGCTGAAAATATACATAAATAAAATAAAATGATAAACATTACTGAAATTACTTAGTTCATCATTTGTAATTTGATCTGTGGCACTATTACCTCATTCTGTTGCATCCTGTGGTGGAATGTTGTTAGACAGGCCATGACATCACACTCTTTGGCCCAACATATATGTCAATTTGGAGTTGGGTCAGGCTCTTAGAAAACCCGAGCGCACCTGATTAGATGTCCACTAGAGCAACATGGTTACGAGCCTCCAATAGCTAAACAATTAGATAAGTATTTCCACAACCTTTGAACTGTGATGACTGCTATGGCGTCTACGCACACAAAACCATGTGTGCTGTGTGCGCTGCTGGCCCACCCACGGTATACATTTACATAGATACGTATGTGTGTCCTTTGATTTTTGTGAAAGCATTGACATCATTTGTAGAATAGACTTAACCTTCACAGAAGAAGCCTCTCATGATCGTGTGAATCAATGCAAAGGTCAGTGGTCAATTCCTAGAGGTAAAAATATATATTGGAATTGTGTTATCAGCAAAGCTAGTAAGATACCACATTTTTGTTGATGCTGACCATTCCAATCTTGTCTCAGACTAAAAATAAGCTGATTTGCGAGTTGTGATACGAGTCAAATGCATTCCATGAACATGCTTATAACTCAAAACCCTTGTATCTCAAATCATCTTTCTCAATAAAATGTATGAAAATGTCATTCATCAGTCCACTCCCCCCCAAAATTTGTTTTTAATGTCTTTTAAAATCATTTGCTCTCAAATACGCATAAATAGGTTATATTTTAAATGTTGTAAGTGTTCCAAAGACGTATTCATACGTTTTTTTTTTTTTTTTTTTTTTAATGCTAGAGCATACAGAAGGCTTTGATGCCGCCTCTCAACTGCAAAGAACGGTTGAAGAAATGGTAATTATTACACAAACCGCCAGCAGGTGACAGCAGAGCAAAGGAGATCAACCAGGACCATGTTGAAAAAAAGCTTCTTCTTTTTTTTAAACTCACATTTCTAAATAGATTTGTGAATAATGATAAAACTTGGCCATATTCTAACGCTAATTGCTGCAAAACGGAAACTGATAGAAATGTGCTTTTTTTTCCTGATGAAAGAAGATAATCTTATCTTCCTTTTGGTAGGTGACATGTTTTTATAGCAGTAGAAAACAATATTCTATGGGCCTTGCAAAATTAGTCAAAGTCCAGTAAAACAGCGAAGGGGGTTGCTTCAGTGAAAATGGCTGGGAATGAATGAGTTAAGAAAAATCCTACTCAAAATTTTACTACAATATTTATTAATAAAAAATAATCAAATAGAATGTATTAAGCAGTTTGTGCATCATCATTAATTCATTGCGATTCTTTATAGTGTGCTCGATTTGGCCACCAGGGGAAGTATAATACAGTCATGAAGAAACAAACTAAGAAGACTTTTCACAACTTCTGTGACTTTTTTTGTGTGTGCAGAGGATAAAGAAAATATACCTATGAGTATTGTTATATTGTCTGTCTGCACGTGTAGACACACTGTTGGTGTTCAAATGTATGATGCAAAAAGTGTTTAAAAATGCTATTTGCTTAGGGTTGTTTTAAACACACACCATGTAATTTTATGTTTCAAGTGGGAGGGGCTTCTAACAGTTTGAAGCTTATTTCTGTAACTTCTGTAAATACTGACTTTCTGCCAAACCGTTTTTTGTTGTGAAGTTGTGAAAATAAGTAAGTATATAAATAAATAAATAAATACATAAGGAAAAAAAAGGTAATTAAATTAAATAAAAAAACAAAAACTAAATGTAGTCTGATTAGAAACCTCCACCCAGCAAGGCCTACAAAATACAACTTGTTGTGACCCTTATGAAGTAGCCACTGTGGATACGTGTGTGCAAACTACCATGTTTATATTCATGCGTCATAAACTAAGCGCTGTTACTGCAATCACAAAGTCACTTACGCCACGGCCCACACCATCCACTGTGCTATTGAGGTCAGCCTGGCTTTATTCGTTCTTCCAGTGTGTTGCATAACAGTCAAGTCGAGATCCAGAAGCTCCAAATCTGATCACATTCCAGGAAATCTGTCAGATTATATACACTTCATGCAGTTTTTGATTAAAGTAAATTGCTTAAATTATGCAAAAACAACAAGATGCCACTTGGATTTATGAGGCGGAACGTCTTGATAGCTGTTGCTAGACAGCTGTCTAATTCTCATAAACAAACGCGCACTTTATATGACTCGTGAAACATTCAAATATTAGCGGACATTCAACAAACACATTTGTTCCCATAATACATGTTGGAACTTGAGTTAAACTGTGGGCAACATGTTGTCTGACTTACAAGTTTTAAGGTTGGCGATTTCCACTTCTTTCAATATTCCAAACATGTGTCTGTTGGGTTTTAAATTGTCCATATGGGGTTGTTCAATTGGCTGGTGATCAGTCAGTATACACCCGTGATAAGCTCTAGTTTGAGCACAAGCATGTAGAAAACGGATACTGGACAGTGGACAGCCAGGCTAAGGTTGAAGTAACAGCAGCGGTTCTTCAAAAAGTTATTCACAGCATGTTAAGACTTAAAAACATCAGTCGCAAGTGATGACACGTGACTTGACGTGGAACATGAACTAAGCAGGGCAGCCATTTTGCCTCTTGTCGCCTGAAAATGATGTCATCGTCACAGTTGCTCAGGGCTCAGGTAACAACCAATCACGGCTCGCCTGTTATCTGAGTTTGATCATGTGACAATTGCAAGCTGAGCCCTGATTGGTCGTTACTTTTGCCCTGACCAATTGTGATGTCATTTTCAGTTGACAGTATGTAACAAAATGGCCGCCCACTGAGATGGATAAAAACTGGAGGACTTTTCTGCTTAATTCACATTACACAAACACAATATTAACCAGTACACTGTGTATAGATTAGTTGGGCAGCATAGAACATATTTTTGTATTTTAAATTATTTTTTATAACCTTGTGAGTTTGTCTTTCGCGGTTGTTTTGGGGTTTGTGTGTTTTTGGTATTTAGATATTTGGGGATGTTTGTTTTGTGGGTTTTGCTTCCAGTTCGTTTCTGCGGTTGCAAAATGTTTGCTGCATAAAACACTTGTGAATAGTTAAAAAATAAATAAAAAATATTCAGTAATTTTTTTATTTTTGTAGCGATATGCAATTAAAAGGTAATGAAAGTAGGTTTGTATATATAACCAGCACTTTTGTTGCAAATGACTGATAATGCATCCATCACATCTAGTACCTCTTCCCTTGCTGGAAAACCTATTTATATATTCATTAATTTATTCCATTGCTCAGCAAGTTTTGTTTCCCAGGTTGGAGTGTGCCCATGGTGTGTTTGCGTGTGCTGCCAAACGCCTCTCCTAATGCAGCCGTTCTGGTTTTTCACGTTGCACTGTATAATCCGAAACCCTCTTGCACAAACCAGTCTGCGACATCGCTGTAGGATGGAAGCTAATTATTGTGGGTGCAGTTCGGGCTGGTGCAGTGAACTGCTTCGGGACATATTTCTTCAAGTACGGTATGTGCCTAAATACGATAAGCCTTGGTCATTAGGAACAATTTGACATTTTCAAGAAATATATAGTGTACCACTACAGCATTTTATTGTTTTTGTGCAATCAACTCCTTCACAAAAGCAGTAATAACCACAGTAGAAATCAACTGCTTACCACAAATGAATGTCTTTATTTTCAAGACATCGCTAACACACAGGTATACAAGCGAGGCTATCCGCTCTCGCAATAACAAAATAAATTCAGTATAAGAGAACATATAAGAGTGGTTATTTGGAATGTGAAATTTTTTTCCTCCCCATTTTCAACAACCCTTTCAAATAAAGTCTCTTGGTAGCAAGTGATTTCAAATCAGTAAATTCTCTTCATGTCCATGTTTAAGGAATGAATAAGAGAAAGTCCAAGAAAAAACACAAGTAATAAAAAAAATCTTGTAATGTCTTTTTGTTTGCAGGAAATTAAGTGGAGAGGGGAACTGTTGGAAAAAGGCAAACTCCTTCTGTCTCCATCTTGTCCGTCCTGTCCATCAAAGTGCCTGATTGGACACAAAGCACGTTTCTAACAAACACCAACATGAACACAAAATGTCCTTAACACAGGAGCTTACACTGTTGATTGCTACAAGGCTGCTGACCTAGCCAGCCACGGTCAGCCCTTAAAAGCCCCTCCCCCAGTACTTATGTGCTATACTCATAGGGACTTCCCTAAAAACACCAAATAAACTCACGCCACAGGAAAAGCACCATGTCAGACTCTTTGAACTACAGTACACTTGAATTTCAACCACCTAGCTCGCCATTTTCTCTCTCAGAGAGAATGCACAATAAAGGAACTTTGTGTGTACCGCAGGAGGAGGGGGAGTGTCCTAGGAAGCTACAAGTCTTTTTGCGAGACCTCAGTCTCGTTCCTCCTATGCGCTAAAGAAAAGAAGCAGTCTCAAAGAGGGAAAAGTGCGACTAAGGGCTCAGGCGGCCCCGTCCTCTGGCAGGTGAGGGCGAGCGCGGGACCCACCGCGCACTCTCCCTCCTCACCCCGAGGTGTCCGAGGTTCCCTCCAAGCAGGCGGGGAGCGTCGCACCTCCGAGACGGTGCACCTCGGGGTAGCGGGGCGTGGCCTCATCGGGCTCAATCCCCAGAGTTGAAATTCAGAACATGCGGTCTCCGGTGCGAGCCTCAGTCATTGCTGTGATCCTCCAGCTGGGAGATGATTGTGATCAGGTTCTGGAGCCCGAAGATGAAGCCGCTGTCCTGGCCCTCGTGCACCACGCTGTCCTCGCCGTAGTGGCGGCAGGTCGTGTGAGCGAAGTCGATCATGCGCACGTCCACGGCGGGGCTGCTGGAGTCCGCCGGGTTGTGGGCGGAGCGACCGCTGCTGCTGTTGCCGCTCCCTCCGGCCCCGCCGGCGCTGCAGCTTGCCGAGGAGGAGCGTGGGAACCCAAAGGCCCCTTCTTCCTCTTCCTCCTCGTCAGACAAGTCATCCTCATCGCCTTCCTCTCCCCCGCGGTGTCTGGGTCGAGAGGACGTTCGGGGAGGGTCTCCGTCATAGATGATGAGCAGGGAGCTGGAGTAGAATCGGTACGACTCGCAGGACTCCAAGGCAGCTTGCATCTCGCGGAGGCGTTGCAGCACCGGGGACAGCAGCTCGCGCCGCAACCGACGTCCGTCATGGAAAAACTGGTAGAGGGCCTCCTCGAAGCCTGCGAAAGTCAGCTTTCGGCCGTGGTACTTATTCATGAACATCAGCTGGCCAGAATCTGACTGGTACACCTGCGGACATCAGAGCCAAAAATGAGTACAACAGAATCAAATACAAGCTGCAGTGGTACCTTGACTCGTATGTTCGGGAATCAATGCAGTCATATCAAAAGTAGTCGACATGAAATTTTCGCTCCGCTGGCACCATCCGGTATTGCTTATTAACATTGATCTGACATTGTAATAAAAAATAATTTATTGCTTGCGTTTGATACAAAATGCATGTGGAGAGGACCGCGAAAAAATAATAATAATCCATTAAATTGCAACTGGAGCTGTCAAAATTAGTCGATTGACAGTCGATTACTTGAAGCAATCCCCTTCCCTCCCGGCTGTTTTACTGGATTTTGACTGATTTCGCAAAGGCCCACAGAATATGGTTTTCTATTGCTATAAAAACATGGAACTTACCAAAATAAAGATTAGAGTATCCATTTTCATCAGAAAAAAAGTATATTTATTTCCGTTTCACAGCACTTAGCGGTATAATATAGCCAAGTTTCATCATTATTCACAAATCTGAACTGTGGGTAAATGAGCTTGTTTGCAACATGGCCCTGGTTGATCTCTTATACTCTGCTGCCACCTGATGGCCGTTTTTTGTAATAACTACCATTGCTTTAAGCGGTCACTTCAGTTCAGAAGCTGCAGCAAAACCTTCTGTATGCTCTAGCATTAAAAAATAAATGTATAAATACGTTTTTGGGATCACTGTAATAATAAAAAATAGAACATATTCATACATTTTTGGGAGCAAATAAGTTAATAATCGAGTAATCGTTTGGAGCAATTTATGAATTGAAAATTGTTGAAACGATCACATTTGAGCATCTCAACAGTAATCAATCACTGATTTTGGTAGTCTTTCAGGGAAGAAGACAATTATTTTCTGTGTCCAATCAAATAAAGACATAAGCAATGACCGAACCGGTAACAATCAGTTTCGAAAAGGTTGACGAGTACACCAGTCCCCCTTATTTAAATGACTGAAGTATTAAATAAACAACAATCACTGGTTAACGAACAGTAATCAGGGAAAAAATGCTTTTGTAAAACACTCGATTGAATAGTTGATTCTAAAAATAATCCATAGTGACAGCACCAATTGCAACATTGAGGGAAAAGAAACAAGTGTTTTCATTTTCTCTGTGTCCTGTTCCATAAGTGGCTTTTTGATGCAAGGGCACCTTAGTGGCTCTTTTAATGTTTTTATTTCCATTGCACTCAAGCGGGTCTTAACTCAAATTTCAACTCACAACTCCCAAAAGGCACTTTTTAAGTCAAGGTACCACCAACAGTAACTCGAAAGGTTCGTCAGTGTCGACTTTTACCTGCATGCCACAGAGCCGCACTCCTATGGAGGCCGACGTGCTTTGTTGACACTTGCGGATCTGATTGGCTTTCTTCTCCTCTGATGCGTCGTCGCCATGTTGGCGGGTCCCCATCTTCAAGTCCAGGACACACGGTACTGTGTAACGCCATGTTAGGTTCTCCAAAAGGATGAACTCTGTGGAAGCGAGTCAAGGAATGCACGACGACGCTGGAGCAAAACCACACGCGCTTACTACGAACATGTGTCATGTGTTCCATGATGACGTCAACATGAAAGGATACTGTATTGGTTCCGGTGCTTTGCATTGTCCTTCATCCTCTGCAAGTGCTGCTGGTGACATTTGAGACTCCAGGGATTGTGTTTGATCTGCGGCACCATGTTGCCCTTCTCCAGGCTTAAGTACAGAACCTCGGCCTGCTGCTGCGCCTGGACGTCGTCGCGGTAGCTGCAAAAGAAGAGCACGCGCCCAAAAGGTCAGCGCTTGTGTCGCAAAGTACTTTTCGGTTCAAAATGTACAGCGCGACCATTTTACCTTATGATGTTGTCATCTTTACGGCTCTGGCGAGCTCGTTCTTTGCTATAGTTGTCGTTCTCGACGTGCAAGGGGGACTGCTTTTTGTTGCTCCACTTCAACATCTTGCTCTTGGGCTCGCAGTCGGTTGAGGGGTCCTTGTTTTCCAGGTCGCCCGATTCGCTATGAAGAGGGTAAGCGATGAGGCACAGGTTCCCTCCCTCGTCCTCTTCGAAACTGACCGATACGACACCTGTGAAAAGGGACACACAAGATCATTTGAAAACATTGCAACTGGAAGATCACAGCAATTTTTTATGCAAAGGATTCAAATTTGAATACAAAAATAATACATAGCCATTAAAGAAAAGGCAGACAAGGCTGAAATTTGTCATAAACACATTCACTGCCATTGACGGCTATAACTATTTCTATTAGTTTTAACATTTTTTCCACTTTTGTTAAGAATATAAAAAAATATTGTACATTTAGACGAGATATAAAATTTGTGATTAATCATGAGGTAACTATTGAAGCCATGCGATTAATTAAAATTTTAATAATCTTTTTTTCAAAGATTATTTTAAAAACGAAAAGAAAAGATTATTAAAAATCAGGTTTTTGAAAAAAGATTATATAAAAAAAAAGAAAAGAAAACATTATCATAAATTAGGGCGTCAGGCGATTACATTTTTTAATTGTAATTAATCACATTACTTCAATAGTTAATTCACGAGTAATCACAAATTTTATATCTGTTCTAAATGTACAATAACAACTTTTTCCCTAGGTTTTCATACTCTTGCTAAAAGTGGAAAAAATGTTAAATAGAAATAGTGAATTTATTTTTGACGTCTAAAGCCGTCAATGGCAGTGAATGAGTTAAAAGCACATTTATAAAAAAACAAACAACCTCAAAATCAAACAGACACGAATTGCACAGTAAGCAAAAATACAGAGCATTTATTTATCAGACAATAACAATACATAGTACATACTCAATGTTTTATACAACCCCAAAAGAGTATAAAGTGTTCATGGCAGACTCATCGAGGGTTGTGTAAAAGGTAGAGGTACCTCACACAGAATACATATCATGGCTATTGACATAAAACACGGACAGGATGTGGTCAATACGCTGGCAGAAATAAGGACGCAATGTCCCATCAAAGAGCAAAACACTTTTACGAGACCCACAATTGCGTTGCTTATGAGCATGACTACGCATTAATGCTGCGGGCCTGAGGACCCAGCGGCCACGCCGCTCCCCGAGTTCAAGGCGCCGTATGACATCATCTGTGCTGACATCGGCATCCTTCGGCCCTTTCGCTTCCTCGCCACTGTGGCCTGACAGAGAACTTGCGCAGTCATCGCGCCACAAAAAGCCAGTGTGGGAACTTGTGACGCAACTGCTTATTTTTCTTATTAAATAGGCAGTTTGTCCCTGGGACCTTTATGTTACCAGGGATATACTTGAAGTATAAATGTTGAGGTACACCCAATTGTGTAAAATGCCTTTACAAAGCTATGTGAGAATGTTTCATCGTCGCGGTGTCTTAGCAGTCCTAGAAGTCTGCTGTGTAACTGCTCAGACTCCACACATGGTCTTTTAATAGTACAACGCTACATTTCGGAGGAGTCAAATAACATGGATGTCTTATCTCCTTAACAGATGCCATTGGACATGTGGATCAGCGTGTACTAAATGTCATTAGTCTAATGGGGTAATGCGAGGTCCGACGTGGACAATTATAACTATACTACAATAAAAAGGTGCATGAGAACTAACTAATCCTGGATTAACTGGTGGTTACATTTAATATTAGATTCACGTGATGCGCCACCTACAAACACCAATTTTGTTTGTGACAAGCCAGGTTTGGATGGATGTTGAGGCCTGCTTCATTGCATGCAAGACTACCTTTTGTTTTTGTTGGAAATTAAAATAAAAGTTTTAAGTTTAAAATGTCAGTTATTTTGACAAAGGGAGCTATTTACCTGAAGTTTTATTTAAACTTTTTAAGACATGATAATGAAAACGGGAACTCCCTGAATTTTAGAACAAATGTGTTTTTTTTTGTCTAAGATCATACGCCTAAAAACTTTTCAAAAAAGAATTGGAGTGATACCAATATTGACCCTTTTGATGAAAACGAATATCAGATTAAACTATCAATTCTCTTCATTTTAGGAGTCTAGAATTTAAGGCCCTACGCTGCGCCTTATAAATGTAATCTGCTCAGGACCTTCAGAATGTAGTACTGGTCGATATAACTCAAATGATATTAGCAATAGGACTGTTTGTTTTATTTAGCCAATCAAATTTCAAAATCGCCTCACAGGGCCAGCTAGCTGGACTACAAAGCCAAAGGTTAGCATTTGTCTTTAATTGGTTGTATACATATTGATTCTAAACTGTTCCGGATGGTGTATAGTTTGGTGCTGTAATATTAGTTTTTTTTCTCTCCTGAATTGACGGTTTCAATAATTGTTACATGATAGTGGTGGTATCGGGTCGTGCAAGGCCACACTGAAGGCCTAGGTCCTAGATGCAAGGCCTGTCCCTGCTTTGCCATGTATTGAGAACACAAGTGAGGTCTTACCATCTTTAGATAACATTTTTCACATTCCGTTCTTTTGAGACCCTTTCACCGAATCCTACCGCGAACGATTCATGCGAACATCCACGTGCAAAGTGCAGCCTACAGACCGTTACGTAATGCTTAGCATACAGATGAGAAACATGCGAGCTAGCTTGTCACCACCATGGCAGACGCGGTTCGTTTTCAACAGTCACACTTACCTTTATACTGAGGGGTGAATTTCCTCATTTCGGCAGGGAGGCTCTTGTAAAACTGGTGCTCGCGGGGAATGAGCGGCTTGCAGATGGTCTGCTCCCCGAATCGCAGCACGCAGGAGTGTCCTCCCACCTGGTGCACGAAGGGTTCGAGCATCACCCCCTTTCCCGAATAGGGAGTTCCATCCGCCTGCATGAGGGCTTCCAGAGCGGGACTCATCCTCACTGCGCATCGGACATCTGAGCGTGATGGACCCACGTCGCACGCGAGACGAGAGGCTCCGCCACTCGTCTGGCTCCCTATCCTGGACTTATTTCCTATTAAGCCCACAGGGGGCGCTGCCGGTCGACTGCTCGAGCGAACTGGGGGAAAACAAAGGCTGAGCAGGAAGAACAGAGGCAAGAAAATCCTTTATACCCTTCGCGTAACCTGCCCTGGGCCAGTGTATAGCCCTCTTCTGTAGAACTATATAGTCTCCGCGATTAACTTCGTGTCATCAAACGCTACGTGTGCGTCACTAAAGGCTGATAAAAACGTATTGGCTTGACGTGGATGTTTCCTGTCGTGGTACTGTGGCTCAACTGACGCACTCGCTAATGTCCCTTCCTGATAAAAAAACTGGAATCCCCGCCCTCAAGCCACGCCTTCCCAGCGAGGATCAGCCAATCACTGAGGCGCTGTTGTCGCTGGGAGGAGACAAGGCATCTCGGAGAGGATCACGCAAACAAAGGGGGGAGAGAGAGAAACGAAACGGGGGGGAGAGAGAGAAACGAAACGGGGGGAGGGGAGAACAGGAAAAATACTAGACACAAAAACACAACACTGAAGGCCTTTTTTGTGTGTGTGTGTGTGTGGGGGGGGGGGGGGGGGGCTGTTTACTTAGGTTGCAGTTTCTTGGCTTTTGTTGCCACGGTGACGATCTGCAGTTTGCATATAAGGTTTGTATTTGGTCTTGAAATGTCAATGAGAAGTAAAACAAACCCAAGAACAACATGTACTCGTAGAGTTTGCATGAATTTAATGCAGTACAGGTACATTACATGTCATCAGTGGGGACTTGAATCCTTCTTAATACCACCACTAGCATGTCACAGCCGTAATACAAAATTTCAATATAGCAAAATGCAACTGTCACATACATCATCTGGAGCGGTTCAGAATAAATATTAATCTAATAACATACGGAACAATAAAACATTAAGTACACAATATTATTCATATTACAAATGTATCTATGTGCAGATCACCACAGATGTGTTTTGCTAGTCGGAGATGGCTGTAACAAATTTTGCCCTGAGCAACCAATCATAGGAGGGAAAAATGCACGCTGGCTCTTCGAGGACCAAAAGTGGTTGAGTAGCCATACATTGATTGTACTTTTAGAATAATATGAGTCAAGTTGTTTTCATATTTTAGGTAGAAGCAGAAGACACCACATGCCATAGCTGTTTTTCAAGTCTGTGAAGTAACAATGGATTGAAGGTGAGGCCAGGGATGTTCCGTCTTTTCTGACTGCAAGTTGCACACCATTGTTTCCGCCATCGTGTCATTCTTCACCTAAAAGAGTGACTTTGAAGTCTTGGCTTCTGTCTGTGGCCACGGTGGATTTGATGTGTGGTCATGTGACTCCCTGGCTCTGTTTGATTGGTAAAATGGACGTTAAACGTCACTAGCAGACGGTGGATTGGTGAAAAAGTCATGTGACAGCCCCTGAGGCACAAGTCTCAGACAACAAAAACAAACACGTAACGCTAACAATAGTAGATATAGATACAAATAAAAGTAGCTAGTGGAATGTGGCTCAATGTAACAAAGTAAATGTAGCGCATTATGACACACTAATATAATTTACATTACATACCACTACAGATTTGGAAGGGTCTGGGCAGATTAGATTGACATGGCATCACTTAAAGGCTGAAATGTGATTGGACAAAAAAAAATAAAAATAAAATAATTATATCATCCGCATACACTACTGGAAGTAGAACATCTAAGAGAAATGCTATGAAATAAAGAGAATAGATTGTTAGGAAAAATTAATTCAAATTCATGGAACAAAGATTTTAGGTTGTAAGTAGGTCAGTGCTTCTGATAGTGTTGACCCCGACTTCCCACCTGTGTAGTAGGGATACTTACTGCATCTAAAAATAATATTTTAATGGCGAATAGAGCACACGGCCTTTATCCAGACCACTTGACAAATTTGCAGTAATTACGTTATTTTGTTCCCATGTTGCCCACTGCATTGCACTCAAGCCCCCCAGCAGGAAACATGACACACCGCCTCCCACAAAAGCCCCTCCCTCACTTGTGGTGGACCAACAGTCAACAGCAGAGCATGTACGCATTGTAACAGTCTAACGTCTCATGGGAATTGTATGTCCAAATTGAAGACCCTGTTAGAGTGCGACGGTAGTGGCTCACCTAGTTTGACCGTTTCACCCCAGACATGCTGATCAGGCGCTCTGTGTGGTCACAAGCTAGTGTTGTCCAGTATAACTTCCTCGTAGGGAAAAACAGTAGGTGTCAAAGTCAAGGCTCGTGGGCCAAATCTGCTGAAATTTGCCTCAATCGTCCTTGACTTCTGTTGAAAATAAGCCATAATAATGCAGGTTCAATTATGCACTATGATGGGGTAATATTTAGGGTTCCCCTCACACAAACAACATACCATATCAGGTAAAAAATATGAAATATTGAAAAAAATAAGCTGTTTCATTTAAAATGTTTTTAAATCTTGTCCCTGTTTACACAAAATATAAGGAGTTTTGTTTGCATTTTGTAACTTCTTCTTTACTTGAGGGCAACCATAATAACTATAGCCGTGATGAAAACAAGTTTGACATTCCTGTACATAGGGGTTTTCTAATAACATCACATTGCCCGACACCTTCATCCAAGCACGAGGATTTGTGCATCTGGGAATGGGAGTTGTTGACCGGTCATCAATGTCAGCATATCAAGTCAGGTGCTTTCAGTTGGTTGGGGGTTTAAAAGTGGCTTTGTTATAATTGAAACTTAAATATGAAATGCATATATTAGGTTTTTACTCATTCAACAGCAGATATCTTCAACATGAGACTTGGTGTTTGTCATACTACTATGTAGCCACCTAGCATCATGATGTTAAGGTGTGACGTAACTAGGAAATTTCCCCGAAGAGCTGCTGAACGTGTCGACCACATGGGCTGGGTCTTCCTAAGAATTCTGGCTGCACTTGTCATCCTGTTCTCATTAGTATCACACATGTGAGAAATTTAGAATCAATGTGCCAAATAGCAAGCATTCCTATTGTAGATAAGTGACGTCCTATCTTTATAAATAGATCTGAGATTTCTATCTTCTTGGTTTTTAAATAGATAACGAACAAGACCTGAGCTAAAAGTTATCTTAGCTTCTTCGATTTCTTCTAGTACTACTATTTCTTCTTTGTATTTTCTGGCTATTTGGATGTCCTGTGGCAACATGCTGCCTATCACAGGTCAATCCTGGTACTACAACAGGCATCATTACGTGTGCGTTGGTCATCTCCAATCCACCAAACACACAATGTTTTTTCCCCCTCTTTATATGTGAGATCTCTCAGATTTTAAAAATTGGTTATAAGATGTTAAAATATGTTGTGCGTACCCTATATTCCTGATCTAGCAACATTATTAAATGAACTATTTTACTATGGCTCAGTGGAAAGTAAAATGCCATTCATTCCCACTGTGCTTCAGGAATACTAACCAAATTGGACTGGTGTTTTTGAGTGATAGTCAATTTAATGGGTCAGACTAGTGTGTCACTGGTTACAGTCTAATCACACTAATCTCTGATGTTCCAGTTCAGCACTGGGATTACAAATGGAAAGAAAGAATCCCAGAGCCAGATAGGGAAGGGATTAAATGATCAGCCCTTAAACAGGACACAAAGTCTTTTCTCTCTTGCTTTGCCTAGAACAACTTCCCAGTAGCCTGTTTGATGGGGTTGACGGTACAGTATCACCTTCCTCCACACTAAACACAAGCATGTCGAGCTTGTGGGCAAAAGAAAATGGTCTTTCCCAAACTGTATACTACAAAGTTGGCTGCATAAAATGCCCATTGATGTCTTTTTGGCCTCGTCGCGCTGGCTTCAGTTTCGCCAGTCACTGTTTTGTTAGCTCCCCTCATGTCATGGGTCCTTGCGCATGGACAATAGAGTACCAGTACCACCGGCTCCTCAGTCCAGCAGTGACTCAGGGCAGTGATGTAATCTCCAACAACCTTTTGTTCACACACATTGTACATTTCAGAAACCAGAATTCCAAGCACAGCAAGTCTGATAAGAAGACAGCAGGATTCTCACCTTGATCGTAAATATAGAGTACACTAGACATGGTCCAATACAAAGGTGCACTCCTCTTATGGCTCAGTGACCTTATTAATGACTGCATGAGCAGAACAACATGAACCTTCCAACGGTATCTATTTACAGACGTGTAAATATGATCTTCACTATGAATGCATTATATCACCTGATAGGTGAGGCAGTGGAACTTTGTAAGCACAACCTGTTGGCGCTGGCCAATGTCCAATGGCATGCACGTGTAACTGTAGGTTGACTAGTGCTGATGATAATAAGTTGAAACATGAATACAGTGATGTGTATCCACTCATGCCGCTGTTGACATGCAAGTTATTGCGTGACATTTAAGCATACAGTGGTACCTCGGAGTTTGAACATAATTCGTTCCCGCGAAGTGCTCAAAGTCCGAATTGTTCAACCTCCGAATTTTTTTTTCCCATAGGAAATAATGTAAATGCAATTAATCCGTTTCCAAGCTCCAAAACCAGAACATTCCTATTTTAATTTCTATTCATGTTTTTTACATTTACAGTACAGCACAGTATTTAAACAATAAAAATACCTTACCTTACCTGTTGTGGTGTGAGGGCATCAGTGGATGATAAATGCTATGTTAATGCTAGCTTTAGTTCAGTGTTGAGTTTGTGTATTTTACATTGGGCATATTGTTAGACTACTAAGCGGTCCTTGTGTGTATTGTTTAACGTCAGGCATGTTGTTGAACAGCTATGGGGGGTCCTCGTGCCAGTATTTACAGAAGTAGTCACAGTAGTTAAAACTGTGCGATAATCTCCTTCCTAATTCCACTGTGGTTCGTGGCACTGTTGTCTTTCTTTGTGCCCATGGCGAAGAAAATTGTCGTGGAAAAATCGGAATGCACTCGCGCGCATGGAGCACCTCCGGGAGTATTCACGATCTGACTGGAAATGAGCTGTGCATTGTCTCAACTAACGCAACGTGAGCATTCGGTATTGTTCGGCTTTGCTTCGGCTTCACTCCGCTACCCGATTTCAAGGTATGTTCGGCATACAAATGTAATATTAACTCATTCACTGCCATTGACGGCTATAGACGTCAAAAATAAATTTTAACTATTTTTATTAGTTTGACACTTTTTCCACGAGTATGAAACCCCCACCCCAATTTTTTTTATTCTACATTTAGAACAGATAAAAAGGGGCGTCAGGCGATTAAATGTTTTAATTGTAATTAATCGCATGACTAGTTAACTCACGATTAATCGCAAATTGTATATCTGTTCTAAATGTACAATAAAAAAATGGAGGTTTTCACACTCTTGTTAACAAAAGTGGATTAAAAAAAAAACTAATAGAAAAAGTTAAAATTATTTTTTGACGTCTATAGCCGTCAGTGGCAGTGAATGAGTTAATCAGCATGTCATGTTTAGATTAGTGAGGTCACATATAACACATTAGCCTATTGTCAGGAAATGTTTAAGGTTGGACTTCCCAATTAAGGACAGTAGAGGCTTATTAATTTAGACATTATCTTTCACTTTCTTTCCACACTAAGTTGACTGTCACACTACATTGCCACCATAGTAAAATGTCCCCATTTTTGTCATTTATCCTCTTACGTTCCATATTGAAACAGATTGGCATGAGTAATGTTTGAGAGACAAAGAAGGCAAATGCAAGTCTGCTGATGATCTTATTTTTGTTGTGTGTTTGCGATTCTCCTAAAAATCAGTTTAAAAAGTCAACTCACATCACGTTTGTTTGCTTTTTAAAGACACGCACAAAGACATTTGGTGTTTTGTTGTTGCTGTTCTTTAAGCCATTAAATCTTCAATGATTTGACAGATTTTCATCTTTTGCAACTTCATCTTGAAGCTATTGTTGCTGTCCTCTGTTCCTTCAAAAGAAACAGTACATTTATGGGCAGAGTTCAGATGTGTTCACTTATGCAAATAATGGATTGAATTTCAAGGGTGGGGGAGTCACACAGCTTTGTTGTGGACATCCCATTTTTTTTGCGGATCATTGCGCCCTCCCTCTCACTCCCCAACACGTGAGCCAGCGGAACATGGCCGAGGGTGATAGCTTGCTAGAGAAAGGCGATTGCTCCACATGTTGCTCCAATGAGGCCAGGTGTCACTCTAGCGCGCTTGCAGTGTTAATAGTGACTATCAAAGGTGTGGTGACACAAAATTCCATATCAAGGACAGCCTTGTTTACTCCCAGGTTCTCCAACAGCCACCCTCACATCACTCCTTATTCCTTTTGTCGATGGCGGAAACAAGACTCATCTGATTCGTCTGATCACAAGATGTTGACCGCCAGTGGTAAAAATACAATCAAAGCGCCAGCTTGTCTCTGGCAGCATCATAAAACAACCGAATCACACGCTGCAGTTTCGTTACAGCATTGAATACGTGTTTTTACTCGGGAATCCTTTCATTTGCTGCTACTTAACTACCCACATGAGCATTTTTAATGAACTTTTTTACTTCAAAGCAAGACCCGAGGAATTGGATTGGTGTTTTTGTGTCAAAATGGATAAAATAACAGTCAATTCAATGTTTTGACAATAGACGTGTGCACTATGTCATTTGCCAGATAGGAATAAGGATGTTTGAACTGTAAACATTGTGAATCATAAAACGTGACAGGTCATATACACATAATCTACAAGGAAATTGGTATTCTTGAGAAACATAAAACGTGCTTGAAAATGTAGCCAACATTGAGCCTTTATGTGAAACTAAACTTCTTATTGGATGGGCAGATTGTACCATAATCTGTGACTGTGTGGCGTTTGATACAGTAAATCATAACATACCGTTGAACAGGTTGAAAACTTGTGTAAGACTAAACTGTCTGCACTCGGGTCAATTAGTGGAGCTCAGAGTTAAAAGCAAACATAGTTTTAAGCAGCATTCAGCTGTTATGCTGCACACAAATGGAAAATGCTTTTAAATCCAAGTTAAAATAAAACTATGCTTTTCCACATAAAAGCATAGAAAAAAATGTGTTCCCAAAATCTTCTTGCACTCTCTTAGTTCGTGACTTTTTATTTCTTTACTTTGCTTTTATATCTTTAACACTTTTATGTTGTATTTTAATTACAGTATGTGAAGCACAAGTTACCTTGTGTATGAAATACTTTTTATAAATAAAGCTGACTTGCCTCGCCCATAATTATGAATCATTGCATATGATTATTCTTGACAGCCATGCAAATGTGAACATTATAATAGCACATAGCTTAGCGTGTCAGTATCTCTGCAATGTGTACTTCAACTGGTTATAACTGCTGGACTTATTGTCAAATGTCCATGTCGACATTGCTCATAGCTCTAAACAATAACTCGTATTGTGTTTTATGTTATGTACATTTGTGGGATAAATGTGTTGGAGCATTGTTAATAGATTATTCAGGTAATAAATACAGCTATTTAATCTAAAGACTTCTAAAGATTTTTCACATTAACCAACTAGTGTGCCAGAGAAAGTAAAAAATATTCTCCATCTGTGATCAAGGAAACTTGCCAAATGCCGATCCTTAACTCATTCACTGTCATTGACGGTTATAGACGTCAAATATTAATTTGAACTATTTCTACTAGTTTAACATTTTTTCCATTTTCGTTAACAAGAGTATGAAAACCTAGAATTTTTTATTGTACATTTAGAACAGATATAAAATGTGTGATTAAATATGAGTTAATTCGTGAAGTCATGCGATTAATTACGAAACATTTTAAACATTTTAATCGCCTGCCGCTCCTAATTTTTAATAATCTTTTCTTTTCATTAATCGCGTTAGGCGATTACATTTTTAAAATTGTAATTAATCGCATGACTTCAATAGTTAACTCACGATTAATCATTAATTTAATATCTGTTCTAAATGAACAATACAAAATTCTAGGTTTTCATACTCTTGTTAACAAAAGTGGAAACAATTTTAAACTAATAGAAATAGTTCAAATGAATTTTTGACGTCAATAGCCGTCAATAGTAGTGAATGAGTTAATTGAGGGCTATTATTATTATTATTATTATTATCAGTTTAAATAAATAACTCATTCTTATCATCACAACACAATCACACCGTAGGGCAAAATGTGAATACTTCGACAATAACGTCACTTTGTGCTTTTAAATTTAGTACGTAGAAGTCACATTCCATGGCCGAATTGGGCCTACACGTGCAAGTACTGTTGGGTGAGGTAGAAAGCTCCTGACCAGTCTCACACATTAAGATTACATTCTTCAAGTCCACTGACACATTCTACACATACATTCCGGGAGCTTCGCATAGCCCACTACCCACTAAGTCATGCCTTTGCACAGTCATGATGCATGGAAACAGAAACTAGTGCCCGTTGCGGACAGATATTGACGCACCGTACACGTGTCAAGTCCCATTACCTCAGTGACACAATGCAACCCTTTTAAAATCAGTAACAGTGCAGAAATAAACAACATAGACGACTAAATACAAGAGTAGCAGATCACGTGCGGTGAAAGCTGAGCGCATGCAACAGCCCCTTGGCAAAGCACCAACATAAACTTGACCCCCCCATGACCAAAAAAAGCCCCTTCCAAGAGGCACAGATGAATACAGCCGATGTCTTGTCAACAGATGATTGCGATGTTGACAGACAATAACCATGCTATCAGCACTTTAGCCTGTCAGTTAACTAGCCAACAAAACCCTGACACACTTTGACTCGGTTCTAGGAGGACCCGCCTATGAGCTGTGTTTGTAAACACATGTCACGCTCCAGGCATGTCATTATATTCAACAGGAATGTTTGAAAGCGTGCGCCTCCAAAAACTAAATGCATAAATAAATCACACAAGGAATGGAACCGTTTGCTTTTGCGTGGAGCATCACTCACGTGCTGGTATTGAAAGTGGACAAGACATGTAACGACTTGTAAACAGTGACTCCTTTAGTGTGATGGCCCACTTTCGCCACATTGTGGATCAATCCGGGTTCTTCACTGGCACATCACTATGGAAACAGTCTCCAGAGCACAGCATGTAGCTATAATAGCAGTGTGGGACGGTTTAGTCAATGTTTAAACAGATGTGTGAAGTCAGGACAAGATGCAGACAGATTTTGGAAAATTTTGCTGCATCATATAGCTTCTCCTTTGCCTTCATGTGCATGAATGCAAAACTTAAATCTGAACATCTTTTCAGTTCGTCTGACCTTTTCATTCTGAAGTGCTTAGAGAGTCAAACATTCACACGATGGAATTGTCATAGACAAAACAGGCACCATCATTTTTGTGCCGGGGCGTGTTTGGAATTTGGTTCCACAACCCAAGTAGACTAGATTCTAGACTCGGTAAAACCTGGTCTGACTTGTGGTACAAGTGATGTTAATGCAATTTGTTCACGCAAACATTCGGTGCTCCTACGGATGTGTGTGCTGATGCCATCATATGTCATTCATAAATATGACAACAGTGTAGAACAATCCTTCTAAATTATTGTAGAAATTAATTAATTAATTGAACAAATTCTTATCATTACCATCTTCGTAAATATTTTAATAGCACCCCTCCAACCGCACAACTGGGGGGTGCTGGGGGGTCTCCCGTAGATGCACGATCCGGGGATGCAAGGCGGTCTCTAATTGCCCACGCCACGTACTAAGTCATAGGTGTCAAACTCCGGTCCTCGAGGGCCGGAGTCCTGCAGTTTTTGGATGTTTCCCTTCTCCAACACAGCTTTGTGCACGCCAATCCAATGCGCGGAGAGTACATTTTAATGGGAATGAGGGGAGTCGCTTCGATTGGCTGTGAGTTGGCTGAATTCCATCCCACAACGATTCGAAATACCATGCTAGTCAAGCAAAATACCAAAAGAGAAAAAAGTCCACCCATGCGCACAGTTCCTTTTGCGCTAGACTTGCGCTGGGCACAAAAATAGGGCCCTATGACTTTCTTGAGGAAAAAATGCCTTTTTCCCTATAACATTACAGCTTTTTTTCATCTATCTAAAAAAATAAGCAACTTTTTAATAACTATTATTATTTATGGGTGATACACATGGTGTTTATCTTTGACCCCAAAATGTTTCAGAATCCCAAAAGGACAAAACTGGTTTGTTCTGCAACAATATTAACAGCTCTCTTACACTTTGAGGCGTAACTGGGCCATATTCCGCCTCCTCAAGCTCCTAATGTTTACATTCTGTTAGCACATAACGTCCTAACTCATACTGAAGCTGTACTAGTATAAATCAACCGCAGTGTCTCTTCAGCAGTCCCCTGCCTCTGCCCCACATCCTGTCTGGCCCACCATCACATTAACATCCTGTCACAACCAAGGTTGAGTGTGCACCAGGAGCTGTTGTTGTCACGAAACAACTAAACATACTGAATGCAAATGCACGATTATTCATGTTCCATCCATGCGCTAAATGGCTAAATGTGTTTAGTGTCTATCAAATCATCGTTCCTCACAATCTTGCCTACAGGAATGAGCACGATAATGTTGAAACATAATGTGTGCAAAAAGGTCACATCTACATTGCTCACTCCTCTGCTTTCTGCTTTTAGTTCATGACAACAATCCAGAAAAACAAAAATTTTGAAAGTTCAGTTCAGTTCAACTAGCTGTAAACAAATAGCAGTATTTCACAATCAGTTGCTTGACTCTTTCCCCTGCAAAAATAAATAAATGCAAAAGTCTCCATCCTGCTGCTGCACAAACACAACATAATCCAAAATATCCGTACTATAATGGCTGCATATTCTGGAAATAGAAGGAATCACCATTTTATTTTGCAGATCAAAAACGTGCAAGGACATTCTGTACTCTGGATAATTATCTAATGACAGGCTTTCATTGTGAGCCTCAACGCTACATAACTACACAGATGAAAAAAAACAAAAACATCCCGCTTGAATGGAGTTATTTGCATGGTGTGCCACTTTAAGGCTCAAGTTGGACGCAGTCCAATACTGGCACGACGTACACAAGAATCCTGTATGTCTGGAAGGTTTAGTGGGTGGAGATGAGAACAAGAAAAGAAAAACCTTATGACCTACAAATTTTCCTTCTATCTTTCGAAGAGACAAATATTGGCTCAAAGTCAGTTTCATGACATTCTCATTAATGCAGTCTTGCCATTTACTTAACCATGACTTGAGGTGTGTTTGCAGAAGAATAGTTTGCAGTGTGACAAAATCTTGACCGTATGTAAGCACAGCATTCCTCTCCCGATGCTAACTTTGCTGTACATGATATACTGTAGTTGCATGTGACACAAGCAGACAGTGAACAAAAAAAGCTACAAAAAAACAGCCAATCCTCTTCTTTCAGCCTCCACGTGCTGCACGGGACATCACGTGGAGGCTCGGATTGCCAGCAGCTAGAACCATAATATTGTGATTCTCATGAACAACCCCGCCCCCTCCCACACACACACACGAACACTAGCTGCAACACATGCAGGCTAAGGATTCCAAAATAAACGGAAATATTTACAATCCAACGGCTTCCAAGAAGTTTATCATGTCACATGGAAACACTCAGCTTCAACAACGCTGCAGGACCTTGTCGTTCCACCTCGCTGCAAGTTTTTTGTTGTTGGGGCAATTCCTACCACAGAGAGAGAACCCTCAAACCAATAAACAGTTGTTACAAATAATCTGCCGACTCGGGCAAGCTAAAAAAAAAAGAAAAGCGAACCTTATCTTTATTTATGTGCAAAGGTCATGGCTATGAATGCTGTAACCCCCGTTGGGTGACTGTCAAGTTCATTGCTACTTTTCTGTCTTATCAGGGGAAAAAAAAAAGGGTAAACGTGGCTTCCCTCCATATGGCTGCATGTTGTTGTGTCCAGCCTTTCAGAGTGTCCCAACGTATAATTGTGGCCTTGAGTGTGTATGACTGTGTAGTCTTGTGCATGCATAGTATTTGTGTGTGTGAGTTCGAGAGGCGTATACGTTCACGCAGTTATGTAACAAGAGCATGCGTATAACAGATGTATGCTGACACAGAGTACATACTGTTCTGAAGTAAAAGGCCCAATTACACTGACAAAAACATGGATGGTCATGCATTACTGTAGGTTTTCTAAATACTGCCTTAGCAGCAGATGGGCACAAAAACAGTTTATATATGAGGGAAAGGTCATCTGAATGGTGACAAACTTAGATGAACAGAAAAGGCGCATAGACCAGAGGGCACACTATAAAAACAGTTGGGTAAAAAAATAACCCAAAAATGGACCAACCCAACTTTTTTTTTGTTATTTAACCCCAAAAATTGGGGTCAAATTAAATTAATAACCCACAAAACAACCCAAAAATTGGGTATTGTGTAGGGTATTCATTTGACCCAACTTTTTGAGGTATTTAGCCCCAAATGTGTCAAATTAAATTAATAACCCAGATATCGACCCAATTTTTATTTTTTTTGCAGGTTATTCATTTAACCTTGGGTTGGTTTGTGAATTATTCATTTGACCCAACTTTTTGGGTTAGTTAAATAACCCCAAAAAGTTGGGTGAGTCCCTTTTTGATCCACTCTTTTTAGAGTGCACGGCAGTTGATATTGCTAGCTTGCTAGCTACATGTGTCATGATTACTGTTAAAAAAGAAAAAGAAAAAAAAGGCTGCATTTCTGGCAGTCTGTCACACGTTTTTGTTCAGGTCTGAAGCTCTATGAAAAGAAAATGTCATAAAGTCTAAATGCATTTTGTTGTTGTGTCTGAGGAATATATAAATACCACTCCCGAGTTACTGATTATACATCAAAAACATGGGACACAATGTTCGCCAATGTGCTGCTAAGAAATGCTCTATCTGCTGAAGTCATTCGAGACAGTTTGCTCAACAGATAGTTTGTTGCGCGTGTGTAGTTTTCGGTGAGTTTTTTTTTGCCTCACAAATCTCGAGGTCTTGAGACGGATAAGCAACGTTTGATATTTTTCACCAATCAAACCGCATTCTTCCTTCACAGGGCCAGTTTTCAGCAACTACGTCATATCAAAGGATAAATTGATCAATAGGTGGGCAGTTTACACCTTCTTATATGACCTAACCCCCCCCCCCCCCCCCCCAAAAAAAAGTGTAAGCGCCAGCAGGCTGACAGTTAAAGAGTTATGATAGAGGGCTGGAAATTATAAACTGTTCCCCAAACATCTATTTCTGATCCAAAAACTGAGGTGGAGTTCCTAGAAGTACTTTACAAAGAATCCAGAACTACATGTTTACCAGTTCCACGTTTTGAGTCACAGAGTTTGTGAGGGATCAGAGTTTTTGTTAGAGTAGCTGAGTGTAAACATTAATCCTCATTGTTCGACCAGTGTGCTTCTCTCTTCTTTGTAATCGAAACATGGGAATGTGAGAAACCTGACACGTTACACTCCATATAACAGAGCAGACAAACACACAATGCCACCAATAGTGTAGCAAACATATACGTTTCTTCGCATAGTATAGAGTCTGACACGTGTAAAGTTGCACTGTAACAAGAGCTTAGCTGTTGACATTTCAGAACGTCACCCAAGAGTAAATAATTCACTACAAAGTTCAGTAAGCATTTTCAGTAAGATAATATCACAAAGGCAGACAAAGACAAATGCATGGGCCATAAAGTGCAATGCAAAATGCAACAACATATGTACACAGCATTGCAGAATGAGGAAACTGAACAATGTTGCTGATTGTTTAAAAAAAAAAAGAGTCAGATTTCTGTCAGCACTAGAGCTCCACTTCCTCTCAGATGTCAGCAGCTGTTTTTCCATCCATGCGTCCTGCATCCATCCACAATTTGTTCTAACTTTTTTATCTAATAATGTATAATTAACTTAATTCTAATTCAGTCCAATTATTTAATGGAATATTTTTTAGAAAGTCAAATGGACAGTGCAATGCACAATTATTTACTCTCTTACTTAGAAGCTTAGAAGAAAGTATTTTACATGGTGATTTTATTTATGAAGAGAAACAAACTAAGCTAAATTAACCTGAAAGCTACCTGGTTCCGTGTGAAAAGTAAAATCTGCATCAAATGCCACCATCCAAAGCAATTCAAAAACAGATGCAAAACAAGCTAAAGGTGATGGTCTAGGGGCTGCTTTGCTAATTCAAGACCTGGATGAATTATAATCTTTACCATAATATCCTGAGGCAGAATATTTGAACGTCCGCTGGTGACTTGGGTTCTGCAGCAGTATATTGAACCAAAACACACCTGCAAGTTCTGAATGCCTTAAATAAATAAAATAAAAGGTTCTGGAGTGGCCTAGTCAAAGTCTGGACTTGAATCTGATTGAAATGTTGTGGCATAACCTTTAAAAGGGCATTCATGCTTGAAAACCAGTGTTGCTGAATTAAAGCATTTTGCAAGGAGTGGCCTAAAATATATAGACAGAAAATGCTTTATTTCATTTGCTGCTGAGCGTTATTAGGTTAAGAGGGTAAGTACTTTCTCATGCAGGGCCCTTTGAATATTTTTTCCCTTCACCATTAAAAATTGCATTTATTTTGTTTGATGAAGTGAAAAAAGAAGAAGAAGAGGGCAAGTACTTTTTAGCAGCTCTGTATGTAAATTGTCTATTTTACTTAATAAATCAAGTAGTAACCAATTATTTAATTAGATACACGAATAAACAAAAACAAATGGCTAAATTAATGGAACAATTTCTCAATTTATTTTTTACTCATTATAATAAAAAAATTAACTTTGTTATGTTGTATGGTGATATTGTCAGCGCTTATACGTCATCAAATTTGTTGTTTCCCTCCTAAAACAAAAGGTTTAATGATCATCTTGAACTTCCCTGCAGCTCTTACAAAGTTTGAAAAAAAACCTACCTATAAATGAGTGGCCTGAGCGGTTAACCCAATCATGAAAAAACAACAACAAGATCTTAGAATATATACTTGAACAAAATGAAAATGCTAAGCGTTGGTAGCACTCTTCAGCTGGCCAGCTCCAACCGTTCGTTACATGCTGACACTCGATAACACATTAGTACAGCATGTTGTTTGAATCGATGAGTGTGGAAAATGACCTTCAGGCAGGTTGATTGACTAACTTGTGACGTCTGTTGTCCATGCATGGTGTAAATAAGTTATATGCATACAGTGGATATAAAAAGTCGACACACGCTTGCTCAAATGCCAGATTTGAAATAAACAGTATCATTTTAAACCTTCTTCCACCATTTGTAAAAGTTATAGGCCACAGATCTCGGAGTCATTTTTTTAATATTATAAACACCTGGCATTTTTACAGGGGTGTGTAGACTTTTTATACCCACTGCACAATACTAGATGCTTTACTAGGCGTTGTCAATAGAGCGCCACAAGTAAGCATGCTGTGTTGAATGGTGCAGGTGCACAATACCTGCCGCTGTGGCCGCTGTGGCCGCTGTGGCCGCTGTGGCCGCTGTGGCCTGATTCACAGTGCGGATAAGGCTGTGGCCTCGTGAGTTGTGTTGATGGAGGTGCAGAAGTATTGGGGCACTGCAGTGCTTTTTCTGTTCAATCTCAGCACACGTGATGATTGATGCACGTTTCTGCAGAGTTAAGTGTGTCCGGAGAGACGCATCACTCCACCCTCTCACTCACTCTCAGTCTGCCTCCATCTCATTTTGTACAAATTCAAAATGCAGCTCTCCCTCTGCCCATTGTGTTATCTGCACTTTATTTCCTGCAGCAATTTGCTGTCCTACTTCTCGTGCCTGTACTTATGCATGACCATGAGTGGTTCAAATGAATTTTATGGAGCAGTTTTTAGCTTTAGTTTTATTTTGTCCTCATCATCTTTAAATGGTCTCATTCAATTCTCTCTTTACATTATGCATACATTCACATAATTGATTACTGTTTTCAAAACAACATGTCATCTTATCCCTCCCGCCCTCAGTCCGACCTGCACCTGTTTCTTTCTTTCTCTCTCTCCTCTTCTGCCACCCCTCTCTTTGCTGCAGTGTGGAATTTTCCAAGCTGCAGTATTCGGGCTCATGGTGATGAAGAAAGGTGATGCGGATGGGAGAAGCTGCTGAAATGAAAGGTGAAAAAAAGCAAAGCAAAACAAACCAGAGTTATGAATGGCCTCTCATCTTTCTCCTTACATCTAGTGGAAAAATACCAGCACAGCACCAGCACACCACATTCATGTATTCAATCTTAACAAATATATCATGCTTAATATTGCTTTTCAGCATGTCCATGCAACATCAATTAATGTCCAGAATAAAAATTTTTTTTTTATATATATATATATTTGATGCAGATCTGTATAATAATAAATAATAATATTTTAAATGTGTTTGGGTTTCGCAGTAACTAATGCATGAATGTTAATGACAGAAGGTTATTTTTGAAGGCGTACAATTAGTTGGCCTTGGCAGAGGTCTCGTTTAAATGTCTCCACTGACCTACAGAAGCAATGATATAGGTGTGGATGGAAAAGAAGTCTATTAGATATTTTTTTGGAATACCCTAAAAATCTCCTGTATCATTATGTTCATTGCCATTAGTAGGCTTGGAAGAATTGTACGTTGGTTGTGTAAAGGGAATAAGTGTGGAATGTGTTCACAGGAAAAGAAAACAGAATTGCAACATTTGTGGTGGGAAAGAGGAGGAGGTGAGTGGAAATGTGTTAATGACAATCTGTGAGTGTGACAACTGAGCGCCAATGGCCTTCTGTTGCCATGTGGTTGCAGATGCAGTCGAGGTCACTTAGGTGAGGATGTGACTGGGGTTGGACTTTTGCTGCAGTCCGCTGGCGACGATGTGACATTATGATGTAAATAGTGATTGTGGAGGAGGCGTGTGCAGGGATCAAAGCGGACATCTTAGTCCTGCAACGCCAGCGATGACAGCATTTAACCTGCTGAAGAGAAACTGCTGTCCCACAAATCAAATGTGAGTCTGTTTGTTGGATTTGGCAGTAATTCACTGTATTTATCCATCCATTTTCTATAACACTTGTCATTACACTCTAAAAACAGTTAGGTCAAAAGTAACCCAATAATGGAAAAAAAAAGAAAAAAAAGGACCAATCCACTTTATGGGTCAATTTGACCCAACTCATTTCTTGACACAAAGTTGGGTCAAAGTAGAGGATTGGTCCATTTTTGACCCATAGTTGTTGTTTTTTTTGACCCAACTGTTTTTAGATGGTAGGGTTGCACCTTGGATATTTGGGTGCAGTATAATAAATAAATAAGGATATATTATACATGGAGACTCCTCAGTAAGTTGCAGTAATATTAGTTGGATAAAAAACAAACGTCGATGCTACTCTATCTATGGTAGTTTCCATTTTGTGTTAGCATTAAGCTAGCAGACTTTAAGGGAGAGGTATGTGATTGCTTTAAATATACAATACAATGTGTAATTCTCTTTGTTTGATGTTTGACATTAAACCTCAACTGGGAGTGGCAATAACAACTTGAACATTGTATTTGCAAACAACCATTCACACATTAGCCCCTGTGGACAATTTGCACTGAAGCCAGAGTACCAGGAGATAACCCATGAAAGCACGTAGAGAACATGTAAAGCCCACGCAAAAAGGCCAAGCCCAGATTCAAACCCTGAACTTCAGAACTGTGAGGTAGACATGCTAACCACTACTACACCATGCTGCCCTGCACTGCAATTAGTCAAAACCAAAATATTTAATTTGTTTGGCGTTATGTGGGCAGTAAAAAAAATAATAATTAGGCTATTTCTATAAAATTCTATAAATCCGATAAGATGTCAAACTGTCAAAGGAGCATGTGCACCATCTACAGTTATATGATATGTTGTATCGTCAACACAATATAAGCCAAATATTTTCAATGGTATTTTTTTGGGCCACTTGATATTTGCATTTTATTTTATTGTGTGATCTACAGTATATAACTAGACAAGGAAAATACCCCAGAAAATTGACATTAGTTTCATGTCATTTTAAGGTAAAATACTATATCGGGTTTTATATCATGAGGATATTGTCATGCTGGGTGTGAATGGTTGTAAGATGGTGGACCCAAATGCGGGGAAACACGGCAAGGAGACATGAATGAAGTGCAATGTGAGGAACTTTATTGGAACGTAGAGACTAAGGTGTGTAGACAATGACTGGATAGGACGTGACTGGACGCGAGTAGACCGGTCGCCATGACTGGATCAAGACGCGAGTAGACCGGTCGACATGACTGGACTGCACTAGGCAGAGCGAGGATGACTTGACTGTGACGAGGACGACGTGACTGAGAAGACGACGACTTAACTGTGATGAGGACGACTTGACTGAGACATGGACGACTTGACTGTGACGAGGACGACTTGACTGTGACGAGGACGACTTGACTGTGACGAGGGCTTAGCTTTGACACGACAGGAAACACAGACTCCCACACATAACGTCGTCAATGCTCCCACAAACACAACAGAATAAATACACCAGCACTAATGAGACACACCTGGGGAAACACAAGTGGCTGAGGGCACTGATTGGTTGCACACTGGGAAGGGAAGAAACACACAGGTGGACGTGGTTAGACATAACGAGACGAAGGGAAAGACAAGGAACACAAAACAAAACAATGAACACTCAGACAACAAAGAACACGAACACCCAAAATCAAACAAAAACCCAACCCCGTAGATCCGAAACGTGACAGATATACACATATCCAGCTTGTTTTTACCTGCACCAAAAAGTACCGGTAAATGTGTTCTGTTATCTGTTTGTGTGTGTGACTCTTTAAGGTCTGTGCTCCCGGTAACAGAAAAACACATAACATACTATACTCTCAACATTTCATATATGATTGCATGCCTGCAGTGATAACAGCTAGCAAAACACTACACCACAAACGCATGGGTGTAAACTTAACACTGTTAAGATGACGTCAAGTGATTTTGACAAGATTTTATAGGAAACTACATTACATATTAACTTAGTCGGTGTGTTTCTTGTGCAATGAGTGTAAATGCGAGAAAACTTAGTCACTCATCACTGACTAATCCCCTCCCGTCATTTGTTGCTCTCATTTGGTCACATTGTGATGCCAAGAGAAACTAGACCCGGCAGTCCTTCGTGACAGAGAGGCTTTAATGGGAATCCTGAGGGGCTTGGGATCTGGGCCAGAGGGGGAGCAGGTCGGCCGGTGCCTGTCATCTGTGCCTCTACTATGTGCAGTGTGAGTCTCTGTAAGAATACGCTTGTTTGCTAATCAGCTCCCAAGCAATTAAGAGCACAGTTCAACATGTTCCCACAAGAGTTTTCTAGAATTTATGGCAAAGCATTTTCTGTATGGCTTATTCTGCTCAAGGTCATGGCGGGGACATTTATTCTCACTTGACACAGGACAAAAGTTGGACAACACCATGCACTGCGCCAGTCAATCACAGAGTGATTATGAAGAGTGCGTGAGTGAGAAATGATCCCACGCCAGCTGTACAAAAGTCAGCTACGGTATTTGGATCACTATACTACCAAGGACTAAGCACTATAATGTGGTCATAAATGGTCATAATGTGAGTGAGTGAGTGACACTGTGCCGCTACAAAATCCTGGCGCTTGAAAACATGGAGCACACTTCTTCTTTTTTTTTTTTTTTTTATTGTGATATTTGTCACAATTTAAAAACTATTAAGGGATTTGGGCACATTGTTTTATCAAAAAAAAAGTGCTCATCAACTCATTCTGTGCCACTCACAGCTATAGATACGAACTATGCATTGTAACTGGTAGGGATGTTTAATACCACGTTTTTCCAGACTGATACCAATACGAGAATATCAATACCACTAGTACATAAATTTCCCGCCCACCTGACAGCATTTTTCCTTAAAATGTTCTATTCTTCTAAGATCTTATGTCAAGTTCGGGTCACAAGTCACAAGATGGATGTTATGAGTACCGATACTTTGAAGGGGAAGTCAACCTCCAAAACAGTTTTTGACAATAATATGTTCTATGTGGCTCCTCAAGTCTAAATATGTTATTCGGTTTAATATTGCGTTAGTGGAATATGAGTTTTGTATCCATCTCAGTGGGTGGCCATTTTGCCACTTGCTGTCGACTGAAGATGACATCAATGTTGCTCAGGTCTCAGTTAACAACCAATCACAGTGCAGCTTCAGAAAACAGGTGAGCTGTGATTGGTCGTTGCCTGAGCAAATGTGATGTCATCTTCAACAGCAAGTGGCAAAATGGCCGCCGCCTGAGAAAATTAAAAAGTTATATTAAAATTAAATGAAAGATTAACCACAACTGTGTGTCGAAATTGCTTTCAACACGATAAGATGTGTAAAGTGAGAGGCAAATATTAAACTCCACAACCTGGCCACGACATCAGAACATTCACTCAGGCACGTCTGTCAGAGCTATGATACTAGCGCAACTTCACCCCCCCACGGAAAAAGTGTGACTTTTACAGGCAGTCTAAAAGAGGTGATGGATGTGATTGCCAGTCGCTACTTTAGGTTTGGCTTCTTTGAGAAGGGTCAGTAAGACTAGATTTACGATACAAGGTCAGAGAGACCCAATTAAAATTGTATTCACACACGTGGCCCAGATAGAGTATACATGATGGCAGAAATGAATGCATGGACCCAGACATCAAAAATGTATCATACACAATACAGCTTGTCGAAAATGCTTGCTGTGAAAAAACTTGCCGTGAAAGACATGCAGTGCAGCCTTAGAGACAATGTGATTGCTCATTTTGCTGATCATGTTAAGTTTAAGACTGCTAACAGACGTCGACAATGACTAAGAAATGAGGATCTTCTTTAAAATTCAAAAATCTTGATAATGTTATCATCCAATAGACACATCCTCCATCTTTCAGGTACCGCTACAACAACGGAGCGTGTGATCCCTTCTAACCGACTGAGTGGGAATGCGTTTGAACCTCGCCTATGTTCTGTGATTTCAGCCTTGTCTGACTCCATTTGTCCATTGAAATAATCCTGGAGTTGCGTAACCTTGACCCTCCTCCTGCCCACCACGATGACAAGCGGTGGAAAATCCCAGAGATCAAGAAAGGGATCAGACAAAAGGAGGACATTGAGGACAATGTAGAGATGGGATAAAATAGAACAGGTTGTGGGTGTAACGCTGCTGGGCTGGCAGGCAGGAGAGGACATCAGGACCTTGTCTCTGAGAACACAGACTCGCTGAGAACGCTGGGGTGGCAGACGGAGGAGGCCTTGCCAGTAAAAGAGTGAGGTTTACTCTGTGAAAAGTCATTTCAGCACATGTCCAGTTGGTGTGTGCTGTCGGGAATAGGAAGGAAGCCTGTGCACTGAAAAACTGTGATATGAGATCATACAAAGTGGAATGGAATCTCTACTCCACCTCATCCTCAATTTTGAAGGGGAAGTCAATCTTAAACATTTCTTGACAATCATATGTTATATATAATCTCCCTCACTAGTCTAAACATGACATTCTGATTCATATTACATGTGTGGAATATGAGTTATGAAGCAAAATCCAGCCATTTTTATCCATCTCAGGGGGCGGCCATTTTGCCACTTGCTGTCGACTGAAGATGACATCACAGTTGCTCAGGGCTCAGGCAACGACCAATTACAGCTCATCTGTTTTCTGAAACTGAGCTGTGATTGGTTTTTACCTGAAACCTGAGCAGCACTGATGTCATTTTCACTCGACAGCAAGTGGTAAAATGGCCGCCTTCTGATATTGATAAACACTATAGGACATAAACCAGAACATTGTATTTAGACTAGTGGGGCTGCAAAAACATATTATTGTCAAGATTTTTTTGGGCGGGGGTCGACTTCCACTTTAAAGGGAAAGTCTTACCCCCCAAAAAGTCTTAAAGGTCTTGGAACTGAGACATCCCATCCCTGTTAGCGTGAGGTGATCTATTTCACAATGATTGGGGATGGAATCGTTCCAGCAGAGCAACCCAGAATATTCTCTTGGGTCTTTTGAGTCAAAATGAAGAAGTAACCTACAGAGACTTATAGCAGGACACGGGAATACAACATAAATTGGAGCCTGAACCAAAGCTCAAGAGGATACATTAGCTCCAGCTCTTAATAAGAACAAGTTTAAATATAGCCAGAAAGGAGGGCGCGAGTGCCCAGACAGAAAGCGTTAGCAATCACTTGAACCTGCTATCATTTCCAACAACTGCCTACAAAAGCATCTAAAATGTCCCTTGTGAGCATGTATGCACAAGGGGATCACAACACCAGACTTGTTGCTCATTATTTATGGCACTTGAGGTAAAGTGTTTCCCAAGTATAAATAAACCTCGGTTGCATCGGGTATAACGATCCGAAGGATATATTCAACCCATATCAACAGGATTAATGTTGGCCATGCCCTCCTTGTCTCAACTCTCTTCCATTCACACCTACGAGTCACCTATATCATGAGATGTGCTGCATGTATTGGTGTGAGAGATTATGTTGCCGCATTCCAAACACTGCAAGTGTGACCTGGGACATGTTAAAGGTCCTTCCATAATCCACTGCCATCCTCTTATGTGATGGCGCATGCTCATTTCCAATCTGCGTTCATGCTTACGCAATGCATTTCTGCTCAATGATTGTTTTGTTTGCCATATTTTTCCTCGAGCTGCTGAGTTTATTGTGAACAAGAGTCCCTTATCCTCGTCCAGAGGGGGACAGACAATGGAAAACACAGGCCATAGCCACAGACTGTAAATCTAATAGAGCACAGATTTGCTCTGTTGTTCTCAGTTCATAGAGCAGTGTGATGCTTGTGCTAATGCAATGTTGTGGTGATCTGATTAGAACGATTTGGCATGGGAAGTGCATTGCTGCTTCCTTCCAGAGGGACACCAAGAGAATAGCAACACGGAAAGGCTGAAAATAAACAAAATAAAATAAGGATGCCATAAGGTGGATGCCAACTGCCGCACATAGGTCTACCAAGTTTTTTTTCTTTACATGACCTCTGGATGGCTTCAATTAATTTTTATGTTTTTAGAGAGGAAGTCAAACCAAATATTTTCTTTAAATAATATGTTTTATGCAGGTCCACTAGTCTAATAATGCGTTTGTGTAATATAAATAAAACAGCTAAATCCACCCGTTTATATCCATCTCAGGGGGCGGCCATTTTGCCTCTTGCTATTGACTGAAAATTATATTACAGTTGCTCATGTAACGACTAATCACAGCTTATCTTGCAGTCACATGACCCAAACCAGAAAACAGGTGAGCCATGATTGGTCATTACCTGATGCTACATTTGATGTTGGTTTTGGTCCTCAAAACTCATTTTGACCTCCACGAAACTTGTCTTCTCGCAATTGTGCTTCATTTATTGTTTTTATCTTACTTTATAAGCATTTCATGAAGTTCACTAGTTCACTGTATAATTTCATGCAGGGAGATCGCGGCATACTGTCACGTACGTTGTGTTACATGAAGTTATGTCGACTATTTATGAATGAAGAAAGCTATCTAGTTTTGTACTCAAGTAAATTGTGTTTTACCATTCACGGTCTGTGTTTCCAAATGGGTCGCCATTGTAGAGTGACATCACGTTGTAGTCCGTCGGTGAAATTCGGGGTACTTTTTTTTCCGACTTCGCAAGTGGGATTTTCGAGTTCAAGGGGCGTTCCTGTACACACTTCCTGGTTTGAAGTCGGAAAAGACCAACTTCCGACCATTCTCAAATGCATCATGAGCCCTGAGCAACTGTGATGTCATTTTAATTTGACAAAATGGCCGCCCCCTGGGATGGATAAAAACTGGTGGATTTTTTTTACTTAATTCAAATTCCACAAACACAATATTAATTGCAATGCCGGGTTTAGACTAGTGGGGGCGCATACAACATATTATTGTAAAGAATTATTAAAGAAACCTTAAACACTTTTTTGCCAATTATATGTTATAGGCCTATGCGACCTCACTAGTCTAAACAGGACATTCTGATTAATATTACATACAAAATCAAGCTGTTTTTATCCATCTCAGGGGGCGGCCATTTTGCCACTTGGTGTCAACTTAAGATGATATCACAGTTGCTTAAGGCTCAGGCAATGACCAATCACAACTCACCTGTTTTCTGAAGCTGAGCTGTGAGTTGTTGTTACCTGAGATCTGAGCAACTGTGAAGTCATTTTCACTTGACAGCAAGTGGCAAAATGGCCGCCTTCTGATATTGATAAAAACTGCTGGATTTTGCTTCTTAACTCAATTCCACTAACACAATATTAACCAAAATACCGTAGACTTGTGGGGCTGCATAAAACATGTTATTGTCAAGAAATCTTTGGGGGGTTGACATCCCCTTTAAATGTAGAGCTAGATGTATGCACATTGCAGATGTGAGCCCACCACTTGTAGCCTCTTCATCCACCGATAGCTACCCCCTACTCTGTCGTGCAAAGCCATTCGTCAGATAGCCTGTCACCACCAGCCAAAGTCAACACTAAACTCATCCCTGCTCGGAAAATGTGTGTGTGGGTACGGTGTATGTGTGGCATGTGCATTCTCAGACATATATATCTTGTGGCAAGCATACGAGTCAGCAGACTTTAGTTAACCCGGAACCCCCGCGAGCATCACCTCAAAGGGTGAAAGGAAGCCAAGGCAAAGGGTCATCGACACTGCTGATGTCCTGAATGGGAACATTTGGCTTACATAAGTTTCAGTGAAACCGATCTAATGCCGGCACATTTTCAGCTGCGTGACACCGAGTCAACTCAGCTGGTGTTTTCTTGGCTCCGCGAATGAGACATGACGATGTTTCTATGAAGGAAAAGCAGTGAGACAAATGATCACTTGGAAATGTACCACCTGATTTTGTGAGATTAAGCCAAACTAAGTCACTTCAAATGTATGCACTGTATATTTTAATTCATTCACTGCCATTGACGGCTATAAACGTCAAAAATTCATTTTAACTATTTCTATTAGTTTAACATTTTTCCACTTTTGTCAACAAGAGTATGAAAACCTAAGCTTTTTTAAAATTGTACATTTAGAACAGATATAAAATTTGTGATTAATCGTGAGTTAACTATTGAAGTCATGAGATTAATTAAGATGCCTGATTAAGATTAAGATTATTCAAAATTAGGAGCGTCAGGCAATTATTTTTTAAAAATTGTAATTAATCGCATGACTTCACTAGTTAACTCACGATTAGTCACTAATTGTATATCTGTTCTAAATGTACAATAAAAAAAATCTAGGTTTGCATACTCTTGTTAACAAAAGTGGAAAAATATATTAAACTAATTAAAATGAATTTTTGACGTCTATAGCCGTCAATGGCAGTGAATGAGGTAATGAGAAATTTGTGTTTTTTGTTTTATGTTTGATGTACAGCACTTTGCTATTGTGGTTTTTTTTCTTCCCCTTTAGGACACGTCATTACAACAGCCTCCAACACATTTTTTAAATGCTATATACAGTAAATAAAGTTAGGTTTTCGTTTCAGTTATAGTATGTTATTTATATAAAATGTACCTACAAAGGTTTTTCAAAAACAGCATTCATTATTGAGAAACATCCTACCCATTTATTAAAATGGAAACAAGCTCCCCTGTTTGTTGCTGTATTTACATCAACATAGTCCCTTATTACATACTGTACATCAAGGACATTCATTATATAGCCCAGTGGCTCGTGTGACAGTTCACTATATCATCTAACCCTGACCATCATCCCTCCTCATGTTCTTAGACGCAGGGACAAGATAATGTTACATGTGTGCTACTTCTAAGCAGGATCAATAGATCAATGCTGCAAATGAAATCAATGTACACTTGAACCTTTATTAAATGGACTTATATTGAAGTACTTTTTTCGTGTCTTAAAAACACCCAACAGTGAAAAAAACGTTTTTTTTTTTAATTACTTATTTTGCAGCCTAAAAATGCCCAGTAATGTACAACATTGTAATAATTAAATATAAACGAAGCTTGAAACTATTTGAAAAGGCCAGTTAAATCGAGATTCCACTGTACCACTTCACTATCGTCTGTCTCTTTGCCTCTCAGTAAGGTCAAAGCGATGCATGGCCTGTTTTTGAGGCCCTCAGGAAAAAAAGGGAGGTTAGGCTAGTAAGGTGGATCTCCCCTAGACTCACGTGCAGAGGACAAGAGGACCTCGAAGGGCCTCATCATCTCAATGAGGCCTCTTGGCAGAGGATAGCAAAGATGAACGCATCATGTTGACAACTCTAAAAAAACAAGCATGGAATCAAACACATGTAATTTGTATTGATATAGTAACTCTCCTGTTATCTTAGGGTCAAATAAAGTTTAGAAATATTGAAAAAAAATTCTAAAGTAACCCCCTCCCTCACATTGTGCATAGAAAAAGGCAAAAGGGCTAGAGATGGGGGAAATAATTCTTATTTATGCAGTCATGTTATATGAAATCACATTTTCACATTATTTATCAACCTTGGGGGAAAATCAGACCTCCAAATTAACCAATCAATTAGGTGTGTGTTAAGATAAGATAATACTTTTTGGTTCCCAGAGGAGAATCCCAAGTGTTACAGCAGTACAAGATGAAGTAGCAAACAACAGATTATTTACATAAAAACAACAACATTAGAACAAAGTTTTGACACTCCAGCAACTGTCTTCCATTTTCAATTCCTGTTGGCACAATGGCCACGTGTCTTAATCCAAATGCTCGTAGTTGTATGAGCCCACATCTTGCAAGCATATCCACACAGACGGAAGGTTATCAACTGGTGTTCTCGCACTATCACACCTGTCGAGCTAGCATGTAACACACCTGATGTCGCCTGCCTCAGACTACGTGGAGGGCGCAGGGGTTAACTAAATGACAGCCTGGTGTGTCAATGTGTCAAAAGACTGGACTGAATACTTTTGTAGTGTGTTTTCCGTGGTGGAACAGCAGGTCCACAGAGGTTAAAAAAAGGAGCATAGCAATTTCCTTGGAAGCCAACACTCATTCAGTGTTAATTCTTAGGTTATATTAAGACCTAAAGACGCAATGGTCAATGACATTCTTAGCCTAATAGAGAAGGCCTAGCACTTTGAGTCCTGTTCTGGATCACATTACGATCATGTCTGTCAGCAACTGGAGTGAGGCGAGACATGACGCGTGGCTGCACAGAGACGATCTTGTAGAGTTCTGATTACAAACCAGAAAGAGAAGCTATTGATTTACTAGATACTGTAATCTCTCTAGACAAACATTACCAAAAGATTAAACCTCCACATTTCTTTGTTTAGTGGATCCGTTGGTCAATTGCTTAAAAAAAAAAAAGATATCCCAAGTTCAAAAATACACTTTGAACAAATAAAATCGCCCTCTACCACATATTCTTTATCAATGTGCTGGGAGCTGATATCGATTTTTTCCCCAGTAGAATGTAGCTGGAGGCCACAGACAAGGGTTACCAGACTTGTTGACAGTGACTACATAATGAGAGCTGGGAAGCTGAATTGTAAAAAACAAAACAAAAATACATTGGGAACAGCTTTCCATGTGTTACAATACAAACTGAACATGGAGTCATTTTTCCACCCTGATTGGAAAACGGACGTGACCGACTATTGAGTAGTCAATGATACTGATACCACTAATATTTCTTATACATAAAATTTCCTGAAAAAACAAACAGTGATAGATAATTTCAAAGAAAGACCTATATATTCTAATGCAGCATTTTCCCTTAAAAATGCATAAAATCAATGACAATTTATATTCTTCTCATTTCTAGTTCCTAATTGTTCAACAGTTAGAGTACCAATACCTGGTATCGATACTTGCCCATCCCAACGCAAAACCTGTTCCATATCTACAATCACAAATCATTTCGTGTGACCTTTGGGGTCAATACATTGATTAGGGTGGGAACTGAACTGAGTGAGCCAACCAATAGAAAGGAAAAGATGCTTAACAGGTGAGTTTTGGTACCACTGCAGACATTTGATTTGGGACAGCAGACTGACGATTGTCTCATCATAAAAGTGATCTCTCTGACTAAAGATAAAGAGTCAGCCATCTTCCTCTTCCTCCTCTGTCCTGCCCACGGTCTAAAGACTCACGTGACATGTTGGTGCCAGTGAGGAAGTGTGTTGGTGAGAGGAAATATGCGAAAGGGCAGGCCTCAAAGCAACACGTGCCACAAGCATGATAATCTCAAGTTTACATTCGGCCACTTCTGAATAGAGGAAGTCGGCTTGGGAGGGTCTGGCTTAATACAGGAAGTGTGAATATTGTACGTGTGGACGCGGCAAAACAAACCGCTTATCCTATCCTTTGTTGCTTTCTGACATACAAATTTAGCTGCAGAGGGGGAAAAGCAGCTGACAGAAATGGGACAAAGACAACATATCTTTTGCATGGCAAAGCTTAATCGAGAGGAAAGAACAGGTGGGACGAAAAATCTTGCAGGCCGGTATGTGGCTGACTCCCAAAGATGACGGAATGGAACGTCGTGGCAGTTAGAAATGATTGCCAATTGGCAGTGTGAGGTGATTATTTTCTGTATCTGTCACAGATCAACAAATGACGTGCATTGAGTTCATGGTGTGACATGACATTCTATAAGTTGCTCCAATTTCCAGTTGGGACTATGTCTATTGTGCGCAGCCTGTCCCTGTTGACATGAGGCCAGTGGGGTCACATGGGTCGCTGGCCACAACAATAGGTACACCTGCACAATGCGATGAGATTAATTTAACCATGTCGCTCACGATGGGTTATCAATTCAAAAATAAACAGGGCTCTTGCTTTGACGCTCAGGAATAATAATAAAAGAAGATTGCCTTGGAGACGTGACGCAAAAGCGATGTCATGATTTGGGATGATGCCAGACATTCTGTGATAACTCGCTTGCAATAACAAACCATAGACATAGCCTTATCTACCGTATACAAAACTAAAAGTGATCATAAGCTGCTTGGAAGCAATGTGTAACCTGATCTGCAGTAGAAATAAGATATTAACAACAACGTAATACAAAAAAGTTTCGTCTGGTGATCCTATGAAAGTATTGATACAAAGTAACTGTACTCTAAAAACATGTTTTGATGAACACCTTGTCGAGGCTACTTGACAAACACACATAAACATAAAGTAAACTCCTCACGTGTCATATTCGGGGTGCAATGAGTTCGGTTTGCCTTGAGAAAGGAGTGTATAAATAAACTAAGGAGTGGCGTTTTTACTGGCGGACCTTCACCATGAAAAAGGGGAAGTGAGAGCAGCCAGTGGCAAAGGTGAAGAGGTGGGGAGATTAAAAAAGATAGTTTATAGAATAAGAGGGGAGGGGCTAGTTTATAGAATACAGGTGGCATTAAGAGCAAAGACAAGGCCACTCACACAAATTGAAAAGTCAGGAAGTTTGGATTTTTACCACTGTGCTGCCCCTAGCACAATACAAGGATAATAAGATCAATTATGATGGGAATTAAACATAAAAATAATGTTGAATACCTGAAATTGCTGTACATACTGTATATATCAGTCATACGTCGCACATTGGTTGACTTCATGTGAGACTTGAGCACGGCAAGTATCGGAGCCACTGTGCCTGTGCTCGTCAAGTATCTATACAGACAGAGCAACACAGGTGTAAAATCTAGGAGCAGTGTTAGTAAGGACACACTAAGAATTTCTGATGCGCATCGTTGGCATGTGATGTAAAGTTGTTATATAATAAGATAGTGCTCATGTATATCAAATTATCAGTGTATCTTACTATATACGGCGCCTGAGGTTCCTAACAGCTACTGTAGACTAACGTTTCCAAACCCTTACAGAGCTTACATACTTTACATTTGAAAGGGCTCACAGCACACCTCCTAGCATAAATGTCATAACAAGATCTGTATACTGGGATATATATATATATATATATATATATATATATATATATATATATATATATATATATACAGAGGGAATCTGTTTGTGTTTTTGATCTTTGTTGTGTGTTTTTTTTTAACTTTCTTTGTCTTTTTCACTTTCTTCTTTTTTTTTTATGTGAAGCACCCTGTGTTGCTTTTTAAAGTATGAAAGGTGCTATACAAATAAAGATTTGATTTATACTGTATTCAGTAGCTATACTGAAACAATGACTATCTTGTGTAAGTTTACTCATATATTTACTTAGTAAGTGCAAAATCGTGGCCTGTTTAGTAGAATACAAACCCGACGCACTTGCAAGAATCCTTGACTTATTCTGTTGTATGAATGACAACAAATGGATACACAGGTTACAGTGGAAGAGCATTTCATTAATTTGTTCTGCCTGTCACTATAGGTCATTGATATACCTGTGGATAAATATTTGAAGTAAATAGATCATAGTTTTTGGACCAAAGAAATGTAATTGAGTAAAATGAGTAAGTGCCACAGTAGACCACTTTTAAAATTGCTGATGAATAATAATAAAATAAAAAAAACATTTATCAAGGTGGTAATTTAGAATTGTGCACAACACTAGCATGCAGTCACGAAAAACACGTCATGCGAACGTGTTCCAGTGGCACAAGAGCTTGTTTTGTTTTTAATCATGAAGCAGCTATGCCATATGTTGAATGTTGCATCAGAATGATTGCACAATAACTGAGAGCTGTTATTGTAAAATTGTGGCCAAAACTCTGAACGTGCCAAAGATTGAATTCCGCTGTGGACAGTACTGCACGTTTTGCTATCACACACTGGGTTTTAAAAAAAGAGGAAATAATCCAATTCCACTTAATTTGTCTGAAAAGTATTTTTCATTAATCCCATCTTTGTTCATTGCCAGGGATGTACAGTGACAGGCAGAACAATTCGATTGATGGTGCAATAAACCTGTGTATCCCCCTGTTGCATCCAACCGAATAATTAGCCTACATTAGTTGTTGTATGCAACTATGAAGGTCAAACAGAAACAAGTTCATTTTAATTGTAGTATTCTTGCTTTGTCTGACATTTTTGTTTGTGTTTTTCTCATGTAAAATGGATGCCATGGTTGAAGTTAACACCACATTATTGACTGGTAGTAGCGTACGGCAATTGCTACGTAAACCATTTGAGAAAATAAACTTACATTTATAGTTTATTGTTCTCATCTTTGTTTTAAACTTCCACTAACGTAAACATGCTGCCCTAACATGAACTGCCTGTTTACAAGATCAGGAGAGAGACACTCCACTGGTTTATTGGACAAGATCGCCCCCTGGAGGTGACTGTATTTTTCTTGTATGCATGTCTAATATCTATCTATCTATCTATCTATCTATCTATCTATCTATCTATCTATCTATCTATCTATCTATCTATCTATCTATCTATCTATCTATCTATCTATCTATCTATCTATCTATCTATCCATCCATCCATTCATCCATCCATACAAACATACATACATACATACATACACACACACATATATATATATATATATATATATATATATATATATATATATATAGTAAATGAAGCAATTTAATAGCATAAAAGTACATTAGCATAATAATCCAGCTATCATTTTAAGGCAATGCATACGTACTTCCGTTGTGCGTATAGCACACATACGCAAAGTCGTAAACGTCATGACGCAAATGTATGAATACGCCTTCCAATTTCACAATAGATCTCGCTGATAACTTTTCTGGTAAAAGGAGAAGAAGAAGAGAGAAGAGAAAAAGGAAAACGTTATCATCCCATATGCCGAAACCCGGGATCGAACCAGGGACCTTTAGATCTTCAGTCTAACGCTCTCCCAACTGAGCTATTTCGGCATACGTCACTCGCTCATATATATAGTAATTGTACTTTTACCGTGCCAAGTATGGACCTAGCTAAATTGTCGTCAACTTTTTGGAGACATCGTAGCATAAATTAGAAATAATAGTATTACCATGGCGGTATGTCAAAAATCTTGGCGTTTTCCCACCACTTCTTCAGGCTTGTTTCCTTGTGGATTTCTTGGCCTTGTGAATTCGTTCTGATGCTTCACCACAAGGAGACGCTAGAGCAGCACACTCCGCGATTACGGTCTAGGTACTGCTTTACACAATGTTCAATGTAATCACATTAAATGCTGGCTGCAGTGCACCATGGGAGAGCTGTTACAATATGTCGACCCTCTTGTGTAGCTAAATAAGATCATATTACTTGTAGAAACGGCTTCAATCTGTAAACTACACAAACTATCCTGAAATTGTGAAAGTAGTAGGCCAATCTATTTGGTAGTGTCAATAGAAACTGAGCGCTGCTGTCTTTTTAAAAGCTGAAGTTTTGATCCATTTCGTGTACAGGACCTCTACCTAATAAAGAGGTATTTCTGTCAATACAACTATACCTTCTGTCCAGTACACCAGTCCCTTAGGGTCCTGAAAGTGAAATTAGAATTGCTGTCTATCATTCACCTGAATCGCCTAGGGACCTGTACATGCCCAAAAACTGATCCTTTTTTTTTTTTTTTTTGCAAGCGTTTATATCTTTTAGTGGGTCCTCAATGCAAGTCTTCAAAAACCCACCCATATGCACTCTCCGGAACATAAGACAAAATCACCCCTGGACACAAGTTTCATCCATCTGCATTAGATCACCAAAATGATTCCCGAGCGTTGCTCCTGCTGCTGCTCACCGCTACCTCAGGGGATGCGGAGAAAGAATTTCGCCTCACTTGGGTGGGTGTGACAATCATCCATCCATCCATTTTCTTAACCGCTTGTCCTCACAAGGGTCGCGGGGGCGCTGGAGCCTATCCCAACTGGCTTCGAGCAGTAGACGGGGTACACCCTGAACTGGTTGCCAGCCAATCGCAGGGCAGTGTGACAATCAGTGGTAATAAAAAAAAAAAAATCTGCATGAAATTAGATGTATACCATTGCATGATGAAATTCAGTAAAAAAATCTGCCATTTTGGCCAAATTTCATTTATGGGTATCCATAGACACTTAACATTGGGTGAACATGCCGATCATAGGATGTAAAAAGTCTCTGAAAGTTAGCCATTATGTTTTGAAGCTGCCATTTTGGGTTAATTTTGAGGCTTACGTTGACAAAGTTCGACCAGGGAATTTGTCAAAATGAGCCTCCGATTATAATCAGGTGTCCTTGACAAATGGGCAGTACTTAATTGTTGAGCTTTTTTTGTCTGCAACATTTAATGTCGGATTGGCCCAAGTTTGATGATCATTTTGAGCATTCACCATGAAAAAGGAAGTGCGAAGGACTGCTTCTTTCTGTTGCTTTACATTTTCATTTCAGTGGCAATCGGGGGACTGGCAGCATGACTAATAATAACTGTGGCCTATTCTCATATATAATACAAACAACATTGTTATAAGGTGAGCAGCTACGCACGGTATGTAAGACTATTGTACAGGGGAGCGAGAGCAATGGCAAACCGCGCTAATCTGCAGTGATGCAGCGCTTGTCCCTTTATTAGTCATATAATGTTCTGATGCCAGCTCGCACGGCAGCCCCTCCCCTCGTAATCTCTCTCTCTCTCTCTCTCTCTCTCTCTCTCTCTCTCTCTCTCTCTCTCTCTCTCTCTCTCTCTCTCTCTCTCTCTCTCTCTCTCTCTCTCTCGCACGCTCATGTTTTTGTGTGTCTCTTTCATCCCTCAAGGTGACTTTCCATCCTTCCAAGACACTGCAGCTGTTTCCCACTTTGTTTTGAAAGGCCCAAATGTGGATAAGAGATGAGAGAGATGCGGAACGGTGCACCAGAGAAGCAGCAGGAGAAGCACGAGCGGAAATTGGGGATGAGAAGAAGGGCATAGATGGTATGATCCGGCAAATCAGTGAACAGACAAAAGCTCACCGAGAGAATTGCTTTGGTACAGCGGAAGAAAACAAAAAACATCGACACAAAGAAGCGCATCTGAACTGTACAAGCTCAGCGACTAGTGAGGGCTTATGACAGTCATAAATACCACAAGTATCTGGGACAGAAATTCTAAATTTAGGGATCAAATACATGTGGGGAGTAAAGAGAAGACACTGACAGGGAGGGACAGCTAAGGTCCAGGGGAATATGAAAGGATGCCGCATTCACCCCTATCAGGATGAAAACTAGTGTCCCCCTGTTGTTTTCACAAGAAACTACAGCAACAAAATCTCTTCTTTAAAACAAAACATGTAAGCATTAATTTGACGTTATCGTATTTTTGCATTTTCAAATTTGGACCAGTAATTCAAAGTATTCAAAGGACATTTCTGCATTGCTATTTTTCCACCACTATATTAATACCTCTTTTGCTTTTTCTTTAGGTTTTTTTTTTGGGGGGGGGGGGGGGGGGGCGCAAAAGTGGACCCAACAAGGGGTGTTAAGAGAAGAAGAAACGCCGGAAGTCACATAAAGTAAGTCACCAGCTTTACCAATAGATAATCCTTTGTTATAAAAGTTATGGTACACAATTTTATAGCTTTTTACTTCAAAGTGGGTAACTTCTTTTTACACTCATGGCAGTTAAGAATAATCAAATTTTGATGTGTGAGTCACTTTCACATTACAACTGTATTATTCGTCTTCAAGTTAAGTGTTTTATTGTTTTTATATTTCACTACTAGCAGTGGTTATCTTGTTTTTGCTGCAGTTAAGAATGTTAAAATATTAGTTAGGAAAGTTAACATACCTTAACATGTTACTTACGTCGCAACGCATTCAGTGCGTAATGACGTAGAATGGCGGCAGGCTCTCTGCCGAGCAATGTGAAACGTCTCTAAAGAAAGCAAGGTAAGCCTCTGTTGCGTTCCTAATACGACAATCAAAACTCTTGATTGTGTCTGGTGAATGACAAGAACATGGCGTGGGGGAGGGTGACTCTCCTGATGGCGTGTTGTTTCTTTAGGAACGCTACAAGGCTTAGCTTGCGTTTCAGAGAGAGAACCTGCCGCCGGTCTACGTCACTACGCACTTAATGCATCGTGCCGTAAATACCAATGGCAGCGTACGTCCAAATAAAGTTTCTGCAAAATGCATTAAACTGGAAATGTTTTTTGGAAAATGAATCTCATAGTTACGTTGGTAATAACCAAATAAATAATATAGAGCAAACTTGTCATGACAGACGGGGTTCCTTTTAAACAATTGAAAGGGGTTAGCTAGCCATTGCCCTGGAATTGATTTTGTTCAACCTCACAGGTTCTGTTATAATTAATAAAATAATTAAATGTTCACAATTCAATACAACACACATACAAAGATGAGTTGGATCAACTCATAGGTTACATTTTAATACAGATTCTGTTCTATACAATAACACATTAATATAAATTTTTATACAATACTAATATGTCTCTATACACAGGGTCATAAATGTACAATACTGTTTACACACATAGAGATTCGACACAAATACGATTACATGTATCTCTTTACTGTAGCTCACTTCATCACAATGGCTTTCTTTCTGTCCGGCAGATGATTTTGACCAAAAAGAAGGAGGAAAAAAAAATCTGACTATAACTCAAATCTGACACTTCAATATTTACATCCCTGAAAAATGTACATGAACACACGAGAATTCTTCACCTTTAGTGTAAAAGGGGGTGAGAGTGTGATGGAGAAGATAGCCCAAAACCTGAGGTGGTTTCCAATCCTCGAGGGGTTTGTACAAAGTTGGATGTTTTCTCTACCTATGGAGTGACGTAAAACTTTACTTTTTGTAACACACACAATAGAATAGCTGATTGTGGGCTGGTTTTGTCATTTCATGTCCAGCACGTTTGTAAATGTGAGCCCTGAGGAAATAGAGAAACACAGGTACAGTGTAAATATGTCAAGGACTCAGTGCTGTAGATGGCAAAGACCCATCCGCTTCAAAGTTCAGTCCAAATCGAGTTTCAAATGGAACGGTATGTGATTTGCTTTATACTACAGGTATGCGTTTACCTGCTGTAATTACAGAGACATTTCAGACACTGTTCACAAAATATTGCCCTTTGATTTCCACTGAAAAGCTGAAGTGATACAGTGGTATTACAGTGGCCTGTCATACACACATAGTTACAACATAATTAGCTAGCCACATAATTAAAGTCAAACCCCAGCGCCCCTGCTGTTAAGCCCCATTGCTTCACTGTGTTATCTGTACGGTAAATAGAAAACCAACAATTGTGTCTTCACATTCTTTTTGTTCACATCTTAGGGGGTCAATGCGTCGCTCATTTCAATACACACACACACACATAAGCACGTCACTATCACTCACCCTGGGCCATATCTCCAGTGTGGCTTTCAAATCCATTTTAGGAGAAAATAAAATAAAGTAATGCCTTTTAAATTAATTCTGTTCTAAATATCTCGTTTTTATTTTTAATTTTTTTCCCCTACCAGTTTGCCGGCAATTTCACAATGTAAACTTCTGAATGTTTGCATTTACTGACCATAATGTTGCACTAGCACGTGCCAAGTCTCACCCCTACTCTGTAAACATACAACAGGACATTCAGCACCACACGCATATTTCATGAACTCAATTACGGCATGAAAAGAAGAGGAAGGGAGACCTCAACATTTGTTCTCACTGAGAATACATGTGCAGGTAGATATTATAGATGTTTGTGTGCTTTTTAATGACGAAGCGCAGACCAGTGTGCAGTGTATGTGCACTGTAAATTTCAAAGAGTAAATTTTACTCTGAAAAACGCTAATCAGAGTAAACTTTACACTCAGAAGACAGTAAAATATATATAATTAAAAAAAAACAACTCAAGGGTTCAGGAACAATCTCAGAACCTTCAGCATGGAAGATGGCCACTCTATCACTTGAGGTATGCCATGCATACTGTTGAATAACATTGCTGGTGTGTCCAAAAATTGCCTGAGGTATGAGGATTCCACCTGACACCAGCGATATATTGAGTACTGACACACAATAGGACCGGCATTGGCTCAGCGGGTTGATTGGCCATCTCCCAACCTGAAGGTTCCGCCAGCCTTGAGTAATTAAAAAAATAAAAATAAAATAAAAATAAAATATATATATACATATATATATATATTGCTCTCTTCCAAGTGTGAAGTTTACTCTAGTTCAGACTGGGACCGACTATAATCTTAAATGGAAGTAAAATTGGAAGAGCAGTTTTTCAACTGATCATCCAACCTTTATTCTCTATTGTGGGATATTTTCAGGCTGTGTTCATTTGAGTTCATATGCTGCCATAGATAGTTAAACGTGGTCAACTAGCTTACATCAGGAGTGCAGAAAGGTGGCTCTTTTATTCCTCTTCTGCCAGAGGTCGTGGGATCTGTCCTTTGTAAACTAACGCTCACGCACATGCAAGGATATACACACCATTCATCAACAGACCATGGCATACAATCCCTCAAATTCCAAAGACACACTTGACAAGTGCGCACATACTGAAGACCAGTCTCATTCCCTCACCGCCTCGGTGAGGCATCGATCAGTGCCGTCGCTGGCCTCCACTCGGGACTTGCGAGTCTTCCTCTGGCCGCCCCCCTCTACCCAGGAGTTATGAATAACTGTGCCCCCAATGGGGGCTGGGTCCACCTGCAGAAGGGACACGACCCTTTTCTTGACTCGTGTTTTCAGGGCCCGGCGCAGCTTCTGCCTTGTGAAAGCATAGAGCAGAGGATGGAAGATTGTTGTTCCGTAAGCCATCGCCAAGAAGCAAAGACGGATCCGCACCAAACCGTCGCTGGGGCCCATACACAGGATCAGAATATTGACTGCGGACAATGGGGCCCAGCAGCCCAAGAAGGTGGATATAATGATTAGAGACATTTTAAGGACACGACGTTGGCGCTCCCGACGGTCCCTGTGTCTCCGAACGGCCCGTCTCAAGGCAATGATCGCAGAAACCGAGGCTTGGACCCCCATGGAGGAAGCCGGTAGTGGGGTGGTGGCAGGGGCCTGTATGGATCCTGAAGCGGGAGTCGGAGAAGCAGGGGTGGCGGGTGTGGTGGCGATGGGGGTGGTGGCAGCCGTACTGACCGTAGTGACCGTAGCGCCGCTGTCGGATATCCCCTGGGGCATTGAGCAGAGTGGTGGTGGGGATGTCGGCGTCGGGGTGGGAGACGGAATAAGGGGAGGATGGGAGAGATTCTGGTTCTGATTGGCGGACACGACCTCTGTTGGCAAGGTGAGGTCCTTCTTCTTCGTCCTCCTGCAGCGTATCCTGCAGGTCGAGTCTTTTGTACGGTTACTCCTCATCATGTGGGAACCTATTCGAATGTTGAGCGCCTGTAGGATGCGGGAGTAGGTGAACAGCATAACAACCACAGCGATGAAGAAGCAGGGTACTTGTAGTAACAGGTGGTAGTACATCGCCATTCCTGTGTAGTAGCCTTGCCCCCCAACGCATAGCAATGTTCTGTTCTGCCATACTGGCGATAGGTGGTGTGACGGGGAGGAAGGGTGTGTTGAGGGTAAAACAGAAGGTGGAAAAGAAGAAAAAAGTGTTGTGGGTTCTGTCATGGACTGAAAATCATTCAGGCCCCCTGGCTCCTCTTCCTCACTGTCCTCGGCTCTTGCGGAGAAGAAGTCACCCTCAAGGAAAGGCAGAAAGAAGACGGCCAGAGAGACAGCCCACACCGCCGCCAGGAGCAGCCCAGCACGGCGAGGGTTCAGAAGGCGACTAGCCGGACGCACAGAGATGTCGTAGCGGTCCAAACTGATTACCAGGACGTTAACAGCTGTGGCCACACTGGTGAACGTGACGCAGGCTTCGTGAAAGCAGCACAAGGTCGCCAAGCTCCCGACGCCGCTTTCATTGGCCGGCAACAAGATGACAGCCACCGTCAGCGGCAGACACAGCACACACACCAGTATGTCCAGAACGTGGAGGTTGACGGTGACCAGGTTACTGACCGAATCCACCAGGTTGGACTGGGCACAGTACAGCACGAGGACAGTCAAGTTGCTGCTGAAGCCCAGTACCAGCTCTAGGATCAGCACTGTGGTCAAAGACACCTGGAAGCCGAGAGGATATGGGGCGCTCCAGTCCTCCTCCACCCCACCCCCACCCCGTCCATCCAGGAGGCCTACCCCCTGACCATCGCTGGTCTCCGGGAGGTCACGATAGCCTTCGGTCTCCATTGGTGCCACGGTACTCCTTTACACATAGCAACAGCGGCTACCGCGCCAATTCATCGTCATCGATGAAGATGGGGGCGTCAGGGTGGTCTTCTGTGAACACAACAAATAGACATGAGAAAGATCAGAGGTGTGAAATTGTGCTGTATTTTCAGTTCAAGTCAAACTTGTCATGTGGAGACGGGCTTTGAGCTGATGTAGCGAGATGAAAGTGACGGTATCGGTTGATTGGACTCACATGGCGCAGTCAAGCTGTTTTTGAGGACCTAGGATCGAGAGCAGTGATTACCAATCACTGGGCAGCGCGAGAAATAATCAGATGTGCTTCGGGAAATTTTCACTTAACTTATTCACCGCCAGCCCAATTAACTTTTACTGCCAAACGTTATCCAAAAAGACTACTGACCTGTAGAGTGCCAGCCGATATGGGCATTTTCACTCATCTTTCAAGTTAAACAGAATTGTGTGTGCTATGACTACATAAACATGGTGGATAGCATATGAAAGATTGCATTCCATTCTCTTATTTAACAAAAAAGTACGATTTTACCTTATTCCGTTCTTTAGTAATCATCATTTGAAAATAGGTCATTTGAGTGACACCAAGCTGTAATGGAATAAATAACGAAAAAACAAGCTTTTTGCGAAAAAGTACATTTTCTGCACAACAGTGACTCTGACACAAATATTTTTTATTAAGTGACGCTCTTGTGAATTCGATTTAATGTGACAAAGGCTTTGATCATTCATGACGTCCTTGAAAATGTTGCATTTCCTAATATTTCAATGACTTTTTACCAATTGAAAAGAGATACAATGCTACCATCTGCTAGCCATAGTTAGTGAATGTTGTTTATTTTTTCCAGCACATTCATGAAACCAGAGCTGCCCAAGACATTGTGCTGCCCATTTAAAACAAAACAAAAAACAACATAGTTGACGTCAATTACCACTGATTTCGCGACTCGTTGGGATTTCCGTTAACGTTAATTAACGTAGAAAAATAGTTCAAATTGATTATTTACGTCTATAGCCGTCAATGGCACTGAATGAGTCTAATCATGATTATTTCTTAACTTCAATGTATCTTTGTTTATCTACAGTATGCCAGCAACGTATAATGAAAAGCAGATGGATTACTGTTCCAGTCGATGGCAGAATGTAGAATTAACTTTTGTATCCACCTGTTGCCAAACGGAGTCCAGATAACAGGCCCAGACCTCATACCGAGTAAGTACATTTGTAAGTAAATTGAAACAAGATTGTCATTTTTTCAGTGTGAATACTTTATGTGTCGTTTACGTTTGGTGATGTGCCGTGAAATGTTTCTAATGCAAAATGTGTGTCTTGGCTCACTGAAGGTTGGGAAACACTGCTCCAGAGAGTCTTGATTTGAGAGCATTAGCATGGGATCATTGAGCAGTTAATAGATTTAGATACAAGTTTGAACGTCTCTTACGAAAATACTTCCAATTGTGTGCTGAGTATAAAGTAACATTCTGCTCAGGCTGAGTAGGCGGATGCTTGATTATGCAATATACGTTAAATGGGTCAGAAAGCGTGTGTGTGTGTGTGTGTGGTCCACAGAATATAGACCCACAGGAACACTTGCTACTACCTGGCATCTTTCAGTCGGATACCACACACAACTCAGCTTGTGATGAGAATGAAAGCTGATTCGAACCCTGGATATGCCAATATAAAACCACCATTTTAAATACTTTCCAATACCACAAGCAGCATCAAACAGTCAGCTTCAACCTTCCTTAGAAGAGACAGCAGGATCGCCGCGAGACTGTGTGGTGAATGTCAACATCGCAGACACCCGACTGAGGGTGGCAGCAGTTAATAGTTCTCGCAGGGGGACGTAATGAAGACGAATGGATCACTGATCCACAGAAAGTGGCACATAAACAAACCTATCAGAAAAAGACCAGTCTTTCACACACCCCTCCCCTCCTTCACTTTCCCGCGCCCCTCACATCCCATCTCGCTCTGCTCCCACTTTGGTTTACTGGAAGAGACAGACTGTTTTGCATAAAGATTCATGCTGGCTGAATTCTCTGGCTGAAGACAATACAGTGGTTATAACCTGTCATAAAGAGACCATCCAGCATGATAAAATCCTTTAATGCTGACTCGTGAAACGTTTGAACTGGAATGAATGGATTTCAAAGTGAATGAACCTTTTTATACATAAATTTAATAACTATGATGTTACTATTAAGAATAATGTGATTAACAGTTTTTTTGGGGGGTAAAACTCTATTCATAAATATTTATTTTGGAAAAACATGAATAACAATAATAACATTTTATGATTTATTTTTCATGTATTTGTTTATATTTTACATTTTATTTATATTATTTTGTTTTTATTTAATAATTTTAATACTAGTATTTTAGCATAAATCTACTTTTAGATACATACTTCTATATGCATTACTAAAAGGATTCAGGGCTCGAGAGGGAAACAAATATCAATTTATTTTTACACCATTTTAAAGGTACAGTGTGTAACAAGGGACCACGAAATGTCACTATAGCATAGAATGCAGCCGAAATGCATGCATTTAGAAGCACACACACATTACGGTGGCTCAGAGAGACTACACTCCACACAACTGCCACCAATTCTTATTTTGCGTGAGCATACGATCATCTCGGCGAACGGTGGTGATTTGGCAGCCGGTGTGAAGCCTGGCAAGCAACGCCGAAAGACAGAGCGAGCTGGATTTAGCCAGAGCAGCTAAAAAGTGCGGCTAGCGGGGGGTTAGTCGGTGCCATAGGCTGAAGTGGCTAACGAGCGGCTAGCGGGAGAAGCTAGTAAAAAAAAAAAGAAGAAAAAAGCTAGTAAAAGTTTGCGAGAGCAAAGAAGGTGACAAGCGATGGGAGCCCGAATCACGGGACTCAGTGACAACTGATGTGATAAAACATATATCATTTTTAACAATAGTGGGTTTTTAAATTGAATGTGTTTGCAACTAGATGGCGCTAAAGATTACACACTGTGACTTTAATGCTACAAATTGAAAATACAGTATTGTGTTATGGGCCCTACAATTAGCATAAACCAGACACTGGATGGTGGTCAACTACATTTGTGTAGCACTTAGCATAAATTGTTGTTTTGGGCCAAGCGGAGCCTTTTGGCCACACCTGACGCTGCTCTGCTCTATAAATGAAGAGATGCGGGTGCATTGTTGAGCCTTGCCACACTGTTGACCTTTTCTTTGGCACAATTGCTGTTCTCACCCTCTTGTGCGCCCTTTTCGCTTCGTTTTATTTCACACCTTTCCCTCCTATTCGTCAACAGGGTGGAACCTGCAGAAGCGGGAACTCCGAGTGGAACAATGGTCCATCATAATCCGCTAATAGGATCCACGGGGTTTGCGGTGTTGCTGGAACATTGATTTAAAGCGTTATCGATCTGACGAGCTTCGGCAAGAGCAAACACACTCCCTGTCGTCCCTTCACAGGTACCTGTGATCTTATTTGAAGGGTTGCCTATGAACACTTGTGAGTGTTGTTAATTTAGTGTGACACAGGTCACAATATTGTTTGTGGTGAAAGCAGAAGATGGCAAATTGTTTTTTTTTTCCCGCCTGGATGGTTTTGATGGCTTGGTGAGCATCACTGTGTAGACACATTCTGGGGTCTTTGGTCTAAGAAGAGGAATGGTTTGCATGTATTTAGAATCTGGGCATCAACCTTATTTCTCTCAACCTGTAATGCGTTTTTTTGCTCACTATACAATAGTCATTTCTTATAACTGTAACCATTAAATAATTGAAGCTTTTTTCACATGACACGTTATTAGCTTTCACCATCCATCGTTTTTTTTAGAGCGCGTGACCTCATTAGGGTCTGTTTCCAACCAATTGCAGAGCACATATGTTTGGACAAACATCCACTATTTTAAAGTCAAACACACCTATGAGCAATTTACTCTTTAATTACTCTAACATGCATGCTTTTGGAATGTGTGTGGACAACACATGGTCAGAGTAGTAATTTGAACCCCGCACCTGAGAACTGTGAGGCAGACATTTGATCCACACTTCCACCATGGTGCCTTTCTAGACTTTTAAATGAGGATGTTCCAATTATTTGCAGTAAGAGAAAAAAACTGAATGTAATGTATTGTTTCATGGTCATGAGAAACCGTCTTATACCTTGGACTAACCACTTGTCAATTACAAGGATGACACAAATACGGTAGATAATGTAGATTTAGAACAGCTGTCAGGAAAAACACTCGTCCACCATCAGAATTAAGAGTGACATTCACCCAGTAGAGACAGACGACCAGCTACACGCACATTCACATCGTCACGCAGTGGGAACTGAATCCACGCTACCTGCAACAGTCTGGATAGTGAATCACTACAACACATCAATGATTCCAACTTAAGAATGTCTAACTTTAAAACAGTGTGTGTAGCTGCAAAGATTACTGCTCTGTCAATTTAACTACCATAAAAAGAAAATAGAAAACATTTGTGTGCATTCTGCGCAAACCTACAAAATAAAAATAAAAATAAAAATAAAAATAAAAATAAAAATAAAAATAAAAATAAAAATAAAAATAAAAATAAAAATGAAAATGAAAATGAAAATGAAAATGAAAATGAAAATGAAAATACTAAAGATAAAAGTGACACCATGTTCTGAAGAAGAAGGTTACGTTGTATCAAGCATCGGGTCGTCATCAGATTCTCATTAGATGCGGTTAGGGGTTAATAGAGAACTGCTGAAATGAGCATACAAAACAACTTTCAACAAGTGTAATTGATGCCATTCTCTGACTAAGTGCAACAATGACAACGCCAATTTTGCGATAATGGACACTGGATGGTGTGTGATGAGCTGGGAAGAGACTCAAAGGGACACAGACAAAAGAAAATGTCTGTGTTAACTAGCTTTCAGGGCGAAATGTCAAAGCCCTTACTGTAAGTAGATGTGGATCTAACCTGCAGACAGGAAAATACAGTTTTCTTACAGAGAAGTCCTTTCTGCATCATTTACTATGATCAACATTTATTTTAGAATGAAATTTCAAGAGGTCAACATAGGGCACACTCAATTGAAATCTTTTATGTGATGGACGTTTTCCAGGCAGTTTTTAATGACATCTTCCTGGCTAATGACACTCAATGTGTGTCTTGTTTTGTTGGATCTGACTACAGAGTTTGATAAGGTGGATCACAGCATTCTGTAGGCTCATTTGCAGCACCAGGTGGGCAAAAGTGGTAGCACTAGAGAGTAGTTTAGATCTTGTTTGGCAAACAGAACCTTTTGTGTTTGCTTCCTTGTTCCTTGTTGAGTCCTGCCCTACCCCCACTGTAGTATGGTGCTCCACAGGGTTCAATGTTGGGGCCCCTGCTGTTGTCATTGTATTTGCTGCCCCTTATGAAAACATGATATTTCCTTCCACTGCCATGCAGATGACAGTCAGATCTACGTCCCGCTAAGCAAAAAGTATGCTTTCTCATTAAGGCCACTTTTGACATGTCTAGAGGAAAGCGAGGCGGTGGCAGAAGTGAACAGAAATTGTGGTCTTTTTTACACCAAGTATTACCTAAAAAAATACTTAACTCTTTAAGTACCGCCATAATGATCAACATTAAAATGCAGTAGCATAGTAGACCTAACTGCTGCTGAAAAACAGGACAGAGCTTTTATTAAAAACGATATAATACAGTGTGAACATTACCACTGTGGTTAAATACTGAATAGGAAAATTACTGCACTAAAGGAAAGATATTGCACAAAAACATCCATCCATCTATTTTCATAACGCTTATCCTGTGCATGGTCACAGACAGCTGACTTTGGACAAAAGGCAGATTTCACCTTGAAATGGTCGCCAGTCAGACGAACAACCAATCACTCACATTGATGCTTTCACTAAATGGAAGCTGAACCCAACCAAAGTCAGGTTTAAATAAAAATAAAAACGGTTGTAAAACTGGATTAAAATATGTTTAAAATATGTTTAAATTAAACCATTGTAAGATTTAATTTATTAAATAAATAAATAAATACATATTTAATTCAGAGATTCTTTCAAGTACCACTAGAGGGCGCCCTCTTACCACTAGTGGTGTTACACATTGAGAATCACTGGCATTGAGACTATACTGCACGCGACCACAGTATCGAATGAGAAATGAGAGTCACTAACGTTGATTTTAAATTCTTCAAAAAGCAAAGAAAGCTATCTGTTTGGTCACGTTGTCACAACCAATTTCCCGACTGAGTGTGTCGACATTGAATAAAATGTGTAGCTTCTTTTTTATTAATTTTTAATTAATTTATTTTTTCTTAAGAGTTCAGCATTGTGCATTCGGTAATTTTACCAATTTGACATGTCATCATCATTGCTCTCTTTTTTTTATTTTTTATTTTACATTTGTTCATTTTTATCGTGTACGTGGGTGAGTGCGTGCATGTGCGTGTGTATGTGTGTGTGTAGCTTCCTACCGACAAGATCCTGATTGGTGTCAGCTTGTTACTGTCTGTCAAGGCCTGCTTCATGCTGTCCTCATGCAAACCTCCATGCAGCATGTGCTGTGTGCACACGATCCAATCACATGCATAGTGTTTTGTGTGTGTGTCTGTGTGACTGGGACTTGTTTCTTGCCAGAGACATAATTGCTTCTGTACAACAAAAACAAAATGTAGCATTTTTTCTTCTTGGCACAAAGGATGGGAATTGATCAATCATTTGTGTTGTGAAGCAAACATTAAAATGGACCGCACTACTGCAACCAGTAGACGCACTTTGGATTCAGTCGAAACGATTTTACCGTCTAAAGAAAGAAGCAGGGCACGCACAAGTCTGAAAAGGCCTTTTTTCATTTGAGGCGCTTCTTCTAGGTGGATTGCATCCTGCTAAATTGTACATTAATGAATGCACTGAACGTTAGGTCAGATGAAGAGAGGATGCGCACGCGTGCAATTCTTCAAAGTGCTTGTCGGTCTGGGTCCGGGGGGACCCGAGCCTGCATGTTAGATGTTTCTGTTTAGACTGAAATTAAAAGCTGCCGATGCCTGCTGAGGACCTAATTATTCAATCAGGAGTGTGATGAAAGGTCAGAATTAAAACAGATTCATCAAAGCAATCAACGAGTGGTTGATAATAAGATCGTTATCAACACATTAACAACTTTGCTCTGTTGTGTTGACTTTGTATCAGTGTTTGCATCCTATTTCTAAGAGGAACTTGTCTTTGCCCTTTCTTTCTTTTACATAATAAGAGCCTGCAATCAACAGCACCGTTTTTTTCTTCTTCTTTTTTTAAATCACAGAGTTAATTATTTTTGTGTACAGAACAACATGCTTTAATCTGAATTTTTTTTTTGTCGTTGGGGCAGCGTGGTGCACAACTGGTGAGCATGTCTGCCTCACAGTTGTGAGAGTCAGGGTTCAGATCTCGGCTCAGGACTTCCTCTGTGGACTGGAGGCTCCAGGACTCAGAAGTTGTGAAGTCATTTAAGGTATGATGACGTTCTTAACGCCCTATTTTTGCCCTACTTTTGTTCCTAGCGCAATTCTTGCATGAAGCGCAATCTAGCTGAGCACAGGGGTGGAGTTTTCTTTCACTCTAAAAACAGTTGGGTAAAAATAACTCAATTATGGGTCAAATATGGACCGATCCTCTTCTTGGGTCTATTTGGCCCAACTTTGAGTCAAGAAATGTGTCATTTTGTATAAAACAACCCAGAAAGTCGGGTCAAATTGAGCCATAAAGTGGATCAGTCCATTTTTGATCCACAATTGGCTTACTTTTGACCTAACTGTTTTTAGAGTGTTATTTTTGTAGATTTTGCACATTTTTCCCTTTGTGCTCTGTTGTGGGATGGAATGTAGCCTTTCCCCTGCCAATTGGAGTGGCATCCCTCATTTGTCAGAGCGCACGCCGGGCTTGACATTGAGAAAACAGAATAGATTCGCTGGGGTCATTGGTAGATAAATTGCAAGAACTCCCCCTTCTTTGCACCCACAACCTTGCGTCCGTGCATCCTGCATCGCCAGAAAAATACTGTGAATAAATAAATAAATATTGTATTACAAATAATAATGCTTAAATTTATAGAGAAGAGATATAATTAGCTGTTTTAATGAATTAATTACTTAATTGCACAGTTTTCCATACACTGTAAATGAAAAATCGTTAAACCCCCCCCCAGTAATTTTCCGGCAGCTGGTACGCCAGAAAAATACTGTGATATAATAACAGAATGTTACTTTCCTGTAAAAACACAGCTTTTTTCCCATAATTAAAGTACAGTTTTTAACTGTAATTTTAACAAGATTTTCATTTTAAAAAAAAAGTTTAATTAGAAGCATTTTCACATTTTAAAACAATAAAATTAACTTGAAATATGGTAAGTAAACATTGTATTACAAATAATAATGCTTGAATTGACAGAAATGGGATATTATTAGTTGTCTTAATTAATTAATTAACTGCACAGTTTTCCAATCGCGATTAATTGTGATTAATCACATTTTTTTCTTTCTACTTTTGCTTCTACTTTTTTCTTCAAAGCTGATATTTACTTGAGTAAAAATCTTGGAGTTAATACAAAATCATCAAATAGAAAGTATATTTCGAATCAACGACTGTTCATTCTTAGAGAGCTTTGACTAGAACACTTCTCCTGTAAAATGCAACTGTTAAACAAATGATCAAAATGGACTCAAACAATTCTCAGAACGTCTCGCTTACAGATTTAGTATTACACTCCAGCAGCATTGGTTTGCGAGGCCCCGCGGAGGTAAGCAGGGAATTTTGCTCTAAGATGGCGTAAAACTAATATGCTATTTGAATTTGGCTCTGCAAAGTGCGCAAATTATTTTAGAGTTAGTTCTCAAGCAAGTAAATCAGAAAGTAAAACGACCTATAGTCCATGTTTATTCATCTGAGTTAACTGCATTTTTTTAACGCTTTAATACATTTAAATCAATCTCCAGAGTTAACGCTTTCATTTTGACAACCTCATTTGAATATGTCATTTGCACTTAAAGGCCTCCTATTTTCCTTTAATTTTTTACTACTGAAGTGCATGTTCAACTCTGGAAAAAGTACTCAGTATTCAAGATGAAATTGTGGTTTCGCCCAGTGATGGGGATAATTGTCACATCGTCAGCGTGCCAAGCGACTCCACACTCACAAAGATGAAAGGCATTGTCGCTGTGTAATACGGTTTACTGAGGCTTGAGAAACTTGTCATCTGTTCCTTCTATTATGGATTTTTCATTGTCAAACTGTGAAATGTCACCACAAACGGGGAGGCGAGCAGAAAGCTTTGATTCTGTGCGACACCAGAAGTTGACATTTAGGCAAGATGGGAAAGCGAGCAAACAAAGGAAGAAAAGGAAGCCAACGGGATGATAGTGCATGCAGCACGCTGACTCACGGCTGTCTTAGGGATTCCCGATGTCCGCAGTGAGACAATCGATCAAGGCCTTCATTATCTCACTCAATTCTTCCCGCGGCGCAAACGGCACACAGCCAGCAGGTGGGCAGCAGCATCCCTGGCAGGCCCCCAACGCGGTGATTGCCACTGCTACAATGCAGTGGCGATTCTACCTTCAACACTACACCAGATCCAACAGATCACATTGATTTTCTTTCCACTCGATTTCTTACCACGTACAAATAAACTTAAAATCTTTAAACAAAAGATTTTGAATTGAATGCCGTATTTAAACAGAAGTATGGTCCAAAATTCGAACCAAAATCCAGTGTGAAGATTATTGAGCCATATGAATACTGCCTGGCAACAAGTGATTGCGCAATCTTTTGATGTGACCACGGAAATAAATATGGGTTCATCTATGTTTCATGGTGACATATTATGGAAATGTGTCTTTTTAATGGCTGATATAAAAATAGTCTGATCGCTGGATAAAGGCTAAAAAATAAATAAATAAATAAATAAATTAATTAATATATATATATATATATATATATATATATATATATATATATATATATATGTATATAAATACAAATAATAATAATAATAATAAAATAAAAAATAACAAGAAATAAATAAACACAGGCAATTGAGCAAAGCGCAAATTTCTTTTTTTTTAATTTCTAATCTTTGTGTGGTCACTTGTAGCTGGGTAGAGAGTGATTAAAAAAATAGAAGGAAGAAAAAAGTGATTGGGTCGATGATGGTTGGCAAGGATGATTTCTCCATAATTCAATGCAAAAATATTCCCATATGCCAGGAAGACCCACTCTGCTTTTGCATGGCAAACTCGGGGCTGATGGCATCGTGCCCGTGGATGGAGAGTTGGCAGAAGCAGAAAGTGTCATGCTGCACACATGAAGGTCATTACAAGAAAAACAACAACAAAAATGGATTGTGGGACAAGTTAGACACATTAATTCCATAACTGAATGTATTAGATACAATATACAGGTGGCCCTTTGGTTCTGTTCCCATGGCGGCAGAAATCAAATCAATTATAATGAGAAAAGTTGCCATATTCTTACACCACTGTAAACTAGTTCATTGTTCACCGTGTGTAACCATGAAACATTGTATGTACATCAGGACTTATGGAAACTGAGGACCCCCTGTAGTACATGTTAGCAGGGCTGGACTGGCCATCTGGCATATAGGGCAGATGCCCGGTGGGTCGACCTCTATTGGGGCCGACGCAGTGCTTTTTAATCATTATTTTCCTACATTTTACCCCAAGAAACTGGCCCACAATTGAGAGCGACCAGTCCAGTTAACCATTTCCAAACTGAAACATCATCAATAAACATCAGTGGCAGAACTACATGTTAGGCAAAGTGCTTAAGTCAAAATGCCAGGGCCGATTTTTTGTGCCCTGCATGTTAGACATTTAAGCAGCACCATCTGCTGGATAGGGTGGGGCACTGCCCCTCCTGTCCCAAAATTGAGTTTCTTCTGGTTGTTTATGTCTATTTTGTCACATTAGAAAAAACAAAACAAACAGAGAATATTTTTCCTTCTATGTAGCCTACTGAAGTGGTTCATGTTCCCCCCCCATAAAAACTATCTCGACTCTATGTGCGCTTCAGCAACAACATGCTCCCTGTGTCAGATTTTCAAATCGTACTCGTGCAAAGCGGTTTCTCACCACCGCCCACACCGCACACCCACAGGCGCCCACGCGGCTCCCTGCACATGCTCCCCGCCAGCACGCTCGCTGCGGATGTGGCATAAGATGGATCGCTAGGTGCACGACACGCTGTGCGCTTAAGAAACTGCTGAATCTCATCCGCACGTGCGAGGAGTCGGGAGGGGCAGCTAACGGAAGTTGAGATCAAAATTGGAGTTGAGGTGGAGAGAATAGATGATGGATGGAGGGTCGTGGGGGGTGCGCAGATGGATGCGGAGTCGCGTGATCGCTGGAGGGGAATGTTTACTCCCTGCTTGCCACCTCCATCCATCTCCCTTTGGTAATGTCCCAGTCGGGCCACCTTGCCCCCCATTTTTTCTTTACACCATCCGTCTTACACTTACACATGCCTGATTTTCTGCTTGTTGCACGCCACCATGTTTGCTCACTATTCAACTGGTGAAGTTGCTCACATATTTTTATGATTAAAGGGCTGGATGCAGATATATGTTGTTTTTCCCTGTATCTGTGACAACAGAAAATGGATCATAAATATTTGGAAGGGAATCTTAAAGTGGAAGTTCTTGAACAGATCATGACACACTAGGGGTTGATCTCATTTGTCAACAAGTGGACTTTACTAATCCACACTTAGGTTTAAAGCTTGAAGTTGACTAATCACTAATCAAGTGCTTTTGGCATCTTGTCTTCCAATCAGCCAGGAAGACTTTTGACTTGCCATTCTGCTACCATTGCCCAACTTGTTTTTTATACATCTGTGCGGGTCTGAAAGTTGAAAAGAAGCTGGTGGTGGCTGAGAATAGCGGTCAGCCTTGCTAGCTTCAGATAATCTCATCGATACTATTCTTGGAAGATTCATTTGTTTGTTTGGACAGTCAAACACACATTTTTCACTTTTCCTAGATTTTTTTTCTTCTTGTTTATTTCATTATTTTATTTTATTTTGTTTTTTGATCTACAGATAACAGTCCCAACTCCCGACCACATCTGGCTAGCATGAAGCATCAGGAAGAAAGTATATTTCTATCTGTTTCCGTTTTGCAGCAATTAGCATTAGAATATAGCTAAGTTTAATAATTTTTCACAAATCTGTATAGAACTGTGGGTAAATTTGCTTTTTTCAACATGGCCCTGGTTGATCTCATTTGCTCTGCTGCCACCTGCTGGCCGTTTTTGTAATAACTACCATTTCTTCAACCGTTCTTTGCAGTTGAGAGGCTGCATCAAAGCTTTCTGTATGTTCTAGCATAAAAAATACGTCTTTAGGACACTTAAAACGTCTAAAATAGAGGGAGCAAATTAGTTAAATAGCACCACGTCATCCCCAAAAGACACTGCCCCGTATGCTAGATGGCCAGTCCAACCCTGACAAGAGCACAAGAGACCCAAGGTTTTCTGCACTAATCGTGTCAGTTTCCTGAACATAGCCAATATAATGTTCCCATAGTGGAGTATAGCAAAAAATATGAAATAGTAGTGACAAGGACTACAATTGTGGGTGGAAGATGAGCACATGTGTCAGAGCAGTCCTAACTTTTAGGTCAAAAAAAAAAAGGAGGAAATCCTGCCACATTTTGTTATGAAACTCTGACAGGCTGCTACCTGAACATCAAAAAAAGAAGCAATACAAGTCCGGTTAATTGCCACAGCCTGTAATCCATACAAGCGGGCTGTGTCTAAAGAAAAGACCTTTGTCTCAAGGTAGCTCGTCCACAAGGGTGTGAGACATCATTACTACTTGACAGCTTGTTCGATGGATTTCATTTAGTTCCACCATTCATTAGCGCACGCTATATGCGGCGATGACGTCCCTAGCCGGCAATTTTGCCATTACACGTGCCACCCATCAATAAGCTCTAATCAAAGCTGCCGCGCAATCACACTTCTTTAAGACAGGAGGAAATTAAGATAAAGTGGAAATCAAGATAAAGTGGCAACGGTGCTGAAATCAGAGTCAGCGAGCATCCCAGGGCCAATGATGGCCGTGATGAAGATGACACTTACTTAGACAATAAGCCCATGATCAAGAGGGAGCGTGTATTAGACATCTACCATGCTGGCAACAACGCCTACATTCCTTCTGCTCCGCGGCGTGGTCCCTCAGTGTTCCATTACGCCACCATTTTTACTCGTGAACGCGCACAATGCAACTCTGTTGAGCTGTGGCGTTGTGTGAATAAGTAGAGAAGTCTTTGCGCGAGGTCATCTGTCACTTTGGCGCCGCTCTCGAGCTATTTGTGTGATAACAAGCCTCTACACGGCTCTTTTCCAAGGCCTCAATAAGCTTGTGTGTGCGCAGGACGACTGCTGTGTAAAAGTCACACTCGGCCAGGTGGCCATGCGTGAACATTTCTATTATGGATGTTGCTTCTGTTATATACTTGTTGATATAAAAAAATCTACACACACCTGTTTAAATGCCACACTTTGGGACATAAAAAAAGAGACCAATTAATAACTTATTACAGCTGTTCTAGTTAGCTGCTTCTGACATCTTTTTTTTTTTTGCTTTGTAGCAGAAGGCTGAATCTTAGAATATAACCTTCAGGCTTCTGCTAGAAAGCAAAAAAAAAAAAAGAGAGAGAGAGGGAGGAAGAGAAATGTTGGGAATGCTTACTATAGCGTACTGTAGCCACAAATGGGGGCAGGCGTATACTGACTCCTTTTTAATTTGAGATTGAATGTGATTGGTGAATTCTGATCACAACCACATCCCAATTATAAGCGGGTGTGCACACTTGCACAACCTGATAAATTCACTCTCCCTCTTGAAAAAAAAAGAAAACATTTTAGACTGACAGGTAATACTGTAGGTCACATTAACTGTGGATTTATTTTGTATCACAAAAAAAAATGCATTTAAATGCATGTGTAAACTTCTGTAAACTTATATCCGCTATGTTAAATAGAGTAGAAAAAAAACACGTTTCACACTGAATATATTTCTATATTAAATAGTAGAGTACTGTACTTATTCAACACCAGCATTAGAATGAGCGAGTGTCTCCAAGCTTTTGAATAATACTTGGCGCAGGAAAACCTTTGTGTTCAAGGGCAACATTTGTAGATCAGATGAAAAGAAAAAAACATTGAGTAAAATATGGCAAATCGTTCATTTTGATAATAAAATAATCTATTTGTTCATTTGTAAATGTATCCTACACTCTTAATTTCTTTAGAATGAAGTTGACTAAAAGTAAACACATTAAATACCAAATTTGAGGCACACAACAAAATGAATGCAACCAATTTTACAGGACTGTTGAAAAATAGAGAAGAAAAATACGTCGCCCATCCTTGCTCTCGTAACAGTCGGCAGTAGAATTACAGAGCCACCGTTATTTATTTATATTATATTAGTATACTTTGTGTATGATATACCGGTACATGCTCAGACCTCCACCAAGCCAGAAAATTCATAGCGTGTTGTACTTTTGTTTTGTTTATCCATCTGTTTATTAGTTAGCAGGCTGCTTTCTGATTCATGGAAGATGACAAACTGACTGGTGTGGCATTATGCTTCTGGTGGGTGGATGGTTCCACCGTACTGAGTCACATGGTAGAACGTACATCCCTGTATCTTATACAGATCCTCGCCAAAATAGTTATCGTGCATCACCCTTAACAATGTGTTGAGTAAATTTGTTTTGCACGTTTTAGTGTCGTGTTATTTAATGTTGAAAAAGTCAAAAGTCAAAAGTTAAATTGGCCCAGTTGCCCACAGTACCGAGATTTGTGCGCATGGGTCGAGTTGTCTTTCTTTTCGTATTTTCGCAGATGAGTGCAGTTAGAAACTTATGTTAGCTCCGTTGTGGGCATGAACACAGATGGGAGCGGCTTATCTCATTCCCTTTAAAGTCATTGTGCGAGAGGTGCAGAAGCTAAAATAGACTCTCTGCAGTCCATGCAGAAGATCTAAGCATGCATATAAGATGATGTAAAGTTGGCCAGGGTGATAAGTGGGCACTTGGAGACCGCCTTCCAACCCGCTGTTCCGCATCCAGGAAGCTGATTTAATTTTTTTTTAATAAAATCAAGGTGATAAAATGTGGTCAATGAATTGCTCGTTGTTATATTTATGAATGAAATATGATGTCGTCCACTACACATGTCCCAGCAGTGCAGAAAAGACCTGCTCCCTGAATTTGTAAAATTTAGCCGCAGGAACGCCCAGCATGGAGCAGTGCGGCCTGTCAATTTGTCAAATTCCCACACAAAAAAATCAAAAAAATCAAAAAAAATCAAAAAAATCAAAAAATTCTAAAAAAATATAAAAAATGTAAAAAATATAAAAATTCTAAAAATTCTAAAAAATATAAAAAATATAAAAAAATCAAGATCTGTCCATTTTTACGGATGCGAAAGTGGAGCCCATGATCTTTGATTTTGTAGTCATTTCCTTAGTGCGCGAACTCCAAACAATTAGTGAATAAACTTGTTATTTAACATTTATTTATAAAAAAGTTACAAATGAGTTCATTAGTGTTGGAAGAGAAACTGGTCTGGAACATTAAAAAGCACATGAGGCAGTTAGCGACAGCATATTTTCGAATGGGATCTTTCAAGAAAACAAAACTCGCCAGTTGATTGCTGACTTTGCAAAAGCAGACGTCTTTCGTTTTGATTCATAAACCAATTGCGGAATAAATGCCGACAGTTGCGCAATAATTTAATTTCATAAAAATTAAGAGCCTTTGCATTCTCTCCTAAAGGCTAAACAGAACAACAACAAAAAGAGCTGTAAACTAAAGATGTCAATGTCTCTTGCGTGCGAGTACACACTCCAAACATAAAGTGACTCGGTTCGTGATAAAAACCAAAACAACTTTACAATTCATGCAAAGGTCTCACAGTGCACGACTAAGAGATCTTTTTCTATACTGTCGCTGCCTCCACTTTCTTTTTCACGCTCGCTTCAACATCGTGCTCCTGATGGTCACTCTTCGCGCGTCTTCTTATAGCTCAAGTTGTGATCCATACTTGGATGCGTTCTCCGCCAATGTCCAGTACCAGAAGCACTCACTGCATTTCTCTATCTAAAATTGATTTTTTTGGAGCTGTTATATTTAGGCACGATGTTATGCAACGCCGCTAAGAATATGCAGCAAGGAGGAGAAGAACGAGAGAAGGTCAGAAATGGCAGGACAAGAAAAGATGTGACAAGAAAGGAGTAAGTGGAACTGATGAGGCAGGTTAAAGTGATTAAGCTGTTTCGCCCAACCGAGCAATTAGCACCCAATTATTGCCATTTATCTGCGGCAGACAGGACATTGCTGGGCAAGAGGTGAGCACGTCCTGCAGGTGTTCCTACCGCCGCTCCTTCATGAAAGATAGAGGTTTAACCTGAAGGAGAATACCGCATAACACCGGTTCATTTCCAATCGGAAAAGATGAGATCATTTGCGATAAATGCGACAAAAAGGCCGTAATGGGAGCAGTCGGATCAGAGTGAGCATGAGATATCTTCCGATAGAAATCTCATACTTCCACTTCATGACAATTTTGACTGTTGAACAGAATGAGATTCTCGACGGAAGCGTGGAAGTACTGCAAAGTATTTTTGTTCCAAATGCTAAAAACATAGCATTTTCCCAAGAAAGCTATGGGGGTATTTTCCCATAATGCCCAGGGGCAATGCCACATTTACGCTTGTGCAAGTCAATGCCATTATGGGACTTTTTTTTTTTAATTTAGCCTCTGTTTTACCAAACCGTTTGAATGACTTTACTAATATGTCCAAACGACAATATGTTCGAATGGTGACGTAGCCCATTCAAAACTGTTTTAATGCAGTTCCACACTTCCGTAAATCCCAGTGTTCTCCTGCATGCATGACTACGAAGCTTAGAAAATTGGGTTTAAAAAAAACCCGGAGAAACAAGTAATGAAATGAAAAAAATATTGCTTTATTAAGCAACATTATCTACCAATAGACCAGGAACATTTTCTTAGAGCAAGTCACGTAGCCTAAACATAGCTAGCATGTCAATCCTGTCTTAAAAGGACCCCGGACTGTCATGACAAGTTTGCTCTATATTATTTATTATGTTTAATACATTTTGTAGAAACTATTTGTTTGATATTGATATTGACGTACGCCGCCATTGTTATTTACATGGCAACGCATTCAATGCGTAGTGATGTAGAATGGCGGCGGGCTCTCTGCTGAGCAATGTGAAACGCCCATAAAGAAAGCGAGGTAAGCCTCCGTAGCATTCCTAAAAGGACGATCAAAACGCTTGAATGTGTCTGGTGAATGACGAGAGCACGGCGTGGGGGAGGGTGACTCTCCCCATTGCATGTTGTTTCTTTAGGAACGCAACGAGGCTTTCCGTTTTTGCAGTGAAATACGCATCATTCCTTGTTCATAACGAAATAGCACGGTGTGCTAGTGTTTAGCACACCTGCCTTACAGTTCTGAGGTTTGGTGTTCGAATCTCAGCTCCGGCCCTTTTGTTTAGTTTGTTTGTTCTTACCTTTCCCGCCATTACTCCTGCTTCCTTCCACATGCCCAAAACACACGTTACGTTTAATGAAGACCCCAAATTTTGCATGGACGTGAGTTTGAACGGTTTTATGTCTACATGTGCCGACTCCAGCTCACTGGAATGATGACAAGAAATAAGGAAAAATAGATGTATGAATGTTTCTAAATATAGATCTCCATTTGCTGCCAGAACTGTCCTTCAAAATGTAGATTCTATTTATTCACGGAAGAAAACCATTCCCAAGCACTTTGCTATAATGAACCAACTATCAACAACCTTGGACGATGAGCGCAATGTGGCTTGCATGCTGTAGTGTACAGTACTGTAAGTAAAGAGTTGTCCCTGATTGTCCATCCATCAATTTTATAGCACTTGTCATGCGGGTCACGGGTGAGCTACAGCCTGTCCCAGCTGACTTTGGGCAAGACCAGCCCAGTTGAGCGTTCACATTCACACTTATGGACAAATGTGGGCGTGGGTTGTGGGAAGAAGCCGGAGCACTCACAGTTAATCCAGGCAAGGCTGCCCATATTTTCCCTCAGTGTTTGAAAAAGTAAGGCCATTATGGCAAACAATAAATATATTTTCAAGCAAGGAACAAACAGGAATGACAACAAGCAGCAAGCACAACGTCAGTCATTGCGTACTCAGATAGTTGCATCACGTAATGCCGGCATTTTTAGACGCGCAATTTGGGTGAAAATCACTCCTGATTTTGGAAAATAAGCCCATCACTACCGGCCTTGAAGAAAACAAATATAATTATGGTCAAATCTAGTATGATTTGTCTTCAGACAACATTTCGATGTTGACTCGGAGTAACAGGGTGACTCTGGGTACTCCGGTTTCCTCCCACATTCCGAAGACATGCGTGGCAGGTTAATTGAACACTCCAAATTAATTGTCCATAGGTGTGATTGTGAGTGTGGACGGTTGTTTCGTCTGCGTGTGCCCTGCGATTGGCTGGCAACCAATTCAGGGTGTACCCCGCCTACTGCCCGAAGCCAGCTGGGATAGGCTCCAACCCCCCCACCCCCTCCGCGACCCTTGTGAGGACAAGCGGTTAAGAAAATGGATGGGTGGATAAAAGTAAATGTGGCACCTTTATGCGTTTCCATTTTAAGAAACAAAAGTAAAAATAACACACTAGTATTGTGAAATACAATTTGACAAGAACACATGCAGCTGCACTATGTGCAGAAGATCAGTCATGCTCAGTCCATAAAGTGTTCATATGTGTGCCCTGTTGTCCGTACAAGCACACTTTCCCTGCTCTTGATAGTCAATTCCAGCCGGCTCACCATGTTGTGCCGGTCTTATTTATCGCTCTGCCTCCTCTATATATTGCCTCTTCGGGTGTCTGGTTTTTTTTTGTTTGTTTTTTACAACCATCCACCTGTCTTTGTCCCACTGCGCTGAGATCTCTTTCACTTTCTTATTTGCACAGGCAGGCACTCTTCAGAGAGTCGTGCTGTTTACTAAGCAGGTGATAAAGTGCTGTTAATATGTCACAAACGCGGGGCTTTTTGAGTTTTGTTTGTTTTGCACCTAAAATCAATCAATCTAACCCAATTTGGGTTATTTTTGACCCAATCGTTTTTAGATTTACTCAAACAACCATTCTCATATCTATCTATCTATCTATCTATCTATCTATCTATCTATCTATCTATCTATCTATCTATCTATCTATCTATCTATCTATCTATCTATCTATCTATCTATCTATCTATCTATCTATCTATCTATCTATCTATCTATCTATCTATCTATCTATCTATCTATCTATCTATCTATCTATCTATCTATCTATCTATCTATCTATCTATCTATCTATCTATCATCCAGAGTTCAGAAATTTGGATTTTGAGTTTTCTATGGCTTCCTCCCACATTCCAGAAAATACGCATGTTAGGTTGATCTCAATTCTCCATAGGTGATTGTATCTGCCCTATGATTGGCTGGTGACTAGCCACGTAGCCCACCTCACATGTAACCCTAACAAGGATACGCAGTAGCCTATAGAAAATGGATGGATGAATTAACCTGCAAAGACTCTTGTGGCCCAAAGTTGTTATTCATACACATACAAAAAGTCATTATTAGATACACATGTGACATGCGTAGTGTTTCTTATATTGCCATCTCTTCACATGTAGTATATATTACAGTCATATTTCTCCCCCCCGTACCTGTGCAAACAGGTATCATCATATTAAAGTAAAAAAAAAAAAAACCCTTTCATTCCCCTTTTTAAAAAATTTTTTTGGAGTCTGTACCGCAAAAATTACCATCTCTCTACAGACTGAGCAGTTCAGCACACAGCACAGCACAGTGAAGGCAGACTGTTTTCCAGGAAATATCAATGATTTTACACATTCATGGCAGTGCATTTTGAGATTCATTTAATTCGCTTGTCATTTACAAAATCTTCCATTTTGATACCTGCTTTCAAATGTTAGTATTTTCCGACTCCAATCAAAACAGAAGGCCAAAACAACATTGTCAGTAATCAGAATAATTAAAACTCATTTGCTCCCCAAAATGTATAAATACGTTCTATTTTAAATGTTTTAAGTGTCCCAACGACGTATTTATATGTGTTTTACGCTAGAGCATACAGAAGGCTTTGATGCAGCCTCTCAACTGCAAAGAACGGTTGAATTTTTTTAGTTATTACACAAACGGCCAGCAGGTGGCAGCAGAACATACAAAATGAACCAGAGCCATGTTGAAAAAACCCTCAGTTACTCAGAATTCTAAATAGATTTGCGAATAATGATGAAATTTAGCTACATTCTAATGCTAATTGCTGCAAAACGGAAACAGATATAAACCTTTTTTATTTCCTGACGAAAGAAGAGACTTTAATCTTTCTGTTGGTAGGTTTCATGTTTTTATAGCAGTACAAAACAATATTCTGTGGGCCTTGCAAAATCTGTCAAAATCCAGTAAAACAGCCAGGAGTGAAGGGGATTGCTTCTGTGAAAATGGCTGGGAGTGAATCAGTTAGATGAAACACTCCAATATGTTTTTTTGCCAGTGAAGTAAAACCTCAATTGAATCCAATGCAGGCAGGAGGCTTTATGAGGACTTTTTTTGTATGACAAAGGAGCTCTTACATAAATCTTGCACACTAGGGACGCCCCTTTTAATCGGCTCAGCAAGTGAGTCTGGCCAACCACTCAGCACTGCCACGCGTGAAAGGTAGAAAAGGAGCACAAGTGGACACATCATATCACTTTGCCTCTTTGCTGAGAAAGTAAATACGACAGCCGGCCTCAACGTCGGCACAGCGTCTGGCTGCAGAGTGACTGGTGGTAGAATATTTCTCTCATAAGCAGCATCAAAGCGTCTATAAATACACGCACGCAACGCAACGCAAACTCTCCATGACCCACATGCCTATGCAAAAACATCAATGGAGAGCTAATGGGAAATACTTTCTAATTATTTTGGAACAAGAAAATACACAAACAGACGAGATGGGCTTGAATTGACATATGTTATCACTGGAGTTTGAATCACTCCGATTGGCTAAAAAGTTCAATTAGTGGTGACCAGACTTGAGAGCCGATGTAGATTGTTAATGAACCAGAAAGGGAACTTATTAATTAAGACAGAGCAATTAAACAACAACAAAGGGAAGATGTGGTAACTTGCAATTTTAGTTGTTTCAGGCCATGTTAATGTTAGACACATAATAACGTTTCATATATATTTTTTTATTCTATAGTGTTATTCTTAATTTTAAAAAAATCTAATCAATAAATTAGCAATATTGTTTTAAAACGGACACATTAACTCTTTTACTGCCAAACATCCCAAAAACAACCCCTAGAGTGCCAGCCGATTTCGAGCATTTTCCCTCATCTTTCAAGGCAAACATAAACATGGTGTATACCATATGAAAGAGTGGATTCCACTCTTTCATGAGAAAAAAAAAGTATGTTTCAAATTCTACCTTATTCCGTTCTTTAGTAATCACCATTTGAAAATAGGTAATTTGAGTGACATCGAGCGAAAATTGTCAAAAAAAAATAAAATAGGGAGAAAACAAGCTTTTTGTGAAAAGATACATTTTCTGCACAGCAGTGATTTTGACACTAATATTTTTTGTTTAGTGACGCTCTGTGAATTAGATTCAATGTGACAAACGCTTTGATCATTGAAAACGTTCTATTTCCTAATATCCGCTGTGTTTTCATGTAATTTGACACCCGGCAGCCCATTGAAAAGAGATACAATGCTGCCATCTGCTGGCCATAGTTACTGGGTGTTTTTGGATTTTCACAACCTCATTCACTCATTCAAGATGTTTGTCTAATCATGCTGACCAGTTTAACAAATATTACAAGACTTTATTTTATTTTTTTAATTGCAACATTCCCCTCTAGACAAACAACAATATAATGAGATCCAGTACTAGAGGCACATTTCTGATTCCAAAATAATACCGGGTTTAGATTCACGCTGTCAATTGATATTACTGGAAAATTTTGTTTAATATTGTTCTGTTTGTAACATAGTTGCACTAAATGAGTGACCTCATCAAGCTCCATGAGACGGACAAAACATTCAAACTTCTACGCCACTGCAAACTCCATCCATCCAATTTCGATCCCATTTATCCTCATTAGCGTTGCAGGCAATTGGAGCCAATCCCAATGTCCCGGATTGGTGGCCACATTGATAAACGAGCATTAAATGAGTTTTCATTGAACCTAACATGCATGTTTTTGAAATGTGGAAGCAGAAGTACCAGGAGGACACCCAGATTTGAACCCAGATCTGACTGCGATGCAGACATCATAACCACTTTTTTTTCACTGCACTGCCCAGTGGCAAACTATAAACATTCTACTAAGAAAAACAGAATTGAAACAGGATTAGGATAGAATGTCATTGACTGTAGTGAGAGCAAAAACTCTTGATAGAGAAAAATCAATAAAAACAATTCAAATAAAGTTGAACCGAGGCTCAGTGAGATCAACATTAATGCGATGACAGCCGACAAAAGCGAAAACTTACGGTGATGGCTGGCGGCCTGGTGACAAACCATTGCGTGACACTTGCTATGTATGCAGCTAATTGGGACCTTGAGCATCCGCGTCATCCTAATGAGATGAGATGCTACTTTGCACCATGCAGCCTCCATTGGGCTGAAAAGCCCCCATGCTGGTGCCACCCTGCCCACACCGGCCAATTTCACCAATCTCGTCAACACATATGTGACACACTGCTGGCGTGCTTTTCAAATCATGTCGCAACTAAATCACGTTTCCAAATGAAATGTGCCCGTTATAGGAGTCGTGTCTCGGAACGCTGTCAGTACATGGAGGTGCGTGATTGTCCCGGGAGGTTAATGCCATTTAAAAGCAATTTGCGGGAGACAATGCAGTCGCAGACATTAGTTGGGGAAGTGAAGCATGTGGCCCCCAAAATGAGCATCACCATAAGCGTGGCCCGTCCATGTGACTGGAGCCCATCAACAACAAGCACCGCCGATGTATGCCTCTGCAAAATAATGCACTCACGTACTACTACTACTACTATTTAAAAAAAATTTTTTAAATAGCCTGTTTTTTTGTCACCTTCCTGTCATTTCTAAAACACTAGAATATTTTCCTTTTGCATTTGTGAAAATAATTAATTAAAAATATATACTTTTATTTGTAACGATTTTATACTTTAAAGTCAATTAACTCACCAGTGTGACGAGTGGGACCTCCGTTTACATCCTATTGCAGGGGTCCGGAACCGGGTTCCACTCCAGCGCTCCCCAGGACAGCCGGCCGACAGCCCCCAAAAAACGTGACCAGAATATTTTGATTCCCTTTTGTCATAAATATTACATAGGCAGGAGGTGATGGTGGTGGGGGGGACCGACTTCCTCCACTGCAGCTAACAGGTATCACCTCGCCGTCTCAGCGTTTAAATTCCACGCTCTGCGCTCCACTTCGCCGCAGCACACTTTCCACCGCATCCCACACACGGACCAGCCGAACGCATCTGCTCGCAAGCAGTCTCTCGGATACGTTGATCTGCAGGAGGGAAGGAGGGAGGGAGGGAAGGAGGGAGGGAGGGAGGGAGGGAGGGAGGGAGCGAGGGAGGGAGGAGGGAGGGAGGGAGGGAGGGAGGGAGGGTATTCGTTGGAAGGGGGAGGAGTCAGGGATGCGGGAGCACAGGGATGAGGGACAGGAGTGTGTGTGCGCGCACGAGACAGGGAGAGAGGCGGAGATGCTTTTCACAAGGACGACCTGAGATTCCTCAAGGGTGAACGCTCTCAATTCAAGCAGATTTCCCAATTACGTGCACCCCCGCATTCCCCTTCACACACAAAAAGAGTAGATGGAAAACAGCAGCTTATAGGGAAGCCATATTTTGGAGAGGGGATGTTGGCTCCCTCACCTCAATAACAGCAATTGGAGCATCCTCCTGCGCTGTGAGCCACTTTGTCACAATGAGCGATGAGCAAGGTCACGCTCTGTTTAAACGGTGACCTTGCTCACGCCATAAACACGAGATCCATGTCTCCCGCTGGTGATATGCACGCGCTTGTTAGAGGACCGACAGGAGACGTGGAGTGGGGTGAGAGATGAGACGAGGATGCGGACGGGGTTAAATGTAAGGCGAGAACACCTGCGCAGGTGGAATCCACGAGGAGAGCAGTTCATTGCTTCACACATGCTCGGAAGAAGAGCCTGCTGGAATTGTATCTACCGTAGTTGGCGAACAAATATGGACGACCTCTTGTGCATTTCCGCCTCAGATCATCTCATCGCATTCTTCTTAACGTTGAAATGTTAATGTTCTCCCAGTTTGGAGACATCAAATAAGGTGAAAACGCAGCACAGAAATCAGTGTATTCAAGTTAGGCGGCCTTAATGAGTGGCAACGTAAGATGGCCACCAGGGGTTTATGCTCAAATGAATTTGTTTATTTATCTACTTTAATTAGAGTTGTTAACTTACTAAACTTTGTCTTTTAAGCATTCACTACAACAACTTCAGAAGATTCTCTCTAATAATTGTTCGGAGTTCAGTATCTCGCTCAAGGATACATTGACGTGGTCACAATGGCAGGGGATCGAACCTATAACCTATGGGTTGGTAGACAACCACTCTACCACACAGCCACGCCGCCCCACAAGTTAGTAAATAGTAAGGCTGGGTTTTAAAAATCAAATAATCGATATTGAATGATTTCCTTTTTGAGCGTGATTTTGAGTCATAAAACCATGAATCGATACATTTTAATACGTCTTTTTCCCCCATAAATTAACAAGAAAAATTGATGTTCCATAATTAATCAATATCGGATTGAATTAAGGGAATCAAATCGAATTGGAGGGAAAAAAAAATCGAAATTGAATCGAACTGAACTCTTGTGAATCGAAATCGAATCGATTGAGGACATTTGAATCGATACCCAGCCCTAGTAATTAGTCGAAAATCAGATTACAGTATAACAATAATGCAATGGTTCTATCACTTCCATTTTTTCATGTTTCATGAAATGTTTATATGTAAACATGCGGACTGCGCTTCTTAAAGGGGTACTTGACTCATTCAGCCATTTTCAGCTGCTGATATCGTCATTTTTCATGTACAATGAATGCATTAAAAAACAGATTTTGCTTCTTGCTGTCGACTGAAGATGACATCACGTGTGCTCAATAAACACGTAACAACCAATCATGGCTCAGTTTGTTCACGTCATATGAACCCAGAAAACAGGGTTCAGTTCCTGAGCACCTGTGATGTCAGTTTCAGTCGACAGCAATTGGCAAAATCTGTTTTTAAAGGTGTTAATTGAATATGAAAAACAATGAAGTTATCAAATTAATGCTAGAGAAAATATGAACCTTTTTACTGCTGAAAATGGCGCAATGAGTTTTTTTTTCTTTTCAATCTGATTGTAAATGTTTAATTCTTGGGTTTGAGGTCAATTTCAAAGACATAGCCACATATGTCTCTAAATATGGTTCCTTGCTAGCTGAGAAGGTCAAATGATGGTCCTAATTTCCATGTTTGGCCCTCGTATGATTACACAGTATGACAAAAACCTCTCATGCTCTCGGCTAAAAGATTCTAGGACTGCATAGTCACACCTTACCAGGTTTTCTCCGGAGCCCACCTTTCCCCTTTCGCACCACGTTTACCAAACAGGACCCCCTGTGAGCCTGCAAGCGAACGGACGGTTATTGATTCATTTTTCTCCGTTTTCTTCCCCCCTGAGCAGTCACAGATGTGCGCTTGCTAGCAGAATCTCTCGTGAAAACAGTCACAAAGCTGGCCAGCAATTAGGAGCATGTGCCAAACACCCACATGCCGTATGCTTGTGCCACCCAGCCACACACACACCACACACACACACACACACCCCCACACACACACACACATACGTTAGAAGCAACCAAATTACAACACATGCTCTCACATTTCTTCCGCCCTTCTGATTGGACGCCGGTAACATGATGACATCACCACACAGAGCAGTTTTTTTCAAGATCTGCAGACGCTTTAAGATCTTTAGTGCAACTCCCAATTGAAGTTTACCGTCAAACTGAACAACTTGATGCTAACAAGCAATTCAGAACAATATAGATTGGCTAATTAACTCATTCACTGCCATTGACGGTTATAGACGTCAAATATTCATTTGAACTATTTCTATTAGTTTAACATTTTTTTCCACTTTTCTTAACAAGAGTATGAAAACCTAGAATTTTTTTGATTGTACATTTAGAACAGATATACAATTTGTGATTAATCGTGAGTTAACTCGTGAAGTCATGCAATGAATTATGATTTTAATTGCCCGACGTTCATAATTTTTTAATTGTAATTAATCGCATGACTTCAATAGTTAACTCACGATTAATCATAAATTTGATATCTGTCCTAAATGTACAACAAACATTTTTTTCTAGGTTTTCATACTCCTGTTAACAAAAGTGGAAAAAATTATTAAACTAAAATAAATAGTTCAAATTAATTTTTTACATCAATAGCCATCAATGGCAGTGAATGAGTTCATATGTATGAGTATATGTAATATGAGTATTACGAGCCGTTACCGCATATATACTCTAAAAAAAGTTGGGTCAAAAGTAACCCAATTATGGACAAAAATGGACCGATCCAATTTATGGGTCAATTTGGCCCAACTTTCTGGGTTGTTCTATACAAAATGACCCAATTTTTTTTGACCCAAGTAAAGGATCGGACTAACATTTATGAGTTGTTTTAGGCTGAAAGACCCATTTCTTGACTCAAAGTTGAGGCTCGGTCCATTTTTGACCCATAGTTGGGTTATTTTTGACACAATTGTTTTTAGACTGTATAATATTATAAAGTGCTTTAGTATTTTCCTTATTAATAACATTTTGGGGGGGGATGTTGAAACGGAATGCTTCGCTTTTTTTATTCAATGGTAAAAAATGATTCACGATACCGTATGTATTTAGATGCATCCATATTTCATATTTCCTGCGTCAGGAAACATCAAGATACAGACTAACATTTTTCATCTGGACTATAAAGTCTCTGGAGAATCTTGTATCTTTCTTTCGTCCACAGAAAAAAAGGTCCTTTATAGTTCTTAAAAGCCCAGAAAAAAAAACCTTGCCTTTTGATCCACTGATACAAAAAGGTCATTTTTTCCTCCTCACATTTGAAGATTTACGATGTGAAGTTATCCGCGTTTTTTATTCGTAACGGTAAACAGCAAAGCACTGAAGCATGATGACATTTTGTTCCCTGTGCTGTTTGCGTGAACATCCGTGGTCACGTTTTCAAATCAATGTGGAGATGAAACATTCATTGAAGTGATCACGCACGCGGATTTGCCCACGCCGCTTTGGTATAGATCGTACGCCCCGTGTGTCTGCGGCGGCATCAGAGAGCCCCGTCGAGCCTCTGGTCAACCTGGACCACAGTCAAGCCCTGCGGCTCAGCCCGCCTTCAACCTTGCAGCGCGCTCAAAGCTGAGATTAGATCACACCACAGCGGGCGCACATTGCTCAAATGCATGCTACATTGTACGCAGCATGTACAGTAGGCGATGATGGAGATGCGGAAAATATTTCGACTGAGCCAAAAAAATGGCGCAATGAAAGAGCCAATAAGGAGGCTGTATCACCAAATTTTTCATTACAAGGATAATAATGCTGGATCGTTCAAAACAATTCTCAACACAAATCCTTAGCCTTTCCTAAATATTCGAGTCGAGCAATCATGTGGCAATGAAACCCTGCCATTGCCCGGAAGCCATTACCAAGCATCCAATCAGATTGCTCGGATGTCCTCACTATACTTCTCAGAGCCTCTAGGGGGAAATAGCTGCATGGTAAAATAGAACCTGAAAGGTCAAACGCAATCTGATTCGGGATGCTGGGTGACCTCTACGAGTTTTCCCCAAGGGATATAATGGGAGTAAAAAAAAAAATCCAGACTTAAACCGTCACCATCATAAAATCTTATTTAAGTGTTCAGGCAGTCACGAAATATTTTCACGGAAAATCCTCAAATTTTCAGAGGAAGCCTAAATGTGCAGATCCTGATTTTTTTTTGTACGAGCACAAAGCATGCAGCTGGGTGTTCCGGCGCAGCTTAAGGAGTGTCCTTGTATGACAATTTGTTGGCAGAAAGTCAATCTAACCCATATCTAAATACTGGCACAAGGTAGATCACTCTTATGTGATTTTGGTGAATTTGGTTTTGACCCATACTGAGCTTCGTGGATATATTTATGTCACCTCCAGTTATCACCAGTTCATTCTCTGAGGCCACACAATGTCTCGAGCAATGACAATGCTCCACAGCTCGTTCTGGAGGTAATGCTTTGGTCACCTGGAGGCAATATATACAAGCATATACATTTATACCAAATAGAGGAGACGGTCTCAATTCCTCAGCAAGCTGAAGTACAGTCATATTAGTTACTTTTAGGAGGATAAAGAATTCATGCCTGTGAGTAAGCAGACTTTTCAAAGGCAAAGCTACGGTATGCGATTGTTTGGCATGCCTTGAATTCTCTTATATTTAGTTTGAGAGTATGAGATGAGATGAATAGCATAAAACCTGTTTTGGGAGGAATGTTTTTCTATCTGCCAAATTGCTTCTTCTTGTGAAGTGAGTTGAGTTCAACTATCATCATGTGTCATATCTCAAATTTTTGCTCACAAGTGGAAAAAAACAAACAAACAAAAAATCTGAGGAATAACTGCTTGTATCTAGAAAATCATGTAAATTGAGTCACTCGTATCTCAAAACATCTCCGTATTTGTTATATAAAAAAAAGAGTAATATTCACTTGAAAAAAATTTGTAAAGTTTTTTTCATTTGACAAGTTTATTTATTTATTATTATTATTATTTTTTATTTTTTTAAGCTACTCTAGGCTTGAGAACCGGTCACTTAAAAAAAAGGTAAAATGTTCTTAAACTTTCTTTGTAAAATTTACTTAGAATTTCTGAGTGGAAAAAAAAACGTTACTAGTTTTTTTTCACGTAATTATTACTCTTTTTCCCTCGTTTTATTTATTATTATTATTATTATTATTTTTAACAGTGTTAAGTGTTTTGGTACTGATTTCTATCCGGCATCAATTATGAATGCCCTTGAAAGCAGCGTGCTGCAGACGCACCCTCATAGCTGACCTTATTACAGTCACGGCAACGAAAGACCGCTGGCTGGAGTATCCCATTAAAGGCAGACAGTGCAAATGAAAATGTCACGATGCCTCCCCGTGTCAGCCACTGACTCAGCGACACTTTCTGCTCAAACTGGGAAGCACTTGAGTGCAAGAGCAGAGATTGAGCAGTCACATAGACCCGAGAGCAAGTCCAATGAGAGGGAAGTGGACTCCGACAGAATCATGTCTACACACAACAAATATCATTTTACCCTGGCGAGAAAAAGGTCGCAAAATGACTTTGGGCGGATGTCTCAAAGAGGCTGAGCCAGGGACAGAGAGCAGGCAGAGAGGATTGTGGGTACGTTTGATGGCAAGCAAAGCCCGGAGCCAAATGGATTAAGAGGGTGAAGGTAGAAGCAGGAGACACAAAAGACAAGAAGATCTGCAGTGGCTGATTAAATGATGCCTAGCCAATTAAAATGCTGCATCATAAATGAGCTCACATTTACCTTTTGCCAGCCACAAGAAGGCGATGAAGGGCATCCGGAGACATTTGACAAGGGAGGCGCTTTAGGTTGGCAGCTGGCTTGGCCCTCTCATTAGTCCTCCTCCCGCACAAACACTTCAATGTGGACATTGTCCATATGACCGCGCGACCCGCTGAGACCCGCTGAGGGCCGCCGAGGGCCGCTATGCACCTTTAGCGTCTGTTTGGGGGTGAGCGGATGCAGTCATTGTCCTGCTGGTGGGCATGCAACCTCTGAAAGCTTACTGGCTCCTGCAATTACAATTACATCCTTGAACGATCCTATGTGGCCGCTGACCATGAATGGGGTGTCCCTGTTGAGCAAGGTTTGGAAAATTAGTTTTTGTGCTCAAGGGCCAGGTCACAGCATTTTATATGTGTTGAAAAATTAAATATATTAATAGCACGTTTTGCACACATTCACATATTTTGTCCATTTGTCCATTTGTCCATTTGTCCATAATAGCATTTTTGTCATACATCTGGTTAGGAAGTGTGTGGTCCTAAGTGGCCCCTGAGTAGCAATGATGAACAATTGTGGGCCCCTCTAACATTTAAGTTGCCCATCCCTTTTTTTAAATAATGGTGGAAAAAGCTTAGAAATGAATTATTTTATGTTTATATTATGTACCGGATTGACATGTCGTGTGCAAGTAAATGGACGGACAGACATTTGCGACGACGTCGAACCAAGCTATAAGGAACTGTGTGATGGATCGAAGATGAGACGTTCACTGACCTGTCACTTCAATGCCGCTTGTTTCCATTCCCGGCCCCTTCTTCCTGACCCTTGTCTCGGGTTCTCCGCTCTCTCCGTGTCCCGTCCCCCCCCTCTCCCCCAAGCGTTCAACCTGTCAGCACTTTGCCTTGCCCACTCAGCCATACGCAACCGGCACAGCAGCATCTGCTGCCTCCCTGCTCTCCAACCTGCATGGAAACTTTCCGACGGCTCGTGGTCATCACCTCCCCAAACATTCGTAGACGGGCGTCAGCATTTTCTCTCACTCGACCAGCGCCACGGTGTCGTTTGATGCTGAGGGCACACATTTAGGTGAGGCCTGTCGAGGACGATATGCTGAATAATTGAGATGGCGCCCTAAGGCGGCTTAACCCCAAGAGAGATAAACCTGGAAACAACTCATTTGTCATCACTCTGAGAACACGTCCTCATGTCATATTGCCTCAAAATATGTTTTTTTTTTGTCGCTAGACAATAATCTATCTCCCTGATAACATATCTGATGGATTTGACTCCCCATTGATTGAATAGCTGCAGCAACGCTGGAATAGAGAGCTTTAAAAGGGAAAGAAGAAAACCAACCTCCAAGAAGTTCAGGTCAAGGCCGTGAGTGAGGAAGAGGAAGGGGCATGATGAAGGGAACGAGTTATAACTTGAAGCATGTATAAAGTTAATGCCAATTTTCTATTCTTCTAATTTCTCATTCCTAGCTCCTGATCGTAAAACAGTCACAAGAGGGCGGCCGTACCGATACCTCAAAATAAGGTGGCACAAAATCTGGTAACGGCACCCTCCTATCCCTATTCCCTACTATTCTTATACATTGTAGCAAGTATAAATAAAAATATCAATGACATAATTGATTAGTCAATGTCGACTCACCTACACCTAATATTTTGTATATCCCTGGTAGTAATAAAGCAGTGAGTGTAATGTAGCTCACTGTAACACAAAGAAGAAATATCATAATAATAATAATGATGATAATAATCTATTTTATTTATAAAGCACTTTTCAAAACAACTCAAAGACGCTTTACAGTTTAGATTAAGTCAGCAAAATCAACAAACCAAGACAAAAACACGACACTTAAAAAGCAAAAGACCATTAGTCAGTTGAAGGAAATAGAGTGATGTGTGTAATTATGACAGGTTGCAGCTAAGTGATGTTTTGTGGTGGTGTAGTAGTAGCAGTACTAAAAGTAAAAAGGTAATACTACAAAAATAAACATTCAAAAGTTCTACTAAAATACTATGAAACCGTGTAAATATAAAATAAAATCGACAAGGTTTACAACCGTTAGCAGACAAGCTAACAGTAAGCCTAGCTTCTTCTCTTTCTGCTGTGATGTTTCGGCAGCCTGCGTGCCCTGCGGCGCCATGCTGCCTCTCGCGGGTCAGTCTTGGTACTGAAACAGTCGTCGTTATGTGTGTGGCGTAATGTGTTGGTCACCTCAAGTACATCACACACTTTAAGAGAAACAAAGGGACATAAAAAAAAAAAGAATTCTCTTCATGTGTGACGTGTCACAAAGTAGTTGGGTTTTAAACTAGGGTTAGGGCATGTTAAAGGGGCATATGGGCATACATTTAAGAAAGGTAAAAAACGTTTGTATGGTTTTAAGGCATAAGGAGGGGGGGGGGGGGTATTTTCAATGAAAATGGACTTCCACTACTTTTAGTTTTAGTTGACTGTTCAATGTTTACCTTGCATAACTTGTATGAAAGTCAAATGTTAATATGGTGCTTAATACATATTAGGTCAAGTTAAAACACCTTTTATAATGGTAACAGTACATTTGCATTATTTCCTGTGGGGATTATTCTTCTTATTTTTTAAGTATGAAAAATAATGGATCCATTATCTGTAGTACTTGTCCTCATCGGGGTACTTAATTCAAAATGGCAATCATTTTTGAGGTCCAAGTGGTTGTGATATGAGAAGTTATCAGAAGGGTCAAACTGGAGCAGACATCAAGGTCTTGCATCTGTTCCCAACAAGCGAGTGTGACGTTCCAGCTTCCGCTCCTTCCAATAACGACTTATTTTCAGCAATCTCTGCTTCCTAGCCAGCTGCTAAATTACAGATTACAGATTTGTGTATAGGCAGCGGAGAGGGGGTAGATGGAAGGAGCGCCGATGGCAGAGGAATGTGTTGGGCCAAAAATAATAATAAGAAAAAAAAAACATCTCAGAATGGAAATACCGTTTAAGAAGGCAGATGAGAAATGACATATGCTAATTTTGCTTCACGCACCTAAAATATCCCTTGAGAGCTTTTTAATAATGCTGAGGCATTGTGACAACCAGCTCATCAGAGCCATAATGAAGATAATATGCTAATAGCTGACTCATTCTCGGAAGGAAAAAAAAACACACACAAAGCAAACAACACATCGAATACTCGCCTATCTTGAAGGGGGAGATGGACATCAGATGAGGTCGAATGAGGACGCGGGAAGGGAAGTTGGCCGGGCGGGAGAATGAGGGAGGGAGGCGGATGGCAACACTAATGGAGTTTACATGTAAGATTTATTTTCCAAACAAAACTTATACTCAATGCTTTGGAGTCCCTGGGAGGCAATTAGTGACCAGCAGTGAGGAAAAAGCGGACAAAAAAAAATGAAACACTGTGGATGAGCAAAAAATATGAAAAATAAGTCTAAGAATATGAAAACTAGCCAGGAAGTTACTATTTGTACCCGGAGAAAGATTCATGTTTAGCACAGAGCTCACAATAGTCCATAAGTTGCAATCAAGATAGTCGACCTAATTTGGTCAAATTAATAGTTTTTCACAACACCTGCTGCAAATGGGCTGTTCGCTAGCTTCATTCTAAAGTTAGTTTTGTTGTGCTAACATTCTTTTATTAGCTTATGCCGGGCAACAAGTGTAATGTGTTGTCAAACGACAAATTGGCTCATGTTTGAGTGAGTGTCAAAAACATGGAAGGAAATGTAGCATTTTCATCTGTTGCTGCACACAACAAACAAACAAACAAACAAACAAACAATTACATTGTTGGTCAAGATCTACTCTTACATTACAATAATATTGCGTTTGTGGAATAGGAGTTTTCATCCATTTCAGGGGGCGGCCATTTTGCCATTTGCTGTCAACTGAAAATGGCATCACAATTGCTCATGGCTCAGGTAACGACCAATCACGGCTCACCAGTTTTTTGGAATCTGAGTCATGATTGGTTGTTTCCTGAGCCTTGTGGAACAAAATTGTAAAATTTATTATAAACACTTATTAAAGAATTATACATGATTATTAATTAAAATATGTGACTAAATCTTGGCTAAAACCTTTTTTGAGTTTTCGTTGACTATTAAATGAAAATTAAGCCTAAAACAAAAACGGCTGCCAAAAACAACACAAATGTTGTACCATGAAAAGATAGAATACAAACATTATATAAGAATGTGTGGGTCGTAGTCACTTTTGTGAGACACTGGACACCCTTGACCCTTTTTACACACCTGCATGAATTAGCCAGTCACTTCCTGTCAACTATTTGTACATTTTGGATCTTAAGTGTACAATCCGCAGCTGGTCCTGAACCTGACACTTTATAACGCAGCAACATTTTGTTAACATTGCGGGGAGATGTTAACACAGAGCTGTCAACCTGTATGCATTCTAAGTAGCAGGAACATATTTTTACTTCAAAGAATTCCATATGATTTGTCACTTGAAACGCAGGGAAAAAAAGCTCATGGGGCTTGTTATTTCAATTGCATGTGCAGTATTTCAATCTGTGAAAATGAATTTTTTGACGTCTATAGTCGTCAATGGCAGTGAATGAGTTATCCCTACAGAGAAGAGAGAATGTAAGTAGTGTTGATGCTCCAAGTTTTATGATTATGTAACATCCATGCTAATGTGGGGGCAGTAAAATATAGACAGATATACACAAAGCTGGTCAAAGCTCCTTGTTCACTTTGATAGTAAACTGGGATTGGGAGTCACATTAGAAATTTTGAATATTATATTTATTTATTTATTTTGATTTTGATTTTTTGGGGGGGGTGTCTATCCACAAAAAAATAAATAAAAGCCTCCTGAGAGTGACCGGTAAATATGAGTAATCAAAGTGTCCTTATCTGCTAAACTGCTCTTCTTCTACTCCCCCAAAGTATACTTATTTAGCCTTGGCAGAGGTCTGTTCTCTTTTGAGTGCCTTTGTAACACTTATGTAGTACAACTCGGACGCGTACCGTCTGCGCTTGCATTACAGGAGCCAATAACAAAGTGTGCAGAGCCTGTTGAAGTTGCGGTTGAAAGTTCCTCCAGGAGCCGCAGAGGTGAGCGCGGCTGCTCCGATCAATCGGAAGTATAAATGCTGAGCTTGGCGCACGGAGTGAAAGAAGGACACGCACACAACTGCTATATGGGAGATCATAACATGGGGGTTCGGGGAATGTGCTGCCAACAGCACAGACGATCTTTATAATAATAATCCCGTCTCTCCTGAGATGCACCCACTTGCAAGATGTAGCCGTGAGCGCGCGCGACTCTCGACAGGACACGCGCAAAGCAAAAGTGACTTGACGAGCGGGATGGAAAGAAAGACGCAATTTGAGGCGGTTCGTATGCTAATAGAAGCGAGAGGCTAAAAGTGAAACAGAGCACATTTCATCGCTATAGCAACAGCCTTTGTACTTGTGGAGGCAAGTGGGTAGCGTGTGGGAGGGAAAATCTGGGGAGGGAAAGAGAGCGCGAGTGAGACTTTGGCTGGCCTCTTGGTGAGCTGCTCGTCATGCAGCTTCTGCCAACCAATCACCTTCGGGCATTAAACAGTCAAGGTCACCCAGGAGGAAAAGTGAGCAACTCTTACACAAACATGTACACGATTCAAGTTATCTCTTACACACAGAGAGAAGGCCACCAGCTACCATGCATGCATGCACTCTACTCACAGACAAACTCTAATGACCTTAAAGAGATGCAAAAGTGCATTTTATCTACATAATAATAATAATTAAGGAAGGAAATCGATTTTATTTAAATTATTTTATACTGTCTTCCCTTTGTTTGTGTGTGCCTTTATTGAGAGCGCTGTTCATGTTGTACCCGATTTGGCCACTTAGGTGCAGTGTGGTTCCACACAGTCTAATACACTGTTAAGTTGTAGCCACATTAGAGAGTAGAAGGAAAAAGTCACGATCAAGTTATAATAAAACAAAACAATAAAAATAAATTTTTTTGCAGTGTGGAGCCGTTCTTTTGAGTGATAAAAGTGCCGCGAGTAACGCGCTAATTAGCATTAGCGAGTCAGACTGGAGTAGATCATTACGATTCCTTGATACATCTATAAATTGAAGCAAAAATCATTGTCAATGAAATCATTTTAAATAAAAAAATCTTTCCTAATCGAAAATCGATTCTGAATCGAATCGCACACCCAAAAATCTGAATCGACTCGAATCGTGAGACATTGAAAGATTCCCACCCCTAGTTTTTACTGAGGAACAGTGATAAAAACAATTTACACAATTATAAATATACTGTATTTATCTCTAATTAATATTATAATAATGTAGTTATTTAATTCAAACCCCAAAACGTATGAATACGTTTTTTAATACTTTGTCCTTCGCTCCCAAAAACTTATTTATAAGTTTTTTATGCTAGAGCATACAGAAGGCTTTGATAGAGCTTCTGAGATGAAGAGGTCGCTTAAAACAATAGTAGTTATTACAAAAACGGTCAGCAGGTGGCAGAAGAGTATAAGAGATCAGCCAGGGCCATGTTGCAACAAGCTCTTTTTGCCACGGTTTTCAACAGGTTTGTGAATAATGATGAAACTTAGCTATATTCTAATGCTAATTGCTGCAAAACGGAAACAGATACAAATATAATTCTTTTTCTGATGAAAGAAGAGACCGTAATCTTTCTTTTGGTGGGTTTCATGTTTTCATAGCAATAGAACAGAATATTCTGTGGACCTTGCAAAATCAGTCAAGTAAAACAGACGGGAGAAAAGGGGGTTGCTTCCGTGAAAATGGCTGGGAATGAATGAGTTGATTTAGTACTTGTTTTTTTCTTGACAGAACAAAAAACAATTTATGGGAATCAGCCATCTTTATTGTTTACATTCGCCTCAAATGCGTTGGGGTCGGAACTGAAACAATCCAAGTTGGGACAAATCCGATTTCCAACCTTACTCAAATGCGGCGCAAGTCCGTGGCTAAAAAGTGCATTAAGTGGCGGCCATATTGGAAGGGGCAACATTCCCATCAATTCAATGTATGGATAGATGTTAGCTTAGCATCCGGAGCATGTTGTATCAACCTTTTTATATCGGTGACTGTTTTTTTGGCTATGGTATCTAATTATAACAGTATCTAACAAACATTTAAAATTGCTCCAATGATGGGTCATATCTTGAAAAAAAAAAAAAAAACTCACTTCTAAAGTACAGAGTGTGAGTACTCTGTTGAAACGTGTCATTTCTGACCATGATTTCTATTGTCTGCGCAGAGGTCCTTAATCTCCATATTAAGGCCCGGCTTTCGACTTTCATTGGGAATTACAATAACATCAATGGGATCAGAAATGAAGAGGGGGCGCTCACTTCAATCGGATTCAATTACAATTTAGTCGCCAACATTTGCACAATTTTGCTCTGCTCGGGATAACCTTGACTTTCCTAAACACCGAAAAAAAGAGAGCCAGATTATGAAATTGATGGAAGGTTGTTACAGCTGCGCGAGGGAAAGTCGCTCCATTCGCACAAGCCACGTGTGATTTACAACTCCTGACATCACTGACTGCTATCTTAATAAGCAAAATACACACTCGGGCAAGTTTTCTGACAAAAAAAACATACTGTTCCATATCTTACAGTCATAACATTTAAAATGTGCAATGCATCTTTTTTGCAAGCACGTTTGTATTCCCTGTAATGAACCTACCGTTCGTCAGCCGAACAATCCCGCTCACTTCTGACAATGAACAATTGGCAGCGGGTGTGTTTGCCTTATTTCAGCCGTCACACTTTGATAGTGTGCTGACTTTGGAAAGGATGCCAGGTGAAGACGTGTGCTGGAGTGGATGCGGAGCCACTGAATGCTCCCGCCAGGGGAAATCAAGCGAGGGCAGACAGCATGGAAAAGCAAAGGCACGAGCAGTCGTGGCCAACAAGCAGAAAATCCTCTCATTAATGAAATATGCTGATGAAAACGGAACATCCTGATTGGTCACACACACACATGCACAAATTGAAATGATTTGTCACAGATGACATTGAGATTCATTGTCCAGGAAAGTTTACATTTAGTTTATTCAAAATGCCATAAAAAACTCACAAACAAACAGTATTTTTTTTTTACTTTCTCTATATCTACCTTCTGTTGAGTAAACATGCATCCACACGTAGAAACACATTTTCCCCAAAATCACAGAAACATGATGCCCGATTCTCCAATTGTAACCATGGCGGATACACTTTCTGCCACCTAGTGGACAAGCATACACCTGTTCTGCCTGCCACTATACGTCACTGGCATAGACAAATAAACAAAAATGACAGTTTATCTGTAGTAACCAAATGTTTTTTAGGACCAATTAAGTGAAAGTGAACAATTGGCTGTGAATCACTGCCATACAGTACTTGCGAAACAGTAATGCAAAGTTATACTTAAAAAAAAGCTAAGCTTGTCTTCAGTATGAATATGTTTTGAATAAACAGTAGCCTTTTTTTTCTTTTTTTTTTCGGTTGGGAAATAATAATAAATAAAGAAAAACGAATATTTACTACTGACATGTAACAAGAATGTTATAAAAATGCTGATGTTGGTGTAGAGAAGTACTTGGTCACCATCACCGGACTGTTTGCAGCAAGGGAGACCCTGGAGAACAGTTGAAATGTTCAATACCCTCCCACATCTTAGCAACAATGCAAACACACACGAGCGCATGTGATGCGTGTGTGTGTGCGTGTGCGTCTACCTTGAGCCTTGCCAAGGCACACCTCCTCACACTCCTCCATGTGGACGAATCGGTTGTCGTTTCCTCCGCAGCCGCTGTAGATGAAAGGCCTGCACGCTTGGACGTGGCTGTTGAAGTACCAGCGCAAAGTGAAGCGCACGCAGTTGCCTTCCTCCATCGGCACCAGGCACGCTTCGGCTGGAGCTGCAGTGACGAGCGCTGATGTGGAAAAAAAGAAAAGAGGGAGCCCAAACATAAAGTAAGCACACCTTTGAGTTATGTGATCAAACCAAGTAAATTATAATTAAAATGTTGGTCATAAAATTTGCATTATTTACTAATAACCTACCATGTAACTCATTACTCGGTAGCTTTAACTCATCAGTCCAGGTAGTTTTTACCCATTGTTGGATCAAAATCTTGACTCAACAGACTGGGTCAAATCCTCAACCCAATGGGTATAGATAACCCAGCACTGGCTCAGTCCCTTTTAGACCCGGCGCTGGGTTAGCTATTTCACCCAATTTCAGTTACTTCTGACTAAGCAGTTTTAAGAGCGCGCACTGCACAGTCGTTCCAAAATGTTCTCTCTGGTATCATTTCCTGATGGATTAATTAATTGGTTGGTATCTCAACACTTTTGTTTGTACCTTACGTTCTACTGGATTGAACACAGTTCCACGACCTACAATTTGACTTTCTAACTAACCCAATGTTGTTGTTGTAACAACCCAGAAAGTTGGGTCAAATTGACCCAAGTAGCAGTCGGTCTAATTTTTGAACAATATTGGGTTATTTTTGACACTGCAGTTGAGTGTACCTTGAGTTTTACAAGATCATACACAGTCTGCACTCTGAAAACAGTTGGGTCAAAAATAACTTAAATTGAGTCAAAAAGGGACCGATTAACTACTTAAGAAAATTTAACTTTCTAAATAACTCAAAATTAATTTGTTTTGTAACAACCCAGAAAGTTGGGTCGAATTGACCCAAGCAGCCAATTAGTAATCGGTCCAGTTTTGAACAATATTGGGCTATTTTTGACAGCAGTTGAGTGTACCTTGAGCTTTACTGGATCGAAAACAACATGCATTCTAAAAACAGTTGAGTAAAAAAGAACCCAATTTGTGTCAAAAATGGATCGATCCACTACTTGGGGCAATTTAACTTTCTAACAAACCCAAAATTGGGTTGTTTTGTAAAAACCCACAAAGTTGGGTCAATTTGACACATTTAGTAGTCAGTCTAATTTTTGAACAATATTGAGTTTTTTTGACCCAGCAGTTGAGTGTACCTGGAGTTTTACTGGCTCGAAAACATCCTGCATTCTAAAAACAGTTGAGTCAAAAATAACCCAATTTGGGTAAAAAATGCACTGATCCACTACTAAGGACAATTTGACTTTCAAACTAACCCAAAATGTGGTTGTTTGGTAACAACCCAGAAAGTTGGGTCAAATTGATCCAAGTGGTAGTCGGCCTAATTTTTTAACAATATTGGGTCATTTTTGACCCAGCAGTTGTGTGTACCTTGAGTTTTACTGGATCGAAAACAACCTGCATTCTAAACAGAGTTGCGTCAAAAATAACTTAATCTGGGTGAAAAAATGCCCAGATCCACTATTTGGGAAAATTTGACTTTCTAAATACCATATTTTAACGGATATAAGGCGCACTTTTAAAGTCTTAAATTTTTTCCCAAATTGACGGTGCACCTAACAGTAAGGTGCGCCTTGTGTGTGGACCAAGGTCCAAAATCTGACTTCCCGCGACACATTGCTTATATACAAAATAGGCGGACCTGACTGAGGACAGACATGAGAGTACGGAAGAGTCAACTTGGTGGCCCTGACTGCGCCTTATAATACGGTGCGCCTTATGGTCGTGAAAATATGGTAATCCAAAATTGGGCCGTTTTGTAACAACTCAGAAAGTTTGGTCAAATCGAATCAAGTCGTGGGTTGGTCCCTTTTTGACTCAACTGTTTTCAGAGTGTGTGATATACCCAAACATTTCTATCCTCAGCATTCTGATTCCCTTTCCTACCTTGGCCTTGTTTCTTTTTGATGGACCTGACCGTTCTGGGCTTGGCTGCTTTCAAAGCCGGAACTTTGCCTCCTCTCTCTCCACCAACTCGCACGACGTTGGGTGCGTTTTTGCCTTCACCTTTGACCGTTTTCTGTTTGTCAGGCTCATCTGTGGAAACACCGGTTGCAGCAGGGATCAGTGATTGAATGGTCACAAGTTACAACAGTTGACGGAATCTTACAGCCATTAAAATATTTCAATTTCATCTAAACATGCCCTATTGTGTTTTTTCAAGGGGCCCTTGAACGCATCATAGACAGGTGGCAACAGCATATTAAGATGGATGCTGGTTGTGGCACAGCTGAAAAAATGATAAGTGGTATAGAAAATGGATGCCTAAATCATACGTACAAATGAATGTGCACTTTTTAAAAACCAAAAATAACTTCCTTTCTATTTTGGGTTTACTAATCTTATTGGCAAGAATAACATTTTACAGATTTATTTATTTTTTGTTCATTGTTGCCATTGGATATTTAATCACATGCCTACTTATGCGTTACTGTCATTGCATATGTCACTCAACTCTGACTGTCAAACACAAGAGGGATGATCAATCATTTGCTCATAAAAGCCCCCCCCCAACTCCCGCCACTTGTGAAATGAAGTGCTCCAGGCCAAGTCCAATACCGTCAGTCTGATTGTCAGCAGGAGGGAAATACAGCAGCTCATCTAAGGGGTCGTCGTAGTTCTCGATGGAGTAGATGTGCTCGTAGTCGGGGTCGTTGGTGTTCATCACCACGCGCAGCTCACGGCCTGAAAAGAGCAGTGGCAACATGCTACACATCCAAATGGTGAAATCTGTCTGTTCACACCTGGAAATATATATATATATATATATATATATATATATATATATATATATACATACACACGTATACAACCCCCACCAATGATTCGGTCCAACTGTGAGGGCAGGCACACGGGCCGGACAAACAAACACAAAAGCCACCAAGCGGGTCGACGGACGCACTCACCCTTCACAGCCTTCCGGGCCGCGAGTTGCTCCACCGCCACGGGCTGGGAACGAGTGACGGAACCGGACGCCGAGAGAGCTACAGGACACGGAGGACGAAAGGAGGCACCGAAGGAGAGCAAACAGAGTGGAGAGAGGCAGCCGGTAAGCGTTTCCACCACAGAGAAAAGGACAGAAGCTCAGAAAATCGACAAACCAACCCAAAGTCACCACAAAAGTCATTCGAACATTCCGACACGTGAAACAGACACGAGGGTCATCCATGACATGCAACGGCACGCATGTACATTATTGAGCACGCCATCACTACACGTGTGGCAATAAATAAATCATGGCTGAAATGATTGATTTGGCCTCATTCTCAGTGGTAATGCATATTGATAAACTAGTGTGTTTATTTTGAGACATGGATCTGAATTTTGCTAATTATACACATTGTCTGAATTAATTATGAATGCATGTTATAGTTAACAACAAAAAGGTTTATTCATTTTGTTGACAGTATTATGCCACATTAATCAATAGGTAGGTTATTGTTACATTTATACCTCTATTTAATAATAAATGAAAATGTAATGAAATTTGCAAGTCAAAACGAAGCATCATTATAGAATATCTATTAGCGCTTTTACTGGAACTTATTAGCAATGGATGAGATATATTGATCAGATTTGGTCAATATATTTAGTGCTTATCAAAGTTTTTATAATTATTTATTTCTGGCAGGTCGTTGATTCAGTAAACAAATCTCTTAAAAATGGCCACATAATGTCTAACATGGTTTATTAAAACTGCATCATCTAATTGTAGTGAATAAGATCCCAACGAGATTTTTAGCCCTTATAACACATTTCCCTCTGATTGTGTGTGTGTTTTTTTTTATTAATCTGATCTAACCGCAACTGCACACTGATTTGGTTGATTGATTGATTGGTTGAGTAATAAAGAAAAACTAAATTGTTTTGTAAAAAACATTTTTTGAGAAAAAAATAAATAAATCATCTCCGAATATGCAGGAGTCTTTAGTTTTAAGTGCAATATCCCCATTCACCTCCAGATGGCAGACATTGAGCTTTTCCTCTGATTGTGTGCGCATGACATAATATTTTTTTTTTATTCTGTCCAAACAGAACACCAATTGATTAATTGATTGATTGATTGATTGATTAAAAAAACATGTTTTTTTTGTAATTTAAAAAAAAACTAAACATATTTTTGGGGATTAAAAAAAAAATCATAAAATGCTGATAAACATTTCATATATGTTTTCCATGGAAAATTAGGATAAATTAGGGGAAATCCCGGAAGAAAGGGGAACAAAATTAAAAAGAGCAATGTCACCATTCACCACTAGATGGCAGACATGTATCTCTTACTACAACGTAACTCGTCTTAATAATTTGCGGAAACATAGCACCTCAATAATATAAAAATTTAGAGTGAGTTGGTTGATTTTTGCGAAAAAATGTACGAAATGAATTCTTGCACTTAAGGTTGGTTTCTTATTCAGCAGTTTTGTTACATCCTTGAATGTTATTTTTTTGAAGAGAGCCCTTTGCATTGAAAAAAAAATACAGTATGTGGTTATTGTGCTGTTTGCTTCAAAACCTTTGTTGATGAGTTATGATAGGGTAATTCAACACATGCATTGAATAATGTATTATCAAAAATATATATATATCAAGAACACATATTTTGTACGTATTTTGTCCAATTTGTCCAAATAGTATGTTTGTCATACATCTGGTAAGGAAGTGTGTGGTCACTGTTCTAAACCATCACCTGTGACCCTAATGATGATATTTCAAGAAAGTTAACAAAAGAGTTATCGATCACTTTCTGGACACAACATTAGGATGCATTTAAATCAGTTGATGCACATTACACTACACCGCCTGCTGTTAATGCACAGCCTGCTGCAGCATACTGTATGTGCAATATGACTCATACTGAGCCACAGCCTGTGTCCCCCACCCAACCCCCAGCTCGTGATGCGGTTCGACGGCTCACTCACCTCCACATGCTACTCAGCAGACAGATTACAGACAGGACGGACAACCAGCAAAAAGAGAGAGAGCAAAAAAAAAGAAAAGAAAAAAAGGTCAGTTCAAAAGAGTGGTGACATTGCTGTACTGTAGTTGAGTAAGACTTTTGAGTCGAGTTGTGACAGTTGAGTCATACGCGGCCATCTTAGCTGAAGTTCAATTTGGGGACAGCGCACATATGAATTAGCAATGCAAACTGCATCCAAGACTTACCACAGTGCTGACTCATTTCCGTGCGAACGTACTCTCTGACGTCGGTCTCCTGAATCACAAATAAGAAACAGAAATAATGAAACACTTAAAAATGTGTGTCACAACTATTTGTGAGGATTGTGTTCCAGTCTTCAGAATGAGCCTTGGGCTGAAGTACTGACCGTCATGCCCGGCTCTCCTCTCTCTCCCTTGGCGCCATCTGGGCCCATCTCCCCCTACAACATGGGCAGGTATTAGGACGTGCACGACCCACAGAGTGGCCCGCAGCACATTCATTCATTTGACGCTCAACTAAATGCAAAGTCAAAGCGAAAGGTTAATTCAGCATAAACCCTCTTCAGAATTTGAAATAGAACTGATAGAAAATCATGTAATTGCCTATAAACCGGATTAGAGGCACACAAATGGAGGAGGAAGACATGAATCCTGAAGCAGAGAAGCTCAGTCCAAAAAAAAAACCCAAACAGACAGAATGATTCATAGTCTGGAAAAATGTAAGTGAATTTATTCATTCATTTCATTGTTCGAATAAAAATTAGGGGTGTCAGGCAATTACATTTTTTAATCGCAGTTAATCACGACTTCAATAGTTAACTCACGATTTATCGCACATTTTATATCTGTTCTAAATCTACAATAAAATGTATAAGAAAATAATTTTTATATTTATATAAGTTGTCATACTTTTGTTAACATAAAAGTGGGAACAAATGTTAAACGAATATAAATATGGCTGCATTTTTGTAATTTTATCAAAATTAAAAAGACGTACTGTACTGTAAAAACAAGTGCGATATTGATTTGTGTTGAGGTCATTTTTCTGCCACTAGATGGCAAAATTGCATTTTTAAGACGTTGGTGACAGCTCAGTGCATTTTTATTTTCATATTAAGAGCTATCTAATCTTTACCATGAAGTAACTTGTGAAATTCTGCACATTTTTTAAATTGTAAAATACAAATTCAATACTTGTAAATTTTGCCGTGGACGTGTCTGCTGCGTTGCGACTGGAATTCCCGCAGTACAGGCTTTCCAAGTAAGGGGTGGTCATTAATCATGCGTTAAAAAAAATTGGTGGCGTTACAGGAAATTTCAATGAACTCAAAATGAACGCACTCATTTCGACACCCCTATTAAAAATCTATATTTTATCAACAAATAGAAAGATAGAGCTATATCAGTTGCTAACTCAATTAGAAAGTCATAATTAAAGAAAACCACAAACCGACTCTCCGCGTTCCCCTGGGATCCCGGGAACACCACGTGGACCCACCATGGCGGGACCAGCAGGACCTCGCTCTCCCTAGCACGGAAAATAGAACAACAGTTGACACAATGTAACATATATTGGAGCTCTTCAAGTCAAGCCTGCAGGCAGATGACTCATTATCCACAAGCAGTGCCATCCATAAATACATGCAATTAACATAATGGCTTCAAACATCCACATATTGATGTCTACTAAATGTAATCTTTCTCTACCTGAAGTTCAACTTCCTGCTTTCAGGACAAACTAAAAAAAAAAAGAGAACCTTGCATCTCAGCTGGGGAAAGTAAGTGCAATCATAAGCCAGATATTGCTCTCCTGTCAAGAGCTTTTTTATTTATGAGCTTGATGATGAAGTAGACAAGCGGGTCAAAGTCAGGCCTCATCAAACTGTCAATCACGGCACGAGCGACAACACACAGCACTCACTCAAAATATAACAAAAAACGCTACTTTGTTTTCAACTATTTTTTTTTCAACTATTTTTTTTTTCTTTCCAGTGACGACTGCTAATGTTTTAATTGCTCACTTTATATCATAATAAAGTTGTGACTCATCACCTTCTGTCCTTGGAGCCCTTCAGGGCCTTTAGCACCAGCCGTTCCCTGGGAGCCAGTCAGTCCAGGCGGCCCGTCCGCTCCTCTGGGCCCCGGGGGACCGGGGACACCAGGCGGACCCTGCATGGTTCACAGGCTCCGTTCATTTTGTATTTCTTGCCGTTAGATGAACAAAACGTTGAGGTGGACGCGCTCCCTCACCCTTTCACCTTTGTCGCCCTGAGTTCCTTTGGTGCCCTCGACCCCGTCAAAGCCACGGTCCCCCTGCAAAGACAATGAGGTGTTATTGAACATTAAAACACTTCGCTACTTTTATCAGATCACTGAACTCACCTTGGGACCGATTATTCCCTCTTTTCCTGGGATTCCCGGGGTGCCGGATGGGCCCACATCCCCCTGGAAACAAAAACACACTTAAGGTACCATCACCAGCAACAGTAAAACCTGTCATACTTGCTTTGCTAGTTGCCATACCTGATCACCTTTCCTTCCTGCGAGGCCTGGTCGCCCATGGAAGCCATTATCACCCTGATTACAAACACATACCAGTACATTTCTATTGGTTCATTGTATATATGTTTTCATATTGCATTTATGGAATAATAGTTAAGCAGCAAAATTACCCGTTTTTATCCATGTCAGGAGGCGGCCATTTTGCAACTCGCTTTCGACTGAAAATGGCATCACAGTTGCTCAGGGCTCAAGTAAGGACCAATCACAGCTCAGCTTACGGAGGTCACATGACCAAGCCCAAAAAAGCAGGTGAACCATGATTAGTCGTTATCTGAGCCTTTAGGCACTGTGATGTCATTTTTAGTCCAAAGCAATGGGCAAAATGGCTGCCCCCAGAGAAGGGTTAAAAACGCAGGGATTTTGTGGCTTCATTCATACTTCATTTCCAAAAAAATTGGACTTGACTTCCTCTTTCATGAGATTTTGACCTTAACTCTTTTGTTCCATTAATAAAGTTGCTTTTTTAACGTCCCACCTTTTATTCATTGTCATTGCATTGTTCTAAATGTTGTTATTTTAAAGACTTCTGTTGACTTCAGAATGTAGTTGATTAGTGTTTTAAAGGCTTTTTTTTTTAGCATATATATTTTTTTATCAGCCGTGTACATTGTACCATTTTAAAATAAAATAAATGATGAATTGTGTTTAAATGCGTTTGAGGGGTCTAGTCTGTAAAATAAACACAACTCGTGTCCAAGTTTTTCATGTTAAATATGGGACAATCATTACATTGTACATTGTATAATGTCAACAATATTTGTTTACTGTAAGTAGCACCACAAATGGCTTTTGCCATTTTTTCCTTTTGCATAATTTAAGTGACTTCCAGGTAAGAGCTTCATCAATCATGATTCCTAAATATTTAGTTTATTTTACCCTTTGAATTGTCATTCTGTCTATTTTTTTTTAATGATACATCATTTTTCATTCTTGTCTTTTAGCAATATCTACTATGTCTTCTTGAGATTGAAGGACAGTCTATTAATATTAAGCCACTTTAACACTTTCCAACTCTGAATTTAAGCGAACGTAAGCAATGTTTGTCATATTTAATGTACAAAGGCAATGTTGTTGTGGTTTTTCTTTTTCTGCTCATCCTTCACCTTCTCTCCTTTGGGCCCATCGCCTCCACAAAGCCCCTTGGATCCTCGGTCGCCCTGGAAACGCACATAAGTTCATCATGGTGAGAGACACGGAGAGGCTTTTAAGTAACAAAGGGGATAAAAATGCACCCCGGCCGTCCATCCATAGGCCATCAGTCCTTTCAACGGCCACCAAGGCTGATGCGCTTTCTCACACGCACACACACACATGCGCCGGCGTCCGTACTGAGTCCCACAAAGCAAATGGACATGACAATTGTACGTGATAATGATTATTGAGGGGGCACTTATAGATAAAAGTGGCAAGGCAGCCGCAAAAGAGCAGCAGCGGACTGAGACATATAAACAATTTACAGTGAATCCCCTGACAATGGCATGCAGTTATTATATAAAATAATACTTTAATATACAGACAATACAATGTATTTCACACTTGTATGGATGTTTTTAAAATTAGATAGCTAAAGCAAGAATTCTTATACGTTCCTGAAAGTAATCCTAACAAGTTTTTTTTTTTGTCATTTATTTTATTCTGTTGTTCAGAAATTAACTTACAGGTTTGTGACCGGTGTAAATTCTGCACCAAGAGCGCGGGGGCAGGTTAGACCCAATGTTGGTAATATCGCAGACGAAAACAGGCCGGTGGATTCGTGAGAGGGAGAGCTGTGCTGCTGTGGGAGTGGGCACAGCCGACTTTATTCATGGCCAATCGAAATGGCTTCTTTCATTTCCTGAGTAAATGTGGCACGTAGAGTCTCGGCATGGCAGAAGCACATCTGCTTCTTGAAGTGGGCAACCCCCACCAATAAATTGATTTAGAGGATTTGGTGGGGGGGCTTTGGTGCCTTGCTAATCTCTACATGGATTGTAGTCAGGGGGCAAAAATGCAATTATTTTGTGTTGACTGTGGGACGGTCTGGTTTATTCATTTTGCATAATTCAAGAGGAAAACATTCAAAATGATTTCCTGTATCCGCTTTGATTCCGATCAAGATTTAATTGTTTTTTTTCCTTACCCCATTGTTGACCAAACACGTTCTTTGGAACTTTGTTATTCTGTTAGGTACAATTTACATTAATTATCTTCAGTCTGATCAATTTCATGCTGTCATGCAGTTGCTCGTCGCATCATCCACCCCTGAAAGACATTTGACGCTTGAAACCACATGCCACAAACTCACCTTCATTCCTCTCATTCCGAATATGCCAATCTCTCCTTTGTCGCCCTTGTGCCCGAGCAGCCCGTCTTTCCCAGACAAACCCTGCAAGAATAACACAACACGCACACTCACCCGTTGTTCTACACGCTTTGCGGCGCCAAGCCAAATATAGACTATGCCGAATTGGAAAGATTTTTGGATGTAAGGAAACCGACCGCTTCACCGGGCACGCCGGCCGGGCCTGCTTCTCCCTGTAGACAAAAGTCACAATTATAGTAATTAGAGCAGGGGGATGATGATCTGCACCAAGAACTATCTGGCTATGCTATTAATTCCAATGCAGTTTAATTATAACGATCATCCATGCGGAGCGCCGTTGCTTGCCTTCTGTCCACCAGGACCGCGAGCGCCAGGGAATCCATTGGATCCTCTTTCCCCGGGCTCTCCTGTCAGCCCCTGATGATCAGTGCATTGAGGGACAGTCAGAAGATGTTGACAATTATAATTTTGTTTCGTTTGTTCATGAAAGCAGAGAGTACAACACCTGAAATCAGAATAACTTTTGAATCAACACTTTTTTTTTATTGGAAAGGAGCTAAAAAAAAAGGAATAACAATAAGCAAGATATAAATAAATACTATATGTTCTATTTAAGGCATACATTTATTTAGTATTCATTTATTTTTTTGTACGTAATTATTCTCAAATTCATCATCAAAGTATTTCAATGAATGAGTATCTTAACTGTCAAGGTTAAGCAATACACAGATGTTTCGTGCTTCACAATAAAGCATACCGTCACTGCTATGTGAAAAACACTTATGTCCATTACTCCCCAATTTTTTCTTTTTAGGTTTTTGGGATGTCTGCATTCAGTTTCATCCCAATTACATAAAAAAAAAGGTACAAATAAATAAATAAATAAAACAGTATCATCCCAAAAACATTAAAACAAATGAAAAAACGTTTCATCCCCAAAATATATTTTTTTTAATGAAAAAATGAATGCAGACATCCCAAAAACCTAAAAATCAAAAAATGGGGGAAAAAATGGACATAAGTGTTTTTCACATGGCAGTGACAATATGCTGAATTTTCCACACCGTTCCAAGTGTTTATTGAATATTAGAGTGGGAATTATTTTTAATGATGTAAATAGAGTGGCACTTAAAATTTTAGTTTGCGGAAGGATGACGTGTCTTGCAGGACAAAAATGTCTTCCAGGTAGCTGACACAATTACCTGCTCCCCTGGTGGTCCCTCTTGACCCTTTCCTCCTTTTTCTCCTTGCACACCTTTGGGCCCTCTGTCACCCTAAAAAAAAAAATTGAAAGACGGTGAACTATTTGATAGAGTTGAATTTAACGATATGAAACCATTTTGGTTAATGATGTGCCAATTGTGTGATTCACTGACTTGTTCTCCTGTATTGCCCTTTTCTCCTGGAGGTCCCCCAATCAGCATGGTGTCCCCCTATGATGAAAAATATTGCAGGATATCAAGATATGAGGAAATATGTGTAATGTTTCACTAGTGAACTCCCACTACATTAACATTGAGTGTAATTATAAACTCTTTATGCACTTTATGAACTCTTTTTTTTTAATCTCCTGAAGCAGTCTGTCAGTATGTCTTACATCAAGTGTTTGTTTGGCTTTATGCATATAAATCACTGCAGGAAAGCGACGGGCAAACCACTGCAGTGGCGCTTATTAGATATTAACATGCACACACCTTCTCTCCTTTGTCCCCTTGCAGGGCAATATCTCCCTGAAGACAAACAATAACAAAAAGAGCAAAACATTTCATCCTTGGACTTTAATTAACATGAGCAGAATGCTTATGGGGTGATGCTCGCATGATGACATGAACAAATGGGAAAAGGACTGTCATTAGTATTCACCTTCTCTCCCCGAATGCCGCGCAACCCTGCTGGACCCTGATGGATGGGCGCACACAAACACACACACACACACAGACATAAACACAATTATACAGAGCTTCACAATGAAAAGCGTCATGATTCTTCTGCTGCTTATATACAAAATATACAACAGCTTTTCATTGCACCAAACTATGCTATGTTTCTGTTGCAGCTGGCCTATTTATTTATTTAATTACTATATATACTGTATGTTTATATATATATATATATATATATATATATATATATATATATATATATATATATACACACCACACATATTTAATTTCCCAATACCAATACTTTATGCAATTGAAGCCGTGGGTAATATGTCTGGTAAAACGGAGTTTATCTCAAATCATAGCTTGATAAGGAATACAAGACATCAAAGTAATTTATCTATTTTAAGAAATATAATGAGGTAAACAAACACTTGATACACGAGATACAGGATGACTCAAATAAAAATTGCCAGCAAATAATTAAACAAATACATCCCACAACAATTTCACAAGTTTGTCAATAAATCACTTTTTGATTGCAATTGGTCTGTACATTTTAATGACACCATGTCTGTGTAATACAATTCATTAACTTATTCACTGTCATTGACAGCTATAGACGTCAAAAATTAATTTGAACAATTTCTATTAGTTTAACTTTTTTTTTTCTTTCATTTTTGTTAACAAGAGTATGAAAACCTAGAAAAAAAATTGGGGGGTACATTTAGAATAGATATACAATTTGTGATTAATCGTGAGTTAACTAGTGAAGTCATGCGATTAATTACGACTACAAATTTTAATCGCCTGATGCCCCTAATTTTTAATAATCTTTTCTTTAAAAAAATAAAAATAAAATAATAATAATAATCTTTTTTTTTTAAACTAGTTAACTTGCATTTAATCACAAATTTGATATCTGTTCTAATACAATGTATATATTTTTAAGTTTTCATACTCTTAACAAAAGTAGGGAAAAATGTTAAACTACTAGAAATAGTTCAACCTTACTTGAATAAATAAAGTTTTTTTTCCCCCTGATGTGAGATTAGCTGAGTGATACTCTAAGATAAAATCAATTTGTTGAAGGAACTTGGAAGCATGTATTTATTACTTATTTCACACCGTAATATTAATATTATGATTATTCATCAAACGAAACCCCAATGCTAACCCACCCAAGAGATGCACTATTTTACTTTGCTGTAAGGAAACACCAGAGACGAAACAAATAAAAGCAGCTAAAAATATCATACAAATAATAATAACTCACACAGAACTCGTGCAAGTATGGTGATATTCAGATCTACTTGTGATAAGAAAAAAAGTAGGGACATTTTTGTCTGGATTCATAATGTTGCATTATTTGACTTATCAGTGAGCATTGCTTGATAAAATCTACAGACCTTATATATTTCCGCATGGTGAAGAATGCAACAAAGCAGGTTGGCCCCTAATATGAGCGGTGCTTTATCGCCAAAATAAAACCGTACTGTAACTGTAACCGTACTGAATACAAATTTTGACCAGCATTTATTTAAATTAAAACACACACACACACACACACACACACATATAATCATAAGGCCAGATTTCGAACTATCATCATCATCACCACGCATGATGTTTCTCAGGATGCTTTTCCTCAAGGCAACTCAACTTATTTTTAAAGCACTTAAAAAAAAACTCTCTTTAGAGAAAGTTTGAAAAATATTTCAGTGAAAAAAAGCGGAACATGTTTTTCCTGTGTCTAAAGAGATACGAGCAATACTGTGAAGCAGTCATTTAAGAATAAAGACACCCCGCCAACTCCATAGTGAGCTGCATTGAGTCTCTCAAGAAGTAATTCACCTTGAAACTCACTAATCTCACTTTTTATGTTTGTCATCTATTATTTAAGGGTCACCATTTTATTGCTTGTAGGTTTTACAATCAACATTTATATGACAGCTTGGAATTCAAATGTTGCTTAAATCATTGCCTGGTCACGGTTTTATGATAGTGACAGTTTGACAATGAAACGACCACATACAATTTACCAGCGTCCGCGAACGGAGTATATTCAAACTTAGAGGTTCCACTGCATTTTTGTATTATAGCAACCACTGAAGTTATAGCAACAAGTGATGTATGTACTCACCGTCAGCCCTCTCTCTCCATCCAAACCTGGGCGTCCCTCTTCCCCCTAAAACACCACTCAAAAATGAAGATCTACTACTGGATTGCCGATAGGCCAAGACTTGCACGGGGCGTGTATGGACTATCGGCTATCCAGTAATATATACAGATCAGTGTTTTTTTTCTATTTGGATAGCAGAGAGCTTACTCTGGTTCCTGGGTCTCCCCTCTCTCCTCTTGGACCCGTCACACCAAGTCCAGTTTCCCCCTGGTCAAATAGATGATGTGTATGTTCGTATAAGCCTCACTGGCATGTGATATGTATGTTGGATAATTGTTACCTTGTCTCCTTTGACCCCGTTTACGCCAGGAGAACCCTGGAAAACATTTTTTTTTTTTAGGCTGAGCTTTCCCCCCCCCCCCTCGCAAGTTAAATTAAGCAAACTTTAAAATGGGATCTAAACTCACAGCTTGTCCAGTAGGTCCAGCAGGACCAGGAGGTCCAATATTTCCCACCCGGCCCAGAAATCCTTGGAGACCCTAAAAATGACAAATTACTATTTGACAACGATACCAAAGAGACGTTTTTTAAAAAAAACACACACTTTTGTGTAACAGTCTACTAACCCTCTCTCCTGGTGGCCCAAGTATTCCTGGTTCTCCATTTTCTCCTCTTAAACCAGGAGGCCCACTATTCCCGGGCTTCCCCGGCAGCCCTGTAGGACCAGCTGAACCAGGAAGACCTAGATCTCCCTTACATACAACACATAATGACAATGTTGAGGCATGCTTCTAAAACCGAAAGCCTGGTGGTAATAGGACCAATATGTTGGCATGTACAATATTTACTGACCTTTAAACCTTGCGGTCCAACGTTACCTGCAGGACCTAACATTCCTATGCCCCTTTCGCCCTGCAGCACAAATGTGTCACGACTTCCGCTCGGATGATATGGAAATTTCAGGAGAAAAATAAACAACACACCTTATCTCCTTTCGGGCCAGGAGAACCTTGATTTCCCTGAGGGACAAGCAAAGCAAAAAAGATGGACTTGAGTAGCAACATCAAATATTTAGGGGGGGGGGGTTAAGCTGCATATACCAAATAATTCTCATCATATTTGCATCTCAAATCATGCTGTAGTGGCAAGGCAGGAACATTAGTTTTATAGTGCAGTGGTGTCTTGAGATACAAGTTTATTTTTTCCATGAAAAAAAGCATTTTTGTACTTTATTTTTTAACAGCTGTTGCAAAATTTAGTTGAAAATTTTAGTTGGTGTGACCTTGTGTTTTAAGTGCTTCAAAGTAGGGTTTCAAGAGTTTGGCCTCCAGGCAGGTCACGATTTATAACAGCTGTTACAAAATTGAGGTTTGAAGATTCAGCCGTCAGAATGTTTGAACTCAAATTTGAAAGTGTCATTGCAGAGTATCATGGAAGACTTTGGCCTCCAGAGAAGTTCACGATTTTTAACAGCTGTTGCAAGGCTTAATTGAAAAATGCAGCCGTCAGTTTGTGTGACCTTAGGTTTTAAAGGCATCAGGTCTTCAAAGTAAGGTTTCAAAGGAGAGTTTGGCCTCCAGGCAGGTCACGATTTATAACAGCTGTTACAAAATTGAGTTGAAAAATTCAGCCGTCAGAATGTGTGACTTCAGGTTTTAAAGGATTCAGGGCTTCAAAAGTAGGGTTCAAGGGAGAATTTGGCATCAAGGGAGGGTCCCGATTTTTAAATACAATGTGACAGTGTGCATGCCTTAGTATAATGTTGACATTTGGACATACATGGAAATGTCTCTGCTACCCAGTAAGCTGCAGCAATACTAGCCACTCTTCATAGAGGATAAAGAATATATGCTTACAATTACCCATTATGTGTTAGCCATGTGGTAGCAGACTTTAACACAAAGTTATGTGGTTGTTTCCAATACACAATATGTAATTCTATTTGTTGTGACAGCAAACTTCAACTGGGAGTAGCATTAAACAGTTGAAGCCTCTATTATTTTTTCGAACAGTTGTTCACTATTTAAGTGCTGCTCATTGTGACGTGAGTTGAGTTCACTGCCACCGTACATCAGTATCTTACTCATTTTAGAAAAAAAACAAAACAAAAACTAGGCCAACTGATACTCACATCTTCTCCCGGATCTCCTGCTTCACCAACCTCCCCCTAATTATGATAACATATCTTGCTGTTATGCCAGTGAACAATTTCAATTATAATATAGACTGCATGTGACTCCACTCACCCGTTCGCCTCTGATGCCAGCAAGCCCTCTGTCTCCCCGGCCACCCTGTATTACACAAATAAGCAGTTTAGAAGAGAACATTTATCCATAGTGCCCTCAGTCTCGGGTGAGGACCCTCACACTTACCTTTTCACCAGGCGCACCTCGCTCTCCTGGTATTCCAGGCAGTGTTTGTCCTGGAAGCCCCTGAATTGCAAGGAAGAGTTACATTGTGGCAAGAATCTCCCCTTTTTATTGAATGTTTCCCAATTCGATTGACAGTTTTAAGCAGTTAGGCAGAAAGCGTATTGAGCCGACTTGTAAAACTGGCTCACCTTTTCTCCTTTGACTCCAGGGGGTCCCGCTGTAGCCTGGTAGAGAGAGCAAAAAGTGCAATAATATGATAATAATTACCTGAGAAGAGAAGTGTGGTGCTTTTTTTTTTCAAAGACTAAAAGCTTTTTAAATATAGCTGTGGGAGATTATTTAAAATGGACTTTTTTCTTATTCCACTGGCAATCGGTGGCAATCGTTGCAGCCACTCGAATGTGTGTGTTAATATAATTATTCCGTTTTACTTGCTCATTGTTGGAAGGCTTTGATGGTTCACTCGCACGAATCAACCTGCCATAATTATTTGAGGATCTCGGGAATTTCAAGTTTGCTTAGTAGTATAGTAGGCTTTTTCACATGACAAAAAAATGGAGAAAATATTGCAAAATTCAAGGGCAAGACCGCAATCTCGCCAGCTGTATGTTCTCAAAATATTGTCTGCTGCGCGGTCGGGGGAACGAAGTGGAGGTGCACGCTAGTGAAATGGATGTCGGAGGTAATTTATCAAACTGTTGAACTGCCTGACAGCGTCACGGTGGCTCTGTCCAAGGTGCTGAGCCTGGAGCGCTCATCTATGAGGAGGCCACACAACACACTCGTCACGGGTCATGTCAGCAGCACAAACAAGAGGAAAGACTGACACTACATTAAAGCGGAATATAAACTATGGCAAAGCTCAACCTTTGCACATTCATTCACCAGCAACTTAATAAGATTGTAATGCAGCTAATGGCATCTAATAGAAGGGCTTCATTGACGCTGTCAGGATTCATTTAACAATTTGTTTATTTTTGTGGTTGTAGTTTGATATGTCTAACATTTGGGAATAGGTTAAAATTTCACACCTGTCAGTATTATGATGAGCTTGTGTGTTTAATACTGTGGCTGGTGAGTGTCTAAGCATTACAGGTAGAGCACAGCTATTAAATTCAAGGATGGGGGCCAGATCCAGTCCATGGCATCATTTTATGTGGACCATTAGAGCAGGTAAAGTGTATCTACTTTGTTTTTCTTACTAAATGTGTCACACCAGAGGATTTACCGATTTGCAGATTTTTTTCTCTCCAATAAATTTTTTTTTTTTTGCTTTTTTTCTGGAAGGGTCTTACCCCCATTTTTCATGGAAAACACATTGTAAGATCATTCCTGTTTTTTCACGATTTTGTTTATTAAATAAAAATTAACAATGACATAAGCATTTTTTAATCGATGGCAATTATATGCAGATTTTTTTTCAATAAATAATTGTGGGCATTACCCCAATTTTTTTTATGGAAAACACATTGTAAGATCATTCCTGTCTTTTCAAGAGTTTTTTTTAAGGTAAGAATGACATAAGCATTTTTTAATGGGTGGCAATTTTACGCAGATTTTTTTTCAATAAATACTTTTTGCTTTTTTTAGGAAGGGTGCTACCCCCATTTTTTATGGAAGACACATAGTAAGATCATTCCTGTTTTTTCAAGATTTTTTTTAAGCAAGAATGACAAGCATTTTTTGGGGGTGGCAATTACACTCCGATTTTCATGCTTCACAAGCTGACTTAGTCCCTATCCCCCGCGAAAAGTGGGGGTCCACTGCACACTATATACATTACATTGCCAAATTAGTTATTTTACTAATAATCTCACTGTCTGAAACATAGGGCTCTATTTCCATTGACAACACATTTGCCGAAAGGGCACAAATAGGTTGTCACAAAGTCGATCTAAATATGCACCTGCACAGACCACGTTTAAATACTGGTGCAAGATAGGCCACTGGTCTAATGCAACTTTGGTGAGTTCGATTTGGGGAAAGGCAGACATACTTAAGTGTATATCCGCTCATATTGACTTTTGCCACAACTTAGCTAGAGAAATGGCAAAGCTCCACTCGTGCACAGACTGCTGGGATTACGTATCGTCCCAGACCGACCGTTGGTTGCGCCACATTCAAAGGGAGGACATACTTTGATTGCCGGCGACTTAAGCCGGCTGTAAACACTCTCAGAGTGGCGCAGCCCGCCCCCACCCGCAGATCTGCCGGGCTGCGCCAATCTCACAATATTATCAACACTAAAGTGACAAACAAACTTCTTAGCAAGCAAGCAAGCAACCGACCCGTTGCATATTGAAGGCCTGAGAAAACCCCGCAGTTGTGAATTAACATCAATTATGTGCCACTGCATGCATCACAAAGTCTGCCAGAGTGTACTCTCAAGTTGGCTGGTGTGTTGGGCGCTGCTGCAGGCTCTGATGTTTGACGGCTTGTGGCTCACGCAGAGGGGAATCAATCGCTCCAGCCTTTGAGAAAATGATGACTATGTAGTACTTTGGTATGAGTCATTTTACAACCAGATGCATGCAGCTAACACATTTCCTCGTCTGAAGAAATACCAGGTTAGTGGATAAATGACACGAGCGATTAATTTGGACTCTAATATAAGGGTGGAGAATATATACCTGCAGACTTGTATGATATACTGTACATCAATGTTAGTGACATTGCCTGTCATTTTTACTCGGCTTGACTTTAATTTAGAGTTTCAACGACAGAATTAGAACAGGCCCAAGCCAATCTCCCAAAAGATGTCTGCAGCCATTTAAATGCAGAACGTCAAAAGCAGAGCGAGGCGACCATTCTCCAGAGTCAGCTTTCAATTTTAAAGGCGTTAACAGCGCGAAGAATTGCGGCTGAGTGAAGGTGGTGTGTAATGTGCTTTGCAGGTTAACTGAATACCGGAGACCCGGCAGGCAAGGTGGGAGAGAGATTTACATGTTATTTGTCAGGACAAAGACATAGCGAGCCGCCAGATGTGTCGTTTGTGTGTCATCCAAGCTAAGATTTGTGTTTTGGCAACACAATGCAAGGCCGCTTGTGACACTGGCCAACATTCTAGAGGCCATCTCGAAATTCTCATTAGTGGCTGAGCAAATTGTCCATGAAGGGATGCAAGGCTGAAGCTGATCTGCACGTTTGTGCCTCATCTGTTTGTTTTTGGATGCAGCAAGTGCTTTGCAAATGCAAAACAAACAAAAGCACGGAGCTGAATGCACAATGCAGTCCACTGGTGGGAATTGTTTGAGCTCCGAAGCTACGGAATAATTAGTTTACTTTTACATATGCAAACACTACAGCCTGCTGAGAGGTAAGCAGATATTCTGGTATGCATTATGGCCAGTGTCTGTTCAAAGGGTTTATTTCCCACTCGTAAGTGGTGCACAGTTAATGTTCGGCAGGAGGCCGGACAAGGACGGACCGCACCGCATTCGGTCCAGAGTGGGAGAAATGCTACTACAGTCTACTACAGTTTATAGAGGTAACACATCACTGGGACACTAATGGGATTGTGGTCACAGTTCTCGGGTGTAATTTCATTTTAGTAACATGTGACTTTGGCTCACTTAGCAATATGAAGTCATAAACTGGCCAAAGGTGCTGCAAAAAGTAATGCTGACCATAAACGAGACCTCTATTGCCTCCAAAATCTATTGTTGGAAAAAAAGTAAGCCTACTGATTGTACCACATAAAATCTGAAAAAAAAGTTGAATAATCATATGCATAATATAAATATAAATTAAAAAATATATTTTTTAAATTATTTAATTGATATATTATTTATGTATTTAATTAATTAATGTATTTATTTATTTATTAAAAAATATATTATATAAATAAAAATAAAAACTAATGATAAAAAAGTGATGTTTTTATGTATCTTTTGTATTCTTTTGGAAAATAGATGGTGTTTGACTTTTTTTTTTTTTTTTACATTTCTGATAAGCAGACAGATAGACTTACAGTTTCTAGAAATATTGCTCATAATCAAATTTCACCTATTTTAAAATCATTGTCTTTCTGGAATATAAATAAAGCAGCAAAATCCACCTGTTTTTAATCCATCTCATGGGGCGGCCATTTTGCCACTTGCTGTCCAACTGAAAATGACATCACATTTGCTCAGGTAACGACCAATCACGGCTCAGCTTGCTTCCAAACGTCACATGAACAAAGTCTGATAACAAGTGAGCTGTGATTGGTCGTTAGCTTACTTGATTTTCAGTTGACAGCAAGTGACAAAATGGCCGCCCCCCCTGAGATGGATTAAAAATGTGTGGATTTTGCTGCTTAATTCAGATTTCACAAACGCAATATGAATCAGAAAACTATTTTTTCTCGTGGGGAGCATATAACATTATTGTAGAGAATTTTTTTAGGTTGACTTCCCCTTTGAATTCAACTGTCATGCGCATTAATATGCAATATATTAACGCTAATTGAGGCCTTGTGCTTTGAATACAGATTTACTTGGTGCACAGCACAGTATAGCAAATTGTTGGGCTCCGGACCAACTGAAGAACTTTTAGAGAACACAGAGGGGTGACTCATCATCCTCATCCTCATCCTCATCCTCATCCTCATCCTCATCCTCATCCTCATCCTCATCCTCATCCTCATCCTCATCCTCATCCTCATCCTCATCCTCATCCTCTATTGGACAAACAGCAGCAGCCAGGCCCGTGGCCTCACTGAAGGAAGAGCACGGAAAGCTGTGCATCCTCAAATCAAAACGATCTCTGCAGGATCCTAATAATAGCACCGCAGAGGTGCTACTTTGTGACTTGAGGCACTAAATCATGCCGCTTGGATCTTGCCCAATACAACCTGGCAGCACAAACTATTGCAACATATTCTCACCTTCCCTGGAGGACCGCTGTCTCCATGCTCCCCCTTGAAGCCTGGCTGACCTGGAGGGCCAACAATGCCCTGAGGATTAGAAATAGTTAGGAGATTGAACACTACGTACAGTGAATGACACAAGCACACGTACACAGTGCGACATGCACAAACACGGAAACACACAAACCTGCTTCCCTGGCAATCCAGGTAATCCATCTTTGCCAGTTATTCCATCTCTTCCAGGAATCCCAGGCTTTCCTGCTTCACCCTATGAGGTGCCACATATTTATATTTACTTGATGGCTCTCTGCATCATTTGCACAGCTGTCACTGTTTGATACTACAGCATTAATGGTTGCCTTCAGAATCTCTCTCTACTTATGTGCTTGTTGCTGAATACTTGCATGGCTCATACTACCGGAAACAGATTCCTTGTGTGCTTTTTACATACTTGGCCCATAATGAAGGTTCTGATTAAGTAAAACATTTAACAAAAATCATATCAAATAAAATTGTAATTCTGACTTCATCTACATCACAGAAGCCGACCTAAAAAATTGTATTCTCAATTAGGGGTTTAATTCTGCCATCGGTGCGTGGCATAACTGGCAGGTTAGACCCAATGTTGGCCATTTTGCAGACGAGCACAGGCCGGCGGATCTGTGAAAGGGTGAAATGCGCCGCTATAGGTATTGTCACAGCTGACTTTCAAAGCAGCTCCTTCAGTTGTGCCCCAGAGTCTGCTCTGAATTGGGCACTTGGAGACCGCCCCCTACCCCTGTTTTTCATGCGGAATGATTTTAAAACTTTAATTCAATAATTCAGAGGGTTTGGTGCAGGATGTTCACATATTGAAGGAGGAGTCAACAACAACAACAATATTCTTGACAATAATATGTTTTATGCCCCAACTAGTCTAACTACGATATTTTGGCTAACCAGCTAAATCCAACAGCTTTTATTAATATCACGTGGCCATTTTGCCACTGAAGATGACATCACAGTTGCTCAGAGCTTAGACAATGACCAATCACAGTTTATCTGTTTTTTGAAGCTCAGCTGTGATTGGTTGTTACACAAGACCTGAGCAACAGCGATGTCATTTTCACTTCTTCAGTCGACAGCAAGTGGCAAAACGGCCGCCCCCTGAGATGGCTAAAAATGGCAGGATTTTGCTTCATAACTCATATTCCACAAATATGATATTAATCAAAATGTCATGTTTAGACTAGTAAGGTCACATATAGCATATTATTGTCAAGAAATGTTTAGCGTTGCCTTCCCCTTTAATGAGTGAATGTCTACCCAGTGCTGGTTTGAACAGGCGTAAGGTTTAGATCAATTTTCCGTCACCAAATGTCATCTCCAAAATGCTGGCCCACCATCTTGGCAGAGACTGGTCTGCCAAATTGGCCAACAATTGCAGTCAGCCTTGCACTAATACAAATGATGGGATCGGCCGTCTTGAGCGCCATTATGCAGATTTATGAAAGTAGAGCCCTTACTTTGCATCTTGGTTTGAGAAAATGAGCGACAGAATTGTCATGAAGTAAAATGCGTTTTGATTTGATTAACCAACTGATTGTATCCAGCTATGCAATCCCTGCACTAATTAAAAATAGATTGTAGCAGTCAAACTTTACAAATAGTAAGTGTTATTTATTGCAAATGTCTTTGAGATACGTTATTAGCAGCGTAATTCATGATGTGACATTAGTCGGGAAATTACACCAAACAAACAGGAACACTATTACAGGCTTTTATGTCTAATTACTTTAAAAAATAATCACTAAATACCACAACGCTGCACACTTACCACCTGGCCTGACAAGCCTGAAGGCCCCTGTGGACCCTGCAGGAGGAAATAAATACAGCAGTATGACAAAACACACCAACACCATGAGACTTTCAGAGAATTTCATGAGGAAGCATGAGAGCATTTGGCTCGGAGTGACAGACAAACACTTACTACTGCTCCTGGAGGACCCGGGTTTCCTGGCAGTCCTGTGCTGCCTTGGGCACCGGGAGGACCCTGCAAGGAAGCTGATAAATTCACTAGAACTCGGAATGGTTATGCGGATACTCCTGAAATATTGAAATAAAACACGACAATAAGAAAAAGACTCGTGCCTTACCTGAACACCAACGCCTGGTTCTCCATGACTACCCTGTGGAACACATTTCACATCATTTTATGACTTTACTCAGTGGGAAATAAAATGAATATCATTTCAGGGCACAAATATTGTCTGCTCTACAGCAGCGTTTTTGAAAATCAAAAAAAACTTAAGTGATCTCACCTTCATGCCTGGTGGACCAGGAAATCCATTTGGACCTATGGAGCCCTGAGAGAAACATAAATTGTAACCATATTAAAATTAAAAGTTGGTTTGCAGAGGTTGGATCGGGGCAATTGGATTCTTCCTGTTTGTTGAATAGGTTCCACCTTTAATCCAAATAGCGTATTCAGATACATTTTAAAGGGGAAGTCAATCTTAAACATTTCTTGACAATAATATGTTATATGTGACCTCACTAGTAAAAAGATGACATTCTGATTAGTATTATACTTGTAGAATATGAGTTATGCAGCAAAATCTAGCCATTTTTATCCATCACAGGGGGGCGGCCATTTTGCCACTAGCTGTCGACTGAAGATGACATCACAGTTACTCAGGCAACGACCAATCACAGCTCACCTGTTTTCTGAAACTGAGCTGTGATTAGTTGTTACCTGAGACCTGAGCAACTGTGATGTCATTTTCACATGACAGCAAGCAGCAAAATGGCTGCCTTTTGATATTGATGAAAACTGCTGGATTTTGCTGCCTAACACATATTTCACTAACACAATATTAACCAGAATACCATATTTAGACTACAACATATTATTGTCAAGAATTGACTCCCCTTTAAGTGTAGGGTTTATACTTCTGAATGGTGTTTACCTGGGAGTGGTCGCAATAATCCTGCATAACTACCAATCATTCATCTGCCTGGTGGTGGCGGATGCTATGCAGGATGGTTATTCACCAGTCACGTTGCTCAACTAAAACTATAGCAATTCTATTTTGACAACCCTTCAGGCACATATATGGAGACTCTACACTTAAAATATAGAACTGGAAATGCCTTTTGGATTGAAAGGGAAATATTTTCAACAAACAAGAACAGTCCAGCTACCTTGGTTCAATCTTTGCAAATTACCATTACGCGAATGACTGAGAAACTTGACAAAGTGTGGTCGAATTATGCGCATGGGTGTCCTTTTGTTTCTTTTGGCATTTTCACAAACTAGCTCAATTAGAACACTACATTTGTGCCGTTGTGGGCGTGAACACATTAGCTTCCCCGCTTTCAGCTGGTGCAAAGTTTAGACTATGTTCAGCATCCAAATTGTTGGGGCATGTAAAAAAAAAAAAAAAGAAGATCTTCGTCTGGTGGAATTCCCAGCATGGCGCAGCGCGGCCTGCCAAATTCCCAAACATGCTAATCAAGGTTTGCACAATGAATGAAAATCTACGAAAATAGAACCTTCTGTGTTGCAATTTATTGGATTACTTGTGTGTGTATGTGCGTGTGTCATTCTTACAGTTAACCCCCTGATGCCAGGCTCTCCTGGGTTTCCCTATGGGTGAAATTGTCAAGAAAACACATTAAATACAGAATAATAACTGACTCAGTAAGATGGGTAATTAAACCAGAACAGATCTATAATGTTAATAGGACATCTTCACAGGGGAACATGACTTGTAATTACATATAATACACTTTCGTTAGTAGAAACAAAGCATTTTAACAACATACATTTAAAAGTCATACACATATCTGACTTACAAAAGGCAGGTCAGCATAGAGGATGAACAATGTCAACAAACAAACACTCACACTGTAGATAAGCTTTGCAGTGCTGCAGAAGGGGCAAAGCCAAGAGCAAGCTCAGCATGCACAATTAGCAGAGCCAAGCGGCGACAACAACAACGCTACGCAATTGGACTGCATCCAAATTGAAGCAACAGCCCCACAGCAACACTCAATTTTGGGGAGAAATGTAGTTAGTTTGGATGTGAGCTGACTTCCATGTCAGAATTTGTGGTATTTTACATATTTAAAACACACACACACAAGAACTCAAACTTCAAATAAGGTGAGTTGGACAGCAATGCCTTGAGGACCAGTGGTCGTCATTAATATTTCAAGAAGAACCTGTCACTTTCTCAGCTACTTCCAATACAAATGGAAAGATTAAAGTGGTGAAATCTGTCTGCGAGGAACATGATGTGCACGGCTCAATAATAACCATGTCTCGATTGCCCAGGGAGGGTACAAAGTCACATTTTATAGATGGAAAATCTTGCAACTCATTTGCACCCAATCATGCAAGTGGTAAAAGTGGTATCGAGAGTAAGGAATTAAACAAAAAAAGAGCTCAACTAGAGTTGCTGATGAAAATTTAATGCAAGTCCTGACTGACTAAAATGCCAGAGAAGTATATACGCTTTTTATATTTTGAATGCCGGCATACTGCTATTGCCTCTATAATTAGCTACAGATCTATTTGGATTAATAAATAGACCCCAAGGTAAAAAAAAGAAATCATAAATAATAGTTAGATGTTTTGGATTTTTCATTGTAGTTTTTTTTTTAATCCATTTTTATTTTTTGTTTTTTATTTTAGATAGTTTTAGTTATTCTTTAGAGTGTTGTTGTTGTGTGTGTTTTTTTTTACAGTTTAAATTTTTTCCAAAAATGCTTAATTTTAGTTTTATTAGATTTGGTATTTGTTTCATGTTTTGTTTAAATATATGGAATATTTGTCGAGCGCATGAAAAAAAAAAAAAAAAAAAAAGGTCAGTAAGTATTGTGTAATAAAGTAAGCTACAATTCAGAAGCGACTGTTCAACTTTTGTTCTTCTGTACGGGCATACAGTCATACCAAAATAAATATTAATTGACAAAAAATGAAAATAAAGAACAGTAGCACTCTAATTACAATTACTTTTAGCTAGTTTTATTTTAAAAACAAAAACAAAACAAAAAAACACTTACATTTTATTTAGTCATCCAAAAAGTTTTTTAATTTTTTATTTTTCTGTTTAGTTATTTTGTTAGGTTTTGTTAACCATAATAATCTTGGTGTTGTAACATAGAAGACAATTTTTTACAATTCAATTACATATTGAAATTGAATTTGGCAAATCGACATATTTGACTTAATTTTCGTGTTTAATGTTAGTTTCCATTCTCAAGATGCCCAAAAGTGTTTCTTTGTCCGTTTACTTGGTTTACTCACCGGTACTCCTCGAGGACCAGCCAGCCCCGTTAGACCCTGCTCCGACAAAGAGGAAAAGAAAACAAAAATTGTGAAGAGGTCATTTTTACAGCTTGGCAAACACAGCTGAACTTTGGAGTAATCTCTTAAGTGGTATGAGAGTTAAAGTGTCTATTAGTCCATCAGATTGTTTTAGATTGGCAGAAAGGAAAGTACAATATCTCGTTTCTGTGCTATTTCACTCAAAAAGAAGGTAAGAAAAGCAATGGGCTATGCAGTCATCAATTTCTATGATTGCTGTGCTTTAATGGGGACATTTAGAGTATGTGGTCAAAAAGACATTTATGCTTTGGTTTATGAAGAAATAAAACAAAATAAAAAGTAATTTCAATCAAAACTACTGCAATTCTCCAGTACTTGCCGGTTTTCCATCCTGACCAGGTTTACCAGGTTCTCCTGCCGTTCCCTGAAATGAAAACACACAATTTACTTCCCCCCCCAAAAGAATTTTCATACAATGACACGATACACATTAGATTGAATGTTTGACTTTAATATTCTCAAAACACAAATTAAAAAAGGCAACTCACCTGTGAGCCGTTATTTCCCTTCTCTCCTGCCTCGCCTCGGCCTCCTTTATCACCGCGAGGTCCTTCAAATCCCTGCGAGTACCGATGACGCAGCATTTAGAGACGTGCCGTGATGAAATGTGGCACAGGCTGACAAGGCGTTTAATTCTACTGCGCGTAAATCTTACCCGGTCACCTTTATCTCCCGGTTGTCCAGGAGCACCAGGGTCTCCTTTTGGTCCAGCAAGCCCAGGAGGGCCTCTAACGCCAGGTGCACCAATCAATATCGAGTCAGCAGATGCACCCTGTTGTGGACAAAAGAGGCTGTCGACTTGTTTTTCTATTCTTAAATAGTGCTGAATATCCAGGGTTAAATTGTGAATTCACCTTTTGACCAGGTGAACCAGGCAGGCCCGTAAGCCCCAGTTTACCCTGATGAAGAGAAAACACTGTCATCTTAATAGTGAAAGGGGGAGGTTTAAAAAAAAACCTCATATTTATGCAGTGTTAATTTTGACAAGAGATTTTATTTTTTATTTTTAGTTATAGTCTTTTGACTAAAATTAATAAAAGTCGTCGTCATAATTTATTCATCTGATTGTATTTAGGTTTTAATTTTAGTCGACAAAATAAAGACCAATTTTAGTTGACTAAATTGACAATTTAGTCGATGTTTTCTTTCAGCATACATTTCAACTTTTATACAGAAAATGATAACACATTTCATTCCTTCTTCTGAATTTTGTGAATTTTCGTCACTGTGTTGTTTTTGTTTTCGTTTTAGTTATTGACGAACTTTAGTTAATTTTAGTTATTGCTATCGTTTCAATGAAAAGCTTCAATTTTAGTTTTCGTTAAATTTTCGTCTGGAAAAAAAATTCTTGACGAAAAATATGACGACATTTTTTGTCGACGAAATGACCACTGTATTTATGGGAACAGTCATAACTGTATGACTGACTATGACATGATGAATATGAGCTGTGAAAACACAAGCTGTCACTGACCACGTCTTGGGCCTCAAATTTGATATACAAAACACCGCTGCTCAAGGAAAAACAAGCAATCAGAGACAGAAGACGTGACTTATGACATAGGTAACACCTCGCCCTCTTTCAGGTGGTTTCTCATGTGACAATATGGTGATAGAGATGGCTGACTTTTTCACGGGTTATATTTCATCTGTACTACTGTCAAGTAAATGTGAAAAAAAAGTTGTTTTTTTAAACTGCAAACTTCTGCTCTAACTTCATTCATTCCATCCCTGGAGTGTGATGTGCGTGGAAGTCAAATCTATCAATTTAGCCCACTTACATCGTTGCCTCTCTCTCCCTTCTCTCCTCTGTCACCCTGAAACACAGATGTGCACAATAATAGTAGAATCATCTCCCGTCCAGTACAGAAACCCTTATTCATAATGTTCTTCCTTACCTTGTCCCCTGATCTCCCAACGTCCCCTTGTTCTCCAGCTCTCCCCGGGACACCTGGAATTCCCGGCTTTCCTGGCTCTCCGGCTGGCCCTGGGGGTCCCACTGGCCCTCTCTCCCCAATAGCTCTGCCCGGGGGCCCGGGTGTTCCTATCAGACCTCTGTCTCCTTGTTCGCCCTTTGACCCCCTGTCCCCCGGAAAGCCACGGGCCCCCTGGTGCCAAATAAGTAAAAATACACATTTGCTACAATCCCACTTGCTTGTATATCATTTTCTAAGTTGTCCTTACATCTGCACCAAATGCTCCTCTCAGACCGGCTTCACCCCTGTCTCCTTTTTCACCTCTCACTGCAGGGGCGGCCCCAGCGCCGTCCGTCCTGTCTACAACCGCCTTCAGGTCAGACACCTGTATCGACAGCAGAACAAAATGCCATGAGTGTGTCTGCGAAAGGTGCTGAACTGTGAAATGATTTCAACATCTCCATTCCATTTCAGCGGCTTGAAAATTGCTTGTAATCAGTCTCCTTTGTGCAACTTTTCTGCTGTTGAGCTCAGAAACTATTTAAGGTGGCGGAGTGGTTTAAAAGCACATTTTGAGGCGAGTATCGGGGAAGAAGCTCAGAATAATACAATTTTGCTCACAAAAACTGATTTCATGTGATGTTAAGAATCAGAGTAGTTGAGGTTATGTTTAAAGGGGAAGTCAATCTTGAACATTTCTTGACAATAGTGAGGATATGTGACCTCACTAGTCTAAACATGACATTCTGATTAATATACCATTCGTGGAATGTGAGTTATGAAGCAAAATCCAGCCGTTTTTGTCCATCTCAGAGAGCGGCCATTTTGCCACTTGCTGTCGACTAAAGATGACATCACAGTTGCTCAGGGCTGGGGCAACAACCAATCACAGCTCACATGTTTTTTTTTTAAGCTGAGCTGTGATTGGTCGTTGCCCGAGCCCTGAGCAACATTGATGTAATCTTCAGTCGACAGCAAGTGGCAAAATGGCCGCCCTCTGAGATTGATAAAAACGGCTGGTAATATATATATATATATATATATATATATATATATATATATATATATATATATATATATATATATATATATATATATATATATATATATATATTAATGCAATATTAACATATATAACATATTTAGACTAGTGGGGCTGCATAGAACATATTATTGTCAAGAATGTTTTGAGGGGGTTGACTTCCGCTTCAATCAAAGGGACGATGTATCACTTATGATGCTCATCAATGAGCAAATTTAGTGCAAGTCCAATCACTGTACATCCTGAGCGTCCCATTTTTCATTGTCTTATTGACCATTAAAACTCAGCCAACCTGTTTAAATGGGATTGAAGAGCTTTTTACCCACATAATGTGTTTGACAAGACAAAGCACTGCTGAGCAGATGTCACATTACAAGTGTCATTTATTTTCACCCATAAATCAATTAAAGTGTAATATTTTTATCGTAGCTACAAGCGAGCCGTCTAATTGTTTTGTAAATGGGCAGTACGACGGTGCATGTGGTTGCCAATTGGTTTTGTCTAAGCTCTCCGGTTTCCACTCGGCGCTCCAAAAACATGCTTGATGCTGTCAATGTGAGAGTGAATGGTTGTTTGTATATCGATGTGTCCAGTGTTTCATCTCTCTCATGACCAAAATGATCTGGACTCCAGCCCACCCGCAACACTGAACAGAATTAACAATAGAGAATGGATGGGAAAGTTTCAATTGAATTTGTAGGCTTGCCTGTTGTGTCCTTTACAATTTTATAGAATTCAATACAATCCTTTGGAATGCAAACACAAGACTAGGATGGTCCGATCCGATTTGTATTGGAGAACGAAACCAGATCCAAAATAGCAAAACAGCCCTCCATAATAATGAGTTCACATACCCGAATTCCAAGAATGCCCAGTGCCTTCTGTACATCCTGATAATTGAAACACAGAAATATTAACCCCAAAAAAGTGCAGATGAATTGAAATACAAACGCGGATGTGTTACCACTGCAGTTCCAGGTTTGCCAGGTGCTCCGTCCTCTCCTGGGTCCCCCTAAAAGGAGAAGCATCCAAGCGTCAACACAAGAAGCAAACTGTTCAGTAAAGCGGACAAACAAGCTGAACTTACAGTTTCACCTTTAAGACCGGGAGAACCTCTCTCACCCTGGAAAAAGAAAGTTGGCGTCAAAAGAAAGATTGACGTAGTCGCTGACTCAAGGCAAATGAGGACAACTTACTCGAGCACCAGCATTTCCGGGAATCCCCGGTACACCCTGAAGGACAGAAGGAGAAGGAGATTTGTTGGTTTGTGATTAATGCTGGCACGTATTTGATGACTTTGAGGATCTTCAATAAAATCTAATGATGGTGACCTTGTGCTCCTACAGCGGATATTACTTTGATGATAGCGAGAAGAGTGTTATGCAAAAAAAAAGATGAGATCACTTGATCTTTGCCTTTAAAATTTTAAATGATATTGCTTCATCATTTCAAAATGAAATAGAGCCAAAATAAGCTTTGTGAGGTCAAAGTGACCTTTGACCACCGAATTCTAATTAGCTCAAGTGGGTCAGATTCAATAAAATCCCCTCAAAAAGTATTGCATTCAATGACAAAATATAAAGATGAGATGTGAGGTCGCAGTGACTTTTGATCACCGAATCTAAACGGTTTGCCCTTGAAAAAAAATGAACACCTATGCATTTTTTTTACAAGGTTCCCTTGAGGTGTTCTCGGAGAATGGGACAGAATAATAGAACTCCCCCCAGCCACGGTTGTCTCCAGTGCGGAGGCAAAAGAACACGCGCAGATAAGGCTGTGGGAAGGAAGCAGGCGCATACACAGACAGATTAGATAAAATACACATCACTGCAGCGACATGTGGGAGGGCGATGCGGCTGGGGATAACACGGCCACACAAGAGCTGAATATAGAGAGAAGCGCTCACACAAACCTGCATGCTGCATGTCTGTGTACAACAAAAGACTAAGGCTACAGAGAACAATCGTTTAGCACATAATGACTGTCTGTCCTTAGAGGTCCACATTATTCCTAGCACACCGCACAGCAGTCGGGGCAGGTGATGTGTGTGAATCTGCAATATACACGTGAAGAGTGTTATTAACAATGTTGAAATTTGGTTCAAACTCACAGGTGTTCCTGGGGGTCCTTGGGGGCCTTGGATCGGTGTTGCTTCTACTCCTTTGACGTACATGACCTGATTGAGATGCGCAGTGCAGAGATTAGTAATGGTATCGTGAACTGAAATGTACTTATTGTGAGCAATTATTGAGAGATGCTATTGCCAAATTGAAATGCCTAAAAAAGTATAGAATGTTACTGGATATGCGTTGGTAGCACATTTACTGCCGTCAAAAGCTTTTTTTTTTAGTGCCCATAGAGGCAACGCCTGTATATATATTGTATAATGTTGTTTATTGAAATGTTAAGGTGATATTTAAAGACTAAAGTGATGTATACTGCTAGTTTAGGGGAATTACTGTCAAATTTGAGCATTTGAGTTTCTGTCATACATTTGCTGTGAATGTGTGTATTATCGAAGGACATGGCTGACTTATTTTGTCTTTATTTTTACTTTCACACTGCTGAATGAGCCCATTAAAAGCTGCAAAACACTGTGAGGACGTCTTGGATTCTCTTTGCTGTCACACGTCTTACAGTTCCGAAAAATTCCAGTACAGTGATATCTTGAGATACAAGTTTAATCTGTGCAGTGGTGACACTTGTAATGCAAAACAGTCAAATGATTTTCCCTATTGAAATGTATGGAAATTCTGTTCCAGCGCCCACCAAAAAAAAAAAAAATCTATTTTTAACTCATTAACTGCCAGTGACGGCTATAGGCGTCAAAGATTCAATTTTACCGGGAATGAGTTAATAAGGAAAATAGCACTCTATAATATTTTACATTTTTTATTGTTATACTTTATAAAACATAAAGATAATGTAAATAATTAAAAAGTTTTGCTCGACCTGGCCACCGGGCAGCAATATAATGTAGTCATGCAGACAAACGAAACAGAGCTACATTCAATAAGCAACTCATATATCGAACACCTTCGTATCTTCAGTAATATTAGTTATTTATTTAGTTCTTAAAATTTGGGGTTTGACTTTCCTTTTGAAGATTATAAACAGCCACATAAATGCTATTTGTTAGCTCATCTATGGCGTTTCCAGTAGTATTTTACGATTAAGCTAGAACACTTTAAAGCAAAAATATGTGGTTGTTTTAAATACAATATGTAATTATCTTTGTTTTCTGTTTAGTCTGTAATCTTGAACTGGGAGTAGCATTAGACTACTTGGAGCCTCTTTTTTTTAAAGGGTGCACTGCCTATGCCAAACTGCTGATTGTTGTGAAGTGAAGTTGCGTTGCTCAAATATGTTTGCATGCAAATCAAAGAGAGAAAAAATCAGCTAAACAACAGCTTGTATATTTATCTCAAAGCACCACTGTATTTTGCAAACAATTAGTGTTTAGCCGGAGAAATAACAGTTCAACCTTAATACTTTAATTGGTAAAAAATGTTTTGTCATTCCCACCTGTCCTGGAGGACCTATGTTGCCGGGCAGTCCAGAAGGTCCTGGGGGGCCAGCGGGGCCTGAAGGCCCAGTGAGACCCCGGTCTCCTTTTTGCCCGTCACGGCCCTGGAAGAGAAATTATTACACAACTAATCCTTTCCCAAAGGCTTACTTCCTCCGAGCTTATAGTGGAGACTGAACTATAACATCAAAGCAGGTGGCCAGTGCCATCCCTGCACTGATGTTCTAAAGATCATTAATAGGAATTTGCATATGAAAACACAAGTCTGAAACTGCTCTGGATTCCTCACATAAGTGTCTTCTTCTTACAAATTTGATTAGAATATATTAGAATATAGCGTGAGGCAAAGCCAAAGTTGATGTGGCACACAATGAAGTAAATTAAGTGAAATCAATAAAAGGAAGAGATGGCAGAAAGGTGGAGGGACAGAGAAGACATAACGTAAAACCAAAAGTGACAGCGCAGACACTTGAGAAGAATGATGATGTGCAGTAACTGAGATTTGGCAAAACTAACATCTCGTCCAGCAGATCCAGCGTCTCCTCTATCGCCCTGTAGATTGAAGAAAAAAGTGTCAGCTACCAAAAGAATCACACACATCATCATCATCATCATCATCATCATCATCATCATCATCATCATCATCATCATCATCATCATCATCATCATCATCATCATCAGCCATAACTTTCACAACTTCATTAAATGTGAGGAGTGTGAAACTAGAGAATAAGTGACCCTGGATGTCAGTCTGTTTTTTTGTGTGTGTTTTTTTAACCATAATACTGGTCAGGTAAAACAAAAATCAACAACAATAAAAGAAAGAGCAGTCTGTGAGAAATGATCATAGAATGGAACACGAACCTTTCGGCCATCCTCTCCTGGCACACCGTCTTCGCCCTGTGTAATCAAAACAAACTGCATTACCGACTCTACAGGGGGAAACTGAATGATGGCCAGTTTTGCAGTAGGGGCACTCAGATAATTTAGTGGCACCACTTTACAGACTCATTCAGGACAGCCATTATGCAGTCAAGCCTGAAATAAAAGTCTGCACTCTTTCTGACTCAACAAAGCACACATATACTCATTTAATACTGTTTTCTGACTATTGATATTGAACATAATCAAAACCACAAGTTGGAATCCTATTTATTACCATTTTGCCAGGAAGCCCAGGTTTACCATCTTCTCCTGCTTTACCCTGAAACGACGCAAAAAAACCGAATGTATTTACTCGTAAACAAATACAGCATATATCTGTGTGCCTATAAGTGTGAACGTGTACTCACAGGTGTTCCTGTAGCAGCTGGAGCGCCCACAGGCCCTTGGGGACCCTGTTCCCCTCGAAGTCCTGCTAAACCCTGGGAGCAGTTTCAGCATTATAAGCACAGTGTTTTTACAGCATATAGCAGGAAAGATTGAATTAGTCACTGAGCTGCAGCTCTTGCAAATATCTATTCCTAGAATCACTTTAATTTCATAAGTATAAGATGAGTCATTATGTGCTTGAAGAGTAATTATGAAAATGGCCATTTTGATGTGACAGTCCCCCTTCAAAGAAAAGTGACAGGGAGATCATTTCCGCAGCGTAACAGCTGCTAACATTTCCACAGTGCCCTCTGTAGGATGCAAGCATGAAGTACAACAGCAGTTTTTCCATTTACCAATGCCGGGCTGTAAAAGTCATCAATACAATTTTCTTCAATTTGTGTATACAGTTTTAAATGTTTTCATAAAGGTAAACTCACATCTCTTCCAGGATCCCCCGATTTCCCAGGATCACCCTGCAATTAATAAACGACAAGAAGCACACAAAACGTATTAGCGGTGGACATGTTCTACTTTGGATAATGTTCAACATACAGCATGTTTGTTGGGTTTGGAGCTCCAGTACCCTCTGACCAGGTGGTCCGGCAACACCTGGTTTACCATCCAGACCAGGACGACCATCCAACCCGGAGGCTCCCCTTTCTCCCTGATTACACAGAGAAGTGACGATTAGAGCCAAATCTATGACTTGCTACATTTTGGAGCCACCAGACGACCCGCCGGATATTATGACGTTCTTTGACAGGCTAACCATTCCAACAATCACCCCCAGAGGACAGTTTGAAATAGATAGATAGAGAGATTACAAGCAAACAAGTAATGAAGGCAATTAAATCAATGCAGAGCGGCAAAGCCTGACAGGTTTTTAATTGAGGTGTACAAGGTATTTGCTGATACGATAGCACCGATACTTGCAGGTCGTAACAGGACATGGCAGTACCCGTTTGCTTCCTTGTAAGAATTTGACTATTTGAATACAATTATTATTATTATTTTTTTTTTTTTGCAATACTAGAGTAAATAGATGTAATTGTTCATCCACTACAGTAGGTGGCAGTACTGTGCTCATTGAAAGAGAGTGTGCAGAGACGTATTTACAAATATTTTGTAGATATATGATAAGATTTATAGTCGTGGTGGAGAGTTAGGGGGGCTTGAAATATTTTTTTCCTCCAAGGAGAGGGTCGGGATTGTAAGACCGCACTACATGCAGATGACCAGCTTTTGTGCATATCCATACCGATGGTATTAATAATATCCATAACCAATAAAAAATAAATCAAAATTTGCATTAAAAATACAACATATATGTTTACATATGTACAGTTTACATTCTGTATGGCGTAGGAGGAGTTAAAGTTACAGATTAGCAGGTGACATTAATATACTTTAGCTAAAATTACAGTCCTTCCTAAGGATCTTCATGTGTTTCAGATGATCCCCATAATAATCCCTGTGAAAATATTCAAAAGAAAGACTAAGCTTTTCATTTATTGCTGGGATGAATAAAATATACCTACAGATACTGGTAGGTTTGGATGACAGAATATTATTTGGTATTACTGGGCTGCCAACATAAAGCTAATTCATTGGATTTACACATATGAGAATAAGATGGGTCCAGACTGTGTACATATAAAACTATAATCCGCTTGCTGCCAACAATCACATTATCGCTACGCTATCACACAATGGGCTCTTTGCACAAATCCACTACTTCCTGAATTCAGTACCACTCCTTCATTTCGTGTGTCTTTTATGATTGGACAAACTGATTAATCCAGGTGTGCCCGGCCTCAGTAACCACGACGACAATGGCCAGACACACCTGGATTAATCAGTTTGTCCAATCATAAAAGACAGGAAGTAGCGGATTTGTGCAAAGAACCCATATAGCTCACAAACCCAGATTAAAGCCTCATTTAGGATTATTTTTCCATTTAAGCATAACAAGTATTTTGCTCACAAATAAGCATTTCTTTCTTCAGTCTGTTTGACAATTTCAGTATTGTCATAGAAATGGGTTGATAGGGTTGTGATGTGATGCGTTTATCCCGTTTGAGTCACCACCCCCCCCCCCCCAAAAAAAAATACACCAGATCACATTACTTTAGGATTTACAGAGATGTAAGAAGAGACGAAACGTGTATCTGTGATTTACAGTAGACTAGAAAACCAATAACATGGGACAAAACTGAAATGGCAAAAGGATTTGGGGGTTAAGCTTTCTGAGCATTTGTGGCAACGTAATCGAGAACAACAATTCTAAAATAAGTGTGATATGACTACCACTAGTGCTACGCAAAGATCCACTGAACTCAATGTGCCATCTGCATAATGTCGTTACATTGTTGTTGTTTTTTTTATATCCATTTGTTTAGGGCAGTTGAGATTTATTTAAATTGTACTTTTCTGAACTTGGGGTGATACATTAATTTGACAAAATCAACACAAATGGGAAATTGGTGTATGCCTATGTTTATGGATTGTGTCTTAGTTAACAAAATGGAGGTAACAGGAGGTAGCATTAGGCTAAGTTAGCTCGCCGCCGTTCAAACCTTCTCTCCAGGTGTTCCTCTTTCTCCGCTGTCCCCCTGAAAAAAAGACATTTTTGTGTGGTAAACATAAGTGAAACACAACCACTATATTTCTGTACAGACAGTTATAAGTAGAGATGCAAGCGACAGAAAGAAAACTCACTCTGGAGCCGGCAAGCCCACGTTGTCCCTCGGGACCCTTTGGAGAGAGCAGGGAAGGAACAAGAAGTCACACAGGTTTACCAACCATGCATAACAAATCAACAGCGAAAAGGGTCAGTGTGCATACTGATGCATACACCGACGCTGATTAGGAGCTCATGGAAGCAATTGTAAACTGCAAGTACTGTAGGAGGCAGACTCACTCTTTGGCCTACAGCTCCCGAAGTTCCGGCTTCACCTTTCTGACCGTTGCTTCCGTTCGCTCCTGGGCTTCCTCTGTCTCCCTGACAAGCACAACAATAGCATCAACACTTAGTTGGGCCGCACAGAAAAGTTTGCTCCGTTTCCCCATACATGATTAGAAAGTATTTCCTTGATAGTTTCCTCTATTTTTCAGATCTGTACGCGTAGCTGGAAGCAGGTAAAAGATTCGAGTGTCAAGTGGAAAATGATGTTGCCAGTTTCACCCACTCATCATCCACATGCTGTATTTAAAGAACGTTTCAAATTGGTGCTTTACCATGACAAATTGATCCAATTAACGTTAAGGATGGCGACTGTCAACTTGGCTGTATTTCCCGAGAAGTGAGGACCCTGTGGTGTGTAATGGTCTGACTTCAAATCAGATGGCAGTGCGTTTAAATCATCCATCCGTCCATCCTTCTATTTTCTACCACTTATCCTGTTCAGAGTGAGCCGGAGCCAACTGCCTGTGGGCGAGAGGCGGGGTATATCCTGGACTGATCGCAAGTCAATTACAGGGCCTACAGAATACTGACAAACAAGCATGAACACTCACATTCACATCAAAAGGGAAATTTGGAAGAACACAGCAAAATCGCCAGTGTCAGATTAACACTGAGAGCGTTAGATATAACACTAAAAAAAGTGTTTATGTGTCCACACCAATGAGTGTAAATCTTACGCTTTTCAAAGTGTTACTTTTTTTCCCACACTTAACCAGAGTTACTCCAACACTGTTATGGTGTTAAAGATCTACATTGGTAAACACTGAGTAGTGTTTAAAATAATCTACACTAGAGTCAGTGTCAAATATTTAATTTAGCTAAACTAAACTTACTTACTTCTAGAGTTTAAACACTTATGAGTGTATTGCACTAGTGTCAGTGTTAAAAAGTTAGCTCAAACTACACTTTACAAATGACTAAATGGTACTTCATTTATATAGCTTTTCCTTCTTACAAGGCCCCCAAAACGCTTGAGAGAGTTTGGACATTTTTTTAAGGCAATAATGAGTGAAAATAGTTAGGTTTAGCTAATATACATTTTAGGAAGCCTGTTTTGTATTAAATAGATGGTTGAACTGTGGCAGATTCAGATTCGGAATATTTATTGTCATTGTCACAAAGGAACAACGAAACTTCGTTTGGAGCATCCACACAGCAGAATTGGTAAAGTGCAAAATCCCACAAAATAAGCGTCAAAGGTAAGTGTGAAGATTCATTTGCACCTATTAAACTGCTAACCCTTTATTTATTGCATCATCCATAGCTCTAAAACCTTGAAAAAGGGGTTGCCGCGAGCCATCGCTGCGAGCCAGCTCACATCAATGGTTGGCCGGCGCGAACTGAGCTCGTATCATACCATTTTAATCAACGATAGCATCATAAATTTGCAAAATAAATTGTGTTGTTAATTTGCTTCTTTTTTTTTTTTTGCATATTAAATTACCAATTGAAGATGATTTTTGGGGTGGTGTTGTGTTGATGTTGTTGTACAATGGTAAATGATGTAAATATAAAGTATAATTAAAAAAAATTTTGACAGCAGAATAAGCCAGAACTGGTCACGTCCCATTCCAGTTCATGCAATGTTTCAAATGTTTGTTGTTGTTTTTTAAAATAATAATTGTCATTGATTAAAGTAAACAGCAGCTGAAGTAGAGAGTAGGAAAAAAGTTAGCTCCCCTTTTAGCTACCATAACATGCATTGTTTGGATTTATGAGGAAGCCGAGAATCCGGACAAAACCCACGTATTGTATGCATGAGGAGCATTTTTTTTATCGCCACACAGGAAGTTGACATCTGAGACTTAAAGTGCAAACCTGTGACTGTGAGGTAGACATGCTAGCCACATGTGCGCTATTTGAATCACATCAGGGTCAAATTGAGACTCTTGAAAACCTAAATTTAGCTGAGTTCGTGATCTTCCAGAACAACAAAACATCATTTGTGACATGGATGGATACCATTAGTCTGTATGCCTTTACAGTGTTACCATGGCGACTCTGCCCTACTGGACTCTTTGGCCTTGCTATTGCTGCGTGTAATGCAACTAACTGCAAGTACAGTTGCGGTAGAATCTTTTTACACACCTTCTCCCCTTGCTCTCCTTTCAACTGGCCTTGGATGTCAGCCTGTTAAGGAAGAACAGAGACCTTTACGTGTAATTATAGAACCAAGTGTTATCGCAATTTGCTGAATATGCGCATGCTCATTGATATAAGAATTACGATATACAATTGCAATCAATTTAGCCAAAGATGATTGATTTTTGTTTAGATTAGCACAGGGTTATGAAACGTGACATACCAATTTGCCCTGTGGCCCTGGAGGTCCTTGACTTCCCTTAAGAAAGAAATGAAAAATATGCATTTTTATTCAACAACGTGTCGGTGTATTCATATAACATGAAACTTCATGAGGACAAACCTGCAATCCTTTCTCTCCTCTGAGGCCGTTGAGTCCAGGGCTGCCCTGTGAACAAATGCAGATCAATAAAGATGTTAAGTAGCTGACCTTGCATCTGTGGAAAGGCCTGCCAACATATTGAAAAGCTGTCTGTGTGAAGATGCACAAATGTGGGCCTCACATTTCGCCCCTGCTCTCCCGGCTCACCCGCGTCTCCTTTCTCTCCAGGCCGCCCCGACTGGCCAGAGATTCCCTAAGGGCGAAACCAAACACAAAAAAAATGTGAAACTCAAACTATTTTAAACGTAAATTCAAAATCACGAGTCAAGCCAAACTTGTCATACCCTCACTCCTCGTTCTCCGGCCTTCCCGGGAAGTCCTGACTCCCCCTGAGGACGATACAATAACAAACAACACTGAAACACTGCAGCCATGCTGAGAATGATGATAATGGAGGTCACTTAAGAAATCAGGATTCATTGTCCCAAATTATAATCAAATGAGGTGTCATTGCAGGTTATGCTGCGTGTGATGAAAGCAGACACAACTATACACAGGTACTGCACGTTAAATGACAATCTGCCTCAGTTCAAACTCGAAATGCTAATGCGCATAGTGACTAAAGTCATGTAGTGAAAGTGGCAATGACATATGGAAATGAATCACCGTGATTAGATTTAAAATCCTTTACATAGCCAAAAATAATGAGAAAAGAGTTACAAAGAGAGAATCAGAAATCAGACGTACAGGGGTGCCTTCATCCCCCTTCTCTCCTCGTTCTCCCTGTAAAACAAGCATAAATAATACTGACTTTTTAAAACTGATGAAACAAAAAAAAAAAAACACTCATTGTGCAAGAAGCATATACAGACACACAATGGCATATTTCTCTCACAAAACAAGAGGGGATCATGTATTACCTATAACAGCATCCTGTGAGGAAGATGCACGGAGGAAGGAAGAGAACAACTTCTCACATTCAGCAGGTAGACAATATTTGTGAAGAAATCACCTATTTGTCAAGACAGATCTGTCTTTTCCCCAAACTAATTTACATTTACATTGCAATTCAACTTTGAAATTGGTTGCGATTGCTTCGAGATGAAGATGTTGAGCTGACAGAAATAATCCTATCACGCTGTGTAATACATCACAATGTCGTGTACGTATCATGGCATGACAATGCAACTCAAGCTGTCATGCAGTGTGCAACTCGTTGTCACGCGTGGCCAGCAATTGTCGACCGCTAATTTGAATTGGATTTGAAATTTGAATTGCAAGTGACACAATGGCCCAAATAGAAATAATTAATTTATGAGTTTTACAATACTATATTTATAATTTCATATGTATCTGTGGCAAAAACAAAACAAAAAACTATCAATGCTATCATTGGCAACGGCCTCTGAAATATCCACACACTCTGCTTTATTCTTGTGCATTTTCCTTTCTTTTTATTATTATATTACAGTTACAGGAGCCAGCGAAGTCAACCCCCAAAAAATGTCTTGGCAATATTATGTTCTATGCAGCCTCACTAAAATACAAAAACAAAATACGGTTTTGGTTAATATTGCGTGATTCCACTGTCCGGCCCCTCTCTGGCATTGGTTCCTGGGTACGGGGGGTGTGGGGGGGGGGGGGGGTCCCCGGGATTTGGGGGTCAGGGTTTGTGGGGCTGGCAGATGTCAATCAGAATGTCATGTTTAGAATAGTGAGGGCACATACAACATATTATTGTCAAGGGATGTTTAAGGTTGATTTCCTCTTTAAAAAAAATTGTGCCGAAAGTGAGTAACTGACTGTAATTTGTTTGCGATTGTCCAGTCCCTTGAGTGTGCAGTCACCTGTTTCCCAGGAAGACCAAGCTTCCCTGGGATTCCCGGCCGGCCGTCCTCTCCCCTCTGTCCCGGCTCACCTGGGTCTCCCTAATGGGCAGTTTCAAGAGCAATTTGGCAAGGAGATAAATACAAATAAAGCAGAAAAGCCAAATGAAGCACAGTAGGCTCCTCACCTTGGTACCCGGCCTAGCGCTAACACCTGGAGTTCCCTGAGGAGGGAGAGAGCACATGATTTATGCATTTGCAGTTTGGGGCACGACTGAAATGTGGCACAAGGGAACGCGGGATGAATAATAGAAGATATTGTCAGGAATATTTCACAGGCACTGTACTGGTGGTGCAAGCAGAAGAGCTAGTAGATAAAACAGAACTCTCCAGTATGATGTTAGGATGACGGCCGGCTTTCACTCACTGCCTCTCCTCGCTCTCCTTTAGGTCCAATCGTGCCCAAGCCTGACCCTGGAGATCCCTTTTAAGGTTAGAACAAAGGAGGTGTCATTTGGATGCTGGATACTAGTGCCTTTTTTTTTTTTTTTTTTTTTTACAACTTCACAGTTACTGACTTTCTCTCCTCTCTGTCCCGAGTCTCCCTTTGTTCCTTTGGGCCCCTCAAAACCAGGCAGACCCGGCTCCCCCTTAGGGAGAAGAGCAAATGGGAGGTGTCAGGCTATAATGGTCAAATTGATGATTGTACGAGATATTACTTACCTGCTCTCCTTTCTTCCCTAAGGGACCTTGAACCTGGAGGATTTTAATACACAGTAATGTCAAAGATTTACGAAACTCGTAATTATTCCACTCATTATTTTTCAGACAACTCACAGTTCGCCCTGGTTCCCCTCGTGCACCTTCACTTCCCTGAGAACACACAAGTTCTTTAATCTTTTGCTGGGATACTCATTACATGCGATTATGAGACGTTCTGCAGTAGAATCACGTTGCAAGTGACCTGACCCATCTGGTATGATTACTCCTATTTGAATCAGTCTCACCTTTTCTCCCGATGCTCCGCTGGGCCCCGGGGAACCCTGAGGACAATTGGAAAGACTTAGACATGAGACTCCCAGCAAAAGTCAGGTTATGAAACATAAAAGGCGATGCCGGGTATATAGTCACCCTCAACCCTGGTGGTCCTGGGGTTCCTGGTTTTCCTGAGTCCCCCTATGAAAACATTGGGAAAATAAGGATGTGAACGCTTGGAAATAATAGACTACAAAATAAATGCTTACTCTCTCTCCCGTTTCACCAACAAGTCCTCTTTCTCCCTGCAAAGAAACAAATCCACAGTATTCTTATGTTATGTTGTTTTCTTTATTTTTGGGAGTTTTTATTGTTTTCTGTTAAATGTTGCTTCTGTTGTCATCATGTATTTGGGTTGATGACGCTGATGGTGGGGGGGAGGGGGGGGTAAATCTGTTTATTTTCAGTTTGAATATATGTTTGTTTGTTTGTTTTGGATCCACGGAATGAATAAAAAGGCAGAAAAAGGGAAAAAAATGCTCAGTTGATGCAAAATGTTCTGATATGTCACCAATGCCTCCATGTAGCATACAAATATTTCCATTTCAATTTAATGCAACCATACTTTTCACACAAAGCGCTCCTCTAAGTTTGGGCAACTATGAATATCATTTCACACAGCCAGACCTTCATGAGGAAAAAAAATTGACATTTAAATTAGGTAGTCTATAGTCTGGACAAACAAGTCAATATTATGTCAGCTATTAGCTTCTACTTTTATTGTGGTGAATGTATACAGACTGTGCTCATACAAGCATAAACATTACTGCCCAAAGTGTTTTTCAACACGTGTTTTTAAAAGTACATTGTATGCTGCATGTTCTAATGTTCAGGCTTGACTCCTGCTCATGTCTCCACTTACCCGGTCTCCCTGCGATCCAGGCTCGCCCGTCTGACCTCGATCGCCCTATTGGGACAGAGCGCGATAGAGGTCAGGCTTCTAATTAAATGTTACAGCACATCTCATTTTTCATACCTTTATCGTACCTTACTGCCAATTTCTCCTGGGGGCCCACGAGGACCCTGAAGGACATAACAAGACTCTTAATGTGTGCAGGCAATCGCCGACAAAAGGGTGCTCACCCACATGTGTCCAAAGATTAAATAAGAGCAACTAAAAAGAGCCTGACATCTCCCCATGTCTTCTTCCTCTGAGACTGTAAAACCTAAATGTATTCACATGACACGTAAGTAGAGTTAGTTGTTTGTTAGGCTGACCCACCCTGTCACCAGGATCGCCCTGCCTGCCTAGTGGCCCAGGCAGCCCAACAGCACTGTCACCCTGTAAAATGAGAAGGGAATGCATTTTTAATGACTAATTAGTGGAGGACAGCTGCTGAAAAAAGAAATGAGAAAATGTTATCTTTTAGGAATTAATACCTTACTTAACGTCCGTGTACATGTTTTGATGTATTCAACATTCTTCCAAACTGTTCAAAATTCCAACCGACATCACTGCTTGTCATAATTGTAATGGAGTGCACATGACACTGTATATATATATATATATATATAGCAGAGTAAAAATTGAACATCTTTTCTTAAAATTGATAGATTATTAATAATCAATGAGAGTCATCTATGTGAAGACACTCATCGTGTTGATGATTGGTCTCATTTATCTCAATGAATAACATGCAAAACTCTATTTGTACAAATCTCTGCATGTGCTAATATGTCACATGATCACTTCTACATCATTCCTAGGAAATCCCAATACCTCATGAAAGGTGAGCTTTTATAGCCATTACATGTTGGCGACGCCTGCTCTAGCCACTGATTGTGAAAATGGATGCCTTTCTAACATAAAAAGTACAATTAAAAAATAACAGGGAAACGTTTCAAAGACATACAATTCTATATAGTTTTGTACAGCAGTTTACTTCAACGGGAAGTCAACCCCGCAAAAAGTTATTGACAATAATATGTTCCATGCAGCTCCACTAGTCTAAAATGCGCTATTCTGGTTAATATTGCGTTAGTGGAATATGTGTTAAGCAGTTTTCATCAATATCAGTAGGCGGCCATTTTACCACTTGCTGTCGAGTCAAAATTACATCACAGTTGTCTCAGGTAACAACCAATCACAGCTCAGCGTCATTAAACAGGTGAGCTGTGATTAATCTTTCTGTCATGATGTCAACTGTGATGACATCACAGTTGCCCTGAGCAACTGTGATGTCATCTTTAGTCGACAGCAAGTGGCAAAATGGCCGCCCCCTGAGATGGATAAAAACGACTGGTTGTGTTGCCTAACTCAAATTCCACAAATGCAATATTAATCAGAATGTCATGTTTAGACCAGTGAGGTCACATATAACATATTATTGTCAAGTAATGTTTAAGATTGACTTCCCCTTTCAATAATTTCCCAAGTACAGTATTTCACTGAGTATCTATTACAGCGCCGGCCCAAGCAAAGTAACAACCTAATACTGAAATGCCTCAGTGCACCTCATGACGTATATAGCAAATCAACCTGCCTTGTCTCCTTTGGCCCCCTGTGACCCGGACAGCCCTCTAGGACCTTGCACACCTGGAGGTCCTGGAGAACCCTGATTATAAAAAGGCAATTAGTGAATGCAAAGTACCAAGCCCCACATGCATCGCAGAATTAATTTGCTAACTAAGTGTGTCAGCACATTGATTGACTGCACTTACTGTGGCACCCTTCTCGCCAGCTACGGCCACCCCGCTGCCGACTCCTGGAGGTCCCTAGAAGCATAGGGATAAGCGTTGAGTCATTATGCATATGCATGCAGGTTCCTCAGGATATTTCTGCAAGAAGTAGGCAAGATGGCAGTCGGGTGACTCACCCTCTCTCCGGGGCCGCCCTTGTCTCCCTGCAGAGGGAGATAGAGAGAAGAAAGCTGAACATTGTTGGCAGGCTGAACTTGCTCTTGTAAAGGTTATAAGGTGGATATTTTTCATTTGCATGACTTACACTCTAACCAACAGTAATAACAGAAGCGATAACAAAAGAACAACTTTGCAAGTCCAACACAAATACAAAAAAGAATCGAACATATTTCTCCATATTCAAATATAACAGTTGCACTTTTTAATGTTGGCTTGTTGGAGTAAAAACTTAGTTTAATGCCATAATATTTATGGTTATTGAATGCTAATATAATGTACATATGATGTACATACGGTACAGTATATGGGGAAATAGTCAAATCTATCAGTAGTTTTCATGACATTCTGCAGCTGGAATACCCTTTATTTATCAGCCTTGCCACTCAACTCTGTATTGTGACTCAATGCTACCACCATGTGCGCGATTGTAAAATAACAACATGCAGCCTTTTGTTTTTATGTCTGTGCACAGTTGACAAGTGTATACAATACAACTATATATATTTTTTAAAGTGTTTACTTGCCCTCTTGGGGATAAACATCAGGAGATGTTAATATTTGTCAACTGTGGGCCTGTGAAGCTCTTTGAGACTCTTTGGTGCTTAAAGGGGAAGTCAACCTTAAACGTTTCTTGACAATAATATGTATTATGTGATCTCACTAGTCTGAACCTGACATTCTGATCAATATTAAATTTGTGGAATATGAATTATGCAGCAAGATCCAGACATTTTTATCCATCTCAGGGGGGCGGCCATTTTGCCACTCACTGCCGACTGAAGATTACATCACAGTTGCTCGGTGCTCAGGCAATGACCAATCGCAGCTCACCTGTTTTCTGAAGCTGAGCTGTGATTGGTTGTTATTTGAGACCTGAGCAACTGTGATGTAATTTTCACTCGACAGCAAGTGGCAAAATAAATGCCTTCTGATATTGATATAAATGGCTGGACTTTGCTGCTTATCTCATATTCCATTAACAAAATATTAACCTGAATACCGTATTTAGATGTGGGGCTGCATAGAACATATTATTGCCCCCCCAAAAAAAATTGGGGGGTTGACTTCCCATTTATAGAATTAATAGTTAGCATTGGTTTATGCCTTTTGCAGGTTCTCTGTGGGTACTTGGAATTTTTATCAGTCCAAAAATATATCTCACTCACACCACAGAATGTTTATTTTTATTTATTTTATTTTTTTTACTGTAATGTATCTAAATACAATTAAAATATTGATTGAATATACTATGATGCAGTTTTGCAAAGACCTCTTGTACTTGATCATTACAATTCTGTCGGTGGGTGTTTCATGTAATCAGTACATGCATATTGTTATTCTAACTTGTGAACACAATGGAAAGAAAGGTGGGTTCACAACCTTGATGGAGAGTCCTGGCGTTCCCGGTATCCCGGGGCGACCATCCTGCCCTGGTATACCTGGTTGTCCTAGGGTACCTTTGGCACCATCGATGCCTGGCCGACCAGGGGTCCCCTGAATTGACAGTATTCAAATGTCCTTTCATTTGATCTTCTGTCACGACTAAACCAAATGTAATTCTGACACATTTTGCCATCTGCAGTGTAGTTAAAGTTGGGCAAAAATGAATATCAATATAATATTATTTGTGTAATTTCTTCTTACAGGTACTCCAGGGATGCCTGGATCTCCCTTCCTCCCTGGAAAGCCGCCTCCCGATGTGGATCCCGGATCCCCCTGGAGCATTTGTAAGGTACCAGGAACAGATTTTCACACCGAGTTTTCACATGTGCCCTCTCTTGTAGTTGATTAGGACAGATCATGTATGGCTCAACTCACCCTTTCACCTCTCTCTCCCTTTGGTCCTTGTGACCCTGTTGCACCAGGTTCTCCCTAAAGTGGCAGAAAATACAATATGATAATGATGCTTTAATAGCAGTAGAATGCATCTTTGAGTTGAGGACGACTTACTTGGCTTCCTCTGACACCAGGTAGACCCTGTGAACCCTACAAAACACATAAAGTCATTATCTCTTTGTGTGCTCAAATAATCGATTTTTTTTTTTAATTCTGGTTTTACTGCTTACAGGAAGTCCTGTATTTCCCTGGGAACCTGGTCGTCCTGGTAAACCTGGATTTCCATCAATACCGGGGAAACCCTACAAACATTTACTGTTTAGATCAGCCTACGTCGACATGACATTGGTGAGGTTTTATTTCTACTCACTCTCTCGCCTTTTGACCCCACTGAGGGTTCAATAGGAACTGAAGGCCCTGGTGGACCTTGACGCCCTTCGGGACCCCTCGGACCATCTCTTCCAGGAAAACCATCCCGACCCTGATGCACACACAAACACACATGCACAACAACATTTTTGGGTGTGAAAAATTGCTTCTTAAACAGGTACTGTGGTGCCTTTGATGTTCTGTGACCAAGTATGTGACTCAAACTATTATATCTCAATAATCTCTCAACTTGTCTTTCCCCATTGAAATGAATGGAAATGCCATTAATCCATTCTAGCTCCCCCACCTTGCAAAAAAATGTATCATGTTTTTAATAAGAAAAATTGCACTCAAAAAAAAAAAACAATAGCATTTAAAGGATTAAAAGGTTGGTGCATATGCTGCTTCTGTTTAGCATACCTTTGCCACCAGGCGGCAGTATAATACAGACATACAGGGTAGTAGTCATTCTTCTCAGAGGATAAAGAATATATGTTTGTGAGTATTGTTATATTGTTTGTCTATTATGTTGCTCCACCATTTGTGTTTAAACATCCATCCATCATTCCTTAAATGAATATAACACCGTAAAAGCATTGCTCTTCATTTGTCCATGTAAGGGCTTTTGCATTGTTTGTTGGTATAAACCTAAATGGACTTTGCTAAGGCAAAGTTATCATATGTTGTTGTTTTTAATACAAAACGGCAGTTTGACAGTAAACGTCCACTGGGAGCATTAAAAAGACCCTTTTTTGAACTTTTTTATTTTTTTTTAGATATACCAAACTTAACCTTGCTCTGCAAGATGAATTCTCGCGGTATTTGTGAATTCACAAGCTCCGGAGAATACATCTTGTACCAAGCCCGTTAATTTCCATCGATCCGAACGACCAATCACAGAGCGACATTGTGTTTGGGACGTGATATGCAACTGTGACGAAACCAAGAAGCCTGCGCCGACGCCGGGGCAAACAAACATGGACGAATGGACGCTGCAATTAATTGCGTTCTTGCAGAATTACCGTTACTCACCGTTTTCCTTGATGAATGTTGAACAGCGAGAGGCACACTAGTAAATATGTTTGTGCTTCCCCCAAGTCCCAGATTGATATCGTGGAGAACTCCCTTGAGTGAATCACAATATCAATCTGGCTATTGCCAGGTTATACCAAACTGCTGTTTGATGTGAGTTGTGTCGAGTGCTCATGCATCATCCTAATGAGAAGTGTTTGTAATATTTTTGGTTTACAACACAACTTAATGTTGTGCCATGTGAATGTAATATTTAATGTTGGCGAATGACTTACAGGTTCTCCTTTGCGTCCATCGATAGCATCTCTGCCTCTTTCACCCTGAGGAATATAACAATAATGCATAAACAGGTGAAAAACAAAGTGTAACAGAAGATCAAAGAGAAACTGCGCCGCACCTTCTCTCCACGATCTCCCTTGTCTCCCTACAAAAAAAAAAACATACACAAGAGGTTCAGTCATGAGGAGCGGAAAAGAAAGAAGAACAATCTGTAGGGTGTGTCTGGACGTCGTAAGCAGAGCTGTTTGTTCAGTGCTTAATAGAAGTAATCCGATTGTAATTACAAATGCTGCCAAACTCAAGATGACTCACCCGTGGACATTGAGCGGTACACTGTTCTGGCCCCGGGCCACCCTAAAACCACAAACACCATGCTGAAGAAAAGGTTGGATGAAATACACAAAAACCACGAGGAATTAAGACAAATCCGCACCCCTGATCCTTTGGCAATACCGCAGAGCAAGTCTGCCAGATCGGTATGTAGCGCGTCCAACTGGGAGGCATCGCGCACATACAGAACGTTCTGGGTGCTGCCGTCTGTCACTGCTTGCCGCAGCTCCTCGGTATCTGCCCGATCTACTCCGACTGCCAACACGGTCACCCCTGGAAAACACCCCCCAAAATGACATGATTTTTAATGAATGGAAGCAACAAAAAAAAGTCACATTTGACATATGATAGCTCACTTCTCACCTGTCGCTCGGAGGCTGGAGGCCGCAAGCGTGAGGCTGTCCGCAGATTTCTGATCAGAAATGATGACAACAACCGCAGGGACCCTCGGCCTCCTTCCAGCGGAGGTGGTGAGAAGATACTGAGAGGCAAAATTCAATGCCTGGCCTGCAAACGGAAGTAGACCACATCCAAGTGACCGACAACACGATAACAATGTTCTTGTAGATTTTTTTGAAAAGGTCTGAAAAACTGACCAATGTTGTTTCCGGGACTTTCGCCAAAAGGCGTCGACTGGATTTCTTGGAGCAGTGTGTCTGCCGTGCTGTGACGATCGAGTTGGAACCAGGTTTTGGGTCTATAACCATACACAACAACCCCCACCTGAGGAGCAGAAAACAAAATATGGCTACGAGACACCAGAAAACTCGCCCAATCTATTGAATGTGTGTTTTTTTTAAAACTGTTTTTATTTATTTTCTTAATGTTTTTCTTTCGTACCTGTGAGTCACGCACTCCAATAGTCTGGAATGAACCCACTGCACTTGTGAGAAGAGCGCGCAGAGGTCCGGCAAGGTTAGTTCGATCAGTCGATGCTGGCACGAGAAAGACCACATCCAGACGTCCACCGAGACACACTGTGGAAAACACAAGTTTTCATATACTGTAAAAACTGGAAGTAAAGCAAGAAGATGCTTTTTGGCCGTTCATTACATGTAATTGCCTCATGGAAATGTCAGTTCTCTGTTAGCCAGTCAATAGACTGAATTATACCTAGATTTGCTCCTTTTGCTACTGTATTGCTGAGAGTACAATTTTCAAGGCATTTTGATTAGCTTGGGAGAGTGCTTGAAGATCATTCCAATCATGACATACAATATGTTTACAACGTACTTTGCAGGGATACCTTTGAATGATGGACCACATGCTACTTCATCAAGAAACGGTACATTTCTATTAAAGTGCCAGTCACAAGCTTTTCACAATGGCACGTAAATGAATACAAAAAAACAAGCCTGCACTGCTATAAACGAAAATGGAACTCTAATGAAATGTATTTGTCTCATAGATCTACCTTGTGCAGTATTTGTCCAATTCTTAGCTATTTTCTTTTCATTAATAATATTATCATTGATAGAGCATACAAAAAAACAAACACTTATGGAGCTGAAATGTCACCAGATTGTCCAAACATGTTGAAATTCAAAATGGCACAATCCATCATTTCTAAATGATTATGGTCATTATTATATGTGGGACAGAAATCTTTATATGTTATATATTATACATCTTTTTTTTTTTTTTCATATTTTTGATGCACTCTACACCTGATGTGCTATATATAGTGCATTTCCCATGATTACCCAATTTATCCATAAACTAAAGTGGAAAATGAAAAATGTGAGTTGAGAGTATTAAAAGCCATAAACCATCAAGTGGCGCTCGGGAGCAATGTTTTAGTTTCGCTTGAGCGGACGTATATCTTTGCCAAGTGACCATACTTGCACCAAAACAAGCCGGCTTGGCCGCGATTGAGAGAACAGGCCTGTGTGTGTGGACGCAGTAAAACACACTCACGTGCACACGCGACATGTGGGTGCACGTGCGTGCGTGGTCAAAGGGACAATTCTTGACAAAATGTGCTTTATATACATCATAGTTAGTTTTGCTCATTGCACACTATAGCTTTTATTGTCCATAGAGGGCATCAAAAATAAATAAATAAGAACTACAGTATATATGTATGGATAGGTCTGATGCCACTGAACATTTTTGAGTGGTCGGAAGTAAAAAAACAAAAAAACAAATCATAATTGACTTAGTTATCACACTTCAAAGAGGGAGTCAACTCTTGGCTAAAATGCCATGAGAGGGTTCATTTATTTTTCCGCACAAGATAAGGTTGAACAACAACAACTTTAAAAATATAGATATTTGCACACTGTTCTTTTATATTACATTGTCTATGTGTACTTCTAAAACCATATTCTACATGAAAAAGTACATGTTGAAGCCTTACCGTTGCGTTCATTGGCAAAGCTCTCTCTTCCAAGTCCACTTTCAAAAGTCGGCTGTATGCTGAAGCGGTACTGATGGCCCAGACGAAGTCCAGTCACCTGGTAAGAGCTGGATGAAGCAGGCAGTGTGACGGATAAACCCGGACCCCGGTCTAAGAAATGTCAAACTACAAATTAGTGGACTACGCAAGTTTGTGTATCAGAAACAGCAATGCCAAATAACCATGTTTTACCATTTTCCTTTCTCCAGCGAAGAACATACCCTCGGACACCCGGTAATGGTTGCCAGCTGAGGCGCACAGAATCCTGTGTTACCTCTGCTACTCTTAAAAGTGTGGCCGGGAGGGAGGGAGCACCAGCTTCATGCAGAGATTCAGCACATTACAAACGGTAAGGATCAAGAGGAAACTTTAGTGAACCGTACATGGCGGCTACGCGTCAAAACAGAACTTACGAGTGGTGACTCGGACAGACACGGGCGTTCCCTCACGGTTCTGAATTAGAGCCATGACATTCACCAAATACTGCACTCCGGGATCCAGTCGGTCTAAAGCCACGACGGTCACGTCTCCACCCACCAACTGACTTGTCTCCTCGCCACCTACAGCCAAACAGTAAAATGGTTAGAGACTGGACATCTAAATATTAGTCACAGAGCTCTGATGTATTAAAAAAAAAACTTAGGACCACCAACCATCGGTTCTTTTCCACGACACCCGATAGGCTGTCGCTCCTCGGACGCCAACCCACGACACTCTAACAACCTCTCCTGGGTTCTCCTGGACTTGGAGCGACGTCACCGTGCCAACATCAGACTGATTTGGTTCTGCAGTAAACGTATTTCAAATATTCTTCATATAGGTCATTTTCAGAGCAACATACCGTCTATTTAAATTCGGTTCAGTACCTGTTCTGACACTGAGGAAGCCGGGACTTCCCTCTCGAGAGCCACTCAGCGCAGATACAAACACGCTGTAAATAGTGTCCGGCCGGAGTCCGTCGATGGTGAAGGAAGAGACGTTTGCTGCCACGTTTCGAGTTGTTTCCACTCCTGCATCAAATCACAACCAAAACAAACACATTTTGTATTTGATATTTGGAGTGCCACACACACGTTTTATTCAAAATGCCTCTTACCGTCAACATCATTGCGCCATCTGATTTTATAGCCAGTTGCCCTTAAGGTAGGCGACCATGCTATGCGTATCCTCTGAGGTGTTACGTCGACTGTGCGAAGGCCATAAACCGCTCCACTGTGCGGGTTGGTCCGGGTGGAACGCGTCACGGACTCGCCAACACGGTCGTTGACTATGGCCGCCACACCAAATACCAGCGCCTCATCGGGTTGCAGGCCGTCCATCGTAAAGACGGAGGTTTCAGCCGCCACGTCGCGAGACTGCTCTCCGCCTTAAATGCAAAATGAGAAAATGGAAGTCATATAAACAAAAAGCAAAGCACCTGTCACGAAGGAATACAAAAAAAAATGTCAAGCATTTGAAAAAGTAACAATTACCATATTGTGAATGATACCTTTGACCCCTGCTACTGGCAGGGTATAGGGACTAGGTTGGCCTGCAAATAGCTAAAATCTGAAAATTCTGATATTTTTTTTTTAAGCCCAAAAATTATTCCAAAAAATGCTGATCAACATTCAACGAACAAACACAACCTACACATTTAAAACAAAAGAGCCACAAACATTACAATTCTATAAGAGAGCCTTGAATAATATTTATTACTCAAGTGTTTAATTTGCGCCTTGTAAAATACTGTATGTTTCATTTGTTTTTAAATTGTTGTCCTCAACCAAGAAAATCATCGAATAACTGGGGAAGAAAAAAAAGCGTGATTAACTTATCAATAAGCCTAAAGGAAAGGAATTTTTTTTTTTTATTATTATTATTTTTTTTTAAAGGCTTCCATTTTCTTGATCACATAGCAACTGGACTCAGGAGTGATGAAAAAAGGCCATGTGGAATGATGAGTCCACACCATCATGTCTAGTGCCAAGTACACTAAAGATGGTGGTCCCATGCTCCCATCTGCAATCCAAGCCATGAATGAACGCGTGCCATATTTGGCTTAGGTGTACATTCACTTACTATTTCCTTGTCTCCATGTAATCCTATAACCTGTCGCTTCATTAACACCAGTCCAGGCTATTCGAATTCTCCTGCTGTTTGCCAGTGCCACTCTTAGGTATGACACTCGTCCAATGTCTTGCTCTGAAATGAAATCGCCACCGGGAAAAAGAAAAGATTCAGGAACCACTAAGTTCATTTTTAGTTCCCTGGAGAAAATAGAAAGTCCATAAGAAGCAGCTAACTAAAGGTTGTGAAATGTTATGAACGGACAGAAAGCAAGCATGTCACAACATAACCCACCTGGTCTGACAAAGACGCTGGCTGGCTCGCCTTCGTTGTCTCCCACCAGCGGTGTGACACTCACATCATAGGACACTCCCACGATCAGGTCTCGGAGGTCAAGAGTCGTCTGGTTCCCGGGGACAATCTGAATATTTTGCACCCCCACTGGCGTGATAAGGAACAGCAGAGCTTTCAAATGTATCAAGCATACTCTAAATGATTATTTTTTTAATTCACAACATAAATCAGTGTACCCTCAGGACTTTGGATAATAATGCGGTACTGCGTGGCCCCAGCTATGCCAGTCCAGCCAAGTCTGACCGTACTGCCCAAAGACTCCAGCACTCTCAGGTTGGACACCCGCCCCACTGGCTGTACTTCTGTAATTGCAGCATGAGAACAACATAGAACAAGTATTCATTAAAAATCCTATTCAGATGTTTGTGGAATTTAACTCAACAATTCAAAAGTTAGCGAAGTTACCTTTGGAAGTGCTTGTGACAGGTGTGGCCTCCTCACGACCCTCAAACAGCGTGTACAGGGTGATGAGGTATTCCGTGTTGGGCTGAAGCCCAGTCAGCTCGTATTTGCTGGTGCTCCTGGGTAAAGACAAGGTCTGGGCACGGCCACCTGCACACCAATGAGTGGTTAATAGAATGCACACGCAGTTCTAAGAAGAGGTACAGTGTTCCCTCCCTTTCCGCGGGTGATACGTTCCATGCCCACCCACGATAGGTGAATTTCCAAGAAGTAGAGGTCGTTAAAAAAAAAAAAGATTTTTTTTTTTCACCCTTCAATAACGCTAATACTGTACTGTCTGTCACCTTAATGAGCTCTGCTTGCGGAGTTGTGTAAAAGAGCAGCCTCTTTGAAGTCAATTGCCTTCAATTAACTTGTTTTTCTACTCTCCTGTGAGTGCAAGTGCACGGAGCGGGGTGGGCGGAGGAATGAGATGCATTGTGTACGAGTAACTGGGATCTGTTCTAAAAATAGCTCACCGATGATGGGACACTAACTTGCTAAGAAGAATTAAAAGAAGAAAAATGTCAACACGTTTCTTAATTTATCAAATATTCTATAGTTTGATTAACTCATTTGCTCCCCAAAACATATGAATACGTTCTATTTTAAATATGACCATGGTTCCAAAAATGTATGAACTGAAGAGGGATGCTTGAAGAATGGTAGTTGTTGCAAAAACGGCCAGCAGATGGCATCAGAGTATAAGAGATCAACCAGGGCCATGTTGCAACAAGCAGGCTGGGAGTGAATGAGTTAAAAATGTAATAGAATGTGTTGAATGAAAGAAAGAGCTGTTTGTATTTACTCAAATATTACAAAAAATAAAGAAAATAGCAGCACAAATCAAGAGTGTTATGGGCTACTCACTATTGAAAATGGGGGGGATAAAAATCCGCGATAGAATGAATCTGCAATAAGTGAACCTCGAAGTAGTAGGGACCATATAGCCTAATAAAATGCAATAATAGCTTGTCATTATTACACGGTTTAATTACTTCAAATCCGATTTTTTATTCTATATATCTGGATTGGATCGCAATTTAAACATGAAAATGTACCAAATAAAATGTCCAGTGAGTTTATAGTAAATGATTTACTTATAACCAATTCAAATGACAAATCACCTTCGCCCGCTCGCCATTCCAGGCGGTAGCCCTGAGAGGATGGAATGATTCTCCATGTGAGGCGGATGGATGAGGGACTGGTGATCGCTGCATTGAGGACCTGCTGCAGCTGGCGATCTGAAGAAAACATCAATTATTGAATAATGAGTAGCATTGCTGACATTATTTCATCACCTGTAATAGACAATGATGCTACTGCTTTAATTTCCATTTAAACGGTATTATTTTAAGACGCAGTCCAGTGGAATGCAATGTGACTAAGGGCAGTCCCTTAACACACACTCCGCCCGTGCATCAAAATGAGAGAAAGTGTGACCTATCTTTGAGCGTCCCCCAAAAAATCAAAGCAAGAGTTATCTGTTAAAACAAAAAAAAAAGAAGCAGAACCCCTCTGTGGCTGAATTAAAAGATTAAAATCGGGCCGCTGCAGCTAATCCAATCCTTTACATCAAGCGTGTGAAGCACATTAATAAAGCAATAATGAAATCACGACATTGGGTTATGTTATGTCAAAGTATAAATCCTAACGGATGGTCCCCTCGGCACTAAATTTTTTTTTTTATAATAATCAAAGCCCAAAATATGTCCACTTCCTGCTTTATTTAGCATCCCAATGCCTCAAGTCATGTAGTTCCAAAGAGGAAGAGGGATCAAGAGCTAAGACAGCACATTTGATTATTACCATGTTTATACACATTATATGGCCCTTAGAGCAGTTAAAGCAGCTAACCAATGGAGAAGTGGGCAGCTTCCCAACACACACACAAACTGGGATAGAGCTCGAGACGATGCCCATAACATTTTGTAGAGGAGCAAGGACAAGCAGTGACTCAGCTTTCAGACAAAATTAAAAGGAAACCATATGGTTGGATATTAGTCACAAGAAGCAGATGGTGTGCGTGCGTGATGACCGTAGGTGTAGAACTCTTTCCTAAACAGAATTAATGTGCAACATGTAGCTTTCTGAAGCAAGCGAGCAAACAGGAAGTTTCCCATCAACGGCGTCTGTCCCCTTTGGTTTCCATCTTAAGTCATCTCCAGCAGCATGACATAATGTATATTTCAGCTTTACATAGACTTTCACATTTGGTGTTGAGGTCAAAGTCCTTAAAGTGGAAGTCAACTTGAACATTTCTTGACAATAAATGTGTTATATGTGACCTCACTAGTCTAAACATGAAATTCTGATTAATAGTACATTTTTGGAATACTAGTTGTGAAGCAAAATCCAGCCATTTGTATCCTTGTCAGGGGGCGGCCATTTTGCCACTCGCTGTCGACTGAAGATGACATCACAGTTGCTCAGGGCGCAGGCAACGACCAATCACAGCTCACCTGTTTTCTGAAGGTGAGCTGTGATTGGCCGCACCCTGAGATGGATAAAAATGGCTGGATTTTGCTGCTTAACTCATATTCCACAAACACAATATCAACCAGACTACCATATTTAGACTAGTTGGGCTGCACAGAACATATTATTGTAAAAAAAAAAAATCAAATGGGCTCCACTTTATACTTACCTATCTTGAATTTGGCTGTTTCCCTGGAACCCTCAACATTTCCCTGATAGAGTGGAATCACAGTGAGGATGTAGTCTGTGTCTGGCTGAAGTTGCGATATCGTGTATGTGTCGCTGTCTCCTGCCACCTCCACAGTTTTAATATCTAGACCTTTTGTAAGGAGAAAAGGTCAAGTAAGATTTGGAGCCTTTTCGACATCAAAGTTAATGCTGATGTCCTGGTTTGTGTCCTGACCTGCGACTCCTCCCCATGCCAAACGGTACGCCACCGCACCGCTGACGCCTCTCCACAGCAAACGGACGCTGCTTTCTGACTCCGTCTCCACCGATAACTGCCGAACTGCCTCCAGGCGCACTGACACACGCAGGAGAATGAATACACACACAAGTAAGCATGAAGTCCCTGCGAATTGCATATTATTATTGAATGTGATTTTTCTACACAAGGACACAGTAAATAATGTGCCGGTAATGCTAGCACATATCCTATACTGCACTGGTTTCTCAACCCCGGTCCTTGAGTACCCCTTTATCAAGCCTGTTTCCCATGTCTCCCTCAGCCAACACAGCTGAGGATCACTATCAGGCTTCATGTAGAGCTTGCCGATTAGCTGATCATTTGAAACACCTGTCTTGGCTGTGGGAGACATGGAAAACAGGTTGGATAGGAGTACTTGAGGACCGCGGTTGAAAACCACTGCTATGGGGTAGATGCCACGGACTTCCGACTTTTACACATCACCGCCGATTCCGGCCACTGCTGAGCGCGTTCCAACACTTGCACCCCCTCCCATGCACCCCCCCCCCCCAACCGCGCGCTCCTGCTCATCGGCGGGAGGGTGTCTCTGCTATCTGAAATGTTTCGGACACTGAGACAGACACTAAACACTCGCAGCCTCGCACCCGTCGATGGGAACGCGCAACTGAGGGGCACAAAGGTGGAAGCGCAAGTACTGGGATGCGACCCACACGTCGCAAACCGGAAACAAAGTTGATGGGTGAAAACCCGAAAGTCTCCTCCGTGGCATATAGTCCATACTGTATAGCTAATGTATTATATATTCGGGATGTGTCAATACCACTTTTTGTCAGACTGAGTGCAAGTCCTTACTTTTGAGTACTCAACGAGAACGGATACTGCCACTGTTTTACTATTCTGACAAAAGTGTATTTTATTGTTGTCAAATAATGTTCAAAAACACAAACTTTTCTTGAACATGACATAAACTTTAATTATAAAAAATAATGAAATTTTAATAAAAAAAATTAAATAAATGTAATTCAATTTTTAAATTGAATTAAATAAATAAAAATATTAAATTACATTAAAATGAAATTATTTTTTTTTTTATTAAAATAGAATTTAATTAAAATTAAATGAAAATTCAAACCATTTAAAAAATAAATTATATATATATATATATATATATATATATATATATATATATATATATATATATATATATATATATATATATATATAAATTTAATTTGACCATTTGTCATGACTGACATTTTAACAACTGCATGTTTTCCCCAACAGTCTTGCCACACATTTCATGTGAATAAAAAAGTGAATAAAAACCAACAGAATACTGCTTTTTGAGAACATCAAAAATTATACAATAAAACCATGACAAGACAAATGAAATGATACTTCATCACACCATTGCAACTTTTCTTTACGTATTTGCCACTCTACAGCGCGTCATCCGCCGTGGCTTCATGTACCTGGTAATTGTGTGTCTGTAATGGGTCATGGAGGCTACTCACATGTGCGGGCATTGAGGGTAGCAGGAGATGCAGAGTTTTGGGGGAATAGCGGATAGAGGCTAATGGTGTACTCCGTGTCGGGTTCAAGTGACTCCAGGTTGACAGATGTGGAGTCTGCAGACAGGGACTCCACCAATAGCTGGCCAGATGGCTGACCTACTCTTGCGGATAAAAAAGCAAGAAACACAATAAACAAGTTAGAGTAATCACAATCACACCGTATGTTGTTTTTATACACACTATAAAATAGTCACCAGTCAAATAAATGTTTGATACAGCGGCAGATGATTGATTCCATCTTGAACAGGTTATGAAACAAGTTTCACATTGTATAAGTGCCCCAATATTGTGATTGAGGAATGCCAAATCATCATTTGTAAAAAAAATAAAATAAAATAAAAATTCAATCTCTGCCAATTGCAAACAGCAGCAGAGGTATTCAAGTAGAGGAGCTCCATGTGAGTCTGGCACTCCCGCCACATGTTCAGCTAAAGAACATTCGATATCAGCCCTCAGGGGCCACTCCTCACTCTCTTGAATCATGGCATACGCAGCCCGACGTTGACACCGTTGTAACCTATGACACGCCCAGGAATTTCAGGCAAAATAACTGACAATCCAAAGAGTATGGCTTCATTTACACTGTAGATTAACGCTAAAGAGCGCTAAAAATCTGTTTGATATTTTGGGTAATGTTTCGGCAATAAAGGTGCGACTGACAGCTAATGCCGCGAGGCAGCAACTTGTTAAGTGAGCGCATGTTCATCTTACTCTGCGTTGACTACGGTACATTCTCAACTTGCTTCAAAGCCTGCCACCAGCAAGTTATTAAGTACTGTTGCTTCTTTTCCTGCTCATTTCCACTTCAGTATTTCATTCTGCCTTGGCAGGCCTTTGACAAATCAGTATATCAATATCCTAACCAGCGCCGCTTGGAGGGCAATTCAACAACGCAAGTTTAGGACTAAAAATATCTTGTATTAACAGAATAGAAAAATAAAGAGGAATACATAGTGCAATACAAATTGTTAGCCAGGTTTGTGCCTGACCTCGTGGCCCGTAGGTAAGTTGGTATCCCTGCACAGGAGATGAAGGCTGATCCCAGCCCAAGGAGAGAGTGAAGAATCCTGCTTGGATCAAATGAAGACCTGAGATGCCAGGCAAGGACCCTACATGGAAAAGACATCCATTTTGCATATTAGGATGTGTTTTACACATCAGTACCTGTCTACGTATTACTTACTGGTTTGCTGATTAGCGAAAAACGATTCTCCAACACTGTTGGGGTATTGCGCAATGACAGTCACAAGGTAGTCTGTTCCCGACCTGAGAGGCCGTGCAGTAAAGCTTCTCTGACTGGCAGACAGTGTCTCCTGCAGGAAAGAGGTGTTTTTACAAACAAATAGCAAAGGGAATTTCACCTTGCCAAATTATAACCTCAACAGCATCTGCATAATAAAGACAAGGCATGTTGATACTTAGCATGGATGTGTGTGTTCCCCATTGAGCACAATTAACTGAAGCTATAATTAGCTCTCAGTCATGCCAAAGCAATAACCTGCCAAAAATAAATGCATCTATCCCAAATGATCTGGACTCACCTGCCGCAGTTCTGCTGTGATAGGTTGACCCTGGATAGAGAGGGGCACATACTGAACCACATAGCCCCTCAAGGGCCCGCCTGGTGAATTCCAGCGGAACCTGAGTGAATCAGACGTCACGCCTGTGAACTGAATGCTGGCAGGACCGGAACGGGCTTCTAAAAAGAGAGGAGATGTTTTCAAACGGAGCAGTTCTCCATGGTAAGCTGCGGTTCGCTGTGTGGACGAAAGTATTGAGACATATTTCCTAACCCAGGGGTCAGCCACCTTTCCTGTCAAAAGAACCATTTTAGGCCAAATAAGTCATTTTAAAAATCAGTTTGGAGCCCAAAAATATTTGAACGTTGTGATGAAGGAAACAGTTTGTTAGTGTTAGGAGTCTAATGTACTGAGGGCCCAAGAGCTAACAGATAAATATGTAGCATCCAATATGTAGACATTCATTTTCTTCTATCTTTCGTTTTCCGATTTATTTATTTTTAGGATGTGTGTAATTTAACATACTTTGTTTTTCATACATGTTTAGACTCTACTCTTTCTACTCTTCTGCCAAATTTATGACATTTTCAGTCATTTTTTGACATATTATATGCCTTTCTTCTTCCTTTTTTAACACATTTTATGGCTTTTTTCTGCCTTTTTTTGGGGTATAAATTGTCTGACATTTTTGCCTTGTTGAACATTTTCTTACCTGCCTTTTTAAAAATAGAGTTTCTGACTTTTTGGGCAATTTTGTGTACATTTTATGGTAATTGTCAGAATTTCTTTTTTGGGGGGGGATTTTATAGTTACTTTTTGAATGTTTTCTTTTCTGCCTTTTTGTCTTCTTTTTTGACATTTATGGTCACTCTTTGGACATTTTTAGGTAATAAAAAATGTACTCTACCTTTCGTCTTACTTTTTCTGACAACTTAAAAATTTGGACTCTGACATTTTTTGAATATTTAATTATTCTTTTTTATGTATTTAAACCATTAATTCATTTGAAAAATATTTTGTCTAAAAAATAAAAATAAATAGGCCTATGTCAAAAAAAACGTCTTCTTTTTTTAACGATCCACAAGGAGCTCCAGAGCCACAGGTTGCAGACCCCTGTCCTAACCAAATGACTCCATTCTTCTACTCCGTTCCTGTATAAACATACACGTCCCAATACTTTTGTTCAAACAGCCCATTTGTTTTTACTACTGCATGTACCATCACTCGCATAGACTCCGCCAGCTTTGGAGCACACCCGGGGGCTCACAAGTGGAAGAAGAGTGTTGAGCAGTTTGAAGTCCCCGACAAAGGAGGTGAAGTCACTGCTAGGCTTGGAGGAAATCTCAGACAGTTCCTCACTGTCTGCACTCTTGATACCTGAGAAAAGATGAGAAAAAAATTCATCACAGACAGTCTTTGACAAAGAGCAAACTGCACACCGAGCAGCCTACCAATTGAAAAGATGTGCACCCCAAGACTGTGCAGCTTCTCCGCTGATTCCCGCACACTGTCCTGTGACTTCCCATCCGTGATCAAAATAGTGATCTGACGATTCAAAGGAGAATTAGAGGACTGAATAATAGCTTTGAAATTTTTGAGAATTGGCTGCGTCTCACACCTTTGGGACGTCCCGGCTGTATGTGGGGTTGAAGAAATTATCAGCGGCAAACTTGAGACCAGCACCGGTGCGTGTATTTCCCCCCTTGTAGTTCATATTCTGCACAGCTTTGACGAGCTCCGTTCCATTAAGGTATGCCGTCAAGGTGAACTCAACCCTGGATTTACAGGAGGATAAATGACGGTAAAACATGACTATGCTGCTTGGGCAGAACGTTTCTCTTATTTGCATTGAACTTCAGTGTCATCGGTTACCTGGAGGTGTCACTGTACTGTATAGCCCCAAAGCGAAATCCTGTCTCGCTGACAGAGCTCGCAAAAGGTTTGATGATTCCGGCTATAAAGCCCTTCACCTGCTGGAAGTTAACTTTCCCGATACTGGAAGATCCATCCACCAGAAAAACAATGTCTGCTGCTTGCACGTTATTGCACCTGCCTGTAAAATGGAGAATACACGAAGAGACCCATGGTGATGACATTTATACAGTATGATAGAAGCATGGCTTCAAGATCATTCAGCAAATTGTCACCCTGAGCTTCAGTGTGTGTCATGAATGACAGCAGCAGCGGGACGGTGAAAATCCAGCACCTCATCTTTACAACCTGGGAGGACACAGAAAGCATAATGTTACAAAAAATTGGGGAATCCTGCCTGCATGCTTCAGTCAAAATGCTGTATTTTATTGTTAAAGAACGTGCAGCAGTCCCCGCATACTATTTAAAATCAATTTTGTTCAACTAACAGCTGGCACATGTTAGTTAAATTCCAGAATCTTCACTCTTCTCTTATAGCAGCTACAGTAATAATAATCAAAACACCATAAAAAAAAATAATACAGTAACGATGCAGTGGAAAAAAAGCAGAGAGTGATTTTGTAAAGCCAGAAAGGAATGTGAAAAAACAATTCATCATTCGTATATTGCTCAATTTCATTGTGGGGCCTGCCTGCCCGCCCCGCATCGGAGCAGCTGTATTTCTGTCAGAATTGGTCCTCAAAGTTCATTCATCCTGACAGGTTTAATGACATAAAGAATGCTATAAGGTTTCCCACATTGTCCTCTGCCATCACAGCTAGAACCTAGCACAGAACCTCCCTTTGGATTGAAGTGGAACGTTTGACTTGATTGGCATAAAGATGGAGAACAAAATAAAGCAATTAGTAACTTCATCATCACTTTATAAAAACAGTCAACTGTGATTTAGTAAAGGTTGAAAAAAAATGGCTAAATCGGTGAACATACTCCAGTGATGTGCAAAGCCTGCAGGCTGAAAGTTGTAGACTTAACAATAAAAAATAGTTTTTTGTTCAACTGCACAACTTACAAAACCATTTTAAAGTCTTCAACTCTCTACACTCTTTCATGTTTTCTTGAAATGGTTTAATTGTGATTGCGTGATCGAGCTAGTGAACTAAAAGTTGAAAATTGAATTGAATGTACAGTATATAATTGTCATCATGCGGCTTCAATTTCTTTCCAACAGTTGAGAGCAGGAAGACGTAAACATACCAGTTGTAATTATACAAAACAAGCATACACCTGAACAATTTTCTCTGCTCTTCTTGTCATCGCAGAAGCCAACTTTTTTTATGACAGCAAATTTAAAGGTGCCGCCAAACGTAATTGAAGACATTCCTTACTAGTCCACACCTGGAATCTTTCAAAGGATGACCAAACCCATGTGAGACCACCTGAGGATGGAACAAAGCGTTCAAGAGAACATCCGCCATTATTCAAGCGCATGAAGAAAGAGATGAATTCTCATTGTGGAGTTTATGGGGGAAGGAAGCACACCCTGCAAGCGATTACCAGAAGCCCAACTCCGGCAGGATCACAAAGTGGTGATTTAAGGGCAAGTAGGAACCATCACAGAAACCAGAATTGGTAAATCCCTCACATATAGCGTGTGAATGATGGCAGATGCTGTCATTCTGCCAAAATGCCATAGAAAGAATATTACTCTGGTTCATACACTACATCACAGCATAGCATAGCAAACCCTTGATATTGTGAAATGCCTTCCTGTGGGCTCTTTGAGCAGCATAAACATCTGTTTTTGTGTGTCAAAGTTCAAAACAAACATGGTGAAGCGGCATTTAGCTGTTGTGCTGCGTGCAAATGGTGTGAATGATTTTAAATCTAGGTTAAAAACCTTGCTGTTTTCCATGCCTTTGATTTATTTATTTTTAAAATCAATCTCACTGTAAATAATTTTAATTTTAATTTTAATTTTAATTTTAATTTTAATTTTAATTTTAATTTTAATTTTAATTTTAATTTTAATTTTAATTTTAATTTTAATTTTAATTTTAATTTTAATTTTAATTTTAATTTTTGTAATTTTAGAAAGCGACTTGTATTACTTGTTCTTTGTTCTTTTGGTAATTTGGTAAGCTGCTTTGCTCCTGAATGTGCTTTGCCGTTCTTTGTAAGTACTTTTAGGTGTTTAAGCAAGAATATAGAAATAAAGCGGCATTTCCTTACATCCTTCTAGTGATTCCATAAAATCATTTTTAAATCGCTCATTTTTGTCAGTAACTTTTTTTTTTTTAAATCATTAAAAAAAAAGGCAAATATTTTGGAAAAACAAGCCATCCTATTTTAAGTGCCATTTACACATTTAATATTTCTGCAGAAAGTATTCTTGACTTCCTCTCCATGGACACAATAAATTATCCTATAAAAATTCTTAAATGAACTTCCAATGGTAACAAAAACAAAACACCCTAATGAAGGGATCACATCCCACATAAATTAGTCAATTCCAAATCCAAGCTAAACATCCGCTGCAACCCCAAATCTGGTCTGCTATTACCACAACTGTTGCACAACACTATTTAAAAAGCCAGATGGACTGAAACAACCCTAAATGTTTTGTCCTTCTTATGCAACAACATGAATGAATGAAGTCAAAGACCAACTGACAAGAGTTATTTGAGCACCAAACGACACACCCATTCAAATGTTCTAACGTACAGAATGTCCACAAAAATGCTACATTGTCCCAACCCTCCAAGTCCCTCTTAAATGACACATTTACGTGGCCTCCACTGCCAAAAATGTCGGGAAAATGAAGGAAAAGATGATGATGAGGAAGAGGGTGAGTGAAGGTGAGACAGGGAGGAGGACAAGTGGCATCACTGCACTCAAAGGCTTTGAGAGACATTGTTTAGACTAGAGACACCCCAGACATGTGTGGATGGGGGGAATTTCTGACTTGAATGTGCCAGGCCACAACAAAGACGAGAATATTGTCAGATGGCGAACACACAATTGCAAACAATCAGAACACAAAAAGCGTAGGAGGAAGCGGAGGGATGATATTGATTTTCCTTGCTCTGCATCATGGTGTGCAAAGGACCGAAATGCTCTCGCACTAAACGAGTTCAGCTGTGTAACATTTGGACATTCCTCATTTGCATGCGCAACTGAGAGTTTGCTAAAGAAAGTTGACAGATTTGATCAAGCTTTTTAAAAAACTAATGGTGTTCCATTACGCGTCTGTGAGGCACATTTTGCATTTTTAGAAGATATGTATCCACAATCTTGTTCAAAGTTGATTCTCTAGGAAAGCATCTTTGGCTACATTTCAAATTGTTCTCTACAAACATCAAGAGTTACTGTTTGCAAGTGCCTGCTTGTAGAGCAAAGCTTGACCTTTCCATCCTAGAACAGAATTCAACCCTAACATTGAATTATATCCTAAGCACGTCATCAACAATGCATCATATCTTCTCCTCAGATCAACGTTAACATTGTAACGCCTCACCTGAGGTTCCTTGCTCCGTATAGCGGGCTCCGGCTTGCTGCTCCCCGCCTCTCCACCTGTAGCATATCCTACGCTCCCGACTCACTTTCTGCAGTGCTCCACGGCTTCGGGCTGCAGTGCGTCACCAAGTATCACGCAACACGTCTGGAGCGCAACAGCTGCCGTCCTGTATCCCCGCAAGACTGCAAAAGTTGTTCTTTCTTTTTCTTTTTTTTTGGAGGTGGGGTATTACTGGGACAGCTTTGCCTGGTGCGGCCTCAACACAAGCAGCGACATCAGGGGCGGCACAAGAACAGTTCAGACTTGTTCGGATGCCTAAAGGGGACTACTGATGTTTCCTCCTATCTCAAGTCAGCCTCCTCTTTGCCTTCCGTCCCTCCCTGCATGTGCAGGAGCTTTCTGGAATACATGTAACTGGAGCAAAAATGACTGCCTGCATTACATTTGGTTAAGACGCTTACTGCAATGCAATGTAGATGGCATCACATAAAAACTAGGGATGTCTGATACCACTATTTTTTCAGACCGATACGAGTAAGGGTAATCATCCGATACCGATACCAGGTACCGATACCATTAGTCCTTTGGATACATAACATTTCCCCCCAAAACAATGGCAGATAATTTTAAAGAAAGCCCAATAGATCCCATTATAGCATTTTTCCAAGTACTGATCTCTTGAAGTAAGTCCGATACCCGATATTAGTGATGTTCGATACCACTTTTTTTTTCAGACTCATACCGATATTCAATTCTTGAGTAGTCATCGATACTGATACCAAATACCGATACCACTACTACATAAAATCCCAACCCCAAAATGACAGTTAATTTTAAAAAAAAAGATATATATATATATATATATATATATATATATATATTCCAATACAGTATTTTTCCTTAAAAAAAATGAACAGCAATTTTCTGCTCTAATTTCTAGTTCCTGATTGTAAAACAGCCACAAGAGGGTAACCTGGTATCGGTTCTCGCCCATCCCTACCCAATATCGGTACTCACCCATCCCTAATAAAAACTGATGATGTATTTAAACCATCCAGAACTTACAGAGAAATAATTCAATAATAACTAAGGTTTGTCATTTGAGTGGAATCCTAAGATGTAATAGGCCAACCGGTTGCACATTTTTGACCCAGCGGTGTCCAAACTCGGCCCTCGAGTCCTGCAGGTTCTGGATGTTTCCCTGCTCCAATGCACCTGTTTCCAACGAACAGGCTCATTATCAGGCTTATACAGAGTTTGCTGACGAACTTCAGGTGTGTTGGAGAAAGGAAACATCCAAAACCCGCAGGACTCCGTCCCTTGAGGACCGAGTGTTGGCACTACTGCTGTAATAGGTGAAGTCTGATCAGGGGCCCAATTAATTTAAGAGTGTGCAGCTTCCCAGAGATCACTATGCCACAGGGGGCACTTCGGCCACATTTCAAACAATAAGCTAAGGTCACGTCTAGCAGTGCATTTCTGACACCTATTACATCAGAACTAATTACGCGAAACTGGCAAGAACCAGTCTTCACCGGTATAATTCAAGAGTGTGACTGCGTCGGCACCACAAATGACAGCCTGCAAAATGATCGTCAACATAATTCAGTACCTTTCCCAAACAGATTCAATAAAAGTGTGTGGTTATAATCCTCCAAGGGCGTAAACAGCTTCACAGGCAGACTGAGAGGGGCCTGAAGAAATCAGTGTGCGGCAGATGTGGATGGCGCTCTTATAAAAGCCATGCTGCAGCCCTCATGTTCTCCAGACGAGTCTTTATGAGCCTGCGTCGGGATAGTAAAGCGCATTGGAGGATCTGCTTCCATCTTTGCTTTGCACACAACATTCCATCTTCAAGCCACAGTTTAGCATCTTCAGATCAACTCGATCTAAGAGACGCCGTGGTTGCATGGTTTGATACTGGTTGATCCAATATTAACTTGCACCAATATTCAGTGGCAGACCCATGAAAGAGGACTGAGTCACATCATATGTTTGTGTGTACTGTATTGATCAAGGTGAAGTTATGCGTCACCATTAGGTGGATTTCCAGTCAACAGTCATTTTCTTTTCCACTTGATAAACACACTTTTGCGTGAGTGGATTTCCGCCTGTCGTTGTTAAGTGCAGACTGGCCAATTCGTGTTGTTTGAGACACAGTTTAGCAGGTGTTTGCAAAATGTTATCCAAAGAACAATGGATGATGTTTGAAGATGAAGATGTTTTCCCATCAAGTTCTCTCTTGTACATCTGGACAGTTGTGGAGCCAGGCTTTTTATTCTGTTCTCTCATTACCGTCCTTCCTGATGAAAAACAGCAGGGACACAGTTGTCTTCCTCCATCACAGTAGCTGGGGAGAAAGAGAGTAGAGAACAGACAAAAGAAGACTTTAATGGTAAAGTTGAAGTAAAACAGAGTTATTATGATATTATGGATAGTAAAAAGTTGGTAAATGCTTTAACTTTTTGTCCCTGCTCACAGTCGTTGTCTACTCTGCACTCTAAAAACAATTGAGTCAAAAATACCCCCCACACACACAAAAAAAAATGGCTCAACTCAGAAAGTTGGTTTGGCTCAAAATAAATTAATGACCAACAAAGCAACCCAATTTGGTGGGATTATTTGTGGGTTATTCATTTTATCCAATTTTGGGGGGTTAATCGAATAATGCAACTGAATTGGGTCAAAAATGATCCCTACCAACTTTTTGAGCTCTTTAACCCAAAAAAGTTAGGTCAAATTAAATTAATAACCCACAAAACAACCCAATTTTGCGGGGTTGTTTGTGGGTTATTTATTATTTGACCCAACTTTTTGGGTTAGTTGAATAACCCAAAAAGTTGGGCTGGTCCTTTTTTTTTTATAAACCAATTTGAGTTATTTTTCACAACAGTTTTTAGAGTGTACACTCTTAAAACTGCTGGGTCATAGATAACCCAATCTGGGTCAAAAATTGGATGACTTGAGACATTTTGACCCAACTTTCTGTTGGTCTTTATTTCAGTTTATACAAAACCACACACTTTTTTTGATTGGTCACATTGACCCAAGTTAATGTGTCGGTCCAACTTTTGACCCAACTGTGTCATTGAGTGTGTCATTATCTAGTTTGTTCTTTTCTACTTTTTGTTAAACTGTATCGTCACTATCCTGCCATTAAGGTATGATGCCAGAGGGACACGTGTGACCATAGGGAACTTTTTGTTGTTGCCCTTATTAGAATAAAGTATAATTGCACATTTAGTACAGTAGGTGGCAGTAACACTCTCATTGTCAGAGGTGTACTTACAACAATTTTATAAACAAATAATAACGAGTATTTATAATAATGGCAGAGAGTTGGGGGGGGGGGCGAAATATATTCTTCCTTTAGGGAGGGGCATAGCAAAAGAAATGACCGAAAAGCACAGCTCTAAGGTGAAATCATAGATTATGAGGTAACAAGAAAGAGATATTTTAATAGTAAAAGTAATTTATTGACATTTACTACCAAATTCTTGTCAGAGTGCACCCTGCTGATTGAAAATGGTGCCTGACCAAAAAAACAAAAATGTTCTTCAAATGTCAAATTCTAATTTTTAAAAACTATTTCCCGTGTTACCAGCTCAACTGTTCGCTGAAGGATGCAGTCGTCCCTTACCTGGTATTGATGCGGTGTAGACACTCTTGCTATTACGTTAACAAGCTATTCCATCCTGTCAGACTTCATGTTCTCATTCATTCATCCCAAATTGCTGTCTGAACACGCCAGCCTTACAATACATATACAGTATACTCGACAGTAATGACATTCCATTTTGCCAATGTATACACACAAAGGTTATATTGTGAGTACGATGATAAGTATATAACATATGATGATTTATTGCCGCACTTAAACTTGTTTAAAGTGTGTGTTTGCAGAGTGCCCGTGTTGACCTGCAGTGGAAACAATGAGAAGGCAGCATCTGACATTAATCGAGAGCTTCTAAAAACAGCGCGCTACAGCTAGCGTGTCTGAACACACTGATGTTGTGCGGCCCTGTGTATGTGAGATGATTCACCGCTTAGGGGGAGGGACGTTCTTTTCCTCACTAATGGCACTGCTGGTTAAGCGTCAACATTGATGAAAGAGAAAATAAATAGAAATGAAATATTTAAGAATGACAGAATGTGTTTGTATAGTATGATCAACACTGCTTGCAGATGTGCAGGAATATCACACGTTTGTGTGGCTACACTTTCACTGGAATCTTGGCTATCCAGGCTAACCAAGTTACCTTTACAGTCCTCCCATAATTTTCTATATCGACTAGCTCTAAAGGCTCTAAAGTGATTGGCTGTCATTGGTGCCATGCGCTCAGATGTTACGTTTGCCTGTGCATTTGCGTCACAAAGCTTAGAAGGATCTGTTTAACGAAGGATGTAGCTGATCATGAGTAGATGTTTTATTTGGCGTCAAAATACGTCTTAGGCCTTAATTTTAAGGCAGACAATACAGGTACAGTCAAACACACATAAAAGTAGCTGTTTTGTACACTAGACAGTTGGATAAGCAAACTAAGCGAACCCTAACTAGAAATTCAAATGTTAAGGTAGAGGTAGAGAACAGGGCAAAAATTACACAACAGACAAAAATTGTATGATTGGACTTAATTTTATGCCAGGTAAGAGCTACTACTAAAAAGCCAACTGCATGCTCCCTCAAAACTTGCAACATCAGTGAGCTGTGTGACCCAAATGCACATTTTAGAGTGACCTTTAATTGTGGGCATCCAAAGGCACACTAATTATCACGCGGTCTAATCAGCATTTTGACATGCCACACTTTTGAGGTTGGATGGATTACCTCGGCAAAGGAGAAGTGCTCACTGACACATTGAGACAAATTTGCGAGCAATTGAGAGAACGAGGCTTTTGAGTACATAGAAAAGACTGAGTTTGTCTTAATCTCGTGAAAATAAATAAATAAATGAATGAATAAATAAATAAATAAATAAATACAAGTTGTTGGAATACATTTCTACGATGGCGTATTAGGACCACGTATAATTATTTATTTTTTTAGAGGGCGGGGGTAATATTCAGAGAAAAAAACTCGCAAATTTGCCACTTTATAAACTCGCAAATTTACGAGTTTTTTTCTTGCAAATTTGCCACTTTATAAAGTGGCAAATTTGCGACTTTATATAGTGGCAGATTTGCCAGAAAAAAACTCAAAAACTTACGAGAAATACACATAGCGTACTCCTCGACTGTTTGTGCCAATACTTTTTGGTCGGGTTTCCAAATAAGGAGATAGTAATTGCTTTAGCATAGATTAACCATACCGTTGTGTACTCCACACCCGGACGATCAAGCATTTAAGTTTATTTGTTAAAATGTATATTTACTTGTACATTTATGTTTCCAGAATTATTATTTACACATTCATACATGTTAGTATTTTTTTGTACAAGTATCTAAATTGATGTGTCGAATCTGCTGCTCTCCGTCATTCACTCGCATTAACCGATGGTATGCTAGCATCTGATTGGATAGTGTTAGTCAGCTGATAGGATATCAGGAAGTGTTGTCGCTCTGGCTGCGGTGAATGACGAGTAAAGTTTTAATTTAAAAATGAATCCGTCTCCATTCTGCCTTTTCATTTTATAAACAGTGTCCCATTAACTACCATTGAATCCTCACATGATTAGACTATGTGCATTTCTCGTAAATTTCTGAGTTTTTTTCTTGCAAATCTGCCACTTTATAAAGTCTCAAATTTGCGAGAAAAAAACTCGTACATTTGCGAGTTTATAAAGTGGCAAATTTGCGAGTTTTTTCTCTGAATATTGCCCCCGCCCTCTAAAAAAATATATATTTATACGTGGCCCTAATACGCCGTGGTACATTTCAATCCCAACATGCCATGAAAATATTGTGATTGTGATTTGCAAATTAGGATACAGATGACTAGAATGCTAAAAGATTTGTTGCAATGTAAATATATAAGTCTGAACATGATATAGTTTAAACCAGTGTGAGTTTAAGCCAGCCAATCGCAGAGCTTCAATTGGCCCAACATGAAAGTTTGTGGAATATGAGAAGAAGCTATAGAATACCTGGAGAAAACCCACACAAGCACCGGGAAAACATGCTAACTCCACGCAAGAAGCCCAGAATCAAGACTCGATCCTCAAAACCTCAGAATTGCGAGTAAGACCTGCTAGTGATACAGTACTGCCATTCATAAAATGTTGTGTAGAAAAGATTTGTGAATGGATGGTAGCATCGAGTGACTAATCATCTTGTTAAGTCTCAGACAGATGACTGAGACTTGAGTCATAGACTCACTTCATCCTTTCATCTTTTCTAATCTGTCTCCTATTAACGTGACTCAAGCAGCAAATAAACAAAACTCATTGACGCCCTCTAGTGTGGCATCGCAGAAGTACACATTATTTTTGTTGTGGAGTCAGACACTTTCGCAACATCCAAAGGTCAGTATAAAGTCATGAGAGATGTCATCGTTACATACAAGACCCCAGTGTGCTTCACAACAACTCCTTACATCAAATACTATTATTGCAAAATACCCAAACAGAAGCTGTTTGTTAATGGCGTTTGACTCCTCTTGTGCGCTATACAGCTTCACCAGCAGAGGGCGCCACACGACAACAAAACAAGTTTGAATTCTCGGGACATTTGTTAGGGCATGTCTGGTATAAGTGACCACAACTAAATGAGAGTAGGCTCACTCAAACCTTTGCAATTGTATGCTCATGTTAACGAGTGTTCAAACAATTTGAAGATTCTTACAAAGAACAATTATGAAACAGAAGGGGGTCACGCTGTAAATGTCAAAGATCAGTTTAGTCAGAGAGGATTTAGCTACTTAATGGGAATGACACATTTTTGCTAAAGCTCAGTCCCATGACCTTTTTAAAGAGAAAAAATAATAATCTCATCAGACAGACTTTTTATTTCATGTTTTGCATCAAACACATCAAGAGTTTTCCGCTGTTGAACCACTGCCGCATCCCTTTGCTGTGTTTTCCCTTTCCACCCTTCGTGCTCACCTCCATGTTCAGACTTGTCAGTTAGTGGCGCTTAATGGGTTGCCCTTGTCCTCCCGGTCTGGGTTATCAACGCATCGTTATGTCGCATGTTTACAGTGCTTAAACAGACAACTGATAACCGAGAAGCCGCTGCGCTTTTTGTCAGTGAAAAGAAAGAGCAGATGAATAAGACCCATACACCGCCATTGAGATGTGTTTCTTTCAATGTGCTGATAACTAAGCTCTACACAAAGAAGTGCAACAAATACTGAAGGGCTTTCCTCATCAGGGATGAGAGCGCTATTCTGTCTTCAAGGATGCGCTGAATGGACTCCAGCCTGGTCTTTTCAGTACGTAATTACAGTAGCCCTGCATGCAGGCCTTTCACTTCTGTTGGATGGGCTGTATACACTGCATACATGGATCGCACATGATGGACATTTCCTTCAATGGAAGCTCTTCTCTGTCTGGTCAACCGGAGAGTAGATATGCATTGAAATATGACCGGGGCTGAATGTGAGGAGTGTAAATGGGAACACAGATTTTAGCAATATAGATCATTTTATGACACAGGCTCACCATTTCAATGCGGCAAATTGTAAATAAAAAATGTTCAAGGGCCCCATCTCAGTCACCACTTATGCCCCCCTTACGGGGACCGTTTACAGCATCTACACAGCAGTCAATACTGTCTGATGGCCTCTTGGACTGCAATTATTTCTTATCGATCAACTGTATACGTACAATGAGTGAAGAGAGAGAGAGAGAGAGAGAGAGAGAGAGAGAGAGAGAGAGAGAGAGAGAGAGAGAGAGAGAGAGAGAGAGAGAGAGAGAGAGAGAGAGAGAGAGAGAGAGAGAAATTTAACTGCTCGTGCCACTGAAAACTTTCAATTCAATATACTTTTTCCCACAAGGGGGGAAATGGGGGTGGAGTCGACCATACAATGTAGTTTGACTTGGAACTTGTTGGTGCCTAATTTACACAATTTAGCATCTTACCGTCTCTGTTGGTGACGTCACTGCCATGTAGTACAAGTTGACTGACGCCATAAAATGGCCAAGCGAACCAAATTAACATAACAGAATGCAGCTACTTGTTTTGCCAGCAATTTTAACGTGTTAAAGGCTGAACCATTGACAGAAGAAGTGAGCAGCACACCTGGCCAGTGCCGCTCGCTGGTCGGGAAAAAGTCCGGTCTTGATGACGTCGTCACGACTTCGTGACTGTACCAGTATGTCACTCCAACGACATACATTTTTCTAAACCGCTTAATGTTTGCCATGTTTGGCTTTTGATTTCAATTTGTTAAATAAAGTTATTAAAAAAAATAATAATTCTAAACTCGTATTTTTTTGTGTTTCGTTTATTTATTTATTTATTTTAATTAGGTCACACTGCTAGCATACTGTGTTTTCAAATATTAATTAAATGTATTTACATGAATTAAAACAAAAGATTAATTGAAAATGTACAGTCTACATATATCATTAAAAAATGTGTAGCCTCAGTTAATTTTGTATCATAATATTCTACATAAATAAAACATGGTGTGTCACAAAATTAGATGGGTCTACTATAAACGGGGGGTGGGGGGTGGGGGGGGGCTTGCTGCAGCCTATCCCAGCTGGCTTCGGGCAGAAGGCGGGGTGCATCCTGAACTGGTTGCCAGCCAATCGCAGGGCGATTTAGTGATCTAGACGAACATTTGAGACATCATAGGTTATATTGTTGCACACAATCTCGGTTCTAATTCATCCCCAAATTGTCTGGTTGGGCCTACATTCAATTTTCTTCTTCTTCCAGACTGAACTCATCCAAGCATCGCATGGAAGTCTCCTGACTGATTCAAAGAGGTGACTGAACTGATAGATCTGAACAGTTTTAGGTCTCCTCGTAGGGATCTTTGCAGAGAGAAAAAAGACACGGAGAAAGAGTTGTGCCTGTGAAATGTAACATGGATAGCGTGTGTATATAGAAGCCAGTGAAAATGTCCTGATGTTTGTACCATCTGCCTGGTCTGTTCCTCACATTGATGTGTGTGTGGACTTGCGGGGGCCTGGCACCCATCACACACAGGAAACAGGCGCTGGCGCTTAACACACAGGAAGTGCAGTACACACAGGAAACCGTGCCTCAACTCCTCGTGCAGGTCTCGCTCACTCCTCCGTCCTGCACGCCTCCTCGCCATCACATCCTAAAAGAGGCCTGTCCGCCTCAAGGCAAGGCTGACAAACTGCTTCAGTTCTCTGCAGTGCTTCCAGTTTCATACACACACACACATGGTCAAGACTCACTCACCATCCCTGAAGCCAAATCTGGTGTTTGGGTCTCAGGGTTCAACAGTGAGGTCAACACTGAATTATCAACACTTTAAAGATGAATACGCAAGCAGCTGAGTCGGCATATGTTCCTTCTCCAGGAGTGGGAACGTGGCCAAAGATTTTGTAGTTGTTAAAAAGATTGATTTTTCACTTAGTTAGATTCCATTAGGATCATTAAAGCTACTTTCTCTTTTTATCCCAAAAGTCAGGAAATATAACAGTCCTTGATGAAATGCTTCATTTCTGTAATATTCCATTTGGGACACCTGCTCAATCAAATGCGATCCACTACAAAACTACATTGATGAGAAATCAGTCAAGTCAATCAGTTTTAATTTCCACCGACACAAAACTATGACGTTATTTTTTTTAAAATGTTGTCATTGTTACTTTCAGAGTTGTAGAATGTTGTTTCTTCATTCTTGCTTTTTTTCTTTTAGGAGTCCTTTTTTTAAAATGATTTTCACGATGAAGGCCCCAAAGTATGACATTTTACATATTTAAGTACAATTTTTACACAGTTTTCAACAAATTCAAACCATACTACACAGTTGGTTCAAAAGTAACCCAATTAGTTTATGGATAAAAAATGGACCGATCCATTTTATGGGTCAATTTGACCCAACTTTCTGGGTTGTTTTATACAAAATGACCCCATTTTTTGACTAAAGTAAAGGATCTGATGAGTAAAGGATTAGTCTATTTTTGACCCATAGTTGGGTTATTTTTGACCCAACTGTTTTTAGAGTGCAATTTCAAATGGGCCTTCTCTCTCCCTCTCTACCTTAATTTCCAAATAAATGGCCAAAATTCAAATTTGGGAGTAATTTACCTCTAACTTCCACTTTTTTGGACCAGTTCAAATTGTTATAACTTCAGTTTAGCTCATTCCTATTAAAAAAAAACATTTCCTTTCCTTTTAATCTCACTCTGTGCCAGCCATTTTCCCTCCTTTACTCTACCACGTGATTTAAAAAAAAAATATATATATATATATATAAATATGAATCTGTAACGCATGGGAGTGAATGTCTGGATTCCAAAAAGACTATCATTGAATGAGATTGCCTGAAAGACAAAAATTTGGTTCACAGATAAAGCGACCCACAGTAGAGAGCATCCCCGAATGATAAAAGAGTGACAGATGTGAAAAACGTGAGGGTGAGAGAGTCAGTCAGTCACGTTTGATCGAGCCATGAGGCTTCTTTGATTCCTCTGCGCTTCATAAGAAAAGATGGATGAGGGGTTTCATGTGAGGGACGAGCAGCCGATTGGTCATGCATCCCTCTGACACGTGGAGCTGCGACTTAATTGAAAACCGACTCCTGGAGTTGCAACCCTGTCTGCCCCCGTCAGCCCCCCTCAGGTGGGGGCGACCTCTTTGGCCAAGCCTCGATGACCTTGTGTCGGGAACGGCTCGCTTGATTGATACTCACCTGGTTTTCATTTGCTGTCAATCAACACGCTCCTCACATCCCCGGACATCAGGGTCAGGCAAGACTGTATGGAAAATAATCACAGCATTTATTTGCTATTCTTGATATATACATTAATGTCAGTGTAATAGTAGTACACTCTTTGGCCTCAATCTTTTTTTCCACTACTATTGCCACTTTTGACTTATTAGTATGTAATAACATTTCGCAGTTAATTACTGTGCTAGTCCCAATTAGTAGCTTCCTGTCCAAACGTTTATTTGATATCCTGGATATCAACTTAGAGGGGAACTCAACCCAAGATGTCAAAATGTCCTTTTATATTGTAAATGGGCATATCTTCTTTGTCTGATGCTGTTTACTTAAATGTATTTATTCTATAAAATACACTCTAAAATACTGCATCTACTCGCTGACGGGCACCATATTTAAGTTACATGCTAAAATTCGCTAGAATGTACATGTACTTTATCAGCCCTTTCGACTCTCCCTATTTGCTAACAAAACCAGACAGATTGTTGGTAAATAATCAATGACAGCCAATATGTGGGTCAAATCCACTTATTTTGCCAGCTCATGCCGTTCTCATCTATCCTCAGTCACCAGCGTTAGCAGCTAGCGGATAACAGCTAGCTGCCTTAGCTAAATGCACTGGTTGACAACTATGTGCTAGGATTGCGAGTGACATTAAACTCTACTAGTTAGCATATGGCACTTCACTAGTAGTACGCAAGTGTGAGTTAGTGCTCAGTTTTGGCAGAAATGTATTTCACTGTGGGAATTTGGCCATTTTTATCTCCATATTCAAGTCTTGCTAAGTTATTTTAAGGGTCTATTACGATATCTGTATCAAAGGAGCATTGATTTTTTTGCTCGCGGTTTACGGCAGATTCCAGTAAGTTCCCTCCTGGCCCTGTCATGTTTTGATGGGTTTCCTGATGGTTCTCACATTCTGTCAAAGCTTTCTATGAATCAAATGTATGTGGACACTGAACCATGTTTGTTGGCCCGGCAGGCAGCAACGAATTAAAGTTAGCGTGAGCACGGGGGTCACATTTAGATTGCTGCTCAATAAATGTTTGACAATATTAGTTTTCTTCAGCTCTTGTACAAAATCATGCAAAAGAACCTCTGTCTGTCTCTGCCTCTCTCGTTCTCTCTCTCTCACATCATTTTTATCATTAAAAAAAAGTGTCATTCATGGGATTTTACAGTAAACAAAGCCTAACTACAACCCTCACTATTATATGAACCTTAAGATTGATATTCAAGCTGACGAATGAATGCTCAAGACTTGAAGTTCAGTTTCAAAAGTCAAAAACCTTGAATGATTTAGGTCACATGATAGATATGATGTACCGTTTTGTGTGCGCCGGGTTCCTCTTCCATCTACCTGAATCTGACAAAAGATCAGTCTTTCTAAAAGCTCCTCATCTGTTGCTGTATTTTGTTACTCCACTGCGCCTTACTTAGCATGTGTTCCAAGCAGCATCCAGATGGACACATGACCTGTATGAATAGGAATGATCGTGAGGATTTCTGTTGCGCACACACACGCACACACATATCTGCACAGAGCATCTCAGCCCTGATGGAAAAAGTGTGCGGTTGGGAGTCTCCCGAGTGCTCATTTTTCCATATGTTGAATGTTGAAATCGCTCCACTCTCAGCACGTTTTATGGCAATGACAGTAGCCGAATGTAAATCAGTCCTCATAGCGAGTGATCAAGCATGTCGGCTTTTGCCTTCCACCGTGTACAAAGTTATTCCATGCAGCACCCCACAGCAGTGACCGCTCCCAGAGTCTGCACGTCTGGCTGATCTCCACGGGCCTAATGAGCCAAAGAGGAAAAGAAGGAGTCTTAACAGGGCCATTACACTCAAACAAGACTCTAGGTTTACACCCTGGCAATATAACATTTAAAATCACCCCATGTAACCTTGATCTCTCTGTTTTGAACAAGTCAACATGGAACTGGAACCTTGCAGTGCAGCATATAAACACCCCTGACGGACAAAGTGCAGAACGAAGGACAACCGACCACAGGCGAATGAATGAATGAATGATGATGACGGTGGGTTCAAGGTATTTACTGTAAAAATAAAAGCATAGCGGCTGATGGAGGCATTAGTGTGCAAACCTTCTGGAGAAATTATGAACTGTGCATCATAGTGAGAAGTGTAATTTACTCCCAGCATAGCCTCGACTCGTACCCCAAATCCATGTTTGCATATTCATTTACCGTTTAACCACCAAATCCGGAATCCATTCGATGGGTTAATAATTGCAATTTTGCCGAAAAACACGTCATAGTCCAAAAAATGACAAATCCAAAATGATCATAAGGGTAAATGGTGAATCGAGTGCACTTACACAGTGCTTTATCTACACCATATGTTGTCCAAAGTGTATTACCAAGCCTCATAGTCACTTTTTTGAAAACATTGGAGTGTACCAAGACTGTGGCTGCCGCGCTAATGCCGCCTCGTCAAACTACAAAAAGCTGTTATTTTAAGTTTCAAATAACTTACTTTAACCTCTTGGATCTCTTGTCCTACACTGGCACTGTAGGACTAAAGGTGTTTTTTTTCGTGTTTGGTAAATTTGAAATCCATCTGTGTCGTGTCTGTCATAGCAGCTAGCTAGCATTAAGCTAACCTCTGTAAAGGTTCGTCTATTTGGTCCAGTGTCCAAATTTGCAAGCCCCCTTCGTGCTAGAATGTCAACAAAGTCCAACAGCAAAATAACGACAAGGCATTAATACACCGCCTAGATGAGCTTTATTGATTGATTGCTTAACTGTTAGCATTAGCCACCTAAACATTGCCGTACATACGCAAAAACTTGAACTGTTTCCATATGTGGATGTTGGATTTTTTTGGGAATGTTATTTATTTTTTTATCCAATCAAATGCTAGCCTGTATGTGTTTGTCGACCGTCAGGGCCTTCAGAATCAATTAGCTACCGAATGCACTTCCCGCCACTGCTTAGCTGCTTAGATCATTCTTACCTTTGTAAAGGCAGACTAGCTCAAGCACGTGTACCTAATGAAGTGGCCCACGAGGGCCTTTGTCCAAACTGGGCCGTATTTACACATTAAGACTAAGAGAAGAGATGAAGACACACGCGATGCTTTCCATTTGTGTCGCAGTGAATGTATTTAAAAGCGAGGGCCAAATGAAGACAGGTCATGCGGGCCCTTGGGGGGCCCCCGATTCAAAAGGTTAACTGCCTTGCGAAGTGGTGTATGTCATAAAGGCTACATAAAAGTGACAATTGTTGGGAAAATGTGACCATTGTTTGGAAAGGACTGTCATGACGCTTGCTAAGCCCAGACGGAGTACTACCCCCCCCCCCTTCCCCCACCCCAAAATCCTCCACCTCTTCCTTGGTAGATTGGCTAATATTTGAGGAACGGCATCATACATTTGTTGAATAATTAGTGTTACCAGCATTTAAAATCTTACATTAGGACTCCTTCAGCACGTTGCTATAGTAAGAGTCAAAGCATAACACACGCAGTATCACTGGGAATGCTATAAAAGTGTCTTGTATTGTCCAATCTTGTTCAGAATACAAAATGGTCAAATTATCCGACCTCGACTTCGGAAGGCAAATCCTGGCAAGTGAAGCAAATTAGAGAGTGTAAGTATTGGAGCGGCTGATTTAAAGTGCAGCCTGTCACATCCTCCGGCTGAGCATGTTGTGGTATGCGGCGGGTACGAGCTCAGTGCCTCCCCTGGGAAATATTGTGTTACAGCTGCTGCTTTTTAGATTACAAGCGGGATTCAGGATACAGCGGTGCAATGTTGGTTTGGATCAGCGGCGGATCAGGCAGCCAAATACAGAGGTCACTTTTGGATAACGTTCCCTACCTCTCCTTCCTGCCTGTATTTTCTATATACTGCACACTTTTCAGTTGCAAACTTGACATTTGTTGTGTTTTCAAAATGTTTAGAGTAAAAGCTTAGTGGTGGGTTCCGAGTTTTTTTGCGGCAAAAGGGAGGTGCGGTAGCTGCACGGTGATACCTTGCATGCTTGCTTTTAGAGCGGAGGACCGTTTCCTGCTATTGCAGGAAACTCTCATATTGGAAACAGATTTCTTCTAACACAAGATTTAAGCCGAAGCCCGATAGCAGCCAGCAAACTCATCCCCTCTGGAGTTTAAATGCTGTTTCCTTCATTATTTGTGCACGTTTACATGTACATATTTTCTCCCCTGCTTCTCCTCCTCCTCACTCAAGCTTCATGTTTCACTGTTTGGCTTTACAAATGTCAACACACGGGAACCATGCCCGGGTGGAGGAGGTCTACGCCAGCCATGCTAGTGAAGGCCCGAGCAGAGGTCCCGGTGAGACGGACTAGCTGGGGCCCAAACGTAAATACACCTTGCGACATACACGCACTCACACTCGCTTTTAAACACTTCACAAAGGGAGGAAGTTATCATCTACGTGTCGCGGTACAAGCAGACCCTCATCTGTTGAGTGTATAAAAGTGTCAGGAGAAAGCCCGGTGACCCTGGACTCAACCCAAACAGATTTTGCGCTGGGCGCAGCTTGTAGAAAGACACATGTTGGGCATCTGCACATGCAGGAACAAGGATGCATTCTTCAATACGTGCTTGTTTGTTTTGCTAAGACGTGAAGGGTTCACTCACGCATTCCGAAAATCTCCTCATCCGTGGGTTCTCACTGCATTTTGAAACAGTTTGCAATTAAGAGACACGCATTTACTGAAACAGCTCTTGTCGACCACCGTGCATGGTAGAGCAGCAGGTACCTTCAGCCGGTTGCCTTAATCATCCCTCGCAGGGGCTGTAAAGCCGGGATTACCATGGTGATAACCCTCAGGTCAAAGGAAGTGTGCCAGGGCCGAGACCCCACACACTGCAAGCAACGTGTGGAAATGAAGATATCCGCAATAAGTTTGAATATATTATCTTTTTTAATTTGCATCCGTTTGTATCAATTTAATGTGCAATGCCTGCTTTGAGATCCGTATAACGCATTCGGGGCGAAATATTAAATAGCAGTCTGTCACTGAAATATTTGAAAATTCCCCCAAAATTGTTGAAATACATTTTTAACATTTAAAAATAAAATGTTTCATAATTTTTTAAAACATCATATATTATTATAATGAATTATACTCCACAGTATTTAATGCTATAAGGCCCAAAAAAAATTAACTGCCAATTTACTGAGCTATCCTATTCGAATATACTGCAAAGGTGTTCTAACATATTGGTATAATTTGACTAAATGCTAAAAGCATTTAAAAAAAAATCGCATAATGGTAAATGGTACTTCATTTATATAATGCTTTTCCATCTTACAAGGCCCTCAAAGCGCTTTACATTTGACGACTCATGATGCAGCATCAGGAGCAAGTGGGGGTTCAGTATCTTGCTCAAGGATACTAGGATCGAACCCACAACCTCTAGTTGTCTACCACAGAGCCACACCGCCCCAAATAATGCCATAGATTTGGGCATGCGAAATTGTGGCATACCCCGTCACATTACGGGTACTAAAAATGCTATGTGTTTAGCATTTCGCCTACGTTTTACCAATACGTTCGAGCAACTTTCTCAAGATGTTCGAATGACTTTGCACTACATTCGGACAAAACTGCTTACTCCACATTGGCAGTTCTACGTTTCTTTAGCTTCTGTAGAATTATAATAATTGAATATTACTTTGATACACATTTTTACTTATCAATAATTTATGTAATTGGCTGGTTTTACTGTATCAGACATCCACTTGTTGACTAGTAAAGGGCTTTAAAAAATAAAAAATAAATAAAAAAATATATACATATTATTATTATTATTATTATTTTTAAATTGCGCAACACATTTTAGTGATAGTGTACCTTCGGGTTTCAAAATTCTTCTCCAGCCTCCCTGTGTACAGTTAGCACGTTCTGCCCGTGCCTGTGTGAGTTTCCTTCTGCATCCTCAAAACATCCATGTTAGGTTTATTGAAGTCTCTAGACCAGGGTTCACCAATTCCGATCCTCGAGATCCGCATGCCTGATAACTCATTAATTAATTCATTAATTATTAGTAATAACTAGGGATATTCACTAACGACTCTTTTGAGAATTGGTTATCCTACCGATTATTCTCCCACTCCTCCAACCCCATCTTTTCAAGGCAGTCATTTTTGTGTCGACCCGTTTTTGTGGTGGCCAAGCTAGCCAACACTAACAAAGTCTTAAAATAATGTGATCAAATTGTTATTTCAGTAGTGTGTATCAAACTGCTAGCCCTTTACACTACAAGTCCATGGTGCTACCTTGCCAAAGTCGTCTGGGACGGTCTCCAACTCACCTGCAACCCCAATGAGGACAAATTCCATAGAAATTTGATTAATGGATGGTTTCCAAATTGAGCGTTCCGCATCTTTGCCTCTAAGCATTACGTTTCTCCATCACTAATCCTTTTCCCTGCTTGGCCCACCTCTTGTCTTTGTCCTACTGCGTTGGTGGGCCGGGCCTCTTCTTACCTTCCAGGTGAAGCTACCCTAGAAACCTGGCATGAGCTGTTTCTGCAGGCAGATGCGGGTATGCATAACATCCGCCTTCATTAGCCTTTAAATCAATCAAAAACATTTCTGTTTTCCCCTCCGTGCGTTCTTTTAATTAAACACACTCCTCATGATATCCCCAAGTCGCCACACGTGCAACAAGCCACTGAGGACGGAAGGAACCAAAGGAGACAGACCAAAACATGCTGAAGGCTATGAAAAGGAAAAGGAACGTTTTCCATGTATGTCGCGTGTTTCTTTGTTTCTTTTGAGACGTACTCTGCCAAAGAACATTTCTGGACAGTTTCAATGCGAGTGCATTGACCCTATGCAAGGACAGAATGTCTTCCCTGGGTCCCCGGAGCCTCCCCATGTCTATCAGAACCTCCACTAGTGCTTTGCTTTGGGTTCACATTGAGAGATTTGTCTTGGCAATGGCCCGCTGATTAAAAACTTGGAGGGAGACGAGAGAAACAGAATACACTCGATCCACAAAATTGAGTGCGTGGTCCAACATTTCACTTTCCAATGCTCTGCCAAGAGATTAGTTTTCATTCGTGTTTGTTTGCAATGATTTAAACAAAGCAAAACGGTCCATCGCGACTCAGTGTGTCCCAATCGTTATTGATAATATTCAGAGATGACTATATGAGCAAGGGCAGAAGTTAGCATGCCACTAAATCTTCTATAAATATCACATCAACAAAAAAACAGACATGCCTCGTTTACCTCACTTCCTATTTTTATTCCTCCTCTTTATCACAGCAAGCCATCTTTCCATCATGCAAATCTCATCAGCCCCGTGCAAAGCTGCATCGGGTTGACATAATTATGCAACTGGTGACGGTGCACCTGGACGCCATGGGAGGTGAGACTGCTGCACAGCTAGTGAATTATAGCACCTTTTGTTCACACCTGTAATGAGGTGTTTGCCAGCTGCACCTGGGTCACGTCCAGGAGTTATAGAGCTGTTGCGTTTTCTGATTTATATACAGTGTAAAGCTCTCATTAGGAGCTGGATACATGGCTATGATAGGACGATAAGGCTAGCAGATTTGAGTCTAGCGTGAGTTTAATATACAAGCAGGGGGAAAGCCAGGTCAAACATGCCTACAGGCAGTAGCTTGTAGTTTTTTTCATTGGGCATTTCATTAAAACAAATAAAACGGCCATTTTGTTTGCGTACATGGCAGCTGTTCCTTACAACATTTTAACTAGCAACAGAGATCAAAGTGACAATATCATCATTGTTGTTGTTTTTTTACATGACAGGGCGTCCTTTAGTAATGCCAAGACTGACCTGTGTGAGGCCACAGCGCATCCAAATTGCTGAAATAGTAGTAAAAGAAGAAATGAAGAACACTAGGCTAACCGTTAGCTTATCTGGTAACTACATCTCTGTGGCAATTAACCCTTGTCCTTGTTATTTTTATTATGTCAAATAACTTTGGAACGGAGACACATTACACAAACAATCAACACAACCAGTTGCTCGTCTGTTTGTGTCTGCAAAAGCGACATTTTCAGCTCACTTCTTAATTGGCTATCGTTCCATTTCACTTTAATAATCGCGGAGTCTTTGGCGCTTGACAGCCTGTCAAATCTGATTTAATAGTATATGTATGTACAGTACATGAATGTCTTCATCTATAATGCCAAACCAGTCATCCAGGCTTGAATTTAACATAGAAAATAGCTGTGTTTATGTAAGATAGCATTACATGCTAACTGTTCCCCTTAAATTAACCTTTTTCTCTTTTCAGCTATTAAGATCCAATTTGTGACAGATGTTACAGCTTTGGCAGATGCTCACACTTTCCGAGTGACATTAAAACAGCAGCATTGTAATCTTCATTGATTTAGTAAATGCCATTACACCATCTTGGCCAGGACTATCCTCTAATGAAGCCGTGAGAGAAGGAAGCAGGCTCAGCCCCGCCTCTGCAGCACACAGTCTGCTGCCAATTATCTAGATTGGACAGGGCCTGCAGTGTGAAGGTGATTACCTCCCGGCACCAGAGGCTCTCACCGTCAGGTGTGAGAACACATGAAAATGCTGAAACAGGACACTGCTTTAGAGGGGTTGTAGTCCATGTGATTCACTCAAGAAAATTAGAAATTAGGCATTCTTGTAGAATCTTCCAGAGAGGCTTGTTTCCCAGATGATCGTGCCAAAGTGGGTTTTTACAAAGAATGCTGATTGTACTAGTTCATCAAGAGCCTAATCATTTGGGGGGGAAAGGCAGGAAGCACACTTCTAATTAAGTTGAGCCCAGATTCAAATTAAATCTGGGGAGAAGCATTTCCTCCAGCAACAACGCTTTTAAAGTTCTGGGTTCAATAAAAAAAACATTATATTTATGTCACTCACCACACTAAAAAAAATAGTCGGGCTCCTCCTTACTCCAAAAGTGTGCTTCTTTGCTGTGTCGTCATCTATGTTTACCTCTGCTTGTTTGGCTTTAGCCACTGATGCTAGCTAGCCGGCTAGCTAGCTCCTTAGCAGTTAAACAAGCGCTATGAGAGTTAGCTAGGGAGCTAAAGCCAAACTGTGGCAGGGTTTTTACTTTCTGGACCTGGATTTGCCACCTCTGTGCTTGAGTACTTCCGGTGGGTTGCGCGACAGAAGCACAGACGTGTATACACATACATATACAGTGGTATGTTCACCGTTGAGACAGAAAATAACGTGAAAATAGTGCAGATAATTCAATGTATTCAAGTGAGAAGAAGAAAAAAAACTTTAAAAACTCGAATATTGCCAATATTCGGGTTTTAAAAGGGTTAATGGCTGCATGTAAACGTACTCACAGAGGCCCATTGAGTCTGCGGCTCAGTTGAACGCCGTATCGACCACACGTGAGTATTTGCAAGCAGAAATGATGATCATATATGACTCTTGGCAGCCGTCTTAGCGCACACCACATTCTGGATAATCTTTTGGAGATTTCAGAGAATCATAATTTTTCCAACATTAATCACAATAGACAGGAAATGCGCAGATTTTGCTAGCATGCTAACATGCTACTATTCTACTACTATTCTTTCTTCGATGTATTTTCCATCAGTCTGGATGCTATTCTGCCTCTCAAAGGTCAGAATTGGCATTATGACAGACCTCTTTATGTGTGTGGTGTGCTGTGTTGGTTATCTTGAGTACACCGCACACTAAGGCCAGTAAAGCACACACTGTCATTTATTTCCCCATATGTGGCGTATTTCACATTTTAAAAATCGCTACATCTACCCCGCTTAATGTTACTCAAATGTCCAAAATGTCCTGATAAGCCACAGCTGATAAGCCACCATTCTCCATATATGGCTCTTGTCAAGAAAGTGAAGCCTTTCCGCGTCTCCCTCGCAGTTGTTTGGACAAGTAGCTGTAAACGTCTGCCCATAGGGAGGACTAGTCAAAATTAACTGCGCTGTTTAAAGTCAACAGCTCCCATTGCCTCTCTGCCATTCTCCTTATATAGCCTCAAATTGTGCGTTTTGTTTGGCTGCAGCATCACATTTCCTGCAGGGGTGGTGGACAGTGGATGAACCCCTCAGAGAGGACATCTCTGGAGGCGTACGAGGTCACTGGCTGCAGGCACCTTTTAGCAGTAATGGAGCCCCCTTTGTCTTTGTGAGAGGCCCTTTGTCTCTTAATATTGTCACACTCCACTCTGAAATTATTTGCAGCGCAAGCCCCTGATGGTCACATTGTACAACTCCACAGAGGAGCGGTCTGTCACGGATGACCCTTATTGATCTTATCCCAACTACCGTGACATCTGCTCGGCACTAATTGAGAAGTTTCATGTACAAATGGCGGCTCTCGTTGTGCTGGGCTGTTGTAAAACTAATTCTTTCACTGGTATTAACAAGGCTGCTTTGTTTAATGGCTGACTGGTGGTTACCATAAACAAGACACCATCTGAATGGACCGCTCACTAGCCACAACATTGATGTTTAGCGAATATTGGTACGTATGGTTCAGTTTGTTTACAATTGTGGTTACAGTTTGGTGTGAAACTGCACACATGATTGATGATGATTTGTCAGGGAAGGCGTCACCAGTACTGTGCTAGCATGATTTATTAGCGAACGGGAATCATTTTGACAATGATATCTGGTTGTAAATTAAATCAATTAAAAACATTTTTTTACTAGGCTTTAGGCATACATCCGGTTTTCTGTCACATGTGGGCATCACACCGTGAGAGCGGAGGGCGCAATTCGCCCAGGGGCTTAAGGGGTCAAGAGGAGCCACGCTTCCTGTCCCTGTCTCACGGAAACTCTGCCGACTGTTTTACTGGTTCTCTCCTTGTTCAAATTTATCATCCCTGCCATTGATGTGGCCTCTCGCAGAGACCATTAAAGACCAAAGAGTATCACCCCAAACCAGATGTTTCACCTAACCAAGTGCAGCGTGGCAGCCGCGCATACAAAGTGTATGACAGACTGATGAGCTGGTCATAAAGCACTGCACCTATGAGACACCTGCTTTTAATTTGAACAAGCCTATCATCACACAGGATACTACTGTACATTAGAAACAGAGATATCATGGTGAGTGATGTGAGGCCTCTGGTGAAAAAAACATCTCCATTCCATTTTTGTGCATGATGGAATGCACCCCAAAGGCTTAGAAACGCACAATTGGCAATAAAGCACATTGAAACATCGAAAGTCAAACAGTTCGCCTGTCAAACAATATGGAATTTGATATATGTTTTTCAGAAAATACGCTTTTAAAATCTATAAATAAATCCTGTGAAATGATACGGCCATTCGTCTACTCTAGTATTGCATGTTGCTGAGGTATTACACAGTGTAAACATTCAAGTGAGCGTTGTTGCAAAAGAAAAGAAAAATACTGCACAGTTTTCGTATTGACAGTGAACTTTTTTTCAACCTTTCACGTTCTAATGTGATAAGCTCCCTGTTTTAACATGACAACTTTTACATTTTAACGTGATAAGTGGTACATGGCATGCAGGGACTAGTCTATCCATGACAGCCCATCTGGCTCCTTCTCACTGGGTTTCTGTCGCCTCTTAGCAGGTCATCCCTGGGGGCCATCTAATTGTATTTTTGGAGGCCTGTTTTTTTTCTCCTGAATCACGCCTGTGATGCTTGATAAATATATACAGTATGTCAAATACTTTGGATTTTATATAATGAAGAAAAAAAGAGGTAATTTTGTGTTGTAGCCGCTTTTATGTGTTTCTGCAGGTTTGTGCATACAAGCATTCAGCCATGAACGTATTTAATGTGTTTGGCTTCTTTTTGTGGGAATGCATTGTAAAGGCTCTATACTACCGTCAGCATATCTGCCAAAAGTTTCTAAATCTGCAATCATTTTAAAACTTAAATATATCACCCCCACACCACCGCCAGGCATTTGAGGACAATGACATCGTAAAGCGTAAAGCTCATACAGTATGTAATTTTGCTGTCAGAGGCCAGAATGCACAGGCCATTGGGAGTTATTTGAAGGCTCGGTAAGCTTTTCTTGCAGGCAGCTTTGTGTTTGTTGTGGGCGTGATGGTCCCTCGAGGAAATGCAGCCTGAGTGTTGCGTCTGCTGCGGCCAGATGGAGCTCCTGCACGAAACTGGGTGAGGAATTTGGGGGTGGAGACGTGATCGTCTAAGCTCGGTTATGGAAGCATCTTGTGATGGCAAGCTGATAATAAGATTTGGAAAAAAAAGAAAACAAGTTTAGTTCTAAATCGAATTTTGCACTAGTGTCAACTTACATTTTTTTGCTTAAGGGGAAAAGATATCAATAGTGAAAAGTACACCCTAGCTTGAGAAACTCCTGTGATAAACCATAATTACGTCAGTGTTTCATAGCTGGAATTTGACTGCAACTCGCTGTTTCCTCGGAATGGAATCTTGAGATTTAAGACAAAGTGACTTCATGTATTCAACAGAAATACGAGGAAGTGCTAACTACATTACTTTATCTAAACCATAAAGTATTGCTCTGTATCTCCCAGTGGAGCTGCATGAGATTGGCAATAGGTTACAGCGGAACCACTAAAGTCAAACATCCCAGAAGTCCAAGGGGGAAACAATATTCAGCAATAATACGCCTCTAATGTTACTTAAAAACTTAGAGTAAGGCCCGACGCCACACGAGATGTCTGCATTATGCACACATTTGTATTCAACAAGTAGCAAAGGATTAAGTCATGTATTTTACTTATATGTCCACTCGAGTTAAGGTTAAGAGAGAGAGAGAAAATCCATGTTCAGCATTTTTAGGCGCCACTTATAACTGTATTCATTTATTTATTTATTTACTTTTGAACCACAAACAAAATGCCGCACTTAGGGTTATTTCTATAACACATTCATTCATTCAGTGTATAGGCCTACTGTATATATTTAAAATATTTGAGATAGTGATAGACCCATGGCTTTTTCATATTTCATATTTCATTTTTCCAATATGTTTTTTTAAGGTCTATACCAATTATTAGTGAAGGAGAGCGATTAGGGATAATTCAAGCTGATGTTCATTTGCAGTAAAAGAGAAAATATTAGCGTCAACATTTAATTTTTTTAAAATTATTATTATTATTAATTTTAAACATATAAAGAATTGACAGCTTTGTTTAGAAATTATAACAAAAATTGCAGGGAGCTTCCAGGGCGATCAGCATGCGTTAAGCTAAATTAAAAACTAAGTAAATAGTTCCCTAAAGTTTTCTATTGTAAATAAAGTTTTCCAAAATTTGAACATAATTTCTAAATTGTATTTATTTTGTGTTTAATTTTTAACTTATTCACTGCCATTGACGGCTATAGACGTCAAAATTGAATTTGAACTATTCATTTTACTCCCCCCCCACACACACTTTTGTTAACGAGAGTATGAAAACCGAATTTTTTTTTATTGTACATTTAGAACAGCTATAAAATTTGTGATTAATCTTGAGTTAACTAGTGAAGTCATGAGATTAATTACAAAAAAAAAAAAATGTAATCGCTTGATGCCCCTAATTTAAAAAAAGAAAAGATTATACAAAATTAGGGGGCGTCAGACGATTAAGTTTTTAAAATTGTAATTAATCGATTAATCACCAATTTTATATCTGTTATAAATGCACAATAAAAACAATTCTAGGTTTTCATACTCTTCTTAACAAAAGTGGGGGAAAAAAGTGAAACTAATATAGTTCAAATTTATTTTTGACGTCTATAGCCGTCAATGGCAGTGAATGAGTTAAAAATAAAAAGTGTAGGGAGTTCCCAGTATCCGCGTAAATTTTTATAAAGTGGAAATTTAAATAAATACATGAATGAAAAGTTCCCTGTATCTCACTGAGCAATAAATGCCTGCGAATGTAGTTAATTAGTTTTTTGTTTTTTTGTCTTTTTGTCAGGGTTGAAAAGATCTTCGCAGACAGTGAAAAATTGTCTGAATATGTTTGAAATGTCTGTGAACATCGTACAAATCCTGAGTCACAGTCAGAATCACTGATTCCGTGCTAACGTGTTTGCTACTCACAAGCTCGCAAACATACAGCATTTTGAGATATAATAGGCTCCTTCCAGCACTTCGAGGCTAAAAGCGGACATATCGCCAGCTACTGGAGGTGGTCATGTGGTTTCTCTCTCATTAATGTCTTTGTTGAGCTATAGCCGTAGCTTGACTAAACTGCGCATGTAATCATATTTAGCATAGCACAGTGCGTCATCATGGTTAGCTTGGAACAACCAGTTATCTTTTCTATCCTTTCGAAAAAGGACTCGTCCCTTATAGATGTGGCCTCTTTCTACCACATTGGCTTAACTTGAGGTTTGCATCTCTGCGCTGTTCCCACCAGTAGAACCGTCAAGTCAGGGTAAATCACTTATATATGTGCAGCTATCCAATGTAGCTGAATCCAGACCAATCCATTATTATTCCATCCATCCATTTTCTATAGCTTTTGTGCTTATGAGGGTGCCGTGTGGGTTGAAGAGTGCAACCTAGACTTGTCGCCAGCCAGTCACAGGGCACAAATTAACAAACAACCATCAGTTTAGAGCGGGGGGCTGTCAAACATACGGCCCACGGGCCGGATCAGGCAAAAAATTGTAATGTCGGACCAATTAATCAAAACACATACATTCGTAATTTCACAAGCAATCCTCAAATGAGCAATGCAACTTGTACACGGAATCGTCCTGGATGTATTTATTTTACACACAACTTAAAGTTACAGTTTGTTAAAAAAAAAATATATATATATATATTATCATACACCGACAAAAATGTGTTAAATATTACATAAATTCAATTACAGGTAACACAAACACATATGACAAGGATTAATTCCCTTATAACGGCGCCACACAATGCATTCTGGGAACACTATATATGCAAAACAGGTAGATACAACACGTCCGGAACTCATACAGGCAAAGTGTTGCCGCGTTCCATTTGCATTTGTGTTATTTTTTGGAACAATATGATTACAGTTGAGCTCCGTAATTTAGGGCCACAAATAGCGAAAATCTGCGTATAATTGACAGCAATTGTTTTTAAGTTATATACCATTATTTTACCGATCCGGCCCACTTGGAAATATATTTTCCTCCATGCGGCTCCTGAGCTAATATAAGTTTGACACCCCTGGTTCAGAGTCTCCAGTAGAATGTGTTACTTTCACCTGAGTACAAATTTGGCAAGTATTCCTAATCCTGTAGTCTGTAACTTATACCATTTAATTTGAATATGTCAAGGCATCTGCATGACACCAGTAGCACCATTATTGTATTGTGGGAGGGTTAAGTGGCTGCTGACTAGTCACAAGGGTCCACAACGAGGTGACAGAACTCCACAACAAAGTAATTACGCACAGCATGGCGAGCTTGTGATGTAACATGTAAAAGTTGCGGTCACAATATGACTACTGAAGCAGGTCACCACAGCAGCCGCAGTCATTTACATCGACAGCATGCGTCGCTCTTATGTAAAATGTCATAAAGCGTGGGCGTGTTTGGTGCCCCCCTCCCCCGCATTGCTTACAACGCTAATACAATTATGACCGGTGACCAATATGAGTTCATCAACAAGTAACAAGATGACAGTAAGTCAGAGCAGATACAGTGGGCATAGAACGTAGCAAAATAAAAGCCATAGATAATTATGACGCTATAAAAATCGACAGTGGATATAAAAAGTCTAAACATGACCAAAATAAATCATTTAAAAAACATTTCCACCATTGGTGTGTTGTATAAACTGTAACCTCGAAGAAAAGAAAAAATCTTTTCGAGGAGCACGGGTGTGCAGACTTTTTATAACGCACTGTATTTTCAACATTGTTGAGTTTATGTGAAAATCTGATCATCTTTCATACACTGAAAAGTATTCAAAACGGATTAAAACTTTCAATGATAGAGACTGTGAAGTGGAAAATTCTACGCGGGTTGGCTCGTCAAAGCGGGCACACGGAGCAATGTTTACGTCACTAAGAATTACTTAAGAAACATTTTTTTTGGGGGGGGGGGGGACAGGTTGTCACCTAACAAAATAACCAAGCATTTTTTAGTGTTAATAGTTATGTTATGCTATGTTTTTGGTACTACTGTAAACTAGTGTTGAGGTTAATCGCTCAGGCTGTCATTTTTGACATGCAGACTGATTGACTAACATTACAACAAAACCATTAGTGCTGCAACTCGTAATTGACATGTAGCCCAGCCTTGTAAAAAAAAAAAAAAAAAAGCCAACGATGGAGGTAATGAAATCCTGAATGGTTTTAAACTCCCAGCCAGACATTTTTTATAGGTCCCAAAAAGTCAAAAGGACGACTGGTAGTACTGGAGGTACTACAGGTACTAAACGAAACAAAGTGCACACTGTTCTTGGTGTGTATAAAAACAAATTGTTGAGGTAGGGTTCGACACTCAACATTTAATATTTGACCCAATCAGCGGTGGTCGGTCAGTCAAGCATGCAGCATTTAGGACTGACAGCTGTGTTTAAAATCAATAGTTGTCCAGGTGCTGTGGAGCAGACCATCTGGTGCGTGCGTGAGCCCACCTCCGTCGGGCCTTGTTGACACAGGGGGCCATGAGCAGGATGCACCTCGCTACCAGCCAGACGCTTTTACCTTCACTTAAGTCACGTGCTGCACTGGAAGCTTTGGTTGCTGTGCTGATGTCGATCTTTGTTGACGTTCCACAGTATCAATCAGCATTAAGCATCAACCTTAACTCATTCACTGCCATTGACAGCTACAGACGTCAAAAATTGGTTTGAACTATTTCTATTAGTATAACATTTCTTTCCCACTTTTGTTAACAAGAGTATGAAAACCAAGAATTGTTTTTATTGTACATTTAGAACAGATATAACATTTTTGATTAATCATGAAGTCACGCGATTAATTATGATTACAAAATGTAATCGCCTGACGCCCCTAATTTTAATAATATTTTCTTTTTTTTAAGGAAAAGAAAAGATAATTAAAAATAAAAAAATAAAAATTTAAATTACTTTAAAAAAAGAACAAAAGATTATTAAAAATTAGGGGCGTCAGGCGATTAATTTTTTTTCGTAATTAATCGCATGACTTTACTAGTTAACTCATTATTAATCACAAATTTTGGATATGTTCTAAATGGGTTTTTTTTAGGTTTTAATACTCTTGTTAACAAAGTGGAGTAAATGTTAAACGAATAGAAATAGTTCAAATGAGTTTTTGACGTCTATAGCCATCAATGGCAGTGAATGAGTTAAAGGCAGAATTAGTGACACTGATTTTGCATAGGATTTGATTACAAATAAAACTATGCCGTAAATTTTCACAAATACCTGTCAAAGAGCCAATATACCAAAGAAGAACAATGAGAAAAATGTGGATAAAATATGGATCATTCCCCCTGACCCAGAATGCAAAATTCCTCGAACATTTCACATATTCGATGAATCCTAAAGTTTCATGTGAACTAACAAATTATTAAACAAGTGCAGCTGGTACTGTCCTGTTGTCATCCTCTACAAACCATCAAGCTAACCAACTAGCTAAATGCTATCAAATCGCTACTCACCCAGCCTAACAAAACATATTAAAGTTCTCCATCTGAGTCATTGAGAGACTGCTACGACGACGATAAATACAAATTATCACATGGGGAGTACTTCAGTTTTTGAGTATCAAAACCATGTATACCATTTTGTAACTTACAACGCAGTTGCTAGCTAAGCTAACCTCACGGCCGAGCTCGCTCACGTGAGTGTTGTTATAGACTCGGAACGTTCATTGGGAGTTTGAATACAGTTCTGTAAATTGAAAATGTCTGTGTGGAAGATGGCCAAGAATATGGCGACCGCGTGTTGACTTGTTTTTTTGTAGCTAACTTATCCAAGTTATTTATTCCTAGCCCTAGAAAGTAAGTACAACCAGCAAACCGGGGGTGGGAGCATTGTATTAATGAGTACAAAGAAAACTCATCTTTTGAAGAGGTGCGTATAATATTCAAGTGTGTTATTATCAAGAAATTAATCTCTGTGGAGCCCATAAAATCTTGGTTTAAAAAGGCTGTCGAAACAATTGGATTTTGTCAACGTTAGCGCTTTGAAGTTATTAGTGTGTTGCCACACAATGGTGGAAGCGTTTCAGAAGAGGCTTAATCACTGACTCATGAACATCTGCTTTTAATATCTGGACTGAGGCCATGTTGGTGAAACTGATCCAAGATGCTTTAAACAGGGTTAAGAGTGAGGTTAATTTTTTAGACTCACACCACACCGTTCATTCTGTCTTTTTTGCAGATTAATCTCCGCTAGGGCACATACATACGCTACGGGGTATCATTAGATGGATTATAAAGTGTCACCCTCACTGTTTTTTTTTGTTTTTAATCTAAGCATTTTTGTATTTACACTCAGCTGGCTCTGGCATTCATCAAGACAAGAGCCGGTCAGACATATTTACAAATGATCCATAGACGGGACGCAGCGTGAGAACGTCGCATAAAGCAGACAAACCAATAGTGTGCTCGTCTTTACTGACAAATATCTGTGGGGGGGAGACTCAGCAGACACAGTTGAGATGCAAATAGTTCATTAATAGCGTACGATTGTGAGGGAAAAAAACGGGGGGGATGGGAACAGGAAGTGAGGATGCAGGAGACAGAGATCTTTGAGAGCATCTCCCGGAGGAGAAGGACTCCTTTGTCCCCAGGGTCTCGTGTATGGAGTTGTGAGGGGGACATCATGCTGAGGAGCCCCGCAGGAAGTGGGCTTATCAAGGTCGCCTCTCTGACCTCCGGCTTCCTGCTTGACAGAATGAGCGACTGTGCGGGCGCACGAGCTTTGCCGTGTGACTCGAGTCGCTCTCACGTCCCCAAATGGCTGCTCGGTCACTCGCATGAGACATCCGACATCCGCGCTCTCCTCGGTTGCATCACCTCATCCACAACAGATGTTCTCTGAACTTCTCTCTCACTCGTCAAGATGAAAACTACTGTATAATGTCCAGCTTTTTACCTCAACACTTAGTTATGAAATTACACGGAAACTCCACAAAGCAAATCCTGCCATTTTACATACTTCTCCGTGTCATAGCCTGCAAATCCTTTTTTTCCCGCACTTTTAATTACAGGAATTTTTCACTTTCCGAGTCATGGTGGTAATTCTTCCCTGCCCAAGAATTGAGACCTTTTGGTTTTCCACACAACTGTATCTTTTTGTAACTGCGTGTGGCATGAGTAACCGAGAAATTTCTTATCTGATTTTTCCTTGATTTTATTTTTTTAACCTCTCCTGTTTGTCTGCTCTGCCATGAAGAATTGGAAGAGTTTTTATGTGCAACAGGGGAGTAGGATCTGCGGTTGTTTACATTGTGATGGATATTTTTCTCTGTAAGAGCCCAAGTACTGTTTAATTTCATTAATATTTGGATTAAAGGTGTTTTATGATTAGGATTATGCTTACATTATTTACATTTTGAAATGTTGATATTCCAATGGTTTCATTCATTGCGCTTAAAATGTGTGTAGCTAATTAAAAGGATGTAAGATTTTCTATGGAGTACTTTTATGGCGGATGGATCTGTGTTTAACCTGTGAGTGATGCGGTCAGGAAATTTGGAGCGGAGCCAGCCACACAGTTTTGACCTTCCTTTATCTCTCCATTTCTTTTGCTATCTCTCGTTTGCTGTTTTATGCGCCTTATTCTTCATTTTTGGCAGTTTGGACTCATTTTGTACCATTGCTTTAATGACGAAACTATGAATAAAACCACATGGAGTGGTAGAATCCCTGATCATTCTTCCATATCTGATGAAATAGCATTCTACCTCCACTTCATTTTAATTTCACACTTCTATTAAAGAGATTATTTGCGCTTGTTGAGTCACGTTGTCAGTTCCTCCCCAACCCAGGAGGGAAAAACTGTAGAAAAACTGTAGAATCCTATTTTCTTTTTCACACAATATTATGCACTCCCAACGGCGCCTTCTCGTAACCGGTCTTATCATGAGAGAAACTCAAAAATGATTGAACAGATTTCCTTGAAAGTTTGTGGAGGAGTGCGGCCAAGGAAGAAGTCGTTATATTTTGGGATGTGAATTCAGGAAATAAGCCTTATCTCTAGCAACACGGGCAGAATGGGAGAGTCCGTATTCATTCATGCTTATTACATCATTCTCTATGAACTTTGAAGTAGCCTCCTAGCTAACAAATAACATTTAGTTTTTTCACCTCCAAATTATTTCAGCCACAAATGCAATTTCTCCTCAAACAAATATATAATTTGGTACATAAATGACCCATGAATTCCTCTTCTTTCTTCCTCCTTTGTCTTCACTGTGAAGAACTGAAACACTTCAGAATTCAGCCTGTTAAATGCCTTTTCTTTTTGGTAGCTCTGTCGTTCAGAATGAGGCCCATCTTGCACATTACTGCCGCCAATAGGACTGGAGAGGAACATCAACTGTAATTCACAACTGCTAAACATTACAACTTGGCTAGTATAGATCTTATTTTTCTTTTTTCTTCTTCTTTTTTTTTATGAACAACAGAACAAGTTTGCAAAGAGCTCTGTTTCCTGTTACAGTATTCCTCCAGGGAAAAATCATCAACTTATCTTTCGTGCTTGTTCGGCCCTGGTGGAGGTCTCTGGTTTATTTCTGGCGCACGAGCATGACGAGTTCTCGCTCCCACACTGCCGGAGTGTGCAATGCATCCTCCGAGTGCAGTATTTGCTCAGGAAAAAGCTTACACAGCTTGGCATTGCAGTGAAGGTCAGCATTGTGAGTGATGGTGCGGTGCGAAGAGGAAGGTTTTATGAGGACACTCGGGAGAAAGTTATTGAGCGCTTGTGTCTTTTTGAGTCCAAGTGAACTAGGTGACAATGTTTATGTGCATGAGGCAGTTAATATTTGTGTTTGCTAAAGAGAGTGTGTGTTTGACTTAGCGGGGCTGCTGGCGTGAGACTGTTACACACACACACACACAAACTCGGGTTGATGGTGAATGGCCGCTTTACGCTCGCATCCTTCGACAGCAGAGGCACGGAGGAATGCATTTCGTCTGCGCATGGCTTTAGTCCCTTGTCTTCCCGGTGTTTGTTGTAAACATCATAACGTTCTGCATTGCCCTTTTGTTTGTTTTTTGCTGGAACCTTGTACAATACCTGCACAGACACAACATCTTTATTTTAAGACAGCAAAAGGAACACGCGGTTTTATAGAAAACTTCATCCAAGAAACTGGAGGGGAAAATAGCCTGAGGACAATTGTTTTGTTTTTCCATTCTCTTGGCTGTGGTTTTTCTTCCTTGTTAGCCAAAAAGCGAGACGTGTCACGGCGGATGAGGCTGTGAACAACCCCGCCACACAGTGACCCCCATGCGAGTTCATTGCGCTCACAGAATAAACAGCTCTGCTTTTGACGTTATAAGCTTCTCCTAGTAGTAGCACACTGATTTAGTTCAATTTTTTGGACGTGTGCTTATTGTGTAGCTATTATTTTCCTGCTTAACACTTTTCAATTAATATAGTAATAGTTCATAGTTGGTAGCTCTCTGCTGTAACATGGTTCCAAATCCAGCCAGACTATTTTTGTACTATAGCTTAGTGCGCAGTTTGGCTTCTCCATCTTCTCACGTTCCGTCTTCTTGCTCAGCGTGTCGCATGATTTGTTACTTCTCAGATAATTTTACTGGTAGCGACGCTTGTTAGAACTGTACCAAATTCACTGCGGGGAAGGCAAGGAATGGTGATTTAGAGGAGCAGCTCTGTGCAATGGAAGGACAGAGTTTAGCCACGCTAGCTAGCTAGCTAGCTAGCCGCAGTGCGTCGCTGGTGCACAGAAGTTAGATTAGCACTGTTTTAGCTGGGAAAGCTGGAAGAATGGGCTCAACAAGATTTGTTAATAGACAAAGTACAGAACAAAAACAACAACTTCGAAACCACTGCAAATGACAGCCATAATAAACATTTCTGAATTGGCCAAAACGCAGCATCAACTTCGCAAAGGCAGAATTTGACACTGCTGTGCCTAATGTTGTGGCCGGCATGTATACATCAACTGCAAAGTTTAGTCATCTATCCTTTAATTAAGTCCACATGTTTACACTGCCAGACCATAAAGAGGAAGTGTATCGTGACCCCAAAGGCTCCGTTTGACCATGAGAACCAAAGCAAAGAAAAAAAATGTCCTGGGATGTTTCTGGTGTGTCATCTCCACTGTTATCCTTCCCATGAACCACAGCTTCACTCTCTAGTTGGGAGCAGCTGCTGTGTTTAGATCTCAAGCAGTCACAAGAACCCTAAAACACAAACAAATTCATGATCATAGGAAATGCTTGGTTAGTTTGTTTAAATTAAATCCTAACAGACATATACAGGAAATGGGTACACTGTATGCCTGTGCCATCTACTTGTTTTGCTTCAAAATCCTGGTATTGAGCTCACAGAAAACACACAAAGTCAAAAATAATTCATTTTCATGTCAGCCAGTAGCCGAACGACCCCCCGCAGTTCACTTCCTGTCTCAGCTTCTGCTAGCTGCTAGGCTAATTGGGGGTCATATGTGTTGGTAGAAATGCATCACTTTGGGCATATAACTACATTTACCATGATTTCTCAACATTAGCGCCTAAATCACTTTTTAAAAGATTTTTTTTTCCTCTGTACTTTATACTTTTTATTATCCACGCTCAAAAATGTACCTCAATTCCACTGAGAAGTCATCAATCAGAGATCAATTACACAACTCATTGACAGGCCTCAACTGTCTGTCCCGTTATGAATATTAAACAGTTTGAGCCATAACTATTCAGTTAATAGCAACACATCAATGTTTGTTTCGAAAAAGTATTTTATAATTTGTTAGCTAATGCACCTCATGATTCCCTTTCTGATCATTCCTCATTATCCCAAATCATTTAGCTTCCAGCTATATAAAGATGGCCGGATGATGTTTATCATCACTTTCTCACAAATGCTGTTGCGCTATGCGTGCAATTTCTTTTTAGCCAACAAGTAATGAGAGCACTAAAGGACATTCACCCATCTTAAACTGCCACGCTGGGTGTGTTAATCCCCAAAAAGGGAGTGAGATAATCCCGAAAATGACTGTGTGGCATGATAGCAGTTTGTAATGAAAGTTTGCATGCATGCTTAAAGGATGATTACAACTGCTGTGATGAGATTGAGTGCAGTGGAATCAACAAACAACTAATACCCTCAAAGCGTTTCAATTAACAGATTTACATTTTGAGGAAGAAAAATTTTCCGTTTGGCCCTTCTTGCCGAATGGGCGGCGTGCATTGCTCGTTACATGACTCACTACTCATTTTGTTACTACTATCACATACTCGTCCTGATTGTTTTATTCCTCTCTGACATTCCAGATAGCAACAAGAGGAGAAAGCGTCTCTCCTTGTTTTCAATGTGATGATATGATGACATGATGTGTGAGGTAGGGAGCATGGGAATCATCTCCCCCTTGTCTCCATTTTGTCTGATGCTATGTCTCCCCTGGATTAATGTGAATACGGCCAAAGTGATCATTAGCTTATCTGGTCGTGGATATAAGTCACCCGCTTGTCTCGGCGCCTCCTCTCTAATGGCACACGCGCTGCTTCCATTAGGCCATGTGTGTGCGTGTACGGCTACGAAGCCACCGAGTCACATAAAGAGCGAGTTAAATGAGGCGGAGTGACATCCATAAAGTCAGTGTGATGCATGCCTCTCTTCGCCTTTCACCTCCCCCTGCATACGCACAAGGGAGATGACCTCAGGCAGCCCGTAGAACTCGGTAAATAGTCCCATTGTTTGTCAGGGTGGGAAAAAAAAGTTGTACTAAATGATTTTATTGAGTAAAAACAGAAATTCCCAACGGGTACAAGAACTGAGGCACACCCCTACAGTAATTGGATTACTTCACCAATTAGGTCGTGTTAGGCCGTTTGGTTCTTAAGATTACCATTAGGTGGGTCGGGCCGCCAGGACAGTTCGTTTGGAATAATATGACTCAAGTAAAAGTAAAAAGTTGTCCTTTAAATAATTCATTGAGAGTAGCAGTAAGAACATAATCCAGATTAAAAAAACAAAAAACAAAAAACAGAAAAATTTAGGAACTGAGTAACTGGTAACTTCTGACTTATAAATTTTTTTAAATAGCGATGTCAAATCAACAAAAAATTTGACATCAGAATATGCAAATTCAAAGTACAGTTACTGAGTATGGTTATTTCAGAATTGAGTAAAGAAATAAAAATAAAAGTAGTCCTCCAAAGAAATAATAATAATAATAATAATAATTACCTGGGTAACTGGTTAGCAATTTATTTCAATGTATTTCTTTTTTAATCCATCACAATAATATCATAATGGTTTGATTTTGTCGAAAATTGAAAGTAGAACTATTGAATTTTTACTATATAGTTTATAATTTGTGATCTATTGTTTGGACCACTTACTAAAAAGCAATGCAAAAGCAGCTTCATACATTTGAGAGCGTTCCCCATCCAGCTGACTTTGGGCATGAGGCAGGGTATGCCCTGAACTGGTCGCCAGCCAATCACAGGGCACAGACAAACAACCATTCACGCACTTATTCACAATTTAAAGTCTTTGATTATCTGTACATGCAGGTTTCGGGTATGTGGGCGGCTCGGGGAGAATATGCAAACTCCAGAGGCTCGAAATCAAAACCACTGGACATGCTAACCACTCCGCCGCTAAAGTACCCTGAGAAAAACTCCGTAATTAAAAAAAATTATGATATTGGTACCAGGGGTGATTCTGGGATCAGAAGTTTACATGTATAGCCTACATACAAAATAGGAGTTTCAGTGATGTGGGCATCCTGTCCGTTTGCTAGTCAGTAGCACCTTGGCTTTAGCATTAGCACATTAGCATGCCAAAAGTGTGTTTCTTATTGTATTTCAAGTACTGTATGGTTTTAACATTTCTCCAGCTTGTTAAACACAAAACTTTTTTAAAGGTGAAGTCAGTCAACCCCCGAAAATCTTTTGGACAATAATATGTTCCATGCAGCCTCACTAGTCTAAATAATGGTATTCTGGTTAATATTACGTTAGCGGAATATGAGTTAAGCAGCAAAATGCAGCCGTTTTTATCCATCTCAGGTGGCGGCCATTTTGCCACTTGCTGTCGACTGAAGATGACATCATAGTTGCTCAGGGCTCAGGCAACAACCAATCAGAGCTCACCTGTTTTCTGAAGCTGTGCTCGGGTTGGTTGTTACCTGAGCGGCCATTTTGCCTCTTGCTGTCGACTGAAGATGACATCATAGTTGCTCAGATCTCAGGTAACAACCAATCACAGCGCAGCTTCGGAAAACAAGTGAGCTGTGATTGGTCGTTACCTGAGCAACTGTGATGTCATCATCAGTTGACAGCAAGTGGCAAAATGGCCGCCCCCTAAGATGGATCAAAACAGCTGGATTTTGCTGCACAACTTCACAAATGTAATATCAATCAGAATGTCATGTTTAGACTAGTGAGGTCACATGCAACATATTATTGTCAAGAAATGTTTAAGATTGACTTGCACTTTAAGGCCTCTCAAATATTGGAGCGCTTGACTTTACTTTAAAAATGAGCTAGACACATTTAAGAGCGTTACAAAATAACTCAAAGGCTCCGGAATAACAACTTTGCTCGTTTGATGCTTATGATCAGTTTGTGATTTTATTTGCAGTGTAACAGTACAATCCGTTCCTTCAACTCTCTCACAATCCTTCACGTAGGAGTAGTCAATGTAGATTTGACCACAAAGTATTTAAATAGGACAAGTCAAGTATCTAAACATGAGAAACACGTCATCAAATAGAAATAATGAGTGTCAGATGTAGCCAATGATGTCCTTGCATATGATGGGCTGGCGGCTCCCCGACTTCATGAGAGCGGCAAAGTGGTAAAAGTCCGTGTCCAGTTGGTGAATGGCCGAGTGGGACTGGTGGAAAAAGACGACCTTCGGCTCCGACGAGACGACGGGGCACGAGAGACGTTTGGGGGCGTTGGCGCTTCTGCTCAGGCGAGAGTCCGCGGACCTCATCCTCACTTTCTCCTCCACGCTTTTCGACAAGCCGGCCAGTTTCCTCCGCACGTCGCCCAAGAGGCTTCGTCCCAGTCTGCGGCGGGGTTTGGGTTTCAGCTCGGGGGGCTCGGGACAATCGGGAAGGTCCATCCAGTTCTGTACCAGGTCCGCAAAGCTGTTGTCTCCCAGGACCAGAGGTTGGCGGCTGCGTCCTCTGGTCAGCAAAGCGTTGGCCCAGTCTTCCGGGTCGCCCGCCTCGAAGGACGTCCACCTCTCCAGACAAGCGTCCGACGTGGATTTAGGCCGAACGCGTCCGCTCGCCGCCCTATTTGTGCGGAGGCAAGCCGAAGACGACACGCGAACGTTCCTCGTCCTCCTGAGCACCACCCCCTCGTCCTGCCACGACGCCTCCGAGTACCCGGAGTCCAAGTCCAAACTTTTGTGGCTGCTGGGTGAGTTGAGGCCCAGACGGCTGCCGCGACCGTCGTCCTCGTCGTCCTCCTCTTCTTCTTCCTCCAGAGGGGCGGCCAGGCAGCAGGCCGAGTCGTAGGTGCTGGCCGTGCTGGCGCTGGATATCCTGAGACGGGCGCGCTGATCTCTGGGCCGGCAGGACAGCGGCGCTGCCGACAGGCTGCCGGCAGCGGAGACGGGGAGCTGGGCGACGCTGGGAGGGCGAGTGTGCCGGCAGGTCGCAGGGCACGTCCTCCTCAGGTGTTTCAGGTCTTGGAGGGACCTCATCATGCAGTGCATGTGCTCTCTCAAACAATCGCCGGACTCTCGGAGGCACAGCTAAGAGAGACAAAAAGCGTGCTTAGACAGTGGTCACGAGGGACGACATCAAACATTTTTTATTGCCACTGGTTATTTTTGCTGTGACGGAATTCTTGGCCTGCCGTGAGTCGGCTATTTTACCGTGATTAGCCTGCCTCACTCCAACCCCCTCTGTCTCATTTCATAAAGTTTTCAATTTGTTTTGGCACTGGAAATAGCATTACTAGCCTAATTGATTAGCATTGATTCATGACATTGAGATCAAAATTGTCGTTTGAAGAATTTCTCAAACACACAGGTCTCAGTTCATGACAATTTTACAACATTGCAGAGGATCAGGGTTGCCGTTGATAGCGAGTGAAAGTGACAGTAAGGTTGTCTTTTGTAGCAACTAAGTTGACGTGACTTTGCGATGCTAATTGCTAAGCTAAGCTAATAAAACTGAGCTGGAGAATTGTTGGTCACAGCAAAATAACCACTACCTTTTTTTATTTAATCCACTGAAACCTAGTAAGCTAACAATTTGTATTGATGTTTTTAATAGGTCTCAAATGATATAATAAATAACCATAATTAGCTAGAGTTTGCCGAATAAATGTCGACATAGTGGTACTCGCTCATGAAACAGTAAATGCTGTTCGGGGATGGGCATAAAGTACAGTAAATGATAAGAGGAAATTTAGATGGCTGTCTCCAGGTTTATTTTAATGCTCATAGCCATTATTAGTGTATTGCTACCAAAATGTGTGCATTTGCTAAATGTATTGGCTTTTCCCTTGACACTGATATATGACTATTTCTTCAGTATCTATCAATTCAATCGAATGTCGACTTACAACAGGTAGCCTATAGTTACACCAGTATTTTGGAGAAAAAGTATTTTGCTTTTTCTTTGGCTTTTTGTGGCACTTAAGAGTCAATTCAAAAAGGGGTAACAATACAGATGTCACGAAGCTTCATTTTCAAACCTAAGCAGCGAGACTCGCAGCGTCAACTACATGCAACGCTGCATGTTATCAAAGTCATAGTGGACTATTTAACAGTAATTGTTGCACTTAAAATGTGACTTGGTGACAGTTTGACTCTGCAACAGATTATTCCTATTAAAACCATGTGAGACCAGTGTACTTACTAGCTGTAGCTTTACCAAGTTCTTGGTGGCCCACAATTCTTAGTTCTATAAATGGGCAGTTGCGTTTAGGTCTAATTGGACAGTCTGGAAAGTTTCAACATTTTAAAAGGAACTGCTAGATAATATAACAGTCCGCCTGCTACATATAATTGCTCATCTTCTCTATTAATGTGAAGGTCAGTGATGGTACCATTAAATGACTTTGAATCTGGAACGATTCAAGGGGAAATCCAGTGTGCATGTCTCCAAAGTGAAAACAGCTGCAGCGTATCAAACGTGACTCTCGTGGATCTTAATTTAGGTCCAGAAAAGGGTCCTGTCTCTTTAAAAAAAAAAAAAAAAAAAAGTATCCAGTGACAAACTAGAGCAATTTAATACCAAAGTTTTCTCCCTGTGACACTTTTCTGATTTGCTGGAATGCTGTGGGTGCCTCAAATTTCAAATGTGTGAGGGATCATGTGATGCTGTCCGCGCGCGCGTGTGTGTGAGGAAGAGTGGAGGCTGACCTGGGGATGCAAAAAAAGTGTGGAAGACTGTTTGGATGTCTGTGATGATGTCATAAAAATGAGATATGGAATTTAAAATGGGAAAGCATAACGAATTGGACAGTAGATAAACCATTATATTGCATTAATGATAACATTAAGATATTGCTTAGCAGCATGACACAGACTTTTCAAATAGATATACTGTAAAGTGCTGAGGAAAACTTACCATATCGTTTCTTCCGCTTAACACAAAGGACGCTGCAGTTTAAAACAGGACTACCTCCTTCCGCTCCAGTCCAAGTGGAACAAAAAATAGTGCCATGTAACAGTGTTATTTAAAAAGAACAAAAAAGAGTCCTGAATGCTGGTGTTGCCTCCAGCTGGTCGGCCGAGTGCAGATGTGCTGATGTGCGTGAAGCCTTGTTTTGGGTCTTCGTCTCGGCGCGACAAGCAGCCAATCAGAGACTGACAAAGTCTGAGCAGCCAATCGGCGAATCCCGCTCACAAAACAACCAATCGTTGAACAGGAGGCGCGAAGCTCATTCCTCTTTTTTCTTTTTTTGTGTGAAGTGCTTTTTTAAAATAAATTAAATGGAGTTAGATTCACGTATCAAATTATAGGTGGAAAAGCTTATTTTACCTTTTAACTGTTGTTCAACGACATATTTGAAACAGGGAAGCTTTTGAATTTGCTTCTCGCCACTGGGGGCGCTAGTGAACACTACGTATGCAACCCATACAGGTTCTTCCCCTCACGTTAGAATAGTTTACGTAATTACCAACTTTGCAGTAACATAACTGCGTCTATGTTTTTCATCTTAGTTCTGGCAAAATTAACTAGCCATAAAGTTATAAGTGACTTTTTTTGAAGTTACAAAAACAGTATCAAAATAAAACGACATTTATAAAACCATACAGAATAAGGTTAAATTAACACCTCTCTGACTAAATGGCAGATTAAAAAATATATATATATCATGTTTTATTTTTAAAATACAATTGTACATATTACACGCCATAAAGTCTATCATCGCAAGGTGTGTCATGTCAAAATGACAAATCAGAATTTATTTGAGAAGCTGGGCGTTATTCCAATCTCTTGTATGAATGGCAGCAGGACTGAAACAGAGGTTAATTGTACCTTGTGCCATCTAGTGGAAGGACATTTAATCGCCTCATATTGTTTTGATTTTTCAATTTCAAAAGAATCGTGTTGGGTGTCTAAAGGCAACATAACACTTGTACCAAAGTGTAGCTGCAAACTACAATTTCATAAGTTTGCTTCCACTAGGTTGTAATAAAATCACAGCCTGCCCCCGCTTTGTTTTTCCTCCAAATGCTTTCTAAATGAAGCCCTCGTTGTAGTGGTGATGGTTCATTGTAATTCAAGTGTAAACAAATGCTCAATCTGCATTAACGGAATGTTGATCACTAACTGTCGTTCAGAAATTATTCACCACTTCACTCTTTATGCTGATGCGTTGGATGGCTGGCGTTCAAGTGCAGCATTAGCATGAAGCAGTAGATAATGAGAACATGTCCTAACTTGCAAGCATCACCTTTGACCCTCAGCAACTTGAACATGATCACAATGGCAGGCCTTTGTGTTGCATTTACCTGCAAATTGACCTCCATAACTGCCTACATTTGCATTGTAACAACTGCCCCCATGCAAATGCCATCAGCGCTGTTTTTGGAATAATTGGGGTAAGAGGTCGTGCGTTAGAACAAAATAAAGATATACAGAAAATGAAGGAGTTGGGATTTATCTGTACTGTACATCGTTAACTCGCAGTCCAAAGGTGACCATATAACAGCAAAACTCACCTCATTTGAACATCATTTACAACAGTGAACACTTCCGAGTTTACATCACAAGTCAAAATGGCGGTCAACTCGGTGAAAGCTCTCTGGATCGTTGGAATTTCATTTGTGAGGACGATTTAGATTCCAAAATGTGATGAAATGTCGCTCGACTAGCTGCATGGTTTGTGCGTTTGTCACAGGCGAAAGCAATACAATATTTGCTTTGACCGTGTAAAGGAAGCATTTGCATTGCGTTGATTGTAAGGAACTGAAAAGCACAATTGTAATTCAACTCATTCAGTAGGAACCAGCAAACGTCTCACGATTGGCTCTTCCAGTAAAGGGGGGCCGTTTTGGTTTTTAAGTACATTATGGTTCAAGTTAACTGTTAAACTGTGGTGGCCCCTGGAGATAGTGGGTGAGAGAGGTGAAATTAAAGGCAAAAATATATATACTTAAAAAAAAGAGAGAAAGACACAGAAAGACAGAGAGAGAGAGAGGGAAAGAGAGAATTTCTCCCTTGACCCCAAAAGTTTGAGCACTCCTGTCGTCAAGAGACATGTCAAGTACTTCTCATGTCCACAAGGTGGCGCTCCAAGTAAGCCTGTGTGAAGTCTCCGGGAGGATTAGTGAGACATGTTTGTTTTCATTCCGTGCTCCAGTCAATTAAACACATTGTACGAAACCACAAACACTGTGGTATTTCTATAGTGGACATTACATCTACAGTACACATCCTTGTGCAAAGTCAGTTTTTCTGATATAAAAAAACTAATAATAATTAATAGGAATAATATCCTGTGAATCAAAATGAAACAAATCTTAGTGGAAGTAAAAAAATAAACTGAAAAGTGGTTGCAACAGTGTACACGTCTTCTTTTAAGTAGGAGCCGGTAAAACAGTAAGAGGGTGTGCACACTTGTGCAACCATCCACTCGAAAGGTGTTTGTGTGTTTTTTTCTCTCCAGCCGAGTTGCACTTGCACAGGTGATAGATAGATCACATTAATGGTGGAAAAGGTTTTGAAATAATTCAAGTTGCTCTAGGTTTCACATCACAAAAAGCTGTGTGTAAACTTTTTATATCCGTCAGCTCAATGTGTATGGAGGACCAAAAATGCCCAAATAAAAAATATAAAAAGTGAAAATAAAAACGGAAGTAAAAAATATAAATAACAAATTTAATAAAATAGTATAAATGAAAAAATAAATTTAAAAAAGTTTTTTTTTTAAAGGAAAGAAAAAAAGATTAAAAATAATAAATACAATACAATTTTTGAAATAAATACAAAAATAAATAAAATTAAATATCCATCAATAAAAACAAAAATTCTGCTCTCATATTTCATGTCATGCAACACGAAATGTTATTCATATGAGGGGGCGGTCCTAAGTGTGTCTTCTAATGAAATTCTATTCAAATTGACCTGAAATGACTGTAGCATACTTATTCTTAACTGTCATCCTGGTATGATAATCAATTTGTATATGACAAATAAGCAACCATGAATATATACACACAGTAAAGGAGAAAAAATTTCAAGTGATCTCTACTTTTATTTAAATTAAATCATACTGACTTTGAAGCACTTTTAATAACCAAAAGAAAAAAAACAATTCTAAGCTTTTTCCGTAATTAAGATTTTTTTGTCTCTCATTAATAATCACTATATGTTCATAGATGCAAAGCGGAAAAATGGGAGAGGACGGGGAAGGGGGGAAAAAAAAAGTTGTAAACAGAAGTCAAGGCACACGCACACACGATGCGACAGACGATGGAGCGGCGACTACGGTATAAAAAGTGACAAAGTTATGTAGCTACACAAGTTTCAATATCAGTAAGAACGTTGCCGTCTCGTCTGCCTTTTATTAATACGTTTTATTCTGTAGGAATGTTAGATCATTTGTGCAGATAACTAATAAGAGTTCAAAGCCATCACGTTGAGTCATGCAGAACAATACAAGCTATAAATGAAAGATGATGACGAGCCTATGTAAACGTTATTATCAACAACAACAAAAACAATTCCGATATAAATCATATCTGGAGTCCATGCGTGTGCTTCATCTGAAAAAATAAGCTTGACGTGATTAGGAATTGAATAATGGGACTCTCTAAAAGGAAAATGAAAGCAATTATATATATATATATATATATATATATATATATATATATATTTTAAAAAAAAGTTGGAGAAAAATAGAAGATAAACACAAGAATAAATGCTGATTTTTGTGGTCATAGCCCAAAGAGAGTTAACATCAAGTGGACGCGCCGCAACGCTGCCGGGCTTGGCAGTCTCTTGCAGGAGGAAAGCGAGATGGCGGCTGGCCAGTGCGGTCGTTCAGGATGCGCGTCGACTTCCCACGGGAGCTCCTCTGATAAGACACACAAACACCACGCGGCGTGAAGACGGCGACTCGCCACACACGGCGTCTTCACGCCCGTCAAACTCACCTGGCTTTTTTTTAGAAGAGGCCGCAGTCCTTCAGGTTGTTCTTGATGATGACGTCGGTGACGGCGTCAAACACAAACTGCACGTTCTTGGTGTCGGTGGCGCACGTGAAGTGCGGGTAGATCTCCTTGGTGTCCTTCTTCTTGTTCAGGTCCTCAAATTTAGTCTGGATGTACGTCTGCGCCTCCTCGTACTTGTTGGGGCCTGAAGGGGGCGACGACGAGACTTAGCTCAGCAAAATGTTCGGAATGCCTTCATGCGGGCTTCCGGTGCCGTACCTGTGTACTCGGGGAAGCAGATGGTCAGCGGGCTCTGGGTGATCTTCTCCTGAAACAGGTCCTTCTTGTTGAGGAAGAGGATGATGGAGGTCTCGGTGAACCACTTGTTGTTGCAGATGGAGTCGAACAGCTTCATGCTCTCGTGCATGCGGTTCTGGGTGGGACGCAGAGATACGTTTCAAAGACGTTCTTGGGAGTGCAATCGGAAAGAGATTTTTTTTGTGTGTGTGTGTGAAAACATTTGCAGCATTTACAGTCGAGTTAATTTAATACAAACAAGAATATGCCTCTAAAGTTCATATTTTTAAGTGCAGTCACCTCTGTCCCGACAACCAAAACATTCAGTGCCAATGTCGAGTTATGTCGTTTTATAGGCTGGCCGTTTCACTTGTACCCGATACCTTGAAAAAGGCTGTACTCGCCCATCCTTAAAGGGAAGTCAAACGTTTCTTGACAATAATGTGTTATATATCACCTCACTAGTCTAAACGTAACATTTCATCCAGCCGTTTTTATCCATCTCAGGGGGCGGCCATTTTGTCACTTGCTGTCGACTGAAGATGACATCACAGTTGCTCAGGGCTTTGGCAGCGACCAATCACAGCTCACCTGTTTTCTGAAGCTGCGCTGTGATTGGTTGTTACCTGACACCTGAGCAACTGTGATGTCATTTTCACTCCACAGCAAGTGGCAAAATGGCCGCCTTTTGATATTGATCAAAACTGCTAGATTTGGCTGCTTAACTCATAATACCGTATTTACACTGGTGGGGCTGCATAGAAAATGTCAAGTTTTCTTTTTTTTGGGGGGGGGGGGGGGGGTTAACTTCCCTTTTAATATTTTGCACTGTGTTTGAGAAGCATTCCAACATGGCGGCCATTTTGTGAACTCACCATCTCTTCATCCTCAGCCAGGACCAGGTCGTAAGCGCTCATGGCCACACAGAAGATGATGGCTGTGACGCCCTCGAAGCAGTGGATCCACTTCTTCCTTTCCGAGCGCTGGCCTCCAACGTCAAACATCCTGCAAAGGCACAATGCACACGCGCGCAACCTTTAAGTGTTTGTGTGAGTGCAGGAGCGTAGCCACACCGCGTTATCCCTCTGCAGTCTTGTCAACACATCCTGGTCCTCTCTCTTGAATCTGCGAGCAGCTGCTTTGGAAAAAACGGCTTAAAACAGGCGGTGGGGCAGTGCGTTTTTCAAGCCATTTGACTTATTTATGAAGGTGTGTGCATGCGGGGTGCTCATGTGGAGATTTTGCAGCTGCTCAAGGTGGAGTGAGGACAGAGCGGATGTTTGATGGCGCGACGCTGAAGGCAAGCAGTTTTCACAGCCGCGGCTTGGTGGTTCGCTAGAGACGAGCTCCAGGCTGAGTTAGCATACCTCGTTATAACACTGACACACTTTAGAAGGCTTCACGGTTGCACAGCCGCGTGTTCTTGTGGATTGGCTGGGCCTCAGCCAAGATAAACAGTCATATTTTGTGGGCCTGCTTTATATTCGCAATCCAAAAGAAAACATCCAGACACAATTATGAGGTTGAATTATTACACACGGATAAATAAATGCATTCGTTGGTACAGTGCGCAGATGTCGGCCGTGCGTATTGGAGATACAGCCACGGGTCATAACATTAGGTACACCAGCGCATCCTTGTGAGATTGGCGTCATCAAAACAGTTTTGATTGACGTCAGAGAAGTTTGAATTGAACTGTATTTGTTTTCGTTGTGGTGGAAGTTGGCAACGTTGGCAGTGTTTCCAATATTCGGGTTGCCTTATTTAGATGAGTGGTTCTTAAAACTATCTAGACCCCCCCCGCAGTGTCTGTGAGCCTCATCTCGGGAACTGCAAAATAATTTACAATAAATCATGTTGTATTATTTTAATTCATTCACTCCCAGCCATTTTCACTGAAGCAACCCCCTTCGCTCCTGGCTGTTTTATTAGATTTTGGCTGATTTTGCAAGGCCCACAGAGTATTGTCTTCTATTGCTATAAAAACATGGAACCTACCAAAAGAAAGATTAGAGTCTCTACTTTCATGAGGAATAAAAAATAATTTTTTAAATCTGTTTCCATTTTGCAGCAATTAGCATTAGAATATAGCTAAGTTTCATCATTATTCACAAATCTGTTGAAAACACTGGCAAAAAGAGCTTGTTGCAACTGGTTGATCTTTTATAATCTGCTGCCACCTGCTGGCTGTTTTTTGTAAGGTCAAAAGGTCAGAGGCTGTATTAAAGCCTTCTGTATGCTTTAGCATAAAAAACGCATAAATACGTTTTTGAGACCATGGCAATATTTAAAATAGAATGTTATTATACGTTTTTGTGAGCAAATGAGTTAAGTAGCTATGTCAGCATCTTGAATGGGGATTTTGTGTGTAAAACTTTCTGGGATTGCTCATGTCAATTTCCATTCTAACAGTCCAGTAACTGCAAACCAGATATACACGCCTTATTTTTTATTTTAATGTAAGGGCGTGAGAAGAAGTGTTTAATAAGTAGCCTGGCCAAGTCTGACATTTCACACTGGGGAAGCATCCCTTTGTGTTTGTTGATGATGTTTGCTGACAGAAGTATTGTATTGTAAGCAACGTCACACATCGCTGCGTTACTTTGTTACTGGGGCCATCCTCCTGAGTGAATGACTGACTTGAGAGCATTATATAGATTAAAGTGCATGGGTGTAGTGAAAGTCTTACTTGAAGTGCAGGTCTTTAAAGGTGAAGTGTGTTTCCACAATGCCCGTGGTCTTGACACGGGTTCGCAGCACATCTTGCTGTGTGGGGATGTAATCAGGCTTGGCTATCCTCTCCAAGTCGTTCAAATAGCTGGGGAAAGTGAAAAGGAAAAAAAAAAAAAGATTTAAAATTCGTCATGTTAGGTGAGGTTGGTTGGACAGGAAGGAGTCTTCAAGTGAAAAGCCCCGCATGCTCGCTCACACAGGCCTGAGAAAAAAAGCAGAAAGGAGCTCAAACTGGCTGGGCAACAACATTGGAAAGACACTGACCAGTCAGGTTCAAATTTATGAGCCAATTTCAGGAGTGCATATTTACCTGCACTGATTACACAACAGCTCCCAAACAGAGTGAACTGAACTTCAAAGGGGGATGTTAAATGTAGGTAAAATAATATAATATATAAAAAAAAAAAAGTATAATTCATTTATCTACATTAGTTAATATTTTTTTTATAAAATAAAATTAAAATTAAATGTACATATGTAAAACTATTTAACTTCTTTTTTTTCTTTTTTTACAATAAACATTTCATAAATTACATATGCATAAAAATTAATACATTTATTTTAACCAACCAATTTCAGGAAATAAACAGTTACATTACTGCAACAAAAACAGCTTATTTTAATAAAATAATTTCTCATAAAAAATAAAAATGTGTGATTCAAAGAAAAATAAATACATGAATGTCTATGTCTGTTCATAATAGAACAATTGTACAATATAAATATGTGTTTAACTGAAATGGCTATATTTTAATTAGTTGACAAAGTTAATAATGCATTCGACAACAATTAATTTTAATTATTATTTTTTATTTATTTATCTGAAGCCTTTGATGCTGTTAATTATAATATCTTACTTCAGAAACTGTTACATTATGTTTTTTTCTGGAACTACACATACACATGGTTTGCAAATTCTATTCATGATAGGCAAAAGTTTGTGTGCATGAATGGATGGTCATGAGACTGTGCCATGGACATGTGAAGTACCACAGGGTTCTATTCTGGGACCTCTGCTCTTCCATTTTTATATTAATGACTTGTCGGCAGCCTCTTCCTCCTTTCTATCCTCTTTTCAGACAATACTAACTAAACAACTTAGTTGTAAACTCTTCTTCGTTTGTGTCTGCATGACTGCATTATACTGCCCCCATGTGGCCAAGGCGTGCACACCAAAAGGAGCACAAAGGCTGGAACGGATTAACGGCATTTCAAGAGGGGACCACATGATTTCAGTCTCCTCAGCTTTGGCCGAAAGGTGTCATAATGTGTGTCGTAGGCTTTGTGTATTAAACACAGCAAGGAAACCAAGATGAGTTTCTTTTATTCCTGTTTTTTTTCCCCATCGCCCATTTCAGACAGCGGTGCATCCCTCATCACCAGCACTATTATTACCCTAGGTGCTCTGTTATTATACTTCCACTAATGGAGTCCTTAGAGATGGGGGTCACTGAGGTAATTCAGATATGAGGATGCCTGATCCGACATGATAACGCAAGCAGAAGCCATGCGATGTAAATGTACAGATTACAAAGCAAAAACGGAGAATTTATGCTTGTTAGGTTAATTAAACACTCGAAATGTATTTCGCTATACAGTACGTGCCCTGTGATTGGCTGTAATCTGCCTCTCACCCAGTTAGCTGGGATATCCAACTGACTAGATGAAATGGTCACTCACTAGGAAGACGAGTCATTGAGCTGGTACTCTCGGGCTCGTGTGAAGCAGCTCTGGACGCCGCCGTCGGCCCACAGTCGCTGGATGACGTTTGACAGGTCGTCCGGCAAGACGCCCTGCTCCTCGGCGGCTGCAGACAGGGCAAACAGTTGGCGGGCGTCGTCCTGACAACACAAAACAAACACATCAAATTACCGCTGAGGAATTGCAGGATGACATTCTCGGGGATGAAGAGATGCGGAATTAACCTTAATGAAGCAATATGAGCAATGCAATCAGGACTAATGATGCTTTTCAAATCAAGAATGCGAGTATAGCGGGGGGGGGACCTTCCGACTGTTGCCTCAATTGGATTTACTATGCGTCCTTATGAAGTTAAAGGAAGTTGGAACGCAGGGGCCACGGACTGGGCTGCACTGAGAGACTGAACTTTTTTTTTTTTCTTGATCAGAGTCTAAGTGTCTGTTTTTATTTGTTTCTGTATCAGTCTGTCAAAATAAGTGTTTACGTGAAACTAGTCAAAAATGTTCCAAACTGCTGGACTAAGCACGCAAGATATGTATTTTTTTTTTTAATCAATCAAGATGCATCTGGTTGATGCAAAGAAGTGTCCATTTGAACACATCACTGAACTGAAGCAAAAGACAAGTACTGATAAAATAAAATAAAATAAAATCAGCTATTAACTTCCTGTGTCAATAGACACCAAAACAATTTGAGGAAATGTTGTTTTAGACCATTTATAACAGTTCAAACATATGGCATACGTACAAAAAAAAACTGGTGAATTTGTGACTAGTGAACCATGAGTATGAGGGGGATTACTGCAATTTTCTTTAAACTAATATTTTAAAATAATTCAAGGTGTACAATTCTATCAAGTTCTTAGTTCACTAAGTTACATCACCAGTTCAGCGTTAACAACTCTCAGCTATTAAAGGGGAAGTCGACCCCCATATATTTTTAATACACTGTAAAAAAAAACAAAAAAAACAGTTGGATCAAAAGTAACCCAATTATGGATAAAAAAATTGACCCAACTTTCTGTTATTTTATTTTATTTTATTTATTTTAGCTAAATAAAGGATCTGACCAATATTTAAGAGTTGAACGCTGAAAGACCCATTTCTTCCCTCAAAGTTGGGTCAAATCGACCAAAATAGAGGATCGGTCCATTTTGACCCCTAGCTGGGTTATTTTTTGACACAACAGTTTTTAGAGTGTATGTTCTATGTAGTCCACTAGTTTAATAATTGTATTCTGACTAATATTGCTCTTGTGGAATATGAATAAAGCAGCAAAATTCACCCGTTTTATCAATCTCACAGCGGCCATTTTGCTCAGAAAATCGGCAAGCTGTGATTGGTCGTTAATGAAGCCCTAAGCACCTGTGATGTCATTTTCAGTCGACAGCAAGTGGCTGTATGAGGCAAAATGGCCGCCCCCTGAGATGGATTAAAAACATATGGAATTTGCTGCTTAATTAAAATTCCACAAACGCAATATCAATCAGAATGCCGTGTTTAGACAAGTGGGGGTACATACAACATGATTGTAAATTTGGACATTTTGAGACGTTACAATTAAAGGAGACGGTCCAACTTTCAACATATGCAGTGCATCTGTGAAAATTTGCTAGCAAGCTGTCAGTTCTGATCAATTAAGATGACAAATTGAAACAAATGAAAGGAAGTCTTGTTTTTCTATTACAGTTTTAAACTGTGAGTCACAGCAGCACTCTATCATGTTCAATATATTTTCTTCTTTTTTTCTTTACTGCTGAGAGGTATTCATCTAATTTCCACATCCTTTCAGCGCGTCCCCGGGTGGTCGCCCGTTGAAAGGTTATCCTTTACACTCTCTCGAATAGGCACAGGAACACGTGCAGAGACAGAACATGCAGCACTCCGAAAGACTCGGTCGACAGAATCTACAATACGACACGCTTTATTTCCTGGCGGGGACGGTCACGTTTCTCTTGAGAGAGAATCATCGCTGCGTAAACTCCGCAGCACAAAATCCCCGGGGCACGATATGAGTGTTAAAGATGAAGGCAAGAGAGCGGCTTTGATGGCGATTAGAAGTGATTATATTGCTGGGCCGAGAAGATAAATTACACTGCGCTGCAGCAGGTTCCCTGAAGATGTGTTTTAACGCCTTATATTCTTATGACGCAACAGGTGAGCTTCACATTGCTCGGGCCCTTCCAGCAGCTTGCCATATCATATTCCAGATCAATCGCAACATAAGACTGAATCATGATTAGCCCTACCGCCCGTGCAGCCTCCTCGTAGTCAATCTTGAGGTTGGACATGGCTTTGATGATGGCCATGATGGACTGGATGGTGTTGCTGTACACGACTGCTCTGTACTGCTTGCACTCCTCTTCTGAGTAGCCGTCCTCGTGGATAATTCTGTAAACCAACACCAGAAAGGAGGTTAGAATGCCAAGGAAGCATTTATTTGAATGCATGATCCGACAATGACATTAATGGCATTTTCTTGATCGACCAATGGGTGAAATAAATTAACGGGTGGGAAAGTCTCTCGCATGCTGTTTCGATGCCAATTTTGTGTGAAGGCAAAAAATACTGCTGCTTGGAGGAGTTGCCACTTGTCATGTTGTGAGACTGAATCAACGTCTCATCTGCTGGTTAAAGCCAAGTCGTGCACTCCATTTTGCTTGAATTGCCTGAAGACGCGATCATTCAACAGTCCATTAAACACAATCGACAGAATTCTTAGGGATCAATTGGGATGAGGCGCCAAGTCATGGGCTCGGGGATTTAAAGGTGACAGGTTTATATCAAGCTAGAGAAAAGAAAAAAAAGCATGGCAGACTAACAAACACGCAAAATGGGACTTGTTGGAGTGTTATGAGCAAATTTACAAGCCCCCTCAATTGTTTTTTTTTCAACTGCACTGTAAAAAGTAAATCTTGTAAAACAAGATTTTGTTTGTTTTTATTGAAGATATTCCACATGAGCTAGGGTTTGCAGGATTATGCCCCCCCCCCCCCCCAAAAAAAAGCGTGCAAGGAAGATACCATCTCATGTCTTTCCTTAATTTCATAAAACAGTGGTGCCTCGAATTACGAGTTTTTATTTATTTAGATATGAGCAGTTGTTAGGCTGTTTTTTGTTGCTTTAACTTGCGAGCAAAACTGACTGACTAATATATTGAACATGCTAAAAATCAATCAATCAATTATACTGTATACTGTTTACTATTTAATTTGATAAACCATTACATAACCACTTTCTATTAAAGTAGCACTAAGGAACTTTTTAACCATAATAAAATATTTTCATAACTCTTCTGATGAAACATCGACTTAAAACTAGTTGAATGGTACCTTTGCCATGGCCTGAGGGGGGTCCGTATCATTTTTACTGGCACTAAGCAACTTTGAGGAGGATGGTAGGAACATTGTCACACAAAAAACTACAAATGTGCTGACTGCTTTATGACATACGTCACTTGCCGCTTTACCCATTCATAACAAAGACGGAAGTCAATTTGAACGTCGTGAGCTAAAAAAATTACGCAATGTGCTTGTCCTCATGAGAAACGTGGTCTTCCTTCAGGCATAACGTTACCAACTTTGTCCATATGGCGGCGCCATAATCAACGTAAACTGAAAGTGTTGCTTTAAAGGCGATAAGACAAATAGTTAAGACATTTTGGGGTGGCCATCAGCCTTGTATCTCATCTCTACATTCAGAACCAATACAAGAGAAAGTTGCAGACAGATGACAGTTCCTTGAGGATCATCATTAATATTATCATAAATCAGACCTTGACACAGAGCACAATGTAGTATAACTATTTTTGCTTCTAAAATGTAATTATCTTTATTCACTACAATGTTCTTGAAGAAAATTTTAGTTATTTTAGTTGTAAATAGTTTATTTGTATCTTTGCCTATTAAAAGCTTTACAGTATATAAATCACTTTATTTGTTCATTTTGTTGTAGTGGCACCTATTTATTTATTCATTTGTTTATTATTTATCATAATTTTTTTTATACCCCTCCGCTTCTTTATTTTTAATTTAATTTTTTTAACTAACCTAGTGGGTCGTGTCAAATTGTCATTTTTTGTATATGTCATGGACCGCTGAAAATTAGATAGTGGGCCACAAATGGCCCCGGGCCGTAGTATGGAGAGAACTGCCCTACACTATTTAATAAGTTTCCCATTGCTGCTTTAAGTAATGGATATTTAAACACAAACAAGCTATGAAGCAACACATTTTGTCTGTCTCTTTTCCATGACTAATCTGCTTTTGTGCCATTTTTTGACCAGCTCTTTGTATATCCACATTCTGTATTATACTGCCCCTAAAAGGCCAAAGGTCCATTACAATTAATTAATCAATTACAATTAATTAATCAATTATCTCATAACTGTATGTTTTTATGAAGTACAATAAAGTAGAGGGTGCGACAGATGAATGGGGGGGAAGGATGATTTGAGATGTGAGCATAGTCACCACATAAAAACTTGTATCTCAAGGCCCCACTGTATCCAAAAACAATCAAATCAAGACCATAAACAATGTCACAGTTGTGATATGCTGGAGGAGTCCTGACATGCTGGCCCCGAAATAAACATTCGGTGTTTTCCTACTTCCTAGCGCAGGTGCGGAGACTGACAGGAAGAGGAGCTGCTAAAATAAGCATCTACTCTGGTTTGTCATCATCCCGAGACCGGTAGCAAAACCAGAATGCTCAATCGTGAGCCATGCACTAAATGAAAGCTCATTAAAATGCAAGCGAGCCTGCTGAGAAGCCGCAAGACGGAATAGAAGATTAAAAGCCCCCACTGTTCCCTCCTCACCCAAACAATATTTTGTCAAGTGTCGCTTTGATTGGCTTGATTGTGACTCATGCTGCAAACACACCGTCATGTCGTTAACGCAATTTAAAACACCAGCACACGAAGGATTAACTGTCACATTTGGGAGGATTTGAAATTGGTTTTCTTGCCGTTGTTGAAAAATATTAGTTTTATATGCAGCGTACTGTTTTCATTATTGATTGACCAAATGGTACAAAAACAAGCCAGAATGAAGTGTTATGTCAAAAACATTGTTAAGATGTATCTAAAGTGCTTGATTAATAAACGTTTTAACGTTTCGCATTGCTGGGCAGAGAGCGAGCAGCCATTCCACGTCACATAAATAACAATGGCGGCGTACGTGAAAAACTAAGTTTCTGCAAAATGTATTCAACTGGAAATTAATGAATCTCATAGTTATGTTAGTAACAACCAAATGGATAATATAGAGCAAACTTGTCATGACAGTCGGGGTTCCTCTTAAAGTATTTTTGACTCAAAGATTTTACGATATATATTTTAGTATTGTTAAAATATAAATTAGCAAATTTATGAGCACTTCCAAATGCAATTATCATAGCAGGAACATTCCTTGGCATGAGGAGGAGTCCAATCTGCGGGTGAAACTCTTTCAATGATCACATTTGCATTTCTGTTCAACAACTTGTAATTCAAGTAGATAAATTTAATGAGTTTGATATTCATTCATGGTTCAGTTGCCTTTATTCTGGCATAAGACCAAAACATTTATGTATAATAAATATGCTATCACTAATTGTAATTTAGATGACTTTATTGCTCCTGGGAAGAGGATCTTAAAAAAATTATTGCAATTTAAACTGCAATATTGAGCGGGGGAAAATCAATTAGATGAAATTTCAAAAATAATTCAGCTCTATTGTAGACACACAAAGAGACAAGAGTACAATTCTCCAAAGATAAAGCCAATAATGCCTGTTTAACTCTAAACCAATCACACTTCTGGGTCAACTTGTCCAGTAAGGAAGAAAAAAACTATTGAGAAACGTTTTTCCCCCCTGACTGTTGATCAAATGGGACGGAGTAGTAGTTAAGAAGAGGAAATTAAAAAAATATTTGTAACATATTTATAATAAATATATATATTTTTAAAATGTACTTAGAATTTCTGAGTGCATCAACCTTTACTAGGCTTTTTCAAGTAAATATCACTCTCCATTTTTTACAGTGTAGCTTTCATTCTACTTGTCCTAGATGGACTGGCTGGGTTTTGCACTTTTCCAGAAGCCGCTAGGGGTACGAGGTGGTCTCTAGAAAAGCCCACAGTTGCTCAAGCAGGATACGGTGTGTGTGTGTGGAGGAGATAGCGGGAGACAGGCCAGGAGGGCCCGTAGGAGGACAAGCAACAGAAACAGGAAGTGCTTCAGTTTGTTCTCATACTCGACAAACTACTACGTAATCAATAAAGATTTTCAACTGAAATACTCTTTTCAGGTCAGCAGAGTGATCTGACGGTTAGCACGTCGGTCTCACAGTCAAATAAAAGCCACTCACTTCATCTGCTTGACAATGGTGCTCTTTCCAGACTCCCCAGCACCTGCAAAGAGAACAAAAACAGGCAAAGCTTAAAAATACGCTCCTGTTAGACGGGAAATGTAAACAGTGGAGCCGAGAGGCCGTCTCACATCTGGAACGTCTGTCCGGCTCCCCTCCTTCTACCTCCCGACTCTCATTTACATCCTGCTCACTGAGACATCCACCGCAGTACCACCCAGCTGACACTTTAGTATGAATTTTAAACGCACCTTTGGCCAGTTTTAAGTTCACAGCGGAAAGTCCCCCAGCCATCCTTATTGTGCTCTTTTCATTTCCGACAAGTCACTTTATCATTTTGATTTGAATGGCAATGCCTCGGACTGACAGGGCTTTTCTTACCCTCTGCTATGTTTACTCTAACAGCCCGAGGCGACCCGAGGGAGCTCATCTGCCACAAGGAATCCAACAGTGCACGTACGCACGCACGCATGGGGCTTCCTGTCAGTGCGCCGGCCCAGGGTAAAGTCCCTCAATGGATCCTACTAGCATGCACATCCACAAGGAAGCCTCTGGGTAGAAATGGGCCAGGATGCTTCGCACATACAGCTGTCAACTTAGAAATGGAATAGAAGCTCAGACTGCTCTAGAAATGCAGTATACACTTCTTCTTTTTTTTTACTAATATCAGATGGAATTGACAGTAAATGCTTGGATGTCACACGGGATTAAGTCACAGACTTCAGTGAATTACGAGCTCCAATAGAAGAGCAGTACCGATGTATCGATCAATGCAGACATTGTCAGCGAGGTATTAATATGATGTTAGATGTTTACTACTGTGGTTGTTGTTTGCCGTGGTGTACAATTGCATTGCATCATCAGAAACTGATAGCTGCTTCTTTCAATATTGCACCCTCCCCAAGACAACAAAAATAGAACAAACACTACATCTAAAGATTTGTTTTCATAACAAGCAGCATACACGTACGTACAGTGTTCCAATCTTGTTTTATTGGAAAACAATGGAAACATATCTGTGAAATAATACAAACTGGTTGTTTTAACTGCACAAACCTATGAGTTATTTCAGCAGAAGAGGACAGTGGCTGACTTTTTCAGACTTTTCAGGAGGGAGATGAGATCGGTGGAAAAGATCGGCTTATTTTTAAGGGATCGGATGATCACTTATCCACCAAAATTAGGCCGATAAATCTGCAGGCCAATCGATCGGTGCACCCCCATTCGATACCACTTTTTTCAGAGCCATACTAGTACGAATACAAAACTCTTGAGTAATCATCGATACAACTAGTACTTTTGATACAAAAAAAAAAAAAAAAGACAGATAATTTCCCCAAAATATCCAATATAGCATTTTCCTGTTCTTCTCATTTTTAGTTCCTGATTGTAAAATGGCCAAAAGAGTACCAATATCTTGAAGTAAGGCTGAGCATTGACCCGATACTTGGTATCGGTACTCGCTAATCACAAAAAAATTTGATTCTTATTAGGGGCGTCCTGATACATGCTTTTATTCTTTTTTCTTTTAGCATGAAACGTTAGAAGAGGCTTGATCAAGTGATATTATTCAAACAAATGACAACAGTAGGTATGAGAAAATATGACCCATTTATTCCAAACTTTTGGGTTACGTAGGGCGGTTTCATAGCAGATTTTGGATATAGACAGACATAATCCGATACTCTTTTTTTTTTTGGGAAGGGGGGGGTGCTATTACCAAACTGATATCAAGATTGGATCAGGACACCCATAATCCTTGTTCTCTTTAATAATAATAATAATGAGAATATATTATGCAAAAATTACAGATACAGTTCTTGTGGAACTCATTAGAAACATGTGCAGATGTACCCAATGTTGTACACGTACAATCTGCTCGCCAATAAATTTCACACTCCATTTTCTGAACAGCCAGAGGGCCATATTGCTAAGCAGGTGGGGACGAGGCAAAACAAATGTTCCACGCGAGTGGCAGCATCCCCTTCAGTGTCAACTAAAACTGTCAATTGACTCCTTAGTGATGAAAACGAGTAATAAATACAATGTCGGCTGGTTGAATGGAAATATGAAGTGTATTATTTATTCTGACCGTGGCGACAAATGGGACAGCAAGCCAAGCACCAGCTTCTGCTCACACTCATTCCGCTGAAATATTCGCATGGAGGAAATGAGCTACCTCGCTCGAGCGCAGCCATCAACAATTCTGCGTCTAATTGTTTATTTCGTTGAGGGACTAATAGGACAGGATCCTCATAAGCGGGCAAATGCCAAGACATGCCTGGCTGAAAATAATGAAAAATAACTGTTGGCTGGTTAACAGATATCAACAGTTCAGTTCTGTGTTGAAATCTGGATTTTTGTCAAAATTATTATTATGATTATATTATTGTAATATTGGTTATTATTCTGGTTAATATTGCGTTAGTGGAATAAGGCAGCCATTTTGCCACTTGCTGCCGAGTGAAAATAACATCACAGTTGCTCAGCTCTCAGGTAACAACCAATCACAGCTCAGTTCCAAAAGACAGGTGAGCCGTGATTGGTCGTTGCCTGAGCAACAGTGATGTCATCAAACAGCTGGATTTTGCTGTATAACTCAAATTCCATGATGTCATAATTAGACTAGTGAGATTATTGTCAAGAAATGTTTAAGGTTGACAAAAAAAAAAAAGAAGCATACTAAATTGAGTGTTAATTTTCCAATTTAATCCATATTTCATAAAGAAAATAGAGTCAAATGCCCATTTTCAAGAATGTATTTATTTATTTTTTTAATCATGTATTTATAGGGAGAAAAGTACAAGTCCAGTACGTTCTAAATATTTCATTCACTTGTGAGCTGGAAGTAAAAGGCTACCAACAATTGCACATGCGCGTGTGCTTTAATAACACAATGCGTAGGCTTTCCTGAAGGGCCGAGCTCATTTATTAATGGCTCCGTAACTGAAGGAAAGGCACCTTTAGTATGAGGGCTGGGACTTGATACAAAGTGAGGAGTGTCTAATGTGATATGAAGGAGCAATTCCACTCAAGGATCAGGGCGATTAGCAGATGCTTGGGGTTCTGTGCCAAAAATCTGTGATACGAAATGTGACAGCAGGACCGATAGCGTGTGCTTTGCTGCAGTAGCTCCAGCTGCAGCGCTTTTTATTCATGGTAAATAACTACATATGACCTTTTTGTGTGTGTACTTCCAAAAGACTAAACTACACATTAGGGCAACATCAAGACCAACTTGATTTGATTGAAAATGTCTCAGTTGAAATAGAAATGTGGTGAATAATAACAAGTTAGGGGCTGTTTGAGTGACAAAGTCAGGTGCATTTATTCATTAGATTCGGTTCAAGTGTGCATATGAATGTCTGCTTTCAGACAGTTTATCCCACCAGACGTAATGTATACATATGTACCAGAAGAGTTTCTCATGACAGATTCTCAAAAGGACAAATACATTTGACCTTGTCTAGTACACCTGAAATTTGCCCAAAATGGCTGCTTCAATCAAAACAAAAAGGTAGACTTTCCTGTTTAATTTCGGGCGAGGCTTCTTGAGACGTTTTTGTACATCCTGTTATGATAGTCCAGTCCACCCAATTTCATGTTGAGCGTGAAAGTGATTTTTTTTTCTAGTTTTCAAGGGGGCGCTATTGCAAGAGTTTTGGGTGATCAGGAGTCTCTTAAATATACAAGAAAATGCCCTGACAAAAATTGTCATCAAAAAGGCAGAAAATGTATAATCAGCTAATCCAAACTGTGAAAAAAGATTATGTTCCCCCTGTGGAATACAAAACTAAGACATGTACCAGAAAGAAAAAAAAAGATTGAAAGAAACAAATCCACTGTTCATCCTTAACTTTAAATAATCATTTTATTCTTTTATCTTTCTGTAGCGCCCACTAATTGCATCGGCATCCTGCGACCAACCTCGCAAGTTTACCCTGCATTAGGAGCCGGGCTGAAATAGGCACGCGTGTCGTTTTGGGCAACCGTTGACCCATCCCGATGGGGCTTTGGAGCCCGCACACAAAGGCTGCAGTGTGGGCCGCTGCCAGCAGAGAACACAGACCCGCTGTTGATGTTGTGGCCTTCATCATTCCAGACGCTGCGCATTGCCTTACACGGGTTACTCGCACTTTTCAAGATCATTCATTTGCTGCTAGAACAGACCTAACATGACATGACGGAAGAAGTACAAGGGGACAGAGTGCATTAGATAAAGGATTAAGTACGTGCTCTAACCAGAGCGGGGGTGGATTGTAAAGTTTGACGACAAGCATATGGTATATGGGAATTGCAGAAAATGATCAGACAAATCTATATAAGGAAACATGTTAACTGCTAGAAAATAACTTAATATTGGTAAGAATGAATGTTTTATACTTATTTATTCAAGCAATGCAGTGCCCCAAAATTCCTTTACAGTACGACATCAATGAGATTTTTGAAAAAAAAAATCTCAAATTTTGAATTTTAGGCAGAGAACAGTGGTAAATTGGTGCTTCAAAATGTGAACCCTGCACCATGAATTGCTTTCCTTGAAGTAAAAATTGGGGGAAACAATGAGTAAGCTATATCAATGCATAATTTCATAAAGCCTCTAACACAATCCCATGTCTAGTATCTTATAACTTCTATAATCTATTAGTATAGTGTACATACTTTATACCAAGTCACTAACTGAGGTCTCCTGATGTAATCATACATTACATTAATGTCATACATTAAACCCTGAAGGTTTGTAAAAGTAGACCTTGACGAGTGCTCCTTTTCTCATTCTAAATAATTGGATGAATATTTACTTTTCCTACTTTGTCGTCCATCTCTTCTGTTCCTGCAAGGGAGCGATAACTCAGCAAGTCTGTATGACTGTGTTTTTGTATTGTGAAAGTTGCAAGAGTCGACATGACCTTAAACGGGCAACTAATAGCCTGATAAGATAAGCCATCGCGCATCACCATGTGAATGTGAATCCTAATGATGAGCTGGTCAGCATCTTACAAGATAGCCTCTGACCTCTGTTTCATTGGTTAACATCTTTTCAGCAACCTAATGATTGGCAATGAAAAGCTGCATAGTGATGAAAACCTATTTAGTCCCTATGCAGAACTATATAAACCACTGCTTCTCAATTAGTTTGATTCATCTCCATAACATCCTTTTTAATTCTCTAAGTCAATTAAGTTAATTGTCCATCTTTTCCCAAACCTCCGTCGTCACCCGTCTACATTCAAGTATCAATAGCGCACAAGGCTGCCAACGAGCTCCACATCGGAGGCCCTCCAAGTGACACAAGCACCACTTTCTTTCTGTAATCCTACCAAGGAGGAAATAGACACAGCTGGCACATAAGACTTATGAGCGTATACATAACATAACTGTGGTTTTGATAGATGGCGACAAAGAAATCCAGTCAACAGATGGCTCGGGTGCCTGGGGCAAAGAGCAAGTCTTGACAGCTCGCTGACAACTGACGCCAAAGAGACGAGATCATATCTACTCGGAATGACACAAAGGCAAGATCGAGCAAGACAGAAAAGAATAAATGAATGTTTGATGTCTTTCAATGATGGCATTTCTGCTGCTCCACATTTAACCAGAAATGATTAAAAAAAAAAAAACAAGAGCACTCAGTTGTGGGCAGACCGCCGTCACCAGATGAACAATAATGGAAAAATTAGACTACAGAAGTCTCTGTTATAGGTGCAGTTGTGTTCAGAATAATAACTGTTTAACTTATTCACTCCCAGACATTTTCATTGAAGCAACCCCCTTCGCTCCAGGCTGTTTTACTGTATTTTGACTGATTTTGCAAGGCCCACAGAATATTGTGTTCTATTGCTATAAAACCATGCAATCTACCAAAAGAAAGATTAGAATATCTTCTTTCATCAGGATTTTTTTTTATTTCTATTTGTTTTTCAACAATTAGTATTAGAATTTAGCTAAGTTTCATCATTATTCACAAATCTGTTTAAAACAGCGGGGGAAAGCGCTTTCTGCAACATGGCCCTGGTTGATCTCTTATACTGTGCTACCACCTGCTGGCTGTTTTTGTAATAACTACAATTTTTTCAAGCATTCTCTTCAGTTCAGAAGCTGCATCAAAGAATTCTTTAACATTTAAAAAAACTTATAAATACGTCTTTGGGGGCATGGTAATATTTAAACTAGAACGTATTTATACATTTTTGGGAGCAAATGAGTTTAAAAAAATAGTGGCTATTCCCTAAAATACATAACAGATTTTGTTAAATACACACACTTCATAAGACAAAATATCAAAGGCAAAATGTGTTGAAATGGGACTATTAGGAAGTTCCCAGGAATAGCAGTGGCTGGGTTGAACAGTCAAATGTGTGCAATTGCTCTATTGTTCATAATAGTTAACAAACAAACAAACTGATCGTAACTGAAAAATGCTTCTATTCTATTTTTCAAAACAAAAACAAAATAAATGTGTGCAATTGCTCTATTGTTCATAATAGTTAACAAACAAACAAACTGATCGTAACTGAAAAATGCTTCTATTCTATTTTTCAAAACAAAAACAAAATATTCCAGTTAAGAGGTTTGCTACTTTGTCATTCACAGTCAGGATAAATCAACACGTAGCACAAGGCCATGGTCAAAGTTCATTAGAGGAAAAAATAAGTTTCAGAAAGCCTTAGTTGGACATTGTGTTCAAAAAGTGCGTTCAACACTAAGGTTATGAAATTGGGAAACCGGTCAGACTTTTTTGGGGTGTTGCTCCAGCATATTCCAAGTTTTCACAAATCTCAAAGCTCAGATCAGCTGGCATCAATGCATCAACTGTGCTTAGTTTTGAAATATGAATTAAAAACAAGCATCAGATAGGATTGCAGTTTTTTGTGGGGTTTTTTACCTTTAAAGTAAAAGAGCAATGCAATTTAAGAGTACAACTGCAAAAACTGACTTCAAAGAAGCAAAGTTGAAATTACATGCAAAGTGATGCATCGAAGGTAGGACAGCGAGGGTCAAGAAAATCGTCAAGTGTAGCGTTTTAGTCCTGGGAGAAGATGGTGACGGAATGTTGTGATGAGTGAGGCGGAAAGCTATTAATCTTGGGAGACAGTGGAGGGAAGGAGGCGGCTGAAAGGTGAAGGAGAGAGAGAAAGGTATGGCCTTTGGAGACCCTGATGGGACACTTGAGTGAGGTCCCGCAGTGAAGCGGCCAAATCAATGGCCCGAGCAGAAAGAAGCCTTGGACGCACGCAAGCGAACTTGAAACGTACTGGAGGAGGAGTCCCATATAATTGTTTAACCCCTGCTTCGCAAAGAGCTTGCTAAAAATGCCGACAAACTTATTTGGCTTTGAGTCAAGCTGCGTTTTCCTTCTAAATTTGGAATGTTCTTTAACAGCGCTGTGAGGAGGGATGTCTAGCGGGCCCACCAGATGGAGCAAATTCATATTGAATGAAGGGGCGTCAAACAGGAGGATGCTGAAGGTCTGCTGACCTCTCAGCTGTTTTTAACGTGTTTACACGTTCGGACCTGTTTGGTGTTGGAGCATATTAAGCAATACAACTTTTCCCCACTAATAAAATACAAGTAATTTGTGTGTAGTGGTGGCAAACTTTCCGATTACACTGTCTGTTTTTGTTGTTGTTGTAAATTGTCTGATTTTGATTAAATACATAATACATAAAAATCAGTACTAGAAGCAATCAGTTATTGACTGTTATAAAGTAATACAAAAAGTTTGCTTGAAGCCCAACAAATAACTCAAGAATAAAGATTCAGCATTTTGACGAATATCGGCATGGGCCTTCTTTTTTTCTTTTTCTTTTTTTTACAAAATGTGATGGATGATAATAGTAATTGAAATGTACATGTTGCATTCACTTCACAGAACTGTTTATTAAAATTTTCCGTTAACTTTATAAGCAATACCGCTGACCCTGGACCTCCTGCACCTTTTTTTGTTTGAAATTAATCTATGATTAAGTGAAAATGTAGCATTTCAGATATTTAGAAATTTTGAAAACTTTTTCTGTACAAATACTGTTATTTATGACTGAGCGCTCCTTGAACTTTTGGGTAGAATTTTGGAAACAAAAATGTCTATTGTCAAAAAACATCAACATTTCGCAAATCTAAAAAATTTGTTTGGTTTGTATTTTTTCATCAATATTTTCCCTTTTAGTAAAAGTGAGCGTGAGCTCCAAATATTGGTTATCAGCCTGTCCTTGACTACTAATCAGTAACGGCTGTAAAAAAAACAACAACAACAACAAAACAAAAACAAAAAAAACACATCGGTCTATATTTATTGTAGAAACCCATGTCTTTGTGTCGATCTGTCTGCCCTCGCTTCACTTTAACACCTTCTGCCTTATAATTTAATCAGGCCCTGGGCTTGCAAGAATCTGGCAGGGCCAGGATTGTAATTGTGGTCATCTAAAATGAGAGTACACTTGTATCAGGCTACTCAAACGTAATCTGTCTGCATTCACAAAACATAAGCACACACACTGGCGTATATGAATAGGAACAAGTATTTCTCAAACATCCTATCTGTATAGAGAAAATCAGACGGTAGTAGTATTATACTAAAGATAACTTAAAAATGATAAGGTAACCAACCACCTGGTGTGTTTAATTCAGCCTTAATCAAGTGAAATTACATTTAGAATAGATTTTTCCAAGCACCCCATCATATTAGGAATTCCTTGGTTAGTCTTAATGGCCGTCAGGAACACACACTGAGATTTTCTATTGCTTTTAGGCTTTGGATTTTATTTGAAATATTGTTTGGGGAAACAATAATTAAATTGGCAGCAGGTTGCTCAATTATGGAGCAACAGGTTGTTCATTTATGTGGCAGGCACCGTTATTGTTGGGCGCCATGAAAAGCCCATTAAAAGCACGATCCAGCCCATGAAGCAACTTGTCTGTTATGCCATGTCGTGGCCCGACAGGCGGATCGGTAATGGTTATTCCTTGCTACATCATGAACTATGGAAGACTGCAAATGTATGGCTGTTGCATAATATATACAGCCATTTGCCGCCATATTCCCCACACCCCCTAACCCACCCACCATTGTACTCAGGCGTGCACATCGACATGTTCAGTCATAAAGGATCGGGCATGTGCATAATGAATAATGGATAGTGCCATCAGAAAATAAGCTGGGGAGGAACCGTGGTGCAAATGTTTATTTAATAGCAAAAGCAATAACTGTCAAGTTCATTCATATTTTAATTAGGCATGGTCAGCGCTTCAACCGCTTAACAGTAATGAAGAATTGATTATACAGTGGTGTTTTGACTTACACGTTTAATTCATTCCATGACCAAAATCGTCTTTCACTACAGAAATGTATGGAAATTATGTTAGTCATTTTGTTTGGTGCGCCGAGGCCATCAGGTGGCAGTATAATACAGACATAAAGACACAAACGAGGATGAGTTTCACAACTACAGTAAGTGACTCAGTAAGGTGCAATAATATTGGCTGTTTAATTTGACTGCTGCCTGTTGTGAAGTGAGTCGAGTTCCCGAGAATTCGTATCTCCAATTTTTGCTCGCAATTCAATGCAAAAAAAAAATGGAAGAGCAATTGTTCCTACCTTGAAAAGTTAGCAAGTCAGGTCACTCGCAAGTCACGGTACCACTCTATTAGGCCATATAATATTACGGGAAAAATAACATTTGCATTGATTTGACAGTGGTGGACAGTAAAAATGAAGAAACTGAAAGTGACATGCAGAGTTTAGGCAAATGAATCAAATATGCATCCCATTTGTGAAATGAATGAGACCTCAGGATTTAAGACACAACTAAAGTTTAAGATCTATGCACCTTGATCTTTGTGGCAGTCTACAACGTCACCAGCCTTTCGGTCCTGTCTGGTATAATTACTGAAAGTGAAAGGCCATCGATCAAAGAGGGGGCCGAGGCGAGCAAGGCTGCTTCTGATGACTGGCCTTCTGACAGGCCGAAAAATCAGATGTTGTCCCGGCCTTGAAGTCTGCGGACATTAAAGGACCCAATAACCCAGCGCAAGGCCACGGCTAACATCATTCAGCGCTTTTGCACACATTTGAGTTAAAAGAACTGTGACTTTGAATTCTATATCATATGAAACCTTTCACAGACATGACATTTAACCTACCTAGACTAGGACCTATGTTGTGTTGGAGGCGAGATCTTAAGCTAATTCAGACAAGCCCCCACTAACTGTATGGTTCGGTATGCACTATGCAGCACACGTTTCAACATAGTGAAAGGTTAACAGCCATCGCGGCTACTTCCTGTTGGTGACAAGCCAACACACCCATGTAATTAAGAGCCCTTTATACCCTTAAAATGTATCACTGCCAAAAAACAGTTAGGGCTAGCCCTAGCCCAATAAACTGGCAGACCAACACAATACCGATCAATAAAAGATGTATTTTTTACGCTAGCAGTATTTTTTAGGTCATATTTTGAGGAATTTTGTAATTTGCGAAGCGAATGATCACGATGATCATTTGATGGTGTCTATCTTGCCTCGAAAGTTACGACCGGGCCATTGTTCATCACTCAGAGGTCATTTTTGACGAAGTACCAGTACCAGTTTTTCAACTGCATAATAGTGAGGCTGTTTAAGTATGAAAATAACTCATTCCCCAATTTTTTGTTTTTTTTACTTGAGTGCTGAGTGTGCCTCGTACGAAGCACTCAAAATGAAACAACGGCGTAGACCACGACATTCAACAATCGCTTGGGAAAAAATTGTTGAGTGAACTCGGTTTTATTTATTCATAACACAATGCAGGAAGGCTTGATTTAAAGCTTAATTTATCTTTACCTGCTTCTGAAAAAGTTCGCCTTTGGGCTCCCCCATGACACATTTCTGAATCAAGTTTTCTGAGAACCACTCAGATGCCAATTTTGTTAGAATTCTGTTTCAAATCTTCGTCCCCCAAAAAACTGTGTGGAGGCAATACGATTATTTTATAATGAGGAGTCCACTCAATAAATAAATTGTATAAGCGGTTTATTGAAAAAAAAAATCCAGCTAGGACAGAGGGATAAAGGTTGATTTTAACACGACTTCATGATTGTCTAGAAATACAAATATCAAGCATCATTTGCGATGCTAGTTTTCCTCAGTCTCTTAATGGTCCACACTGACATTCATTATTTGTGTGACTGCGGTGCATGTGACATTTTGTTGTTTCCGTTATGCATAGTGACTATAAAAAAAAAAATGGGTACGTGAAATTACGTTTACAAGATGTATTGTAGATTATGACTCATGAAGATGAATGAAGGGCAAAATGTGGGGAAGAAACTGAAGTGAGCAAGAGAAGAAGAATGAAGAAAGAAGCCACACTTAACCACAGGAAACCAGAGTTAAGTCTTCCTCTTTGTAACTATAGCAACTTCAACGTGTAAGCTATATTTTTTTGAAAGGCACAGGAAATGAAAAAAAAGGGGAGGAGTAAAATTGGAAGTTTCTCAACAGTTCACACTTCTTCCTCAGAACTTACAAGCTAAAACTTGCATTCAGGAGTTCACATTCTACACCACTAATTTTGACCTGCCCTACCATTTCATTTACACTCAAAGAATTTCAAGCAAAATGCAGCAAAGGCCCCAATAAGTCCTGAAACCTTGTTGCTCAAGCAGCTCAATAACGTAGCAGCAAAACAAAATGCATGTGTTAAGTATACTTCCGTGGGGAATCTCCAAAACACATTATTTTTATAATGACTCCTTTGACTGGCTTCAGAAAGCATACCACATCTCAAGTGTTTGTCAATGTGTGGAGAGATTGCAAGATCAAGTGAACTGCCAAACTGCTGACAGACAGTGGGAGGCAATACAGTTGCTGCGAGTACATTGAATTACAGCCTCACATTAAAACATCATTAAGGTCCCTCAACCAAGAGATACGACTTCATTCATCTTGAAGAAAGTGATCACATACTGAGATGACATCCAGCAATTCATTGCTTTAATTAGATTTTTTTTGTGTACCACTGGGATATTTAGGCATGTGCACAAGCAAGGAGAACACCTTGACAAGATCACGCTATCAGACCTCATTATGTCTGACGGTGAATTTTAAGATAAACGCGAGTCAACACATGTAGTTTGCTTTGTGGAATTACAGACAGACCATTGCAGTTGTGGTTAAAGTTTGTTTTGGGATAGAATGGCTTGAAAGACAACATTATAATATTCATGTCAGGTCAATGAGAAGTTTTTTTGGTTGGACAGCCACATGTACATGACAAAAAAAGACCAATCACACAAATATAGACATCTGACCAGCTTAAACCACATTGTGGTCACTGTTGCAGCTTCTGTAGAGGGAAATAGAACACAAGTTTTTCTTGTATGTTGTTTTCGGGAAATACCACACAGTGAGGGCTTCCTCTATGGAAAGCCTTCGAACTGTCCATTCAACTCGCATCACTGTGAAGCAAAATTCAGATGGTTCCCTGAGGAACGAGCCTCACAACACTGATAGTGGTCCAATAACAACCTTGAGTCAAGCTCACAAGTCAGTGGGGCCATTAACTGTGAGCTGACATCCATCGAAACTACCACATGGCACCATGGAAGGCAAGACTGAATAGCAGGGAAGCTTGCTTTTAGACTCTGTAGATCCCACCCAATGCATTTTCAGAGGGAAGAGTCATTGAACAGACATTTTAGGCCTGTTTGGTCACAGACGTTTTTCTCTTCAGTTTTATTCCAGTGATTATATGGTCACAATTGTCAGCATTAAAATATCGAACCTAAGTATAGCACAGTTTTACATTTCTGACTATTTAAGAAGCAACAAAACAGTTTTATTGCAACATATTTCACATTAGACAGATTTAGAATTGTTGTGTATGACGAATGGCTAACTGAAGAGACAGTATCGTTAGCTTAATAGCATAATTGCGTGAGTCATTTTTGAATGCTTTCGGAAAACAAGAACAGACCAGTTGTCTCTATTCAACCATGAACAGGATGAATGAGAATATACACAGACAAAAAAACACATATTTTTTTACCAATTGGTAGGCTATTTTTATAGTAAGTTAAAAATGACATAGCCGATTATGCTATTAGGCTAACAATAACGTATGATATAAGGTAAAACCAAATGTAAACACAAAGTGTTCTGAATCACTTCTTGTGGTGATTTGTAACAATAAAAGCAGGGGATGATACTGAATCTCATTATCTTATCAAAATAAAACGATTAAATTATGTTTTTGTCATCAAACGGCGGCTTTAACTGACTCCCTGATGTGTGTGTTTTAGTCTTAATTATTTGGATTGTGTGGCGTTTTTGGATATAGTAGCACCTCTGAAGACATTAGAGGCGGCTTGGCCTCATTTCCTTTGTGCCTGTCCCAAACTTCCCAACCACACTTTGGGTGTGTGACTCGGTACGTACTCTGCAGGAATACAGAACATTCTCACTCTCACAGAGAGCTCTTTGTGAGAGCACACTGCACCCAAACTAGTGGAGCTAGCAGAGGCCTGTTGCAGCTTTGTTTGGCTTGCTCTTCCTTTGTTTATTCCGCTTCCTCTCAGGCCGCTCTCTGCAGCTGACCACAGCGATGGTCAGGAGTGAGCAATCAAGTGAGGCAAGGCAGACAGACGGAAAATAAAAGCATTAAGTTTGACGCAACTGACTACTTGCCAAACTGATGCACCTAAATTATGAAAACACTGATATAATTTATTTTGTGTCATGCCACAGTGATGTAATAACTGGCATCAATCTTCCTGGAAGGTTCTTACTCATCCTGTCAGCAGGGCAGAACATGTCATAAGGTTTGAGCCTCTTTGCTCAGTTTAATTATTGACACCTTTCGCAATAATACCCAAATCTGAAACCTTCCTTTTATTCCCCTTCTGTCAGTGAAATCCTTACTGCTGGTTACGGTGTCAAGCTCTGTTTGCTTTCCAAACATACTCAGTACCAGCGATAATCACTATAGAGACCACAAATCTGAAACCCTAAACTATCAGGGCCTGAATGTCACAGCTAGCTGAAGCTGTCATAGCGATAATAGAGAATACTGCTATCAAACATGAGGGCAAAGATGACACATTGACTGTTATAAAGCCGAGTGGCCAAAACGCTCATTTCCTTGGAGACAGCTTTCATTAAGTTGATGGCCGAAAGAAAAGATGTAGATAAGCTCTTGTTGCCGAGCGCATACAGCTGCTGACTATTTGTCTCTTGTTTGTCCAGGCTGGATTCACTGAGCATGAAGGCTCTTCACGTACACGGGAGGAGCTACCCTGTGCGTGTGTAATCACGCTCGGATCGATTGATCGCTTGGAAGCTCTGGGCGGAGCACTAAAGGGATCAAGTGTCTAGCTCAAGGGCACCTCAGAAGCGTGCGTCAGTTAAATGCATGAGCCGTTTTCATTTTACCGCCCATATGTAGTTTGACCTTAACCATAGGCGGCTGCGGCTTTGCCAATATTGCAAAGTTTGGATGTGCTGTGCACATTTAGCACATTTGCGGGGGAGGACAAAACCTGCTTTTTAAACACATTTGAGACAATTTCAAGATCGTGTCAGATGGCACGCATGGGTCCTTTTCTTCATTGTGACACTGACAACACTGAAGCAGAAGAGCTAATATTAGGTCAGTTTGCCTCCTTCCAATCTAGAGTTAATAAGGAACGCTCCAGGGCAAAAACTGGAGCACATTGAACCCAGCTGTCACAGTTTGAAGTCCTGATCTGAATATGTGGCTTGCCCTCATCACGGCTTTGCTGAGCTCTCAGAAGCTGAAGAAAAAAATACTATGCCGGCGCCGTGCTACTTTTATGAATGTACATCATGTAAATGTTTAACATTGTCACATTGCTTCATTCAGCCAACTGCACCAATATTGGTGCAACTCAGCACATAGCTTCTTCTTTGTCATTAACAAAAGCAATCAAGGCCATCTGTACACCGACCATACTTTCATTGCGTAAATAATCTCCAATTAACAAACAGTTATTCTTTGTCTTACACACACGCCCGTGACGTAGCTAACATTGTCTATGACGTAATATTGAACAGTCATATTAGAGGCAAAAGTTAATTGTTTTCAAATTCTTTCTACGAACTGCTTCTAGATAAATTAAAAAACAGTAATCGGAAAACAAATGGTTTTATAATACAATTTATAAAATTGTATCTATTTATTCAATTAATCAAAACAGTACTTTACACACTAATGCACTTTTATGTTATATAAAGGTCATAATTTGATGCTCAAGTAAAGTCTGTCGCCCTCCCCCACGCTACACCGACACCCATGGCTTTTTCCGTCTGTGAGATGACCTTCTGGCAAAAAAACGTGGGCAGGCAACCAGGGGAGAAAAATTATATGTCATCCAGTAAACGAATCAGATAGTCTAATCAGAATAATGTTATGAAATCAGAAGGGGAAAGTCAGGGCCCACTGAGCTGTTTATTTTGGATTTTGGCAGCAGCAGCACCAGCAGCTCAGAGCAATAACTCGCACTGCTTCTGTAGAATGGCTCGGTTCACTTCCTGCCTCACAGGAAACACAGTGCCCCGCCCTTCCTGTTCTCTACGCCTGTATTCACACATGCACTCTTTCTGATGGCTGTTCAGTATTGCCGCCAGTGCTTCAGAACTGGAAAGAAAATGTATCGCAATAAAGTATATAAAAGTATACCTTACGGTACGCCAATGCATTTAAACCCAAAAGATTCTTTACAAAATGTTAATAAACATTCAATATGTTTCTCACAACAACAAAAAACTGATAGAAATGGGGGAGAGAAAAAATTCTCCCAAAAATAGTTTAGAGAATGTTGAAAATAATATGCTAATCCGATGGTGCTGACCCATGAGTATACATAGGTGTGATTGAGTTTGGATATGTCAAGAATTAGTGGGCTGGATTTATTTTATTTTATTACATTTAACTTCCTATGAAGAGGTTTTTATCTCACAGACAGAGGCTTGCCAGACTTTCAGTTCAACAGTTAGCTTCACTATCAACATTTAAATAACAAACAACAACAACAAATAAAAGTATATCGTATCGTAACATTTAACTGTTTGAATAGAATTTCTGCGAGAAAGATTCAAATGCAGATTTTCTTTTCTTGTGTAATATTCTCAACCTGGAAATGAACGCTGACAACTGGTAATCAATTCTCCTCATAACCTATTAACTAGGCATTCTAAAGAGAAACTGTTCTCAATATCTTTCCTTACCTGCTTGTACATAAATAAATAAGCATGTCCTTCCTGTTAGCCCCAGTATCATACAATTAAGTGTTTTGAAACTCATGAAAAGAAGGCGTGTTGCAATCCACCTACAAACACGTCACTAAAAGGGATGTACCCATTACTTCTATTGACTTGGGTTCATGTGTTCCGTTGTATAGTAATCAATTTTGTTGATTGTGTTGAATTGATAGACCATTAAGTCGTGAAGGAAAATGGCAAAATAGAGTTCACAAGAAGTGGACTGTGATGTCAGGTATGGGAAGGTTAGCTACGTTCACAGAGACTTGCACTATGGCAAAAGGAAACAATAGGGCACAACAATGAGTAGGAGATTTACCTATTGGACTCACAATCAGATATGGATAAAATAAAATAAAAATATCCACGAATAGTCAATTTTGCCGGTTATGAGATTATGGCCCGTTCCTAGTTCAAGACAATATCATTATTTGAACATAAAGATGTGTCTGAAGACGTGCATTACATTTTCCAGACAGCTCTTCTCTCACATCACACACTGTAAACTTGACATCCAACACCAACACAAGGGTGAGCCAATGAAAGCTCGGAATGCGGCGCTCGGAAAACATCATGATCACGCAGGCTTAAACATTTCTGCTGTAAAGACAGGAACACCGTATTTAGAGAGAAAGAGTGACTCCCGAACCCTTTGAAAAAGCAGAAGTCCTCCCCCAAGATAGTACCCTCAATTATCTCTGAGCAGTATTTTAATCAAACTTGAGAGGAACGTGCAGGTCAGTCACAGCAGGCCATGAGTGGGCTTTTAAAGGTGACAAACAATTTTACGAGACGCTAAAAAGTAATTTATCGCCTCAGCAAGCTCTGACATTTCCTAACCTGTGGTTATACCAAATGTTGCCATTGTAGATGTGTGTAGCGTTTCAAAGGCGCAGTGGAAAAAAGAAGATGGAAAAACAAGCGGCTGCAACTGGCAGTCCGTGTTGGCAGGTTTGAATCGATACATGGTCAACATTTTAGCGTGGCACGCTTTAAAAGGGCAGGTTAAGAGGACTGATCAATAAGTGCACACATGAGTCTGGACCTACCAACCTCCACACCTACCCAAAAAATGTTTTTGTTCAAAACCATCAGCTTTATCGGACTCATATCAATATAAAATTATTGGAAACCTTTTTGTCTAGTTTAAACATAGTCTCTAGGCTTTAACGCCATAATTGAAGTGCATAAGGGAGACGCGAGAGGCTTTCGAAAGGAACTCTCATCTGTCATCTCCGGTCAACTTAAGAGACACATCTCAGATGCTAACTGATAGAAATCCATGCAGGAGGGCAGAATTTTTTGCAACGCTCCAGTGCTCTAACTGACAGATCCATTTATCACACCGAATGCACATGTTTTGAAACCAGTCAACAGCTACATTCGAGAGACCTACTGTATCTTGTCAAGACATAGTATAGTCTACTTTTTAGGTTTGAAAAGTTAAATGGATTAGGGCTGCAATGGTTAATGGAATGGAATCATTGAAATAATTCCAAAATGAAAAAGGTCAAAGCAAAACCTCTGCCTCAAAACCTTGCAGGGATCCTTTTTACTCACGGGCTAATGCAGAATTTTGCATTTAGCATTTAGAAATAAGTGGAGGAGCAAGTATATAAAGACAGAAAATCTCCAAAGTCAGTAATCATTTCACACAAAGACAAAGTGCAGTGTACCACAACACAACATAGACAAACGCCAACAACACAAGATAACCGATCGATGTTAGCAAATTTAACATTGCTTATCATTGCTAGTTGGAACATATTGTAATGCTTCCACAGCCGTTAGTGCACTTTCCTTCATTTTATTGAACACACAGTAAGGCAATAAGCACATTTGTACACGAGCTGGCTCTAACAACCAGCCAACTCTAAACGCTCATTCACTGACACCCACGTCACTCACCAGACCAGGTATCGTCTTAAGGAGCCATACGCGCTCAGATACTAAACTCCCACTAATTGCCATGACTACATTCTGCGTAGCTGAGAGTTGTATTTTTAATAATTAGTTGTATTTTATTTTATTTACGTGGAACTGATCCGTGGCGCAAAAAAAGGTTGGTGATGACTAGTGTAGATCACATGTTGTTGTCCAGTAAAGGTAAGTATGACAACTCGGTTCTTTATGAAGGGCACACTGGATGCTACTACAACGAGACAGACCAACTAGCCATCAAAGTAAAGTTAGAATTGCCCAAGAAGTACAGCAAGACTGTCGCCACTTCCTGCTCCTGCCATGCCCGCGGTTTAACTGAAATAGTTAACAGCGACCCCGGCCCCGCCCTCTCTCTGTTCTCCTACTCAGTATTCCCCAACTAAAAAGAGCCTCAGTGTGGGAGCGCACCAAGCTGAGGCCCCACAGAAAGCCACATAATTACAAATCACAATAAAGCCCTCAGTGCTGTGTGGCTGCCAGACTCAGCTGCATCCAGACCTGCTTCAGCTCCGTTTCTGTGCTAGCTGCTACACAGCGCCCCCACCTCACCCCTCCTTCCTTCACCACTTTCTTTCAGTATGCTCACCCATGCCCTCTTTTCCTCTTTCACTTGTCCAACCTCTGTACATCTATTCTCTTCACACTTTGCTTTTGTCCATGTCTACCATAGATTGTGTTCAACTCCATGCAACATTTCTCATAGGGGAAAACACCAATCAAGTGCATCATGGTGTGGAGTCTGTGGACCATGAGAGCTAAAGATACTGATTTCTATGGATGGGCATAATTGATTAATTGATCGGTAATATTTGGTTAATTGGAATAGATTATTGTTGGGCCAGCACGGTTGCGTAGAAGTCCTGACAGGACGCCCGCTTCCATGTTCCTTAATCAGGTTGCCTCTTGATTGGCTACATTTGGCTAACTTGCTTCATATCACAATTTAGAGTCATGACTTGCCGGCTTTCCAACACACTTAAAGATTTTTGGTCAGTAAATATTGAACAATTTTGATATTTAAGATATGTTCACTGATATGTTTCTGACCCTATTATAGACCCTATCAAAATCTTATAAAAAAAAAAGAAAAAAAAGAAAAGGAACTTTGGGTGTTTGCTATCCTTGGTTGCATTGCGTAGGGGCAAAATTGGGACAAAAACAGCCCAGTTATTTGTGTGTATCAGACTGTTGATTGTCTTGAAGCAATTAAGGCAAAATGGAGAGCACTACTTAATTCCTCCTAGTTCCATTTCCTTGCACTTTTTCCACTCTCTTTGTATTGGTCAACAGGAAGTGCAAGAATGTAAACACAGAAAACATTTAACATATGGATGAGTAAATGAATCAGGACAAATAAACAAAACAAAACAGTTCACTAGCAAATATTCAAGATATTTTGCAGATTAGCTTGCCTCCTATAGACATGCAATGCTAACTAACACTAGCGCGAGCAGAAGTGCTTCTAAGCAAGGCATTCAAATCCTTAGAATTCCACAGTTCCTTTTCAGCAAACCATCATCCATATCTTTTCTGTGCGTGTGCTATGAATACTTAAAATGCAGGTAATTTTGTGACAAAATAGTTCAATGACCACAGAACGATCACCTGCATATAACTTCACATTGAAGATCACGTGGTTATTAGATTGGAGCAGATGTATTCAGGTGTGCCATGTACACCAAGTGCAGTAGGCGAGTGCTGATTTCTCGAGTGAGCGATGACGAGAAACACCCCAGTGTGCTTTTATGAGGCAAAGATTGGTGCTGGGGCACTACGGTCTAATACAGAGGTTAAGCTCCAGCTTTGAGCAAACTCCCATAAGCCACTCTTTAAGCTCCATTCAAGTTCAAGGGCTAAATCATCCCAGTATATTAAAGGATAATCATAGTCAATTACTCCAATGATGTTCCAACTCCCCGATAACCCGAGAAGAAAGCTGCTTTTATCAACAGCAACGCTTGTTATGCAAGACGAAGGCAAATGGGGCTTCACTCGCCTTGAATATAGTTGACAGAATAGAATTGCGGATGTTTGGCGCTAAATGTCTTTAATTTATTCATGTAAACATTCTTCTAATACAGTTGTTAACTGGATGCCAGCAATGCATGGGTGAAAGATTGACAGAAAAAGGCAGGTGTGAAGGAGTGAAGCCGGACTGATGCTTGACATGTTACTAGTGAAAAAACGAAAAGGAATTTCATGCTGCAATAAAATGAGTCTGCATTATAAGTTCAGTAATAGTTCAACTGCTATTTATATTCTCTTGATTTCCCAACAGCTCAATTAAAGTGATGTGTGTTTAAACTACGAACAAGGAAGTAAAAGCTTGTTTTATTTGGCAACATTACATTTTTAGTTAATATTTTTATAGTATCGTAAAGAACAGATGGTTGTTGTTGTTGTTTTTCCACCAATAATAAGTTCCATATGTCATGTAGATAAGTTACAAAAATGTATACAAAAGGTGTTCCATGTGACAACATAAAAAACATAGCTTTGCCACAAACATGGAGCCGTGTTTGCGTCCCGCTGGAGATGTGGGGAGGAAAGGCGGTGGAAAGTTCAGAAAAGCTAGACAGACAACTGAATGGGACTGTTTGAACGAATCTTTGTGTGTTACTCAGCAGCAGATGAACTTTGGCTATTTGAATACTGCAGTTGCTTGTTTGCTTTCAAACTCATCTTGCAACAAGCGCGAGTGATGTCATGCATGCTGTGATTGCGACATCTTGGTGTCCTGGAGCCCTCGTACTATCAAATGTGCATCAAGAGAGGATACAATTCTGCATCACTTGTATGCAAAGTGCCAATGTGAAGCGAGCTATGGATGATTTTGTCTTTGTTCTGTTTTGTGTACAGTTTGTGGATCATCTTTATTTGGCTTTTATTTTGCCTTTTGCAATTATTGTCCAGCTGATTTAATGCAGAGCAAAAACAAACTTTTCAACATTTCAAAGCTCGAGCACATTCTTTCCATAACCTTTGACCGGCCAAAACAACTATCTTGACCAGACCATTGTCTGTATCACAGCCAAGACTTCTTCTTAACCTTCAGTCACGTGAAGCTTTTGGCCAACAATCTAAATGAATAAATAAATGAAATAATTGAGCACTCCACCCTCCACTTCTACCTCTGCCACTCGCATTGTGAAATTCACTCATGAAAATTAACTGCAGTCACTTTTAGTGAACCAATTGAGAACAAAATGTGCTTGTCAATTAGTTTTTAGCATTTTATTAATAATAATCTTCATTTTTCTGGGCAGAAACGAGCAACAGGATGTGTGTGTCAGTTTCCACCACCAGCCAAACAAAAGACTTGCATCGACTTCTGTTGCATGCAGACAGCTTAAAAAAGGAAGTGACAGATGAGCGGCAAAAAAGGAAATTACGTCACTCCCATCTGCATAACAGATAAGGGCCATACTCAGAAATGGCAAAGATAAACAACTGTGGGTGTGTGTTCACATATATGAAGTTACCTCTATAGGCAACACTTGTTTTTGCTGTAATTTGTCATGAGCTGAACTCAAAGAAGGAATATTTCCCTAAATGTTGTTCACAAATCTGTGTTAGTGAGCACTCCTCCTTTGCCGAGACAATCTATCCACCTCAGAGGCGTGGCATACTGAGATGCTAATTTGACTGCATGATCGCCCAGGTGTGCTTCCACAATAAAATGGCATTCTAAAATGTACACAGCACAATGCCGCAGATGTTCTGTTTTGATGGAGCGAGCAAATTGGCATGCTGACTGCAGAAATGTCCATTAGCTCGACAAAAAAGAAGGGCTCACCCAACAGAAGTAGAAAAAGTCATAAATCCACATTGCATGGTACTAAGAAGAGGGATATTTCTGAGTCCTTTTTTCACTTTGTAATAATGTGAGCAGACATGGTTCCACAAAGTAAGGAAATGACATTAAAATCTGAGGAATTTATATTTCAATTTAGCCACATCATTTTGACATGTATACATCTATCGACATCAGTGACTATAACGTTTGTCGGATGCTCAAAACATTACCCGTAATTCTAAGTCAGTGGTTCCCAATCTTTACTGAGCCAAGGGCCCCATTTTACATTTGAAAAATATCACAGTACACTATTAAAAAATACCGTTACAAAAGGTAGAAATACCGAGATGATGCTGTCTCAGTTTACTCACAAATTTAATTAGTGCAATCAAAACACTCAGATCATCTCTGACCAGACAAATCTGCCTTATTTACAATATGTTCGACAAATGCAATTTGCATGTCAACAAGCGACATGTTGCAATTATGTTTTAAAATACTCTATTAAAAGCCTGAAATAATCTAACTCACAATAATGCTCATTCATCTACAAAATATACCCAAAAAGAAAAAGCAAAACAACCACAATTGCACCAATGTGTGATAACCAGACCGTTGGAGTGCTTGAAAGCATTTTTGTTTGTGTCAGCCTCAAAAGCAGCAGCACCAATGAAATGAAAAGTGTGGCAAAAATGTGACAGTTCAATTTGCCCCACCTCGCTCTAAAATAGCAAATGGCTTCAATTCAGTCATTACTGCAGTCTTCACAGCACTAAAGCCTCAGTTGCGGTCATTACACACAGCCACCGCGCATCTCTATAACTATTTGTGGAACTTAAGTTCATCCATTATTTCATTAGCAGGGTGAGTTGTGTGTACTTTATTTGACAGATGCAACCTGTTTTTATTAAATACCCCTGATGTTGTAAAATTATTATTTTAAACACTGCTGCCCAGTCACTAAAACATTTTAAGATAACAGACCCTGGAACAGATTCAATTTCTGGTAGAAATGGTTTCAAAACTACAAGAGTCAGGGCTGCCTGATGCTGTTTCTTCATCACTATGACCAGAAACATTCCTCTTAGGGAGAAGAAGGTCAAAGCAGGCATTCAACATGTTACCTGATACCACTAAGAACCGGCGGGGAACTAAGCAGAACCAAGCTGAGCATTCCCTTACCCTTAACCAATGCGCCCTTTGGGGTCATTGAAAGAGGTCAGCAATAGTGTGTAAACATGCGGAACTCTACACAAAACAAAAGGTCGGTATAGCAAAACAACAGAGGACACACTCAGGTGGTACAATTCGTCAGACTCTTCGGAACCATACCCCTTCATGAATTAGTTATAGTTAACTACAACTAACGGAAAAAAAATTCCCCAAACTATTTTGTTAACGAAATAAAATAAAAAGGATTTTTTTTTTTTTTTTTTAAACGAAAACTAACTGAAAATACATTTTATGTTTACAAAACTAACTAAAACTAACTATAATTGATTAGCGCAAAAATGTCCCTCGTTTTAGTCTTTGGTAATTAATCTAATGCATGAGCCTTTGGGGATGATTTTAGATAGATTTATTTTTATATTAACCAGAATAAGGAAGTTTGAAAGTGTGTCACACAAGTGATGTCATCTAGCAGCAGCCAATAGAAAAGCACCTTCAGATGACGTTGCTCCAATGGGTTTTTTAAATATTGCGCACAAGTAATACACTTTTTTTCCCAGTAAAAACTAAAACTAATACTGAAACTAACTAAAACTAAACAGAAACACCTTGAAAACGAATTAAAATGTACTAAATTTAAAAACAAAACGAAATAAAAACTAAAATGAAAAATTCCCAAACTATAATAACCCTGTTTCACACTGCACTTTTCATTGTGGAGAGGTGCGAGGCAACGCAAAATGGAGGGTTGACAATGTGCCCATATTTGGAAGTGCTGACGTACAAACCTATTAGGAAGTAAAAACTGAGCTTGCTGCTGGTTAAACCGCATCTTGACAAAATGTATCTTTCATTGTTGCAAAAGAAAACCCTGGCTGCTAATTTTGAGAAGCAAGAGGAAGACGCGAGTAGCAAAGAAAAACAAATGCTCATCGGGAACTTGGATAGTTTAACTATGCTGTTACTTTTAAATAAATTTGTCAAACACTGCCATAACACTAAATCATTCTGCCAGCTCCTCCCCAATTTGAGGTGCCTTGCCACCGTGGCAGAAGTCCTCTTTCCACACCGCTCCGCTCCGCTCCGTGCCGCCCAGCTTTCCATTTCATGGACCCACCACCTTACCGCACACACAATGAATGGGTTTAACAATGGCACACTATATTGCTAAATGCAGTGTGAAAAGGGCATAAGAGCACAAGAGAGATGGCTCTGTGGGTGAGAGCCTGAGAGGCAAGGTATACCCTGGACTGGTTTCCAGCTAATCACAGAGTACATTTAATATATACCAAAAAACATTCACACTCACACTTATGGACAATTTATTGAATTTGGAATGTGGGAGGGAGCCAGAAAACCACACAAGTACAAAGAGAACATGAAAAGTTATACATTGTTCAGGTGTGTTCACTGTAAAAAAAATAATTTGCGCTGGAGATGTATTGTGCAATTTAATGTTGTCAACCAGTAGTAAAGAACTGAGGCCAGGCAATTCTACTGAAGCAAATTGCCCATTCAATTACAGTCTTGCCAAGTGCAGCTGTCACAACATAATCACCATGAAGCCCTCTACGGGAAAGAAACATACTTCGCCCTGTATGACATCCAAACTATTCCCACCATCCTTCACCTCCTACGGGCCCCTGCTGCCTCAGTTATGTTAGGCACCCCACTTGTTGTGTTGCTGGCCGCAGCTCTGAATTCCCCTTCTCTCTAATGTGCCAACAAGTTCTGCCTCTTCTTGTACTGTTGAGGCAGTCAGTTTATTACTTCAAGGGAACTGCAAAAAACATAGCACGATCAAAAGTATCAGTAGAATTGGCTTAGCACACATGGAACCGCAGCTGACCAGGTACCCGAAATAGTACCTGGTTTTGCAGAGGGCGGCCATTTTGTCACACTTCTCTGAGAAAGACTCACCGCCACCATTGGCCTTTTGGTCAATAGACCATTTTGGGGTACAGTACTTTGTCTCAGCTACGTGTGAAAGTGCAGGCCCCAAGGGGACTCCAGGAGTGCCAGGCCTCACGACTTAGAAAATGACAGGATAAAGCGATGACGTTGGAGGCGGGGGAACAGAACTGAGCTCATTTCCTATAATGGCAAGGAGGAGGAAATGGACTGTGGGAGGGGTGAGCCAGGATAATGGTTTACAGTATGTGTTTAGTGATATGATCACACAAAGAAAGGCCCAATCCCAAACTTCCCTAAGGAACTTGAACATGTAAGCATGACTAGGAGGAGGGAAGAGGGGTCACTAGAATGTGTGTGGCGATGCGATGGAGGACACCAACTTGATGAGCGAATTGTGTTTTTGCAGAGCCCTGCTAAAATAAACAGAGTCGAAGGGAGTACTGCATGAACTCTACATGCTAATGTCCATCACGTCCCGAGTGGAAACTGAAAACCAAAATAGTTTATCCTGCCCTTGGGCAAAATAGGGAAGACGAGGAGAAAAGTACACACATAACGGTTTCAAGCGTCAGGTCATCCAAATCACTAGCAATAATTACCTTTTACCCCTCTAGCAATTGCGTAAGACAGAGCGCACTGCATATTTTGAAATATGGGTCCTTCCACTTGGACCAGAAAATTAATTTGAGATCCAGAGTGACAGTCAGATGTCTGCTGATGACTTGAAAATTTGGGCTGGAGACAACAACCAAAGACAGATATCGGATGAAACTGATGGACCATAGACACATTAACATGTTCAACAGAAACACTTGTATTTTCAACTAAAAACTAATAATTTGCAAAAACTGGCCACTTCCTAAGAGAAACTGCTTATGAAACTATCTGACTTGGGGAGGCTAAACAGCTTCTCTGTCTTGCAACAGTTCCTTTTCCCGTTTGTGTGCATACTGTCTGCAAGCTTACATGCTTAAGTATCCACTTCCTCTTCCTTCACTTCTTTTCAGACGTAAAGGGCACATATGCCAAATAAGGCTCTGGAGTCAGTAGAACATCTTGTGAATTCCTACATATAAGGTTAATAACTTAATGTGATACTAGAGTAATACCAAAAATACTAACATCAAAGAAAACAAATCAATAAGGAAATGATATGGGTAGGGTGCAACGGAGAGGACAATCAGTACAGTGAGTCCTCAAGTTAATGCGGAGTTCCGTTCCTACGCTGGTGATGTAACCCGAATTCCCCCGTTTAAGTCGATATTTACATCAAAAGACTTTGTACAGTAATTTTTAAAAACATACTTGCGCAACCCGAAAAGCCTGAACCAATATTTCGTGTTTCCGCACGGACATTCATTGCTGATGGACGGCAGAGCGAAGCTATAAACACGGAAATGTGACGCGCCTGATGAAAAGACGACCTGCTGGATGGACGTACATTGCTGAGCTAACAACGACCTAACTTGAAATAACTTTAAAATGGCGTGATTACTGTGGGAAATTAATGAAAAAGAAGGTGCTACGGACGAGGCGCGGGCGCCGTAAAGTCGAAGCGACGTAGGTCGCGTGTGACATAACGCGAGGACTTCCTGTATTTGCAAAAAACAGGAAGTAGGAGCTGTGATTCAAGTGAAGGATGTGTGGCTATGCAATTTATTATGCTAATATTTTGATTGTTAAAAATGCTCAAATCACACATTTCTACCACTTAACCAACCTGGTATATTCAAAGGATTATTATTCACACCACAGTATAACATGTTTTGTGTCCCAGAGAATGGAACACTTGGAAATCACCATCTTGCAAAGATGATGTCACATCGCACTGCCGGCACATAATGAGCAGGTTGCGCACTGATCTGCGCTAAGTGCAGTGGGAAAGGGTCTTAATATGTCCCATTCTGCAGAGCTTGCTCGTTATCCAAGCCTGGCACATTCACACTCGCTGCTCTGCTATCGTGTGCGTCACACAACTAATTGTGCAGCACTGAGGCACAGTTTCTTGAGTAAACAAGGCTGAAAACATGAAGCATCAGCTTATTTGATAAAGCTGGCCTATTTCACCGTGCCCTAAATGACTGAAAATGTGTCACAAAATAGCTGGTATAGAAATTACATGAAATGTGAGTAAGCAACAAGTTAGCCTCACTTCTTCTTTTTTTAGTTACAGATGAAATCCCAGTCACTGAAGTTGAACCAGCCTGTTGTTATTGTGCCTGACAACTACTAAGACTGCTGCTCCCTTTAATAACAGGGAGACACTCGAAGTGGATGCGGCGCCGAGCACATGGACTGAGGGGCAGGAGTATGTGCCACCTTTGGTAGCCATCAAACTGGAAAGAGGGATTCTACTGAAATCTAAATTCTCTGTGCTATTTTTCACCTGGTGCACAATAGCTCCCAGGCTAAAAAGGCTCCCTGTCTATCCCATCAACACAGAAATGACAACAACAATGCCCCCACATAACTACTAATCCATCCATCCATCCATTTCCACCACATCTTTTGTTGCAGCCCGTTAGTTAAATGTGACTCATTTCAATTGTTTAAATTCAAAAGAAGAATATTCAATGCAATCAGGCTGACTTGAGATCAGTCAGTGTGACGACATAATGGGTCATGTGCCAAAAGGAACAGGAAACAGGAAGTGAGAGGGGTTTTGCAGAAGATGTTTAAAAACAATGGAAAACAAATACATAAATACAAAGCCATCTGTCAAGTCAAACACACGGGAGGTTCAACTGGTAATTTGACCAACATTTTCAGACAAAACACTGCAAAAAGCACAAGTTGATGTCAGGATGAACGTCATAATGGATAAGCTAATTATTCATTTAAAGGCCGGCTAATTACAAAACCGGCTATACAAGTTGTACCGGATAATCTGTTTACTTGTTATCTAGAAGGTGTATGACTACTTTTTCAGATAAGTGATGGACTGCTCCCCCCCATGTGTTTTTTCCCTTCATGCGTCACTTTAGCGTCACAAAAGCACAACTGAGCGTGAGCCACTAGCTGTGGAGCCAACTGGCAGAATCGATGAGTTTCTTTGAATGGGCATGTGTTGTTTCACTGACAATGTAAGAGGCTTTGGCCAGTAATTGAGTGTTATTTTTGAAAAAAACGTTATTTTGGGACTGACTGTGGTCACTCTCAGCGGGTCTGCTCGACGCTTTGCTAGCAGCTAATTAGCACGCAGGCCGAGTCAACATTGTAGACTGACTCCACAGAGGATTATACAGTAATTGTCTGGCGCTTCCAGTCCTAAAGGAAGACAACTGTCTACCAAACATGTCATCAAGTAGACAGATGTGAGGTTGTAGTCCGTTGCACTACTTGATACACTTCTTTAAAACATGGAGTTTATTTTTAGTACGTCTATATTTGTGCTACAAGTTGCCTACTGGTGTGCCTGCAGGCGACATGCGTGCCAAAATATTTGCATAACAATTCCTGTCAAATTTCTGCTATGATGCGTTCGACTTCTTCTATAATGAATGCTAGTGTGTGTGTGTGTGTGTGTGTGTGTGTGTGTGTGTGTGTGTGTGTGTGTGTGTGTGTGTGTGTGTGTGTGTGTGTGTGTGTGCAGTGCATTATGCAGAAACACTCCCCAATTGCAAGCTGGTGTTTTCACAATGTCACGTTGTGCCAATGAACTTGGTATTTAGGCAAAACTGGAAATGATACTGAGCCAAAAAAAGTCATGAGAAAATCTCTGCGAGTCCATTGCGGAGAGGGGAGGAGATTAAATGTCAATCAAGAGAGGGAGGGAGGGAGTACTACCTGTTAACGAGGGCTTTAAGCCTATTAAATTGTCCATCATGTCACATTAACTACTGACTTGCCCTGTGTACACAATGAAAGCTTTTCTGGTGTAATTACAAGAGAGCCCATACAATAAAAACACTTCATTACATTTGTTTGTACACAGTAGCACAGTGTCAACTCATTTTAGCAATAAACAGGCTAATGCATTGGGGTGGAGTAAATATTTACTGTATAGCAATACGCAGCAATTTTAACAGAATGTTGCAATTAAAGTACACTGCTCCCGCAATAATACAAAGTACTTGCTTTAACTGTGACATTCATAAATTATTTCAGACTCCGCAACTAAAGTAAATAAGCTGTCACAAGGTCATTTCAATTCAGCTCGTAATTTACAGAAAGCCTTGATATTTTAGAAAAATGTCCACATTGCAGTTTTTTTTTTTATCTACTCTTTTTGTGCCAAAACAAATGCCAAGGCAAGTTGTTGAGTTTCATTGTGGTTAACGCCGCAAATGAACAATGAAGAAATATCATTGACTCCAGTGGAATTCACAAAACGTATGCCAGCTAATGTGAAGGCCGCGGGAATATGATTACATCCAAAGGGGGAGAGTGATCGAAAAAACAAAAACATCAAGATTTTTTATAATCCTGACCTTCAGATTTGAAGACAGTCATGAGTTGTGTTATATGCTCCCTAAAAGGGCAACATTTTAACATTGGTTTCAGTTTGTAAGTTTATAACCGCAAGAGGCTGTCTACATGACACAATTTTTAACTGAAAACTGACAACAAATGTGCTGTTTTAGCTGTTTGTTGACACAACAACGGGCTTGTGGAACCTACAAACATTCAAACACCTGCATAGCAAGCCTGAAATGCTAAATACGGCATTCTTTGAAAACTTAGGATGTGCTTTTTTTCTTGAATATGACATCGTCAGTCATATTACAGCACTCTGATGTCTTAAATGAGGTCATGTGCGAAACTTTTCTTAATGTGGGTCTCGAATTGGAAACACAGGAAAACATTCGAAACGGGGGCCTGGGAAGTCGTAGTAGTATTTGAAACAATGAATCCACCATGTATTTACCATATCATGCTACTCCCCATAAACTCAAATTCTTAACTAAAAAATACACCAAACAGAATGTTAAAAACATGCTCCGAGTGGCAAAAAAGCACAAGCTAATAAACAATACTTCTCCTTATTGATTCACAAATGGTATATTTACCGGTTGCCAAGGCGACAGAGTACATTTTTGGGAACTCTATCTGTAAACCAGATGAGTTTGAAATTGTACTTTTGGGATGATAGCTTGTGGTGTATTTATCGTTTCAGATATTGGTATAAGCAATTCTCAACATTTTTCAAGGAGTTCTGGTACTTTTCCGCTATTCGCAACAAGGCTCGGACAACAAATGTGTCAAATATGCTACCACATAGGGCGGTGCCATTAATTGAAATTCAGTTACAATTTCCATTATTACACTCCACAATTACAAAATTGGCATAGTCGTAAACAAAAATAAAAGATTATTAATACTCATTTTGAGTCGTTTAAATGTATATATTTGCACCTTTTTTATTTAAAAATGACTAATTTAATAAATCTTGTTTGCTCCGAAAGGAACTTACATAATTATAGTGTTTTCAAATAATTGTATTTGTCTTAATATTTTTTAATGTTTAAAGACATTTTGTTTTGAATTGTTTGAATAATCGCGATTTTAATTATTACCAAAATAATCTGGATTTTTAATATATATATATATATATATATATATAAAATCGAGCAGCCCTACTATCACAGCGCCCTAACTGCAGGATTTGCAATGCCAAGTTGAGCAATTCTAGTCAAACAAATCTAGCTTTCTAGCGAAAATAAAGAAACACTTCCTTAAGACGCTTGGAGATGGGGATTACAAAAACATTTTCTGAATTCAAAGAGAGCCAGATTTTATGAAAAGGCGACTTCCCCTGTTCATTTTGTTCACCAGTAAATCCTATATGTATGTATTAAAAAAAAAATAATAATAATACAATTAAAGAGGGTTTGGCGAATGTGCATATAAAACAACAGCATCAATAGATACTACACAAAATTAATTCGCAATTGAGAAATGATCCATTTACATGAAACGGTGATCAACACTTCTTAAAAGTCTAACATCAGCGTCTGGCTCAAAAGCCCATTTCCAGTCAGGTGATGTGGCCAAAGAATGGAAGAAGTGAGAATTTTTTTTCAGCCGCTGCAACAGACACTATATGGCGGCAGAAAAAAAAAATAGTTGGAGGTGTGATGTAGCACACTTGAAGGGTGTCACACCACGATCGCACTACCATAATATATGACTGCCAACTGCAATCATGTGGGCAGCACAGTCAAATATACGGCCACAAAAATACAACGATAGCATGAGCTTTACAACTCGGTGACCAATTTCCCCGTTTCTGGAAAGCAAGCGTCTTTAAGATAAAAATTCATGAACAGAGTTTGGATTAAGCGCTCTAGCGTAATCCCTTTCAAGTCCTCACACACGGCACTAGATAGTAATTACTGATATGAAACCTGCAGTACAGAGCAGAGTGTACCATTAGCCTTCTAACCCGGAAGCACAACTTCACAACCAGTCGTGTCTTCAAACATCCAAGGCAGAGGACAAACATGGCCTTTTCTAATCCACACTTTCTTTGATATGTTCCACGAGGCGACAAGTCAATTTAGAGAATCTGCTCAATTTGCAACGGAGAGGATGAAACGCCCCTTTCAATGGTGTGCTTAATTCAGAATTTAAGAAGGCGGCACCAGCGTGGTGGCTGAGTATCAAAAAGGCATACAAACATTAACACATTACAGTGGAACATTAATAGTCAAACTCACTCCTTGTAAGGACGCAGGGCAAACTGACAATACTATTTGTTAATTGTTACCTGAGGGAATTCTTGAAACCGTTTAGGCAATGTAGTCACATTTTAAAGTGGAAGTCAACCTTAAACATTTCCTGCCAATAGTATGTTATATGTGACCTCACTAGTGAAAACATGACAATCTGATTAATATTACATTTGTGGAATATGAGTTATGAAAAAAAATACAGCCGTTTTTGTCCATCTCAGGGGGCGGCCATTTTGCCACTTGCGGTCAACTAGGGGTGTGAATTGCCTAGTACCTGGTTGATTCGATCCGTATCACGATTTGATTCGATACCAATTAATCCTGATCCACGAATATATATGTTGATTGCAAAAAAAAATGTTTTACTCAAATTTAGAAAATGCTAATCAGTAAACTTGTACATGTATGTACAATGTAAGATTTGTATGAAAATTTATTATTTATCTGAAACGGATCGAGTCGAGAATTGCGTGCTTGTATATTGCAGAATGGATTTTTTTTTAACACCCCTACTGTCGACTGAAGATGACATCAATGTTGGTCAGGGCTCAAGCAACGACCAATCACAGCTCACCTGTTTTCTGAAGCTGAGCTGTGATTGGTTGTCACCTGTTTTTTGAAGCTTAGCTGTGGTTGGTTGTTACCTGAGATCTTCTGTCGACAGAAAGTGGCAAAATGGCCGCCCCCTGAGATGGACAAAAACGGCTGTATTTACGTCATAACTCATGTTCCACAAATGGAATATTAATCAGATTGTCATGTTTACACTAGTGAGGTCACATATAACATATTATTGTCAAGATTTTTTTGAGGGGTTGACTTCCGCTTTAATACTGTCACAGTGACAAGTGTAAAAATGAAAGATAAACGATGAGAGCGTAGTCAAAGTCAAATAGTAAGCAGCAAGAAGCGAACATTAGCAGTCTGACCATCTTTACTGTGCTCACTCACCCACGCGGCTATTGATGGTCAATTCCTGGCCTAACGAAGCATCATCTTCGACTGGCAGGGAAGTGAAATACTCCTAACATCAGATGCTCTATTGGGACTTGCCAGGAATCGAAATGCTTCGAACGGGAATCCGCTAATTTCACAAAATGTCCGCCGTGTATTGCACGTGCTTTTGTTCTCGCTCAAGTCAGGAGGGCGACAGTCTGAAATATTACATTTGGAGTCTCCACTGAGGAATGGCGACACTCAATCGACAAATTCATCTGTGAGAATTTTTCCATCTGTGATGAATTGATACTTTATTAATCATATCTTAACACAATTGAAACAGCAATTCAAGTATTTGGTCCAGTAATTTGCATTAACTTATTCACAAATGTCTATCATTTGAATTTCATTGTGTCTTGCTTCCAGTGTGTTTAAGATTTTTTGGTCCAATCAGATTTCAGATGTGTTGCCAAGTCAATCTAATCTACCCAGGGCCTTCGGAATCAGTAAAGCTGACGGATGTAATTGAAACTATAGGGACAGTTTCTTTAACCATTCCAATTTTAAGTTTAGCAAGATGACCCTCAGTGATGTCAGCATTTTGCTGTCCTCTGATTGGAAAGCAAAACTTGTTACGGCTAAGTTCGACAAGCACACAGTAATACATTTATTTTATAGCATCTCTGATCAGTATGACATGTTTTATTTAAATTAGTGCCGTCAAAGTTAAAGCGCTAACTGATTAATCACAAAAAATTACCGCATCAATCATAAATTAACACAGATTAATCGCACTATTAATTTTGACCATAGATGATCCTTTAACGCGACAGCGGCTGGCTACGTTTAAGGTAGCACAGGTTGTGTTTGAGCAATAAACATCATTACGTGCATTAAAGTAAAGCCTTTAATAAATGTTTGCGTGTCACATTTAGAATATTTGTTCATGTCAAAATATTGGGGTCATTTTTTTTTTTACATTTTAAATTGTGCAAGTAATTAACTGATTAGAAAAAGGAGGATGAACGTGTGCAGTGGGTCAAAAAAAATTTAAGACGCCCTCATAACATTAAATGTCAAAAGAATTAACACAACCGTTGCTCTTCAAATGTGTCGGGGGAAAAAATGTTGATAAAAAATACCTTTTTTACTAAGCGATTAATCGTGACTAATCAAAATTCTAAGATGTGATTAATCTGATTAAAAAATGTAATCGTTTGACAGCTCTAATAAAAATGTTTTGTTATTATTAGATAGATATTGATTATGATCTTCCCCAGATGATGCATGTGACACAGATGTGTTCTGTTTTTGTATACTTTGGATAGTTTCCATAATTATGTATTAGTGATGGTAAATAAGAGGCAGATAAAGTTGGGTATCTTCCCACTGGCGCCATTTAACTCCCTAAAAAAAAAAGTGTTAAGAGTTCAACAAAGTGGTTATTATGTTCAAGCAGCTCATTTAGCATTTGAATCATTGAGCATGAAATTTAATAAAACACAGTACGTTAACTTTAATCATTCAGTGCAGAGCACGATTTCCATTCCTCATATTTCATCTCGGAGAGAAATATGAAGACACATTAGGATGATTGGACCGAATGTGACTGCATGGAAATTAGGCGTTCACAATCCCCTACTTGGACCCAAAAAGAGAATTCCGCAAGCGTTGGAAGGACTTCACTCTCTCTCTCTCTCTCTCTCTCGTCACTCACTCGCTGACTTGTTTTGACGAGAGGTGAGCATGCTCCAGTCTGGACACTTCTGGGAAAAGTCGGGGCTGTTCACCCTCTGACCAAACAGCAGCTCACTCATTATCAAGCAGACCTTGTCATGGAGTCTGACCCAGCAAACTTTTTACCAATCTGTCCATAAAAGAACCCTGGTTTCCATCCAACATGTCTGGAGAGGAACATATGGTCTTGTTTGGACTCCAAACGTTAACAAATCTCTCAACCGGCCCTTTGTGAGTGAGCCAGTGTGATGATGCAAGGCCACACAGGTTGCAATTGCAGACCATAAAGTGCAAGTGTCAGGGGTCATCTTATTGTTAACCACACAAAAAGCTCTGCTGTCCACTGGTGAGACCTTAAGGCTATAGAATAAAGGTAGTAAATCCAGCCATTAGCACTCATTGGCATGCACAATTCAACTTTCAGTTGCACAGTTGCTGTGCTTGGATGGAGGAGTGGGGGGGGGGGGGGGGGGGGGAGTGCGCAAAGGGAGTACTCACCCAGCAGCAGCAGTTTCACTTCTCTGGCCGCCTTCTCTCCATCTTCTCGCAGGCCCTTGTCGATCATTTTGGACTTCTCAGCCGCGGCTTTATCCTCCTGGCTCACGGTGCAACCCATGGTTCCGAGTGCTCGCTTCAGGGCTGCTGCTTAAGTGGTAAAAATCACTTGGGAGAAAAAAAATACGAGGCTCGAAGCCTTCTGTTTGGGGAGGAAAATTTTAAAGTTGAGTAAAGCGACTTCCTTTTCTTTCTTTTTTTATGAGGGACGGTTCACCGAACCGAACCGAACCGTCAAATCGAGCGACTTGCTCGGTCACAAAAGCAGCATTAGAGCCTCTTTTTTGGGGGGGAAGGAGCAGACCTAAAAACTTGTATTTCCCGGCGGGCAGGTTACTTTGTTTAGTTTGAACAAATTCGACGCTTTCTTCAACACATGATAAAGTCACGAAATAAAGACTCCGGAAGTTCCGTGGAAAGAAAAAAAAAGTATTCCGGCTGTATCGAAAGGCGATCAATCAAAGAGAGTCGGCAAGCACTCTCGCGCTGGACGGTTGCTGTTTTAGAGAAATCTTTGTCCTACTGTCTTTGCTACATCACGCATTCTTTCTACGCGGCGGAGATTTGTCACGTTTGAAGCCACACCCGGAGCCGCGGTCAAGTTCCCCTCCAGCCACGACAGGCACAAGCGGCGTCAGCCTGTAGTCACCCTCCGACAAGTAATGTGTCGGTAGCCAACGAAATGGCTCTTTGAAATGAACGAAGAGAGCCGACTCCCGATTGAGAGCCAAGCGGAGGGGGTTGGGCCGACAGATACAACACAAATGATCAACAGTGAATTTTTTTTTCTACAGATTACACAATTTATCTGGATGCTGATTTATATAATGTGTGTGTATGTATATATATATATATATATATATATATATATATATATATATATATACTTATTTTGTTGTATTGTGTGTTTTCAAGTGATTTTGTGTCGTTTCTTTTAAATCACTTTAGTAGGAAGAAAAATATTCAAGCCTAAAGTATTAAGTTCAAATGTTATTATAGTTTAAAAAATTTAGCACTATGTAAAGCAAATAAATTCTTCTAATGAGCATGAAAATTCAAACTGTTTTTGTTATGTTTTGTTCTTACATTTGTACCCATAATTTTACTAACTTTACATTGTTTTTGGTAATAACAACACAAATCTTAAGAGCCGTTTGGGAGCCAAAAGAGCCGACTCTTTTTTAAAAAAAAATTTATTATTGAGGTGAGCCAAAAGAGCCAGTTCTCCGAAAAGAACCGGAATTCCCCTCATTACCTTCGACTCTTTTACTGGCACACACAAAAAGAAAGCGAGAGAGAGAGAGAGAGAGAGAGAGAGAGAGACACTAGGCACCCGCCTCCTCGTTCCATGTAGGGCTTTATGGGAAATGTAGTCAAAGTGGATATAAGATAGTACTACTATTTGCACAATGTAGGCCTAACTGTTTTTCGCGTGTGTGTGTGTGTGTGTGTGTGTGTGTGTGTGTGTGTGTGTGTGTGTGTGTGTGTGTGTGTGTGTGTGTGTGTGTTTGTGCGCGTGTGCGTGTGCGTGTGTGTGTGTGTACGTGGGTGGGTTACATCAGTTTTTTTGTGCTCAAGGGCCACATTTGATTTTGAACGGATGATGAACAGATGGGCCAGGTCATTCAATGATGAGGTTAAAAAGAAAGAAATGTAAATATGTTTAAAATACTTTATTTCATATTAAAATAAGAATTGTCATGTAAAGGTACATAATTTGTATTAAAGCATACATGTTTGTTTTTTAATTGGTATTATTTATCCATCCATCCTTCCCGTGCCATTTATTCTCACAGGGGGAGTGTGCTAGAGCCTATCCCAGGATATATTGGGTGCAAATATGAGGTCATTTGCAACAGAGAACGCCTGTTCTCTTCTATAATTATTGCTTCATTATAATTTAAAGGAGCAAATTGTACACAATGCAATAAGGGACGCATATAAGTGTAATGGTATAGTCCAGCCCTAATTATGTTCTTCTTTATGTTTGTTTGTTTTTAGGTAAATTATCTCCACTACTAGAAAAAAAGATTAAGCATGTTATCAATATGATATAACGTTAAAAATCACAAAACTATATATTTTTTAAAGCCTTGCATGTCGAAAGCTCATTGAAGTGGTCCATTACAACAAAAGAACAGAACCTCTCGAAGACCTCTCAAGCAGGACTACAGCGTCACCTGGTGGACGATGTTGTAACTTTTAAGTTAACTGTACTGTACTGTACTGTACAACAAAAGCATACTGTATGAAGGAGAATATTTTTCATTTACTGCTTCGTGAATGATATTTACATGAAGTGTCAATGCAGTCTACTGTGTATCAATATAATGTAGCATGTGACACAAATAAGTAACATCGACCCAAATGGGAACGTTCATTATCTTTATTGCAACACTGTTTACAGTACAATACTGCCAGCGACATATTAAAATATAGACATACAAGAAAATAGACACCAATTGAAGGACAAGAGGTTTAAAAGCACTTTGAAAATTATTATATATATATTTTTTATATTTGACTAAAACTGTAACTGCTATTTACATTATACAAACTAGATATGCATATCGAATATAAAGGGTATACATGTATTTACATTTATTTATAAATGCTGGCCAATGTCAACGTTTAATACTTTTAATACATCACAAAGAGGGTCATTCACTGAGAGCTGACCAAAAAAATAATAATCATAGAGTTCTTGGCTCAGCCAGCCACCAACACTGATTATCACAGTTATTAAGATTGATCATTTTTGTGGCATTTTCTTTTTGTGCATCAAAATGTTTTCGACAACCATTTTAATCACAAAGGATACAGTGACTGACCCAAAATAAACCCCACTGCGTTTGAATAGAAAACACTCATAAGCAGACAGTAGATAACAAAAGGGGGACGGCAAATGTTTGCAAATTGAAAGAACGACAACACACTCACACAGCACTGACCGGGTTTGACGGTGTGGAAAAAAAGAATGAAGTTAATACACAGAAAGGTTGACAAGATCACTAATGATTTTGAGCAGCTGTTACCACTGGTGACATCATAAACACATTTGCACTAGATTATGAGTTGTCTTGTGAGTACACGTTCAAATTTAACAACACTGCATATAGTCACCACAGTTGTGATGTTTCCGTTCATAAATATGACAAAATGGCAACGACACATCCATCTAAATTGGTTGCCTTTGCTCTACTAAGTAGATCAGAAGAGGAACATTAGAAAAACTCATGTTAATTCAAGTAATATCTGATAGAACACCCATTGACACGTTGCTACTTGTGGAATTTACATTGGGTTAATCAATACAGCATATATGGTGTTATACAAAAGGGACACGCCCACATACCGGTACATCAAACATGTTTCGCACAGTCAGTAAGAACGGCTACCAGATGTTGTGCTTTTAGTCAAAGAAAGTGCTAATGCTAAACAGCAACGTTGCAAACAGTATTGCGTCTGTCGTTTTCAGTGTTGGATGCAGACATTAAAGTGGAAGTCACGGCTCACCTGTTTTCTGAGTTTGGTCACGTGACGTGACGGCATTTTAACGTCAATGGAAGTCAACAGCAGAGGGCAGTATAATGTCAAAATACCTGCACCTTAAAATGGCTGAAAAAGATTTTTCCACCCACGAAATATTAATCATAATACTGTGTTTAGACGAGTGGGGGCACATAGAACATATTATTGCTTCTTCTTTTTTTTTTTAACTCATTCACTGCCATTGACGGCTATAGACGTCAAAAATTCATTTTAACTATTTCTATTAGTTTAACATTTTTTTCCCACTTTTGTTAACAAGAGTATGAAAATCTTGTTTTTTTATTGTACATTTATAACAAATATAAAATTTGTGATTAATCATGAGTGAGTGAAGTCATGCAATTAATTACAATTAAAAATTGTAATCGCCTGACGCCCCTAATTTTTTAATAATCTTTTCTTTTTCTTTTTTGAACTCGCATCAGGCAATTACATTTTTTAATTGTAATCAATTGCATGACTTCAATAGTTAGCTCATGATTAATCAGAAATTTTATATCTGTTCTAAACGTAAAAAAAAATGTCTAGGTTTTCATACTCTTGTTAACAAAAGTGGGAAAAAATGTTAAACTAATAAAAATCGTCTATAGCCGTCAATGGCAGTGAATGAGTTAACTTGACTTCCACTTTAGTGAAGACAAAACTGTTGCTAGTCGCTGCTTAAATGGACCCTGTTGTCTAGGTTATCTCAGAAACAACGCACATACTTTTTAATATATATCATCAAGGAAGAGGAACACTGAGAGGTAACTTTCTTGAGGTCTTCAGTATAGGCAATCATTAAAAACAAAAAAAACATACTATGGCGGTGCCTTGAGATAAGAGTGATTAATTTGCTTACAACACGAGTCATCGTTCAGACGATTTGACTTAAGTAAGGATAATTAGACATTGTGTATTCGTAGCTTTGCCTAAATAAAGTCTGATTATTTTAAAGCTAACAAACAATGCAAAACACCATTAACAGGCTAATGCAAATAGCATCAGTGTTGCGGCGTTATTACGCAATGGAGATTTTAACTCAAACCGTGGAGTATTACAGCAGTGAAACTGTTCTTCGCGTTATACCACCCTCTGGTGGCGAAGGTGTGTACAACAGCGGGAGCAGCACAATGTCCATTGAAATGAAGCACAAAATGTGGTTTAAATTCTATTTATTTGGTATTACTGTAAAATATTATAAAGTATAATATTCTATAATGTGATTGTTGTTATTAAAAACTCATTATAAAGACAAAATGGCATTTCAATTTATTTCAACTGAGAAATGGAAAGAAAGGTTGAACTCATATCTCAAGGCACCTCTTGTATAAGTATTCATTTTAAATCCTTTTTGGACGGCCTGGAGCTAAATCTGAATTGAGTAGGAGTAAACATATTTTTTACACAATTAAAACCATCCAGTTTAATCATAAAAAACAGAGGTCGAGGAAGGAATGTTGTTGAAAATGTGCTTTTTTTGTGCTACACAACGGCTTGGACGGGTAAGCTGAAGGTTGCGGATATATTGTACGTTTTTGTTTGTTTTTTATACTTGAATGGGCTAAAAGGAGCGTGTGTATTGCAATCTCAGCAACACTGCCAACCAGATTAGACTCACAGTCAGCACAGTGACAGATGAATGTGGAATGAAATCAGCTTCCTACATTGTTGCTTTTCCATCTTATAATGCATCCCACCGAACAAGGCACACCCTCTCAACTTTACAAAATCAAAACAAGACTTCTGTTTGTCCAGTAGTATTGTGTGGCAGGATGTACAGTACAAAGTTTGTTTTGTGCAGAGACATAGCATCCTCCAAAACCTGTCACTCCCCCAAAATTCTCTATGGAATATCCAAAGTAAAAACCATGACTAAGACATAAACTAAATCAACCAAGAGGAAATTCCTGGACAAGACCTGAAGGCCCGTTTAGTGGCCTGTGCTGGCTTTGCTGCTGCCTGAAGTCCAGTCAATAATGATAAAGCTGAGACTCATGATCATGAACAGGAAACCGAGGCCAGCAAAGCAGGCTGCCTATAAGAGAGACAAAAAAATATTACATTGAGGTGAGGAAATGGATAGCGTCTTGTTTACTTTGACTCATACAGTAATCCCCCTTCCATTGGTGGGGGTTACATTCCAGACCACCCCCACAAAAAGTGAAATCCATGATATATATATATAATCACATTTAAACACATAGTATATTGAGAGAGCAAACGCCCCAAAAAAAAAAATCTTTTTCAGTTAACAAATCCCATTTTTAATAAACTAACAAACTTTTCATTTCACAATATACATCAATAATCATAGCCAAAGACGTAAATTATAAAATTAATCTATAGCCGTTGCTTTCAGTAGGCGTAAAAAGCAGGACTACAGCAATAATTTCAATAATTTCCAACAAAAACTAGGCTATGCTTAAAAAACAGTACTTCTTGTTTCATTCTTCTTTTTTCAAATTACACCATCACAAACTAAATAAGTGTGCCACCATCTAGTGGTCGATATCGGAATTACACCCAATATAAATGAGCGTTCGACCAAAACAGTTATTAATTGTATGTAAAGAACAACGCTTTTATTAGCTACATTTGCTACAATCTCGGACCTTTTAATTTCTAGCTTCCGGTTGGGCAAAGTTTTGATGATGTTGAGGCACAACAGCACACGGCATATGTCAAAATTAATTAAAATCTGACTGCGTCATTTTATCAGAAAATATTGGAGCACAGTTTGCATTCATCAATCTGGTAACTGCTCATGGGACGCACTTGGACATGTGACAATGATCCAAAGCACAAGGCCAAGTCGACATTTTGTGGTCACAATGTTGTGATGTGGTCATCACAGCCTCTTGACCTCAGTGTTCCACCGGGGTATGTAAACTCATAAGCACAAGTAACACTATTTGTGTCACTGTAGTTCGTTCCTCACCAGGATTTTGGGGGTTGAGCGCAGCGGCTCCTCTTCTTTGGGTACAATACGAATGTAGAAGACAGCAGGAAAGATGAAGATAAGACAAGGGGCAGATGTGGCACCTGGAAACAAAAATCAGGAATTCTACATTAACTCATTCACTGCCATTGACGGCTATAGACATCAAAAATTCATTCAAACGTTTTTTTCCCATTTTTGTCAACAAGAACAACCTAGAATTTTTTTTATTGTACATTTAGAACAGATATAAAATTTGTGATTAATTGTGAGTTAACTAGTGAAGTCATGCGATTAATTATGATGAAAAAAAATTATCGCCTGACACCCCTAATTTTTAATAATCTTTTCATTTTTCTTTTTTAAAGAAAAGATTATTTAAAAAAAAAAATCAAATTTTTATTTTTTTGTTTTTAAAGAAGAAAAGATTATCAAAAATTAGGGGCGTTAGGCGATTCATTTTTTTGTAATTAATCGCATGACTTCACTAGTTAACTCACGATTAATCACTAATTTTATATCTGTTCTAAATGTAATTTTGTTTAGGTTTTCATACTCTTGTTAACAAAAGTGGAAAAAAATGTCAAACTAATAGAAATAGTTCAAATGATTTTTTGACGTCTATAGCCGTCAATGGCAGTGAATGAGTTCATCTTAAGGTTGGGAATATTGTGGGGGGTTTTCTCCAGGGTTTTCGTGCGTACCTATGATCCCAAAGATGCCCAATATGTTTGGGGCAAAGATGACCAGCAGGTTGATGAATGCGAGCAGTGTGAATGCAATGGCGACGTGTCGTGGCCAGTTGAAGGTCTTGTTAGGGAACATCATCTGCTGGATTGCCCTTCGAACCTGATGACAGGAGACACGACATACCATATAGCATAGTTGCTACTCGAGTGAATGCTTTGGCATTTGTGAATTAGCATATTTTTTGGTATTGTCATTTATGTAACATAGGTTCATGATTGTCTGCATGCTGGGTGCTCCTCTCTGTTTTAGTGCTTTGCTGCCATCTTGTGGCATCCATACACAATTACAATTCACTTTTAAAGGGGTGTTAATTGTATCTGAGGTTGACAGTACAGTATAATAACCATAATGTGACTCTGCCAGTGGGTTAATGATCAATTGTACTTACGGGAAAGAGCACGATGGGCACAGTGAGCGTGACAGCAGTGAGCACAGCGACACGCACACACAAAATCAGCGTGTCATAAGGGTCAATACGACTGTAGGTGTGAAGTAACTCGGCCTCCACTTCACCTGCAAGATAAAAGGACACGAATGGCACTGCATAATGTACATACTGTACACATCTTCAAAAATAATTGGAACACGATCATATACAGGTGCTCGTTAAAAAATTTGAATATCCTCAAAAAGTTGAATAATTTCTGTAATTCCATTCAAAAAGTCAAACTTTCATAGATTATTATTATTTATTTTTAAATTATTTGGGCTTCCAGATCATAAAACCCATGAAAACAGGATGTCAAAAAATTTGTCTGGTGGCCCTTTTCCTCTTGATGTACTGTATTGCAAAAGGAAAACAAGGGCCACAATACAGTCACTTAAATTATGAGCCCAGAATCTATAATCTATGAAAGTTTGACTTTTTGAATGGATTTACGGAAATTATTAAACTTTTTGGGGATATTCAAATTTTTTGACGAGCACCTGTACAGCGGAGGTGGGCAAACATTTGTACTTCAAGGGCTACATTTGATTTTAAATGGATGGATGGGCCAGTTTAGTCCTAGAAAATGAGAAAAAAATAATGATTGCATATGTAAAAGATGCAAAATTGAATAATAATCCATGCTCATTTTAATATTGGATACTTGGAAATTAATATAATTTAATTAAAAATGTTAAATGTATATCTTAGCAACATTTAATGAGACAAATGAAAAAGTAGTAAATAAAAAAAAAATTTTTTTAACAATATAAAAAAAAAATAATAATAATGTAACACATATTACAGAACTCCTGATAATGTAAATAAATGCTCAGTAAACTGGGTTAAGTAACCAGGCTTTTGTCCACTAGATGGCAATGATGCATTAACCTTACAACGTGAACATTACAGACAAAACAACACGTAACAACACTTTTTGGCTACGACAACAGGTAAATGTTCCTCAGTTTACAACAGCGTAGACGTTGACGCAAATACGTATCACTCAAGCCAAAATGACAGTAAATATTTGTATGAAAAATTTAATAATAATAATAATAATAATAATAATAATAATAATAATAATAATAATAATAATAATAATAATAATAATAATAACGACCTGGCCTAAACATACAACAATAAAGAATTAATAATTAACAATAAATAATTCCTATGGCATGTGCCATTCATAATCTCAAAACTCAAAACAGAGTTGAACTGGCACACAATAATAATAATAATAATAAGAATAATAAAAATGAATAATAATAATAATAGTAATAATTTGCCATATGTTGGGTCAGTCAATTTAAAGCACCCAAGCAGAATTTAGTCATCCAAATGGTTAAATGCAGCAAACTTGAGTGAATATTCTGCAGTGGGTCTGGGAGGAGGGAAAATTCCTCACCATAGAAGGTCAAGTATCCAAAGAGAGCAGCCAGAAAATACATGACGTACATGACTGCAATGGACATGTTGGCCACATGCTGCATCTTTTTCTTGGTGGGGCTGAAATATGAAAATATAGCCACGTGATATCACACACATATACAAACACACGAACAAAACAGAGAATAAAAGTAGTTAGTACATTAGCTTTAGCGGCATGAACGTTTTCACAGCCTTGGGATTCATACAGTGGAACTTCCTACTGTAAGTTAATGGACTTTCTATCACAATGCTTGACTTTTAATTTGAAAACAAATATTCCTATCTGCCATCTTAAAATCGTCATTAAGGCAATGTTGTAGTAAAAAAATAAAAAAAATGAAAATAATAATAATAATAATAATGAAGTGAAACTAAAAGTCAACACTAATGATTGTTTGAAATTGTGTTTTGTTTAAATGTGTAGGGATATTTTCCACTGAAATCCAAATGTACAAAATGTACACTTCTTATAGCATTCAGCTTTAGAGGTTCCACTGTAACTAATTTTAGGAAGCAAAAGTGTTTTGAAGCGGGCATTACACAAACAACATGCTCGGTCATTCAAGGAGTGCCAAAACATTTCCACAAAAAAAGAACAGTGCGAGGGGATCAGCCAAACACAAAGTTGACATTGTAGCCCTCTTGTTTGCTAGGCAGCAGATTATTTGCCCAAAAAGCACATAAGCACATACTTGCGTAGCTCTGTGTAGATGGGCAGCACCTCAGGGTGGCACACAAAGGCAAACGCCAGGATGGGGATGGTGTAGGCAGTCTGAAAATGAACCCCATAAGGTCACCATAGATACAGCAGCGCCATCCCAGACGTCTTACCACTAATTTTGCTCTTTACTGGCCGTTATTTGGCAAAATACTTGACAGAGCTAATTGTTTCCCTGTGATGAACCTCCCAAGTAAGCTGCTAAGCACCAGGGCTGTGCTTTTGCTAAACCTGACTTACAAATTAGCTGCTGCAGATTGACAACAATTCAAATTGTATTCTTTAAAATGCCTTTAAAAAAAAGTTACATCGTTAGTAACGAGAATGCTTGTGACTGCTGAGAGATGCTGTCTCAGAGAGATGAAATAAATGACAATAAAACCACAGGTCTACGATTTGTTTCATAACAGGCTGTGCTATGGAACACAAAATCGTTGAAATGTGCAGGGCTCCCACTAATTACAACTATATTAAGCGTAATGATAAGCTGTTTTCTTAATCCTTTGTTTTTGTTTCCATGTGGTCCATCGAAATATGGAGCATGGAGCTGCCAATGTGTGGTAAACATCTTTGACTGGCAAATACATCACAAAGTATTTTCAAGTACGTTTAAATGTACTTGCAAATACACGTACCTTTTAAATGTACTTGGAGGGGGGGTAAAGAATGGGAAATCATGTACAACAGACATGAGAATAAATCATAAAAATTATGAATAAATACTGTTTACTCAATTAATATTGGTATAATCTTTTTAAGTTGCACATGCGCACGCTATACTCCGCGGCATCATGGGAAAAATGCTAAATTCTTAGCATTTAGCCTACAAGTACCGAACGTACTTCCAAATACGTTTAAACGTAATTGCAAGTACGTTTACACCTATTTGCCAGTCAAAAATGTTTGCCCCACAGTGGCAGTTCCATGCTTCCGTAGTGCCTTAAAAAAAATAAATGTCAACGTCATCAATTATTGACCTCGACTCAACTTTGATTACATTATAGTTGTTGACTGAAAAAAATCTTCAGTCATTCAAACCTTGTCTAAACGCAACTTTTTTGGACTCTTGTCTGTGCTCACTAAGCACACTGCTAAGTTGAGAGGTCACCAACCAACCAACTTTGATGTTTGAACCTGTCTGTCTATCATTACCAGCTTGGTAAATGTCTAAATGTCTCAATCTCACGCAGGGTGTGATAGAGTGCTTCAAGCCAAGCGTGACCATGCTTGGATTGTGATTTGTCACTGGCGGCATGCTGGAGATGACACAAGTGGGTGTCTCTTCGTGGCAGTCAGTAGGAGTGGCATGCCTGACCCTTACTTGGGAGTTGAGGTTGGCCATTTTGGGAACGCAGGAGAGGTCTTCCGCCCCGCCGGGATCCGTGATGTTCAGGAGGCCGCCGGCAGTGCCGTTGATGGCAAAGTCCACAAATGGACAAGGGATGTTGAACTTCTTGTAAATGACCTGCAGAGAATTGAACGAACTCCTAAATAAGCAGTTAGCATATTCAGTGGACAGTATAGCTCAACAGGAAGGGAGAGGGAGAGAGCAATACATGGATTACAGCTCGCGCAGCCAAAAGTAGGTCAGTGAAAGTCAGACAATCAACATAGCCTGGAACAGCATTACGCAAAGAGAATACAAAAGCCGGTTTGAAGGTGAAAGTGCCAATCTTATTAAAAGCTGATCACAACATATCAGCATGTACTCATCTGTTATGCCTATCGTTATGTTTATACTTAAGACACCAAATGTCAGACTAGACTTACCGCGACGAGGAAGAACACCATGCAGCTTAAGGAGAAGCCACTGGTGTATCCCAAATACCCTGAAACAAAAACAAAACAGTTCAGGACAAAATCACCAGCACACATTAACAGAAGCCCACAGGTGTTGATTGAGAAGGATTTCATGTGTATACCTCCGGTGTTCATTTCTGAATGAAAACTTTTAACTATGTCATATAATTGTCAAATATCGGATCAATAAAAGTAAGAAACACAGCCTAACTTGATGCAACAGCCTGCCCGAGAGAGCTAGCCTGCTCAATTAGCGATATGCTACAGCAAGCTAGCGGTGCTGGGCTGAGTTGCTGCCAGAAGCTGGGGACGTGCAACGTTAAAAGCTTTGGACTCTATAATGTGTTTATACTACAGTGTGGTCCCAATACTTCCTTCCTATTATACTGTAGGTGACTATTTGCTATCAGCTTTAGGTTCATAGACTCACCAAGCTGCTTCATGAGCGCCAGTGGCAAAATCACGGCGATCGATACAATGATCACAAGGTAGTTGCCGTTCATGTACCATTCACTGCAGAGAGGCAGAAAAACATAAGTCCGGTTACAAACACATAATAGAAGACAATACTGTATGTATGTATGTATGTATGAGAGGGGGCCAGATACAGTATAGGGGTGCAGCCAATATCAACATATATAGATAGCCATTGTTGTGTGTCCGTTGTATCTGCTACAAGATTTTGACTCAAGGGGAGAAGCTTGGAAGATTTTGACTCAAGGGGAGAAGTTTTGCCAAGCATGAGCGTGACACAATGCGCCACGCTACTGCCAAAACAAGGAGCTATTTTTAGTCAGGGTGATTCACTTCTTCTCTTCTATCAAGTGGGAAAATTGCATAGATACACACTCCCTCTTTGTAGCTGTCTAGCTCTTGCGCACGCACACACACACACACACACACACACACACACGGTGCAACAAAAATGTAGTGGCTCATCTAGCCTGTTGTCATCCTGCCCTCTGGCCATCTGGTCCAGGGACACAATCTTTCCCTGATTACCACAGACACACCACCCTACAGTTTTTTTTTTCTTTTTTAATAAAGGCACAGATGTTATAAGCAAGAATAACATCTGCCAATCAAGGAAGACTGACATGCTGAGTAATTTACCAGCAATGCATAAGTATGCATGAGGTTGATTGTGTTGGAGAAAATAGACTTGAGCGTCGCTCTCAGAAAAGAAGATGTGATTTTAATTAAAAACAAAACGGATCTTCAACGTTTCTCTTTTTTTGGCCAAAAAATAAGCGGCATAAAGTGTATTCAGTTTGCATGTCATACCAAATAGTGAGTGACTGGCCACGGCACAGATGATTGACACATACAGAAAATAATGTGGACATCATGTCACAGTCTATGACTTCTACTGTGACAGAAAAAAAAACAATCTTTATCTTCATTTGCCTCCTTTTTCTTGAAATGTGAGAATATAATTATTATTTTTTTCTTATCCACTTGGATGAACATTTGACCAAGTATCCTTCATCAATCAATTAATTACTTTTTATGGGATGGGAGAACCTCTCTGGATATTCTGAACTCCATATGCTAATGTATTTGTTTTGCACCAAATCACACTCTTTTAAAAACAAATTCCAGTGGCCACACAAAATTTCAAGATGGCGGTCCCAAAAAGCCAAGAATAACTCACATACTGAAGTTGAATATAAATTATTATGGATATTTTGGTTTTTGCGGTTCCTGAGATACAATTAGGGTTGCACCTAATAAATAATAAATCTATTGATTATTTTACAATTAATTGGTGAATTAGATTTTGATTTTTTTTATTTGACATTCCTATATTATACAGCGAAGAAAATGCAGAATACGTATTGATTATGATTCAGTTACTGGTGTGGCACTGTAACATGTCAGACAAATTTTGATAATCATTTTACAAAATAAAAGCAATTTTACAGATGTCTTATTTTGATTGGTTGATTTATTTTCGTGCTACAGAAATCTGAGAACATTTACTGTTGAAAGGCAACATTTTTAAGGAATTGGACTATTTTAAGTTTAACAATGGCTCTAAACGATTAGTGATAATAGTCGTTGACTTATTTGATATTTAATTGAATTAGTTGTCTGTTAAAAAAGGTAATAAATATGAATATCGTGGGCATTCTGATCCGTGTCTGTTCTGATTCCGGATATACCTGTATATAACTGGCCAGCCATATTTATATTCATCTTACCATTGGACAATCCACATTTTTGGGCAGACAAAACCAAATCCACCGAATCCTGAATGGTCAATAAAACCATACTGAGAAACGCTTTACATCTCCTTTAATGTGTATAACAAGCAAAAGAGAGGGTTGAAAGTGGGGTAAGAGTGACGGGGTGAGAGTGTAACATCCCAAGTTCGTGAATGTTGTTTGTCCCCGCGGCCACCTGCGCTTGGTCAGAGATATCCTATGGTTTACATGAGCACTCGTGGAGAGTAGCCATGTTTTTGTGTGAGACTTTCCCGGTTTGGCCGTGCTGCTCTCCTCCTCTGGGGTTACTATCACAGCTGTTCGCAAGCCAACTGCGCCGCATGTTCCACTGGCATGACAGTGAGAAGGCTCCGGTTCATAACCCGACGCATGAAATGATACAATAAGTCACTGCACTGGTGCCAATAGGTTTTTTTTCTGTCATGGCGGACTCAAGCGAACAGTTCTGCTGTTGTTATCCAAAATGTGACTGTGACTGTGAATAAAGTAACACTTTCATGTTGCAGCACACACATACAATTTTATGGACGGGCTTATTAAATGAGTAATATTATTTACTTATTATCTTGTAAATAAAATATTTAATGTTTCTAGCTACCACCAGCAAAGTGCTTGGGTATCTGTACTCGTTGTTGGCAAACACTATTTTACACCAATTCGGGGCTTTGGCGCCATCTTGTGGCATTTTAACTCATTCACTGCCATTGATGGCTATAGACGTAAAAACAAATTCATTTGAACTATTTCTATTAGTTTAAAAGAAATAATCCACTTCTGTTAACAAGAGTATGAAATCCTAGAAAACATTTTTTTTACTGTACATTTAGAACAGATATAAAATTTGTGATTAATCGTGAATCAACTAGTGTAGTCATGCGATTAATTATGATTAAAAACCAAATAATCGCTTGACGCCCCTAATTTTTAATAATCTTTCATTTATTTATTTATTTTTAAAAGAAAAAATTATTAAAAATTAGGGGCGTCAAGCGATTAATTTTAATAATCTTTTATTTATGTATTTATTTTTAAAAGAAAAGATTATTAAAAATTAGGGGCGATTAAATTTCTTAATCGTTATTAATCGCATGACTTCACTAGTTAACTCACGATTAATCACACATGTTATATCTGTTCTAAATGTACAATAAAAATAATTATAGGTTTTTATACTCTTGTTAACAAAAGTGGGAAAAAAATGTTAAACTAATAGTTCAATGGCAGTGAATAAGTTAAGAGCGGAATTAGCAACGTGAGTTTTTCAGCCAATAGCAAAAAAATGCTGATGAATGCACCTAATGAAGTATCTGATAGCGCTGATACCAGGCATGTGTAAATAAAAACAAACGCGGCATCTATTGCTTCCCACCGTGATATATGCAAGACGCTTTAGGTGCTACAAAATGGGAATAAATTACGTCTGGACCGATTACTCACCCTGCTGGTTTATCCACCTTAAGGAAGGCCTGAATGACCAGAGGAAATTCATACTTGACTATGTATAGATAACTGGACATTGCTGTCGAAGGGAGACACACACAGTTAGATTTCAGGCGGAGAGGATTATCTCGGATATATTAGGAGACGTGTACGTGGGAAGACAAATTTGGAGCATGCGTGCTCACCTCCAATGTTTTGCAGCGTGATAGCGATACCTGCTGCCATCTTCCCCGGGGTGCCAAAAGCCCTGTAGCCGAGCTGCTCATAAGCACGGATACCTTAACACATGAAGAAATGTTTTTGTTTTTAAATTCATTGAATCCAGTGCAATACCTATAGGAGCAAACCATAGATGGATAGAAAGCTAGTGACTGTAGTACTGTACTGTTACGCACTTTAATTATTGTCATGCGTTTTCAACTAGGGCTGCAGCTTTCAAATATTTTTTGAATCAAGTACTCTATTGATTAGTCCCTTGATTAATTGTGTGTATTCAATAAAAAACTGATTTTGCACATGTGAGGTGTAAGTATTATTGTATGTCCACTTGGGGGTCACCATCCTCATGTTCCACTGTAGTATCTGTGACTTTGAGTGTGTATGGTGAGTGACATGGGTGTCAGCGAGTATTAAGTATTTTTCCATATCACTATTACGGAATGCTGTATATATTGGTTCAACACTTGCACACTACCAATTGAGTCTATTATTGTCTTCTAAATATTTAAAGGGGAAGTCACCCCCCAATAATATGTTCTATGCATCACCACTAGTCTAAATATGGTATTCTGGTTAATATTATGTTAGTGGAATATGAGGTAAGCAGCGAAATCCAACAGTTTTTATCAATATCAGAAGGCGGCCAATTTGCCACTTGCTGGTCTCAGGTAACAACCAATCACAGCTTAGCTTCAGAAAACAGGTGAGCTGTGATTGGTCGCTATCTGAGCTTCAGTCGACAGCAAGTGGCAAAATGGCCGCCCCCTGACATGGATAAAAACGGCCGAATTTTGCTGCATAACTCATATTCCACAAATGTAATATTCATCAGAATGTCATGCTTAGACCAGCGAGGTCACTTATAACATATTATTGCCAAGAAATGTTTGACATCCTGGCTTTCACAGAATTGATAGTGAGACTTTAATCATTAGACATGTGCAATACATGGCACATTTTAAATGCTGCAAACATGTTACATACCTACAATGCCAGAAGACTTGAGCAGTAAATGAATGGAATAGGATGAAAGGGCGGCCACCAGTGTTAGGAGAACCCTGAAAAAGACAGATACATTGAAATAAATAGAATGACTGCCAGCAAAAACTGTATTTCACTTCTCAACCGAACCAACACAGCGCCAAAATTAGAAATTGAAACTCATACACCCATTTCTTTACCCTTTTAAGCATGTACTGTTTGCTATTTATACAGCTGTGATATAGAAACATGCTGGCGGGTCCCCGTGGCTCGCCTTTATCTTGGATTGTTGCTGCAGCTGATCAAGTTGGCTGCCCTCTGCCCTCTACCACGCGAGGCAACCACACAGCAGATGGACTCTTTCAAAAGAAACGACGCAATGCTGTTATTGACAGATTGAGGAGAAAATCCAGCCGACAATAATCTCTCTCCTCAGTTCTGTTCTGTCTCTACCCGCAATGAAGTCTTATACACTTACTTGGATTTAAACGTATACTGTATGTATATGTAACTGTTTTTTAAAATGTGGGACAGTCAGCCCTTAAGTAATATGCACTCATGCATGTGCGCTCAGGCGTAGAAACTGGCACATCTTCATTTAGCAAAAGTAGATGTGACTTGACTACTAAAGTGTTACTTCTACAGTGTTCTAGAAATAAATGTGTGCATGTGATTTCTGACTAATTCCAATAAAGTTGGAATATGCATTAAAATCTTCTGTATTGAAAATGTTGTTCTCTTGTGTGTCTGACTGTTTCCATAGAGCACTTCCTGTACTTTCTTAGCTTTGATCAGCCGCTTTATACTGAATATAAAAATAGCACTAGTCTGATGCAACCTGTCAGATATATGTCCCATATGGTCTAGCGGTCAGGAGCCCTGTTTTTCACCCATTGGCCCGGGTTCAACTCCCCGTATGGGAAGCTTTTTCTTGGAAAATAGGGAAATTGTTCCATTACTACTGATGACTGGCTTCAAGAACAAGCAGAAATATGAAACAATGTCAATTTATGATTAGAGTAATTGATAATGTAGTGGTTCACATAGTTGAGCACTTTTTTTTGCAGTCACACTGTGATGGACTGGCAAGGGGTGACTTCAGTGCATGGTTATGTTTTGTCATAGTGTTTTCAGCTCCTGCAGTGGCCCTGAACAGGGTAAGTAGTTGGGCTGGGATTCTTTGACTGTCTCACGATTCGATTTGATTCCGATTTTTGGGTCTGCGATTTGATTCAGAATCGATTATCAATTCAGAAAGATTTTAGATTAAAAAATATTTGACAATGATTTCTGCTTCAATTTATAGATATGCAAAGAATTGTCAAGATCTACTACAGTCTGACTCGCTAATGCTAATTAGCGCGCTACTCGTGGCACTTTTAGCACTCAAAAGAACGACTATTCATACAAAACGCTTCAGGAATGTATACAGAGAAGCATCTTAACATCCTACACTGCAAAAAAACAAAGCAAATTTTATTGGAATAACTTGATCATGACTTTTTGCTTCTATGTGGCTACAACTTAACAGCGTATCAGAACGAGCGGAACCACACTGCCCCTAAGTGGCCAAATCGTGTACAACATGAACAGTGCTCTCAATAAAGGCACACACAAACAAGGGCAAGACAGTATAAAATAATTGAAATAAAATCGATTTTGGGACATTTAAAATTGATTCTGAATCGTACTAAATGAGAATCGATTTTTTTGGGCACACCCTTAGTAGGTAGCATAGAAAATGAATAGATGAGATTTATTCATTGTGCTTCACATGGTTGACAGGGTCACAGCTGACTATATAAAAGGCAGACTACACCAGGCAGATTAAATGGTGCATACGATTCTTTCTTTTTAATGACTATGAATGTAATGCAATCTTCTTTTCCCATAAACTCAACTGGGATATGCCTCATTTCCCCAGGGACCTGAACAGGATTAGTGGCAGAAGATGGATGGATTTTCAGAGTAACGCCCAAATCAATTTCCTAAACAAACTGTGAGCAAACTCTCACTGATGCTCAGACAATTAACAGTTTGTTATTCCAGCGTGGGTCAATGCGGAAGAATGCCGGGCCGCCTTGAGGTGGAGGATTTAGTCAGTGGAGTGGCAGTGGGAGGACAGATCTGCTGACAATCACACACAGTGACACACTCGGGTCACTGTTGCGCCGCTCACAGCTTTCCGCCACACTGCATTCCAAGCTTGGCCTGAGCCACGGACATGCAGAAACCTCGGAAGCAGTCAATATTTTTGCTTGTTTGTCTGCTTGGTTGAATCATTACAATACAAAAGGAACATAAATTGCAATGTTATAAATTTTGCAAATGGTGAAATACTCTTTTTCTTTTTCTTTTTTACAGTGCAATAAATGAAGAGCGTGTGTTAAGATGCAGATCTTGAACCATTCTCAGAATAATATTGTTTAAGTTACTTGGAATATGTAGTTGGCTAAAGTAACTACAAATAAACCATCAACTTTGGTACAATTTTCTCCCATCCATTTGTTCTCTTTACTTCCTATCGTGTTCAAAGGCTGGTGTCTTTCCTAGTAGGCTAAAGGCAGAAGGCATAATACACCCCTGACTGGTCACCAGTCAGTGGTAGGGCGCATGTGAATGGGGCATTTGCCAGGAATGGAGCACATGCCAGCAACCTAAAAGTCGGCTATGTGAACCGCAGGCCAAGAGTCAGACACACTGGGTTCATCCAGTTCGTAAAGTGAAAAACACAACTCAGCTCAATATAAGAAGCTTACAAAGGTAAATCCTCCAGACATGACTGCCCTGGAAAACACCTTGAATATATCACATTTTAATTTAAGGAGGAGACAAATCTGATGAGATTAAAACTAAAATGTGATTTACATATTTTAGCACTCTGATAGATAGATAGATAGATAGATAGATAGATAGATAGATAGATAGATAGATAGATAGATAGATGGATAGATGGATAGATGGATAGATGGATAGATGGATAGATGGATACTGTAGTTAGCTAGCAGCTAGACAGACATGTAGCTAGCTAGACACGTAGCTAGCTAGATAGTCTCCAAGTCTGACTCAACTATGGATATTATGATGTACATAAAATTTTGTGCTGGAGCTCTATATTACAGTTTTATTTCATCTGAAAAATACTGAACACCTTACAGTCTCACACCTCTGGTGCAAAAAAAAAGAAGAAAGATAAAAAAAAGGAGGCCAAAAAAAAGTGTCATTGTGCATCAGATGCATCTAATGATCTTATTTTGTGGAAAAACAAGCGCTTGAGAGCCACAATGCCTTTACAAGTGCCATCTTCAATGAATCACATCCTTTCTAATATAATGACCTTAATAAGCAGCTATTACATTCATTTCAGAATCCTAATGGGGGGGGGGGGGCTTACTGAAGGGCAATGTTACAACTCCAATTACTATATCTTTTACACTGAAGAAAACCCTTTGCTTTTTATTACCTGAGAGCTGCTGACAATATTACTGACAGACATTGATGCTGTAGAGGCTTAGGGATGCTAAGCCCCGTCACATATGGGCCACATAGATAACATTGTAGAAAGTAGAGAATCATCTTTACTGAAAAAAATTGTCTGTTTAGGCAAAAAAGAAGAATATAGCCACTAAATTGAGGAAATATATTTAAATCGCTGAAACCAGCCTTGTATTGGCCTTTGAAGAGGCAGTTTATTTGCTCCCCAGAGTGCTATTTTATTTGGTATCGTAACATGAGCTCGTGTTAATTTAATGATTTAGCCCTACATCATTCGCCTGCTTAATAGGAGGCTATTAAAATCAAATTAGGAATTATTTATGCTCTAAGATATCTTAGGAAAACACTTAGCATTAAGAAAATGAGTCAGACGACACCAATTGGTCATAAATAAAAACACTAGAACATTAAAAGTCAAATGCCTGATTATGAGTTTGAACATTTTCAATTGAAAGTCTTATAGTGAAAAATGAATTTGATTTCCATTCTTTTTTAAGAGGTATCCTGGACAGAATGTAATCACACTTAGAAGTTCCACTGTATTTTCATGTATTGAGAACAACTTACAAAAAAAGAACGACTCCTGTGTTAGCCATTGCGTATGCCAGTCCAAGGATTCCACTTCCCATGATTGCGTTGCCCAAGTTGAAGACGGACATCCCTAATGATGTTTTTCCCTCAAACTACAACCAAAACAGAAATGAATTACATGTTACTACTTCCGAGCATGTATTGTACAATGCACTTGAGAGTCACATGACCTTACATCAGTAAATCGAGTTGTTTTGCTGTTGTCGGCACCTGATGAGAACTCTTGGCCATCTGGCTGGTTGGCCTCTGTATTCTCAGTTCTGTTAGGACTTCATTGAGGGGGGAAAATAAGTTAACAGCACCAATACAAGCCAAAAGACGTTCAATACCAAAAACTGTTGCTTGGTCAATATCACTATAAAGTGCCTTTTGGTGTCCTCATAAATAAATAAAATTAAATAAAATAATAAAACTCTGAGTTCTTATAATAAGCGACCAAACATTTGCATTAAAAACAGTAAAAATAAGTTTCCTTAGTTTTATACTATTTTTTTCATGACATGTACATGATCGCTGAACACTAATCTGGAAACTACGATGAGTTTAATAAGTGAGTAAATGATACTAAATCACTGTTTTATTGTCCGAGTTGTGTATTAAAATGATTCACTCTGATCATGTGTATGCTATTTTCATAATCACATTGAGCATTTTGCATGTGCCCATGAAATTTCTGTCCACCCTGTCATAATGGGGTAACTGCCCCTTTAAGAAACGCTCTGTTTTCAGTGCCATTACTACCAACATTTTGTCGTTGTTCAATGGAGGCTGAAGGTTGGATTGCTGTAGAAATAAATATTTACACTTGTGTTTTGTAGTTGGATGTTGTCATAGTGAATTACCAAAACCTTTTTAGAAATTTAAAATATATTTGTTAAACAGTACACAGCTAGCATGCCAATTTAATCATTTTGGGAAGTAAAGGTCCACAACCAGTGAAATTCGATGGAAAATCACAACTTTTTTTTGGAGGGGGGGGGGGGGAATACAATGGATATGTCTCCAAGGCACTTTATGGTGATACTGCCTCTGCTAAAACTCAAATGAAATCTTTAGTAGAGACATACCTAACATTCTGGGCACTGTTGTGTACCGTTTCCCTACAAGCAATGTCGAGAGGCCATCCATCACCCAACGAGTGCACAATTAGAAAACGATACTGAGTCATAATACAATAACAACGATGATACGATGACAGGATTGTCTATGACTGAAGGAGGGAGCGCTATTGCATGCTGGAAAATGACTGCCAGACAACAGGGACAAGATAATTAGGCTTTTAGCTCAGGCAATCACGTAGCACTAACTGTTTTTCAATCAGTGCGTAATGAGGAAGTCGGTGTCTTGCTTAAAGTCACTTGCACTGAGTGGTTACATCACATTCACCGTTAGGATTGTGCCCTAAACCCTGCAGTTATGGGACAGTTACTATAGTGACGAGGCCGTAGGGATGACTAACCAGTGAGGCCACATTGTCTTGACAGTCATTAACTCATTCACTGCCATTGACGGTTATAGACGTCAAATATTCATTTGAACTATTTCTCTATTAGTTAAAAAAAAAAAATCCACTTTTGTTAACAAGAGTATGAAAACCTAGAATTGTTTTTATTGTACATTTAGAACAGATATAACATTTGTGATTAATCGTGAGTCATGCAATTAATTACGATTAAAAAATATAATCGCCTGACGCTCCTAATTTTTAATCATCTTTTCTTCTTTTTTAAAAATCGCGTCAGGTGATTCCATTTTTGTAATGTAATTAATTATTGACTTCAATAGTTAACTCACGATCAATCCTAAATTTTATATCTGTTCTAAATGTATGATAAAAAAAAAAATCTAGGTTTTCATACTCTTGTTAACAAAAGTGGGAAAATAATTTAACTAATAGAAATAGTTCAAATGATTTTTTTTACGTCAATAGCCGTCAATGGCAGTGAATGAGTTAATGACTTATTGAAAATCAGACAAATATTATTTGAAGCTGAATCACACTGTCATGTATTCTGAATTTCAAAGTATTCCAACTAGCATTGCTAATCTCGCCAAATAGTGTTTTCACACTCACGTAGGTCCATCATCCACAGGTGAGGTTTTGGACGATGCAGTCATCTCATCGATCGCATCGTGACCTTTCCCATTAGGAATGGCATTCATCTCAGCGGGGGCCGTCTCTGCACTCTCTGCAGGCTTATCCTCACTCATGTCTTCTCTGGTGCCTTGGCTTTGCAAGGGGCTTCAGTTGTAGTCGACTGTAGAGGAATAAGCTTGTTACGTTCCACCAAATATCTGCGGAAAGGAAAAGATGAACACATTTTATCAAGTGATGGTAGCACTAGAGCTATGTTGAAAAATAATACATAAAACATTAAGCAATGAGTTGAGTTGAGTTGGGAAATATCAATTACCCAAATAATTGGATGACATTTATACGCAATTACATTCCCCTAACAATGAATACAAGGAATGACCTGAACTGTTGGTCGCTTCTGCCTATGAATATCTACACGACATTGTCGAGGTAATAGAAATGATTATACTCCTCAAACTGCTTTATCTTTTCCTGGCCCGGCCAGTTGAATTGCCCTCCAAAGCAATTTGCCAAATGCAATAAAATGATTACTAATTTCATTTGGGGTCAGCAAAGACCAAGAATGCCATTTGAGATGCTGCAGATAGCTCGAAATGAAGAAGAAAATTATTATAAAGCAGCACAGCTCAGTGTTTTGATTGCATGGTGTGACCCAACATGTGATGCTAGATGGGGGGGGGGGGGCAAACTGCGGTTCACACTCCTCTTTCATCTGTTTTAGGGATTACCCTGTTTTTACAGTTGCTATGAAATCAAATATCAATCTGGACTCAAGTAACACTGAATATATCAACCTTAAACATTTCTTGACAATAATATGTTATATGTGACCTCACTAGTCTAAGAATGACATTCTGATTAATATTACATTGGTGGAATATGAGTTAAACAGCAAAATCCATCTGTTTTTATCCATTTCAGGGGGGCGGCTATTTTGCCACTTGCTGTGGACTGAAGATGACATCACAGTTGCTCAGGCAACGGCCAATAACAGCTCACCTGTTTTCTAAAGCTGAGTTGTGATTGGCTGTTACCTGAGACCTGAGCAACTGTGATGTCATTTTCACTCGACAGCAAGTGACAAAATGGCCGCCTTCTGATATTGATAAAAACGGTTGGATTTTGCTGCTTAATTCGTACGAAAAACAAGGAGTCCTCGAGTTACGGACGCGTTGCGTTCCTACGCTGGCGATGTAACCCGAATTTCGACTTAAGTCGTATTTCACCGTTAAAGTCGATATTTACATCAAAATACTTTGTACAGTAATTTAAAAACACCCATTTGCGCGATTCGTAAGAATTCTTATGAAATTACTGTATCACTAAAAGATGCAGCCATATTTCTATTAGTTTAACATTTTTGTTAACAAGTATGAATTTTTTTTATTGTACATTTAGAACAGATTCCAATTTTGAGTTAAATATTGAAGTCATGCGATTAATTACGATAAAAAAAATATTCGCCTGACACCCCTAAAAACTATAAATAAATAAACACATCCATACATAAGGCTAAATCAATGAATGAATTAAGGCCTTGATGATTGCTGTGCCTAAAATATATTTTTGGGACAGGATGTAATAACATGTCTGAAAGGAAAAATGAACAAAAAGAAGAAAAAAAACATTGATGCAGCAGCGGTATAACAGCATATTGGGAAATATTATCTCAGGAAGGTCCTTGCTACCTTCCAACAATTATCCTAAAATTCATAATAAAAAGTGGGCCCCCCCCAAAAAAAGTGTTCTCATAATGAAGTTTTATCTCCAACAATAAGAGAAAAGTCAGCTTTCGTCTAAAGTAAAAAGTGTCCAAGAAACAGCTTTGAGTGGATCCTGACAAATTCCCAATCATAATTGACATGTCAAGTGACAGGTCAAGTCCCAAACGGAAGGAAAGCCTTCAATTTAAGTGTGACACACTTGGCTATTTCCTGGGAGTCGTGCGGTGCTGTCTTAGCCAACCGGTTGTCTCAGAAAGGCGCCTGTGACATGTTTCTCCTGGACGGTGCAGACCAAAACCAGCCCCCCCCCCCCCCCTCCCAAACCCCCCCCCCCCCCTAGTGGGCCACCACTGAATGATCCCTTTTGCTGTGCTGCATAAGCACCCCTGAAGGCTAGAAGGGAGAGCACGCTGAGTGCCACACACACACAAATGCCACGCAGAGATAAAGAAGGGAACCAGCTCGGACCAGCTACCAACCGGTTTCAGCTGTGGTTTTTTTTCTCGTTTTGCTTGACACTTCTCCCTTGGTCCCCTTGTTTATTGAGGAGCGTTCAACAATGTAAGGGTTTTCTGTAGCACCATTCTTGGCAAGCACTCAGCAAATACCCCCCCCCCACCCCCCAGGGTTCTTCCGCTCCATAGCCTTCCCTCTAATGTAGCTTTTTGTAATATTAGCGCATCAAGCACAGCGAGAGGTGAATACACCTAGCCGTCATCTATCATTCCTGTGAAGCTGTCTTCCCAACCGCGTCGCCGCGAGCTTCGCCGCACAGCCAGGCCTCTCCGTGTCTCCGGCTAAACTCGGGCAACGTGGTTGGGCAGCAAAGCACAGTGCACAATGGCGCATGTTGTGCCGTTTCCTGGGAACAGGTTGGGTAACAGTGGTACTATTGTGCCAGGGCATCATTATACTGCCGGGGCCCCCCTTGGCTGTAGTTTGCTGGGCCACTCGAGAGGATGACAACAACAACAAAAAAACTAATTGAAAAGATGCCACCTTGGATTCAGCAAATGCCACGGTCTTTTATTCGTGTGCAGCTGTAGCAGAATTGCTGACGGCAGCGATGGCCTCTCACATTGGACAAATCGCCGCACAGAACCGCGCTGCCACTCACGGGGTCTACAAATCTCAAGGAGAGTAAGGGGAAGCCATTCAAGGACAATGGTCGATGGGCTGTCTGGTTACAAGGGTGCCGCCTCAATGGCCTCAAGCAGCGCGGGTACAAACGGCGCAGCTGATTGGTGAGAGTCATCGCCCCTGCAATCATTGTGTTCGATAACCGCCAAAGGCAACAGAGGCTTTGCCGTCCTATCACTTAGCCACAAGGACACGCCTACTTGGTTGGAATGTATGGCATCCAAAGTAAGTAGTGAAAAACTACTAATCAAAACAAATACTGTAATTCTTGTACTAAATATTGAGAGATACGGATCATTATTGGAAAGATTTCAGAAATTCAGCAGGTCGTTATGTGTAGAGCTGTCAAAATTAATGGATTAATCGACAAGTAATCGATTATCAAATTAATCGACAACTATTTTAATAATGGAGTAATCGTTTGGAGCCATTTTTTTGGGTGAAAATTGTCCAAATCGCCTGATTTCAGCATATCAACAGTAATTGTTCACTTATTTCTGTAGTCCTTCATGATTATCTTCTGTGTTTAATCAAAATATTTAATCTGTTGTTACTTTGGAAATCAATGACCGAAACGCTAACATAGTACAACATCAAATCTCTTTTCTTTTTTTTTATCACTATAAAAATACTAAGTACGAAATAAACACCAATCACTGGTTAATGAAAAGTAATAAAGGAAAAAGTGTTTTTGTATACACTTCTATGCAAAATTAAAATGAAACCGGTTAGTCGATTACGATTGAATAATTGATAGATTAATCGATTCTAAAACATATTTGATAGTGACAGCACTAGTTATGTGTGTAAATACATCACTTGTGTGTGTGTGTGTGTGTGCTAAAGCCCCTATCCCACTGAGCTGCGAACATTGCCGAATGTTGCGTCAGGGTTCAACAAGGTTCCGAAAAGGTCGCATTTTGTAACGTTTGTGTTCGTAATTAGTCGCCTTTTTGGACGTGTTCAAAATCCACGGATCTATTGTTTTGCCAGCATGCACATTTGCTCCTAATAATAATAATCACAAATAATAACAATAAGAACGTGTCAGCAAAGTTCTTAAGACAAGTAAAAAGAAGCTGAGCAAAGAAGCAGCTAAAAAAGGATCAATGAATCCAGAGACAAAATAAGGGTGAACGTGAACGAAAAAAATTGGTGGAGCCACGACAGTGTAATTAATTTTGCATTTTCTGCCACATAGTGGAAGAGCGTTCCATAATTGTTCAGTCAGTCGCGACTCACTATACGTCACCGGCATAGATTGAGAGAAATCTCGAAATCCACATTTTCTGACCAATTAAATGAAATTGTTGATCTCTCACAGCACATTAGTGGTTGGGAATCCCTGCTCTCAAAAATAACGTTTTATTATCCTAAACCTTAGGCTTTGTGTGCTAATTGTCTACACAACAAACAACAAGGTTTTGTTATCAACTCTGTGGGAGGGAATTTAAAGACGTTTGCAATATATTGCGACATGTTTTTCCCTTTCGTTGAAATCACTGGTGTCTGTCCTGGTCCTATGATGTCATGCTATTTGAGGAGCTCATGCAGCTATCAGCATCGTGATTGGATGGATACCTGTGGTGGAAACACTTAAACACTTCAGGGTGCAGTGTACTGAACCGAACTGTATCGCTTGATGGAACATGGCTATAGTAAAGATAATTAGTGCGTTCGAATTATGTCACCCTATATCCTTTACCCGTGGTTTATTTTGACCGAGCAAAATGAAGATACATTGTCTTTGTTAGAGTCGAGGCCACTATTTGAGGACACAGAGTTGCCTTGATTTTTTCCCCCAATGACTACACTTGTAAGAACATAAAGAAATTGGATATAAAGAAATAACAGTTTGGCTTTCTGATTTACTGTTTGAATTCAGCTCATTGTGTTGTTCCTACTGGTCTGCCCACCTTGGCCACCGGGGGCAGTACAATACGGGCAAAAAGAGCCTACTTCTAATGACTGAGTAACCTGCAATAAATGGTGTTATTTTTCGCATAGGATAATGAATATATATATTCAATATATAATGAATTATTTATAGGATCTGTTATTTTTAAATGTATGGATATCGTGTATTTGAAGACACTGGAAAGGCTTTTTTGTATTAAGAATATCTTTAAATTAAGAGAAAGAAACGATAATACTTGGGCTTTATTTATTTTATTTGTTTGAAACACGTAAAGTGAGGACCAACATTTAAAAAAAAAAAATCAGTTTTGGGTGTAAAAACTGTGGAATGGACTTGATCCGTTAAAGCTGTGTAGTTCTCTGTTGGGATGTAAAAAATATATATAAATGAATTAAATATAAAATAATTAATGTTTATAGTGCAAATTCATTCATTCATTTATGCCTGCAAGTATTGTGATATTGTCTGTTTTGTGTTCAAACATCCTTAACACTGTGACTATCAATGCTAATCACTAGCCAGAGCTTGAAACAACTCTTTTGAAAAATGTTTCACCATCGGCCAAAATTCTGCTTACTGTGAATGGATGGAGTTGTCACCATACAGGGTTTGTATCTCAAGTTTGTGCTCACAAGTCAAAACAACAGCAAAAAAAAAAAAAGGAGCTGAATAATGGCTCATATCTCGGAAACCTCATAAATCGGCTCACTTGTATGTCAAAGCATCATACCACCAATTAGGCCCAATCCTAAAAATATACTAGACAAAAGGGGTGTGCCAAAAAAATCGATTTTAAATGTCCCAAAATCGATTTTATTTAAATTATTTTGTACTGTCTTCCCTTTATTTTTGTGTGCCTTTATTGGGAGCGCTGTTCATGTTGTACCCGATTTGGCCACTTAGGGGCAGTGTGATTCCACGCGGTCTGATACACTGTCAAGTTGTAGCCACATTAGCGAGTAGAAGGAAAAAGTCACGATCAAGTTATTCCAATAAAAGTTGTTTTTTTGGAGCGTGGAGCCGTTCTTTTGAGTGATGAAAGTGCCGCGAGTAGCGCGCTAATTAGCATTAAGCGAGTCAGACTGGAGTAGATCATTACAATTCCTTGCACATCTATAGATTGAAACAAAAATCATTGTCAATCAAATCATTTTGAATCGAAAATCGATTCTGAATCGAACCGCACACCTAAAAATCGGAATCGAAGATTCCCACCCCTACGAGACAATATGAGAGAAGCCATTTCTTAGCAGTTATACTGTATGTAGATGCTAAAAATACAAATTTCTCATGCAGAAAATTATCTGACAAGCCAAAATATGCGCACATCTGCAGAAACGTGTTGCCGAGCTAATTAATTCCTTAGCAAAAAGCAACGGCAGTTCTCTCCCTTTCTCTCTCTCTCTCTTTCTTCCTCTGATGTTTTTCTTTTCCTAATGCGTCATAGAACTCTGCAGAACACAGATAGACTGACAGGATGAGGATAAACCTTTGTCAGCTGTCGGATTGTGCCGCACAAGTCGTTAGGAGACAGAAAATAACCAACCGTTAAGCAACTTTCCTGAAAACGTGAACTGGGAGATGAAAATGAGTAATAAATCATTGAAACACATCTGATCATCCAGAGTTGTTTTATCACTGCTCTCCGAGGAGGGTGAGTAAACCACACATTGCGGTGGTCTTTGTGGGAGTAATAAATGAGTCTTTTCATGGCAACAGGCGAGGCGATGTTTATTTGAGCCGTCCTCCAAATCAGCACCTCGCTTTGCCAGCGCAAGTTGAGCCTCAATTTCGCAGCGCTCTGACGCAAACGCCTTTTGTCCTGAGAGACGTCAGCTCCGGAGCAGTTTGGTTGATTGTTATTCTTAAAGTGATACCTTGAACAGACTGACTGTGCACTCTGATTCATCCTCCGTCATTCATATGGCAATGTGCGTGTTTGTGATTTTCCTCACAGAATGATCAAATGTGCATCTAAGTCACAAGTGCTTCCAACTTGACGACGGTCTCAGCAGGATCTTGTTGTTACGGACGCTTACTTAATTGGGAGCAATTTTGAAAATCTTAATCTGTTGAAACGCATCGTCGGCAGTCAGCGATTTGTGAAGTGAAAGGATGGAGGAAAGGCAACTGACAAAATCCTTCCGCCTGCTATCAGAAAGAGATTTTTCAACAGATTAAACGATTAAACACGGTCACCATTTTACTGATGGGCAGCCAATAGATCTATCTAAATATTTTATTGCAAAATACTGGGTTTAAAGCAGAGACCTCAGATGGTCTGGATGATCGGATACGGAAGCATCTCGCGGGATATTAGGATAAAACCGCTCTGGCTCGTCCATACGTCCTTGCTTGGGTATAAAAATAGCTACAGAGGCGTGAATAACCTTACTCTAACCCCATGACATTTCACAATGAACACAGCAGCTGCCTGAAATAAAAGTAGTAAACACTGTGATGGTGTCAAACAGACCATCTGTTTCTGATTTTTCCCTGTGGGTTGATCATGCATATTAACATACACGATGGCGTTCATACACATTCATATGTAAGTTGACGATGAGAGAATCGTAAACATTCAGGACAGAATGACTTGGCGTTGTCGTGCTTATTTGCCGATGATGCTCCGTGACGTATCATACGGTGGTTTAGTTGATTAATTCTCATGGTATTTGTTCACAAATACTACGAGAATCCATCTTGTACTGCTCCCGCTAATACGTTCGCAAGCACTCATCTGTATATGACTGAATAGCCGATACGCGCCCGTGCAAGCCATTGAAGCCACAGGGCGGCCATTTTACTCCTCCCATCTCGCGAGCAGAATACTGTATGAGCTATACATATACGTACAGATTAGACATATGCGTATAATATAGGGCCAGGGGGAAAGGGGGTGTTTGGCAGGGTGGTCACTATTTTCTAACAAGTGAACAGTATGTGCTGCTTTGAAGACCCCCTTTTTCTTTTATCGCTCAGTTCCTTAGACCCCAATATTATATTTGGCAGGTAAAATTCTTTAATAAAAAAAATTACAAAAAAATATACAAGCTTCCTCCAGTAAATATGACTAAGCATATCATTTAGACATTAATTTAAGGCAGGTTGTAAAATGTCTGAAGTCCTCTTGTTTATGTTTGACACATTTAAAACATCATAAATCATGCTGTTTCTCTCAAATGTCCCGTAAATGTATAGGATCGTATGCCAAGAAACGTTTCTTGGGAGGAGTAATATGGCGGCCTCGCGGCTTCAAAAGTCTTGACCTATCGGCTATCCAGTAATAGATACAGATCAGTGTTCGTTAACCGACCTTTTTTAGGTCGGACCAATCAGGCTTTGTTTAGGGCAGGACATGCAGCTGTGCCGAAACCAGGAAGTCGGGGGAAACAAATATGAACAAATAGCTGCTGCAATTAATTGTTCTCTCGCATAATTACTTACCGTTTCCTTGTTGAACGTTGAACAGCGAGAGGACCTTTCTGCATTTTTATCTGGTAAAGATGTTCGTGTTTTGGTTTTTGTTTTTTTCCTTAAGACGAGACCGAAGATGACATTTTCATCCGTTGCCGTGATTGGTCAAAACAAACATGCAGATGCCGCATCGTCCAATCATCATAAAGTATCGTACTAAAAGTCCCGCCTTTCCAGAGCAAATCACCGTGGAGCAGTCCTAGATTGATAATGTGAAGAACTCCCTTGAGTGAATCAATCTGGTTATTGCCAGGTTAAACTAAACGAGAAGGACCATGAGCCAGAGATTCAAACCCAGAACACTGTTCTCTGCTTTTTCTGATTACATTTCACCTTGGAATATGAATTTATTATTTTAAAAAATATATAATTTTGTTAGAATTGTTTGTGTTTTTAATACAATTTTGTATTTCATTTATTGGATTTTAAAATCATGATTATTATGGAAAATGCACAAACATTAAGTAAGGATAAGAGTCAACAAAATCTAGTGTGCTGATGATAATCAACAGTCACATCCTGTGGAGGTTTAGCTCAAAGGTTACTTCGAAGCTTTCTAACCTTGCTGGACTACAGGACTGCAGGCCGGAGGTTCGAACCCAGGGCGCTGCCCTCCACTTTTCTAGTACAATTTCCCCTTTGCAATAATCAATTTTTTCCTGCAGTTTTTGTAAAAATATTTAAGTCATTTGAGTTAGATAATTACATTCTAAAATGATTAATTTATAAAAGTAATCATTTAACAAAACCAAATAGCCTGCCTGCTTAGTAGGGGTGGGAGTCTTTGACTGTCTCACAATTCGATTCGATACCGATTTTTGGGCCTGCGATTTGATTCAGAATCGATTTTCCATTCAGGTCAATTTTTTATTCAAAATGATTTGATTGACAATGATTTTTGCTTCAATCTATAGATGTGCAAGGAATTGTAATGATCTACTCCAGTCTGACTCGTTAATGCTAATTAGCGCGCTACTCGCGGCACTTTTATCACTCAAAAGAACAGCTCCACACTGCAAAAAAACAACTTTTATTGGAATAACTTGATCATGACTTTTTCCTTCTACTCTCTAATGTGGCTACAACTTAACAGTGTATTAGACCGCATGGAACGACACTGCCCCTAAGTGGCCAAATTGGGTACAACGTGAACATCGCTCCAAATAAAGGCACACACAGACAAAGGCAAGACAGTATAAAATAATTTAAATAAATACATTTAAATTGATTTGGGGACATTTAAAATCGATTTTGAATCGTACTAAATGAGAATCGATTTTTTGTCACACCCCTACTGCTTCGCTATCTCACTACCACTGCGATATTAAATAAGACTTAGTTGGAATTTTTTTCAGTTTGTGCGCCTGTGTGAAATTACTATTTAGCGGGTTCCATGACATCGCTTTCATGTCAAATATATGCCCAGGATCAATAGAGGTTGGAAAACGCTGCCCTAGAATACATACTCTAAGAGCCAGCAAACAACAAAAAGACTTTGTTTCCTGCACATCGTCATCCGAGTGAGGTAAGTTTTGCGCTGTGGAGACAAAGGCGGCATGTCCAGTGAGCGAATACAAAGGAGAACAGTGACACAACCACAGAGGAAAGCGTATGCCCATATATTAGTCAGAACAATCAACTTGAAACCTGCCAACTGTTGTATAATACCAGACCTCTCCTCGCTCAGTCATGTGCCCCGAAACAAAGTGCCACCCTCTGTTGGCATCTGCCACTTGTCTTTCTTCTGCCTCTCCGCCATCGCACGGGATATGAGCAAAAGAAAGGGCGCATGGTGAGGGCAAATGGATTCATCCAGCTGGAAGTACAACTTGCACAGTGTTACACTGCTGTGGAGGTCCCAAAGACTGATGGGGAGTCAATACACAGTTAATTGCTTGGCACCATTTTTATGCGTTTTTAATCATGGTCATCCACGCTTTTGCCAGGTATTCATTCACTAGTTAGTAGGGCTGGGTATCGATTCTATTTTCCTCAATCGATTACATTTCGATTCACAAGAATTCAGTTCGATTTGATTTAGATTTTTTTCTACTCGATTCACTTCACTTCAATCCTATATTGGTTAATTATTTAACATAAATTATTCTTAAATATAAAACTCCAGAAACATTAAATTCCAAATTAAATTTTGGGAGGCAGTAACTGGCTAAATGATTTAGTTTATTTATGAAAGTAACACATGTTATAATCATTTAATTCACTCCCAGCCATTTTCGCTGAAGCAACCACCTTCGCTCCAAGTTGTTTCACTGGATTTTGACTGATTTTGCAAGGCCCACAGAATATTGTGTTCTATTGCTATAAAACATGGACCAAAAGAAAGATTAGAGCCTCTTCTTTCATCAGCAAAAAAAGTATATTTGTATCTGTTTCCGTTTTGCAGGAATTAGCATTAGAATATAGCTAAGTTTCCTAGTTATTCACATTCCTGTTGAAAACACTGCAAAAAGAGCTTGTTGCAACATGCCCCTGGCTGATCTCTTATACTCTGCTGCCACTTGCTGGACATTTTTTTTGTAATAATGACTATTGCTTTAAGCGCCCTTTTCAGGTCAGAAGATGCATCAAAGCCTTCTGTATGTTCTAGCATTAAAAATAGTAATAAAATAAAATAATTAAAAACGTAGAAATACGTTTTTGGGAATGAAAAAAAACGTATTTAGACCTTTTTGGGGTTTGAATAAGTTTTAAGTCTTACACAAACATTGACATCAGCAAGGATGAGATGAAAATGTTTTCATAATTCAAATTCAATAATTGTAAATAATAATTAAAAAGATTATGATTTGTCTATAATAAGTCAGGTCTTTCATCAATGTAAGAAAATACTTTTAAATTCATGTGAACAGTAAATTTCAAGAAAACAGTCAATTGCAAAAAAAATGTTGGCCTTTAAAATTCTATTTTTTCTTATTAATTTATTGTAAAAAGAGATATTAAAATAATCGATTCACGGTTATATGAATTGATATCAGGCTAAAAAAAGAAAATCAATTCAATATTGATTTTTTTTTTTTTAAACCCAGCCCACACACATTCCACACATGGACTGATTAGTTCTAGAATAGCTATCACATTTGTATTTGTTTAGATTGAGAAAAATAAAAAAGGATGAACTAAATACCATGTATCAAAACAACACAAAATTGTAGCGTTTCAAGGAGACATGGTCTGACATATCACCAGCTGGATCAAAAGTAAAGCACGCTTGATGCCAGCTGATACTTGATCAGCGTGTTCTCACTGCAAACTCCCTGTGGGGAATACTGCATTCCTGAAGGTGGGCCAGACGTGAGCTCTGGCTCAGCATGTCACATACTTAAATAAAGAATTTCAGCAAAAAATGGCAACAGTTTTTAGTAAAACTATAGCCTAGGACAGGGATCAGAAACTTTCCTGTCAAAGGAACCATTTTAGGCCAAATACATTTTTTTTAAATCGGTCAGGAGCCGCAAAACATTTGAACATTGTGATGACCGAAGCAGTGTGTTAGTGTTAGACTCATGTACTGAGGGCACAAGAGCTAATTAGCGCAGCGCCATAACACAAAAATATGCAGCATCCAATGCTTTGACATTCGTTTTGGGATTTTGTTTTTTCATACATTTTTAGACTTTTCTGACTTTCTGACATTTTTGGCAATTTTATGGACATATCACGGTCATTTTCTGCTTCTCTTCCTTTTTTGGACATTTTATGGCTTTTCAATTCCAAAGATATTTAATACCGTTCTTATGTTTTTGCACATTTTATGGTTACTTTTTTAACATGTTCTTTCTCTGCATTTTATCTTAAATTCTCTGACACTTTTGGCAATTTCATGGACATTTGATGGTAATTTTTTGCTTTTCCTCTTCCTTTTTGGACATTTAACAAAGTATCATTTAAAAACTTATTGATCAACCTTTCATCTTTTTCTGACAACTTAAAAATGTAGACTCTGACATTTTTTAAATATTTTATTACTCAATCTAAATTGTTAAATAATTTGAAGATTTTTTTTAATAAATAAAAAATCTACTATATATATATATATATATATATATATTTTTTTTTTTTTTTTTTTTTTTTTTTAAGAGATCCACAGGAAGCCACAATAGACAAAAGAGCCACATGTGGCTCCGGAGCCGCAGGTTGCAGAACCCTGGCCTAGTATAACCTCTGACACTACATAAGAAGGTGGAAAATGTTCAGGCCAGACTATTAAAAAAAGAGTGTAAAAGAGGATAAAGTTCCCCTGAGCAAGAAATGCTGACCCAACAATGTTACGCTGTGAGCCGGCTGCTGCTGGTGGCAGAAAAATAAGCTCGTATACTTCAGAACAAAGTAGATTATTGCACCTTTAGAGGTACGATGGCTCGTCACTAATAATTTTTTTACATTTGAAACTTGCCAAATGCAGGAACATACCTGGACCCTTTTCTGACTTTTCAATGGGCTACATTAGTTTGGGGGACTACAATGGACTCCTAGTATACACTAGAGTCCTACCACCTGTATAGGTAAAGTATAATGCAATATAAAGTGATTCCCTGCCACTGTGTCGCAGAAAATGATCACCCATTTGAAAAATGATATGTTCATCCACTAAAGAAGAAAGTACAATTAACCTGTGTTATGTATCCCCTTGTTGCCATTCATTCAAGAGAATTCAAGCTTTGTGCTCAATGCAACATGAAAATGAAGTACATTTATGTATAAATCAAGAAAAGGAAATCATTATTTCATGATATACTGTATACTTTTTGTGACACTTTAGTTTGTTTGTGGAAAACACCCAAGTCCAAGCACTCCAAAATTTCATTTCATTCTCGTGCTGTAAACAAGTGATTTCAAAACCACTGTGGCATGACTGCTATTTATTTGCTACAAATCATGTTCTTTGTCCTTCTTCATCTAATGCTACTGGTTTATAATGACAGGCAGAACAATTAAATGCTATTCCACCAGATGACAGAAGGTACAATTAACCTGTGTATCCACCTGTTGCCATTCATACAGCAGAATGGTAGCTTTGTGCTCAACTAAGCAGGCTCAGATTTCAGTAAGAAGGAGATCCTCATTATTTCAGTGCTTCATATATATATATATATATATATATATATATATATATATATATATATAACTGCCTTTTGGGACCATTTTGAATTGGTGGTGCGCTGAGATGTTTATGATCCCTTCATGACAAGCGCTGCCTCAATTATTACTGTATATAAGTACAGTAGTATATATAGACTTTGGTGCCTTGTGATGCAAATTAAATTTGTTCTTGTCCACGTTTGTAATTAACACTAGCATCTCAAATAATCTTTCCCGATTGAAATAAACGGAAATGCCAATTTTCCATTCCGTCCTCCCCCAAATGAACATTTTTTACGTGTAACTCATTAAGAATAATAGCACTCTATAATAGTATTTATTTTTTTAAAAAATACAGTAATAACATGATCAAATGAATTGTAAAGAAGAAGTAAAGAAATTTGTGTATCGTGAATAAATCATTGTGATTGTGCAGCTATTTCTGTGTGTGCCACTAGGGGGAAGTATAATAATGCATAAAGATTTACACGCGGAGACAGTCACAACTCCAAAGTAAACTGCAGTAACAATAGTCATTTGCTGCAAAGGATTAAAAAAAACATACCTGTGAGTAAGGGTGTAAAACTTTAAAATCGTTTTGGGATTTAAAAGATGCAAGTGCATCGAATCAAATCGTATTGAATCGTCTTTTATTGGAGAGAGATGTCTTAGAGGGAAATGGTACATTTACAGTACTGGCGAGTTCATTTCAATGTGGTATATGTAAAATAGCAAGAACAACAAAAGTAATTGCATCAAACCCTCCCGAACTGAGAACAAATCAAACCGTAATCCCACTGAGTCGAACTAAATTGAATTGTTCCACTCTCAGATCGAACCGTCCTTGAATATTTTCAAACCCCATTTAACAAAAACAGTAATTGAATCGTCTTTTGTGGAGAGAGGTGCACCCCTACTTGTGAGTATTGTTATGTTGGCTTGTATTCGACTAACACTATGACACAGATGTTATTCGTTAACCTGTCTATGGTGGTTTGTATTGTTTGTTAGCATTAAGCTAAAAGCAAATGTAAAAAAGCTAAATCTGTGGTTGTTTTAAAAAATAAAATTTGCAGTTATCTAATTTGATTAATTTGACAGTAACTATCAACTGGGAGAGGCGTATTCAACAGTTTAAGCAAAAAATAAATCACTTGGAAAAACCCAGGTTGGGTCACTCTTATCTCAAGGCACCACTGCAAGGATAGTTTTGTTTCATGGTATGACATGGGATTTTTCCCACGTAAAACCTTGGCTCGATAAAGGCTGAGAGAGAGAGAAAAAAAAACATATTCATACAATTATAATCAGTATTAACGTTCTTGATGGAGTCACCCCTTCAGGTACATTTGTCCTCTTGCTGAAACATGAGGACATTGGAACAGAAATCTCGTCATGTCCTAAACACTATTTAAAAATAGGCTATTGTACATTTATTCTTCCAATGTCACGTGGACGTTTTCAGTTCTAATATGACATATAGTTAGAGCAAGTCATTAGCAGCCTTACCGGAGAAGTCAAAGTGTCGTCCAACTCTCGAATATCTCCGGACGAGATGGACCGCTCAGTCGCGTGTCGTCCTGCCTGCCTTCAGCCCCGTCCGCCGCCGTCCCCCCTGCGTGGTGAATGTCATGGGTTTTGCCTCCCCCTGGCTCTATTGTGGTCGCTAATCTCCTCCGAGGTGGGATGTGAAGAGCGCGTTTATTTATTTTTTTGTTTAGGTCCGCCTACCGCACGCACGGCGGCGACTCCAATCAAAATGATTGTTGGGAATGTTGATGGAGCCCCACCACCACCCGTCGCCCTCTCCTTCTCCCAACAACCCCCCCCCCCCCCCCCTCCCACCTCTGTTTTCTTCCCCTTTCTAATCGTTAGGCGAATGGCAATGTCTGATTAATGTTGTGAGGACGGAAAAGTCAAAGCAGGCATTAAAAAAATAAAAAATAAAATCAATCACACGCTCGTTGGCATGATGATAAAATGTGTTTAGGAATTTAGCGCGGAGGATTTACCGCCCGTTTGCTCGCGCATGCGCAGTGAGGCGGCGGAGCAGTGAATGAGCGTGAGGACGTCACACACATACATCTTTTTTTCTCTCTCTCGTTTTTCAACACCCGTGGACGTCTCCTTAATAGCATCCAAAAATACAACTCACGTGGACCTGCCGGACGAACCTGTCCAATTGCAATGCATTTACGTCACTTAATACGCAATGAACAACGTATATGGCGGATGGAGTCATGTGCTCAAATCCTATGTGCCTGTGTGGGTGTGTGTATACTCAATTTCTAGGTCATCTCCACACGTTGCTTAAAGGGACTGCATTTTTCTTCTTCCCTTTCTCTTAGCTCACTAAAAAGACACGCACCTGCAGCATACTCCCTCAGTCATAAGATGCAGAAAATGAATGAGTATGTTATGGCTTCCGTGTGGCATTTTATCCCATTACAAAATACCCTTTTGCCATTGCTGAAATAACTTGCTGAAAATTAGATTTATTTATTTTTAGATAAAAAATACATATAATAAAATATATTTTTTTAATCTAAAATGAAAAATAATATTTTGCTCTGATTCTGTTTGCTAGTCAAACAAGACTTTCAAGCTGTTCAGTTGACACCCTGTAAGAAGAACACATGACCACAAAGGGAGCAAGACTTTGCTTTGGAAACAATGAGTAATTGTAACTTCTGGGAGGTCAGTCAACTAAGTGCAAAACTAAGCATTAGTAGATTAAAAAGCTTCAAAGGGAGGTTTAAAAAGTGGAATTACAGTATTTGTCTGTGGGAGCATGAAGCACCTTTCTGATGTGTCATGTTTTAAGGCGTATTACATTGATATCTGGCCTTCAGTCGATTCAACATAAAGGAAGAAAAAAAATCACATCACAGACCACCATTTAGTACATTTTTGCTGAGCCATGCTGGAAGATGCTGCAATCAGACTCAATCAAGGTCACTGGCCCTGCACATTCCTCATGTGGTCGAGACGAGCCAATTGTCGCTATGGGGCAACAAGTAAAGCACCATGCTGAGGATATGTAATTTTCCCGAGTCGGCAAAGATGGCTCTCCATGAATCTGTGAATCATGTTTATACGCCTAAGGTATAGGCGCATGAGTCACCTTGGTGGGGGCTTCTCTCGGATTTGAAGTCAAAAACAAACAACCCTTTTCAATGGCACTTAGAAAGGACAGTGCAGAGAAAACATTATTGACATTGATTGATGACAATTTAACATGGCCCACATACCAAATGTAATAAGGAGAAACAGGAAGAAAAGATAGCATTACTGGTCATTCATCACTATTTCATCCTGTCGTTGGACCCTTGCGGGACCTAATAAACTTAGTCTAGTCCAGAGGTCCCCAATTGGCTTTTCTATTACTTGTCATTTAACCAGCACAATCTTCGTGGGCAGCTTTTCTGCTGATTATGCTAGTACACACAAATTCACGTTGATTTTACCAAACAATTAATTTTTAAGCTAAAAAAAAGATGAAAAATTCATCAGAACCATTGCACAAACATTCAGCGTAACAGACATGTTAACAGGCAGATCAAGAAAAAACACATTTGTTTGTAATGGACAATACAAGAGATCCGACTTGCGAGTTTTTGTAATCTTAAAAAACAAAAAAGAGGCTTCAAGCTGTTTAATGCCTCTCAGTTGAAGTTTTCTATCAAGCTAAAAACAAAACAAAACAATTGCCCTTTGTATACTTAAAAAAATAAAAATTAATCTTGCCTTTAGCATGCCCGGCTAGCTTATTGCTAACACACAATGGCAAAACTCCATTGATGGGCTAATACTTTAGCACTGAGAGTTGTTGCCAGCAGATATCATTGTTCATCCCACAGAAGATTTCAACATCCATCAGTCCGGAAAGACACAAGAGCAAAACAGCATCTTGTCAGCAAATGTAATTATTACATAATACAAGAGAGCGAGAGTAATCAGTGTTTGTGAAGCTTTTATCAAGAGACGACATCTGTCATAGCAGAGAGGGTATGCAGCTTGTTATTCTCTCTGCACTTCAATCATCTGGGATACCCCCCCCCCCCCCCCCGCTTTTCTTTTACTCAACTTCACAATGTGTGGCCTCCTGTCCAAGCTTCTCTTTCAGCATCAAAGAAACAAGACAGAAACAGTACACAAGCACACACAAACTTACTTCAACATGGTGCATCTCTGCAGGAGGAATTCCCTGAAGGAAGAAATATCTGCATTGACAAAATGCTATAAAAATATGAATAAGAAAAAAAATAATCAGATATGGGCTTTTAATGGGGACTAAAGTGACCTAATCAACATCTTAATAACGCCATCATCTTTCAAAAAATAATGTACAAAAACACTATATAGTTATGTGCGACAGTAAAGAGGATGAAGTTTACTATTATTAACCAAGAAACATAGTTAGCCCTATCTTCCAATACATCACCTCCACTACACAACAATCACTATTTATCAATATAAAAGTGTCAAGTAAATTACGTTCATACTCACCATAGATGCTAATGCAGACACAGTAGACCTCTTTTATTTTCTCTTTCCTGTCTGTAAGCTAGCAGTACTGATACAGACTGCTCTAAAAGTGCCCCAAAAATAATTTTCTGGGTTGAAATAAGATAGCCAGCAACTATTCTATGTTGGTTGACCTAACCTCAACAATGTCCAGGTTTTTTTGGGATTCTGAAACTGTTGGGGCAGGTTACATTTACATGGCAACACATTGAAGCTGAAATCTCATTGGACAAGACTGCCAGAAATAAATTATTACCATATCATACATGTTTTAAAGGTACAAAATTCTGATAGTGTTTGGACCACTATTGAAGTTTTTTTTTTTTTTAATACACAGGTGATACTGTAGGTCACATTAACAGAGGAAAATGTTTTTAAATTGATCTTGGGCCCATTTTTTTCATCACCAAAACCTGGCAGTTGAACAGGGGTGTGTAGACTTTTTACTACCAATGCATATGGTGGTTAAAAAAGAAAGAAAGGCATCAACACTATAAACTAGACAAAACCCTGTAAAACAACAATAAGGACATGGCCTAAGAAATCTTAAAATGTTTACTTGAATCCAAGTAAGAACTTGTCTTTGGGATGTAAAAGCAGCACAAGAGTTCAACCCTATTTTGATCTACTTCTTCCATTTGGGACATGATGTACAAGTATCCCATGTACAGGGCGAGTGTGCGCGCTGACTGTATTATGCAAAAGGGGCTTAGTCAACTGGCACAGATTCTGCTAAGCTGAGCACTGAGGTGCCATGCTGAAAACTGAGGGGGCATTCACAAGTGACCCTTTTGAGACATGGGGGCATCAATAATGCATTACAGCATTAATCAAGAGAGAGGTGGTTAATGAAGGTGTTGGAGGTCTTCATATATCCCTGTGTGTTCCAATAAAGAAGGATTGTGGAAAACAGAAAGATTGGTCAGTACCCAATCACCCCACGTCATCGTAGGAGAGGCAGTCTGAACACGGCTGACCATGGCAGCAGAAGCAAAAGGGAATGTTTCCTACACAATTACTATGAAAGTATGGAAGTGTATTGCATTCTTAAAAAAAAAGGTTAAAAATCCTATTTTTCTGACTAATTTTTTGGCAAGTTTTGTTTTTTGTGTCCATCCATCTTTCACCGCACATCCGAGGTCGGGTCCCGGGGGCAGCAGCTTCAGGAGGGAAGCCCAGACTTCCCTCTCCCAAGCCACTTCAACCAGCTTCACCGGCGGGATCCCAAGGCGTTCCCAGGCCAGCCGAGAGACATAGTTTCTCCAGCAAGTCCTGGGTCGTCCCCGGGGCCTCCCAAAGGTGGGACAACAGCTCTACGGGGAGGTGTCCAGGAGGCATCCAAAACCAGATGCCCGAGCCACCTCAGCTTTTTTGTGTAGTTTAAAAAACACACAGAAAATTTCTGTTTTATTGAATATTTTTTCTGCCATAAAAAAAATACTCAGAAAAACAGTAACAAAAATAACAGAAAATAAATATTCAGTAAAACGGGGAAAAATATTCAGAAAAATAATTATTTTTAAAAAACTGAAAAACATATATTCAGTAAAAACAGGAAAGAATATTCAGAAAGACAGGGGAAAAATATTCTGAAAATTAGAAAAAAAAACATTCAAATTTTTTTTTTAAACAGGGGAAAAAAAATCCAATAAAACAAAAAATAAATAAAAATCATACCCCCTCCCAAAAAAAAATTAAACTCGCACCCCAAAAATTACTCTGAAAAAAAAAAACTGTGAAAAAAGTGAATGCAATACACTTCCGTATTAAAGTGTCAACTTCTGATTAGCATCTATAATTGTTGCGTGATGCTTGAGGAGGGAAGTAAGTAACCAAGAACCAGCAGTGATTCTCAACCAGTGTGCTGTGGGAAATTATCCAATTTCACTTAACTGGTGAGAATTTTTTTTTAATTAGGACCAAGCAGAAAGCTACAAAGTGTGAAAGAATAATACAGTAAAGTTACAACTTATAGCTGTTCCAGGCTAACGTTTGTTCTCATATACAATATGATGCATTGGATTTCATTAGCGGTTTGGTCGGCGTACGCTTATATAAACACAGGATGACAGAGAAAATTAAATACAGTAAAATAGTTACAAAAAAAGTTTTTAATTGTCATATTGCTAAGGAATCTTACAATTGTCTTTACAAACCCATGTACCTGTACATTTTTGTGCAACTAAAATGGTCAGTTGGAAAGATAAACTCATGTCGTAGAAAATTACATTACAAGTATAGAGTGTGAATTCAGCTGTATTTTGTAAAGTAGGATCATTTAGCACATTGATTTGTACTAAAAGGTCTAATCCAGAGCATAATCCCCCCCCCCCCCCCCCCCACACACACACACACAGTTGACATAGGGGCAACCCTGAACGTGGTACGCCGATGGGATTTTTTTTCTCCATAAAAATATATTGCGGTTGAGGTTGCGTTTTTCAATCCATGTCAGTGAAGCGGGCAAACATGGCTTTACGGACGGCATCCTTGTAGTTTCCGGATACCGGCATATCCAAGGCGCTTCCTTTAATTCCCAAACCGGTGCCTTTGGTCCTTAAGGAAGCCTGCGAGCATACATGAAGACGATCATTAGTGGAGACGCAGTGCACACGTCCCTCAGGTAACGGCACTAATTGCTGAATGGGGGAATGGGAAGATGTGCCGAACATCTGTGCAGAGAGGTGTTAGGAAAGCACTCACTGAGATGGGAACAGTGATGCCCTGCTGGTGGCGTCCCAAGCCTTTCCCTTCCTGCCAGCCCATGGCTTGCAGCATTTTGTTCCCGATGTTATCGCTTGTCAGGCCATCTTTGGTGGGTTGCTCGTAGTGTCTATTGGAGATTGGTGCATTTGAGTAACACTTGGCTGCATATGGGACTTAAAATCATCATTTTAAAATAAAATTGTGGATTTTTTTTCTGTTTCATTTAAAACCGATTAAAATAAGAAAATGAAAGTCTGATGGAAAAAAAATCGGATTTAAATGTAAATCCATTTGATTTTCCTTCAAATTGATTTTAAAATATACGGGGTCCATTGTTTTACTTTTATGCCATCTGGTGGAATATCTGTGTTATTGTTAGGTTAGATTCATTGACGGTCTACATTTACGACCTAAGGCAACAAAATTTAAAGTATGTTTGTTTCTCTTACAATGTCTACTTTGCCAATGCAACGTGCCTACTTCCCTAACATTTATAATTATGTGTGCATGCAAAAACATGAGTTTGATAACTTACTAATACTATTTGTGTAAAGTGCCAGTGTGCATATTTGTCCATGTGTGATGTCACGCCAGTTTGTGCTAGCATGTTATTGAGGCTAGTACGCTAGCTAATACTATTGATGGGTCTCATGTGAAGGATATCGAATACAGTTGTCTGTCTATGTAATATGCATTCAGATTATGCACACGCCAAAAGCATCGTGTTGATGCTTTATGATCATCTCCGTTTTAGGTAAATGGCTGGGAGGGCTCAATCCCTATCTCCCATGGATAACAGGCTTCACTGTAAACTAAAATTTCAGACTACTTCGTAACAGAAAACTTCTATAGGAAAAAATAACCTAATCTCAACACTATTCTAATTTTTAAACATGATTACCTGGCAATAACTGATCCGGGTCACACAAGTACAGTAAATGTACTAAAATAGTAATGATTAGACAAGTATTACTTTTACTTGACAACACACAGTATGGCATTTTTTTTTTTTATAAACAGTTTACTGTGTTTGGAGTTAAGTGAATTTGGGGGGGAGGGGGGGTGATGTGATGTACTTACACTGTTGGAGCGGCCCGCTTGAAATGTTTCTTAGGAGGTTCCGGAACGCCGTACTTCTCCCTCCTCTCTGCTGCTCGGTCTCTGTATTTCAACTGTGGCATTGACAATGGCAACTTATTCATAGATCACGTAATTACTGCAATCCATGCACACCGTTGTCTAAGGTCAAATTGAAGCGCTTCTAAAGCACGTTTAAGATTAATTTAAAACAGTTTTTTTTTCTTGTAAATGAGCTACGATGTTGACTGCTTTGAGTATAATTAGGAGTACGTGCTCTGTAAAAAGTGAAACAAAAAAAGTTAAAACCATCATTATGCAAGAGGGATAAAAAAAAAAACATTCAAAAGATAGAGTAGTTTTTCCTAGTGACAGTTTATAGGTATTAAACAAAAGAAAAAAACTAAACTGAGGTTACACTAGATTTGTTGACAATCATTTTGTTTTACCAAATTGTTTGACAAAGGAGTTACAGTGCATCATAAATGCTTAATATTACTAAAAACTAAAACAAAAACAAGGAAAATACCTCAGCCTCGTTCCTCTCCAGGTCTTCCAGCTCAGCTTCAGAGAGCTGGGACCGTCTGTGGATTTCCAGGTTTTGCTAAAATAAACAGAAATCTAATTAAAGCACGAAAGATCAATACAGGCACTCAGAAGACTCTTTGTTATGTACAGAGAAATAACAATATTCAGAGAGGGCTCCTAACTGAAAAATATTAGTATTGATCAAACCTTGGCATTATTGTCTTGATAAAAAGGTAGATGTTTGTAACATTGGATCTTGTTAGATATACACATTGATGGCATTCACTCATTATACATCTAACATTCATTTTCCATCTGGTGGGGCAGCGTCGTGCGTGGAGCAGATGGCGCCGCTCAGAATATTCATGACAACTTGCAGATCGCCTGCTGTTCCTTGATCCTCACCTTGTGAAGGTCAGAGAGCTGCTGGTGACGCAGCAGAGCATCTTTATTGGGGAATTGCCGGCGACACAGGAGGCAAACCAACTTGGCCCAATCGGTTATTTTGCCGCTGTCGTCTGCTTTGCGATCTGATCCGCCCTCCTCGGGTTCGCTCTCCTTGTCGTTAGCGACGACTGGAGTGCTCTGAAGTCAGTGAGAAAACGGTTAAAAGTTCACATTTTTGTAGTAGAAAGTGGGTCAATGGGAGCAGGGGAGCAAGCAAACCTTAGCTGGAGTCTCTTGCTCTGTCAGCTTGAATTGTTCAGTTAGAAGTGTCGGCATCTCCAAGGCCCCCGTCTGCTGAGAGGAAGCAAGTGCCATTCAAATCTATTCATAATATAAGCGGTCATAATAAATATGATCTACCCATGACACATGTCTTTTTGGATGCTACTACCTTCTTCTCAAAAATGGAAAAACATGCATCTGCAGCATCTTTCTTCTCTTCATCCTTGGACGCTCCCACTGTTTGAACATTTGTTTTAAAACTGTCCTTTTGCTTGTTTAAGGTCTTTGCCCAACGCTCCATGTCCTTTGCAATCTGGAATGTTATTTGATTGAGTCAAAGAGGAAATTTGTCATGTTAAAAAGAGCGCTGCACACTGAAACTAAAAGAAAAAAAAGTTTTTCAAATGGTCTCTATATAAACGGAAGTTCAGTGTCGTGTATACCTGCTGTGCCGACTTGCTTTTGGGCTTTTCTTTCTTCTCTTTAGGCTCCTTGTTGCTGGTGCTGCTTGTTGAGGAGGACGTGGCCGAGCTCGTTGTGTCCGATGCAGACGGCGCAGGAACGTAGGCGTGTTTCTCACTGTCCCAGTAGACGTACTGCTGTGTCTCAGAGTTGTAGTAGTACTAATGCACACAAGAAGCATAATAGGAATGCATTAGTTTGTTACCTGTGGCAAATCGGGGATGTAACAAATATGACGACTATTTTTTCGGATTTGATCCAGACCGTATACTTTTAGAAATAAAGAGGATATGTTCCAGAAGATGTATTAGATACAAATAATTGTGTCTCTGGAGTGCTTGCTCAACCATCAAGCATGACATTTAACAACCAAGTAAATATTTTGTCTGCCACGAGCAGGCCAGCCGCTGGACTGTGGCTAGGAGTCTCGGTTGGCTCACTTGCATGAGAAATAGCAACGTGGTGTGGACTTTAATCATGGATTCTTCACCTGGGAACCAACTGAAATTATGATTTTTAAAAAAAGTGTAATATATCTCCCTTAATGTGAAAATCAAAACTAACAGGTTCAGATGCTTATGTTTGTCAAGCTGTATTAAGGGGAAGTCAACCATAAACATTTCTTGACAATAATATGTTATATGTGACATCACTAGTCTAAACATAACATTCTGATTAATTGAATAGTTGTATCTGTGCGTGCTCGCCCTCTGCAGGTTGGGAGGGCATGCTGAATGTGCTCAATGAGATGATGGGATGATATTGGTGTTTGATGCAACATTACATTTGTGGAATATGAATTATGCAGCAAAATCTAGCGGTTATTAGCTATCTCAGGTGGCAGCCATTTTGCCACTTGCGGTCGACTGAAGATGGCATCACAGTTACTCAGGGCTCAGGCAACAACCAATCACAGCTCACACGTTTTCTGAAGCTGAACTGTGATTGGTTGTTACCTGAGACCTGAGCAACTGTGATGCCATTTTCACTTGACAGCAAGTGGCAAAATGGCCGCCTTCTAATATTGATAAAAACTGCTGCATTTTGCTGCTTAACCCATATTCCACTGAAACAGTATTAACCAAAATACCGTATTTAGACTAGTGGGGCTACATCAAACATATTATTGTCAATACATTTTTTGGGGGTTGATTTCCCCTTTAAATCCTAGATTTACAAAGATCTATGATACCTGACTGTTGGGGTCGTAGTACAGGCCAGTGTTTGGATCATAGTAGTAACCAGAAGACTCATCATACTGGTATGTGGACGGGTCTGGGGCAGCTGCAGGTGAGACAAAAAAACCAAAACAAACAAAAAGATCTAATTATGTACGCAAAACACATACGGTTGACATTTTTTTTGTCTCATTCATATCTGATGTTTTACCATTTCCAGCATTGTGGATGCCAATGTTGGCTGCTGTTTGGTCCAGTGCCGGCGTACCAAAATTAGAAGCCAGTTGGGTTGCATCGAGTGGCCCTGCCAACTGATGTGACAGGCAGCACAAGTATTAAGCACACATGAGAGGAATGTAAAAAAGTAATTGATATTCGTCTTACATGCTTGGCAGCTTGGTTGATAATGACGGGTTGCAAAATTTGCGGCAAGATTACGCCTGCAGGAAGCATATTCTTCATCCCTGGAGCAGCTACACAAATGGCAAAGATGCACTTAGCATTCTTAGCTTTTTATAGAGAAAAAAAAAGTTTGAATTACCTCCAAGCAATCCATCACCAGTGACAGGAGGCAATCCTTCAGGTTGCTGCTGCCACGCTTGAAAATTATGTCCCTACGGTGAGAATAAAATTGATTTTGGTTATCACTCACAACAATCTAATCTGGATGACCAAAACACTAATCATACAGCAGTTAATAAATTAATAAAACATTTCTCCATAATTAATGAAATACAAAGTTTAAAGATATACATTACATTTTACTTACTGTGTTAAAAAATAATAATAATACTGTATTGGAATAGGTAACTTGCAACACATATTCAGCTCTTTTCACCGATCCATTTCAATTAGATAAACATGTCCAAGTCACAAAATCAACGCAAGTACAGTGATCTAACCTGTGTTTGATGTGCATAGCTCTCTTGAGGGGTAATGGGTAATCCTTGCTTTACCTTACAATAGAGGGGGAAAAGCACAACAAAAGCAGATCAGACAAGGTAGACTTAGTGACCGAGTTTATAATGACATATCCAAAACATCAGTGTCTGTTTCAATCTACAGTACCTGGCTTGCTGACCACTGAGCAGCAGCTATGGCTGTGCTGGCAACTGAAAGTGCGCTATTTCTGATCGCATCTGCCTGTGACGACTCTCTGAAAAAGGAAAGATGCGACAGAGTATTGATGATTTTTTTTGTTTTGTTTCAGCAATGTGAATGTGAAGAAGCATGTGCCTTAGTCTAATGCTATAAAAATAAAAAATGCTAAGATATAGACAATCATAAGTACTCTATACCACAGGATGGTCTTCATATGTTTAAAAAAAGAAGAAGATATATACCACCATGTTATCAATGTTAGCAATTCCAGGTACATATCCAAATAAAGATTCAGATGGCAGAATTTACTTTAACGTTTCGCAGGTACAGTCCACCTGCACTGTGGCCAAGTGGTGCAGCCTGAACAACTCCTACACATAATTTAATTTCTTGCACTTTTGATTATCATAATTTCCAGCTAACAAAAACCCACAATAATCACAGTGATGTTGTTTACTATAGAAATTAGTTAGGCATTGGCCTTCCTATGTGTCTAATGAATCTGCATAATACGATTTTTTCTTTTTGGATGTACCGGTAACTACTGGAATACATTTCCCAATATTCTAATTTGTTGACATGCACCTGTATGTATCATCAAATTTTTTGGGGAGTGTGTGTATTCCCTTACTTCCTTGCACTCTTGGCGTAATCCACGGCAATTGTTTTACCGTCCATCTTCAGAGGTGGCTGGAGGCTCTGGAGAATGGTGAGCAGCTGCGAAGCTTCCTATGTGAGGAAAAAAAAGTAACAATGTCAAACTGTATGTGCTCATCAACAGCTAAAAAAAAGTTTGTAATGCTTTGACCGGCGAATATACATGTGTAATGTAGTACTAAGCTAACGCACCAAGGGAGAGGAAAGCTGAACAAAGCTAAAGCCTCGGTTGTGTCCCGTCTGCTTGTCTTTGATTAAGCGGATGTTGCTTGGAGACAAGTTGGCAAAGGGTGCCAAAGCCTTCAAAATCTCGTCAATAGTGCACGCAGTGGGAAGGTTCCTCAGAATTATTGCTGTGAACAGAAAAAAACATTTAAGAAAAAACATGCACCGTGTGAATGGATGCGATCTATGAACAAAAGTTGCACTCACTGTCCCCACTGTATTCCCAAAACTGCTGAGACTCTGCGCTCAAACCAGCTGCATCTCCATCTACATGGATGAATGACAAATAGTCAACAGTCACAAATACAGCATGGAAATTAACATTAGAAAGTGGAATCTCCACAGTCAAATAAGTAAACAAATTGCTTTTCTTTAAAAGATAAAAACACCATTGTGTAACTATTGACTTTAGAGGTTCCACTGCATTTAATTTACTTGAGTGTCAACCAGGGTTATAATGGTTTTGGATTTTTTCATAATATTGTAGTTAGTTTTTATTAAAAAAAAAAATTTATTTAGGCTTTTTTTACATTTTGTTTAGTTTTCAGCTTGTTAGTTTTTTATTAATTTTAATTGAGTTTATTTTTTGTTAGTTTTAGCAGTAACTTATTTATTATTTTTTTTTATATATGGAGTGTTTTGTCAAGTGCAATATGAAAACAAAAAGTCACTACGTATTGTGTAATAAAGTAACACAAAAGAAAATTCTCGACAAAAGACGGTTTGACTTCCTTTTTTCTGTACTGATTGGTGTTGTTCAATACAGTTTTTTGGCCCCCCGATACCGAAACCCAATTTTGAAGTATCAGCCGATAGTTTTTTTCCCCCCCAATATGAAAAAGCTGCCCTGCCATTGGTTTAGAGCATTCAAGGGCCAATAGGATATCTTGGCTCGACATGCAGTGAACACGTCACACATCAGTAAATGTCGTGCACAAGCAAGACACAAGATGCTGCCTACAAAGTCCTATATTAGCATTGGAAATAATAGTATCGGCATGTTACTTGTTAGTACTTGCCAATGCCGATACCATGCAGTATGCAGTATCGGGGCCTCTCCCGATACCGGTATCGGAACACCACTAGTACAGACGCACAGCAATATCAGAATTACACTTTCGTTTGTAAGTAAAGTTAGTTTTATAAGTGTAAAATATAGTTTCAGATCGTTTTACATTTTTAAAACCCATTTTCGTTTTTATTTTCTTAATAAAAAAGTGTTTCCAATGTTAGGTTTAGTTATTTTGTTAGTTTACGCTAACTGTAATAACCTTGGTGTCAACTTACCAGTTTTAGTTGCCCCACACCTGAAACACTTTAACCGCTTCCGGAAATTGTAAAGACCGCACTGTGAATGAAAAGACAAAGGTCACTGTTTAAATTGTTTTCAGGTGACTAATCGGAATCCAAATGTGCATTCAAATAACCTCACCGTGCTGCAAAGCCAGTTGTCGAACCTCTGCTTCCTGTTGCTGTAGTGCACTGCAATGTTTCTACCCTGGATCATCAGCTTACTCTGTGGAGTAGAGAGGCACGTCATTTCAGATTTCCGGGTGTTCACGCAATGGAGGCAGGTGAGGCACCTGCCTCCGAATCTCCACGCGAATGAGCGCGGTGGGGAGAGGAAAGAGTGGCTGGCCTAACGCTCGCTGCTTAGGCAAGAGAGCCATTGGGAGCAAGGGAGCAGACATTAGCCTCTTTTACACAGAAATCCCACAAAATATCAGAGCCTTAACAGAAAATCCAGCATTTATACGCCCCCAGTAATGCAGGTTATTATTACAACTTTGTGCGCTTTGGCTACAGCAACACGGCATCCCACCATCTGATAAATAAATGCGTGATGGTGTCTGTGCCAGCATCTGGTGTGAGATATACAAAAGGGGCTGGAGAAGAGAGTGTCAGGTGTTTAAACTTCGCACCTCCTTCACTCGAGGTGGAAAATTCAGTCAGATCAGCTTTGTTCTCCCATTCCGTGTCAGTACTGTTTATAGAGAACAGCGACACAGGGGGAATGCTGGCTTTTATAGACTGTGTAAAAGGGGCTAGAGAGAAAGAGAGAGAAAAGAGAGACGAGAAAGTGTGTGTGTGTTTTTTTTTAACAGCTGTGTTTGGGGCCGGAGTGCTGCCAGCTCACTCCTCAGCCTCAACTAGTGTTTAATGAAGACGAGACTGAGCTGGAGCAGAATATGTGCTTCTTTTTTTTTTTTTTGAGGAATGTTATCTGCAGAGCACAATTGTGAATAGTTCCCAATAGCATAAAAAACAGTGTACACTAAATTGAAAACAGTGTGAATTGAGCAGTTCAGTCATTTTGGTTTAACTTTTGGTTGAAAGGTTGCGAGAAAGCGTATCATAAATCACAAACATCCTCTTAAATAAGCGTCATAAGATGGCATTATCATCATGGTATCGGGGCTCTAATCGCCAAGAGTAATTTGAAACTTGGTGATTGTTGAGGCAACCTGATTGGTCTCCATCCACTTGGTAGAATCTTGCAAGTGATTAAAGTCCACGAAGGCGAAACCTCGGCTTATACCTAGAGACAGCATTCAAATATAGACGGGAGGTGTGTTAGTGAGAAGGCTATGGTGCAATGTTCAAACTCACAATGGGCGTGTTGTGTTCAGTCCAAATCAAAGTCAAGCGGAGGGGACGAGTTCTCTTAACAAACGTCAAGAGGGGGATTGTGGGGGGGTCGGCATATCATACTGTAGCATGTAATATGAAAAAAACATGGCAGGGTTTTGAAGTGGAATCTCCAAAGAACACTAATAGTTTTGTGATGCTGGAATGTCTTCCAAGTAAATTGATTGGTTTAGGAAACATTACACCATTATTACTCAGAAGGTTTGAGGAGAGGTTAACGCTGTACAACACTCAATACAACTAAAATGATATAAAACCACATAACCTTTGAAGACACTTGTTAATAATGTATTGTATAAATTTCATGTTTCTCTGGTAAGTGAAGTCCATAAAAAAAAAAAAGATCATTTCAAAACCTTGTCCACCATTAATGTGACTTATAGCCAGTGCAACTTTTTTTTTCTTTTAATGAGAAAAAAATTAAAAAAGAATACATATAATAACCTGGCCAAATACTTTGTTGCAGAACCTTTTGCTTTTATTCCAGCACTGACACCTCGTCATTGCAAAAAAGCTCAAAATCTGTCAGATTGCGAGGGCACAGCACTCTTTAGAATAGTTCTTGGCTCGGATATTTTTCGTGAATCTTTCTCTGGGCAACCCATAGCCCAAGACATATGAAAAAGATGGGAGATTGTTGTCACGTATACAAAACATTCAGTATTTGCCAGGAACTCTTGCAACTCCTTCAATGTTGTTGTTAGACTCTTGCCAGCCTTCCTGGCAATAGTGGAAAAAGTTATGAGACAGTTCATCTTGGTCTCCTTTTTCACAAAGTCATCACATAACAAAACAGGGTGTGTAGACTTTTTATATCCACTACAATTAGTCATTATGCCTTCAGCTACATTGTATTTGCAGTAACATATGGTTGTTAAAATTAAATTTACATTTAATCAATTATATTCCTCATATTGTACTGAGCAGCCAGAATCTTTGCTATGTTGCAGTTAAGTTCCATTTCCAGGTTCATGGTAATTATTACACTTTACCATCAATCACAAAAAGAAAAGGCAAAACACATTCGTGGGATTTTGACATCGCACATGCTCAGAACTCTCAATTTTGAAAAAAAAATTGGCTTTGGAGGTTCCACTGCACGTATATACAGTTACTTTCATATTTGGTCACATCAGCACAAACCAATCAAGGAGAGAGAGTCGAAGGAGGAGTGCGAGAGTTGTGAAGGTGAAAGCAGGACGCTCTACTGAGCACACACGCGTCACTCACCAGTCCTTTTCTTCATCAAGCGGATATCCACTGGCTGTGGACCTGGTAGCTTCTCCAGTGCTGAGCGGATCTGCAATATGGCAGGCAACACACAGGGAATAAAGGCAGAGGTTTGCTAGTTGTGCTTTGTCGAAAGGCAGGAACTCAGTTCCCGTGCAAGCTTTTTCCTTCAAAAGCATGAGTGACACCTGAACGTACATCTTCCTCGGTGGCATTAAGAGAGAGACCCCTGAGCATAATTGTCTTGTTTTCTTCCTCCTCCTCCTGCTCTTCTCTGTAGTCGTGGTCTGCATAGTCGCCATCATATTCATCATCTGATCGATCGCTGTTGTGGCGTTTTCGACTCCTCTGCAGGAAACAATAATGGTATCATATCAAGGCAGGAAAAGGTCCATAATATGCTATCCCTCACCTCTCGATTGTCTCTGCAGTCTTCAAAGCGGTCACTGTCTCTGTCATCTCCCCGCTGGCGCTTGTAATCCCTCTCATAATCACGACTATGTCTGTCGCGCCAATGAGGATCATCTCTCTGGCCATCCGAGCCATATCTTCCACTGCGTTCGCCCCGACTGGGCCTGAAATAAAACCAGAATATGGGAGTCATGCCACTGTTGTAAAGAATATATACATAATGTAATGTTTGTTGAGCTATTATAGTGAATATAGTACATTTTACCTTTTATCAGCTCCCATGCTCTATTGGACAGGAAAATGTTTGACCAAGAAACTGAGGGGAAAAATATAATTCTTAAACTGTGGCTTTCAAAAAAACAACAAAAGATGGCCCAAAAATAGCATTTGAAATCATACTGTATTGAATTATTACATGAAATACAAATGCATTTGTTCTATAACAGGCTGTATAAAATGCTGCTCAAATGTGGCTAATTCCCTTTTCATTCTGCAGTTATTCAAATGAGTTTAACATAGTACCAAAAGTAACTATATAACTAGCCTGGAGACCGGACGTCAGTTGCCAAAGGCTGAGCTGCACTATGTTTGTGTACAGCTGTACACCTTGTGGCTGGAGCGCAAAGCACTTACTCTTTCTGCTCCTTACCCAGTTTGTTCTATGTGGGAACTCGGTATGGCAAAGAGAGACATACCAAATACAAATACCTGCACCATCATCCCTTTACAAAGATGGGGAATGGTTTCTGATGCATGCCTGTCAGTCAATATAATGTTATTCCAAATAAAAGGCAAGTCCGACCTGGGATGCATGTTAACTACTTCATTGTGGAGGGAATCCTCAGCTTTTGACGTTGTTCTGCTCCTCCGGTGGCGACACAACCCACGTTTGTACTCATTTTGCAACGCAGAATCACATACTATGCTAACGAAGTAGTAAAGTCATAGGTAAAACACTTTTAAGCTATACAGAAATTCCAATGACAAACACGGCAGTAACTGAGTGTGCCTTCTTGTGCAGCGTGACGACGTGTTATTACGCCACTGATGACACTGCGCAAATTACTTCAATGCACACCGTTCGTAATCGCGACGTCGTATATCGATACCGTAGTGAACTGAGGACCGCCTGGTCACAATTGCCAAAAATATTTAGTGCGAAAAATAATTCATGCAATGACTAAATACAGAAGAAGAGCACCAAAGTAAAGCATGCTAGCGTCGAAAGAATAATCGACAGTCCAGCGTTTTTAAGTTATAAAACCGTTAAGGAAATATCTCTATAAGCTTGATTTGAAAAAATTATGATAATGATGAAAGCCATCCTCACATACCATCTGCCTTCTTGCCTGGGAGTGAGCTTCAAATATACTTCCGGTGCGCAGTTTAAAGCACTAGATTAAACGCTTGCCACCGCCATCTCCAGGTCAGGAGGATGCACTGCAGTTTTGAATTCTTATCTCATCACACAACGCAATGGCATTAAGCGTCTGTCAAAGCTTTGACATGTTTTAAACCACCAATTCGACCGATTTACACCTTGTGGATTCCACACTGGAGAAACGTCACTCTTGGTGTACGCCACGTCAGGAAAGCAACTGTGTCCGCTCATCAGAAAGGAAATAAAGGTAGGCGGCTGGCTAATGTTAGCCCACGGTTAGCATCATATGCCATTTTACGACCCTGGTTGCTAACTTAATGCATCAGTCATCCTATAGTTCACCGGTATATGATTAATAACCTAGTAGAACAAGAATTTATGTCTGCATGCATTTGATCACTTGGTGATGGATACATGACGTCCACCTTCTCTTTGCTGACTAGCAGCAGGCTGAATGGCTGAGCCAGAACTCCTGCTCGACTCCAACATCCGACTGTGGGTGGTGTTGCCCATTGTCTTCATCACTTTTCTCGTCGGCGTCATCCGTCACTATGTGTCCATTCTTCTTCAAAGTGACAAGAAGTTGACTTTAGAGCAGGTGTCAGACAGGTAAGGTTCATGTATTATGAGGCTGTTCATTTCAAAACAGTACGAGGACAAATAGTGCAGTGAATGCATGTTCATGTTCATTCCAGCCAGGTCCTCATCCGGAGCAGAATCCTTAGAGAAAATGGAAAATATATTCCCAAACAAGTATGTATTTTGGTGTGTGTTGTACATAAAGTGTTAACACACTCCTGCGTACCATTTGTTTTGCAATGAATTTCCAACAATAACACATTGTTTCCCCCGTGTTCTTAGTCCTTCCTAATGAGGAAGTTCTACTTCAATAATCAAGAAGATGGATTCTTTAAGAAAACAAAAAGAAAGGTTGTTCCGCCCTCGCCAATGACTGGTAATCAAAAAACATTTCCTCGTCAGTCGTAGCCATTATGCTCTCAGTTGGCATCTTCTTGGTAAAATTAATATGTATATATTTCATTATTAATTGCATTCATGTAATTGTTTTGAACAGTCAACCTTACCTATGTCGCAATTAAGTTCCATTTCTGGTTTTAAGGTTATCGTTACACTTTACCATGAATAGAAAATGGATGGATGGATTATTATGCTATGTTAGAGGTTGTACTTCTGCGATTCTAATTGTATATCTTAGTTTAGCTGAGGTATTACTTTGGAGAGCAAAAAATAGTTTTAGATTTTAAAAGACACTGAGCAAACATGTAAGAATGTGCTGCGTATCATGCTGCTTTACTCTGGCAGACCCCAGCATGCTGACAGACATGATGAAAGGAAACGTCACCAATGTGCTTCCCATGATCCTGATTGGAGGCTGGATCAACTGGACCTTTTCGGGATTTGTAACGAGTAATGATTTATTTATTTTTTAATTGTGCATTATTTGGCACTCTCATGTGTGCCACAAGATGTGACGTTGTTTACAGTGAGCGCACTCTGTGCTTCATTCATGCAGCTAAGGTCCCCTTCCCTCTCACGCTGCGCTTCAAGCCCATGCTGCAACAAGGAATAGAGCTGCTATCATTGGATGCTTCCTGGTAAGGTCATACATCAGCCATCAACACATATTGGGATTGTTATTGTTTATGTTCTTTTGACAATTCAGGGTGAGCTCAGCATCGTGGTATTTCCTGAATGTCTTCGGACTGCGAAGCATGTACTCATTAATCCTTGGCCAGGACAATGGTAACACATCTATTTAGGTGTTGATCAAAACTTATTTTTGGTGTTAAAATGTGACGTGCGTGAATAACGAGTATTTGAAATGTGTTGCTAATCCTAACAGGGGCAGACCAGTCAAGGATTATGCAGGAGCAGATGAGCGGGGCTGCCATGGCCATGCCTGCTGACACAAATAAAGCTTTTAAGGTATATACTAGGTTGTTTTTTAATCCCATAGTAAATGTGATAGTATTGCACCACAAATAAGGTGTTACCCATCATTAATAGAAATTTCCTGCAATTTTTAAAATCTAGTGGAACCTTCAAGGATATTAGAAAAAATATCAATCCATTTTTCACACGCACACCTATGGGCAATTTAGTGTTGATGCTTACTGATTTAACATGAAACAAGTTAGGGTCTTGCACGGTGTCATGCATGACATCAATTGAAACTCTAGGTGGGCTTTGGTGTTTTGTACACTAAAACCCATATTTGTCCTTTATTCCAGGCGGAGTGGGAGGCTCTGGAACTGACTGACCACCAGTGGGCACTGGAGAGTGTGGAGGAGGATCTCATGAGTATGGAACTGGACTTTGACGGCATTTTTAGCAAGGAGCTGCCCACTGGTATCTTCTGAGGCCCTGCTAGCTTCTCCTGCTAGGGGGGCTTAAATGCAGGGATTTTTTTCCCCCTCTCGAAACACTGAGATGGGACAAATCCTTCCCTATTATGCAATGTTTACATTCCTTTTGTTTGAGGTCCTTTTTCTTCACGTTGTACTAACTTGTCATGATTGACTGAGAATGTCTGGGAGAGACAAGTCATGTTTTTGCATTATAATTTGCTTGCGAATTACATTATTCATAAAACGTTTGGCATATCCAGCTCTCGGGTGAAATTTCAGGATGAAAATGAAATGTTTTATAGCCTTCACAGCTGAATGTAATTGTCCATCTCTAAACACTTGGATATGTGCATTCAAAAGTTGAGAGAAGGCCAAATCAAGTTCACCTGTAAAGGTTATAGTGCATCCTGAAATTTCACCCGAGAAGCACACATACAGTGTACTTTAGTTTTTGTGAGTAGTTTATGTCATAGTAAAGCCAAATAGGTAAAATAATGTGAACAACTTCCTTTTTCATACTATTTCATGTGTAGCTAATGTTACTGTGTTCATCTGCACCATCGGGTGCAAAATACAACTTGTGTCGTGAGGGCCCTATTTTCGTGTCTAGCGCAAAGTTGAGTCTTTAATTGTGCGAATGGGTGGAGTGTTCTTTCTTTTAGTATTGTGGTACATGGGAACACAACCGACTTGGTTGGGTCCACTCATGGTTCTACTCTTTAAATCCTCATCCCAAAGCTGCGTGCAGACTGCAGACATATCTGACTCCGATCTTTAGGACTGACTGTCCGGACTGTCTTTAGCAAGTGTCCAAATCCGATCTGGCCATGTTTAGACTGAGCTACATTATTGACCCATCTGACAGATTGCTGTAGCAACGATGTCGAACGGAGGCGTAGTGTTCGACATCATTGCGACGCTGTTGACCGCTCCATACTTACTGTTCCTCGTAAGGGCGTAAAGTGGTTTTCTTTTTACGACGGTACAGCCGGGCACTAATTTGCTATTTCCGGTTGCACATGTGAACAACTGATGGGGTAGCGAGACCTGCTTCACCTCGTGTCACACCACCTGTGCCACAACTTAGACCTGCTTTTATATGGTCTCAATTGTAGTCTACTTTCTGTCACCAAATTGGCAGGTGCACCGTGGGTGTGTAATGAATTACCCAGCGAGGCGCAATATGATCTGCAAAATTCTGAATCGCAGTAAACTTCATAGACTTACCCTGGGACGAAAATGAAGGTGTGCCTCTTTTTTTACGCTGCGCACATGTGCGCCAGTCTACGAAAATAGGGCCCTAAATCTTAAGGACTGACTACTAATCGGCACAAGAAGCAGTCAAGTGTGACAGATTGATTTTGTTTTGTTGTTGTTGTTTTGGTGTAAAAGATGTATTTTGTTTTAACCTTCCAGTGTTTGTTTTGTACACTAAAACCCATTTTGACTAAATAACTGTTTTTTATTTGTTGCATACAGTAAGAGGTGCTTAGTCACAAGCTCCGTTACTAAAGTAACTTTTTGGATAAATTGTGTCAGTCGGTTTTGTTAACACAATGTACTTTTGTATGTATGTATGTTTGTAATTTTTTTTAGTACAGGTACTTATTGATTACGCAATCTATTTTGGTTTGTCAGAAAGACTTGTTAGATGAATTTCACCAATCCATTTAACTGGTCGTAACATTTGACTCCATCTGACCAATTAAACAGAGCCAGTGAGTCACATGACTGAAGTGTCAGCAGTGTGGCCCCACACAGGAGGAAGGTTTTCAGGTTGGGTAAGCTGAAGATGATGGATGGACGGTGATGTACCGGTATATTGCGTCCAGCAAGAAGATTTGATCTTGGGCTTTGTGTGAAATACGGCTCAGTCAGGCAGTGTTGAGCAGCAGACACAGTTCTCTTGCCTGGTCTTATATGTTCATTGTCTGTTTTGTTAGTAATTAAATCAGTCTTCAAAAGCATGTACAGACTCAAATGAATTACTAACAACGTGGATAAAGTACAGTAGACGTGCGTTAAACGCAAGGAAACACAAGGAATTTGTTTTGCTTCTGAGCTAATAGCGGCTAGCAAGGTTTTCATCTTGCCACTGAAATACATAACGCTAACATGGAAACTCAACAAGTGGAACCTAAAGAGGAAACCATGGACAGAGCTGTAACGGAAGTGCAACCTTCAGAGACTATAGAAGCCACTGAACAAAACAGTCAGACCAACTAAATAAAATGAAAACCAAAAGGCTTGTTTGGATGGACACAGATTCCAATAAGTTGATTGAATTTGGAGAACACTTGGGACAGTTTTTTCAGTTGAATAAATCTGTTAAAAAGCTGTTGCAACAAACCTGGTCAGATGAATACAAAGAGGATGTTCAAGAGTGTAGGTTTGAGCCAAAGTATGATGGTGAAGACTTGGGTAAACAGACGAAACATACAAAAGCAGCAAATCACAGATTCTGTTCAGAACCTTTATGGACAGAATCTCACTGAAGCGGGTCACAGCTAGGTGTGAAGCGGTTGGGGTGAGAATCAGCACCTCCAAATCTAAGACCATGGTCTTAAGTCGGAAAAAGGGTGAAGTGCCCTCTCTAGGTCGGGGATGAGATCCTGTCCCAAGTGGAGCACTTAAAGTAGGGCCTTGTTTTGAGTGAGGAGAGGTACTGGTGGAGTGGGAGATCAACAGCATCTGGTTAGGATGCGTCGTGGACACCTCCCCTGGTGAGGTTTTTACGGGCATGTCCAACAAGGAGGATGCTCCGGGAATGACCCAGGACACGCTGGAGAAACTGTCTCTTGGCTCCTTGAGATCCCTTCGGAAGAGCTGAATGAAGTGGCTAGGTAAAGGGAAGTCGGTGCTTCCCTGTTAAAACTGCTGCTCCTGTGACTCGACCCCAATAAGCGGAAGAAAATGGATGGATGGACATAAATGCCCTGGTTAAAAAAAAAAAAGTTACTCACCTGTTACTCAATACTTGAGTATTTTCTTATCTTGGGTTTGTACTTTTACTTGTCATATTAAAGCAATAGTACTCTTGAGTATATTACTTGTACATTGAGATTCTTGTTCAGTGTTCAGTGACTAGACTGGTCTACGTACTTTGAATTGTAAATAACAGTTGCACATACTTCTATTGCAATACGTAAAGTCGTTCTAATCAGTTTAATTGATGTTAAAAGCGTGACGTGTGGAGAAACATGCTGGCACAATGTGCCTGTGTGTGGTGTCGAGGAGACGACGATAACAGCAGCTACGCCGGGCGGGAATGCAGCAACCCGTTTGCGCCTCGCAGCCACCGTAGAGAAAGAACGCCCTCAGCGCCTCGAGAAGCTTCTCCTTGCAGGCTTGCAGCCGCGCGCTACTGATACCGGTACACTCGCCTACACGATGGCCGAGGGAGGCGGACCCGACTCGGGCGGCTCGGCGGATTCCGACTCTGAGATGCCAGCCACGTCCACGGAAAACCAAAAACAAACGATCGGCTCGCTCCTGAAGACCACGCTGAGAAAGGGCGACGAATGGTGAGAAGAAGCCAAGCCGGGGCCGACTCGGGGCGCTTCTGATAAGCTAGCGCGAGCTTGCCAATGCTAGCCTGATGCTAGCCATTAGCAAAGCTCTAAACCGGAAATGCTAACATGCTACAACAAGGAAGCTAACACCGCTTAGTTGCTACTCTTAAAACAAACAAACAAATAAAACAACAACAACGCTAGTTTTTTCATTATAATAATTGACGTTTAAATCTCTTTCGCTGGTAGGTAGCCCATGTGTAATTTCTTACATTGTTGCCCCGCGTTCAGCCATTAACACTTGACACTTAATAGCTTTTGTCAGCAAATAGCTCAGCAGCACGATTGCTGATTTTGTGTATGAGCATTGATTTAAAATGTTTCTATTTGGATTCAACGCCCTTTGTCATCGGCTGATGAGGTAGATCACTGGCTCTTGTACAGGCCCTGTTTTCCGGATTCTGGATTGAACCGCCGGTCGAAGACCCAGAACCATGACAGGACTATCCAGCACTGTCATGTCATGCTCATGTGAAGTAGTGGGACACTATATTAGGCAATACATTATTGTACTTAATACGAAGTACGGTGTACTTAGCAAACGCTCCCCTATAGTTTAGACTGCTCCGCCCTATGTTGTCCTGTTAGAATTGATCTAATCAGTCAGATGTTGGGTATAAGGTAACTGTACAAGTACTTAAATTCCTATAGTACTGATAGTTGATGCCATTTATTAAGTCACAGTTGTAATTATAATACATGTATGTGCAACATTTTCCTAAACTTAGTCTATCAAAAATGTAAGATCGTTGGAATGGCTACTTCAACCATGCACCAATAATTTAGAAAATCAGATGAAGTGTTTCAGAGAAATTATTATTTTTGGTGTGTTGAAGAAAAAAAAGTTCCCTCCCGAAATGTTTCAATGTGATATCACCCATAGAAAATCTGGTAAAAAAAAAAAAGGCTTCAAGTTAGAATAGAACAGTTAAACATAATTTATTTATAACATATCTTGATGATATATTTCGTCTGCTACTTGGAGAACTTCTTTTTTGATTGGCTGACCCGCTTTATTTAAAATATCCAATAAGCTCGTGCCTCCTGAAAGTTTCTCCAAATCGACGCATCAAAATTACTGTCATGTTTTAATTCAACAATGTCATACTAAATGGAACATTATTCACGAGAAGAGCAGTATGGGCAGGACAATAGGTAATGTACTGTAGTCATCAATTGTTTTTTTCCTCTGAATGTAGTTATGGAGGATTTTAGAGCGTCTGAAGTCGTCATTCCATGTTTTAATTTAATTAAAATAACTTTTGTCCCTGACATTTTAACATCCAGCTTTTTCACAACACGAGTTTCACTTCGTTATTGTCATTCAATTGAGGGCACTTAATAACAGTACATACATACATAGGAGATTTTTTTTTTTAAAGACGGATGAAGAACATACTCTAGTGTGGTGAATATAAACAAGTAGGAATGTGTTAACAATGAACATTGTTACAAGTACTGAGTACTGTACTGACGTACAGTATCAGTGTCTCTAGGACTTTGTGATAGTCTGGTCAAATCAAAGTAGAAATCAAGTCATCGTTATTTATATAGCGCATTACAACAGCTGCAGCTGTCTCAAAGTGCTAATAGAAGCCGTAACTTCAAACATTTAACAATATCCATCCATTTTCTTAATCATAATCATAACAAAGCAACAAAATATGTTTTCATTCTACAGCGGTTAGAGATGAAAAAGGATGTCGTACAGTTTACGGCCTCCATTTTAATTCTACGTTCAGTTTCATGTACTGTCGTCTTTCCCTGTGATTTCCTTCAAGCAAGCTTCTTAGGTAAAGCAGATTGAGAATGGGGAAGCGCTCAAGTGTTTCAGTGAGAGATGTAGATATCGGTATCTCAAGGCATGTCCCAGTTGCATAATATTCAAGCCATATATTTCCTCATCTCACAGCCCATTGAGTCCTTGCTTGATATCCAAAATTAGATATGTGCTGGCATGTCTTCAATACAAATGTTTTTCCACAGGTATCTAGTGGACAGCCGCTGGTTCAAACAGTGGAAGAAATATGTGGGCTTCGACAACTCGGACATGTACAACGTTGGAGAGCGTAGCCTTTATCCGGGACCTATTGATAACTCGGGCCTGTTTTCAAGTAAACTGACATTTGGTCACAGCCTCTTATAGCCTCTAGAACAGTGTTTAGAAAAGTTGCCACTATCTTCATTTGTATCATTTTTCCTTCCTATAGACCAGGACAAACAGGTCCTGAAAGACCATCTTATAGATGAGCTGGACTATGTCATTGTGCCAACTGAGGCATGGAATAAGCTTGTCAGTTGGTACAGCTGTTTGGGTGACCAAAGACCCATTGTTAGGAAGGTAATCTGTTTTTACTTTACTTTTGTTTTCAGTTTTACTATTTACTTGCGTATTATTACCTTCGGTTATTACTTTTGCTTTCACTTAACTTGCACTTTTAGTCAGCATAAGTATTGTTTCTCTTTCTCCCCCAGGTCGTTGAACATGGAATGTTTGTCAAACACTGCAAGGTGGAGGTCTATCTGCTGGAACTGAACCTGTGTGAGAATGATAACATGGACGTTGTGGTCACACGGCACTTCAGTAAAGCGGACACCATTGGTGAGAGACTTGCCAGAGGCTTGTTTAAAGGGAAATTCAAACCAAACAATTTTCTTTGCAATCAAGTTGTATATGCCCACAATAGTCTAAACATAACATTCAGATTAAAATTGTGTTTGTGGAGTACGAGTTAAGCAACAAAAGTCACCCGTTCTTATCCATATCAAAGTTCGGCCATTTTGCCAGCTGCTGTCGGCCGAAAATAACATCACGGCTCAGCTTCAGAAAACAGGCGAGCCGTAATTGGTTGTTACCAGATAAAAATGGGTGGATTTTGCTGCTTAGCTCATATTGCTCAAACGCAATATTAATCAAAATGCTGTGTTAAGTCTAGTGGGGCTGCATAGAACATATTATTGTAAAGAAACATTTTGGGTTGGCCTTCCCTTTAACCATTAGGATGACCTGTCGATGACCCCTTTTCACCAAATGCTGTTTTTTTTCTACCCCAGATACCATAGAAAAAGAGATGAGGACACTGTTCAATATTCCACAAGAAAAGGAAACAAGGCTCTGGAACATATATACGAGCAACACCTACGAGCAACTGAACAAGCCTGACAGCACCGTACAGGATGCTGGCCTCTTCCAGGGGCAGGTAAGATAAAGATAAATCAACATTTTAGGGTTGGTGGCGGATCTGAAACGACTGAGCCACCGTTAACAGACCTATACACTTGTTCAAGCACAATGATTGATGCACAACACAAATGTTTTCTGGATGAAAGACAAGTCAAGTCAAGGTTTTTGCATGACCGATGTGAGCCGATCGTAGCGACTAGGTGCCGGAATGCGTCTCTGTCGTGGGCGAGCAGCAGTCTATGGCACGCGTCAAGCTGGCGTTCGGCAGCTGCCAGGAGCATCCAGGTTTCGCTGGCGTAGAGGAGAACGGGAATAATAAGAGCGTTGAGGAGACAGTGTTTGGTGTATAAACGGATGGAGGAGCTTAGCCAGACCCTGGAGAGTCTACCGAATGCACTGCGGGCCAGTTGAAGGCGGCGGAGTATCTCGGGTTCTCAACTCCTGGACGACCACAACCTCTTGGCTGTTAGCGAGGGCATCGCCAGAGAGTCGGACAGAGACTGTATTTTTGTTTTGGCCCAGCTGATGGTCAGCCCTAATGGGGAGGCCTTTTCCGAGAATTTTACCAGTGCATCCGAGAGAGTATCCAGGAAAGAAGCGAGAATTACAATGTCATCGGCGTAGTCCAGATCGATTTGGGTTGAGTGAAGGCGGACACCCGCCTCCGGACAGCGAGTGAAGGATGAAAGACACAAATAGCAATTTCGTATGCTTTCATTTTGATGTTTTTTTCCCAAAGGTTTGAAAAGTACAAACAAGTATGAGGGCCACACTGAAAAGAAAAAGTGGCAAATTATGAAGAAAAAAAGTTGGAACGTTACAAGACTATACTTGTATAAAAATTGGATTAAGTGCGTTTAAAGTGCGCCAAATGATTGATGACATGAAAGACAAACAGAATCAGTGACAACTTGATGGAAAAAGATGTGTACGCCTGACTGTACACTCTAATAACGGTTGGGTTAAAAGTAACCCAATTATGGATAAAAAATGGACCGATCCACTTTATGGGCGAATTTGATCCAACTTCCTGGGTTGTTTTATACAAAATGATCCAATTTTTTGACCCAAGTAAAGGATCTGACTAATATATAAATATAGTTATTTTACACTAAAAGACCAATTTCTTGACTCAAAGTTGGGTCAAATTGACCCAAGTAGAGGGATCGGTCTATTTTTGGCCCATATTATTTTTAACCCAACTGTTTTTAGAGTATGTAATTGCATAAATATGTCATTTATCAATGCAGTAAGGGTGCTGAACAAGTTGAAAATCTGACTTTGGTACATGTGGAGGAACTAAAAAACTTTTTTTTATAACTATTTAATCCCTGGAAAAACACCATTGCATTATAGTGGTGTGTGTGTGTGTCATTGACATACATCATAACACAATAATAATGTTTTTACGAAAACACTGACACTGGTGTAGTTTGTTTCTGTGCAAGCACCTGATATAAAGTATGAGCAAAGTGTAGACCACTCGAGAGGAGTAAATTGGTTTTGCATAGTTTTGTTGGTTTTAATACAGCTTCTTTGTCCCCAAAGGCGCTTGTGATTGAGCGCAGGAATGAAGATGGAACGTGGCCCAGGCAAGCCTCTCATCCCAAGTAAATAAATACACCTGTACCCTTTTCCCCCTTTTTTTTCCTTTTGTTTCTTAATAGCATTTTCTGTTTTCTTTTTCACCAGGTCTAGTACAACCTCATCTAGGACTTTCACCACCTCCCCAAAACTCTCCTCCAGCTCGCCAGCCAGTATCTCCCCCACCGTCATCAATGGAAACAGCAGCTGCGGGGCCGGTTACACGCTCAACAACAGCACCACGGCTGGCAACAGGCAAGAGTCTGTATCTGACGTAACACTTATACACCCAAAGTTTCATTTATTCGAATTCATTTTATAGTGTAGTGGCAATGATATGGAGGGTTAGCTGTTAGTCTGCCTCTCATTTTGGAGTTTGTTTTGTGACTCTGGCCTTCTTGTGTGAAGTTTGCATGTTCTCCTCGTGCTTGCATGTAATTATGTGTACTGAAGACTCTAAATTGTTCAGTGGCATCATTGGGAGTGTCATTAGGAGTGTATCTATATCTGCCCTGTGATTGGTTGGCAATTCAGTCCAGGTTGTAGCCCACCTCTTTCCCAATGTCAGCCAGGTATAGAAGATGGATGGATGAATAGTGTACTTAAGTCTTGTAGTGGCACTTAACTTACTGTTACATCTCCACATATCATTAACAGTTAAATCAGCAATAGTGAAGATTGTTTGCCTGTCTTAAAGAAACAAATGTATGCAAAAAAAAAGTTAAACTATGACTGCATAGCGGGGACAGTGTCAGCAATGAAAGCAGTTGTTCAGACATTTGAATGTTTTGTTTTTACATTTACCTGAAGTGTTGTTCTTGACAGTATTCATAACTGCTCTTCCAACAGACTGGGGAGTTATAATTCCTACAGCTCCTCTTACAACTATAGAGAGTCGCAGTCCCAGCCTGGCCTATGTGGTCTCAGTAATCTTGGCAACACGTGCTTCATGAACTCTGCTCTCCAGGTATTAACTTGACTGAAATATGTTTGTGTACTTCTTGTTCACATAATCTAATCGTGTACTTTTTTTCTTTTGTTCCCACAGTGCCTGAGCAACGCGTCACCGCTCACCGAATATTTCCTCAACGACCAGTACGAGGCCGAGATTAACCGGGGCAATCCGCTGGGAATGCGGGGCGAGATTGCAGAGGCCTACGCTGATCTAGTGAAGCAGATGTGGCTCAGCCGGAGCAGCTCTGTGGCCCCACGTACTTTCAAAGTACGTCCTCTGAGACAAACTTTATATGTTCGGACAAATAATCGAACTTCACCATTTTTATTTCCAGACCCAGGTGGGGCGCTTCGCTCCCCAGTTTTCAGGCTATCAGCAGCAGGATTCCCAAGAGCTGTTGGCTTTCTTGCTTGACGGGCTCCACGAGGATCTGAACCGTGTGAAGAAGAAGCCTTATCTGGCCCAAAGGGATGCTGAGGGCCGTCCTGATGAGGTAGAGAAATGAAGCCATGCAGTATGTTTTGCTAATAAAATAGAATAATAATAGTGGAGTGTTAAGCGATGTGTCTCTGAACGCAGAGGGGTGAACTGTGGACATCTCCAAAAATTTCCAATAATACCGGAAAAACTCACTAGATTTGTTGTTTTTTTGAAACATAGTTGCTAAAGGGGTCAGAAATGTTGCTAAGTTGGCAACACTGAGTAGCCCTCGTGACTGTGTCACAATGTTTCTTTTCTCCACTCTGTTGTGGTGGTAACAAAAGGACATACTTTGACAGAAAGAACCTCCTCCCAAAACTGGACAAAACTGAATTTCTACCGGAGTGTAAACACTTTGTATGTAAACTGTGTTGTTTTTGTGCTTCTTGACAGCAGGCACGGGGATTTTTTTTTTTTTTAAATTGCATCGTCTCTTTAACTTCTTTTGATGACACTTTACTGCCAATCTAAAATTTTGACCTTTCATCCCAGATTGTCGCAGCAGAAGCCTGGAAAAACCATCGCTTACGCAATGACTCTGTCATTGTCGACATTTTTCATGGCCTCTTCAAATCCACTCTGGTGTGTCCGGAGTGCTCCAAAGTATCTGTGACCTTCGACCCTTTCTGCTACCTCACTCTGCCTCTGCCCATGAAGATCGACCGAACCATGGAGGTCGTCCTTGTGCGATCAGACCCGCAGTCCAGACCCACACAGGTGAGCTGTCTTACTGAATTTACGGGACACACGCGTGCATGCAAATTATTTAATTGTCTTGGGAAACTAATACATACATAACTGAATAATACAATATTCTTTATGTAAAATAAGATGTATGAATACATCTATCCATTTCCTATAGCGCTTGTCCTTATTAGGGTCATGGCGGCTGAGTTGTAGTTTATCCTAGTTCACTTTGTGCAAAAGGTAGCCAACCAATTGCTAGGCACAAAACAATTCCATCTCGCCTTCATACTTATCAGTAATTTAGTCTTCAGTGAACCTTACCTGCATGTTTTTGTGATGTGGGAAGAAGGCGCACTTATGAACATAAACTCGGCATTTGTTTATAGAGTCAAACAATCATTTGTATGTAATATTTAAAGTGGGTATGTTAGTGTAAGAAACAACTTAAAAATGTCTTCTATTTGACATTGTAGAATGTATGTTTTGTATTAGTGTGTCGTTTGCTGATTAATGTTGCATTTCACTTTCTTTTCTTGTCATAGTATCGAGTTGTGGTTCACAAACTGGGCACGGTGACGGACTTATGCAGCGCTTTGTCCAGACTCTGTGGAATTCCTCCAGAAAATGTTAGACGTTACACTTTACTCTGAAAATCAAGTGGGCTCGACACTATCAGATTCATTCTTACATTTTCAAGCTTAAACGGAAATTCCGTCTGCTCACGTTGTTGTATGTCTTCCTTTTAGATGGTGGTGGCTGATGTTTATAATCATAGGTTCCATAAAATTTACAGAAAGGACGATGGCCTCAATCAAATTGTGGATAAAGATGACATCTTTGTGTAAGACATTTCCTTGATCAATTTTGTGTGTGCTTACTTCCTGCTTGACAAGCATGTGTGTGCGTTTGTCTGGCACAGGTATGAGGTGCAGCTGGAGGACAGCGACACGATGAACCTACCAGTCTATTTCAGGGAGCGACATTCAAAACACGCCGGAAGCTCCTCCAGCACTATGCTGTTTGGCCAGCCTTTACTCATTACAGTGCCCCGGCAAAACCTCATAGCAGACGTTCTTTATGAGAAGATCCTTCAGAGGATTGGGTGAGAAGCCATTGATAACAAGAAAAGGAGGCCTGGGTGTGTCCGTTACTCAACTGATCCGTTCTATCTCCCATTGCAGGCGCTATGTAAAACACCCACCAAACGCGGGGATTGAAAGCAGAGCCTCGGCTTCAGCTACCTTTGCCAGCTGCAGTCAAGTTCCTGAATGTTCCACATCATCCAGTGCCAATGCCAGCTTGGGTGGCTGCGGCAGTCCACTATCGGACGGCGCCTCTTGCAGTGCCAGCTCCAGTAACGGCAGCAACCACTCGGGGACGTGCACTGAAACTAACGGCGTGTATGATGGTCAGTGGCTAACTTCGGTCACTTTATTTTTAAATGGGAATTGCTGGTTCAAAATTTCCTTGATTGCCTTGGAGGAAAATTTTATTTTTAGAAACAAAATATATTGCTTTACTATTGTAAATAGCAGAAAATACAAATGAAGGTTATGTTGTCACCACATAAAGACATTTATCGCTGAATTATTCATTTTTACACTTGTTTTTTTTGTTGGAAAGGGAAGCTGTCCACCTGTTCTTCTTTTTTCTTTTTCTTTTTTTTTTTTTACTACACGGACTAGAGTAAGTCAGGGTAATCAATACAAGTTGAATCAAGGCAGCTGTACTTGTTTCTTTCAACGAACAATTCGGATTCTTGCAACTTTATTGATCCCGGTGCAGGCAGTTAATTTACAGCTTTCTGCCCCATCTACAACAAACAATTAAGACATCGTCATAGAATACATGGTAAATAGGTTATGGGATTGCAATAAATAAATATGTGAGATAAGAGTAGTGCATACCAATGAAACACTTCATATGAAAGATAAAAAGAAAAACAAAAAATGGTAGGAAGGAATAAAAGACAGTATCTGTTCTAATGAGGGGCACATAGTAAGGAGGGCATCAAGACATATTCCGTGGCAAGACAAACTCTTTTTTTGGTTGATCATTTTTGTGTCTTTTTCAGCCACCTGTTTCTACCAAATAGCTCAAGTCTCTGATTGACACCGATTATATTTGACAATGGCAGTTTTTGTATTTTTTGACAAGGATGGGATGTTCACAACTTCCATTTCCAGGAGTAGATTTAATGCTGCCAGAAGTAGTTGTGCCGTATTGAAGGATTTGTGTCCATAGATGCCTTAATAGTCTTAGTGCTTATTCGGGTAACAAACTAGTTGAACGTGCATTGACACTGCCCAGTACAATTTGCCTCACAGAATCAATCAGCAATCTGTTCCACTCAATTTTCACTGGGGATAATTGACTAATTGGTTATTCTGCCATCTTTAATTGGAGCCTTTTTTTTATGTTCTCAGGGGAGGAAGAGGCCATGGACCACCAGGTGAGTCCAGAGCCGCAGAACGGCCAGTCCGAGGAGGAAGAGGAGGAAACGTCTGATTTGGAAAACGGAAGGAAAGAGGACAAAGCCAAGACGGGCTCCCTACCGAACAAGCTCTTCACTTTCAGCGTTGTCAACTCTTATGGAACAGCCAACATCAGCCCTCTGCCTTGTGAAGGAAACGTCCTCAAACTTAATCGTCAGTTTGTTTTATAATTACGCTGTTATTTTGCGTATTTAAGTAGCAGCTTGTTCTAATGGGGCTGTATCTGTGCAGCACATTCCACTGTGGCTATCGACTGGGACTCTGACTCCAGGAAGATGTGTTATGATGAACAGGAAGCAGAGGTTAGTGTTTTTGTGCATTTGTTTATTTTTGTGTGTTTTATTTTCATGTCAACACGATTTTGTTTTTCAGGCATACGAGAAGCATGACAGCATGCTCCAGCCCCAGAAAAAGAAAGCCACCGTTGCTCTGAGAGAATGCATCGAGCTTTTCACGACCATGGAGACACTTGGCGCTCATGACCCATGGTAAAGTTGTAGTGCTCTTTTAATTGTATATTGAAAAATGAAAATGTTTTTTTTTTATTTAATTTTTTTCACTTTTATGTTCATTTGTTTTCCAGGTATTGTCCCACGTGCAAGAAACACCAGCGGGCCACGAAAAAGTTCGACCTCTGGTCATTGCCTCGTATCCTGGTCGTTCACCTAAAGCGCTTTTCTTACAACAGATGCTGGAGGGACAAATTGGACACGGTGGTGGATTTTCCCATCAGGTATGCAAGTGTAGTGGAGTGGAGTATGTCAATGTGGATGTCATTTGTGAGAGAGGGGGGGGGGGGGGGCGCTTATTTGTCATGCCGCTAGATGGCTCTGAAAACAAACTGACATTGTGATTTGAATATGGAAGTAGATGTTGGACTTGACACTAAGAAATAAGAAATGACACTCACCCCTCCTAAAAAAAACAAAACAACAAAAACAATGACACCCTTATTTTCTATGGTTGGTTTTGCGTGCCTAACTTTCATCTGAAGCAACCTTTCCAGCGTGCATGAGTCACAATGGCAAACGAAAAAAAAAGAAAAAGAGAGAAGTTAGACCAACAATTGTTGTGCAGCCTATTTCCTCTTGTGGCCTGGTAGAGGAAGAACTACTAACAGAAAACATTCCAAATCAGTTTCTGAATGATGACTCATGCTTACCACAGTTTGATCTTGTGTCTGTTTCAGTGACATATGTTATGTTGGATGTTTTTTAACCAGGGATCTGAACATGTCAGAGTTTTTATGCGACCCCAAGACTGGGCCTCACACGTATGACCTTGTCGCTGTGTCCAACCATTACGGAGGAATGGGAGGAGGCCACTGTAAGTTGTCATTCTTTCATGTTTTTCCCTCAACCTTTTTTCCACAACATTGTTGGACCAACTCAGCTGGCAATGGCCTAAACCACGGCTGGTTGCTCATTGGTTGAGCAGATTTTTCTTTGTTCTAAATAAACAGACACTAACAATAGCGCTGCAATATTATACAACACTGACTCTACTTTGTTGCAGCGATCTGAGCGCTATATAAATAAAGATGACTTGAAAATGTCAAAGTAAATAATAATTATTGTCTAAAATGCACTCAGACGTTAAATAGCGATGACAGTTATGCCACGCAACTTCCACAGAACGGCACTGTATTTGTTTCCAAGCTGTTTTCACAGCTTTAAATTGGTTAATATTGTGGAAAAAGTAACAGACAAAGTGGGGATTGACTATTAGTATAATTTTTTTTGGGGGGGGAAGGTTTATTTGACCATATTTGGATGTATAAAGTTTCCGCCTAACATTGATTCAGGTGTTATTACATTTTCAGGGAATTATTCCATTATAGGGTACTACAGGCCCAGTGATGCATTATATTAGCGCTAGGGCCTTCGTTCGCATCTTAATAAATCTTGCGTTTCTTTATAGCCCCAAACGTCAAGGCCATTTTAGCCAATCAGATGATTGAAGAAAGTCATGGAAATGGCACAGAAACGATGATAAATGAAGGGAAAAGACTTTATCACCAATACTTGTGTGGACATGATATGATTCAGCTTATTCCTGTACCAAGACATCTCTCGTGTTTCCTCCAGTTTGTTGCTTTCGCATGTGTTTTGCTAGTGAAAGTTGTGCTCACATACCATCAGCTAACAATTGCCTCTGTCCGACAGACACGGCGTACGGCAAGAATAAAGTGGACGGAAAGTGGTATTATTTCGATGACAGCAGTGTGTCGTCCTCGTCGGAGGACCAGATTGTGGTGAGTTTGAATGCATTCCTCATACAATGCATTGTCATTTCGATAGCTTCCACTCCCGTCTGATGCTCTCCAGCCTCGGTGTCAAGTGTCCCCGTTTTTGTAACCCTACCCTTGCCATCCCCTCGCAGACTAAAGCGGCCTACGTGCTGTTCTATCAGCGCAGGGAAGAGGAAGGTCAGCCCTCCGCCTCGCTTGGAGGAGACCCCGACGCTGCCGACGACCACATGGACTTGAATTGAACTCATGATGGCAAACAGACACACAGACGCTGCTGTAGTGACCAAGACTATCAGTTATCCTCACCATAACAATATCCTCTTTGAGTTATGTCTGTTGTCAGCTGACCGGAAAGAATAATAAGTAAAGCTAGTTAGTTAAGAGGAAGATGGTCACTCTGGATGAACAAAAAGCTTGAAGCCCCCCACGCAAAGCAGTTGAAATTTCTTGTAAAAGCCAAATGCAAAGATCCCCTAAACCAAAGTGTTTTGAGTTGTGTATGAAAGTCAGTTTTGATGAGCCTGCTGTGAGGTCGACTCCACTTGTTCTGGACATTACTTTGGCATTGCTGTCAGCCTCTCTGACCCCAAAATGAGCCACCTGTCCCCCACACACACACATGGAGTTGTGGTAAACTGCAAAAAAAGCGGCCTTTAGCTTGCTGCTGTCTGACTGTTACGGAGGCACTTTGACTTCTTCGTGAATACAACATCTACCTGCTTTTGGTGTACAGCCCGGGCATTCAGGGTTGCGATCTGTCATATAGTTCCAAACTGCTTCATGAATGCGCCGCTGTGTTGAAATGGCTACATTGTTTGATGTCTTACAAGCACATTGAGTTAGGAGACATAAAGTAGAGCTTTATTCAAGAAGATTGATCCTCCTGGTCAGTCTGCGTATTGTCAGATGGAGGCAGGGCTAGCAGCATCCAGTCAATGATCTTACTCCTGTCCTAGATTGAATAGATTCGACTAGTCTCTAATAAACAATCACATTAATCAGAGTTATGGATGTTTGATTGTGCTGTTGATTCGAAGGCACTTGAGGTATTAGCAGTGGTGGTAAAATGACTGATCGCTGTCATGCAGAGGCAAGCGCTGCTTTCCACATGCCACTGACATGTCATATGTAATCATAATTGAAACGCTTAAAACCTAATCAGTGATTTTGGTCTTGGGTCATTGAATTCAAAAGAATCCAACCTAACTGAAAAAAATGTAAATAATCACACTATTTTAAATAAGTGTAAACATTCTTGTCCTTATATTTATCATGCTGATATCTACAGGATTTGTTTTTAAATGGAAAATATTTGAAGTCAAACTACAATAAAGACTGGATGCCTCAATGATAACATGCTTTGTTTGGAATCCGTCCCGGGGGATTTTGGTATAAATTTATGAAAATGTCTGGTTTTCATTGACAAATAGGAGGCCGAGTGCACTGTGTTGTTACCATAACTGGTAGACCGCAGACTACTTTCAAATCGATTGTGAGGGGTGTAGGGGGGGAAAAAGAGCAGGTATTGTGTGTTATATTGAAAAATTATTTTAAGAAAAAGAAAGTTAGCTTTTTGCATACTTCACTTCCTGAGTATTCAAATAAGGTACTGAACAATGTCAGCAGGAATTGTAGCTCACTGGTAGCACTCCATGTTCACAAATTTGAGATGTGGCATAGGATTTGGTTTGATCCTCTTTTACAGTGGGTTTTCAACGGTACTGAATGGCTTTAAAAAGAAAAAAAGTCCTGGCACTGGGTTGCTGTGATAGAAACTGCTAACGTGGCATTTCTTAAGGGATAATTTGTTTTGAAATTTGGCTTCTGAAGTGTGCAATACAAAACTGACTTCATTCGATGTAGGTGGTTTCGCTGTACTGGCAATAATAGCGCTGTGTGGTTTATGTTCCAGTGGTGGTTGTGAAATGTGTGTTGCAAAATAGACTGGAAAGTAGTGCATGGGATGATCATAATTTTACAAGGAGACAGACAAAAACATGAAGGAAGATTCAAGAAACACATTTATTTGTTCTTTTGAACCACAGCTGTGCTTTACATGTATTTAACGTAGCTGAAGTGTTCTGTTTCTTTACAGTGCATCTGGTAACCCCCTCACAAGTGTCTTGGTTTCAGAGGTCGCCTTCATCGAGTAAAAAAGCAGAAAACAGCGTACATGGCGACACGAGAGCACAGGTGGTCCCGACACACTTTTGTTAGTTTGCTTGGCTCAAGAGCTTCTTGATGTCTCCCTCGATGTCACTCGTGAGGAACCTGCGGCTGTAGCGCTTGAAGGGCACGCCGTCCGACCCGATGAGGAACTTCTCAAAGTTCCAGGACACGTCGTTCCTGCACACGGGGCTCCAAATGATCAACTTGGGGTCGCCCATCAGGTGGGTGGGGTCGTCGCTGGGGAGCGGGAGGCGCTCCCGTAGGAACACGAACAGCGGGTGGGCGTCCTTCCCGTTCACGTCCACCTTCTCCAGGAGCTTGAATTTGGGCTCAAAGTTGTTCCCTGGTCTGACGTACTTCAATAAGTGAAGGATTTCTTCATTCTTGGAGTTCTCCTGCACACAAACATTACACTGGCATGTGAAGACAGCAATGATGGTATTAAAAGTTGGGATGTTTGAACCCCTTTTTTCTCTCTCAGACATTCATATATAACATTTCTATTAACACAATGACAGACAATTGTAAACAAAGACCTTTCTTTCTGACACACATGATGATTTGTCAAACCACTGCTATGTGAACCAGCTACTGGCAAGGAGGACTTAATGGACATCATATTATTTTGCCTTAAGTATATTATCGGTCCTCACCAATCTCAAATCAATACTAATATAGTATAAGTCATTGTCTAATGATTCCCAACCATTTCCTGTGATTATCATCATAAGGATTATTTTAACAAACCATGAATCCAAATATGCAACAATAACAAAACTGGTTAGATTACTTTCTGGGAAGTGTGTTGAGCTTCCTCTTTCATGACTACAAACAATGGAATCTATCAATGACTTGCCAACAATGTTACTGGTCATGGCAGTTTAAGAATTAACTACATTGTAAATAGCAATAGCTTTTTTTTGTGTTGAGTAGTAAACATTGTAAACTGTTGAGCCATTTCCTCATTCCAACATATTAAACTGTAGCCCTCAAATTGGAAAGCAGACATGTAAACCTATAGTCCACTTTGCTGACCCAGAACAATTATGACTGAATATTTGCTTTATTTTGATATAAATTTGCAAATTAATACATTATATATATATATATATATATATATATATATATATATATATATATATATATCTTAATCCCTGAAAGGAATTCATTAAAACATAAGTACAATTAACATTTTCTCCACTCATGACCAGACATGCATGCAAATTATTTTATATTTATTTTATTTAAAAATCTTTTCCAGCATTTTAGGTGTCAAAGTTGATGTGTTGACTAACTACTGTAGTGTACACCACAAAAGCCAAGCCTTTATGACCTGACAAACCTGCAATTCTGCAAATTTCCAGTTGAAACAATTCAATTAACCAAATTATTACTAATAGCAACTCAAATGTAGTGGGGGGGGGGGGGGGGGGTACTGAATAACAAGAGAACAATGAAAAAAAAATGCATAGTTTGTTTTCCTTACCTGGTGGCCAAACTGGTTGCAGGGTACACCCAGGATAACGAGCCCCTTGCTGGCATATCGCTCGTGGAGCTCGTTCATCTGAGTGTAATCCCTGGTGGTCGTACCTCAGAGAGACGCGACGTTCTCGATCAGGACCACTTTGCCCTGAAGCGAGGAGAAATTAAAAGTTTCCCCCGTTAACGTCTTGCCCGAGAGATCGTAGAATCGCTTTGCCATTGCGGAGCTCGAGAATATCGCTTCTGACTAAAGTCCCTGCGTAAACCGACTGATCCACTTCCCGAAAGTCTGGACGAAACCTTGAGGTGTGCCAAAGAGCTTCCATCATCTGTCAAGATAGTTCACTGCCTAACCAGAACAATACGTTAAACGAGTATTGTGAAAAAAACTAAATGGTATTCAATATTCAAGTCTAGTGTGAATTTTGAAGCTCTCGCAATACTTTCAATATTTATAATAATACAGGAATTCTCTCTCTCTCTCTCTCTCTCTCTCTCTCTCTCTCTCTCTCTCTCTCTCTCTCTCTCTCTCTCTCTCTCTCTCTCTCTCTCTCTCTCTCTCTCTCTCTCTCTCTCTCTCTCTATCCTCTTTGTCGGATGTGCTTGTGGAGGTACCGTGTTTTGGGGTGTGTCTGTTTATCAGCGCAGTCTGTGCCGGAGTAGGTAAATGTCATTAGCAAGTTCAGGCTACCGCCCAGCCAAGACCACAATATAACTAAATCAAGCTATACACTTGAACCAGAAACCGTTTGCATTTTTTATTTATTTATTTATTTTTATAATTAAAATGTATTTTACCGGGAAAAAAAATATTTTGCCATTGCATGACAGGAGATTTGAGTAGTATAATACATTTAAATATGCAATATGTAGGTTATATAGTTGAAAAATTACACATTTCCGTGATTCTATATACACACTTCCACCATGTAATGGCAGATAGTCCCTTAGCCCGACAGGTGACGTATTATAATTGGCGCGAATTATATTCTGTAAGGTTTGTCGCAGTGAAAAGGTCGTCTGTGGGGGACCAGTTTTTCGTGTCAAACAGCTTATCAAGGTTATATTTCCTATGATTGTCAAAAGCGGAACGTTGTTATAACGGACACCCTCGAATGATCGGCATGTTACGGTTGCTGCCGTTCGACATGACATGCTAACTTCGGCTATATCTCTTGCCGTTGCTGTGTAACGTAACGAGTTGTTTGGAGTAACAAGCTTCGTTATTAGCTTGGTCTTGTATGTAGCAAACTTTGTGTTTCTGTCTACCAGATGTTGCGGAAAAGACGAAGCTCGCCTGTGGATAATGGAGAGCAACACGCCCCTTCTTCTACTAGTAAGTTAATGCAATATCCCAGGCACATTTACAAACAAAGTGGTCACAAAAAGTATAAATGCTGAAATAATGCAATAGCTTTTAATTGTTTTGTCTGTCACTATATGTCGTTGGCGTAGATCAGTACAGTAGTTCCCCCCCCCCCCCAGTTGTACACATTGTGAAATTGACTGATTTATTAAACTTTGAAAAAACTCTTGAACTATTTAGAAATAAAAGATATACCGAAAAGAAAATGAATTTACTTAAATATAATTAAACATAATATTACTTTGCTTAAGTAATTACTGGTCACCAATCAGTTTGACCAGTTGCACATATAAACGCAAACGTTTCATATGTTGCACATATAAACGCAAACGTTTCATATGTAGCTATGGACAATTTAGAGTGTTCAATTATCCTGACATCCAAAAATGTAATTGTTTTGTGAGCACGGACAAAGACCATATTCATGTCAACAGTTTTTGCTTATGTTGGCCATTGTTCATCGGATCTTCTTGTTCAATATAAGGCCCTCTTGTGTTGTCAAGATTACAGTCGCTCAGCGGTTTTTACCGTGAGTGGCAATAGAATTCACATTTATACGAGTTGCTATCAGTTAAAACTCACTGAGATTCACTGACTTTAGCCAACCTTCAAGCTGCACTGTGCCTTTGCTCTTTCATCTTTGCTGATGTCACAACAGTCAATTCCCCCAGGCCCCGCCCCTAACAGCCCACAGATGTCTAAATCCAGGCCCACGATGCATCCATCCATAATCCCTAGGGTCATCAGTGAGTTGGAGACTATCCCCGAGACTGGTCACCAGGCACTGTGCTTTTAATTAATAGACTTAGGGTAGGATTTGACATGCCTCAATGGTAGCTTACCATCAGCAGTTAAATGCAAAATAAGGTTCCTTTAATTAAATCAGTAATACAAGCAATTGTATTGTCCGTATCCCACAACACTATATGCCTATTTCTTTTGTTTTGTTTTGTTTGCACACAGAGTCAAAGAAGAGTCGCACCACTGGTCGCCAGTCTAAAGTGTCTGCGCCAGAAGAGATAGCTGAAAGTGCTTTTAGTAAGATTGTACGAGAGGCGGGCGTCACGTTGACTCATGGCAGTGCCTCCAACGAGATTGGTAAATTAAAAAAAACGTGTCCGGTTGTTAAAATGTAACCCACCATTCATTTTTTTTCGTGCCTCTATCTCTCTCCAGCTGTTGATCAGGTGGTGTTTCAAAAAAGGATAACGCAAAAGCTACAGAAGAGTCCGAGGTACCCTGGTGTGAGTATACACTTAAACATCTCTGATATGAATTTGAAGGGGAAAAAAAGCAGAGATTTGAGTTAATGTTGTTGTGTTGTTTGTCACCAACATTTTGTGGGAGGAATATTTGCATGTGCTCCAGTCAAAAAATGCATCATAAAAAAAAAAAACAGTCGCTCTGGAGTATAAGTCATATTATTATAGGGAAATGTATTATACAAGATGACCATTCTGAGCCGGAGGCCAGTGCATCAGACCATACAGATTGAAGCAGTGGAAGTACGAGCTGCTGATTGGTTTGTAACAGGCTATGTTTGGAAGTTAATGGGAGCCTCTCCGAACACAAACAATGAAGATTTCCAAATCCACCTGATCCCTACACTTCCACTTCTACTATTAACAAATTATTTTCCTTTTTTAGTTTAAAATGGCTTACCTTAATTAGACTCCTGCGTTGCATTGTGGCCAAAGGTAGGATTGTGGTTTAAGCCACATGCTAAAATAGCGATATGTCACATTACCGGTAGTTGCCATGACTACAGCTATTTCTTCTTCTACTACACTTTTGGCAGTTGACAAATACTTTTGCTGCATTACCGCCACCTTCTTCTGCATGCTAAAGAAGATGTCTTACCAAAAGTATTTGCCAACCACCGAAGAAAAGTCACCACAATTAAGTCGCAGGACCAGCCAAACTATGGGGAAAAAGTGCGACTTATGGTACGAAAAATATGGTACTTGGTAGAGTAATTATGGCTCTTGTTATTAAGCTTTAAGCAACAAGATGCATACAAACACACAACATTAAAGCAAACATTGATCATTGGTGATTAAAGATCAATTGGCATGTCATTGCACAGATTGTACAGGAATTCATCAGTGGACTGCAGTCTCATATTGAGGACACCGACAGGTTTCGAAATTGCCTCCTTCCTTGTGTTCCAAGACTGCCCGATGATGACTCCAGGTGACTTTCAAATTCAACACGAACGTGTGGTAGTAGCATCCGGAGATGTACTTGACACGCACTTGTTCTTTTTGCAGCTTCGTCAGCTCCTTCCAGGAAAGCCTGCTGCGCATGCTGCTTGGCATTGACATGCTTCAGGTACGACTGGTCCCGAATATAAATGAGAATGTGTTTCGGATATGCACCACTGATGTCTGCTCCTCTCCTTGATATAGACACTTATCATTAACACGTTGCTTGAGAAACTACCTGAATATATGCTCAACAGGTCAGACTGAATATTAAAGATCTTGCTATTCATTTCTTTAAGTAAAGTAAAATATAATTGTCATGGTACTTTTTGTTCTGTCTCACAGTGCTGACGATGTCGGGCTCAGTATTCCGCGCATTATCATCAACCAGCTCAAGTGGCTTGACAGAGTTGTGGAAAGCAAGGTAGTCATTTCTTTAACGACAGGTTCAATTGTTTGCTCTGTGAACGTTCTGATTAGGCGCTCACAGATGCTGAATGCTAATTGGGTACTTCTGCGTTTTTAATGTGTGTGTGTGTGTCTAATGTAGGAGCTGGCGGCCAAGCTCATGGAGCTGCTGGCAGTGGCACCGGTGGACGTCCAGCGTGATATCATCACCAGCCTGCCAGAGATACTGGACGACTCGCAGCACATTGATATAGCCGGGGAGCTGAAGTACGTGCTGGAGACTAGCAGCTAGAATCATAATCAGCGACCATGTTGCTGAACAATTCTCACCCATGCAGTTCTCTGCTGAAGGAGAACACTCAGTTGACTGTGGCAATCCTGGATGCGCTGTCAAGCTTGAACCTCAGCTCCTCGTTGCTGACTGAGGTACTTACTCAAATGCAGTTCATGAACAGTCAGTCTTTGTATTGTTGTTGCCGAAAGTTAACAATGTCAGTGTATAGTTTATTATTGTTTAGTACCGCATAAAAAATAAGGCAACCTTCTTAATTAGAATATAAATATTTATATTTAAATATTCCCCAGTGTACTTTTTTTTTTTTAAATACTGGATTCAATTGTTAAATTATGTGTGGCCTTCTGCCCTTCCTTGATGAAAGTCATCTATGATGTCTTTATATAACTATTCCCAAACTGTGTGGTTGGTGTTTATGATGATAAGGTCGATTAAATGTTCGCGGGATATGAACAAACTCAAATGGGTTCTTATTAATTTGAGTTTATTGGTATGCACGTACCCCATTTCAGAGAAGTCAACTGCTGTATGTTATGTCCAGAAGTATTGGGATTTTCTTTTAAATTAATTTGCCTTCCTAAGGCACTACAATGGATTAAAAATAATTTAATGTGATCAAAGTGTGGATTTAAATGTAGGTTTTTACCATTTAAGAATTACAGTCATTTTATGTCAACAACCATCTATTTTCAGTGTTTTTGTGTTAATGTTTCAGGTTCGTGGTGCCGTTATGGCCACCTTGACCGCCGTGCAACTGGAAGACCTGCCTGTGGTGGTCAAATTTATTCTGCATTCCATCTCGGCATCTGATGCATACGAGGTCAGAGCGCTAGCATCAAAAGCACGTTTTGTTTATGGATAAAACAAAACATATTCATGTTTTCCAAGTGCACTCCATGGCCAAAGCATAATCTAATGACAACATGATAACAAAACCTCTTTTTTTATTCAAGAATAATCCTCAGTTTTGTACACCACTCCAAACTACAACCATATGAACAAATGCAATATTAAAGTAATAGCTTTTTTGACTATACTGTATTGTTAAAATGTGAGCATTAAAGGCAGCTGTTGTATTGGATCACAATAGAATGTGTGGTGCATAGCTAAGTGTGAAAGTGGCCTATGAGTGTATAATCATGCAATATTTATTTTTTGGCAGGTGGTGTGTGAGCTCCGTCAGAAACTAGAACTGGAGCAGTGTGTTCTCCCTTCTGTGCTGTCCCAGAGCCGTCGGAAGAGCAAAGGAGCAGCAACGTATGACTCACATATCAGACATAAATGATGCTGCTAAAGCCTAATTTTAATAAGTCTTTTGCGTGGATCAGGTCCAACTCGACGACAGCAACGACTGGCAGCCCGGATGTCATTACACTGATTGTGGATGCCATCAAGTCAGCAGTGCGCTTCCAGAAAACCATATCTGAAGCCTGGCTCAAGGTGTACAATTGTTAATAACTGTTCTTCCTGTTTTAAACAAAACCAGATATTTCAATGGCACTACTGTTTTTTTTTCCACAGGCAATCGAATCTGTGGAAGAAGTGGTGGACCACAAGGTGAATGTCATACTTTTAAGTCAATGAACGGGATACGTCTAACGCAGTTGTTATCTACTGGCCATAGTTTCATTGTAGACACACACGTATGGAAATCGAGGAATAAAATACACTTGCGCAACCTAATGCAAAGTTTCGATTGACGCTGTTAGAGAATAATTTATTTAATCAAATGTTAAGTACTCTTTAGTATTGTGGTTGTCGTTTGCTGTTCAGTGATTTATCATAGTAAAACACTGCTATGCAAATAATAATTATTTGACATTTTTAAACAAAACTGATACTATTGTTGTTTAAGTGGAATCTTAGATGCAGTTCTTATATTGGATCATGTTGAGGCCAAAAATTACTCAAAAGTTGCCACTTCAATATTCGTTAAAATATGTTTGTGCTTTTACACTTTTTTATTGTGAAAAAAAAATCAATACACAAAAGTTTCATTTTATTTACAACCCTGAAAATTTAAACTGAAATCAAATTAAATCAAACTTTATTTATAAAGCACCTTTCATACATTAAAATGCAACTCAAGGTGCTAAACAATGAAATCAAGGGAAACATGTAAAGATTAAAAAGTAATGGGCCTAAAATTGAACCTTGGGGAACCCCACATTTAATTCCATGGGTTCCAGAGGAACATGTATCCATACTTACAAAGAAATATCGATCTGTGAGATAGGAATAAAACCAGTAAAAAGCAGTACCAGAGATTCCCACCTGGCTTCTAAGTGTTTAATAAAATGTGGCGATCTACCGTATCAAAAGCAGCACTTAAATCCAGTAGCACCAAGACTAAGTTTTTCAGGTCTCTATCACACCTGATTCATTTAAAATCTTGGTACTATGGTTCATCCTAAAACCAGACTAATATTTTAATAGAAATATTAGTCAGGTTTTAGTATCTAAAAAATAATTTAATTGGATAAAACAATTTTTTTCTAAAATCTTACTTAAAAACGGCAAGTTGGATACAGGTCTGTAATTATTAAATTGCTCTTCGTTCTATACGAAAACTTTTATTGAAGCAGTCAATGTTTAAACTTCCACCAGAAATGTGTTCTGGATTTTTTGTGTCATCTGTGCGTTACCTATATTATAAAATCTTGTTGCTGCTACTCCAGGTGATCGATCTGCTGGTGCTGTTCATCCTCCACTCCACTAACGCCAACCAGAGTCGCCGGGGTGCCGAGAAGGTGCTGAAGATGAAAGTGAGGACTGGCCTGATCTCCGAAGCGTTGCTACAGAAGACCTTTAAGGATAACAAGCAGGCAAGTGCTTTCACTGACGCACGATTGGGAGGATTTTAATTTATTTGACGTGCGGGTTTCTTCCTGGGTTCAGGTCCTACGGGGATATTTTGCCTCCATCCTAGCCCTGGCTCAGAGTTTGCTGCGCTCGCCAGACCCGTGCGTGGTCCCGTTTGCCGGGCACATGTATCGGCATTCCTTCACTGCTTTTGGTACATATTGCCAACAGGTTAGCATTTTTGTTTAAATACACAAATGTGTCTCATCTTTTTAAAAATATAAACTATGCCTCATGTACTACTCTGTTGAAGGAGGTTGTGGGCTCACTGGTGACCCACGTCTGCAGTGGTGTTGGCGGCGAGGTGGACATGGCCCTGGAGCTGCTCTGCGGTCTGGTTACTGAAAAACCTGCTGAAATGGGACCGTATGCTGTATTTGTCAAGGTCAGGCGAAGGTCGTTTTATCTGCCGTCGTGAAACAGAAAAAAAGTTATGTAGATGAAAGGAAAGCAGAGTGATGCTTTCTTCCAAAGACGGTAGACACCCCCAGGCCCGTCCTATTACCAATTACCTATATTATTATCCTTGTCAAGGAGTTTCTTTAAATTGCTGCCTAATATAGTGATTTTTATGTCAAATTTTACATCGATTCAATAAATTTTATTCCCTAAGTATTTATAGGTTCAGTTTTTGCTTATGTAATAAAAATGTTAGAAAATGCCGTTCTGGTAAAGAAGAGCGATCTTCTCTTTTTTTCCACCAAGATTGATAACATTTGTCTCTGTCATTCTTCTGATGCGACGACAAATTTGTCAGCCTCGTCACAACTAATTACTGTAACACCAATATTTTCTGCAGGGAATTCTGGACTACCTGGACAATCTTTCACCTCAGCAAATTCGCAGACTTTTCCATCTGCTAAGCGGGCTGGCTTTTGGATCACAACAAGGCTCACACATTCAGGTGTTTACTCATCATTTATTTGGGACATTTGTCATTAGGGATGAGTGATTAATTGAAATCAAACTGACATTGCAATGCAATGTAGTAGAAAGCAATTTTAAAATAATTGGTTGCAATTTGAGGGAAGAGGAAAAAAATGGAAGACAGCCTCTCTCTTCTTTCTTTCTCTCACGCACTACATGGGTGCAAGCGCATATTACAGTTTGCCTTTTGGAAATACATGAAAATACATATCTATATCACCTCAATTTATCTACTTCAGGAAGACCTAATTATGGAAGGACACATTTTGCCAATAAATAATACCAACATCACACACGCACATAAATCACAGCACCAATAAGTTTGATTAAATTGTAAAAATAAAATGGACCAGATAAACAAACATTGTCATGGAAATCTCATGAGTATAAAATACAGGACAGCAAAAGAAAAGAAAACTCGATGGGTAAAGTGATGTCAAAATAAATAATTGCCACAGAGGCAGTATACAAAACACCAATGTTGTACAGAAAAATTGTTCCACCATAAATTTGATACAAATTCCACATACTGCATTTACCTAGCATCTGAAGGGGACAAGTTAGAATAAAGGTAAGAAGAAAAAAAAGGCCAAAAATTACAGTCACAATATTGAGAGGGGGGGGGGGGTGAAATCGCAATTCGATTATTTTTCCAAATCGTTCAGCCCTATTTGTAATAACTTTGGACCTGCGTCTGACATTCTTTCCCTCCCTCCCTTCAGGACGACATGCACATTGTGATCCGCAAACAACTCTCCAGCACCGTGCCCAAGTACAAGCGCATCGGGATCATCGGTGGCGTTATGATCATAGGCAGCATGGGGGCCATCGCGTAAGAGCTTTTCCTCACAGATTATTGTTGTGTTTTTTTTTTATTATGCCTGTTCATTTTATTTCCCCATCACGCTCTGCACAATTAGACCTAAAGCCGAAGATACTCAGGACAAATCATTACCACCCGAGACATTCAGACAGGTACACATAAAGACAAGTTGCTGTATACTTTGTTTCATTCATATTTGTGTTTGTAGCGGTTCATTCCAGTTGAAGTTTGTTGGACAAAATGTATGGTTTCTTTTCTTGTTGCAGTTGTCAGCCCTGTTGGAGTTGGTGCAGTCCAGTAGTGAGACGTCACCTGAAGCTGCTGCTTTGTACTGTGATGAGCTGGCCAATCTGATTCAAACTTCCTCTCTGGACCCACAAGTACAGGTAAGTAGGACTACCAAATCTTCCAAACAAGAAACTGTGTGTTTTGTGCTGCAGGTTTAGATCACTATAAGCCATGCAAATGGAGTTCTGAGTTGATTGTATAGGGATATCAGAGAAATCTGATGGATGCTTTGATGGTGTTTTGCCGTAAAACATCTTTATTATTCTGTTGATGAGCTCATCTTTGATCTGGAATCCATTAAAAAAATGTTTAGAAAAAAACAACTAAAAATTTGAACATTTATGCCTTAGTGCAATTATTGATGGCACTGCTGGTTAAAACGAGCAGAAGCAGAGAAAGAAAAATAATTTTCTTGACAATAGCCATAATTCAGTGTCTCTCTGCATTCAACCAATGACATTTCTTTATTCAGTGTGGTGTGCTATTCTTTTTCTTCATGTGCAGGAAAAGATCTGCAACAGAGTCTTAGATGTCTTCCAGGGTGACTTTGTGGTGGATCTGGGTCCAGAAATATCAGGGTCAGTGATCAGCAACTGGAACTCAACTTCATCTGTGCCTTTGATAATTAACCCTTCTGTGTTAATGCTGGTTATGGTCGCAGGTCCTTCTCTTTCCCAGCCCGCGTCATGTATGACCTTGATCAGGATGAGAGTCAAGGAGGCATTGCCATCAACTTGATGCCTTTGCTGGCCAAAGACATGCTCAGCAGGGCGGAGCAGCATAGTCGGGATAAGAAGGATAACAAGTCGGCTACTTTGATGTCATTTTCCTAGATTCCATATTTAACTGACATCCGGTGAATTGAACACTTTTTTTTTTGTCATCAGGAGTTCTCTCTGTTTGTCCCCATTTTTCCGCCTGCTGCGCTTTTGTGAGGAGAAACAGAACCAAGGAGATTTAGAGGAGATCGATGCATTATTGGGTGAGAAAATAATTAGAATGATTATTTATTGAGCATTTGTTAAAAAACATTAATAAATGTGTGTGCATGTTTTGGGGATTCCAGGTTGCCCTCTCATCCTAACAGACATGGATGTTGTAGAAAAAATAGACAGCCTGTCCAAAGTGGAGAAGGAGTTCATTTGCACTCTGCTATTTCACACCATCAACTGGTTCAGAGAGGTAACTGCACATGGAAAGGTGTCCTAGTCATACATTTGATGACCTGGATTCTAGGGGTGTGCCAAAAAATCGATTCTTATTTAGTACGATTCAGAATCGATTTTAAATGTCCCAAAATCGATTTTATTTAAATTATTTGATACTGTCTTGCCTTTGTCTGTGTGTGCCTTTTATTGGGAGCGCTGTTTGTGTTGTACCCAATTTGGCCACTTGGGGGCAGTGTGGTTTCACGTGGTCTAATACACTGTTAAGTTGTAGCCACATTAGAGAGTGGAAGGAAAAAGTCACAATCAAGTTATTCCAAAATTTTTTTTGCAGTGTGGAGCTGTTCTTTTGAATGATAAAAGTGACGCAAGTAGCGCGCTAATTAGCATTAGTGAGTCAAACTAGAGTAGATCATTACAATTCCTTGCACATCTATAGATTGAAGCAAAAATCATTGTCAATCAAATCATTTTGAAGCAAAAATCGTTCTTAATCAAAAATCGATTATGAATCGAATCGCAGACCCAAAAATCGGAATCAAATCGTGAGACATTCAGAAATTCCCACCTCTACTGGATTCTGTATATCCCAATTAACTTTCAACAGGAGTTGGGGTATACCCTCGACTGGTCGCCAGCCAATTGAAGGGCAGCTAAAGACAAAGTCAAACAACCATTCACACTCAAATTCTCACTTATGGACAATTTAAAATCTTCCAAACCTCACATGAATGTTTTCGGAATCAGGGAGGAAACTGGAGTGACTGAAGAAAACTGAGAGAGAACAAGGCCAGAGTCGAAATTTAAACCTCAGAGCTGGGAGGCAAACATGCTGGCCATGAGTCCACCATATTTCCTCTTATAGAGTACATAACAAATAGAGCAGAATTTCTTACAATATTGTGATATAGAATCAGGTAGAGGCCATACCACCAACTCAAGTGGTCTTATTTAGTGAATCATACATAGGTCTTGCATTGACTCAAAATGGCCACCACTTTAATTTGAACTTTAAACTAACAGATATACTGACATAGATGTCAAAATTGTCCACTTGTACAGCCCGTCACCATAACGGCTGTTGTGTCTGTTGGCAGGTGGTAAATGCCTTTTGTAAGATGAAGGACAAAGACATGAAGATGAAAGTGATGACCCGTCTGCAGAACATTACCTACCTTCACACCCTGTTGGAGAGGGCTTTAGCCGGTGGGCATCACATGCACAGTATCGACTCTCATTACAGGCCTCAGTGAGTTTTCAAATGACACTCTTGCTTTTAGTTACTCCTGGCTATGTTCCCCCTGTTGCTAATTTTGATGGAGAGAGCACAGACATGATTGTACCCAGCACCGCCGCTCCTTTGAATAAGACAAAGAAAGGTAAGCAAACGGCACTGGAGATATTTTATATTATTGCTCTATTATTTAAAAAGAGAAAAACATCCAAGGAAGGGAAAAGGCACTGAGAGCCGAGGGTGTCTTTTTGAATATGCTTTCAAGATGGTTCTGGAAAGAAGAGGAAGGCGCCTGGGAAGAATTCCTCTCAAGGCAGCTTTCCGGGGGAGGACAAGACGCCAGAAGATGAAACACAGCAGGTGAACAATGAATACAAATTGTATTCCAGTATTGACTTAGGGGGTGGATGTTTTTGAGTTCTGCCTTTAGCTTTTATGTGCATGAATGGGGTGGAAGCTAAGTCAGCCTAAACTTGGTCAAATTTGAAGTGAGCGCATTTCTGCTTTGGTTTAGATGATCACGGTAAACAAAATAGAAACTTGCAACAACAACAACAACAAAAGTTAATTTAGATGTAGGCTTACAAGTAACTAAATTTGAGCTAACACACTACCAATAAAAATGTATAATTTTCTTGTACACTTGACTTATGGACCACTTATAAGTAACGAGCCTGTACATGTTCTTAAAGGATCCAGAGAAGGAGAGGGAGAAAGAGAAAGAGAAGGATGCCCGACAAGGAGTCAACCTGGCATCCTACAGGCCATTTTTCAGAGAGCTTGACATGGAGATTCTCAGTGTGCTGCAATGTGGCTTGCGAGCCCGCTTAACGCTGGACCCTGATGTCGGCGCCAAGGTGTGAGACAAGGTGTCCTTTCCAGGGGGACCCCAAAATTAAAACCAAAAGCACACTGTATGTTTTGAATCTCCTTTAGGAGAACCAGGAGGTTCTTTTGGGTCCGGCAGAGCTGGTTTTCCTGCTGGAAGATATGCTTCGCAAACTGGAGTTTCGTCTGACGGCCGCCCTGGCCAAGAGAATGCCTTTTCTCAAGGTGCATAACTGCCAGAACAACAGCACACAAATAGACTCCACAGGTCACAGCATTAAATACACCTGGACTACCTAAATCGCATCCATTACCAGAGAATATAGCACTGATCATAAATAGTCAAGAATATTTTTTGACTTGAGTTCCTCTTTAAATCTGATCTGAAAAGTGGTCAACGTGTTCATTTGTGGAAATAAGAACATTTCTACGAAATGACGTGGTTATTAAAGTTGTGTGGGGGAATAAAAAAACCATTGAATACTATTTTACAATGATATATAGCTTGGATTGGTACCTATAGCCTTTCATACAAAGCCATTCTTCTCTATTCATTGTCATTTATATGGCGACAGGCGAGGGCCGACAAGAGCATGGGCTTCTCCCACCTGCAACAGAAAAGCCCCAAGGATGTAGCTTCCTTCTGTGTCCAGATGCTGCCTGCCCTCTGCTCCCACTTGGAGAACTGTCACAACTATTTTCAGGTAGAAAAGAAGAGACTGGGATTAAAAGGGGATCCTCCTTATTTCAACTTTTGTCTGCCCGGTTCTGTTGCATCTTCAGACGTTGCTCTCTGACAATGACGGTATTGTGGACGGGCCCACCACAGATGCTCAGGAGCACCAGTTAATATCTACTTGCTGTCAGCTTCTCCTGCAAGTGTTCAACACCATCTTCAGCTGGTGAGCAGGAGAAAGCAGTACTTCGCACCAGGGATCAGTGTTTTTTTGTGCCCCCGAGGTACATTCGATCAGACAAGTCTTTGTGTGTGTTTGGGTGCTCATTCAAATGGCAGGTCTGGATTCAGCCAGCCCGACCATCGGAGCTTACTGAAGAAAGCCTTGGGAGTTTTGGCGGGTCGACTAAAAGATGGAGAAGCTGAGTTGAGCCTGGAGCTGCTTGTTAAGTGAGCGAGAAGGCTTGCGAACGAATGTTCTTGCTCGTATCGCTACTTCCAATTTCTGGAGTATTTGAATCAAAAACAAAACTGTTGCGTGTCTTCTGAACTAAAAAATCTCGTCACGCAGTGATTGTTCATTCACATTGAATACATATTGAAATGCTGAACGTTGTCTTTTTTTTCTCAGACACAGCTTTGAATATCTGCTGAACTTCCGCAGCACTATTCCAAATCTCAGTTCAGCTCTGTGCCTCTCTCAGCTGTCGTCCACTGTTTCCGAGAAAGGAGGCAACGCTACTGCTTATAGAGAGCAGACTGGTCGGTCCTTCATCTTTCTAGCAATTACATTTCCTACTTTATTATCGAGCCGACTTCCATAATGATCGGCTGCTTGGGTATTTTGTCCATTTAGCTTCTCTCGCACGGGCCTTCCTTAGCCAATCATGGCTGACAGTCAGTGGTGAAAAGCAACGAGGGACCAAATTCAATGAAGCGCTTCACACGCTCCTCAGGTATGTCAACTAAAACATGATCAGAAACACCTCACTAATAGGATCAACTGCATTGATGCGCCACTTCAAATCACAGCCATAATAATACAACTTTTTTTTTAAGTGAGCATTGAAGGTGGATGCCGTCTGGCAAAATCAGTGACAACAGCGAGGTCTTACCACCAGAGATGAAGATGCTGAGGTTCTCTTTGGGAGTGACCAGGATGGATAGAATCAGTACATCAGAGGGACAGCACATGTTAGAGGCTATAAAGTCAGAGAGGCCAGACTGAGATGGTTTGGGCATGTCCAGAGAAGAGATAGTGAGTATATTAGCAGAAGGATGCTGAGTTTCCAAATGCCAGGCAGGAGGTCTAGAGGAAGACCAAAGAGGAGATTTATGGATGTAGTTAAAGAGGACATGAAGGTAGTTGGTGTGAGAGCGCAGGATGCAGATGACAGGGTTAGATAGAGGAAACTGATTTGCTGTTGCGACCCCTGAAGGGAAAAGAAGAAAGAAGATTGAAGGGGGTGTTTGCAAATGTAAAACCGATAGCAAAATTTGAATGCAGCCTCACTTCACTAATGCTCTTCAAGTCTTGATAGGTCAGTGTGAGGCTGTGGCACCTTGACCCCCCCCCCCCCCAAATAGAAAGCACCCTATTTAGTATATTTGTGAAGATGGAATTTTTCATACAGCTCTTGTATTGGGTCTCATTATTAGATTGTAGAGCTAGACCGATATTTTTTTCAGGACCAATACCAATGATGATTATTAGTAGTCAAGGAGGCCGATAACCGATATAAGCCGATATTCATTTATAGTAAAAAAAAAAAAGAAAAAAAAGGGGGGGGGGTGAATATTGGCGTCAATTTTTTTTTATATTCAAATGCCAATCTTGACTGTTGTAATGTCTTAAAGCATGTTTATTGAACAATTTTTCAGACTTTTCAAAATGTAGATTAAAAAAAATAAATCTTAGACAATTGACATCCTTTTGAATTTCTTATCTATAATTTGTTCAAAATGTTCAGGGAGCTCCCAAGGTTATCAGTACGTCTTAAAAAGTTAAATGGAAACTTGAGCAAGTAAATACCATAGCGCTCTATAGTTTTCTTCAGTAAATATTTTTTCCCCAAATTTAAAAATACTAGAACTTTTAAACTTTCAAATGTCTTCATTTTAATTTCGAACAAAAACAAATGGTTCAAAAGGTTCACAGGGTTAGTAGCATCTCATAAAGTTAACTGAACATTTAAATAAATAGCTCCGAGATTAAAATGGTTTTAGATTTACCTTATATCGGCCATCAAAAAAAAAAAAGGCCAATTATCGGTCTATCTCTATTATATTGATCAGCTGTTCTTAATTTTGTGTCTCTGAAAGGTGGCAATTGTAATCAGAAAATAGAGAAAAAAATTGGCATATCAGTTCAGTTATACAAGCTATGATCTTAGCTTAGCTTCTGAATATATGCTTGAAAAATATACAGTAAATGTTCATTGTTGTAAACAGAGAAGCCAGTCTAAACCCAAGTTCTTTCTGTTTGCAGTATCTACCTGGCACACGTGGACGATGTTCTAAAGGCGGTGGAAGAAATAGCTAATGAAGGCTTCCCTCAGATCATCAACGCCTCAAAAGACGAAAGCTCTGCCTCCTGGCCGACGCTCAGCAGGTAAATACATCGTCATCGTCATCACACTCAACCCTCTGTGATTTACGTGAGGTTTCATTTTCAACTCTCTTCCCAAAGACAGACATTCCTGGTCTTCTATAAAGTTTTGATGGCAGAGCTGGAAAAATCGGTCCGGAAGATTCCGTCTGGCAAAATCAGTGACAGTGGCGAGGTCTGCCACTAGATGTCGCACTAAACAACATATCCTTGTACAGTCAACCCAGCCACATTAAGTACACCATTTTGAGCTGTCTGCCTTTACAAAAATAGTCGCACACTGATCACTATAATTACCTTACTAGCTAAATCAATACCTCTCTGACAGTGCCAATCAAAAATTAGTATTTGTAAAGTCACAAATGTTAATACTCATTCAACTGCACAGGTGTGCCTAATCACTTATGCATGTCCTCTTCAGGCCCAGAGTGAGAAGCTGCTGACATGGACCCTGGCAGTCCGGGACTTTAACATCCTGGTCAACCTTGTAAAGGTGTGTCCAATGTTTGCCTTCTGCTTGTTACTTCTTTTTTAACCATTTCCTTTGTCAGTTCACTCATTTCCATTTTTTGGTCTCTAACCCTGTCAAGCAGGTGTTTGACTCGAGACCTGTCCTTAACGTGTGCCTTAAGGTGAGTTTGATCCCCATGCTGAGTTGTACTTGAATGTTCTAAAGGAGACTGTGAATGTACCGGTACTATAAAGCTTATTTTCTTCATGGGTAGTATGGACGTCTTTTCTTGGAATCCTTCCTGAAGTTGGGGATGCCGCTGCTCGACTACAGTTTCAAAAGGCACAAAGTGTGTATGAAATGACTCTGTATGAACATTAAACGTGCTAAACGAAGTGCGGTGACCATGTCTGGTGTTGTCTCTTTTCTTAGGAGGACGTGCACAACCTGTTGAAGACCTTCCAGCTCAGCACTCGCCAGCTCCATCACATTTGTGGACACTCCAAGGTTGCTGCCTTAAGTACATTATATTGTTACACTGTCTGGCCTCCCCCCCCAAAAAAAGTCCATTGATCCTGCATTTACCGTTTACTGCACTCAATCCGCCCACGCATTCTGTAGTTCAGGGGTTCACTGCTGTTGTTGTCTCCCTACGTATCAGTGGGGTTACCGTGTGGAACGTAGTGGCCAATCAGTGAGGGAAGAGGATGCCTCATGTTCTCTGAAGCACTTTCTGCTGTTTGAGCCCAATGAATCATGAACATTGTGCACTTAGCATATGACTGTGCCATCAGGGGAGAAAACAACTTAATTGGTGGCCACATGGGAGTACTGCTCCCACAGGCTCACATCACCAACCTCTCTGTCACGAGACTCTTATTTTCACTACCAAAGTCTCTGTAACCAAATGCTAACCATCACATTTCTTCCTGAAAGATAATCTTACACTATAGTCCTTCCTGAATTAATTATGCATTGCAGTTATTGGCCCACTTTTAGTTGTTACAGTAATCTCACTAGTTTAATACTTTGAATTCCTGAATAGGAGGAACAGCTTTTCTAGATAGCAAATGAGAATTTGCTGATGAGAATTTGCTAACCTAATTTCGTTGTTCCTTGCTTCATTGCATCCAATGCTTCAACCCTTTGGGCCAGACAGTTTATATTGAAAGATATAATGAGCAAAACTTTCCTTGGCATATTCCACAATACTCAGATCAACCAGGACACAAGTTTGACCAACCACGTTCCGGCTTTGAAGAAGAGCCTTGAGCTGTTTGTCTACAGAGTGAAGGCCATGCTCACCCTCAACAATTGCCAGGGGGCCTTTTGGATTGGAAACCTCAAGAATCGCAATCTGAAGGTTTAACATCACCTGACTTGTGTTGACTTTGGCGGACTGATCCGATAATGTGCACCTGTGTTTCTATACTGCAGGGTGAAGAAATTCTTTCACAAAAGTCACAAGAAAGTGAGGAGGAAGAGGAAGAACAAGTGGCTCCCCAGGGCCAATCGGAGGATGAGGTATTTATGAACACTTTCAACAAAGAGGGATGAGCTGGACACATTTTAAGTACCTTTTTATTTGTTGTATGGGTGTCTTTTAGTCTAAAATTACTATTTAAAAAAAGTGGGAAGGCTATTTTTAATTTAATAATAAAAGAAAAGTACTTAATGTAAAAGATGTTTATTTATTTTTATTTTTATTTAGATCTCTAGAATTACAGCTTTATTTTTTTTTTATAACTTTTAACATTTATAATTTATTCACTTGCTGATCAGTTTTCAGGTCCAGCATGTAATACTGGCACTAATTAAACCAAACCAATTGTGCTTCATTACACTAAATCAGTGTTGACCTGAATTGAACAGTTTTTGTTGTTGTTGTTTTTTTTGTTTTTTTTTACAACTGAAGGCATTAGTAATGTTTTCAATCTGGTAATTAGGGAACATTACGGTGCGTTTCACAACAGCAGTCTGATGTCTTTAGGAATTCAAGGCACATAACGTGGAGTTGGTTGAATGGACCACTTGAAAAAAAAAACGAGGTCGCTATGCAAACACAAGGGTGCGGAGCAGCGTGTAGTTTGGCAGGGGTGAAGTCCGATACATAATAGAGCCTCCAGCTACTGCTGAGAACGTCTTGCCAAAGCAGGCTGTTGCAAGTAAAACAGCCTAGTGTGCCTGATAAGATAACAGGGTTATTTATTATGCAGTCCTCTAGCAAGTGAATGCTATTTTGTCAGTTCCCAGACTCTTATCTGCCGTTTATAACGATTTACATGAACACAGCGTTATGCAAAGAGGTTCAGAATGTCAGTTGTGTGATTTCCCTTAGGAGCAGGATAGCGATGCTGAGACGAGAAGGAAGAGCAACAGAGAGGAGAATGATGATGAGAATCAAACGGATGACTCTGAAACACACTGATACGTCAACAAATCTCTTCAGCACATTTTCCAACAGACGTATGTGTGGGGGTCACAGGTGAGCTGGAGCCTATCCAGCTCAAGCTCTCAATATGTCAATAAATACATTCATAGTTATACGGTTTACAATCAAACTTCTTCATGATACTGTTTGTTCACAATGGTATTTTTATGTTGTTTTAAAAATTTTTTTTTGTTTTTGCCAAAAATTAAAATGTTACTTGTTTCTATTGTCATTCATTGCAATAACAAATACATTTAGACTGAAATTATTGTGATTTTTCTGACACAAAACTTGAGATTGTAGAATGCATAAAAATACACGGACTGACGTTAACACTGAGATCTTTGTTTCTAGCAAATCCCATAAATAGGGTGCACACTGCTGGCATAAGCTGTAGGCGATTGAAATACGTTTTTATTGACATTTGAATAAGTGCAAATTTGCCACAAGAATGCCATTCTAGGCAATTAATCAATGGACAAGTATAGTAGACAAATAAAATTGAAAAAAAAAGACCATTATTGTAAAAGCAGCAATTAAAAAACAAACAAAAACATCCTGCAAAAATGTCATCACAAAATATTTCGTTTTTAAGTCGATGCGTCACATGACAACACGTAATTAAAACTTTGATCGTTTAAAACGTGAACTAAGAAATTCCATAGTTTCCCTCTCGGGAGCTTTATTCATCTTAAATTAAAAAAAAGAATACGTTTGAATCTCACAAAAAAATTAATAAATGAAACGCGAGCGAATGAGAAGTACGGATGCCACACTTGCATGCTTTTTTTTTTGCCACACTTTCATGCTAATGAGCTCTCGCTGTCAGCTTTGGACTGAACCACTACACATTCACGGGGTAGCTTGTGGTAAATATGTATACATTAATCAGCAAATACAATTTATACCACAATACAACGTATCGTAGCTTGCTTTGTAGTGTTAAAAAAAACGAATGACGTTAGCTTTTGATTAGTAATGATGTCGTCGATGTTGAAGAAAAGCTGTCTGTCTGACGACCCCTTCTAAATTGAGGTGGGTGGTCTATCCAGGAAGCTTATCCAACTGTTAGGGAAAACCACCGTAAACAAAGTGTCTTTTTCTGAGTCCCTGAACTGTATTTCCAACGGACTACCACATTTAACACCTCTTCTCCCTCTTGCTTGCCCTTGTAGCTGTCGTATGAACCTGCTGGGCCACATTCGCCGCGTCGAAACCGGAAGAGGACATTTGAGGCTCGACAGATTTCCCCAATCAAACAACCTGCAGTCAGCGGTGCTGCTTTACCGAAAACATGTCTGAGTTCCTTCTGTTGCTCCTCATCGGCGTCTTGCTGCTGTGCTTGCTGGCCACCGTGGGGGGCTACCTCATCTACTCGGGCCTCCTGGCGGACGTGGACGTCAAGACGGGACCACCCCCGATTAGAAATGTTACATTTGCTTATAAATTCAAAGAGGGAGCCTACAAGGACAGCGGGGCAGCCTTCACAGAAACGTGCAGTATTGGACCCAAGCAGAGGACAATCGGTGTCTACTATGATGACCCCGAGCAGGTGCGTGAGTGTGTTTGTGTTTGTGTGATGATGACATAACACCACAGCACTTTCTTTCATGATAAGAGCATCTTTGACAGGGTTTTTTTCCTGGCTCAAATCGAGACAGAGGCGGCACTATTACGCCACGCCCCCCACTACCTCAAAATTCTATCTACGTTATTCTAATGATTAATCGAATAGTCTGCTAATCTATCAATCAAAAACCTTTATTTATCCGTAAATTAAAACTTAATGAGCATGAGCTCATGTCTCCTTTTCTACCCAAGAAGGCGGAGCACAATAACGTCATGACAGTCAATGCATACACACATAAAAGTAAACGAATGTACAATATATAAAATAACTAAGTAGTACTATTATAAACAGATAACTGTTGGACTACTGTCCACCCAGAATGGAGTGCAGAAAATGGCAACCAAAAAAATACTACTAGGCCATTACTATAAAAAAGAAAAAGAAAATATTAACTAGTGCTGCATGATGACATATTTCTATGCCGTTGCCCAGACCAAGTAATCAAACGCTGTTTGTAAACTCTATATGTCATAATTGCAATAAATATTTGTCTAGAAAACACTCCTAGGTCATACATATAAAACATGTCAAAATGTAGCAAACCGAGAACACCGCTGTATTCAGAACTTCATGGTCAAAAGTTCTATGCTATTTTAGTCTATTCCTTTCAATAAGTGAACCTTTGTAACTGTATGTAATTAGCTAAAGTTCTATGGTTTTATCACTTGATGATTGGATGCTAATTAACTGCCTCTTATAAAAGAAAAGTTTGCCCTTGAGGGATTAACCATAAAGGCAATCGTTTTTGAGAAAAGCAGCCTGGATGATGAAACCGGTCAGCTGTTAAATGCCACGTTGCACTGTTGATATTTTCCATCCTCACATGCTGGCTGCGGGCTGCGGGCTGCGGGCTGCCTCCTTTGACTCAAATTTTGCAAAGACGCAAACAGAATCTTTCCACTGCAGAGAGCTGTCAGACAGGAAATGCACACTTGACTCGTAGCAGTCCAAACAGTGGTAAATAATGTACACCCGGATGGGAGCAGCAGTCACACATGAGAGCATTTAGTACTTAACAAAATGTATTAGACCACCACACAATGTAAAGTTTATGCCACGACCGCTGTAATGTTTAAAACACCAGAGAAAGAATCTCTTATAATCAAGATACTTAAATGGTAAAATATTGTGAGGGCCTTCTTGGAATTGCTGTTTTGTTATTATTCTGCTGACAAATGATTTTGGGGTCTCAACATGACTGAAAATGTTTCTTTTTTTTCCAAACATGTCCTGGTGAAAATTGTCTGCGGCAAAGTATGCCGTCATGGTTGGATGATTATCTGAATGATTTGCCAAGAAAAAGGTTCCAAGGAACTGGCTGTAATCGTCATAATTATACGTTCTCACATCTATTGTATTATATAAGAGAACAATTCTTCAAAACAGACGATTTATTTCCACTCCCAGTTGAGTTCTACTGTTAAACTGAACATAAAATGAAGATAGTTATACATTTTATATTTAAAACAATTACATACCGGTAGCTTTGCCTTACGACAGTCTGTTTAGTTTTCATTACAATTCTTTACAATTTATTTACAGTGGCCCGCCACATACTTCGGCACCCTTGGATTCACCAGTGGATTCGCCAGTCTCTATTTTTTGTGAAAAATGCGTTTTGGGCAGTATAAGTAATAAGGGTGTGCCCAAAAAATGATTCTCATAAGAATCATGATTCTCATTTAGTACGATTCAGAATCGATTTTATTTAAATTATTTTATACTGTCTTCCCTTTGTTTGTGTGTGCCTTTATTGGGAGCACTGTTCATGTTGTACCCGATTTGGCCACTTAGGGGCAGTGTGTTTCCACACGGCCTGATACACTGTTAAGTTGTAGCCACATTAGAGAGGAGAAGGAAAAATTCACAATCAAGTTATTCCAATAAAAGTTGTGTTTTTTTGCAGCGTGGAGCCGTTCTTTTGAGTGATAAAAGTTGCTCACAGGGGGAAACTTTGTACTCTGCTTCCCAGTCAAGTCAGTGTGTCAGTGGAGAGGTTGAGTGCGAGAGTCAAACTTCGGGAAGGTTGTGGCCAGCGGCTCAGCGAAGAGCTTTTTTAGAACATTTCTGCTGGTGACACCATTGTTGGATAGACTTGGAGGGGATCACAAGGATGCTGTTATGTGATAATACACGCCGCCACGGCAACAGTATTCCATGACCTGTTTCATCTCTAAATAGGGGGGGGGGGGGAGGGACGCACACAGCTGGCTTTTACAGGAATTTGTTAAACAAATCACAGTCTTGTTGCGCTTGTCCTCTGCTAATTTTGTTTTAATGTTACTAATTTGGGTCGTAATGTTACATAGTCAGCAGGAACGTCTCCACTGACATTCACTTAACACTAACACATGGCTATTTGTCTACTCTTTTGCAGTCTATTTACTAACCACACACAAAAAATTACTAGGAATTAGTTTTTTGTGGAAGCTTAATGAGTGCATTAGTTGCCTAATAGCAAAAAAAAAAAAAAAAAAAAAAAAGGAATATATAATAATTCCAAACTTCCAGGTTAAAATATGTAACTGTGTTAAATACTCATATTACTGAGGATTTTTTGCCCGCTATGCCCATGTAATCATACTTATGACCACTAGGCAGCACTGTTATCACAGGCTTTGAGTTGCGTAGAAGCACTATCCTTCCCAATTGCAGCAATGCGTGTTAAGATTAATTTCTGGTGATTATCATTCTTTACGATTGATTATTAAATGTAATCAACTACAGAAATAAAATGCAATATAGACAGCACGGTGGAGTGGGTGGACTAATGGTTCACGTTTTTGAGGTTTGGAGTTTGAATCTCAGCTCCAGCCTTCCTGTGTGGTGTTTGCATATTTTCCTTGTGCTTGCGTGGGTTTTCTCCATTTCATTTCAAAAACATGCATGTCAGATTCTAAATTGATCAAATAAAATAAAATGAAATATTCTCCAATTATTGGCATGCAAAAATTGTTGGTACCTCTCTGTTAATGAAAGAAATAACTTGAATCGGACAAAATAACGGTACCCCTAGAAAAAATTGATAATTTGACAATTTGTGACCTCTAATTACCATTTACAAGTGTCTTCAAATTTGTAAACAGTCAGTCTGCCTTTTAAAGGGTGGCAAGTAGTCATTGTGCTTTTTGGTTGACATCGTGTGTACCACACTAAACATGGACCAGGGCAAGTGATGGAGAAAGTCGTCTTAGAAGATTAGAAATCAAAATATAGACAATAACCTTAAAGGTAAAGGCAGCTTGATGTTCCCATGACTACAGTTGCACAAATTATTCAGAAATTTAAGAGCCATTTGACTGTAGCAATTTTGTCCACGTGTGTATACGCTCTGCAATTGACCACTGGTGTCTTGTTCAGGGTGTACCCCGGTTCCCCTACAAAAAGCCATTTGGTATGGATATTCTCCAGCTCACCCATGATTCGAATACGTGCTTATTGCAGTATGGATTGCAGCTATTCCGTTAAGTAACTTTGATATTGACTTTCCGTGTAGTTTCTCAACGTCCAAATGTTCACATTTGACTAGTGTGGCAACTTTGTGTGGTTTAAACTGTCTGTGGCGTAGCCGACCTTCTCATCTTGCATTGTTTAGGTCTTTGAGTGAACACTGGCCAATTAGCGCAACATCTCGTTGCTCCCCCTTGAACTGTTTTGATTTGTAATGAGCATCCATGCTTGCGACTGTTTGCAGATGTGCTTGTAATTGCAAACGCACGCCTAAGGGATTCAGCAGTTTAGCCCGGGTGCCGCCTAGGGGTCATTTGCTGGCCTGCAGATGCACCGAACGAGCATAGATCAGCCACGTTTGATGTTATCGTTTACGATCAAAGAGTGAGTACCCGGACCGTAAGGGTTTCTCCCTGTTCTGTCTAGTGCTGTTATAACAGATTTCCAGACGAGGTAAACAAGCTCTTGTTGTGTAGCAGGGCGTAAAAAGAGTAACCGCTCCGCAGTCAGGCTGTCTGGCTGCGAGATTCATCGAGGAGAGTGGGCAGAGGCCTGTGGGTGTGTCGCCAGGGGGCATGCAATCATTTAGCAGGGAGTGAGCAACTGTGGAGATAACAAACGCAATCCGTTCTGGGGTCCTGAATCCTGATCAACATTCGATTTGTTTGTACAATAATTAAAACTGTGAGCAGTTGACGCCCTCCATAAAGTTGCTTTTATAATCGTCTCTAGTGGTACCTTGGGATATGAAGGACACAACTTAGATTTTTTTTATTTTATTTGTATTTTTTTTTGCTTTTACTTGCGAGCAAAGAACTCTCATCTCTCTTTAAAAAAAAGAGACTTATGTATGTGTTTAATGTCTCTCCCAGTTGAAGTTTACTTTCAAATTAATACATAAATTAAAAATATAAAATATAAATAAATATAAACAATGAAGCCATTTTTGTCCCCAAGTATTGATTGGGTAAAATGAAGTTATTCTCTTTCATAAATTTTTCTAATTAGATAATAAATTAAAATGTTTTGTTTGATCAAATATTGGTTAATTAATTACAATATGTTTTTATTATTTTCTTTAACTGTTTTATTATTAAAATCTGTTATTTTACATAGATTACAAAACAGTAAAATATTGAATTACATTTTATTAAATGATAACTATCTTAAATTGTATTTAAAATGTATTGTTATTGCTATTTGACATTTAATTGTTTGTTTTTTTACATTTTTATTATTTTTTTATTATCATTAAATGACCATGTCCATCTGTACGTTTTAAAAATCAAATTGAGGAAAAATGAAGTTATTATTTTTTTTAAATAAATTTATCTAATTAGAGAATAAATTAAAATGTTTTGTTTGATTAAATATTGGTTAATTAATTACAATATGTTTTTATTATTATTTTCTTGAACTATTTTATTATTAAAATGAGTAATTTTACATAAAATACAACACAGTAAAATAATGAATTTCATTTTATTAAATGATAACTATGTTAAATTGTATTTTTTTGTTATTGTTACAAGTTGCTATTTTACTCCTTTTTTTAAAAACATTATCAATAAATGACAACGTCCATCTGTACATTTTAAAAATCGAATTGAGAATTGCTTTAGATGAGCCGTGTGTGTGATGTCATCCAGGGCTGGACTGGACATCTGGCATTCAGGGCAGATGCCTGGTGGGCCAGTGTCTTTTGGGGCCGATGCAGTGCTTTTTAATTATTATTTTCCTCCATTTCTACCCCAGTCCATTAAACCATTTTGAATATAGACAGCAAAACAACATCAGTCAATATCAGTGGAAGAACTATGTGTTAGGCACGGGTGGTCAGGAGTCGGGCTGGGCAGGGGCCGGGTCAGCAGTCTTAAATCAAATACCAGGGCCGATTTAAATTATTATAATTTTTTCTTTGATGACAATTTTTGTGCAATTTGAGGCCCATTTTATCAGAAAACGTGTTGGTTTAAAAATGTACAACTTTTAATGCTCTGTAAATGCAGCTGGTCTTTAAATGGTGTCATATTGTGCTCACTGTTCACGTGTATTTTTCCTGTTGCTCCCGAGGCTTCTTATAGCAGGCAGAGGAGAGAGAAAAACATTTCACACGTAGACATGTGTGGGAGTGGCACTGAGGGATGAGTTGAGGTGTGGCGCTGGCTGGAAAGAGGTGTATAAATTAGATGTAGTTTGACTCACCTTGAGAGCCTCGCAGTGCTCCAATTCATCAATGAGAATTTCTGATCAGAGCGCCGGGTGCCGCTGCACTCCCCATCAAATTTATTAGCATTTTACCGCCGCGTGTATGTCTGTCGACGGAAACAACATGATAGGTGGAGGGCTCATCGCAAGGGGCTGCCACTTTTAAAAGCGGACATAAAATGAGAAATAAATATGTTGATACTCTGCTATGCAGTTTCCAGAATCATTGTGATTCAACACTGCCAGCACGCCGGGGCCCGTCCCTGTCGTGAAGTTCCCATTTCATGTTTATGGACGCCTCCATAGAGAGCAAGTGCGAAATGAGCGCACAGCTTTCCAGATTGAAACATGCTTGCTGGGTGACAGTCTTTTTTTTCCCCCATCGTGTGTGCTCAAGGATGCACCGTTCATCTTTTTTTTTTTTTGCTGCAGACTAAGACATTAGCACACATACTGCTATTAGTCAGTAAAACAAGGTGTTGAAAAATGTCTTTAAATCTTCCACACGATCATTTCTGTGGCTCGTTTGTTTTTCGCCCCGATGCACAGAAAAATGGATAAAACGACCCGGTATTAATCATAGATGCGAAAGGGAGTAAAACATTAGTAGGCGAGGCAGTCAGCAAATGCAGACGAGCGAGCGATTTGTTCATCTCTGCTATTAGAGAAGACCATCTCCTCGCTATGCGACATCTGGCCGAAGGGCCGCGCTTCGGCCAGCTGGACGATCAGCTGCGCAACTGCGGCCAAGGATAACCACGTCCCCGCCTCCAGCCGGCTCCCCGCCATTGCCACTAATTATGCATGCCAGAGCTCCCAGGATGCCGCGTGTAATTACCAGCAATCTCTAAGCATCGCCTCAAGGACCAGAAAAGACCAGAGCTGTACTGCACTTGGTTATTTGGTGGATTGACAGAAAAAAAAATGACCAAGGGCCATTGGAGTCTCATAATTGCTGTGGATGTTGAAGATGGGTGGAATAAGGATTCGATTGATCGTGTGTCAGTCAATCACTGAGGTTGTCATCTCTTGAAGAAATTAAGGCACATAGAGCATCCTCCAGAGGGCACAATTTAATTTGCTGCTGAACCAGTTCAATTAAAAGAGAAGCAGAAAGTAAACAGGTTGAGAGAGTTTAGTTTGGTGCAGGACCATTTTGTTAGCCTATTAGCGTAATCAGGAAGTCTTTTTGAAATGCTCATAAGTGTTACCCAATTGATAAAAATATACCAATGTGCTTGATATGTTTTCTAAAAACATTCAAATATGACTTAATGCCTTTTCACACTGCACTTAGTTTTTTTTTGGGGTGTCCATGATTGGGCAGAGCACAGGGATAACATTGTTATGGTGCAAGCTTGCCCTAGCATGGATGCTTTTCCTGCTGGTTGGTCTATTACTGTTAGCACTCTGAAATCACTCTGCCAACCCCTCTCCTGTTGGATGAGCCATCGGACATCGCAACGTTGCTGCTGCCGAATTGAAATTTTTTTCAACCTGTGGCGCAGTGCCATGACGATAAATGCCCACCTTGCACGGCGTTCCGTCATCGCGCAACACATACACAATGAATGGGTTTGTCAGCGGTGCACTGCGCCCTGCTACGTGCAGTGTGAAAAGGCTTTAAGGCAACTATGCTAACAGGCTATTGTTTCGATGCCTCATCAGTAAAACGCCTCTTTTGGTCAATGTCTTTAGTTCATGAAATTGGATGAGGCAACATACCAACAAAGTTATCCGCAGACAAAATCGTTGGGGGCTGCCATCTTGAAATCACGTGAACATAGCATGCGTTCCATGCAAATTAGAAGTCACATTTGTTTTTGTAATGTGAACGAGTATATATATATATATATATATATATATATATATATATATATATATATATATATATATTAAGATCGGATTTAACACAAAAAAAATCTAATTGGGAATGTAGCCTCAGTTCGTGTGTTTAATCAGAATTCGAGAACAGTATCATTACACCTTGTCCTAATGGGATGTACAACACATATATGTTCTTTCTTTAAAAAAACGATTAACATTAATTAATGTTACGATAATCGATCAACAGTGCTTCATTTGCATGAGCATGAGGGTGAAGCTCACTTGCTTCCCTGCTACGTCCCATCCATTGACGTGACAGCAGACGGCCCATCACATCATGCTGCACAGCCCTATTACTTTCCAGTTCTCTCCTGGTCCTTCCTCATCTCATCCTCATATGGGCTAGGTTGAGGAGGGATGGGATCCAATCGGCGAAGACAGGTTATCGCTCTGACACGCTGAGTCTCGAGACAGCTCTTGTTGAGGCATTTATAAGCCTGTAATCTACTGTGCTCCTTGCTCTCCATATGTCACCCTCTCTGCTTGTGTGCGCCAATATTCGCCCACACTTATCTGCCTTAGTATTCCAGAAATAGGTGTGAAATCACGCTGAGAACAACTGAACAGAATGAGATTGCGTAGGTGGTAGTGAATGGTCACACCAGCAAGATCTTGTAGGGATTTGTAATTAACTCATTTGCTCCCCAAAACGTATAAATATGTTCTATTTTAAATGTTTTAAGTCTCCCAAAGACGTATTTAAGTTTACGTTTTTTTATGCTAGAGCATACAGAAGGCTTTGATGCAGCCTCTCAACTGCAAAGAACGGTTGAAGAAATGGTAGTTATTACACAAATGGCCAGCAGGGGGCAGCAGAGCAAAGGAGATCAACCAGGGGCCGTGTTAAAAAAAAAAGCTCATTACTCACATTTCTAAATAGATTTGTGAATAATGATGAAACTTAGCTATATTCTAATGCTAATTGCTGTAAACGGAATCAGATAGAAATATACTTTTTTCCCTGATGAAAGAAGAGACTCTAATTTTTCTTTAGGTAGGTTCCATGTTTTTATAGCAATAGAAGACAATATTCTGTGGGCCTTGCAAAATCAGTCAAAATCCAGTATACAGTGAACGGGATTGCTTCTGTGAAAATGGCTGGGAGTGAATGAGTTATGAAGCGAGAACTGGGAATGTGGCAAGTTAATTTTTGTATTGTTGCTAAAATCAAATACTGACTAAGTGGGGAGTTGCTGTAAAAAATTTAATAGATCAAGATCAGTAGTGGACATTAGACAGAAAAAGCTCGTTAACTCGATGCTCAATGTCAAATGATGGTCACAGATGATAAAAATATTAGGCGAGGATTTATTGTTTTTGTGAAGGGGACTAATAAACTGAGCTGTTATTAATGTGATGTCAATATTCAGTTTTGTTGTTGTTGAAGTTGTTTTAATCAAGGACATTGGCTCATTTTTGGTAGCTGGAATTATTGTTTGTTGTATTAGATTACATTTACCAGCCACATCAAGTACTCTTCTAGACTGCCTGACACTATAGAACATAGGTGTCAAACTCCGGTCCTGGAGGGCCGCAGTCCTGCTGGTTTTGGATGTTTCCGTTCTCCAACACAGCTGATATATGATCAGCTCATCATCAAGCTCTGCATAAGCCTGAGAACGATCCTGCTGATTGGAATCAGCTTGTGTTGGAAGAGGGAAACCTCCAAAACCTGCAGGACTCCGGCCCTCGAGGACCAAGATTGCCCACCTCTGATTTATAGGCTTCAATCACCCTTACGTTTGAACTCGACGCAGGAAAGCCGGAACCTACTGTAAGGTACAAACCACGTGGCCACCCTGGAGAGTTATAACAGTAATGCAATTTGGTGAGTGACATGTTGGGTCAACATCAAAAAGATAATAATAAATAGGATTGTACTTGTTGGCATTTAAGGAATCGTGCCTCATGTTGTCATCGTATAATAATAAACAACAAGGGTGCAAGTATTGAACCCTGAGGTACTCCAAGCTCAAGGTGAACAAATGGGAGCACAAATTCACATAAAAGCTCAATATAACTTATATTAAAGTTGGGAGTGAAACGGTAAAATAAGTATGAATTTTTGATATTTTTGAGATGATTTTATTTCTACTCACGTCACTGCAAAAGCTGAGAGAGCTGCAATTTTTTTGGGAGTGCCTCAAAGGTCTTTTTAAGTACAGCCTCAATATTAGTAAGAGCTGCTAGGAGAAAACATTACAGCAGACTCTCAAGGAGCTGAGTCGTCATAATAAAATCATATCGGTTTCTTGGCTGTTGGGTTTTAGCCTGGTGTCCTGCAGCCTGAAGCTAGAGTTGGCCTGGCTTGAACAAGTACCACCTCTACACACCACGTATAAAGCTGCCACGTTTAGCTTTGACCAATTGCAGCACGGGCCAGCCGTCTAAACAATCCACACCGAGTGCTGATAGCCAGGAGGGAAGAGATGCAGGGTCAAGAGCGGGCAAGATGAAGAGAGTAAATCGTCATTATGTGTCTGCTAATACAGAATTACCTCTGTCAGCTGTACCTTTTTATTGTTTAAGAGCCCTCATCCATCAAAAATAGCCCTTGTAGCCTCAGGCAAAGAATTGCTTTTGAAATGACTTTTTCTCCCAACAGACCCTCAGAGACATTGCTTAAAGAAATCCGGTAGAGATGAGAACGGCACCGTTTGTGAGGGGAAAACCTTTAGAACCAAGTGGCTCAAACCTTCAACCGAGGTTCGCCATATGTGTCTTCGGTCCGAGAGCTCGAGTTCAGATTCTGTCTTGCGGCTGAGGTGAAGGCTCCGCAGTCTATCCCGGAGTCTCATGCTCCGCTTCATCAAAAGTCCCAGAAGCCTGTCCTGCAGCTACCCGAGAGAAACCCAATGTTTTGGAAGCGGCTTACTGTTGCTTTGCATGGACGCTCGGGACTGACATTTGAAGGACTCCGTTTGACTGATAAAACAACGAACAACATTATTTGGAGTCTTTTCAGCTAAAATACTATTTCAAGAGTAGTTTTATGATAAATGTTTGGTATCCGTAATAGGTTAATTATTCACTGACTTCTTGAGGGTAAAATGAATTCAAATTCACAACAAATCGTGCTCGAACAGCCCCCAGAAACTGATTAGCATTCTGTATGTATGTTAGCAACCCGTTTAGGCAGCTAATTTGTTGGGTGTGCAGACAGTGTAACATAGATAATCCAAAATCCAATGGCCATCCCAAATCAACCCAATCAGACCTAAAAGTCAAGCTAACTGTGTTAAAAAGGGGTTTTCTAACTCGTATCCTAATTGCCTTTTGTTTCTGAAGCTATCTGTCTTGTGGAAGCAGAACTCCTCTTTGTTTGTGCAACTGTGTAGGATGAGAATGACAGCGGGAGTCCGACATGATATCATTAGCGAGCTACGGCTTTGGCAAACACTCCCTCGTCTCATAATCAGAATCGAGCGTGAGAGATGGCAGCATTGTGCCAAAAGAAGAAAAGTGGGAGATATTGTCCGCTCGGCGTGAGCCTGCTTATATTGTTGTTGTGTACTATCACTGGGTGTCTGTGTTGAAAGGGAACGCAGGAGGCTTGTTGCTAGCCTGATGTATTTGTTATGACAAAGCAAAGAGGCTCATGTCGACCAACTCTCACTCACTCGTAAATCTTGATGGCAACAATAAGGTCAAAACGGGCAAGCTCAGAATTAACTATGCTGAGATTATTCTTCAATTTCTTGAGTGACAATTATTTTTTTTTACTCTCCTCTTTTGAAATCCAAATGTGATAGCGGGTCCTAATTAACGGAAGTAAATACCCTCCGCTTCCCCATAGGAATGCAGTTATTATTTTATTTAAACTAAAAAATACCACTGTACTGTTTTTAATGTGTTCCTTTTGCTCTCAACGCGAGCGCCACGTCCTTTACAATAGACATATCATGGCGGTCGTAATGTAGTCTGACAGTGCAGACACAGCTATTGACAGAGCCAGGATGTCCCGCCGCTCTTTCTTGAATGAATAATTCACTGTCAAAAGCTGCAGAAGGCAGCTGCTGAACACGCCGCTGTGGCTCTCTGCCAGGTGACAGTGTAGACTCCGATGGAACCAATATCTATTGTTACCATTGCCTATAAGATGCAGGCATTGGAAGGCATTGTGGAATTTAATCTAATACAATATATTTAATAGTGCTGAATTCCTGTGCGCTAAAGTGCAGCATAACGCATATCTCACAAGGTGCGAAAATGAGACAGATACGAAGAGCAGCGTTTTCGATGTGATAATTATGTGGAGATGCCAGACACTTGTGGATGAGTGATGGTTGCTCCCATCTGTGCCCCCCCCTCAGCGCCAGCCCTCCACAGACGGGTGCTGTCATTGAGCGGCAAGTAGCAGCATGTTGGTCTGAAAAGAAACAGCACTGTTTTTATATAGAAATATATCATATACTGCAAGGCGCAATATATTATTTTCTTTGCGCAGCAATCAATGACAATTTTTATTTTATATAAGGTTTTATTAAACAATACATAGTATTGTATGACTATATAACGAATGAAGAATTGGTTTTCTTTTTTATATAACCAACAGTTTTCATTTCTTAAAGTCACATTGTTTATAGCAGCTGAAGGCATTTTCTTGTAAAGAAAAGCTAAATTGGTTACAAAAAAGAAAATAAGAACAATTATTGTGCAGACCTCAAAAGTCAAAATCAAAACTCAGGAATCTATTGTGAAAACCGAAAAATAACATTATTCATTTAATCCGCCTTCTATGGATGTTCTCCGCTTTAACGTAGTTCCTGACATAAGTCTGTGAAAAGTACTCAAGCACATTATTCTGGTTTTAAACGTGCTAGCCATGTCAGTTTTAGGTTAGCGTAACAATTAGCATATGTATGGCTTGTCCTTCTTTCCTCGTCATCCTTTTGTGAGAACGATACTTGACAGAAATGTAGCTTATTCGCTGCCACGGCCAGGCGTTGACTAGCGACTCTGTAACGTGTTTTGCTGCAACCAGCCGCAGCCAAAGCTTGATGCTAGCTAGCTGTTGCGCGTAAGTAGCACCGATCTCAGATCTTGTCTCGACTACCCACTATCCACGCATAAGTGACTTAACATGGCATTTGATTCTCAGTTTTGCTATTCAATTTGTTTTGATTAGGCGGTTAATTAACATGTTGCCTCGCAAACTGGGATGCAAAACGACTTATTTCGCATGTTCTAAAGTCTCTCTTTTCATCAAAAATGTTTCTGGAGAGGTTATGTTGCTAACGTCAAGGTTAAATATTTCAGTCACGTCTCCGTCAGTGTTGATGTCGATCTTAAATTCATGATAGCGCAAGCTCGGTGCTGCTCCAAAGCTTCTTATTTACTGCTTGGCTTGGTTTTTCCACGCCATGTCATTTTCAACTTTCTTCATGACTTACTTCAACATTTCTACACGTAATAAGGCGTGTTGCTTGCAGAGTTTTACTGTTTCAGTTGATCAAAGAATATGTTGTGCACTCTTGAATTGAGTGCTTTTTTCCTTTCAGTGGAACCCTAAAAGGTTTGTCAAGTCACATTTTTCCCTACATTTTTGGTGAATTGCATGGCTTTTCGCATCACAATGTCCAGTGTACAATAAGTGTCGAGTTATTTGATGTTTTGCCACATTTTTGCAAACAACTGCAAGAATGTCGGTGTTAAACTCAGACGACACCTGTTTTTTCCCCTTCTTTATAGTTTATTTGAATTTGAGGTGTGTCACAGTCAGGTTGAAAGAAAGTTCGATTATCGTTGCATTTAGTTCATAAACATACATTAGATAACTAAGGAATAGTACATTTTTACAGTATTAATCCCACTAAACAAAACCACAAGCTAAAATAGGCTTGCATGGCTCCAGTTCATCACAATTGCAGGCAATGTGGTATTTAGCATTGACGATTAGCATGCAATGCCAGCATTAGCATGACAAGTTAATTGCTAAGCTAATACCTAATAGCTAGAGTAGAGTTAAACTACAATTTTAAAAAAAACATGAGTTTTGCATGTTAGCATTAGCATGATGGCTAAACTAATAGCGAGGTTACCATTTAGTTTAGTTAAATTTAGCCTGAGATGTTAGTGGATACTGTGGAGAGTCTTTGGCGCATGTGCATTTTCAAATGATCTATAAGATATTTATTTTAAAGGCAATGATGTAAGATGAGTTTGAAGTGATGTGAAACTGTTTTAGTATCATCGTTTGTGGTATACAGTATATATAAGGTTTAATCTACCGGATTTAAAATGTGAAATTCAAATAAAAATATATATTACTCACACTTTACTTGCGGCAGGGATCGTTCCCTTTACACTATCTTATACTATGTTCCTTAACTACATTACTACAGTGTTGGCTGTTGGATCTTATAGATGTTTGGCGATCCTGGCTAGTGTGACTGTTTGAGTTAACAAAAATATATTGGACTGCTCAAACAAAGACAGCGCCTAGCCGAGAAGCTTGCTTGGAAGCTGAAACAGCAACCAGATGCGCGTGTGGGTGATGCGCTGTCACATCTTCATGTGACTGACAAGTGGCTTTGTGATTGTCATTCTGTTGCTGTTACATCTGCATGCAGAGTTGTTTGCACACTGTGAGAGTGATATAATGGAAGACAATAGTTTATAATATTAATTAATTAATTAATTAATAATTATCATAATGATAATAGGCTAAGACACTGTTGATTACTGCATCATGCTCAAGCCATAATCGACTTTCTATTGTCTATGGGTTATATGCCACGGAGGAGGCGGGACTTCCGACTTCCTGGTTGTCACACATCAGTTTTGTTTCCATTTCCTGTTTGCGACGTGTGGGCCGCGTCTCAGTTCTTGCGCTCCCGCCTTTGGGCCCCTCGGTTGCGTGTTCCCATCGACGGGTGCGAGTGTGTAGTGTGTCTGTCTCAGTTGTCCGAGTTGAGACTATGGGGTGAATTTTGGAACGCGGCCATCAGTGGCCGGAAACGACGCTGATGCGTGGAACCCGGAACAGACATATTTCCATCACTTATTCCTGGCCAGTCATGATTCAAAGCATGCTGAACTTATTCTGTCTGGACAAGAACATTTGTCATTGCAGAGTATTTTGTAACGTTTGACAGTGCACAGCTACAAGGTACTTTATTTCTTTGCAGACCCTTGTTCACCTGCATTGTTATTGTTTGTTAGTGTGTCTTATCTCACAATGCCTCAGACATGTAAGGCTGAGATATACTCTTGGTAGCCTGTGGGTCCAATGTTCTCCATAGCTGTCAGCTCGCTGGTCTTGCTCTCTCTTTAGCCGATGTGAACGTACAACATCTCCACAAGTTAATGTCAAGGCTTTCTATATTTACCTCCACAGTGTTGAGCTTTGTGCTGCTGACCGTCTGTAAAGTAGACTGCCAGCTTTCATTGGATCTAACACAGTTTAGGTTAGATCAGACCTTTTCAGACAGCCTAAATGCCATTGTAAAGGATATCCGACATAAGTTGGTTGAAGTACTGAAACGGGCAAAGCATCCATTTTCTTTGACATTTGTGCTGTTGAGAGACTAATGGGTCATTTAGATTTGATCCCCAGCCAGTTTAGACTAAAGTCAGCTATCTGATCCACTACACTACCATTATCCCAAGGTCAAACCAGTAAATCCATCATTTATAAAGGGATATCTCACATTCTTTTTCATCTCACATTTCACCTCATCTGGGTCACTTTTTATGAATGTCATATCCAAGAAGTCAATGGATGAATCAGTATACGCTTATTTAAATTTTCAATTGATCTTCAAAGACGATCTTTGTCAGAGCAAGAACCCGACCAATTCTAATGACTTACGGCACAAGGCCACCCCCCCCCACCCCCCCACACACACACATACCCCCACCCTCAACTTTCCTGATCGTCTTTCCCCTTCCATTTCTGTCTTTCAGAGGCCGGCAGAAAAGTGCCGCTACGTCGTAGGCAGCATTCTGTCTGAGGGGGACGAGAAGCCAGATGAAGACCTACAGAAGCTTTATGAGAAGTTTGGCTTCAAAATGTTTTCTCTGCCGGAAGTGAACCATGCCGTGACCACCAGCTTCCCCAGCACCACCTCGCTCTCCTACATCCTGGCACCTTACAGGGTCTACCCTCGGCTCAGATCCTACATTGAGGTACTAACACCAATTACACCGGTTTAGAATTGACAACAAGCAATAAGAATAAGAAGCCTTGTCCTGTTTTGTTCTTTGAAATGTGTTTATGATTTTATATAATCTTAATAGGAATAACATGGGGGGGGGGGTTCCAACCAAAATAGTGTCTTCAATTTGCATTAGCTAAGTCACTATAGACTGCCATGTGTCTCTTTGGCGGTCACCAGCTGCTTCCTTTCAGCTGCCCTGAGGCTTTTCCACCCACACGTCCGTGCACGCGCCAACAAAGACATGATTGCAGCCTGGCTGAGCTAGAAGCTCTACATCCTGCAATTGAGCTATTATTTACTGACTTTATTCTAATCACAAGGTCAGAAGGCTGAGACACTTATTATATTATTGATATTTAGCGGTAAGTTAGAGATGAGATGCTAAAAAGGGCGAGGGATTCTATTTTGTTAGCGGTTAGCTGCTAACAGATTACTTTTTCAAAGGTAGTTTAATAGACCAAAATGACTGCCAATTTTGATGCTTAACTTACTCAAATGAGTTTTTGAATAATCATACGGCAGATAATACAACTATTTATTTAAATTTTCTGTTGACTTTATAAGAGATGCTGCCAGTGCTGACCCTGTGAACTCTATACACATTTTGTTTTGTTTCAAATTGAAACTAAGAAGTAAGAATTAAATATTTTAGACATGCTAACAACTCTGGGAGGTCCCTGAACGTTTTATTATAATTTTAAAACAAAGATGTCTATTGACTAAGATAAAAAAAAAAATGCAAATCTTAAAAGTTGTAATGTTTATTAAACATATTGTCGCTGCTATGTGAAAAACTCTTCTATCCATTTTTTAAAATTTTATGTTTCTAGGAGGAAGAAAAAAATGAAGAAAAAATTTTATATATGTGCGTTTCTCTGTGACCTCAATTGTTGCCTTTTATGTTATTACATTAAAAAGACCATTAAACTTAGAGCAATATGTTTTTTTCAGGGTCGATACCGATTATTAGTCGTCAAGGAGGCTGATAACTGATATTTGGAGGCGATATTCATTTTCACTAAAAAGGAAAATATTGACGTAACATTTAAAAAAAATAGAAACTTCAAATGTTAACTAGTTTGTTGAATTTCAAAAGCATATCGGCGCTGCTATGTGAAAAACACTTTTTGTCCGTTTTTGTCTTTTATTTTTATTTTTTATAATTTTATGTTTTTGGGATGAAACTGAATGCAGACATAAGTGTCTTTCACATAGCAGCGACTATATCTTGAAATTGATACAGTTGTGCTCATAGGTTTACATACCCTAGCAGTATGTAAACGTATGAGCACAACTGTATACTGTATATCACCATTCACTAGTTGGCAGACATACACAACTGTATCTGGGGTCTGTTTTGTTTTTGAACATGCTCATGCTCGTCTACTCAACACAAGTGCATGTCACAGTCCATCAGCTGACCCGAGTGCTGTGACAGGTCACTAAGGAGCTGCTGTTCATGTACACTCCATGGGCTAATCACACCCGACCCCGCCCTATCCAGTTAGACTTGCTTGATGCATATAGCAGCTCCAGCGAGCGTCATGCATAATGGAGCAGGGTTTATGCAGGCTCGGTCTAGAGGGTGCTATGCGGATGTGCTAGAAATGCGTGCCTATACAGCCTGTATGATTAATTTAGTGGGTTTAGCAGCGTGCGAGGGAATTGGAAAGGAGGGAGACACTCGTGACGTTGTTTTGTATACATCTACTCACTCTAGCGCCAACTCGCTCTGGCACATTCATGCCACACTGCGCCAACTAAATACCGCATGCAACATCCTCATTTTCTGAAGTTGGCAAAGTAAAAACGATTTGAATTGAATCCATCTTCAGTTGGTTAGCCGTTCGGTGCTGAGTGGTCCGCATGGCCTCCAAAGCAATATTAAAAGTGCTTTTCCTCTTGACAGCATTTAGTGTTGCAACAATGTGAAAGCCCAGCACACTCTAAAAAGTATTACAGAGAATGGTTAACGTGAGGGGAGGAGAAACAAACAAAATACGGTATTTATATTGGGCAGCGAGTTGGTCAGTGAATAGTAATATTTTGACACACCAGCCGCAGATTGCCGAACCCGCTGGCAGCTAGTAGGCCAAATGTTTGCCAGCGCTATTGTTTGTTTGACATCCAACTTCACTATTTCCCTGGCATGCATATTACAGTATTGTCCTTATTTCATGCACTTTTAATCACATCATGCAAACTAATGCCTGAGTGAGACTATAAAGCAATTAAACACTCTCTGATGATATTCAGACCCCTGTAATGCTTCACAGTTTGACTGCAATACAGACCTTTTTTTCCCTCCAGTCTCACACTTTCTCCAGCCTATTTGATTGTAGATTATCTCTAATGCTAAGCATTATGGTCAAACTAACGCATAGACAATGCTGATTCCACACCATTTTCTAAAGTTTGTTCACTAAGTACACAGCTGAAGATCTATGAAATACTGTTTAAAGGATTTCGGCAAAGCTTTTTATAAATGAATATCTAGAAGAAGTCAACTGTCAGATATTGGAAGCATTAAGATAGCAGATTTTTAAGAGGATTCTCTTAAGACTTTGACTGGGAGTGTCCATGAACAGCTTGAAGCAAGCACACATTCGACTCTTTGAAGAACTGTTTTCTGATCGCCAAAGTTAACACCGCATGCTCAGGGAGGTTAATGTCAGCCTGGTAATGTGGTATCAGTGTCAAAGTATCGGAGCATTTTTACAAGTACAATTACAGATGTACAGTGTTGACACATTCCTAGTAGTTATTGTTTTATTGACTTATCGTGTGTTTTAATGAATTAACTCATTCCCTCCGAGCCATTTTCACTGAAGCAACCCCTTTCGTTCCCTTACTGGATTTTGACTGATTTTGCAAGGCTCACAGAATATTCTGTTCTAATGCTATAAAAACATGGAACCTACCAAATGAACAGTCTTTTATTTCATCAGGAAAAAAAAGTATATTTGTATCTGTTTCCATTTTGCAGCACTAGCATTAGAATATAGCTAAGTTTTATCATTATTCATAAACCTGTTGAAAACACTGGCAAAAAGAGCTTGTTGCAACATGGCCCTGGCTGATCTCTTATACTCTGCTGCCACCTGCTGTCCGCTTTTTGTAATAACTAATTGCTTTACGCGACCTCTTCATGTCAGAAGCTATATCAAAGGCTTCTGTATGCTCCAGCATAAAAAACAACAACATGTAAAAACGTATAAATACATTTTTGGGGAGTGCATGGCAAACTATTTAAAAACAAACAAAAACGTATTTATAAGTTTTTGGGTTTGAATGAGTTAATAGAAAACGGAAGTTGACTTGACAGCTGATGTTGAAATGTCAGCAAGCTGTAGTGTACAATATCCCGCTTAATGTAGACCTCTAGCATATACTTTCTGTTTAAGTATAATAATAATAAATACATTTCTGAGAGTCTAGATGACTGATCTACATGAAGCAATCTGGCGTATCAACAAATAGTAACTAATGGGTGCAAGTGACGGCCTGTCAACGTGGTGATGTCACATCTGTCCCAACATGGCGACGAGCATTAGAACTCTTTTACTGCTACACGTTATCCAAAAAACAACCATACCTTCCATATGAAGACGTGATGACCCCAAATGTTATACTCTTTGCACCATTCAAAGCTGACCTTCCCTGCTCTTTTGTCAGCCACTGAGCAGCCCAAAAAGAGACGGAGGCGGGGGAAGGCGTGGCAGGATTGCACCTGCTTTCATCCTCTTCAGCCTCTTTACATCTTTAATGTCTCACAGGCAGGCTCAGAGCGCCCACCAACCTTCCCAATCATCCCAATAGCCACGCTCTGCTCACCCCTGACTGTGTGGGCTCGTGCAGTATAACCCAATCCTTAAACACACAGGGTGAAATGAGAGTCAACAGGATCATGTGTCTCCAGGACCGATTTTGCTTGTACGCTTGGTGAAATTTTTAAGGAGCACGCCATTGTGTGTGGTTTGAGATGCAGCCTGTAGTGAGAACAAGCACTGACTCATTTATTATTAATGCCACCGTTCCACAGAACATTGTTTCCGCCGTTCTGTTGTTATTACTAACACACTGTCCTCGATTCTTAAGGGTCTTTTTTGGAAGAATCATCTCAATGTGATAAAAAAAAAAATTGCACTCGAGTGGCAACTCAAGACCCGCAAATGATTAGTTGAGCGTGAATATACCTTTTGTCTTGTCTGCGGAGGAACCACCATATGCGGTGGATGCAGGAGGCTATATTTAGACTTCTGTGATGCAGATGACACTTTCCTCACATTTTTACTCATCTCCTCCCAGCATGTAATTCAATTATTGCATTCTCGGGCCATTTCATATTCAGCTCTTTTTTTTTTAGTAATCCTAGAAAAACACACCGCTTATCTGTTTTATATTATACACTAAGATTTCAAATAGCGGTCGCTCAATTTCTGAATTTTCTTAATTTCTCCATCAGATTGCGTATGTTGGTGGCAATAGGTGTGTAAAAGTCTATAGCAGCAGTTTTGCTAACTAATAAAATGCAAATCCATGTACCAAAAAGGGTAACGACAGTCACTATGGTAACGCCTATCATGAATGATAGGAGCAACACAAATACTGTGGTATTTTGTAGATATACTATTACAATAAACGTGAAGCTACATTTTTATGTAACTACATTAGCAGCGTCAACTTAACGAGGCACCACAGAACAAATATAAAGTCCATGAATAACTAACCATAACTCTAAATCAAGTGTGGGAATCACCTGTTACCGTAAATCCATATAAATCCATATTTCAAGTAGGTCTCATACTGTTGTCTTTGAATGCATCTTGCATCTGTTTGTTGCTCATTTATTTCTTAAGACCCACTTTTATTCTTGGGCTTTTAGTTCAGCGTGAATTGTGTGGTCCTCGAGGTCTTTTAGGATTAGGATTTTTTTTAATGTAATTTTTAATGTATTTTTTTATTCTACTTATTGTATTTTATTGGCAGTTTTTTTTTTATAGTTGGTTTTACTAGATTTGTGGATCTCAATGTGCAACACTTTGGAAATAAAATGGATTGGATTGGATTAGATATGCTAATTTGTGGATTTTGTGTCAGCGCTACGCAACAAAGATAATTAGTATGAGACAAGATTCCGTCATAGAACAGTAGAACATAGAACAGTGAGAATCCGGTCACTTTTCAAAATGAAATATATATTTTTTGCCTCGGATAATATAGTAAAACATTTTTATTCTTTCAACTGTGCATCCCTGCTGCGACGTGGTCCAAAGTAGCCCGTGGACCGGTATGCCAGTGGTTGGGGACCACTAGACTAATCTGTTCAACCACCAATATGCGTTAAATTCATCTCCATCCATCTATCCATCATCTACCGCTTATCCGGGGCCGAGTCGCGGGAGCAGCGGCTTTAGCAGGGAAGCCCAGACGTCCCTCTCCCCAGCCACTTCAAATAGCTCTTCTGGCGGGATCCCAAGACGTTCCCAGGCCAGCTGAGAGACATAGTCTCTCCAATGTGTCCTGGGTCGTCCCCGGGGCCTCACGCCGGTGGGACATGCCCGGAACACCTCTCCAGGGAGGCGTCCAGGAGGGATCCGAACCAGATGCCCGAGCCACCTCAGCTGGCTCCTCTCAATGCAGAGGAGTAGCGGCTCGACCCCGAGTCCCTCCCGGATGACCAAGCTTTTCACCCTATCTCTAAGGGAAAGCCCGGACACCCTGCGAATGAAACTCATTTCGGCCACTTGTATCCGGGATCTTGTTCTTTTGGTCACGACCCACAGCTCGTGACCAAAGGTAGGAACGTAGATCGATTGACGCAGCACCGATCCGCCTGTCGATCTCACACTACTTTCTATTGTCTATGGGGTATATGCCGCGGGGGAGGCGGGACTTCCTGCTTTGCCTGCCGCTAAATTCATCTATTTGCGTATATTCCTCCCATATAGCGCAAAATGAACTGCGCTGCAATTTAGCAAATTTGGCAGGTGTTTCGCACCTGTTACTAGATCGACTTGCACATCGAATTGTGTGCACGATCACATTTGGGACTGTTTTTCACATGTAAAGCGTCAGTAAATCAGGCCCCAAGTGTTCATTTTTTGAGAAAGATATATTAAGAAATAAAACAATATGTAAGGAAATATAACATTTCTATGCTTCTTGCTTCGTGCAGTCATCTTTCACTCTTGGAAGATGATATTTTTGATATTTTTATTATTGCTACTGCATAGCCAGGGGGAATTTATTCAGGTTTTCACAAAACCTAGAAAACTGAGCAGTGTGATTCTGCTGTGAGGGGCACATTTTGCAAAGCAGTCAGCTGACAAACTTTGTCCATAATGATTACATACGATATTTTCTGTTTGCCTGTGAGTACCTCATTTATATACAACAAAACATTTTTGAGAACAACTCACTGAATTCTAATGAGCCAAACCTAAAAATATGATTAATATTCAGTTTTGTTTGAACTCTTATGTTGAACATTTGCAGTAAACCACAAGTGAATGAAATCATGCCAACGCTGATTGAAACAATATATCTGAGATACAGAAGTTATTAATATTTCCGTTACCGCATTTAGCAACGCAAGGGGGACAACTTAGCTCATATTCAGCTTTTAGACTCTCCTCACTACCCTGCTGAACATCATCTTGTTGTCCCGAGTTGCTTTATGAGCAGTCTACTCTTGGACCCTGATTGATTGCAAGTGCAAGTGTTTGTGATGGTTGTGTGAATCTCATCCAGTAGGACATCACACGCTGTGCAGCCGTGTGTCCTCCAAACAAATCTGCATAGGTGTTTTCCTCTCTTTAAAATTCCTCCCTCACTATAATTTCCACTCCATAATCTACTCCTATTTTCCTTGCCCGTAGAGCCCATTGATATGCAAATAAGATGTCTATTGTAATAGCAACCCATCAACTCATTAAGCCATCTTGGATTCATTTACATTTTGATGTCAAACGACATTCTATATTTTGCATATGATTGCGCGTAAAACTTCTTTCAAATGATTCCTTTTGTTGAAGAGATGGTCGGACTAAAAATGGCCAATTTCAGTTCATGTGAAAGACGGCATGCTTGAGGGCGAGTGAGGTGGCGAGAGTGTTAAAAAGTCAACAAGTTGGACAGGAGAACCTTTGTGCATCCACAGGGTGGCCATCGCCCACTGTGGAACCTACACACACACACGTGCACACACACAGAGGCTAATTCCTGTTTGTGCATGCCATTACTTGATGTTTATTGACGTGATTTTTGCTGATTAAATCCAGCTAAGTCTGAAAGTACTTTGGCCTTTAAACAGAAGTTCACAGCCTATTAGAAGCTTTGGCCTCACTTGAAGCATCTTGTGCCATTTAAAGTGGCAGAGGCTACTAAAGGAGACTCTCTACCATGCCCAAGTCCACTTGCCACACAAGGTTTGGATTGCTTGACTAGTGTGAGCACTCACTGCCATGGATGGACAAAAAAAAATCAATTCAAGGGGAAGTCAAATTTTTCTTGACAATCATATGTTCTAAGCAGCCCACTAGTCTAAATACAGTATTCTGGTTAATATTATGTTAGTGGAATATGAGTTAAGCAGCAAAATCCAGCAGTTTTTATCAATATCAGAAGGCGGCCATTTTGCCACTTGCTGTCAAGTGAAAATGACATCACATGTTGCGCAGGTCTCAGGTTACAACCAATCACAGCTCATTTTCAGAAAACAGGTGAGCTGTGATTGGTCGTTGCCTGAGCGCTGAGCAGCTGTGATGTCATCCTAAATCGACAGCAAGTGGCAGCTGGATTTGGCTTCATAACTCATATTCAACAAATGTAATATTAATCACAATGTCATGTTTAGACTAGTGAGGTCACATATAACATATTATTGTTAAGAATTGTTGAAGGTTGACTTCCCCTTTTATTTTTATTATTTTAGTATTTTTAAATGAATGTTCGGAAGTCATGTTTAGATGTCAGTATTGATTAAGGTGTTGGGGTCATATATCTAAATCTATTAAATATTTTTTCTTAATTCTCAAATTTACTCTTCTACCATTGGCTGCGTATGACTGGCAGAAATAATAAAAATAAAAATATTATAATAAAGAAACAATTTAAAAAATATCCTACAATTGTTGACCTATGTAAAAAAATTTGGCCATCGGTTACTAAAAGTTTGTTTTGATGAATTGAAACTGATTTTGGGAAAGTTCTGGCAGTGTATCAAGTTTTTGTTTTTAATATTTTTTAATCTCTTTTCGGCGCCGATATTTGGCATTTTGGCGAATATGGGTACGGCCATTTTTAATAAAAAATCTGATGGCCGATAATAGATTCATATACAATTGTGGTCAACCTCAGGAAACTAATATTTCAGTTAACTTTATAGGAGATGCTGCTGATCCAACTTTTGTTTTTGTTTGAAAATACAACAAAGATACATTAATATTTAACATTTCAGTTATTTTGACATTTTGGAAATGTATTTATTTACTGTAGAAAACTAAAGGGCACTATGATTTACACGTTTAAGTTTTCATGCAGCTTTTTAACATAACTGTGGGGGCTCCCTGAACTTTTTGTTAGAATTTTAAAACAAAGATGTCTATTGTGTAAGATTTAGAAAGAAAGAAAAAACTTGAACATTTTGCCCAAAAATTAGTTCAATAAACATATGGTTTGAGACATTTCAACAAAGTTGAATGTTGGAATTTGTATTTTTAAAAATGTTTACGCTAATATTTTTTCCCCCTTTTACTGAACATGAATATGTGCTCCAAATATCCGTTATCGGTCTCCTTGACTACTAATAATCGGTAGCGCAATACTTCTAATTGTCTGAAAAGGTCTTTTGGTTAGTGATTAAAGGTCCAACTGCTGCTTTGGCATTGTGCTTGACAGCCTGCAAAATGCATGTTAAAGTGGACAAAGATTTGTTTTTATTGTCATTGATGTGGATGCTTTTTTTCTTAAATTTGGAGTTTTTGCTTTAATCTTAATGATGACGGTGTTACACTGAGCCAGCATCCTTCTTCCCGGGCACACCCTCTTTATCAATCAACTTTTACCTTGCCGCACGTCACCTACTAAAGTCCCCTTAATCAAAGGGGTCTATCTTTGCAAATAGTTTCTGGCAAAACCTTGATCTCCGTCTAGCCTTGCCCTCCAGGTCGAGCCTCAAGTTGTCTTTCAGCGCACATCAATCCAACGCTGTTCGTCTTCTCCAAGTCAGTCTAGAATGAAAAGTCCACACTTCCTTTCCACCGTGGGTGAGCAAATATTAGCTGGATGCCAGATTTGTCCTCTGCATTGACCTCGTGATTATGGACAAAAGGAGCAGATGTGTCGAAAGGCTTGCTTTGCTGACATCTTCTGTAATATATTTTGAATGTAGCCGCGGCGCCTCCAGATTTGATTCACAGTGTAGCGCTAGAGGCTTTTGTGTTTGTGAGTTTGTTTTCCAGCCGATGCGCACATGAGATATTACGTAATGTAGCGACGCTGTCATGCACTCGTCCTCGGGCACTTCCACAGCCAAGGAAATGATGCATATCGCAGAGGGCTCCATTTGCATTTTGGCAATATTCTAATACTGAGCCTTAACACTGACATTTCTCTTCTTTTTAAAAATATTTGTATTATTTTTATGCAGTTTGATTATACTCATGCTGAGTTTAATTACATGTGACTGAAGTGAGATGAATGCAAAATTGGTTGATGAACCTTGAAAAGGGTTAGATAATACATAATTAATATTGTGGATATTTTTTTTAAAAGTGAAACTATGAAGGATGACAACTTTTAAAGGAAAGCCCATAACTTGATAACAAGCAGGCTAAGACATCAACTAGAGAGCAGAGCAACATGAGCGTCATGATGGGGTCTTGTTTATGACTGCTTGTCAGACATACGCCTCTCTATGCTTCCCAGTTTTATGGCTGCCTTGTAAATTATGCAGATTTACTGCTCTCACTATGTAGCGTTTATCCTTTTTACACATGCTACTTCTCACTGCTTTTAGAAAGAGGGCCATGTAGTGTTGATTGTGATTATAGGTCTTGTCTTTTTTGGGGAGAAATAATCCAAATGATTATTATGGGTATATCAGTCTGTTGCTGTCATAAAGACATGACAAATAATAACACAGTGAAAATTATATCCTTTAGTTTGAGATGATAAACTGGCAGATGATTAATGGATAAATGTAATGAATACATAAAAAATGAAACGTCTGTTTATCTGCAGACTTGAGGTTATTGTCCGATCACAACACTGTTTACGTCCCATTATTGATGGACTGTTTGTGGTTCACGATTCACAAATGTAATTTTTTCAAAATCAATTAATCTGTCAGGCATTTATTTTAAAGGTAATATTGACTCAACTGACTGTTTTGAATCATAGTTTGTAGTATATTAACGGCTTAAATTATTACTAGAGGCAATTCTAAAATACATTTTGGGAGGGCGTCATCAAATCATGATTTTTTTTTTTGCTATTCACAGCATTATTGTACAATGCCGAGATACGGAGCAATCCAGCCAATAGTGAAAATCTGTGAATAATAATAACGACTTCACATAATTATAACAGCATTTAAATGAGACATCCTAGCAAGCGCATCGGTTTACTGCGCACCCCGTCAATTTCGAGGTCTGCTTTCACTTCACCTTCATGGCTTATTTGTCAAAATCAACAGAACTACTCAGACTATTTATACAAATACTATATACACTCTATGTATATGTATTTGTGTGTATGTTTGTTGGTATATATATTTTTTTGTTTTCATTTGTGGCGATCATGGCACTGTCCGAATAAATTCAAACTTCTCACACTGTTATTTATATGCACACCGTAGTCTGAAACGAAATTCATGTTCATGGAAGAGCTTCATGTCAAGTTTTTGCTCCGACTGCAGTTGTCTGAATGGAAAGCTTGTTTGGAGGCAAAAAAAAAAACAACAACAAAAAACAGCAGCAGCCAGCGTGTGCACTGCACTGCCGGATTTTGTGTACTTCCTAAAATGTTCACACCGTTGCACACCTTTAGACAGTATCTATCCAGTTTTTTTTTACAAAGGCAAATTCATGTTTTGAGATGCCGTACACGATATTTTAAAAACAACACTTTCAAGGCAATTGTGTGTGTGTGTGTGTGTGTGTGTGTGTGTGTGTGTGTGTGTGTGTGTGTGTGTGTGTGTGTGTGTGTGTGTGTGTGTGTGTGTGTGTGTGTGTGTGTGTGTGTGTGTGTGTGCGCGCCATATTTTTTTGGGCTTGTCCCTGTGGACATGCGCTCTGAGTGCATGTCACAAAAGCAGCATCCGGGAGCTGCAGTGGGAACAATCTATGTGTTAAGGCCACAGCCCTCATTAAAAGAGATGGGCCATCAGTGGCTTGTGCTTGTGCTGCCTGGAGAAATGGCGCATGGGTGCAAATATTGATTCTGTTTATTGTCTCCCTGTGGGAGGATGCATGTTGGAGATCCACGTGGATAAATATTTGCACTGCTTAATGATCAAAGCAGGAAGTCGCTATGAAATGGAAACGCTATTATACTCATTCTTATCAATGAAAAAAAAAGTAAATGTAATAAATGGTTTAAAATGGCACATTGCCACTATTGCTTGTGTTGTATTTCTTGACCTAGGTGAATGATTAACAGCCGTTTTCCAATAGCAAATAATTATCCAAGCATTATTGTGAAAATGGGTGAACTACTTTTAATGGTAAACAAGCGTCAAAATAATAAAACCTATGCTGGAGTGGATGTATTGACAGTTTATGCCTATAAAAATAACTAAACAAAACTTTTTATTAGTCCCTTTTATTGCCGTCTTAGCCCAGTGCCTCTTAATTATTTTCTGTTATGCCCTACCTAAGAAGAAAATATTTTGCACCTCCCCAACTCTCCACTGTGACTACAAATAGTATCATTGGTCTATAAAACTGTTACAAGTAGGGATGTTTGATACCACTTTTTTTCCAGACCAGTACCAGTACAAGGACTCAACTTTTGAGTAGTCACTGATACCAATACCACAAGTACTTTTCATACAAAAAATTTCCCCCCAAAAGAAAGATCATTTTAAAGAAAAACCTATGTTTTCCGAGTATATCATTTTCCTTAACATTGCGTGGCATTAATGGCAATTTTCAATTCTTCTACTTTCTAATTTGTAGTTTCTGATCGTAAAACTACCGGTATCTGCCACTGTCGCGAGTACCAATACCTTGAAATAAGGCTGGGTACCGTCCCCGTCCCGATATGTGGTATCGGTACTCAGGCATTCCTAGTACACCTCTGCATAATAAATTCAGTTCTAAAGAAAACATAAAATAAATATGTATCTGCTGAATAACTTTATTAACATTGTTTATACTCCCTGCACACACTCTGACAATGAGAGCGCCACTGCCCCCTACTGTATTGGATGTCCAGTTATACTTTTAAGTCTATTTCGCTGGCATTGCACTTGACCCCCCTCCCCCCCCCAACCATCCCAAAGGGGTGCCTGCCCCACTATTTTTAGAAGGGCTTGCCATATTATTCTGAGCAGCCACCACGAAGACTCTTGTATCTGAATAACTGAATGTTAAAACCCTATTTTCCCAATATAAGATGATTAATATTTAAAATGTAATTAGTCTGTTCCTGGTTGAAAATGACACTATCATAAAATCTTTAATAACTGGAGTTAAGTTATTAAGTAACATTTTTTAAACTATGTCACACACAGTGGAATAGAACAGAAACTAACAACATTTTATGCCAAAATTCTCTTCCTTATTTGGGATGTACCGGTAATCCGAATTAGATTTTTTTTTGGGGGGGACACACATTGCAGTCGGTGAGTTAAGTCATAATTAACAGCGAATCAAGTTTGTTTCCCCTTTAGAACAATGTCCGAAAATGAATAAGTGAAGCATGTTAGCGTCTCCAAACTGAACAGGTTTGACAGATCTCAACTGTTTTCCTGCTTCATATTTCAAACAAGAAGGTCTGAAATGAATATGAATATGACTGTCTTGTCAGCATAGCTCTCTTCCATGTCTCGCACGCTACCATGAGTGACCACTTATTTATTGGCAGACTCTTGGCCCATTTGCTGTTTTGGAATCTGCTGTATTGAAATAATAAGTGCGACGTATAATAGCAACTTCAGGCATTTCATACTAGCTCACCTCAAAATGTAATGATAGCATTTTCTTACTCTATTCGTGTTTATAGATGTCTGCATCTGCAAAGTGAAATACACCATGGTGGATAACGATTACATCATTCATTATTTTATCATCCTCTTTTAAGAGCTGTTATACCAGTACGTATTACAAGACTAAACATTTGAGGTTTTTTTATGGCAGTGTTTTGATTAGAGCCGGGAAAGCATCAACATTTATAAAAGCTTTCACTTAAAAAGCTGCGCTACAAAATGAAAATTGCGCTACAAAATGAAAACAATAATATATATTTTTCTAAAAGTAAGTAATGCCAGCTCCTGCAGTAATTTTCAGCTAAGAATAAAGAGAATGTTAGCATATATATATCACATTTTAAAAACAAGCATTTCCAAAGTGCTGCATCTTGAAATCTGCACACTATCATACACATTAAAAATAAAATACTAAAATAAAATAAGTAAAAGGAAAAACTAAATACATTAAATTAATTAATTAATTAATAAATAAAAAAACATGAAAATAAAAATATAAATATATTTTGCAAGTCTGTAATATATTGATATATACAGTTTGATTTGATTTGATCCGCTTCGACGAACAGGGATTCACTGTATTTCCCCGAATTTAAAGAAATTGCCAATGTCCAGAAGGATAGGAGGTGGATGTGTCAAATATTGCTGTGAATTTGGTGTCCGTCCTTGTGCGAGCTTGCCCGCCTGCCTCACTGTGACGCAAGTCTCACATCTCACCTGCTTGTGAAGCCGCTAAAGTCATGGCGGCGAGATAATGGGTGTTGATTAAAAGACTGCGGGACTGAAGTGTCGTGTCTTTGCACAGTCTGTACATGCTTGTGGCAAATGCATTTTAGGATAGAATGAAGCATGCTATATCGTGGGCGTGTGTGGACACAAATGAATGTGAACGGGGTTCTAAGATGTGTGACCAGCATGTTTGTCGGTGCTGCCACTGATCTTATTTGTCATGTTATCCCAGTGTAAGAAAGACAGCAAGGCAGTGAAATGTGTGTGAGCTACTCCATTAGATTAGCTTGGCAAATTGATTGTAAGCGCGTAGTCGTCTCCATTGGAAAGTGCCACTGATTGCAGAGGTGGGTGAAACGCGCTGCGTCTTAATTTGATCACGCCGTAGCTAATGCTGTGTGCATTACGGCAGACACTGCAGATTGGAATTAATGTGGCCGTCGGCTGAGCAGGAATGGTATGGTGGAGGAAGTTGGGGATTGCATTTAGAAGGGTGATCAATAAAAGTTAAAGAATGACAGAGGCACTATCCATTCACAAACATCTCCCGTGGTGAATGAAGTCCTCATACGGTGTTTGCAGCTTTATTGCTGGTTGGACAAAAACATCCTTTCTGTCACAGTAAACCTACTCATAGCGCGGTAATGATTTTGTAGTACACCCAGGATTGGTTGCCAGCTAATTGCAGAAATTTCTCATTTTGTTCGAAGTATGTTAGAGTGGAACTTTAACTTTAAGTAGGGATGGGCAAGTACCGATATGAGGTGTCTGTATCGGGCCAAGACCCTTATTTCATGGTATCGGCACCAAGTACTTTTTGTTGCCGTTTCATGATCAGGAACAAGAAATTGTAAGAATAGAAAATTGCCATTCATTTGGTGAAATATTAAGGAAAAATGCTACAGTGGGGTATATATAGGTCTTGGGAGGCGAGTCTCTTCATATAAGGACTAAGAAGAGCTAACCTTGTTGTTTCCTTTTGATGGTCATGGAGCTGAAGTCTTAAGTATGTGGTAGAAACATTTGCACATACTTAGTTATATTTTTTGGAAAATTCCGGTTGAACTTCGAACTCTACGCCCTCATAACTGCTTTCATTGAAACGGACCACAAATGCAAGGACGGATCTAGTGAATAATAAAAGATCCGGTCTGCCCCCCTGTCCTTTTCTACCTCGCCTTGTCACATCCACTACGGAAGCCAAATGTCACATTAGCATGTCTGAGACCGAGTCCCACGGTTGCATGGCATTGATGCTTCGATATGTCCCATTGAGAGGTTGCAGCCGCTTCCGTTTTGAGGATGCATTATTCCGGACCATTACAATTAGACTGTAAGAATGGGCTGAAATGCCCTTTTCTTGAAGAGACAATTCAAATCTTGGGGTCATCCCTTCTTTGTGTTGTGGCCTGCAGGATTCATCAGGGTAGATCTGGGAAGTGGTTTTAACATTTTTAAATATGATATCAGAATCAGATTTGTTGGGAAAGTATGTAAAAACACAAGGAATTTGTCTTCACAGGCGTAACCCGTCAAAGGAACAAAAAAAACAAAACAATCAACAACGGAGGGAATTAGAGCAGGAAGCCTGGTTGTACACGAGTTAGCGTGAGTCTTTGCCTGTGACTCTCAGAAGGCATCGATTAGACGTTTTTACTGTAACCATAAAGGGACAATTCACAATCGGCAATATCTTGTAAAATGCATTACATACATTTCAATTCAGAAGGAAACATAACTAAATTCTGCTTTTTATAGATTCTTTGATATTTTGGTTCCATTCATTTATATTCATAGTTTTCTTCAAAATTCTGCACCTACACTAGGGCTTGAATTGATATATCAAAAGAAAGCTTATTTCTTGAGGTGGCCCTCAGTCATGACATCTGCTTTTGATGATGTCGCTGTGGGAAAAGTGATGTGATATGGTGTTTTATACTTTGGCACCCTCACTGCCCTCCACGCTCCTTATAGGTCTGCTTAATCCTTAACAATCACAAGTGACGTGCTTGGCATCGGGATCACACAAGCGTGACTAACGGAGGCTGCATGCATGCATACAAAGCATTTATGACATCTCCTTTGGTGGTTTGAACCGGAAAACATTTGGTGAGCGAGCTACACGCGTAGACAAAAATCATCAGAATTTTTCTACTTTCCTTTGTGTGAGTTGCAAACCGTACTGTCTTTAAGAGGACATACATATTTTTAAGTGCCACTCACGGTGGGCTGCTTATGTCTTTAACACGTCTGACCCGAGCCGCCTCATAAATGACAACTGAGTTGCTATTCCGCTGTGAAGCGGACCGGCGATGGCAAGCGGGGCTGTTGCGTATATTAATGCCATTCAGGAAGCCGTCGCTCAGAGGAGCAAGGCGGCGCAAGGCCCGGTGTGAGAATCCCACAAACATCTTCTCGCCGCTGAGCACCGTGCCGAGTAGGACGTGATGGGATGCACCCGAGTGCAATGAAAAGGAGCGAATGCGCATGAGGAACGAAGAGTTCATGTTGCCATGTGGACCAATACGTACTCTGTGTGGACTCTTCTGAGCTCAACTAATTGGATGAAACAGTGCTGTTGTATTCTTTCAGCATATTGTTGAATGATGTGGGGTCTGCAGTTACAGTTACGGGGGGGGGGGGGGGGGGTTCAAGGCGTCACTTCACTTGCCAGTCTGTCGCGATACGTGTGACTCACCTCTAGCGATAAACTAGCGTGTTATGCATGAACTGACTGCTGATATTGTGTCTGTTTTTCTTGGAAGTCGTACACAGTAAATTTTTGTTTGAGTACATTTTACTGTAAACGGTCTATCTCGTCCCACTCTAAAACAGAGTAAAATACACACACACACACACAGGGTAAAATATTCAGAGTAAGTTTTAGTATTTTTACTGTGTACAAGAGAATTAGCATATCCCATGACAAAAATCTAGTAAGGTTTTTTCACTCAGAAATGCTTAGTAAATTTTAGGACATTTTTTGAGTAAATTTTACTAGTTTATAAAAAAAAACGTTAGACAAAGTTTGAGAAACAAACTCACGACCTTCAGCTACCACCTGAGCTATGCCACTATATTTTTACCGTTTGCTAATATCCAAAAGAGATATACGATGATTCCAGCTGACACGAGCAATATACTAACACACAGTAGGATCGGCATGTCTCTCAACCTGTAGTTACGGGTTTGTTCCTCAACCCTTGAGTGACTTTATTTAAAAAAAACTTCTTTTTTTTTTAATAGTCAAATTTAGTCAAAATTTACGTAGAATTTCTGAGTGAAAAATCTTACTATGAATATTTTGCTCTCTTCCAAGTGTAAATTTTACTCTGCTTAGATTGGGACCAAATATACTCTTTTTAGAGTGAAATTTACTCTACAAAATTTACTGTGTAGACTCTTCTTGTGTCATCATTTGACCTCTTCCACTTTCTGCAGAAGCTCTCCTTTTTGCTAGCTTGTGGGTTTACTTTTTTACTACATTCCACAAGATTGACACACGAGGTTTGGCGTGCACAGGCGTATGCACCTGAAATCTTATTCTTCGTGGTTAACTTTGTAATGCACTTTAGGGACAGGATTAGAGTGTAACTGACCAAATGTTACAGTTATTGTGAGTATTTGCCCTTATTAACCGCAGAACAAATTTCCAATTGGCCATTAAACTAGGCTGAATGATTTTACCATCATCTGGTCCATTATCAGGTAATGTTGTTTTACCTTATTGGAAATCTATACCCTTACGCCTCTTATCTCTGTAAAGGTATTTTATATAGAGCTCTTGCATTGGATTTGATTGGATTCTACATAAGTTCCTAACGAAGCTTCTGATGAAGCGATTAGACCAAAACATTGCTTGAATTTGTTGTCGATTGTTTGTGGTACTTCTGCATACGCCTGCTAATTGCAGCAAATGCGCTATAAATAGTATTTACTTGGCACCGCCACTCGTAGAGTTGAAATTTGCAATTGGCTTTCAGAAGCGCCCGTCACTTTGTAACGCGCGTGTGCGCAGGTACTGTGTACGTGCATGTGATGTGACTCGTCGCTGCAGCATGACTTTTAATCAGGCGGCGAGGAGGGGTGCAGCACGTTGGCGTCTTTGAACACGCGGCAATCTGCTGCGCTTTCATTCACGGGCCTCCTCTCACCCAGCACAAGATCAGCTATGAGAAATGCTTTCAAATGGAGCCTCATTCCCACGAGACTCGTTGGCAGCTGATTTTTCTCCATATTTTCACGTCTGGGGAACTTTTTCATATTGGGCTGAAAATGAAGATAAATAGTTGCGCTAGTTTTCATGTGGCAAACGAGGGACAAATTAACATTTCCTTCCTCAGCTCATTTATTTGCATATGCTGTATATGTTGCTCTGCCCGAGAGCGGCTGAGCTGTCAGCTCGTTTTGGAAATGACGGCATTCAAATGAGCGCGTTTGTATTTCGTAAATGTTCCCAGACACAAGGCACGACTGGTCTTTTAGTGTTTTCTTGTGAAATGTAGCTACCAATTTTTTTTATCTATATAAAAAATTTTAGTCATTAAGTGAGTTTCAGTTGACTAGCACAGTTCAAATATGTTCGCAATCAGCACCAATCCAATTATTTTTGAAGAGTTTGTCCCTTATTGTGATGGCAAATTAGTAAATAAAAAATATATTTGCTTTCACAAGCTTCTATGCAATAATTTTTTTTGTCCACAGCTTATATGCGCTTAGCAGTCAACGAGGCTTGTGAATCATCACGCTGAGATATTTATGTTTCTGTCACAAATCCAATTAACAGGATGACGTTAACCTGAGGGCAAACGCTTTTTTTTTAAGGAGACTTGCATTGAAAGACCAATCATCTCCGTGCAACTTGGTTGAACGGATGTAATTATGCTGGCAGATATTTATAGAAACTATACACGCAAAATAGGATCTGCTCTTTTGCTTAAGGGGGAACCGAGAAGCTGCGATAGTCAAGTGAAAACTTGATGAACTGACAAAAGCGTGAAGAAACAAAACTCTTTTTCTCTTATTGCATGCCACTCGTGCTGTAATTGACTTGCCTTGACCGTCCCTGTGGCCAAGTAGGTAATTGTACATCCAAAGGACATTATTATGCTGCTAATAAAATTAGTCTTGTATGCATGCATACTAGTCATCTACGATTTGCCAGTTGTATTGCTGTATTTCTCTCATACTTGTAGTCTCGTAATTTGGCTAAATTGAAATCTGTTAGCAGACGGTGTGAAGGCAAGTCATGTCTCTTTACTCTCCACAATATTTTTAAAACATTTGTGTGTGTGTGTGTGTGTGTGTGTGGGGGGGGGGGGGTGATAAGGTGAGCGTGTTCTATGATTATGTATATTTCCATCAGCAAATAAATGCCTCACCTCAAATAGATACAAAGCGTCATAACTGTGTTTGTAACGCATCTCTCTGATCTCAGAGGCTAAATATTTAACTGAGCCCATTTGAACTTTGTTGCTAACCAAAACAGCAACACATAAAGACGGTCTCTCAGTGCTTGCATCATTAAACATGAGCTCACGTTAAGTGGAGATACTGATCATCACGTCACGATGTTTTGTGCGTACATGTTTCCGATTCAGGCAACGATGCAATTTATTAGTTCCGTCCTTTCTGACTCTCTTTGTTTTTACTAAATTATGTCATTTTAATTTACTTTTAATCTCGAGTTTCCTTTGAAAGAAATTATAATGTAGCTACTCTTGTATTTTTAATCATGGTTCATCTGGCTGATGCAAATTAACTGAGTCACCAACTGAACTAAATCTGTATTTGCCTTTATGTTGTGCCATAATGAGATATTTACATTACTCTTGACATCGGGGCATGCTCGGATGGGTTTGGTATAGCAGAGTTGCCCGCAAAAGGCCCGCCGGCTGCCTATTTGTGGCTCCTGAACTGCAAAGCTTTTTCCCCCCACATTGCTGTGTCGACCAACCATTTGTGTACGTGCTCTATGACACGGTTCCATTTTGGAGAGGTATAGTAGGCACAAGGTGTTGTATAGGTTTTGGTTCGGTCAGCGTGGATTTATATCTCCATGGCAACGATACACACTGATTCGATTCACTGGGTCACTCAGCGTTCACTGCTCCAAGTGCAACTTTTAACTTTTACTTTTGTTTTTAGAGCAGTATGCATATTGTTGACACTTTGCCAGCTTTGGGTGCCGGTATTATAGGAAAAATAGTGTTCAAAGACTGCTACAAAAAAAAGTGCACAGTGAAATGCCAGGACACTCTAGCTGTGATGATTTCCAATTTGAAATGGCATTATGAGACAAAATAGGCACAATTTCTGAAAATTCAGAGGTTGAAGGACAGCAAACATAAATGCACTAAAATTGTCATGTCAAACTGCAAGCGGGATTCTTGTCACATCTGTGACACGATAACAAAACGCAACAAGCACAAGAAACCATAAAAGAAGACTTGACTGAAGTGATGAACACAAAGTTTGAAGGCAAACACAAAGAGGAAATGAAAGCAAAAAGTAGACAACCCTCCTGTTTTATTTTAACTAGTTTCAAAACTAAAATGACATTTTATTTTAGTCTGTATTTGGAAATGGATGGATTTTTCTTGTTGTTTTGAATGAAAGAACATCTTGTTTTGAATATTACACACAGTGCCTTGCGAAAATATTAGCACCCTTTAACTTTATCTATTGCCACATTTCTGTCTTAAAATGTATAAAATGTGATTTCTTTATTTATTTTTTTGTGAAGAATCAACACCAAAGGGAACACAATTGTGAAGTGGATAGAAATTCTGGAGTCAGATGGTGGCTGCACTGAGAGAAAAGGGGGTGAATCATTTTGCACGTCCTACTTTTCAGTTTATTTGTATAACAAAAACTTTAAAATATCATATACATTTTGTTAGTGTTGATTCTTCTTACACACACACAAAAAAAAAATCCAGTTTTATATCTGATTGCCGCCAGGTCAAAAAGATCAAGGGGCGCTAATAATACGCATATGGGCTTTAATAAACCTGTTGAATAACCCTATCTGCAACATAACTAGAGCAGAAAGTAAACATCAGTGGCATTTGACCTCACAAATGGATTGACACAACTATATATACTAGTGCCTAATGTACTTTCTACTGTAAATAATGCCTTATGGAGGTAGTGCCACATGGCCCCTGGACTTTACCTTTTGCAGGGTTTTCCCTATGTAGAAAATGCGGAGGCAGCCGCCTCCAGCCTGAGCGACTGATATCGCTCAACACAGCCGCAGCGCTGCAGCTGTGTTGATTGAGCAACGTATTATAACTGCAGTTGCAGTGTTGCGCCATTATGGAGGCGCTATATCAACAGCAGTGCACAGGAAAGACCTGAAGTAACAACCGAAGAAGAAACATTTTTTTTTTTTTACTTTATTGTACTGAAGAAGAAACAGATCACAGAGCAACCGTTTCACAAATGCACACGCCCATTTCCTGGTTGCGAAACAGAGGACCGGTGGCTCCAGCCATTGACAAAGATAAAAACACAGTAACAATAAACATAATAGTGTTTTATAACAATGCTGAACTATATTTACAATTTAATATGTACTAGTGGATGAATTTTTACTGATTGTGGTAAAAAAAAAAGAAGAAAAGAAAATCGCGGGACGCGGCCGACAGTCATCACACGGGGCCATCCACTTAAATACGCCCTAATAATAACAATAATCATATTAATTAAAAAAAATGTAAAACTTTGGCGCAATACTGTAACCACGACAACAAGGCGTAGCCACGTACAGTCCTGTCTGAGTCACTCACAAAAAGTCCCCCGTCGCCTGCCGGACTGTTGTCAACCGCTGAACCCCATAGTTGCTTTTTCGTTGTTGACCCACTTTTGCTCAACACTTTGAATCAAAAGACTTTTCTCATTGAAGCTACGCCGGCATAACTAGGATGTTGTGAGGCCGCAAAAAAAAAAAAAAACGCGACCGTCACACGGACCTGTTTGTTAGCCTCATGTTGCTATCTTCAGCTAGCCCGTCCAATAATACACGGGCAACAACTGCGTGCTAAAGATGAGTCGTAGCTGAGGACAATGCACAGCAACATCTCAAGACACTGTTACCTTCGTAAACACTTCACTTGTGATACGGCATCCCAAGTCGCATTCAAGTGGTGAGTGACATAATTTTAATCTGGCAAACTATGTCAACACACGATCAGTGGCACTGTTTGAGGACGGCTATAAGTAAACAAAACATTCTAAATTGAGCTTGCATGAATGCCAGTACAGCGTATATATTGTCATACGGTGCTTTTGTTATCCTTTAAAGCATTCATATTAATGTGTTAAAATAAATGAGCTCATTTTAATGGTTTTAGTATGAATCGTAGCCATGATGCAGTTGTACAGTATAAAAATGCTTAATATGAAACTTACGAGCCACCACTGCAAATTACTGAAAATACTGTGAAATGTGAATACCGGTATTTACTTTGCAAGTCAATTCACGTGTGCACCCCTAAATGTTCTTCCTATGCTTCTAAAATTTTAAGTTATGGGTTACCGCGCTTCTTGCAAAAAATATTAGTCTGCAGCCCTGATATATGTACTAGAAATGGGTATCAGCGAGTCTGCCCACGGGGAGGGGCCGCCGCATTGCTGAGGAGTGTCCCACATTGTCCCTCAGAAATGGCCGATAATGTATAGCCGCAAGTACCGATACCTTAAAATAAGAGGTATTGGCACCGAAACCTGGTATCGGTAGTCACCCATCATAGTCAATTTGAGCCAGGAAAAATCCTGCCTTTCGTCTTCTTAATGATTTATAGAGAATCCTGCGGAATTGTCTCTAGTTATTATTCATTTTCATCGCTCATTACTTCTTTTCTCTGCTGTGTCAGTCTTTTAATCACAGTTCTTTGCTTCAACCATGTGTCTGTCATCTCTTTCTTTGGCTCCATCTTTCCAAACAGACAGTCTGACTTAGTGTGCCGGCCACATTAATCACAGATTTTTGCACTTTTAAAGCTTGATTGATTAGCACGGTAAAGATCCACGGGGGACGTGGACACGATTCTGATAATAATGATCGGGGCTTCATTATGCCAATGCAATTTAACTACATTTAAATGCTCCTCGCCTGACAGATGAGCAATGATTCACGGCCAGTTCCTCGCTACCGCGCAGCTCCTCCGGGTTTGCTGCTGCGGCGCATTGAGACTCATTATGGCTTGTGTTTGAATGGGCCGACCATTAGAGGCCTGCATGTGGAGGAATAAAGTCAACTTTCTCCATCTCCCAGCCACTGTCCACTTCTCCTCCTAATTGTATCTCATTAGAGTAACCATGTGGATACCTCACACATTAGACTCTCAGATGAACATCTCAATTAAAGTGGACAATCTGTCTGCGAGTTTAAAATAAAACCACTCGTATTTATGCATGCATGTGATCAATATTCCGTCTTCTTCGCGCCCATTTTTGAACAATTTTAAGCCACTAATTGGCTACAAACTTCTCCACTGCTTTTCATCACGATCAACATTGTCACGAACAGTACAAGAAGTAGAAGCAGAAAACGGTTCCAAAAACAACCACACTCTATTAACAGACTGGATTTGGTCCACGGGTTGGCAATGTTCGAAGTCGACGGTATCCAAAAATGTGTGACGGAAAAAGAAGGTTGTTCATCAAACAGGGCGGAAGCGTGCTATGAGTCAGTGGCGAGCGCAAGGAATGCTAGGACACTGCAATAACCTTCATTTTACAACATGTGTAGGAAAATGTCCGTTTTTTACTCCCCCAACCCCCCCAGTCTTTAAAAAGGAAAAACTAAAAAATCCTGGGTGGCATGGTTTTGACTTCAGGTATCATTGTAAAAGATACTGGACGATCAGTCCCAGAACGTACAATTCCAACTGCTGATAGTTTCATTTTAAATGCATGAAGCTGTCAAAATAAAAGGTGTTTTTTTTCCCCTGTAAGATTGACATTTTGGGGGTGGGCATACATTTTTTTTCAACTTCCCCAGGAACATGTTCCAGAAGTCGGCTATCTGACTGTCACTAGTGCTTTGATACATACTTTTATAAAACGACTTATATATCCCAATTTAGCATTTTACCTTGAAATTAATGTGCAATTTTCTGTTCTTCTCATTTCTAGTTCCTGAACATAAAACGGCCATAAGAGGGCGACCAATACTGGTATTGGCTGCCGTCGCGATAATAAGGAAAATAAGGCAGAGTATCGGCCCGATACGACACCTGGTATCGGTACTCGCCCAACTCTATTCAATAGTCGGGATGCAATGATATCCACACATCACTATACGAGAAATATCACCATATGAGCTTCACGGTGTGATAATTATCACAATATTGTGGGGAAGTTTGTGATATAGAAAAAGCTCACAATACTGTATAAAAATGTAAGATTTTGTTAAAAAAAAAATAGCACGGGCAAAAAAGAACACAATGTTTTTGTAAACAATAACAGCAGTGACAAAGAAATTGGTTTGGTCATTTCATGTCACATGTCATTGTCATGTGAGTATCCTGGTCTATGTGGTTCACAATGCTGTGTTCGGCTTAAGCGGGCAAAACGTCATGGTTTTTGATGGGGATATTTAAAAATACTAATAAAAAATAGAACTGAAAACGATTCCAAAAACAACCACACTCTATTAACAGGCTGGATTTGGTCCACGGGTTGGCAATGTTCGAATGCAACGGTATATTAAAATATATTTATATATATATGACGTGATGATGACGACAATATATTGTGGCAATCCCTATTCAATAGGGAAAGTTGATTTGAATTACGAGCCGGGTCACGGGCCAAAGAAACTCCTATCTCAAGTCACCACTGTATTCTTTTGTGTGTGTGTGATTTTTGTGAGCTGCTGATCAGTTTTGAATAATCAAAACCTGTGAGAAATAGGTCTTGAATATTCCATAATGGGGTGACTGTCGGGTAATCTCTCCATTACAATCGGCACCTGCAGCCAGCTAGCTGCAGTTAGCATTTGATGGCAGCTCCCAGCGGTCACAGATGATCCCTGGAAATCCAGAGGCAGATTGGCAGGCGGGCCAAGGATCACCACAGCACATCAATTTGATATTCGTCAGCTTCCATCCTAATAGGCCCATTTCTACATGTCAAAACGCTCCCAGGTGAAGCTCTTCCGGCCCCCTCACCTGCTGCCAGCTCGCCGGATCGATGGGAGAGGACCTCTGGAGGCTGCAGCCACTGCTGACACAGACAATGCACTTGCACACTAGCTAATCAAGTCTGCATGTATTGATTGCATAGGTGCATGGAGAAGCTGCCCCCCCCCCCCCCCCGTTCCCTCCCAGTCGTATATAGCAAAGCAATTCTCAGCCCTTAGCCCACTGTTATTCCCACCTAGAGCCACCTTAGCCTGGGCTTGCTGAGGACGGATGTCAAAAAATAGCTCGATTGCACGCGAAATGAAAATACTCTGTTCCGGGGAAGTGTGCGACCACAAGGGAGAGTCTAAATTGGACACCTCTGCAGAGGTGTGTGAAGCAGTGTTTTGTCTCTTTCCACATATACCAAAGCGGGGAGAGGAGGTTATGGGGTGCGAGTAGAGTGGAGTCTGTGGCCATCATGGCCTGCTGCGAGGAAACAGACTCAGGTAGAGGTGGGGGGTTGGTTGAAACCAGGGGGGTCGTCACCAATTGTCACCACCAACTTGAGTAATTATTTTCTTCTTTGTGCAAAGGGGCTAAAAATAGGTGTTTGGCGCATGTGAGCATTTTCTGTCTTTTCTGTCCACTTTGTGTTGAAATCATTTGATGCTGTCACTCTAAAATTGCCACTCATCTAATAATCCCAATGCAAGGAACGGTATCGGCTATGTGAACAATGTCCTGCTTCAGCGAGTTCCGTCTGAAAGGAACAGACGACTTAATCCCGGCTCTACTTTCACACCTCAGACTCACCAATTTACAGAGAAAGCCAGCGTGAATACAACTCGAGTGTTCTGTACTTAACGCGAGTGATTGAAGAGGCCAACATCCATCGCCAAGGGCCACGGTGTCTCCATCTTGCTGTGAGTCACATGCTAGGTGGAGATTGTCAATGTCGGTTCATTTTCATAAGGCCAAATTTCAACTCGCCCCCCTTACTCCTTGATTAGGCCAAGAGGGGTTCTTACAGGTTTTTGTTGTCAGAAAAAACATTACCATTGAAGGAACAGATATTGCCTGAAATGGGTGGCAACCAGTTCAGGGTGTACCCCGCCTACTGCCAGAAGCAAGCTGGGATAGACTCCAGCGACCCTGATAGACAGACAGATATTGCGTATGTTTCGAGGGATTTTAAAGGAAGTGCACCTCAGTTTATTGTCATTTGTTCATGTTTTTTTGTTTTGTTACATATTCTGTGGTAAAAAAAAAAACAATTCTAGGCTAAGGCCATTTTTTCCAGAAAAAAAAATACTGATTAGTGATTACGAGGGGTGTGAATTGCCTAGTACCTGGCGATTCGATTCATATCACGATTCATAGGTCACGATTCGATTCGATACCGATTAATCCCGATAGATTCTAATCCCAATACGAATCTATAAATTAATTATTGCGATTTTTTTTGGGGGGGGATCAAATTTAGAAAATACAAATCAGTAAACTTGTACATGTACACTGTAAGATTTGTATGAAAATGTATTTATTTATCTGAAAATTCAGGCTTATAACTTAGCCACTGCATTTAACAAAACAGGTTGTCTGTTTTATGTTTGAACAGCACTGAAATAAAATATTAAGGCTCAATGTTCCATTAATATAACTTTCTTCCATGTTTCATGTGTGAATCCTAACCCTAAGTAAGACGTTTTGTTGAATATTTCCATAAAAAAATTCATGTTTAAAAATCGATTTGAATTGCTGTAATATCGCAATATATTGCCAAATCGATTTTTTCTAACACACCTAGTAATTACCAATTAATCGGTCGATTAATTAAAAAAAACAATTCCCTTCTAATGCATTTCAGTGGGCGTCGATTTATACACAGATTTTTACTTTTTGTAAATGTATTGTTCAAAAAATAACTTTCCTTGTCAGTTCTCAGAATGCCATTGTGTAGCGTAGGGCTGGGCAATATGGCCAAAAAACATTAAAAATGTTTCAGTCATTCAGGACGATTACGAATTTGAATTGATTTTAATCTAAAAACACAACAAACATTTATTGAAAGGTTTCATTTATTAAAAAATAATCCAATGCAAAATGTTCAGACAACAATAATGTATACTGATTTTAAATCCATTGTGCAAAATGACAACTCAAGATAACATTTGGATGTAACGGAACATAAGAACATAATTTAATAATCCAGAAGATAAAACTCGATTTCACGATTTAGCTAATTTTCAACGATTCCATTTTTAAAACGATTAATCGAATTAATTTGATCTATTGCCCAGCCTTAGTGTGGCGCAATGCAATTGGTTAATGACGTTTATGCAATTAAAGCTTGATGGAGTGAAAATTCATATTGCTATGAAAACCTTTTTCACAATAATGTCACATGGTCAGGGAGGTGGTTTTATTTGGTGATGGACAAATGAAGCTTCATGAAGCACTTGTGATATTTTTTGACTCTTCTAGTGTACAAGGAAGAGTAAATTATATTTCAATTTCAATTCAAGTCAGCGGTAGTCAATCGCTTTCTGCCACTTGGAAGTAACCTGATGCTCACAAAGGAGGGGGGGGGGGGCAAAGCACTAGTTCCAGTTTATAGAATCCTGCAATGTCAGGTGTTAAGATTATTCATCAGCAAAATTAATTCAGCGCATTCAATTCGTGAACTACCATATTTCATGGCAATCAATTGACCAATTAGTGATATACAGCCATATATAAATGACTAGTAGCTTTTCTTCAGGGCATCCCTTGCGCCAAGCAAAGGATTTAACAGTATCGACAATAACACATTCACTACGATATTTAAATCCGATTTCCTGCAGTCAAATGTTGTCTTCCCCCAAGGTTTGATGTCTGATGTTGTTTTTATGACTCCTTGGGCAACTCTTGTCCATTTGCGAGCGCCGTCCTCGCATGTCTCCTAGCGCTAATCTCTTGGCCGTCAGCCAAAACAAGCTCATCAATTACAAACGAAAGACCAGGAAGCTAGAAGTTATCTGTGAAAATGCTTCTTGATGTCGTTTCTTTTTTTTCCAGGTGGTAGTGAACCTGCTTGAATTTTGTAATGATGATGCAATCAAATCAAGATCCAGGGTTGTCATGTTAGCACCTACTCCGTTTTTGTTCTCTTGGTAATTCTATTGGAGGCGAGGATGCTGCATACTCACAGAGCAGCTGCTCGGGGTCAAAGACACTACGAAGCCCCATGAGACCTCCCCCATATACGTATACGTATACGTGTATGTGTGTGTCCTTCTACATATCCTCCAGTACACGTCCCGTTCCGTATATTAACGTTGTAAAGAACAAGAGTCATGGTTTGACCGCATCACTAGGCACGCTTTAACGCAGCGTGCATTCTATCACCTGAGAACGCCAACAGTTATTTGATTCTAACAGTTACACTTCCTAAGAGGCGGCGCCACGAGCCATAATACTTTTATCGATTTAGCGGGAATGAGGTTCAACACGGGTCAACTGCACAATAGAGGCGCAAGCGTCAAGCTCGCTCCTGACAGGACTGAAGCGAGACGATACGCCTTCACGTCCGTTAAACGATCTCGCACGTATGCTTTTCCTGCCCATTCCCTTGCTTATCTCCACGTTGTGTTGATACCAGCTTTTTGATGGTCACTATCTGTCAGCCTCTTGTTGCCAATAGATAGGATTCACAAAGTTCTAATTATTGGTGGGGAAATGGTCTTTCATGTGGTTTGCTTGGTTCATTTAATATTCAGGCAACATAATCCAGAAAAAAAAATGTGGTGCAGATCTCCAAATAGTAATTATTTGAAACAGCAACAAATTATACCATCACATTTTAGGGACCCATCTCCATCACTGAGGTCATTGCGATCGGCATTTGCATACAGAAGTAACAATACAATAGATGCACAACTAGCGATGGGAACTGAAAACCTTCTCTTTTTTCCCTGTAACCGTTATCTAATAAAATACGATTAACCGACGTATACAGGGAGTCCTCAAGTTACGATGTACGCGACCTACGGCGTTTCGACTTTACAGCGCTCGTACCACCTTGTTTTTTGCTCATTTCCCACAGTAATCACGCCATTTTAAAGTTATTTAAAGTTGTGTTGTTGTTGCCTCCATCGAGTAGGTCGGCTCGCCATCAGGCACGTTGCATTTTTGTGTTTAAGTTTCCATTAGCTGCGCTTTGCCGTCCGTCAGCAACAAAAGTCAGTGCGGAAACACGAAATATTGGTTCCACCATCTTCCGGGTGCCACAAATATGTTTGTTTTTTTATTTACTGTACAAAGTATTTTTGATATAAATATTGACTTTAGCAGTGAAATCTGACTTAAAGCAACACTTAAGGAACTTTCACTTTACGTTGATCATGGTGACGGCATAAAAACTTGTTAAATCTCTCAATTGGTTAAGAAAAAAGTGTGCTGTGTATCTGCAGAGAGATTGAATCTCTTGTGCCTCGTTGTCCTGTCCGCATGCAGGCGGAGACCAGAAAAGAGTGGCGGGAAGAAACGGAACATCTCACTTGTCGTATAATTAAAACATTCACGCTGGAGGCAAGTTTTGATTGCGGCAGGACAGTTAATCTATGTCCTTGCTCCCTGCTGAGACCAACTATGGATTACTGGTCAGTGAAATATGTATGTGCGCAAATGAGGAATGCTTCTTTTCTTCTTTTGTTATGCTGCTGGAGAAAATACGGTTGTAGTTGGACGATAACTGTGTTCTGTACTAACTTTCAGGCCTCATGGACAGAAAAAAAGCCATTTTTACACCAGTATGAGTGGACAATTGCTATTCTGCTGGGTTACTGCTTACATATTCAAAATCTAGTTATAATAAAAGGAATGGATACCCTCTCAGCAAAACCACAATCACAGCACTGATTGCATTGTTGCCATGTTTGTTTTTTATTCTGTTGTACAAATCACATCTGACTTTCTGAAGCTCTTGATTTGCCTCCGTAGCAGAACGGCAAAGTTAAGCGCAATCATATCCAAATTGTCATCCTACAATATTTCCCTGCAATAATATGGCAAGGATCCCACATGCTGTGAAGCAAGCAGGGTTGTTGCTATTTAAAACACAACCGAATACTTATACAACATTCTAATAATGGCTGCATGCTGTTTGTGTTCCATGAGCTTTTTTGTTGCCGCTCTGTCTTGGCATAAAGCTTTTGTGCCCTAAAGTGTCACGGCATATGAAATGAGTGACATGGAATTGAGTCACTTATTAAAGCTCTTCATTTTAATGTCAGGGAGACACAAGCTGAAAATATTTTGTGAAATATGGTGAAGTAGATAGAAAGATATTCGGTATATAGGACGAATATAATAAGTATAGGACAGTTTTGTATAGTGTAGTTGAAGTGAATATATATTTGGTTAGACCCAGAATCAGATACAACAAAATTAAATACAGTTACAACCAGTCCAAGAGACATAAAAAACAATAACCAATACAGGGAGAGAGAATGAGAAGCCTGACGGGTTGCCCAAAACGGTGCCCTGGTTCTCAGATTAAAAAAAATGGGAAACATACTAAGGCGAAGAAGGGGGGAAAGCAACCCTAGACTATGTCCCCAAGGAGGAATAAATACTCACACATGTGGGAAACCCCGCCTGTTCGCGATGAGCTGTTCTCATAGCATTTTTTATTGGTTTGTGGAACCTATGCACAGCTATTCACTCAAAAACTCAAACTATTCTCGGCATATTTTGTGCTCTTTCTCGGAAAGCCCTGGATAATAGGGATAATGATAGTAATTAAATTAAGAAAGTAATCTCAACTATTCTTTGTATGTCAGGAGTAGCTAAATTTTGCTTGGGTTTGTGTGGTTTTGTTCTGCTACAGTGTCTATTACAAAGCTCAAGCTAACAAATAAAAAAATAAAAAAAAATTGTAATTGTTAGACATTTATTTTTAAAGGTAATGTCATGAATTTGAAATTATATTGAATTATTACAATTATTAATTAATGATAATGAAAAACATAATTTTGGGGGTGTCGGTTACTTTTTCTCTCCTCTTATGCCTCCAATGGATTTCTTATTCACGGAAGAGGATTAGGGCCAGTGAAGACAGAGAAAAAAAGTTTGGCAGTATTCTCACTTTATTCTCAGAATTCTCACTTTAAAGTCAGAATACTGAGATTAAAGTGAAAATTCTGACTTTAATCTCAGAATTCTCACTTTAATCTCAGAATTCTCAGAGACTTTAAAGTGTGAATTCTGAGAATAAAGTGGGAATTCTGACTTTATTCTCAGAATTCTGACTTTAATCTCAGAATTCTCAGAGACTTTAAAGTGTGAATTCTGAGAATAAAGTCAGAATTCTCACTTTAATCTCAGAATTCTCAGAGACTTTAAAGTGTGAATTCTGAGAATAGTCAGAATTCTCACTTTAAAGTGAGAGTTCTGAGATTAAAGTCAGAATTATCACTTTAAAGTCCGAATTCTGAGAATAAAGTAGAATCCTGTCAAACTTCTTTTTTCTCTCTCTTCACTGGCCTTAATCCTCTTCTTATTATTGCCATGGTTAACACCGTCACTTCTATTTTCTTCTGTGAAAACAACTGCCGCTGAAAAGGCTTTAGACGACTGCACATGCACTACTGTGGTGCTTCCCAATCACTGTGCTGTTAGAGCTCATCAGGTGAAGCTGCGGGGAATCATTTTATTTCACTTTATTGGCCTGAACGTTTTTATTTACTAAAAATATTGTACCATTGTTCATATATCTATGCCAGCAGCATCTCGTGGCAGGCAGAACAATGAAACGCTCTTCCACAAACGCATGTATGTGAGTTGCATACAATCATCGTATGTGAGGTCCTGCTGTGGAGACCACAGAGGCGCAGAGCCACCTGCCGCTGTGTTAATGACTGAGATGATTTGCTGTTGTCGCCAATAAGAAGGAATACCTGCAGTCTCTCTCTGATCCCGGGGTCGACGGCTCTTAACAACGCGGGAAAGGATGATAATAACACGTTAGTGCTTTCGTAAGATAAATGGCTGTGATGCAACTATACGCCTTCTCCTTTCCTCGTGTGCGTCTGCCATATATTCAACCGTCTTTGTCTTGATTTTTTCAGCCCATTATGGAGGCAGGTTCAAAAAGATGGGATCTGATTTGCATAGAGAGCCGCAGGGCTGTTGTGTGTGTGTGTGTGTGAGAGAGAGAAGCCAGGTTGATTCATTCCAGCTCCTCCAGTCTTATTTTCTAGGAGATTAGATTAAAACCAATCAGTCAGTCCAAATCACACTGACCTCAGTGGAGAGTGCGTCGTGGGACTGTGGCTTAAAGTGTCCGGCGTGCCTCTCTCGCTGCCCACCCTGAATAGACCAGGCGCTGTTTTTCTGCTGCTCAGCCATGGCAACGCTGCACCTCGGAACATTTTGCCTAAAAAAGAGAGAACAGTCACACAGTGAGGGGCAGGCCAGCGTGAACATAAACAGTGTTATTTTGCACAATCCAAAGGGCGTAATCAATGTGATGCATGTGGGCCAGAGTGCAGGTCCAACCCACAAGAGAGATGAGTTGGATTGCTTTGGAAACTGCCCATATGAGCAGGAAGATGAAAAAACAACAGGCTACACATGTTGTATTGCCTTTTTTGCAATTGTTTTGTTAGCTTAGCGGCGTAGAATGGAGACATTTTGTAGGTTCAAATGTAAGAGCTAATGAAAACCAAACCAGTGTAAATATGTGCTTTTTTTAGCCAAGGTTTACAATATATTAACTCATTCACTTCCAGCCATCTTCAATGAAGCAACCCCCTATGCTCCAGGCTGTTTTACTAGATTTTGACCGATTTTGCAAGGCCCACAAAATATTGTGTTCGATTGCTATAAAAACATGGAACCTACCAAAAGAAAGATTAGTCTCTTCTTTCATAAGAAAAAATATATATTTCTATCTGTTTCCGTTTTTCAGCAATTAGCATTAGAATATAGCTAAGTTTCATTATCATTCACAAATCTGTTTAAAACATAGCCCTGGTTGATCTCGTATACTCTGCTGCCACCTGCTGGCCGTTTTTGTAATAACTACCATTGCTTCAACCGTTCTCTTCAGTTAAGAGGCTGCATCAAAGCCTTCTGTATGCTCTAGCATAAAAAAACATAAATACGTTTTTGGGACACAGGTAATATTTAAAATAGAACATATTTATATATTTTTGGGAGCAAATTAGTTAATATTCAATAACGTGGTGTGTGGGGAGGGGGGGAATTATATGCAGGATATAATTCTGACTGTCAAATTAAATCTGTTAGCATACAAATTCCAAACGCAAGCATTGAGTAATGTGGCACTCACTATAGCATACATGAGGTTTATAGTTTCTCCAGGCTTGTCATTTTGCATGTGTCTCCTACTAAACCATTCCAGCTCCATTCTGCAAACCAAGCAGGAAAATTTTTCCTTATCTAGGAGAACTCTCACTTCTCAGTCGAGAACTAACAGCAGCAAGGCGAATATGCAGGGCTAATGTCCTCTATAGATAAAATATGGTCTAATATTTATAAACAGCCCACATTGCCCATACATGCCACTGGAGAGTACAAATGTAGACACATAGATGTGGTCTCGTCCATACAACTTTAATGCACTCACATGGGAGGACAAATATTCATGTGACTGTGTTGAAGACATAATATTAATAATGTCAGCAAAGTGGGTGCATGTATCACAACGTGATAGTCCCATCTTGTCGAATTTATACGCCAAAGGCATTCAGTCAAATGTTCAGCTGGAGGTGTGACATGTAATTTGAGGTATAGGGCCTGTATCTTTTCTCTCTTTTTCATTTTCACACATTCTGATGACAACTTGGGACAAGCATCAGGGTGAGATGTGGGTTTGATTTTAGTGAGTCAGTTCATTTGTTAGTTACTCAGTTAATAGTCAGCCACTCACTTACTTGGTCAGTCAGTCAGTCGGATGCATAGTCAATGATGTAGTTAATTACTTGGTTAATTTGTTGTTCAGGCTTGCTGTGCAACTAGTCAGCAAGTTGGGTAATCAATCAGTTTGTTCGGTTGTCAGTTAGTTGGTTAGGTAATCAGTGAGTCAGCTAGTAATCCAATTAGCTAGTTGCCAGACAGTTCCTGTCACTTAGTCAGTCAGCTAGTCATGAAGTTATTTATCTAGGTAGTTGGTTGGATAACAATTTAGTCAAATAGTCAGTGAGCCACCTAGTTACAGTTAGGTAGTAGTCTTTGTTGTCATTGAGTTAGTTAGGCAGCTAGCTAGCTTGTCAGGCATTTAGTTAGTAAGACAGTTGGGTAACAAGACATTTAGGCTGTGAGTTAGCTAGTAGACAGTCGTCAGACAGTTGATTAGTAGTCAGTCACTTAGTCAGGTATCCAGTTAGCTAGTCAGTTAGTAAGTAGTTGGTTAGTAAGATAGGTGGTTAAATAACAAGTCAGTCAGTTAGTTAGTTAGCTAATTAGCCAGTTAGCTAGTAGCCAGTAGACAGATGGTTTCCTAGTCAGTTATCTAGTTAGCTAGTCAGTTAGTTGGTTGGTTAGTAGGACACATGGTTAGATAAGTCAGT